>NC_069364.1:20522500-23022500 GCF_021730395.1 Mercenaria mercenaria | reverse complement strand
TTAATTTGATCCTGAATATCTCTAAAATATCACCAAGCTTTGTGCTTTAATGATTAACGGTCACAAAACTCAAAGAGGACTGAATTATATCTTCTTGCAAAATTGCAATGTCATACAGTGTTACTATAGAAACAATTGTCGCGGCGTGATGTAAATTTGATAAATTTGGGAAAATTATTTACTACTTTATAATGTATTCCTGTTTTAAAATAATTTAGTTTCATATGTCATATGTCGCGTAATATTTTTTGCTATGCAAAACATACGTTTAAATGCATATGCAACCTACGTGAAAAATATACTTAACTGAAAAACAGGTCATCCAGATGATATAATGCAGAGAAGAAAATACACGAACGTGAAGTGAACTCGTATCTAAATGTCATACTTTTAAAAAGATAACAAATTTTGTGACTTTAAAAGTTAAAGGTCTGCATGATTGCTTCTTCTCATGGATCTGTTGAAATCAGCTTTCCTTTTTGGATTACTGGCGTATCCTTTTTACTATTTAAAGTTTTCAAAGGATTTACACAAAGTGACAAAAACAATTAATGGCACGTACGACTATATCATCATAGGAGCAGGTAGTGCAGGAGCAGTGTTGGCTTCGAGACTCTCTGAAGATCCGGAAGTTACAGTTTTGCTACTGGAGGCGGGTGGTGATGGGACAGAAAATGCTGAATGGCACGACACCCCGTTGTTGGCACCAAAGCTTACCGAGTCAGCTTCTGACTGGCAATACGAGAGTGCACTGCACCACAAATCGGGTGCGTATATCAACATGAACAAAGATAAACACTATTATACGTCGGGAAAAGTTCTAGGCGGAAGTAGCATGTACAATTATATGCAGTATGTCAGAGGGAGCCGTTATGACTATGATGAATGGGCAGAAAATGGCTGCAGTGGGTGGAGTTATGATGACGTATTGCCTTACTTTCTCAAATCTGAAGATTATCTAAGTAAAGAAGATGATACCGAAAAATATCATCATAAAGGAGGACCACTTGGTGTGAGTAAAGAAACGGGGTTTCCAGAATTGTCAAAAAGGTTTATCGAAGCAGGTAAAGGGTTGGGACATAAGGAGGTAGACTATAACGCTGAAGAGCAGCTAGGATTCGGAGTAAGTCAGGTTAACACAAGAAACGGTGTCAGAGCGAGTACACTAAGTGAGTTTCTTCGTCCTGTAATGCATCGTAACAATTTAGATGTTGCCGTGAATGCACACGTCACCAGAGTAAATATTGTTAAGAAAGAAGCCACTGGGGTGACATTCATAAAGAATGGAGTGAAGAAAGCTGCCAATGCGCGAAAAGAAGTAGTTTTATCAGCTGGATCTTTTGGATCGCCACAAATTCTCATGTTGTCGGGTGTAGGACCTAAGGAGCATTTACATAGTTTGAAAATTCCGGTGATAATCGATCTACCGGTAGGTGAAAACTTGCAAAATCACCTCGCGCTTATTTACCCGACTGATATAAATATGACATCTGAAAGTATTACAAAATCAAGACTGCAAGACTCGCGCGAATATCTTCAATATCTTCTTTTTAATTCTGGAGTATTCTCATCAACGGGATATATTGGGGAAGCTTTTGTGAGATCAGAATCACAGAAAGAAAAATATCCTGATATACAGCTTCATTTTGCAGCATTCCAACCGAATTTGGAAGACGGAGTGTTAAACTCGACACTTTTAAAGGGTGTATATCGCAAAAGCTCTGTGCCCGGAATATCTTTAATACCGTTGCTTCTTCATCCTAAAAGTCGAGGAAAAGTCACACTGAAAAGTACTGATCCTTTCGATTATCCATTCATTGATCCCAATTATTTTGAAGAAAGAGAAGACATTGAAACACTAAAAAGAGGCATAAAACTTGTAGAAGCGTTACTCGAAACCAAAGCTATGAAACAGATAGGAACTGATTCTGACAGATTTAAAAACGCCGAATTCTGCGCAAACCATGAATATAGATCAGAGGAATTTTATGAATGTTTGGTAAATTATCTGTCACAGGCAGCTTATCACCAGTCCTCCACGTGTAAAATGGGTCATTTGGATGACAAAAATACTGTTGTCGATCAAACCCTCAAGGTTAAAGGTATGACTGGATTAAGAGTTGTGGACGCGTCAGTGATGCCAAATGCCATTTCTGGTAACAATAATGCCCCGGTCATAATGATAGCTGAGAAAGCCGCTGACATGATTCGAGGTTTAGATTCTGTGAAAGAGATTCGGAAACGTATTGCTGATAAAAAGTAATGTTTGAAGAAATCCATGTTTGAAGGCTGCATTACAGGTCATGCTACTTGAAATAATACCGATTTCAAACCTGCCGCTTAGTTATACTTACTATGATATCGGTGATGACGCACCCATTCTAAAGGCAACGCAAGCATATTTGATATTTAATTTTGTTCGAAAACCTTAGAAAATAGTTCAAGTCTCAAAATATCTAACAAGATTGTCCAAAAATAGACAGCAAGTACACACTATATATAGTGTCGTTTCACTATCTATTCATTATTTTTCTATATTATTCTATCAGTAAATCATTTAAATCATCACCAAATGTGTGTAATTAATTGTATCCTTTATAGATATCAACAGAATTATGGTAAGATTTATCGTAACTTCACTGTTTCATAAGCTAAAGATATCTATTATAAATATCAAAGATTTATTCAATGATATCAAGAATCAACTCTAAGATATCTGAAATTCATTTAGTGTCATCATAAAATCGAGTAAATTGAATTGATGATACATATGTTACAAGAAGTCGATCTATTTTCGAGATCCTTAATTCTACTTCATGATATCTTACATTCATTTTGTGATATCAAAAATGCGGTATGGATATCATAAAATAAAGGACATCATTAACAGAATTCATGATACCATAAAGCAAAAGGGTGATATTAAGATATCTAACGGTAGAATGTCAGATATATCTAAATGTATGTTACGGTATATTTATGCAGTGCATTTTATTATATCAGAAACTATCACTGATATCTTAATATCATTTTAATACCATTAACGCATTTCTGTTTTATGGTAAAAATTAAATCATTGATTCATATCAAAATGAATAAGTGATAGCAATAAATGAATAGACTTACCTTAATATATATAATAAAACTAATCAATAATATTACAAAATGAATTTTAGACATCACACTAAACATCTTTTTCCGTCGCTCTCGAAACATCTCTCTCTCTCTCTCTCTCTCTCTCTCTCTCTCTCTCTCTCTCTCTACAGTGAATGGAAAGCAACAGACCAGTTTTCTTTCTTCTGACTATTCATTCGGCCATACATTTTCTGTCTTTGTAGCCACCTGTTTTAAGCTACCACTTGCCTTAAGCAGCCAGTGACCTAACTTCCCCAATTGTATTTTGTCATAAACCAGCCAGCTGCCTTAAACAAGTAGATTGTGTAGCTACTGTGCCCATCCATTTCATAACAAAAATAAATGTTACAAATGTTTTATCGTTTAAAAATCAATGCTTTTCTTGAAATGCAGGAGGACTAAATGCGTTCTGTTTTAGGATAAAAGTATATATCAAAGGAATTATGTCCCTTTAACATTAAAATAAAGCCACACTAAATCCACTGTGACTTCGTTTACAAGTTCCCGCGTAAACACCCCCTACGCCCCATGGTACCATTTACTTATATACCTACGATTAAAAACTTTCCCGCGGTGACCGGTATTTTTTGCATATTGAATTAGCTCCCTTTTTCATACTGTGTCTAAAAATAGCATACATTTTTCTAATTTTAACTCATTCAAAAGTCTTACGAATACTGGCAAAACGTTATGAAATTCATTGAGAACAACGCCTCATTGCATCTCAGGTCGTTGCAAACTAATAAATTATTCTTTAGACCACGATAATCCGTAAATAGCCAATCGCAAAGCAGACTTGTACCCGTCTTTATTTCATATACAACAGTAGCGTTGTATATATATCGGGGGAAACTTGGGCAAAAAACACGTGAATTTCGTGCCAATTTACCATCTAACAATACAGGCTAACGCCGGAGTTAAATGACCTTGCAATATTCTCACCAGTTATCAATGGGATAAAAAATAAGACTGACTTGGAGGTAAATTCAGTTGACAACGTCTAAATATTAATATTGTAAAAATGACCCCATGTTATTAGATATCAATAAAAATGAATTACAATAAACTACATATTTGTAGTGTAGAACCAACTGGGTAAAAACGTAATTTACACATTCACTGAAACGTTTCCAACAGTTGTAACTTTTTATGTTCACTTGTTATAAAAAAGACATGTCAGCACGATCCTTACATTTGCAATCAACTGGATCCAGTTGTTCGAAACTTTAACAGGCGATTGAGTTAACGGTCGATTGACTTTATCAGTAGATTTCGACAGTTTAGAATAAACTTAGAAAATCAATGCACTTGTTAGGTTTTATAAACACTAAACCATCTTTACAGGAATATTAAAAACATCATACTAGTGTTTCCCTCCCATCTCTGACTAGTTTCATAATAGAAATGTTTAACAGGCGGTTAGTTTAACAGCACTTTAATGCTAGTTGGTCTGTGGTGTTCGAGCATCATTGGAGGTCCGACCTTACATTTTTCATGTCTGGACACCTGTATAGTTTTCACTGGAAAAGCGTCTCGAGATTAGTGGTTACATTAGCTTAAACAGTTTTAAGCTTTCATCAAAATCGTGCTAAAGATAGTAGTATAAACTAAACTAAACTAAATTTTCTGTCCGTTAAAGTTTCTCAAACAACTTGGCCCAGTTAGAAAGTTAGAAAAGTAAAACATATACTTCATTCACTTACAAGAGGGCGCGATATAGTAAGAGGTTTTCGTTAGTCTACGAGCATCTACGCACTAATTTATCCTTGATAAAACAGTAAACAAATAAAAAAGAACTATCTTTTTAAATATAGTATATTAATCCCCCCCCCCCCCCCCCCCACTGGCTATCTTCTTGAATCTATCGGAATAAAAGTATCTGTCATCGTGTTTCGCCAACATGACAAACTCCTAACATTTACTATTGTTTGCTGACATTTGGAAGTCCTATTTTGAGTATTTTGAGGACAATCATTATTTAAAACTGTTTTGCATTAATTTTGTGATTGCAAAAGACTCAAGTGTTAATGAACGTTTATAATCTTAGTATATCCAGTATTGAGGGTAAAACTGAAAGTTATACAAATACTGCATTCTGTAATATGCCCCTACTGACAATTAGGGCTCTAATAGTACAAAGATGATATTACTCTTATAAAAACACGTTAATCATATTTTCTTTGAACGAGTGGGAGTGTTTTCCATAATTGCTGTTGGTTTTTTAGGTCACAGTGGTCTAAGTCGGATAGACAACTCGTGCGTTGTTACGGGATTTATACAACTCGTTTTGCTCGTTGTATTATCCCGTTGTCATCGCACTCGTTGTCATCTATAAGTATAACTTGGAAAGTGTAAAAAACATTTCGACATGAAGAGTTTACGAATATGTAACAACAAGTAGATTTATTTAACTTGATATTTCCAACACTGTGAATGAAGATCAATCTCTAAAGTAATATTTTTTTTCGCGCAAGCACACTTTCTCGTGCAGTTCGGGTAGCTTTAAGTTCTGGCCGAGCGTATCCGTTTATCGTGACTGCATCCTATTATCATTACTATCAGTTCGTCTATGTTTTTTTGTTCTTCCCATCTTTTTGAAATGACCGCGATGTATCACTGTGAAATATGACTTAAGTTCTTATTTATTTCTTTCGTGAAAATCGTTGCCAAATTAGTCTATGCACAGTGCACGGATTTTACCACGTTAAGGCATGCTACCAACTTAAATTCAAACGGACAAATTTGTTAGTCTCTGCATTACAGAAAGACTGGTGGTTTTGCTACTAAATATATTAATTAAGCTTTTTGTTCTATATCATTGGTATTCATTTTGCATGATTCTATGTGAATTTAAAACACTCGAGCCATCGAAGTTACGTATTAAAGGAGCAAGGAGTTTATCATGTGCTGTTTCTTATTAACTTGTTAAAAAATAAATTTTTATAAGAAAATAAACAAACACAAAAACATGTTTATTTATATTTGGTTGAATCGTTGATCTGTAAATGTATATACTGAGCACTAGGGTTAAAAACAGTTTTTAAAGAATTTATAAATTGCATTATTGCAACATTTTGTGACACTTTTAACATTTTTTTTTTTAGACTCATTTCTGGGAACGGAATGTCATTTTACCCAGGTCAAGATATGCTCCTATGTAATCGAGCTCTATTGTTTCACTGTCATTTTTTTACCTCCCTTTTACTGTTGAAACAGTTAGCTAACATCTTTCGTATCTGGCTTTTGCGTGTTGGTCTAGGGGAGGTAAATCATAACTCTGAAGAACATTTTCGACTTATGAAATTGTTCCTATTCCGCATTTATTTTAAGGCTACGCAAGCTATTTTCATTAATATTTAATTTTGTTCCAAAAGCCTGCTTTGTTACTGTAGGAAATAGTTCAAGGTCTCAAAATATTATAAAAAAACGTGTAAAAAATTGACAGCAAGTAATTGTTATATTGAAGTTCAGGTTCATAGATCTCTAATAGATCTAGGTGTCCCGTTTCACTATTTATTAATATTTTTCACAGTATTATTCTATCAGTAAATCATTCAAATCATACCAAATTGTGTAATTAATTGTATCCTTTATAGATATCATCAGAATTTATGGGATGATTTTTCATAACTTCACAACGGTTTTCTTAAGCTGGTGCTTTCTTTTTTAATTATCTAAGATCCAATTCAATGATATCAAGATCATCTCTATGATATCTGATATTCGTTTAGTGTCATCATTAAAATCGAGTTATTGATACATATGTTACAAAGAAGTCTATGATATTTTATGTGATCCTTATTTCTTACTTCATGATTTTTTTACATTTTTTTTGTGATATCAATAATTCGATATGGTTATCATAAAATTAGGTCATCTTTTTACAGATTTATTGATTACATAACCATAAATGGTTGATATTTTAAGATATCTATCGGTTAGAATGTCAAGATATTTCTAATATGTTTGTTTTTGGTTTTTTTCACGTGCATTTTATTTTTATCAAAAACTATCAAGGATATCTTTATTTCATTTTTATTCAATAAAAGCTTTTCTATTTTATGGTATCATGAAAGTCATTGATGATATCATACAATGAATGTGTGACATGCATTTAATGTGAATAGACTTACCTTATTAAAATATATATATTTAATAATATCTATTCAATAATATTACAATTTTTATTTTAGACATCTCTCTATAACATCTTTTTCCGTTCGCTCTCGAAAACATTATCTCATCTCTCTCTCTATCTCTCTCTACAGTGATGGAAAGCAACAGTCCAGTTTTCTTTCTTCGGTCTATTCATTAGGCAATACATTTTAGGGTCTTTGTTAGCACCTGTTTTAAGCTATCCACTTGCTTAAGCAGCCCGTGACCTAACTTCCCTAATTGTATTTTGAACTTTAAACAAGCCAGATGCCTTATACAAGTAGATTGTGTAGAGACTGTGCCCTTCCATTTCATAACAAAAATAAATGTTACAATTGTTGTATCGTTATATAAAATCAATGCTTTATGTAATGCAGGTGGATCTAATTGAGTTCTGTTTTTAGGATACATTGTATATATCAATGGTATTATGTCCTTTAACATTAAATTAAAGCAACACTATATCCTCTGTGACTTCGTTTACATGTTCCAACGATAAACACCCCCCTACGCCCATGGTAACATTTATCTTATATACTTCGTTTAAAATCTTTCCACGCGGTGACCGGTATTTTTTTGCATATTGAATTACTACCTTTTTCATACTGTGTTTCTAAAAATTGCATACTTTTTTCTAATTTAAATCATTCAAAAGTCTTACGAAAATACTGGCAAATACGTTTGATTATTCATTGAGGATAAACGCCTCTTTGCTTCTCAGGGTCGTTGCATAACTAATATTTTTATTCTGTATAACTTGGTAGTGAAAATAATCGACAGGTTTTGGTATTTAGATGTTTGTAAACTTTATATATATTATTTTACCTTTTAGCGTTACAATGTATAGCGGATATGGTTATGGTCTGCTTGTTTCAGGTTCATTATTAAGCATTCAGTAAGAGGTACATTGAAAGGGTAGCATTGGTTCAATGGTTTTGTCTAATTTTTGTCCAATTGAAAACTTTTGTTTCGGGTATGTGATATGTTTGATGTAAAATTGGTAAGTTCTAGCGTGCACACTACTTTAGTACGTTTAATACGGATATTTAGAATTTTAAGATTAAAATTTCATCTGTGATTTACATACCATGAAAAAAGCTTTAAGATTTTCAATATGCTCATGTTAGCAATGTTAAAAACTGTTTAACATTTTTAATTATGTTGTATTGTACTATTAGTTGTCCTGTCGGGGCATGTTTCTGGCGTTCATGTTTTTCTTTCTACAGGCCTATGAACAGAATTTGGTGGGGAGTCGGGGAGCAGTGTTGACAGTGTCAAATTAATTTTACAATATATGTGTGAAGTCATCACACACACTGAGGAGGCACTGAAACTTGTTGGGTTTTTTTGGACTCAGGTTTTAGAGCTAAATTCTTGTTTTTTCTGGACGTCGTGTTTTACGGTGCAGGGTGGAATATTTGAGTGTGCCTCTATGGAGTTATAGGATCATTGGTATAAAAAATGATTTTTTGTATATTGGGATATCGGAATAAACGGCCTCTCGTAGCCAGGGTGCATTCGCTACAGGCGAAATGGATATATTTTGTTGAGTATATTTGTTGTAAGAGATGACCTTTTTTTTCCAGAGTGATTGAAGTAACAATCTTTAAAGAAAAATATTTTATGAGCAAGCACACTTTCTCGTGCTGATTCGGTGTAGTTTATAAGTTCTGGACACGCAGCGTATCCGTTTATCAGTGACTGCATCCATATTTACTTACTATCAGTACGTCTTGTTTTTTTGTTCTTCCATCTTTTGAAATGACCGCGATGTATCCTAGAAATAATAGGGGGCCCCTTAATTTCTTAAATATTTCTTTCGTGAAAATCGTGCATAGTAGCACTGCTCAGTGCACGGATTTCACGTAAGCATGTCCAACATACCTTAAACGGACATATTTGTTCTCGTCTCTGCACGTACAGATTGACTGGTGGTTTTGCTAAAAATTTAAATAAATATTTTATGTTATTTATCAATGGTCATTATTTTGCATGTTATTGAGTAATTAAATACACTCGAGCCATCGAAGTTACGTATTAAAGGAGCAAGGAGTTTTTCCTTTGCGTTTCTTATAAACTTGTTTAAAAAAAATTAATTTTAAGAAAAAATAAACAAACACAAAATCATGTTTATTTAATATTTTGCTTGAACGTTGATCAGAATTGTTATACTGAGCACCAGGGGATACAACAGTATTTAAAGATTATAATTGCATTTTAGCAACATTTTGTGACACTTTTAACATATTCATTTTTAGGGACTTCATATCAGGTAGGATTGACCTTTGACCCAGGTCAAGATATGCACCAGTGTACTCGAGCTTATTGTTTCACTGTCTTTTATTACCCCCCTTTTACTGTTGAAAAGTCTAGCTATTTTCTATCTGGTTTTTGCGTGAGGGTCTGGGGAGGAAATCATAACTCTAAAGCACATTTTCGACAAATGAAATTGTTCATATTCCGCATCTATTCAAAAAGGAAAACGCAAGCTTTTTCATATTAAATTTTGTTCGAAAAGTGCTTTGTTATGAGGAAATGTTAAAGTCTAAAATATCTAACAAATTGTTAAAAAATAGACGGAAAGTACTAATAATAAAAGTACATGTACATAGATTATATAGATCATGTCCCGTTTCACATTTATTCATTATTTTTCAGTATTATTCTATCGTAAATCATTCAAATCATCCCAAATTTTGGAAATTTAAATTGTACCCTTTTAAAGATATCAACAGATTTGGTAAGTTTTAAAATTTCATTTTTTTTCTAAGCTGGAGCTTTTTATAATTATCAAAGACCATTAAATGATATCAAGAATAACTCTAAAATATCTAAAATTTCGTTTAGTGTCCTAAAAAATCGAGTTATGATACTATGTTAAAAGAATCTATCTTTTTTGAGATCCAAATTTATCATGATATTTTACATTTTATTTTGTGATATAAAAAATTCGATATGGATATCATAAAATTAAGGGAATCATTTTACAGAATTCTATACCTAAAAAAAGGTGTTTTAAAGATTCTAACGGGGAATGTCGATTTTTCAAAATGTATGTTTTTGGTAAATTTCAGGGCATTTTTTTTTTACAAACACTATCACGGGGATTCTTAATATCATTTTAATTTCCATAAAAGTTTCTTTTTATGGTTTTCAAAAAGCATTGATTGATATCAAAAGATGAGTACAGCAAAATGAAGACTTCCCTTTATAACAAAAATATAAAATAAAACTATCAAAAATTTAAAAAATAAATTTTAAACACACAAAAATTTTTTTTTCCTTTCGCTTCGAAACTTTTTTCCCCCTTTCCCCCTTTCTTTTTCCTCTTTTCTCTCTCTTTTTTACAGTAAAGGGAAAGCAACAGACCATTTTCTTTTTCTGCTATTCATTCGGCCAACATTTTCTGTCTTTGTAGCCACCTTTTTTAAAGCTACCCCTTCCCCTTAAGCACCAGGCCCAAATTTCCCCCAATTGTTTTTTGGTCATAAACCAGCCAGGCCTTTAAAAAAAGTAGATTGTGTAGCTACTTTGCCCATCCTTTCATAACAAAAAAATGTTAAAAATTTTTTTATCTTTTAAAATCAATGCTTTTCTTAAAATGCAGGAGGACTAAATGCTTTTTTTTTTGGATAAAAGTATATATCGGGAAAATTATGTCCTTTAACTTTAAAAAAAAGCCCACTAAATCCATGTGCTTCGTTTAAAAGTTCCCCGTAAACACCCCCTACGCCCCATGGTACCATTTATTTATTACCTACGTTTAAAAAAATTTTCCCCGGTGACCGGTATTTTTTGATATTAAATTTAGCTCCTTTTTCATACTGTTTTAAAAAAATAGCATCATTTTTCTAATTTTTTAACTCATTCAAAAGTCTTACAATATGGAAAACGTTATAAAAATTTTTTGAGAAAAAACGCCTCATTGCATCTCAGGTTTGCAAACTAATAAATTTTTCTGTATAATTGAAAGTGAAAAACATTCGACAGGAAATTGTATAACGAAATGTAAAAATGTATATAAAATTTTCCTTTTCCGCGTTACCTAGTATAGCGGAAAAGTTATGTTGCAAGTTAGGTTTTCTTTAAAACCGTTCGTAAGAGGTATTGAAAAGGGTCCCAAAGGGTTTCATTGTTTTGGTCTAAATTTGTCCAATAAAAAATATTTGTATGGGGTTTGTATGTTGATTAAAAGGGTCGTTCTGGTGCACCTCGTGTACGTTTAATAGGGGAATTTTAAAAAAATTTTAAAAATTTAAAAATTTCATCTGTGATTTACTACATGAAAAAAGTTTTTGATTTAAATTTTGCTCATTTAGCAATTTTTTTAAAAACTGTTAAATTTTTTTAAATACTGTTGAATGTACTATTTAGTTGTCCTGTGGGGAATGTTTCTGGCTTCATGTTTTTTTAAAAACGGGCCATGAACAGAATTTGGGGGGGGGTCGGGAGCTTTTTTTGACGGTCAAATTAATTTTAAAATATATGTGTGAAGTCCACACACACATGGGGAAAGGGCCTGAACTTTTTGGGGTTTTTTTTGGACCGGGTTTTCAGGCAAAATTCTTGTTTTTCCTGGACGTGTGTTTTCCGGTGGGGGAAAATTTGAGGAAGCCACAATGAGTTATTTTTTCATTTGTATAACATGTATTTTTTGGTATAATGTGTATCGGAATAAACGGCCTCTCGTAGCCAGGGTGCACCCCCCCCCCCTTACAAGGCGAAATTTATATTTGTTAGTTTTTTTGTAGAAAGAGAAGACCTTTATTTCCGAGTGAATGAAGAACCCTCTTTAAAAAAAAAATATTTTATGCCAACACACTTTCCGTGGCTTCGGGTGCTTTAAGTTCTGGCCGCGCGTATCCGTTTATCAGTGACTGCATCCTATTAACATTACTATCAGTACGTCTATGTTTTTTTGTTCTTCCCATCTTTTTGAAATGACCGCGATGTATCCTAGAAATAAGCCTTAATTTCTTAAATATTTCTTTCGTGAAAATCGTGCAAATTAGTCACTGCACAGTCCCGGGATTTCACGTAAAGCATGCTACCAACATACCTTCAAACGGACAAATTTGTTCTCGTCTCTGCATTTTACAGAAAGACTGGTGGTTTTGCTAAAAAAATAAATAAATTTTATTTTTCTTATCAATGGAATTCATTTTGCATGATCTATAAAAAAATTTAAAAACACTCGAGCCATCGAAGTTACGTATTAAAGGAGAAAGGAGTTTATCCTTTGCGTTTCTTAAACACTTTTTTAAAAAAAAATTAATAATAAGAAAAATAAACAAACACAAAAACATGTTTATTTAAATTTGGGCTTGAACGTTGATCAGAAATGTTAAAACTGAGCACCAGGGGATAAAAACAGTATTTAAAGATTATAAATTGCATTATAGCAACATTTTGTGACACTTTTCACATATTCATTTTTAGACTCATTTCAGGAACGGAATGACCTTTTACCCAGGTCAAGATATGCACCAATGTACTCGAGCTTATTGTTTCACTGTCATTTATTTACCTCCCCTTTTACTGTTGAAACAGTCTAGCTATCTTTCTATCTGGCTTTTGCGTGATGGTCTAGGGGAGGTAAATCATAACTCTGAAGCACATTTTCGACTAATGAAATTGTTCATATTCCGCATCTTTTCTAAGCAACGCAAGCTATTTTTCATATTTAATTTTGTTCGAAAAGCCTGCTTTGTTACTGAGGAAATAGTTCAGTCTCAAAATATCTAACAAATTGTTAAAAAATAGACAGAAAAGTACATAGATATATAGAAGTACTGTACTTAGATCTATATAGATCTAGTGTCCCGTTTCACTATTTATTCATTATTTTTCAGTATTATTCTATCAGTAATCATTCAATCATCACCAAATGTGTTTTATTTAATTGTATCCTTTATAGTTATCAACAGAATTAGGGTAAGATTTATCATAACTTCACTGTTTCATAAGCTGGAGCTATCTATTATAATTATCAAAGATCCATTCAATGATATCAAGAATCAACTCTAAGATATCTGAAATTCGTTTAGTGTCATCATAAAATCGAGTTAATGATACATATGTTACAAGAAGTCTATCTATTTTATGAGATCCTTAATTCTACTTCATGATATTTTACATTTATTTTGTGATATCAAAAATTCGATATGGATATCATAAAATTAAGGACATCATTTACAGAATTCATGATACCATAAAACAAAAAGGTGATATTAAGATATCTAACGGTAGAATGTCAGATATTTCTAAATGTATGTTATGGTAAATTTCAGTGCATTTTATTTTTATCAAACACTATCACTGATATCTTAATATCATTTTAATACCATAAAAGCATTTCTATTTTATGGTATCATGAAAGTCATTGATTGATATCAAAAAATGAATGAGTGACAGCAATAAATGAATAGACTTACCTTATAACATAAAAATATATAATAAAACTAATCAATAATATTACAAAATAAATTTTAGACATCACACTAAACATCTTTTTCCGTCGCTCTCGAAACATCTCTCCTCTCTCCCCTTTTCCTCTTCTCCCTCTCCCCTCTTTTACACAGTGAATGGAAAGCAAAGCCCAGTTTTCTTTCTTCTGATTTATTCATTCGGCCATACATTTTCTGTCTTTGTAGCCACCTGTTTTTAAGCTACCACTTGCCTTAAGCAGCCATGACCAAACTTCCCCAATTGTATTTTGTCATAAACCCAGCCAGCTGCTTAAACAAGTAGATTGTGTAGCTATGTGCCCATCCATTTCATAACAAAAATAAATGTTACAAATGTTTTATCGTTTAAAAATCAATGCTTTTCTTGAAATGCAGGAGGACTAAATGCGTTCTGTTTTAGGTTTAAAAGTATATATCAAAGAATTATGTCCCTTTAACATAAATAAGCCACACTAAACCCACTGTGACTTCGTTTACAAGTTCCCGCGTAAACACCCCCTACGCCCCATGGTACCATTTACTTATATACCTACGATTAAAAACTTTCCCGCGGTGACCGGTATTTTTTGCATATTGAATTAGCTCCCTTTTTCATACTGTGTCTAAAAATAGCATACATTTTTCTAATTTTAACTCATTCAAAAGTCTTACGAATACTGGCAAAACGTTATGAAATTCATTGAGAACAACGCCTCATTGCATCTCAGGTCGTTGCAAACTAATAAATTATTCTGTATAACTTGGAAAGTGAAAAACATTCGACAGGAATTGTATAACGAAGATGTAACAATAGTATATATAATTTTACCTTTTCCGCGTTACATAGTATAGCGGAAAAGTTATGTCTGCAAGTTACGGTTCATTAAACCGCTTCAGTAAGAGGTATTGAAAGGGTAGCCAATGGTTCATTGTTTTGTCTAAAATTTGTCCAATAGAAATCATTTGTATCGGGTATGTGATATGTTGATGTAAAATTGGTCAGTTCTAGCGTGCACCTCAGTAGTACGTTTAATACGGAAAGTTAGAAATTTTAAGATTTAAAATTTCATCTGTGATTTACATACATGAAAAGTTTTAGATTTCAATATGCTAATGTTAGCATTGTTTAAAAACTGTATACATTTTTTAATACTGTTGTTTGTACTATTTAGTTGCCCTGTCGGGGCATGTTTCTGGCGTTCATGTTTTTTTTTACAGGCATGAACAGAATTTGGTGGGGGTCGGGAGCAGTTTTTGACAGGTCAAATTAATTTTACAATATATGTGTGAAGTCCACACACACCACTGAGGAAGGCACTGAACTTGTTGGGTTTTTTTGGACACAGGTTTTCAGAGCTAAATTCTCTGTTTTTTCCTGGACGTCGTGTTTTCCGGTGAGGTGGAAAATTGAGAGAGCCACAATGAGTTATAGTATCATTTGTATAACACTGTATATTTGTATAATGTGTATCGGAATAAACGGCCTCTCGTAGCCAGGGTGCATCGCTACAAGGCGAAATGTATATATTTGTTGAGTTTATTTGTAGTAAAGAGAAGACCTTATATTTCCCAGAGTGAATGAAGAACAATCTTTAAAGAAAAATATATTATGCGCAAGCACACTTTCTCGTGCAGCTTCGGAGTAGCTTTAAGTTCTGGCCGCGCGTATCCGTTTATCAGTGACTGCATCCTATTAACATTACTATCAGTACGTCTATGTTTTTTTGTTCTTCCCATCTTTTTGAAATGACCGCGATGTATCCTAGAAATAAGCCTTAATTTCTTAA
The DNA here is from genome assembly GCF_021730395.1 of Mercenaria mercenaria. Taxonomy (NCBI): domain Eukaryota; kingdom Metazoa; phylum Mollusca; class Bivalvia; order Venerida; family Veneridae; genus Mercenaria; species Mercenaria mercenaria. The sequence goes on along the minus strand of NC_069364.1, from coordinate 23,006,977 downwards.
ATATTTCTTTCGTGAAAATCGTGCAAATTAGTCACTGCACAGTGCACGGATTTCACGTAAAGCATGCTACCAACATACCTTCAAACGGACAAATTTGTCTCGTCTCTGCACTTACAGAAAGACTGGTGGTTTTGCTAAAAAAATAAATAAATCTTTTATGTTCTATATCAATGGAATTCATTTTGCATGATCTATGAGAAATTAAACACTCGAGCCATCGAAGTTACGTATTAAAGGAGCAAGGAGTTTATCCTGTGCGTTTCTTAAAACACTTGTTTAAAAAAAATAATAATAAGAAAAATAAACAAACACAAAAACATGTTTATTTAAATTTGGCTTGAACGTTGATCAGAAAATGTATATACTGAGCACCAGGGGATACAACAGTATTTAAAGATTATAAATTGCATTATAGCAACATTTTGTGACACTTTTCACATATTCATTTTTAGACTCATTTCAGGAACGGAATGACCTTTTACCCAGGTCAAGATATGCACCAATGTACTCGAGCTTATTGTTTCACTGTCATTTATTACCTCCCTTTTACTGTTGAAACAGTCTAGCTATCTTTCTATCTGGCTTTTGCGTGATGGTCTAGGGGAGGTAAATCATAACTCTGAAGCACATTTTCGACTAATGAAATTGTTCATATTCCGCATCTATTCTAAAGGCAACGCAAGCTATTTTTCATATTTAATTTTGTTCGAAAAGCCTGCTTTGTTACTGAGGAAATAGTTCAAGTCTCAAAATATCTAACAAACTTGTTAAAAAATAGACAGCAAGTACATAGATATATAGAAGTACATGTACATAGATCTATATAGATCTAGTGTCCCGTTTCACTATTTATTCATTATTTTTCAGTATTATTCTATCAGTAAATCATTCAAATCATCACCAAATGTGTGTAATTAATTGTATCCTTTATAGATATCAACAGAATTATGGTAAGATTTATCATAACTTCACTGTTTCATAAGCTGGAGCTATCTATTATAATTATCAAAGATCCATTCAATGATATCAAGAATCAACTCTAAGATATCTGAAATTCGTTTAGTGTCATCATAAAATCGAGTTAATGATACATATGTTACAAGAAGTCTATCTATTTTATGAGATCCTTAATTCTACTTCATGATATTTTACATTTATTTTGTGATATCAAAAATTCGATATGGATATCATAAAATTAAGGACATCATTTACAGAATTCATGATACCATAAAACAAAAAGGTGATATTAAGATATCTAACGGTAGAATGTCAGATATTTCTAAATGTATGTTATGGTAAATTTCAGTGCATTTTATTTTTATCAAACACATACTATCAATTTTTTTTTTTTTTTTTTTTTTTTTTTTTTTTTTTTTTTTTTTTTTTTTTTTTTTTTTTTTTTTTTTTTTTTTTTTTTTTTTTTTTTTTTTTTTTTTTTTTTTTTTTTTTTTTTTTTTTTTTTTTTTTTTTTTTTTTTTTTTTTTTTTTTTTTTTTTTTTTTTTTTTTTTTTTTTTTTTTTTTTTTTTTTTTTTTTTTTTTTTTTTTTTTTTTTTTTTTTTTTTTTTTTTTTTTTTTTTTTTTTTTTTTTTTTTTTTTTTTTTTTTTTTTTTTTTTTTTTTTTTTTTTTTTTTTTTTTTTTTTTTTTTTTTTTTTTTTTTTTTTTTTTTTTTTTTTTTTTTTTTTTTTTTTTTTTTTTTTTTTTTTTTTTTTTTTTTTTTTTTTTTTTTTTTTTTTTTTTTTTTTATAATAGCTGTAGTGTAAATTTATTGTTTTTTTGTAGAGTTTTTAATGAGACATTGTTGACATATTATGTAAGTCCACTAGACTTTTTCATTCGTTTTTTTTTTTTTTGCGGTTTCTGAAATACTAATATTTATATATGATGAGATCTCTGACATCTAAGATGTTTTATTTTGAAAAAATTTAGTTATAAATATTGAAACCACAGTATTGGGCGTTAACTGTAAAAAAATAAATCCACTTATACGGTGACTGAGATTATATCTAAGTATATAAATGTTAGAATTGTACACTCACAATTTGAGAACTTTGTAATCAATTGTTTTCATGTTTTCCTTATAACTGCTCTGTTGGAGTAGGTAACTTAAATATAAGTAACCCAACAATAAATTTTATATAATTTTAACGTACAATTATTAAATAATTGTAAATAATCATATTAGAAGATACTATATAGCATTCTACTATTTATTATATCTTACTTAAATCCACATTTAATTATTTTGTATTAGTAAAGCATTATTAAATTTTGATAATTCATTCATATAGCTACCAACTATTTATATAAATCTTAGAAAAATAAATAGAATCAATCTAATTCTAAATGTTAAATACATATTACAAGTATATTATATCTAATTTCTTATTTTTACTTTTTGATATCAAAATTCTATGTATCAAATATTCATGCACATTGTTTTAGACTTTAATACAACGTTAGAGATATATTCTTAATGTATTTTTAAATCATCATTAATTTAATACTTATCTAAACATAATATTAAATGTTATTAAAAATCAAGATATGATTAGAGACTTTCTTTAATAAAATATATTAAAAATATTCTTAAATAAAATAAGAACATCATTATTTATCGCTAAAACCAGCCTGACCTTACTTTTCTTTAAACTTCCTACTTTTTATTAAACTTCTTTTCTCTTCTAAATGCATACATTTTCTTTTTTACTATTAAGTCCAATATGAAACATGAATATAAGCTTTACCAGGTTAAACAATAATTTGTACTAATGAAACATTCACAAATTTATTTAGTAAAAATTTTTACTTCCCTCATTTAGGAAAGTTATGATTAGTCATTAACCCTTAAAAGTATAAATCCATGTTCTTTTTTCAAAATTTCCAAACTATATGGTACTTATTTACTAAAATATTTCAGCGACTCATATACTTTTAAAATTTAAATTTTAAAAAATTCATTTTTTTACTAATAAACTTTATTTAATATGATTTAATTTTTATAAGAAAACTTTTATTAACTTTGTCTTATAAATTTATTTCATGCGGATTGCGTCATGTTAAATCGCATGAAAGAATTTGTCGCAGTTTATACAGGTCAAATATTTAATTGGTATTCAATACCATAGAAGTTAATGGTTTTATTGGACAAGGTTTTCAGTAAATTCTTTTTCTAAGTTTTACGGTGAGTTAAAATTAAAGCAAAGGCATTAGTCATTATAATACTGTTAAATTTAAGTTAAAATACGACTTTTCTACCAGTAAATAAAGTTAATTATATTTTGTTTTTTTAAAAGAAAACTTTTATCAGTTGATATGAACATTAAGAGATATAGCCAAGCATTTTGTATTTGATAACTTTAAGATTGGTCGGTGTTATTTATTGACAGTGACTGCAATCAATTACATTATATTATCAATTTTTACATTTTGAATACTCTGTATCGAAAACGATTTTTAAATTTTTTGGAAATGTGATTTGTAAAATGCAGTTTAGAAATAGCTTCAACATCTTTAGGTAAATTGTTTCTGACTTAAAGATGGGGTTGCATTAAAGAAATAAATTTTAATTTATTTGAAAACATTTCATGAAGTAATGTCTGAAAGTTATATTAAGCAAGATTTTCGTCGTTTGCTAACTTTGAAGCAATTATAGAAATAAAACAAATTTATTAATTTTTGAATTACAATGATACACGAGATAGATAACTATTTTTAAAATTTAATCTTATCCATTTGGAACTTTTAAAAATTTTTAGCATATGGATACTTACAGGTAAATTGCCAGTCGAGTTGTTTCTATTATACCCCTTTTATTTTAAAAGTTTTTTCATTTAATACTTTACAGTATGTTGGAAGTTACAAATTGAAGCTTTCGACAATATTTTAATCACATCATTACTAAAACAAAACTTTTTTTTTTATTTGTTCGAAAAGCGTTGTACTGAGAAATATAAGTTCAAAATTTAAATTTTTATATACAGAGATTTACATATTACATTATAGAATAATTATCCTTTCATTAATATATTTATATTATTTATCATAAATAATATCACAAATTGTATTATTTATCTTAGTATAAAATTATGGAAGTTAATCATAACTTAATATTTCATAATGAACATTATTAATTCAATCATTAAGAATCTTCCTACATATTCCTAAGCTGTTCTATAAAATGGGGACCACTGGCCTTCTCTTCATAGGAGGATAAAACATTCATGTTTGTTTGTTTGTTTTGGGTTTAACGCCGTTTTTCAACAGTATTTCAGTCATGTAACGGCGGGCAGTTAACCTAACCAGTGTTCCTGGATTGTGTACCAGTACAAACCTGTTCTCCGCAAGTAACTGCCAACTTCCCCACATGAACCAGAGGTGGGAGACTAATGATTTCAGACACAATGTCGTTTATCAAATAGTCACGGAGAACATACGCCCCGCCCCAGGATCGAACTCACGACCCCGCGATCCGTAGACCAACGCTCTTACCTACTGAGCTAAGCGGACTTATTTTGAAATTGCTTGCCCATAAGATATTATCAGCATACATTTGTAGATAAAAATCATTTGATAATTTTGTTTAGTCGATAAAAGAATATTATTATATTCTAGATGATACATGATACAGCAGTCTCACACCCACACCATACACTGTTCTGTGTTCTGGCATTGGCTAATGCTAATCGTGATACTGAGCTGTTACAGCAGGCCAAGTCAAACAGAAGGAGTAAGATGTCAAAATCTCAACCAGACAACCCAGCTGAGGAGGTAAAATTTGCTCATAACATATCTAAGTTTATAAGGTTTTTTATGGAGGGGGCCAATTGTTTGGTTAAGGAGGCTTACTTCTGAATGCTTTATCCGTCACCTGTGTAGGTTGGAGTCTTGCTTGGGCATCATATGAGAAGCCACATAGCTGACAGGTGGCTGACATTGAATCATTTGCTCTCCACTGCTTCGGGTTGGAAACAACTTGGGTTGTAGAATGCTTTCATGTGAGGGAGCCACCAACTTGGCTTACAGATTAGTCATTGTTTCTACCTAGGTACTTGTATCATCATAAATGCCTGTAGAGGGGTCTGGGGTTTTCTCTATTGTCTGATGCTGGTAGGTCATGTATGACATATAATCTGTTAGTGTGATGTTTAATCCAACAAAAAATGTATATTTAAATGTTTAGTTTAGGTTTATAATAAATGGTTGTCTAACACCATTCCTTAATCTTGCAGGGTGCCTTTGGTAGTAAGGGAAATTATTGTAACAGATCCATTTAATACTTTCTTGATGATCGTTATTATGTCTGCCACATGTGGTGGGGGAAACTTTTTAAGTGTTGTCAGTCAGTCTGTACTTCACAAAGTTTGTCTACACAATTCTTCTGACACCACCTGATAGATTTACACCAAACTTCACAAAAGTAATCATTGCCAGGCCTGATTGTGCATGTCACTAGCATGTTCCAATTAGATGATTTTCAGTGGAGTTGATTTGTCAGATTTTATGGTATTTTGGCAACTACTCTTATACAGTTGGGCATATTTCCACTAAATCTTACAGAAGTTATGAGTGCAAAACCTGTATACCATTGGGCTGAATTACACCAGAGTTCACAAGTGATAAGTGTGAATGGTAGTTATAAATTAGTATGTTCCAGTTGAATGATGCTCAGTGGAGTCATGACTCGTTGAATTCTGTGATGTATGTGCTTCGTCTACACAACTGGTTGATTATTCACCAATCTTTACAGGTGTGATTAGTGCCAAGCCTAGTTGTATATACCTTTGAAATGTTGTGGTTCATTGATTATCCTTTGATTGAAGGCCCTTGAATTTTGGTATTTTGCAATACCTGTCTGTTAAGTGGTGGACAACATTTGTTTTTTTATGAAAAAACAATCTCAAGTTTCTATATTGCAGGGTAGAGTTTTAGCTGCCAAGGACATGATAGAGAAGCTAAGGGATGACAGAAATGTCGGGAACATTGTAAAAGACTTACAAACACTGTGTGATGCTTATATACAGCTTGCTAACTGGAATGTGCAGGAATACAAAACACAAACTAGTTAGTTTATCTCTTTTTCAGCTTGAATAGTGTTCAAGTAAAATAAATATTCTATATTAATTTGCACAATGCTTTTGTTGTTAGCGTGACATTGGAATAGTTACCTATTTAGATACAAGTGTTTTATCCTTGATCTTTCATATGTGCTGTACCTTTAATCTGAATATTATCTATAAGCATTAAGTCATACTGCTTAATCAGTTTTGTTTTTTTAAATAAAAAAAAAAATATTATATTGTTCTATTTTACAGAGCCTATTCAGCTGCCAGCTCAGTTATGGCTGACTAAAGTGAAGAGTTTGAAGAATGTTCCGGTACCAACCAAAGAAATAAAGGTAATATACAAATGTCAGGACAGTCACAGGGTGATCATAAATAATAAAGCTTCAGTTAATATATAAGTTAGTGCAGGTCTTGCAAGTTTTCCATTTCTTTGTTTTAGCTACGTCAGTGAGTCATTGTAAAATGTTTAAAAAAATCTTAATAATCGAATGAAGTGTCTCTATGTTTCTTAAACAAGCTTTTTTTTTACTGTATACATGGATATTTTTACGTCACAAAAGTGCAAAAGCAAATGATTCCTACTCAAAAATGTCACAAACATATGTCACAAAATTAACCACACACTAAATGCTTTCAATACTGTGTTTGCTTAAATGTATGTTTTTGTTATGAACTGCTTAACTGACATTTCCAGTGATATAGAATATTTTTCATGTTGATTAGCCATGAAATCCAACTTGTCAATGACTAGATTGTGGCAGAATAGATACTGTGAAATCATTTAAATTCGCTGGCATGAAATTTTGCGCAAATGTGAAAAAGGACTGTTTCGCGCAGGCTTTAATTCCCGCATTTTCAATTTTAGAAATGAAAAATAAAATTAAAAAATAATAATAGCGTGGTCTTTAATTCGCGCATCTATCCTACCGCGAAATACGTGAAAATTCATCCTACGCGAATAAAAATGATTTCACAGTATGCCATGCCAGTGGAGTAACTCGGTTCATCTTTTGATTAAGTTCATCTGACAGGCTTTTTGCTTAAGGTCATAATAATATTGGCAATTGTCTTGCAATACCTATCCTCCGTAGCAATTTCCGCATCCTTCTATCATAACAGAAAATTGATTTTCATAAGAACAGGGAATACCAAATTCGAATACGGAGAATATCTAAACAAATGAGCGGTGCCATGAGAAAACCAACATAGTGTGTTTGCGACCAGCATGGATCCAGACCAGCCTGCGCATCCACGCAGTCTGGTCAGGATCCATGCTCTTCGCTTTTAAAGCCTACTGCAATTAGAGAAACCGTTAGCGAACAGCATGAATCCTGACCAGACTGCGCGAATGTGCAGGCTGGTCTGGATCCATGCTGGTCGCAAAGCCACTATGTTGGTTTTCCCATGGCACGGCTCAAATGGAAATTGCTGATTGTCATTATGGGTCAGCTACCTCAAATGTTTAAATCTTTGCTAGTAACCTAATATTGTATCTATTGGTAATATCTGTGTAGATTTATTGGTTGAATATTCGGTTACAGGTTAGTCCAAGTTGTGATTACAAGGATATCCCTTATATAGAGAAGTTTGAGCCCACGTTCAAGTTGGCAGGTGGCATCAACTTACCAAAGATTATTTCTTGTGTTGGATCAGATGGTACCAAGAGCAGACAACTAGTCAAGGTGAATATTCTGTAACACTTTATTCACATTATGTCTGAAAATGTGCCAGTATGAATGGAAACGATGTGTTAAATTTGTATTTTTACCAAGGTTTTTTCACAGGCATGAAAATACATGAGTAGCTGTTTAAGATCTCTGAATTATATCTCCATAGACATATTGTTTTTGCCCTGTCCATCCGTCATTCTGTCCGTCCGTCACACTTACTGGAGAACTATTTTACCTAGAACCTTCAAACTTCATAGGGTGGCAGGGCTTATGGACTAGACGGCCCCTATTGTTTTTGAGGTCACTCCATCAAAGGTCAAGGTCACAGGGACCTGAACATGGAAAAGCATTTCCAATCAATAGCTTGAGAACCTCTTGACCCAGAATATTGAAACTTCATAGGATGATTGGACATGCTGAGTAGATGACCCCTATTGATTTTGGGATCAATCTATTAAAGGTCAAGATCACAGGGGCCAGAACATGGAAATCCATTTCGGATCAGTAACTTGAGAAGCATTTGACCTAGAACTTTCAAACTTTATAGGGTGATAGGACTTATGGAGTAGATGACCCCTAGTGTTTGGGGTCACTTGATCAAATGTCAAGGTCACAAGGGCCATCCGTCTGTCACACTTCATTTTCAGTCAATGACTTGAGAAGCTCTTGACCCTGAATGTTGAAACTTCATAGGATGGTAGGGCTTACAAAGTAGATGACCCTATAAATTTTGGGGCAACTAGATCAAAGGTCAGGGTCACAGGGGCCTGAACATGGAAAACTGTTTGTGATCTTATTGAGAACCACTTGACCCAGAATGTTGGAACTTCATAGGATGATTGGACATGTAGAGAAGATGACCCCTATTGACATTTGGGTCACTTGATCAAAGGTCAAGGTCACAGGGACCCGAATTTTGAAAACGGTTTCCGATCAGTAACTTCAGAACCACTAGACCCAGAATCTTCAAACTTTGTAGGATGATAGGACTAGATGACCATTATTGTTTTTGGGCTCACTTGTGTAAATGTCAAGGTCACGGGCCTGAACATTGAAAATGCTATCCGATCAATAATTTGAGAACCACTTGATCCAGAATGTTGAAACTTCATAGGGTGCTTGGACACGCAGAGTAGATGACAGCTGTTGAATTTGGGGTTACTCAAAGGTCAAGGTCATGGGCCTGAAAATGGAAAACGGTTTCCAGTCCGTAACTTAAGAACCACTAGACCCAGAATGTTGAAACTTAGTGGGATGATTGGACATTACTATGTGCTGGGGGAGACATGCGTTTTTCTACAAAAGCATCTTCTAGTTTAAATCAGTTACCTCCCACTGTTGCAGAATCAGACCTCCTTTAATAGCAGACAGATTATTTCAAGTTAGAGAATGCATCAGGTTTACTTATGGAAGGTAAATTTCTAGGTCATATTGCCTGGACAGGCACTTGTGTATTCCTCCACCATGTAGGTATTGTCTCAGATTTTTATATGACTAAGCGCAACTGAATATAACAACAAAAAATCGAGGATAGAGACAGCTGTGTACATGTATATGCCAATATCCAAACTTTAAAATAGGAAAAGTAAAACAGGAGGGAAAATTCTAATTTTGACATGAAATATGGGACTTACATAGAAACAAAATAGAACAATCAGTTTATTAAACTCATACTATGCATAAAGGTACATGTGTATACAGAGCAGATCCAACTTTAGTTTAAGCAAATTTTATTTCAGAAATTCATGAAACATTTACAAAATAGTACTTAAGAAATTTGATCCCCGGGCTAGGCATATGTTCTTCATGACGATTTGGTAGAAGACATTGTGTCTGATATCATTCGTCCTCCACCTATGATTCCTGTGGGGAAGTTGGCAGTTCTTTGTGGAGAACAGGTTTGTACTGGTTCAGAATCCAGGAACACTGGTTAGGTTAACTGCCCGCTGTTATATAACTGAAATACTGTTGAAAAACGGCGTTAAACCCACAACAAACTTAAGAAATTTGACAGACAGCTACATGTATGTTAGCTTATGGCAACTTTACAAATGAGATAATCTGAAAATTCCATGTTTTGGATAATACTGTGAAATTAAGACAAGGACAAAAAAAAACATGACACATATCAGGCTAAAGAAGATATAAAAACTAGAGACTGACAGTTTTAATTGGGGTATTGCAACTTCTAGGAAATTGAACACTTTATACTGAATATAATATTATGTTAATACCATACAGATTGTTGATTTTATTCAGATTTAAAAAAACAACAAAGTAACAAAATGCTTTGAGTCTTTTGAACCATTTAGATTACTTCACAATAAATTGATTCCAAATCTACATTTTGTTGTATTTACATGATTTTGTAGGGTAAAGATGACCTTCGTCAAGATGCAGTGATGCAGCAGGTGTTTGACATGGTCAACAATTTACTACAGAAAGATTCAGAGACCCGCAAACGACAATTACAGATTAGGAAATACAAGGTATTGTGATAACTCTGTTACTTTACATGTTTTAAGAAATAGTAAGTATCAAAATTAGGTTTATCAAAGAATAACCTGAGTTTGGAGGTCTTACGCGTATGAATATATCATAAAGGCCGAAGGCCTGAGAGATCTATTTCTATGCATAAGAATGACAAACGAGGGTTATTCTTTGATAAACCTTATTTAGATACTAATTATTTCATTTCTAACACGATTTACATTAAATAATGTTAGACAAGAATCAGAGGAGTATTTTCAACACACGTAAATTACAGCTGCGTGCTACGCCACAGCATTTGGCCAAAACTACGTGCGCACGCAGCATAGTTCAAGGTCAGTTTATTGCAGAATAACCCAGATAGATTTTGCTCTAAAAATATGTAGGTTATTAACTGGTCCTGTTAGAATAATTACTTTTTATGCCCCCGGCATCTACTGATGCTGGAGACATATAGTGATAGTCCTGTCCGTCCGTTCGTCCGTCTGTACGAGGTTACCCAAATGGGACCGTTCCTTCTAGCATCAATACCCCTTACTAGAATGACTTGATACTAATGCAGATGTAACCTGTGACCATTTCTCATCTTCAGACATTACCTGACCTCAGTTTGACCTAGAACTTGACCTCGTTTTGGACTTAGGTTGCTTTGTATCGACAAGGATGCCACCGGGGGCATCAAGCGTTTATTGAACGCAGCTTCTTGTTCAGTTTAAGGTGGTCAGACACATTGAAACAACATTTAATGACAATTTTCAGTTTTCACATGCTAGTCTGTTAGAGATTTATGTAAGCAACAAAAGGACCCATTACATTAAATTAGATCACTCTTTTTTTTCTGAAATTTTGTAATAGTTCTCCTTTAAAATGAAAGTAATAAAGTAAAAAGGACTACTTTTATTTTATTTTGATATAATACTTAGATTTAAATTTCACATTTGGCAGATATTAGGACATTTCAACAACCTGAACCACAATGGCAAGTTTTAAAACAGTGTGTAACTTAAAGATTTCTTTATTTCTGATCAATCTTGGTTGCACAGATAGGCAAAGGAAGAAAACAATTTTACAAACTTACAGTTATTAAGGTCTGGCACTGCTATTGTTTTTTCCATGGACATCCATCATAAGAAATGACCCTGTCACTTACCCCAAAATTGAGAAATGACCATTAAAATGTGATTCTTTCAGTAAGACAGCATTTCAGACAAATAAAAATAGCAATTTTATATACTAGGCTTATCCAATCCGTTTTCTTACAATTTTTCTTCAGACAAACCTACCCACTTTGTTGAATGGCATTTAGAGGCAAAATGCCCACTGACATCTACTATTCTAAAGAGATAATTGAAAAGTCAAGCATTCAGCCATACACTTGTAAAATATTCCAAATTTCACAGAAATTTTATGATTGTAAACATAACCTTTTTATCCAATCAGCTTACGTCTCATTGACTCTTATGGGTTTCCCATTCACTCTTTTCCAACCAATCCAAAGCTGTGTTTCAATTCCAACCTCTGACTTAAAGAATTTCAGTTAAACTATAATTTGTCAATACAGATATAACAAATAGAATAATATTTGCATACATATCATTACTTAGGCAAAGTATGTTCATTAGATTAATTTTTATGCTGAAATAACTATCTTAAAATGTTCAACCCTTGATAGGAAAATTAAATTAAAAAAATACCTCCCCTCTCCAACGTGATTTGAACAGCGCCTGAGGCATAGAATTGTTCATGTGAGGAAGTCATGCAGCTGGCTTAAGGAAGGTCAGTGATTCTACTCAGGTGCAGGGCCTCCGTGAACGAGTGGTTTAGGTCCCTGACTTCAAATCACTAACTCCTCATTGATATGGGTTCAAGCCTCACTCAGGGCGTTGAATTCTTCATGCGAGGAGGCCATCCAGCTGGCTTTCGGAAGGTTGCTGGTTCTACCCAGGTGCCCGCTCGTGATGAAATAATGCATGGAAGGGTACCTGGGGTCTTCCTCCACCATCAAAGCTTGAAAGTAGCCATATGACCTATAATTGTGTCGGTGCGACGTTAAACCCAGCAAAATAAATAAATAAATAAATCTACTACATACATGCCATATCTCCCGCCGGGAGGCTTTTTCTCCCGTATTTTCAGTATATCTCCCGGTCTCCCGCCGGGACATGAAAACCTCCCGTAAAAAAATAAGTTCAGAAAAAAAGTCCTCTGTCGAAAAATCGTATCTCGGACCCAATGTAGACCTTTAGAAAATACTTGAAATTCAATATCGAGTAGCCCGGAAATACATTTCAGACATAATTTTCATAGTTGTCTATAATCCCTAGCTTGTTTATCGAGAGATACACGCCTGAGGCATTAATTATCTTACCACCTACTGTTACCATCTGCAAACAATTAACCATGTATTTAATCTTACCCGTAGGCAATTGTAAACATGTGAGATTTTAGACTGATTCAATAACATCAAAGCCACTGATCCGTAATTTTTCAAAACAATATGTAAACCAGTCTTAAAATTACGTCATTTTACCGCCACCTGCCAAAGTGTACTTTCGTTTTCGCTGACCTTTATATTTATCGGGAAACACTCTTTTTCCCGTATTTATCAAGCCATCAGAGGATGAGACAGGTTAGTGCTAACACCGAGTTTATGTTTCTCAATTTAAATAATTGCACAACATGCAAAAAATCGACAACAACTTAACAAAATTGGCGAGTTAATGTCACACTACACAGAATTTCGGACAAACATGAATTCGGATAAGTGAATTTTATGAAATAAATTGCAATTCATATTGCCCAAATAATTGACTGCCATTCCTTTGTGATATTGTCATGTTGCAATAATTAACAGGAGAACAATTCCCAGGTTAAATACGTGTAAAGAAATGACTGCCCTTAAAAGACTGTTTTGACATGATATCTCCGCAATTTAATCTTTTGAATAATGTATGCTTAAACATGTCATGTCAAAAAGATCACTCTCCCCAGATGCAGAAGCATCATCACATAAAGCGAAAAACAAAGTTCCTGGTTCAATCTTTCATGGAATTCTGAATTTCCTTGGATTAAGTTAAGTGCTATAAGTAATAATCATGCATTCTGTACACAACTGTTGGCTCCACTCATCAATTCAAAGTAAAAAAAACTTGATGATTTTTTCATGAAAACGGCTATTTAGCGCATAAAAAGTGAGCGAATAAAAGTCTCCCTTATTTTTACCCAAATCTCCCTTAAAAAAAGCCCTGCTGAGGCAAAACTCCCTTATTGACCGTCTGAAAATATGGCATGTATGCTACTAAGGTGCTTGCTCATGTCAGAAACAATGCCCAGACAGACATCTGAGGTCTTTCCCCAAAAAGTCAAAAGCTGGAGAAGTCACCAAGTGACCTGAATGGTGTTGATGAGACAATAAACCGTACAAATATAAAAAAAAATGTGCTGTAAATATTAGCTGTCGACCATGCACTGTTACATTCAGAAGATATCAGTATAACGGTAGTGGTGTATGTGCTACCAGTATGTGATTTCTCATTAGCTTTACAAGCATTACATTGCTTCTTAATTGTAAAATTTAAATATTTACTGTCCTAGAAACAGTAACTTTCAGTTGATTTCAATGTTACAGTATAGTGGGTTTTCAAAGAGGTTTGAGGACATCATTTAAGGTGGCCATTAGCTTATCAGCAGTACACAAGATGAATACATACTGTACACTTAAAAATTAGCTTTATACATGTTTGATACCTTGTTACTCTTAGGTTATGCTCCAGTCTTAGTGTAGCAGGTTGCTAAAATGTGTGTGAGGGTACGTTACCAGTTCTTGTGTATCTTGTTGGTAATAATGGAGCTTACACAGGCTTCAGACTTTAATAAATACTAACTTTATATATGTTTGAAAGCTTGTTACTCTTAGGTTATTCCCCTGTCTCAGCGTAGCGGGTTGTTAGAATGGTGTGAGGGTACGTTACCAGTTGGCGATTATCTTGTTGGTAGTAAAGGAGCACATGCACGCTACAGACCTCAGGACTTGTTCTTTATTGACTGCAGAAAGAATTTGACTGTGAGTATATTCACACACTTTTTATGCCCCCGAAGGGAGGCATATAGTTTTTGAACCGTCTGTCTGTCTGTCGGTCTGTCAGTCTGTCGGTCTGTCCGCAATTTTCGTGTCCGGTCCATATCTTTGTCATCGATGGATGGATTTTCAAATAACTTGGCATGAATGTGTACCACAGTAAGACGACGTGCAGTGCGCAAGACCCAGGTCCGTAGCTCAAAGGTCAAGGTCACACTTAGACGTTAAAGGATAGTGCATTGATGGGCGTGTCCGGTCCATATCTTTGTCATCGATGGATGGATTTTCAAATAACTTGGCATGAATGTGTACCACAGTAAAACGACGTGCAGTGCGCAAGACCCAGGTCCGTAGCTCAAAGGTCAAGGTCACACTTAGACGTTAAAAAATAGTGCATTGATGGGCGTGTCCGGTCCATATCTTTGTCATCGATGGATGGATTTTCAAATAACTTGGCATGAATGTGTACCACAGTAAAACGACGTGCAGTGCGCAAGACCCAGGTCCATAGCTCAAAGGTCATGGTCACACTTAGACGTTAAAGGATAGTGCATTGATGGGCGTGTCCGGTCCATATCTTTGTCATTCATGCATGGATTTTAAAATAACTATGCATGAATGTGTGACACAGTAAGACGATGTGTCGCGCGCAAGACCCAGCTCCGTAGGTCAAAGGTCCTAAACTCTAACATCGGCCATAACTATTCATTCAAAGTGCCATCCGGGGCATGTGTCATCCTACGGAGACAGCTCTTGTTTTTCTACTTTCAATGGAATATATAAATCGCTGTTAAGAATGTGATATTATTTAATGCATTATGCTCTGCTCAATCATTTCTGAAGGTCCTGCCCAGCTTTACTATGTATGTATAAAGCAGAAAAATGAAACACTAAATCTGTGTCCTAAATAGACAAGACTTAGTGTAAAATTTTGACTAAAAGCTACAGTCACACATAGGGATATGTCCATGCATTTAGGTACGGTGCAAATGGGGTTGGTCTGTAGGGGGCGGACATGGATAATTATGGAGCAGTACGTCTTTTACTTGAAAAATGGTGAGAAACAGGGAACAAAAAAAAATATGCAGGACGCGAATAAGTACGGATAGCTATGGCGTACTACATTGAACTACATTTTACTGTGCTTGGCAACTTGCTCAGCACGTGGACGGGTCTGCGGTGAACTATGTTGAACTACGCTTAAGTACAGGCAGCCTCGGATAACTACGTTCAGCTACAGATCAATACACATGACTATGGCAAGGTACGTTTTAGTATGTTTAAGTACGGATGAATAAATTTCAAACAAGTTGGACTAAAGTCACGCTCAAATGGCTATGGATCGCTCAAACTTTTGTGCATGTTCAAAAGTTGGAGAAACTTGCAAGTTTGGGATAAGTCTTGAATATGTCTTGACCAAATGTTGATACAGATTACTACTTTAAGGTACGGCTCAGGTATGGATCAATACGGATTACTACTTTTCTATCCATGGCTAGACGTAGCTATCCGTGCTGTATGTGTGACTGGGGTATTAAGGACTGGTGAAAATGAAAAGTTACTATGTTCTGTCTATAGTGCTTATTGTAAAATATACATTTACAGTGCCCTTCAAAAGTCTTGGGACAGGCAGGAGTTAACTTCAGAATTTATGTTGTTTTTTTTATGCCCTTAAATGTGGGCATATTAAAATCGCACTGTGCATCCGTGTGTCCGTGTAAATTCTTGTCTGGGCTGTAACTCTGCCATCCATAAAGGGATTTTGAAATGACTTGGCGTACGGAAGGTCGGTGGTTCTAACCAGGTGCCCGCTCGTGATGAAATAATGCACGAAGGGGCACCTGGGATCTTCCTCCACCATTAAAGCTGGAAAGTCGCCATATGACCTATCATGTGTCGGTGCAACGTTAAAACAAAAAAAAAGAATGTCATGCGCAAGACTCAGACCTCTATCTCCAAGGTCAAGATTACTCTTAGAGGTCAAAGGTTAACAGGGTCTGTTTCGTGTCCAGTCCATAACACTGCCATCAGTGAAGGGATTTTGAAATAACTTTGTATAAATGTTAACCATAATGAGACAATTTATCATGCGCAAGACCCAGACCCCTAGCTCCAAGGTCAAGGTCACGCTTAGTCAAAGGTTAACAGGGTCTGTTTCGTGTCCAGTTCATAACTCTGCTATTCATCAAGGGATCTTAAAACTACTTGGCACAATGAGTTGATGTGTCATGCGCAAGACCCAGACCCCTAGCTCCAAGGTCAAGGCAACTGTTGGAGAACTTTTTTTTTATCTGGTCACAAAGTGTTTCATACCTAAACTATTCTGGCATATTTATCACTTTTCGGGGGCATTTGTCACTAATAGTGACAGCTCTTGTTTTTTTCTTTGTAACAAACTTTATTTCTCTTTGTTTCTAGACTTTGTTGGGGTTGGGATAGGGCACACTGTATTAGGAGTCAATGTTCATATTACTCAGTTTGAAACATTCTTAGGACATTATGTAGTTTACTATTTGGGAGAACTGGTAAGTAGTAACTCATACCTTTCCATTGAATCAGCATTGGAACTGCCTCCAACAATGTCCAAGGTTTGAACTTAAAAAAAGGGGTTTATAAATTGATATGATTTTTTTGGCAGATCTTAAACTTGAATCATGGAAAGAAACAACAAGTATCACTATAAATGTGATGTATTTTTCAGGCTGCAACTACAACAGAGGCTAAATACAAAGTATATCAGGATATCTGTGACAAATTCCGGCCAGTGTTTAGACATTTCTTCTTTGAGAAGTTCACTTCTCCACCTGTCTGGTTTGAGAGAAGATTGGCATACACAAGAAGTGTTGCTACCAACTCCATAGGTAATTTTTCCAACCTTAGTTTATTTCATATTTAGTGCATGAGTGTTACATGCAGCAAGGAAAAATTGTGATGTGTCTATCATGAAAAAGTAAGAACTGACCAATTTCCTGAGCATCTGTCTTGATTTTATCATAGCAGATAGCATTTTAGTGAATCAGAACATTTTGCATTTTAGTTAAGGAGCAAATTCACTATCTCTGGTAGTCTTGTACTGAGGACCTACTGTGAACTACATGTACGTTGGCTGAGTAAAAATATTTAATCTTGATTTGCAGTTGGCTATATACTCGGACTTGGAGACCGTCACATCCAGAACATTCTGATTGACTGCAACACAGCAGAACTTGTACATATTGATCTTGGTATAGCGTTTGAGCAGGGGAAGATTCTGCCCACCCCGGAGACTGTGCCATTCAGACTGACCAGAGATATTGAAGATGCTATGGGAGCATCAGGTGTTGAAGGGGTATTTAGAAGGTACATATTTTAAGTTTTGTTATGCTTCCCAAAACTGATTGACTGATTTTTACCAGACATCGTAGAATTTAATAACTTCTAAGCATAGTTGGTCATATCTTGGAGATATTTTCTTTATCAATTTATTGAATAGATTATTTAACAAATGAAATGTTTAACCACGCAAGTGCCAAACTGTAGTTAAACAAATTTGTTGAGAAAGATCAGTTCCAGTTTGGGCTTTGCTCTTCAAATCTTGGTTATTACAAAATACTATTTTGCTACAGGTACAGTTATTGCCAGTTGTTATGTCATATTCTTTTCAAATAAGGTGGTTTGGTGAACCATGTGCAGTTGAACCTGTCGAAGCAACCACAGCCAATCAGCTAACTTTCCAAATTGATTCTTTATTCTAATTTCAACTTGTCATTGGCAACCAACCGTACTAAGCAGCCGGATTGTGTTGGTTCCTTAGCTGGCTGCTTTATACAAGTGTAGAGTAATTTGTTGAAGTAGGCTGTTGTTTTCTTTGTCTTATATTGTTGTACAAAGATACTTTCATTACAGTTGTTACAGGTCAGTAGGTATTTTCGTACCTCTGGTGTATTTTAGTAAGTTTGTACCTCTTTTTTCCCTACAAGTGTGTGTTGAAGTATTATAACCACAATTTGTGTTGAACTTAATAGATGGCCTACCTGTTTATTGTTCAGGTGCTGTGAGAAGACGATGGAAGTGATGAGAAGTAATCAGGAAGCCTTATTAACCATCCTAGAAGTTCTCCTGTATGATCCCCTACACGTGTGGACGATCTCTCCCGCCAGGGCGTACGCCCTCCAACAGCAGAGGGGTAGGGAAGAAGCTCAAGACACGGTAGATGTTGGTAATACCACCACCGATATCATGGATCTTGCAGATTCAAATAATGCCAGAAATAGTGAGTACCTTTAATCCAAGAGTAAATGTTTTCCAATCACCAGAAATATATGCTCTAATTTTTCCTCTCACCAAAGATGTGGGGTATTATTATATGCCCGAAGGGACGTTTTATGTTATGCCTCCAGTGTCTATCTGTCTGTCCGTCTGTCCATTAGCAATTTTGTGTGCGCTCTGTAACTCATGAACCCCTTGAAGGATTTCGAAGAAACTTGACACAAATCTTCACCACATTGAGACGACGTGCAGAGTGCATGTTTTGGATAGCTTGCTTCAAGGTCAAGGTCACGTCACACTTAGGGGTCAAAGGTCATATGACTTTGCTCCGTGTCCACTCTGTAACTCTTAAACTGCTTGAAGGATTTTAAAGAAACTTGGCACAAATGGTCACAGCATCGAGACAATGTGCAGAGGACATGTTTTGGATGACTTGCTTTAAGGCCAAGGTTACAGGGGTCAAAGGTCATACCTTTTGGTATATATTGCTCCACATTTCGGTGCTTTTGTGTCTTACTTGTAATCAGTTGTTCTTTCGGTAGACCATTTGGTGTTTGTTAAATAACTGCTTATGCTTATGGATGTCAGACTTGACAAGATTCATTGTCTATGATCTGTAGATGATCTATAATGTTTTTGGGTAAGTACATCAAGTTCAAGGTCACTGTTCTCTTCAAACCGCTTCTTACTTTTGAAGGTCATCATTGGGAAGACATGTCTTTGTTTAGTGTTTAACATTTGTTTTAAAAATATGCTATTTATGTGATCTTTCACCTTAATAATAATAGTTCAAACTAATATTTAAACCCCCAGTATAAAATGTAGGTGTCTATACTAGTCATGCAGGTCTGTCTGTTAGTCAGTCCATCTGTAATTCATGTCCACTCCATTTCTTTTAAACTGCTTAGAAGATCTTTATAAAACTGGCACCAGTATTTTTTACCTCATCAAGATGATGTGCAGGACATACAGTCCAGTTCAGTATGTCCAAGGTCAAGGCTACACTTTGGAGGTCAAATGTCAAATTGCTTAACTTCATGTCCAGACTTTTATAGAACTAGCAGCAGTTGTTATACGCCCGAAGGGACGTATTATGTTATGACGCTGGTGTCCGTCTGTCCGTCCGTCTGTCCGTCCATCTGTCCGTCCGTCTGTCCGTTAGCAATTTCGTGTCCGCTCTGTAACTCTTGAACCCCTTGCAGGATTTCAAGGAAACTTGACACAAATATTCACCACACCCAGACGACGTGCAGAGCACATGTTCCGGATGTCTTGCTTCAAGGTCAAGGTCACACTTAGGAGTCAAAGGTCATATCAGTTTGTTTCGTGTCCGCTCTGTAACTCTTGAACCCCTTGAAGGATTTCAAAGAAACTTGACACAAATGTTCACCACACCCAGACAACGTGCAGAGCGCATGTTCCGGATGTCTCGCTTCAAGGTCAAGGTCACACTTAGGAGTCAAAGGTCATATCAGTTTGTTTCGTGTCCGCTCTGTAACTCTTGAACCCCTTGAAGGATTTCAAAGAAACTTGACACAAATGTTCACCACACCAAGACGACGTGCAGAGCGCATGTTCCGGATGACTTGCTTCAAGGTCAAGGTCACACTTAGGGGTCAAAAGTCATATCAGTTTGTTTCATGTCTGCTCTGTAACTCTTGAACTGCTGGAAGGATTTCAAAGAAACTTGGCAGAAATGTTCACCACATTGCAACGATGTGCAGAGCGCATGTTCCGGATGACTCGCTACAAGGTCAAGGTCACACTTAAGGGTCAAAGGTCATATATGACTTTGCTTTGTGTATATTGCTCTGCATTGCAGTGCTCTTGTTTTTATTTGGCAGATCTCTTTTTTTGTACTTACAATAATTTTTTTTTGAATTACTTCCCTTTTATGTTACTATAAATAGCTTATTTTGAAACTTTTTTATTATTGGCCGTAGGGAAAAACCGAGACCACTTTTCTGTGGTACAACATGGATGGTACCTCCAATTTTAAGGTGTATTTTTACATACCTGTACCTGATAAAGATTTTTTTGTAGACTTTGAATTTTTTTTTTGTGTACTTAAATTTGTTTTTTGAAGTTTTCCTTTTGTTGTTCCAGTCCTTTGGGGCTTCAACAGTCAAGTTCTTAAAATTTTGCTCCTATCCTATGATGTAAGCCTTCGGGCGTATATTGCCCCGCTTGGCGGCGCTCTTGTTTACTTTATCAAGACAACATGCATTGCAGAGCACATGACACTTAACAGGACAAGTAACATAGCTCAAGCATTTTTTTAGCTCACCAGAGCATGAAGATCAAAGGAAAATCTTGTTAACACGGTTTAAGTTTGAAACTCAATAGAATTGGTCAATGTTTGTCTTGATGACCCCTAGGTCAAGTTCGAATCTCTTTCATGTGTGGTCAAAAACTAGGTCACCCGGTCAAATCAAAGGAAAAACTTGTTAACACTTTAGAAGCCACAGTTGTGACCCAATCTTTATGAAACTTGGTCAGAATGTTTGTATTGATGATCTCTCAGTCAAGTTTGAAACTGGGTCATGTGGGGTCAAAAACGTTAGATCATTAGGCAGGTCAAAGGAAAATCTTGTTAACATTGAGTCCACAATTTAAGTTTGAAACTCATGAGAATTAGTCAGAATGTTTGTCTTGATGACCTTAAGGTCAGGTTTGAATCTGGGTCAAGTTTGAAACTAGGCCAGATAAACTCTGGTGAACCATGTAGCACCATCTTGTTTTATTAGCTCACCTGAGCACAAAGTGCTCAGGGTGAGGTATTGTGATCGCTCACCGTCCGGCGTCCGTCCGTCCATCCGTCTGTCCGTCCGTCCGTCCGTTGTACGTCCGTCCGTCGTCCGTCCACACTTTCCTTTAAACAACATCTCCTCCTAAACCAACAGGCCAATTTTGATGAAACTTCACAGGGATGTTCCTTGGATGGCCCCCTTTCAAAATTGTTCGAAGAATTGAATTCCATGCAGAACACTGGTTGCCATGGCAACCGAAAGGAAAAACTTTAAAAATCTTCTTCTCAAAAACCAGAAGCCCTAGAGCTTAGATATTTGGTGTGAAGCATTGCCTAGTGGACCTCTACCAAATTTGTTCAAATCATAACCCCGGGGTCAAAATTGACCCCGCCCCAGGGGTCACTTGATTTTACATAAGAAAATCTTAAAAAATCTTCTTCTCAAAAATCAAAAGCCTTAGAGCGTAGATATTTGACATGTAGCATTGCCTAGTGGACCTCTACTAAAATTGTTCAAATCATGACCCCGGTGTCAAAATTGACCCCGCCCCAGGGGTCACTTGATTTTACATAGGAAAATCTTCAAAAAATTTCTAAAAATAAACCAGAAGGCCTAGAGCTTAGATATTTCACATGTAGCATTGTCTAGTGGACCTCTACAAAATTTATTCAAATCATGGCCCCCGGGGTCAAAATTGACCCCGCCCCAGGGGTCACTTGATTTTACATAGGAAAATATTTAAAAAATCTTCTTCTCAAAAACCAGAAGCCCTAGAG
This sequence comes from Mercenaria mercenaria, assembly GCF_021730395.1. Taxonomy (NCBI): domain Eukaryota; kingdom Metazoa; phylum Mollusca; class Bivalvia; order Venerida; family Veneridae; genus Mercenaria; species Mercenaria mercenaria. The sequence goes on along the minus strand of NC_069364.1, from coordinate 22,984,901 downwards.
CTTAGATATTTGACATGTAGCATTGCCTAGTGGACCTCTACTAAAGTTGTTCAAATTATGACCCGGGGGTCAAAATTGACCCCGCCCTAGGGGTCACTTGACTTTACATAGGAAAATCTTCAAAAGTTTTCTAAAAATAAACCAGAAGGCCTAGAGCTTAGATATTTCACATGTAGCATTACCTAGTGGACCTCTACAAAATTTGTTCATATCATGACCCCCTGGGTCAAAATTGACCACGCCCCAGGGGTCACTTGATTTTACATAGGAAAATCTTCAAAAATTTTCTAAAAATAAACTAGAAGGCCTAGAGACTAGATATTTGACATGTAGCATTGCCTAGTGGACCTCTACAAAATTTGTTCAAACCTTGTCCCCCGGGGTCAAAATTGACTCCGCCCTAGGGGTCACTTGATTTTACATAGGAAAATCTTAAAAAAAAATTCTAAAAATAAACCAGAAGGTCTAGATCTTAGATATTTGACATGTAGCATTGCCTATTAGACTTTTACAAAGTTTATTCAAATCATGACCCCTGGGGTCAAATTGACCCTGCCCCATGGGGTTACTTGATTGTACATAGAATAATCTTCAAAATTTTCTAAAAATAAACCAGAAGAGCTTAGATATTTGACATGTAGCATTGCCTAGTGGACCTCTACAAAAAGTTTTCAAATCTTGTTTTTAAAGTTACTTAAAGAAAATTTCAACTATATTTTCTTCTATTATGATCTTTTGACCTTGAAGACTTGTCCTTAAGTGCAATGATAACAGGTGAGCGATATAGGGCCATCATGGCCCTCTTGTTAAGAATTTCTGGTTACTGTTTTGCATGTAAGCAGATTTCTCAAAAACTACTCGTCAAAATGCATTCAAACTTCACACTTGACTTAAGCATCATCAGCTGACTTCTTTTGGCAAATAACCTAAGTCTAGCTTTTACTTTGTCAAGATTATACCCATTTTTAACATTGAAATTTCATATTCTTCACATGTCTTTGACATAGGATGATCTCACAAGGCCAGTTTCATAACTCTGCCTTACATTTTGGCAAAATCATGCAGCTTTTTTAACTCAGAAAACTTTTGCTACTATAGCTTTCGTATGTAAATTAGTATTTAGTGGAAGGGCTTCAGAAGTCAAGCATGCTGTCATTTGACAACTCCCTTTAGTATTTTGCCCCCATACTTTGAAGAGGACTTTGTATTGGCTGGCAATATATGATTTATAAAATAAAATGTATGTCCCTATGCAGGTGATGCCAGTAACTTTGATATAATTTCTTGTTTATTTAAAATTAGGTGAAACTCAAGAGAATGTGAATAAAGTAGCAGAGCGTGTGTTGCTAAGGTTACGGCAGAAACTTCAAGGTGTTGAGGATGGCGTGCAACTTAGCCTCTCTGGTCAAGTTAACTATCTGATACAGGAGGCTCGAAACCCAAAAAATCTGGCAAGGATCTTTCCTGGATGGCAGCCATACGTTTGAAACTCTTTAATGGGGACTTTTTTACATTTGAAGACAAAAATGTTTTCTTGAGGATTTTCCACCAGGTTGTGTTCAATAAACCATCAAGGACTGCAAAGGGTGTATGAAAAAAGCTTAGTTTTGCTGAGGGTTAACATCTTGGATTTTAAAAAAAAAAAAAACCTGTTTTGAATGATTGCTGCCTGCAATATGATTAAATCCACTGTTTTGAAGAAATCTTACAATGAAACTTTCATTTTGATGAAAGTATACACTATTTGAAAATTTGACAAAATGAGAAAGAATGTATTTCCAATAAAATTAGATTTGTATATTTGTTATTACAAATTTTTCAAGAAACGTGTTATTGAGAAATTGGACTTAAAATCTGAGTTCTCACAAGTGCTATCCAGATGTTTGGCAAAAGGAACAAAGGATGTGTATGAAAAGAATCTCATTTCATTAGAAAGTAAAAATAACAAAAATTGTGTGTTAGCTCGACAATTGGAAATTTGTCAAAAAGTAGAGCTTTTATTGTCACCCTGTTGAGGGCATCCATTTCACAGAAAAATTAGCTTGTAAACTGCTAGGTAAAAATATGCACAAAGAGGGCCTAAAAGTTTGTGTCTCATGTGTCTCAAAAAGTATTTGACCTAGGATTATGAAGCATTATGGGAGTACGACTCGGCATGTGAGGATGTGCATCAAGTGTTTTGTTTGATATTTCACTCAGCCAGACCAGAATTATGACCCTTGACTTAGTCAAAAATATGTATTAAAGGCATAAAAGTTTGTGTTGCATGAATCATAAAACTCACTTGCTAGGGTCATGAAACACAATAGGAATATTATTCAACATATGGAGTTCTGCATCATGCATTTTGTTTGGGATTTCTTTCGGTCAGACCAGCTTGGTATATTCTGAAAGGTAACCGTGTTTTGCACTATTTCGCAATTTTTAAACAACTTTTACCGTGCCGTTTTTTATAAATTTTGTATAACTTATGGTATCTCCTCAAGCTCAAGTAGAGACAAATTTCAAAGAGATAGCCACTATCCAAAACGTTTGCAGAGAACTCATTTTACCATTAATTTTAATAAAAGAAACATCAAACTATTGGTAAACAATTATAAAACACAAAATAAAAATGTCAATAACATTTTTTCTATGGTGCCTCAAGTAAACGAATTTAATAAGACCGAATTCATACTTCAACATTGAAAAAATAAGGTCGAATGCTGTGTTTCTGTTTTGAATTTTGCTTACTCCATTTAAAAATAACCATAGGTCAGACGTAAAACCTACCTAAATTTCTTCCACAATATATAATCTAAGAGTGAAAGTAAAATAGAGAACTTTCACCGCGTGTAACTCAATATTTTTATGCCCCCGAAGGGAGGCATATAGTTTTTGAACCGTCTGTCGGTCTGTCCGCAATTTTCGTGTCCGGTCCATATCTTTGTTATCGATGGATGGATTTTCAAATAACTTGGCATGAATGTGTACCACAGTAAGACGACGTGTCGCGCGCAAGACCCAGGTCCGTAGCTGAAAGGTCAAGGTCACACTTAGACGTTAAAGGTCATTTTTCATGATGTGCATTCGTGTCCGGTCCATATCTTTATCATCGATGGATGGATTTTCAAAAAACTTGGCATGAATGTGTACCACAGTAAGACGACGTGTCGCGTGCAAGACCCAGGTCCGTAGCTCAAAGGTCAAGGTCACACTTAGACGTTAAAGGTCATTTTTCATGATAGTGCATTCGTGTCCGGTCCATATCTTTGTCATCCATGGATGGATTTTTAAATAACTTGGCATGAATGTGTACCACAGTAAGACGACGTGTCGCACGCAAGACCCAGGTCCGTAGCTCAAAGGTCAAGGTCACACTTGGACGTTAAAGGTCATATTTCATGATAGTGCATTGATGGGCGTGTCCGGTCCATATCTTTGTCATTCATGCATGGATTTTAAAATTATTGGGCATGAATGTGTACCACAGTAAGACGACGTGTCGCGCGCAAGACCCAGGTCCGTAGGTCAAAGGTCCTAAACTCTAACATCGGCCATAACTATTCATTCAAAGTGCCATCGGGGGCATGTGTCATCCTATGGAGACAGCTCTTGTTAAACATGTATAACTCTACCCCTTCTGTTTAAGTAGTAAATTCACTTTGAACACCAAGAAATCGATTCTAAGATTCATCTTTTTCCATTTTTGTACAAGAAATCAATAATAAGTCTTGAAAGAAGTAAAAACTTACTAGAAAAAAAGGAAAATAAGGAGAGAGAAAATTTGGTCCCAGTAGGGCTTGAACCTACGCACCCCTAAGAATTGCAGTAAAAGTAGGAATTGAATACTCTTCAGAAAGGAGGTTCCCTATTAGTGACCTAATACCTTAAGAATAACACAACTGTTACAGCTTTCAGATTCTACACATGTCTTTGGAATCATGAGATGAACGTATATGGCAAGTTTCATAACTCTTGCTAACATTTTGACGAAATCATGCCCTTTTTTCAATTTAGAAAATATTGCTCGAGCTTTTGTATGTTAGTTTTTAGCTCACCTGTCACAAAGTGACAAGCTGAGCTTTTGTGATCGCGCGGTGTCCGTCGTCCGTCCGTGCGTGCGTCCGTAAACTTTTGCTTGTGACCACTCTAGAGGTCACATTTTTCATGCGATCTTTATAAAATTTGGTCTGAATGTTCATCTTGATGATATCTAGGTCAAGTTCGAAACTGGGTCACGTGCCTTCAAAAACTAGGTCAGTAGGTCTAAAAATAGAAAAACCTTGTGACCTCTCTAGAGGCCATATATTTCACAAGATCTTCATGAAAATTGGTCAGAATGTTCACCTTGATGATATCTAGGTCAATTTCGAAACTGGGTCACGTGCCATCAAAAACTAAGTCAGTAGGTCTTAAAAATAGAAAAACCTTGTGACCTCTCTAGAGGCCATATATTTCAAAAGATCTTCATGAAAATTGGTCAGAACGTTCACCTTGATGATATCTAGGTCAAGTTCGAAACTGGGTCACGTACCATCAAAAACTAGGTCAGTAGGTCAAATAATAGAAAAACCTTGTGACCTCTCTAAAGGCCATATTTTTCATGGGATCTGTATGAAAGTTGGTCTGAATGTTCATCTTGATGATATCTAGGTCAAGTTCGAAACTGGGTCACGTGCGGTCAAAAACTAGGTCAGTATGTCAAAAATAGAAAAACCTTGTGACCTGTCTAGAGGCCATATATTTCATGAGATCTTCATGAAAATTGGTCAGAATGTTCACCTTGATGATATCTAGGTCAAGTTCGAAAGTGGGTCACGTGCAGTCAAAAACTAGGTCAGTAGGTCAAATAATATAAAAACCTTGTGACCTCTCTAAAGGCCATATTTTTCATGGAATCTGTATGAAAATTGGTCTGAATGTTCATCTTGATGATATCTAGGTCAAGTTTGAAACAGGGTCATGTGCGGTCAAAAACTAGGTCAGTAGGTCTAAAAATAGAAAAACCTTGTGACCTCTCTAGAGGCCATACTTGTGAATGGATCTCCATAAAAATTGGTCAGAATGTTCACCTTGATGATATCTAGGTCAAGTTTGAAACTGGGTCACGTGCCATAAAAAACTAGGTCAGTAGGTCAAATAATATAATAACCTTGTGACCTCTCTAGAGGCCATACTTTTCATGGGATCTGTATGAAAGTTGGTCTGAATGTTCATCTTGATGATATCTAGGTCAAGTTCGAAAGTGGGTCATAACTAGGTCAGTAGGTCAAATAATAGAAAAACCTTGTGACCTCTGTAGAGGCCATATTTTTCATGGAATCTGTATGAAAATTGGTCTGATTGTTCATCTTGATGATATCTAGGTCAAGTTCGAAACAGGGTCATGTGCGGTCAAAAACTAGGTCAGTAGGTCTAAAAATAGAAAAAACCTTCTGACCTCTCTAGAGGCCATACTTGTGAATGGATCTCCATAAAAATTGGTCAGAATGTTCATCTTGATGATATCTAGGTCAAGTTTGAAACTGGGTCACATGCCGTAAAAAACTAGGTCAGTAGGTCAAATAATAAAATAACCTTGTGACCTCTCTAGAGGCCATACTTTTCATGAGATCTGTATGAAAGTTGGTCTGAATGTTCATCTTGATGATGTCTAGGTCAAGTTTGAAACTGGGTCAACTGCGGTCAAAAACTAGGTCAGTAGGTCTAAAATTATTAAAATATTTTGACCTCTCTAGAGGCCATATTTTTCAATGGATCTTCTTGAAAATTGATCTGAATGTTCACCTTGATGATATCTAGGTCAGTTTCGAAACTGGGTCACGTGCGGTCAAAAACTAGGCCAGTAGGTATAAAAATAGAAAAACCTTGTGACCTCTCTAGAGGCCATATTTTTCATGAGATCTTCATGAAAATTATTGAGAATATTCACCTTGATGATATCTAGGTAAAGTTCAAAACAGGGTCACGTACCTTCGAAAACTAGGTCAATAGGTCAGATAATAGAAAAACCTTGTGACCTCTCTAGAGACCATATTTTTCAATGGATCTTCATGAAAATTGGTCAGAATTTTTATCTTGATAATATCTAGGTCAAGTTCAAAACTGGGTCACATGAGCTCAAAAACTAGGTCACTATGTCAAATAATAGAAAAAATGACGTCATACTCAAAACTGGGTCATGTGGGAAGAGGTGAGCGATTCAGGACCATCATGGTCCTCTTGTTAGGTAAAAGGGCTTCAGATAGTTGAGCGTGCTGTCATTAGACTGCTATTGTTCTGGTTTTTATGCCCCCGGCATCTACTGATGCGGGAGGCATTTAGTGATTGTCCTGTCTGTCCGTTCGTTCGTTCGTCCGTCCATCCGTCTGTACAAGGTTAACCAAATGGGACCGTTTCGTCTAGCATCAATACCCTTAACTAGAATGACTTGATACTAATGCAGATGTAACCTGTGACCATTCCTCATCTTCAGACATCACCTGACCTCAGTTTGACCTTGAACTTGACCTAGTTTTGTTAGGTTGCTTTGTATCGACAAGGATGCCACCGGGGGCATCAAGCGTTTATTGAATGCAGCTACTTGTTGATGTCTTGTTGTTAATATTGATTGTTACTATGATATTGCTATCCTGTTATTGTTGACTGGTATAATCTTGCCATGAATTTAATATGTAGATACTTTAATTAGTTTATGCAAAAACCAATGCTAGAGTTAGGTTAATTTACAAGCTGACATGCTTATAAATTAAACTGCTTGCATTCGTCAGCATTTCAGTTCCAGAATTTGAATTTGAACTAATGACAACAAAACAAAAATTTCCATTGTAGCAGTTTCCTGTACTGTGAAATCATTAATACTTGCGGGTGACTGATTTTCATGGTTGTCAATCCATGAAATTTAATCCCAACAAACAAGTAAAATTCCCTTTCATTTTATGTTCAAAAATTGAAATCCACAAATTCATATCCCCACGAAATTGCCGTTTTGACCCAAACCACGAGATTTCATGCCCACGAAATAAAATGATTTTACAGTATATGTTACAGGTTCTCCAAATTGTTACACTGACACGGCCTTTGCAGATACTTATGTGTTAAAAGTATTTAGCTTATTTGATTTTTTTTTTGCTGTCAAATTTGTAAAGGTTCTTGACTTAAAACATCAAAAAAGGTTGTCAAAACTGGAAAATTTACTCTACTTTGAGCCATTAACCCTTAACCTGCTAAATTTCTAAAATGGATTGGGCCGTCATTCAATATGGGCAATACTATTTATTATTCGAAGGGGTTTTCACTAAAAATTTACTGACTGAATAGCGAACAGTGCAGACCATGATCAGACTGCACGGATGTGCAGGCTGATCTTGGTCTGCACTGGTCGCAAAGGCAGAATCACTTGCCGCCAGCAGGCTAAAGGTTAATTGTCAAAGTTATTATTCTTTCCCACTGCAGAAATGAAAATTCTAATTAAATATGTTTATCTGGACATCATGTAAGGTAAAGACTACCACATATCTGTATCAGCAGTTTTGTTTGATACTTTGTACTTTTATATGTTAGATTTTGATTATTAATGTTACAGTATTTCATCTCACTTGCATTTTAGTTCTTGATTTAATGTGACATCATTTATCCATTAGATAGTAAAATGACCACTTTGCTTAATGGCTTAGAACATGAATTGTACTGTGAAATCATTAATGTTCGTGGGGGACTAATTTTCGTGGTTGAGTCAATCCACGAAATTTAATCCCAACGAACAAGTAAAATTCCCATTCATTTAGTTGAAATCCATGAATTCATATCCCCACGAAATTGCCGTTTCGACCAAAACCACGAAATTTTATGCCCACGAAATTAAATGATTTTACAGTATGTGTACAATTTGGTAAAATTTGATCATATTGTGATATAACTGGTCCTCTGTGGCTAAGTGGTTAAGGTTACTGACAGTCGCTTGCACCTCACTTCTGTTGGCTCATCACCCCACGTGGGATGTACAATGGTTGCATGTGAGGAAGCTTTCCAGCTGGCTTGCAAAGTTGACGGTTGTAACCAGATGTCAGAAATAATGCCCTGAGGGCCACTTTTGTGTCCTCCTCCACCATTAAATAGGGCCCTCTGTGGAAAAGTGGTTAAGGTCGCTGATTTGAAATCACTTGCCTTTCATCAATGTAGGTTTGAGTCCCACTCGGTGCTTAATGTGAGGAAGCCATCCAGCTGGCTTACAGAAGGTCAGTTGTTCTATCCAGGTGCCAGCCCTGTGCAGTCGGGCAACAACTGCAATGTGGATCATACCTTTGTGTCATTCTATGTTACATTTTGGTTCGAGATCTCAGTCTGTAAAACTTGCTTGTGGACATCATGGCCCTGTATTATTTATAAATTTTTCTTAAATGGGAATATGTACATATTTTCAGTTACAAGTGTACATGAAAAGTTAAGTTTTCTTCATAGGGTAGTGAAACAATTTTTACTGGCTTTGGAGTTTTATATACTCAAAAGTCAATATTATACACTTTTTAGATGGCTGTGGTGGGCCTGAAGTGGTTAATAGAATGACTAAACCTATATTTGCCCGAGGGCATAGCCTGAGAGCCATCATTTGGCTTTAGGAGTGTAAATCACCATTATTATATATCTAAACACAAAAATGAGTATTTGATTGTTTAAATGATTGAATCATGTAAAATACTGATGTTGATAAACTTTTGAATTAGATGAAAAAAGGTCAGCTGACCTAAAAGTAGAAATGTAACACAGCCGTGGTGGTCCAGTAACCCGTTGCTGTACCTGCTTCTGGTTATTGGCCTGGGTTACAGGGATTCTGTCTGAAGCAGATTATGTCTCGTTATAGCAATGATATATATTAGTCTTTGATTAAATTAAGTTAGTTATGAATCTACTCAAGTGCTTTTTGCTTCATGTCTACTATTAAGAAAATAACAACTAAATTAGTTTGCAGTGAAAATTAAAGATTTGTTTCCTTGATTAAATTACCATTCTGTTTTCTCAAAACAATTGGTAGTCCGTTTGTTCAAGCCCCTTGAAATGTAGACAAGGTTCAGTTCAGTTAACATTGTTAGCTTGTAGTTTGTGGTCATTTTGTCACCTGTTATGTTATTTCACTTATGTCATATGTGTAATTAACCATCAAGATGTGTTCAGTTTATGCTTGTTTATAATATGAATTTGTTGCAATAAATAATGTAGAAATCAAAATCAGTTTTATACCTTTTATTCCTGAAATTAAATATTATGTATTCTAATTGAAACTGTTCTGATGAAGAAATGATATTTTAGCGTTTTTTTTAGCCCACCTGTCACGTAGTGACAATGTGAGCTTTTGTGATCGCCCTCCGTCCATCGTGTCCGTCTACAATTTCTTGTGAACACGATAGAGACTACATTTTGCAATTAATTTTAATCAAACTTGCACACAATTTGTATTGGCTTAATATCTTGGTTCCTTTCAAAAACTGGCCAGATCCCACCATGTATTCCTGAGTTATGGCCACTTAAAGGGCCAAAATTTGCTATTTTGGCTTGTGAATACGATAGAGATCCCATTTTGCAATCAATATTAATCAAACTTGCACACAACTTTTATTGGCATAATACCTCAGGTCCTTTCATGAACTGGCCAGATCCCATCATGGGTCCAAGAGTTATGGCCCCTTAAAGGGCCATAATTTGCTATTTTGGCTTTTGCAGCCATATAGAGACTTCATTTATGGTTTGATTTGATACAAACTTGCAAAATACCTTTAACAACAATAGATCTTGGATTCCATGATAAATCCGTCAAATCCAATCATAGGTTTCAGAGTTATGGCCCCTGATTGACCTCTGAAAGAGACAAAATTTGTAAATTTTTACCATGTGAACACGATAGAAGTGACATTTTACATTCGATTTTAATCACTCTTACACACAACATAAGTCACAGTAAGATCTTGGTTCATTTCGAAAACCAGCTAGATTCCTTCCTGTGTTCTAGAGTTACTGCACAAAAATTTGTATTTTGGCCCTTTTAGCCATATATAGAGGTTTCATTTATGCTTTGATTTGATACAAACTTGCACAGAATGTTTATCTTGATCTCTGGGTCATATGGGGTCAAAAACTAGGTCACCACTCAAATCAAAGGAAAAGCTTGTTAAGGCTGTAGAGGCCACATTTACGACCATATCTTTATGAAACTTGGTCAGGATGTTTATCTTTATGATTCCTAGTCCAAGTTTGAAACTGGGTCATATGGGGTCAAAAACTAGGTCACCCGCTAAAAACAGGAAAAGCTTGTTAACACTTGAGGCCATATTTATGACCCTGTCTTCCTGAAACGTGGTAAGAATGTTTATTTTGATGATTGCTAGGCCAAGTTCGAAACTGGGTCATGTGGGGTCAAAAACTAGGTCACCACTCAAATCAAAGGAAAAGCTTGTTAACACTGTAGAGACAACATTTATAACCCTATCTTTATGAAACTTCGTCAGAATGTTTATCTTAATGATTTATATGCCATTTTCCAAACTGGGTCATATGGGGTCAAAAACTAGGTCACCCGGTCAAATCAAAGGAAAACCTTGTTAACACTCTTGAGGCCACATTTATGACCCTATCTTCATGAAAATTGGCCAGAATGTTTATCTTGAGGATTCCAAGGCCAGTTTCGAATCTGGGTCATGTGGGGTCAAAAAGTAGGTCACCTGCTCAAATCAAAGGAAAAGCTTGTTAACACTGTAGAGGCACATTTATGACCCTATCTTCATGAAACTTGATCAGAATGTTTATCTTGATGATTCCAAGGCCAATTTAACAGGCCATGACCCTCTTGTTTTCAAATTATAAGTGGGCAGTCATAGCCTGCATTGATTCTCGTATTACTTAATGTTACGTTGTTAAAACCATTCCGAAAATAAAATAATTTTGATTTGATTTGAACAGAAAGCAGTGCATGTGATACGCTCTTAGATGTGTACTATTTTAGGACTTAAGAAGAAACTTACACTTTGTTACTCGTATATAGGTGCACAGGACAGTGTCACTGTCGTATGCAACCAAACACACACACAAAATTAAAAATAATAGAATGTTCTATACATGTATATTGTAACTGCATTTCTAGTTGACCTGGGAACAAAGTGCTCACAGTAAGCTTTAAGATATCCTTCGTGCGTCTGTACACACAGTTTCTTTACACTAGACCATTCGTGAGACAATATCCTGTGCCCCATAAAACAAGTGAAATAGATATAACACTAGCTTTTCATTAATATTTGAGATAAAGACTATTGAAAGATGAACAGATAAAGTTACTTAAGTGGATACAATTAGTCCAATTTCCTTTTAAAACTCAGTTTTGGTCTTCCCATGTTTAACAATATTTATATATCCTTGACTAGGTTTTTATGTATATTGAAAATATACTTGCATAAGCGTAGTTTGTAGTATAAAGTTTAGGAACAGTGTAAATAGCACTTGCACTTCTACAATATGACTTGGCTTAATCCTAAAAAGGATCAGTAAGGTTTGGAGGGAATCCAAGAAACAGTTTGAATTTAAACTATTAGCTCTACCAAGAAGACCTACAGGCAGACAAAATTAGGTGGTATTGGTCAGTGAATATCATGACTTGGTCAGTAAAAAGTCAAAGTATTTTATAATATTAGTTGTCGTTGTTGGTGGCAACCCTGATTAATATGCATCTTGAAAATAAAGAAAACATAACTAAAGTCTGTCTCAACTCATTTTGGACCTCGACTTTAGGCTGGTGTGAGGTAATGGAATGGGATCAGAGGACAAATTTCAAGTATTTTTGCAACAATCGTCTTGTTTTTCCGTGCGACTGAATTTTATGTTCTCAACGGAAATTTGCTGTTGTTTATTTCTAGCTGCCATTGCCATTCTCTATTTTGGAGATTTTCTGAGGGAAAGGCTGTTTCAGTCGATGTCTTCATATAGTTACATTTATTGTAAAATACAACGCTACAAATAACCAGAATTGTCAACAGAGAGATAAAGTCCTCGGCCAAGTTCGATAACTAGGCACTTCGGAGTTATGGCCCTTGAATTACCGAAAATACTGATGCCAGTGATGCAGGTCTTGGTGCATGGTTGACTCGGATAAATAATGGAGAAGAAATGCCAATCTAGATGATTAGGCAGTTGTTAGAAACATGCGCTTTTCTCAAAAGCAGTTCTAGTTTATTTATGTATTGAAATCAGACATGGTTTTTGCAAAGCATCCCCTTGATGCAAAATCTAGACCAGGGTTCATATTCAGCAGTATTTAAATTCTAAAGCTTAAAACATGGTACAATTATGTCGTGGTAAAATTGGTACAGACTGTAAGACGCAAGCTCATTTTCATTCTGTTCTGTCTCGAAAGCTGAAAAAAAAACACAATCTGCATGGGAGGCGATGTTGCAAGGCAAAACACCGCTTAAATTTATTTTAGCCTTTTCTTGTCTGTTTGTCTTTGATGTATTCTCTTAGATGACTGACAGTGTCTTTCCCGCGTATTATATCGGCTGCTTTCTCAGCTATCATTATAACTGGTGCGTTTGTATTTCCTGACACAATTGTCGGCATTATGGAAGCATCTACCACTCGCAATCCCTGTATACCTTTGACCTTTAATTCAGGGTCGACAACTGAATTAGCATCGCCTTCAGGACCCATTCTACACGTAGACGTCGGATGGTAAACAGTGACGGCAAAATGACGAATCAAACATTCATAAAATTCATACGTCATAAATTCATGTTCTTTACATGTATCAATCCGCATGAAATTGCTGTCCGTTCCAATTTTCCTAAAAGCATGCGTTTGAATTATCTGCATACCAAGTTTCATTGCCTCGACAAATACGTCCATGTCCTCCTTTTCAGCGAGATAATTTGGATCAATGTTTGGGTAATCAAAAGGATCTGTGCTATTTAGTGTTATTCTGCCGCGGCTTTTTTGATGTAGGATAATTGGCAGTATAAGAAATCCTTCCTTCCAATCATCATAAAGTAAATCTTTTGCAAGATTTTGATCGTATTTACTTTCGTAAGCTGGTGGCTGTTGCGCATAGAAATGTATCTGGATGTCAGGATATTCAGTCTTACAGTACTTTGATTTCATGAAAGCAGTTCCGGTTAAGGACGTTGATGCTAGGTATCCTGTTTGAGTGAGGGTATAACGCGCAACGCTCCAAATAGATTCAGCCTTTTCTTTTGTTATGCTGTCTGTTGTATTTATATTACTTCGCAATATACCGTACATATGGTCTTGGAGATTTTCTCCGACCGGGAGGTCAGCTTTGACTTCTATTTTTAAACTTGTAAGATGTTCTTTTGGTCCTATTCCAGAAAGCATCAATATCTGGGGCGATCCTATCGATCCCGCGGACAATATCACTTCCCGTTTTGCTTTGACAATCTTCTTTACTCCATTTCGAATAAAAGAAACTCCCGTAGCAGTATTACCTTGAAAAGTAACTTTCGATACATGTGCTCGGGTTGCTACGTGTAAATTAGCACGTGGCATTGCAGGTCGTAGAAATTCTCTGACAGTGCTCCCTCTTACCCCGCCCCGCACGGTGACCTGTGAGGCACTGAATCCTAATTGGTATTCCCCGTTGTAATCCACTTCCTCAAACCCTAGTTCCTTTCCCGCCTCAACGAACGTTTTTGTCACTGGCACGTACGATTCTTGAGTAACACCTAACAGCCCTCTGGTACGGTGATATTTTGAGTCCTTTAGTTCATCAACGAGCATGTCTTCCGATTTTAAGAAGTACGGAAGCACGTCATTATAGCCCCAGCCCGTACAACCACCTTCCGCCCAGCCGTCATAGTCGTACTTACTTCCTCGTACATAGTTCATCATGTTCAACATGCCCGAACCTCCAAGAACCTTCCCACGGGGCCAGAAATGCATACCTGGTTGTTTCCAACTCGCGAGGCCCGTAGCTTTCTGAGGAACCGTGTAGTACTGCCAGTCCCACTCGGTTTGCCAGAGTCTGGCGGCGGCAACTGGAACCGAAAACAGTGGATTTCCCGTCTCTTCGCCGCCAGCTTCCAAAAGAAGAACACTGACCTCGGCGTCTTCCGTCAACCGAGCTGCTAATACGGCGCCTGCGGATCCCGCTCCAACGATAATGTAGTCATATGTACTGTTAACTTCCTTTACAATATGAGAGGGTGTCGGAATAGTGTAAATATATATCGCATATGCCGCCAGTCCAACAAAAATAGCTTTAGCCAAAAAGCCCATTTCTGTTCAATATGAGAATCCTTTCAATGTTTTTCACGCAGATTCGTGATAAGAAGATCGAATTATAGAATCACCAAGTCACAGTCCATTTTAAAAAATTTAAACACTAGCTACTGTATAGTGCATTCCGGTTACTTCTTCATGCGGTCACAAAATATGACGATAGATATGTTATTACAATATATCAAAATGTCCTTAAACGAAGATAAAATTTGATTTTAAACTCGCCAGTATTTATAATGTATTGATAGAGTGTATCTGGCTCTTCAGGTTTATTGAGGTGTAGGAAAACTGATATATGGTGTACGCTGTGCGATGTGTGAAAATTAATACATTGACAGTTTTCGGGGCCGGCCATTTGATATTCAAGGGAATAGGAGAGGTGTGTGGGGCTGTGGCGTGGAGGGGGGGGGGGGGGGGGGGGGGGTAAAAATAAAAATAAAAACTCTTGACTAAACATTCTGGTTTCAACATATTGAAAAAAATATCTTAATCTTACTCCCTATTCGCTGAAGTTCAAATTACTCTAATTTGCTTTAAAATTGTTTATTGATCGTACAGAAATGTTAGAACTCTTTCTATGCATAAGTTGACCATTTTATTGAAAACATCTCTTAAAAAAACTGACAAAAATTTAAATAAAAATATTTATAACTAAAAATAGGATTTAGATAATGATATCTAAAACATTCATTGAAAATGCAAACTTTTCCTCAGGTACATAAAGGACGCAAAACACTGGTGAAACCCCAGTTAAGTTTTATGTTTAGGTTAGCTTTTCTCCTAAACTATCGAAGCTATTGCTTTAAAACTTACAACGCTTGTTCATCTTCAACACTGACTGTGTACAACAAGAAACATAACTCCATCCTGCTTTTTGCAAGAATTATGGCCCCGTTTGGACTTAGAAAATATCAAATTTATTGGTTAAGTTTTATGTTTAGGTCAAATTTTCTCCTAAACTATCAAAGCTATTGCTGTATAACTTGCAACACCTGTTCACCATCAAAAGCCGACTCTGTACAGCAAGAAACATAAATCCATCCTGCTTTTAGCAAGAATTATGGCCTCTTTTGGACTTAGAAAATCAGATTTCTTAGTTAAGGTTTGTGTTTAGGTCAGCTTTTCTCATAAACTATCAAAGTTATTGCTTTAAAACTTGCAACACTTGTTCACCATCAAAAGCTGACTCTGTACAGCAAGAAACATAACTCCATCCTGCATTTTGCAGAATTATTTCTCCTTTTGGACTTAGAAAATCAGATTTCTTGGTTGTGTTTTGCGTTTAGGTCAACTTTTCTCCTTAACGGACAAAGTTATTGCTTTAAAACATGGAGCAGTTAATTGCCATTAAAAGCTGACTTTAGCAAGTACCATAACTCTACATTGTTTTTTTTCTTTAAGATTTATGACCCTTTTGGACTTAGAAAATCATGGGTATGACAATATTTCTATTTAACAAAAAATCAGATGAGCGTCTGCACCAGCAAGGCGTTGTTTTTCCTAGGGAGAATGCCACGGACCTTCCTAATTTGACCCTTAGCATCCATTTTAGCTTGTTATGCTCCTTTGGGCTTCATTATCTTTTAGGTATCTGTCATAGAATTTATATTTATTCATGTTTATACGTTAAAGGCAGATATTTGAACCATTTTTGCTCAGAGCAGTATATGACTGTGTTCGAAATTACGAACTATAACTATGGTCAAACTGCTTCTCGCATGAAAAATAATCATAGCTATTTCATGTATACTTAACCTCACGATGTGACTTTGCTTCACAAACTTACACCTTACGATAACTAAACCTGTTTGAACATTGAATATCAGAACTCATTCTGTTGGAGATAAATCTTAATACAGACACATGGGATTATTATTTGTATACCGGCGTCCTAGATAATTTCATATCTCGTTCAAAACCGAAAGAAGAAGTTAATAAACAGTTTAAAAATGGCGACAGGGGAGTGTGAATTAACCTCGGATGAAATGTTTGTTTTTGAATGCACGCTCTGTGTTAAAAGAAAAAAGAATGGAGACGCTGTGAAATACTGTGCAGAATGTCAAGGTTACTGTTGTCGATCTTGTGTTGAAATGCATAAAGATATCCATGCCTTGATAAATCATAATATGTTGAAAAAATCAAGTTTGAAGTCAACGGTTTTAAGGACCGAATTATCAACTGTACTGAGGAAAAGATGCAGCGTTCACGAAACGGAGGTTCTAGAAATGTACTGTCAGAACCATGACGAGTTTGGTTGTTCAACCTGTATGGCGTTAAATCATAAGTAAGTTTAAATTAATGAACTTAACAACTGACCCAATACTTCCGAGTTTAAGGGGACGCATACTTTGAAATTAGAAAAAAAGTGGGTGGGGTAAGATAAAATTTACCTGCAAAAAAGTACAAAGTTTTGGTTCATGAAATAGATACTGTTTCAACTGTAATAAGTACACAAAGGATTGCTCACTAAAATAAAAATGAGAAAAACTGAAACAAGAAAGTTATTGTTGAATTACATAAGACTCATTGTGTACATTCAAAGTCAACAATTAATATTTTTTTGTGCCAAAATAATAGTGCTTTACCTTGTCCAAACATTTATCAATCTCCTACAGATTCTAATTTAAAGAAAAAAGTGAAATAAGTTCACTGTCTTGCTTTTCATTTTGCATATTTAAGCTAAAACACATTATTTAGTTTTACAAAGTAGTGCATAAGAAAAGATATGGTGGTCAAGGAATGCCACATTCCAAAACTAAGAGTATATTCCCCTTAATACATTAAACATTTATCGTTACAGAAGTCGAGTGGCTTACAATAAGGGCCTAGAAATGTTTCCATTATTAATTTTCAACTTGTTATTCATGAACTACAATGCACTTAAATATCAAAACACATTGAACAAACTTTTGAAAATGTATTGTCTTAAAAATCCCTAAAATAAGCTATGAAATTTGGTTGAGAGGTCCAATCAATGTGTATATGTGCAAAAGTAACATTCTAATCTTGTTCACAAAACTTACTATCGATAATACACAGCAGGAATGTCAATGATCAAAACTGGACGAATATACAGTTATCCCCACTTTAATGTCATTTATAATTTGTCCTTGAATTCTCCACCATACTTTTCATAACTCTGTTTGCACGAGTTGCACGAGAATGCTGTCATTCACGTAAAAAACGGGGTCAGATAAGTTGTAAATGCAATAATCGTCTAAACGTAATTAATGGATTATGCAGTTCAAGAAAAACTTTATCTCATAACGTAATAAACAAGTATAATGTTGTAACAATAACTATTCTTAAACTGATCTAAGTAGCAGTCAGTTTATAAGTGACTTTATTGATTCATTTTGTGTTTTTTGTTATTGTTGTCAAAAAGTATAACCGACGTTAAATAAATATTATCTTATCTTATCTTAAGTATAACGGAAGTGCCTCACAACTGAAGCGGAAACCAGTTTGTTGCGCAAAGTAGTCCATTGTAAGTAATATTTTTTGATAAATGTCCATAGAAATTAATAATTTTCTGATTTTAAAGACGAATCTCTGAATAGGAATCGTTATTTGATAAGAAATTATAATCATCGACATGATGTTGTTTTTTTTAATCATACACGTGCTGACACCCAAGTTGTCTCCCGTTGTTTATTAGAGTTACCTTTCGTCCGGCGCAGTAATACTTTTATACTTTTTGCAGTGAATCGCCGAGAAGTCGTGGGAAAATTAAAAACCATGTAAATAAACTAAAATTAACCACATTTTCAAGATCAATTTCAAGTGATCGACGTTATGCATTTAACCTACCTGACCTGTGTAGCATCTTAGATATCTGTTCTAAGGTATTCATTGTGTAGAATGTCATGTTATGCCCTTGCAATGCTAATCCCACTCTGACTTTTTTGTTTACATTTTTTTATCAGTGAGAAATATGGCGTCCATCCCGAGCTGATATGACGTGGCGTTAAATTTTTACATGTTTAAGCAAACCTGGTGTGTTAGAAAGAAAATTTCATCCCTTCAACATTATTTGTAACACTGGTATTGTAAAATACCTGTTTTTTCCTTATACAAAAGCTTAATATTTTGTGTTGAATGTACTTTCACAAAGACCTCTGTTTTCCTGTTACATTCATAGTACCACATCCTTATCCACAAAGTACTGAATATTACAGGTGTCCATCAGTATTATATCAGTTTAGGAATATGTTTTTTATCTTCCCACTATCGATTTCTTGAATATGCACCCCTTCCTCATTTCTGTATGAACTCACACTGGCCATAGCTTTATCAGATCAAGTGGTTCCAACGTTGTTTGAGCGGTGAATTTTACGCCGATCAGATGGAGAAATATGGCCGATACTACAAATTTCCGGTATTGTAAGTATGATTTTAAGGATTTTCTACCTGTTTAATAACTAATCAAATGAAAACGATGGGTGCACAAATGTGTCAATGTTTTAGCACATATGTCCATTTAGCTGAGATGTGTGCCGTTTATTCAAACACTTCTGTACAGTCCCACGGGGGAAGGAGATTTTTGACAGTTTTTGACAATATCGTATCAAATACAGTGTTAATCGGGAATAAGTAACTGTTAAAACACTTTTTATGTAAAGGGCTATCTCTTTAAACAAAACGTGTGTATTTTCATAGACTTATTCAGCGTTATTTCTGAAAAATCGGCTGAAAACCTAATGTAACGCTGTTTCGAGTGGGTCGCTATGCAACGCAAGCAAGTGGATACCGTTCTGTGTCTTACTTGCGAAGTATTATCCGTCTTTAAAACAGTCATTCAAGCCTAACAATGAATAAATTTAGTGAGTTTTATAGCATTTTAATTAGGGGTGGGTATTGCCACGAAAATTGGTATTGCGATATATTGCAATATTGTATGTGGATATTGCAATATACTGGGATATATTGTACCAGTTATTTAATGAACAAAAACATGACGAATCATACTGTTTTTTTTTTCAAATTTATTCAATTAAAAATGAGTAAAATGACTAGTATCAACAACACGAGTGTTTGCTCGACCTTCTCAATAAATAAAAATACCAGTAAACAAAAAAAAAAAAAGTTTTGACTAGATTATGGGGAGTATTGTCAATTTGTCATACACAAATACTATTAACTGCTGATGAATTTGCCTTTTTATTTTCAACAATCTCGAAGTCCGACATGTTGCTATCATGCTATGACGCCGATTACCGGATATTCAAAAGCGAAAGTAGACTGCGTCAAAATATTATTTAGTTTATTGTGCGGCACTACATTCGGTTTACGGATACAATCATATAACACAGGTTGCTCAATTCACCGATTATAAACGAGGAAAGTGGTATGAATAATAAATTCTAGTTGATAGAAAAATTACTAATGAGTCGCTGACAAATACGAAATTATATTTATCTAAATTTTCTTATTGGTTTTATTATGTGGAATTTGGTCCGTAAAATAGCTGTAAACCAGTCTGCTACCTGCACCGGAAATGAAAGGAGAAAAATGAAAACAAAGTTGAATCATGCTGGTTAGAAAAGGATTTTTTTGTGAATCTTCTTGGTTTATGTTAGTGTTACTTAATGTTATAAAATAACCGGTATTCGAAAATCATATCGCAATATCGTATCGTCAGAAAAAACATCGCAATAACCGGTCTACCGCAGTATATCGCCCACCCCTAATTTTAATATCCCGCCATTTCTAATATATTGTACATCAAACAATATCGTTAAGTAAATAATGGTAATAGTTCGTAAAAACAAGAACCAGTTCACGGATATCTATCTTCTCCGCGAATGGTACTGAACAGCATACCAAAATCGGGTTGACTCTTTAAATCAGTATAGTTAAAGTTGGTTACTTTTTAGTCCCTTAAAACCAATACATTGAGATTTCGTTACTAATTTGTTGTGCATTTAAGCTGTTCATTCAAAATAAATAAACTTTGGTCCTTGATATAAGTATTGATCAGTTGTTTGTACATATTTCATTCATATTGCTGTGGTAGCGTTCATTTATTTTCAGAGAAATAAATCACAGAGAACGTTAAAATTGGCCTGGGAAAAGACAAGATTTTATTAATTTTGTCCTCCATAAAACAGAAACGACGTAATAAACATCTATGGTCGCCGTTCAAAAATGAAAATACAAATGAAATACAGACACCAATGAAAGAAAATAAACCGGACCAGCAATACTAATAGAGATGTACCACAGTTGTACTATTTAACTTTCTCTAACCAAAGAAGAAAAGCCAATGGGTACTAATTCGATTTGATAAGAGTTAGAAATATTGCAAAATAATGTGTCTTTTGCTTCAGAAAGTTGTCTCAGGACAGCCTTGTCGCTTGCAATGTCTTAAAAATCTGTCTCTTCCTCTGTTAATTCTTCAAACATTTCATCACATAAAACTCGTTCTTTTCTTGATATTTTGGAACTTGAAGTTGGAGTTAGCAGTCATTTTGTGTGTGTGTTTTTTTTTATTCACTTTGACTAAAGACATGGAGAAAATGCTCTTAATCGTTTGCTTGATGACACATCTCTATCAGTATTGTTGGTCCGTTTATTTTCTTTCATTGGCAGGCCCGGATCCAGGGCCCGGCTGAGGGGTCCGTGCCCCCCTCCCACCCCCCAGTTGGCCGAGAGGTGACTTATACTCATCAAAGATGCACCTCAAAATTTAGACCCAGAAATGCCCCAGAGGCCACCATTTCATACCTGTATTTCAAAATTTTCAAGGGGGAGAACCCCCTGACCCCCCCCCCCCCCCCCCCCCCGATCAAGAGGGGAATATTGTCCCCTCCAATATCTCCAAATGTAGACCTAAAATGCACCAGAGCCCGCCATTTTATGCCTATATTTAAAAAATTTCCAGGGGAGTTAACCGTATCCGCCCCTGACCCCCTTAACCCCTACCTAACATGGGCAAAGGTGCCCCCTCTAAAACATTGCGCCTCGGCGTTGATGTCTTTGTTCAAGACTGGTGAACAAAGACTGGTGCCCAACCCCCCACCCCCCCACCCCAGTCAAAAATTTCTGGATCCGGCCCTGCATTGGTGTCTGTATTTCATTTGCATTTTCATTTTTGAACGGCGACCATAGAGGTTTATTACGTCGTTTCTGTTTTATGGAGAACAAATAAAATCTTGTCTTTTCCCTGGCCAGTTTTAACGTTCTCTGTGATTTATCTCTCTGAAAATAAATGAACGCTACACCAACAGTATGAATTAAAATATATACAAACAACTGAATAATACTTTTATCATGGATCAACATTTTTTTATTTTGTATGACCGGCTTAAATGCACAGTAAATCAGTAATGAAATCGCAATGTATTGGTTTCAAGGGACTAAAAAGTTACCGACTGTAACTATACTGATTTAAAGAGTCAACCTGCTTTTGGTATGCAGTTCAGTACCATTCGTGGAGGAGAAAAATATCCGTGAAATGGTTCTTGTTTTTACGAACTATTACTATTGTTTACTTTATGATATTGTTCGATGTTCGTCCTTGCGTTATGTTTTTGTGTTGATGTGTTTTGACAATGTCCACAAAAATATGTTAAATGTTAAGCTAACATAAAAATGTAAAAGTACAATATATTAGAAATGGCGGGATATTATAATGCTGTAAAACTCACTAAATTTATTCATTGTTAGGCTTGAATGACTGTTTTTGAGACGGATAATACTTCGCAAGTAAGACACAGAACGGTATCCACTTGATCGCGTTGCATAGCGACCCACTCGAAACGGCGTTGCATTAGGTTTTCGGCCAATTTTTCAGAAATAACCCTAAATAATTCTATGAAAATACACATACTCTGTTTTAAGAGGTAGCCCTTTATATAAAAAGTGTTTTATCAGTTACTTGTTCCCGATTAACACTATACTTGATGCGATATTGTCAAAAACTGTCAAAAATCTCCTACCCCCGCCGAACTGTACAGAAGTGTTTGAATAAATGGCACATATCTCAGCTAAACGGACACATGTGCTAAAACAAAGACACATTTGCGCTCCAGGTGCACCCATCGTTTTCATTTGATTAGTTATTAAACAGGTAGAAATTCCTTCAAATCACACTTACAATACCGGAAACTTGTAGTATCAGCCATATTTCTCCATCTGATCGGCGTAAAATTCACCGCTCAAACAACGTTGGAACCACTTGATCTGATAAAGCTATGGCCAGTGTGGAACTGTGAATGTAGCAATATGCGTCCCCTTAACAAAGAAATGTCTCGTATTCACGTTAACTTGTAATTTTATATTCAAGCAGTGCCATTCTAAGTGACTTTAAATAATATGACTTATTATATACCTATATAAATTCTTTAAAAGAATCGGCTAGTATTTCTCCGTTAAATATGAACAGGAAAAAATAATTCCGTATTGTACCTTTTAATTTCCGTATTGTATCTTCCGTATTGTATGCTACCGAACTATTTTCATAAATATGGATGACCTGAAAAAGCTCTATAAATAGCGCACATAAAAACTTCACTTAGTTCCATTTTCGTATCGATAAACATTGAAGATTTCGTTCAATAACAAAATAACAAACAAAAAAGGTAGAGGTATATAACAAATGGGTCATTATTACAGTAGCTCGATCTGGGATTTTGTATTCAGCTCTCGTGAATTTTGCAAGATCGGATCACACTCGGCGCTTGCGCACCGCTCGTGAGATCCGAACTGACAAACATCCACTCGAGCTGAATACAGCATCCCAGATCAAGCTACTGTTATTATGAACCTTTTATATTTCAGCATGTTTATAATGGTATAACTTGTAAAGATAGAAGGAATCATGCAACCACCAAAGTTTATTTTTGTGACTAAAACATATTACAATACGATAAGTAAAACGTCTATGTATATTGACAGTCAAAAAATTCACAAGAACAGACATTTATTAAACCTTTTCAGAAAGTAGTTGTTATATTGTAAGAATTAGCTGTAACTGGAATATTATATCAACGCTTTGATAAAGACGTAATGGGATTGAATAAATATAATACCTTGTAATTTACAATGAATGGCCATCGTACTTTGCGCAATACTATTTCATTCTTAATCATCTATAAAATATACTCATCTAAAGTTTACATAATAAATACGTTAACTCTGTTGCAAATCTTTGATAATATCAAGTTTATAAAACGCAGCAATAAGAGCCTTAAATCTTCGATGAAGACAACTCTTCTGACGAATAACTTTCACAGAATTCTTTCAACATTTTAGGAAATGCGAAGAACTGAAATCAGTATCGAATATTGTTGACGCTATATACAAAAAGTCACCCATTAAGGAAACGTTACTCACTTTAGAAAACAAGAAGACATGGATGAATACAGTAAAGAAGAATAAAGAAAACCTTCTGCAAAAGCTTAAAAAATCGAAAGAAGAGGCGATTGATACAATAAAAAAAATCCGTCAGGAAGTAGAATGTCTCCCAAACGAAATGGAAAAGGAATCGATAAAGGATGTGGAAATGGAATTAAGCAAAATAAAATCCTACCTGCAGCATGATATCCATATGGCTGAAAAGGAAGTATCTGCTTTACAGAGTGCTAAAGATGGCTTACAGAGAGCAACAGGTAACGAAGCTGAAGAACGTTTTTGGATGAGGATTGCCCAAATGCAGCTTAATATTACAGAATCAGTCATTCAGTCTTTACATACCCAAACAGATATGAAGATGTTATTTTCCCCAGACCAAGAAATTATCAATTTTCTTCAACAAATGATTGAGTCATTTGGCATTGTCCAATGTTATAGTCTGGGGACGTCTAATTCAAGAAAAACCCTGTATGCAGTCAAAGCTACCAGAGAAGTTAATATCAGGACGCAAAATGATACCAATACTTGCTGTGTACTTGGTTCATGCTTTACACAAGATGGCATGCTGTTGCTAGCTGATTATAATAACAAAACATTAAAACTTGTCGATTTGGTACAAATGGTTGTAGTAGATCGGTGTAACCTTGGCAGTAAGCCTTGCGATGTGTGTTGTGTAACAAAACGGGAAGCTGTCGTCGGTTTGACAAATAACACAGTTCAGTTTGTCTCCCTCGGTAACCAGATGGAATTATCACGACTAATTAAAGTAGACCATATTTGCTATGGTATTGCTTACCATGATGACAGACTGTATATTACTGACGGTGGAAAGTCGCTGTATATACACGACATGACAGGTAATGTGTTGCAGACGGTAACGAAAGACAACTCTGGTAATGATCTATTCAAGTGGAGCACACATGTCGCTTTCAGTGATACTGGAGATAAACTATTTGTAACTAATGGTGACGATGGTGTAGTAGCTATTGATGCTAATGGAACATACATCAATACATTCAAGGATGAAAACCTAGCCGGTGCCTTTGGCGTGTGCGCGGATAATTGCGGGAATATCTTTGTCACTGGATATAATTCGCACAATGTAGTTCAAATGTCGCAAGATGGAAAAGAACGATTTGGCGAGGTCGTAAAAAAGACAGATAGAATAAGTCTTGCATATTCTATCACAGTGAATACAGGGGACGGTACATTAATTATTACCCAACAGGACAATGATAAAATAAAGGTGTTTGATATACAATAACTAGCTACGCCTTTATCTTTATGCTGAGCTAAAGCTTTGCATTTATTTTTAAGATTAGAAAAACAGAAGGTCAACAGATTGTCACGATATGATACAGCTAACAAATTTCGGTGGTTGTGATAAGCATCACAAATGTCAAAAAGCTGAACAAATCCAAGATAAAGATTACAGATATATTGGAACAACGAACACATTTTTAAACAATATGAAAGACTTCTTGAACAGACAAGAAGCAAAGATGATAAATAAAGGAATTGCAAACGACCCGTACTTGTCTTGGAAGAAAAGCTTAAACGGGCTTGAAGGACACAAGACGAATTAAAGACCGACTTAACAAGTCTTGGAATGCAGTATTTTATATTTTGTCACGTTTTTGAAATTATTTTCAGTTTTTGAAATTTTCAAGTTAAGTGCAACAATTATGTTGTCAGTAATGTATTGAAATATCATTCCAAATGATACATTCTATCCACTTTTCATCTGAATACACATAATTGTTGTATAATATTTAAAACAAGAGAATCATGTAGAAACTGAGTATGTTTTAATAGTAATACTTGATCTCTCTGAAGTATATTGCATTTAACATATTGTAAGAAAAATATTCGAAAGAAAATATCCGATTAAATAATCAAAGTTACTGACAGAATATTGAATGGTGAATTAAGAAAACTGAAAAGTTGCTCCGAAATACACTGAATGCACAGTATATTGGTCAATGAACATCTCTGAATACAAACCTGAAGTAAGTTATATCTGTCACACATTGTCCACTCGTTGACTAAGTAAAAATGCCTGCAGTAGACCACTGCAACTGTCCAGTATAGTAAAGAGTATGTATTGCAGATGATCTCCAGGGAGCAAAAATCGGATATAGAGGCATACAAACGTGAAGCAAAGCTAAGCCATACTGCATTACTACTAATCCCCAATGAAAAAGTGATTTCCGCGCGAACGTGAGGACGCGTCCACTTCATGATAACTGATAGAACAACAATTCACATTGCTTGAACATTATTTGAAATATAAATATTAATATCATTCATTTAGAAAGAAACTTAACTTTTAGAAATCAATTTGCAAGTATCAGACTAAACACATTAATGAATACGTATCCATGACTAGCGATATGTTGATGAATACATATCTGTGCCTAGCGATATGTTTATGAATACGTATCCATGCCTAGCGATATGTTTATGAATACGTATCCATGCCTAGCGATATGTTGATGAATACGTATCTGTGCCTAGCGATATGTTTATGAATACGTATCCATGCCTAGCGATATGTTTATGAATACGTATCTGTGCCTAGCGATATGTTGATGAATACGTATCCGTGCATAGCGATATGTTGATGAATACGTATCCGTGCCTAGCGATATGTTGTTGAATACGTATCTGTGCCTAGCGATATGTTGATGAATACGTATCCATGCATAGCGATATGTTGATGAATACGTATCCATGCCTAGCAATATGTTGACGAATACGTAACCGTGCCTAGCGATATGTTGATGAATACGCAACCATGCCTAGTGATATGTTGTTGAATACGTATCCATGCCTAGCGACATGTTTATGAATACATAACCATGCCTATCGATATGTTTATGAATACGTATTCATGCCTAACGATAATTTGATGAATACGTACTCATACCTAGCGATATGTTGATGAATACGTAACCACGCCCTAGCAATATGGTGTGCAATTCAATGTACAGATCTAGCGGTAACTTCAGAATTGTTATTAATATGTCATATCGGCCAAGACATATAATAAACCTGGTAATATTTAACTTAAAGGGGCATCCGTGGCCGAGTGGTTAAAGTAGCTAACTTCAAATCACTTGTTCCTCACGATGTGGGTTCGAGCCCCACTTGGGGCGTTGAATCCTTCAAGTGAGGCAGCCATGCAGCTGGCTTACGGAAGGTCGGTGGTTCTACCGAGGTGCCCGCCCGTCATGAAATAATGCATGGAGGTGCACCTGGGGTCTTCATCCACCATCAAAGCTGGAAAGTCGCCATATGGCTTATAATTATGTCGGTGCGAAGTTAACCTTCCCCCCACCCCTCACCTCCCCGAAAAAAACAACAACTTAAAATGCTAAATTCAAAGTATTACTTCAAAATGTCTGAAATACACATTATTTACTGAACAAATCTTCCTACGCAGCACTTTATAATTTAAGATTTTTTTAAAGTGTATAGATATATAAGGTTGAAACGTATCACAAATTTAACTCAATGTATTATTAATAAGATGTTGAAGCTTCAGTAAGTCCGAACGATGTTACCATAAGTTTAACCCTTTTTGTGCCCCCCCATGAGTGGTGGGGGCATATAGATTTGGTCTTGTCCGTGCGTCCGTCCGTCTGTGCGTCCATCCGTCCGTCCGTCCGAAGTTTGTGACGCGCCTAGCTCGAAAAGTATTTGATATAAATTGATGAAACCTTGCATGAGTCTTTATCATGATATGAACTTGCGCACCTCCTATTTTTGGTCTGGCTCCGCCCCCTATTTTCAGAGTTATGGCCCCTGAAATAGTCAAAAATGCACATTTTTACCTTGTGACACGCCTAGCTCAAAAAGTATTTGATATAGATTCATGAAACCTTGCATGAGTCTTAATCATGATAAGAACTTGCGCACCTCCTATTTTTCGTTTGGCTCTGCCCCCTATTTTCAGAGTTATGGCCCCTGAAATAGTCAAAAATGCACATTTTTACCTTGTGATACGCCTAGCTCAAAAAGTATTTGATATAGATTCATGAAACCTTGCATGAGTCTTAATCATGATATGAACTTGCGCACCTCCTATTTTTCATCTGGCTCCGCCCCCTATTTTCAGAGTTATGGCCCCTGAAATAGTCAAAAATGCACATTTTCACCTTGTGACATGCCTAGCTCAAAAAGTATTTGATATAGATTCATGAAACGTTGCATGAGTCTTAATTATGATATGAACTTGCGCACCTCCTATTTTTCATTTGGCTCCGCCCCCTATTTTCAGAGTTATGGCCCCTGAAATAGTCAAAAATGCACATTTTTACCTTGTGACACGCCTAGCTCAAAAAGTATTTGATATAGATTCATGAAACCTTGCATGAGTCTTAATCATGATATGAACTTGCGCACCTCCTATTTTTCATCTGGCTCCGCCCCCCCTATTTTCAGAGTTATGGCCCCTGAAATAGTCAAAAATGCACATTTTCACCTTGTGACATGCCTAGCTCAAAAAGTATTTGATATAGATTCATGAAATCTTGCATGAGTCTTAATCATGATATGAACTTGGGCACCTCCTATTTTTCGTCTGGCTCCGCCCCCTATTTTTAGAGTTATGGCCCCTGAAATAGACAAAAATGCACATTTTCACCTTGTGGCATGCCTAGCTCAAAAAGTATTTGATATAAATTCATGAAACCTTGCATGAGTCTTAATCATGATATGAATTTGCGCACCTCCTATTTTTCATTTGGGTCCGCCCCCTATTTTTAAAGTTATGGCCCCTGAAATAGCAAAACAATGCACTTTTTCACCTAATTATGTGCCTAGCTCAAAAAGTATTTGATGTAAATTCAGAAAACCTTGCTGGAGTCTTTATCGGGATGTGACCTTGCACACTTGGCATTCTTCTTAAGAATCTTAGCTCTTATTACAGAGTATGGCCCTTGAAATAGCCAAAATAGTGGATTCTTTGTTTGTGATGCACATAGCTCAAAAAGTATATGGCCTAGAATAATGAATCCTTTTCATAAAATGTTTGTTGAGGCTATACCCTCAAACTGAGACTACAAACACTTGAATTATTGCCCCTTATTTGTGACAAATGTACCAGTGGGGGGCACACCCTGTGTCCTACAGACACATTCTAGTTTAAAAGTTGACTTTCCACAAAATTAGAGTCAATTGTGGTAAATTGTCTGACATGAATTAAGCGTTGTTGTGTTTCAGTTATTTTGTCCAAAAAAGGAAATTCCCTTATTTATAAATCTGACATTAATGTGCTTTTTGTTGCTTATGACAAATTGTTTCAATGTCCTCAACTGCATACATTTATGTGAAGGCCAGTTCCTGTTTTACGGAAATTGAACGTGTTTCTAAAACATATTTTTCTAAAACTATGTAAAGTTGTATTTTTGTATTTCTAAGATATTTGCAAAATATCTAATGTTGCGTCAGAAAATTTGTGAATTTTTTTAATGTGTATTTAAAATGAATTTTCGTACAAAAATAGTTATAACAGATTGTTGTATATATGTACTCGATTAAATGTGGAACTTGTGGACTAAACTTTGGAACATGTTCGGGAGGAAGTTGGTTTTGGTTGGGAGGAAAAGTGGTGGCGAAAATAAAAAAAGTAAAACTTGAGTGGAAGAAATAAAAATTGATTATCATACTGCATCGTTGTGATTAGTGTATTTATTCCCCAAACCAAGAAGATATAACATGGTGGAGAATCTAAAGTGAGAACATTTTCGTTGAAACTACCAAATTAAACCGTAGATATTTCAAATTCACAATTTCGGGACCATGTCACGTGTCTGATCTGAAGATGCTGAAATTCGTGAGTGGACAATCATTTGTGTTGGAATCCTCTTCACGATGATGGATCATTCCAGTGACCCATATTTCAATGATCCATTTGGGATGGCCCCATTTTCACCACGTTTGGGTCCCCAACCACAGACTCCAGTAGCCAGTGTTACCAGTGTAGGCATGACACCTGCTCCTCCTGCTGTTGGGATAACAGCTGTACCACCAACATACCTGGTTCCAATGATGAACAGTGTTCATTTCTCTGACAAAATTGTAACAAAATTCAGTGGATACATGCACGAGAATTCCTCCAAATTTCTGACAGTTTTCTGACGTTGTCGAATGTTAATGCCGACACCGAGCCTCAACGGGCCATAGCAGCTTTCCACCTTCACCTAAAAGGACCAGCACTTACATGGTTCATGACCCTTACTGACAAGTCATCGTGGGAAATACTGAAAAAAGAATTTTTAAAGGAATTTTCAAACACTAGTGACCCCATGTACATATCTGAGAGTGCGTTGTTTGATAAACTGTGTTTATCCCCTACTCAGCCAATAGAAGAGTTTCATGCTTTGGTTAGCGAAAAGGGTCACCAGTTAGGGAAACCGGAGAGGGACATCACCAGTAAATTCATTCAGGGACTTCCGGCACAGCTGGCTTTCTTTGTTCGTGCCAGTGGACCGACATCTTACCGGGAGGCTCTACATTCGGCAAAGATAGGAGAGGCTCATGGATATAGGTCAAACCAGATGTCAGTGCCTCCACCGCACACTGTTTCTGCTGTACACAACAGGATGGATACACCTCGATCACAACATACTGGACGTCAACCACGATCGTGTTATTCCTGTCAGGGTCATGGTCACTTAAGTCGATCGTGTAATTGGTCAGGCGAAGGTCAGGCGGAACCTAACGTTAAATGTCAACTTTGCTTACAATTCGGGCACATTGCTCTGCGGTGTAAAACTCCCGTTAAGCAAGATGTAACT
Source organism: Mercenaria mercenaria (assembly GCF_021730395.1). Lineage (NCBI taxonomy): Eukaryota > Metazoa > Mollusca > Bivalvia > Venerida > Veneridae > Mercenaria > Mercenaria mercenaria. Next base: position 22,954,491 of record NC_069364.1, on the reverse strand, counting down.
TGTCAATTGTGTAATGTGCCTGGTCATGCAGCTCGTGAATGTCCAACTTGTAAACAGACTCCTTTAAACCAACCACGCCTGGGAATGACGCCCACCTCTCAGGCTTCACAGACTCATATGTAACCGAGGGCACTTCAGATGACGCATTTACAGACTTTCATGCAGAGACTAAAGACAGCCATTCAACATGTTTTATGTACTTGAATATTTTGTTCGGTCAGAAATCTGTTACAGCACTTCTAGACACTGGAAGTGCCATAAATATTATGTCACAATCATTTTTTGATTGTTTGTCACATACTTCAGTTGTTGAGTATATTGATTGTCATGATACTTTGATTTTAGCAAATAATCAAACTGTTAATGTTGCTGGTACAGCCCGTGTTAGGTTTAGGGTAAAAAATTCAGCTGACCCCTCTCATATTGTAAAGTTCTATATTTTAGAACAAGCGTCACACCCAGTACTCTTGGGTATGGAGTATCTCTCGTCTAGCGGTATAGTACTAAACTTTAGCAAGGGTTCAGACTTCTCTCAGGTGAAACATACTACGAAGATTAAGTGTCAGTCTACTGTAGTTGTTAACCCTAATTCTGAATGTATTATTACTGGCAAGTTGTCCAAAGACTTAGAAATTGGTATGCAGGGTATTACTGTGGGCCATGCAGAGTTATTGCACAAGGGTTTAATTGTTGCTAGATGTGTTGTTACTTGTAATAGTGACTTGTTTCTGTTAGAGTTCTCAATCCTGGAAATGAACTGATATATCTACACAAGGGTATGATTCTAGCAACTTTTCAGTTGTGTGATAATTCTGTGGACATTGTATGTTTACCAGTATCTACTTTGAAATGTTCACATGTCTCCAAGCCATGTAATGTTAAGTCAGACTTGCTGTCAGAATGTGAACCAGAAGTCCTTTCGAAATTTATGTCAGAGTTTGATGTTGACCCTAAATTGTCTGATGAGCAGAAAGCTCAGCTATACCAGTGTTTGTATGAACATAAGTCTGTATTTATTACCGAAGATAATCCAGGTTTGGGGCACACCACTGTGGTTGAGCATCAAATCCATCTGAAGCCTGAGGCTCAGTCTAAGCATCAGCGGCCATACCGTTTACCGCCTGACAAGAAACAAGTTCTCCGGCATCAGTTGGATGAATTGCTCAATCAGGGTATAATAGCTCCAGTATCTGAGCATGAAGATGTGCCAATTACTGGCCCCATAGTGCTTGTTGCTAAGAGAAACAAACCAAAGGTTGATCCGTAAAATGTTACCAAGGAACAAAGCTTAAGTTCATACCGTTTTTGCTGTGATTTCAGATATTTAAATTCACAAATGCAAGATTTTCGGTATACAATTCCAGACCTTCAGGATTTGACAGAGTCTTTTTCAGAGACCACACCAAATTTTATCACATCGCTCGATTTGAGTAGTGGATTCTTTCAAATGTCCATTTCAGAGCATTCTACCAAGTATACCGCATTTAATACTTGCTACGGTACGTTTAAATTTTTGAGATTACCTATGGGACTCCATACAGCCCCAAATTCTTTCCAGCTTCTTATGGATAAGATTTTGCATGGATTGACCTTTGTCTCACTGTTATGCTATTTAGACGATATTTGTATTTTTTCAGATACTTTTGAGAATCATATTGCTCAATTACATACAGTATTGTCTAGATTACAGAATGCAGGTTTGAAGCTCAAACCAAAACCTAAATGTCAGTTTGCTTATTCAAGGTGTATTTTTCAAGGACATTCTATTAGCAAAGATGGGATTATTCCCCCTAGTGACAAAATTGACTTGATAAAGAATTATCCTACGCCTACTAGTAAAAAAAGAGCTACAGAGAGCTTTAGGTGTGTTTAATTGGTTTCGTAAGTACATTCCTAATTATAGTGCTATAGCAAACCCATTGTACAGGCTATTAAAGAAAAATACGCAGTTTACTTGGACTGATGCATGTGAAAACAGTTTTCAGCAACTGAAGACTGCTTTTGTCAATTCCAGGGCGCTGGCTTTCCCACGCTTTGACTTACCTTTCCGTTTGGCTGTCGATACCACTAGTCATGGAATTGGCTATATGCTTTACCAGATACACGAAAATGACCTCCCCAAAGTTGTAAGGTTTGGCTCCAAAGGGTTGTCTAAGTGGCAACAGTCCTATGGCCCTACCAAGTTAGAACTCCTAGGTGTAGTAACTAGTGTGTTAGATTGTGCAAGTTACCTTCGGGGTCGTCACTTTGTAGTAGAGTGCGATCACCAAGCACTCAAACCTCTTTTTCAGAAACAGTTAAAGGGTGCCATTTATGACCGTTGGTTGTCCATATTGCAACAGTTTGACTTTGACATTTTGTACAAGCCTGCAGCCCAGATGGCTGTGCCTGACGCCTTTTCAAGGTATTCCCATTTTGACGAGGTTTTGACTTCCAGTCCAGAAATAATAGACTTACATTTCCCTTATACCCCTGAAAAGCCTACAGGCATAAAGTTGGTTAATTCTGATAATGAAGTTTTGCAAACATGGCCCACTGTGAGTCATGTCAAGGTTTTCAGGGTTGATGACGATATGTATGATGCAGATACTGAAGACGACGTTTCCCCTATGGCTGTTCATAAGCATTCACGGCATTTGCCAAAGGTACTGAGAAAAGTTAGTTCGCATACAAGACATGTATTGAACCCAGTAGAGGACATAAACCCCTCTATGGAATCTGTTCAGGAGTCTCCTGCCGAGTTTGCAGCTGACCCTGTAGGTGCCAAATCTATGTCAGAGCCGTTACCTATTGTGGACACTCCCATGGAACCTTTACTGGTTCCCACTCCTGCCCCAGTTGACTCTACTAGTACCTGTCCGAGTAGGTTTCATGACTCATTGACAACAGATGTTGAATTAGACGTTCAGCCGTGTGATACTTTACCGGTCTCTATTGATGACCTTGACCCACGCAGCGTGACTACAGACACTTCTGTACCCGAGGGTGATGTGTCTGAACCCATCATTTCAGAGACATCTGAGTTCTCTGAACGTGACATTTCTAAAGACAAACTGCCAGACTTACCTGCTTTAACCTTGTTGGATATGACTGTCGAGCAAATACGGCACGACCAAGACCTTGATCTCTCTCTTCGACCAATCAGAAATTACCTGCTGTCTGGTGACTTACCAGAGTCCCAGAAATTGGCCCGCTCTATTCTCTTGCAGCAGTCAGATTTTGCTATGGTTGATAATGTATTGTTTCATTCAAGGGTTTCACGTGCCAAGCGCAGCAAGCTTTTGACCCAGTACCAGTTAGTTTTACCTCAGTCTTGCATTCCAGCAGCCCTAAAGTTATTTCATGACTCCCCTATGGCAGCACATGGTGGTATACAAGACACTTTGGACAGAATCAAAGAGCATTACTACTTTCCGAATTTGGCCAAACTTGTGTCAGAGTATGTTCAGTCTTGCCATGCGTGTCAGTCAAGAAAGGTTACCAGACTTTCCACAAAGAACGCTATTGTTGCGTACCCTACGCCGTTGGCCCCATTTTCAGTGTGGCAAGTTGATTTATACGGCCCATTGCCTGTTCGACCTAGAGCTAATGTTTACATTTTCACAGCCTTGTGCATGTTTTCAAAATACTTGTATGCAGTGCCAATTCGTAACAAGGACGCTGTTACAGTGGCAGAAACCCTCTTTCAGCTATTCACAACTTTTGGGGTTTGTGACTGTTTGTTATCCGATCAAGGCTCGGAATTTACAGCAGGTGTTACTACTCAACTATGTAAGCTCTTACAAGTCCCCCAGCAATTCTCTCCAAGCTTTGTCCACCACTGTATGGGAGCTGTTGAACGCAGCCATGCTACATTAGCAACAAGACTTACACCCTACATGAACGCTGACTGTAGTAATTGGGACGTGCGCCTGCAAAGTGTTATTTTTGCTATGAATAATGCTGTAAACGGAGGTATTGGATATTCACCATTTGAAGTGGTTTTTGCTCAAAGACCCAAGTTTCCGATGGTTATTTCTCCCAAGCTCACATTTGGGACTGTTCCTAGGGACATTTGCCAGTATCTTGAATCAAAGGTTGACTTACTTTCAATGATACGCGAGCATGTCCAGGAAAACATTGCACATTACCAAGACAAAATGACCGCCAACACCAATGCTCAAAGAAAGATGCTTAACCTTGCTTCTGGTGACTATGTGTATCTTTCGGACGAATCTGGTGGCCCCGCCAAAAAATTGAGGAACCACTACAAAGGTCCATATGTAGTTCAGGAGGTACAGAGTCCACACATGATTTATCTCCGTGACCCTACTACTGATAAAGTTTTGCCCCAGCCGATACACATTGATCGTCTGAAAATGGCTTATGTTAGGCATCCAGAGCCTAGTACTATTTTCCAGGTTAAGACTAGAGTTCCTGACAAAATATATACTTCTCAGGCTGTACAAACAGATGACTTTGGGACAATCTCTGATGGTACATCTCAGAATGACACTATCACCCCTGTCCCATGTGACCCAGTTTCAGTTGAGCCACTGTCACGACCGAAACGTAATGCCCAGAAACCTCTTAGGTTTAGAGACTCAGATCATGTTGACCCGTTCTCCTTAAACTTAGGTGTTGTTGAGGAAAGTAATTCTTCATCAAATATCAAACGGGTTCTGGCACAACGCTTTACATCAGATGGTCTGCAATACTTGGTTCAGTTGCAAGGCGAACCAACACAAAATGCCATCTGGATTTTTGCAACATCCCTTAATGCTAAAACAAGAGGAAAGCTGCTTAGCAACCCTCCGCCTTCAGTATAGAGTACTATAGACTGTGTACATATACATAATTATTATGACATGAAAGAGTAACATTTTGTTTATGACACTATGGTGCAGTGAAATTTTCTTTATTACATACATGCTGCAATTATTATCATGAATAATTGCTATTAGACTGTTTATCATGCATATTTGCTACTTGACTGTTTATCATGAATATTTGCTATTAGACTGTTATCAAAAATGTAAATAATGTCCGATTGTATTGCATTTTGGGTACATATTTTTTTTTTCTCCAAGGTAACTATCTTACAGGATGATTGACAGATTTTCACCAAACTAGTACTCCTGTTATTTCATTATAATAATTAATTATGCTACATATTAAAGGTATGTGTATTCAGCTGTTTATATTTCATATTTTAGACTGTATATTTCATTTTACTGTATTAATGCACCTTTGAGAATGTTTGACATTATGTTTTTGCTATTATAAGTGACCCACTAAAGTAGTAACTCTTGTAAAACATATTGTTAGAGTTGATGCCCTTGATTGTGTTTCACTGACCTTTATTGACAAGAAATATTGGATATTGCTGTTCATGCTAAATTACAATGTCATGTTTATCATTTCTCACAGATAGTTATGTGCATATTCTTTTTATGCAATTTTAGTTACATGGACTTACTGGCATATATTCTTTTTATGCAGTTTCAGTTACACATGGACTTATTGTATTTTTATGTCAAGTAGATTTTCCATTATCAGCTATTGTTTCCTTGTTCAAGAAAGGTAACTCTTGATGGAATATTTTGCAGTATATTGATATGCTTGTAGGAGTTACTCCCCTTCGTCCCTTGTTGACTATAGTGTACATGTGTCTGTATTTTAATTTTCTTTGTTTTTCTGCTTCATGTATTGAATTACAAAACTGTAATTATGCATTATTAGTCAATAATACTGTGACACACTTAAGAACTTATTAAGATTCTTAGTACATTTTGTAGGTTTGATTTGTTATTGCTGACTGCCTAGTATTCATATCTTGTTTTCTAGGTGTAATTCTTTCTTATTGTGGTACTTGCCTATTGGTATATAATTGTATGACTGTAAATGCTGACTTGCCTTTTATTTTCAATTATGATCACAGTAGCAACCTGAATGTTTCTTGTACTTGCAATTTATCTTATAATTTCGTCGGTGTTGTTTTAGGAGTTCGAGATTTTTGAAAAACTGCCTTTGAAAAGTATACTTGAGAGAGTAGGTTGTGACTTAATTTTGACCTTTATACTTACCCGCGTACATTGTATGTCTGTGCTGCTAGTCTGCCTTTGATGCTTCGTAAGACAACGTAACACATAGGTTCGGATCAGGCACGTCACTTAGCTTTTTGACCTTGCGTTTATGAAAACATAATACGCGAATGTTTTTACTATGTCATTTCATATTGCATTGCATCTAGTTTTGTACGCTGTATCTGTTTTCTAGAGCCTTTGTTGAGCAATTCTTATTTGGCAAGACTGGTTCATAATGACTTAGATGTCATAGCATGGGTATGTTAAGGACACCTATTTTGCTGTGTAAATATTGTCGAATTTAATCATTCCCTGTTTAGTGTTCTTTGTTTATAGTTAGATTGACGACACCTTGTCATTTCAATTTTGTATAAGCTACATAATTATGTCAAATCGAATGTTAAATTGCATCTCCTCTCTGTGCTTGTCCCAAAATTTATCCACTGCTTGGAAAATTGAAAGATCAATTTGTTTTTTGGGGGGGATGTTGTATATATGTACTCGATTAAATGTGGAACTTGTGGACTAAACTTTGGAACATGTTCGGGAGGAAGTTGGTTTTGGTTGGGAGGAAAAGTGGTGGCGAAAATAAAAAAAAGTAAAACTTGAGTGGAAGAAATAAAAATTGATTATCATACTGCATCGTTGTGATTAGTGTATTTATTCCCCAAACCAAGAAGATATAACAAGATTTCTTTAATCTAATGGGTGGTTTATACTTCTCTATAGGGAATCGACAAAATCGTAAATATGAAGGAAATGATACAGTCTGAATATTACTTGAATAATGCGTAAAATATCTGTTGAAAAGCAAAGAACAGCGTATCACGTAAAATTAAATAAAAAGAAGAAGGTGACTGTCTGATACTATGTTTGGTATCAAATGCATTTGTATATATTAATATTGTTATGAACCGATATTGGATTACATATTAAATAATAGTGTATCGGTTTCTACGTGTATATATAATTTCTATTAAGGTAACAAATTATTGCTCTTTATTATATTTGTCGTTGTAAATACAGTGATGTGGCAATGTGACATAAGCCACAAACATAATAATCAATATTATTATCAATAAGTTATTTTACATGAAATGTATGAATGAAGCACATTTTACAGCACTTGAGCTAAGTGGAAAACATTCAACAGATGATACTGGTAGAATAATGTATTTCTTTCTAAACATATTTACAATGATTAAAACATGTACAAAATACAGTTTTAAAAGCGTACTGAAAGAATAAAGAATCATTAATATACATGTACAATGTACTTTCTTCATTATACTTCGCCTGATGAACAAAGTAAAATATCTAAATGTAAATACACATGCTCCTTTTCTGTTGATTGTCTGTGTACAGTGTATACAAGACGTTGTGCTTTTGATATGTTCTGGCCTCGTGTTCACAAAACATTTTTCGGTGTCAAAACACATCATAAAACTGCTTTACTTTGTTTGGGAGGTAGAGAATCAAAAGCACAAAATTGCAAGTCTAAGAGTAGGTGTTCCAGAAGATTTTTTAAACGAAGCATGCAAAACCTGTAACAATCCGGGACAATTCGGGTAAAACAGTTTTATGATGTGAAACTAGAACTAATTCCATAGGGCTTTGATACTTTCTACGTGTACTTTATCTAATATCTAGAATAATGGTCGATTTGTAGATTTATTGAGTAAACTGAGCTAACTCATATGTATACATTCATGTTGCTTGAAAAAAAAAGCACTTTAAAGGTATTTCATAAATTTCATGTGAGTTACTTTGACCTTGGCCTGCCGGTTTCCAGAGAGTACTGAAAAATATTCATGAATTGTCAGAATAGACGGTTAGAAGACGAAGCGACACATTAGGCGAAAATGGCACTGTAATAAATTGAAAATGAAGTTGAAAAAAATATTAATCTTCCAAGATTGATAGATCGGCGTGAAGTTGGCAGTACAGCAGTAGCAGCAGTAGGAGCAGTTAACTGCTCCTACTGCCAGCAGTTACAGCAGTTAACTGCTCCTACTGCCAGCAGTTACAGCAGTTAACTGCTCCTACTGCCAGCAGTTACAACAGTAAACTGCTCCTACTGCCAGCAGTTACAGCAGTTCATTGCGTGTAGCAGTTATCTACCAGCAGTTACAGCAACTGATCGTGTGTACTAACACCAGTTATCTGCTGTGCCAGCAGTTACAACAATCCATAAAGCTGTATTACCAGTTAGATGATGAGAATGGCACATATAGATGTCACTTACTGCAGATTTTGGAGTTTTCTATATGATATTGAAAGCTGTTGAAATACGAATTTTTGAGTTGTTTTTTTTATATTTCCTATATCAGTTAAATGACGATATCTGGTATCAGTGTCAGATAGATGTTACTGTCAACAGTTACATGATGTTTCTACGATCCGCTTCATACAGTTTCCTGTATATGTTACTACAGGTAATTAATGATGCCAGCAATAGAATGATGTTACTAAGAGCAGTATCGTCACCTTTCTTACCATTTTACTGCCAGCAGTTGAATTGTTTATGAGAACGTTCACCAGTCTCCTATATTCGTAATTGCTAGAATTTAAATATTGCTAAGAACAATTTATCTGTTTCATATATGTTAATGATTTATGAGAGCAGTTTACTAGGTGTTTATATCTGTTATTGCTAACAGTTAACTGGTTTATACGAGATAGTTTAAAATTCACCTATACATTTTGTAATACCAGCAGTTAAATTATTTACAATTCTCATTTATGTTTCTGTCAGCAGTTAAGAGGTGTATGAGAGCAGGTTACTAGTAACAGACTCCTGTCACTACTAACAGTGAAATGACCAATGAAAGGAGTTTTCGAGTTTTCTGTGTGTTACTGTCAGCATTCAAATAATAACATCGTATAAGACCAGTATATCAGTTTTCTACATGTAACTACCAGAGATAAACATGTTTTATGAAAGCGACCAAGTTAAGAGGCTCCTGTTACTGCTAGAAGTAAAATGGTTTGTGGCAGCAATTAACAACCTCCTGTTACAGAAAACGAGAGCATTTAACAGTTTCGTATCAATTTCTTAAAAGAAAGCTTCAACCCCGTGTTCCCCAAAACAAGACTTTTCCCGGCAAGCACCGCCCTACCTCGACCCGGGTTTCTCCCAAACAAGAGTTTTCCCGGAATGGCGGCCACCCGTGCCTGGTGGGGGACAACCCTCTCTACAATGGCCACCCGGTCCGATCCAAAACTCAAGGTCTGGGGCGGAGCTAGGGGCGCCCAAACTGAAGAAAATGGAAAATTCCGAAAATGACCTAAAACCAACTTGGAGACCCGCTCACAAGTAAACAAGAGTTTTCCCGGAATAGCCACTATGCTGGCCACCCATAGACCGTCACCCTCTACAACGGCCACCCGGTCTCAACCCAAACTCAAGATCCCATAGGGACCTCCTATTAACTGCTGGAACGATTTTAGGCCACCCCCGACCCACCCCCGCCTCACACCTCGACCCGGGTTTCTCCCAAGCAAGAGTTTTCCCGGAATGGCGGCCACCCGTGCCTGGTGGGGGACAGCCCTCTCTACAATGGCCACCCGGTCCGATCCAAAACTCAAGGTCTGGGGCGGAGCTAGGGGCGCCCAAACTGAAGAAAATGGAAAATTCCGAAAATGACCTAAAACCAACTTGGAGACCCGCTCACGAGTAAGCAAGAGTTTTCCCGGAATAGCCACTATGCTGGCCACCCATAGACCGTCACCCTCTACAACGGCCACCCGGTCTCAACCCAAACTCATGAACCCATAGGGACCTCCTATTAACTGCTGGAACGATTTTAGGCCACCCCCGACCCACCCCCGCCTCACACCTCGACCCGGGTTTCTCCCAAACAAGAGTTTTCCCGGAATGGCGGCCACCCGTGCCTGGTGGGGGACAACCCTCTCTACAATGGCCACCCGGTCCGATCCAAAACTCAAGGTCTGGGGCGGAGCTGGGGGCGCCCAAACTGAAGAAAATGGAAAATTCCGAAAATGACCTAAAACCAACTTGGAGACCCGCTCACGAGTAAACAAGAGTTTTCCCGGAATAGTCACTATGCTGGCCACCCATAGACCGTCACCCTCTACAACGGCCACCCGGTCTCAACCCAAACTCAAGATCCCATAGGGACCTCCTATTAACTGCTGGAACGATTTTAGGCCACCCCCGACCCACCCCCGCCTCACACCTCGACCCGGGTTTCTCCCAAACAAGAGTTTTCCCGGAATGGCGGCCACCCGTGCCTGGTGGGGGACAACCCTCTCTACAATGGCCACCCGGTCCGATCCAAAACTCAAGGTCTGGGGCGGAGCTGGGGGCGCCCAAACTGAAGAAAATGGAAAATTCCGAAAATGACCTAATAAACAAGAGTTTTCCCGGAATAGCCACTATGCTGGCCACCCATAGACCGTCACCCTCTACAACGGCCACCCGGTCTCAACCCAAACTCAAGATCCCATAGGGACCTCCTATTAACTGCTGGAACGGTTTTAGGCCACCCCCGACCCACCCCCGCCTGACACCTCGACCCGGGTTTCTCCCAAACAAGAGTTTTCCCGGAATGGCGGCCACCCGTGCCTGGTGGGGGACAACCCTCTCTACAATGGCCACCCGGTCCGATCCAAAACTCAAGGTCTGGGGCGGAGCTGGGGGCGCCCAAACTGAAGAAAATGGAAAATTCCAAAAATGACCTAAAACCAACTTGGAGACCCGCTCACGAGTAAACAAGAGCTTTCCCGGAATAGCCACTATGCTGGCCACCCATAGACCGTCACCCTCTACAACGGCCACCCGGTCTCAACCCAAACTCAAGATCCCATAGGGACCTCCTATTAACTGCTGGAACGATTTTAGGCCACCCCCGACCCACCCCCGCCTCACACCTCGACCCGGGTTTCTCCCAAACAAGAGTTTTCCCGGAATGGCGGCCACCCGTGCCTGGTGGGGGACAACCCTCTCTACAATGGCCACCCGGTCCGATCCAAAACTCAAGGTCTGGGGCGGAGCTGGGGACCCCCAAACTTCTCGCTTTTACCAAATGTGCATTATGCGATAGAACCGCCTCGGTAGCCTAGTGGTAAAGCGTCCGCCTCGAGAGCGGGATGTCATGGATTCGATCCCTGGCCGCGTCATACGAAAGACGTAAAAAATGGTACTATCAGCTTCCTCGCTTGGCGATCAGCATTAAGAGGATAGTGCTAGGTCTGGTCAGCCCCGTGTCAGTATAATGTGACTGGGTGGGATATCATGTCACGTGTCAACGGCGTGATATTCCAGTGAGGCATCACTATAAAGTTGCGCATTGTGCTCACTGCTACAAGTAGACACCGTCGTTTATATGACTAAAGAAATGTTGAAAAAGACGTTAAACCCGAACACACACACAAACATACACACACACACACATGATGCGACAGATGGAGTCCTAAAACCTAGTTTAGTGTCTTTACGGAGCCAGGAAATTCGATTCCACAGCATGCAACTGTTTGTTAATATTTATTCCTATCTTCACGTCAATAATCTTAAAATATATCTCACTGAATATATATGCCTATAAAATACAAGTACTCATTGATCATACATGTAACTATCTAGAAAAGCGCGCGTTATTCTACTTTCATTTTCATAACGAGCAAATCAAGGGAATTAATTACATCAAACTTGTTGAAACTACTTTACCATAGGCGTAGGAGCAAGGAAGTGGGGCGGAGGGGGGGGGGGGGGGGGACGGAGGTAGATAGCGCACCCCTCTCTCCAATTCTGTGCTTGAAATAACAGTACAAAAAGGAAACATTTAGATGCACTATTAATATAGGGATTTACTTGATGTGATGTATGTTGCAAAGAAGTAGAACGTTTTTATTTACACAAAATACTTGATGTCAGCAACATCATCAAACTAGTGTAACAGCTTATTAACTGCTGTAACTGCTGGCAGTAGGAGCAGTTAACTGCTGTAACTGTTGGCAGTAGGAGCAGTTGACTGCTACTGCTGTACTGCCAACTTCACGCCAATGATTGATAGAACCAATTGTATACGATGGTGTCGGCCTATTCTGCGCACCTAAGACCAAAAACATCGTTTCATATTTTGACCTCAAATTAAATAAAACAACTTACGGTTACCTGTCATTTTGTTGACTTATTTTCCTTAATATCAAACATGTATTGATTTTCGGATAAGTAGGTCAATTTTAGGGAATTGTGATGACATACCTAGTCTTAGTCACACTTGATTTGTCGGCTAGTTTCTTTTTATGTATTTTTAAGTTAAGAATTTATGAAATACTCAAATCATGTTGATATATATTTCAATGCATCAATAAATGTTTAAATGCCAATCAATATAGATCTAGCTAAGGAAAACAAACTATACCGTGTCCCAGATATTGAAAAGCCGTCATGTTGGATTGTGAATTAAAAGGCATGTCACATTTACTTGATAAACTACGTGAACATTGTACAAATTCTGTTCAATGGAATATTTAAAAAAAAAAAATAATCAAAGGAACATAATTTATGCATTGGTCGGTTGATGCATTTTTTTTAAACTGAATTTCACGTTGTTGACATGGATTTATCGGAGCTTGACTGAACTGTCAAACGTCTTTGAAGGTAAAGTTTTAAAATTTTATAGAAAATAAACGGATTTTTACATAATTTAAGGATAATTAGTCAGTAAATAAGCTTACATGTATTCAGTCAATGTGAAATGACATTTTTTCGACCGTGTAACGCTAAAATTGTAGTCGTCTGATCGCGTTTGATATGTATGATTGTTTGCGGAAATATGCAAATAATGTGCGCAGAATAACCCGACGCGCAGAATAGGCCGAAACGTTGTTTGATCCAGAATTATTTTCATTTGGTATTATCTAAATTACTAAATTATCGGACTGGCAAAATAGATATTGAATACAACGTTATAAGACGTTTGGTTGAAATACGTAGGCCTAATATTTATGGCGTTACGTGCACGATTTTCGTAGTTAATACTCCGCTCTGAGTTCTTTTTGAACTGCTAGTGCTGACAGCAGAAACGAAACCTGCGATATTGTTTTTCAGAGTCTGGCAACTGATACATCCTATAATAGAATTTCTACAGCATTTACAAGTCAGAACAAAGCTGAGCAAAATCTTATTTACTCAGAAACGAAGTCAATATGAGTGAATCATGATTGTCATGAAGACATATATTAAATGTTTTGCTAAATGGCTGCAAAATTCTCAAGGTCCCATTGTACATGCGAACGATGTGGTGATCATAACACTATTTTTTGCATACTTTATTCTTATTATCTGTTAAAAGTTCTAAAATATGATACCAATGATTTTCATCCGAATACATGTAGATACAAAATCACTCGAAACATACTTTACTAGATCTACATGGAATGAGAGTACAGTTTAGGAGAGATGGTGATTAATCATTTTAATTAATACATAAGCTTCAAATTGTTGTCGAAGAAACAGCAATATTAACCAAAGTGTCCGATGAGCAAACTCATTCTCAGATTGCTTCAGAATATATAATCTGGTAAACAGTAGGTTGTTAACAGTGGTGTTAGTACACACGAAACAAAACAGGTTTCAGAATGCCGCCGGTCATATTAAATGACCAAAAGGACGTCATCACTTACAAACCCTTCCCACTTGGAGGTAAGATTACGTGAACTGGATGAAACTCGCTCAACATTACATAAAGGAACAAAAGGAATAATTAAGGCATATTTTATAATAAACTGTAAACGAAAGAATCATTAAAATAATTAATAGACTGTTACAGTTTCTACAAAGACTAAATGTTAGTGGTTTGGCTCGCAACAGTAGATATTAATCAAACACAGATACAACTTTTATTCAAAAACTTAAAATCTAAAACAGTTGAATAATATATGAATACAGCAGGGCTTTCAGCAAATGCAATTGTCCCATTTTTAAACGCGAATATGAGTTTCAGAAAAAACAGGCATGCTACCGTTATTACTGGGTTTGTAGATTTCCTGATCTTTCATCAGCATGCTGAAATTTTCCTGAGTCCGTCTATCAGGTGTTCTATAATAAAAAAGGTAATATTATGATACGAAGCTATTTACAAAAATACTCATACCAGGTTCAATCGAATAATTTAAGTTTAGAGCAAAATTAATGTTGTATTAAATATCTCATTATATTTCGCATACGCGTTATATATGTACACTTACCTAACATATTTTAATATAGCAAGACGGAAACAAATTATTAGTTCCCTACTGGTTAAAAACCAGTTTCGGGGACTATAGGATTGCCCTTTTCCGTCCGTCCGTCCGCAATTTCGTAGGGATTTTAATTGTCTTGACACAATTGTTCCACATGATGATGAAAACAAATGTGCAAAGCTGTAGTTCCTATAGAAAAGGTTGACCTAAAAAAAAATTAACCAACGCCGACAATGAAGTGAAGACAATATCTCGTAGATATTTTTTTTTCTCAAAAATCAGAATAGTTAAAATGTATCTAATTTCAATTTTGATACCATTATGGAAAACACAATGTAATACTTTTTTGCCCCCGGTGTAAAAAATGTAAAACCTAATGCTAAGACAATTCCCTTCAGTATCATTTAGTTTTATGTAGCAAGTGTATGTAATAATCTGAAAATGGAAACGGCTTTTAGAAGTGTTCTTAGACCTTTATGACTGAATATATATGAAAACCAACGACATTAAAGCAATCTGTAAAGCAATCTAATTATTTAATGGAAAATGTTTGTGAAACACTTTAATCAGACAAATCGATGCAGTGATCACAGGAAGACTGGTGTTACAAAATGTTTTTATCAATACATTATTCAACAGTTACAAATGATGTAAACTAGGAGTTTTAATGGAATTTGATAATGCGTCGTTATTTAAAACCTATTTTTAACTATCTGTTATTTAAAACCTATTTTTAACTATCTTACTTATTCAGTTATTACTTTATTCCGTCGCAGATTGTCTTGGCCATTCTCTCAGCCTATGACCCAAATAACACAAGACAGATATAGCTTTGATATAATATTAAAATAGGAGTGAATAACACAAGACAGATATAGCTTTGATATAATATTAAAATAGGAGTGAATCTAAGATTTTTAGAAGAGAGCATACGATAATGAACATTTTATTGGATAAAAAAGTTATGTTTACACTTATCATGTACCTTTGAACAGCAAGAGAAAAACCTTTGTTGCCTTTTAAAGAACGTTGGGGTTATTTTTTAAAGGTAACTCTTCTTGAGTTTACGCGCGCGATCTGACGTCACTTACAAAATAATATAAAAAAAATGGTGTCTTTTGAAAAAGAAGTCGCTAGATGTATGTTATCTCCATGTCAAATATAGTGACAATTTAAAATGCAACGATTTATGTAAAACTTAAGTTCTTCAAACAATTTTCAATTGAAAAAAAGTGTCAGTCAAATTAATTCTCTTTGAAGGAGGAGTCATTAAGTGACATACCAGTAATCCTAACTTAGTAATTATGTAACAGCACTGCAATTGCTTTTAATGTGAAATTCAATATTGCTCTAAAAGGTTTCGTGTGTATTTATGAAACGATCAAACAGGTTTGTATGTATTGATTTGTGAAATACCGTATATATTATGAGCCGCACCATGAGAAAAGCAACACAGTGCATTTGCGACCAGCTTGGATCCAGACCAGCCTGCGCATCCGCGCACTCTGGTCAGGATCCATGCTGTTCGCTAACGGTTTATTATAGAAATTTAGCTGGATAGGGAATGGTTTTGATATGCATTTCTTTAATTGCAATAGGCTTTGAAAGCGAACAGCATGATTCTGACCAGACTGTGCGGATTTTAGCATTTTTCAAATATTAACTGGTTACCTGTTGCAGATAGAGTGAACCAAATTACTCTTTGTCATGTTTTCGAAATTAATTCAAACCTTGCTCCCTCATATATGAGTGATACTTTTTCCCCTGTCAGTGATGTCCATAGTTACTCTACTAGGTTCAGGGTAAAGGTTGGTTCCAACAGTGACAGTGACAACTTTGACGGTCAATGTGATATAGTGTCAGACAGCAAGAGATATGCTATTTCTGTTGTCAAAGGCTTCGGCAAAAAGTCTTTTGCCTATATGGGGTGCACCCTGTGGAACAGTTTGTCTCAATATATCAGAGATTCTAGAACTACCTCTTCTTTTAAATCCAGGGTCAAGGAACATTTTTTAAATTCTATTTAACTTTTACAACATGTGCTATAATTTGTTCAGATAGATAGTCTAGTCATTTAAATGTTTGATTTTTACATGACATGTGCTTTAAACATTTTTAGTATAGACTAGTCATAGCCAAGTCATTTTAATCACGGTTTCACAGCAACTCAGAATAATTCTCATTCATTGATTCTTCCTATGTCATACAACACTACATCTCAAGGACCACAATGGAAATAAGAGTTTATTAAAACTCTCTTTTTGTGTTATCCTTGACATATAATGTTTATTGACATGGCTATATTAATTCATACATTGTTTATTATTTGTTGTATGTATTGATGTCATACTTGCCATGTAATTGGACATTTTATATTGAAATAATTCTATCTATCTATAATACCAAATATTATTGGATTTTCTTGAATAAAAAACTGTATTTTACTGAACCCAGGCATGTTTTAACAGGAGAAAAATCCTGTATAAGCAAGGCAGTTATTACACGATTTTTAATTTTGAAATGCTGTGCCATGGCCGAATTTTATTCTTGCGCAGATTGATTTCTCGTATCTGCTTCTTGTTTCTTCCATAAAACCTCATTTTTGTAGCAATTCAATCCAAAGTATGTTTTGCTGTATTAATAATATCAATCCCACGCACTGCCATCTCCCTTATAGACCATGTGCTTACTCTTCCCTTATAGACCATGTGCTTTCTCCTCCCTTATAGACCACGTGCTTACTCCTCCCTTATAGACCACGTGCTTACTCCTCCCTTATAGACCACGTGCTTTCTCCTCCCTTATAGACCACGTGCTTACTCCTCCCTTATAGACCACGTGCTTACTCCTCCCTTATAGACCATGTGCTTTCTCCTCCCTTATAGACCACGTGCTTACTCCTCCCTTATAGACCACGTGCTTACTCCTCCCTTATAGACCACGTGCTTACTCCTCCCTTAAAGACCATGTGCTTTCTCCTCCCTTATAGACCACGTGCTTACTTACTCCTCCCTTATAGACCACGTGCTTACTTACTCCTCCCTTATAGACCACGTGCTTACTCCTCCCTTATAGACCACGTGCTTACTCCTCCCTTATAGACCACGTGCTTACTCCTCCCTTATAGACCACGTGCTTACTCCTCCCTTATAGACCACGTGCTTACTCCTCCCTTATAGACCATGTGCTTTCTCCTCCCTTATAGACCATGTGCTTACTCGCTTTCTCCCCCTACCCTCTTTCGAATTCAGCGTTAGAAAAAAAGATTTCTGCGATAACCGTGAATGTATAGAACCGCTTTTGTCTCAGTTTTATACTTGCTATGGAAATCAGAGAAAGCATGAAGTCACTTTTATTTCCTGTCCAAATTTCTTAATGTCTGTTTAGATTATTAAAGTCTAAAAGTGTTCTTTCATTAATTCACCTGTCAATTTTTTCATAATTCCAGCTAAATTTCTATAATAACTTGTCCATATTTCAGTTTGGACAGTACCATTAACTTTTAAAAGGGTTGCTTACCAAAAAGATACTAACTGTATGGCGAACGGTGCAGACCATGATCAGACTGCACGGATGTGCAAGCTGATCTTGGTCTGCACTGGTCGCAAAGGTAGAATCACTTACCGCCAGCAGGCTAAGGGTTATGCAGTTAATAAATATTTTGCAAAGCACACAAAGTTCTTTGATTTTAAAGTATAGTTCAAGTGCGTCAGTTTCCAAATTTCTTGTGAAACCTGTGTACATTGCAGGGTTCGTGCTTTGCACTTCTGATGTCATTTCCGTGCTCAACGTAACTAGTAACGCCACGCAAAAGAGCTTCTATGTATCTGAGATATGTAATAATATGACAAACTTAATTTCTAAATGAATGCATCTTTGTATTAAAATTATCAAATATTTTTGTTACATAAAGAAAAGAAAATCAGTGCTACGTTTCTTCTAGACATTTTGAAGTCACGTTAAAAGGGCATTCAAAATTAGTTAAAGGGAATGGTTTTGATATGCATTAAATAACAATTGTCGTTTCATTTGTTAAAGCTCCACAGAATTTACGCACTTGGCTGTAAGATTAGAAGTTATTGACATCATTGTTTTTAGCCACTAAGGGCACTGTATATGAAACAGGAAGTGAATGGCGTGACCTGCTGTGTTGATGCCGACAGATATCTAACACAGCGGTAGAATTTCTGTTATAACAGCATCAGCCTCAGGGTGTGGCGGTTGAGTATTTTTAATTACGAAGTGTCGAGTTGAAATCACAGCTAACAGTCCGGAAGACCGGAAGACAGAAAGGTCAATTGAGAAGATTCTCCAAGATTTTCCATAAATGAGCCGCGCCATGAGATAACCAACGTAGTGCGTTTGCGTCCAGCATGGATCCAGACCAGCCTGCGCATCCGCGTAGTCTGGTCAGGATCCAAGCTGTTCGCTTTTAAAGCCTATTCAAATTGGAGAAACCGTTAGCGAACATCATGGATCCTGACCAATCCGCGCAGTCTGGCGCAGGCTGGTCTGGATCCATGCTGGTCGCAAAACCACTATGTTGGTTTTCTCATGGTGCGGCTCAAATGTTGACAAATACATAAAATACGCACGGTCTGTTGTCTACGCGATAAGAAACAATGAGAAAATGGGAATTATGCACGGTGGAAATTAAATTATCATTTGTACAATTTGCATAGTATTCATTTGCCAAACTGTTTGTTTTAGATAAGAAAAGTGTGATTGAAATAGGCTGGTATGTTTTCCCGTAAGGTACTCTCATATAAATATACCTAGGGATAGGGTATAATATGTAAAATGACATTTACTTTCTAGTCTGGGGCCAGTGGTTGAAATTAAAATAAAAGATATAATAAGACACTTCTAATTAGTGCACAGCCTGAAAGCTCAGATATGATATCGATATTACTCAAATCAAATGAGTTTGGTACATTATAATGGCGTTGGTCGAAAACATTTTACAAATAAATCGGTACCAAATAGGAAAATTACACAGCACAATAACCGGAACAACCCTGAGAATTTATTAAAGCATAAACAACAAGGGGGTCACATAGTTCTTTATGTTTATAAGAAATATGTGTATAGATGTTCAAAGTGGAGGTGGTGGAAGTGTATCAAACACAAACACTTCATATAACTGCAAAAGTTTTTACTCAAATGTTTTTATTACTCAGCGTTCCAAGATGAATCAGTTCCGCAAAAAGATGATGAGCATCGCTTTATAAATAACTTATTTGAACTGATAGAGATTGAGCCAGAGATATTTAAGTACAACAAAAAGTCAATAAAAATACAAAAAAAATGAACATAAAGAAGTATACATGTATATATGCAAATAAGAACTAACTGCACAATAACGAAACTACATGTATAATTAATCAACATAATACATTTTATATAGTATAATATCAAACCCGTACATTAAAGGTAGAACCACAAACAGAATTTCTAATATGTATGAAATTTTGCATACGGTCGTCAAAATATAACCGGTCTTATAGGTCAGATTCTGATCAAGAAATGGTTTTGTTGTAAAAATTGATAAATGATCAGTTACTCCTGTTAGATTTTCGCTGGAGGTTCCTATCCGAGTTACCTAACCAAGAACCTTAAAATTTGAACTAAATAAATATATTTTGTCTCAGGAATATAGGAATTATTGTATTATACCTGTGAAGGATTTACATTGACAAATATGTTTGTTTGTTCGTTTGTTTTGGGGTTAACGCCCTTTTTTCAACAGTATTTCAGTTATGTAACGGCGGGCAGTTAACCTAACCATGAAGTGTTCCTGGATTCTGTATTAGTACAGACCTGTTCTCCGCAAGTAAATGCCAACTTCCCCACATGAATCAGGGGTGGAGGACGCATGATTTCAGACACAATGTCTTTTATCGATTCGTCACGTAGAACATACGCCCTGCCCGGGGATCGAACCACGACCCCGCGTTAGGTACATCTTGCGCTCTCCCTATTGAGCTAAGCGGGCGGGCTACATTGACAAACTTATATTAGCCAAATTTAATTAGAACGCAAGTTTTTAAAATTATTATTACTTCCATTTACCTATCTTGGTCGTGCAACGACTGGATTGGATTGTAAAATAAATGAATTTGGAAGCTACACACTGCTTTAAGAATTGTCTTTTGCTTAAGAAGGTTGTTGACACCAATATATATCAAAAGCAAATGCTTTATTCGGAACGCCATTACATCCGGTTTATCAAACATGCAGAATCTCATCGCAAATTGAAAACTCTTCTTGATCTACAGTGTTTTCTGAACAAAGTTCTACAGTCTAGCCTGAAGTTTTTGTTTATAACCGTGTAGATAATTGGATTAGCCGCATTGTTAAGATAGAACACGTGATTTAACAAGTTTTCGATTAAATATCTCGTTTCAGAGAGATCGCTCCAGTAGCTCGGATTGAGCGTGTAGTAAATACGCATGATAAGAAAAGGCATCCAGGACAAAAAGAACACTGCTGTCACAAAGAATAAAATCTTTGCTGCTTTTAACCTCGACGAAAAATTTCTGTTTTCTGTAACGTTGCAAGTTCTTTCAGAAACCGTTCGATTGACATGTTTGGATTGAAATATGACTTTTGAACTGCTTGCGTGATCAACGTTTGATTTAAATGAAAACAAATGAGCGTTACTCACATTTCACTGTGAGTAAATCAATTATTTACTAATTTCGTGTTCCTATACTACAAAAACAACAACAACAACAGGTTTTAGGTAACAGGCATTAGTATTTGGCAGCATTTCAATCGACATGTATTGGCAGCAAAAATATATATTATATTATATACAAGCGGTACATAAAGCTACTTCTTTGATATTAAGTAGCGAAGTGTCTTTAACACATCAGCACTTGAATGTTATTTTTACGTACATAACTCCATGTATCCGAATAAGAATTGTTCACATTATCCATAAAGGTTATGAATGTTCTGCGTCATTATATAGATCCTGAGGGCGGCAAATGTTCAATAGTAACTGCTTCTCAAACTACTTATTACGTAAAATTCCATTCAAGTTTATTGTTATTTGTTCTGTAGGAGATATAAATAGTAGGAACATGACCAATGCGATGTGTCTGACATCAGTATCTGAAAAAGACTAACTACATATGTTAAATATAATGTCAAAATTAAGCAAAGACACAATATCAAAACGTATGCAGCAGTTCTTTGCAACTGAAAAAGAAACAAACTTCATCATTACTGAAGAGACTGTAGACTTGCTTGATGCTGAAAGAGGGAGGGTGGGAGGGTTAGTATGCAACAAAAACAACTTCGGTGTGTAACTGCCAAATACCTAGCCTCGAGTGATTGACAAAGGCGAAATCCCCAATACATAACGCTATAGAAAATCGCTCAATCGAAACAAAGAAGCGCGAAACTATCAAACCTTGAAAAACATAGACTAGCTTTAAAACCCAAAATAGACTAGCAACCACATACTAGTAACAGCGAAAAACGTAAATAATTTTATTTACTCACATTTCACTGTGAGTAAATCAATTATTTACTAATTTCGTGTTCCTATACTACAAAAACAACAACAACAACAGGTTTTAGGTAACAGGCATTAGTATTTGGCAGCATTTCAATCGAGCAAACAAAGAAGGTAAATGATTTTAATCTAAATATAAACGACTTACTTTATAAGAAGTTACTAAGTTTTTTATAAGTAATTTATAAGATGATGAAAAATAAAAACATGTTAATCGACCGACCAATTTAATCGTTACAAGAGGAAAGCTACTTTAGTGATAAATATTATTTCTATTATTATGGAAAAAAATGATACTTATTGAGTACGTATGTTCTACATTCTCCGCATGGTAGATATGGAAAACGATCTATGCAAAAGATGGAATTTCAGACAACCCCTCATAAAACGAAATGAGACTGAAGATGTGTCATCTAAACCTGTAACAAATGAACATATTTAATCACAAATAAAGCATTCCCTGTTCATTTAACAGTCAACTCGATACTAAGAGACGCCAGAAATCAATCAACGGTTAATGTCAAAGAAAGGCGAATAACACAGATCTGTCAAAGGTCAACGCCATAAACGACACGAACACCGCTCAAAACCGATATCACAGACACGATTTCAATTCAATAGACGGCGAACGCAAAAGGCAACGCAAGTATAATTAACTCAAGTTTCATCGACAAAAGCGACGCTCCCATAATTCAATGATCAACACCATAAACTGCACGATCGCAGTTAAGTCGGTAGTCAACGCCATAAGCGGCACGATCATATTGCAATCGACAGTTACACTACAAACGTCAAGACCACAGTTTAATAAACAGTCAACGCCACAATCACAGTTCAATCAACGGTCAACTCCACAGACTGCACGATCACAGTTAATCGACGGTCAACGCCACAAAAAGCACGATCACAGTTCAGTCAACGTTCTACACCACGAACTGTAGGACCACAGTTCAATCGGGTCGACGTCATTAACAGCGTGACCACAGTATGCCATAGAGGACAGGACCTCAGTTCAATAAAAGGTCAACGCCATAAACAGCACGACCACAGTTTTATCAACGGCCAACGCCACAAAAACGGTACAGCCACAGTTCAATCAACGGTCGACGCCGCAAACTGCACGGCCACATTCAATCAACGGTCGACGCCGCAAAAGGCACGGCCACAGTTCAATCAACGGTCGACGCCACAAAAGGCACGACCACAGAGCAATCAACGGTCAACGCCATAAACGGCACGACCACAGTTCGATCAACGGCCAACGCCACATAACGGCACAGCCACAATTTTATTGATAGTCAGCGCTATAAATGACACGATCACAGTACAGCCCATGATCAACATATAAATCTAAACACTTATCTTTGTTTGTTGAGTCCATCTTCGCATACTCTTTATAAGGTAGAGATACATCTTTAATAAGTAATGATCGATCTTGGAAATTCCTCACAATACACGGTAAATCACAAATCGATCCATCATTGTCCAACACTTGTCCTGCCAAGTGAATCATCTTTAAACTGTATTAATTCCCCGTTGAAATAAATCCAAAGGTACTGATTTGTGTATTGAAATTGAAAAGAGGCTGAATACTTTTAAATCTCACTGAAACAATCATTTTTCTTTGCTATATTAAAGAACACTGCAAACCTAGACTAAAAAATACAAAATTAGTCAATTGATCATTTATTAATCACAAATATATGTACTTGAATATGACATGCTGCTTTATGGGCATACAATTAAAAAGTTAATTGTGCGACAAAAATAAATGCTTATAAAGCATTTCTAAAATGAATCACGATTCAAAGTACACATATGTGTAAGAACGAATATTTCACAAATACTGACTGTACTAAGTTCATAAAGAATTACACACAATTCTTCTGTGCACAACAGAGTTCTGTCCACTTATAACCACCGATCATAACTGTTTCACTGTCTACGAAATTAAAACGTAGAATATCACTGAAACAAGTTCAAAGATTTAAATTTAAGGTTACTGAAAGTCTATCCTGCAATGAGTCTTTAATATAACCGTCTTTTGCGGTTTCAGATCGCCATCTACCATGTCTTTTCCAAAGACGGTCTTTTGTTCCGGAATTTGCACTAAAAGTTGCGCCACCAGAACGAAATGAATGAAGTCCGAATAACTTATGATCTAACCCAAGCTGATTTAGTTTTTCAATAAATAATTCTCTGACTCTAGAATAAGATAATGGCTTATTAGCTTTACGTAATACAAACTGTTTAGTACTACTACAAAACTGAACTGCTCTGAAAAGATACTGACCAGAGCCCTTAATTAAACAAGCTGCACAAAAGTATCTATCCAATAAAGTTACAGGACACGTGATATTTCCTGTCCGTGCCAAAACTACATGCTGACCATCTCTGTATATATCTGTCTTTGATTTTTTCAATTTTGATAGAACAATAATTATCAAAAAATTGAATGTTACATGCTTTTAAATTAAAGCTTCACTGATTCTAAGAAAACCAGCAAATGAAATGACAAAAGTGTAATAAGCCTCAAATCTGCCAGCGTGCAATTTTCAGAAGCGAATTTATTTACTAAAGTCGATAAAATTTCGACAGTTATAGGTTCTTTTTTGATGAGAGGTTTAGAAACTTTCCTCAAGCAGCCTTCTAAACAAAGTTTAAGCCATTCATCAGAAGAAGGATTAGAAATTTCGCCATTAAGTAAATGTGCCCATTTTATAGCGTAGAAAATTGAGTTCAATTTAGATTTGCTGCAAGAAGTATTTGTATTTTGCATAACAGATACTAAATATAAAGCTACCGTGACCGGTGAAGCCGGAAGGGATGAAAATTTACATTTTTTGCACCATGATACGAATTTACTAAAGCAGTTCTTATACTGACATACGGTAGACTTTTCCTTGCTCGATAAAACAGCTTCTTTCACTTCTGAAAACATCCAAGAGGGCAGAGCCGGATTACTACATTTATCCATAACATCATCCCATCTGTTGGATTTAAAAAGTCCTGTTAAAGAAATAAATACAGATAACACAATGCAGCTAATATTTTCACTAAGTAAACATGATACATGTATATAATACAATGGCTAACATTCTCAGTCATAACGCAGTTATCTCCCTTATATGTCACACTCTATCCTGATAACTAATACTTTGCTGGTAAATTTTTCAGAACCAAAAATAGTGTTTTTGAATTTACCTTGAATGTAAATATCAAAACTATTTCTAAAAGCTAAAGTATCTTTAATAAAATCTTTATTTATTGAATTCGGGCCAAACAATAGAGGGAAAAACGGACTAGATGGCCAGTACGGAGCTATCAACGTTCCTTTTGCTCTGCAGAATACTAAATGATTGATAACTTTGGGTATGTAAACTACTGGAGGTACCAACCAATTATTTTCATTTTGCCAGTTTAAAGAAAAGGCATCAACATTTTCTGAAGAAGGGGTCCAGTACAAGGAATTGAACCTTGGTAGTTTGGTATTGTAATCATTTGCGAAACGATCTATAGTGTGTGGGCCAAACATTTGATCAACAAACTGAAAAAATGTATCTGAAACACCATAATCATCATAATCAACCATTTTGCTAAGACTATCAGCAACTGTGTTTTCGTTTCTTCTAATCCACTGTAACTCAAGTGATATGCTATGTGAAATGCATAAAGAATGAATGCCGACAGCTATGTCGTGTAAGTCGAGCTTCATACTACCCTTCTCAAAAATATGTAGACAATTCTGATTATCTGTAAACCAGACCACAGATTTTCCTTTTAACTTATCAATTAAACTTTGCAAGGAATACTTAATAGCCAGCAACTCTCTCGCTGTAGAACTCTGCATTTTTTCATCTTCTGACCAAAAATTTATGGGCAACTGTCTGATTACATTCGACAATGTAAGCTGCACCAGCTGAGCTAGATGCGTCCGAGTACACTAGTACTGAAGGTAGAGGTTCAACAAATAATTTTCTAGCAAACGGTGATTTTAGCTGACGTTGCCAAAAAAGAATCGCCTGAACAACATTGTTTTCTATGACCATTTTCCTGTCCCAAGAATCCCTATTTTCAATGCACCTGTAAAACACTTTAGTCTCAAAAAGAGCGCTACTACCTAACACAGGAGCCATGGAAATGATTTTCCCAGACAACCTCGCTAACTTTCTAGCTGTAGAGCAAGGTAGGTTAGAAATTGTATTATGAATACACTCTAACGTATTTTTAATTCTTCTGTCTGGTATCTTCAGAAAACCTGTTTTTAAATCCCAGACATAACCTACCCATTCTAATACTTGGACGGGTATGAAGACAGACTTTTCAATGTTTATAACAAAACCAGCTTTATACAAAGTTTGTTTAACAAACAAAGCGTCTTTTTGTGCCAGATCGAAGTTTTTGTTTACCCCCAGCCGTCATCAAGAAAAACAACAATTCGTAAACCAGCAGATCTCCAGTATTTGACCAGAGGACGAAGTAATTTTGTAAAAATGAACGGAGCGCTGCTTAAACCAAAAACTAGCACAGAAAAAACGTAATATTTCTTTTTTCCCATTACATTCCAAGAAAAACCTAAGTAAGTATGGTGTATTTGATTAACAGAAAGATGGTGATATCCTGACTTCAGATCAAATTTAAACATATAACCACCAGGGATCAAATACTCCAAAGCAACCTTGTAATCTTCAAACTTTACGTGATCTTTTTTCACATACTGATTTAATACACTAAGGTCTAAAATTAGGCGTTTTTGCCTGAAGAATTTTCAGCTACCGACAGGGGACTGACATTTCTTGGTTTGGAGGAAACCTGGTATATGCAATTTTTAAGAATAAGATCTTGAATAGCAGATTCAACAAAAATTTTGTTTTTTAAAGCAGATTGATTGTTTTTCATCTCAAAAGGAGGTGGGTTTTCTATAAAAGGAATAGTGTAACCATTGTCTATAAAAGTTAAAATTTCAGTACTAGAAGGTTGAATTGTATCTTTCCAAAATGACAAAGATTCTTTCAATCTATCTTTTACAGAAATATCAGAAAGTCTGTCACTATCTTTAAATTCACAAAAAACAGATGATTCATGTAAGTAATCATTATGTTGGTTCAAAATAAATACTTATCATCTGTTGA
Source organism: Mercenaria mercenaria (assembly GCF_021730395.1). NCBI lineage: Eukaryota > Metazoa > Mollusca > Bivalvia > Venerida > Veneridae > Mercenaria > Mercenaria mercenaria. Next base: position 22,927,561 of record NC_069364.1, on the reverse strand, counting down.
AAAGTCGTCTGGTTTACTGTTTGGTGGTAAGTTCGGAATTACTTGACTGTGCTGAATCTGAGGTAGCCACTGGTCCCTGTCTGGTATTGCCGACGGGTTCTGGATATCCACTGGCACATCCGTTTGCAAAATGCCCCAATTGCCCGCATCTGTAGCAGACGACTTCACGCTGGAAGTTGCGATCGAAGGTGCGCTTTCCCAAGGGCTGCTTGTCCATGGACGATCTGCTGAACTGCTTTTAAAGGTTGAGGAACGAAAAGTATCAGAAGACATGTTAACAGATTTTTTACTTTCAAGCTTCTTTTTAGCACGCTCCTCTGCGCGCCGGATTTTGCGATCATCATCGGAATTGTCTGCGACATCAAGCTTTTCATATTCTGCGATGGTAGCCCAGCCTGCATCCGAACTATCTGCAATACGGATGACCTTATTCCTGTGGGCAATAGCAGTTTTAAGTTCTTCAGTGAATTTTAGCGCCTTGTCTGCTTGTCTCAAATTAACTGCTCTCTCAATGCTTTCTACATTATCTAACAACGTGATATTGAATTCGTATTGTCTTTTGTTAGCAAAGTTTTTTAAAAGATAAAGAATGATCTTTCTTTACCTTTTTTGCAAATGTGTCCGTCATCCACTCCGCATCTCTTTTCAGGGTGTCGAACTTGTCGTCAAAATAACCTTTCAGCTCATTGAAAATCTCAGATTCTGAATGACGATTTCTATCTGGTGAGCGACGAGAATTTCGGCGTGGTGAATTTTCCTCGGCCGACATTTAGTATGCAACAAAAACAACTTCGGTGTGTAACTGCCAAATACCTAGCCTCGAGTGATTGACAAAGGCGAAATCCCCAATACATAACGCTATAGAAAATCGCTCAATCGAAACAAAGAAGCGCGAAACTATCAAACCTTGAAAAAAATAGACTAGCAACCACATACTAGTAACAGCGAAAAACGTAAATAATTTTATTTATTTTCTCTATTTCTATTGCGGAATACACCATCAAATGATGGTCCATTTTGTTGAGGATTTTGCTGTGCAGACAAGCTGCTTATACCACTACTATTTGGCCCTCTGTTTAGAAATGATGTTTGAGTATCGGTGTTTGAAGATGAAGGTTTTATTCCAGCTAGAACATGAGCATTTGATAATGCCGGTACGACACGCCTGCTCCGATATGCGGTCACAGCCACATTCTTGTATAAACCCGCCAGCAGTATGATCTCAAAAAGAAATCCACACATGATAAATGCCCCAAATGCTGTCAGAAGTGCTGAATTCTGATACTGTTTTCTCAAATGACACTTATAACCAGTAAACGAAGAGCTAAATTCAGATACTTCCGGAGTTGCCCCATAGAATTCTAAGATTGGCAGGCTAATGATCACCGACGCTACTGTCATTGACGCAATTAATTTCACAACGTGTTTGTCAAAAAGAAGAAATTTCACTGGGCGGCAAATTGCTAAATATCTGTCAACAGCAACCAGAAATAACATAAATCCAGACAACGTCAAACTGCAGTGAATAAAATATTCAAAGCATTTGCAAACTCCTGTCCAAGTTTGGTCATAATTGTTGAACAGCTTGAATATGATGTATGGATGCAAAACAACACATGCCGTGAGATCGATGCCAGCTAGATACATGATGAAAATATTGGCCGTTGTTTTGTGACGTCGGTAGGAATACACAACCAACACTAAAACGTTTCCCAATGTTCCAGCAATCATAAATAAACACATCATGATTTCTACCGGAATCATCAGGTTTGCCCACTTCCGGTTGAATTCGTCTGCTGATTCCTTCCAACAGGTGTAATTAGCACGATATTCACATGTAATACTAGTAGTATTTGTTTCCGTCATACTGTCGGGAGACAACGGACTTGGTCAAAAGCTGGAGATGTGATTTGTGTCTTTATGAATGTTCTGTACTTCACTTTGAACTATTTCTTCAGTTTGCACGCTCCATAATTTCCAGACAGGTAAAGCACCACATTATTTCAACTCCCAAACGCTTTCATTCATTCAGTTTTTTCTGTCTATATGAAGAATATATATTAAAGTAGAGTCACATTGAAACCACTCCTGATTAAGCTAGTAAAACGATTTCCATATTATAACGCCATTGTCATTCTAATATCTTTTGTCATTAACCAACAGTTTTTATCGGAATATGATTTGCAATACACAAATAGCATTTATTGCTAGCATTGTATATGTTGATGTTTTAGGCGTGTCTCTGTTATTTGCCTTTTTTTATTTGTTATTATGTCATTTGATATTTAAACTTTCAAATAAATGTCTCTGTACTGAATTCAATTTCAAAGCACCTGGAGTTATTTTCTTGTATTTAAAATCCTGAAAAGAGAAATAGAAGTTTCAGTATATAATACATCTCTCTCAATTAAAACTTTCAATTAATTTCACCATTGTTATTCATTTTAACGGGGTTCTTGCTCGTGCCGTGGGAACTGATGTATCACTTGATTTTACTTCCCCCTTTAGACATTTTGTTTAAACCTACACAGCAATTCTGTCATGCCAGAACAATATCAAAGGACGATAGGTAGGTTCACTTAGGTAATCAAATTTATGTAGATAATAGATGTTTTACAGATAGCTATTTCCTTAGCAACGGGAGTAAATATTCGCGCATGCGCACTCTACGTAGGGCAAAAAGACATGACCGCACAATATAAACTTCGTTAAAGTAATATCGCATTTCAATCTATTTGATCAATAATGAGTCTGTTTTATAGTAAATTACCACCGCAAGACAAAGGAAAATATATGTAGATCATTGCAAACCCACAACTGCCTTGTTCAAAATGAGATACTTTAACCAATGCGCATTATAATTGATGATTTTGGATTCATAATGAACAGTCAATAAACTATTTTTCAGCAATTTTGATCTTTAATCTCGACAAATTTAGGTAAAGAAAAATGAAAAAAAAAAAAGAAGATATTTTCCATGAATTGAAAAAGCTTGTGTTTGATTTCCTAACATATGATCTCACAGAACTTACCACCTGGCGCAATTAGCTTATATGATACTAATAATATAATTAAAAGTCGAAATTGAAAATAAAATGTTCAATTAAGAGAAGTTGAAGTATGGATTTCAATATTTTTTTCAACTGGATTACATATTACATTTTGTAACTCGGTAGAAAATGAAAGTCATGTTTTAATAAATTGTAATATTTATGATGATTTACGTACTAGTCTTTTTCATAAAGCTGTTTCTGTTGAACAGAACTTTTTATATACGTCAGATTTAGATAAGATGAAATTTATTTTTACCAATCATTCATTGATAAGAATTTGTGCCAAAACCTGCCAAAAACCTGCCATAATATTTTAAGTAGGAGAGCATTTTTTTGTGTAAATAATGTCTTTTAATTCTATATTTGTAAATTCGTTATTTTACTGCCTCCCAAGAAGTACTAGCTAATCAGTTCGCCAACTGCGTGCATGTGGCAATATGTTTAATAATAACTGTCTTTTTTAGCATTTTTCCAAATTTCTCTTAATTGTGCATTATCATTTTTTTTAATTCTGTATATTAGTACTATATATAGTTTTAATGAAGATACTCTTTTCTTTTACAATGATCAGCTATTACTGCTTGATTTTATATCATAGAAAACTGTTAATTTTTTTGTTCAGTTGTGATATTTATTCTTAATATAGTCTCTTATAATTCATTATCGGAATGGCACTGTATTTCGGTTAACTTGTTTTAGTATAATTGTTAGTATGATGTACATAATACATTGATGAGACATTAATAAAGATTCAAACTACTAGTATTAATTCAAACTGATGTACCCTTCCCCCAACCACACACGCACATATATAAAGTCCCCATGCTAAATTTAACAAACACGGCCTAAGCCCAGCTTTTGATTTTGTATCCAATTATACCAAAATGGGGATCAGTTCAATCCGTATTCAAAAAGATTATTATCATCTTAAAATTGTTATTTTTATATCAATTGATTCTTTAAATTTTAAAGATTTTATTTGACAATATCAAAGTAGTTTGAATGGTGAATGCAGCGGTCACACTTAATAGAGAGGGCGGGTAGCGGGGAGGGGTGTTCTACACTTACATTCTTTATCTGTTGATAAACGATGTTCTATTTTTTGTGGAATTCAAGTTTATCATAATTATTCTATCAATTAAAGGTTAATGTGACTTCTGTGCACGATACATTTTCGATATGAAAATAATCCAGCATGTAAATATAAGAGATAAAAATTAGAGATATATATTAGGTATTTTCCTTCCATATGTAATTAAAGTCCTTGATTTGATCCAGATCTTACGAACTTAGATGTTTTATAACTAAATTTACATCGTTTAAAAAAGTTCCAAAGTTTTAACACATTATAGATATCACGTTAAATGTTTATTTTTGATTTACAAAACAGCCCCGCCACGTGATATATTGATCCGAGTGCTTTCTTATTATGGCATTATAACATAGATATTCGTTTCTATTGATTTAGAATGTCTGATCACCATCCCCACATTCACATTGATCCATTTCCACCTTTGTAATCCAACGCTTTCCCGTATTTTTCTCACAAAAGAGTTTTTAGGGTTTTAGTGCGCGGATTACAAATAACATTTACTCTTTCACCACTTGTACATAATTTTATCTTATCTTAATCTCTGTTCATTGTACTACATACTGTTTATGCCACTAAGAATTAATTTGTTCATAATACATTATTTTTATTCATGTCTTTCAATTCACTGTATATATTAGGATGATTTTTTCATGATCAACAATTAGGTAAAATTTGTCGTCTTATCGGTAAAATTATCCCCCTTGAAATCACCTGGTAGTGCGATATCGATTTTCATCTGGTTGATATTTTCCAATAGAAACAAAGAAGGAAAAAAAGTTTGAACAAATATTGTTTTAATTAGAATGAACACATAATATTTATTATCCTATTGAAGTGTTCGTCATTCTTTTCTCTTTACAAAGATATAAAAATTATTTATCTAAAATGAAGAATTAATGCTTCCCTTGGCGATTAAAAAACATCACTATCAGTCTCTGTTTACGGCATATAGTTACTGAATAAAATAAGCAAAAACCTGTGATACGTATCTTATTTTTTTCCCTGTAGCCACTTTATTCATATTTTGAGAATATTTATTATCCTATTGAAGTATTCTACAGACAATAAACTTTTTATATATGTTTTTATTTTGAAATTATTTTAATGTCTTCTTGCTTCCCTAGACGTTTAAAAGTTGGTGTTTTTGTATTATTTCTTTATTTGCCGTGTCCGTGGTATTTCCGGACGCGCGCGGAAACGCACGAACTCGCCCGAAGTTTAGCTGCCGATGATACAGAAAATATGATTGTTACAATAGAGTATTAAGTGATAATAACAGTGCGGGAATAATTTCAGTTATGTTAAGGCGAACAATATGTTTTTCAAATGTTCATTACATAGCAAAATTAATTTTGACAAGTTAAAATATGATTAATAACAATAATAACAAACGCATTTCACATCTATTTATAATAACTGAAAATGAAATTGTCAAGTTTGTAAGCACTTTTAAAAAATATTTTTTTTTCCTGCTTTCTATTTTTTAAGATAATAGTAGTTTCATGTACATGTATGTTATGCTCGCCAAATATACATGATTTTGTGTATTTATATTTGTTTTTATGTCTCAGTTTCTTTAATGTAAAATATAAAGAAGATAATATAGTGTTGATCATATTTTCATATACTATGCCAAAGAAGTATAAAACACTTTTTTTATAGCTCTTTGTGCAAAATAAAAGAATAAATAACGTAGTGTCTTCTTTTTTCCGCTCCTTATTTTACATTATTGAAAAACAGAATTAAACCAAGTTGATGACTATATTTGCTGTTGTTGTTTTACCGGTACTTAAAATTGGTGTAAAATAAATCACCTTTCCCACTACGTTTTTACAGGAGATCTCTAATCTATAATCCTTGTTTTTTTATGATCGGCACCTCCCGTGATGCGATAAGCGGAGATAGCCGAACCATAACGATCTAAAAAATATCCGATAGTGATCGATATTTAGCTAGACGGTCGAAGGGAGACAACAAGGTATAGCGTTGATCTCAATAAACAAGGAAAGATAATAGAATCGATTTTTGCCCAATTCTTCAGTATGACATTATTATGTTAGAGGACCATATGTTAGACTGGCTATAGCCAAATATGTTATCCTCTTTAAATAAAGTTATTATTATTATTATTATTATTATTCTGTATAACCTATTCACTTAGTTTACACTTAAACGTAACCGTTATTTCAGTTTGCCAAAGGTTGCGAAATCTAATTTGGAATACATTAACACGTATTTCCCTAATGGATAGAATACATGAAATGTCCATTAATTGAAACAAGTAATGATGCATTGTAACAGAAATTGATCAACACTCGTAATTGACAGAAACTATTGTCAGCCTGGCCAAATAATATTTGAGATCCGGAAGCAATAAATGATGAGAGAATGTATCTAAAGCAAATTGAAAAGGTATGTTTACGACACGCGTTGCTTAGTAAGGGGTTCAAAATATTTCATGAGAATTTTTTTGCGAAAGGAAGTGAATGCTGTATACTTGCTGAGGCTTTCTGGTTCTTCTTAATTTTTTAGCGTAATGCATAATACCGATTTCTTCTTTTACCGTTGAGGCTACAAAGTCACCTGATGCACTAAGCTGTCGGCATGGTTTAAAGAACAACAAAACACAACGAATGAACTAGAATTATAGTTCTTAATGATATATTATTTGATGATATGAAAAAACCGGTAAACAGTATCTATGTAATAGTACCATATGGTGGCTTTAATAATGTACTACACATGTTTACAGTGTAATAGTTAATCGGGATTTGCCGAGTCTAATATTGAAATAACTTGTAGCCCGACCCTTTTGCTTTTCTAATATGTATATCACTGTAAAATATTATATTGTGTTCTGTTCAAAAGACAACCAAATATGGTTCAGTCTATAAGTACACAAATAGGAGATTGTACCGCAACTAAAAAAAAACTGGAAGTTTTTATTATTAAACGCCTGTTTAGATATAACATTTAGTTGTTAATTAAACGTATCAAAGAAATAGTTTATTTAATTATTTAACAAAATAAAATATATTTGGTAATTCAAATCAATATCTAATGATGAAATATGTCAGCGAAATATAGGTATAGTACGACTTTAAGCAAAAATGAAATTCTCATAACTTACGTTTTCTTTATTCTATTTCTGTAACCTTTTTTCAATGCCATTCAGATATAATTACAATGTTATTGCTTTTTAACTGTAGTCAAACTTTGAAATGCAGTCCACTTTTCTCACACAAGAGTTTTTAGATTTGGTGCGCGGATTACAATCATATATATTTATTCTTTAATTAACTACTTGTACATATTTTTATCTTCTGATATTGCCTAGATTTTTTTTCATTGTACTACATACTGTTTATACCACTAAGGATTAATTTGTTCATAATTCTTTAATCTAATTAATGTCTTTCACTTCACGTTCTATGTTATATATTGAGGATATAATTTTTTGAATTTGATTTTTGTTAGATGACCGGGTATAGCAAAATTTTTTTGCATACCAGACGGGGATTTTCGGTATTTTTAGCGGTGCTGGAAAATAAGATGACTCGTGCTGTAAATGACGTATTTCGAACTACATATATGTAGAAGATTTATTACCTGCGGCCTGAAGGCCGCAGGTATATTGGAATGCAACAAGTAGTATAGCACATGGGGAATGGGTGATTTCACGTGACTTTTTACCGATATGCGATTGGCTTATCGCATTTATGGAACGCCGTTTTCGCAATATAGCTAGCACTCTATATGACATATAGAGAAATGTTTGTGACCTGAATTGCTCATTCATTATTTCATATAATCTATTCAAATTTTCAGCGATGATCAATATTGATACCTTGTTGTGCATAAGGGTTTTTATATTGATTGCTCTTCAGTTTCCTAGATTATTGTCCTGTGTTGTCAAGCAAGTCCAGGTGAAGGCATGAATGACATCTGTGAAAGCTCTAGTAAAGTATTTCAATAGTCAAGGAATGCGACCAGTTGAGCTAAATGTTATGTTACACATGAAAGGGAAATATAGTTATTTTTGCTCAAAACAATAACTTTCAGAATTAAGAAATACATAGTTCATATATCTGCTTGTAAATCATGTAGAATGGAGTAATATTTCTTACATTAAAGCGTAATGGTATATTAAAAAATAAAACAAGTACGTTATTCACCCATAATTAAGTTACTATCAACAATTTCTGGTATGTATAACTTCTGGCCGCAGGAAATCTTCCGACTTGTATAGTAATTTATATTTTAGTTCAAAGAACGGAATAAAAATCCAGTACCTTGACAGTTTCTTTTTGTTCCTGATAGTATATTTCTCGATTAAAAAAACAACAACAACAAAAAAAAAAACGTTATTTTATCAAAAAAAATCATAACGTTACGCTGCAACTGATAAAACAAAACCGGAACTAAACATTGTTATTTGTCTTTGTAACGTCATGACGTCCTTCCTGTTTACGGACGTTTGTTTCCAGCGCTTTGTTTAAATATACTGCTATAAGAAATAGTTCTGAAAAGATAGCCGTTTGATTGATTTTTATTTAATTATTAATTCCCATCTGTACCTACAATCAGTGAAAGAATCTTATAGTGTTATCCCCTTTAATTAAACAAAGTTATAATAATATTATCATCATCATATAGTTTAATTTTGAGGTCAGCGATGTTTTTGTACTTTTAATAATGGAACGGTCCGTTATTTAGGTAATATTATTCTGTACGATAGTGGTTCTTATCTAAATGATGTCGATTTCCCTAATTGGCAGACGAGTCTATAAATTGAACTTTCAAACGTCAAAATCAAACTATAGCTGCGAGTAAGACCACTGGTTTACGCATTACATATAATTTTAAGCATTTCACAAAAATATATATATATATATATATATATATATTAAGACGATAGTGCAGATATTTAGATTCTCGAATTGCATACTGAAAAAATAACCAAATAGTGTGAACACGGAAAACTTAAAGCTGCGTTATCTATCCTTATATCTATCTTATTATCCACATGAAGACTAAATGATATATATTTATCCTTCAAAGAAATAAATTTATTATAAGAACGAATGAAAAGTCTGTGAGAACAGTTATAATTATCCTTCTTTATATAACAAATTTAATAAATTTAATAAAATTAAATTTGAAACAGTAAAAAAATACATTAACATAGCTTACCTTTGTTATCCAATAGTCACGGAAGTCAAATGGGTATGACAAAATATTTTCTATTCGTATTTGCTGAAACTATCGCGCTGTCGCGTTGTCATGGAAACCGCTCCAGATATTGCAGAAAATTGGTGGACTACACTCGCGCAATGGTACATTTCGGAATTCAGCCAGTTTAATCTACTTTTTAACGTACTTATTATCCCTGCCAATCAGTTTCATTCGTATTTGCTCAGTTAGTTAAACGGCTACTCACCGACAGATAGAGCGAAATTTTCAGTAAAGTTTGGAATAGAATGTGTATACATGACACTAAAATGATAGATTGACTGGATGTAAGTGATAGTCATTTGTAAAACAGCAAGAAAAATGTTGATTTTCACCATTATTTCAAAAGCGTTATAACTGTTTACTTCCTTCTGCACAATGTTTTTGGAAATTTATTACTAGTAATAGGATACCTTGCAAAATTTATGCCGCACTGGCCACTTTCACAGCAGCCACATTTTATTGACTGAGAGAGGAAATATTTCACCTAAAAATGTAAACGGGTTGCTTTAATCATCATTCTAATATGTTTGTCTCTGTTCAAACACGACTGCGCTAGAATGACGTCTCGTTAACGTGCGGTGACGTCAATGTTTTTGTTGCGACCATGAAAGAGCGCTGCTATATTTTATCTACTGTTTTAGGTTAAAGGCATATTAGAATCGAAATAGTGTATAGCTAAAGAGTGTTTTAACACTATAAATTATTACTTAAATATACCTTGGTCAAATTTGGAATACATAATGTACGGAAGATGATTTCTGCCATTTCGCATTTTCGCCCCGTGATCCCGCCGAGCGAGAATTAACAAGTTTAAATGGCGAGGGCGCGGGGGGAAAACTCACTATTTAGCGGGGGCGCTGAGCGAAAACACGATAATCAGCGGTGTCGCGGGCGAAAAGTTGACATTTAGTAAATCTAATGGCGGTTGAAAGGCGCTTATTATCGTGTTTTCGCCCCTCGCCCCCGCCATTTTAGTTACTATATCTCGACTATTCGCTCCGTAACCCCGACAATTAGCGAGTTTTCGTGCCCCGCTCCGGCCACTGTAATGCTTAAATTTCGCAATTTCGCCCCGCGACCTTGCAAATTAGCGGGTTGTCGCCCCGCATCTCTGCCTTTTTATTATTTTCGACTTTCGCAGCGCGAAATTTTGCATTTTCGCAAATCATTTTTATAAACAATAAAGAGTATTCATAGATCTGACAAAAAATGTAAAATCATGAGACACCTTTGAGCTTTTTCTTTTCGGGTTTAGCGCCGTTTTCTACAGTAGGTCTTTTATTCAACGGTTTCTGGATTCTATACCCTATTATAAGGCAAGATAATCGACGATCCTTTATATATCAATTTCTTGGTTTCATTCGGAGATATTTTGCATATAATGTTAACATGTTAAAACATTAACTATGTGAATATTATACATGCATTTGTGCGTTTAGTCAGGTATAAACCTCATTGCGTCTGCCAAATTTCAAGAACTGTGCTAGCGAATCTTAGATAATTTTCAATAAGTCCTTTAGTTGTCTATACCCGCCACTAACGCACAAAAATATTTACAGAACCTTTCTGTCACAAATAGGAAGTGTATGAAATTAATGATAAATGCCCGACATTCCTGCCTGTTACAACATAGTCAATACGACCTGCTCCTGTTAATTTGTTTACTGGTTTAAGTTTAAAGTAGCCTTATAATGCTGTTTGGGCGGCTGCATTCTTTGTATGTGGCTCTTCTATTTGGGTTTTGTCTTCCTTTTTAAAACCCAATGCAAAATGAATCACATTCGCATGCTGACTCGGGTTTGATATTTATCCTAAAAATAATGATTTTAGTTGTTCCTGCAAGTTTATTTTGAAATTTAGGTTGCCGTAAGAATGCCGCCTTTTTGTTCGAATATACATGTATGTTGTATGTTTAGCACGTGCGGTCTCGCAAAGAAGTGCGTCAATATTATTGTTGTTTATGCGAAAATAATTGTTTTCCTTTTCTTTATTTATACAAATCACATGGTGAGTAAAAATAGTTTTTAATGACTTTGAATATATGACATATTATGTTACTTGTCTAACATTCACACCTAACCTACTCGGATATAGAACTACTGTGAATGTAATGATCACATTACAAGGAAATGTTCGAGAAGAAAGCTTGAAATAGCATTTTCTTTTTAAAGCTCATCGTGCAGTAGGTAGGCGTACAGAACATTTATGTATAATATTCACACGGAGAAAATATTCCGATTCAGGTGACATTTGGCCAATATTTTCCTTATTACGTGTCGGATTTTCTGCACAAAAAGACTGCAATCAGTTCTCAGTACTTTTCTCAAATACTTCATTATCTATAAGGTTGGTCAATGAAAATCAGTTAGGCGAATTACCGAATAGTACGGCGTTCTCGACTGGGAATATATGAATATAAGTGACGAAATGTACAAAGGTATAATATTCTTCGCTTCCTGCCTTCAAGACGCAAGGGTCAGACAAGGAGGTGTTTGAATTTTCCACCGTAACAGATTAACGTTGCACACTCTTCTAAACAGTATAAACAAAATAATACCCCGCTGAAATACTAGACTTTATTCATATAAAACATAAGTTTATTCATAAGGTGTCCAAAATAGGATCATCAACGGCATAACTTTTAAAGGCAAGAGTAGGCAAATTACAAAAATATTGCATGTGTGTCTGATCATTTGCGCCCTAATACCCCAGTCACACATACGGTGCGGAAAGCTACGTCTAGCCACGGATAAAAACGTAGTAATCCGTATCTATCCGTATTGATACGTACCTGAGACGTACCTAAAAGTAGTAGTCCGTATCAATTCGTACCAATCCGTACGCCTCAGGTACGGATCGATACGGGTTACTACGTTTCTATCCGTAGCTAGACGTAGCTATCTGCGCCGTATGTGTGACTGTGGTATAATGGAAGTCTTCCGTAAGACGTAGAATCTATTACCATTTACGGTCCAGGCGTGTGTAACAAAGGAGAGTGACGACCTACCGTTTGGCGACATACATGCGCGAAGAAACAGTTCCATCCTATTTTATCTAAATCTTACATTCTATCACGACCCGATTCATTTTTCCAAATAGGAGCGTAGGCTGAAAATTGTGTATTATCATTTTAACAATACATTTTTCTGACGTCACAATTATTACGCCATAGCTTGAAAAATCCTTGGTAACGTGCTTAGAATCGAATTAATTTTTATAGTTCAACCATCGTTTTTATCCAATGACAAGCGAGGGATTTTCAAAAATGTAACCAACTTATTTTCATATTGTTTCATAACTGAAGCATCTGATCCACTTAATCATGAAGTAGTTCAAAATTAATGAGTATTCATTGTTCCGCCTATTATGGATTTCCCACATTCTAGGAGGCGGAGCAATTACCAAAGCAGGGACTGCATACAAGTAATGTGTCTATGTAATAAACGGACCAAATAGATAAATGAGCTGTGCCATGAGAAAACCAACATAGTGGGTTTGCGACCAGCATGGATCCAGACCAGCCTGCGCATCCGTACAGTCTGGTCAGGATCCATGCTGTTCGCTAACAGTTTCTCTAATTACAATAGGCTTTGAAAGCGAACAGCATGGATCCTGACCAGACGTCTGGCGCGGCTCAAATATTTTAAAGCAAGCTGTACTTTCATAGTTCAAGTTTGACCTTTCTGCACCTTTCACTACCTCTACTGGTCTAAAAATAAACCAGGGTGCACTTAAATTCTACTTTGTCTTGTTTTATTTATACATGTAGCTGCTTGAATTGTACTGTTAGATCATTACGAGTTAAACCTGCATATAATATTTCAATTGAATAAGAACATAAAATTGTGTTCCACAAACTACTCGATAAGACTGATGTATTTATGTTATAAACTAAATTAAAATCCAGCACTGGATCAACCACTGTTTTGCTAAAGGTTGGCACTAAAATGACCTTGTATAAAGTTGTAGTAAACATGTACTTCTCCACCATGAGTGAAGATAAGACTAGCCAATGAATTAACAGAAGGCGTGGTTAGTTTACTTCAGAGAACTTTTTGCAGTTTTGACCTGTCAGTTAAATGAAACGGGGCGTTAAACTATAAGCCGGTTATAGATACACTTACTGAACTTCTAAATGCATTAAGTTTTGCCTTCACTACGCTACGCTCCGTTTCAGCAAACTTAATTGCATTAGAAGTTCAATAAATGATCTATAACCTATACATAGCAAAGCCATTGCGCCCTCTTGAAATTATTACGCCCGACGTATTACTGCCCATCGTGTATAAATAGAGCTCCAACACGGGTTTGCCATAAATTATGTCTTAAGCAAAATCAGTTTGTACGTCACAATTAATACAGCATATTGTCAAACGTCATAGCTGCGCGCTGGAAAAGGAACAATGAAAAGGCGCAATCGTCAAGAACGTAGATCTATAATCCTTATTATCTGTTAGAGTCTTTAAAAGTGATTTCTCTTGAATAAAATCATTGTTTCTTGTGACGAGTGAGGCACAGCGTGTAAACTAAACGACAAATCACATTTTCGGAATGTATTCTTAAATAACCGCAACTATTTACATACCTGAACGCAAGTGCACAGTTAAAGTGCTCTTATTACATGAAATGCCTTAATTTTCTCTTACAAATGTTTTATCAAGTAAAAGCTATAACAGTTTTCTTTTCTTGTAATGTGAGAGTATTTGGTAAATTAGTTGTGAGAGTTTGGAAAATCTCAGTGCTAAATTTAAACGAATGATTGTACTGTTTATCTAATAGTTTTTATTACTTGCGGCCTGAAGGCCACAGGTATATTGGAATGCAACAAGTAGTGTAGCACATGGGGACTGGGTGATTTCATGTGACTTTTTACCGATATGCGATTGGCTTATCACATTTATGGAACGCCGTTTTTGCAATATAGCTGGTACTCTATATGATATAAAGAGAAATATTTGTGACCTGAATTCCTCATTCATTATTTCATATAATTTATTCAATCTTTCAGCAATGATCAATATTGATACCTTGTTGTGCACAAGGGTTTTTGTGTTAATTGCTCTTCAATTTCCTGGATTATGGTCCTGTGTTGTCAAATAAGTCCAGGTGAAGGCATAATTCACATTTGTGAAAGCTCTAGTAAAGTATTTCAATAGTCAAAGAATGTGACCAGTTAAGCTAAAAGTTGATATACATGACAGGGAAATATAGTTATTTTTGCTCAAAACAATAACTTTCAGAATTAGGGAATACGTAGTTCGTAGATCTACTTAGAAATTATGTTGAATGGAGTTATATTTCCTACATTAAAGCGAAATGGTATAATAATAATAATAATAAAAAAAGCAAGTACGTTATTCACCCATAAGATACTGGCAACAATTTCTGGTCTGTATAACTTCTGGCCGCAGGAAATCTTTCGACTTGTTCTTAACGGAATGGATCAAAATACGGGAAGCTAGCGTCGATATATTTGAATCTTATTTTACATGAAATGTGCGGGGGAAAACACATACAGTTTCCTGCCTTGAAAAGGTAAAAACAACCAGGATATATAAAAAACATGTATTTCCAACTATCAAAAATAGAGGCATAAAATTCAGTTTAAAAGACGGAATTACGAAATCTAATTACAATAGTAAGATTTATAGACAAAGTCATAAAATGTAAAAGAAACAAAGTGCGCGCTCCATAACTGCTCCTAGTTTGATATGTCATAGAGAATTGTCTCTTATACGATGCATTTTAATCAACAGTTCCAGCTTTGTAGACATACGTTGAGTTGAATGAAAATGTTTGTGTCTATGCTGAAATAAAATATGAAATTTGAATAAACGATTATGAGTTAAAGACTTCGCCTTCTGAATAGGCATTTAAAAGAATAAGAGGATAAAAATGTCTTACATCGGCGAAAGATTTTTGAAATGTTTCTAGAAACAACTAGAACTGTCACAGGAGTGACGAATACCCCACAATACGGTCTTGTCACAGAGGAATGACAACCATGAGAAAGACATGGCCAAAGGAGGGTGCATTTAAATCGTACTTGACCTGTATTTTACGATGTTACACCTGTGTACCAAAATTTATTTAAATCTGTAAAGCCTTTCGTGAGTTATTGTCCGGCAACTCTGAATTTCGCAAATTTTAAGTTTGAAAGAGGACATAACTACATAATAAATTGGTGGTTTGTAGCCAAAGTCGAACTTTCACTGGCGTGTTTAATGACTCAAATAGCGGATGAATATTGCACAATAGCTTGAGTCTGTGTTAAAAATATCAAATTTGGTCTTCTAGGACCATTCTAGCATGAAGTGCAAGCAAAAAATCCAGGTTGCCAAAATCACCCCAAAACTCGAATTTCTTACAGGTCCCCCCTCCCTGGCGAGAAATGACGATTTTTAAGGGTACAGTTTCTGGCCGTTTCTGTACTTATATGTGAAAGTGGGTGAGTGCTTGGTCTTCTAGGACCATCCTAGCATAAGTGCAAGCAAAAAATCCGGGTTGCCAAAATCACCCCAAAACTCGAATTTCTTACAGGTCCCGACCAGGCGAGAAATGCCGATTTTTAAGGGTACCGTTTCTGGCCGTTTCTGTACTTATACGTGAAAGAGGGTGAATGCTTGGTCTTCTAGGACCATCCTAGCATGAAGTGCAAGCAAAAAATCCGGGTGGCCAAAATCACCCCAAAACCCGAATTTCTTACAGGTCCCGACCTGTCGAGAAATGACGATTTTTAAGGATACCGTTTCTGGCCGTTTCTGTACTTATACGTGAAAGTGGGTGAGTGCTTGGTCTTCTAGGACCATCCTAGCATGCAGTGCAAGCAAAAAATAAAATCTGGGTTGCCAAAATCACCCCAAAACTCGAACTTCTTACAGGTCCCGACCTGGCGAGAAATGCCGATTTTTAAGGGTACCGTTTCTGGCCGTTTCTGTACTTATACGTGAAAGTGGGTTAGTGCTTGGTCTTCTAGGACCATCCTAGCATGAAGTGCAAGCAAAAAATCCGGGTTGCCAAATTCACCCCAAAACTCAAATTTCTTACAGGTCCCGACCCGGCGAGAAACGACGATTTTTAAGAGTACCGTTTCTGGCCGTTTCTGCACATATACGTGAAAGTGGGTGAGTGCTTGGTCTTCTAGGACCATCCTAGCATGAAGTGCAAGCAAAAAATCCGGGTTGCCAAAATCACCCTAGACTGGCATCAGTCGTTAGAGTCATTGAATGTAAAGCACCTAGCACCTGGCCATAAAATCAATCCTCTCTGATACCACTTTCTAAAAAAATTTACAATATCTCTTGCCTCTGTCCTAGAGAGAAAATGTTTTTCTGAGTAAAAATTTAGTGTCAGTGTGAAGAAATTAATATTATTACAGACTATTTGATCTCAACAGACTTTGTAAGTCTAAAATCACCCCAAAACTCCAATTTCTTACAGGTCCCGACCTGGCGAGAAATGCCGATTTTTAAGGGTACAGTTTCTGGCCGTTTCTGTACTTATACGTGAAAGTGGGTGAGTGCTTGGTCTTCTAGGACCATCCTAGCATGAAGTGCAAGCAAAAATCCGGGTTGCCAAAATAACCCCAAAACTCGAATTTTTTACAGGTCCCGACATGGCGAGAAATGCCGATTTTTAAGGGTACCGTTTCTGGCCGTTTCTGTACTTATACGTGAAAGTGGGTGAGTGCTTGGTCTTCTAGGACCATCCTAGCATGAAGTGCAAGCAAAAAATCCGGGTTGCCAAAATCACCCCAAAACTCGAATTTCTTACAGGTCCCGACCAGGCGAGAAATGCCGATGTTTAAGGGTACCGTTTCTGGTCGTTTCTGTACTTATACGTGAAAGTGGGTGAGTGTTTGGTCTTCTAGGACCATCCTAGCATGAAGTGCAAGCAAAAAATCCGGGTTGCCAAAATCACCCCAAAACTTGAATTTCTTACAGGTTCCGACCCGGCAAGAAATGCCGATTTTTAAGAGTACCGTTTCTGGCCGTTTCTGTACTTATACGTGAAAGTGGGTGAGTGCTTGTTCTTTTAGGACCATCCTAGCATGAAGTGTAAGCAAAAAATCCGGGTTGCCAAAATCACCCCAAAACTCGAATTTCTTACAGGTCCCGACCTGGCGAGAAATGCCGATTTTTAAGGGTACTGTTTCTGGCCGTTTCTGTACTTATACGTGAAAGTGGGTGAGTGCTTGACCTTCTAGGACCATCCAAGCATGAAGTGCAAGTTAATTGGTGCTTGGGCATCTAGGACCATCCTAGCATCAATTGCATGCCAAAAACCGGGGTCCGAAATTTCGACCCAAAACTGCTATTTTTCCTGACCCCCCTCGTAGGAAATTTCGCCGATTTGGGAGGGTCCTATTCCCGTCAGTTTCACTGCCTATATCGAAAAGTTAATTGGTGCTTGGGCATCTAGGACCATCCTAGCATCAATTGCATGCCAAAAACCGGGGTCCGAAATTTCGACCCAAAACTGCTATTTTTCCTGACCCCCCTCGTAGGAAATTTCGCCGATTTGGGAGGGTCCTATTCCCGTCAGTTTCACTGCCTATATCGAAAAGTTAATTGGTGCTTGGGCATCTAGGACCATCCTAGCATCAGTTGCATGCCAAAAACCGGGGTCCGAAATTTCGACCCAAAACTGCTATTTTTCCTGACCCCCCTCGTAGGAAATTTCGCCGATTTGGGAGGGTCCTATTCCCGTCAGTTTCACTGCCTATATCGAAAAGTTAATTGGTGCTTGGGCATCTAGGACCATCCTAGCATCAACTGCATGCCAAAAACCGGGGTCCGAAATTTCGACCAAAAACTGCTATTTTTCCTGACCCCCCTCGTAGGAAATTTCGCCGATTTGGGAGGGTCCTATTCCCGTCAGTTTCACTGCCTATATCGAAAAGTTAATTGGTGCTTGGGCATCTAGGACCATCCTAGCATCAGTTGCATGCCAAAAACCGGGGTCCGAAATTTCGACCCAAAACTGCTATTTTTCCTGACCCCCGCGTAGGAAATTTCGCCGATTTGGGAGGGTCCTATTCCCGTCAGTTTCACTGCCTATATCGAAAAGTTAATTGGTGCTTGGGCATCTAGGACCATCCTAGCATCAACTGCATGCCAAAAACCGGGGTCCGAAATTTCGACCCAAAACCGCTGTTTTCCTGACCCCCCTCGTAGGAAATTTTGCCGATTTGGGAGGGTCCTATTCCCGTCAGTTTCACTGCCTATATCGAAAAGTTAATTGGTGCTTGGGCATCTAGGACCATCCTAGCATCAATTGCATGCCAAAAACCGGGGTCCGAAATTTCGACCCAAAACTGCTATTTTTCCTGACCCCCTCGTAGGAAATTTCGCCGATTTGGGAGGGTCCTATTCCCGTCAGTTTCACTGCCTATATCGAAAAGTTAATTGGTGCTTGGGCATCTAGGACCATCCTAGCATCAATTGCATGCCAAAAACCGGGGTCCGAAATTTCGACCCAAAACCGCTATTTTTCCTGACCCCCCTCGTAGGAAATTTCGCCGATTTGGGAGGGTCCTATTCCCGTCAGTTTCACTGCCTATATCGAGAAGTTAATTGGTGCTTGGGCATCTAGGACCATCCTAGCATCAACTGCATGCCAAAAACGGGGTCCGAAATTTCGACCCAAAACTGCTATTTTTCCTGACCCCCCTCGTAGGAAATTTCGCCGATTTGGGAGGGTCCTATTCCCGTCAGTTTCACTGCCTATATCGAGAAGTTAATTGGTGCTTGGGCATCTAGGACCATCCTAGCATCAGTTGCATGCCAAAAACCGGGGTCCGAAATTTCGACCCAAAACTGCTATTTTTCCTGACCCCCCTCGTAGGAAATTTCGCCGATTTGGGAGGGTCCTATTCCCGTCAGTTTCACTGCCTATATCGAGAAGTTAATTGGTGCTTGGGCATCTAGGACCATCCTAGCATCAACTGCATGCCAAAAACCGGGGTCCGAAATTTCGACCCAAAACTGCTATTTTTCCTGACCCCCCTCGTAGGAAATTTCGCCGATTTGGGAGGGTCCTATTCCCGTCAGTTTCACTGCCTATATCGAAAAGTTAATTGGTGCTTGGGCATCTAGGAAAGTGGGTGAGTGCTTGGTCTTCTAGAACCTTCCTAGCATGAAGTGCAAGCAAAAGATCCGGGGTCAATATGAAACTTGCATGCGTACGCACATATGCACACTTACAAACACACAAAATTCAACTCTTCATTCTAAAACATATTTCAGCTTTTTTTTTGCTTTTTCTGAAATATATATTCTATCTAAAGAAATAAGAAAACGAACAGAGACTACCTTTTGTTACATATTTACGAAAACATGAGCGAAACTTATTGCTGATTTCAGCTCAATATGTTAGAAACTTATCGTTAAAGTAGAGTATACTACTTTTATACAAAACTATTAATTTAAGGAGCCAGAGTACCCGGGCCAGTGTTCGTATTTAGCCTAGCTCCGCATGCTCACATGTGTTTGATTCAAACTTCTCAGGTCAGAATACTAACATCAGAATAAAAATTACACGTCAAGATCACGATGTACAGTCGTACTTAATCACTCTCTTAAAAATGGGAAAATCTAACACTGTCCAATGTTTAACCAGATAAAAGAACCAAAAATGTTTGTTTTTTATAACAATTTGCCAACAAAGACACGGATTTTGACTATTTTATATATACTACAACAACAACAATTTGTACCGAAATCGAAGAATGCCTCCAATAGCTGTGATATTGGATTATTGGTTATATTAATTTGTGTGATAGATAAAGCGGGACATGTAAAGCGATGTTACTAAAAGTTGGTAATGAGAAATAAACATGCTTCACATCTTACTATCAAGAAATTATACACAAAAATTTCAAGGGTATTTACTGAATCAAAAATTCAGCAGTGTGTAACACGACATCATTACCTCTGAAATGTTTGTCTCAATGGTCAGCGTTAAATCATGTCTTCCATCAGTGTATACTGAAGCACAACTATCTATATTTTTCTTCTTTTTTTGAATTTAGACAATTGCCGACTTGGCAACATTTTTCCTGTGCTAAGCTGACGTAGAATGTTTATAAAGACATTAGAAGACCGGGATCATTTGATCTGGGTATGTACTCTGTTGGAATAGAAATATTGATGCGAACATTTAACCCAATTAATAAGATGAAATAAATATCAGTTAAGATTATTCCGAGACTGGCTGGATGCTAGTCGAAACACAGAAAAATTTATCTTAATTAAATAAAAACAAAGTCGCCAACTAAACCACAATAAGTTTATTTACTGACAACATAAATTAAAATATTTATGGTATTACATTGTTTGGTATCGTTAGGTCAGTATGTACCGCACAATGATATAAATGCAAGTTCATTTTGTAATTTCTATTTACTTCATGCCACGTTGTATTTATTGCCATTTCCAGATACATAACAGGTGTTAAAATGAAACTATGTAAATGTAAGAACACAATTAAAACTAACCAAAAGAATCTCAGTGTAGAATGAAACAAAGATATGAGCCGCACCACGAGAACAAACATAGTGCGTTTGCGACCAGCATGGATCCAGACGAGCCTGGTCTTCCGCGCAGTCTGGTCAGGATCCATGTTGTTCGCTTTCAAACCCTATTGCAATTAGAGAAACTGTTAGCGAACAGCATGGATCATGACCAGACTGCGCGGATGCGCAGGTTTGTCTGGATCCATGCTGGTCACAAATGTACTATGTTAGTTTTCTCATAGTACGGCTCAAATATTGAAAGAATTCGATGTTTTGTTTTACCTTTATATGACAAAGTAGAATGACAAATCGTTATTTCACTTTTACACTTTATAATTTATAAATAGATGCAAAATATATCATATGCCTAAACGATAACGTGATTTTTACAAACTTAGCACATGGAATTCAACAATTTTGTAACTCACAAAAACTTCATGAAAATCATTCTTATAATACAGGTAATATACAGCTATACTACAAGTTTTCATAAGGACAATTCAGGCCCTTCCCGAATAAAAGTGTTTTTACAACTTCGTCTGTAAACTTTTTCAGTTAATCTCTTTTCAGTATAATTTTAAGAATATAAATGAGTAACTGACTTACACTGCAGAAACAAAGTATGATTGAAATTTACCTAAATACACTTATTTATGTACACATGGCTACATTAATTTAATAAGATTTTAGACATTAAACACATTGTCTTGGCCTAATATATGTCACTGTCAATTTTAAATTTAAATTTTGTACATCTCATATTTTTCGTGCAAGTCGTGCATAATTACCATCATGGAAATACAGTTATTTTGTTGCGCGTCTTAAATGGATATTCGTTTGAAACAATTTTAAAATCACGTGATCCCGAAGAATTTCCGACCGATTACGGAAAAGCGATAAACACGAAAGCAGGACAAAATGACCCCCCAAGTCAGTCTAAGAAAATACAGAAACAATCAATTGTTTCTCTGTACATGTGTTGATTTCAAGGGAATATTGCACGGCTATCGTAATGTTTAGTACTATATTTCAAAATGTGTAGTCTTTTTTTAAGATTTATGTCTATTCATTTGTCTTTATTCATTTGTCTTTATTTTGCATCTTTAAGTGTTTTTATATTTGATTAATATATGAAAGTGGCTTGTCATTGCGTATATAGTATATATTATTGAAATAATTTATTGTATGAAATACTATAAACTAATTTTAAAGTTATACATTATCTACCACATAGCTCAAAAAGTTTAGGGGAAATTGGACAGTAAGTTGCAAAATAACGGAAAAGTACTGAGGTATCACAAACTGGTTCATGTGTAGATAAGAGATTTCTAAAAACGCGACAAAATCTAATTGAAAGGTCTAAAGATTTTTTTATCAATTTTTATATAAAGTATTAATAACATCCGATATATTTTCATTAAAAGTTTTTTTTTTTTTTTTTTTCCTTGTTTTTTTTTTATTATTTGCCTGGAATGTAATCTCGTTCTTTCTAACATCTCTCCTAACCTTTCCCTGATAAATTTCTAAAATGGACTGGTCCAGTATTCAATCTGGGCAGTACCACTTTTTCGAAGGGGGTGTTCACTGAAAATTTACTCACTGAATAGCATCATCAGCCTGGCAGGCTCACCTTGGTCTGCACTGGTCACAAAGGCTTATGCACCTGCTGCCAGCATGCTAAAGGTTATAACTCAAAGTCATTTGATAAAGCGTACACTGTGAATACAAAACAACAAATGAGAATGAAAAGACAAATACAAATACAATAATAGTGTTTCTAAATAGCTTATGGACTTTTGTACAAATACATGAAACTATGATGTCGTTACAAGGAACAACTTAGACTTGACAAAATCAAAGAAAATTAATGAACAATACAGACAGAAGTATTATATTCTATAAAAATAGTTTAGTGTTCGTAACTAAAGCAAACATATTATTTGTTGCTTGTCTTGTAAATTTCATGTTTCTTACTAGTCTGTCTACCCATGCCGGGAAAATGTTTAATTAGCATAAAATATACAACTTTGGATTTTTATATTCCTCGTTTGGTATTAGAGTTGAATGGTCACATTTTCATTATTTGCATTTATTTCTTTTTATTTTGCATTTTTTTTTTTTTGTAATCTTTGCTGTAATGTTTTTATAACTTATTTTTGTCTCTTTTAGTAAATTAGTTTGATAGCACAGTTATACGCTGGACAAAATGGCTGACCCGCCATTTTCTACTTTACCAATATCTAAAAAGTTGCTGTATGTGCCTTTGAAAATAAGCCGTATGTTTGGACCAATACGTTGTTGATAACATATCAAACTTTGAACTCAAAGATATTTTATTCATTAAACTTCCAGGCCCCATTTTTCTGAAGTCACAAAATAATGCATGAAAGTTGTACTTTCTGGAAAACTGACGAATACCATTTATAAGAACTCAGAGGTATAGAATTTGATTCTTTTAGTAAAAATGACTAAATATCTTTCCCCATGTGATGTGACAACGACGTTATTTCTGTTTTTTACTTTTCTAATCATAAAATGAGTAAATTTATAGCATGTGATTTTGTGGAAATTTTGGAAAATTATCAACAGCATATTTTTCTAAAAGTATAAGAAATCAAGAAAATACTTTCAGTTATATTTTAGGATAGGCCTATTGACAAAGTAACAATGGACTGGTTAGCTGTTTTGTTTAGTATATAAAGAGTGAATTTATTTCATAGGATTCGTGGAAAATTAATCATTTATCTAGAATAAATGCTTGATAAAGCATACAACAAAAAAGTAAACAATGAGTGAAATAAACGCGCAAACAAAGTAAACAGTATAGCACACTATTTTTTGGATTTAATTTCAGTATATAGAGGACATTTGTTTTAATGTAAGAAATATGTTTCACAAGTGAACATCAGATGTAATATTTTCACAAGTGGCATAGCAAGTGACATAGCCAGGAGTGAAAAAAAAAACCGGTAACATATAGTGTTCATGAGTGAAATATATTTTCATCTTATATGTAAAACAAGCACATTTCTTTTCTTTTTCTTTTCATCTTTTGACTAAAGTTACCTATTTTATAGTTTCTTACCAGCGAAATTACAATTGATATTTTTTCCATTGTGAAAATGCCAGATATATTTCACTGTAACAGTTCCATCGTTTACTAAAATTCATGTAATAAATTGTTTTATGATTTTCAGAGAAATAAATTACAAAACAGTCTAACGTCTACATTCTTCAGTGAACTCGGGCAAAATTAAGGTAGTGGGCCTGTTATTAAAATCGGCAATTAACGTATCTTTCGTATGTGATTTCGTGATTTTCCGTTTTTATACGGAGAACTATGAGCGCGTTCTGATTGTCATTACGGGTCCACTACCTTAAGACAAATATGAGCCACATCACGAGAAAACCAACATAGTGCATTTTCGACCAGAATGGATCTAGACCAGCTTACGCATCTACGCAGTCACATCATGTGACACAAGGTGTATAACTCTGACACCAACTTTTCATGAATTATGCCCCCTTTTACTTAGAAATTAAGGTTAAAAGTTTGATGCATTTTCACTATATATCATTCTGATTGGCTTAGAGCCAAAGGGAAGTAACCTTTTTATAACTTTTGTACTAAGTTACTTTCCCTTAAATTCCAAGAATTAGTCTATTTTTAGAAATTCTATTTTTAGATTTTCAATATTTTAGATATTTTTCTTACTTTTTTATTATTAGTCCTCTGTAAAAAGTAAAGACATTTTTCTGTGGAAGCATGTGTCGGTAAGACACGTTCTTGTATTCATTTTTAAGGTATCTCTAATATTAGAGATTTTTATATTTACCTCATCCCTCATCCTGGGCACATAATCTAGTATTACTTACATGCGCCACGGAAGCCCAGGATGAAGTACTCCGAGGACGAGTAAACTTTTTTTAAAGTATTAAGTTTTTTTTTACGTTTTATATTTTCTAAGTATTTTTGAAATTTGTTATGGTTACCATTCTGCTGTGACAAAACTGTATGGTGGGGGTATAATTCACTCCTGTGACAGTTCTAGTTCCAATAACCATACGTCCTTTGAATAACACCATTTCACAAACAAGACGCCCGCATTTGTCCTTGATCTCCTGGGCATTAAAATACGACATGACAATATGGAGACACTGTCTCGAGTGCTCCTATTCTTTAATTGTTAAATTCAATCCGTGCTTGTATTATACCAATGCCCACACGAGGTTCTCCTGGGCTTTGTGATTGGCAGAAATATGATAGAAAAGTATCATACTGTAGCTGGTCACACACACTTTGCACCGTTGCTAAGACTTTAGCAATGACACAATGAATTTGGGAGCAGACTTACGCTAAATATAGTGCCAAAACGGACATTTGTTATGAATAATCATATATATATGTGCATAGAAAATAACGGGTTTTTGCCGAATTCGGTACACGGGATTTTTCTTTGCAATCAACACTGGGATGGTCCTAGAAGACCAACGGCTTACTTACATAACGATATAACAATATAATGGCCCATCCACGGGTCTTTTCTCGTTCAGATTCCATTTTCTTTGGTTAAATATCATCTTATGTAAAACGAAGTGAGTACTATCATTTTAAGGAAAATAGTAGGAAATAGCATGGTTAAGTTTTGAAGGGTTGAAATCCTATTAAAATCTCTGCATGATTACTCAAGAAAATCCACTTCACGAAATGACAACTCTAGTCATTTTGGCTCTCCTAAGGGTGGTCTTTATAGACAGGTTTGACTGTATATATTCAAACTACCGCTGAAAACTGATCAAGAACGAGCAGATGAAAGAATGCAGTCACATCGATCGAGTATATAGGGAAAGCCAAAAGTCCGAGGCTAGCAACTTTAGGCTTATATCCTTGAATTGCACTGCTTGTTAAATGATGTAACATACAGTCAAACCCGTCTATAAAGACCACCCTTAGGAGAGCCAAAATTGTGGTCTTTATTCGGAGGTGGTCTTTATTCATAGGTTAAAATAGACTGCAAATATTAAAATGGGAAACAAAACATGTGGTCTTTAGAGCCATGTGGTCTCTGTTCAGAAGTGGTATTTAACGCAGGTTTGACTGTATTTAAGTTTCTAACATCTCGTCCTCCTTTGACAAAAATGATCCATTTAGTCCTAAACAATATTGTTCCAGTTCAGAGCTTATCTGAGATACAAAACTTATCATTTTTACTCATTTGCCAAGAGGCTTCGAGAATCTAGAGAATGGCTATTAAACTGAAAATCATGTTAACGCACTTTGCTAACGCCTTCAACAATGTTGACAACCATAAAATAATATGTAAACTCTATTGGAAGTCCATCCATAAGCATCACAAAATCTCGTTGTTGACGGCTATCCCCCATGCACTGTAACTGTTCTCTTTGCAGTTCCTCATTGTTCAGTACAAGGCCTCTTCTCTTCCTGATTTATCTTAACCATTTACCAATCTGACTTAAGTACTTGATCTTCTAAACGAAGATCTGAGAACGACCCATTCACATACGTCTTCTGTATATTTTGGATTTCCAGTATTGCTATTTTTATTTTAACCAGTCAGACGACTTGTTCGAATGTCAAAGAGTAAGAAAAAAATGCAGTCATTCCAGTGCTCGAACTCGGGACCCCTCGCTTACAAAAGCAAGTGGCCTACCGACCGAGCTAACCGGTTATCTGACACATTGCGAGATAAGAATTGTAAATATCATAAGTCAAGGCTACAGGTAGATTTGCAAAATGTTGTAAGTTAAGCTCTGATTGGCTAGCGAAAGGGTCGTCAGAACGAGGCTATGAATAGGTCGTTCTCAGATCCTATGCGTAGCGTAATAGGAGATGTACTTTAGTCAGATTGACCATTTACCGACTTCATTTAAAGAATCAGTAGATCATTTGTATATAAAATCATTGCGTGTCTTATGCGGCAATGCTACTTGTAACACAAAGTTTGCAAAATGATCTCCCTTTCCTAGAAGCATAGAAAAGGGACTGTTCATGGAAGTTTAACCCTGACGAATATGATGTACTGAAGACTACTTGAAAGAAGTTTGAATAAGGGTATTGACAACTGCACAGTT
The DNA here is from genome assembly GCF_021730395.1 of Mercenaria mercenaria. Lineage (NCBI taxonomy): Eukaryota > Metazoa > Mollusca > Bivalvia > Venerida > Veneridae > Mercenaria > Mercenaria mercenaria. The sequence goes on along the minus strand of NC_069364.1, from coordinate 22,900,572 downwards.
GTTTTATAACGTAATTATCAATTAATAATACAAAACAAAATACACAGGGTTTCACTTCAAGTAAAAGATCTGTTGGTCAAAGCAAACAAACATTCTAACTGCAACAGTAAAGAACTCACCCAGAATCAGCAAATGAAATGTCAAAACAACAAACGGAATAGTCAAAGAAAATGTATTTATCGTCGTTCTTGTTATTTGAATTAATATTTTCGTACACTGTGCACAGCACAGCTGTACTTCTGGGTATTCATGCGTATTATTGGTTATGTATATAAAGTATTTGTGTAGTTATTGTGGTCATTCGAGGTAAAACAGGTTTACACTGCATCACTCCCCCACCCCACCCCCACCCAAATGGTTATAAAAAGTACGCATACATAATTTCTATTTTTTTTTTGGAGTCATAGCTTCAGACCGTGTTATATTAGCCAACGTTTGACAATAAACGTTGTGAATTAGATATTAAGAGAAACTATCAGAATTTAAGAGGTTTACTGGAACAGATGTTGTGTAACTTGTATCTGATCTCATTGTTTTTATGTGAAATTAACAATTTTTTCATCTGTTTCAGATTAGACATTTATCATTTTGTCTATTGTTTTCTTCAATATTATATTTGGTGAACGCACGTTTTGGAGAGTGTGAAACGATGTACAAACTGTTTGGCGAGTCTATCAACTGTCGATGTTAAATGCCGTCGTTAATGTGTGAATGGCTACAGCCGCAGAGTGAGTGTGTCGGCGATACAGGACATTAGCAGAATTTTTTCTCATGCTTGATGTTATAAGTGCAGAGACACAATATTCACTTGTTGCAAGTGATTTTTTTTTCAGTATCGTCGATTTGTGTGAATGAAATGTATTTATCGATGCAGTTAGTAAATCTGTTGTTTACCACTCGTACAACGTGTTTTTTCCTTTTTTGGTATTTCCATTTTGGATTAGATATCAAATCCAAAAGTTAGTACGATAAATTATTTATGTTTGTCTGAATGAAATGAAAGAAAACATAACAGCATTTAACACCTTTATGGCCGACCAAACTTGCATTTAGCACTACCATCTGATTTTTATCACATACAATTCAATGAGTTTAACTTTCAGCAGACCAGTACGTATGCAACAATTTATATCAAACAAGCAGTATCACCTTAAAATTTTTAACCGTCAATCCCTTAAAAATCGCAATTTCAAAACCTCTATCTCATAATATACTATAAGACAGAGTAGTATCTTGTTGAAATTTATCATACCCCTAAGGAATCTAATATATTTACCGTAAGGAATATAATTATAGATGTATATTTGATTCCGTAATGCTACACCCAGTATGCAAACTCTTTACTTTATTCCAATAACCATACGTCCTTTGAAACACACCGTTTCACAAACAAGACGCCCACATTTGTCCCAATTTAGTCTCCTGTGTATTAAAACACGGCATGACAGTCAAGATGGAACTGTCTTGAGTGCCTTCTCCTGGGCCTTCTGATCAGCAGAAATAATATGATTGAAAGGTATCATACTGAAGCTGGGCACATTCACTTTGAAGCGATACTAAGACTTTTGAAATGACACATTGAATTTAGGAAAAACAATACACTTAATATCGTGCAAAGAAAGACATTTCTTATATATAATATTTATATATGTGCGCATAGAAAATAATGGTTTTCACCCGAATTCGGTACACGAAAATTTTCTTGACAAACAACACTGAGATGTTCCCAGAAGACCAACGGCTTACTTACATTACGATATAACAATATTAAGCCCATCCCAGATTTAATTTGTCTTTAAAGTTCAACGAAGTGCATAATTACATTTAAGGAAAATATAGGAAATGGCGTGTCACAAACTGACCTACGGGCCTCATTGTATCTGTAGTTTGAATACAGGTATTGCATCATCTTTTTGTAAATGTTTGAGTTATTGAGGTAAATGTCAGATTTTTCGCATAAAAGACCTCTCATATTTTTTCTGTATTTCATAACTTAAATTTCCATGTAAATTTTATTAAATAATGTTCAGTAATAAGGAAGTTGATATTTTATAAACTTCAGTAATTTATATTTTAATCCCCAAAAACACTATAACGGGCCTTATTTTGTCCAATTCAAATCCGCACGAAAGTAGTCAGATTTCCCAGCTATATCGTGATTCCCGTGAAAATGTTAATAGTCTGAGTTCACGCATTAATAATTGGCGGGACATAACCCTACAAATAGACTGGACTAGATATGCCTAGTGCACACCATTTTCGACATTAGACGAATTTATATCACATTGATTTTCTTTCTTGGTAGAAATTATGCTCGATCGAGGTAAGAAATTTGTTAGATTTTTGTATAATTTTTGAACTACGATTTTTATTTAGTAAATTTTTGTTTATTCTACAAAATTTTGTAACGTTTACTTTTCGGCACGAAATTTTGGCTTGTTTCGGTGTGTCAGGATAATTTATTAAACTTTTCAGACTTTTGTAAATTATTTCGAAAGAGGAATCTAAAATGTCTCGTTTGTATAATCTGTAAGATTTGTACTGAAATTTGTGTAACATGATAATTGCAAAGTACCCTTTGTCATAAAGACATGTCAAACATTTCGCTGTTAATTATGGAACGCCGATACTGCATTACATTGTATTGTATAAATCTATGTGGCTAGTCTAGTACCATATATGTAATATGATATTGTAATTTGAAATTATTGTGTCTATAGCATATCTAAACAGTGTCCATTTTGTTGTATGGTAGTTGATACACTCATACCAGCTATTGTAAAACGTTTAATTTGCATTTTTTTTTTGTTAATTTGTGGTTGTAAATAATAGCTGCAGTTTATCATTTCCGTATCTATAATTTTTCATCAAAATCTTTCATCTCTTTTTCAATACTTTTGACTTGTAAGTAATTAATTTTAGAAATAATGGAAGTAATAAGTGACGTATTTTAATCACGTGATGTATGGACTTAGTAGCACATTTACTTTGTATAAGTAGCACGTATTATTTACGGGAGCCTACGTAGGTATGGTGTACACAAAGGAGCAGTTTTGCTCCCATGACCAGTATTCCAGACAAATTACAGCACTGTTTCCAAAGTTAAAGGTACCGATAAATGGAAAAAAAAACAGTGGAGCAGGTTGATAGCCATGTGTCATGGTCTATAGAGCAGGTTGATAGACATGTGTTATTGTCTAGATATCCTAGAAAAGAAAAAAGTAAGAAAAACTCACATTTTCAGGTTTGGCCGCCATTTTGGTTCGATGGTAAGGAGTAGATCGAATACCCCCCATGGTATACAGGAAAGGCCAAACAGCCGAGGCTAGCAAATATAGGCATTTATTCTTATATATGCACTGCCTGTTAAATGATTGAACGTATTTTAGTTTCTGACATTCAGTCCTTACCAATATTGTTTCAGTTCAGAGATTATCTGAGAAACAAAACTTATCACTTTTACGCAAGAGGTCTTCGAGAATAGAGAGAATGGCCATCAAACTGACAATCATGTTAATTCATTTTGCTAATCCCTTCAACAAGGTTGACCACCATAAAATAATACATAAACTCAGAGTCCATCCATTAGCATCACAGGGTACAAAGTCATTACTGAAATAAAGATCCTCAAGTGTCGTTGTTGATGGCTGTCCCCCATGCACTATTATAACTGTTCTCTGTGCAGTTACTCATTGTTCAGCAAAAGGCCCCTGTCTCTTCCTGATTTACCTTAACAATTTATCGACTCTATTACAAAAGTAATTATATAAAATCATTGCGTGTCTTATGCGGCAATGCTACTTGTAACAAAAATTCCGCAAAACGATCTCCATTTCCGAATGCATAGAAAAAGGACTGGTCAATGAAGCTTAACCCTGAAAAATATGATGTACTGGAGACTAATTGAAAGGTCTGTTTTCGCACGATATTTAGTGTACTGCTTCTCACTTTTTCAAACGTCATTTAGTAACGGTGCAAAGTGTTTATGCCCAACTGCAGTTTATACTTTTCTATCATATTTCTGCCGATCACAAGCAGAACCCCATGCGTGCATAGGTACGAGGGGTGTTCCAAAAATAATGTCATTTGTGTTTTATTTCGCGGAAATCGTGTCATGTGTACACAAAACCACCTCGTGTCGATAGAATGATCACTGAATCGTAACATAGGTAAATATCGCGCTCACACGTTCACTGACTTTGGTACAGTGTACATTGCTTTATAGCGTATTCATTACACTTGACACAAAATGACTGGGAAAAGAGCTGAAAATGTGCTTAGTTTTAGTTTAAACATATTTATTCCATATATATGTACATATAGTTACATAAGCATATATTACATCTGTATGGACAGGATTAGAACGAAAGACAATGTCTTATAGAGTTCTTCTCCTATGTCTGGTATATTTGTACTTTATTATTTCTACTGCCCTGAGCTTTAAGATTAACGAAATATGGAATATCTGATTGAAAAAAAAAATAAAAATGACCAAAACTCTAACGAAAGAAATTCTTTGCAAAATGTATGAAAGTGACTGAAAGTGGAAAGGAAAGAAAGGAAGAAAAGAGGAAGGGAAAAGCAATGCCTCATTTCCGGTGAGTTGGATATGTTTGAATCAGTTGAGAAATCTCTTGCTGCTTGATATATAAGATTGTACTAATGTAAAAATGAGAGAATTATCTTGATATGAAAGAGCTGGGTCCCCAAATAATAGTGTATCCAGGTTAATATTAAAATTTTGAAGACTGCCAAGCAGAATTGTACGAATGTCATTATAAAACCTGCAGTCGAAGAAAAAGTGAAAGTTTGTCTCAATTTTACCACAGTTGCACAAAGGTGTAGGGGACACGTTTTTCAGAAACAGATGATAGTTGAGAGAACTACATTTTGTACGAAGACGTGTGTGAAGGACCTGTAGTCTTCTAGTACCTACATAGTAGTAGGATGGGACTTTGTTTTTGTCTTTGTTCAGGTAACTTTTAAATGAAGAAAGTGATGCAGATTGTCGAACATTTAGAGGCAGTAAATTCCAGTCCCGAATTACCGAAGGTAAAAATGAATTAAAATAAAGTGTGGTACGAGCTTGAACACCGCGGACATCTTCCGAGTTTCTAAGGTTATATCGGGGCTCATTTGAGTGGGGAACAAGAGAAGAGAGGTAGTCGGGTGTCTGATTATTAACCATTTTATAAAAGAGAATTAGTTTATGCTTATACCTTCTTTCTGCAAGGGATTCCCATTTTGTTTCGTTCTTTAAGTTTTCTAAAGAGACAAGTTTTGTAGCTCCAGTCGAGATGCGGGCGCATTCGTTCTGAATTTTGTCAAGTTGGTCCATTTCATATAGAGTACAATTACTCCAGACAACATCAGCATATTCAAGAATTGGCCTTATAAAAGAGGTATATATGACCTCGAGTGATCTACGATCAAGAGAGAACTTTAGTTTACGCATAATATTGACTCTCTTCCATGCCTTACTCGTGATGTAGTCGATATGAGAATGCCAACTGCAATCATTTGAAAGGAAGATACCAAGATGTTTATGTTCAGGTACCTCGAGAATCTGCTGACCATACATAAACAGTGCAGGGTGTTGTTGTTGGCTGATTTTACGGGAGATAAGGACAGACTCCGATTTGGAAGGGTTGAATGTTACTAACCATTTTTCCGCCCAGGATGAAATTTTGTGAATGTCACTTTGAAGAAGATTGGCAGCCACATTTGGTTTATCAACGACAATATACAGACTAGTATCGTCAGCAAATAAGTTAACTGATGAATCAATCTCAACAACAATATCATTTATAAACACGAGAAATAGAAGAGGACCCAAGATGGATCCTTGAGGAACACCTGCTCCCACAGACACCCAAGAAGATAAAGTGCCAGGAAGAACAACGCGTTGACGTCGGTTTGAAAGATAATCCGATATCCAGGAGAGAAGAGAGCCACTTATACCTGCGTGTACGAGTTTTGATAGAAGGCCCTTGTGCCATACTTTGTCAAAGGCTTTACTTATGTCAAAAAATACAGTACGTACTTCAAGTCCATCATCCAGTGCTTTAGAAAATGTGTTATATATGTAGGTTAATTGATTCACAGTGGAGTCACCCGGTATAAAACCAGACTGGGCAGGTGTGAGGTATTGAATATCTCTCAAATGATTGAAAATATATTTAAAGATAAGACGTTCAAAAACCTTTTCGATAGTATTCAAAAGAGAAATAGGACGGTAGTTACTTGGTAGTGAAGCATCACCTTTTTTGTAAACAGCACAGACATGAGCTTCTTTCCATTTATTTGGGACTTTGCTACTTTGTAAAGATGCATTGAAAAGATCACAAAGAGGACGTGAAAGCTCATAAGATGCTTCATGAAGAATTCGATTATTAATGCCATCTGGTCCTGCAGCCTTGTCGACATTAAGAGACTTCAACACTTCCTTTATTTCACCTGGGTTAAGAGATATTTCAGAGAGAAGAGACTGAGACATAGGAGGGCCGAGATCGGGTACTTCACGGTTGTCATCTTCAATGAAGGTCTGCTTTTGAAAATAGTCATTCAGAAGATTCGCCTTATCAGTGTCAGAGAAAGTAGGCTGTTGGGTAATTGGATGTTGTAAGGGAGGTATTGTATTACTTGATTGTGTAGATATAAATGATTTTAGAGTCTTCCACCAGTCCTTTGAGGAAAAGGATCCATCTTTGAGCTTGACTGCGAGTTTAGAAAAATATTCATTTTTGGATTCGCGAATAAGAAGATTGGTCCTGTTTCGAAGAGTTCTAAATTTTTGCCATTGGTATGCTGACTGTGTCTTCTTTGCCTTTCGATATGCCCTTTTTCGACTGCGTATGTTCCTCTTGATGGTGTTGGTAATCCATGGCTGGTCATTTGGTCTCACTGTAATTTTGCTAGTAGGTATATTTTGTTTTGCTAGTGATAGAATTATGGAGGAAACGTTTGAAGCATATTTGTTGATGTCTACGTCAACACAAGTAGTCCAGTTGAAGTTGGAGATGTCAGAGCGTAATTGGTCATAATTACCCTGATCATATTTCCAGATTTGTCGATCAAAGCATTTTTGCTTTGGTTTTTTGAATTTAAGTACTCCATAAACAGGACAATGATAGCGCTGGTCCTGTTCAAGAAAATGATCGCCAACACCAGAAATTAGAATATTGTTAGTATTGGAGACCATTATAAGATCAAGTACAGACACTGATACTTCGGTAAAATGTGTAGGTTCATCAATCACCTGTTGAAGGTTGAACTGCTCTGTAATAGAAAGAATTTTGCGATTCGAAGATGAGTTGAGGACATTGTAGTTGAAGTCACCAGTAATGATAATGTCATTTATATTAGAGTCAACTGCTAGCCCTATAGAGTCCTCGATGAGGTCATTATATATTGCATCAGAGTTTGGTGGACGATAAAAAACTCCAAAAAGAACATGTTTGTTATTACAAAGGATTACTTCGATCCAGACACATTCAAGACGATTAAGTTCCAAGTCAGGCCTTCTCTTATAATGAAGACTGTCTTTGACATAGACTATGACCCCACCATGTGAATCACCTAAACGATCACGGCGTTCCGGTTTGTGATAATTTGAAAATATTAAGTCTCCTGATGGAATTGTATCGTTAAGCCATGTCTCAGTGAAGGCAAGAATATCAAATTCATTTAGTTCAGTATATAGAATATCAACTTTGTGAATTAGACTCTGAACATTCAGATGGACAAAGGAAAGGTTGTTTGATATATCGATAATTTCTGACAATGTAGTGGAGTGAGATGAGCTTGTTGATTGAGATCTTGAGCTAGGCCCAGGATTCTTGTGAACATCACCCGCTTTCAACAAGAGGATTATTAACCATAAAGAGAATTCAAGTACAAACAGAGCTATAAGAGAGTTGCATGTCCAACGCACATTTTTGATAAAGTGCTTACCTGGCGACTGGATTCTTTGTGGGTGTTTAATACAGCTAGAAACACAACCTGAAGCTATTACTGAACATAAAATTGAAAGTATTAGCGCTGGTGAAAAGTGGATAAAGAAGAGAACCGCAACGTGGGTTGCAACCGGAAACAATCCTCTATATCTGTATACTGGCATGACGGTTATGTTTGGATGATACTTAATCATGTTATAGAACAGATAGAGAGCAAAAATCTATCAATCTCCGTCATTGCCAGAAAATGGGTTGCAAGAAAAGCATTGAAGCAATGGTATTTTGAGGCTGAGACATTACTAAGTTGAGGTGTGAGATTATCAGTAAGCAGTAAGAAGAGAAGAAAGAAAGACACATATTCGAAGAAGATCATTGGAGATATATGTGGTGGAGTGTTTAGCAAAAAGTAGGAATAGGATGTGTTAAGGTTACAAATAAGTAGATACGTAGTTTATAGCATATAAATGCATTATTGACTTAAAGATTGTTGTATTCGCATACAAAGCAAAATCAGAAACACGCTTATTGATGCATAGAAACAAATAGATAAGCCATGGGGCTATTGACATAGTTATACTTCCAAACAATAAAGTAGACAAAATTGATAGTGATACTCGTACAGTTAATATGTGTACTAATAAGCTCTTGGCAGTGGTAATAATCAGCTGTGTACAAGAGAGAAAAGCTCTATTAAAACATTTTACACAAATCATACGAGCATTAACACTTAAAGCTGACAAGATATAAACATATGTTCGGTTTGTGAGTTAATTACACAAAGGACACATTTAAATTTTCAGTCGAAAAGTCGTATATAAATCGATCGAAAATGAAAAATATTGTTTGCAGGATAAACATCATGTTCAGTTTATGTGACTAATAACGCTAAGGATAGATAGTCAAAAAGTCGTATATAAATCGTTCGAAAATGAAAAATATTTTTGCAGGATAAACATCGTGTTCAGTTTATGTGACTAATAACGCTGAAGACACGTCAAAATATTCCACTTTTGCAAGTGGTACCTTTAAATAGTAGACACCTAGTTTTGACAGTGAGCAATCAACATGTTTCAATATGAGATTATGTTGACAGATTCATAAGTCAGATCAATGTTAAAGATAATGACATAATGTTCAAAATAGATAATTTTGTCACAATATGAACATATTTTCAAAATGTTGACCCATATTTCAAAGACTTTACCAAAGTATACACGTAGGCGATTCCTAGAATGGGCTTACAGCATGTAATCAATACAGTTAAAGAATATACATAATATTGACACAATATAAAATTCTTATTGCGAAAATAGCTCATAAGTATTTGACAAATTACACATATACTTCAATAAAGTTAAAACATATTTACAAAGAGACTACAGAGAATTACCTACTGATGAGGACATTTACGTACGTAGGCAACAACAACAACAATAACAACAAATGTTACATGTTCTAAGATTATATCAGTTTTTTGTTTTTGTTTCTTTTTGTATTTTAGTCACAGAATAGATAGAGTAGTATTCAATAACTAACTTTATAGAACTTGAAAAAAAACGTTCAAGAACTCAATAATATGTATATAGTTATGATATTAGAAAAAGCAGTTTAACTTTAGACTATTTGCGTACATTTACACTCCAAATTAAAAGTATGCGTACTACACATCTGATATCATTTCTGAATTTAATATGCAAGGATCAGATAATCCATGAATATGTTATGGTACGACAATCATTGTTAAAACGAAATGTATCAGCAATATACGCATCTAACATGCATGATGTTTAATGCAGCTATTACTCAATGTTCCAAGATCAAAGGCGTTATTACGAGACATTTTAACTTGATAAGACTAAAAGTGATTTATTCCAACGACAAGCATTCAAATTGTCAACGTAATTTATAAAGATACAACCTTTAAAAGGTATGCGTAGTTTTCTTTGGACATACTTACGAAGTTTATGTATATGAATCAAATTTAAATCATATGACATGACACAAAAATTTCAAAATAAAATCTTGACTTATACAGTATATTTGAAATAATCCTACGAAACATTTATACAATTTATACTAACTTATTTAGGTCAATAATTGTAACTCTCCGACAGACAAATGCAATTTAATACTTTTGCACGTGAAATACGAGATATGTCAACTGTACACAATTATCAAACCTGAGCAGAAGTATACAGTGCTACAAAAGTTTGTCAGACATTAATGTCGCAAGAATTAAATCAGTCATCACAAGTGTAGGAGTAGAAAGGATCAAGGTCACCTCTGCAATTTATTTTGTGCACACTTGTCTTTCTGTTTTTGGAAGCTTTGATGACTATATTTCCATTTGTCGACCAAGCACCAACAATGTTTTTATTTTTAACTAGCTGTCGTGCTTCGTACAGAAGACTGGCTCGGTATTTTGTGAGATCTTCATTCACAAATTGGCCTTTATAACCTTTTGATTTGAGCAATACCCGATTCCGATAAAATAAATCTCGAGGTCGTCGAGACACAAACTTCACCAGTATATCGCGAGGCTTTCCTGATACTTTCGACTTGCCGACTCTATGGGAAACAGAAATATCCTGCAGAGATAAAGGTGACCCGACCGCGGATGCCATGTTCATGATATGCGTGTCAGTATTTTCATCTTTTGATTCAACGATCCCGGAGATCCTTAAAAATGTGCTTGAAATTAGGGCCTACATAAAAGGCAGGTCGCTACTCGGCATGAAGCTTGTAGATATTCACCCTGAGGTGTGCGACATTTGTGGAGAGGTTCAAATGTCTCACAGGACTATTTGTAGGTGGGTAGCTAAATTTAGGACCGGACAGCAGCAACTCAGAGATGCTGCTCGCACAGATCGTCCTGCAACAACTACGTCGAAAGGTAACATCGAAAAAATCCTCAATTTGCTAAAAAAGGATGCCCGATTCACCGTAAGGCAATTGGCCCGACTGACAAACTTGTCGTTAGCACGAGTTCATGGAATTTTGAAGAAACACCTAAAACTTAGAAAAATAAATGCAAGATGGGTACCCCATTTGTTAACAGATGAACAAAAGAGGACCCGTGTAACAATGGCAAAAAAACTTCTGAACATGTACCTAAAATACAGCAAATAGGTTTTTGATAATATAGTTACTGGTAATGAAACCTGGGTTTATTATTTTGAACCAAAGCGGAAGTATTCCAACCGAATTTGGGTCACCAAATATGCGAGACGCCCAAGTATTGCCAAACGAATACGAACGGTGAAGAAGGTTTTGTATGTATTTTTTTCACTCATAAGGGTCCAATCATTCAAAGTCCGGTACCAAAAGGCAGTACGGTCATAGGAAAATTCTATAAAAAAAAGTTGTTCTAAGAAAATTGAAGAACTACTACAAAAGTCGCCGCCCCAAAACAGGACTTAAGTACCTCCGACTTTTGCATGATAATGCACCCGCTCACAAGGCACGCATTGTGGCCGAGTTTTTGGAGTCAGAGGTTACCGTCCTTCCACACCCTCCGTTTTCGCCAGACCTGGACCCCTGCGACTATTTTCTGTTTCCCAAACTTAAATATCATCTGTCTAGAAAGAGATACAAATCGAGAAATGCCCTTGGATCTGCTGTTTATCAGTATCTGATGGGTGTTCCCATAGAAGAGTATGAACAATGCTTCCAAAAGAGGATTGACCGGCTCAAAAGGTGTATTCAGGCTGACGGAGAGTATTTTGGAGGGCAGAGCAAGTTAAAAAGATCAGAACATTTTTACAGTATAGGAGAACCGATGCAAGTGACATTACTTTTGGAACACCCCTCGTATAATACAAGGACGGATTGAACTTAACAAGAAAAAGAATAGGAGCACTCCAGACAGTGACTCCATATTGTCATGTCGTATTTTAATGCGCAGTCCTGAGATCAAAATAGGACAAATATGGGCGTCTTGTTTGTGAAACGGTGTTATTCAAAGGGTGTATGGTTACTGGAACAAAAAGTTTGCACACTGGATGTGCCATTACGGAATCAAATATACTAGATTCCATGCGGCAAATATATGTGATTCCTTATGGGGTATGATAAATCTCAACAAGATACTATTCTATCTTAGAGAATAATACAAGAGAGACAGGTTACGAACCTGCAATTTTCAAGTGATTATCAGTTAATGTTTTTTAAGGTGATACCGCTTGTTTGATTATAGTTGTTGCATACGTATCGGTCTGCTGAAAGTTATACTCATTGAAATGTATGTATGTGACGAATGTCAGATGGTAGTGCTGAATTCATGTTTTGGTTTGTCATAAAGGTGTTATATGCTCTTCCTTTTACTTTTCCATTTGTTGTTTGACATTTCTCTTGCTGATTCTGGGTGAGTTCTTTACTTTTGCAGTTATGATGTGTTTTTTTTCTTTGACCAACTAAGATCTTTACTTTGTATTTTGTTCATTCTATTAATTCAATAATTATGTTATGAAATATCTGTGCAATATTGCAAGTACCTTTATTCTTAAATTTCTTTCAAGCAGTTTCTAGCACATCATTTTTTTTTTTTTGGATTAAACTTCATTGAGCAGTCCTTTTTCTATGCTTCTAGGAAATGGAGATCATTTTGCAGAATTTGTGTTACAAGTAGCATTGCCACATAAGACACGCACATTGATTATTGCTCAATAGTTTGGGGAAGCACAGTCAATAAAAACATACAGAAAATTATAAGATTGCAAAAATGTGCATGTAGGATCATAATTATTAGGATCAAATTTCTCAGAGTTCACTCAAGCTCTCAATTTTCTCAACGGTTTGATCAGCGTCTGTTTTACCAGAGCGCATGTTTTATGTTCCAAAGCGCATAGTTCATTACCAAACTGCCTATGTGAAATGTACAAACAAAAATGAAGGACAAATGATACATCACAAACACGTACAAAATTTGTATGTACCTAGAACCTAAATCACAATCAACATTTTTCAGAAATAACTTATTTATTCAGGTCCAATTGATTCAATATTTTACCTATCGATGTTAACTCGTCTAGCTCACTACAGATTTTTAATCAGTGTAGCAACTGGATGGCTATGCCATAAAATGAACGTTAAAGTGATTTCGAAATTAAATTGATTTGTATTTACGTTATTTTATTTTTCATATTGTACTTATGGTGATACTTGTCGTTATTTTTTTGTGTTAACTATATTTGGTTATATTTTTATGTGTGTGTTTTATAAAAGGGTCCCATGGAAGATTAGCGTCAACTAAAATAGTTACCCTTTATAAGTATAGAACTTACGTACTTTCTTTACTTATTCTCTTACTTACTTACTTACTTACAGAGTGAGAAAGAAGCAGAAATTCAGAAATTTTTAGTACTACCCACAATTATGTCCAAGAAAGGCATCTCAGAATAACCCATAGTGTAACGTTCTCCACTATAAGTTACGTAATGTACAAAAGCATTATCATGTACTTCACTTCCTGCCAAAGATTGCTTTTTTACAAGACTCGGGGGTCAGAAAAATAAACACATTTCCTGAAAAAAATGAAAGACGGGTCTGAAGTTTTCAATAATTCATCTTTACGTTTTTCAAGATATGTCCAAAATATCGTTGGACTGTGAATGGATGACTGGCATGTAAAGGACACAAGGCTATTTTGTTATTAACATATAGTTCAAGTAACAGTATGATATCTTCTTAACTCGTTTAGTCCGCTTTTCAAAAACAATTTTCATCAAATATGCTCGACAATGTAATAAATATATATATTTCAATGTTTCACCAAAGCATACTTTGTGCATTTATGTCCATATTATACCCTCTGTATATAATTAACATCTTCAAGTATGGAATTTTGAATATTATTCTGCACTTTCTTCGAAACAATATAGACAAATATAAAAATACTAATATCCCGCTTATATAAGCTCTAACATTTGTTGCAAAACTAGTACTGTATTCAACAAAAATATAATTAAGGCAAGTACGAGGTATCGGGACACAAAATTAATGTATTCAATAGTATTAAATAGGTAAACGTGTTTGAAGTCGTATCACCAACAGCGTAACTTTTAAGGGCAGGAGTAGGTTAGTTGCAACCTTCTGTTTATATGTACAGGATTTAGGGAAAAAACATCGCAGCATCAAATGGAAAAAAAATTTAACCGTGTTAAATATTTTTGTATCGTGTTCTCTTTTGATAAATTTCTTTAATACCCCAGTCACACATACGGCGCGTATAGCTACGTCTAGCCACGGTTGGAAACGTAGTTATCCGTATCGATCCGTACCTGAGTCATACGGATTACTACTTTAATGTACGGCTCAGGTACGGATCGATGCGGATTACTACGTTTCTATCCGTGGCTGGACGTAGCTGTCCGCGCCGTATGTGTGACTGGGGTATAAAATTTAGATGATCTATGGTAAGATGTTGTGAAAGCCTTACATAGTTTACGAAAGTAGTAACACTATTGTATGTTGTGAAAGCCTTAAGTAGTTTATGAAAACGGTAACACTGTAATGTATTGCGCATGGTGATAAACATATTTCTAAAATGTAAATCCCTCTAACCAAGCTCTTGCAAAATGAAATAGTTTAGGTAATATATACACCGTGTAATGTTGGATGGGAACGTCTCCATTTAGGTGGGGGTAACTGACAATCTCAAAGTTGAAATTATCGCTTTTATCGTTTCTTTTTTTCTGAATTACCAATAACATTTTGTTTTTAAAGGTAATGTTTTACACTTGTTCAGTTTTTTTCTTTTGAAGAATGTGTTTTGAAAATGAACGTTGTCCATCATGGTCCCCTGTGATTCCATCAGAAGCTTCAATATTGTCAAACTTCGGTCGCTGCGGACAAACTTATCACGGAATCTAGTTCATAACAGTATGAATCAGCAATGCATGGAAATATTCACAACTGAGATACATATTACTTTTCTACAAGCTTTATTTTGCCAGTCTGGATAAGTATGTTATCAAACATTAAATCACGACCGGATTTATTTTCCAATTATACAAAAAGACTGTATATAACTTTTGTTATTATGACAACAAATTCACAATTTGTTTACGTTACAATTAATTCAACCACCAATAGCCGCGCATTGGAAAAGACAAAAAGATGCACATGTTTGACAGATATCGCTAATGTCCTTTATCATCTTTAGAATTTGAAATCTCAAACAATGACTTTATTTTTAAGAGATTTATTGTTTCTTGTTTAGAAACATATTATCATATCACGAGGCACGGCATGTTAATTTCAATTCAACGATATATCGCTGTTTCTTCAATAACCTCAACTCTTTACGTACCTGAACGCAGGTGTACAATATTTGTTACACTGAATTTCAGAATAAATTGTTCTTATTATATCAAAAGCAAAATAATTAGCTTTGATTTTCTCATGTAGTTGTTTTGCCAATTATAGCCAGGTGAATTTTTAATATGAGAGTGTATCTTAATGTTCTAAGAGATTGAGAAATAATTTTGATGATAAACGGATACTTGTTGTTTTCGCTTAGACGTTTTTGAAAATAAATTAATACCAGAAGGTAGCATCGATATATATAAACGATTTTTTGGAAATGTGTGAGTAAAAACCGATTTTCTTGCCTTGAACTGATAATAAATACGGGATATTAAAAAAGAACTATTTATTTATCTCTTTTTGAAAATATGTATTTAGGTTTTAAGTATAGGCAATTCAGTTAAAACATGTACTGATGAAATTAGGAAATCTGTTTACACTAGTAAGATTTATAGACAAAGTCATAATATGTAAAAGGCAAAGTGCGTGCTCCACAGCTGCTCCTTTGTCAGTGTACATAGTTTGATATGTCATAGTGATGTCTCTTAAACGATCAATTTTAATCCACAGATCCCGCTTCGTAGATATATGTTGGGCTAAACGAATGAAGATGGTTGTGACCTTGCTGAAAATAAGAAACAATATCGCAGTATGAAAATAGAGTTAAAGACTTCACCTCCTGGAAAGGTAAGTATACTGAGTTTGTATTTTGTAGACATAACACGCAACACATCAGAAAATATATGCGGTAATGTGAAAGATTTTTTGGAAATGTGTTCAGAAACAAAACTATGGAAGATGACTGCCCATAGCTTCAAGATATTTTGTAAGGTATATATAAAATAGTGGCTTGAGTCCGTACATGTGTATAATAATTTTTTCGACTGAGTAAATTGAGTTAATCTCTATTCATTCATTTTTTCTTTTAAAAATACTTATATAAACAAAAAAGAAAAGAGATTAAAAATCATGTTTAACTTGTTACGTGCCACGTGTATAGTTCAATTAAAAAGTACTTAAAAAAAATTAAAACAGATTATATAAACTTCATGTAACTTACTTGTGACCTGGACCTGCCAGTTTCCACGGAATGCTGTAAAATATTTATGCAAGTTCAAAGATATTTCCAGTTTGCAAAAATATACGAATATGTGAGACAATACATACACAAATATCACATAACATACAATTGAGCCGCATCATGAGAAAACCAACATAGTGCATTTGCGTCCGGCATGGATCCAGACCAGCCTGCGCATCCGCGCAGTCTGGTCAGGATCCATGCTGTTCGCTAACGGTTTCTCTAATTGCATTAGGCTTTGAAAGCGAACAGCATGGATCCTGACCAGACAGCGCGGATGCGCAGGCTGGTCTGGATCTATGCTGGTCGCAAACGCACTACCGGTATGTTGGTTTTCCCACGGTGCGGCTCAATTATCTGTATAGATGTGAGAAAATGATGATGTTTCTCACAGTTTCCATAAAAAAAATCAACATTCGAATTCATAATTTGTAATGCTCCACCTTATATTTTGTAAACCTGATTATTTGCACAGGCATAGTCAATCCTGATACTCTTTTTCAATGTACCATGGTAATAAATTCCAATAACGAGATTTTTTTCACTCTAAATCAAGAACTTATTATAAATATAATAATAATAAATTCACTTGTTCGTCGTTACCTGTATTATTTGGACCTGTGTTCCCTGTTGGCTTCTTGTCCTCGTTTGATTCATCTGAAAAAAAGATAGACAAGATTAAATTTTACCCTGCTAAATTTCTAAAATGGACTGGTCCATCATTCAATTTGGGCAATACCATTTATTATTCGAAGGGGTGTTCAATGAAAATTTACTGACTGAATAGCGAACAGTGCAGACTGATCTTGGTCTGCTCTGGTCGCAAAGGCAGAATCAATTACCGCCAGCAGGCTAAATATTAATGATTATTGTTGTTTTTTACAGTTACTGTAATGGACACTTCTTCATACGCGCGTTTAAAATAGGACAAAGATAGACATTTGATTTTAAAAAAATGGTTTGCCTGTTGAGAATACATGACTTGTAGAGTTGGGGTATTATAACCCACACCATAATGAAACAGAATATTTCGAAACATCGGCAAAGCTTTGAAAATATTTCTGTCGAATTTAGACCTAGTTAGTACTGGAGATATGAATCCTTTTGTAAAAATGAACAACGAAAATACTGTCAGTTTAGGGTAGACTGTAAACATGGAAAAAAAAGAATAAAATACATAAGGCTCAACAGTCCTTTGTCACATTTGGCTATGCTGTTATTTATGCAGGGGAATTAGTAGATGGCAATTAAGATAATGTGTGAAAAGTGGCTCTGTTTATAGGTAAGTATGACATGTTAACATGCGTTTGTTGTTTTCCATAAACCATTTGAGAGTATCAGATACTTACTTCAGATCGGTCAACTGAAATATACCACCATCTTATTTAAGAACATGTGGGCATTGAAACAGAATTAATTCGTCAAGTTAAGTCTTATATCTCCGAAAATGATACATGTTTTAAGAAAATTTTGTATTTTCCGAATATTCTGGAATTATTCTGTATTTGGTTTAGAATTATAGATACTTTTTTGTCCATTGTTTCGGTCCAGACTGTATTTGATGGGAGATCAGACCTTTCAGTATGTAGGGATCTAGATCGACAGTCCATGTGGCTTATAACTCATTACATTATGAGCAGCAATGTTCTTGTATGCACGAATTTATGAATGTTATTCATGAAAAAAATCGATCATCTATGCGCACATCGTTACAGTTCATGATAATTATAACACTGACAACCATATATATGACCGGTACAGACAACAGGTATGTTCGCGTGTCGAGATTGATACACACACAATATGGGCACAGACATGAGGGAAAGTTTACCAAGCCTTTGAGTTCATTCATGTAAGTTAGTTACAGCCCGTTATAGTCCACAGGTGACTTGTGATTAAAGAGAAGGGGAAACGATGGACAAACTGTATAATAATAATTTATACAAATTACTAGTTCTTACCCCTGGTATTCAAATGCATCTTCGTTGTTTTATTTGAGTCAAATGTACTGGAATCGCCTGAAATATAAACATCCAGTTACGTAATTGACGAGAAGTATAAATTTTTACAATAAAATATGTATTCATGAACTTCTGTCCATTCCCGAAATATATATATGTTTCAAATTACATACTAAGTGACACCAACAATTGTAGAAAGAAGAATGATAACATGAACAAAGTAAAGTACTTCTATAAAATTAATATAGTATGTTCTTGCTACACCTATATATATATACTGTACAAACATTTTACCTTTACTTTGTGTATTTGTTGATATATTCTTCTGGTATGGTGATTTCAGGCATGGTAACGCTTTTCTCCAACACTGTTGGGCTTCTTTCTTCATTAAGCAGTAGAATATAAATATAAAAAAGCCCTGCAGCGAATTCAATACCGCAAATAGATAATGGAACACAATTCCAAAGTCATCGAAAGCAAGAATTGCAAATGCCCATGTCAGTCCAAGCAAAACAACTAAACTGATTGCTCCGCGCAGGCGCACGGCTGTGCTTGATTTATCAGTTTTGGTTAATTTTTTGTTGCTCCTCTTCACAATCATGCGTATCACCAATGCATATGTTATGGTATTGACGATAAGCAGCAAGCAAACTGGTCCAAGGAACGCGGCATAGAATGGTACCCGGTCCAACCAGCATCTGTGTAAGATAAAGACAACGGGAATGAAAGTGACTTTCACACTCATAAATGAGTGCAGCCCATGTGGGCGTACCATGTACGGCATTAAGCTCTAGTATCCGACAATAGGGGTACAATAGCCGCATGGGGAAGGGTGCTATTATGGCTGTTCGTTTCTTATTTTCCTGATTTGTGCATTCTTTTTCTCTGACCACCACCTCCACAATATCAGTTATATACTATTTTCAATAAAAGGTATTTCGTCTGATTTTCAATAATAAGATGTGAAACTCCGTTTGTCACAAATCTAAACAAAAACAGCTTTAATCTTTGATTGCAAATATATAATTAATAAAGACAATTGTAAAAAAGATTAGAAAACAGCATGAAAGTGTAATTTTTGTCAAAACTTAACATTCGCCTGCTTCACAAGATAAGCATTAATAATCACTACGGTATAATATAAATATGACTGGATTTTAAGTAACTATGCAAAAACGTTATACCGTGATGTTTGTAATTATGGAAGTCTTAACACCATGAGGAAATACGGTAACCAACCTTAAACTATATTATAAAAGACACATGATATAACTATGTTGCAAAGATAAAATGGACAAAGCTTCAATAAGCATTAATTTGCTTTCAGCGTAATCCTCTTCATTTTTGTTGTGTACAGTATTTTTTCATGTAGCCGTATATAGACGAACAAAATATGTTTAAACCAAATGTATATGTCAACCTTTGCGAACAGTATAATTATATGCAATTCACAGTAGAGGTCGTTCGTAACATTTTACCGAAAGCTACAATCACACTGCCCCGGATGGGCTTGCGGATGAGTTCTGGATAGCATCCGTAACGCATCCGTAGAACTCCTAGCTCACTCGTAAGGCATCCGATGTATCCGTTTAGGAATCGGCGACATCCGGGGGCAAGGGTACAAAGTTTTGAACATGCTCAAAATTTTGCAACGGAAAATATATCCGTTAGAAATCCGTAATAAATCCGTTATAGTTCTGAAAAGATCGGAACAGATCTTAAATGATCGTAACAGTCCGGAAGACAATCACTGTGGTGGAAACACGCGAGCTATTACGGCTTTATTCTGGTTCTAAAAAGGTTAATTAAGGTTCTATTACTATTGATTTAGGGATTTATAACGTAACAAATTTGCCAAACCCATTTTTCCTTACACATCCGTAGCAATCCGGGAATGGGAATTCGGAACTCACCCACAAGCCCATCCGGGACAGTGTGATTCTAGCTTTATTCAGAATAGCATACGGATTGTTGTTCACTTTCTCTTTGATAGGTTACTGTAAATTGTACACTTATATGAACATTTTTAATCGACCTCAGAGAATACAACATCGATGTTTACGTGACACAGCACAGCATTACTTTAAGAAAGCTACTTCATATTTTAACCGATGATATTGTGGAGATTATTTTTTACCTGGTGGTAATTCAGTGAAAGATACTTTGATCTCACACAGAAACAAAACAAATATCCTCTACAATATCTAGCATGTTCAGCAGTTAAGCAAACCTGCATGCTCTAAGGTGCCACTTTCTTATTGTACAGACATTTTATTCAGTCTTTCGATAGCGATAATAAAGTTGAAACCATGAAAAATTGATTGTATCGAAAAATTACAGCTCTACATTTGCTTAACTGTCTATGATAACCCGAACATTTACTTTTGTGCTTTATGAAACTAAATGTACAATAAATATGATGATGGAATCTAGACGACTTTAAACATCATATGGCGAGCACGTCATAGTTTGCTTGTTATGCTTTGTAATGTCAGGACAGAACATAACAGAAAAAATGCTTAGCAGTGCGAGTACGTAAAAACCGACACTCAGTCACCGTACCTTAACTGTTGTCGTGCAATGCAACTCATTTAAACAATTGAGATGATGTTTTTCAAAATACAATAAAAATTGTTTAAACAATGCGGAATAACAATGCTTACATTCCACCCGGTTGCAAACCATAATTTTCAGTTTTATTTATTCCAAGCGTTACGACTACCACAACAAATGGAATACCTGAAAACACAAAAAAAACATGTTTGGAAATATCTATTGAAAATTAAAGCTTGCAATATTAGAGGACGTATAATACTTTTTTCAACATATGCTCAGAACGATGTGGTGTTCATGAAGACGCATTTTATGTCGTACGTGTCAAATATTTTACCCATTCAAAAAGCGCTTTTCAGTTAAATATGTGTCATGTTTCTGTCATTAGACTTGCATTATTTGAAGAAAGCGCTTTTCAGTTTAATAAAGTGCCATGAGCATGTCAACAGACTTACTCTATCAGTACAAATCACTTTTCATACCAGTACCCTGCGGCTGGACACATAGCCGCCGTTTTGACTGGCCGCCGTGATTTCTCATATATGAAATTCTTTAAAATATAGTCACCAAATAACCCACAAATTTCGATTTAAATTCTTCTTTAAAATTATCGAAAATGTACCGACGATATTAAAAAACTGAAAAGGTATTTTCAACCAATGGAAGTGGATTGAATCCGGCTTGGCAATAAAGACAAACTCTGCGAGAATATGTAAAGAACGAGATTCCCGGCGTGTTCGGGCGTTTTCACTGCTAAGCCGGATTCAATCCACTTCTGTTTGTTCAAAACAATGAGAGCTACACTGTCACAGTTTTAATATCATCGGCAAATTCTGAATAATTATAAATGTAAAAAATTTAAAAAAGGAGAAATAACGGTCAAATCATGGACGGCTTTGTGTCCAGCCTCAGAGTACCTGTACTATTTACTAGAAGATGTTTCATGTACGTGTCAATATATTTTCTCAATCATAAGCGCTTTTCAGTTTAAAATGTGCCATGTACGGGTCAATTTACTTACATTAATAGAACAATTCTGTTGGTGTGCCATGCCATGTACGTGTTAATATACTTACCCCATCCGAACAAAGCGCTTTTCAGTTGGAAATGTGCCACGTACGTGTCAAATACTTTCACAAGTGCCAGATACATGTAGAACGCTTCGACCGCCATCCAACACATCGCGGTTAAAAGGAAGTAGTGTAACAGGATAGCAACGATCTAAAACATAATCAAGTATATTTTTATCAAGGTCCTAAGTCGGTAAAATACAAATATTTTGTTTAAGTGTAGTACAGTCTGCATTTGGGAGAAGATATGCAAATAAGCAGGACAAAATCTTTTAAGGAAAAAGACTGATGAAGAAAATAAATATGAATGACTAAACAATGATGCATGTGTCGCAATATAAACAACCAGGAAATATATCAGTATGAACTGAAGAATTACTAAGTTCAGAACATTAAATTCATGTTCATATTCTTCTGATCAGAAAGCACATGAATCTAAGAAACAGATATAAAACAACAAACTAAAATAACATTATCACAAGGTTCATTACATTAGTACTTATAGTCACTGAATATACAATGTTGTCAAGATACATTTACCTTGCAACCTGCGTCACTTTTTCCTGAATATTCCTGGACACCAATCAAGAAAACTATGTCAACAAAACCAATCGACAAACAAAGATTCATGAGTATTTTAGATGGGTTGTCACGTCTTAGCTTTCTGAAATGACACAATGAAAGAAAAAGTATAAAGGTTGCATTAGTCAGTTTATTTTGTCTATGATATGAATGGGTTTATAAGCGATAATACACCGAACTCATTCGCAGAACACAATGTTAAAGAAACCAATAATCATTATATAACAGTCCACAATATACTTTTGAGTGCTAATATAGGTTTAGGAGTGCTAATAACCGTGAAAGGTACATTATTGCCATTTAATAAATTGTTTATCATATACTTAAACAAGGAACGATTATTCGTTTACATTACCGGTTATTTTTTCCGCATCCGGTTATTGGCCTACGCTGACCCATGCAATTTCGTTACTGTTTATAAAATGAATATGATGATGATCGACATACTCTATTGTAGTAAGTAACAAAGTTTCAATTCAATTATATACGTTAATATTATTTGTTTAGACAATTTCTGAATTAAGCTAACTTAACAATGTGACTGTTATTATAAACTAAATATCGACATACACTATTGGAGTAAGAAAAAAATGTTTCAGTTTCATAAAATACGTTTAACTTAGTATGTTTCTTTTTCAGACAATTACCCGAATTTTAGGTAAGTTAATAATGTGATTCTTATTATAACATTGCCATAGTAGTAAGTAATACAGTTTCAATTAAATTAGATACGTTAAAATTGTTTTGTCTTCACAACGGGAGTTGATAATGGGATTGTTATTTCAAACAGCGACATGTACTGTTGTAGCAAATAATAAAGTTTCAATTAAATTAGATATGTTGACATATGTTTATTTTTAGACATTTACCTGAATTTCAGATAAGTTAATAATGTAATAATAACGCCGAGTAAAGAAAGTCCGCATCCCACATAAGAAATAATGGAGAGTGCCACACTGTTGGCTTTGCTTAGTCCGCCGCCGGTGCTGTAAACATCCTGTTAGAATAGAAATATTACAAAATATGTGAGATCCGTTAGAAGCATAGAGCACCACCAAAAAACCTAATAGCAGACTCGGCCTGATCGAGTCTAATCATAAGAGGTAATAAAATGTGCAAAATCCCACACGCTCTCTAGCACTTTTAATAAGGACCAGAAAATATAACAATACTGATTCCAAGTACCGGAAGACTTTTTACAGCCGCTACAAGGCACTTAAAGACCAATCCTAGATGTTTTGTTTTAATGCATTGACTTGCAAAACGACGTGGTCGTGTTTTTTATTGTACCATATTAATAACGTTTTAATCCTCATAGACTGTAAGTATACTTAGAAACATTCATTTAAAAAAGAAAAACGAAATAAGCCATTAGAAAGATTACTAGAAACTTGAGTTTGATGCAAACACATTTACTTTGGAAAGCAATTTGAACATGTTTCGGCAGAAAAATACTGTTCTTGGAACCTTTTATTTAATCATTTTGGTTATCTTATAATAATGGATAAACAATGTATATTTTCTATTACATTTCTATCAATTGTTTAATAAACAAACCTCTATTCGCACAGTTGTGTATGATCCCACTGCATATTATGCGAAGTATTTTTTTATTTATGTAGGGTTTTTTTATAAACATCTGCAAAGATCTAACTTAAGTAAGCTACATTGTTCAATATTCTACAGATTATGTACACAATATTTTAGATAGTTTACCATGAGAAGAGCAAAATTTGTGAGATGATCACAATGACACACAGTATAGTCGTCAGTGGTTTGGTTAACTGCACAACCGTCAGCAGACCAGCTTTTTGTAGCTACATCCCAATACACACATGATACATTTTCACCTGCCTGGATAAAATTTACAAGACATAATCAAAAGGATACAAAAATATATAAAACTCACGTATCGTATAAAATGATATACATATGTTGCGTAAATACTACAATATTTATTTTACAAAATAGGCAACGTACATCTATATAAATTGTATACAATGTATTAACGTACCTTTTATAGAAATTTAGAAACAAAAACTGCATTCTCTATCTCTAAAATTAATGTATAATTAATAAATATCTAAGTATTCAATGGCTTGAATATCAAAAAATAAATTCTTAAAAAGATAAGGTGAAAATCCTGAAATTTATACTTTTAACTGACTGCCTCTTTGATTTGATTTAATTTACCCTGAATCTGTAATTAAATGTCCTGGGACTAAATATATTTCTTTTTGACCTATTTATCTATGATTTATTTAGATAATAAGAATTAACTCGATGGGTTTTAGACATGTTTGTGCAATGAAGTTATGTCGACGCTGTAACTTCGTGCCGTAATTATAAAATGTATAATCTCAATTGGAATCATAGAACAAATCGAAGGAAAAGTAAAATAATTATAGCAGACTCGGTATGAGCGCCCATGTGTACACTGCTGTGGATTGAAGTCTTGTTACGTGCATGGCTTTTCCTGGTTTTAAGTTTTTAGGAGTAAAAATGCACAAAAATGCAACCGATTGCCACTATCGTTTGACAAGATCTCATTGACAGTTGATTATTTTTCAGCTGACATTAATTTTGATAAACCAATGCCATAACTTTTTGAGGAAAAAAACCCCCTGAAAATGTGGAGCATAAATCATGCCTAATGTTACATGCTTTTATTTTTTTGTAAATAACACTAGAGGGAATGAACAGGAAAATCGCTTAGAAATGCTTTGTATCTTCCTTCATTTGCAAACCAGTAACGAGTATTTGTAGGCATTATAACTGAAAATACAAACTTCAAGTAGGAGCTATCTATATTAAATATATGTGAAGCTAACTGCATCAAAATAAAAGGACTGAAAAAATTATTAAAATACCATTTCCTGAAAAGAGTTATTTGAGCTGAAAAAAAAAAATGATCCCGGATGAAATATTTGGAAAAAAATGGAGACAACTCCGCAAAGACTTTATGCTAGGCTTGGGTGACTACTGACCTAGAACCTCATGCTATTTGTCCTAGTATTATTGCATAGGTTATAATATCTATTTTTGACATTCTAATGGAATTACGTTTTGCAGTAATAAAGCGAAACAAAGTGAAGGCAATATCTTAATTCATTAGAAGGCCTATAAGTGATCTATAATCTATTTATAAATTAATATGTAAAGATGTAGGTAACCATTAGCAACATGCCATAAATGCCAATAAATGATCTGCGTACTGGATTGAAAGTAAGACAAAAATTTGAAAATATCTGGCCGCTAATTGAAAGTCTGGATACTAAACTATAGGATAGCTTATTTGTTTCCCAGTGGAGCTCACTGGCAGAGTGGTCAAGGTCGTTCACTTGTAGTGTAGAATGCTTTCACGTTGGAGAGCAATCAAACTGGAAGGCTTATGACTTTAATATTTTTAACGTCTGGTTGGTACAAAATTACCATTAATGTAGCCAGAGCATTGCTACAACCTGTTGGAATAAATGCTAAGTAATTTTCCATGATTTATGTTGTATAGTTTGATATAGTCTACGTCTTTAAACAAACAAGATATATATATATTCAATGACCGGTTGCTAGGTATTTCTCTATAGGGAAGACCTGTCCTCGTATTGATAAGTTGTTGTACGTCATAAAGCTGTTTATCGAAATAATCACGATATGGTGTTCGCAAGGTTAAAACAACAGCTTACTAAATACAAATGAAACCTGAAAATGTAGGTTGTCAAGTATGTAACTTGAAAGCTACTTTCTGGACTGTCAAAGACAAATTTGACCTAAGAGTAGTGGTACAGTAATAATACTTCATTCATGTTTTCAGAAACCAGTTAAACTCCAACAAAAGGGAAAAGCTTTTTCATTTCCTTCTCAAATATCTCACGAAAGTGAAATCAAATTACTTTGGAGGTTATAAAAATCACATTACGACTATTGTCACGTTGCTTTACCGTACACTAATTTATTTCATTTAGCTTTCCCTTAGTGCGAAAACGTGTCTTTTACCTTTTCATTTAAGTGCATAAACGCTAGTCTTGCGTTGAACTGACGACATGAGGTAAAAATGTTTTAAATATATAATAAAAGGTTTTATTATTTACTGTAAAAATTGGTTGGTACAATTTTACTCGACACGACACGCAACATGCAATCAAAAATAATTTCAAAAACCACGTCAGTAGACATTTATCACAATTTCATTTTATATTTGCTTCCGTCTGCTTTTTTTTTTTAATGTTGCTAATAATGAAAATGTAACTGGAAATATCCAAACGTCATTCATTTTTTTGCACTTGCCCAGATAGTCGGCTAACCTTCGCAAGAACTACCAGAATAGATTTACCGGAAGCACAAAGCACAGCAAATAAGTCAGAGCCATACAAAATGTACATCGCAAAGTAGGCCCGCATAACAAAACCGGTCAATAGTACTTATTTTTGAACATGACCGATGCAGGTCATTGCAATTGAACCAAGATTTACATTTAAGTGATAAAATGAAATACAGATCATATTAGATGGACATGTGATGTACTTTAAATGATGCAATATGATACTAGTCTTTGAAGGATGTGTGACTTACATCAAAGTGATGCAATGTGACGACCACTGGGAATGACAGGTCTTTGATTTGTACTGATGGCACATTAGCCGCTATAACATTACTGTTAATCTTCCTTTCTGCAGGGATGACATCACCATCATCGCTGGGGAGTAACTTCGTCTCGTTGGACTGAGTTATTGACTAAACAAATTAAAAAAAAAGAACTTTAATGATAGCTACAAAGTAAGAAATACTCACACGATAATAAGATCATACAGAAAAGTAATGTCCGAACGTTTTACTATTTCTTTTAACATTTTGGGAGAAAATTGTTTCGGAGTGATTTTATCACAAAACTAATATTAAAACTGACCACCTTGGAATGGCATGTGACATAAACGCCACTGGGGGATTTAAACTGGTCTTCGATGCATCGAATCTTACTATCAATCCTTATTTAATCCTGCACATTAAACAAAGGTCAGATGCTAGGTTTTCTTTAGTGTTGATTGATTACATTTAAAATACCGATCTCATTTCATATTACTTTGCTGTATAAAACGCTGAAAGATTTAGGACATTTTGTTGTTCGAAATTGCTATAACTACTTTAAGTCAGTTATAACATAGAAATATTTCATTCACTTAACATAATCACAAGTCATTAAATGTGTATATAAATTGCATATTGTGCTAACATGTCATTATGATTTCTTACCCGCACATTTGAATAATTACATATCCAATACTATGTATTGTACGTTAATTACTTACTGAAAACAGTTTAGGATCCCTAAACACTGACATTGTCATCTTGTCTATGGACCTTTTCTGCCTGTTCGTCAAAGAATCAAAGATAGACCTCGGCAAAATGATTCCTGAATGGCCAGATGCAGTGTACCCCTCCGCTTTTGTATACGCTAACTTTGAACAAAAAAGTCTTAAATTAAATGAAAGAAATACATTTTAAAGAATCCGTACGTGTTACTTAAAAATATTAATAACAATGGAATAGTGATGCTGAATATATCAACAACCAAAACAAGATGAATGATGATGATAATTATATTAAAAGCAAACAATACAAGAGAAATGCGGAAGTTGCATAAAAGTTAATAACCTGCAAGATCGCTTGAAAAAGTATTCTGTTAAACAATTCAATCTTTTTATGGAATGTTTTTGAAAATGTTCATCGATGTCCACCATTAAAGCAGTGACTTTTTTGTTTCAGAGTTATCTTACTCGGTGATGTGGAAATACCCTGAGAAAAATTAGTAAGTTCTAAATTATCTTCGTATATATTGTTACGCCATGCTTAAAATGTTCATAACTAGATAGTAAATGAAGATAACAATTACTACAAACCTCTGTTTCAGTGAGGGTTTGTTTTCCTTTGTTTATATATGACATGGCTAGTCCATCAAAACTTGACACACTGACACCAGATACGATACCTGCGATGTTGTCTTTCACAGATTTATAATCGCCATTGGTAACAGATACACCGTCCAGTAGTGTTTCTACTGCATTTACAAGCCTTGCAAAACAAACAAAAAACTGATTTAGAGATACAATGGCTTAGTGTTGCATCAAATAAAAGATGGACATCATCATTCTTAATCTTATTTGGATTACTTCATTATGACAAACTTATTTCTAAATTTCATAATAGATAGATCTAATAATTTTAATAGATCATGACAGATACGACTTTTCTAAAATCACACGTTACATACTTTTACGTCTGGAATATTTATTGCTGAGTAAATAACAAAAACTAATTTTGATATATTCTCACATTTCTTTAAAAAGAAAACCTGTATTTTTTATTGAATTACTATGAATACTCAACTCTCAGTTTTTTACATGTTGAACTCACTATGTGTTAATACGACGAAAGAAGAAAATGTAAGTTCACTTAAAAATCATCAATAATTTTTAACCTTAGAGGGAAAACAAATGATTTATTTAGATGGGTTTTTTTTAATATGACACCGTGAGTGCCGTTTGTACAATGTAATTTCAATTAAGGTAATTCTCCATTCACATGCTGGCGCATGCGAAAATAGTTAAAAGAAGAAGAAACAATTATGGTAATTATTCCTACCGGTGATTCATACTTACACTGAAGCTGTACAGAACAAGCACATTCCCATATCGTAGAAGATTCTGATAGAAGATTCTTTTATGGCAGCTTGTAACAAAATCTGATACCACAGTATTGTTATACTTACAGTTTATGTCTTAGTTATTTCATATGTCATAGAAGTTTGCTATAATTTCTTTTAGTGGCATAAATACTTGCAATTTAACGATATGGTGATGGCTTGTGGATTTGTGACTGGGTAGACCCTGACTGATTAAAAACAACAAAATTAACCACTTTACCTATTTGATGAGTCAGACTCATCTTCAGACTGCCTCAGAATGCCTGGTGTAATAAACAGTAGATTATTAACGGTTTCAATAGTGTTGGTAATCGTATCAAATGACGCACGAGACAAATCAGTTTTTAAAATGCCGTCGATGATTCTAACTGACCAAATGACGTCATCACTAACAAACTCTTCCCAGTTGGAGGTAAGGTTACTTAAACTTGACGAGACTTGCTCAACATTACCTAAAAAGACAATAATATCACGATTTGAATAAGAATAATTGACTGCAACAATTTCTATATAATGGCATTTAATTGAAACACAGAAGTTATAATTCACTGTTAACGCAACATGAATTTATTACATCTGCTTTGAGGACTTCTACCTAGCCCTTTTAAAATATGTAAATCATTAAGATTTATCCCATTTATGTAATTTGTATCAATTTATGTCTAAGCCTTATCAATGTAAACCAGAAGGAAAATTGGCAGTTAGCTGACTGTCTGCTTTTGGAAAGTGGCAGGTTGCGGTTTAACTGTAATGTGCATCTAAACACTTACCGTTATTTATATCTGACTCGGCCAAATTATGTAATTCTCGTGAACTCTCGTCAGCATGTGGGCAATCAGATAGCAGTGGTGTTTTCCAAAGTCCAGAGTTGTCCGCCTGTTTTTCACTGTATAGAAAAATGTTAAAAAATTTCATGAAACGATTCTTTGTCATTTTTTTTTTTGCTAAAAGATTGAAGATCAAATTTAGAATTGCATGTAAATTCGGAGACTGAAAACGTTTCATATATTATATAATTTCATATACATCACACTTAAACACTTATTATTTATTATAAGATATGTGAGAAAATATCTTTAGACTCAAAGAGCTTACTTCATACAC
Source organism: Mercenaria mercenaria (assembly GCF_021730395.1). Classification (NCBI taxonomy): domain Eukaryota; kingdom Metazoa; phylum Mollusca; class Bivalvia; order Venerida; family Veneridae; genus Mercenaria; species Mercenaria mercenaria. Next base: position 22,870,264 of record NC_069364.1, on the reverse strand, counting down.
TTACTTCAAATCAACTTGAAATGCTAGTGATTCTAATGTTGACAAATTTGTACAAACCAAGCGATCATTGACTTTGTCAAATGCTAAAGTACCGAGTAGTGTAGAATGACTGCTAGCAAAAAGGTCATACCAGATTCTGGAGGCATATTTTGCAGTCTGGGCTCCAGAAAGTTGATATGGACATTGAATGAAGGCTACAGTTCCGGGTTTAGTTGTTGGCCAACTAAACTGGCCGTAGGTTGAACTCTCTGTAGTTTCTGATGGGCACGGTGCTGAAAATTACACATTGTGGCGCCGTTAAATTTCGCATCATCGTTACATGTCGCAACAACCGTTAAATGTCACACGGTTAACGCAATATGTAGCAACCATCGCTAAATGGCGCAAAATCATCAGCCGCTATGTTTCGCACTTTTAACGCTATATGTCTCAAGAATTTGCGCACCATTATATGTCGCAAAACCAACACTAAATGTTCCACTACCTATCTAAAACTGAGACATATATGAACAATTCATTGTGAATATTTTTATTTTATTTTAAGTAATACACGACACTTGAATCTTCAATAGTAAAATAATGTGGTGGTAGCTTTACGCCCAGCGAAGTCATACTCATACATTCTTAATTTATTTGTTGGTGCTAGGATATTTATATAAGGTCAAACCCAACGGAAAAAATCTCCTTTTGGGGACTGAAAATGCTGGTCTTCGTGAAAAGGTGGTCTTTCAAGACAGGTAAAGTGTGACCTTTGTAAGCAGGTTTTATGTATTTGGAGGTTGTCTACAGCACGGGTCCGGCTGTATTTGTTAATGGGAAGAAGCTACATATGTTCCGTTGATATTCAATATCTCAACCATTTTTTTAGCAGTGGAAGTTGTTTAAGAGAGTTCATCACTTCTTAAGACACACTAAATTACCAAGTAATATAACAAAAAACAAAACAAGATTATGTGAGATAAGGCCGTGACCTTATTATATTTTTTATACAAATTATGGTATATTGTAAATATATAACATGGTATATACAAAAATATTGAGAAAATATGAAAGACAAAGCTCCAGCTAAGATGCATGGAAGCAACATAGCAGCACGAAGGTGCAGAAAATTATGTTAATATGCGCAGAGAATACTATACCTATCAGGATATTGTAGTTTCTAGTTATTCTCACTAATGAGAAACAAGGCGAAGATGCTTTCAGAGATGTCCATGACATGAGATGATAACTATATATATGATTGTATATACCTGTGTTAAGCAGCCAGTCAAGGGAGCAGCATAGTCTGGCTGCTAAAGACAGGTAGGCTGCTTAAGAGAGGTGACAGCTCATTTAGTTCGAATTCCTGTAAAAGTAAAAATTATAAAGCAAAGTGCGAAGAAAGCTAAGAAAGCCGCTCGATTTCTTATTGATTTGTATAAGAAAATTGTTTTGTCATTTATTTATAATACATGTACATGTAAAGGCAATACAATACGAGCACAGTACGGATGCTAGGGAAGGGCGGTATAACAGAAACTGTTATAACATATTAACAAGAGGGCCAAGATGGCCCTAGGTCGCTCACCTGAGTAACATACCATAACAGTGTAAATATGTTTAACTAGTGATTGCATACAGACAAATATTCTAACCAATTTTCATTAAGATTGGACCAGAAAACGTGGCCTGTTGAGTGTTAACAAGCATTTTCTTTGATTTGAGAAGGTGACCTAGTTTTTTTACCCCACATGACCCAGATTCGAACTTGTCCAAGTTTTCATTAAAACAAAGTTTCGGAAAGATTGGAGTAAAAAAGTGTATATAAGCTTTTCCTTTCATTTGACCTAGAGATCTAGTTTTTGACCCCACGGGACCCAGTTTAAAATCATCCAAGTTTTATGAAGATAGAATCATAAATGTGCCCCCTACAGTGAAAACAACCTTATTCTTTGATTTGACCCGGTGACCTAATTTAAACATCAAATGTCCCAGAAAAAAAATCATCCGATTATTTCATGCAGACAAACATTCTTACCATGTTTAATGCGTGACATCAAATGAACAAGAGCGTAAACAAGCTTTTTCCTTTTATTGGACCTGGTGTCCTAGTTTTTGACCCCATATGACCCAGTTTCAAACCTGGCCTAGCAATTATCAAGATATATATTCGGACCAAGTTTCATGAAGATATGGTCATAAATGTGACCTCAAGAGTGTTGTCGCAAAGCCACTATGTTGGTTTTCTCATGGCGCGGCTCATATGTAGTTTAACGTCATCTAATATTCTCAAAAGAAAAAGAGAGAAAAAGAAAACGAAAAAAAAATAAACAAAATGCACAAAAATGGAAGGAAAAGATGAAATAAAAGTACTAGTATGTTGAATTAATAGTAATTTTGAAATATTTTAGCAAGGTACCCATAAAGGTGACAGTATACAATACTGAATAAGAAACTATTCACTATAGAGTAAAAGGGAAGGGGGAAGAAATATAGAGAAAAAGCTCAGCTGCCCCAAACCACTCATAGCTTATATACTTAACAGTCTTGTTGTCTGGAGAGAGAGAGACTTGTCAGAATAGAGTTAAAGTCAAGTAAACCTATGGCTCCCAAGGATGAATTGTTGGACAGCTGTGAAGATTTGTCTGTTGTCAGTATCAGACAGTGAAGTATCACCATAAAGCAAGGTGTTAACAGCGATAGACTGGGTGATATATTTCTTACGAGAACATTAAATTTACTTGTATAGTACTTATTGCTGGTGCATAATAATTTATAGATGCATGAGTATCACAGCTTGCTAGAACCGTTTTGATAGTGGGCTACGTAAGAAATATATTTCAGAAATTACTTTGAAATAGGGCTAGTGTTTTCACACAGGAAGATTTTGAAGTTTCCAGTTAACAAATAAGGATTGCTAATGACAGTGTGTGTGTGTGGGTGTGTGTGTGTGTGTGTGTGTGTGTGTGTGTGTGTGAGGGGGGCGGGACAAAGGAATCTAAGAAGCAATACAAAGAATGGTAAACTAATTTCCTTTGTATATTTGGCGGGGGTGGGCATATGAGTTGGGGTCGAAATGGAGGAGTAAGGAGAGATAATCAAGGCAGAGAGGATAAGGATGATGTTGGTATTAAAATATACTTCCAAGAAACAAAGAGTGCAGAAATCAAGATGCCCGCTCGATCTGAAATAATGCACGGGGCCACATAGGATGTTCCTCCGCCATTTAAGTTGGATATAATAGTTGTCTTATGACCTTAATCTTCAAACAAAGATATGATAATATACACGATTATCTTTAAGTCTCTAGTGTGCACTCCTTTGTATGAACAGACGTTATCAAGATCGGTACAATTCGCGTTACTTGCATGTGCATTTATTTGCGCTTAATAGTCTTTCAAGAAATTTGGGGGTCGATCCAAGGCCTTTTATGTCGCATATATCATACATTTTCCTATTAGAAAAATATATCTATAATCTTGAACCAGACTTTACTGAAATTAGTCACTCAGACTATGCTGAGCCTGTCTAGGTTAGCCTATGACTTGGAAAGAAGATCACTCGTTGTATATATATCGCATCGTATGGGGGAGTTGATCTTAATACAAATGTTTATTTTTATTTTTATAACACCTACAACAAAGAACGGTAGTAAGTTTAGGACACATACTTACTTTTCTTATCAAAATTATATCCAGCGATCGAAACAAGATGTCATGCAATCGAAATAAGATATCCTGAGCTCGAAATAAGATGTCATGCGATCGAAAGTATAAGTCGCACATTTGATATAAGATGTCGTATGGTCAAGATATTAGATGTCGAGCGATCGAAATAAGATATCGTGAACTCAATATAATATGTTGTGCGATCGAGGTAATAAGCCGTGCATTCGATGTAAGATGTTGTATGGTCGAAATAAGATGTCTAGCGATGGAGATAAGATACCATGCACTCGAGATAAGATGTTTGCTCTCAAGTTTAGATGTCGTGCGATCTAAATAAGATGCTACGCACTCGTTATAAAATTCCAAGTACTCTCGCGATAAGATGTCGTACACCGGACATAAGATCTAGACCTAGATCGATTACCTGAGTTTTACAGATTAACATGTAAATATGAAACAAGTTCCGTCTTATAACACCCGTGTTCAATTAACAGCTAAGAGTAGAATGCATTCTGAAATCCAACAAGCTCTTTAGACAAAAAGCTGTTCAAAGTATACAGTGCACACATATAAATTCAATTAATAAGTCCGTCCAAGGCGGAGCCAACTTTTGGTAAAAATATACATTATGCCAAACTGCTTTGTTTGAAACTGTTTATTCAATTTTAGAATGATTGCAAACTATATATGCTCTTTGTTCTTTGTATGCTGTTTATTGCATTTTGATATGGTTAACACCATCACCGTAACTTACTTTCTCTAAATGTTTTGGCAAAACAATTTAACACAAAAGAGTTTTCATGGGACTGTTCACGCTGTATGATTTGTGAAAAGTGATGACCGTGGCTTGTTAGAACATGTCGTGTAGTAATATTTATCTTAGTGCTGAAACTCAGGTGATCAGTCTAGGACCATCATGTCCCATATTTTTGAGAAGAAAAAAGATATCTCGAGGGCTCGACAAAATACCACTATATAAGAAGACATGTAATGCATTTCTTTACTTATAAAAAGAGTTTACTTTTTGTTCAGAACCAATGTTCATCTACATAACACGGGAGGCACGACAAGCAACATTAATGCCACTGGATCCAAACAGGACTTCATACGATGCAGAAGTTAAAACTTTAAATAATTTCAGCGCATGGAGTTGGCAGTGGGCTAGACATTAGGCATTTGCATACACATTCAAAAATCGAGGCGAATACCTATCTGTATAGACATTAGACATTCGTATAAACACTGAAGAGTGAAGGCGTATGCCTATTTGTATAGACATTAGACTTTTGAATAGACATTCATAGCATTTCCTGCGGATGCATATCTGTATAGACATTAGACATTCGTATAGACAAAGTCACATTTCCAAAAGCTATACGAATGCCTATCTGTATAAATATTAGATACGCGTAAATGAAAAATAATTGTTACGAATGCATTTCTGTATAGACATTCGGATAGCCATTCATAAAATTGCTCCGTTTGCCTCCATTTTTGGATGTCTATAGATACGATTGCAAAATATTTGTACAGATTTACATTCACCTCGTTTTTTGAATGTCTATACGGATGTCTAAACCACTACCACCTTATTTAAGTTTTGTGACGAGTACCGCGTCAAGGCTCAATCCCGTAAATATCCAATCAATAGCGTATGTACAGCGCAGGACCACTGAAAAGCAACCATATAGTTCGGAACAGTATGTCATTCCTAAGCCCTGTCCATAATTCATACAATAAATCAGTAGACAGATTCTTGCGAAATTTAGCGTTAAAGGTGTGACATATAGCGGGAGATGATTTTGCGACATTTAGCATGGTTGCGACATATCACGTCAGCCTTGCGACATTTAACGGTGGTTGCGACATCTAACGGTGGTACGACATTTAACGGTGGTTGCGACATTTAACGGTGGTGCGGCATTTAACGGTGGTTGCGACATTTAACGGTGGTGCGGCATTTAACGGTGATTGCGACATTTAACGGTGCCGCACGCATATTTTTCGTGTTATAACAACTGCAGAATTCCTAGGGATTGGTAAGTGCCCGAGCACGGTAGAGAGAGGGTATCATCGTATCCAGAGGGATTCTGAAGATGTTATAACAGCACGTGAACGCGAGAATCTCTCTGTTAAATCTCCCCCGAAAACTGACAAGAACAGCAGTTTTATGCTAGACTACGGATTCAATGTAGTAACGTTGTATTTAACACAAAACTTTGGTCGAACTGATTTTGCTTACAATATGTATTATCCGATTTGTCAAACACTTTGCAGGAACTCTGACAATAGGTAACAAGGTACAGTTACCTGCCCTTCGTTACCCAACTAAAGGAAGTGTATCCGAGAGAAAAGAGGTCCCTCATTTCATGATGGATTTGATTGTAAATAGATATTCTGAGCTTCTGAAAGTAGCCAAATTTTATAGATCTGATGTAAATGAAGTGAAAGGGGTAAAAAAAATCTGGAAAATCATGGTTTCTTGTGCAAATGACTGTCTGCGGATTTGTACAAAAAGTAGGCTGGACCGCTTCACTTTGTAAAAATGCAATACAGTATTCATTCTGACAGATGTGAGGAGAAAAGTAGCTGGTCAACAGGTCACTTCAAAGTGATTTTTGTGTTTCTCTTGGATAGATTTCTAAAGAGAAGGTATTTGCATTTGTCTTCAGAACATTGTGTCAAAGCCTTGCATTGATATATTTGTATGTAACCCTATGGGAAATTAATTGTACTTTGGGGCCTGATATGATGGAAACTGTCAGAAAGTAAATTGTCAATATTTTTGTCATTTTTCATTATACAAGGCTAAAGTTTTGACAGTAAATGGCTGGTAAGCATAGAAATCTGGTAAATATTTAGATTAATCATTACATTTGCTGAAATTGCTTCAGTTTCGGTGAAAAGTATACATGTACTTGAAAAATGTGAAAAATCCTACTTTCAGTTTACATATTTCTGGATATAATTTCTAATTTTGCGGGTTTTCATGCATGAAATGCATTTTTATAAGTTCTTTGTTTGAAACCGGTATGCGTAAAACAGAATGGGGTATTACAAATGCCGCGATGTGATATTTTCTTGAGTTTTTAGAAATTTGAGCTGCGGCCGAGGAAATCTGACCTAAAGTCAGATATGTATTTTTTCTATTCTTGTTTACATTAAATTGCTCATTTGGTCACTTGAATTTACACAGTACACACAGTCTGAATAGAAAAATATGTGTAATCATGATATGTGCAAGAAAAATCAGTTCAAGGACTTGAAAATTGAGCAGATTAGGCCTGAAATTGGCATATTTTAACTGATTTTGAAGGAAAACAGGCAGATTTTCACACACTAGACTTGCATATTGGTTTCCTCAATGCTTAATTGAGCATAAATCATGATATCTGAGGTCCTGGATTGTATATTTACTTATTTTGTTGGATTTCTTACACTTTTAGTACCTAAAAACCTGAAATGAGAGCGCTCGGACAATGTGAAGTTTGTCGCATAGACGGGGATTGACCGCCTTTGTACATATATGTCTACAGCTTCTCAGATTTGACCGAAGACAATTGTTCGGTGTTGTGAATAGGCAATCTGACTAAAGTACATATCCTATTACGCTACGCATAGGATCTGAGAACGACCTATTCATTGCCTCGTTCTGACGACCCTTTCGCTAGCCAATCAGAGTCTAACTTACAACATCTTGCAAATCTACCTGTAGCCTTGACTTTTGATATTTACAATTCTTATGTCATAATGTATCAGATAGCCGGTTAGATCAGTCGATAGGCCACTTGCTTTGTAAGCGAGGGGTCCTGGGTTCGAGCCCTGGAATAACTGCACATTTTTCTTACTCTTTGACATTCGAACATGTCGTCTGATTGGATAAAATAAAAATAGCAATACTGGAAATCCAAAATATACAGAAGACGAATGTGAATGGGTCGTTCTCAGATCTTCGTTTAGAAGATCAAGTACTTTAGTCAGATTGTGTGAATAGGTAAATAATTCCTTTTTAGATGCTTTTAATTTAGATCAGGTACTTTCTGAGATTTTGTAAAATTTAATAGACTTCGTTTAATTGCACCCGCAAGCGAAAAAAAAGCTAGAAAATAGAAATGTACTGGAATAACATTATCTCAGCCAGTTTTGCCATAATGACTACTTTGTACACCATGTGTGGTAGTGAGATCACATTCATAATCAGTTACCATGAAATTGGACAGGAATTTGTACACGGTAGTTGATGCAGTAAGCTGTATTCCCAGTGTGAATACTCAGTTCAGATTGTAGCCAATTTTATCTGAAAACAGTAAACATTGTTTCAGATCTAGCAGTCAGTAAAGCAAGGAGACTGGACAGACTGCTTTGTGATTGATAGTTTTGTTATTCAGATTGTTTGTTATGACACATTTTACATGTATAAGACTTGAATTTGAGGTTTTATATTACATTATCATGTGATTATGACAGTTTCAGTATGGGGAAAGGAGATTGTGATATAAATATCCATAGAAAAGTTGCTTTGATGGGCACTTCTTTTGCATTTCTCACTTTCTTTGCAGTCAGATTGTTTTGAAATTATAGTTTGCACATACATACAATCATGTAAACTGATTAAGTATTCTTTCTAAGAAATTATGACTAGCTTGACTCATATTTCAGATGTTGTTCGGCCGCAGGCCTTCCAGTCACACCGAAGATCCTGGTTCGATCACACGAAGGGTCACTTCCATTGATATTATTCACCGGAAAAATTAGGAGCACCAGTTGTAGTTTCTCAGGTTGATATTTATTAAGGTTTTTGCAGAAATTTAGCCAGTTTGGAACATCATTCAGCAGGCAGTGTTGACTCTAAAATCATTCTTTATAGAGATAGGGGCTGTTTTTGTCAGAAAGCTCAGCTGTGATACACAATGTAAGATTTTGTGTAGTGTAAATGGTCATGGTGTGTATGTTTCATGTAGAGAGTGCACTGAATGCCAATAAACTGTAAGATTTGAGTGAAATATTAATTCCAGAAAGACTCATAAGCTTTTAAGTAAGCTCACATATTGGACTTTTCAGAGCTGTTTGGCTCATTTTACCTAGGGTAGCCATAAATGAATGATCACTGAAAAGTATATGACACATATATGTACAAAAGCTATTCATTCTCATATTTGCCACATACTGGGCTGCTTTAAAAGGGCAAATTTGACAGCTACAGAATTTTTCTTAGTTCACATTTTACTTTTTCGTGTGAGTAGACTATGCGTTTTGACGTGCTTTTTGTAATATGAATAGTTTTCCTTAAAATTGGAACAGTGATATTGTAATCAGACTTGAAGTGGCTCTTAATTTGGATAGATGTATAATAAGGAAACATGCTGTTTTTTATTTTGGGTGAAAATCTCATCAAACAAAAAAGTTATAGTATTTTGCGTTTTTTTTCATCTGAAAAGTATGCGAAATTTTTTTGGCTCAGATTTGACCGATACCATGTGTAACATTGGAAGCAGTCAAATTTTAGTGCATAGCTCAACAAATGTGTAACTTTCAGATTTAATTTGCTATACATCTGAGATTGTACTGGTAAAATATTTTTTAGTTTGAAGAGACAAATAGGTCTAAATAGGTAACAAGGTACAGTTACCTGCCCTTCGTTACCCAACTAAAGGAAGTGTATCCGAGAGAAAAGAGGTCCCTCATTTCATGATGGATTTGATTGTAAATAGATATTCTGAGCTTCTGAAAGTAGCCAAATTTTATAGATCTGATGTAAATGAAGTGAAAGGGGTAAAAAAAATCTGGAAAATCATGGTTTCTTGTGCAAATGACTGTCTGCGGATTTGTACAAAAAGTAGGCTGGACCGCTTCACTTTGTAAAAATGCAATACAGTATTCATTCTGACAGATGTGAGGAGAAAAGTAGCTGGTCAACAGGTCACTTCAAAGTGATTTTTGTGTTTCTCTTGGATAGATTTCTAAAGAGAAGGTATTTGCATTTGTCTTCAGAACATTGTGTCAAAGCCTTGCATTGATATATTTGTATGTAACCCTATGGGAAATTAATTGTACTTTGGGGCCAGATATGATATAATAAGGTTATTATAATAGCAATTTGATCTGGGATGCGGTATTCGGCTCAAGTGAATTTTGCAGTTGTGCACGTTTTTCATAGAACTGTGTAAGGTCATACATAATTAACGAAAGTAGTCCGGCAACATGCAATACAAAAGTTACAATACGTCTTTTTTCTGCCTGTTCGTATTTACTTGTGAAATACATTTTTGATAAAATTCATTTAGGTATATGATGAAATATAATATCTAAATAAAGAAGATATTCAGTGTTTCAGAGAAAATGCTGATAAATATATGCGTTTAACTTATTTAACTCGTTGAATCAAAATGATAAAACGCTCGACGGAGCGTGCATTTTGTATTTCTATTCGACTGATTTTAAATTGGTATGTTTAGCATGAAGAGACATTCTTTTAATATTCTCTATTTATTCCGTACTTCTTTTCTAGTATCAGAATTCTATTTTTATATGATTCAATATCTTTGAGAATTTAGATCAGTTAATTTAGATATTAACTTCCATTATTTATACTAGTAAACTATTTCATTTAGCAGTCTTAAAGAACCGTTGAAATAGAAAAATAATCTTATTTATATTTCACTTAAAATCACCTTGGTTTGCAACTTGCTAAAAACGAAGATTATCGTAAACTTTTTTTTCCGTTTTGACATAAAAATAAATCACGTGATGTTCTTATAACCTGTGTTGCACGTGGTACCACTCCATCCGGAAGCGCAGGAACACGTGAAGCTGTTCTGTCCATTTGTGCACTGGGCACCGTTTTTGCACGGGTTGCTTGCACATTCGTTGATATCTGAAAGAACATAGAGAATCTTTAAAAAAAAATCAAACAATATCTTTATTGCACGTGTAATTTGATAACCTCGTCAGTCATTAAGTTTCTTTATGGAGGGGGTCAATTAAAAAAACAACTATGAATTATGTTTATTGTTAATACTGTTTTTTTTCCTTCTGAATAATAAGTTAAATAAAATTCTGAATCTTTTCTTTTGACTTACATTCTATTGTAGCTTTTGTTTTGAATCATTTAATTTGCATTCAGTTCGATAAAAAAATTCATTGTTCCCATGCCATCGACTGTCGAGTCTTTTTTCAGAATAGTAACAACGTTGTATGCTAATTTTACAATTTTGTTAATTTCTTGAAAATCATATTAACTATTTTAATCAAATTTATCAAAACTATTAATTAGCGCTTTATATATCTAGAAACAAATATTTGAAAATAATCCACTGTACGTAGTCATCTGATTATCGCATTATGCATTTTCTCAAAGCCTTCAAATTATTTTGCAGCCATCTACGACCATAATATAAACTGTTCAAATCCGTTCCAGTTCCGATTAAAGGTTCAAGTATGTCTAATTAAAAGTGTAGTCAATTTCTGAAGAATAAAAATTTAAAATTAAAAAGTGTAACATACTCAAGGAAACTAGAACTGAAACTGATTTGTTCAAAAACATAACTTATCTCGGTATTAATTAACATATAGTTTATGCAATTGCTTCGTACATGTACAAGTTTTTTCCAAAACTTGTTTTAAAGTAATTTCAAAGCTTTGACGTTTAGTATTATGCATAGACTGTTAGAAATGTTTCTAACGATTACCTTCTTTTGATATTAATGCCAACTTTAAAGGTTCATAGTTTCTGAAAGCCATATTAATTGTCATGAACGTAATTTATTCTTACTTCTTGTTAAATCCTATTCAGGATAATTGTTTGATTTAACAGAATATTATTAAATTCATTGTATTAGATTACCTCTGTTTATGATTATAACTGTATAAGTTAATGTGCAGTTTGACAAGTAGCTTTTTTAACACATAATTATGGTAATATCCATTTGGATGCGTCTCCACTTGCGATGGTGTATATGAACGATAAATAGGAGAATCCGTGGCCGGGTGGTTAAGGACGACGGCTTGCACCTCGCTGACACTGGTACAAAACCTCGCTTGGGTGTTGATTTCTTCGTTGGGAAAACTAGAAGTATTTGGATTTTAACAAGTTTCAAAGAATTCCAGTTCCCTGTTTCATTTAAATCTGTTTATGTTTATTATGTTTGCTACGATCATACAGTACTTGGGAAACTATACCTACTTTGCAAGCTTAAAAATGTTATAATTTTTACTTACTGAATCTTAGGCCAATGGTGACGCCAACTACATCTGGGAAACTAGTAGAAGTTTGGTAACCTCCACAACCACCAAAATGAATTTCAAATTGGTCTGTGAAAAAGGCATCTGGAATATAATCACGGCTGTTCGCCGCGCTCGCATAATCGTACCAAACGTGAAGAAGATCCGTCTTGCCGTGGGAGTAGTTTCTGTAAGCCTTATCTTGGCTGTTGTATAACAGGGAGAAATAACTGTTTGGGTTACCGTCACAATTTTTGAAAGTATAGTCTGTTCCCTGGACTTTCCAGCCTTGTGTATCATGGTAGTGATCCACTCCGGCCTTGGGTACGAAACCGACGTATAGATAAGGGGTCATGTGGCCATTTCGCATTTCGTTGTATCCAGTGTGTGAGTTGTACAATACGCCGAGATTTTTGCTCGAGTACCGCGAGATTTGTGCCGCCGTAGCGTCATACTGACTTCCGTTTTGACGCTTGTGACGTATTAACACTTCTGTTTTCTCTGTGAATAGCTGTGCTAGGTTAGGATCAACACTAATATCAGCGGCGATGAATGTATAACCATAGCCACTTTTAAATAAGCAGTAAACTGTGAATGTTTCGCCGTTTGCGTTCGCAAAGGTGTACGGTCCGCTAGGTGGCGGAGAGGTCGCACTGGTGTACACATCTGAACAGGTCTCTGAGAATATGGGTTACATGTATAATCAACTACGAAAAGTCAAAATTGTTTCAGGAAAAATATAATGTAAATATATCAAAGACTTTCTTTTGCAGTTATAATTCTAAATGAACCTATATACCTGAAATAAATGATTAAATACACAGTGTCAATTTTCTATATCAAAACTCTTACGTATGTGGAGAAGTTGTCAGTAAAAAATGACAATTATAATAAACTTGAAAGTTCAATAGAAAAAAAATAATTAGCTTTAAGCCCGACTGAAATCATTTTCAGACAGTATTGTATACTTTCTCGAGGGTAGCAGATTTAACATGTAAAAGTTGTACGAACAATTATCGATATTCTAACTGCTGGCGTTTATAGAAACAATAGGGTCTTGTTGGCCCTACATCACTCACCTTGTTTCACACCTTGCTTGGACAGTTTTGACAGAGGGTCACAAACAGAGCCAGTATTTTCGGACGGGAAGTCTCAGTTAAGTAAAAATGGGTTGGTAATGACATTGTGTGCTTGTGGAGGTGTGGGAGGGGTGTAAGAGTGGGGAAGTGGGTGAATAATGACCCAGAAATCTAAGATATAATACCCACAATTAGTGAAAAAGGTTAATTTTTGGAATCGGGTGTCCGCTGGGGTGTTAGCATTAATGTGCCGGGGCAGGGTTCAGAACATATGAGACATATGGACGGGGAGTATAATGTGATACTTAGAGACAATTTCAAGAAACTTAAAACAAAAATAGAAATATCGCTCGTGCCTGAAATAATGTACGGAGTGGCACATGGGATCTGACTCCTCAATCAAAACTGGCTAATCGCCTTATTCCCTTAACTGTAGCGTTCGAAGAAAAAGAATAGAACCCATGATCAATTAATAGCTCTAAGATGACTTGCTGTCGAGATAAGACGTCATGCGGTCGAGATAATATGTCGAGCGCCCTAGATAATTCTATTCTTTGACAACAAAGTTATAATAGTCCTAGATCGATCAACTTTATTTCACAGATTAAAGTAGGTTTGAAACAAGTCTCGTTTACAACCGGCCATTCATAAGCGTGAGCAGTCTAAGTTAAATATTCAACTAGCATATTGTTTTGCCAATTATAAAGAAACAAGACCTGTCACTATTAGTGACAAATGCCCCCGAAGCGTGCCCAAGAATGCTACAGTGCAAAATAAACCAAAATTCTTAAATAATAACCTTGACCCGAGAGACTCGGATGTGCATGACAAGTCATCTCATTATAGGGAACATTTATGCCAAGTAATTTTAAAATCGCTTCATCCCTTCATCAACAGGATAGTTAAGGACCGGACAACAGACCATGTTAACCTTGAACCTCTAAGTGTGACCTTGACCTTAGAGCTCTGTCGTCTTGTTATGGTGAACATTTAAGTTAAGTAATTTCAAAATCCCTTGATGAACGGCTTTGTTATGAATCGGACATGAAAACAGACCCTGTTAACCTTTGACTTCTAAGAGTGACCTTGACCCTGAAGCTAGGGGTTTGGGTCTTGCGCATGAACACAGCGTATCATTATGGTAAACATGTATGCAAAGTTATTTCATAATCCATTCATGGATGGCCGAGTTGTGGACTGGACACGAAACCGACCCTGTTAACCTTTGACTTTTCAGTGTCACCTAGAAATGGAGCTAGGGGCCTGGGTCTTACGCATGACACATTGTTTTATTATGGTGAACATTTATGCCATGTTATTTCAAAATCCCTTTATGAATGTCAGCGTTACAACACGTACAAAAATTTACTCGGACACACAGACGCACAGACTCACGCACGCACACACACACACGGCGGACAGTGCGATTTTATTATGCCAACCTCCGGATGCATAAAATAGCTATGTTCATTAAACGACTGCAGTTTTCATGTAGTCTGAAACTGAACAAGCTATTTAGTCCAGTTTTTTCTTTTTCTTTATTCATATAAAAATAATAAGCCCGTCCATCGCGGAAAAACTAAAACAATTTTCAAATTGGTGGAAAAACACATTCTGCCAAAGTACTTATCAAATGAGAATTTTTAAAAACAATAATTAGATATTTTTTCTTTCTGCGCTGTTAAAGGTATTTTGTTATAATTATAAAACATTATGTTTTAATATCTGTCCAGGTGATCGATCTAGAACCATCATGACCCTTTTGATTTGTTTTATTATCTCGAGCTCTCGACATCTAATCTCGAGCGCTCGACATCTTATCTCGAATGCAAGACATCTTATACCGAGTGCACGACATGTTATTCCGGTGCAAGGCATTTATCTTGAGCGCCCGACATAATATCTAAAAATATATACGTGTCCTAAACATACCACCATAAAAAAAGGACATGTAACGCATTTTAACGTACAGAAATGGTTTGACTTTCTGCGATTATTCATGACTCGTGTTCATTAACATTTGAAAATTTGACTTAGTATTTCCAAAATCATATTTGTTGATTTTGAACAGATTTTACCAAAGTATATGTGAAGACATGATTTGCTATGTCAGGCATCTGCGATAAATATATAATAAAGGATGCCTGAAAATAAACATTTATAATTTAGCGTCTACTTCTACATTCTGACGGGCTTCTTTAATGACAATACGACACAAAGTGTCGCATTTCTGTGCCCATCTACTCTCCATGTCACATGAACAGAAAAGGACTCCATAGGATTTCGAAGTTAATACCTAAAATAGTGTTAATAATGTGCGACATTTGGCGTTGGAGTTGCGACATATTTCTTGCGATATTAAGCGTAAAAGGTGCGACATATAGCGGCAGATGATTTTGCGACATATAGCAGTAGTTGCGACATTTAGCGGTGTAGGGACATTTAACGGTGCCACACTGCTATATAGATATTTTACGTGTTAAGCTTGTTACAGTTATTTGGCGACTGGAAAATTCAGAATACACCCATAATATACACAGTTTTAAATGTATTATAGTTGCAGGCAACAGATACTTACTCCAAGTCGTCTAATCATAGGAGTTGCATTTATGATAGTTTGAACAAGTTAAGCGAAAATTCACTGCGTTAACGCAAGTAAATACCAGTGAAAAGGACGTTGTAATTTTAAATTTCAACTGATAGTTAATAATAAATTGAGTTAGGGAATAAGAAATTGTACTACCATATCCACTAGAAATATCGCAACACTGAAGAAAATGTTTTAAGTGACTGGATATGATTTTTTTCTTACCTGTATTACTTGTTTCGAAAACTTGGACAGTTTTAACTCGAACACCGTTAACAGTTCTGCGACTCAGTGCCGACGCTATGGCGTCCATTACATCCGCTTTTGTGTTATACCAGATTGTAGCACACAAGACTCGAAAGGCTATGGTCACATCCGGACTCCTTTAATTTCAAACAATTTAAAATGTTAAATAAAAAAATTAAAATGGCGTAGTCATATGTTATGCCTTTTTAATTAAGTAAATATGCCCATTACTTCTACATACGTGTTTTGTGTACACATTGTACTATTAAACTGCGGGCAAAAACATATGTAAAATATAAAAATGTCTGTAGCTGTTTCTACTATTTTACATTTGCTTCCGTATGCATCAGTATGTCAGTGATGATTTCAGTTTGTCTAGTTCAGTATCGGTGTATGAAAAGTTCTAATCTGCAAAACTAAACGCAATTTTCACAAGGACTCCCGTCTTGTGAAAAATAATATTGATATTATACTTATTCATACATGTACATAGTAAATATGGATGTATGTTCAACGCAACCATATGTATACATTATTGTGTTCAACTGTTTAAACTAAACATTTAGTGTATGAAATGTGTAGAGAGATAGCTATCAAAACAGATCCTGCCTTTGCGACCAGTGCAGACCCATGATCAGCCTGCACATCCACACCCATGCAGGCTGATAATGGTCTGTACTGTTCGCTATTCAGTCAGTACATTTTCAGCGAACACCCCGGTACTGCCCAAATTGAAAGATGGACCGTCCATTTAAGAAATTTAGCAGGGTATAGACCAAAGAAACACAATACAGCACATCATTTTTGTCCTAGGTCTTTAAACGTATTTAGGCTTTTCGATGTTGTCTCCTCAGCGTCATTTTGCTTTAGGTAATAATTATAAGAAAATGTATTTTGATCTTTTAAACGACAATTATCTTTATTTTATTAACACTAAGGTAACCGAATGTGAATTAAACAGTATCTGATTAATGGAAAATGATTACAAAACACTTTCACCAGACAAATCGAGGAGTGGAGTTTTATCGTAAAAATCTAACTGTGGGTATTAATTGACTGTTTCCATGGAAATGTTGAAGAGAACACTCACTAGAATAGAAACTGTTCTTTTTTAACTACGTCACTTATGTAATGATGTAAGTGCCTACGTTGCTTGTATCAGGAAACGTTGTAATTAAAACAATAAGCATCCTTCAAAGGTACTTTTTTACAGCTCATTTACACAGATTTTCGTGTAAACTGTATAAATGACATTGAGAAAAACAGAAGGAAAAGCGGAAATTAATATTTATAAGCATGTTAATTTTTCACTTTTATCAAAAAACGTCTCAGGCAATTAACTTATTTCAATAAATTAAAATGGTATTGAAATTTGAAGATTATTAAATGGTTTTAAAAAATTAAGGTTAGACATCTAGCCGAATTTGATAAACAACTACAGTAATGTAATGTAAAGATGATTTTGAATTGAAACGTAAAAATGACCTTGACTGGTAATGTAAAAATGATTTTGACTAGTAATGTAAAGATGAATAGAAATGTAAAGATGACTTTGAATAGTAATATAAAGATGACTTTGAACAGTAAGGTAAAGATGACTTTGACTAGTAATATACACATGACTTTGAATAGAAGTGTAAAGATGACTGTGAAAAGTAATATAAAGATGACTTTGAACAGTAATGTTAAGATGACTTTGAATATAATTCTAAAGATGATTTTGAATAGTAATGTAAAGATGACTATGAACAGAAATATAAAGATGACTCTGAATAGTAAAGATGACTTTGACTAGTAATATAAAGATAACTTTGAAAAGCAATATCAAGATGACGTTTGAGTTCCTGAATAAAACCATGTTGTTCTAACGATTTTATGTGAAGGAGAAGTACATTAATTTGTCTTTACAAATAAATCATGGTCATCTCACTATTTATTGAAAAATCTCACTATTTATTGAAAATATTTTTAGCGATGGAACATTTACACTGGAATCATTTTCTTTTTTATTGAATCGCTGAAAAAAATACAATAAAAGAGTCTAAAGCTGCATGGTTTTACTCATCGTAACAAGTGTTAACATTTATAAAGGTTCAATATTACTCTGCTACTTAAAAGCATGATAAGTACTTAGAAGAACAATCGTAAGTGATGACCCTATATAGTTCACCTGTTAAACTTGGTTTTGGAATCATCCTGATAAATATTCAGACCAATTTTCATGAAGATAGGGTCATAAATGTGACCTCTACAGTGTTAACAAGCTTTTCCTTTGATTTGAGTGGTGACCTAGTTTTAAATCTCACATAACCAAGTTTCAAACTTGGCCTAGGAATCATCAAGATAAATATTCAGACCAAGTTTCATGAAGATAGGGTCATAAGTGTGGCCTCAAGTATGTTAATGAGCTTTTCCTTTGATTTGAATGGATGACCTAGTTTTTGACCCCACATGACCAAGTTTTGAACTTGGACTAGAGATGTACAGGATATAATTGTGACTTTAGTTGTGTGTAAGTGTGGTTAAAATCGATTGTGAAATGTCACTTTTATCGTGTTCACAAGATAGAAATTAACACATTTTTGGCTCTTCCATTGGTCAATCAGGGGCCGTAACTACGGAACTAATGACTGGATCTGATGAAGTCTTCATGGAATCCAAGATCTATTGTTGTTACAGATATTTTGCAAGTTTATATCAAATCAAACCATAGATAAAGTCTCTATATGGCTGCAAAGGCCAAAATAGCAAACTCTGGAACCTATGATGGGATCAAGCAAGTTTTCGTAAGTAACCGATATATTATGTCAATACAAGTTGTGTGCAAGTTTGATTAAAATTGATTTCAAACTGTGGTGTCTATCGTGTTCACAAGAAATAGTAGCTGGACGACGGACGAAGGGCGATCACAAAAGAAGGGATATATTATTGATTAGAATGGAAGAAGAAAAAAAAACACTAATATTTAGCAAATCATTTCAGCGGCAGTAAATGTATGGAGTGACCCCGATGTCAAAAAGTCTTGCAATGTTTCAATGTATCTTGACATGAACACATTACATTTTTTTTTTGTATTTTATGATACCAAGTATAGCAATGGCCAATCATCTTCAAACGAATTTTAATGGAAAAAATGTCTGAGACATAAAGGCTGTCATTTGTAAATGGACTTATCACGTTATATAACAATAACTTTAATCAGATAATTGAGCCGCACCATGAGAAAACCAACATAGTGCATTTGCGATCAGCATAGATCCAGACCAGTCTGGTCAGGATCCATGCTGTTCGCTTTCAAAACCTATTGCAATTAGAGAAACCGTTAGCGAACAACATGGATCCTGACCAGACTGCGCGGATGCGCAGGCTGGTCTGGATCCATGCTGGTCGCAAATGCACAATGTTGGTTTTCTCATGGTGCGGCTCAATTATAAAAATAACACTCTGAGCGTTTCCAAGACCTTCTGCTATCCAATTTTGCTGTAAAAGGTGTCTAGTGTATTTCACCCCACGTTACGTGACATACATTTCAGCTCAAAACAAAAATGAGGTATCACTGATTTGAACTAGGAATAGTTGGCGGTTACATGCATTTACTGATATAGTTTAAGCGCATTTATTTTCTGCAATTCATAAAGCATTTAAAGAAATTCCAGAATTGGGCAGAAAGCTGTGTTATATTCTTTTCTCTCATTATTACCATTTATTTAAAAGTAAACTGAGCAACTTACAATGATAATAGTAATGATAATAATAGTAATGATAACAAGAGCTGTCCGTAAGACAGCACGCTCGACTTTTCTCAGTGCTTGACTCTGAATTAGAGCTTTGCCGGTAAAAACTTTAACAAAAAAAACTTAAGTTAAAACTTTAACAAAACAGTTAAAAGGGCCATAACTCTCTCAAACTTCAAACCAGAGTTATGGGGATTGTTTCTCCAGATGCAAATTTTAACAGCAGATAAGTGTTTTAAGTTTTAAGTCAAAAGATTTGATAGTAACACAGACATTTGACTTTATCAAAAATTTAACAAAAAAATCTAAGTTAAAAAGGGGCATAACTCTGGCAAAATTCAAATCTGGGTTATTGAGATTGTTTCTTCTGGTATAGACTTTGATAGTATATAACCAATTTAAGTTTCAAGTCAATAGCTTTGATAGTAACAGAGATATTTGACTTTATCAAAAACTTAAACCAACGGTGACGGTGATGCTGACGCCGTCGCCGGGGCGAGTATAAATGCTCTACTTTTTCTTCGAAAAGTCGCGCTAAAAAAAAGATGGTAATAATAATCAAAGGAAAATATGAAAGAGTACTCATCTAGAGCAGATGGATTTACAAAGCGTATAAAATTCTTTACCGTAAGTCGACAAAGTTCACTCTATACGCCGCTTTCTGGTTCCGTATATAGTTACTGACCTGAAAATTGGATTATTGAAACAGAATTAAAAATGATATACTATCATATTCTAGCATTTCGTCTGCGATGGTAAAATTCAACAACAACACGTGAATATTTTTAGCATTTCATCTGAGCATGTATAAATACGGCAAAGAATACTGGTACCATGTATCACTTTTCTAAGAAATTTTGGGTATCATACAGTGAATAGAAATTACATACATTTGTACCTCCATTTCTTTTTTCTCGCCATTTTCCAAAAAAAGGTACTTTAATGTGTCAGTTTTAATGCACCATTTCCGTAATAAGGTTTTCCTTGATGTGCTCCATAAATAAAACAATACAAAAGAACTCCAAGTGTGGTTATCAGAAGCTTTTTATTTTTCGGCGACGCCGTCTAAATTCGTTTTCGTTACCTATGCCACGTGACTTCAGTTTGCAAATCAAAGTACTTGATAACGCATTATAGATAATTTATCAAAATGGAAGATTTATGTAACACTCTGCCTGATTGGACGAGAGTGTCAATTTCTTTCACTCTGTTGATTGTGCTACGCTGGGTGAAATGTAGACAAAGTGTTTATCCTAAACGACGCTGTTCACAGTTTTAAAGCTAACTTTGGCTCAGTATATTTAGCAAGAATGTTGATATATCTCAAAATAATAAGTAAGTTTAATAAATATGATAAAAACCTGTTCAAATACCAACATATATCAAATTAAAGAAAGAGCTGAATACGGTCTGCGTATCACATGAATAAGGGTGTGATAAGAGTCTTTTATGTAGAGAAGTGCTTTTTAAAAGATTTTCCTTGTTACAATTGTCGTCTGTATATGAAAAGGTTTCTTGCTTTTTGACTTATTCAGATTGCATATTAAAATGAGTATTTGTTTGCTTTGATATATTTGTTATAAATTATTTAACTGATTTATTATATGTGAATATTTTTCTTTAGTATGGTATGCAAATATTGAACTCAGTTGAAATCTGTTTTATTATATACCGTATATGCTATGTAATGACTGAATCTCATTACTCTGAAATGAAGGTACGCTGCATAAGTTTATCTATGTGATATGACTACGGTCAAGCTTTGCTTATGAAACAGAAATATTGAAATAATTACAATTGTATGTTTTGCTTGACCTTCACATTTTTGTAGGTGTGACGTCATTGTCCAAAGATTCATGAATAGCGAATATGCATTTGTTAAAGCGGGATCAGTTGGCCTATTTTAGAAATAAATAAAAATAATAAATAAATAAATCCTTTAATTGATTTTTTCTCAAGTATTCTAATCAAACTTGATTTGTAGCATCTTTATTAGGCCCGCAGCCAACTTTGTTCAGCTGGGACATTTAACCCCTTTTAGGGGCTGCTAGAGCTAAAACTAGAAATGCCTTTATACAGCGTCTCATGAACAGCTTGGTGGATCTTTGTCATACTTGGTCTGGAGCATCATTATAAGGTCCTCTTCCAAATTTATTTATATAGGAACTTGGTCCCTATTATGGACCACATTAGCTAAAAATAGATATGCCTTTCTTCGCATTAACCACTAAAATGTAATGGATTTTTATCAAACTCGATGTGTAACAATATCGTAAGGTCTCCTGCTATTTTGTTACAAATGGGGATAGGGACCAATTTAGCTAAACATATAAACACGTTTAATGACCTCTTCTCATGAACCGCTTCATGAATCTTCATCAAACTACTGCTGTAATTCGTCTAAGGATAAACGAAACAAAACTGCAACCCTACGAAACCTTTGCGAAAAATTAAAAGATAACCATTTAAATTGTTAAAGTGCGATATTTAGTTTTGCAATTTGAAAAATGTTAGATGAAAGATGAATGTTAGATGAAAAATTCATAAACTTCTTTCCTTATTACAATTCGCCGACCATCATTTTTAATGATATTTCTTGTTCAAAATACATTTGATTTTTTTTTTTCAATTTATCACTAAACCCGATTTGATGGGGGCATTTTCCATTTCAAATTCCGGTCAATTTGTGAACATCAAAAAGTTTGGCTTCACTTATTGATAGGTTATTTAAAAAAAATAGAATATCTCAATTAATGCTTTGAATTCATTAATCAGAAATATGTTAAACTATGTACATTTTGCACTTAAATATCTTATCTAAAAAAATATAATATCCTGGTCAAATATAGTCTACTGACTATATATATGTATATTCAAAAACTATGTCCTATGATAACCTATAATATCTAATAATAAAAAAAAATCCTGGGTTGAAGCCATAACTGAATATCTGACTTTTTTTTTCAATTTTCTCTTTTTAACATTTCGTTCCCTCTCTGGTCATATTTATTATGTCAAAAATTAAAAGGTCATGCTGTAAATACTTTTTGTGATATTTACCTGGGCTGGTATTCATAAAGCTCCTAAGGGAAAATTTTCCCTAAGGCACTTACTTAAGGAAAAGTTTCAAAGCATTTTGTGGACAATCGTCGAGATAGTTTGAATGATTAACAATATTGTCACATACAGTCTGGCATAGTAATGAAGATTATCAATAAATTTTATAAAGTCTACACTTCTTTTGTGCTATGTTGTTCAAGAAATTTTACAAAGTTAAGGATTTTCCTAAGTTTTCTTCTTAGGAGCTTTATGAATACGGGCCCAGAACTCAAACCAGCTTATACGTATATTACAAAAGGATGAGGACTAGATATGAATAAAAAACAAAACTTAAAGACTATGTTTACTCCAAGGAGCCAATCACATTCGAGAACCAGCTTTTGTATATTTTTGTATATTCTCTTGATTAAAGGTACAAAAGACCAGTTACATAGCGTTAGGTCCCTATCATAAATGCATGCTTTATCTTTTTTACATTGATAGATATCGGAGTATTTCAACTATTTAAGACAAAAGGCATGTTTTAAAATTGTATGTAGTTTCTGAATTCAATAATTTTTAATCTATCTTCGTTGTGCAACCAATATTGGGAAAGACGAGAGGGGAGGGGAGGGGAGGGGAGAGTGAGGGTCAACTGTAATAGTTTTATCAAACTTTCATATAACTGAAAGTCCAACTAAATATTATTATCTTACATTTTTATCATACTTTATGCAAAGTATGTTTAAAATCACATTTATACTCGTGATGAAATAACTCATGGTTTTGAAACCTGGGTATGAAAACACCGCCGGTGAAAATCTATCTTGAATGTATGAAGCGCTGTCACACCTCAAAATGGTAGCAACGCATTTTGGTATTCACTTCCAAAATTCGGCCGAGTTTTGGTTGCGACAAAATGCGTTGCAAGGATACATACATATGATGTGTTAAGGATCGTGGAATGGAACGTATTTTGGTAGTTTCTTTTCTACATCAGGGACTGTGCTCATTTTTACATTACGCACAAAAGATAGAGATAAAAGGAGGGATTGTCTCCTATAAAAATGGTGGGGGAGGGGGTTCGGAGTTTCCCACCCGAGATATAGTTTTCGTATAAAAACAACCAAAATGTAGATTCCTGAGCGTGTGAAAGGGGCATCAAACGACACTTCCTATGCAATAACATTGTATTGTTTTGTCGGAAGGACAGACCATTGAGATTTTTTTTAAGCAAGAAAATGTTGAATTCTGTAAAACGAATTATAAATGTGGGAATGGTACGTGGGTCCTCCATCTAAATGCTTTTTTAAATGTCCCACATAAACATAAATGGTGAATTCTGTGCGTGTTTTAGGGGTCTTAGATAAATATTTCCGGCGAAAAAGATTTTTTCTCTTTAAATGTGAGGGTTTCGAGAGTACACCACAGACACCTTTGAATCACAAAGTAAAAGAATGGCAAAATGTGGGCGTGGGCTTACTCGAATAATTTTCCCAAAACTAAATTCTCGGTCGTTAGATTTAGATTTTTATTTTGGTGTATACATGAGAGTAGTATTTTAAAGTCCTCCCCGGATAACGCACGGAAATGGTGGGTTCAATGTGTTTAGATGTACAGTGTAGTATATTTCTATATATATAGTCAAACCTGTCTATAAAGACCACCCTTGGGAGAGCCAAAATGTGGTCTTTATTTGGAGGTGGTCTTTATTCACAGATTAAAATATACTGTTAATGTTAAAATGGGAAACAAAACATGTGGTCTTTAGAGACAGGTGGTCTCTGTGGAGAGGTGATCTTTAACACAGGTTTGACTGTATATGTATATCATTTACTCAGAAACAAAGCTTCCTCTGCAATAAGGTATACAATGTTACGTGTCTTATTATTTATCTACATATGTAAATGCGAAATTAAAATGATTTTCTCTAAATATTTATCGCAGATTTTGGCTTTTTTTCTTCATTTGTATACGACGTATTATGTGAACATTTGCGGAGGGTGGGCGGGCGGCTCCAAAAGTTGTTCGCTCTCTAACTTGAGCAGTTCTTATCCAATGTTCACCACATTTCCGTTTTGCGTAGGATGAGTACATATCCAATGCATTTTGCTACCACATTTTTGTAAATTACCAAATTGCATTGAGTGAACACATTTTAGTAGTGACTACCACAACTCGGCCGAACTTTGGTAGTGACTACCAAAATGCGTTGCTACCATTTTGAGGTGCAATGGGCACAAATAAGTATATATCATCGTATGTTTAAACTTTGAAAAGTACGTTTACCGAAATCTGATTAATCTATTTAAGTTTTATATTTATCGCAAAAAAATAAATAACTAAAATTTTACAATAAAAAAAGTTATGACCTATCTGGTAATTTTACATAAAGCCATATAAGATATCATAGTGCTTTCGATACAAGCCAACCATTTTATATATAAATACATTCAAATGAGCCACACCATGAGAAAACCAGTCTGGTAAGGATCCGTGCTGTTCGCTTTCAAAGCCTATTGCAATTAGAGAAACCGTTAGTGAACAGCAAGGATCCTGACCAGACTTCGCGGATGCGTAGGCTGGTCTGGATCCATGTTGGTCGCAAAGCCACTATGTTGGTATTCTCATGGCGCGGCTCAATTCAATGTAATTCAAGTACCTCATTTTCCAAATTCCTTGTGAAACTTTTGTAAGCTGCCGAATTCGTGTCTCGCAGTTGTGACGTCATCACCTGATTTAACGTAACCAATAACGTCACGTAAAACTGCCTCGTGGTATCTGATAAAGAAAATAAATGAAATATTATTATACATTCATGCGAGTGGTTAAGGATGGCGACTTCGGGTCACTTGCCTCCAGACTCTGTGCATTCGAAATTTTGGTCGGGATTACGTGAGTCATCCATCCATCTGGCTTTTATGGAAGGTCGTTGGATCTGACCCAGGTGCCCGCTCGTGCACAGAATAATGTAATAAGGGCCGCCAGGGGTCTACATTTACAACGTCGCCATATTAATAGGAACTATAATAATTATTGTGTCATCAAACGTTGATGATGAACTGTAATAAATTAAAAGAGTTTTTAAAATAAAATCTTACTGGTCTCGTCACGTGAGTTTGAGAGTTTGTCAGGATTACAGAAATAACACGTGGTTCCGGTTCCGGTACCGTTCAAGCATGTTTCTCGGTTACGCTGTTCTTGATATAGGCATGAGGTATAGTCAATACAGCCTCCAGACACACTCAGATGACCCGGATAGTAGTAGTGCATCTGGTTGTAGCACACCGACTGAAACAGTAAGTAAGTACGTTAGTAAGTAAGTACTCGAGCATGTACGTACACGAGTAAATAGGTAGGTAGATCTACCGTACAAAATTTTAGGTAAGTAGGTAGGATAGTCGGGTAGGTAAGTAACACTTTCAAGTCCGTGTTTAAGGAAGTACGAGCGCTCTTTTAAGGGTATCCTCCATTCTGAAAAATGTTTCTTCAAATATTTCTTTCTAGCAAATTTTATACCAAAACTTAATGCTAAATAATTACTATATGGCTAATTACGTACCATTTAACGATTCTACGAAAATGCGAAAATGTTTTTGTTCACCCTTATTTTTGGCTGGCATTTGCCTAAAATTCATTGGTCAGTAATGTAAACAAAACAAAGAAGAGATATTTGTTTTCAAAATTAAACCTTTACTGCACCGACAGTATTTCATCATACATTTTGGCATGAAACCAATGCCATCAATGTTAACACGGTGTCATATCATTCACGGGAAATGTACTCTAATCTAGTACAAATACTATTGCTAAACTTCTTGATCTATATTTTCTTCTCTTCCTTTTGGTATAGCTTTGATAATTTTGTATACACTATAATTTTATAATTAAATTCTGCGGGAAAAGCAACTGATAATGTTTTACTTAACATATGAGTCGAGGACCGCATTTGAAATGCTACTTTCATGGGTTATCCTTGGTATAAAATCAGCAGGGAATATTTACGTAACAGAATCAAACTTGAAATAACTTTTATATAAATTTTGTTTATTATTATTAAACCATTGTCAATTTTTATCACTTTTATTAAAACTATCTATTCGTGGTTTTTATTTATGTTATGTAATACTATTTAAATGTAAGTCACATGTCAGTTTTAGGAAAGTTTATCTTACAAGCCTATCTTACGTAATGCAACAGAGCTACTTGTATTTTTAAATTCTATACACAGTCTTATACCAGAATAAAATGTATATGAAATCTATCTATCTCTAACCTATACCAGAGCAAAAGCATTACTTCTGTCGGAGAACATCAGGTGTAGCGTTTATAAAAGAAATCCTGTAGCAAATCAGGTAAAAGGAGGTTTTCGTAGCTAGATTGTTTTTGTTTTTTTTTCATTTTTGGCATAAATTTTTCAAAAATGAGCTAGAAATGCCATTTTCCCTGGGACTTTTCGACCAAAAATGTTAATTTTTCTTCATAATGTCCGAACATTTTCAAATTTAATAAACCTGGCTTACCTAAACGAATTCTAGATGTAAAGTTTACCTTTCAAGAATATGAAATATTAGTAATGATAGAACCGACTGAAATATCATTCTGCTTTGTGCTTTTTCTATTTGAAGCTCAGACATGGATTGCACTTGTGAAGATCATAAAAGTCTGGTGTTCCAACAAGAAATTAAATTGCACATTATATTCTCATGGCAATACCTGATTTGCTGTTTACTGAGTGGCAACCTTGATCGAATTTCCTTATTCTGCACAATAATTGCATTTAAACCTAATTCTTCTTCCTAAATAACTTTGTCATTTGCAGAATGTTAATTTAAGTACCTGTCGACCATTGTCTGAAGCCATTTACTTAGAACAGCCTGTAGTGCTTTATGCGTACAAGGAAATGCCTTTTATAATTGTTTTAACATCGTGGGGATTATATTCGTTAGATGATTAATAGTATTGATATTGAAGTAATAAAGTCATTTTAGTCGCATACTTCTGTTAAACTTTACATAAGGCTGTAAATTTTATGTTAAAAACAGATGCAATAGCTGTCCAAATTGAGGTAATGCATGATTAAATATGGGTAGAAAACCACCAATTTTAATACTGCAAATGAACTTTTACATTTAGAGCCAAAAAGAAAGATAATAAAAAACAATGTCCACTATGTTAATCAGCGTTCAGACTTTTGTCAAATATATATGCGAATACAATAACCGGAAATAGAATTTACCAAAAAATCAGTACGATTTGTGTTAATAATGAGAAATGTGACAGCCACACTATTGAAGGCATCATGAGCTTTTTAACCACTCAGTGACATATACTTCTTTGTCTTGATTATTTTTGTAAATGTTATTTAGTAGCGAGTGAAAATGTTCCTGAACTCGTTAAAACAGGTCAACCGTGTTGTTGTACTTTTAAAATAAACCGGCCCGGTTAATAGGTTAGTTAGGGCTACGATATGTATAATATAATAACTGTACTTTGCCATCGAAATATTTCTATAAAATGCTTCTTCCCCATGCTTCTTCCCCTTCCGTTTGGATCCGTCAATGTTTACAAACACGTTTGTTTATTTTGGACTGTACTGTAATTGGATATTTTGATTTTTGTGAGATTTTTTTTAGTAAACACTTACCTAAAATGGACACCGTTTGCTCCTTTTCTATCTAATGGAAATGTGTTAGTTAATGTGAGCTTCAAAGTTAGATTTTGGCTAATTGTCTATCATAACAATGTTACAAGTATCCGTTATTTGTGTGATGTCAGTATTTGTACATACAAGCAGTTTAATTTGTTCTGTTGAGGTAATAACCTGGATAACATGAAACTTTTCCAATGGCTAGATAACAAATTAATATGACTGTGACATTGTACAGAAAACTGTCTACATAAGCAAGTGAATGTGGCTGGCAGAAATATGCTGCCATAAGTCACAAAGGGATTCGGATTCAGTATTATTATTAAGATATGTAGATTTTAAATCATCTTGGTCCGTATATCTATTACATAGACTGATAGTACTGAATAGATCAATAGAGCAGGGAAAGAATTCATATCCCTTGAGAAGCGAAAGTATAGGGATGCAAAACACTTCTAGCACCAAGTTATACAACTTTATGTTTCTACGCGTTAATTGTATGACAGTCATTATTTTAATTATTTCAGTATATCTTTGTATTTTTATGTTCTTATTAATTTTCATATAAAACGTAGTTCTTAATAGCCAGCCGGAACTAATGTTGCATCATGTTTTTATTTACCTTGTTCAACAGCATGTTTCCATTTTTATTATGTCTCTCTTAACTGTGCATTTCAAACTGAACTACACTACACAATTTAATATGTAAATTTAAAAGCTTTAAGATTTAATAATTTAGGCATGCAGTTTATATGAACAATTCTTAGAGGGATACATTTGTTACATATGAAGGCTCATTTTGTTACTAGGCGGTCTGGGTTGGAAGTTGAATAATTTGTACCCAAATAAACTACACAACCTCTAGGATGGTTCATATATGAGGGCTGAGCTCATTAGAAGCAACATTTTCGACCGCGTCTTGGCTGTTAACTATGCATTATTTGATCAAAAGAAAAAGGCCAATGTAAATTCTAAACAGATGGTTTAAACCTTTTTATGAGCAGAAATGTTCAGTTCTGGTAATTTAGGGAAAAGTTCTTTAGGGCAAAGTTCTGGTAATTTAGGGAAAAGTTCTGGTAATTTAGGGAAAAGTTCCGGTAATTTAGGGAATTTCAATTTTTAAGTAGACTTATTTGCAAATAAATCCCATCAATCTTTAATTTCGCACATAGAACATAAAATACATTTTACTTACCGGCTCCACAGACAGGACTAAATTGGTTCCTGTGAAACGTTTAACTTTATAACAAAAGATATCTTCGCTCAGAACATAAAAACTCACATTTGGACCACTGCAGTTTGTAACAGTCTGGTTCCTACAGTCTCTTACTCCAACAGCGTTTGAACACTGGTAACAGGATGTGGACGGAACAAAAAGAGTTTCACCTGCAAACAGTAATAATAACACACTAATAAGTTAGTGGTAAATCTAGACTCGATTATGAATATTTTAAATTGATTTTGCTAACTGCCTTTCCCGTAGATTTACTGACAAAAATGTTATTACATAATGATATACATTCATTTAATGTAGCAAATGAAATATTTCGTTGCGGCATACTTCAATCAAACTAGCTCTTCAACCTTGCAAAGTCACAACTAAGATCCGTCACTCAAGAACGGACACATTGTGCATAGATGAAAATAATAGTTCTTTCGTTTCGAATATCTATAATGCATCTACAAGAAACTTTGTTGAAACAGACCGTTCCTTTTACTCTGACAGTGTATATACTTACCTGATGTACATATGGTACTAGCTGGTTGCTGTAAAGTGGAAGTACTGCAAGGCTTATTTTGTACCGTCAATGAAGACTTTCTAATCTCGAAAAATTCGTGCAGAAGGTATTCTTCACAGCCGCAAGTTAGCTGGTTGCTTTCAAGGTTACTATGAAATTAAACAAATATATTCATACAGATGTTTGATATAATTATAAGTATTCTAAATTTGAACTGATTCTTTTCATCATTGTTTATAATATCATATTTGCACACGTGACAAATGATTCTACATGTACGTTTGTATATTTAAGTTTTTCTTAGGGAGAACATTTTTAATGTAAAAAAAATGATGATATTAGTATATTGGCATATAATGTTAATAATGTACAAACTGTTCTCACTCTTTTGTCATGATCACAATATGATTCTTCACAATGTAATTAGTCAGACAGACAGATAGACAGATACTTTTATCTACAATCAGGTTCTACAGCATGTATACATGAGAACAACATGATTTATTATATTAACAAATGTGGGTGTATAGACATAGCAATACTGAAACAAACATTTACATAGTATATATATATATATATATATATATATATATATATATATATATATATATGGGGACAGTTTGTAGTTTTAAATAGGTTATAATTCTAGTTTCTATATGATGGACAATACAGTTAACGCGGTACACATTCACAAGGGTGATACTGACCTTGAATTTATCGACTATTTCAGCGGAAAACCCCATGTGCGGGGGTGTTTACGGTCTCAACAACGTCATATTGACAGTGACAAACAGAGTCCATACAATGTGTTGATAATTTTTTTAACAGTGATAACGATTTGGCACCTCAACAAAGGTAGTTACAAAATGCCCTACTGACTACTGAGGTAAGATATGCAGCATGTCTTTATCTATACTCATAATGCATTACTTGAACAACAATGACTTTCATTTTATGTCTTGTGGCCCGGTGTCCTAATGGAAATATAACTGACTGTAAATCCATTTGTTCGGGATTCGAATGCCAGTCCTAGTACTCGAACATTCTGAAATGCTCTCGTGTGACAATAAGAAAAGCGGGCTACGCATGTAACGGTGCTCCAAACCGGACACGCGAATGAACCAGTCTTTCTATCCAATTAGACCTAGGCTAGTTAGTCAGATCTGATATGCCTCTATCTTAAATTTCTTGATCTACCTCTTGTCAGCTAGAGAGAATTTGTCGCATTGACCGTGACTGCCTTTGTCCGTATATATGTATGATTAGCACCTTTGAACTTAGTGCTATAATAATTTTGTTATATTTCGTATAATACATCATTCAGACAACAAAAAGATTTCAAGAATATGAATATTATTTTGCACTTAAATTGACATCACCAACATCATTTTCTGTCGTAACTCTGAAAACACATGGGTTCAGATTCTTGTTGTGTTCGTTTAGTCTCAGTTGGCTTTAGATTAATAAAAAGCGTTGTTAATTCGTGTCGAACCACATGTTCGTCAAGTATATGGGTGGTGTAACAGCTAATTTCTTTCTATCTACTAAGGGACTGATAACCTGGAACCTGTATGCTAACGTGGAACCAGTTATTTCACATGTCCCGTAAACAATAACCATGCAGCTAGTGCCGGTAACTTGGAACGAGCAGTAACCCAAACAAATGAATTAAGTTATAAAATACCTCTATTTTCGTTTTTTAAGTCCAGGGTCTGAAATACTTACATTAAATATACACTCGGCAGCGTGATGAAAGCATATCTGTTGATTGTTTTTATCTTGTTGTTTGATAAATCGCTGAAAAAAAACAACAAAAATGCTTTATGTCATGAAAGTAACACACTATCAAATATGCAAAATATGCAAGAAAAGAAATATAGTCATACGTACAAATTTCATTGTTTTCCCTTTAACAACTGTCAGCATTTCAGTATTTTACTATAGTCATACTCACAGAACTTCCAAAGCTGGTAAATGGCTGAAAACACCTCTTTCTATCGCTGTCAGCTGGTTGCTTGTTAATATTCTAAAACAGACACGCAATAGGTATTCGTAATAATTTTGAAGTGAAGTAAATGAGTGCAGAATCTTAAAATAGACAACTAATAATTTGACCCATATTGGACCATTTTTCCCGAAATCACATTTTCATACGCGTGAATAAAATGATTCTGATTGTAACAAATGTGCATGGGATCTCATTTTTTCACACAACACAGTCAAATATTAGTTTATAAATCCGGTAATTTGCAAACTCTTGTTTGGTACCATTTATTCATGTGTCACAGGCAGACGGAAGGAAGGAATGACGGATAAATTTCGAAGGCAAACATTAAAACTTAAATATCTGGTTCTCAGGACGATGATGATGATGATGATGATGATTCCAAAAATTTGATGCCGAACTAAAAGGCAGGGTCAGAATTTGTGCCAATTGTTTACCCTATTTTTGAAAAGCATATATATCACTTTGAAATTGGGAAGAATAAGATTCCATTCTTTACAATTGTGTGAAAATGCAACATGGGAAATATATGGTTCTAAAAACCGTAAATATTCATTGGCTACACGGCACGAGTATTTCTGCAGCGGAAATATTTTTGCGACTTTTCAGAGCATTATTTCTACGCGAAAGACCGACAACTTCTTCTGTCGATGAATTTACTTTATAGGCGCTAACTCTTATCAATGATATCAAAGTTTTTCATACTGAAAGGTTTTGAGCCGCTTTTCAAAATTTTACAAAGTTATGTTAAAACATTTGCTAACATGTGTATATAACTATGATTATTTGCTAAATACATTTAAATGTTTTGTGTGATTTTTCTATATCTAACCAAATATTACTAATTATTAGCTACATAAACTCTATAGTTACTATTGAGCAGGCTGTCGGTATAACCGACACCCTATGTACTTACAACTGGGTCAGTTTCATCAGTCCATTGAAGCTTCCAGGCTCTATCTGGTATATCAAATTGGCTTGGAGATACCTGCAATAAAAAACAATATATATTGAATTATATTCATGAAAATTGTTTACATCTAAAAAAGTTGTACGTTCGCTGACCATAGAGTAGAGTAATCAAGTAGGTCTTACAATGTACTGAAATGTTGTCTAAAATTCTACACAATGGCCTTATGAGGGTAGCATTTTGTCGCCAGGGTATGGTGGCTGATTTCTGCCATTTCATTATGTTCTTGTCTGTCGAGTTGTTGTGCTACTTTGTCGTTCTTGCTTGTTGGTGCCTCTTGAATGCGCAAACATTCCATCATCAGCCGCCGCCAATCCTTGGATGTATCGTTGCAAGTTTTTGTATTTGATAAACTATTAAATACCAGACATCATATCAATAGTTCGCCTGACATATTCCTTGTGAAGAATTAATGTCTACGAGGCAACCATGATAAAAATATACTGTTATAAGAGATATGTCGGTTACGTGAGAACACGGGTTTTTCATAACAGTGAAAAGAAATAAATCTGTTTTACACAAATATCTTGTCTTCGAGGCCACGCACGTGCAAGACGACATTTTGTAGGTTTTTTGGATTCGCAAAGTTTTGCCTTTCTTTGTT
Organism: Mercenaria mercenaria; assembly: GCF_021730395.1. Lineage (NCBI taxonomy): Eukaryota > Metazoa > Mollusca > Bivalvia > Venerida > Veneridae > Mercenaria > Mercenaria mercenaria. The sequence continues at coordinate 22,836,744 of NC_069364.1, read as the reverse complement.
AAAAGCGTGTCACAATTCTTGGACACTCGCTGTTTTTGAAATAAAGATATATGACGTAATTCCAGACTGGAATCTCCTCGCAGCGTATAAAGTTCTTCAAATCTTTATAACATGTCAATCATAGGTTCCAATGTTACGTACCAGACTGCTAGAAACGGACATATGGAGGCTCTCTGGAGTGGATGCAGACCTAATAGGAAGTGTGATGGATTCAGACCTGGTAGAAAGTGGGGCGGATTCAGACTGGGATGGATGCAGACCTGGTAGGAAGTGGGGTGGATGCAGACCTGGTAGGAAGTGGGGTGGATGCAGACCTGGTAGGAAGTGGGGTGGATTCAGACCTGGTAAGAAGTGGGGTGGATTCAGACCTGGTAGGAAGTGGGGTGGATGCAGACCTGGTAGGAAGTGGGGTGGATGCAGACCTGGTAGAAAGTCGGGTGGATGCAGACCTGGTAGGAAGTGGGGTGGATGCAGACCTGGTAGGAAGTGTGGTGGATGCAGACCTGGTAGGAAGTGGAGTGGATTCAGACCTGGTAGGAAGTAGAGTGGATGCAGACCTGGTAGGAAGTGGGGTGGATTCAGACCTGGTAGAAAGTGGGGCGGATTCAGACTGGGATGGATGCAGACCTGGTAGGAAGTGGGGTGGATGCAGACCTGGTAGGAAGTGGGGTGGATGCAGACCTGGTAAGAAGTGGGGTGGATTCAGACCTGGTAGGAAGTGGGGTGGATGCAGACCTGGTAGGAAGTGGGGTGGATGCAGACCTGGTAGAAAGTCGGGTGGATGCAGACCTGGTAGGAAGGTGGGTGGATGCAGACCTGGTAGGAAGTGTGGTGGATGCAGACCTGGTAGGAAGTGGAGTGGATTCAGACCTGGTAGGAAGTAGAGTGGATGCAGACCTGGTAGGAAATGGGGTGGATGCAGACCTGGTAGGAAGTGTGGTGGATGCAGACCTGGTAGGAAGTGGAGTGGATTCAGACCTGGTAGGAAGTAGAGTGGATGCAGACCTGGTAGGAAGTGGGGTGGATGCAGACCTAGTAGGAAGTCGGGTGGATGCAGACCTGGTAGGAAGTGGAGTGGATGCAGACCTAGTAGGAAGTCGGGTGGATGCAGACCTGGTAGGAAGTGGGGTGGATGCAGACCTAGTAGGAAGTGGGGTGGATGCAGACCTGGTAGGAAGTGGGGTGGATGCAGACCTGGTAGGAAGTTGGGTGGATGCAGACCTGGTAGGAAGTGTGGTGGATGCAGACCTGGTAGGAAGTAGAGTGGATGCAGACCCGGTAGGAAGTGGGGTGGATGCAGACTTGGTAGGAAGTGGAGTGGATGCAGACCTGGTAGGAAGTGGGGTGGATGCAGACCTTGTAGGAAATGGGGTATATGCAGACCTGGTAGGAAATGGGGTGGATGCAGACTTGGTAGGAAGTGGAGTGGATGCAGACCTGGTAGGAAGTGGGGTGGATGCAGACCTTGTAGGAAATGGGGTGGATGCAGACCTGGTAGGAAATGGGGTGGATGCAGACCCGGTAGGAAGTGGGGTGGATGCAGACCCGGTAGGAAGTGGGGTGGATGCAGACCCGGTAGGAGTGGGGTGGATGCAGACCTGGTAGGAAGTGGGGTGGATGCAGACCTGGTAGGAAGTGGGTTGGATGCAGACTTGGTAGAAAGTGGGGTGGATGCAGACCTGGTAGGAAGTGGGGTGGATGCAGACGTGGTAGAAAGTGGGGTGGATGCAGACCTGGTAGGAAGTGGGGTGGATGGTGGATGCAGACCTGGTAGGAAGTGGGGTGGATGCAGACCTGGTAGAAAGTGGGGTGGATGCAGACCTGGTAGGAAGTGGGGTGGATGCAGACCTGGTAGGAAGTGGGGTGGATGCAGACCTGGTAGGAAGTTGGGTGGATGCAGACCTGGTAGGAAGTGGGTTGGATGCAGACTTGGTAGAAAGTGGGGTGGATGCAGACCTGGTAGGAAGTGGGGTGGATGCAGACGTGGTAGAAAGTGGGGTGGATGCAGACCTGGTAGGAAGTGGGGTGGATGGTGGATGCAGACCTGGTAGGAAGTGGGGTGGATGCAGACCTGGTAGGAAGTTGGGTGGATGCAGACCTGGTAGGAAGTGGGTTGGATGCAGACTTGGTAGAAAGTGGGGTGGATGCAGACCTGGTAGGAAATGGGGTGGATGCAGACCTGGTAGGAAGTGTGGGGATGCAGACCTGGTACGAAGTGGAGTGGATGCAGACCTAAAAGAAAGTGGGGTGGATGCAGACCTGGTAGGAAGTGGGGTGGATGCAGACCTGGTAGGAAGTGGGGTGGATGCAGACCTGGTAGGAAGGGGTGGATGCAGACTGGTAGGAAGTGGGGTGGATGCAGACCTGGTAGGAAGTGGGGTGGATGCAGACCTGGTAGGAAGTGGGGTGGATGCAGACCTGGTAGGAAGTGGGGTGGAAAGTGGGGTGGATGCAGACCTTGTAGGAGGTTTGGTGGATGCAGACCTGGTAGGAAGTGGGGTGGATGCAGACCTTGTAGGAGGTTTGGTGGATGCAGACCTGGTAGGAAGTGGGGTGGATGCAGACCTGGTAGGAAGTGGGGTGGATGCAGACCTGGTAGAAAGTCGGGTGGATGCAGAACTGGTAGGAAGTGGGGTGGATGCAGACCTGGTAGGAAGTGGGGTAGATGCAGACCTGGTAGGAAGTGTGGTGGATGCAGACCTAGTAGGAAGTGGGGTGGATGCAGACCTGGTAGGATGTGTGGTGGATGCAGACCTGGAAGGAAGTGTGGTGGATGCAGACCTGGTAGGAAGTGGAGTGGATGCAGACCTGGTAGGAAGTGGGGTGGATGCAGACTTGGTAGGAAGTGGGGTGGATGCAGACCTGGTAGGAAATGGGGTGGATGCAGACCTGGTAGGAAGTGTGGGGATGCAGACCTGGTACGAAGTGGAGTGGATGCAGACCTAAAAGAAAGTGGGGTGGATGCAGACCTGGTAGGAAGTGGGGTGGATGCAGACCTGGTAGGAAGTGGGGTGGATGCAGACCTGGTAGGAAGGGGTGGATGCAGACTGGTAGGAAGTGGGGTGGATGCAGACCTGGTAGGAAGTGGGGTGGATGCAGACCTGGTAGGAAGTGGGGTGGATGCAGACCTGATAGATGCAGACCTGGTAGGAAGTGGGTGGATGCAGACCTGGAAGGAAGTGGGGTGGATGCAGACCTGGTAGGAAGTGGGGTGGATGCAGACCTGGTAGGAAGTGGGGTGGATGCAGACCTGGTAGGAAGTGGGGTGGAAAGTGGGGTGGATGCAGACCTTGTAGGAGGTTTGGTGGATGCAGACCTGGTAGGAAGTGGGGTGAATGCAGACCTTGTAGGAGGTTTGGTGGATGCAGACCTGGTAGGAAGTGGGGTGGATGCAGACCTGGTAGGAAGTGGGGTGGATGCAGACCTGGTAGGAAGTCGGGTGGATGCAGAACTGGTAGGAAGTGGGGTGGATGCAGACCTGGTAGGAAGTGGGGTAGATGCAGACCTGGTAGGAAGTGTGGTGGATGCAGACCTAGTAGGAAGTTGGGTGGATGCAGACCTGGTAGGATGTGTGGTGGATGCAGACCTGGAAGGAAGTGTGGTGGATGCAGACCTGGTAGGAAGTGGAGTGGATGCAGACCTGGTAGGAAGTGGGGTGGATGCAGACTTGGTAGGAAGTTGGGTGGATGCAGACCTGGTAGGAAGTGGGGTGGATGCAGACCTGGTAGGATGTGTGGTGGATGCAGACCTGGAAGGAAGTGTGGAGGATGCAGACCTGGTAGGGAGTAGAGTGGATGCAGACCTGGTAGGAAGTGGAGTGGATGCAGACCTGGTAGGAAGTGGGGTGGATGCAGACTTGGTAGGAAGTGGGGTGGATGCAGACCTGGTAGGAAGTGGGGTGGATGCAGACCTGGTAGGATGTGTGGTGGATGCAGACCTGGAAGGAAGTGTGGTGGATGCAGACCTGGTAGGAAGTAGAGTGGATGCAGACCTGGTAGGAAGTGGGGTGGATGCAGACTTGGTAGGAAGTTGGGTGGATGCAGACCTGGTAGGAAGTGGGGTGGATGCAGACCTGGTAGGAAGTTGGGTGGATGCAGACCTGGTAGGAAGTGTGGTGGATGCAGACCTGGTAGGAAGTAGAGTGGATGCAGACCCGGTAGGAAGTGGGGTGGATGCAGACTTGGTAGGAAGTGGAGTGGATGCAGACCCGGTAGGAAGTGGGGTGGATGCAGACCTTGTAGGAAATGGGGTATATGCAGACCTGGTAGGAAATGGGGTGGATGCAGACTTGGTAGGATGTGGAGTGGATGCAGACCTGGTAGGAAGTGGGGTGGATGCAGACCTTGTAGGAAATGGGGTAGATGCAGACCTGGTAGGAAATGGGGTGGATGCAGACCCGGTAGGATGTGGGGTGGATGCAGACCCGGTAGGAGTGGGGTGGATGCAGACCTGGTAGGAAGTTGGGTGGATGCAGACCTGGTAGGAAGTGGGTAGGATGCAGACTTGGTAGAAAGTGTTGTGGATGCAGACCTGGTAGGAAGTGGGGTGGATGCAGACGTGGTAGAAAGTGGGGTGGATGCAGACCTGGTAGGAAGTGGGGTGGATGGTGGATGCAGACCTGGTAGGAAGTGGGGTGGATGCAGACCTGGTAGGAAGTGTGGGGATGCAGACCTGGTAGGAAGTGGAGTGGATGCAGACCTGGTAGAAAGTGGAGTGGATGCAGACCTGGTAGGAAGTGGGGTGGATGCAGACCTGGTAGGAAGTGGGGTGGATGCAGACCTGGTAGGAAGTGGGGTGGATGCAGACCTGGTAGGAAGTGGGGTGGAAAGTGGGGTGGATGCAGACCTTGTAGGAGGTTTGGTGGATGCAGACCTGGTAGGAAGTGGGGTGGATGCAGACCTGGTAGGAAGTGTGGTGGATGCAGACCTGGTAGAAAGTCGGGTGGATGCAGAACTGGTAGGAAGTGGGGTGGATGCAGACCTGGTAGGAAGTGGGGTAGATGCAGACCTGGTAGGAAGTGTGGTGGATGCAGACCTGGTAGGAAGTGGGGTGGATGCAGACCTGCTAGGATGTGTGGAGGATGCAGACCTGGAAGGAAGTGTGGTGGATGCAGACCTGGTAGGAAGTGGAGTGGATGCAGACCTGGTAGGAAGTGGGGTGGATGCAGTCCTGATAGGAAGTGGGGTGGATTCAGACCTGGTAGGATTCAGACCTGGTAGGAAGTGGGGTGGATGCAGACCTAGTAGGAAGTCGGGTGGATGCAGACCTGGTAGGAAGTGGGGTGGATTCAGACCTGGAAGGAAATGGGATGGATGCAGACCTGGTAGGAATTGTGGTGGTTCAGACCTGGTAGGGTTCAGACCTGGTAGGAAGTGGAGTGGATGCAGACCTGGTAGGAAGCGGGGTGGATGCAGACCTGGTAGGAAGTGGGGTGGATGCAGACCTGCTAGGATGTGTGGAGGATGCAGACCTGGAAGGAAGTGTGGTGGATGCAGACCTGGTAGGAAGTGGAGTGGATGCAGACCTGGTAGGAAGTGGGGTGGATGCAGTCCTGATAGGAAGTGGGGTGGATTCAGACCTGGTAGGATTCAGACCTGGTAGGAAGTGGGGTGGATGCAGACCTAGTAGGAAGTCGGGTGGATGCAGACCTGGTAGGAAGTGGGGTGGATTCAGACCTGGAAGGAAATGGGATGGATGCAGACCTGGTAGGAATTGTGGTGGTTCAGACCTGGTAGGATTCAGACCTGGTAGGAAGTGGAGTGGATGCAGACCTGGTAGGAAGCGGGGTGGATGCAGACCTGGTAGGAAGTGGGGTGGAGTCAGACCTGGTAGGATTCAGACCTGGTAGGAATTGGGGTGGATGCAGACCTGGTAGTAAGTGGGGTGGATGAAGATCTGGTAGGAAGTGGGGTTTAACAGGTCTATCAAAGGTGTTGAATAATGATTTTGTTTTTGTTCGTTCATAGAAAGGCTTTGTCTGACTTCTGGTGCCGGTGTTTCTGTTTGTTTTTTGGTTTTGTTTCCGTACTGTGGCAGTGAATCTTATGTCCTGTGAGAAGTCAAGGTCCACTTTAGGTCACACTATATACTGAATAACATCAGGAGTCGGGTGTGTAGTCTTAGGCTGTCAAGAGGTTCTCACTCTAAGTCCCAAATTACTTTTTGTGACACACCTCGGGTTTTACCCTGGAGACCATGTTTTGCTCTGCCTAACCGTTGGACAGAACTTTGAATGCTTAGCACCGCCCCCTCCCATCACACACACTCACGCCACCTGGAATACTGTCTCAAAGAGTTAGGGCAAAGAATCCTTACTCCTCATACTCTCCAAGCGGGCAGAGCGATCCTTCATTGTCCAAACTCCCGTAAACCTATTTGTTGTTATTGCCTATTTTTATCTGTCAATTATATAAAATAAAGTAATCTCAGGTGTGTCTTTCGGTTATATAACAGATGACTAATGTTTGATATCGTCTTGCAATGGTTGTTTGTTTGTTTTGGGTTTAACGCCGTTTTTCAACAGTATTTCAGTCATGTAACGGAGGGCAGTTAACCTAACCAGTGTTCCTGGATTCTGTACCAGTACAGACCTGTTCTCCGCAAGTAACTGCCAACTTCCCCACATGAATCAGAGGTGGAGGTCTAATGATTTCAGACACAATGTCGTTTATCAAATAGTCACGGAGAACATATGCCCCACCCGAGGATCGAACTCGCGACCTCTACCTCCTGAGCTAAGCGGGCGGGTTACTCTTGCACTATACAAGTGCATTAATCTACTGTTTACGTTCAGGTTTAACAGTATATCACAAAACAACAGAAATTTTGAGTAAACGAAAAACATCTTGCCAAACAACTTATGTGTCCAATACTTGTTTTACTGTTCTGTCCCATAGAATTGGATACTTAAAATATTCTAAAGGAGTTGTCCCCCTTTAAAGAAGAATGTCATTTGTAAAGAAATAAATGTAAACACTTGTCAAAAACGATGTTTTACTAGTTATGTTAAGTTTAAACACTACATTGTTGCAAATGCATCAAAACGAAGACAAATAACAGCTTTTTAAAAATGGATTTTTAAGGCGCTGAACTGTCCAGAAGTGTGGCCCGTTCATGCAGAATTCAATAAAGATATGAGTAAATTGACATTGGTTTTGTAGAATAATATGCATGTTTTATAATTATGCTGTTAAATTTTCATATAAAGCAATGCTTTCTTCCTATGATGTTCAAACTTTTTTCTCTGAACCATGGACCTAGCTCTTCACATCACCCAGGTATTAATAAATTTTGGAAAGAAAACAATCGTCTAAAATGTCAAGATGAATAGTCAAGTGCGAGTGCAGTGAAAATGACCATTGGTATACAATTTATTGAACATTGCAATAAATCCTAATAAATAACAAAGTATTGTGCAAAGGGAATAAACCATTTCGAATAAAAACAATAAAATAATCTACATTACTAATATCTACTTTATAATTTCTCAGTAACATATGAGCCGTGCTATGGGAAAACCAACATAGTGGGTTTGCGACCAGCATGGATCCAGACCAGCTTGCGCATCCGCGCAGTCTGGTCAGGATCCATGCTGTTCGCTTTTAAAGCCTTCTGGAATTGGAGAAACTTTTAGCGAACAGCATGGATCCTGACCAGACTGCGCGGATGCGCAGGCTGGTCTGGATCCATGCTGGTCGCAAACCCACTATGTTGGTTTTCTCATGGCACAGCTCATATATACATTCTATGCAAAACTTGGAAATGAAACTGTTGAAAATATTCACCCCGACTGTGGGCGAGTAGGTTTAAGAAGTAATTTTACCCGATCTTATTTATCAAAAGATAATAGGTAAGGGTAGATTTCTCATACTTACAGTATTGAAAGCTTGCGAAGATTGTTTAGTGGACCAATGTAAACGTTGTATATCTTATTGTTCGACAGATTTCTGAAAATACAATATTTACGGTTGTACATGTCGGGTATCTATATATTGATTACATGAAAAAAATACATCTTTTCTTTTGTCAGTCACGTGTGCATTTAATATTGAGTTTTCGGTTACCATAATATGCATGTATGATCTATATCTAACTCCATGTAACAAACCATTCTATATATGAATAATAATATTTTCAACATATTGTATTAAAACTACAAAATGTTAAAAAATGTTGCTAAAATGCGACTGACCAAATTTTAAGCCAATATTCACTTGCGAAACCAATTAGACACCTTTGCACAGAATTCTTCTTTGGTCATGCCAAATAAAGATATTCTGGTAAACATGATTCCTTTTTAACTACATCATACAGCTAAAAAAAGAATGTGAGACACGTCTTAGAAAAAAAAATGTTTTAATCGACTGTTGTAGTTGACTGTGTCCTTGTAATTACAATATAATTATACAAATGTAATGGCGGACCGAGTTATGTTTCAAAAGCCAGTAACTATTTAAAAGATGCTTTAATTCAACCGCTGATACATTCAGCTTTTAATTGAATAAGCACTTCAGTAGTACTCGCATTTAGCAATTAACATTTGACAATTACCGCTTGCCTGTCAATATTCGATATTAAGCATTTGGCAAGTAGCATTATGCATTAACTATTTGTCATTCAGCATTTGGTTATTAGAATGGCACCTACGTATTTCAAAGGTAACGAGTGAAAATAACATTTTAAGCAAATAACAAGTTTTTCCTGTTGCTATAGACTTTTAAACACATCGATAGTTGAGGAAACTATTGGTAATTTTACTCAACCGCTTTATCAAAATCACTCTTGAGAAAATAATCGCATTCCGTCATCATCAAAAGTTATATTATTACTAATTCATAACTCTTAACTCAAAAGTCACATGTCATTATTCAAAAGTCAAAAATTCAGCGACAAAATATGAAAGGTCCCACCGGCCTTCCATTCATTATAATGTAAGTTCTTATTAACCCTTATCATGCTAAACACGATTGATTTGCCTTTGTGACCAGTGAAGATCATGATCAGCTTGCACATCCGTGAAGTCTGATCATGATCTCCACTGTTCGCCATTCAGTCAGTATCTTTTTGGTAAGCACCCCTTTTAACAGTTAATGGTACTGTCCAAATTGAAAGATGGACAAGTTCATAATAGAAATTTAGCATGGTAAGGATTAAAAAAGTATATAATGTGAACTTACAACGTCGTTGCTGTTGATTTATAACCTCTAGGGACGTAGCCAATTTTCCTCGCCCTACAGTCGTATGTTAATGATGATGGCGTCTTCGTGCAGTTACACAGAGCGCCCCCTGGAAATGACGACGAGCAGACGTCAACTTGTGACGTTACCGCGCAGAACGAACAGACGAAGAGAAATCCAAATGTCAGTGTTCGGAGTTTGAATTGATCCATTTTAGTAGCTGTAATGTCCTGAAAAATACCAAGTGGCATTTTTGAAATACTAGTTTATCACAACGTATACAGTACAATAACTTTATACTCCCCATCCTAATTCGAACTTGTCATTTATACTTTATATACATATTAGTGTAAGTACTTACGGATTATATCTTTCTTCCGCCTAAGGAGTGTTACGATGACAATATATCTTATATATTTATATTCTTCAAGGGTGTTCTTAACGAAATCAGTTTTACATCTACTACCCACTACATCTACTACCCACTACATCTACTGCCCACGTAATACAGACCATGTGCACTACATATTTAGTTACATGAAGAAATAATATTAAATGTTTAAATTGCACGTGATGCTTTCAAAGTAGACTAGCCACTAGACTGATAATAAAGAATTTGTCACAAAATTTCAACTCTTTTTTTTCATATTTCTTTTATTTTATGTAATATCTATTTTAGAGATTTTCGCAGAGTACTTATTGTAATATTATGATATTGGATAGGATGTAGGCTGACCATATTCACAATTTTACAAAATTAATAAAAAAAAAAGAAGATATGATAGACTAGGAGCTAGTCTACTATCAAAGCTTAATTAGATTTAGCTGACAATCTTTTTAATGAATGACAGTTTATATTCAGTACCACGAGTTTTTAACAGTCATACACCTACGACTATTCTATATATCATACTACAATTATATATGAATTAATAAAACTAGGGAATTCACACACATCTTTTTTTCAATAGATATTAATATATTAATGACTGATATCAAATTTTAAAGAAGTATCATAAATCAAAATCAAGTTATAAAACCAACTGAAAAGAAGTTTAATCTAAAACTGACACCTTGCTCAAGATCATGTTGTGGTGTACCTTACTAGTTCCTATCGTTACTGAACAAATATACATAAATACAACCGAACAAAATCAAATTGAAACACAAGAGAGCGAATGAAACGGTCCACTGACAGCAGTGTCTGACTAATGGTCCAGTGGCAATACAGTATTATTTGACAACACAGTCTCACTACGAAACTAGGGGTCATGTGTTCCATCTCCCGTTCCTTTCACTATCCTCTTTTTTTAAAATTTGCTTACAGACTTCTAGAGGAGACGTCTGTATGCGTTACGCAAACTGCCATCGTCCGTTTTTTGCATATTTAGCGTACTTGTAGCATGCATAAAATTTATAAATCTCGAAGAAACGCTGCCGAAGTTTTTATACCATATTATCCTGTAGTCTTACAATTTAGGAGAGTTCTTTATCTCTTATAATAATTGTGTTTATATTGGACGGTTTTCATATCATTATAATAATGTAAATGAACACGTATTAATATGAGCCGTGCCATGGGAAAACCAACATACTGGGTATGCGACCAGCATGGATCCAGACCAGCCTGCGCATCCGCGCAGTCTGGTCAGGATCCATGCTGTTCGCTAATAGTTTCTCCAATTCCAATAGGCTTTAAAAGCGAACAGCATGGAGCCTGACCAGACTGCGCGGATGCGCAGGCTGGTCTGGATCCATGCTGGTCGCATACCCACTATGTTGGTTTTCTCATGGCACGGCTCAATTATACTGGTGTGCTTATGTTAATTACAATAAACATGTAAATGAACACATGTTAATTTCCTAGTGAGCTTATCCCATTAGCAATAGACATTAAATGAAGCCGTGTAAAATAACCTGGTGAACTTTCAGCAATACAAATATATATGTAAATGAACACATGTAAATATTTTAGTAAGCTTCTATCAATAGAAATATATTATTACGGAAATGGTCACATGTTAATAGCCTGGTGAGCTGGTCTTAACAGCAAAAGTGCATGTAGATGAACGCATGTTTATATCAAGGCGAACATCTCTCAGCAGAACATATACTGGTGTACAGCTTCTCTCAATAGAAATATTCATGTAAATGAGCACATCTTAACATCCTGTTGAGCTTTTGATTTTATCTTATTGCGGCACATTTTGCAAAAAAACTTCTTGAAATTTCAAATTATTAACCCATATTAAATGAATGCCTTTTTTTCTCGAACTTCTGTTACCCCGAAAGTCCGTAACTGGTTAAACATAGTACTCATATTCGAGATTCACCGGCATTTATTCGCTACAGCTAGTGTTTACATTAAATACGTTGAGAAAATATTGGCAAATTTGCATAATGTACTTATTGTCCAATATACAACACTATTAAGAGGTCGTTTAAAGACTGGATTATAAACTTCATAAAGTTGAATCATAAAATAAATATTGTAAACATTGTTTTCCTTCTCTTACCATAACATAAAGGTCAAATGAAGTCTATTTAAGAAAATAAGATGTTGACATATTTTTCAACATTTCGCTATTTACATCTATACAGTAGAGTAAGATTATGAATTTTCACGTCAAAAGTGGTGTTTTTGCAGGACGACGTCCGATTTTAACCCTAGTATACATTGATATATATAACACGCGGACAAAATAAAAACCTACTAATTTTGCTGTAACACAATACAATGTTGATCCGTTCATACATACTTGTAACACTGTCAACCCTTCGTGACGTAAACAGATTAAAACACTCATATGACAAATAATGATATCAAATTTTAATTAGATATTACATGGCAATATAGCACGCACAATATGCAACACTTTCTACCCTTCGTTACATACGGATTAAGATACTCAAATGACAAATAATGGTATAAAATTTTAATTAGATATTACATGGCAAAATAACACGCATAATATCTGCTCTTCGGACTAAAACGTAGTATGTTGTTTATTTGATTTTATTTTTGTCTTTTTGTGGGGGATGGAGGGAGGGTTGAAGTCACGCTATAATGTTGACGTTAAGGTCAACATCTGTACGGAAACCGTAGAGTTTCACTTGCAGGAGAAATACTTTTACACCCTATGCCTTGTTGTGGTACCTGGGTTAAACCTAGTCTCACTGTGCCTTGAGATACAGTCGTCCTATACAGGTCTATCTCTTTCTAATGTGTTTATAAGTTTATTTATATTCGCGACCGGTAACCCATATGGGCGACTCCTCCAGGAGACAATCAATAATGTTATAGAAGGGGGATACAGAAGACGCTCCAATGCCAAAAGATTTACTGGTTCTTTAGCGTGCCAAGTGTGAAGCACCGATACATATGGGACTCTTATCCAAATGTTAGAAATGTTTAGTTGGAGAAGCGGCGGCTCAAAGTCACGAGCTCTGGTTTCGTAGTCAAACAGTGTTACCAGTGGACCACTGTGTCCGCTCTTTTCTGTATAGACCTAATGTCTATGTTTACAAAGGTAACAAGTGTTTTTCTCACATAACAAATGTACGTGACACGGCTACGGTAAACTACTATAACAAATGTACGTGACACGGCTACGGTAAACTACTATAACAAATGTACGTGACACGGCTACGGTAAAATACTAGCCTGTCAGGTGTATAAGATGAAATACTCGATATCAACTCAGTTTTTAAATTCCCTAATTTTCTTCCTTCGCGCTGGTATGAATATGAAAGCTAAAATTTTATACTCTTTACCAGATTTATGTAGTATCTTGTCATGATAAATACGTTCAAATTTGCTTTACATATAAAGACACCCAGGCTGCCAATGTCATTATCTAGCTACCAGTACAGACATACAGCGAGCTGAACAGACTGACAGACCAACAGAAAGCACGTCTGACTTACAAAGCCTAGCTCTTTGCGTATATCTCTTTGAGATAGCCAGCCTGTTTTTTTAAAGTACCCATTAAACATCGAAGCCAGCCTCTTAGTTGGATGGGAGAAAGTTAAGAGCATTTCAGAAATGTTCAGTACATGAACAGATTGAAGACAATAGTAAATATTCCTTGCCGAAGTATTGCTTGATAAGTTGTAACGTCGAATATCAAATTTTTGTCTTTTAACAATTGATTTCATGCTGATTGTGAAACGAAATAAGTCCTACAACTTACATTAAGCACTTCCGACATTACAACTCAATCCTGATGGAATCCTTTGCCACGAAGACATTTTCATAAGGAGCGTGAAGCTATAGAGTTTCTGGTTATGCGGCCTGGGGAAAGTAGCCTTGAATTCCTGTACGCGAAGAGGGCCGAGTGTGCTAACCCTGATATCTTATATTTTAACCGATATTTTTTATTCAAATCATGAATAAAAACATAGGTGTAGAATTACTGAATGTTTAAATTAAGTCACGTTTTTTCCTTTCATGAATATTTTTTGCTGTATAATGTTATCACATTATACTGAAATCGGAGCAAAAATATGACACGCTAGTTTCCCACTACAAAATGGACTATTGTCATAAATCGTCGCCCCCGTTCAGTATTTCATATCTTTTATCTTTCGCTAGCCTTATCTGAACCTGAATTGAAGATGAAAGCGTTTTTGAAACGCAGTTCTTTTCCCACTCTGCAGATTTTGTTACTGGTAAAACATGCAATTTCCAATGCCCTCAGCCTATTACTCAGCTACCTTTCCCGTCAAGCCAAATTTAAGCACATAATTTAGCCGCGTCATGAGAAAACCAACATCGTGCGTTTGCGACCTGCATGGAGGCAGGCCAGTCTGCGCATCCGCGCAGTCTGGTCAGGATCCATGCTGTTCGCTTTCAAAGCCTATTGCAATTAGAGAAACTGTTAGCGAACACTATGGATCCTGACCAGACTGCGCGGATGCACTATGTTGGTTTTCTCCTGGCGCGGCTCATATATATACCTAATGCAACGCTAGACTATTTTAAACACACTATAAATCATTCAAAAGGATATATACAATTTAAACAAGAAAGTGATCCTCGATTTTCAGATATTTCAAAAGTTGATGAAAACATGTGAAATAATTTTATAGCATTTATGTCTCATCTAAAAGAAAATGATGTCACGTATTCAACAGTCCTTAGTGCAGCTACATAAATTGTTTTGAGTTACCAATATTTATAGACACTTTTCGTCATTTTATGCGCACAAACACATTAACTGAACTTTCATCTTCACAATTCCTTTTTTAAAGCGTCCTATTACATATTATTTATTAATTGTCTTTCAAAATTAAAAAGACTAATACAAATGTTTTGTGATAAAGGACTTCTCCAAAGCGGCTTTTCGATGTTTTGATGTTGGAGAAAATGGCCGTGCTGTCGGCAATTATATGTAAACTGTAACTGAAATTTTCATACTTTGTACGGCATTTTCATTAAATTAGACAGCAATGCGATACAAACAAGTGATCTTACTTGTTGTTACTAGTGTTCGAAATTTCCAAAGATTAGGGATTATTTTCTTATTTAAATCTGATATACCCACTTAAGATAACTATGACACTGTATACACAAACTTCGTCGGGAACCTCAAAGTGTTTATTAGTGTAAGTTCAATAAGTGCGATTTTATGTGTTTTCATGTCTTCAGTCATGTACATGTACATTTATCCGGCCTCCATCCGCTGTATGTTAAATCTGGATCTTGGACATTCAATACATTTGTCCTCTACTGGCTTTTGATATAAACAGAATTTCACTTTTTTTTTCTTCCATTGGCTTTTGATGTTAACTGAATTTTCACATTTTTTCTTCCGCTGGCGTTTGATGTTAACTGATTTTTCACATTTTTCTTCTACTGGCTTTTTATGTGAACTGATTTTTCACATTTTTTCTTCCGCTGGCGTTTGATGTAAACTGATTTTGCACATTTTTCTTCTACTGGCTTTTGATGTAAACTGACTTTTGTATTGCTGTATATTGGCTTTTGATATAAACTGATTTTTCACATTTTCTTCCACTGGCTTTTGATGTTAACTGATTTTTCACATTTTTCTTCTATACTGGCTTTTGGCATGAACTGATTTTTTTTTTGCATTTGTCCTAGATAAGCTTTTGATATAAACTGATTATTGCATTTTTCTATTGGCTTTTGATATAATTTACTTTTTGCAGTACCCTTCATAAAAAATGTTTCCAAATGTGTTAGTACAATGTAATGCTTTAAAAGTACATTCAGTAATTGGTAGGATATATAATTACGTAGTTAGAATTTTCTTCCATCTACTTTTAACGTATGCATTTTTACGACTGAATGAATATAATATTATATCCTTGAACGTTGATTTACTTCTCATTTTCATAACAATACTTGCACTGCAGCTCTGCTGCATAGGGTACACATACGTCTATCAGTATGAGCTAATCAAAAGATGGCCAATTTCCATAAATAAGTCATCAATAAATTGATGGATAGAATGACTAAGCACAATTTGAATGAAATATAAAACCATATAATAAATTACATCAACAAAATATGATTACGAAATTACGAGCAACTGAGCTACATAAGATATATGTATTTCACACCATTTACTTTCATATTTATTTTATGTTAAAATTGGAGATGCAGCGTATTCCATTGCCTTTCGCGCACTGGTCCAGTCAAGCGTGTCTGCTACGGTTTTGCTTGGTTGCAGTTCTATGCTTCTGTTGTATTTTCTTAAAGATTTACTATCTATCACAACATACTTTAGCCGTAAAAAGCCTCGCCGTACTTGTTATCTTTAATTGTAATTTAGGATTGATGTGTCCATTCAATGTAAAAGAATAATA
Organism: Mercenaria mercenaria; assembly: GCF_021730395.1. NCBI lineage: Eukaryota > Metazoa > Mollusca > Bivalvia > Venerida > Veneridae > Mercenaria > Mercenaria mercenaria. Next base: position 22,820,734 of record NC_069364.1, on the reverse strand, counting down.
AGAAATCCACTTAAGTGTGAGATGAGCTGTATGTATTTCATTATCTAAAATGGGTAAACAAAACAACCAACAACACCTGTGAGCTACAAAGAGAAAATCGCCATCATCAAGGCACTAACGAGACCAAGGATAGAGGAAGGTTCTTTTCATCTCCTTGGTCGGTCTGAACAAGTGATGTTGGCTTTGCTTACGGCACAACATGCTAAATGCTCACATTTACAAGAAATACAGACTGGCACCATCACCAACCTGTCAATGTGGTGAGGAAGATCAGATTACGCAGCACATATTCCAGAGATGTAAAAGGCATGACCCGGAGCGAGCTGCGACTTGGCCGATAGATACCTCAATCCACCAGAAACTGTATGGAGACATTGAGGATCTGCGGCAAAGAGGCTACAGGTCTGACAGTGTAGTGGCGTACGAAGAAGAAGAAGAAGAAGAAGAAGAAGAAATCTCAAGTTTGAAAACGCGTTTCGTATTTTAAATACTTCTACAGGCAAACTTACATTATCATTATCTTTCATACACATGTACTCAATCAAGCAAAGTCTGATATTGTTTTTCTTGGTTTGAAAGATCGTCTTGATGAATTGCATACTTTTAATTATCAAGGGAGAACATGTTAAAGCGTATGTTCATAATGTTGTGTCAAGGCATAGTAGGTTAAAAAGCATTAGTATGTTGTATCTAGATAAAATGAGCCGTGCCATGAGAAAACCAACATAGTGGGTTTGCGACCAGCATCGATCCAGACCAGCCTGCGCATCCGCGCAGTCTGGTCAGGATCCATGCTGTTCGCTTTCAAAGACTATTGTTATTAGAGAAACCATGCTGGTCGCAAACCCACTATGTTGGTTTTCTCATGGCACGGCTCAAATGTCTGTATTTTGTAAAGATTATTGCTGTTTCAAGGCATTGTAGCTTACATCAAGGCATACAATTTGAAAAGAATGTCTTGTATAAAGGCGTAGTAGTTAATAGTGCAATGTGTATGTTGCAACAAAGTATAAAGCTTATATCATTATTAGGTTGTAACCAAGGTGAATTGTCTTATAGCATATGTTTTATCAAGACATAAAAATATAGCGTGTATGTTGTACAATGTATCAAGGAATAACATTTTATAACTTGTCTTGTTTCAAGGTATTTGACAAAATACTATTATAGATATAAGGCAGCGAATTATTTAACTTATAACCTGCTCAATTCTAAAATGGACTGGTCCGTCATTAAGTTTAGACAGTACCACTAATGATTCAAAGGGGTGTTCACTGAAAATTTACTGACAACGAACAGTGCAGACCATGATCAGCCTGCATGGATGTGCAGGTTGATCATGATCTACACTGGTCGCAAAGGCAGAATCAAACCCGTCTAGTATGATAAGGGTTAATCGTCAAAGAATAAGCCTTTTTATTGATCCCAACGCTATATAGATAAAAAGAAGGGTATCAAAATCAAATTAAGTTGATTGTAATAAATTAGTTTTATCAATCCATGTGTTTACTCATCCCCTTTTTGTCTCCGTGGATTTTGTCTGTGCATACCTCTCAAATGCCCAATAATCTATAGTTATAGTCTACTTAAAGTGGGTTGTTACCATGTAACATCTAACGTCCATGCTTTGTTTTGAAGCATTAATGAGCCGCGCCATGAGAAAACCAGCATAGTACGTTTGCGATCAGCATGGATCAAAACCAGCCTGCGCATACGCGAAGTCTGGTCAGGATCAATGCTGTTCGCTTTCAAAGCCTATCGCAATTAGAGAAACCGTTAGCGAACAGTCTGGTAGTCTGGATCCATGCTGGTCGCAAACGCACTATGTTGGTTTTCTCATGGCACGGCTCATTTTATTCTAAAGCTAATATTAAGGAGTGTATGACTTTGATTTGCGACTTTAGAAATGAACAAAAATAGTGTTGTTTTTTTTTATCCAAAACAAATACATGTTAAAGATAAAAACAGTGATTTTTAATTTATAAAAATTCTTTTTATACAATTCTTTTTATACATACCAGTTCAGGTGCTTCACTGCATGCTCGTAAAATCCACACACACTAACAAATGAGTGGTTAACAATAAATATATGCTATTTCATGCACTAGTTGTTTTTTTTCTCAATAAACAGTCATAAAATACTAATTTAAATAATCATCTAAAATTTGAACTTTTAAACCCAAAACATCACATGCACTTGTTGGCGGTCCATCGTAAATAATCGTACCCAGAATACTGTGACAAATCCTTCTTTTCAGTTTTGATCCAACCTTGTATAAAAAGTTTGAGCGTTTAATGTGTCATTTTCTTTATTCCGTTTCATATAACCTTATACCCTGGGTAAATAAAACCACCCGACCTGTATCGTGTGTACACACACTAGGTTTAATAAGACTTTCGAAATATCATAACCGTAGAAAACTTTATTTTCACTTAATTTTATCGAAAACCGTATTAAACAACAAATATCTATCTGGGGTATTTGATGATATTATAAATACGAAATAAAATTAATTTCTCGTGTGGTTAAGAGGGGATAAAATTATGGTTACTTGCATAGTTTAGTGTGTATTTATTTACTGTATACAGTCGATCTATTGACTTTTGAACGGTCATCAAAGTATTAACAAACCGCCAATCGATTAAAATAAAATTACTCTATACGTTAATCGTAAAACCTGTACATAAATGACCATTTCACACGAATACTTTGTTCAAATACTAATCACGAAATGGCATACCTTCATAATTATGTTCAGGCCTAAAATGCTAATTATATCATCATACACTCTTATCCGAAAATCAATCAAAATTAGATAAATATTTATTTTGAAAATATGTGACCTTTTGTCCAAAATCATATTAGACCAGGAAAAAAATATACATATGACTTGGATATATTTTTACTTTAACCGCAAATGAATAGAAAAGGAAACATTTAAATGTTTCGGTTCCGATGTTTAATGTCACAAGAAAGCGATCACCAGTCAAACTAAAAAAACAACAACAAGTATATGCTATTTAATTCAGATAAATAAATAGTAAGATTATGGAAGTTCTTCCAGTTTTCCTTTTATACCCATAACTTACCCTTTTGTGCACTACTCTAACATCAACTTTGTTCATTTCTTGCCTGAATTTGCTAGTAATTCTCTTGCACCCAGGCCGTATTTGAAACCAAACTGTGTGACTTTGTTTGTTCTTGGTTTAACGCAGTTTTTCAACAGTATTTCAGTTATGTAACGGCGGGTAGTTCACCTAACCAGTGTTCCTGGATTCTGTACCAGTACAAACCTGTTCTCCGCAAGTAACTGCCATCTTCCCCCACATGAATCAGAGATGGAAGACGAATGATTTCAGACACCATGTTTTTATCAAATCGTCACGGAAAACATATGCCCCGTCCGGGGATCGAACTCACAACCCCGCGATTCGTAGATCCGTAACTCTCCCTATTGAGCTAATTAAGCGGGCGGGCCGCCCGACTATCAATATAGCGACAAACGTTCTGTCAAAATAACGGAATTAAGGTAACAAAATTCATCTAATAGCAAGGTAAAAGACGATCTGCAAATGACCAAACTTACAGACTTTTGTAAAACTGGCACATTCTATGGAACATATTTCGTGGTCTTTTCTTTTCCCATTTATTTGCGTTAAACAAACTGTAATCCTTTTAGACAGATAATCTAATATCACTTGATGTAAAATGACATTTCTTCTTTGGTAAATAAAACAAATATATCAAATTTCAGAAAATAGGCAATTACCAATATATTTACGTGGATTGGAGGCTATTTAGGCAATATTCAAACGTCAGAAGTGTGTAATCAGTGTTTGCCATCGAGGGTTTTCGTGTTATCAAGTTTCTCTTTACGCACTATTCAGTGCTTATCATTTTGGTGGTAATATTTTGAAGTGTTATTTAAACAATGTGAACAAGAGATCCTTCCCTTCACATCAAAGATGAAAATGAGATTCATTTTTATCAAGTCAATAACCTACGTTTATGTTATACATTGTTAAAGATACACTTTTCAAGTTACATAGAAAACCAAGGTTGTTTAGTGTCAGGATACGAGTTATATGACCCAGAGAAGTGCCTACGCCTTTAGTATCTTGAACAATGAAATGGGTCCAATCGCTAAGGTGACTATGTCTTAGACTAGCTGAAAAACGAAATAGAATGTCCTTTGTTAAAACGTATAGCTGGTGAAACCAAATATCTCATATATAAAATTTTCCTCTAGCTATCTTGCTTAAATGATTCGTGTACCAATGATTCGTAGATGATTTTTTCAATTACGAGCTAGATATTATCACGGATCAGGCAAAAATTATTAAAGGTATTAACTATCAACCTTCAACACAAAATCAGCAGCTTAAACTCCTATAGGCTGGATATACTATACTTGACTGGTCTTTGTGTCGGAGTTCCCGTCAGACAATGTCTTTGAACAACAACCTACGAGTCCTATCGCATAGATGCTCAGCCTATGTTCTCTTAATTTAAGCTGCAACTCAATAAGATTGCCCTGACTCCTGGATGCTCAGTGCCTATATGCTATCAATTATAGAATTCAACCATATAGGTATAACCCTGATGCCTTGGCTGTACTTCGCTAATTACGCTGAACTTCGTCTGTAAGCTGGAACTCTCCTACTTTCTCAGTAGATCACCAAAGTCTATGTCTCTGCCTCAGCTTTCCGATGCTCAGCCTATATTTGCTATCGTCTATAGCATTCAACTACCCTTAAGGTAACACGCCTATGCGCTGGCCCTAAAGCTCGAAACCTTGTTGAAATTCTGCACCTCTGCTTTAGTCTATGAACTTCAAACATCTTCTTTTTAATAACTTATCCGCCCTGACAGAGTAGTTGCAATACCTTCCTTATCAAGGTACTGGGATAAATTATTAGTTGTATCCTCGTTGTGTCTTCTTCGATCGCTGGATACAGAATGATCTCTCTTTTTTGTCTGGTTTAACGTCGCACCGACACAATTCAGGTCATATGGCGACATTCCAGCTTTGATGGTGGAGGAAGACCCCAGGTACCTCTCCGTGCATCATTTCATCACGAGCGGGCACCTGGGTAGAACCAACGACCTTCCGTAAGCCAGCTGGATAGCTTCCTCACATGCAGAATTCAACGCCCACGTAGGCCCCAATGATCTCTTTGTCATCCGCCTACCTATTTGTACCTTAGCAGACATGAGCTTTGATTGGTGCTATTTATAGAACTTGTTTCTGATTTGTCCAAAATCGAACATAGTATTTTACAAGGAGTACCTGCTCTAACAAATAGTTGGTTCCCTTTAACTATTGTATATGATATAACGTGTGATGCTGGGATTCAGCTATCACTGTAATTAACCCAAATCGTCCATAAATGACCCAAATCCTATTATTTACAGCAATTCAAGTATAGTTATAGCATGAAAAGGGCGTCAAGCACTATCCGTGCTTATGTGTAACGTTATCAATATATCAAATATACAAACTATTCTGACAGTTAGTACTTAAGTCTTGCAGATTTGTCAATAGTTCAGGTACTAAAAAGAAAATGCGTTAAAGACAAGGTAGTAGGAGAATGTGTGCAAGGTGTATGGCATGTATAAAGTTTCGAGGTACTAAGTCAAAATATGGCGCCATATAATGCATCTTCCTTTGTTACATATATTTGTCAATGCTGCCATGTTACCACCTTACATACCTTTGCCTCTACATGATATCCATTATAGTTACATCGTCCCCTCTTCTTCAGACTAAGATATTCATCTTGCTTTCAGTCACACTGCAGTGTGACTTATTATAGTTTCTGTGATATCGGCTTCTAGTAAATACATCTTGCCTTTTCCATGCGTCTAGAATAAACTTGAAAAGAAATATATTTCATTAAACAGCACTGGACCACCGCGCAACATAACAAACTGTTATAACGTCTTTGTTTTACTTAAATTATTAATGATAGGAAACAAAATTAATGTGGTTACAGAACTGGGAAAGTGCCACGAACTATGGTGCGTACTTGTAGACTTAGCGATGTGTTTTTAAAAAAATTTTGCATTTTGGCTATGGTAATTATTAACTTCTCAAATTCTTGTTCATTGGCAATCTCTTTGTGCTAAAAGACAGAAAAGCACGAATTCTTCCAGTAAATTCAGTAACCGTACACATACTATGCTTTAGAACTATACTTCTGGTAACAAGGTATCATCAGAAATATTTTGATGTACACTCTTACTTCTACACAATAACAGTCTGATTTTTCTTATTAGAAAATAACTTTACAAAAACTTAAAACCTGATACCCACACAACGCTCATTTTATTTGTTCTGTTCCCTATTCGATCACGCCAGCACCGGTACACAAATGGCGCGAGTAAACCTATGCGGGAATCTTACATCGGTGTCGAATTCGTTTGATTTACAATAATTATTCGAAGAAAAAATATATAAATACTTTGTTTGCTTTGGTAAAAAGAACAAAACAGTATTCTTGACCCATCTTTAGTAATGTTTGGCGTTACTCTGTCCATCACAACTATAGGTGCCTAACCACTGCAACAACATTTCTCGGCGGATTTTACAAAACGTTGTCGAAGGAAAGAAAATCACTCGAAACGAGTTTATGTTATGGTGAATTCAATATAACTTAATTTCAAATTTAATATTATTTATATTTTTCAAGTTTGTAATATTCAACTCTTCTATGAACGGAAATGTATATTCTATGTAGTTATATAACTATAAATGTATTAAGCTAGAGTCACACTGCCCCGGATGGGCTTGCGCATGAGTTCCGGATTGCTCCGGATGAGTAAGAATAAAAATGGGTTTTACGAATTTAAAACCGTTATAAATCTCTAATGCAATCGTAACAGAACCTTAATTAACCTTATTACAACCGGAATAAAACTGTAATAGCTCGTATTTTTTGACCACGGTGATTGTCTTCCGGACTGTTATGATCTTTTAAGATCTGTTACGGTCTTTTCAGAACTGGGATTTATTACGGATTCCTTACGAATATATTATCCGTGGCAATATGTTGAGCATGTTCAAAACTTTGCACCCTTGCCTCCGGATTCCCCCGATTTCTGAACGGATACACCGGATGACTAACGAATGAGTTAGGAGTTCTACGGATGCGTTACGGATGCTATCCAGAACTCACCCGCAAGCCAATCCGGGACAGTTTCATTCTAGCTTTAAAACGCTTCCTTTTGGCAGTGTCCAGTGTAGCAGAATAGTGTTAGAAATATTTCGTAATCTTTTCTGATTCATTTTAAGGGTATATCTCAAAGACCTTTTAGAAATATTTCGTAAGCATTTCTGATTCACTTAAAGGGTGTATCTCTAAGACTTTTAGAGACTTAATATGAACCGTGCCGATGATAGCCTTTGGCTGCCTAGTTTATCAATAATCATTTATATAGTACTCTTTTCATGCCCATGTACACGTTCAACAGTGCTTTCAAAAGTAAAACGAGAACCAACCAGAAACACTGCCTCTTTGTATTTACAAAAGATAAAAAAAGATGCATGATTAAACAACATAAGCATATACACATATTAGAATTTAACATGCCTGCTAAGTTATGTAATCATTTGTTTTTCCGGCAAATCAGAATAGTAGTACCTTTCGTACAAATATCAATGCACTGCAGACATATCTGCTTGCAAAGACCACCTTTGGTCAAGTTGAAAATATGTTGTTATTTGTAGGAGTTCCATCATCAAAGGTTAAGCTGATATACGGCAAATGAATCTAGTGGTCTTTTGAGCCAAGATGTTTCTGTTCATGCGTAGTTGGTTTATACACCATGTTCACCCCCCCCCCCCCAACTCCCACTCCCAACCTTTCTACCCCCTACCCCTTCCTCACACTTTCTATAATTTGCATAAAATTAAAATGTCCTTGTTGGATTTTTGAAGCAACCTGTCTATAATTTTTTTCCGTTACAGCTTCTTTTTTGTTGTCTGGTTCGCGAAAATAACACCCAAAACATAACAACAGAGCATCAAAACTAAATAAACGTATCAAAGAAAATGAAAATTTATCCTATATACATGAGACAATTTTAACGATAAACATGTTTAAAGTCAACTCGATTGCAAGAGAAACAAATACAGCCATAGTCACAAATGGTTTCGTATTTTTATCTAGCAGTCTACACAATCTTCTAAAGAACACAAGCGCTTTTATCACCGTGAATATTGCCAAATAGCCCAGGATACTACAGATGTTGTTCCGTTCTTCAGTAAATGAAAGTATTTAAATGACAGAAGGTTTAATACAATAGGTCTCAGATAGTGGAATGATACACCACCTTTGGGTATTAGGCAGTCTGAATCCTGAAATGTTTTTTTTTTTTTTTTTTTTTTTTTTTTTTAATTGAATTATTTTATTTAACAGGTGTTTGTGAATAGGTTTAACCTATCGTTGTTTGCGGGTCTGTGACAGCTATACTTTTGTGCTCATCCTTTGGTATTTATTTGGATTTAAGTACTCTTTTTTTAGTTTTTACGTAATATCGACATTTTGATTGCATTTTGTGGTTATTCATATGCACCGTAATGGCAAATTTTATGTTTTAAAAGCTATTGTACAACGCCATTGAACATATACCTGTATCAAAATAGACTTTTAATCAAATAAAGAGTTCCGGTTTAAGAGTTTTTAAGGGGGTGTAACCAACTTATTAATATCTGTCTACTCGTTTTTATATTATTATTACTATTGGAAGGTAACAATTGTTTTGTGAGCTTGATGTGTGTTTTTGTTGAAATATCAATCTTTGATAGGCAGTTTTTGTCTTGAGTAGATTTTCCTACAATAGGGGATTTGAGAAATTGTCTCGCATTAAAAAAAAATTGTTTTAACGTTTCCATATGATGTTTCCAGATGAGACTGAATAAATATGAAATATGTTTTTTGTTGGTGTTGTTTTCGCTAGAATCAAGCGTCGAGGATGTAGCAGGTGTTTCAAGAGTTTGTCCTTCACCGATTTCTCGTTTTAACGACATCTGGTAAACATGCTGAGCAATTTCAAGGATAAATCGAAAACAATAAAAGAAGCTAATGTAACGACATCTTTCAATTTCGATTTGTTTATACACCGTCGAAGAAACATTAAACATTACTGTAACATGAGATATCTTATTTTTATTGGCCTCTTTTGTAAATGTACTTCTGGGAATACAATAAGCATAGAAACTCTCAAGATTTATACTTTTAATTTGACAGAAGTTTCCCTCAACATTTAACCGACTTTAAGAATGCTAGTAAACATGTAAGAATGAGACACAATATCGTTGTCATCTCACTTAGGTTAAGTACCCCTAAATGTTCAGGTGTAAAACTATTAATTTACTATAGCCTCACAGTTAGAGCTTTTACAAGATAACAATGCTCTATTTTCCGCGCTCGCTAAGATATGATACTTCTTCATAATAGGGATACATGCATTTCACCTAGACGTTACCAGTAGAAAGCGACGTAATAATGCTTGCTGTGACTTTTTCCGGCCGCAGGCCGGTATTGAATTAACCTTTACTTTCTGAATGTTATTTAACAGCTGATTAAAACTGTACATTTTGAGGTTTTCGAACAGACAATATTTTCATAAGGAGTGTGCATGTGCTCTGAGCTGTATTGTTAGACAGTATAATCCGTTGTAAGACTCCTGTGAAAATAGCTTACGTCATAAACCTGAATCCCCTCGGTAGTGAAACTGCGGCAACCTGCCAGCTATGTTACTCTGATACGTAGTGTGATCTCCCGTAAACGATTTACAGTCAACTCGTCCCCTAGTCAACTCGTCCCCCAGTCCCCTCGTGACCATTTTGGTAATTTCGTATCCCTTGATGATTTCAAATTGGTCATTTCGTCCCCTCCTTTTCAGTCTTATTTTCTTGTCAAAGTTTCCTAGATTATGATTATTATAAGTATGATGTAAACTATGTGTTCTGTAAAATATGTTCTACATTAAAATCATGAAAAATTTACATTAAAAAACTACCGATCGTATGTAAAAGTGCAGAGTGCATGCACGTTTCGTAGCTTTAAGTGTGCATTGGCTAGTGCGGCAGTGTATCTATTTTAAAGATACTTCTTGTTTCATACATGCAGTTATCGTAATATTCGCAACCGTTCTTGTCAACGTCAATCTTGGTGAACGACAGTATCGCATAACAGCACTTCATTTCGTTTCTTATTAATTGATTTTAAGAGACATCGGCATACGTTTAGGTTGTATGGTGACTGTTCAGGTTTTGAAGGTGGAGATACACACAAAGTATCACTCGTGGCATTATTTCAGACACTGGCGGGCGTCTAGGTAGAACCACTGTGACTGACCATCTGTTAGCCAGCCCGATTGCTTCCTCACATAAACTGGCAAGTATACTCTTCTACGGTGATACAAATATTGAAAAAGGAAGTAGATGAAGATAATCATATAACAATGATGATAACGATGATTATGTTTCACCAGGTTTCGAACCAACAGCAGTGGGGAGAAGCAATAATCGGAGCAAAACTGACCAGAGATCATTGTGGAATTATATTCGCTTTGAATTTCGCCATTTTTGTTTAAATAAACACATTTTTTGCCGCCGAATATTCCATCAATAAAAAACATGTCATATATATACACATGTACATAGTTTTATTTCACTCGTGTCAGGTTCGTGGGCGTATCTTTCGCCATCAGATATAAAGAGCAATCCATTTCGTACCAGAGGGCCGAACAGTATAAAAAACAACATTAAACATTTGTTTAGAAGTCGGTTTTTGAAGTTATATATTATGAACTCCAATGCAATGTAGGGATGTGCAATTTAAACATATATTTCCCATTAGCGAAGGAAAGAAACCAAAATACCCTTGTGTAACCTACACTACTGGAGTTACTTCCCATAGCGCAGCAGTAGAATAAACTGAACACACATTTCATTGTGATGCTCTAGTTTAAAACAATGCAGACTGACTTAACTTGTAGAAAGTGTACCTTAAATGAAACTGTAAATGACAGTTCAACTAGGACTACTTTTACAAATATCTTACCTTTAGATGCCAATATTGACCATATTCAATATTTTGTTTTCAATTTAAGGCAGTATTGCACGTTTGGATCAAACCTTTTTCTACATTGTAGAATCAAAATTGATTAAACGCTGATTTTTCAAAACTTTAGAATATATAATATAAAAAGATGGGGTCGTGTGCTTGATTTTTTGCTTGAAGTTTTCATAATTATGGGAGTCTATGTGAAAATCTCAAAATCGATCATTATCGCAATCAGAATTTTTATCACAAAGAAGATTTTAACGAAACTTTTTCGAGTAATAAATAATTGTATCATCTATAATGTGGTGAAATAAATTGTAGATCATTATGTGATTGTTTTGAGATATTTGCCCATGAATAAAGAATTCCGCACATTCCAAGCTAAATTTAAGACATTATTTTGGAATCATTTAACATTAAACTTCCAATATCATTGGTTATCTTTAGAAAAATAGTAACTTTTCCTTTTTAATCAATATACTCACGGGTTAACATTTATTCATAAACCATATGCCGAGTCCGGGCTTTATTCTAAATTATCATGAAAAACATCGTTACTTCCGGTTAATCAAACGTGTAGAATTTCCTTAGGGGTTTGTCTTTTATACCTATGAATTTCAAATTTCTCTTAACCAAAACTGTCTGAATTTAAATATATTGTACCAAACAAACCGATTCTGCTCTTATTTCAATGACCGAAACTTGGTTAGATAGTACAATTAGTGACGGCGAAATTCACTTGGATAAATATTGTCAGTAAGATATAAGCAATCAACTGTTCCAAAAATGGTCCCAGATATTATTGACCAGATTAAGTAAAGATATTTCTACTTGAACAAGTTCAAAATGATGGTACTAAAGAAGATTATATAATGTTTTGTTAACCAAGATCCAATTTGATAAAGTTAGAAAAGTGAAGTTCGAATATGTTTTTAAATATGTCTCAATAAGATATAAAGCCTATTGGATATGAAAACAAACAGAATTTAGGTTCAAATATTGTAAATTATTTTTTATAGTGAAAATTGTTTACAGTCTGCACGGTTTGTAACTAAAGGGAGGTAAATTTGCAGGTACCTATAGCTTTATGATTTGAAGGGTTATTTTTCTTTCTTTGTTTAAAACGTTCCTCAAAGGGTAGACATAGTACTAGAGATCAATCAGTGACACAAATAATAATCCTTCCCTGCATTAACCTGTACACCTGTATGACACCAGTTAATAGGAAGAATTAAGTAACTGTATGGTTAAAAACTTAGTGATAAGTCATTTCATTGTAATTTCAAATTTCATGGTAAATGCTGAAGAGTTTTTTTACTTGTTTTTATATAAGATGTGTGATATGGTAGAAATATCATTATATCTAAATTTCAGTTTAAACAGTGGATCTGAATTTATTTTATCAGACTTAAAACATTTTTTAATAATGTCAAACTATAATCATGTATTTGACTCTTTTTTTTTTGCATTGAGTTAAGTTCTTCCTGCAATAATCCAGGTATAATTGGGAATTGAATATTGATCAATGACTTGATAGGTAGGACTATTTGCAAGAAGGAATACAGGGAAATTAAATAAAATATTTAAGAAAATCTTAAACAACATGCTTCAAAATGATTAAATGAAGATTTGTGTATTATAGTCCGTCTTAAATATTATATTTAAACAACCAAATTCAATTTTCTAATTGCTTTTCATAATTTAAAATTTTAGGTTCTATCCCTACAAAGGGTATTGTATTTATGTTGTACATTTGATTAGGCGTTAATAAAGTTTTGACTTGACTTGACTTGACTCTTACTGTTATCGCAGTTTGTTAAGTGACATTGTGCCATGATATGCCCGTTAAATTATGTTGCGGTCAGACAGTAGAAATGTAAATACACAAAACAGCGCTCATCGGAGTTAAGAAGCCGAATGAAACGTAGAGAAAGTTTAGAAAACATAATATTAAAATCATGATAAATTTGAATAGTTCTTGAGGTGTCATATAAGTCGATAATACTAATTAAAGCACAACAATTTGTTTCATCAAATAATATCATGACTGCTGGACCGTATTTCACTAGATCATGTTTTTCGTACGATCATATTCTTCACATTAAGAATGGGATCTCATTTTCCACACAATAAAGTCCCATATTTCTCATTTCCTGTGAAAGTGATCGATGCAGATTTTGATGTGTTCATATTGTCAGAAGCCAAACAAAAATAATATATATACCATTCAAATTAACGGTTGCTAATGATGTTGATGATATCATAAATAGTTTAGTTTATTGGTTTTATATAGGTCTCATTCATGTATAAAACCAACGTTGACGTTTACAATAAAAACATTAAGACAACATATACATGACCAATCTATAAAGATTTATAGGAGACTAGAACATGCACATTTTATGATTTTGCATGTGGTTTCGAAAAACAATATACATGCATAAACTGCATAGAAGAAATCAATCAATCCTTTAGCATTATGACCGAATTTCAGAAATATGGTGTCTCCCAAAACATTGGAATTAGACAGCCTGTTGAGAACGTTCAGAATCAGCTAAAAATCTACCAATTAAAACAGGCAACCTAAAATTTCGTTGTCTCATTCGTGTATAAAGCCAACTCTGACAATTACAATAAACAAGAGCTGTCCGTAAGACAGCTCGCTCGACTTTTCTCAGTGCTTGACTATGAATTATAGCTTTGCCAGTAAAAACTTTATTAAACTTTAACAACAACAAAAAAAAAAATATATAAAAGAATTCTAAGTTAAAAAGGGACATAACTCTGTCAAAATTCAGACCAGAGTTATGGGTATGGTTTATCCTGGTGCAGACTTTGATAGTAAATAATTATTTTAAATTTCCAGGTCAAAATACGTCGCAACATTAAAAGGCACGGACAAAATCTCTTAAAATGAGATTTTTTTGATGACTCTCTTTCAAACAGAGACATAATTATTTCGCATTTAAAAATGTCAAGAAATGGATAAATTTCTTCTTAAATGTGTGAAAACTATCACCTGGGAAATCGGGTCCAACAGTATCATATTTTCCATGTCTTTCAGGTAGTTTGCTTTTGTTCTGTTTTCTTGAGACGGTCACAGAATGCGAGTTCGTTCTTCTGATTTGGAGGAGGAAGAATAATAACTCTAAACGAGTATTTTGCTCACTCTTCCATATATTTCCAACAGTTGATGCTGTAGGGTATAGAGCCTGATACTTACCAAAATTATAAATATAATACCTAAAAACGAACAATAGCACAAGTTACAATAACTGAACAGACGTTTGTAAAGGGAGTGAACTCTAAGAGAAGCTAGGGCGTACATTGATGGGGGCAGTACGTTTGGGGTTGGAAACAGATACAGCTAAACATACTATGGATTACATTGTATTTTTAATGCTACAAGATGAGGTTGTTAAGGAAGAAACAAGACGCAGATGCCAAATATCAGTGTGCGTAAAAATACATACATATATCCCTGGCAAAGCATTTCAAAAATAAAAATCGGATATTAACTGCACGTGAATTGCCTTGTTTGCACACGATTTTTCTCCCGTTAAAACATGGGCGGATCCAGTGAAAAAAGTAGTTTTTATGCAAGAATATATATCTAACACAATTACAATTATTAATTATTTTCAATCAGTTAACCAGGTAAAATGTAAACGATTTTTGATAGCGACGACTCAGGGTAAAAAACGAAGCTAAACATGATGTCATTCATCCGTTAATGTGCCCAGTTTCGTTTATATTGTCCACTTCCGGTTATATGGCCAGGGTTACAGGATTCTGGCCTGTGCAGTTTCGTTACATGAAATATCTCTTAAACTAGCGGCTTGGTCATTGTATGTCAAGTAATTACTGATATTATTACCTACAAGATTTCCCAAAGCTCATTATTATGTTGCGAAATTTAGTGTTCGACTTTAGTTAAGCTGCGAGCTTTAAGTGGTCATGAAGTCTAATTTAGGGAGAAAAACACATCCATTTAAAGTAAAACAGTAATTGCCAATTCATTTGAAAGAGATTTGCTGCCATTATCTCAGCTGTATAGCTGTATTGGTTGTTATCGCGCATTTCAAAATGATCTTATTGCCAGATAGAAATAATCATTTTTTTGCATATTCAGTTGCATTTTTCCTGTAGCAATAGCTAATTTTTATTCATCAGAGGTTCTACCTAAAATTGTTACAGCTCTATTATGATCAGTAATGACCATGGTAAAAGTATGACAAAAGTCATGTTAGATGTACATCATAAAATTTACCCTATTCAGGTCCGGTTGCAGGAGTTTTAGAAATACATAGCTGCCACTCTTGCCATTTTTCGTGAAATAATGCTAATATTACAACTAATTGCTGGTACATTGTTAAATCAAATGCATTCCCTGTTTTTTCAGCAAGACGTTAAAAGATGGTATCATATGATTTTCCACTACCGTATATTAAACATTGTTAATATTGTAGACTAGTTTCCTGCTAAGAAGTACAAAAAGGGTAGCCATTTTTAATTGGAACAATTAAAGGACAGGGAAGTTCGTATTGAAGTTTACAGTTCTCAAAAGTAGCGAAAGAAACTCACTGTAGCCACCGTATCTAAAATACAAAACCAAATAACTTAAACAGATGATGAAAATCATGTTTTAAATACCAGACATGCAGTTTAGACACCAATCCAGATATTCACATTATAATTATTCACGCACGCTATGAATTCAAGTATGCACTAACCCCCATGCCCCTTTCTCGAGGCATATCGTATCTAGTCTCCATTTGGAGTGATTGCTTCGAAACAACTGCTAAGATTAATTTCAGCATTGATACAGGCATCAACATGATCGTGGATAACGCACACAAAATGAAATTTCGTTGTGCTACTAGTAATAAGTGACATTGCCATAGTTGCCATTCTATTATTTTTACGATTGAAACTCTCAGTAAGGTTTTACACTAACTGTTCTGAGGCGGTGCTCGTTTTGTCTCTTTTTATATTTTTTTTATGATTTAAACTCTCAGAAGAGTTTATACACTAACCGTTCTGAGTCGTTACCCGTTTTGTCTCTTTTTCTATTTTTTTTTACGATTGAAACTCTCAGCAGGGTTTTACACTCACCGTTCTGAGGCGGTGCCCGTTTTGTCTCTTTTTATGCCCCCGAAGGAAGGCATATTAGTTTTCAACTGTCCGTCCGTCCGTTCGTTCGTTCGTTCGTCACAACGTAAACTTTTTGCATGAAGGCACTTTACTCGCAAACCACTGCACCCAGGACCTTCAAACTTCACATGCTGATAGTACTTATTGAGTACACCACCCTTACTGAATTTGGGGTTACCAGGTCAAAGGTCAAGGTCATAGGGGCCAACGTTAACTTTTTACATGAACGCACTTTACTCGCAAATCACTGTACCAAGGACCTTCAGTCTTCACCTGCTGATAGTACTTATTGAGTATATTACTCTTACTGACATTGGGGTCACCAGGTCAAAGGTCAAGGTCACAGGGGCCAATGTTAACTTTTTGCATGAAGGCACTTTACTCGCGAACCATTGCACCCAGGACCTTCAAACTTCACATGCTGATAGTACTTATTGAGTACACCATCCCTATTGACTTTGGGGTCATCCGGTCAAAGGTCAAGGTCCCAACGTTAACTTTTTGCATGAAGGCACTTTACTCGCGAACCACTTCACCCAGGACCTTAAAACTTCACATGCTGATAGTACTTAATGAGTACACCACCCATACTGACTTTGGGGTCACCAGGTCAAAGGTCAAGGTCACCAGGTCAAAGGTCAAGGTGCTGCGGGGGCATCTGTCACCATTAGTGACAGTTCTTGTTCTACCTTTTTTACGGTTTAAACTCTCCGCAGGGTTTTACACTAACCGTTCTGAGGCGGTGCCCGTTTTGTCTCTTTTTCTACTTTTTTACGATTTAAACTCTCAGCAGGGTTTTACGCTAACCGTTCTGAGGCGGTGCCCGTTTTGTCTCTTTTTCTATTTTTTTTTTTTTACAATTTAAACTCTCAGCAGGGGTTTGCACTAACCGTTCTGAGGCAGTGCCTGTTTTGTCTATTTTTTTTATTATTTTTTTTTTTTTACAATTTAATCTCTCAGCCGGGTTTTACAATAACCGTTCTGAGGCGGTGCCCGTTTTGTCTCTTTTTCTAATTTTTTTTACGATTTAAACTCTCAGCAGGGTTTTACACTAACCGTTTTGAGGCGGTGCCCGTTTTGTCTCTTTTTCTAATTTTTTTTACCATTTAAACTCTCAGAAGGGTTTTACACTAACCATTCTGAGGCGGTGCCCGTTTTGTCTCTTTTTCTAATATTTAACGATTTAAACTCTCAGAAGGGTTTTACACTAACCATTCTGAGGCGGTGCCCGTTTTGTCTCTTTTTCTAATTTTTTACCATTTAAACTCTCAGAAGGGTTTTACACTAACCATTCTGAGGCGGTGCCCGTTTTGTCTCTTTTTCTATTTTTGACGATTTAAACTCTCAGCAGGGTTTTACATTAACCGTTTTGAGGCGGTGCCCGTTTTGTCTCTTTTTCTAATTTTTTACCATTTAAACTCTCAGAAGGGTTTTACACTAACCATTCTGAGGTGGTGCCCGTTTTGTCTCTTTTTCATTCCCCCGCCAAAGGCGAAGGGGATATTAGAAATGCTCTCCGTCCGTGCGTGCGTCCGTCCGTCCGTGCGTCCGCAACGATCTTTGTCCGGAGCATAATTCCAAAAGTACTGGAGGGATTTTCTTCAAACTTCATACACTGATAGAACATATTGGGAGGAAGTGCAGTGTGCAAGAACAATAACTCTACCTTGCCTATTTTTTGAGTTATTCCCCTTTAGCATATTTTCTTAAGACATTTTGTCCGGAGCATAACCCCAAAAGTACTAGAGGGATTTTCTTCAAACTTCATACACTGATAGAACACATTGGGAGGAAGTGCAACGTGCAAGAACAATAACTCTACCTTGCCTATTTTTTTAGTTATTCCCCTTTATCATATTTTCTTCAAACATTTTGTCCTGAGCATAACCCCAAAAGTACTGGAGGGATTTTCTTCAAACTTCATACACTGATAGAACACATTGGGAGGAAGTGCAACGTGCAAGAACAATAACTCTACCTTGCCTATTTTTTGAGTTATTCCCCTTTATCATATTTTCTTAAAACATTTTGTCCGGAGCATAACCCCAAAAGTACTGGAGGGATTTTCTTCAAACTTCATACACTGATAGAACACATTGGGAGGAAGTGCAGTGTGCAAGAACAATAACTCTACCTTGCCTATTTTTTGAGTTATTCCCCTTTATCATATTTTCTTAAAAAATTTTGTCCGGAGAATAACTCCAAAAGTACTGGAGGTGTATTTTGACCAATCTCTACCTGATAAAGATTTTTGTATGGACTTGCAATTTTTTTTTTTTTTAAAGATTAACTTCCCTTAGTTGTTACTATAAATAACTTATATTGTAACATTTTTATAATTGACTCTAGGGAAAAAACAATACCACTTTTCTGTGGTACAACATAGATGTTACTCTCCAATTTATTATATATAAGGTATCTCTACCTGGTAAGGAGTTATTTTGTGGACTTTAAAAAGCAAAAGACTTACAATGATTACTAAACAACCACAAAATTAACATTCCATTTGCAAATACAGCTGCTAGAGTAAAGAAATTTGCTGCGACGGGCATATATTGTGACATTCTGGCACTCTTGTTCCCTGTTAGCTTTCCATTCCGTCTTTTTACAGTAGCCATATAGAAAAACATCATAGCTATACTGTTCATGAAAATTAATAAAATTTAGCAACTACCTCACTACTGACTTATTCTTTTTTCCACATCTTAAAACCCCTGATGCGGACCAAAACTAAACGGTTCTTCAAAGCTTTCCCCAAAATTAATACTTTCAGACACTAACTTGCCAGGAACTTTAGCCTTCAATTATAATATGCCTGGCGGGGGGATTAGCCATGTGTAACATAGCTCTTGTTCTATTTTAAAATATTTTAACTCTCAATGGTATTCTTTTTCTATTTTTGTCCTCACCGTCTTACTTTGGACTAGTATTTTCGTTACGTGCATACTGAACGACTGGAGAAAATAATTAAAAGACTTTGCTGACTATCGGTAGTTACATTTCATTACACCATAATTGAAAAAATGTGTATTTGAGAGACAGAAAGAACTAAAAATTCAAATCTAATACTTTCAGAACAAGAAATTGAACACTATATATCTACAAAATAATTTGCTCTGCTCAGACTGGTTGAATTCTAGTTCTAAACTTATCTTTACTGTAATAAGCGACCTTTGAGGAGATTGGATTTTTAAATGCTGGTCATGTCAGTATCGTTAAACTTTGTCCCTATAAGCATACGCGTTGTTCAGACTTCACATTTGTTTACCAAGAAATAACACACACCTCTCTCTTACACAGATGATATCAGCTTTCGAAATTTTTCTCATTTCATCTGTGAGACAGTATAGTCGATATATGATTCCAAGTATGATACCGCTGTGAGATATCACATTACACTTAGTTCAATAAAGAAGAAATCGGTCAACTTTAAGGTTATCAATGAACAGACTCGAGGTCTGCCATTATTTTTCTTGGTTACTTCCAAAGCATCTTGTTACAGATTTTTAAAATTATTTTTGAATGATCAGTTGATAATATAATTCATTTGCTAATAAGACCAAATTCTTCATCTAAAAATGTTAGTGTTTTACTTACATGTTCATGTACTTACTAAGTCTTGCAATTGATTAATATATAGCACTTAATTTATCTAAAAAAAACCTTGATATAATTCAATACCCTTTTGGGAGGGTTCATGCTTACTCTCGAAGAATTCATAATCAAAGTTAGTAGGAAAGATGTAGAATTTGATCTTATGAAAAGTATAGCCCGATTGTCGCGTATAACCCTTTGTCGCAATGCAAAATCTCAGGAGTTAATATCTGAAGGATTCAGAGCATCGTGCATCGGTCATCCTGTTGTAAAGTGGAGTGGTGCAAAAGGAAGGTGTGTTTTCTTTGCGCCTGACTTTATGACTTTGTTTTTTAAGAAAGATTGCTTCTTTAAATATTTGTATTAAGAAGTTAAGAGTGATGGCGTGCAATGTGAAAAACATCATTATGAACATTTCGCTTTCAGTTTTAGATAAAAGATCGAAAGGTATGAAGTCTACGATGTATTTTGTAGTTCTTTGAAAACAAATACATTTTTTTATGAGAAAGCTGATAATTATTGCACACTGAAGTGGGACACACGCACTTAAATGTAGCTAGCAAATCAAGGTCATTAAATAAATAACGAGAAATAGAATGGAAAATAGACTTTTGTTCATAGTGCAATTAAATGACAATACTGGTGAAGCATCATAGCAAATTAGAGTATAACTAAACCATCCAAGTTGTAGATAAAGTTTTGTGGGCATTCATTCAGATTGCAAAGATGAAAGAGGAAGGCAATGTTCAGCTGCAGCTATCACATCATAGAAATTTGGTAATTTCTGCACTTCTCAGGTATTCCTTGTATTTAAAGTTCCTTTCAGATTTTAGATACATTGCATAGTGCTTTTCACTTGCCTCAGGGATCTGGGGTGTTTGTGGAGTTACAAGACTTCTCACTGAATTAAACTTTTTATTACTGTATCGTTACCACGCAAGATATAAATACGCTGCAGCAATTTGTACGTGCTACATTAATGATATGGCGAAAGAATGTTCTTTCATATTAGTTTATAACGGAAGAAAATTTATATATGATTAATATATTTGAAACGTGTGTATTTGCATAGATAGATTACTGAACTGACAGTCTTGCTGATACGCTGCAACTCTGTTACTTTGTTTCACTATAAGACACATAATGTTTTCTTCTTAACAAACAGAAGATCTTCCAAAGAATTTTTTAATATATTTCATTATTATGTTGTCTGCAATGTAGATCTAATTATGTCCCCCATACCTGGTTGCTTTTGCAAAAATGGGCTTTAAATAACATGTTACGAACTGAAAAATCAACACATTTTATTTTCTAAGTGCAGGAGTATAAAAGACACCTTTTAGTCCACGGAAATCCTCTAAATTTTCAGTCATGAAAGGTAACAATAATCAGTTACTACATTTTATTTACTAGTGGCATGCTCAACAATTTCCTCTCTTCCGAAAACCTCATTAAAAAATAAAAAATACAATTTGCCTTTTCCTTTTTTGTGGTTACTAATGGCATTGTCCGCATTTAACGACAATTCCACGGATAAAGTTGATGTTGCGGCTATTAACCGCTAAACAAATGGTCACAAACAAAGGTTAGATATAGAAATAGATATGGTGTGACTGTTAACATGATCTGGCAATTCTGAGGTTAATTAGGCACATTTGCATACAAAACATCAACTTGAAGGAGTGCGTAGGATGCAACTGGACCACCATTTCCCCGCGAAGAAGATTTAATACACCATCGTCCTAACGTATCAATGTGGAAGACACTAGAGTTTCGAAAACCAGCCTAAAGAGTGCATAGGTTAAAGGTATTTTGTTGAATTAGAAAAAAAATACAGAAATTAACTTCATGAACTTTCAAGACAAATTAACATCTTTTAGGCAGTGACAGATTTTGTATCATTCATATCGAAATTTATTTTAGAAGATCTATTATACAGGAGAGCCTTTTCTACGCAAATATTTCTGTAGTATAGGAATAAATCTCTAGAGGCATATAGTGTTAGCATCCAGTCGTCACCATTGGCATTTTGCTCTTTCTCATTTTTTAATGTGTTTATAGTAGACATGAATGCCAAGATTAAAAAAGCATCTTGTTATAAGCATTTTAAAAACATATATGCTATGACTTTACAACATTATATCCAACCGTTTCGTCCACCCTGTCGTCAGTATCAGTGAGTACTGAAAAAGGAATTGTCCCCATAGTCCCTTGATCACGAAACAGTTTTATCTGTGTCAAATTTTAAGTTCGAAAGAAGTAGCAACATCATTCAAATGTATACCAGTACAAACAAGGACTATTGCATTCCTACAAACAAATTTGAGAACCAAAAATATCGGACACACATTTACTGAAAGTTGTTTTATCTTGACATTATAACGAAAAATAGTAACCGTTAACGTGATGCTATAAGTGCTTAAAGTCATGATGTTATCAGGAGGCATCAAACCAATGTAAAACCAGATATTTGCATAAGATCCAAAACAAATTAGGGCATTTAGATTTAATCATGTCCGTACGTCTGTCTGCCCGCCGGCCCTTTAGAATTTGTATTGTGTATATCTCAAGAAGTTTTTGACCTAGAGCCGTGACACATCAAGGTACTGTTATTCCGTAAGTTAGGTTGTGCACCTGACTTTTGTTTAGGATATCTCCCAGTAAGACCAGAGTTATGACCATTGATAGTGGAAACTATTTTGAAGAACCGAAATGTTTGTGTCGCACGAATCTCAGAAAGTATTTGACTGAGTTGTGAAAGCATTACAGAATGACTGTTGTTCAGCATATGAGTATATAAGTTTACACTTTGGGCTTTGTTTGTGGTTTCAGATTTCAGTCAGCCAGAGAAGAGTTCTGGTCCCCAACGTTTGTCTCGCTCGTATCTCATAACGTATGTGACCAGAGGTCATGAGCCATTATACGAATGTTTTTTTTTTTTTCAGTATGTGAAGTGTGCACTTTGGGTTTATTTGGGATTTACACCATCGCTTTCGTTTCCTGTGCCGCATTGCCCTTAAAGAATTATCAAAAAAAAATAACTAAATAAAATAAAATTTTAAAACTCTTTCAGTAACATGTACATGTAATTGAATTATTAGTGGCTTCTACTCGTATAAGAAACATTCTAAAAAAATTATTAAGCTGGAAGAACCTGGGCGTAGATATTTGTTATGCAGAATTGTTTGGAGGTCTTCTACCACGTTTGTTCAAGCCATGCTTCTTGGGCCAAAACTGGCCACGCCAACAGAGGCCACGTGTTTTACATCAACTGATACAAAACAATTTTATAAACCTTCTTGCCTGAAGCTGCATGAAAAGGAGCTTTGATATTAGGCATGTAGCATTAAGTAGAGGTCTTTTTTCATGTTTGTTCCAATTATGCCCCTTAAAATTGAGTCAAAATTTGTGACGCCCGTGAATGTCACTTGAATAACATCTACATAATTATATAAGAAAACTTTTTAAAATATCATTGTTTGAAGCTGCAAGAAGCAAAGCTTATGTATCTGAGATGTACCATTGTGTAGAAGTCTTATACCATGTTTGTCTACCCACACTCTCGTGTCAAAATTGCCCACGCCCATGGAGGTCACTTGTTCTACATCGACGAATATAAGAAAACATTTTAGAAAACCTTCTGTTCTGAAACTGCAAGAACAAAAACTTGGAAATTTGGCACATAGCACTGTATAGAGATCTTCTACCAATTTGTTCCAATCATGCCCCTATGGTCAAATTTTTTCATGCAGTGGGGTTCAGTTGTTTCACATAGATTTAAACTGGAACCGCCGGATATTTGGCATACATTTTCATGTAGTTTCTCCTATCATGTTTGTTCGAATCAAGCTTCTTCGATCGACATCGGTCCGCTCATGGATGTCACTTGATTTACATCTACTTATATTAGACAAGTTTAAAAAATCTTCTTGCCTATAACCGTAATGTTCTGAGCCGGGATATTTGGCATTTAGTGTTGTGGAGGGGTCCTCTATTAAGTATGATCAAATTATGCCTCTTTGATAAAAACTGGCTCGCCAACTTGGAAAATTGGCACATAGCACTGTGTAGAGATCTTCTACCAATTTGTTCCAATCATGCCCCTAGGGTCAATTTTTTTCATGCAATGGGAATCACTTGTTTCACATAGATTTATATTCGAACCACCAGATATTTGGCAAACATTTTTATGTAGTTTCTCCTATCATGTTTGTTCGAATCAAGCTTCTTCGATCGACATCGGTCCGCTCATGGATGTCACTTGTTTTACATCTACTTATATTAGACAAGTTTTAAAATTCTTCTTGGCTCTGAGCCTTGATATTTGGTACGTAGGGTTGTGGAGGGGTCCTCTATTAATTTTGATCCAATTGTGCCTCTTGGATGAAAATTGGCTCGCCAACGACCAAGAAAACTTGTTTCACATTGATTTACGAAAAACATTTAAAAGTTTCTTGTCTAAAACGTCATAACCTAGAGCTTAGATATGTGTCATGTAGCATTGTGTAGATGTTTTCTTTTTAATCATGACCCTAAAATGAAAACAAAAAATCAGTCCTCTGGTTGACATATGCAGGAAAATTAAGTTTAAGAATATGCTCGTTTAAATACGGAAGCCCTGGAGGGACATTTATTACTTATTACCTATAATTTACAACTTATAACTTAATACCTATAATTTATAACTTATAAGTTATTACTTAAAATTTATAAGTTATAATTTATTAGTTACGGTATACAGCTGGCGGGAAATATTCGAATTATGCCCCTGGGGTGAAAAGATCGAGGCTTGCCCTGGGGGTCACTTGTTATATGAGTTATATAGGAACAAATACTTGAAAAATTATCAGATTATATTTCCTAGACAGTTTAATTATAATTACCTGATTACCACATGCGATTAGAGGTTACTTGGCTGAGACCTTCACCTACTGACCTAGCTACTTCCTTGTTTTTTAAAATACAGCGTTGAAATTTGGATGACATATACAGTTTTGCACATCGATCTTAAAACTGACTTTCAGTGACCATAAATGTGACCTACTTCCTAATATTTTAGCATCAGTGTACCATTTTAAACATGTGGCTCATATTACTCAGGTGAGCGATTCAGGGTCATCATGACCCTCTTGTTTAAAATTTGGGGTTCGTCTGGCATTCTCTTATGATTTATGCTTAAAATTTGTTTTAAATATGAGGTTTAAGTTTTTATGCATAAAGGTTTTGTGCTTTTGTTTTAAAAGTTCTTTACAGTTTTGATAGTTGCTCTATTGTACCCCCTGAACAACCAAGTTGAACCATTGCACACAATTTGATGAAACTTCACATAAATGATCAGTACCAACCCAAGTTGTGCATAGTGCATGTTACGTTCTTTTAGATGAATATTCTGCAGAGTTGTAGGACTTTGGTTTTTTTTTTGTTACTTTACTCTATATAAATTGAGTTTGCATATGCAATTTTGTGTACGTCTAATCTCCAGAACCCTTGAAAACAATTTAATGAAACTTCACATAAGTGATCAGTACCAATGCTGGTTGTGCGTTGTGCATGTATGGTTCTTTCAGAAAAAAATTCTGCAGAGTTATGGGACTTCCTTTTTTGCTTCTATACTATATACATACAGTCTACGTAATTATACAATCCTGTGTGCATCAAATTGCAATGTACTATGTCAGTGGGCAGGGGACGGGGGTACATTCATCACCTTCCATAGCTCTAGTTTTGTTTTGGCATTGTTTAGGTGTGGAAAAACTCAGAATTTGAGAAGAGATGTGCAACTGCCGATTTTCAAATCTTTTCAACCTATATGAACAAAAATATACATATTTAAATAGTGGTGGATTTAGCATTTTTGCGCTATTTTTGAAATTTTGGGATTCATTGGGTATTATCTTATATTTACAATTAATTTGAAATATGGTATTGTTGAAGTGTTTATGCATAAAGGGTTGATGCTTTTGTTATAAAAGTTCAATAAAAGTTTTAACAGTCAGTTGCTTTATTTTGTTTTGGCTCAGCCAGAGCTTGAAGTGGGAGTTCCTTGAACATGGACCACCATATACTTACCGTGTTTCAAATTTTTAGCTCACATGCCACTTTGTGACAAAGTGAGCTTTTGTGATCAACTTTTGTCTGGTGCCCGTTGTCTGTTCATCCCTCAACGTTTCCTCCTGAACTCAAGAGGTCAAATTTTTGGTTCAATATTACAATGTTCACCTTGTTGATCTCTAGGTCAAGTTCATATCTGGGTCATGTGGGTTTAAAAACTAGGTCACAAAGTAATATCATAGAAAAACCTTGTGAATACTTAAGAGATCATAGTTTTGGCCAAAGCTTCATGAAATTCTGTCAGAATGTTCACCTTGGTTATATCAATGTCAAGTTTTAATTTGGGTCATGTGAGGTCAAAAACTAGGTTACTAAATTTAATCGTAGTAAAAAACTTGTAAATACAATAGAAGTCACAGTTTTGGTCCGACCTCCGTGCAATTTGGTCAAAATGTTAACCTTGATGATATTTGTGTCAAGACTGAATCAAGGTCATGTTGAGTCAAAAACCAGGTTACTGGATCAAATGAAAGAAAAAGATAGTGAACACAGTAGAGGCCACAGATTTGGTCTCCGTGAAACTTGAACAGATTGTTTGCTTTTATGATATCTAGGTCAGATTTAAAAAATTGGTCATGTGGGGTCAGAAATTAAGTCACTATGTTAAATCATAGAAAATTCTTGTGAACTCATAAAGAGGCCACAGTTTTGGTCCAATCTTCATGAAACTTTAACAAAATGTTTAACTTGGTGACATCTAGGTCATATTTGAATCTTGGTCATGTGGGGCCCAAAACTTGGTAATTAGGTCAATTCATAGAAAAACCTTGTGAACTAAGTTGAGGTCACAGTTTTAGTCACATCTTAATGAAACTTGGCCAGAATGTTTACCTTGATATCTAGACCAAGTTTCAGTCTTGGTCAGGTGGGGTCAATAAGTAGATCACAAGGTCAAATTAGAAAAACCATGACCACAGTTTTCGTCAAATATTCATGAAACTTTGTCAGATTTTTCAGCTTCAGAAGTTTCATCTTGACCCTATATAGGTGAGGATTGAAAGTGGGTCATGTTTGGTAAAACAAGAAATGCTTTCGAACAGCATAGAGGCCTTAATTTTGGTTCAATCTTAATGCATCTTGATCATATCTTGATATCTATAGGGGCTAAAATAAGCAGTATTTTGCCTTGTCCTCCACTTAAATGTTCCATGCCATTTTTTAGTTTTTATAGCAAACTTGCACAAAACTAGTATCATTAGTAGATATCGTTAACCAGGTTTACGTAGATAACCAGTTATTAGATTAGGGTATGTCGGCGGGCGGGCATCAAACTGTGGTTTCCCCGCAATACCTTTAGTTTAGAACATGCTATGGGTACCAAACTTGGCCTGTAGATAGATGATAAGGAGTCGAAGGTTGAGATTCATTTGGGGTCATAATGGTCAAGGTCAAGGTCGCTGTTTCTAAAAATAGAAAAACTGGGTTCCACACAATAACGTTAGTGTGCATTGATGTATTGAAATTAAACTTGGCCTATAGGTAGCCTGTAGAAAAACAAAGGTTGGGATTGTATATTGGGCCTAAGTCAAGGTCTTTGTTTTTGTTTTGGTCAAGGTCAAGGTCAAAGTTACTAAAATAGGTTTTTCTCTCTTAAAGTAGATTTTTTCTCTGTATGATTATCTAAAAGGTGATTTCTGCTTTATAAAATTAGTTTGAACTTACATACTGTCACCAAACTTTGTGTACAACCAGTATATCTAAAGAATTAGCTTTGGGTGATATTTGGGGTCACTGTTACTAAAAATAGAATAATGGTTTCCACTCAATATCTTTAGTTTGGGTACACTTATTGTCAGTATGCTTGGTGTGCTGATAGTTTTTATTAAACACGAAAGGCTGGGAATGTATTTGAGATCACTCGGATCAGAGTCAAGGTCAGTGTAGCTAAAAATAGAAAAATGGGGTCATATTTGAAATAAAAAATAGATTTTTGTGCTATGGAATGGAAAGGTGTCGGTTTAAATCTCACTGAGATTCAGTTTTAATGCGCCCCCCCCCCCCCCCCTCCCCCTCCCCTTCGAAGAAAGAGGGTATATTGTTTTGCAGATGTCGGTCTGTAGGTCGGTATGTAGACCAATCCGTTTCTGGATGATAACTCCAAGAACGCTTGGACCTAAGATCATGAAAGTTAATATGGAGGTTGGTCATCACCAGCAGATGACCCCTATTGATTTTGAGATCAGTAGGTCAAAGTCAAGGTCGTAGTGACCAGGAACAGTAAAACAATTTCCGGACGATATTTCAAGAACGCTTGGGCCTAGGATCAGGAAAATTGGTAGGAGATTGGTCATGAGCAGCAGATGATCCCTATTGATTTTGAGGTCATTAAGTCAGAGGTCAATGTCACATTGGCCAGGAACAGTTGAACGGTTTCCGGACAATAACTCATGAACGCTTGGGCAAAGAATCATGACCAACAGATGACTCCTTTTGATGTTGAGGTCAGTAGGTCAAAGGTCAAGGGTACAGTGACCCGGAACAGTTAAACCGTTTTGAGACGATTACTTGATAACACAGGCCTAGGATCACGAAACTTGATAGGGAGATTTGTCATGACCAGTAGATGACCCCTTTAGATTTTGAGGTCATAATGCCAAAGGGCAAGGTCACATTGATCCTGAACCGTTTAACCCTTTCCGGACAATAACTGGAGAACACTAGGGTCTAGGATCATGAAACTTAATAGGCAGGTTGATCTTGACCAGCAGATGATCCTGTTGATTTTGAGGTCAATAGGTCAAAGGTCAAGGTCACATTGAACCAGAACAGTAGAACTTTTGTTTACAGTGAGCAAATGATTTTTGTTTCTTGTGCAATAACTGAATGCATCAAGCGGGGCATTTCGTGTTCTACGAGCTCGTGTTTTTCTTTTTTCTTTTTTTTTTTGGTGACAAAAAGGTCCTTTTAATGCCATTGGGTAACTAAAAATAGAAAAATATGGTCATGGTTGTAATAAAAAATATATGTATAATAGAATATGACCATTTTTTAAAAGAACCTGTTGGCATGGTGCAATTGGAAACCTGGTTTTCGTGGAATTTCCTCGTTTTTCGTTTCCCATCTTGATCTTGCCCGTTCTCATCATGCATTCTAGGCATTATTTTGTCTTGTCTGCATAATAGTCGTTCCATTTTTATGATTTGAACTAGTCCTGCACACAGCTTGATGCAAAGTGTCATGCACAAGATCCAGGTCCAGGGGCACACTTGGAGGTCGAAGGATAAAAATTTGGACATTTTTGTGTCCAGGCCATACCTTCATGCATGAAGGGAATCTGAGATAACTTGGCACAAATGTTCACTATGATGAGGCAGTGTGAAATGTACAAGACCCATGTCTTTTAAGTCTTAACTTCAAGGTCACATTTAGAGGCCAAATTTTGAATGAATTGGTTTCGTGTTCGCATCACAACTTCCTCATGCATAAAGGGAACCGAAATAACTTTGCAATGCGCCATGCGCACCCTACTTCCAAGGCCAAGGTCACATTTAGAGGTCAAAGGTCAAAAGTCAGATTCATTATACAAAGAAAAACATAGCACCAGGTAGATGAAAAATTATAGAAAATTTGTGGGGATTTGAATGAGGGGGTTGGGAATATAGAGGAAGGGACAAATAACTCTGTAGTTGAAATTTTGTTCAGTGGCAGTTCTGTTTTCTGCTTTCGGTTTTCATGGCCGGATGTTAACAACTCCACACTTACAGTTACTAGCATTTATTTTTATTTTTCAAGAAGGATGCCTGGCGATTTTTAGAAAGTGCTCAGTATCAACAGTTTTCCAAAGAAAGAAAACATTTCCAGAATTATATTACTCAGGAAGTTTCTCTAAATTGGTGCAAAGAAATTGATATACAAGTTTTTAGAATTGCATGCATATGAAGACTAAAAAAGACCACCGTGACTTTGAGGTCCTATACTGCAGTTAAAGTAATACAAGAAACTTAGCGTGCCTTCATGTAAAAAACAAGGACAAATATCAAACAAGGAATGCCACGTACCAAAAACGCAGCCTCCCCAAAACGAAACCCACAGCACGCAGACGCGCACACCACAAACACACACACATACACGCGCGCACACACAAAGCCAAAAAAA
The DNA here is from genome assembly GCF_021730395.1 of Mercenaria mercenaria. Classification (NCBI taxonomy): domain Eukaryota; kingdom Metazoa; phylum Mollusca; class Bivalvia; order Venerida; family Veneridae; genus Mercenaria; species Mercenaria mercenaria. Next base: position 22,790,704 of record NC_069364.1, on the reverse strand, counting down.
AATCACACAGGGAATGCCACGTACCAAAAACGCAGCCTCCCCAAAACGAAACCCACAGCACGCAGACGCGTACACCACAAACACACACACACATACTCGCGCACACACACAAAGCCAACACATTAGGACAAAACGAACAAACAAAGGAACACAGTGGGGCACCGCCTTGGAACTGTCAGTGGCAAATAAACACTGGGGAGCTTAAACCGGTTTATGGTGCGCACCCAACCTCTCTCTTAACCCCACCATGTTCCAAAGAAACGGGGCAGTGTAAATAAAAGTAATCCCCTCCAGGTGAATCTCTAACACACGTAATGGAAACAAAAAGGCATGGCATGTAAAACACAAAAATGCTTGTGTATAAATATATAAAAAACAAACCTTTAGAACCAAAAACACATGTACTCAGTGCCTTTTCAGAAGACAGAGCAACAAGAGAAACACCCTTAAGGGCCGGACGAAACAGGCCAGAAGACAGATATCAAAACAGTTCAGGATTTAAAAACTGCTTATCATAGACTAAAGCTGTTTAAGATCTAACCATTTTATGACATTTTCCAGATTATATTACACATACACAATATCATATTTATAGTGATAACTACTTCCCAAAACACTATGGTTATCGTGAATAGGTTTCATTTGATGAACATAGTCTATTAGTTTTACCCCATCATATTTCTTGTTCGTACAGACTGATCAGTTCTTCATATAACTTGAAACCATCATCTGCGTTGCACGGAGCCTGAAGAGCTGGTTTAAGAATATATGCCAGTTCACGAAACTCTGCTCACGAAACCTGCACGACCTTTTTGTTTTGGCGAAGCATACATTTCTTGACATAGAATTAAATCAACGGCATCAACGTTTTTACCCATTTCATATCCACCAAACAAATCGGGAACGTTAAACAAGATTTCGGGTTTACCTGAGGGAAGCTCGTTTACACTTTTCTGAGGCCGAATATTGTGCAAATTCCAGTGCTGTGCTATCCGGTCAAGTTCTGCTTGCAGCACATCCATAAGACAAAATCTGACGCATTCTAGATATGTGAATCGGATTGAGTGCGTTAAATCTGCCAGAATCTCGTAAATCTTTTAGTTTATTTATCCACCAGTGTATACCTTGGCGTCTAAGGTAGCTCCACCAGGCTTCAATTAGTTGATTGGAAGTACTTCTCCCGAACATAAAACTCTTGATTCCCGCCATGGTGTCATTGTGACTCAGTCGAAGTAAAGGCTGTATGTAACTGAGGTATGTGTTTTCAGTGCCGCAGTCAGCTCTGATAATCCGTGGAGCACTTGTATGCAACTGTGAAGCTGTATCTCAATAACAACTGTCTGTGTTGGATTGAAACTTCACACAATGCTTCCCACTCAATATACCTGCTGAAATAACCAAGGTATATAACTATTGGTTGAATTTGATACATTGCACTTTTCTGAGGCCGAATATAGTGCAAATTCCAGTGCTGTGCTATCCGGTCAAGTTCTGCTTGCAGCACATCCATAAGATAAAATCTGACGCATTCTAAATATGTGAATCGGATTGAGTGCGTTAAATCTGCCAGAATCTCGTAAATCTTTTAGTTTATTTATCCACCAGTGTATACCTTGGCGTCTAAGGTAGCTCCACCAGGCTTCAATTCGTTGATTGGAAGTACTTCTTCCGAACATAAAGCTCTTGATTCCCGCCATGGTGTCATTGTGACTCAGTCGAAGTAAAGGCTGTATGTAACTGAGGTACGTGTTTTCAGTGCCGCAGTCAGCTCTGATAATCCGTGGAGCACGCGTCAAACTCTTTACTGTTTCCAGATAATAATTTGCAATGCATTTTGGGTCGTTGTTACTTGCTCCAACCTCTAACCACATTATTCTGCGACTATACCCATCTATTGCTGCATGAATGCATAAACCAAATTGTTTAAGTTTGTCGTTTCCGTCGACGTGCCATATATAATTTGGACTTTGTGCACAGTATCTTCTTCTGTTTAGCCTGTGAGTCCTTCTCAAGCTTACCCTCTCAGGATCTGTTTCTTTCATCAACCTCATAACATCACTTCTCTTAATTTTCAGTTCATAATCGTACATTAATCGACGCCACATACGTCTATAACCAACACAATTTCCACTGAGTTGGAGTTCCTTTTCTATCAAGTCTTTTACTTCTTCTAGCCGCGTATACACATCCCCACGGCGCTTTCAATATACGTTTTAATTGTCGAATACTTATTTTAATATTGTGTTGACATAACAGTAGAAGAACATTTTCAAAAAAGTATCTAAAACCAGCGTAAAAGTATTCTTTCACCAGTGTAAGTCTAGACTGCGTATTTCGACTTGCTGGCGGCAAATATGGAGGCACGACAGCTCCTACATTACCTATGGTCCACATCATAACTGTCGAAAAAAGTACAATCACAGTACTCAGAAGCATTTTTCCAATTACTTGTACATGTATCTGCAATTTAAAATAATAGTTTTAGACACTTACACATAAAAGACAGATAGTCTATGCATTTATCCCTTTCGTTCAGCAGTACGGCCATCTATTCATATGCATTTTCTATTAGGTTTTCGCTCAGTTGTTATGACTACATCTTATACGGTAGCTTAACTATATTATTATTTATAACTTATTATCTATTACCTTTTATTTATTATTTATAATTTATTAGTTATTACTTATTATTTATAACTTACTAGTTATTATTTATTACTTATTATTTATAACTTATTAGTTATAACTTATTAGTTATAACTTATTAGTTATAACTTATTCCTTATCATTTGTTACGTAGAACCTATTACATGTACATATAACTTACAATGCATGTATCGTCTTCTGTCTTGTCTTGTGTCTCATTTTTTGTCTTTTCATGCCTAATGTCTTGTTTTGTGTCTAATCTTGTCTTGTCTGGTGCCTTGTTTTGCATCTTGTGTTTGGTTCTTATGCTTGGCTTCTGTCTTGTACTGTGTCTTTTATTTTGTCATGTGTCTTTTCCAGCTTTGTTTCTTGTCTTGCGTCTTGTCTTGAGTAATGTATTTAATCATTATTTACACTGTATGTTTTCAACTGATATATGATCAAAAGTAAACAAACTGAGGGAACTTCAATTTGGCCGTTGTTTGTGGAATGCCTTCAAAATTTCGAACCGAACTTTCTTTATTGTTGGTCTTCCCTTGGTCTTGAAGCGGATTGACCAAAGCCTAGTCGGGAACTACTTTATTGAAAGCTTTACTGTAATTACCATAAGTGTTGGGACAGTAAAAATAACTAATTATTTTTCTTGTCCCAATATATTTTAGGGTCATAGTAATAATGTAGAAATCAGCAAAATCACGCAATTTAAAACCTTCTGTTTCTATTTTGCTTTATAATATAAAAAGTTATCCAAATAGATCAATTACGATTCATTCGAAAATGAAACATTATTTGTAATTAAAACATTATTCGATGGTCACAAAAACTTAAAGCAAATACTGTGTGTACCAAAATTTAGGGAATTCTGAATGCAAAGGTGTGAAAAAACATATGGTAATTACGGTAAGTTCTTATATATTTCAATTCATATTTTTTCTAGGTTTTTGTTCAGTTGGTATGACTACACCCTATACACGCAGCCACTGTCGTTTCATTTCAACAGTAATCTGGACCACTTTCAGAACATGTCCCTGAATGCCCCCTCTAATACATCCACTCACAAACCTCGTAATATTTTTTGAAAACAAATCAAGTGCCAAACGTTTTGCATGCCCCTCGTAATACAATAAATTTATTTTCATCTAACCTAGCTGGAAACAACCTTAATAGACCACCTGCACTAGGCCTTTCTGATTTTCACGGGTGTCGAAAACTTGTAATATTGCCTGAATATTATTCTATGAATTGCTTTCTTCACAGTAAAGCATCTGGCAATAGACACACTGTATGCAATGAGTACCACTTTGAAGGCAAATACATGTAGGAGTATATGGGGTCTATCATCAACACGATTGTATACTTCGTATTGCTCTTTTTTTAATGGTACTGTTTTTACAGTCTTAAGCCTGAATATCAATTTTCACAGGAATGACATGGTATAGTCTCATGGGAAAAGTGGGCAAAATTACAATGACATTAGGGAAAAGGTCGCCCCTATCCTCATTAATCACCACAGGCAATCCCTTACCTTTCTACCTGATATAGTGCTGCCGAGATCTGATGGCACAATGATATTTACTAAAGGAATGAATGTCATATTTTTTGGTTTTACACACTTGTAAAATCCAAAACAGAAGTACACATATCCGATAAGGCCGTTATCGTAGATATGTGTACGAGGTTTCAGGTTTTACAAGTGTGTAAAACAAAACAAAAATATGACATTTATTGCTTTTGTTTCTTTTTATAGTCATTGTTTTCAAGTCAATCATTTTTAAGTATAAATAAAAAGTGAAAAAAGTAGTCTAACATCCGGAGCAGCACAAAAGTTATCCGCATAAATTTGTTTTTCACAGTTGTAAAAAAATTCTGTTCGCCAACTAAATTGAAGGAAACGGACCAAAAAACAAAAACACATATAATATAAATATTATTGGGTCTTCAAATCATGGCAGTATCATAAGCCCTTGATAGTTACGTTGGGAAAAATGAGCGAAACAACCAAAACACAAACAATTTAGGAACAGTTCGAGTTTAGTAGAACTATAGTATCATCCCGCATGTCAATAACCCGGATAAACCGAACGCAGTCTAGTCTTACCGTATTTAAGTTACGAAGTTGCATTGTCTGCCATTTTAAAACTGGTTTTTAGTCTTATTTAAACACTGCGACATACAGAAAATTTTATATGCGTTTCGAATATACAATACACTTCTTTAAGTCATTTTACTCGTAGTTTCATGAGAGGCTTGTAAAGTAGAAGGATTGCATAGGAGTCACCGGGAGACCATTGGGTTGGGCCAAACTTGGTCTCAGATCACTTTGGGTGTGGGTTACATATAGCACCAAATGCTACTTTTCTATAAACATTAATAAAAATATTCAGTATTTTTGGTTGCACATGTGTATTTATACCTTTTTTGTTCCTGTGAATGTTAAACCTCAGAAAACGCCGCCTTTCGATGAATAGAAACGATGTACACGTCGATAGTCTAAGCTCTCAGTGTACTCAAACATAAAGATCTCCCGCAATAACGAGCAACATCCATAACTTATAAATTATAAGTTATAAATATTAATTAATAAGTTATAAGTTGTAAATTATAGGTAATAAGTAATAAATGTCCCTCCAGGGCTTCCGTACGTTTAAGATTTTAAATAATACAGTTTAGCTGATTTTACAAAATATCTTTTGTTTGACAGAAAATTTACTCAAATAAATACAAGATGCTTGGAGTTAAACTTAATGTATGAGAAATATTATTTTAAAAGCGACACATTCCATGTTTCGTTTATCATACATTAAAACCACCAATTTAACTACAAGCATCATGTATTTATTTGAAACAAGTGAGCGGTACAGGCCATCATTGTCCACTTATTAAATGTTTGTTTACTAGCATTATTTTGAAGTACATCTTGCTAGATAGAACTCATAAGAATATTAGGGTTGACATTTGATACAAGAAGAAATTTTCTGTCAAACAAAAAATACATTGTAAAATCAGCTAAACTGTTTTACTTTAAATTGTATTAATGGTGTATACGTAAGTTGCCATGACACATTCTTTATTTTGGTTATTACGTTGCGAATATGCTACCAGAATGTCAAGCATAGATCTGCCATGTGATTCCAGCAAGCAAGATATTGCCTTGACGTTCAGTGAGATCAGTATGATCCTGCCCTACGTTGCTATTTTTCACAAGTCGTGGTTATTTAGTTCCTGTAAACCTAAAGAGAATCGCTATTTTCAAAAGAATGGCAAACGCCCGACCTCACCATATTCTAGCTTTAGGATCGTTAGATTTAAATTGTAAGATGGCATATACACAATTTATTTCTCGATAAAAATAGCTGCGTTGACATATCCTTTTACACAATATTCGAAATACATTTCACACCATGACCATTTCTTGAAGACAAATAAAACATCTCTCAAAATAAAAGAATATGCATAATTTCATGGTTAGAAAAGGACTACTTTCAATGTTCCATTTAAACATATTCGGTCAGTCCTAAAGGGAGGTCATAAAACGAATGTATTTATGTTTATGTTTTTTCAGCTGTGTTAATCAAATTAAAAGTATTCAAACGTATGACAAAGGTATGTGATAACAATAACCAAACATAGGAAATAACGAACTGATATAGATTATGCTCATAACAAAAGATGTGGCAGCAGTCATTTATATGACACTTTTAAAGCAAAAATAACATCACAGTTACAAAACGTTAAGTATGAACTGTATTATTGTCACAACAATGATACAATAGAAAGGTGTTTATCATTATTTAGTCTGACTGTAAATGTATCTCTAATGATACATATCAATATCCTCTGTATTGTATTGAAATCTCAAAGGTATTTGATTCTAGATTTTGTTTAAAAGAAAACCAATTATCATTTTTACAGCCCGTGTGCCTATCTCATTTCGAACCATAAAAATGGTACGTTGTACTGTCAAAGCATAATACAATTGTAAACATTGAATTTTATTTACCTATTAGAGTTTTCGCAGTTATGAGACGTTGTGGCATTCAAATAAATCATTTCGACGATCAGCAGTCCCTCTGAAGCAGATCCATTATTTTTATTTTTCGTGTTTTTTCATCGGTCCTGGAAGATGGACTTCCAATCTCGATCGTATTCATAACGTATTGAACTGTGCCAAGAAGTAATACTTAACAATCAATATCAATCTATTTTCTTTACATCTATCTCCTTTCTGCACACCGTAACACCGTCTCGGCCTCGCTGCCAGTATCTAGTTCATTTTAATCATACTAACGTATTGTATCCTAACCTTCAGAACACTTTTTCAGCAATTTAAATAAATTTATTGCGTTTCAACACTTTCCCTGTTACATCTAGAAGAACGCCCGAAGATTTTTGTCGATCGTCATACTTAAATTCTGGTGATCACGTGACGTCCTTGAAGTTTCTGAAGGTGTTCTTATAAACTTCTTGCATATTGATCTTTTCTCTATCTTGCTATCGATCCATCCATCCATTCTTACATACATAGGAGTGCGGAGGTCGTGTGTTAGATCGCTGGCTGCGTCATACCAACGACCTTAAAAGTGGTGCTAAAGTGTAACTTTCCGGCTTTGTGCTCAGAATTAAGAGAATAGTGCTAGGTCAGCCCGATGTCAGTACATTGTGACTGGGTGGGATATCATGTCACGTGTATACGGCGTGGTATTCCAGTGAGTTCCACTATAACATAGAAAACAATTCAGGATAGAAATGTGTTTAAGACCAATTATATTTACAAATTGGTTTTGCCAGAAATACGTTGGTCTTTCACCAAATGCTTATGCACGTGTAAACAGGTACAATAATAGATATTCTAAGCTACATTTTTCACGCAAAAAAGATGATGTCTGTTGAGCATGCACTGTATATCCTGCAATTTGTCATTAACAAAAGAAGCATGTGTAGAAGCTATAATATTATAGTATAAATTCTGCGTTTTCCGCAGCTTTTAGGCTGGCGAACTTGTTCGCTAGACTATTATTACCACAAATAGAAAGTCACAAAGACTGCTGAGACTGACAACACAAAATTTTTTCATGCGCAATATAAATAGTTCCGTCTTGTAAATCAATTTTGCCAGAAACTTGTTTAAAAATTGTTAAACTTACCTGTCTCGATAAATCTTTTTTTCAACCATTCTATAACCATGTTTTCTGTTAGACCTTTCTAACTTACACGGACTTCGTAAACGGAATGCGTACTTCGGAAATAATTTGGGGTTTTCTCAACACATTCATGTGCCAAAAGTTGAACTTTATAATTGACGTTTTTAAATTTATTTCATGACATGATTCCGAAATGCATTGTTCATAATAATGTTGTTTTTGTTTTTAATTTTTGAGTACATTAACGCAATTCAGCACTGTATTGTTCTTTTCTCCTTGATAATAACCATTATGAAATTCATTTCATTATCAAGGGTTCAATATATTCCTCATCTTTAGTTGCACTGAGTTTGACTAGCTTTTTCTATGTGATGTTGCGGAAATAACGCTGAACCTGGTAAGACACGGACTACAAAGCCGCGAAAACCACTACACGGTGCTAGGAGATTGACCAGAAAGCTACACACCTTTTACATACTTTCTAACTATAACAAATAGCGATAGTGTCAATGTCAGTCACCTGAAGCACTTTGTTTAAAAATTAGAAAAGCCTGTTGACACTTTGTGTCAGGTTCTTAGAGCAATGGTCTAATACTTGCATCTTAAGAAGTTATTTTCGCTCTAACATGAACTGACAATATCTTCGCCGCATCACGGTGGCAAAAGGGTAACGTAGGTTTCTCGTGCATTGCGTTTGATTAGTAAACCGTCGCAACACACGTGCATACCTAAGGCCTTAACATTGTTTTGGGTATATACTATAGGTAGACTTTAGATGTCAATTGTAGGTGTTAAAGTTTTGACAAATTACGAAAGTATCCATTTGTATTTATGAATCTTTTAGCGTCCTTTTTCTAACTTTTGAAATCAACGGTTGCGACACAACAGGAACGAAAATCCTTAGGATTAGAGATGACAACTTTTGAAGCTTAACCATATTTCGGATCGACATAGATTGCTTTAGAAACAGTTCTGCTTACGTAGATTTACCAAACAGAATACATAATGACATTGTATATGTACAGGTTCCTAATTTTTAAAATCATAGTGCAGCTTTGCTGCATGATAAACATTGTGACACATATAATTAGACAAACACTGTGCTGCTATATAACAGAAGTTGCATAAAATCCGAGTCTCCTCGCAAATAAAATCACCTTTGATATATGGGTATAAGAAACCTCTAATGTTTAACCAATGTTTTAAACAAATCTGGAATTTTCAATATGTACACTGCTTTCGGTCACAATTAGATTCTAGATATACGTCCAAAGCATACTGGTGCTCCAACTTCCTGTCACTGTACGGTCATATGTTGCTTGTAGATTAATGCATGACTAATTAAACTTTTTGTATTACCTTGGGTTGTGGTGATGGGTCATCAGGGGGTGGGGTATGGATACTACAAAACATAATAAAAAAACACAAGATGAAATAGAAAGAACTGGGTAAATCCCACATAAAACCCCAAAACACTAAGTCGGATGCAGGGATTGAAATAATACTGACAAGTGCAAAGCGAAATTACTATACATTCTGTGAAAAAAAATGATAGAAATAATACATATAATTTTCAATTATCATTTATTTCAAATTGTAATTAAAACAGATCGTTTATTTTGTAACATCTAATTGAAATGATCCTGCCAGCACAAAATAATGCGCAAAAAATATCTACTATAATATCTTTCCTCTGCAGTTTCTATCCAGCGGGCCTACATTGAGATACATGAGTGTGGCTGTGTTTGCTGTGCTCAGTGCTTCCTGGAAATCTACCATTACCTTTTCATTTTCTAATGTCAGAAATACGTGACTACAGACAGAGTCGAAAATGTTGCAAGATAAATAGAATAACTAAATGATATAGGATCTCCGTTGAAAAATAAGGAAAAATAAGAACTATAAGCCGACTAGCCATTCTTTGCATTAAATTCGAAAAGGTCTCAAATATTGGTAGTGTTTGGTGAGACGCCAAAAATAAAAATGCAACAGCTTATGCATTACATTTGCAAGTCCTTATGGTGATTGCTCCTTTTTTTTTCATAGTCTAAGTGCAGTTGAGAAAGTCCCCGATTTGCAAAGCAATTACGAAGTAAGTTTCTGTTTATGTTTACGTTTCAGTTTAAGTTAGAAAGGTCTATCAAAGGAAAAACATTTAAAAGTAAAAACAGATCTTTATAAAGGCGTTGCAAATTACATATTCAAACTACGCGTTTCTTTATTAGGCTGGCGTAACGTCATTCTGCTTGTTCGTTCACTTTTGTGTAGCATGCAAACAAGTTTTGTTTTTTTTTACTGTAGGATACTCTTTTTTAAGTAGAAGAAGTGTGTTAAATTCTTAAACAAATTAACGCACTTACAATCTTGCAATTAAAGACACTGATTCTGGTATGCCTGGTATGTGGCCTATGGAGATGATAAGGTCTGCGTATTGGCGATAAGGGCCAATACACAAGTCAGGACCATTGGTAGACTTGCTTCTGTTTATCATAATAAGCTACTGTATAGCTACTGTGCAGTAAATAAATTGCAAGTGACGCTTCTTTAATTTCTAATAAAATCCAGCAATTATCTTCTTTTTTTTATTTTGTTACTTTTGATAAAAAGATCATAATCATTGAATAAACAAACTTGTAATTTCTCTTATTAAGTTTTGAATAATTATTGTATAGTGAGAAATGCTTTGCTATAAGAGTTATAATTTAATTGGCCAGGACATTACTCAACATGACTGAGCAATCAAAATAAGTGTCTTATCAATTAAAATAATTTTGTGTACATGCTGAAAAAAGACTAAAAAAACAAAAGCATTTCAATTAATAAAATGCAAAACACAGGAAATAACCAATTTACCTGTAGGCAATAAAATTTATGATTCACTGACAATAATTAGGCTACATGTCAAGTCTACAGGAGTTTTATGGACCCTTATCAGACTGGACCAGACAGGATCTTGTATATTGGGGATTAAAAAGTCTGGTATTTGGGGGGGGGGGGGGGGGGGGGGGGTAGGGTCAGTTATATAGGAGATTTTCTTTGCCTTTAAGAGTTTTGACAACAATTTCATATATATAAATATATTTCATATTTCACGGTGTTAGACACATCGAAATAAATGGTGAAGATACATTAAAACACTAACAGACATTAAAACGATGTCATTGTATACCCCTAAATTAAGAAATGATTTATAGCAAAAGAGTGCTTTAACACTATTTATGAACGTTGAGCGGTTATACGTCGGGCGTAATAATTTAACGAGAGCATACATATATTAACGTTGATTTAATTTACCAATGTCAAAATGTGCAATATCGTTATCAAAATTCAAGAGGAAAAGCCGGAAGTTTGTACGTAAACGGAGGCTTAATTTGGCAACGTAGGGTAATTTTTGTCACATTCTTTACTTCTTTTCCCTTTTTGGTTCCTCTGTTTCCGGTTACTGTTCTTTATAATATCTCATTTTTGTTTGCAATGTTCCTAACCAGTAGGAGGTATTGTATTGCTCTGCTATACTTCTCCCGTTTGTACCCCTTACAACTTGCACGTTGTAAGCAATGGCATCGTCCTTTGGATAATTTTGTAAACAATGTGCTTGCTTCTCGGTATATTGATATGCTGTTTTTCTACAAAAAATACTTATTTATATGCAAGTCTATATCAAAGTTAATAACACAATTTGTTGACTTTGGAGCCATGATGGGGGCCAAGGATGAGGTTAAAAACGCAGCAGCATGAACGGTTTAAATTCACCAGTGGTGTGTTTGCCACTCACAGTTACAAGACGGTGCCCGAATGTGTTCCTTCCGTTGTTCATTTTGTCATCGTTTTCTATAAGTTTTACTTCGTCTATATTTTGTAGTATGTTTATGTGTATACATCGATACATACACTGCTATGGGGATGCAGGTTGACGGGGTTGCGTTCTCGGAACCTGACATTTCCTGTCAGGGATATTAATCGTTGTTGTTGCTTTTTCAGATTCCCAAGTGAGAATTACGTTATGTTTGTCTCTCGTATTGGGTTATCCCAAATGCAACCAACATTAGGTGTTTTTCTCACCATCTATGGTCTGTAATATTCTTACGCTACCTTTCTCAAGTTAATTAAGATAGTTTCTCCCAACAGTACCCTATGCCCGACTTAGTTTGATACGGAAAACCCATAATATTTCAGATTTAGCAAACATCTTTCCCCCACAGTTTTCATTTAGTGTTTTGAGGTAGCCAGCCTTTCTGTACTTTCAGTACTTTGAATAGAAGTATTTGTCTATTTGTTAAGTAATGCACTTATAAGCTGAGATGGTTACTGTCTAGTCCACTACATGAGAGTACACCACAGATGGTAAAAGAGTGCAGCTTTGCATTTATTACGGTCAATAACGAATGTTTTGTTAAAATGGTTTTTTTTAAATGCTAATAATAGTCTAAACGTGTTACCAATGTTACATTAGACCAGTTCCTACTTCTCCTTATAAAAATGTATAGAGACACGTTCAAGTTAAACCGCATAAACGCTACTTGTAGGTCTATAAAACATTTGCATTTTTGCTTGATGACCCATCTACAGCTTCTGATGCAAAACTATTAAGGCAATTTTGAGTTGTTCGCCCAATGTGCAACGGTTGCAAAATTCATCGAAATTTAGGTGAACATTATAATGTCAGCGCCTTCTGCAAATTACTCATCACAAATTAGAAATATTGTTAGTTTAACCGTTGCTTTAATCCAGTATTTCACATATCGTTACAGCCAATAGGAGAGGAACTGCTGTGGTCAGTCCTTGCAAAAGTGCGACATTATATAAATACTGCATTCCTGGGAGGGTTTAACGTATGAAAAATGCTCACCTCAAGAAATATGAATATGATAATAGGTGAATATATTTCGCTAAACCGAAAATATAAAAAAGGTTAGACTAAAAAAAGGGGTTCTAAACATTTCCGGGAAACAGCCAGTAAAAAGCAATAAAATATAGACAGAGTCTTTTTACCGTGGCGAGCTTATAATGGCAGCTTATGGAAAAATCAATAGCAGTGCTTGACCTAATGAGGTATAACAAACTGTATTATGTAGCGTTGAACGGTACGGTCGGGGAACCGAACCGCATGACAACTACCATTTACTGTAATAGATATATCACAATATTTGAGTGGCAAAAGTGCCGATTTGTTAAAACTGCGCAAATCCATATTACTTCTTTAGCAAAAATGAAAAAAAGAATCATGTAAAACTAAGGCCAGAAATGTGATTTATTTCTGTATGAGAATGTGACACGCTTTAATATGTATAGAGTCGTCTTGACAGAATCTAATAAAATATTTTTTATTAAATTTCTCTGACAGTATCACTCAATACCTAGACTAATAATTCCATACACTTAAGATAAAAAAAGTACTTATTACTTTACATTTTCATAAATATTTCTTTATTAAAGGCGACAAGTAATGAAATTATATACTATCTGAGAAAAACAAATTTTGATTAATTTTTTTTTACAAGTGTATCTTTAATCGGAGTTTTTGCAAAATTTATAACGGATAAAAAGGACAAGCTATATGTTATATGACGGAATAAAAAAAATTTAAACGGGATTTTTTTTTATTGCAAATGTTATATATTTCTATTCTTTAGTTTAAAAATTATAGCAACTCTCTTTGTTTTTGTTTTTTTTTTTCATATTAAATATTTTTGTATCTTAGTCAGAAAAACAGCAAGTTTTAATATGAAACTGTTTGTAGAAGATTTTTGAATCCGTTATAATAACGATGACCTAAATAAATTTTCGTCAAATAATTTCAAAATATCAGACTTTAAAAAGGCATCAACAGTTAGAATGAAAGTCGTCGTACGTTCTACTGAATTTTTATGAGCATCGGAAATAACTTGTTATGGTGAATAATGATTTCTATGATTTACTTCTCAGACTTATTATTTTACATCTTGTCAAAGGTTGCAAACTCCAACAACTTTATTTAGAAATGGTATTGAAAATGTGCGTAATCACTTGGATACTGTTATATGGCTGAAGCTGTGTAAGGATTTTTTCCATTTTGAAAAAGATGTGTTTCTTTGTGGGGTCTATCTCTGGTGTGAAGATTCACCTGCATATAATGTTTGTAATGTAGACTTATTCGATGTGATACAAAATGACATATTTGATTTTGAAAATGACGGTGCTGTGTACTTAGTTGGGGACTGGAACAGTCGTGTCGGAACTAGAAATGATTTCATTGTGTGTGATGTTTATAATGAACATTTGGATCATGATTTGTATTTTCCGGATATACCCATTGCACGGGCCTCCGCCGATAAAATTTGTAACAGTTTCGGTTGTAGACTGCTTGATCTATGTAAATCTACTGGATTGCGCCTAGTTAACGGTCGTCTTGGTCATGATCATGATAACGGTGCATTCACGTTTTATTCAAGAAAAGGGTGCTCTGTAATAGACTATTTATTGACAAAGGAATGTTTCTTTTCAAGCCTCGGTGATTTCAAGGTGCACGAACTAACGGAGTGGAGTGACCATTGTCCTATTTCTTTTAACTTATATTGTAATAAGTTTACAAATGGATATTCGGGCACAGAAAATGAAACATTTACTAAATATAAATGGTCAGGGGATTTAAAAAATGATTTTCGTTCAGGGCTTATAGGAAAATTGAGTGATTTTAATTCTTTGCTAAATGGTGTAAACTTAAATGACAGGACATCGATTGATAGTTTAATACTAGATTTTACGACTATAATACAGGGCGTAGCTAATCCATTGTTTTGTAAATCTGTTGAAAAGAATAATACATGTTCCTTTTCAGATAACCGGTTAACAAATAGAAATAAGGAATGGTTTGATTACGAGTGCATTCAAGCAAGGCAACGTTATACTGATGCATTACATGTTTTTAATAGATGTAAAACTGAAGTAAACAGAGAAGAGTTATTTTTGTTAAAAGGTCGATATAAGAGTATTATTAAGAAAAAACGAAGAAGTTTTGAATTGAAAAAAATGTCGCGCATAGAGAAACTTAGATTTACAAACCCGAGAGAATTCTGGAAATATTTCAAAGATCAGAATAAAACCACCAATAATATATCAGTTGAGACATTTTTCAAGTATTTTTCTGAGTTAGAAAAAGATATTGCTACCACAATAAACCAGGAAGCTGAGAATTTTGAAGCTAATAATGATTTTAATTCGTTTGAATAAGCGGATGAAATTTTAGACCGACCTATTATTGTTGATGAAATTTTGAATGCCGTAAAATCTTTAAAAACAAATAAATCTCCGGGAAACGATTTTTTGTTAAATGAGTATTTTATAGAATCTGTAGATATTTTAGCTTCACACCTTTGTGATATATTTAATTATATTCTTGATAGTGGATTTTTTCCTGAACAGTGGACTCAAGGTGTTATTATACCATTACATAAAAAGGGTAATAAAGATACTGTTAATAATTATAGGGGAATTACATTAGTGAGTAGTATGTCAAAATTATTTACAACTGTTTTAAATAAAAGAATTATGGATTATTGTGAGGAAAATAATTTACTGTCAGACGCGCAATTTGGTTTCAGAAAAGGAAAATCAACCATTGACGCATTGTTCACTTTGTTAACTGTAGTCCAGAAATATATAAATGAAAACAAGCGTTTATACTGTGTTTTTGTTGACCTGAAAAAGGCTTTTGATTCTATTTATAGAAACGCCCTATGGCTGAAATTATATAGATGTGGTATAAGAGGTAAATTATTGCGGATTATTAGGGATATGTATAGAAAAGTGAAATCATGTGTAAAGTCATGTAATAGTTATTCTGATTTTTTTGAATGTGCTATAGGGTTGCGTCAAGGGGAGGTAATTTCACCTGTTTTATTTTCCCTTTTTATTGATGACTTAGAGCTGTTTTTGGAACAGGATGTAAACTGTGGTCTTAAAATCAACGGTATTGTTTTAATACTGTTACTTTTTGCAGATGATATGGTTATCCTTGGAAATTCAGTTAAAGAAATTAACGAAAGTTTAAAATTGTTGAATGTATATTGTAAAAAATGGAGTTTAGAAGTTAATGTAGAAAAGACTAAAGTAATGGTGTTTCGAAAACGAGGTGAAATATTACATAATGAGGAATTTTTGTATAATGGTAGTAAACTTGAAGTTGTAAATGATTTCAATTACCTTGGTACGGTTTTTAACTATACAGGAAACTTTGCATTAAATCAAGAACATTTAGTTGGCAAGGCCTTGAAAGCATTAAATACTTTATTATATCATTGTTCTAAGTATAAACTTAAACCAAAATTACTTTGTCAGCTGTTTGATTCCTTTGTAGGGTCTATCTTAAATTATGCATCAGAAATTTGGGGTTGTAGTAAATCTAAAGAAATAAAAAGAATTCATCTTAAATTTTGCAAGACAATACTTAACGTCAGAATGAATACCTCTAATGCAGCTGTTTATGGCGAACTTGCTCGTTACCCTTTGTACATTTCGAGATATGTTAATATTATGAAATATTGGTTTAAAATATTGAATACTGACAATATTATTCTAAATGAAGTGTATAAAATAGCATATATTGATTGTATTAATGGAAAACGTAACTGGGTGACAGATGTAAAAAAACTTTTATTTGATTATGGATTCAATTATGTCTGGGAATATCCTCAAAGAGTTTCTTGTGACATGTTTATAATGTTATTTAAACAACGTCTGGTTGACAGTTTCATTCAAAGATGGCATGCTGATAAGCAAAATAGTTCTGTGTTAAATCTTTACAATAATATAAAACCAGTATTTAAATGAGAAACGTATCTAGATATTTTACCATGCAACTTAAGACATTTCCTTAGTAGAATCCGAGTGTCTTCACACTCACTACGAATACATACTGGCAGATATGGTATAAACAGAATAGAAAGAAATGAGCGTTATTGTACTTATTGCAACACACGTGATATTGAAGATGAATTTCATTTTATAATTAAGTGTCCATGTTATTCTGATATAAGAAAAAAATACATTAAAAGTTATTATTATACAAGACCGAGTATGCAAAAATTTATTGATATGTTAATGTCTGATAATAGATCAATATTACTTAACTTGGCGAAATATATTAAACTAGCTCTTACTCATAGAATATCATTGTTACACAATTAATTACATTTCATCCTCTGTATTGCTTTCTTTTCATCTTTTGTTATTTAGATGCAGCAACTGTTATTATTTGATACTGTATTACTTTCATAGTCATAGTGACATAGGAATTGGCTGTAAATTTAAATTTGTATGTATTTATGATGATGTACATTGTACAAGTCGAAATAAAAGATTCTTCTTCTTCTTCTTCTTCTTTATTGAAAATGTACACGATTTGCTGTGTAATAAAAATGAAAGTTATTTAATCTTAAACAAACAAAAAAATGCATGAATCACATAAGTTGGACACGGGTGGATATCAGGGTAGAGCATGGTAGATGTATGGTTTCCTAACATGACGAAAGTAATAATGAGATTATTCAGCAATGAGATGATGAACGGACAGACGGGGTATTTTTAAATGTTTCCATTTAATTTACATAAATATGATTAAATATGATGGATAATGAACACCGATTTTTTGTTAGCGGTTGACATTAATAATTCAAAAGTACAAGACGTGTAGTAGAGAATGACTGTCTTTTGACTGCATTTTATGGTTCTGAGAATTTGGCAAACGCAGATTTATGTATATCTAAAAATGTTCATGTGTTTTATATACTATTTATCAATGCACTGTCTACCGACTAGATAAGCAATAAATATAGGCTTGCTCATTTACTTCCTAAAGACACCTGGGAATGACATTGCATTATTACATTTTGTTACTCTGTAAGGCCACCATCAAATCAATGGGTAATTAAAAGATCAGTTATTTGCGAGTAAATAGCGATTTATTTAAATAAATTGTAGTAGTGAACCTTGTCTTTCATGTTGAAATCAACTGTACTATAATTGGACGATGTGATCCCACAAACGACGGAAAGTTTGTTCATACATCAAACGAAATATGCTGTTTTCAACTTCCGTTGCGTATCGGATCTTCTGATTATCATGAATTTCACTGGTAGCAAAAAGCTTTTTGCTTAGGTTGTCTAGAATATAATGGAATTTTGAGATATTTGAGATTCAATACTAATTTATAAATGAATATGAAAGAAAAAAAGACTTCAAGAATCGTTCACAAAACGGGAACATGTGACACAAACAAACAAAAGCATGTATAACCATATAGTGGACGCAGTGGCCGAGAGGGCTAAGAAGCTTTCCTACTGAGGTGAAGGCCCCTGGTTCGAATCTTGGCTACTCCCATTGCGGTGTGTCCTTGGGCAAGGCACTTTATCACGATTGCCTCATTCGACTCAGCTGTAAATGGGTACCAACAAATTGCTGGGGGTAAGGTATAATTGGTTTTAACTGTTCTTAAAATAGGGTCGCTCAAAAGCTCTACAGAGCTTACGTTAATTGTTTCACAAAGCGACGGTAAATAAAATTTACCTTTACCTTTACCTTTTACCCACGAACACATGAAATAACCACATGAAAATAAAGAAAATAGAGGCATTGAGTTCGAAAGGAGTACCCTCTCTAAAACGGCATTTTGAGTTTGATTACGTTTATGAAATTGGCTTTGTTGGATAAAACAGTAAACATAAAAAGTTCCCTTAAACATATTTGTGTGCCTTACCAATGAGGCCTACAACAAACGGAAATAGGAAATTGATTTGTTTAAATTGTAATATAAAAGTGATATTAATAAACGGTTCACATGGCAATGTACATGTATAAAAAAAATTTAGTTGAACACCACTAAATCAAAACGTTCTTTATTTCATATAGCATCCATTATTTCGATATTTTCTAAAAAAATCAGATTTTCAGACTCATATTCCCATAAAAAACTACTAGTTTATCTCTTCTACAGTAAAAAAGAAGGAAATGGTGTTAGCTTTTATGTAAGACAGTTATGCTTCACTGATTACAGTCCCCCGAATCGACTCATTTCCCCTTCTTTCAAGGCTTCTTTTTATGACATAAAGTTCTTACGCCGCTATTTAACCTTTAGTAGTCTCTGAAAAAGAAAACTACAGTTGAATATCGTTACCTCGATATCGGTTAGCTCGATACTCCGGTTAGCACGATGTGTTTGAGTCGGTCCCGATTTTTCCCTATTTATCTTAATGTAATTATTTATCATTACCTCGATATGATTAGCTCGATATTTCATTTAGCTCGATGAGATTTTTCAGCCCCGTCAACTTACCTGTACTGTTTTTACACCTGGTTTCGTCGATATAACAGCTTGTAAAAAATATCCATGTTATTAGTAATGTGTGAAAATCAACCTATTGTTGTCCGTCGATGTATTAATCATATTCCAGTTAGTTTGTGTGTTTGTTTTGTTTGTTGTTTAATCTTTAATCCAATTTAAATGTCAGGAAATTTGCATTCAATTCCCAATAATTAGTGTTATAAAACATCGTGCAAGCAGGAAAGCTGTTTTCAAATATAACAACTAATTTGGATGCAATATTTTCAGTTTGACGGAGTAAAAATCTGCCATTTAGGATTGAGTAAAAATGTGTGTATTTAACTGGCAAATGTTCATTATTTAAGCACAGTCAAAATGACACTTTTAGGGAAGGAATAAAAATGCTAATGCATAAATGTAAATTTTTAAAAACTATAAAGTTGTATCTATGTTTTTAATTAAGATGTTTTATTTGTAAAATTTGTAAATAAAATCAAAATCGTATTTACTTTTTATATTATTTCTTTCCCCTTTCAAACCCTCTGAAAAAAAAACAACATTGGATATAATCACAATATAGACGTCCACACAAGTATAAATAAGTCAAAGATAGTCCATATCGTTACGTCGAACTTCGGATACGTCGATGCAATTTTTACAGTCCCTTGAATATCGAGGTAACGGTATTCGACTGTATACAAATTCGCTTGACTTATAAATAGATTCGTTTGGTTTAGGTCGATAATACCAGAACACTGTTTAGAACTAATTTAAGCACCATTATTTCAAGATCAATTGCTAAGATAGAATATATATTGCCTACATAAAATGTAACTTAGGTAGTTTAGCAGTTAAGAATTATTTCCTGTCAACTTAATGTTTTCCCATTTCCCTACAATTGCGTGATATATAATGTCAATAAGAATAAAAATGGAATAATACTGTTCTTTTCTGTACATTATTGAAAAAGTCTGTTGAATTACAAAAGTGATTATAAAATGACCCTGTATAATAAGAAATAGTAACTAATAGTATATATAAAAATTTATTCAACGAACAGTTAGGTACATGTACGTTATTATTCTGTTCCTGGCATTTCCTGGCCGAGTGGTAAAGGCCGCTGACTTTGAACCACTTGCCCCTTATGGATGCTTGTTCGGAACCTCACTTTGAGTATAGAATTCTTCATGTGAGGAAACAATCTAGCTGGCTTACGTAAGGCCGGTGGTTCTACTCTGGTGCCCGTTCATCCCGGAAACATATGCATTTTGGGTGCACTTGGTGCAATCCTCCACAGCCAAAACCTGGTAAAATCACCTTATGACCTAAAGTGTCGATTTGACTAAACTCAACAAAGTTAACAGTGGACTAAAAACGTTTCCATAAGTATCCATAGGTAGGAGAAAACTTCAATACAATGCCTGGCAAGATTAGTGGTTTATATCTTTAACAAACTTTTTGTCTTTACGTAATTGTAACCATTCTGTACACTTTTTGTCACTTACACTTGTTAATTAATTAGTTAAACATGCCACTGAGATGTATATGCATAATAACCGACAAGTTCGCCAGATCAAAAAAGAAATATGTTATGTAATCCAAAGCGGACCAGAGGCCCGTAGACCACTTTTTCACTTGTATCTTCCTGCATATCTTTTATGGACTAAAGTGTCATGCATTATATGCTTTCCTGTCCCGCTTGAAGATCGATTCGTTCAAGTGTAGTTATTATTGCCGGTCACAGATTCATCCTCTGTAACTGTGTAATAAAGTTCCGCTTAAGCCGGTAATACGGCCTATGAGAGGTGTCGCATTCATGAACAAACCGAGTTTATCAAACTATCATTGTCTTCTTGAAGGCTTTCTTTATTATTCACAAACAACAATAGTTCTTTTTTTTTTTGGATAAAATAGATTGAAACCGTAATCAAAAATTTAAGCAAAGATATTTTCCTTAAATGGTAACAGAATATTGAAGTTATCCGACAAAAACATGCATTGGAAACTATTCAGTTCAGAGAGAGTATGTGTGTGAGGTCAGCGCATATGCATGCATTTGAAAATATACAGTAAACAGACCAAATTCAGTGCCAGATTAATTTGTGTCTGAATCGAGTTTCGGAGCAAAGGCGATATATTTTACTGGGTAAATAACCTGTAGACCCGTGTCGCTACCTATTTCCGTCTACAAAGTGCATACATATGTTAAGAAATCATAAGGGTTCACTGCAAAATAAATAAGATGAAATCATTTAATAGCCCTAATGGTATGATGATCTAACCCGCTGACGGCTGTGTTATCTAATTATTTGTTACATGCACGTAACCTTCCGTTCTTACTTTTACTTCTATTTCAACTTTAGAGAAATTTCTGTTCGTAAACGTCCTGTTCAACATCATAATAGTCAAAACCTTATATTCACACATTCTAATAAATAATCTTAAAAGTTATATTTCATTTGTGAATCATATCAGTAAAAATTATCTGCGGACATTCCAATAAATAAACATGATATTTCATTCATAAATGTCTTGTTCAACATCATATCAGTCAAAAACTTATATTCGGACATTCTAATAAATAATCATTATATTTCATTTGTGAATCATATCAGTAAAAATTATCTGCAGACATTCCAATAAATAAACATAATATTTCATTCATAAATGTCTTGTTCAACATCATATCAGTCAAAACCTTATATTCGGACATTCTAATAGATAATCATTATATTTCATTTGTGAATCATATCAGTAAAAATTATCTGCGGACATTCCAATAAATAAACATAATATTTCATTCATAAATGTCTTGTTCAACATTATATCAGTCAAAACCTTATATTCGGACATTCTAATAAACAATCATTATATTTCATTTGTGAATCATATCAGTAAAAATTATCTGCGGACATTCCAATAAATAAACATGATATTTCATTCATAAATGTCTTGTTCAACATTATATCAGTCAAAACCTTATATTCGGACATTCTAATAAACAATCATTATATTTCATTTGTGAATCATATCAGTAAAAATTATCTGCGGACATTCCAATAAATAAACATGATATTTCATTCATAAATGTCTTGTTCAACATTATATCAGTCAAAACCTTATATTCGGACATTCTAATAAATAATCATTATATTTCATTTGTGAATCATATCAGTAAGAATTATCTGCGGACATTCCAGTAAATAAACATGATATTTCATTCATAAATGTCTTGTTCAACATCATATCAGTCAAAAACTTATATTCGGACATTTCAATAAATAATCATTATATTTTCATTTGTGAATGTACTTTACAACATCATATCAGTGAGGAATTCGTATTCAGATACTATAATGAAGAAACATAACATTTCATCACGTAGAATAAAAAGAACACGTTTCATAAATTTTTCACAAACATCACACCAAAAGCAGTAAAGATACGATCTGTTTTGTTGACATTAACAGTCGGTTGTATCCACTCACATCTCATGTAAAACAACAAGACTCGTTAAAAGACTATTTACTGATTGGTGAAACATGCAATGCTGGATTAATTATAAAAGAAAAAGCTTGTAGTTTGTTTGAATGACATGATTAGTATAGTTACTATATCTTTATCCATAAATGACCGAGTTGTTGTTATAGATTATGCTAGTGCGTCACCTCATTAAAATGATTCACTATTCACCTATTATTACTTAAGCCATTTGACATCATGTACCAAGTACTGTAATAAACACATATTTTGACACATTTTCTTCAAACAGGCATTTTTATTCTCTTCGAGCTTCGTTGAGATATAGTTTGAACATTTAATGTCAATTTGTAGATATATAAAAGAAAGCAAGTAAAGATTATGGGGAAAATGTTCTATTATCAAGTGAGTGCAGTGGTATTTGAGTTCAGTAAAAAGAACGTTACCAGATTCAGAGATATTATACACGAAGTAGCATCAATTTCAATTAGTGGATATAAGCGCTAAATATATGGGTCATTCCATGAGAAAACTTGTATTATTGACAAAAAAATCAAAATTGAGATAACAAAATATTCATGAAGAACATTCTTTTACCTTTCAAATCTGAAAAGCCTATTTCAAGAGCTACAATGCTTTTAAGTAAGTCACCGAAGGTATTTTGAGACGTGACGTTAAGAACGTCATGAAAGTAGTATGACGTCGTCGTGCATGGTGTGTATTTTTCAAGCCACTAATGCAACATATTATGCGAACCACATTTTTCGTTCGAATATTTGGGACCATGGGAACAGATTAAAATAATTTTACTGAAATATAACTTTACCGTATATTTTTAGTTTTATCATGGACCTTTCATATATACACCTCAATATTTTCATGATGCATGAGTGCTTTGGAATTTCCGTTGCCATGACAACACAATTTATATTTTTAGTAAAATATGATAGAATTTGATTTGCCTTAGATAACTATATTAGAATATATACTTGTTTCTAGTCTCTGAATGAACGTAAGAAAAAAATGATTTTCCGGTATTTTAGACTACATGTATCTGTTATGCAATAATTATATCATGTCACTAATAAGGTTTTCTCATGAAACGGTGCATTATTATTATAAAGTGCGAGGTAACAACGACACAATAATGAGTTTCGTAGAAAAATTACTATTCAGGACAAGACACCTGATTCGCAATATTACTTCAAATTCCACCATTTTTCGCTATTCGCATGACCAAGCGATCAGGAGTATCATTTTAGGTTTATGAGTATCAGAACACGTACCAATACTGAAATCTTCATCTGTATTTTGTCGTATAAGATGTAACCAATTAAGATATCATTAAAATATCATCATCTAAAATGGTAAGGGAAGTGAGGTATCGAACTCGTAAGTCCTTCTTCCGTAATCGAGACTTAACACCATAACTTAGCTAGTATATTGACCTAGACATGCAGCTCGCATATCGCACATCTTTTATCGACATGTAAATTAATATCATTATTCAACTTAACTAGAGATTGAAATGCTGATCGCAACGCATCTTAATATACGTAATAACATTGAATATGAATCTTCAGCATCTACTGCACTTGAAAAAACTAATTAGTTAAACATGTTATATAAGAAGGGATGTTCATGTTTCCTGATATGGAGGGTCAAATGTCCAATATACGCAGAGGCTATTACCCGCAGAAGACGGTCAATGTACGTATAAAAGACGGTCAGTATATACAATAGTATATATAGAAGTGCAAACTTCCAATTCAAGGAAAGCAAACACCTCAGTAGGATGTACAAACAAAATTCAAAGTAAAACAAAAAACAAGGAATACAGTTAGTGCCTAAGGTCAGTGGCAAATCACCATAATGAAGTTTTAACTGGTTACAACAATGCAGATTAAAAGTATACCACGTGTTCTATCTGATAAATTAGAAGAGGAAAGCCAAACAGACGGTGTGTCACAAACAGTTGGATCATAGCTCCTCTTAATAAACCCATGTTGCAACTGTATGGGATGCATCTATAAAGGGTTGTTTTTATTATATTTTATAATATACCTTATCGCAGAAATATCCATAAGTTTAAAAGCAGTGTGTATTACGGAAATAAAATTAGAAAGCAGTTTATGATAATGTTAGGCCTGCTGAAGGAGTGTATACATTTTTACCATTATATATCTGGTTTTGAAATATGTTGAAATTTAGTCAAATTCTAATTTAGTTGATTTAGTTTCGAAAATATGAAGAACATGAATCTTCCTAACCCTTTGATGCAACTCAAAAATTCTAAACCACGTGCCACAGCTCAGAAATAACGATAACATAACAACGTTGGGCAGCGACAACTGAAAACAAGGAAATGAGTAAATCATATAAGGTGTTTTTCCCGCCCGCAAAAAAACACAAAAAAACACAAACTTTTTACACCTTTTATTTCTTTACTCTTCATTACCATCTACCAATTTATTACAAAGAGACTAAGAAAGGCTTATATTTTCTGGTCCTTCGGGATCATTGATTTCAACTCATTTAGATTTGAAGATTGAATACTGCTTAAGCCGGTGCTAGAGGGCGTGGGCAGTGTTGCATTTTACATTACTGCTCATGAACAGACTCAATCAAACCGAGTCTGCAATTTTCACTGTTTGCCTTGTTCTCGGTGCTTCCGAGGGATCTACTTTCAAGATTTTATAGAGAAGTTGTTGCCATTTGAAATGTCTGTTTTGCCATATACGTAATATATACTTTGATATACCATAAGCTGTATCATAAAAAATAAAAGCTTCTTTATCGAAGTTTCAAAAAAGGTAAAGCTTTTCACTTTACTTTCGCTTTCCATAAAAGGTTCTATATGTTTTAGGGTGTCTTAGAGCAGTAAAAGGATATTTTTAGATTCTATAGCTCATCTGATTTTTTGAAAAAAAAAAAAATGATGAGTTATTGTCATCACTTGATCGGTGTCGGCGTCGGCGTTGCCTGGTTAAGTTTTATGTTTAGGTCAGCTTTTCTCCTAAACTATCAAAGGTATTGCTTTGAAACTTGGAACACTTGTTCACCATCAATAGCTGACCCTGTAAAGCAAGAAACATAACTCCATCCTACTTTTTGCAATAATTGTGGCCCCTTTTGGACTTAGAAAATGTCAGATTTCTTGGTTAAGTTTTATGTTTAGGTCAACTTTTCTCATAAACTATCAAAGCTATGGCATTGAAACTTACAACACTTGTTCACTATCATAAGCTGACCCTGTACATCAAGAAACGTAACTCCAACCTGCTTTTTTCAAGAATTTTTGCCCCTTTTGGACTTTGAAAATCAGATTTCTTGGTTAAGTTTTATGTTTAGGTCAGCTTTTCTCATAAACTATCAAAAACTATTCCTTTAAAACTTGCAACACTTGTTCACCATCATAAGCTGACCATGTACAGCAAGAAACATAACTCTGTCCTGCTTTATGCAAGAATTATGGCCCCTTTTGGACTTAGAAAATATCAGATTTATTGGTGAAGTTTTATATTTAGATCAGCTTCTCTCCTAAACTATTCAAGCTATTGCTTTGAAACTTGCAACAGTTGATCACCATCATAAGCTGACTCTGTATATCAAGAGACATAACTACATCCTGCTTTTTGCAAGAATTATGGCCCTTTATGGACTTAGAAAATCATGGGTAGGACAATTTTTCTATCATACAAAAAAATCAGATAAGCATCAGCACCCGCAAGGCGGTGCTCTTGTTTTATATGTCCAATTACATACTTTAAAATAAGACATATATAACAATTACCCATTAAAATCAGAGAATGCAATTGGACAAAATGATAGCAGATCCATCTACCTTTTCTATCTTATTATACCAACACTTTCGTAAGTTTTTAAAATGTATTCTTACGACTACTTCTAGTTCTAAAATTATGGCGGCCAGATATTCAGCAAAATTCAATTGCAGAAAAACTACAATCACATTTTCCTTTGCGCTTAAATTATAACATAGTAATGTCTCAAATCCCTGATATTAATTTATTTTGTATTTGTCATGGAATAAGGCTAGGCGCACAGGATTTTCAGATATCAAATAATTATTTCCAAAATAAGATAGGACAGAGCAGGAAAGGGAAGGACAGGGAAGGGCAGGGCAGGACAGGACAGGACAGGGCAGAGTAGAGTAGAGTAGAGCAGAATAGGAAGGTAGGTATTTTCTATTGAGTTATTCATTTTTTTCGTGATAAAAATATCATTTACTTTGTTCTAAAAAAAAAACATAAAAAGTATTATGTTTCAAAAATCGTTTTTCAAACTAGATGTAAGGTCAAATACCCTCACCAAAATCAAAATCTTGCTTTTTAGATGAGCAGATAGCAGAATCCATCGAGAATTTTCTCTTTAAATGGTGTCGCAGCAAGAAGCCTATTATAATGTATTAACAGTCCGGAGGCGTTTTATTTTAAGTATGGTCGATATTTTACAATATATATTTCTATAAATTTAATTAACGTCTTTTTCCCCTCTGTTGTATTTTAAGACATCTCAGAGCAGGAATCCAAGAAATACATTCACGGTATGTTTTTTTTTGTTCCAGCAGACAAGATTGCCAATAATATATTAAGTACACCTGGGTTTTCTTACTTTTTATCTCTTCTAAATTTGGACGTTTATTTCAAGTATAGGAATGCAGCTTTTCGCGTGGAATTTGTTGTCTCAATGGTGTTCATCCCCTTTACCGTTGGACACTTTCTCATTGGCTGTGTCTGACAGGACAGGCAATAGACTCCATGATAGGCAATACTTTCAATCCAATGGGAAAGACCTGTTTTGATAATTGTCTTTAAAATATTATTTAAAACCCCTTTCTACTTGTAAAAAGAGGTCGGGAATAATGACTTTGGGAATAATGACTTTCATTTAAACTTTAAATTGGATTTCTGGATATCAAATATGAAACTCATCTTTGTATAATATCAGAACACTTCTCTGCTATACAGGCCCCGTGTCAAGTATTAAGGGATTTTGTGCGATTTTCCTTCTAGCCAACAATACTTTTCCTATATGTCTATTCAATTGATCAAACATCTTCAACAATTCAGCATTTTGTACCTTTAAACGTGAACTGTCTGGAGATTTATTTCTATTAATTAAAAATAAAAACAAGATTTTACCAGAAAGAAACTAAAGCAACATTAACTGAGCCGTGCCATGAGAAAACCAGCATAGTGGGGTTTGCGACCAGCATGGATCCGGACCAGCTTGCGCATCCGTGCAGTCTGGTCAGGATCCATGCTGTTCGCTAACAGTTTATCCAATTCCAATAGGCTTTAAAAGCGAAAAGCATGTATCCTGACCAGATCCAGGCTGGTCGCAAAGCCACTATGTTGGTTTTCTCATGGCGCGGCTCAACTGTTTACAGCTCGTTTTACTTGCCATATTTTTGTCTTTTTTAACGCTAGCTACTATTTCCAAACTACTATACTGGTGAAAGGGGAAATGGTCTGTGTCTCAAAATAAAGAAGCTGGCATACGTCTTTCGATTTCATCCCATGATATGGTGTTTTATATGACTTTATTACCAATGAATAAAGTTTTGTGCAATGTGTATTATATACTATACAAAATGACAAAGTTTTAAAACTATTATTTTTGCTCCGCAATATTAGATTATTAAAACTATTATTTCTTACGCCGCGTAATCTCGGGGTAAACTCCGTAAGTTTTCTCACAGCTATTCGATGTAGAAGCCAGTTCACCTCTAGACTTGACAAATGCACCAGCTCTCTCTATTGAGAACATCAATTTCCATTTCTTCTTGCTCTTCTCAAGTGTCTGTTTCATCGTTCTAAAATCATTTGGCAAACACTTTGTGATCCTATTTGTGCACATGCCTTTAGCGATTCTCGTTTTAAGAAAACATATTCTAACAGAATAAGAAAGTACGAACAGCAAAAACTTACCATAATACTAAATACAAATGTACATTTAAACCAAACTTGCTTGATTTGTCTCAATTTCTTAATATCATTTATAAACTTTGACACGGGATTTTATTTCAGATCTGTAAGGTGTTTTAGAATACTCATATGTAGAAAACGTTGCAAACGCGCCCCGAAATTAACAAATCAGGCTTTTTCGGCCCTTTCCGTAAATCTCCATTAAGATACTGTAACTATTAATCGCGAAAGTTAACACATACGCAGGATAGCTCATACAATCGCAGTGTAGTAATTTACATAGTTATAATTCGGATTACAAACAAAATATTGAAGCGGAATATTTGTAGTTTTCATTCACTGACATTACACCATGATATTTGTTAATTTATCCAAACTCTCTTCCTCCTTTGGTTTTGAACTTTTACCTGTTTTAACGCCTTTGCGTACAGGTACCTACGCCACTGTCTACATTATCATAAAAGTTCCATGTAGAGCTGTCTATTTAAGTTGTACAATACCAACTGTAAATATATCTAACTGAAACAAGTTTCACAAGTAATATTTGAGATACTTAAGGAGGTAGTATACCTTAACATTTGTATGTGCGCATGCCCAACCGGAAGCTAACGTGACGATTTACGACAACGTTTACGACAAAGTAAATGTGTTTGTATATTTATTCTTCCGAAAAAAATCATTAACCTGTCTCTGATCTGATGCTTCATGGTTAATAATGCTGAAATAATGAATAAATTACCGCAGAAACGCTACAAAACATTGTTGCCTTAAGATAACGTCATCGACGTCATGACGTTATGTGTCAGTTACCGCGCAAATTGTATAGCTTTTTTCTTGAAAGTACGTAATTCTGAGCAATTATTTTTATTTGAACAATTTTCAAATAGCCATTATTTGCCAAAATATTTCGCTCTGAATAATTATCAATATCTTTGGGGCTTTTATGTAGTTATATTGAAATGTCATGCAGCATGTAAGAAAATGGTTGATGGCAACTGATGTTATTGGAAATAGAGATTTGTGAAAGGTTACTTATTACGGCCATTTTCAAATAAACATTGGACAGTTTGATTTGTAATACCTATTTTTCCGTTTCTATTGATAATATTTGGTACTCATATACTAAAACTATGCTCTAAAATTAGAAAATAGTGATTTCTTAAATTGAACTAATGCTACCACGGAAACGAATCCCGTAATCTATATAACTAAATGTATGACACTGTACTGTTCTATTTAAGGAAGCCCATGTGGTTCTGGGACGATCTGTGTATGAAAAGAATTGGAACCACTGCCTTACCCTTGCATGATCGTAAGAGGCGACTAATAGGGTCTTAACACTTGGTTTTGATAGTAACTCTGTGATTCCAGCAGGTATACAAATTTTGATTCCATACCTCATGTTTTTATTTCGATGTAAATGAGATGTGAAACCAAAATTTGTAGTCCTGTTTGGCGCCATATAACCTATACTGTGTTGGTGCGCCGTAAAACCCAAATAAATAAATAAATTCTATTTAAGGAACGCAGCTTCAGCTTTTTATCTGTATTTCAATACTATTCGTGAGAATAATAATTGCAAGCACAATGATTTTTCCATTAAAATGTCAGACGAGGGGTACTGTTGTAAGTATTTTAAGCTTTGGAATTTGTTTGAATAAATGCAAATAATACGAACATATAACTTACTGTAGAAATAAAATGTTTTGAAGCTACATTAAACGAGAAAGATAATTTTATTTAATTTTTTTTTCTAAGAAATTACGACAAAAAGCAAGATATAAGATATTTTAAACGTCTTTGTTGCTATGGTTACTTTAAACGTTAAGATGATTAAATAGGGTGCGATGTAACATGTTTTGTATTCTGCTGATAATATTACCCTAATATTCCATGTTGGTCATTAAAAGAATGGCACTGAAGCCGTCGAAAAACCCATTTTATTTTATGCTAACTAATGAAATACTGTATTCTATCAGTTAAATATTTTTATATCTCATCACTCACACTGTGAAAATATGAAATCTATATTTTCACACTGTGAGAGATATAGCTCCGCCCCCTCATAAATTGTGTATGAATTTTAAATTATTTGCTTAAAACAGAATGAAAATTGTAGCCGCACTTTGTTCTTTATAGTATATTTCTCGATTCAAATTATTTTACTTAATGAGAATTTCATAACGTTATGCAGCAAAAAATAAAATAAAATGGAACTTTTTGTTGTGTGCGTCTTTCTAACGTCACAACACGTCTGACGTCACCTCGAGGTGAGAAAATGTTCACATTTTTGAAATTTTCTCACTTCTCAGTGAGATATATTCCATATTCACTCAAAACAAACAAATATCCTCTATATCATACATAGTTCTTTAAACATGAGAGAAAAGCTTTACCATGGAAACACGAGCCCTGCGACATATACATTTTAAGTTTGTATTAAAAAGCTAACGCGCATATTAGTAAAATTATCAACTACACAGACTTCTACGGATAACAGTGAAACCGAAATACATTGAAAAGTGTTAAATATCCGTATTTTCTTTCTTCTTTCAATATAAAATATATAACTTTGGAGGGTCTTGTACTTCAAACCTGAATAAAAAGTGTAATTGCAGGGACAGAGATAAACGAACTTGAGATTGTAGCAGCTAAAACATTAAATTACACCAAATACAATTGCTACAGTTCCACTAACTTGAATTTTAATTGAACAAGGTTAACTACCTCCTTAAGTACAGACCAGTAAAATACAAATCTTCATGTTTCCTTTACTTCCTTTTAATATATCTTCATCAAGGATAAAAACAAAACTCATGACTTCGATGAACATGCCGACGCTCAACATTGGTCCACTATTACATCGTGAGTTTATATTTGATTCCTTTCGTTTTGGTGTTAACATCAATTCGTGACACCATTACAGTATTTCCAGAAAAAAGAGCTTATAAAGGAAATGAATTAAGAGCATTTTATGCAGTCCGATTATATGACCGCCTTATGTCTTGACCTACTTCTTCATTCACTGACTTTTCATCGACAAAGATGGCATAAAACACCAGAGAATAGAAACACAGAATTTGTAAAGTATATAGCATTTATTCACATTTTTCAACAACGTGAGTACAAAACAAACTTAACAAATCAACATGTTCACAAAAGAAAAAAATAGTTAACCAAACAGTTAAAATGTCAATATACGTGTATTATGGCTGTCTGGCACTTTAAACATGTTATAAGCCTGTACAGCTATATTACGTTATCCTCGTAACATTTCAAAACAAATTGAATTTTTTTGCCGATTTCGAAGATTCACAACTTTTCAGTGATAATGATTTCATTACTATGTATAAACTAACGGTCCACAGTTTTTGCCATTGGACCAGTATATATTCAACACCTGTTTGATTGGTTAACAAGTAAAAAAAAGAAAGGAATAAAAACTGAAAATTATTGAATGACTTGCCTGTCAATCTTCTCCGGAACCAACATTTCATGATATAAGTAGCCTATATTATGCAAACATGAGTAATTAAACATAAGGATAAAACACAGGCGCTCTCCCATGTGCAGAAAGAATCAAACATTAAAGAATTTGAGCATATATCTTGGTTCATCCCCACCAAAGTTGAAGTTTCGTTTTATTTAAGGTCATCAAAACATTTTTTTTCATTGGCTCCATCAATGTTGTATTAATTTATGTTATAAATTTACATAAATATTACCTTTGCATTGCATCACGCTTGTAAAAAAAAAAAACAGTAAAAAATACACTTTGTCTCGCTGCGATGTTATCGCTCTTAAAAGGCCTAGATCTCATTAGCACAATTGGGGGCTAATGACTTTACAGTATGGTTCCAATACACACGGGTTATTGTTTATTTGAAAGTCACTCTACCTTACATTTGAAGAGGAAACAGTGTATTTTGTTTGATAAATGTGGTCACTTTAATAATCATATATTATATTGGGCATTTCTTTATTAAAAGAAAAATATAATAATGGAATGATAAGAAAGTTATTTAGGAATATGTTACAAATTTCACCATGTTTTAGGAAGTTAAGAATTTGTTTTATTTTTTCAAGTTCTACCACATTCAAACTTGATATTTAAGAGAATTGTGACATTCACCCGTCTAAAGTTTTGCTTTCTGAATGTTGTAAAGGATATTTGTCTAAGATTGAAAACCCAGTGTACATTTCAGTGTTATAAAGTAGAGCATTAAAAAGGTACACTTTAAGTTATTATTGATATTGAAAATTCAGTAAAGAAGTAACACAATAATTTGATTTTATCCTGTCATATTATTTTCCAATAATGGTTTTTGCAGTATAAGAGAAAATCAATTTCCCATTCTTTTTGTAAGTTTGTATATAAATAGGTAAGATCACTTTCACCGGTATAGTCCTTTTCATTATTATAGTGGACGCAACTTGACCCCGATGGTTGACCTTTGCATTATAATACATAATGAGGCACAACCTATTATTGAAAAGGAGTGTATGTAAAAACACGAGCTGCACGAAAAAAGGAAATATAAATTTATGAACATATAAATTAGTGTATTTGAAAGTTTTAACTGATCAAATATAAGTATATTTACTTTGATACTGCAATGTTTACAAACTTATTCAATATAAATATACATGGTTACCCTAAGCACCCTTGATTACTATAATGAAATAATCGATATGAATAACCAGCCTAAGGTCAACCATCGCGGTCAAGTTGCGACTACTAAATGATATTAGCAGATACTGTTTGTCAATACAAAGATATTATCGAGTTTTCACTGTACCTGATTTTTTTTATAATTACTATTATTATTACTGTATTTTTAATAATAATAATAATAACAATGATAACAACGATGATGATGATAAAAATAATAATAATAACAATGATATTAAGAATATTGTTGTTATTATCATTATTATTACCATTATCACTATTATTACTATTCACTGATGGAAAATCAGTTTCTTACAATCTTCATGGTCTAGATGGGACCCCTATTGTGCTAACTGCCCATCAATTAGCTACTGTTACATAATAGCTGATAATCAGCAGATAAGACGGGAGTTGTTTATTGGATTTGCTGGGACACTTATATAGTTTTAAGAAATAATATATCTCATTTTGTGATCTGTCGTTGAATAAAATCGTTGTTTGGAGTTCAGTTCCGATGGAACTATATCACGAGGGAATAAAATTAATACGCATCTGAACACTGTTTTTATTCAAGACCAAATCACTAAATGAGATATATTATTTCGATTCTAACACGTTAACAAGGATTTTTAAGAACATCTTGACAACATCTATCAAATATTTGCCTGTTTTCTGTTTGTTTCTTTTCCGGCGCGCCGCTATACCGTTTAACGCTATGACGTTGTAATTGTGATGTCAGAAAAATGAATTGTTGTAATATAACACACAATATTCAGCCTTAATTGTTTAATAGGAAAATGAATCGGGTCGTGTTAGAATCGAGCTATTATAAAGGTATTTTGATAAAATGCTGCAGCTGTATTTATACAGTACCTTCCGAAAAAATATTATTCAGTATGAATTACATTAAGACTATCAATTCCGTACCATTAATGAAAATATAAACCCTGTACCCTTCAATTAAACACCAATACTGTATCAAAAGAAATATAAAAAATACAGCATTAGATGTAGCAATTCTAGCCTGGAAGCAATTCTAGCTTGAATATTTGGGAAATTGACAAACTCTTGTAAGAATGACTTAATAACTTTTTCAAACCAAAATATATTCATACGTCACATGTCGATCTCCTCTGAAAACATTTGTGTCACTTTCAGAGAGAGAGAATATTTATTCCTGTATTTTTTTTTTACAAATATTTCGAAAATAAGAGCAGATAACTAATCGATAGGTTGCTAAATTATCTTGTGAAAAATTCTGAATTGTCGTATGTTGGTCATAGTATATCTGGTCATTTGATTTTTCAAAAATATAACAAATTTATGCACATTCCGTTTTTATTGCGTCGCCTTAAAAGAATGCCAATGAATCCTGACTAAAACTGTTTTAGTAATGTCCGAATTATTCCAAACAAATCACACCTATATTATAAGTTGACTGTGTAGAATTGGTATTTATTCGAAAGTGTTATTTTCTTGTATGGGATGGACACTACGATAAATTCCATATACAACAATCTAGGCACTAGATCGTGATTTGTATTTACTACACGGCCGACTTCAAAGAAAAATACCCCAAGAATGCAATAATATTTCAGTTAACCATTAAACAGATGAAATGAATAGAGCTACGTATTCAAACAAACCACATTTGACAAATAAACACAATGATACAATGTTAACAATACATGTATGAATATATATTGTGCATGCATTTCAAATGTATTTTTAACAAATATATCCGGCTTGAATTTGTCGGATTAATCTTCAGTTTTGCTGCTAACAGCATATTTTAATTACCGAAAGGCGCAATATGTGGTTCATGCCATCATTTGGTTTACTACCGAACCTAGCATTTTTATCGCCTTCTTACAATGCAGTGTTTCTTGAAAAACGTTTTGCAGGCCAGTCGAAAGTTTTTGTTAATAAGTGTGTAGATAATAGGATTGATCGCGTTGTTGAGATAGAACACGTGGTTTAAAGATGTTTCTAGAATAACTATCGGGTCTGATCTGACGCTCAAGAACGTTGGATCGAGTGACGAGCATATGCGAAGTACGAAAAAAGGCATCCACGACAAGAAGAAAACTGCTGTGACGAAAAACAATATTTTTGCTGCCTTTAGTCTAGAAGAAAACTTTCGGTTTTCTGAAATGTGTTTGCGATTTTCGTCAAGATTCATATCATCTTCTCGAGCACTAACACGACTGACTTCAAATTTACGAACTTTTGGTTCAACTGAAAATATGGCGGTTACATCTGCTGCTCTTTCCGTGTCACGTGAAACTTGATCATGTGACTGACAACTTGTTTCTGTAGTCTCATTTCTTCTTGAGAAAAATTTGGTCTCTGAGTTTGATGACGAAGGTTTAATTCCGGCTAAAATATGTGCATTTGATAATGGTTTCACTGTTCGTCTGCTTCGGTACGCTGTGACTGCCACGTGCTTATACAAGACTATCATCGTTATTATTTCAGTCATAAAAACACACAGGATGAACGCTCCAAATGCCGTCAAAGCTGTCGAATTTTGATATTTCAATTTATAATGACATCTGAAACCTACAAATGTGCTGTTTGGTTCATCAATCTCAGTTGGAGTTGCTCCATAAAATTCTAAAATTGGCAGGCTCCCTATCACCGAAATCACTGAAATAGTTGTTATTGCTTTCGCGACCTGTTTATGGAACTGAAGAAACTTCACAGGATGGCATATTGCCAGATATCTGTCGATGGCGACCAGGCACAAGGTCAAACCGGACAACGCCAATATACAGTGATTAAAGTATTCAAATACTTTGCAAAGCACTGTCCAAGTTTGGTCATAACCATGAAATAGTTTGAAGATGATGTAAGGATGCAACACAACGCATGCAAACAAATCCATACAAGCTAAAAACATGATGAAAATGTTTGCTGTCGTCTTTTGGGTTCTGTATGAGTACACAACTAGCACTAACGTATTTCCTAGAATTCCAACCACCATGAACAAACACATCATGACCTCGACAGATATCATCAAGTTTGCTGATCTCTGGTTGTATTCGCGGACAGATTCCATCCAACAGGTGTAGTTGGACAAAATCTCGCACGAGGTATTTGTAATTCTCATCTTTTAAGCGATACCAATGAAAAGGTTTATGAAATATTTTTCTATAAGCGTGTACTAACACTTTTCCCGGTGCAATTTTGTGTGAAACAGTTTCCCTAAAAAAGCTCGACCAAGTAAGGCAGCAGTAACTTTGCTATACATATTGCCGTATTCAATCAAGTTCATACAGCTGAAAGTTCCATACAAATTTAGGAAAACAAAAGATGTGCATGATTGGTGGCTGGAATTAATCTCTAGCCCTGTTACACATGGAAATCCACCGAAAACGTCAATATATTCTTAAACTATAACAGTTTCTCTGGAATCCATATTCATATCAAAATATTTTTTATATATACTACTTGATACATTTCTTAGTGACGTTGCAAAACTGGAAAATCATTTTCCGATTTCAAGAGTATTTTATTTTTATCAAAGTTGCAATATTATTCCTTTCAGTAAGTCGGCTCATTGTTGTGTTACAGTTTTCCGAGTATATGCCGATGGAAATATATCTATACTCTCTGTTTTATACAAATTTTCATAATATCTGCAATGAAACAGTAAATAAGATATGAACATAAATTGTATATAAACAAATACATAAAAACATTCCTAAAATCCTGATAGCAATAAACTCTGAAATAGTTTAAGATAGGATATTCGCACTGAATGCAGAAAAAAATACAATAAAGTCGGTTAAATTGGGGTTAAGTTTCCATTCCACCTTTAATATGTTATGTGTCAATAGTCACAGTATAAGAGCACAATTTTGCCTTGTGTCAGTGGCAAGCCAGTAACAATGTGTTATGAATTTTTGTCATAAAAATTAAGTCCGTTGTTAATAAAAGCATGCTAAGAATATATCCAACTGGTATGAGGCAACATTGTTTTATGTTTTTTAGAGTAATTTCAATACTGAGGAAATTTATTTACGCGCTGTGCAGGTAATTGGATGTCCCGCCCCACCCCTACCCCCTTTTCTGGCGGATCGGGGTTCGGCGACCTCCTCGACATAATATTAGAATGTTAAGTAACGCATTCCGATGCGCCGTTTCTTTTTGCTTAAAAGTACCTTTTAAATGCGTTTTTATCGGTTGCCTCAACAGTCTCTTCAGTCGTTACAACGCATTACAGAATACAACTTAATCGCTAATTGACGGCTCTCATTGAATCTCATTCTGTGTACAATTGTAATTGTTCACTATTTTCGTTTTGTTAAAGTTATACTCTCACAAAGTCAGGCATCACTGTTTACTCAGTGCCACCGTCACTTCTTGCGAACCATATATGATACTTTACTTATAATGTTTATACTCAATGCTAACTCGGGCGGTTATACGTCGTTCGAAATAATTTCACTCGGACTGCGCCCTCGTGAAATTATTACACCCTGACGTATAAGCGCCCATCATGCATAAATAGTGTTAAAACACTGCTTTGCTATAAATTGTTTCTTAATTATTATCAGCATTGTCATTTTGCAATTACGAATAATATCTGGATTGTTTTCGGCCTTGTTCATGTCAAGCGACTGATATCCTACTGTATTTCCCAAAAAAAAAAAAAGAAAAAAAAAAAAAAAAAAAAAAAAAAAAAAAAAAAAAGAAAAAAAAAACGAAAAACGATTCCATCAAACGGCGAATCTACACAAAATGGTCATATATCGCCGAGAAGAAGCCATATTGCGAACGGCAACTGTAAAGCATAAACATTTAGTAAAAATGTAAAACGTACCTAAAAACATCCATGTAAAAATGTAAAGCACACTGCATAATGTAAAAATGTAAAGCATATCTAAAAGCAGTTATATAAAATGTATATACGTATGTGTTAAAATATCAGCTGCAAACACAATAATATTGCAAAAGATGTAAATTAAATTATGAAATGTTAAATATTTTGATAAATTCCTATCTGCTTTAAAAACGATAAAATGTTTCCGACTGAAACGTTTTCAAATAACTCTTTCATTGATTGAACGTCATAATATGTATAGAAAAAAAGGCTAGCTACGCACATTACATATATAGAAAAAAAGCAAGCTAATAAAAAGATCCATCTTTGGTATGTCAATCAAATTTATTCAACTTGATGGGAGAAGATTTTAGGAATGATAGAACAAATTTATTTTCTTGTAATTTTTACTACGACATCAATAAAAAGTAAATGGTAACGTGCATACTAATCCTGTATTACGTTTTATTATTATCATGCTTGTAAAAACATTTTTGACCTTAAATGCCGGAGATTAGGCAGAAATAAAGGAGAGATGTTTGTTAATATCATTGAAATGATCTTATTCATGCTTATTAAACGAAATTTCAAAACTTGCTCATACCATGGATTTCTTTCAATAACCAAAATAATATCAAATAATAATTCAAGACAAATCATAGTAAACTATTATAAAAACATACACTAAAATATTCACTTACCATATATTAATTTCGCTTGTTTTCCATATCCGTAGGGCTCAATATTAGCGTGAAAATGTGATTTTGACTAATAATAGTCTAGAATATATAGTGTTGTCAAGGTAACAACTCCTGCCTTTTCAACAGCTATTGGAGACAGTTACAGGTAAATCAGCTAATGGTACTGATGGACACGTTCGTTATAGAAATTTAGCATTGTAAAGGTTAATTTGCTTCGCCTTGAAACGATGATTTGCTCTACAGGATATTTCTAGAAGTCCTTAATTTATCTCTTGAACACTTATAGCTGTAATAATAGCTATGTATTCCAGGTTATTTGTCAGTTTAGCCCTTCTACATAGCTTTAACGAAAGTCCTAAAACTCCATATGTCTAAAGTGGCATTCCTGACCTATCAACCTCATTTCATCATTTTCGCTTCCGTCTTTCCTATCCTATCTAGTTAGATATCTTTGTACATTTTAGATTTAAGTTCATATAAACATTTCAATTTCTTATCCAAAAATAAAATATTTTGTCAACCTATTTTAAGAGTACAATTGACTTATTTATGTTAAATACCATATAGATAAACGAAGAAACTGCAAGCACAACATGTATGATGGATAAATTACTTTGTTACCATTGAAATTACATTATGTTTAGGGAGGGGAGACAGATTCTAAAAAAGCTGACAGCTTCCTACCTATGTTTGTATATTTGTAAAACTGCAACAATTGTAACTATATCAATAAATAAATACTGTTTAAACCCAATATAGCATGGTAAGGGTTAATTTTCTTCGCCTTGAAACGATAATTTGCTCTACATGATATTTCTAGAAGTCCGTAACCTTTACCCTGCTAAATTTCTAAAATGGACTGGTCCATCATTCAATCTAGGCAATGCCAGTTATTATTCGAAGGGGAGTTTACTGAAAATTTACTGACTGAATAGCGAACAGTGCAGACCATAATCAGCATGCACGGATGTGTAGGCTGATCTTGGGCTGTCCTTGTCGCAAAGGCAGAATCACTTGCCGCCAGCAGGCTAGATGTTGATTCTATATTATGTGGTAACTGTCATATTTTTGTACCTGTTAGGGTCTAAGAATAGCCGAATAGTTAAATTGTATTCACTTAAAATATTTTTAGTGAAACACCGTACACTTAAGTTCTAACTTGGTCCTAAATAGGCTTCACCAAACGAGCCCCAGCTGTTTAAGTTTCAAATAAATCCATACGTTGCCAAAAGCTTGTTTACCACCTTTAATTTGATACCGGAATGAAACGCTGGAACTACTGTATTTTTAGTAAAGTGCATACTTTAATTTGTTCATCAAACTAACCATTATACTTAACTTATGCCACACATAATAATAATGAAGTAGATTTTAGTTTATCTAGTCCAGGAAGAATTATTGACATTCAGTTTCTGAAATACATTTCATGGTTTCAGTTTTATGTTTCTTATGAATTTGCAGTTTCAATGTAAATAACATGAACTATGTTAGGCCTTACATATAATGGGATAGGATAGAAAACATCACATTCAATATAACTATCAGACATAATCTATTATAGTAACCAGAGGTGTTGATATTCAATAGCATAACTAAATGTACACTATAAATAGTTTTATTAACGTATTGATTTTGCTTTGTTTATATTTATTTTATTTATTTGAGTCTCATCCATGTACATTTTATACACATATACAAACAATAAAAATCACACATATCATACAAGTAAATGGCCATTCTATATAGAATTACAAGAGACTATTTAAAAATAGTACATTACACTATTAAAATCACAGTGAAGCTATTGCAAGTGTATTGTGTTGTATTTTGTGTTGTGTTCATTTCAAGTGGTGCGTGTTTGTGTTTGTGTGTGTATGTGTGTGTGTGTGTGCGTGTGTGTACTTAAGTTGTGTGTATGTGTGTACTATGTTGTGATTGTGTTGTGTTGTGCATGCATGTGTTGTTTAATTCTTTATTTGAGTCTCATCTATATACAATCATGTAAGTTTACAATTCAATTATACATCAATAAAACTAAGTCCAGAGCCGCTCTATAAGTAGAGCTATAAGAGACTATATTAGCTGTGACACCGCTTGCTCCAATGCACCTGGGACCCACCACTCAGAAACCAGTAATGCAAACAACAGCTGTCCGTAATACAGCACGCTCGACTTTTCTCAGTGCCTGACTCTGAATTAGAGCTAAAAAAGAGGCATAATTCTATCAAAATTCAAATAGAGTTATGGAGGTTGTTTCTCCTGGTGTAGACTATGATAATTACTACTTTAAGCTTCAAGTCAAAAGCTTTAATAGTGACAATAATATGTAACTTTATCAGAAACTTTAACCAAACGTTCTAAGTTACAATTAAAGGGGCATAATTCTGTCAAATTCAAATATAGTTATGGGGATTGTTTCTCCTGGTGTACACTTTGATAATTAATACCTATTAGATTTCAAGTCAATAGCTAGTAACACAGATATTTGACTTTATCCGCATGGGCGAATGCAATAGCTCTACATATCCTTCGAAAAGAGAGCTAATAAATTCATGAAATTGCTTCCGAGTCGTGCATTCCAAATGCGCCACAGCAAGAAGGGGCCATTTTGCCTCTTACAATACAAAATGATGCATCTGGAAAGGTACATAATAAAATTGATTATATAATCTATAGGACATGGTAAAACTAAGTAGTAGCTGTTAATCCTTCATTTAAACACAGTTAGACGAAGTTCAAGATTACAATTTTGAAAAGAAATACATGCACTAATGCGCTTATATAAAAAACGTTTTTAAAAAATCATATATCACCCAGATCAGATCTATATAAATATGAACTGATTAGCAACTGTTACTTAGATGAGCTAAAACGTATATGACAAGTATGTATTATAACAGATTTATTGCAACAATCAAGGCGGTCAATTAGATGTAAACTGCTCTATTATCGACACCTTAAGCACAAACGGACATAGTGGATGACAGGGCAATCTATTTTGCAATTGAAATTTATTATTTATTATTTCATTGGTTACAATATTGATGTGCAACTTCATTATCTTTGCACATTGACCAATGACGACTATTTTAACATATGTAGTCAAGTTCTTTAAAATTTTCAATTTGTCTTAGTATCGACACCCCTACTCCTATTACCGACACCTTTAAATTAAGTTTTTAC
Organism: Mercenaria mercenaria; assembly: GCF_021730395.1. Classification (NCBI taxonomy): domain Eukaryota; kingdom Metazoa; phylum Mollusca; class Bivalvia; order Venerida; family Veneridae; genus Mercenaria; species Mercenaria mercenaria. Next base: position 22,748,809 of record NC_069364.1, on the reverse strand, counting down.
TAGTAAGTTTATCGATTAATTGCAATAGTGTTTTAAATATAATATCAAAATTAACGTGTCTTGCAGCTATTAACAAAATTTTATATGTTCTGGTTGTAAACAGCAAAGTAATTAATATAAACCAGACTATAGACATTTTTTCCTTATGTCCATTAATAAGCAAATGCACTTGTTTTTTGTTTTTGTTTTTTTTTCTTCTTTGTTTCTAGACATATATATAAGGCACAATTTGTACACTTTCTTGTCAAAACTTTCATATTACATTGATTTTGCTATAATTAACTCATGCAAAACACTATAAAACCCAGCTACATTTGTAACCACCCCAGTAAATTTCATTACCATAGAATCAGATTTTCCTTTAAAACATATAGTATTTGTTTTGTTATCAAAAATTAAGCTTTCATAATTGTTTTTGGCTTAGGGTAGACTTTTAAAATATTTACCGGGCCATTAAAGTGTCGATATTAGAAAGAATAAATGCATTTATTTGACAGACAGTTACAATACAAAAGAATCAAATGAAAAAGCAACCCATGTTTGAAGTGAAGTCACTCAGAAATTAAATAATAACGGAAAAACGCAAAGGTCTCGGTATTTGGAAGATGTCGAATTTGGCCAAGCTTACTCATACAAAAAGCATTTTGATACATTTTTTCTATTAGAGACAAAAAGACCCATTACATACAATTAGGCCCATGTTAGAAATGTATATTTTAGTGTTTTTGTAGTGTTATAACCACAACCCGCCAACACCCGCTACCCCATTAACATGAAAGAACCCGAATAGCCCGTGTGAATTGCACATGCGGCGTATAACAGTTTCGGTGTGTTTAAATTAATAAATATATGCATCTGCTATATACATCACCAGTTGATATATGTATTGTTATGTCCAACAAGAAATATCAAAGAAGGTCGGCGTGATGTCACTGTTAGAGTGTAATGCAAAGAATAAACATGATTTATGTTATCATAATTTACCCGATTTTCCAGTTGAGGCGGTTCTACTGAATTTAAATAGCAGATTTTGTAACATGACTTGCTTATAACAGATTTTTTATTCACCCCAAATGCTGACCAAATGAAAGCAGCAACACTGAAACACAATATGTGAAAACTATTGTTCTGATTCAACTGAGATTTGTTTTTATGTTTGCACTTTTGTAGCCTTAACTAGTTTAAAATTTACTTTCTAGTTCGTAGCATTAATCAACTCAAGAATCCTGACTCTACCGATATACGCGAGAAAGATATTCTTCATTTTCCTGGGATAACTATTTCTCTCTTGAATTCTAAAATCATGAAGGGGTGAATTAGTTTGAATTATGAACATACTATAATTCATGTTGGTACAAACAATGTGAGCAATACTATTTGGTGAGATTTCATCTTTTGTTTTCCAGTTTGAAAGGAAACAGCTGTCAAAAATTTCACAGGCATTTTGTCAACAATCTAAACAAGATCTGTAAATGTTTCCATGGCAGCGCTAAAAATCAAATAGACAGAAGGGTTTACTTTCTAAAGTAATTCCTGTCTTTCCAAAAATTTTTTTATCTGTCTCATAGATAGTTGTGTGCCATAAAGGATGGCGGTTTACATCTACTTGGAGGTCACTAGAAGATTGAAACAACTTTTCTTAGTACATTAGTACATAATTATGTATTTTTTACAGTTGTAAGTTGATTATATCGGCATTTAAATTTTATGTGTGTTTCATATTTTGTTTAAAGCGTTTCAGAACTTTCAAATAGATCAACATTTATGTGCTTGACTTTGAACATAAAAAATTATCAAAGGGAGCTGGTTTATTCTCAAAGCAGTATGTTGTACTTTTGAATCAGATACTTTTAGAGGACATGGCATGTAAAATTTCTTATATAAAAAACAACAGTTGTAATTTTATTGATGACTTGTGTGGGTTTAATTGTTATTTCCATCCTCCCGCGTATTTTTATATTAAAATTATTCATATTTAAAATGTTGAATCCCTATCAGTTTTGACTGACTGAGTGTGCTTCACTTTGGGTGTAATTATCAAAAGAAGTTGATTTATTTATCAAGTAGTACGTTATACTTTGGAATCAGATATTTCTAGTGGAAATGGTATGTGACGTTTCTGTAGAAAAAGACAGTCGTGATAATATGCTTTCATCTTTATAGTGAAATCTCATTTGATACGTCACATTATATGCTTGGTTTTGATTGCACTCTGAAAATAAAATCGGAGGAATTCTCGCACCTACACAGTAATATGCTACTCTTGGAAGATACAGGTATACGAAATTTCCCTAAATTTTTGAAATTCATCATCTAACACATAGATACTACTAATAAAAGTTTAATCTTTTATGATTATCTTATATATGATTTTCGTATGGGTTTTAACTCCTATAGTGTTGTATGTGATTATAGAGTATTTTTATATGTAGCATGTATGCAGTGTGTGTGTACCGCTGGTGTTTATTTGAATATTGATAATGGTTACAGTCTTATTATCTATATACACAGTTTATTATACTTATAAGGTTACTTTGTTATGATAAATAATCATCTATAATCATAACTAACTTTACTGCTTAAGTGGAATGTATAGTATTATGTAAGTTTATAAATCGTAATCTCTATCAAACCTATTACATATTTATTATTTTTTATAAATTCGTAACGTTACTATGCAACAAAATCGCTCGTTGCACGTCACAGTTATTACCTTATAGAAGCGCACTGGACAAGAATGAACGTCATTAAAGATGTAAGTGGTAATCCCTGATATAATGTTAGATCTCGAACAATAACCACTTTATATATCCAATTAGGTATGTGTAAATAAGAGAATTGGCATTGTTTATGACTACCAAAGGCGTGTATAATTAGCAAAATAAATATTATTTATGGTTTTAGAATGGCTAAACTTTCCCGACAAGATTCCACTTTATATATCCAATTAGGTATGTGTAAATAAGAGAATTGGCATTGTTTATGACTACCAAAGGCGTGTATAATTAGCAAAATAAATATTATTTATGGTTTTAGAATGGTTAAACTTTCCCGACAAGGTTACATTTGGTGCCCTCATACTATTGCATCCATATAAAATTACGTGGGCATGCCATATAACATTGCTTCTCGTTCAAACAACAAAACATCAAATCCTGGTAACAAGTTAGATTTCATCCATGTATTGGGGCTTCCGTGGCCGAGTAGTTAAGGTCGCTGACTTCAAAGCACTTGCCCCTCACCGATGTGGGTTCGAGCCTCATTAGTGGCGTAGAGTTCTTCATGTGAGGATGCCATCCAGTCGGCTTACGGAAGGTCGGTTCTACCCAGGTGCCCGCCTGTGATAATGTTCAGAGGAGCACCTGGGGATCTTCCTCCAACTTGAAAAGCTGGAATGTCGCCATATGACCTATAATCTTTTGGTGTCACCTTGAACCCAACAAAAACAAAATATCCATCTATCGTACTTAAAATATAACATTATGTACCCATAAAACTATAACATTATGTCTTGTTTCAAACAATATAACATCTCCCTCTAGCGGCATATAATACGTTGATCGTAAAATTCTATCTCGTATCCATTACATTTTATCTGTTACATATAACCTTACATTTTACTTCAGTAAGATAGCGTCTCCTTTCAATAACATTGCATCTTGTTACTATAACACTACAAATATTTATCCCATATAAAAAGTTATAAAACAGACAACCAATTGTACATCAATTCTATACTGAATGTACGGGGAGACATTTTACGGCCACTTACAACGTTGCTGTGATACTAAAATAAAAAAAAATAGATAAATACTTATCTAAATTTAAAACATTTAAAATTCTAAATACATGTATGATTTCAGATGCATATATACTATTGCTGCTATTGACCATAAGAACAATAATGGCAATAAACATAGTGTCCATCACTAGTAAAATTTGGAAGGATAAACAACTGTGTCTGTAACAACTATGAATTCCCAAGCTTTATTTCCTAATTCGCTACGCTCAAACAAAAATAAATTATCAGATTCATAAATTAACATTTCGGCTTTGTTATCCGCATTGCCATAGTATAACACTCAACTTCAGTCATATTAACTATCAATTCATTAATTTCTACATGAAAAACATACGGTTATGAATACACTTTCCGCATCATTATGCTGCGAGGCACCTACTCAACCCTACTTCACTCCGTCGTGGAACGGGGGTAGTACAAAGAAACCAAGTTTCAACACCAGTCAACATCTTCTTGTGCCCTGACACCCATTTCCCAAAATTTATTGCCAAAAAATACATCAATCAAAATTATTTAACGCACGAAATAATTATACACCCTACACCTCAATACCTTTGAAATGCGGTATTACACATAGGATACACATATGTCATAAATACTCATAACCAGCAAATATTTAATTACTAGTGTCGTCTACACATTTCTTTTATTATCGTTTCGTGAATTTCGATTTTATATTTCAGCCTAAACGTCTGTCACAAGACTTTTGTCTCTGTATCATTATTTACTTGAATTCATACATGTCACAGAAATTGTAAGTTTTGAAAATCAATGTTAATGGCACAGATGATTGGGATATTAATATACAACATGCAACAGATGGCAAAAAAAATAGTAACAAACTTTATCTAGAAATCAATATAATGCTTTCAACATTTTCCTATAACTGCAATATTTGAAAGAGAATTTACCGTAAATATACTTGAAGTCTGTTGAAATGGCTTCATCAATTTGTCTGTTTTGAAATTGTGCATAAGTCAAAGTTTGTCCTCAGCAGTTTTGACCAGTTCCTCAGGCATTTTAGAGTATTTACTGCAAGGTGATTTGCATATATTCCGTGGTAACACGTATGCACACATGTGTACTTTATTTAAGAATTGAATGCTATTTTCTGTGCGATTATACGGGTATAAAACACATTGGAACATCTTGTAAATTCATGAATTGCGTTAGCGATTCTTGGGTGATTAGCAAGAAGCCTTCCAGAGTGGCTCATACCCATATAAACGCACAAAAATTGCATTCAATTCTTACATTTACATTTTACGATAGCTTGCTACAAAAATAACTGATCTGCTTTCCAGGAGTATCAAAAAATCTAAATAAATGTCAAGACAATGATATCGATCTTTTTGTCATCTTATAACAGAACAGTCTAAAAGAGCCACCCACGTTCAACTATAATTCTAACACGACCAGCAAATAACATATATACATGTAGAGCAAAATCCATCTCGGGTTATTCTGCAATATACCACTCGCGTGCAATGACGTCATCGGATCCAGGTGCGTAGTACGGTCGTAAAAAGTAGTTACCAGTTTTTTCTAACATTTTTGATACTAGTATGTCGTGTTAGAATCGAAATAATAAGTTCCCAAGTGTGATTTATCGTAAAATAACCCGAGTTTTTCGTTCTTATGCGAAACAATATATCACTCAGGCCTACGGTCTTCGTGATATATGCTTACGCATAAGAACGAAAAACTCGGGTTATTCTACGATAAACCACGTTTGAGAACTTATTATTTCTTAATTCGCCTTCTGATAAAAATACAGTTCCTGGTTTTTATTTAAAATATTTTTAAAAACTCCAGTGAAAATTTATACAGTCGTGTCGATTCAGTTGTGATGTAAAATTAAATGTTGAACGTTTTTAAAGTTTTGGCGTCCAATTTTGAAAGAAATTTTGGAACGAGGCCATTTTGTTCATGTTTTTCCTGAAGAACGTCAGGTTACGCGTGATATCTTGCGGAAAGGTGCTATTACTCCAGTGTTGTTTATACGAAAATTAACGCTTTTGTCTTCCCATATAAAACGTACAGTGAAGGCAAATTTCGTATACAATAAATAAGTTTGGAAAAAGAACTCAATTTGCAAGTTGCCTAATTTGTGGATAACAAATTTCGTCCTGAATAAATAGACAGCCTAGTCCATGTCCTTCCAAAATACCAGCCCCCACCCCTCTCCCCGACCCCGATTTGTAACGTTCATCAACTTATTTAGACCTTTCTTTACATTCCAAGTCGTTAGTGAATATTTTGTTCTAAACTGAAGAAGCATAGTTTTGGTTAGAAAAGTCACCAGAAGTCACCCTTTCTATTTGTTCGTTCTAAACTTTCCAAGGGCGGAGGGGTGGTGGAGAGGCTCCCCGGACCCCGCCGAAGCAGGGATTTCCTCCCCTCCCTCGCACTCTCCCCTTGTGTAACATCTAAACTGATGACGCTACGCCCCTGCCAGTCTTAAAGAAAACTCAGTAAAGTAGGACTGATTTTTTCATTGTTTCAAATAAATTTGTAGATAAAATTACCAACATTTCAAAGCCGATACCCTGATAAATCTGAAAATGTAGAGGTATTTTACATTACGCTTGTGTGTAGTAAAAAAGGGAATCTACATTTAAGTGCATGAAAGATGTTTATATGTACAAATAAATTTGCAAGTTCATAGTGTACATGCAGACTTCAAGATGCCAAATCAATAATAACTTACCTGGTTAATGCAAATATCATGTTGATCAATTAAAACTATTGAGTATTACCTGTAATTATAAGCATCATGTTGCTTGCATCTGAGCCTCTTTAAGCATTAAAAATAAATTCATTTTATTTTCTTTGTTATTTGCTAGAAGTACATTATAAGCATACTGTTAAATGTATATTTGCAGTATACTTTTACCAGTAAAGTTTAAGTATACATGTGACCATCCATGATTAGTATAACATTAGTATCAATTTGCATATGAATACACATTTCAGTTGATAACAGAATCTTGGTCATTTTATAGTACATTTTGTATATACCATTAGCTTATTTGTGTGTGATTTTTTTTACTGATTAACCACTGCCGAAGGCGGAGGGACATAGTTTTGGCGTCATCCGTCCGTCCGTCCGTCCTTCCTTCCGTCCGTCTGTCCGTCCGTCCGGAGCCATATCTAGGATTTGGTTTGAAATATTTTAATAAAACTTCATATACATGTTCACCACTATAGGGAAATGTGGCCTTTCAAGTTTCAGTCAGATTGTAGCACTAGAGTTATGGCTCTTAGTAGTTTCTAGTGTTTACTATATAGGGTACTATAAATTTGGCAATTTCTGCTTCATAACTTGTGACATATTTGACCTAGAACTATGAAACTTAAATTGAATTTAGATCACTATAATGTGGTAGTGCACACACAATTTTGCCAGGATCTCTTCAGTAACTTCAGGGTTATTGTCCACTGATTATTGTTTAAAATCCACATATTTGTACATAACAAACTAACCAATTGGTAGAATTTCATGAAACTTCTTTCATCTTTTCCATGAACATTTATTAGCAACATTTGAAGATGTGTACCCACACCCGTCACCACACCGCCCTGGTCACACCCCCTCCCCACCCTCCATGTTTATTCATTTTTTAAAACTTAAACTTTCCATGAATATTTATCAACATTCAAAGGTGTATCCCCCCCACCCCCCTCTCGCTCCTCCACCCAGTCACCCCACACTCCTCTACCCCCATCCCCGCGCAATTTTTTTTCTTCATTTTTTTTTATTTTTCATCAATATTTATTATCAACATGTGAAGTTTTGTACATTCACCCGGACACCGCCGCCCCCGCTTTTAATCATTATTTCGAAATAAAATGGATAAATTATAAATGCTTAACTTACAGTGTTTTTCTAAAAGTTTTGAGCATCACTACGCCGCTATTAAAATTATATGTCATTTAAAACGGTTATTCATTTAAAAAAGATATTTGAATACGAAAATATGAAAATGTAAGTATATCCACAGACACTTGAGGTCAGCCCCCGCCCCCCCCCCCCCCCCCCCCCACTCTCCTCCGTCCCTGGTTAAGTTTAGTGAGTATTTTTTAGTATTTTACCATGTATGGAGCAGCATTTTGTAACATTTCAGCGTGTTTTCAAAATATGCATTTTTCCCATCAATGCTCTCAATATCTGAGTATTTGAAACAGTATCATGGTCACTGGGAAACAATAGTCAAATAAACTTTTTAATTAACACCTACCTATCAATCACTGGTATCAACCGACGCGTCTGTTACCATTCTGTGAAATCACACCTGTCCTGACAACTGTCATTCGTATTCCGACGGGAAATCAGTAAGTATTATAAATCGATCAATTTCAATTTTATGGAACACTTCCCCGCGAATTGATCCATGCTTTGTACTGCGCATATCGTTGCCGGGTACCAAAATTAATACGGTTACGACTACATTATACCAGATCATCACTTTCGCCAGTGTTACACGTGGCTGTTTGCATAGCGCAAAAAGCTGTTTCCAACTTGGACGGATATTTCTCTCGAAGCACTCCGTAGTTTCAATTATGTTAAGTGCTAGCCAAGATTTATTTTACTCGGCTGCATCAAAACGGCCATACTATTATTTTAACTGGTGGCACGGGGAAAACATACTTTCTGTCTAAGTTTGCAGAAGATATAGACAGGAAAGGAGAGGTAGGTTCTATCACATGCAGTACAGGAATTGCTGCAACACAATTTAAAAATTAACAAACGTCGCATAGATGGTGTGGGTTTGGTAATGGGGTTATTGCAATACAAAAAGTAATATGACTTGTGTGCAATGATGAGAGATATGTAGCTACAAGACGACGTTTAGAGACATGTGAAATCCTTATCGTTGATGAATGTTCTATGGTTAGTAAAAAAGGTTATATGAATCTGTTGAACAGCTGTGCAGGTCAGTAAGAAAAAACGACAGGTATTTCAATGGAATAATATTTTCAGGTGATTTTTACGCTAATTCTTGCTTTTGGTATCACTATTCATAAGTCACAAGAATGACTGTTGAATCCATTGTAATTGACTGTGAAGATGCAAACATACCTTGTCAAATAGGTGTTGCATTAAGCCGTGCAGTTTCTGCAGGGCAGTTGCAAGTGAAACATTTCAGACATTCTTTAATAAAACAGCATCCACGTCTTATTTCTGAGTTTTACAATGCTGAATTTAAAACTGTATTACCTGATTGTAGCTGTTATAAGAATGAGCTCATACCTTCTAAGGTGTGAAATGAACCTTTTATACTCGTTGACTCCAATATTTGCTCTAGTGATACTGATGATGATCATTATGAAAACGGTGATGATGATGGTGATGATAATCATGATGATGATGATGATAATGATGATGATCTCTTAATGGAAGATGATTCTAAAACATACATGACACTTATATTAAACAATAAACACACTTCAAAATTACCTGAATTACTCCAAGCTTAGACAAGCAGAATGAGCACATGCATATGCAATTAAATCCATTTAAGTTTTAGGTTATTCGCGTTGACTAAAAGAAATTATTTGTTTATATTTATTTATTATACCAGATTTATATAGCGCCATTTTCATGATAAACACGTTCAAAGGCGCCGCTTTACATATATCAAACGTAAAAGCGAATTTCATCAGAGTGAGACAAAGCCACCAGAACAGACAGAACAGCGAGAGATACAGGCCTGTCCGGCTAACTTAGCCTAGCTCTTTGCGAATAGACAGTCTGGTTCTTTAACGTGCCCGGTGTATAGCACCGATACACGCGAAGCCGTCTTTCCTGGGAAGAACCAGTACAGGCCTCTTAGTCAGGTGGGAGACACTCATGAGCATCTCAGAAATTTCCACTTCCTGGACCGGGATTCGAACCCGGACCTCTGGATCGGCAGTCAAGCGTGTTACCACTAGACCACCGGCCCACACAATACCCTCACATTACCGTCTATATATAATTTTACTAAAACGTTTCTGAAAAAATATTACCGTAACAATATAAAACATAACCTTTTACACATGGCATAAAAATAGTGGCTAAATATGTTTCGATAAGATACTGACCCTGGAGTTTAGCATGGTCCGTGCTAGGGCAAAAAAATTCAGTGCATATAGAAAATGGTCTCTGTCTCACAAAGTATCTTAATAGATTACGACACTACAATATAATGACACTTATATTAACCAATAAAACACTTCAAAATTACCTGAATTACTTAAAACTTAGACATGCAGAATGTGCACATGCATATGCAATTCAATCCCTTCAAGTGTTAGGTTATTCGCGTCGAATAAAAATACCCTCATATTATCGTCTATGAATCAATTTTACTACCACACCAACATGTCAACGTCTCTGAAAAGGGATGAACGATATGACGGGACAGGTATCTTCATATATACATACACCTCAAATGTCTGTGTGTTGTCCACATTTTATATTGATGGAACGAAAAATAGAGCTTAACAATAATACATATTTCATGAATAGGAGAACGGTTTAAATTTTTAAAACATTATAAAGTACTCACCAAACATGCAGTTACGTGCTTTCCACATTGTTTGCCCGTTAACCGTCTTTCACAAAATTGGATTATTGGCGATGATCTTGTCTGATATACATGTAGTCGTAAACGTATTAATGTTGGTACCTGGTTATGACCAGACCCCTAGCTCCAATGTCAAGGTCACACTTAGAAGTCAAAGGTGTTTCTTGTCTGGTCCATAACTCTGCCATTTATCAAGGAATTTGAAAATAATTTGACACAAATGTTAACCATATTGAGAAGGTGTGTCACGCTTATGACCCGGGTCTGTCGGGTCAAGGTCAAGTTCACGATTGTTTTGCACAGACAACTGTAGCATTCTTTGGCGCTCTTCGGGGGCATTTGTCACCAATATATGTCATTATTTTCGTATTTTGAAATATTTACGATTTCAGCAGCCATCTCCTGAAACGCGAGGCGATTTGAGGAATGCTGTGGTATAGGATTTCTGCTATTTATCACAATATTATTTAAGTATCCGTAAAGAATTACACAACCGGGCGCAATATTCTGTAATGTTGTCTTTCCACATTAATAGATCTCTTGTATCAAGTTATCAAGTTTTAAGTTGATAGCTGCGTAACCTTGAGCGCTGTTGCCGGTCTGTTACTTACTTGTAAACAACAAGCTAAATAGTTACAGACGGCGCCGGGCACCTCGCGTTAGTATATATATAGTATATATTATAATATTAAGAAGGGCCTTTTCTGCGAGATTACCCGCATTCATAAAAATTCTGAATAAAATGGCACCGTTCCATAAAAATCCTTCAAAATTGGACACAACAAAAAAACCCAAAAGGGACAAAAATGAAACGTATTTCTCTAACAGTGAAGATAAAAACTGAATCGTTACGGCAATGAAATTTTTACTGCATTTACGTTCTTTCGAAATTCAAAGCAGGAACTGTATTTCTATCTAAAAAGCGAACAACATTTTAACCCGGGTGACTCTTTTAGGTTTTCCAATTAAGATGTTGAAAGATGAATAGCCGGCCATTTATTTCAATTTTCTGATACTCACGGAAAGAAAACCATACGACTTACTATCTCCTACGTAGGACTTAGTATTTCCTACGTAGGACTTAGTATCTCCGACGTAGGACATAGTTTCTCCTACGTAGGACGTAGTATCTCCTACGTAGAATATACTATCTCCTACGTAGGACTTAATATCTCCTACGTAGGAGTTAATATCTCCTACGTAGGAGTTAGCATCTCCTACGTAGGACATAATATCTCCTACGTAGGAGTTAGTATCTCCTACTTAAGACTAAGTATCTCCTACGTAGGACATACTAGTAGTATCTCCTACGTAGGACTTAATAACTCCTACGTAGGAGATAGTATGTCCTATGTAGGAGATAGTATCTCCTACGTAGGAGAAAGTAAGTCCTAAGTAGGAGATACTATGTCCTACGTAGGTGATACTAAGTCCTATGTAGGAGATAGTACGTCCTACGTAGGAGATAGTATGTCGTACGCAAGACAAATAAATCTCTCTACTGGCACCAGGACGCTGCCATAGAAAACAAATACGTTTGTAAAAGCATCTGTAAGAATGTAACTATAAAGATTCAATGTTGTTTTTTGTGTTTAGACGGGTATGGACCACATTGGGAATTCTTGCGAATCATCCAAGAATCGATGGCGAGATTCGTGGATATGCAAGTCCCAGTATGGTTAATACCCGTGTAACCGCACAAAAATAATATATAACTTACGTAATACACCTTTCTATTACGCTGTTCTTTGCGCATTAAATGGAGTCAATTGATCTTTAATATGTCAAGAGTTTACTTGAAGTATCTGTTATGAAAATGTAACCTTTGTGAAATTGATTAAGTATTCGCGTAGGAAGAATTTTTCTTGCATTCATAGCTTATAAATATCAGAATGGCTTAGAGCATTGTTTACATTTAGATGCCAGGGAAGCTATATTAAGATTATTCCCAAGTCAACTAAAAAACTAAAACGATAAGTATTTCTTTAAAACAATTCAGATATTTTTTGAAGAAATTGGATACATTTAATGGATTTTCAAAAAGCACTTTTCAAAGTATTAGAAGAAATACTTTGTTTCCGACATAAATTCCCATGCCGTAATGGAGCCCAGAGGTCGAAATATTCATCATCTTTAAAAATCCTCACATGTATTACAAAAATAGTATAGCAAATCTGCTCGTCTAAGACAAAATGGAATTATAACATGTTTTAGAAGGGGCAGTCATTATATTCTGAAAACAACACTTATAAAGTGTACGTCAGTGGACATGCGCATGTATATGTAACACCATCTTGTAAACATGCGTGATTCGAAGAGGTACGTTGTTGTTCGTTACTATGGTATCGTCGGTTGAGCATCACGTAGCAATATTCCTCCTTTATACTTTATATAGTGGTTGCGAAAAACATCGAAATATTATTGATTATTTAAGTTTAATTTATTCTGAACGTCCAACAGAAATTTTGACATCATATATAGGAAAAAACAGTAGGAAAAAAGAAACAAGAACTAATTCAGAACAAGCCAACGTCGAAACGCTCAGAGCAGCGTGCTGTCATAACGTTTTGTGTTCTGGTAGAAGTGAGTCAAATTTCTTCGATGAGAGATTTGTATATCTTCCATCGAGGTAATGCACCAAGACACTGCGCTACGGACATATTGATGACACTTTAATTCTTAGGATTTCTTAGGATTTTAGTGTTTCAATCATTTTCAATACAGACTGGATCTCGGCCATATTGACTTTGCCATATCACACAGATTGGACGCTTATCTTGACGGAGTCAAGTTTGAATTGTTATACGAGTTCAAGAGTGTCTGAACAATAGTGTCTAGGTAGAACTCGACACTGTACAGATATCTTTAAGTGCGGTCAAGCATCACATCGGAGTACTTTGGAAAAACGTTTTTACCTTTGAAGTGCTCCTTGAATGTCTTACTGTACTGATAGTTTATTTTGTTGACGACCAATAACCACCAATATCATAATAACGAAAACGCCTAGACAAGTGAAAGTGATTTTAGCTTTATGTTTATACACAACGTATTGAAAAAAAAACAACAACAAAAAACAACTGTAAACTGATATTATTATAAATGTTCAGCCACTGATATTGGAAAAAAAATCATAATGAAATAAAATCAAATTATTGTTTTTCATCAATACAATTATATCATATAGTATTATATATAAGTTTGATATTGAAATCAGTTTATCGTGGTCAGGCCAGTGGCATGGTCGGTAGTGAGGTTGTCTGAACAATAGTGTCTAGATAGAACTCAACATATAGAGATATCTTTATAATAAGTGCGGTAAAGCATCACATAGAAATTCAGTCAGAAACGGAATACTTTGAAAATATTTTACCTTTGAAGTGCTCCAGAATGTCTTACTGTACTGTTAGTTTGATTTTGTTGACAAGCAATAACCACAAATATCATAATAATGAAAACGCCTAGACAAGTGAAAGGGATCTTAGCTTTATGTTTATACACAACTTATTGAGAAAAAAAACTGTAAACTGATATTATTATAAAAGTTCAGCCACTGATGTTGGAAAAAATCATAATGAAATGAAATTAATTTTTTGTTTTTCATTAATACAATTATTTATTAAATAAAGTTTGATATTGAAATCAGTTTATCGTGGTTAGGCGGTAGTGAGGCCGTCTCATTGTAGCGACTAATAAAAAAAACAGGTTGTAGGTTCGAACCGTAAATTAGGCGTATCTTTTCTTAACTTTTAGCCTGCTATATTTCTAAAATTGACAAGTGCATCATTCAGTTTGATTAGTACCATTTATTCTTCGAAGGGGCTTTCACTGAAGTCTACTGACTGAATAGCGAACAGTGCAGACCATGATCAGGCTCTGACCGCCAAGGCAGAGAATCACTTGCCGACAGCAGGCTAAAGGCTAAATACAAAATGTAAAACATGTTCAAACCAATTTCAAAATGCAAAGAATAAGTTTATATATGACCATTTTGTGTCGATTCGCTGTAAACCCCAACTCACTCACTCACTTATGTCCGTTACGCTATCAATAACCTTACGCATTTCGTTTATCACGAAGTTTCGTATAAATTGTTAATGTCAACCTTCGTAATTGATGTGTATGCCATTACTGGATAAATCCAGTTTATCGAGTTTCATTTATACATTTCGTTTTATTTCTAATCTTTATGATTAATTGTTAATATTGAACCACTGTAATTGACATATATGCCAAATCTTTAATCTTTTAAAAATATATTAATTTCACACGTGTCGCTTCCAACTAAAACAGGGATATGCTGAAAACCTGGGAGAAACAGTGAAAATGACGCCAAGAAATGACGCCCAAAAAGTGCCGTTACTAGCCAAGTTTGACAGCGTACCAAACAAATGTGGCTTGAATTAGAGCCAAGTGGAAAACGGGAATAAATCAGAAATATTCTCAATTTTCCTCCGTTTATTTTTCATAGATGTTTTGTATTTATGCAGTAACGAAGGAAGAAACAGATAGAAAAAGGAAAACCAGTATGTTTACGTCTTTAATTATCTCAGAACCACCCTGAGAGCATTAAGTTTGTAATTTAAGAGCAAAACAGTTTTGAAATTTGAAGAGAATGTTGTCTAGATTGATAATAATATGCATTAATAATGTAAAAAATAATAACTTACGCTAAAGGACAGATAGTAAAGCAAAATGTAACTTACAAGTAATTGCGCTGTTTGACAAATCGTAGAGGACAAGGTTCACTTAAAAGCCTTATATGTCCTAAACAATTTGGAAATTTTTCAAATTGGTGATATTTGGAAAAAAAACTATACATTGTTTGCTACCAGAATGTGTATCTTCTATAGTAAATTTAAACAGATCTATTATTTGTTGCTCAAAATATGTCGCGGAATATTGCTGAAAACACAGTTTTTAGAAAATGGGTATTTTTTTGCAATATCCAGGGCACATAGCTGTGCCTATGTTAAAATTTTCAGATTGTAAATAATTTGATCAAAAACTGAAGGTTTCCCATACCAATAATGTTAAAAGTACATGTTTCCATTTATGTCAAATATTTTCTTCGATAATGCAATTTTGCATGCAGTTTGATAAAGCAATATTTCTTGATAAAAGAAAACTTGGAATTTACTCCATTTAGAGACTTTGAATTTTAGGCCTTTTTTTTTGGGGGGGGGGGGGGGGTCAAAAGTGAACCTTCTCCTTTAACTTACACTTAAACTTAGGGATCATTGGCATTTTTACAAATTTCCTATTAGTCATCCTAAATTCTGTTTACAAACACATTTATTTCATAGGATATAGCATGTATCCTTTTTTGAAAAAAAGTGTCGTTGTTTCAGTTATAAGGTTTATAAATCTACCATTTGTGTTCTGCTCAGATTGTTAAAATGAATCTTCTTAAAATGGTAAAATGGTGCTCGTAGAATAACATTACTCCTACGTTTTAACTTTGTCATAAGTAGGTTTCGTGAAACGGGCCTCTGCCGTTCGAAGATTTCTTACACTTCTGCCTCTATATTGATGACCTACATATTCCTTCACCCCTCGATCCGTGTGTTATAGAACAGTGCCTACTTGGATATAATCTGCATGTGTATAATACATGACTGTGATATTTTAGCAAGAGCATCTGGTGTTGCAGACCAAAACAAGTTCATAAACCAAAACGAACAAACACCAAGTGGTTCCATAATTTCATAACATTTTGAATCTTATTTCAATCAGTTGAATTAATACATAAATACTAGCACATATCTATAACCAACGTAGGAAGTTGATAAAAAAACATGCCTAATTACAACTGCAAACAGGAACAATAAAACATATGAGGCATTACAAAGAATATAAATATTAACCACGGCAATATTTTGCGTTCTTCAACAAATGTACACATTCTTCTTGAGATATTGAAATCTGATTAATTAAATATCCAAATATTTCCAAGTGTAAACATAATACGTTCATAAATAAAAGCTATTACCATACTTGTGGTTCAGAGTAATTTAAGTATTGTACGACCATTTATTTTTAGGATATCCGCCATTTCGAAAAGTGTGTGTGTTTTGTTTTTTTTAATATTTCTTCCTCACACAATTTATGCCGAACATAAATGCTAAATCACCAAAATAATGTACCATTTAACCAACAAGTTGTACTTGTTGCGAAAAAGAAACATACTTAAGTAAGATGTACAAAGGGATAGAGGGTCGGTAATTTCAAATATCTATTTAAATAAATCAGGCTAGGCTCTGATATTTTTCTGACTGATGTATATATACAATGATAAGCTACGACTGAAATCAAAGATTTCAAGATATCACTTTATATTATCTATGAAGTATAAAGTAAAACGAAAAGAGCTAAAAATATCAAAATATCAAATTTTTTTCTAATATATCCCTTGTGGTGACCCCAACTTTTTTCTTTCTATTTTGAAGCATTTTCATGTGTCAATAAAGCAGCAAAATGTTTCTAAAATCTTAACCCTACAGAATTCTTTTTGTAGATTTAAACGCGTTTTTTGTTTCATTGAAAATAAAGTGGGCGGGGTAGTTATGTCAACATTTAAAAATGAAAGAGATTTGTTTGTGACATGCTAATATAATACTGATATCACTATGTATTCATAGTTACTGTAAGACCCGAAATACCTATAACATTAAGTGGGATATTAAATGTTTTATAAAATACCCCCATTTATTTTTAATTTTACTTCAAAAATGCTCAAACATGGATGAAGAAAATGCTCTATCAGATAAAAACGAGTGACCTATGCTTTTTCTGCTTTTATATGTCTTAGATACTAATGTTCTTCAAGCTCACAGAACATGAAACATTTATTGTCGACACTGACTTGAATGTATTGATGTTTTTCTTAAAAAGATTACAAAAACAGTGAACTAAAATGTTTTGAAGATGACATCGATTGTCATTCTTGTATAAACCAAAATAATCGTAAAGCAACATAAAAGACATCTGTAACTATTTTTGGTAATTCTAAACCGTAATAACTTGATCTCTGTCCTTACAAGTTTGTAATCACAACACGGAGCTAAAAGTCAGTTCTGTTTTTATTTTACTCTACGCTAAGTCATGTTATGACACAATATTTACAGTGTTGTAGTGAAATGATTTACGGCTATGGTCAGGCATCAAAATATTGAAATGCTAAACTCAAATATGATATGATAAAATTCATGAACTATAGCAATAGCCAGGCCGCAAAACACTGAAATGCTAATCTCAAAGGCATCAGAACATTGAAATGTTTACTTCAAATATCGTATAATACATTATAGTTATAGTCATGCATCAAAACATTGAAATATTCATTTCAAAGTCATGATAACATTTCTAACCCCAAATATGGTTTAATGAAAGTTATACATTATAGCTATATCCAGGCTTCAAAAACATTTAAAATGCTAAAAATTACATTAATAAACTATAGATTTAGCCGTGTCTGCTAATTATAAACCATTGAAAGGCTAACCTCAAATATGGTATAATAAAATCAATAAATTAAAGCTTAAGTCAGACAACAAACCATTGAAAGGCTAACCTCAAATATGGTATAATAAAATCAATAAATTAAAGCTTAAGTCAGACAACAAACCATTGAAAGGCTAACCTCAAATATGGTATAATAAAATCAATAAATTAAAGCGTAAGTCAGACAACAAACCATTGAAAGGCTAACCTCCAATATGGACCATATACATGTAACAAGATGCAGATCGTATTAGTGTTTAAGAATATCCTCTAGTATATTCAGTATGTGATCATTCCTTTACGGTGTGCTTTGTTACTGAATATACAGATACTGAATCTAGAGTTGCGCAACTATCTATAATCCATTTACATTTGTATTGTTAACTTGTCAAGGCAACTATGATTTACTTGCGACCTGATGCTATGTATCAATTTCTTTTCTTGTAACACAAATTACCTTACACGCTATTATGGTTGAAAATTTAATATAAATTCCATAAATATATAACTTTAGTACAATTAATATCAATAAAAGTCAAAGAAATACCTTGAGAATACTGCCTATCGTGATCTGTGACAGAGTGATCAAGTAAAGTGCTTCAGAACACTGAAGGGCAATTGAAAGCAGCGACAAATTGTACTTCGTTCATATATGAGGCAAGAAATTTGGACAAACGTTGACTATGTCCTACACGTGTTTAGTAATTCAGTATATAAACTTTACACATCTTTAGTGCTATTTAATTTTTTCAAATGTCTAAAAGCGAAACCGATGAACTGTCAGAAGATTCCTGAGTCTAGTATTTTGTAGACACAGGTTCATGTTTGTGATGCTGTTGCAATCGAGCAGTAGCAGACTGATACGTACATGTACGTGCCATAACAAGATCAATGTGCGTGGATTGACACATGGGTTCGTCCTTCACTATAGCTGGAAAGACATAAAGTAGACGCAGGTGTGACATTAAACGAACCAGAGTCTTGATAAAATCACATTCAGCCTCAATTTCCAATGCGATACTCAAAATATAGTTAAACTCGATATCTTGAACTCGCTTCTCTCAAACTTCAGGCTATCTCGAAGACATTTTCAAGTCCTGTCCCGAAAACACGTGCACAAAAAGTAATTAATTTTTAAGTCGAAATTCGGTTATCTCGAAGTAAAACGTTTGATCCATTGTAAATCGAGATACCGGGTTTCTGTATTGTAGTAACAGTTTGTGTTGATGATAACACACCCGTTAACCGGTTCCGAGCGAAACAGTTCGTGGCGGACAAAACAGTTCACCGATATTTTTGCCGGTATCTGCATTGGGGTAAGTATTCTCCATCCAAGAATCTGTTGGTGCAAAATATGTTAAAGATTTTTATTTCTGTAAAAAGTAGCATAAACGAAGAACATGCCATGTGCTTCCCGTTTAAAACTAACCTATATTTAATAAGTTATGACGAGTTAAAAGTGTGATTTTTTGAAAAAATGCGAAAACGAAAGTTTATCGCGATATATTTAATTCACTTTTCAACTTGGGTCTATTATATTTATGTCAACCTTTATAATATGTTTGCCCTGAATATTGTCCAATTTTTAAGCGACAAAACGCAATATTCATCGAGTTATAGATATTCAAACATGACATGGTCGAAAAAAAGTGTGGCGGCATTGCACAGCTCAAAATTATTTGTGTGGCGAGCAAGAGCAGTCCTGAGTCTTTTTTTATTTAACTTTAATAAATGGTCTAAATAGTGATATCAAGCCTGTTACTCGTTGTAATCTGACAAAAATCAAGTGGTACTAGCACAGCAATGTAAAGAAAAATCAAGCGGGGATGACATGATGCAATTCATATGCATATAGTGATGTAAAATACGCGTATAATGATTATACACATCACCAGTCCATAGTTGGCACTATTAAACCAGCACATGTATTTTGTAAAAAGAACATATGTTTGGATTTTAATCGGGCTTTTCTGTCAGTCAGTATTGGATCAGGCTCGAACCACCAACAATCTATATCTCCCATTGTTTTGCCTTTACCCCTTGCAATTTTCTTTTCGTCTGTGTCGGTTTTGATAGGGTTTTCCCCTACATTGTTTGCAAACATCTTCATAGTGTCTACAAAAACACCTAGTAGTATTGGTTCCAATGCGTCCTGAACTATGATTGGTTTAGAAGGCACTGCAAAGTTTATACTTGAGTTTTGTGTAGAACAATCACGAAGAACTTGCTGTCGACTTACAACTTGACCTGTATTTCGGGGACCAGCCATGAAACGCAACAATTTCCCACGGAACAGTTTGTAACCAACTTTCCAATTTTTTTTTAAAAAATTCGTGCATATATCTCAACCGGGATGAAGAGGATTTCGAAGACCATTCTACAAAATCGAGGAACAACAAATAACATATGTTTTCCATTGGGAACTGTTTACTAGCGACTAGTGATAGCCATTTTTTTTATATAATTCTAACTGACCATTTCATGTAATGTTTTTATTACCTCAGGTATATTGTCATAAATATCAGTTAAATTTACTTCAGGTGGGTCTGTTTCTTCTGAAAAACAGGGAGAGGATTCTAATTTAAATGTTAAAGTGTTTCCTAATTCCTTGTTTTCGTTAACGTTTAGTGAAAGATTGCCTTCTGCTACTTCAGATAAAAAAGAATTTTCAGTGTTGTTTTCTTCAAGAAGAGATATGTGTAACTGATTGTTTTCATCAACGGATAATATATGTGACACAGGTTTAATACATTCAAATATTTTTGTTCGATATCTAGTTTTTCCTGTAAGACAGTCAAGCTCAAGTTGTTTGTACTTGAACGTGTCAAACCTATGGCTATTACAGAGGTGCTGAATTAAGTGCCTATAAACGTCAGCTGTTGTATTGCAGTAGTAGCACAGGTACATATGCATTGTGATCCTGAAAGAAATATCACAAATGATATAATAAAGTAAGTGGAACGTTCCTAAATGGGAAGGCATCACATCAAACTACCGTACCACTGTAAACATAATTTAAAAATGTATGAAGAAGTGTTGATGATATATTACATTGTTAGACGGTTGTATGACTTATATATGCTTTGATTTACAGCTGTTTGTTAATTAAAATTAGTGTAAATTGCTGTTGTCTGATTACAAACGTTATTTTTCAAGACTTACGAGCTGGATATCACTATTTAGACCATTTATTAAAGTAAACTAAAAAGATACAGGACTGCTCTTGCTCGCCACACAAATAACCTTAAGCTGTGCAATGCCGCCACACTTTTTTTCGACCATGTCATGTTTGAATGTCTATAACTCGTTGAATATTGCGTTTTATCGCTTAAAAATTGGACACTATTCAGGGCAAACATTATTATAAAGGTTGACGTTAATACCATAGACCGAAGTTGAAAAGTGAATTAAATATACTGTGATAAACTTTCGCTTTCACGTTTTTTCAACAAAAT
Source organism: Mercenaria mercenaria (assembly GCF_021730395.1). Lineage (NCBI taxonomy): Eukaryota > Metazoa > Mollusca > Bivalvia > Venerida > Veneridae > Mercenaria > Mercenaria mercenaria. Next base: position 22,727,480 of record NC_069364.1, on the reverse strand, counting down.
CACACTTTTAACTCGTCATAACTTACTAAATGTAGGTTAGTTTTAAACGGGAAGCACATGACATGTTCTTCGTTTATGCTACTTTTTACAGAAATAAAAATCTTTAACATATTTTGCACCAACAGATTCTTGGATAGAGAATACTTACCCCTATGCAGATACGGGCAAAAATATCGGTGAACTGTTTTGTCCGCCACGAACTGTTTTGCTCGGAACCGGTTAAATGGATAAGTAGACACTAGTTAATGAACATCAATATAGACAGGTAGTATTTCTAATAATAAGGGATATCTTAACTATGGAGAATAGTTAATATTGTTGATTGTTCTTGCTGACATTTGACATTTATGAATACTATACAATTTCTCTTATAAACAGATAGTAGAATTCATCAAACTCTGTGTAATAATGGTGAGATAACTTTAATTGTCTGACTAGATTTCTATCGCCATCCAGGAATACATTATTAAAAACAACAACATCTGTCTGTCTGCATCTTGCCTTTATAAGCAGAATCCCAGAATTGAAGGACAAGTAACATTTATGCAGTTACATGACTGACATGTTCCTTGGATTCAGCAGGTTTTCTCCCGGTGGCTTCCGTAACCACGATACGAACGGTTACAGTATATACTCATTTTCGAAATATTAGGGGGAGTTCCAAAAGTTATGCTACCAGCTCCATAACTCTCTTGTATAAGAAACACCAAAAGAAAGGTCTGTATCTGTTCTTTAAATAATATTATATATGCTGCAAAAACGTACAGAGGTACAGACGTGTTATAGGCAATACACAGCGAAGATCAAATTCGGGTTCGTTAATCGTTTTTTAGAATTTATAATGCCTAGTGTGTGGTCAAGGTATATATTATAACTAAACCGTTCTTATCCGACGATGTTCGAACCACTGGTTTTTCCGACCATGTTCGTCAAAGAAACCTCTAATGGTAGTAAGTTTATTTATCTGAACAAATAAAGTTCTAATAATGTTATGATATTGTTTTCATAAGCCGATTTCTAGTATCTGAATTTTCAAAAAAAAAAAAAAAAAGATATGTTGAGAAATAATGAGTATTATTAAGAAACATGCTTGTAAATAACTCTGTAATTAGCAGTAAATGCAGAATGTATTATTTTAGAACGTCTAGGTCACCTGTCATGGAAGCTAAGAAATGTTTTCAAATGTCAAAATGCCCTCGATGAAGGTAAATTCATACAAGTTATTTCATTATATAGGCTTTAGCTTTTGAGCAAGGAAAATTATGTTGGAATAAAGCAAGTATAAAAAGACTGCAGGGAAGAAGCAAATGGGAATCGATTAAACGTTCAAGTCTGTGATTCTGGCTATGATTGTGCAAGCTACTTTGCGCCAATGTACTATTAAGGTTACGTGTCCTATAAAATGAAATATACTCCTTGTAAATCTGCCTCCAACATGAGGCTTATTGTTCCGTTGGTTTCCTTAATGTTTACCCTACTAAAATTCTAAAATGGACTGGCCTATAAATCAATTTGGACAGTACCATTACTTTTAGAAGGGGTGCTCACTGAAAATGTACTGACTGAATAGCTCATCTGGTCTGAACTGGTCGCAAATGCAGAATACCTTGCCACCAGCAGGCTAAAGGTGAATGCCCTGTCATCTGCAAAAGTCAGTGAGAATATAATGTCAATAGCTCTTAAGCTTTTTATATACATTTTCAAGGGAATTTTGATATATTAAATGTTTGTCGCCGGTGTATGTGTTGGGGATTAACTTACTTTTACTGTTCCTGTAACATGTAGACACATTAGAGCGAATATTTGTTCTTGTTTTACTTAGGCCTAAAAACAAAGATTGTTTGTTTCCGGTAATATGCTCAAAATTAGGGTGGGTAGGTAGGTCGTTTATTATTTTTATTATTATTATTAAGTGGGACTTTTCGAAAAAATATTTTGTGTGTCAAAAATGAATACAAATAAGGATATTTTGCCTTTAGAGCATCAGTAAGTTGATTAAATAACATCACTGAACATTTTTAAAGCATAAAAAGTACAGTTTTGCAACTTCTTGTAAAAACGTTGAAAAAAAATATCCAAGGCCATAAAAACATTTAGGGTCGGGCCAAAAATTTAGGGTAGGTCGGGATACCAGAAACAAACACTTTTTATACCTGTTTATTGTCAAAGCAGAAGAAGAAATTACAGTTTACAAGATATGTGCGCTTCCTTCAGTGGTACTAGATACCGGGATCAGGTGGTATTTTCACGTTGCTATGAAAACTGAATCTGCATGTCACCATTCCCGGTACCGGATCACCAGAATAGTACAAAATAATGAGTTAGTGTATATTGCAAAATAGATAATTATACAATATGAATACACGTGACAAGATGACGCAGACGACACAAATTCAAAACATTCACAATGATCTTCTTGTAGTATATATAAAACAGTATACAGTAAGAGAGTACACTTTAGTGAACGTTATAGGTTGTTAACCTTGATATAATCATGTAAATAGAAACAAATCTGAAGTATATTTGACATCAAATTCACATGACAGGAAAACCAAACCCTTTCATAACGACTTTTTATATGATCATGCGATAAACTTGAAATGCTGAGCAATAAATTCCATGTATAACTTATATGAAAAATAAGTGTTTTATATTTCAGCACGTGTGATAGTACCGTACCATATATAGTGAAAATTAGAACTAACTCAATAAGAACTTTTTTTTCGGCTTATTAAGTAATTCCATGCCTAATTAGCGCTCACAGGTCTGGTCACTTATTATGCTGAAGAAGTTAACAGAATTAAACAACCATAATCTGACTAAATTACATGATCTTCCTTAAAGATAAGGACCTGTACGTAGCATCGATAGGACGTCATTTTAATTAGACTGCTGCATTCATTTAGATTATTTTTAGCCGAGACAAATACGAAACAAGACGACAATGACTGACTCGATAAACAGCGGAAACGACTTGGTGCCGGCAAGTGCTATGACCACTTTTACCAAGAACAAAACACAAGTAATGGCCACCAATCTAAAAATAGTAAACTGCTATGGCAGATTTCCTGGAAGCACATAGCATATAATATATTTTTTTAGATTAGTCGTGTTTGAAGATTCCATATGAACTATTTGATGACTTTGATGATACATATGAGGGTCCCATTTTAAATCAGACTGCAGGTATGTGTAGGTATGTGTAGAGCTAATTGGTCTATACAACATTGTACAACATTGTAAAAGAGGCAGTCCAAGCTTACCTTGCGTTCACCAGATACTACCTGACGATGAGAAAGTCACATGACATTGCAAATAAATAGATAAATAAACAAACAAATAAATAAATAAATGATAAAAGGAGTAGGGGTTCAGGAGAATAATGAGGTTATATCGAGAAGGTGTAACCTTCGAGAAATAACCTCATTATTCTCATGAACCCCTACTCTTTCTGTTTTTGTATCATGGTCGCCAATATTCCAAAATATTTACCATATTTGGTCTTGTGGGAAAAATTTAGGGGTAAAGCAGAAGTCCAACAATGCACAGTGCCTCCGCTTGAATACACACCTCCTGTACCTATTCTGCATAACAAAACTGTCAACCGATTTCTTTTTTCAGTACTCCTTATTGAACTTAGACCTCTGTTGATTTGACATTTGCACATTCAGCCAGCAAAATTAAGTAGCAGGGTACACTTCGAATTTTGCCCCCCTCAATATTTGTGATAATTAGAACTTCGTGATTTTTGATGTCTGTATTAAAATTAAAGTGAGAGATCATGACTGTTAATTCTATAGAACATTTAAACAGCTGCTACATGTAAAATTCCAATGTCAGTTGAAATCTAACTGCTGCTAGCTTTGTATGAATCGATGAGTCACCTTGGCGCGGGAAATTCAAATCATTGAAGGGTTCCTTGCTTGTTGATTGATACTTAGGGACATTTTTGCTATTTTGTGAAAAAAAGAGATGGATGGGCCCCCATTCCATTAATATCCTGTAGTCCAGTAGGGACTATTAAATTGAGAATTGCAATAAAATTGGACATTGTTCCTGCAACGGGATCATTGCGGGCTGTTCAAAAACTGCAAAATTGATGATTTTGGCATGTTAGTTTTAATGGATGGTGTAAACTTTTCGTTTGGATAACTTTCTGTATTCTTGTATGAGAGTTCTGATCTTGTCATTAATTAAAAACACAAAACATGCACACAATGTATAAAATGGCCACCCTGATTCTGCTCATTAGGGAAGTGCGATATTATGACTCGCTACATGTAAGCCTGGCCGTGCCCCAAATTTTCGAATCTAAGTGTACCCTGCTACCTTAACATTCGCAGTTGCGCACGGACCAAATTCTGGACACTAATTCCGTAAAGGTCAACTGAATGCTTGTCAGAAGCTTTTTAAATGTCCATTACACAGCACCAAAGCACACAATCCCCATTGAATATCATTTTGAATGAAAAGGGCCTTCAGTTTTGACATTTACATGTACCTTCATTTTAAGATTTTGACCCCGGCTAATTCGTATCTGTGGCTGGAAACTACCAACTGCTACCTTTATGTACCGTAAGGGGAAGCAATCGCTTCGGGGAGTTGGAGGCAAACGTACTTGAGATAGGTCGTGTATGTATTAGACTGAGGACCGTACTGTGTCAAATGCCTCTGAAAATATTAAGAACGTCATGTCCAACTGAATACATGTACAAGATACAAGAATCTTTATTTTACTTCGGATAAAGTATAACAAAAAATTAACTCATGAGCTATTTCCCGACAAACAAAGAAAACAGAAATATAATACACAGTGTAGAACAAAACTAAAGCGGCTAAAAAAGAAAGATATAATCGAAAGTTAGGCATATTGAAACATAAATTACATTGCAGCGGTTAAGAATGACATGGTCATACGATTAAAAGAAACTTACATATATATATAGATAGTACATGTTAGCACAAACCTGTAAAAAGAAGTGCATAAGTAAAAGTGAGATGACATACATATAATACACTACATAGTGAGTTTATTGCATAGAAAGTGCTAATTTTGACAGCAGCTACATGTATAAAAGAAAAATAAAAGGCAAAATAATTTTTAAAGGTATTTTAAGATTGAGTGAATGCTATAGTAGCATATTTACTAAGGTTGGTGTAGCCTTAAGCACCTTGCACCTTGCTCTAGATCATATAAAAGAAAGCACATAAAAGACTAAGTTTAAAACAATTCAACAAACAAACAGTACACTGTCTTTACTACAAACCAGATCACTTGGCTCTTACTGATGTTTGAATGTCAAATCTGCCAACAGATAGGCTTCTCTATGGCAAATAGAAAAAAAGCACAAAGGGTGATCAGTGTCTGGCAAGAGGGGAAGCAGTCTTCAAGCAGGCATGTACATAAAAGCAAATGCGAAAGAACATTGCAACGAAAATTATACACAGTAAACTAAATGTTTGAAGAAAGAAAAAGCAAGCATATGCAAAGCAGGACAGCAGATGAAACAATGTTTAGCTAATCACACATGGCACATCAGGGCGGATCACTCGGGCATTTTCCTTGTACTTTAAAATAACCACAGTCACACTAAATTGGAAAAAAGTTCCATCTTTTAACCTGAGTATTTTTCTAATTTTTAAAGCTGGAAAAAAATCCAACTTTTAAAGCTAAAAATAATTTCTAATTGTAAAAGCTGGAAAAAATTCCAACTCCTAAAATTGTAAAAAATTCCAATTGGATTTAGATTTTTAAAAAAAAAACAAACATTTCAAACTAACTAAAAACTTCGTTATTCACTGTTTATGTTTAAGGGTGTTCATTGATCCTGTTTATAAGTGTTTACAATAAATCTAATTTTTTTCTGAAAATGTTCAATCGGATTTTTACCAGCATTTTAATTGGGATTTTTTTATTTACCATAGTCTGAATCTCAAACCCAGACAAAAAGACAGTAAAACACAAAAGTAACACAAATATGCCTTTAAATTTGTTATAAAAAAATTATTGTTTTCCGCCCGGAAAAAAACATCCAGCCCGCCAAAATATTGGAAAAATGTCCGATTGGATTTTCAAAAATTCCAATCGGACGCAATATATCCGATTGGAAATTGGAAAAATCCAACTGGACACTTTTTTTAATCATCTTTTTTGTACATAAGAAAATTAAAAATAATGCAAAACTATATCATTTATTGCTCCTTGGCCCCTAAACTACCATCCAAGCTAAATCAGAAGTTTCTAAGTCACTTAGAAATGGTAGTGAAGTCTGCCAAAATCCTGGTTTTGCAAAGATATCCTGGTGGCTGTTACTGATCGATTGTACGCAAGTCATTTGGCAGACTGATCCACACCCGGGCAGCCTCGATCAGAGCGGAATGAATTCTTGCTATACCTTGTTGACCTTATTTGTGGTGTTTCCAGGATGTTTGAATATCTGAAATTATAATTAGAAGATTTAACAGTTCCCAGAGATTGTAGATATTGTGGGGATAAGTTGTGTAAACATATAAAGGTTTCAGTTGCAATCACACGTAACTTGTTGAGATGTAAAGTGGTCATGTTAACTTTTTTTTTCAACAAAGTGTCATAGCTTGACTCATAGGCATTAAATACAATCCTTAAGGTCCGGTATTGCAACTTTTATAGCTTTTTGTGTTTGATTTATTACAGAAATGTCATATAAGTGGGCAATATCTGAAGTTTGACCTAATGAAAGATTTGAATATTAATAGTGGGATGCTTTCATATAACATTTTACTAAGTCTTTGAAAGACACATCCTTGCAGTCTGGTCATGATCTGTACTGTCCGCTATCCAGTCAATATCTGTTTGGTAAGCACCCCTTTTAACAGTTAATGGTACTGTCCAAACTGAAAGATGGACAAGTTCATTATAGAAATTTAGCAGGGTTAAAGCATAAAATGTAGATCATGATAATTTCTTTCATACTGGTAAAAAAATGGGAAAATATTGTACAGCATAAGGAGGAATACAGTTCAACCCAATATCTAGAAATAGGTTAAATCCGCAAATATGCTTTCTGTTTCAATGACAACAAAAGTTTTTGTTCCCATTTTGATCAAATACTGAAATGTACATAACTTCTTTTTTTCAGTTTTAAGCCAGTGTTTGATATTCTTTCCCTTTCTTAAAAAGACTTTACTAATAGAATTAAAACAAAGTTGCCTTGACCCTTTAAGGAGACTTGTCGGTAGTTTTCGAGATGTTTAACATTGTTTTCTGGAAGACAAGGGTGATATTCGCGTTGTCATGCAGTCGCAGTGAAGCTCCTCTGTGCTAATTAACTGGACGCTGGACAGTACAGCACAGTACAGGGGATAATTTGTAGGAACAAGTCATCACGTGTGAAATAAAATCAGCACTTTTGACTTTATATGCATATATGTCTCTAAAGATATTATCTAGAGACATATATTCAGTTGATATCTAGCTTCGGTTACAAATCTATTTATGTAACACCACGTGGTGTGGATCGTGTATTTATGCTGGAATAACATGTGGCCTAATCCAGTTGTGAATATTATTATATTCACTCTTATTGTATCATATGCTTTGTAACATTAGCTATATTTAGACTAGTTGAAAACTATTTCTTCCACTCCCTGTGTTACAAGTTATTTCTATCCTTTTGGAAGCAAAGAATGCAACCAAGAAGAATAATAGCAGACCCGGTTTGATTGAGTCTGTTCATAAAAGGTAATTATGCAATGTGCAACGCCTCTCACTCCCCCTAGCACCGGCTTATTTTTTTTTCTTTTTTTTTTCTTTTTTGATTTAACGTCGCACCGACACATGATAGGTCATATGGCGACTGTCCAGCTTTAATGGTGGAGGAAGACCCCAGGTGCCCCTCCGTGCATTATTTCATCATGAGCGGGCACCTGGGTAGAACCATCGACCTCCCGTAAGCCAGCTGGATGGCTTCCTCACATGAAGAATTCAACGCCCTAGCACCGGCTTAAGCGGAACTCTGTTACACATATGTTGAATTAATAATGTACTCCATGACCCCAAAGGACCAGAAAATATAACACTGAAAACAGCATTTACATCCTTTGTAAACACCGTTTTCCCAGTATTCCCAGTTAGTATCGTTATAATATTACAAATACATTGTCATTAAATAGCGTGCTCAAATTTCCTTGAAATACGAAAAGCCTTGTGGATTTAAGTTTTGTTTATGGAATTTGAATCCAAAATAGCAGTGGCTAGACAATTATTATTTAATTTAACGACATTTAATGTGTGCGTGCAGTTCATCATTATAATGACACCTGGTAATACACCATTTTTAAAATGCACTCTGTAGCCTACTTGTAGTTATTACCATGGAGATATTACCTCCATGTTATTACTTACTTAAAGGCCTAGATCTTGGCAGTGGGCCAATGAATTTCTGTTATAATAAGTGAACTAAATTTAATCTCTGTGAACAGCGTTAAAAAAGACACATTTTATATGAAAGCAAATCTCGTAAATCTCGTATAGCTTCTCTGGTCCCAATCAGTTAAAAAGACTAAAATGTCACTACTGATTTGTGAGACATGGAAACAGAGACATGAGTATATATATGCAATTGTTAAACCAGTACGAATGTGTAGTACAATTCGGGCTCGTATATAAAGCAGCATCGGAACTAATCTTATTTGGGTTAGTGGACTTGCTGTGGCATGTGCGTGTTCGTTTGTACTGCTAGGCGCTTTGCCGTAATTGGTCTGGTATACTGTGGTGGTGATTTAGTTCGTATAAATTCTCTCTACTATATAATAATTTATAATGCGAACTTGCATCCTAGCGGATCTCACGTATGGGAAAGTCAACTGTTCTGAATTTAATTATATCCCTTAATGCAAACTATCTCTATAGATTCAATGTATCCTCGAGATCCAGTTCACTTTCAGAGAGAGAAAATATAGCTTCTCTGGTCCCAATCAGTTGAAAAGACTAAAATGTCACTATTGATTTGTGAAACATGAAAACAGAGAAATGAGTATATATATATGCAATTGTTGAACCAGTTCGAATGTGCAGTACAATTCGGGCTCATATATAAAGCAGCGTCGAAACTAATCTTATTTGGGTTCCCTGTAAACATGAAGTCATCGGGCCAACGACGAAAAACCGTCAAAGGATAATCGTTGTTGGGCCACTGTTGGCCCAACAATGATTAGTAAGTATTGTAAATACAGCGGTTGAGCCAACGTTGAACCAACTTTAAATTTCAGTCAAAGATATCTCTGCATTGGCCCAATACTGATTTTCTGGAAAAGACTTACACAAAGAAAAAATCGTTGGCCCAACGTTGGCCCATTAGAAGTAATAATATAATACATTGTAATTATATATTTTACAGGTGACTGTTTTATCACAAGCACCTACAGGTAAACACATTGTGTATGTGTATGTGTAACATGTAGTATTTAATTAATAATCAAATACTTTTCTGCACCAATTCGTAATCTGATAGTTTGGACTCTTATCTGCAGCCGTAATAATATTTTGAACTATTAAAATCTTCTACCTGAAGAATCTGATTTGTGAAAAAAAAATATTGAAGAAAAAAACTGTTATAACAAATATCTAATTTTGTACAATCATAATGTTTACAATAAATCTGTTGAATATTCCAGAACATGAACTCTCGTTAACCGAGTTATGTAAGAAATCCCAGAAAATGTGGTTAATTTTACTCTCTAGGCAAGATTTCTGGCTGCATAGACAAGTGAAGTAAAGGAAACTATTATACATGTTAACAAAAACCCGGTCTACTAACTATAAACTGTAAGTAGAAGTTTTTGAATATGTTTTGATAAAGTTGTTGAATCTCATAGAGAATTTCTTTTTATAGCCTGTATGCATGTAGTATCTATGTGACTTGAGCATATGCTGAATACGTTTATCTAAAACTGGAGGATGGCACTAGTGTTGAGTATTTAATTCTGAAAATAAAATAAGTCATATTCTCGTTAGTTTTAACATATTTTTCTCGGTTAAATTCAGACAAAAATAAATTTCATACAGTTTATGTCCAGAGGTTTATGTGCATCTGTATAGTTATTGTTATCAATGTGACGTAGATGGTTTAATCAACATTATGATTTTCGTTTTTTACAGGATGTTGTTCAAGAAAGTAATAATTGAGCACCTAGCTCTGTGGGGCACAGGGGAAAAAAGAAAAGATAGAAAGCTGCAACTTCAGTGAGAAAAGAAAACAATCAGACAGAACTTGGATATATAATGAGTTAAAATACAGACAGTAATTCATTTTAATAGGATTTGATCAGTGACTGAAAAAAGGAAAATAGATTTATAAATGGCTGGAATAAATATTTGACATGTTAAATTGTAGTGATGCAATATTCGGTTAATATATTACTTCAGGAAACTTGCAAACAAACTTTAAATAAATGTTAGATTTCTTCTTGTTAAATGTTAAACAAAATCACAATTATTTGAAAATAAAATGTGTACTAAATAATTTTAATTTTAGTCTATTTTTTTCAAATTCGTTATCGTTGGGGTAGCGTTGGCATCCTTCTTTCGGCCAACAAAGAGATAGAGTTGGCCCAACGTAGGACCAACCATGATAGACGAAAAAATGTTGTTGGCCCAATGGAGGGCCAACGATAAGTGTAGGATACCAGTAGTTGGCCCAATGGACGGCCAACGATAACTGTAGGATACCAGTCGTTAGGCCAACGGTGTACCAACCGTTGGGCCAACGTTGCGCCAATTAGCAAAATGGCGTTGGGCCAACGTTGGAAATCTTCGTTGGGCCAACGAAGAGTCTGCAGTTGGGCCAACGTTGGGCCAACGCATATCTGCTATCTGGGTTAGTGGACTTGCTGTGGCATGTGCGTGTTCGTTTGTACTGCTAGGCGCTTTGCCGTAATTGGTCTGGTATACTGTGGTGGTGATTTAGTTCGTATAAATTCTCTCTACTATATATATATATATATATATATATATATATATATATATATATATATATATATATATATATATATATATATATATATATAACTGTAAATCGTTCACTGCATGATATATATAGTAAACACAAAAAGCTACAAAAAGATCAGGAAATGGCTTTCAGATTAATTCACAGTGATTTTACTTCGGGCTACAACAATTTGCATTTAAATCTGATATGCCAACTTTAAACGTTTAAGGACTACTCAGTAAGATCTGTTTGCTTTTTGGGAGTTTTTAAAATCATCAATAAACACGGTCCAATCTATTTGCATGAACTGTTACATATTCAGAATAATAATTATCAATACTTGTACTCATAAACATACCAATACATGTAAAAGTCATTCGGTCATTACATAAATGTCTCAACAATTTCCTTGAAATAAACAAATACATATTACCATTACATTCACAACGGGTTGTGCGCTTCTGTTGTACGGTATGATACGGCACTTTTTTACATGTATCTATTGAGTAGCGTCCCTTGAACAATTATGGCAGCTAGAAATCCAGGCGTTGAGTTTGGTGAGATTTATTTGTTTGTAGTTGTTATAAAGCATGACAGCATCCAGCAATAGTGTATAATAGTTAGCTGTTCATTTTTGCAAAGTATGAATTATGTTCGTCGCATTTGCTGTTTGTGGATAGTATTGGAAACTTGCCATATCTTTTTGACCCAGTTTTGACTAAATGTTAGTTTATACATGTTTGACATTTGTGAACCTACAGATAAGAAAATGCCACACCAAACTGGACAGCTGAAGAAGTTGAAGAGGCAGCCGTCCCATCACGCTGTAAAGATGAAATAAGTGCTGTGGTGTCTACTTTCCATAATTTATACTGGTGTTACTGCAGGACTCCTTTTTTATTTTTGGAAGTGGCTTAACATTAAACGATTGCACAATGCGCCTTTTTATATTTGGAAGTTCAACATGTCTCTGTGTAAAGTTTAATCGAATGACAGCCATTTGCATAGCAAAAATTTTAACCTTATTTTATTGAAGTGTAACGTAGGAAAAGTCTCAAACACTCCAGGGTTTTTTCTAGCTAATTTGGGAACATAGCCTATACTCCCAAAATTGGGAATTTTGATGTGTAAATGTTTCAAATTGGGAAATATTTAGTTCAACAGGATTTAGTAAGGATGTGTTTAAGCACTTTCTCATACACTTGTTTCACATTGTACAACCTCTTTAACATACTGGCATTACAAAATTGCCCATAATTTGGTCAATATTCGTGCAATTTTGATGAAATTTTTTTCAGAATGTAGATTGGGAATTTTTGCACTCATTTTGGGAAAAATACATACTTTTTGGCATTGGGAATATAGCCGAATAACGGCTATAAAAATGGCCGAAAAAAACCCCTGCACTCAAACACAAGATATCTATTGTCTTTGCTATAAATGTCACGTAATAAACTCCGGTGACAAGGAATAGTAAACAACACTTTGAAAGTCAACAGTTTTTATTTAAAGTTCAACCCAGGTTCTTAAGGAAAATGAGATGCACTGACAATGACAGCTAACCCAAGGTGTTTTAGCCCAAATAACTAAAAGAGTCTAATCAGTTCGGTTCCCTGTGCCGTTCTCCCGCTTTTCCTGGTTAATCAGGGTTATATAGGAAAAATACCCAAGAGCATTGTTGGTAATTAGCTATCATGTCCGAGCATTATTACAAATATGGTGATACGACATTCTGCGGACTGCTGAATCTGCATGAATCTGCAATGTATAATGGAAATATGCCAGCGTCCAGTTGGCTACATGTATGCCTGGTACAGAGAAGAACTGTACTTTGTTAACCTTAGGATAAGCAATATACAATTATACATGTGTATGAAACAGAGAGAACAATATTTCGGAGAAGCAATATTTTAGAATACTGGACTGTTTCTATATTACTTTATAACTATGTCCTGAACGGCCATTACATTACAATTTCCTTCCTTTCTTCTCTTTAAAATAAAATAATAATTTTAGTATGACATGTTAAAATAAAATAATAATTTAAGTATGAACATGTCATAATAATAAAGTAACAGGCTCACAATAATAAAGTAACAGGTCATTACATAACAATTTCCTTTCTTTCTTCTCTTTAGAATAAAATAATAATTTTAGTATGACATGTTAAAAATAAAATAATAATTTAAGTATGAACATGTCATAATAATAAAGAAACAGGCCCACAATAATAAAGTAAAGGTCATTACATTACAATTTCCTTTCTTTCTTCCGGGAAAAAAAATCAAAAGAATCCTTTAACGATTGTACAGAAGAACCGGAAAAAATAATTTTTTGATCATTGATATGATGTATACAAGAATTTACTTATAGAGAATGTGATGTGGTTTAAAACAAAATTTTGTACAAAAATACTTCTCGATTACATCCTGTTTTCTTATCCTATTCTCTTATCTTGATAACTCAGATGGGTTATAAACTGTGATAACGTGAAACAGTTACACCCCTGACTGTTAAAGCGAATCAAATTATCTGATACACCACAGAAGATTGTGTTCAGAAAATTAGCTCCGCAGTTATGCCTTAAAGATTTTGTGTTTAATTGTCAACATGTGCGAATGTAAAAAGCAATGTTTTATAGAGAAATTGTTGTTTTACTATGTGATTAATTGGAATTGTACACAGTTATTTGGTATCTATCGTAAAATAACAGCCAAAAGAATGACATGTGAAGTATTGACAACGTTAAATTGACTTTCTTCGATAAATTAACTATACTGTGTTGGTGCGCCGTAAAACCCAAATAAATATATAAATGAATTACACAGCGATTTTTTCCTTTCTTGTATAGTACCGGGCCTGGTAAGCGGACCTTTTCCCAATCGAAAAAAGTGACAATTTTCCCCAATTTTCATAAAAAAAAATCCAAAAATATTCAAGATAAACCACTTTAATCGTAAAAATTCTGTTTACAATTTGCGATTTGCGGCATGTATAACAAAGAATTTGTGTGAAAAACGTAGTCACTGCTTAGCTGATTACAGACATCTAAAAAATGTACGGTACGTACCGTATCTGCTTTTAGACCCAGCCGAAAGGGCTCTTCTATAGGAGATGAAATAATGTGAACACAAGATAGCTGACAAAAATTGTTCGATTTTCGGTGATATTTACATGCTATAAAACTAGAAAAAAATGTATGACACTCTACCTTTTTGTGTATATAAAGCCACCTAATACGCACCCCTTTGTGAAAATGAAAAAAGCATGTGTAATATAGTCAAATGCCCCACAAAAGGAAATCTGCTTTCTCTGCAGACTCTCTAAGTAGAGGCTAGTTTCATTTGTGTATCTCTGTAGGGTTGGTCAGAGCCCTCTCACCAGTCAGGAGTGTAACTGTTTTAAGTTATGTAACCTATTTCAGTTACTTTTTCAAGCATTTTATAACCTGTATTAGTTATAAAATATAGTTAACTCAGGTAAGTTATTGAAAAAAAGTCTTTGCTGTTCTCACAAAGTGACCTTTAAAGTGAAATTAGTAGCAAACTGTGGTTAATCAAATTCTCTTTTAGTGTGAACATGACCTGATAAGCATAATGGAATATTAAGAGTTTTATAGCTTTAAAACATTTGCGTAAAACTTTATCAGCCGTGCGTAAAACATTTTACTGCATAGCTGGAAAGATAAAAGGTCAAGGATTCAGGAAATATTTGCATTAGTCTCATTCAAAATGAGGAATTGGCACAAAAGGACTTTGTAATATTTTATGATAACTGAAACAAGTTATGAAAGTTTAAGCAATAACTCAAATGGATTATAAACTGTAATAACTTGAAACAGTTACACCCCTGACTGCTCACAGAGACTCAGACAGCCGAAATAACCTAATCTGGGTCATGTGGGGTCAAAAACTAGGTCAGATCAAAGAAAATGCTTGTTTACACTCAAAATGCTACATTTTTGGTTCAATCTTAATGAAAATTGGTCAGAATATTTTTCTCCATGAAATCTCAGACAGGTCAAAAACTAGGTCACTAGGCCAAATTGTAGAAAAATCTTGTTTACACTCTAGAGGCCACAGTGCTTCAGTCTTCGTGAAACTTGGTCAGAATGTTTACCTCCTTGAAAACTTGGACAAGTTTGAAACTGGGTCATGAGGTTTAAAAAAATTGGATCACTAGGTCAAACATGTTTACACTGTAATGGTGTTTTACTCAGATGAGTAACCTAGGGCCATCTTGACCCTTTAGTTTGATCAGCAAGTTACGTCAGGGCGAATGCACACAGGTAATGAGAATTAATGAAGTGTTAAAACCTATTTTAGAGTATTGATCCTGTGTACTGTGAAAAAGTCTTATGTTTTCATTATTTTTACTTCTTTTTGTGATGAGGTATTTGAATAGTCAAGTGTTGGTTTTCCTCTGACAGCCTATTGAAAATTGTTATAATTAAGAAAAATGAGCAATCAGTCCAAACACTTTTAAATGTGCTTTGCAATTGCAGGCAAGAAAAATGATCTTACATGTCTGCCTGTGTCGGGCAGGTGCTTTCGGAACTTTCAGCAAAGAACTTCAATAGTGCTTGTTTTCTCATTTCGTGGCTGTTGGGTGGGGAAATTTAACCTAGTCCTACACAGGCAGGTGTATAAGACCATTATATATCTGACCGGGGTTGTGTAAATAAAAAGGTCAAATTTATTAGATAATATCCATTTTTTAATTATTTCATGTCTAATTTATTTTAATCCATGTTGAAAGCATGCAGATAACATTGAAAAGCTCCTACTGAAATTATGAATTAGTAATTGAGATATAAGTCATGGAGTGATATGGTTCAATTTAGCATTTACCCAGTTCAGACTTAAACGACAGCCAACGCTCATTGAAAAGCCTTGTCGAATGAATATAAAAGTCGAAGAAGGGACATAATTTTGTAAAAGTGCAAAACATGGTTAAGGAACCTGTACAGTGCATATCAGCTCATGACAGTGGACAAGTGTGCGAAGTTTCAATCCATTCCCATTAGTGGGTACTGAGATACCAGTCAGCTTACTTACAAAAACTTAACCAAATACTGCTAAGTTGAAAAAGGGGCATCATTTTGTAAAAATGCCAAGTAGAATTATAGAACCTGTGGAGTTAAAGTCTAACACAGTGAATAAGTGTGTGAAGTTTCAATCC
The DNA here is from genome assembly GCF_021730395.1 of Mercenaria mercenaria. Classification (NCBI taxonomy): domain Eukaryota; kingdom Metazoa; phylum Mollusca; class Bivalvia; order Venerida; family Veneridae; genus Mercenaria; species Mercenaria mercenaria. Next base: position 22,711,332 of record NC_069364.1, on the reverse strand, counting down.
ATTCCCACAAGTGGTTACTAATTAACCAGCTTACATACAAAAAATAACCAAATCGGGATGCTGATGCGGACACCAACGCAGATGCCGATGCACGGGTTAGTCCAATAGCTCTAACTATTCTTTGAATAGTCGAGCTTAAATGACAGGGTACTGCCTAATTACTTCTGAAAGCAAAAACTTACTTGGACATTTGGATATGAACTGAGAGTCTGAAACTTAGTAATTTATGGCAGTAAAATACTTCCTGTTTAGTGTTACCATCAACATCTTTTAGTTTTCAATTCTTGATAAAATGGTAATAATCAAAGTAACCTTTGATGTTTTCATACATGTCTAAAATCAATGTTCCAACAGACAGCTCACCTCCTTTATCCTGTACCATATTTGAGATTACAAAATACATTTTTGCCTAAAATATAGTTATGTTTTATAATTGCAGTCAGCAATATTTCGTTATAGAAAAACATTATCCTTCAGTGTTCTAATTATATTACAGATTAAAGATTCATTTCAGACTGAATAGAAGGCTCCAAAACAAGCCTGTAATTTTCATTATCAAAAGTCAAATGAGCCGTGCCATGGGAAAACCAACATAGTGGCTTTGCGACCAGCATGGATCCAGACCAGCCTGCGCATCCGCGAAGTCTGGTCAGGATCCATGCTGTTCGCTAACGGTTTCTCTAATTGCAGTAGGCTTTAAAAGTGAAGAGCATGGATCCTGACCAGACTGCACGGATGCGCAGGCTGGTCTAGATCCATGCTGGTCGCAAACCCACTATGTTGGTTTTCTCATGGCATGGCTCAAATATATCCAATGTCTAATCATAAGTTTCTTTTATGAATACAGTGAAACACCGCTCGCTCGAGCATCGATGATTCGAGCACCCGGGCTTGCTCGAGCAACTCATGTGGTCCCAGTCGATTTCTTCTATTTTCTACGTGATATTACCATGGCTGGGTCGAACATCGATAACTCGATCGCTCGAGCATGACACCTGGTCCCAGTGTATTCATTTACTCTTTGTTGCTTCTGGCTAACTTGAGCACAGGTGTTCAAAATTTTTCACACCTTCGGCGGCCCAGAATGTATCGGTTAATTAACATTTTCACACACCGTGAGAATTGTGTAGTCTATTCCCATCTTAAATGTTTGTTTGTGGGTAATTCAATATTATGATGAGATTAATTATTGATAAATTTTAGCTTAAAAAGAAAATTTTTAAATTGATCAAATATCGATCAATGACTGATAACTTAAAGCACTTTTCTGCGGGATCGAGATCTTAGTAATTTAATCAGCGTTATTTGCATGCAATGAAGGAAATAATATAGCCGTTTCAATAAAATTGAGACGACAATTATGATATCCCTTTGTTGATGAAAAAAAATTAAATGTTTCTTCGCATTTTCAAAATACAATTAAAAACGTCTATCAATAGATAACGTTTGTAATAGTTTTTTTTCGAAAATGTCACAAGTATGTTATTTTTACTCATGACGGTTACAGTCCGATGACTGTAAACTTTAGTTTTCTTCGTATGTGGTAAATGTTTGGGTCGCTCGAAACCATGGATAACTCGAGCATTTTGCTCCATCCCTTGCGACCTCGAGCGAGCGGTGTTTTACTGTACTAGAAAGTTTGTAATATTAGATAAGTTAATTACAACATAAAAGCATAATGTACTCACAGCAATACTTAATAGAAATCAAAGAATGCTGAAATTAGAAAGATGCTGGTAATAGTAATAGGAATAATGCATGTTTTTTTTCGTGTTATATCATGATGACGATGGTAGGAATGATAACCTTATTATGTTGGACACAACAGATTCTGCCTTTGCAACCAGTGCAGATCATGATCAGCCTGCACATGTGTGCAGTCTGATCATGATCTGCACTGTTCACCATTCAGTCAGTATCCTTTGGTAAGTACCCCTTTTAACAATGAATAGTACTGTCCAGTTCATACCGGTAATAGAAATTAAGCAGAATAATGGTTAATGTTATTCCAGCTTAAAATGAGTAAAAAAACTTACTAGAAATTAAATGAAAGGCATTCCCTTCCTCTAAACTTGTTATCCCTCACTGAAGGCAGATGGATTTGGTTTGAGCAATAACAGTACTAACTTACGCATTTTAATGTTGTGATCAGTCCATGGTTTTGAATATCTCAATTAAAACTTTGTAGAAATACTAATATCTACAGGGAAAATCCACCGAGCAAGTTTCTGTCAGATTGTCTTAAGAAGCTACAATTTAAATGACCTTTGTACTTGTTTATAGTTGATCTGCTGTGTTTGTATGAATTCCATAACACATGGTCACAAATGCTAAGTTTTGTAGGGAAATGTCGCACGGCAAGTTTCAGTCAGATTGATATTAGATAGACACCTTTAATGACCCATTGCACTTTTTATGCCCCCGAAGGTGGGCATATTAAAATCGCACTGTCCGTCTGTCAGTGTATGTGTGTGTGTTTGCGTGCATCTGTGTCTGGGCTGTAACTTCACCATTCATAGGGGATTTGAAAATAATTTGACACAAATGTTAACCATGTTGAGAATGTGTGTCCTGCTAATGACACGGGTCTCTAAGGTCAAGGTCACAAAATGATGTGTGATTTTTTTTCGTGTCTGGGCTATATCTTTTTGGCACATAGAGGGATTATGAAATAAGTTTGCACAAATGTTCATCTAATCTCAAGGGTGTGTCATGTCAATGACCCGGAGCTCTTGGGTCAAGGTCACAATTTGACGTATTTGTTTTCTGCACACGGTCATTATTTATTTTTCTGTTGTTTATATATATGAATTTAGAAGTCATTTTGTGCAAATAACTATTTTAGCCTGAGAATATGCTATGTGCATGATCTGGGTCGCTCGGGTGAAGGTCAAGGTCATTATTTAGCATTCTTGGGCATGCTTTGGAGGCATTTGTCACTAATAGTGACAGCTCTTTGTTGTTGTTTTTTTTGAGGCCTGTTCCATTGTACTTATTTATATATATATATATAGTATCTTACTGTATGTATACTCTTGTCAGTATCTAAGATATGTTTGGAAGTATTTCATTAAGACATGGTAGTAATGTTCACTGGTACAGGGAAATGAGGCCCTGCAAGTTTCATTGAAATTGCTTGAGAAACACAAGAGTTATTGTTCTTAGTATTTCTTTACCATTCTATTAACCAGTTGATAATTTAGCACAAAATTTTGAAACTCTAAAGAAAAACTGTATGAAAATAATATTTCTAAATTTGTCATGTAATAAAACTACTATTGAATGACATGCCGGTCTTTGGGCAAAAGTTTTTTTCTGTTAACCAGAAAGCAATTCAATAAGTGTGTTATTAGTTATTACATGTCATCTTACATAAATTGCTAATCATATCATGACGTGATGCTTGGGAGCTCAGGTACATGTATATTAAGCTTCTATTAGACTTATTTTTTCTGTATCATAATTATTTTTTGTTTTAGATTATTTCAGTTCAGAATGATACAGGTCACGACTGTACTGCAGGCTGCCATAACTTAACTGCCTATAGTCATCTATGTTTTGACAGTCAGTCAGTTATGTAACTTATGGCATATTAACCCATAGTCTGCTTTTGCATTTGCGACCAGTGCAGACCAAGATCAGCCTGCTATTCAGTCAGTAAAATTTCAGTGAACGCACCTTTGAATAGTAAGTGATGCTGCCCAAACTGAATGATGGACCAGTCCATTTTTAGCTCATCTGATTTTTTGAAAAAAAATGATGAGTTATTGTCATCACTTGAGCGGTTGTCGGCGTCGGCGTCGGCGTCTGCGTCGGCGTTGCCTGGTTAAGTTTTATGTTTAGGTCAGCTTTTCTCCTAAACTATCAAAGCTATTGCTTTGAAACTTGGAATACTTGTTCACCATCATAAGCTGACCCTGTATAGCAAGAAACATAACTCCATCTTGCTTTTTGCAAGATTTAGGGCCCCCTTTTGTACTTAGAAAATATCAGATTTCTTGTTAAGTTTTATGTTTAGGTCAACTTTTCTCCAAAACCCTATCAAAGCTTTTGCTTTGAAACTTGGAAATACTTGTTCACCATCATAAGCAGACCCTGTACATCAAGAAACATAACCCCATCTTGCTTTTTGCAAAAATTATTGCCCCTTTTGGACTTAGAAAATCAGTTTTCTTGGTTAAGTTTTATGTTTAGGTAGTTTTTTCCTAAACTTTCAAAGCTTTTCCCTTTTAAAAACTTGCAACACTTGTTCACCATCATAAGCTGACCCTGTACAGCAAGAAACATAACTCCATCCTGCTTTTTGCAAGATTATGGCCCCTTTTGGACTTAGAAAATATCAGATTTCTTGGTTAATTTTTATGTTTAGGTCAACTTTTTCTCTTAAACATCAAAGCTTTTCCTTTAAACTTGCAACACTTGTTCACCATCATAAGCTGACCCTTTTACAGCAAGAAACAAACTCCATCCTGCTTTTGAAAGTTTTATGGCCCCTTTTGGACTTAGAAAATATCAGATTTCTTGGGTTAAGTTTTATGTTTAGGTCAACTTTTTCTCTTAAACTATCAAAGCTATTGCTTTAAAACTTGCAACTCTTGTTCACCATCATAAGCTGACCCTGTACAGCAAGCAACATAACTCCATCCTGCTTTTGCAATAATTATTGCCCCTTTTGGACTTAGAAAAATCATTTTCTTGGTTGAATATTATGTTTAAGTCAACTTTTCTCATAAACTATCAAAGCTATTGCTTTAAAACTTGCAACAGTTTTTCACCACCCTAAGTGGACACTGTACATCAAGAAACATAACTCTATCCTGTTTTTTGCAAGAGTGATGGCCCTTTTAGACTTAGAAATCATGGGTAGGACAATATTTCTATTATACAAAAAAAATCAGATGAGCGTCAGCACCCGCAAGGCGGTGCTCTTGTATATATTTACAACAACTTAGTTAGCATGAAAAACTTAAACTTCCATTTGGATTTTTCAACTTTAAGCGCTGTAAGCAATGAATGATCTTTCTACTGTTATTTAAAACTTGGGGGTAGGGTGGTTTAAGAAAATACTGAGGCTGAATATTTAGATATAGATTAACATGTTAAACATGAAGTCGCTAGAAAAATGTTGAGAGATGCGCGCATACAACAAATAAACTTTAGTTAAAGATACAGTGCATTCGCGATGCTACGAATCGCAATTTAACGAAATACTGGTATACTACGAAAAGGTTTGTGGTCCCGGTTGCTTCCTTCTTATTTCTATGTTTAAAAATTGCGGTTTTACGAAAATGCAATTTTATGAAAAATGCGCTCCTACGAATGTATTGTATGCCCTTAAAACATGTTTTCAACATATTTAAGTTGCGATTTACGAATACCTGCATCGTTTAAGTTTTCACAACCCCTTTCCCTAACGGCGTGAAACTCTTTAGAGTGGAAAGTGCACTATCATTTAGCTGGGCGTAAACAGAATTAAAGTGAAACTTTGTAATTCAATTTGAAACACATAGGTGTACACCATGACACAGAGTAGGTTATTTTTTCCTCCTATAACTATCAGATCGGATGGCATATAGTCACACTTGCTTTGATATCTATACGTCTCAAACAATTACGCATAAAGAAAATTAAAGAAGTTCGTCTGTGTTATTTTTCGTTTTATTTTTCAGACAATTTAGTAAAGGTAGCTGAGGGATATCGAATATGCATTACGACGTTTGTTCTCGTGCAAAAATTTACCCCATATATTTTTAGCTCATCTGATTTTTTGAAAAAAATGATGAGTTATTGTCAAACACTTGAGCGGTTTTTCGGCGTCCCGGGGTCGGCGTTGCCTGGTTAAGTTTTTTGTTTAGGTCAGCTTTTCTCCTAAATATCAAGCTATGCTTTGAAACTTGGAATACTTGTTTACCATCATAATGACCCTGTTATACAAGAAACATAACTCCGTCCTGCTTTTTGCAAGATTTATGGCCCCTTTTGGACTTAGAAAATATCAGATTTCTTGGTTAAGTTTTATGTTTAGGTCAACTTTTCTCCTAAACTATCAAAGCTATTGCTTTGAAAATTGGAATACTTGTTCACCATCATAAGCAGACCCTGTACATCAAGAAACATAACTCCATCTTGCTTTTTGCAAGATTTATTGCCCCTTTTGGACTTAGAAAATCAGTTTTCTTGGTTAAGTTTTATGTTTAGGTCAGCTTTTATCCTAAACTATCAAAAAGATTTATTGCCCCTTTTGGACTTAGAAAATCAGTTTTCTTGGTTAAGTTTTATGTTTAGGTCAGCTTTTATCCTAAACTATCAAAGCTATTGCTTTAAAACTTGCAACACTTGTTCACCATCATAAGTTGACCCTGTAAAAGCAAGAAACATAACTCCTCCCCGCTTTTTGCAAGATTTATGGCCCCCTTTTTGGGCTTAGAAAATATCGATTTCTTGGTTAAGTTTTATGTTTAGGTCAACTTTTTCTCTTAAACTATCAAAGCTATTGCTTTGAAACTTGCAACACTTGTTCACCCTCATAAGCTGACCCTGTACAGCAAGCAACATAACTCCATCCTGCTTTTTGCAATAATATTGCCCCTTTTGGACTTAGAAATCATTTTTCTTGGTTGGTAATTTTGTTTAAGTCAACTTTTCTCATAAACTATCAAAGCTATTGCTTTAAAAAATTGCAACAGTTTTTCACCATATAAGTGGACACTGTACGTCAAGAAACAAACTCTATCCTGCTTTTTGCAAGAATGATGGCCCTTTTTAGACTTAGAAAATCATGGTAGGACAATATTTCTATTACACAAAAAAAATCAGATGAGCGTCAGCACCCGCAAGGCGGTGCTCTTGTAGAAATTTAGCAGGGTAAGGGTTAACTGTAGGCTTCTATCCAATATTTAGTCTCAGAATAAATGTTGTTTACATGAAACATATATTAACCATTTGTCTCTATTTAATGCATCATCTTCCAAATAATGCTCCATTATTTTGAACATCCAATACTGCTTTACAGAAGTTACAACAATCATTTATCCAGTTATTTATATGTTTTCAGATCCATCTTGGATCCAGAATGTCTATGTTAACTTACCAGCCACAAAACGAAGAGCAGAACAACTAGGCCTTAGAAGAACTGTCAAAAAACAGTGGCAGGTAGGTAGGATTTGATGTCATCAATACTTATTTTGGAGGAAAATATTAAACAGTAGCTGAGTTGCTAAAACAGAGAGAAAATTTCCAATGAATGATAGTTGTTAATTAATGTAATAATACTAATTAGGGAGTAAGGGCAGGAAGTGAATGTTGATTGTAAGAGAGGAATAAAGGGTGTGTCTTGATTTGAGAGAAAAGGAGCTGAGAGAAACAAGTTATGAATATAGTACAAGAGTAGCAAGTTAGGTCAGACATTAGAACATATACTTCGGAATTATTTAGGCTGGCAATGTGGACTTAGTATTTGAAGATAGTGAATAAAATATATAGAAAGTTGAATCAAGTTCGACTTATATTATAATACAATAAATTCATTAATTTAAAAGCCCTGCTCCGCAGCTATTCAAATTCTATTTAAAATGTGTGTATGCAAATAATGCAACCCATGATTACAATAGGTAACACTTAACGGCCATGCGCCACACCTAAGCACGCAAAACCACAGGTATTTTATATAGAATTTTATATAAAATAGACTCTTATTTGGACAGGGCTGCGTCACTGTTCATAGTCAGGATTTTCATGCTTTTTCAGTGACAATTTAAGGTTAAAAGGTAGGACTGGAGCAGGTCTTTAAGAAAGTAGTATCTATACTGCTTACATGAGTGAGCTTAACATTTCCTACTTAAAAAGAAAGGACTATAAGGCCAGACATTTTTCATACATTCTCAAAATGGTATATTATTATTGGATCTGGTCTCTTAACTTGAGCTGTTCTTTACCTAACTTGAGCAATTCACCAGACTTTGCTAGAATGTTGTTTTTTTTTGCATAATATCTCAGCCGAATTATAAAACCAGCTGGATTGTATTAGTGACTGTTGAGTTATGGCCCTTTAATTACTAAAGATTGCAATCATAAGACAGTATTTATAAGCTCAATACTTTTGCAGTTCTTAATAAAATTTAATGTTTACCCAATTTGGTCATAATCTGGGCATAATAGGGTTATCAAGTTTGAGAATCCCATTGGGTTTTATGGCTATGGCCATTGAATTACTCAAAAATTGTGGAAACTGACACACTACGACATTTTACAGACAAAATTGATTTGCTTTAAAGTGCATTTTTTAGGACTGATTGGCACTGTTGAAAATTGGATGTTGCTTAAAAGTAGTGTCACCAGAAGCCATCCTTTAAAATTATTCTGCTGTTGGACTAATTATTATATGAAAAAAGTTTAGTGGGGGTTTATGATAGCTTAACAGAAGTGCTGTTGATCCAAGAACAGCTTTAAACTCCGTAAAATAAACAAACAAGTATATCTGCATTTTTTAGCTCGACTATTCGAAGAATAGTCTAGCTATTCTACTCACCCTGGCGTCGGTGTCGGCGTCGGGGTCAACACCTTGGTTAAATTTTTGCATGCATGTAATACGCATCATTTAAAGGCAATAGCTTTGAAACTTATTTATTCTTTTTCAAGGTCAATTACCAACCTCACTGGTCAAGTTCCATAACTCTAACATGTATTTTGAGCAAATTATGCCCCCTTTTGGACTAGAAAATTCTGGTTAAGTTTACCCTGCAAGTTACTGTCTCCAAAACTATTGCAGATTTGAATTGAAACTTTACATGTTTCTTTGGGTTATTTAAAACTAGTGATAGCACCAAGTCCCATAAAATACTGACCTTCCATTTTGGCCAAATTAGCCCCCTTTTGGACTTAGAAAATTCTGGTGAAGTTTTGCGTGCAAAATACATACAGCTATTACTAAAAGGGCATATAGATTTGAAACTTATTTTTTCTTTTTCTAGATCAATTATCTACCTCACTGGGTCAAGTCCCATAACTCTGACATGTATTTTGGCCAAATTATGCCCCCTTTTGGACTTAGAAAATTCTGGTTAAAGTTTTGCGTGCAAGTACATACAGCTATTACTAAAAGGCATATAGATTTGAAACTTATTTTTTCTTTTTCTAGATCAATTACCTACCTCACTGGGTCAAGTCCCATAACTCTGACATGTATTTTGGCCAAATTATGCCCCCTTTTGGACTTAGAAAATCCTGGTTAAAGTTTTACATGCAAGTAACTATCTCCAAAACTGCTACAGATATTAAATTGAAACTTTACATGTGTCTTCAGGGTTATAAAACTAGTTGATAGCACCAAGTCCCATAACACTGACCTTCATTTTGGCCAAATTATGCCCCCTTTTGGACTTAGAAAATCCTGGTTTAAGTTTTGCGTGCAAGTACATACAGCTATTACCAAAAGGCATATAGCTTTGAAACTTATTTATTTTTTTTCTAGGTCAATTACCAACCTCACTGGGTCAAGTTCCATAACTCTTAACATGTATTTTGAGCAAATTATGCCCCCTTTTGGACTTAGAAAATTCTGGTTAAAGTTTTACATGCAAGTTACTATCCCAAAAACTAATGCAGATATTGAATTGAAACTTAACATGTTTCTTCGGGGTTATAAAACTAGTTGATAACATCAAGTCCCATAACTCTGATATGTATTTTGGTCAAATTATGTCCCCTTTCGAACTTAAAACTATTTTGATATTAAACATTTTGGGTAATAATTTCCTGCTTCTGTGACAATATTGCGAATAGTCGAGCTTGTGCATCCGCGCAGTCTGGTCAGGATCCATGCTGTTCGCTAACAGTTTCTCTAATTGCAATAGACTTTGAAAGCGAACAGCATGGATCCTGACCAGACTGCGCGGATGCGCAGGCTGGTCTGGATCCATGCTGGTCGCAAACCCACTATGTTGGTTTTCCCATTGCACGGCTCAGTTATGCTTTTTAGCTCGACTATTCATAGAATAGTGAGCTATTGCACGCGCCCATGCGTCGGCGTCCGCGTCCCGATTTTGGTTAAGGTTTTGTATGTAAGCTGGTATCTCAGTAACCACTTGTGGGAATGGATTGAAACTTCACACACTAATTCACTGTGACAAACTGACTTACATTGCACAGGTTCCATAACTCTATTTTGCTTTTTTACAAAATTATGCCCCTTTTTCGACTTAGAAATTTTTGGTTAAGGTTTTGTATGTAAGCTGGTAACTCAGTAACCACTTGTGGGAATGGATTGAAACTTCACACACTTATTCACTGTGATGAACTGATCTACACTGCACAGGTTCCATAACTCTATTTTGCTTTTTTTACAAATTATGCCCCTTTTTCGACTTAGAAATTTTTGGTTAAGGTTTTGTATGTAAGCTGGTATCTCAGTACTTACTAATGGGATGGATTGAAACTTCAAATACTTGTTCACTATCATGATCTGACATGCACTAAGCAAGTCCCATAACTCTACTCTCTTTTTTTTTCAAAATTATGCCCCTTTTTCGACTTAGCAGTTTTTGGTTAAATTTTTGTATGTAATCTGATATCTCAGTATCCACTAATTGGAATGGATTGAAACTTCACACACTTGTCACTGTCATGATCTAACATGCACTGTGAAGGTTCCATAATCTCTACTTGGCATTTTTACAAAATTATGCCCCTTTGATTAGCGTTTTTGTTAAGTTTTTGTATGTAAGCTGGTATCTCAGTATCCACAATTGGAAAGGATTGAAACTTCACACACTTGTTCACTGTCATGATATGACATGCAGTACAGAGGTTCAATACCTCTACTTTGCATTTTACAAAATTATGCCCCTTTTTCAACTTTTGTATTCATTCAATTGACAAGGCTGTTGAATAGTCGAGCGTTGCTGTCCTCCGACAGCTCTTGTTGTGTATTAAAATCAGGTTTTATATATTTGAACAGGCAGCATGGGAATTACGGGCTGTGTCATGTATAGATTTGACCACACTGGCAGGAGATGATACACTAGCAAATGTTAACAGGCTATGCTTTAAGGCCAAACATCCAGTCAGACAGGATCTGCTCAAAGCCATGGAGATGGATGATACAGGTAAAGTATTTGTTGTTTTTACTGAAATTTGTGTAAAAATGATGGTTGGGCTAATTGCAAGGTGTAACAAGGTTGTTGCTTTTGAATGGGTTTGTAAAATATCTGTTTTAATTAGTTGTCTTTTTGGTTTTTCATATTGTATCAAGGTCAAGGTCTTTTAAGTATGGAAAGAATTCAGATGGCATCCTGGAATTCTTGACACCGTAGTTCTTTATTGATAATTCTTGTCTATCTCTGAGACTAATTTTTGTAAAAATGCAGAGAAGTCTGATGAGTCGTACAGAAAAGTTAATTTCATTACATGTAATTGTAAAATATATACAGTCACTTTATGTCTTATATGGAAGGAAATAAGTGTTAATTTTTGTATAAACAACATTTGGTGCTATAATATCCAGTCAGACTGCATGTAAGATCCGACGTCATTCAAAAAAACTTGAACAAAATAGCATTGTACAAAATATTGTTCAAAATTGGACACCAGAATATTAAAAAAGAACGTAAAAATTATAGCTAGAACTATTTATTCTGATGGTAAAAATAAAAAATTGAATCAGCTAGACTATTATGTATTATTTTTTCGTTGGTTTTAGGATATTTTAAATAAAACTTCATAGCACAGTTCTGTAAACATGGTAAAAATTTAAGTTTAAGGAGTGAATGCTATTTTTTGTACGTATAAACCACAGTGGGACTTTCTGCAAATCATCCAAGAATCTCCAGCGTGATTCATGGATTTGCAAGAAGCCGAAAAGCAGAAGGGTCATGGAATTTGTTGATGTGACTTATTTTAAAGTGAACAGAATTCTGACATGCATATTTTTGTAGGTCACCTCATTTTCAGTAAGTAATATTTGGTACTAATAGTTGGTTCTTAAAGTTAGGTATGTGTTTAAAACTTTATTGTGATACAGGTTTGACAGTAGGAGCAGTATGTGTGTATCCGAACCGTGTGTCAGATGCCGTTAACTCCCTGAAAGCTGCCGGAGCAAGCCATATACCTGTTGCCTCTGGTGAGTGGTAAATTACATTATAACCTGTAATTGTATCGGTGTGACATTAAACTCGGCAAAAAATATATTTCCAGTATTCTGTTCTTGTTACATGTATGTAACAAATGTACTGGAATATTTTTATCCTAAAATAGGAAAAGAAAACGTGTTTAGCTCAAAGTGTTTTTGAAGTATACAATGCACCAAAGTAAGGTAATAGAAGGTCCTGTTTAAATGAGTTTAATCATGTGAGAGAAATGAAAATGTGCAATGTTTGTCAACTCCTACAGTACTAGTTATTTAAAATCTAAACTCAAACAGCACAATAATACACAAATAAATGAACGGCTTGCCAGTCAGTAGTAAAAATTATTTCAGGCCCTTTAAATAAATTCTTTCCATGTTTATCTTCGACTGTTTATTTTGAAAAACCCCTATTTTTTGCCGACCTAAAGTCAAAAGTTGGAAAAAAAATATGAAAATTTATTGTGATATCATGTAAAAAAACATGGCTTTCTGGTCAATAGTCAAATCTTGCTGAGATGCGAAGGACCAAGGGTCAGTAGTTTTGTCTGTTGTGACCAGATCCAGTCGGGGAGTTGTAATTCGTTCAAAGCTTTTCCCCCAAAAATAGAATTTGAAAATATGGTTGCAACCAGGCTGCTAAAGCAGTTATTTAAAAAGAATTTAAACCCCTTCCCTGTGGCGGGTTGGTTTTGCCTTTGCGACCGTGCAGACCAAGATCACCCTGCAATCGTGCGTCTGTCATGGGCACTGTTCGTTTCATCAGAAAATTTTTCAGTGAACCCCCTTCGTTTGAAAAAATGGTATTCCCCAATTAAATGATGCCCAGCCCATTTTTAGTTTTTTGGGCTAAGGGTTAAATAAAACCAAAAATTTTATAATTAAGATTTAAAAATGATTGTAATGTTGAAAATAATTTTGTTTTTTTAAATCAAATCAAAAGGGGAAAAATTTTAAAAATAAGCTTTGTTTTCCTAAACCCTTCGTGTAATTAAATTTTCATGTTGTAAATAAATATAAATAAATATTTTTTAAACCAAATTCCTTATAGAGATTTAAAAACTTTGACATTGTGAGTGGTTGGGAAAAAAATAATGTTTTTGGGTTTTTTTTTGTGAAAAGAAATTAAAAGTGTTTTTCCTTTTTTGGGAAATTTATTTTTTGCGACTGTTCGAAGAATTGGAGAGCTATATACTCCCCCCTGGTGTCGGCTTTGGGTTTAAAGTTTTTTTTAAAATGGTAATCTTGTTCCCACAAATTATTTGCTTAAAACTTGGAACATAGTCTTGTTTATTTTAACAGTATTTATAGGCAAGAGTCATAACTTATTGTGGTGAATTTGGCCTTTTTGAACCTAAAAAATTGGTTCGTTTTCGACAAGTCAATTTTGTCAAAACGATTTGACAGACTTGGGGGCTTTGAAACTTTGAACACTTTTTTATTTTTGATTCCTCTGAAAAGGGAAAAGTAATACTCTGTCAACTATTTTGGCAAATTTGGCTTTTTTGGTCCTTTTGGATTTGGGGGTCAGTTAAATTTTTAAAAAAGTCCATTTTTGCCCAACTGTTTGTGTATGGCTTTTAAAGGGAAAGGGTTTGTTTTTGCTACCCGTCCAAGTGCAACGTGAGCTTTTTTGATGCGGGTGTCCCTCTGTCCGTAAACTTTTGTTGGGGCCACTCTGAGGTCACATTTTTTAGGGATCTTTATGAAGTTGGTCAGAAAGTTCACCTTTATATATCTAGGTCAAGTTCGACGGGTCACCTGCCTTCAAAAAATGGGTGTAGGGTTAAAAAAAAAAAAAAAACATTGTGACTCTCTAGAGGCCTTAAATTTTCAAGGGGTCTTCATAAAATTGGTCGAATGTTCTTTGATGAAACTAGGTAAGTTTGTAACTGGGTCAGTTGGGGGCAAAAACCAGGTTGTAGGTTAAAAATAGAAAAACCTTGTGACCCTTTGGGCCCTTATTTCACAAGATCTTATGAAAAGTTGGTCAGAAGTTCACCTTGATGTTTTTAGGGGCAAGTTTGAAACTTGGGCACGTGCCTTTTAAAAAATAGGTCGTAGGTCAAACTAAAAGAAAAAACTTTGTGACCCCCTTAAAGGAATATTTTTATGGGATCTGCATGATGTTGGTTTTAAGTTCCTTGATGATTCTGGTCAAATTCGAAATGGGTCCCTGCGGTCAAAAACTGTAGTAGGTCTAAAAAATAGAAAACCCTTTTGCCTCTTAGGGCCATATATTTACGTTTTTTTATGAAAATTGGGCAGAAAAGTTCCATTGTGATATTAGGTCGTTGAAATGGGTCATGCTATCAAAAACTAGGTGTAGGTCAAATAATGAAAAACCTTTGACCTCTCTAAAGGCCCTTTTTTTCATGGGGTCTGTATAAAAAAAGGTTGAATGTTTTTGTGTTATCTAGGTAAGTTCGAAATGGGTCAGTGCGGTCAAAAACTAGGTCAGTAGGTTAAAAATGAAAAACCTTGGACCTTTCTAGAGGGCCCTATATTTTGTTTCATGAAATTGGTCAGAACGTTCACCTTGTTTTACTAGGTCAAGTTCAAAAAATGGGTCAGTGCCATCAAAAATGGTCAGTTTGGTCAATAAAAGAAAAAAACCCTTTTGCCTCTCTAGAGTCCCTATATTTCAAAGATCTTTATGAAAGTTGGCGAATGTTCATTTATGATATTAGGTCAAGTTCGAAACGGGTCAGTGCCTCAAAAAATAGGTCATAGGGAACTAATAGAAAAAATTTGTGCCCCCTAAAAACAAATATTTTTTTGGATCTGCATGAATGTTTGGGCTGTGTTTTTTGATGTATCTAGGTAAAATTCGAACGGGTCACAGCGGTCAAAAAATGGCAGTAGGTCTAAAAATAGAAAAACCTTGTGACCCCTCTAGAGGCCCTATATTTCCAAGATCTTCATGAAAATTGGTCAAACGTTCACCTTTAGGGTTCTAGGTCAAGTTTTAAAATGGGTCAGTGCCTCAAAAAATAGGGCAGTAGGTCAAATAAAAGAAAAACCTTGTGAGCTCTCTAAGGCCTATTTTTCTGGGATCTTTTTGAAGTTGGTCTGATGTTATCTTGATGATATCTAGGTCAGGGGCGAAACAGGGTCAATGGGGCAAAAAAATAGGTCGTGGTCTAAAAATAGAAAAACCTTTTGACCTGTTTTGAGGCCCTATATTTTTGAAATCTTATGAAAATTTGTCAGAAGTTCACCCTTTATGTATCTAAGTCAAGTTCGAAAGGGGTCATGTCTGTCAAAAAAATAGGTCGTAGGTCAATAATAGAAAACCCTTTTGACCCCATAGAGGCCCTATTTTTCCTGGGATCTGTATGAAAGTTGGTTTGTGTTATCTTGTGAAATTTTAGGCAAATTGAAACTGGGTACTGCGGTCAAAAATAGGAGTAGGTTTAAAAATAGAAAAACCTTGTGACTCTCTAAAGGCCATTTTTCAATGGATCTTTATGAAAATTGGTTTGAATGTTTTTGATTTTTTAGGTCAAGTTCGAAACGGGTCAGTGCGTCAAAAACTAGGTCAGTAGGGGCTAAAAATAGAAAAACCTTGGGGCCTTCTAGGGCCAAAATTTTGATGGATTCCCTAAAAAGTGGCCGAATGTTCAAAATTGATGTTTCTGGCCGTTCAAAAGTGGGGCCCGTGCCCTCAAAAAATAGGTCAGAGGTCAAATAATGAAAAAACGTTGTGACCTCTTAGAGGCCATATTTTTCTGGGTTGTATGAAAGTTGGTTGAAGTTTATTTGTGTACTAGGTCAAGTTGAAAATGGGCAATGCGATCAAAACTAGGTCAGAGGTCTTGGAAAAAGAAAAACATTTTGACCTTTAGAGTCCCTACCCCTTTAATGGTCTTTTGAAATTGGTCGAATGTTCACCTTATGATATTAGGTCAAGTTTGAAAAAGGGTCACGTGCCCTTAAAAAAACTAGGTAATAGGTCAAAAAATGAAAAACCTTTTTACCCCTTAAGACCCAAAAAAATTTTTTTAAAGGATCTTTGAAAAATTGGTAGAATTTTTATCTTATAATATCTAAAGGTAAAGTTTCAAAAAAAGGGGCCCCGAGCTCAAAAACTAGGTCATTGTCAAAAAATAGAAAAACGACACTACTCAAAAAAGGATTGTGGGAAGAGGTGGCGATTTGGCCTCATGGGCCTTTGTTTTAAAATTAAATTCCCCATTTAAAACCAAAAGGCTTTTAAACTTTGACCCCTTGTTTACCCCATGGGTTTAAAATTTTGGAAGACTACTAAATGGAAGGGACTTTACTCAGTTTGGCCTTGAAATGTGTTAAGTTTCGCATACCCTTCATATTTTCTAAAAAGTTTGTTATAGGTTTTGAAAATTTGAAAACCTTGGTTCCTTTTGGAACTTGCCATAAGTGCAAGACTTATCCAAAACACAAAGACAGGTACTTGTTTGTTTACTATTTTTTTTCTTTGTCTGAAAAATTGGTTAATTTTTTTACCCATACTTCCATCAAATTGTTTTTAAAACCTGGAATACCAAAAAATTTTGTACGAGGGCTGTTCAAATAAACTTTGACTTTGTCTCTAGCTTTTTATACTTTAATAAACAAAAAAGGGGAAAATTTGGGGTAATTGCAAGATTCTTCTAACTGCACTGTAAATTTTATGTGATTTTTTTCTAAAGTCGAAGTTTACCTCCCGAAAAACATCACTTCAGAACCAGCACCAGGACATAATTTAATGCATGGGGTCTTGACCCAGATGCTTTCATTAAGTTTGCATTAAATTTTTTTTTTTGAAATTTCTTTTTTTAAATTTTGATAAGCAATACCTTGATATTTTAATAAGTTTTTTGGTTTGGAACTGATGGAAAATATGAACCTTATGCCAGGCATCTCAGACGGGTGGCGTCATTAATATTTTTTTTTAAAATCCAAGGGTCTAATTGATTAATGTCGAATTACCTTTTTTGTTTTTTCTTCCCCCTCACTGCTTTAAATAATTCTGGGAAATTGCAAATCGTTTCGTACCCTTGGTCAACGTGGAAGCTTGATGTGGGCTGCTTCATTTGTTTTTAATTTTAGTTGTTGGTTTGTATATTTTTCCCTAATTAAATACTGCCGAAATGTGAGTCATGATGGATAAAAATGCATTACAAAACGTTTCTCTTTAAATTAAACGTTGTTTTTCTTTCACCCCTTTTCGAATGCAGCATACACTCGATGCAGTCCCTTTTGCGTTGTTCCGATGTGATATATTTTCTGGCAAACAAGTATACTATCAGTGCAAACATTAGCGATCAAATTCAAACTTAAATCATGAAAATGAAAAAGGGGACTGGTGGATAGCGTGCTGTGGTATTAAAATTTCGTTTTGCCCATCAGCAAAAAAGTTCAAAAAAAAGTGACCAATTTTGAAAAAATTTGGAACAAAAAGTATCCCCCACTGTTCTTTAGTCTTTAAAATATTGGGCTTTTGACAGTAAAAGTCTACGTTATTTTTAACTTGACTATTCAAAGAATAGGGGAGCTATCCTACTCGCCCCGGCGTCGGCGTGAGCGTCACACAAATGTCAAAGTTTGTGTACCACCCCAAATATTTTCAAAGTCCATTGAGATATTGCTTTGATATTTTGCATACTTATTTACCATCATGATCCCAGTCTGTAAAAAAGAGGAGGCAACTCTATCAAGCATTTTGACTGAATTATGGCCCCTTTTCGACTTAGAATATGCTTATTGTAATGTTATAAAGTTTGTATACCACCCCAAATATTTTCAAAGTCCAAAGAGATATTGCTTTGATATTTTACATACATGTATTTGTTTTCCATCATGACCCCAGTCTGTAAAAAGGAGGAGGAAACTCTATCAAGCATTTTGACTGAATTATGGCCCCTTTTAGTCTTAGAATATGCTTATTGTAATGTTATAATGTTTGCGTACCACCCCAAATATTTTAAAAGTCCATAGAGATATTGCTTTGATATTTTGCATACTTGTTTTCCATCATGACCCCAGTCTTTAAAAAGGAGGAGGCAACTGTATCAAGCATTTTGACTGAATTATGGCCCAATTTTGACTTAGAATATGCTTATTTGATGTTTAAGTTTGCGTACCACCCCAAATATTTTCAAAGTCCATTGAGATATTGCTTTGATATTTTGCATACTTGTTTACCATCATGACCCCAGTCTGTAAAAGGGAGGAGGCAACTCTATCAAGCATTTTGACTGAATTATGGCCCCTTTTCGACTTAGAATATGCTTATTGTAATGTTAAAAAGTTTGCATACCACCCCAAATATTTTCAAAGTCCATAGAGATATTGCTTTGATATTTTGCATACTTGTTTTCCATCATGACCCCAGTCTGTAAAAAGGAGGAGGCAACTCTATCAAGCATTTTGACTGAATTATGGCCCCTTTTCGACTTATTGCTTATTGTAATGTTAAAGTTTTACTCAAAGCTTATGTTATACTATCAAGCACTGAGAATAGTTGAGCACGCTATCCACTGACAGCTCTTGTTTAACAACCCTCTTAAATAAAATCTGATATGAAATGATAAAAAAAAAAAAGTTTCATCAAAATTATATTGATGGTGGGAGAGGTTTCTATTGTAAGTGGGGATTGGCTAGTAATAATACTCATATTTACTTAATAAAGTTAATGTTACAGATATCATTGAGGTCAGCTTTCACCTGTTCACCTGTCGTTTTTACACAAAAAAACATAATATGAAATAAGGCACTGCCTCAATCGGGAATCGATCAGACTTCAACTCATCCCTTTAACATTTAAAAAAACTGTCTACTAGGGTGTTTAATAACAGGCAAATTGTTGAGAAGCACAATGACAGACTTAAGGTGATCACAACAGCTCACACTGAGCTCAGGTGAGCTAAAAAACATACAAACTTAAAAGTTACTAGATTGCAACTCACTGTTAACAAGACTTAACAGACACACATTAACAATCTATTTGCACCACGGCAGGTTAAGAGCTCAGTCTAGGGAGGCATATTAGCCTTCTTGTGCAGGCTTGTTTTTTTCTATTTGTGTTAATTGTAATTCTGAAATTACTCGTAAAACAAATCCTAATTTTGCTTTTAACACATCACAAAGACTTGCATTACACTTTATTTATTGAATAAACTGTTCACATGTTTAAGTTTTATCTGTATACACATTTATAATGATCACAGATCACATAATTTGTTTTATCCATACATGAAATATAGCTGAACTGTGAATAACAACTTTTAATAACAGTACTGGATGCTTTTGTCAGGCTTTGAAATAAGTATTGTCAAAATAAAGTAAATGTGACTTGCTGTAATCTGTATTCTAAAATGTACAATTTCTCTTACAACAAGAACAATAAAAAAAGAGGGCCATGAGGGCCCCTGAACGCTCCCTGGCATATTGACATAAAGATCATCAAGATCAACATTTGACCAAGTGACATTAAGATATGATCATAAATTTTAGCCTCTAAAGATTTAAACTAGCTTTTCCTTTGATTTGACTTGGTGACCTGTTTTTGACCCCACATGACCCAGATTCAAACTTGACTGAAAGATCATCAAGATTAACATTCTGATTAAGTTTCATGAAGATGCGTCATAAATGTGGCCTCTGGAGTGTTAACAAGCTGTTCCTTTGATTTGACCTAGCGACCTAGTCTTTAATCCCACCTGACCTAGATTTAACTTGGCCATAGATCATCAAGATTAAAATTCTGACAAGTTTCATTAGAATGGTCATAAATGTGGCCACTACAGTGTTAACAAGCTTTTCCTTTGATTTGACCGGTTTTACATGTACCTAGTTTTTGACCCTAGCGACCCAATATCAAACTTGTCCAATATTTTATTGAGGGTAACATTTTTCACCAAGTTTCATTAAGATTGGGCCAAAATTGTGACCTCTAAGTGTTAACAGCTTTTCCCTTGATTAGACCTGGTGACCTAGTTTCTGACCCCACTTGACCCGATTTGAACTGATCTATGGTCTTTAAATTATTAACATTTTGACCAAGTTTCATGAAGATATAGTCTTAAATGTGACCTCTACAGTGTTAACAAGCTTTTCCTTTGATTTGACTTGGTGACCTAGTTTTTGATTAAAGATGACCCACATCAAATGTGTCCAAGATTTTATTGAGGGTAACTTCTGACAAAGTTTCATAAAGATTAAGTCCAAAATTGTGACCTCTGGAGTGTTAACAGTCAAATTGTTGACGACGGACGGACACAGGGGCGATCACAAATTCACCTTGAGCACTTTGTGCTCAGGTGAGCTAAATGCTAGAGTTGTCACAGAAGTGACGAATTATACCCCCACAATATGGCCTTATCAAAGAACAAGCCAAAAAAAAAAGCAGCATTTCTTGAGCTATTACCTAATGACCTCAAATTCAATCTCCATGTTTCATGATCCTCTGCCCAAGTGTTCTCAAGCTGTTGTATGGAAAAGGTTTAAATGTTCCAGGTCATCCTGCCCTTTTTGGAACTCTAAATCATACAGGTATCTGTGGTAAAGACCAACCTGTACTAAATTTTGTGTTTTCATCCCAAGCGTCCTGAAGTTATTGTCCAAAAACCGTTTTAAAGAACCGTTTTTATTTGTTGAATTTAACATCAAAACCCACCCCAGGAAGGTGATATGGCAACTTTCCAGTTTTAATGGTGGAGGAAGACCCCAGGTGCCCCTCCGTGCATCTTTTTAAAAAGAACCGTGTCAGTGTGACCTTGACCTGTGACCTACTGACCTCAACATCATTAGGTGTCACCTGCTGGTCTAATTCAACCCTCCCAAACAATTTTCATGATCCTAGGCTAAAGCATTCTCAAGTATAATCTGAAAAACATTTCACTGTTTTGCCTTATTGTGACCTTGACCTACTGACCTCAAAGAAAAAACTTGACCTGTATTTCATGATGTGACACCTTTTGTACCAAACTTTATCATCCTAGGCTCAAGGTCTCAAGTTATCATTGGGAAACGGTTCAACTGTTCAAAATCACTGTGACCTTGACCTTTGATCTATTGACCTCCAAATTTTCAAACAACCTGTATTTTATCATGTTACACCGTATTACAAAAGCTAAGATCCCAGGCCCAAAAGCGTTTGCAAGGTTATCTTGACCTTTGCCTACTGCCCCCAAAGTCGAACTTGACCTGTAACATGTTACCAAAAAATATTTAAATTGGTCAAGCTTTTCACGAGTTATCATCTGGAAGCCATGAAACCTCTGATAAAAGACAGACAAGCTTACTACATGGGGGTATAACAGAACATTCTCTTTAAAATCTCATGAAAAATATGAGAACTAGATGCCCACGGGCAATATGTAAAGGGCCCGCCAGCTGTCAAAAGGACTGGGAGTTTTTTGCATGACAATCCTTGTCTCACTGAGCAAACATTTATGCCAAATAAAGAGATTGCAAAAAGTTACAATATAAGTTATTAACAGTAACAACAAAGGAACGTAAAATAAAAAAAAATAAATAAAAAAAAAATTTTTTTTAAAAATTCACACAAAAATCCGCACCAGCAGGATAGGTCAAAATACACCTGAAAATTTGATGTAACATGCATGTTGTACTACAGAAAAGTGGTCTTGATTTTTCCCTACGACCAGTAATAAACAAGTTACAAATGTAAGCTATTTATAGTTTTACAAAGGGAAGTAATTCTAGGATCTTATGCATAACACTCCATCGCATGATGATGAACAATTGTGCCAAGTTACATCAAATCCCTCTATGCATAAAAAAGAAATGCTCCAGACAAAGTCATTCTTGTATCTGACTTTTGCCCTCAAGTGTGACCTTGACCTTAGACCTGGTTCTTCCGCATGAACCTCCGTCTCATGGTGGTAATCATTTGTGCCAAGTTACATCAAAGCCCTCCATGCGTGAAGAAGAAATGCTCCAGACAAAGTTGTCATTCTTGTATCCTTTGACCTCTGGACCTTGACCTTAGACCTAGGGACCTGGTTCTTGCGCATGACACTCCATCTCAGATGGTGAACATTGTGCCAAGTTACATAAAAATCCTCCATGCTGAAGAAGAAATGCTCCAGACAAGTCATTCTTGAATTTGACCTTTGAACTGTAAGTGTGATCTTGACCTTTGAGATAGGAACCTGGGCTTGCGCATGACACTCCTCCCCACTGAGGTTAACTTTCATACCATATATAAACAAGACTGCTCCATGTTGCCCAAAATTATGGTCCGGACAAACACATCCGGACGCACGCACATAAACCAAATAGATATTTGGACAACTATGTCTTCGTTTCCGCAAGCGGGTCGACAATAACAAAACCAATGTGATAATCACATTATCTCTTAAAGTAACAGAGCTTAGTCAAACACTGCTGTTCTCAAAATATATTTAGTTTCTAAATAAATCCTGAATTCCTATCCTTAAAGTTCTTTTTTTTTATTAAAGTTCCCTTGTTCTTCTGTTTTTATATTTTTGGTGTTTCTTTCTTGCTTTTTTAATATACTAGAAATTTGTTGACCTTCCATTTTGTAGCTGCCTGCTCTCAAGAAGTGAAACCCGTAAACAGAAATCAAATATTGTAAATTGATAAAAAAAGACCCCAAACCCAAATTTTATAAAGATCCCATGAAAATGTGACCTATAGAGGGTCACAAGCAAAGTTTACCGACGCACGGACGGACGACGGATGCCCCACTATCACAAAGCTCACCTTGTCACTTTGTGACAGGGGAGCTAAAAATCAATAAACTGAGAACCGCTTCATGCGGTAAACATAAAATGTAAATAAAATTAAACCATTTGTGAGTGATTTTTGGAAATGTTACCCTTGCATTTTTGGGGATGTTGGGGAAAAAAAAGCATATTTTTGGATTGGGAAGTGGCCGAAAAAAAGGCCTCTGTCATATAAGGATGAAAAAACCCTGCCCGGGTAACAATTTCTGACAAGAAATCATTTTCAAAGTTTTTCTTTTCGGTGAGTTCTATATGGAATTAAATTCTTTGGGTAATTTTGAAAGAGGACCACCCCCTGATCATTCTGTGAAGTTTGGTGTAAATCCCAGTGGTTCTGAAGAAGATTTTTACAAATTGTTGGCACATGACGGGCATCAAATCATGTTGTCACCCTGTGACAGGTGAATCGAGCTAATAATTGTTTAAATTTGATACATGTATTAAATTTATGTTGCCAGAAATGCTTTATTTTATTTGTAAATCATCAAGAAAATGAAATGGAGTCTTTACTAAGGTCTAAAAAAAATTTTGTTTTCCGGTAAATGCTAAAAAAAATTAGGGTAGGTAGGTCAGAAAAACTTTTTCTTTGGATTTTTTAAAATTATTTTTAGGGAGACTTTTTGGAAATTATTTTTGTGTCAAAAAATGAATACAAAAGGGGGTTATGCCTTTTAGAGCATCAGTAAGTTTTATTTATAACATCACTGTCCATGTTTAAAGCATAAAAGTGCAGTTTTGCAACTTTTTGTCAAAAAGTTGAAAAAAATGTTCTCAAAGACAAAGGCGGATGGACCGTCCATTTAGGGTCGGGCCAAAAATTTATGGTAGGTCAGGATACAGGAAACAGACAATTTTTTTTTTCGCCTAATGTTCCTTGGTATTTGATTCTATGCACTGACTCAATCGCAAAAATCTGTTCACACAAATACTAATTTGTATACGATATCATGCCTTTTGAAAGATTGAAACTGCTTCCCATGGTGCACAGCTGCAACTACATAATAAGAAACAGAAAGACAGAAAAAACCTTATGAGCCGCAGCAAGTGGTTTCAGTCTGTCAACAGCACTTTGGAGCAGTACAACAATACTCTGTATAATAGACCAAGATGCCTGGAAAATAGTGAAAGGTGAGCAAAAATTTAAAAAAACATGGACAACCAGCTGTTTTGAAATTTCAAAGGTCTAAGAGCTAACATCCTTTTGCAGTTTATCAATTTTTTGCCAATAAGATGACCCAATTATACCATTGGCATGGCGGGGAGAAATTTGTTAAAAAAAAACTTTTTTAATGAAAATAAAACAGTAGCAAATTTTGTCAAAATGTATAATGAAAAGAAGTAAATGCAGTTAAAAATTCAGTTTTGAAAAAAGAAAAGTCACTGTATGAGTAGGTTTGTTTACACGACTGACCAGCCAAACAGCCAAACATTTATAAACTGTCAATTTAAGGCTCCACAAAGGCCATGAGTTTGATCGGAGTTCGAAGGGAAGGTTTCCCTCGTGAGGGTCTGGAGGGCGATGATCCTTAAAGCCGGAAGCCCCCCATAGAAAATTTAGACTTTTAACACACAATAGATCTGGTTTTGAATAGTCCCCCCCATGTTTACTTTTTATGATGTTTATTCATGCGGTAGAAATAACATGTTGCACCCGGGGAATGTAAAAGCTGTACACTTTTGTATTATACGGTAACAACACTGTGTCAAAAGTCACCTTCCATGTTTGATTCAAAAATTTTCTACGAAAAAAAAATGATTGCTTTTTTTTCTTTAACATGCGTGTGACCTTGAATAGTTGGCGTGTGAGCGTGATCTAAGGCCAAATGCGTGTGCCACACGCGCAATGCGTGTGTTTTGACAGGTTGAACATTACTTTAACCCAGTGAATTCCAGGTACCTTTTTGACTTGGGGGTCTTGACCTTCACTTTGCTCGGGATCATAAAGGCAAAAACAGACTGGTTTAAAACAGCTAGAAGAGTCTGTTCTGCTTCCTCAGTTTAGTATGAACACAGGAGCCGACAAAATGCTACAATTGTTTATTGGTATCTGACGGTCATGATTCATAACGTATAACTTTAAATGTATTGAGTATGTGTGCAGTGTACAAAATTCAGATTCAACTAACCATGCTGGCAACCAGATAGAAAATTTTCCAAGCCTGACCCAATTTCACATGCCCCAACTTAAAGCTGAAATTTTTAACCCTAAAAAAACTGGTCTAGCCTCATACCCTCAAAATACTTTTTCATATTGTTTGGGACATGCTCGACTGGGGATTCCTAGGAGAACAGACTGAATGCATCGGACCAAAAAGTAATGTGAGCAGCTTCAGTTTGATTTGCAGAGCTCAAAATTTTAAATTTTTTGACCAAAAGTACTGCAAATTTTAGCAGTAGCTTTTTTTTCTTGTTGCTTAATTGAAATCTACTTGCGATTTTAGACTTCCAATTAGAATGTTAGAATATCCAAAAAATCATGCTAGAACATCAATATTGTTTGCACGGTTTTCCTTGGTGTACAATTTTGTGCGTTATAACTCAAAATGACCTTCAAAGTAATTCGGAAGCACCATTGATAGGTAACTTAAATACTGGCTGAAACTACGGCAAGGCAAATTTTCGTACCCAATATTATAAATAGCGATTCAAAATGTATACATGTACGAATAGTAAGATAGCCTGCGTTCTAGATTTAATTATAAGATAGACCTCTACATTTCTTTATACCCTTACAGAAGAAAAAGGCCTGCTGCGTACTCTTGCTGTGTACATACAGCGTATATGATGTGTACTGAAATCAAGGGCTTTAAATAGTATGCAGGATTTACACCGCACATAACACCGATAGTACATTGTAGTACACTTTTGACTGCAAATGGCTCTGCCGCGTACTATTGCTGCTACATGCTGTGGACTAATAGTACCAGGATGTACGCTGGAGGAATTTAGTATGCGGAAATAGTACGCACATGTACGCGGCACATACACTTTTACATGCAATGAGCCTGCAGTGTACTACCCTGTGGCGTACATGCTGTGTACTCCTGCGGCGTACATGCTGTGTACTCCTGGCCCGAGTCCTGCGGCGTACATGCTGTGTACTCCTGGCCCGAGTCCTGCGGCATACATGCTGTGTACTCCTGCTGCATACATGCTGTGTACTCTTGTGGCGAAACTGCTGTGATAATGTAAATTCCTTACCCCACCAACTTTCGTATGCAAATGCTGATCATTTGGACAGAAAAAAACAGAAAAAAGATATGGATTTTAATCAAAATAAATACATACTACGCACACATCGTCTATAATAAATCATAACACTAATATTTAGTTGCATTAAAGTTGTTTCCCCTTGATGCAGTTACGCCATTTTCTTCAAATGTTTACCAAATTGCATCAATAAGTATTTACCCTTACCAAAATAATGCAGATTGATGTTATCAAATAAATAAGTATGCTTTTCTTCATCCACTTTTCAATGAAATAAATCAATTTTTGTAGCATGTAATTTGGTAAATTTGTAATTTACTTCAGACTTTAACTTATAAAAAAAAAACTAAGTATAAATGCCAAAAGAAACTGTACAAGTCTATATGAAGTGTACTGCACAAATTTCAAAGTATCTGCGGTGTACATGCAGTGTACTATTTTCTTGTACAAGTCCCTCCTGCGTACATGCAGTGTATACTCCTTAAATTTTCAGAGTCTGTGCTGCGTACTTGAAGTGTACTAGTGACCTCCTGCGTACATGCTGTGTACTCGTCGAAATAGTACGCGGCATGTACGTGGCATGCAGTGTATGTAAAATGTACTCCTCTGGCGTACTACTGTGTTCGCGGCATATACACAGCAAATACGCAGCATGTACGCCACAGAGGCTTGCTTCTGTAAGGGTAATCAGTAATCCATTCAACAAAAAATGGCTAACCAAAAAAGATGTTGTGTTTTCTGTTATCCTCAAATGAAAGCGAATCTACAAACATTAACAAAAACCGCAACAATTTTGACTATTATTTGTATTTACAAAATAAATTGTGTGAAATTTTTATCTTAACTTGCATTCCATGAAATTGACTTGCATTTAGCGAGTCCAAAATTTGAGCCCTGTGATTTGTGAAAGTAATTACATCTTCTGCATGATTATGGTTCTGACTAACTCTTAAACTCTTGCATTTATGGAACAGTTTGAATTCAATTCCTTCATAAGTCTGACCAACTAATCGAGCATGCTTCAGAACTCCAGATAAAGGCTGTATTTTTGTAATTACGAACTTGTTAGGGATCAGATATGACTTTATTTTAAAACGTGGATGTATCAATACGAATTTATTTTAAAATGTGGTTGTATCAGTACGACATGTAAACAGTATTACATATATTCCAAAGAAAGATTGAGCCGAATTGCATGTCTGCGCCAAGTTGCGCTTATCAACGCTATCTCGACTGTTGACAATTTGCACGGTGTCAAATGAGTGTGGAATATACGAAACAAACACCAATAGCATAATGTAATGCATTAACACATAATTTTTTGGACTTCAAAAATTATGCGTCATAAAAATCTGAAAAGGGCAAATAATTCTACCAAAACTGAAGGCAACCAAGTTATTTTTTTTTTATTTGTGTCATATGAACAGATGAACCAAGTCTGAAAGAAATATCTTTACTATTTTTCAAAAAATGTTAGTTTTTATGTCGAAAGCCCGATCGGGCAATGTTACCAGCCTGTTTAAAATCTATATTTTTTTCTATAAGCCAAAGAGTTATAAAAATAAATAGACTGGCAACTTGAAAGGCATATAGAGCAAATCTCGCCAACCTCCCGTGACAAAAAAACGAGATCTCGTTTACCGGAAGTGGCGCTTTCTCCACGCGCCTTTTTGTATGCGAAAGCAATTATTCATCGGTAAAATAATTATCACCGTATGACCACGCTTCTTTCGATGACAAAAAAAACGTGTATTTCGTGTCTTAAGACCATTTCACATTAAACTAATTTTGTTTTAGAAGCTAACATATGCATGTATTTTAAATGTAGTTTTAAAGGTAAAAATTGTAACTCCATGCTCGCCGATGTTTGTTTTTGGTAAGATAACGCCGAATCACGCTCTGACATGAGCTCACGCGAGATTACAGCCAGTTGCCATTCTGTGTATTTTATACTTCTTTGTATAAGCCGATCAGATTCCCTATAATATCCCAAACAAAAAAAAATTTCTAATAAACACTAAGAAAACACCTTATAAACACTATCAAAACCGCTTTTTTGGTGTTTGTTAGTGCGTTCCATTAGTGATCCATTGAAACAATCCAGAAATGGTTGCAATGGATCGCTAACGGAACGTGTTCCATTAAATGGATCGCGATTTTGAAGCGAGTTATTAACTTTACAGAGCCATTCAGAAGGCTTTCCCCTCTTTTATCAGGAAACATATGGTTTTAATCCATCGAATGTACTGTAACCGCAGATCTTCTAGTTGCTATGGTTATGTTATGTAATCTCATCTAAGGTATAATATAGAGGGACAGAAATTAGTGCATTTTGTAGGTTGTAAGTGTAAGGGTTGGACATATGGATTTACTGAAGAGAAAATGGTGGTTGTTATTTCATTTAATTTCTATGATTTACAACTAAAGGTATTTTCTTAATACATGTACTTACAATTCAGTATAAATAAATGCATGTTAACATTGTGATTCTTATAGATTTCATTGTATGTTAGAATCAAAGATTTATCAAATGCATAACACAATAGTTTTTGAAATGCTGATTCAAATGACCTGTATATTACTTTCTTATATTGAAACTAGTTAATAAATATATGTTTCTCTTTGTCTATCTATATTTCACAAAATTTAAGCTGGAATTTCTGTTAGCTGCATGATTTATCAAATGATTTGTATAAAACTGCATTCAAATGATCATGAAATGTTGAATGATTGCTATATACATTATTTAACAAATTAATATTTGAATAATTTATAACAGAAAAACCTTTCAACAGTTACTGCATATCTCTGCAAATCCAGGCTATATATATAATCCAGTCACATAAACAATTTGCCAAAACTGAATGCATCAGGTTTCAATTAAATACAGCCTGTAGTTAGGAATTTATCAGTTTGATGAAACGCATTCCATTGAGTGATCTATTAAGCGATCTATTATATATGCGTTCCATTAAGCGATCCATTATGCGATCCATTAAGCGATCCATTATACGATCCATTATATGATCTATTATGCGTTCCATTGAGCGATCTATTGTGCGCTCCATTAGCGTGTTGTTAAATGACACATTTATGTTAATTAGCGATCCATTAGCTCATTTGCATTTGGAACACGGTTTTGATGGTGTTTATTGGATTAACAACTCGCTTGCGGATCATGGTTTTATTGGTGTTTATTGACAGTGTTTATTGGGCCTTTTTTTTTGTTTGGGATGCTATATTTAGGCCGAGCACAGCTTATCGGCAGAATCATAAGCTCAACTTAATTACTGTGTATACATGCAGTAAGCCTTAAGAAATAATAATCTGAAAGGCCCATTTCAAATTGATGAATAAATAAAAATGTAAAAAATAATAATTTCTATGCTTTTTATGGGTGGGGTGTTTGTTTACATTATTATTATACAATGGAAAGTTAGTTACTCACGTTTCTAAAAATGTCAACAGGTCCAACCATGCACATGCTGTAATGGAGTGCCGTCCATATTCTATATAAAAGTAAAATAATTCCATTAATCAGTCATGCCTGCAAGTAAAACCACGGATTTCTTAATTTTAAAAATTCAATATTGGCTTAGTAACAAAGAAGTTCAAAGAAACTAAAGTACCGGAAAGGAATTAAATACGATCTGAAAAGCGACACAAAGGTGAATCTATTCTCTCATTCCCCGAGCTGAAGAACTCGTTGGAGAATGTTTTTGTTTCCTCAAATTTTCAAAATGTCGGCGCCAGTGTAACGTGTATCCACTCCCACTAAATATAAAAATGTTCAAAATGTCGCCGTTTAAAAATACTACTCAGTATTGAATAAAGCATGTTTGTATCACATATCAGTGTAGTCACGTTACCGGCCGATTAGCTTCTGACGCAACAAAATTAACAGCTTACTTTGAATATTCTTTCGAGTCGCAGACATCTTATTGTGCGGATATTGCGTTTCGCCTACTGATCTGACGGACGCTTATTAACATTAACGAAGACCGTGATATCCCGAATTTCATCGGGGTCGTCGCACGCCCATGGTCTAAACCGGAACTCCATATTTTTTAGCTCACCTGAGCAATGCTCAGGTGAGTTTTTCTGATCGCTCGATGTCCGGCGTCCGTCGTCCGTCGTCTGTCGTCTGGCGTCTGTCGTCTGTCGTCCGTCGTCTGTCAACATTTAGCTTGTGTATGCGATAGAGGCTGTATTTTTCAATTAATCTTCATGAATAATGGTCACAATGATAACCTTGATGAAATCTAGGCCGAGTTCGAAAATGGGTCATCTCGGGTCAAAAACTAGGTCACTAGGTCAAATCAAAGAAAAACCTTGTGTATGCGATAGAGGCTGTATTTTTCATTTAATCTTCATGAATATTGGTCAGAATGATAACTTTGATGAAATCTAGGCCGAGTTCGAAAATGGGTCATCTCGGGTCAAAAACTAGGTCACTAGGTCAAATCAAAGAAAAACCTTGTGTATGCGATAGAGGTGGTATTTTTCAATTAATCTTCATGAATATTGGTCAGAATGATAACCTTGATGAAATCTAAGCCGAGTTCGAAATGGGTCATCTCGGGTCAAAAACTAGGTCACTAGGTCAAATCAAAGAAAACCTTGTGTATGCGATAGAGGCTGTATTTTTCAATTCTTCTTCATGAATATTAGTCAGAATGATAACCTTGATGAAATCTAGGCCGAGTTCGAAAATGGGTCATCTCGGGTCAAAAACTAGGTCACTAGGTCAAATCAAGAAAAACCTGTGTATGCGATAGAGGCTGTATTTTTCATTTAATCTTCATGAATATTGGTCAGAATGATAACTTTGATGAAATCTAGGCCGAGTTCGAAATGGGTCATCTCGGGTCAAAAACTAGGCACTAGGTCAAATCAAAGAAAAACCTTGTGTATGCGATAGAGGTGGTATTTTTCAATTAATCTTCATGAATATTGGTCAGAATGATAACCTTGATGAAATCTAGGCCGAGTTCGAAAATGGGTCCATCTGGGGTCAAAAACTAGGTCACTAGGTCAAATCAAAGAAAAACCTTGTGTATGCGATAGAGGCTGTATTTTTCAATTCTTCTTCATGAATATTGGTCAGAATGATAGCCTTGATGAAATCTAGGCCGAGTTCGAAATTGGGTCATCTCGGGTCAAAACTAGGTCACTAGTCAAATCAAAGAAAAACCTTGTGTATGCGATAGAGGCTGTATTTTTCAATTCTTCTTCATGAATATGGTCAGAATGATAACCTTGATGAAACTAGGCCAAGTTCGAAAATGGGTCATCTCGGTCAAAAACTAGGTCACTAGGTCAAATCGAAGAAAAACATTGTGTATGCAATAGAGGATGTATTTTTCAATTGATCTTCATGAAATTTGGTCAGAGTGATTGCCTTGATGAAAACTAGGTCGGTTTTGAATATGGGTTATCTGAGGTCAAAAACAGGTCACTAGGTCAAATTAAGAAAAATCTTGTGTATGCGATAGAGACTGTTTTTTTCAGTTGATATTATGAAATTTGGTCAGGTTGATTGCCTTAATGTAATCTAGGTCGAATTTTGAATATGGGTCATCTGAGGTCAAAAACTAGGTCACTTGGTCAAATCAAAGAAAAACTTCTGTATGTGATAGAGGCTGTATTTTTCAGTTGATCTTCATTAATTTTGGTCACAATGATTGCCTTGATAAAATCTAGGTCGAGTTTGAACATGGGTCATCTAGAGTCAAAAACTAGGTCATATCTAAGAAAATACTTGTTTTATTGCAAGAGACCAATTTTTTGGTCCAGTCTTAATGAAAATTGGTCAGAATATTTGTTTCCATGAAATCACTAGGTCAAACATGTTTTACACTGTTATGGAGTGTTTCTTAGGTGAGCGACCTAGGGCCATCTTGGCCCTCTTGTTTATTTGGATAGTATGTGTTGTTTGGATACCCTCGTATGTTACCGTAGTGGGATTCGATCCCGATTTTCGTCGCTTCGCGACGAAAATCAGTAAGATCGATTCCCTATTATTAGGGTGGTTTTCAAAATAATGAAGCAAAAGTGTGACATAGGGGTTAAAAATTCAAACTCAATTTTTATGGTGGTCACCTATTTTTTGTGATAGCAAATACTTCAAAGTTGAAGGAAATAACTTTAGGAAAGTGTTGAGAAATGCCAATCAGAAATATTTCAGCCTTTAATTCGAAAGTTCAGTGAATTTCCAGTAAGATGGATGAAAAATGTTGCATGGTTTTATGACAAGGAAATATGTATAACGGTATTTTTTTTCAACATAAATGATAAGTAATGGGTGTATGTGTATGGTTTGAAACTTATTTAATCATATGTTTGTGGACATTGGTTTTTAAAATCACCCTTTCTGCACAAATCTGACATGAAAATAAAACTTTACCTAGAAAAGTTGTTGCTGAATGCAATATAACTAACATATAATATAAAACCTATTTGTTTCTCACATTTTGCATGTTTATAAACCACATGCAAAATTTCAGAATGTCCAGTAATTCTAATTCTAGAATTGTCAACTCAAAATTGAGTTATTTTACAGATGCACAGGGGACACATACTGAAGATCAGTGTAATATTCATCCATTATTAGTTTTTCTATTCATAAAAAGACTAATGGTAATCAACTTAGACAATGCTATTAAAAAATTAGTTTATTCCACAAAATAACTACAAAATTGAAAATTTTCACTACAAAAACATGAAAATCAAACAGAAGTAATGCTTAAATGAAAAATAAGTGACTTAAACATAACTAACACATTGAAATCATTTAGTTTACATGAACTGCTTATTCAGAGTAGAAAAATGACAAAATGCCATGCATGATAAAACGGAATAGTAAAATTCATACATACTTTTTAATTTACTAAAAGGGTGCACAGGGGACAAATTGTGTCAAAATATTATTCATAAGAATATGTTAATGGTAAGTAAAATTCTTTTAACTAAACAATATTTACTAGTGAACATTTACATATGTAGGTAAACTTAAGAGCTAGAAGCAATAAAATTGATGTTTCCACTTTTAAACT
The DNA here is from genome assembly GCF_021730395.1 of Mercenaria mercenaria. Classification (NCBI taxonomy): domain Eukaryota; kingdom Metazoa; phylum Mollusca; class Bivalvia; order Venerida; family Veneridae; genus Mercenaria; species Mercenaria mercenaria. Next base: position 22,678,213 of record NC_069364.1, on the reverse strand, counting down.
TGAAAATTGGCAACTTCAGAAAAAAATGCAAACAATGAATTTTAAATTGTCCAGGGTTTTCTTATATAATGCATATTATCAAGTAATGCCTAAATTTTGCATTCACACTGCTAAGAATATAGAACTGCCACCACAAATTACTGAAATGCTATGATAATTGATATTTGTAAAAAAAGGGTGCACAGGGGACATCACTTTTGGCTTTGTGAATATTTAACAGTCTGTAATATGTGAAGTTGAACCCTGCTTTTGTATCTATTGTAACTCCCTTTCAAGGAAAATAAAGTAAAATCCCATTTTATTTAAAGAATAAAAGAAATCTGACACTTAACAACTGAAAAGGTGCACAGGGGACATTTTTAGGTGTATAGAAATTCATCAAGTTTCTGAGAAAGTAGATTTATTAAAGAAAAAAATCATACTGTGTCTATACAGCTGAAAGGATAAAGATCTTAGAAAAACATTAAGACTTTAGAAAAGTAATAAGGTTATGAAATTGTAGTGTTCAACATTTTAATTTAGTATTTTTTTCACTATTTTTTGTGAAGGGGGTTCCATCACAAGATGTGAAATCTTGGTAACAATAAGATGTATGTAATGAAAAAGAAGTATTTTATTAAATGTGCAGAGTTTAAGTTACATAAAAAAGTCAAAGCTGTAACAATAAAGCATGATTTTAAAAAGTAAACCACTGTTGAAAACTATACTTCATATAAAATGTCACACTTTTTTGGGTGCACAGGGGACAAAATTGGCTATATAATTTAATATAACTTTAAAACTGCTTGAGCCATCAAGATAAAATTGCACACACTTATTGATTACATTGATTTGGATATAATTTGCTCCAAAACACATTCTAAAACTGAACTGAATTAAAGTAAGGTGAGAGAGAAGAAAAAGCTTCATTATTTTGAAAACCACCCATTAGTGGAATTAAATGATTCTCAGTACATTAAAGGCAGTGTGTGGGTGTATAGAGAGAAAAATTTCATGATGACCTGTTTGTACTCCTAAGTTATTTGCTAAAAGATTTTTTTATTTTTTTGTTAAGAAAATAGCGTGAACTCAAAATCTTGTAAAACCTGTATTTGGTTAATGGCGTCTTCAGTTTAAATATATTTACCTCATATACACATATTTCTAGCTTGACTGTTTGAAGAATAAGGAGTTTTGCACACAACCCAGTGTCAGATGTTGGCATTGATCAAATTTTGTCCTCATTACATAAGATATTCAATTGAAAGTGCTCTTCTTGCTCAGTGTGATGCACAACTCGACCTGCAGTGTTTCTTGAGTTGTGCCCCTTCTTAACTTAGAAATAACTTCTTTATTACTAAAGATATTCAGTTGAAACTTGCATTACTTGGTCATAGTGATAATGTATGTTAGTTTGAGAAGATGTTTAACTGTACCTTCTGTATATACAAGTTATGCCTATTTTCAACTGTACCTTCTCTATATACAAGTTATGCCCATTTTCAACTTGGAAATCTTTTAGTAGAGTTTTTCAAAAAGTACATGAGCAAGTTTTTAACCATTGCAGAATACTTTAACCATTGCAGAATACTATGTGAACACTTCACATTATTATTCTTTCAGGTAATAACACAAGGTCTCAGCATCAAGTCACATAACACTTTCATGACTTTTAACAAAATTATCCCCCTTCATGTACTCAGAACGCCTAGGTAGAAGTTATGCATACAAATTGCTCTCTTGCTTTAAACTTTATACAAGTTATTGAGATCTGAAGGGTAAAATATGATAAAAGATGCATGTCCCATAACTCAAAATTGTATTTTGGCCAAGTTATGCCCCTTTTTGTACTTGGAAAATGCAGATTAAAGTTTAGCACAGCAATAATGCAATTATTTTTACCTTCAAAACTAGTGAAACTTCATTAAAACTTCACACATATATTGTCATACTGCAAATATGGCCAAATAAGTAGCTTAAAACTGGTAGTAGGTGGTCTATGAATGTGCACATCAACTTCTGCATATCAAAATGTTCGTCAGAATATGTAGTTTTCAGAACTGCCTGATGCCAGTTTCTAGTTACTGGGCAAAGTCCTCAAATTCAAGATGGTCACCAACATGGCCGCTGATACATGAAAATGATACCCAATGCATAAAATTGCAAAATAAAAGCATTTAACTGTTGTAAATGAATTTGAAGTTATTATAAAAATGTTAAAGTTATAAATCTGCAAAATTATATGCATTATCGATATGAAATACAACTTTCTGGCGCATTTTATACCAATTTTATTTGGACTTAAATGTTATAAATACTATTTTCTTGAACATACGGTCAATATACTTTGTTTGTATTCCTCTATTTACTGTTGTTTCTTACACAATGCAATCCCGTGTTGAACAAGTGATAATAAATTGTAATAATATTATTATTTTGTTAAAGGATACATTCAAATTATTGATAATATATATATTTATAAGTGGGTGGGGTAATTCAATATAGAACACAATGTATATCTAATAACAGGTAAAATAAAAAATAAATTGATAATCATCTTCAGTTTTGTATACATCCTAGTATAGTTTCATTATCAAAACAATGTATAAAGTACGAAATATATATTTAGACGAAACGTATCAAGTTTATTAAAAAAAAGGCCGCCAAGATGGCTGCCGCAATGTTTTTGCTATGACTTATATTTAATACCGGCAGCAACACATTTGAAGAATATGCTATAGCTTGTTGATTTCTTTGCGTTATAACACTCGTACATATGTTGATTATTTTATTGTATTGTGATTTATAGAGTAAACTGTAATTTTTTATTTTTTTTGATATTTATAGAATAAACGAAACAGAATATAGGTATATACATCCATACCAGATATAGGTTATAAATGTAACTATTCATATACAAATATCTAATAAATGAATCTTTCCCCTACACCAAATACACAGTGAATAAACACTGCATAATTAAATTACTTACAGGGTGGCCACCGACTCTGGAAAACAGGGAAAACAGGGAAAAAGGCTTAAAAAAATTCCCTGCATGGAAAATTCAGGGAATTTGAAAATTTTGAAAATATCAGGGAATTATCAGGGAATTTTTCAAAAATTGAAATAAAAAATTTAAAAGACTGTATAATTATGTCATGGCTACTGGTGGTTTCTCTTCATAATAGTTACATTTATTTTATATACCGTAATACAGAATACTATACTTAGCAAATGCACTCACTGTTTGATGATTCTAAAACTGTTATTCATCAACTAATAAGAGATATGTTTTTGTTTCTAAAATGGAGAGAAGTTAAAATGGAATTGAGCAACCATTGCCCCAGAGCTCAATACTAATACATGTACATTGTACTTTGAAAGCAAGCAGAAGTTGTTACACAACTAAAGACTAAAATGAATTGTCAGTACATTACTGACATTAACAAAATGTATACCAACATTTGAATCGTGAATTAGAAGCACCTGTGTAATGATAGAAGTTGCTTGTTAGACTTTGCTAGTTATTAACAAACATTAGCATGGTCTTGAATAGCATAGTTATGAAATGTATTTTAAAAACCGTAAGATTAGCAACTTCATGAGAAAACTCTTTGGCTTTGAAACCAGTAATGGAATCAAGACTTGCCTGTACATTTTGTGTAGTCTGATCAGGATCCATGTTGTTTGTTTTGTGCACATTAACTGTAACAGCCATAGGTCTATAAAATGAAAATGAACAGGATGATTCCTGATCAGAGTACAGGCTTTTTTAATCCATACTGGCCACAAAGTCATTATGCTGGGGTCCCATGTCATGACTTGAGTTTTAAACTCAGTTTACCAGAAAGATGAATTGTTGTTATGAATGCAAGAGGTGTTTAACAGTTGTATGCTAATTTAGTGACTAATTTATTTTTTTTTGAGGAAACTTTAATGTCAATTTTTGAAGACTATTTGTCTAGATTTAATATTTTCTTTTAAGTTAAAAGTTAAAACTGCAGAAAAGTTATTTCCCACTGCCTCATATTAGTAACTAAAGTGCTGGATTGTTTATGTGTATATGAACATCCTGTTTTGATTTACATAGTTGTACTAACATTAATAGTGTTTTAAATTCAAAGTGAAAATTGCAGTTACTGGTAGTTTTGTGAGTTGGCTTGTTAGAAACCTGAATTGCTAGAATGTTTGTGATGTAGAACATTGATAATGTTTAGAAAGTTCTATATTTGTAATGCTTAAAGGCTTATTTGTAACCTTCTGCTTTAATATGCAGTATGATTATGAAGATTATGAAGATTGTAGTGTCTTTGTGGCATTGTAAAGGAAAATGTTAAATATCAGGCTCAGTTCATTTACACTAAAACATGATAACTGATTAAAGCTGTAATCACACTGTTAATTTGAATAATCAATGTTATAGGCAATAAAAGACACTGGAATTAGTATCACAACAAGTTACAAAATAAATAATGGTATGTACATGTATGTGAAATGTAAGTCATTGCTGCTGAAGTATTGTAGTTTTCTTTTTTGAGCTGTTTTGAGTTGTTACTTACCATGCTTACTACTCATACTGAAGTTGCTCATTGAGATCTTAAATTACCTATATAATTGATTATTCAAACAGGATTCTGAAAATAAAATAAATAATGAGTACATTTTCAAAATATAATAAATAAATATAATTTCATATGTATATAAAATAGATGTAAAGTAAACAAGTTTATTGGTGGAGAAAGTATGGCTAGAAGGGGAGGATGGAGGCCATAATATTACTACATTATTTATATTCACAATTGTTGCTACGCTGAACAAAGTATCAGGGAAACTGACTATCCTGTCAGGGAAAATTCAGGGAATTATCAGGGAAATTTACTTCAGATTTTTGGTGGCCACCCTGACTTAGATCAAGGGAAACTTTCCCTTACACCAAAGTTACAGGAAATAACGAAACTGTCCGCTCTTCTATTGGAAATACAGGGCCCGAGTTATTTTGGCTGTGAGGGTCAAAACACCCGTTGTGCACGTTCCATTAATTTCTGCCACTGTGTGGGCAGTCATGTCCAACAAATGTGGGCTGCCAAATCTGGAAACACCATGGGACAAACTGCCCAACACATGTGGGCCGCCAAATCTGAAAACCCCATAGGACAAAATACCCAACAAATGTGGGCTGCCAAATCGGAAAACACCATGGACAAAATGCCCAACAAATGTTGGCCGCCAAATCTGAAAACCCCATGGGACAAAATGCCCAACAAATGTAGGCTGCCAAATCTGGAAACCCCATAGGACAAAATGCCCAACAAATGTGGGCCGCCAAATCTGAAAACCCCATAGGACAAAATGCCCAACAAATGTGGGCTGCCAAATCGTGAAACCCCATTGACAAAATGACTAACAAATGTGGGCTGCCAAATCTGAAAATCTCATGGGACAAAATGCCAAACAAATGTGGGCTGCCAAATCTGAAAACCCCCATAGGACAAAATACTGAGCATTCAACTCCAACATTAACAAACTATCGGGAATTAATTATTTCCAGTCGGTGACCTGGTGAATACTCAAAATGGCCTGGACATTCCCTGTCAACCATGTGGTAAATGCAGGGAGAAATAGATCGTTGAGATCATACACAATACAAAATGGTAACCTCCCTGGTTTAATATCTTACATTATATATAATTTACAAGGGTAATCTCCCCTTTGTTTTACATCCTAAACTGACCAATCATAAAATAGGCAATTCATGTACATTATTTACAATTACAAGTGTAACCTCCCCTGTCTTATATATTCTGAATTGATCGGTTGTAAAATTTCACCTACATCATGTAAAATTTACAAGGGTACTCCCCCTGTGTACATCCAAATATAAATATAAAAACTAAGACTCCTACCGTGACACACGGAGGACACCCTATCATATTTGAAATATTGCTTACTCTTGAAAAGTGACCCTCCGTCAGACGGAGATCACTCTGCTCCTTTAGTTCAGGCAATCTCTTCTCAGTGATCTCCCTGACAATTAAAGCATCTCCCTGGAGATCTAGGCAAAATAGATTCTTCAACCAATGACTTCCCCCACAATTAAAGCAGCCTCCACCATTCCGACTAGGACTACCTGATCAACCCGGACAGTTTTCCCGACACTTATTTCTTCCAGGACTATACGGAGAGGGAGACAATGATTGTTCAACTTTGATGGTAAGCTCAGACATAGCTTTCAACAAATCTGTCTGCTGCTTAGTAGCGTTTTCTTGGTATTTAAGTTGCCTTTTGCTAGCGGTCTCCTGGACTTTAATCATACTGTTTAGTAACTCTGAGAGGGCATGTTGCGTCCGGATTTGAGCGACTTAAGAACTAATAGTCGGACTTGAACTATCTGTGTCTGTACTGGAGGCAAGCCTCTCTGAACGTCTGGGAATTGACTCCCTAGTAGCCCTAATATTTGGACATTCCTTATGCGGAGACAGATTGCCCTGTAATGCATTATGGCACTGTTAAAATTCCTTAGCACGATCTAAGCACGAGCGTACCGAATTTAGTTTGAGATGGATCATATGTTCAGCTGCACTTCGTCCCGCATTCCATAACAAAAACGGGTTACAGCCTGTGATTCTATCAATGCCTGGTCAACGGATGAAAATGCCTCAGTGGCCAATTCTAACACCCTATCTGACCAGTCGTCAAGGCTCTCATCCGGGCGTTGTGTAGCAGACTGAAGTTGGACTAGATATCTTTCAGTGTGTGCGGGGGGAGGGGAGGGGGTGGGGGTTAAATCCCCAAAATTCCATTCCAGTTTTATAATTAGTTCTGCATAGGAGATGTTAGGCCTACATCTGACTGAGTTTGAGAAGAACTCCCCTGCCTTCCCGGAAAGGTTCAATTCTATATGAAACTTGCTCTGTTCTTCCCCCACTTATTATAACATGCATATGTTTCAAACTTATGACGGAAGGTTCGCTAACTTTAGGTGCCATTATATGGTGGCAGTTTTGGCAGCTTAAAGTTTCTTTTGGAATTTTCTTTTGGTCTTGCAGAAGGTTGTGCGAGGGCAACATCATTCTGGTTCATAAACCGCACACCCGAGCTATTATAGTTTTGCAAACCAGAATTACTGGGGAGCACAAAAGGCGCCTGCTGTTGAGTCCCCAATAGGCCCTGGGGGCCCAGGTTTCATGGTTCAAGATGGAACCATTAGTTGGTAAATTGGCTTGAGCCACAGCACTCACTTGACGTTCATAAGGGGTTGTATCTCTTGAATCCGAATATAACAGCCCGGAACCTCCCCAAGGGTACATGATCTGAGCCGCAATCGACTCATTTACCCTAGGTAAGATCTGTGCCCTTGTGGCAGGCACTTGGAACGGTGCCCTAGCATGCATATTTGCATAAGCTGGGGTGCGGATCATGGGAGTAGCCACGGCATCAGGTGGCATTGAAGCAGCCATAGTGTATGGTGTCGAGGCCACTAAAGATACATTAGTGGGCATTTGCGCAAAGGACGTGGTCGTATGGTAAGACAGCAATGCATCAACTGTAATATTTGGGATTGAGGCCAGACCGGACCCAGCGTTACTGGTTGGAATGGATTGAACCCCAACGATACCCATTCCGGGTGCCAGGGGTTGACACAAATAACTACCCCTGGGTCGCGGTACGCGAGAGGGTGCTTGTATATTTGTACTAAGTGTGCCACTCATACAGTAGGGTGTTTGTGCAACAACATGGTCACTAGCTCCATGTGGAAAGGATTGAACCACCGTTTGTTCCACCGGTGAGATGTGGTACAGGAGCCATAACCGGTACATTTGTACTAATTCTAGGGGCCTGAACCCCTGTGTCAACCATAGGGTAGAGTGGTCGAACCAGAGCGTTCTGATCAGGTGGACGGATATTATTCCAAATGCAACTTGTGGGTTTTGGTGCAGAAACTGTTGCGGGTACATTTGTGTCAATAGGAGGGGGATGATCGCCTGTGCTATCTATATGGTAGGGTGGTCTAGCAATAGCATTCTTGCCCCAGTCAAGTGGACTGGATTGATCCCAAGTGCCACCTGTAGGATGTAGTGCGGGCATAGTTCCTGGCACATTTGAACCAGTTGTAGGGCCTTGCAGCCCTGCTCCTCCCCTATAATTGGGTGGTTGTACTAAAGTGGACTGTTTTATGTCGGGCGGACACAGCCTATTCCATATTTCAGCCTTAGATTGTTGTGCCGTACCCAAAACTGGTACAACTGTACCATGATGAGGGTCAAGTTCCCCACTCCCACTCATAGGATAAAGCGGCATATACTTGGATGCTGGTACAATTGTACCCTGCTGCGGGGCACATTCCCCGGAACCACCCAAAAGATAATTTGACACAAAAGCTGATGAGAGCGTATTCGTACCAGGCGGAGGTACTTGCCCCCCGGTACCACTACTAAGACACGGATGTGGGCGTATTTGTACCATGTGGAGGTACTTGTCCTCCGGTGCCACTACTAATAATACCTAGCACGGAAACCGATGTGGGCGCATTTGTACCAGCGGAGGTACTTGTCCCCCAGTACCTCTTGATGCCACAGTCAGAACTGGTTTATATGCAGCAGGAGTCTGGCACACTTTGCCAGCATAGAGGTTCGATGCTGCTTGACACGTCGGTTCAGACATACGGGAGGCGGCGGCTCGGCCCCTCTGAATATTCGCGTGATGCGATACCAAAGATAAAAACGCTTTTCATTTTTATTTGGATAAGGGGAATGATCCCTCGTGCCGCCTGTAAGGTTCGAAGATGTATGCATTGCTGGATCAGACATACGGGAGGCGGGGGCTTGGCCCCTCTGAATATTCGCATGATGCGATACCAAAGATGAACTCATTTCATTAGCCCACCATCATCAGATGGTGGGCTATTCAAATCACTCTGCGTCCGTGGTCCGACGTCCTTCCGTCCGTCCGTCCGTCCATCCTTCCGTTAACAATTTCTCGTTATCGCATCTTCTCAGAAACTACTAGGGGATTTTGACCAAACTTGTCAGAATGATGTATTGGTACTCTAGTTGTGTCCCCCTGAAATCAGACTGGTTCAACATTTTTTAGTGAGTTATGGCCCTTTGTTTATTTCTATAATTTACATAGATTTATAGAGGGAAAAACTTGAAAGTCTTCTTGTCCAAAACCACAGAGCCTAGGGCTTTTATATTGGTATGAAGCATCATCTAGTGTCCTCTACCAAGATGATTCAAATTAATTTCCCGGGGTCTAATATGGCCCCGCCCGGGGTCACATGGTTTATATAGACTTGTATAGGGAAAAACTTCGAAAAACCTCTTGTTCAAAACCATAGGGCATAGGGCTTTAATATTTTGTATGTGACATCATCTAGTGGTCTTCTACTAAGATTTTTCAAATTATCCCCCTAGGTCAAATATGGCCCCGCCCCGGGGTCACATGGTTTACATAGACTTATATAGGGAAAAACTTTGAATATCTTCTTGCCCAAAACCACAAAACCTAGGGCTTTGATATATGTTATGTAGCATCATCTAGTGGTTCTCTACCAAGTTTGTTCAAATTAATCCCCCTAGGGTCAAATATGGCCCCGCCCTGGGGTCAAATGGTTCATATAGACTTGTATTGGAAAAATATTTTAAAATATTCTTGTCAGTAACCTACAACATTCAAATTTGGACCACATGTATGGTTTTGAGTGGCAAGATGAACCTTGACATGAGTTGACCTTGGTATTGACCTAGTGACCTACTTTCACATTTCTGTAGCTACAGCCTTCAAATTTGGACCACATGCATAGTTTTGAACACTGAAAAAAACTTTGACCTTGACATTGACCTAGTGACCTACTTTCACATTTTTGAAGGTACAGGCTTCAAATTTGGACCACATGCATAGTTCTGTGTCCCGAAAAAAATTTGACCTTGATTTTGACCTAGTGACCTACTTTCACATTTCTCGAGCTACAGCCTTCAAATTTGGACCACTTGCATAGTTTTGTGTACCGAAAAACTTTGACCTTTACATTGACCTAGTGACCTTCTTCCACATTTTTGAAGGTACAGGCTTCAAATTTGGACCACATGCATAGTTCTGTGTTCCGAAATAAAATTTGACCTTGATTTTGACCTAGTGACCTACTTTCACATTTCTCGAGCTACAGCCTTCAAAATTGGACCACTTGCATAGTTTTGTGTCACGAAATGAACTTTGATCTTAAGATTGACCTAGTGACCTACTTTCACATTTCTGTAGCTACAGGCTTCAAATTTAGACCACATGCATAGGATTGTGTACCGAAACAAACTTTGACATTGACCTAGTGACCTACTTTCACATTTCTCAAGCTACAGCTTTCAAATTTGGACCACTTGCATAGTTTTTTGTACCAAAATAAACTGTGACCTTAAGATTGACCTAGTGACCTACTTTCAAATTTCTCAAACTACAGCCTTCAAACTTGATGCACATGCATAGTTTTGTGTACAAAGAACTTTGTCCTTGAAATTGATCTAGTGACCTACTTTCACATTTCTCAAGCTACAGCTTTCGAATTTGGACCACATGCACAGTGTTGTGTACAGAAATGAAATTTGACCTTGAGCTAGTCAGTTAGTCTTGAAATTTGGAACACTCAAAAATGGAACATTGGTGGGCGCCAAGATCACTCTGTGATCTCTTGTTTGTATTCCGGAAAGGGGTATGATCCCTCGTGCCACCCGTAAGGTTCGAAGAGGTATGCATTGCTGGATCAGACATACGGGAGGCAAGGGCTTGGCCCCTGTGAATATTCGCGTGATGCGATCCCAAAGATGAACTCATTTCTATAGATATAACTTAGCATTTTATTTTTATAGAAACTACTTACGTCTTTCAACTAAACTTTAAATTGCAAATACAGTTTATGTACGAGTTGTGCGTATTTGACGTATATAAAGATACCCCATTAAAAAGTGCCTAGATAGCTTCCTGCATATGTTCTCAAAGACCTTCTTCAATTTAAGGCTTTGATACATTTTGTTCTGCTATAATTATCTCATACTACAAAGTATGAGAAAACATATGCTTTCTTAAATAACAAATAAATAAAATTAAGATGTTGCTGTTTCAAAACCATGACTTACATGTAGATTACTTAAATCATATTGTGTCAGTTTGTATCAATCAATATGTGTTCAATGTATGTATTTTTTTGTTAATTTTTTAGAATTTCATAACATTCTAAAGGTTATTTATTCAAATCTTGAAAAGATGTCATTGTAGAGCAGTATTCCATATTTTACTGATATTATCATATCTCACAAGCTTACAAGCTTACAACTGAACATAAAATGTCGAAGACATTATTACGTATGTTGTATATTAATCATTTTTACATTCTCTTTTTACAAGAAAATGACTAGCAAACAGTTAATAAGTTTAAATCAATATTTTATGTAATTGCTAAAGAAATATTCTATTAAATGCTGTTTTAATCTTCGAATTTAAATTTCAGCCTGTTTTAGTTACTTTTATCAAACATATGTATACTTAAAGATCGAACCGTGTCATAATGTGAAAATGATATACATGTATTTTCATCATTTACTGATTACCCACACCAGTTATGTAACTGCGTTTTACTAATGTCGGTATATATGACACATTCTATTCATGTAATAGTTCTTTTTCACGTATTTTTTCCGTCAAGAAAAAAAAAAACAATTTGCACATTAAACAAGGAGTTGCGTTCAATAAACGCTTGATGCCCCCGGTGGCATTCTTGTCGATACAAAGCAACCTAAGTCCAAAACGAGGTCAAGTTCAAGGTCACGGTCAAACTGAGGTCAGGTGATGTCTGAAGATGAGGAATGGTCACAGGTTACATCTGCATTAGTATCAAGTCATTCTAGTTAGGGTATTGATGCTAGACGAAACGGTCCGATTTGGTTAACCTCGTACGGACGGACGAACGAACGGATGAACGAACGGACGGACGGACAGGACAATCACTATATGTCTCCCGCATCAGTAGATGCCGGGGGCATAAAAACCTGTACCTTTACTTAATATGAATATTAAAGTATTACATTTTATGTAAGTGTACATAGATTTACCCCACCCACTAAGCTGTTTATTTAGCCCTTGATTGCTGGATTAACAGATAATAATTTAATTAAAAGTTGTCATGTCAAATACTTATGATAGTTTATGAAATTCTGAACATTATAAAGCATAAAACTTGCAAAATATAATCAAGTAATTAAAAGTGGTACAATTATTAAAAGAATGTATGTAAACAACAATTTTTCTGATCATTTTGCATGCAAAATCCATCATATTTTGTAAGAATTTATTTCAATTTAGTTAAAGATGAAATATACTTTGTTTTAATCTATTCTGCAACAGAAACTAGTATAAGACTAGGACGATGCCTTTAAATTTGAAATATATTGTCCAGTCAATATGTATAGTATGATTTTTAATTTTCGTCGGCCATACTGGCGGCCATCTTGAATTTGAGCACTTTGCCCACCATTTGCATTCTGGCATCAACTGGTTTTGGAAACTTAAGACTCTTACAAACATTTTGATATATAGTTTGCGATGTGCACATTCGTAGACCACCTACCCCCCATGGAAGTGAACTCGTTTGCGACAGTATTGGTTGCAACTGCAGATCACAGCATCAAGGCCCATAACTCTGACATGACTTGAATAATATTCCTATTTTATAGATAGAAAATCCATTTTTACTGACAAGTTTTAGTATTGTCAGTTGTGCTGTCTTGAGACATCTTTTGTTAATTGAGGCTTCAGAAACTTCAATAGCACTTTTGATTATAATAAAAAATAACATCATTGTATTAACCTATATTTCGCTACCAATTTTCACTGCTTTGGTTAAACAGTATTTCGTATGTAAGATTATTACTCCATAATCATGTAATTGAAAGAACCAGATGGTAATAAATTTGATATTGAATGCATTACTGCACTCAAGGACTGCACTCAAGGACTATGTACTTTAATGAGTGAGTAGGTACTAAATAAAAGGATGGTTAATGTTACATTCCCCACTTTGTTTTCTGTTAGAAATAACCTGGTGAACTTGTGTTTTCTGTTAGAAATAATACGGTGAACTGTTTGAACTAAAAATGATGTTATGTTTGTTACAGTTGCCACTGGTTTTCCTACTGGGCAGACACCTTTAAAGACACGTCTGGAAGAAATACGATTAGCTGTGGAGGATGGAGCACGTGAAATTGATATTGTTATTAACAGACAGATGGCGCTTACAGGGGATTGGAAAGGTAAGTGCAGGTAGAGCGTGTTAATTCTCTATGGATTCTGTTGCTTATGATGCTGTTTTTCAACAGCATTAAAGTCATGTGAAGAAAGTAATTAAATCTTAAGTGTTTTGTACTTTGATTTTTCCCAGCAAGTAACTGATAATTTTTCCACATGACAAAATGACAGGGATTTTTTGTTTGTAGTCAACTTATCATGGACTGTCATGGTAGCCTAGTGGTAGAGTGCCGGAGATCTTGGTTTCACTCCCTGGCCATGTCATACCAAAGATATGAAAAACGGCACTAGAAGATTCCTTGCTTGATATTCCAGTGAGACAGCACTATAAAGTTTGGCATTGTGCTCATTGCTACAAGTAGACACTGTTGATTTTATGACTGAAAAGGTGTTGATAAAGATGTTAAACTCAAATAGTGACACAAGTTATCAGTAAGCACATTTTGTCTTGACAGGGAATCGAACTTCATCCCCTTTTATCTGCACATTTTAAACCTTACATACAATGCTGCTTATACACACAAACATGTTTATAATTCCATAGATAGTGTATAACTATTGTTCATATTTTCTAATTTGAAATTTAGGCGTAATATATCTTTATTTATGTTGTATGTTTATGTCATATATATATAGGATTGTATGATGAGGTGAGAATGATGAGAGAGGCATGTGGGGAGGCACACATGAAGACAATTCTTGCCACAGGGGAACTTGGAAGTCTTGCTAATATCCACAAAGCCAGCATTGTCTGTATGATGGCAGGTAGGTTAGAATCCATGCGCTTGCTTTACATGGATTTTCTGGGAAAATTGAGAGATACAGATTTTAATACTTGAAGCAGCCTAAATACTTCCTTTAGAGACTTCTGTAATATGATTAAAGCAGCATTATGTCAAACACAGTAAAAAAATTTGCCTGTGGTAGTAAACGGTATTTGTAATGACATGTTATTGTATTGTAAATTATGTCAATAGATGACAAAATATTTTTCACAAGAACCTAAAGTCATGGCTGTAGCTTTGTTAAGGCACACTGCTCTGTCAATAAAGGTTATTATAATGTACAAGTATGCCTGAGGTACCTTAATGTAGGTCAGAGATTCTGGTTCCGTGCCAAGAGACTGGGTTCAAGCATCTGGAGAGCAAAAAGTTTGACTTTTGTCATCACTGACCCCCTTTTTAGCTCACCTGTCACAAAGTGACAAGGTGAGCTTTTGTGATCGTGCGGTGTCCGTCGTCCGTCCGTCTGTCCGTCCGTCCGTGCGTCCGTAAACTTTGCTTGTGACCACTCTAGAGGTCACATTTTTTGTGGGATCTTTATGAAAGTTGGTCAGAATGTTCATCTTGATGATATCTAGGTCAAGTTCGAAACTGGGTCACGTACCTTCAAAAACTAGGTCAGTAGGTCTAAAAATAGGAAAACCTTGTGACCTCTCTAGAGGCCATATATTTCACAAGATCTTCATGAAAATTGGTCAGAACGTTCACCTTGATGATATCTAGGCCAGGTTTGAAACTGGGTCACATGCCATCAAAAACTAGGTCAGTAGGTCAAATAATAGAAAAACCTTGTGACCCCTCTAAAGGCCATATTTTTCATGGGATCTGTATGAAAGTTGGTCTGAATGTTCATCTTGATGATATCTAGGTCAAGTTCGAAACTGGGTCACGTGCGGTCAAAAACTAGGTCAGTAGGTCTAAAAATAGAAAAACCTTGTGACCTCTCTAGAGGCCATATATTTCATGAGATCTTCATGAAAATTGGTTAGAATGTTCACCTTGATGATATCTAGGTCAAGTTCGAAACTGGGTCACGTGCGATCAAAAACTAGGTCAGTAGGTCAAATAATAGAAAAACCTTGTGACCTCTCTAGAGGCCATATTTTTCATGGGATCTGTATGAAAGTTGGTCTGAATGTTCATCTTGATAATATCTAGGTCAAGTTCGAAAGTGGGTCACGTGCCTTCAAAAACTAGGTCAGTAGGTCAAATAATAGAAAAACCTTGTGACCTCTCTAAAGGCCATATTATTCATGGGATCTGTATGAAAGTTGGTCTGAATGTTGATCTTGATGATATCTAGGTCAAGTTCGAAACAGGGTCATGTGCGGTCAAAAACTAGGTCAGTAGGTCTGAAAATAGAAAAACCTTGTGACCTCTCTAGAGGCCATACTTGTGAATGGATCTCCATAAAAATTGGTTAGAATGTTCATCTTGATGATATCTAGGTCAAGTTTGAAAGTCGGTCACATGCCCTCAAAAAGTAGGTCAGTAGGTCAAATAATGAAAAAACGTTGTGACCTCTCTAGAGGCCATATTTTTCATGGGATCTGTATGAAAGTTGGTCTGAATGTTGATCTTGATGATATATAGGTAAAGTTTGAAACTGGGTCAACTGCGGTCAAAAACTAGGTCAGTAGGTCTAAAATTAGAAAAATCTTTGACCTCTCTAGAGGCCATATTTTTCAATGGATCTTCATAAAAATTGATCTGAATGTTCACCTTGATGATATCTAGGTCAGATTAGAAACTGGGTCACGTGCAGTCAAAAACTAGGCCAGTAGGTATAAAAATAGAAAAACCTTTTTGACCTCTCTAGAGGCCATATTTTTCATGAGATCTTCATAAAATTTAGTGAGAATGTTCACCTTGATGATATCTAGGTAAAGTTCAAAACAGGGTCACGTACCTTCAAAAACTAGGTCAATAGGTCAAATAATAGAGAAACCTTGTGACCTCTCTAGAGACCATATTTTTCAATGGATCTTCATGAAAATTGGTCAGCATTTTTATCTTGATAATATCTAGGTCAAGATCAAAACTGGGTCACATGAGCTCAAAACCTAGGTCACTATGTCAAATAATAGAAAAAACGACGTCATGCTCAAAACTGGGTCATGAGGGAAGAGGTGAGCGATTCAGGACCATCATGGTCCTCTTGTTTAAGGCTTAATTATGTGTAAGAGCCATACGAAAGTCATCCAGTTTAGTTTTAAAGGTGGTGTTGCATGTTTTACACCAGATCCCAACACCTAGATTGTAGAAATATAAAGAAAATAAATATATATTTCTTCAAATAAAAAGGAGTAACAGTGTACACATAAACATAGGGCTTAGAGTTTTCAGGACCATAAATGCTTGAATTGTTTACCCTTCACTTCACTGATTTAAGACAGGCATTGTCGGATGTTTTAGGAAGCAATATATCTGGCCTGACAAAGGTCTTTTGTTGTGCAATACCAATCAAAAGTGATACCATCAAGTGCGTTTCAGCTGCCAGTTGTGCTAGAAAGTTGTACTGTAACTTTAGGGGATCATCCGACTTTAAAGGTGTCCAATGTCCATCTTCCACTTACATATTTTATCCTTGAATATTTACTTCAGATGAAGAAAATCCTCATCAAACACATTGAACTTTACTAAACATGTAAATTGATTGGGTGTGTTGAGTTACATTCATAATTCTAATATGCTCTTCTCTGTTAAAACACTCTTATGCTAGAATGACGTCACGTTAACGTGCAGTGACGTCAATGACTTTGTTGCGACCAAGAAAGGGCGCTACTATATTTCATCTACTGTTTTAGATTAAGGGCATATTAGAATCGAAATAATTTCTACCAAAACCGTATTTTAACACTATTTATACACTTGGGCGGTAATACATTGTACAAATAATTTCACTCGGGCTACGCCCTCATGAAATTATTACGCCCGACATATAACCGCCCATCGTGCATAAATAAGTGTTAAAACACTCTTTTGTTATAAATTATTTCTTAATTACATGTCATGCAGTAACAGTCAATTGTGTAAAAAAAACTTCCAGATTTTTTAGTGGTACTACACATAGATAATTATTGTTACATGTATTGAGAATAAGTGTGTGCTTTTTTAAACGTTATGCATAGTAATGTTAATTTATTACATAAACATATGTATTGTGTGTTATGAACTATGTGTAGAAATTGTTTATATTTTCTGATATGAAATTTGGGTCTAGTAATACCTTTAACCATCATGAAAAACAGCAATTTAACAGAGGATTTTTGTCATTTCAGGGGCTGACTTCATTAAAACATCAACAGGGAAAGAAGGGGTGAATGCCATCTTACTGGTAGCACTGGTGATGGTGAGAGCTATAAGGGAATACTTTGAAAGGACAGGTCACAAGGTATGACTAGGATTATTAAGGCTTTTACAGTAAAGACTGCCTTAGCGACCCCTTGCTTTCAGTGACTTTCTGTCTACAGTGACTCTTTTTATTTCCTCCCGAAGCATTTCATGTTAAAATTGGCTTGTTTCTAGTGACCCCCTGTCTGATGCGTACAGCAACCATGATTTCTTTGCCCCGAACCACGACTTCAGACATTTATAACGACTTTTTGACCCACCCTCTCAAAGGGAGAAAACTGCTCCAGTACAAATCACGGAGTGTGGTTCTCAATCTTAATAACTGCATCACCATCTTAACGATGAAAATAAAGTGAAGCAGACTGAAAGCTCCTTTAAAACATTCCATGTTTTATCAGAGTGCTTAAAGGTCCTTAATAGAATGCTAAGTAGAACATGTGTTATTTGCCTTAAACCAAGTCCGTCCTAGTCAGATTGTGTAATATACTATAGAGATTCCCTGTCTACAATGACCTTTGTGAAGTTCTCCGAAGGTTGGTCACTGTAGACAGTCTTTACTGTATCAAGTTAGAAATAGGACCAGTGGCATAAGGGAGTGTTGAGGAGGGATGTGGATATAGTGAGATGACCAAGAATGTTTGATAATCACAGTTTGAATTAACATATAATATAAAGAGTGGAAGCCCAATCATTTGAGCACTAGACTGTAAAAAGAAAGGACAAATGAGCCGCGCCATGACAAAACCAACATAGTGGGTTTGCGACCAGCATGGATCCAGACCAGCCTGCGCATCCGCGCAGTCTGGTCAGGCTCCATGCTGTTCGCTTTTAAAGCCTATTGGAATTGGAGAAACTGTTAGCAAACAGCATGGATCCTGACCAGACTGCGCGGATTCGCAGGCTGGTCTGGATCCATGCTGGTCCCAAAGCCACTATGTTGGTTTTCTCATGGCGCGGCTCAAAATGTTTAGAGTTGGATCCCTTGATGAATGTTCTTTGTGACAGTTTGACTAAAAACTTATAAGATATCCCTAAATGATGTACTGTTTTGTAAATTGCCTTGATTTTGTGATAATTTATTACTTTGGAAGTAAGTGTTATGTATTGAGGTTATAAGATGTGTTGCAGTGTTACCAGTTAGTATGAGTGATTCTGCCTTTACGACCAGTGAAGATCATGATCAGCCTGCACATCCATGCAGTCTGATCATGATCTGCACTGTTTGCCATTCAGTCAGTATTTTTTGGTAAGTACCCCTTTTAACAGTTAATGGTACTGTCCAAATTGAAAGATTGACAAGTTCATTATTGAAATTTAGCAGGGTAAGGGTTAAATAGGTTTAGGTTAGTCTGTTGCAGGAAAAAACAGATGACAGGTTCTGTGAATGTCTGTTTCAGGTTGGGTTCAAACCAGCTGGAGGGATCAGGTCTGCCAAGGATGCTTGCACTTGGTTGTCGCTGATGAAAGAAGAGCTGGGGGATGAGTGGACCACGCCTGCTCTCTTCAGAATAGGGGCCAGTAGTCTACTGATTGATATTGAACGACAGCTCTTCCACTTTGTGTATGGAAGATATGCTGCTGCCCATGAAATACCTATGTCATAATTACGTTTGAAAAAAGTTCAGAATCACACATACGAAGAAGAATTGAGATGTCCAGCATCAATAATTTTGATATATTTTAGTATTTGAATATTTATGAAATTAGTTTTTAATGCTAGCTTTGTTTTTGTCAGGGACGTTGATGAGATAGCTAATGTGATATTTACATTTTCATTCACTGCTATTGAGGTTTTCGCTACCTTTTTAGCTCATCTGATTTTTTGAAAAAAAATGATGAGTTATTGTCATCACTTGAGCAGTTGTGACGTCGGCGTCGGCGTTGCCTGGTTAAGTTTTATGTTTAGGTCAGCTTTTCTCCTAAACTATCAAAGCTATTGCTTTGAAACTTGGAATACTTGTTCAACATCATAAGCTGACCCTGTATAGCAAGAAACATAACTCCATCTTGCTTTTTGCAGGATTTATGGCCCCTTTTGTACTTAGAAAATATCAGATTTCTTGGTTAAGTTTTATGTTTAGGCCAACTTTTCTCCTAAACTATCAAAGCTATTGCTTTGAAACTTGGAATACTTGTTCACCATCATAAGCAGACCCTGTACATCAAGAAACGTAACTCCATCTTGCTTTTT
This sequence comes from Mercenaria mercenaria, assembly GCF_021730395.1. Lineage (NCBI taxonomy): Eukaryota > Metazoa > Mollusca > Bivalvia > Venerida > Veneridae > Mercenaria > Mercenaria mercenaria. Next base: position 22,658,617 of record NC_069364.1, on the reverse strand, counting down.
GCAAGAATTATTGCCCCTTTTGGACTTAGAAAATCAGTTTTCTTGGTTAAGTTTTATGTTTAGGTCAGCTTTTATCCTAAACTATCAAAGCTATTCCTTTAAAACTTGCAACACTTATTCACCATCATAAGCTGACCCTGTACAGCAAGAAACATAACTCCATCCTGCTTTTTGCAAGATTTATGGCACCTTTTGGACTTAGAAAATATCAGATTTCTTGGTTAAGTTTTATGTTTAGGCCAACTTTTTCTCTTAAACTATCAAAGCTATTGCTTTAAAACTTGCAGCTCTTGTTCACCATCATAAGCTGACCCTGTACAGCAAGCAACATAACTCCATCCTGCTTTTTGCAATAATTATTGCCCCTTTTGGACTTAGAAAAATCATTTTCTTGGTTGAATATTATGTTTAAGTCAACTTTTCTCATAAACTATCAAAGCTATTGCTTTAAAACTTGCAACAGTTTTTCACCATCATAAGTGGACACTGTATATCAAGAAACATAACTCTATCTTGCTTTTTGCAAGAGTGATGGCCCTTTTTAGACTTAGAAAATCATGGGTAGGACAATATTTCTATTATACAAAAAAAATCAGATGAGCGTCAGCACCCGCAAGGCGGTGCTCTTGTTATACTTAGGTTTTATTTGAATTTTCTTAAATATGAAGGAAAAAAGCAGTTGTTAATATGACTTAATTTGTCTTTACAGTATTAGCTCACCTAAGCTTTGTTAAGCAATCAGTATGAAAAGAAACTACAGAATTTCTTCTTATGTATCATATGCTGGATCTTTACCATATGGCTTGACCATTTTTCGAGCTGAAAATAGAAAACTTTAAAACAACTTCTTCTCATTAACCACTTTATGGATGTTCACAAAACGTGTAGATAATCTTTGTATGGACCTTTCAAATAGAAGTTGCAAAATGATGCAAGTTGAAAATCTGGCTAAATTTGAACCATGAGTGACTTTTGGCTGCTTTTGCCCTCTTGTTTAAATACATGTAGATACACTTAGTTTAAATAAAAGCAATGCATTAATTATAAATCTGAGGTCTGTAAATTACCTGTTAGTCAAGAAAACTTTACTGAAAGATCAAAATGCATTTTTGAAAACAGCTATAAGTGTTCAATATTCAAACTGCTTCTGTTGACATGCTCATGCTAGAGATAATTAGAATGATTCTTAGCTTTTGAAAAGAAAAATAAATCAAGCAAAGCAATGGCATGGACCATTTAAACATGTGTTCACTCAGGATTTATACTTGTCCCAAAATCTTAAATTTGGTATGGTGATATTATTTCATAGATTGCATGAATTTTTACTTTCCCATTGCAAACAAGTAGTTAAACACAGGAGTATTTCAATAGAAATATAAAACAAGGTCATATTTTCCTGTTACATAGTGATATATTATAATTTACACATTGTTATTAAGCGGATGGTACTTTCTTGCACTTTTGAATAGACTACAGAAATAACATTCCAAGTTAAAAAATTCCACTCGATAGGAACATATATATTATTCAAGATTTCTGTAAAATATGGAGGATGTCTATATTTTTAGAAGGTGGGAAAATCTCCATGAAAGAGAAATATATTCTCCTATTACTTATGATGTCAAATATATTTGCCTTTTTTGTGTTAAATTCCCCAGAAAGTAACTTTGTTACTTTGTTATTTTTTATAATGATACAGTGTTTGTACCGTCCTTACTTACACCTCTGTATTAGTTATGTATGAGGGATGTTCAGTAAATACCTGAAAAAGTACCCTCACTTCACATATCATGAAGATTTAGTGAAACTGTTATAAAATGTAGATAAGGGAATGTTAAGTTGATATGTCAAAATGGTTTTCTTTGGACAGGTATGTTAGCATCATGTGATGCATTTTGGCCAATATTTGTCTTTTTTCCTACTTTGCATTGCTAAAACATTATTTTGTAACTAATTTTTTTTCCATGTTGTGTTGTCCCAAGTCTAGTGATTATTTACCTGAAATTTAAGTGTTACACCAATAAGGTCAAATTATAGATAAAACATTATTAAAAATGTTTTGGCAGCATATTGTATGGGTTATCACCTGAAAATCAGTGTTTAACAGAAGTTGTGTTTTGAATCCAAAATCACAGAGAGACCCTTGGAAACGATAAATAGATGATGTTTGTGAATTTAAGTATTCACATTCATTATATTCTAATCTATAATATGGTCAAATTGGACAAGAAGTAAAGATTTAAGGACACTTGTTCAGGTAATTTTGAACACCCCTCATATATTTTTTAAAAAAATAGATATTATGTTCAAGGAAAACGGGATAACTAACAAGTGTTCATTAAATGTGTCATAGTTTTTAATCATGGTGGTCTATCCTACTTGGATTTTTGTCTAAGAAATAAGATTTTGATTTTCATGTTTTAGAACCGGTGTTGTATTTTTGTTTAGTTTAGATATAAATATATCTAATAAATAGTTCCAGCTAAGTTTGTAATTATTGATGTACCAGTATTGTTATTATAAAGGAAGTAATATCTTTGATGAGGAATATGCTTGGAACTAAGACATTTCTATTTAAACTAAAATAGAGTTGTAATGTATATTTTGTTTTCTGTTTTAAACTATTACACTAACTGTAAGAAGATTGTGTTTTGAGGATTTTAAGTTCTAGCCCAAACTATCTGATGATGTCTTCAGAAATGAACATTCAATGTACATTTCTTAATTTGTACACATTTCATTTTTTTTGTGGAAAAGCAAAAAAGAAGAGAAATAAGAAAAATGAACAAAGATGTGTATAACTCAGACATTTTTTGCAGTGATATCACCTGTTTTTGTACATTATTGTTTATCTTACATGTAATTGTTTGGTTTTAAATTTTGTTTCTGATTTATTTAGTGCTATGTGTTATAAAATTTTGTTTAGTTACACGTTATACGTGACTGCTTTCTGTAAAGTGGCAGATAGATAAAAGTATGTTCCTTATAACATGTGCTACATATTTAGGTCTTTAAGGGAGAGTATTGAAAACAGGCGCATGAAGTACTTTGTATATGCACGTTTATATATTGTAATACAAGGAAATAGTGGAAATAGTTTAAATTTTTAACCTGTTTGGTACATAAATTGTTTCTCAGTATCAGCATTATATTTTAATGTGATTGGCATATTATAATCGCTGTTAGAGAATAGTTTCAAAAATACGTCTTTTAGCAAAAAAGTACTCTATGGGTATTTGCTTTAAAAAGGGCCATTTGCTTAAATTGTTAAAGATCTATTTTTTTTGCCACTTGAAAAGCTAGTCTTTTGTGATTAAGAAATTAAGAAATTGGATCTCTATACCATGTATCCAGGGTCTCAAGTATAAACCCTGTAATGATACAATGAATGTAATGCTAACAAATTTTAAGCATTGCTTCTGCTATATTTCTAAAATGGACTGGTCCATCATTCAATTTGGACAGTATTACTTATTATTCAAAGGGGTGTTCACTGAAAATTTATTGACTGAATAGCGAACAGTGCAGACCATGATCAGACTGCATGGATGTGCAGGCTGATCATGGTCTGCACTGGTCGCAAAGGCAGAATCACTTGCCGCCAACAGGCTAAAATTTAATATTAGCTGTATTTTCAAATGTTAATGAATATGCATGTAATGGATTTGCATTGATTTATCTTTACCTCTTAATGATGCTGTATCTAATGCAATTAGCCAGATGAAATGTCATATTTAGATCCAATCAAATCAATTTCTTCTCCTAGATTGAGATTATTCAAACAGGTCCCGTCACATAAACCCATTGCCAGGTCACAGTAAAATCTATGAAAAACATTGTTCTTCCTACTAATACTTAGACAGGGGTGGATACTGATCATTGATCATGCTTCTCTATTCAGTCCAACTAATTCTTGTAAAACTGACTAACCATAGATGACTTGAACTACTTGTCCTAGAACATATTTCCATTGACCAGTCAAGTTCAAACTAAAGCTTTTAGAGTTTTATTTTATTAATTTGAAATTTTCACACCCATAATCAGACAGTTACTTTACTTCACATGATTTATTTGCACAAGATTAGGTATAATCACAGATGTATTGCTTTTTGTACAACTTAAAAAATTTGAGCTGCACCATGGGAAAATCAACATAGTGGCGTTTGTGACTAGCATGGATCCAGACCAGCCTGTGCAGCCGTGCAGTCTGGTCAGGATCAATGCTGTTCGCTTTCAAAGCCTATTGCAATTAGAGAAACTGTTAGCGAACAGCATGGATCCTGTGCTGGTCACAAACGCACTTTGTTGGTTTTCTCATGGCGCGGCTCAAATGTATTTTTTTGTACAATTGAAAAATAATCTCGAGAGAATCTCATTTTTATTCTTTACCACATTATAATTATATGACCCATACTGCCCTTTATGTAAACTTGTACTTGATTTTGGATTGAATAAAAAATTATCATTTAAATACTGCTCAACAGAAATCTGAAGTTATACTTGCCAGAACAAAATGTCAGGTACTTTTGTGCCAAATAACTACCTGATTTGTCTAGTCTTTTATCTCAATCAGCCATTGTAGTTGCATTTACATGTAAATTTATTGTAGGCCATTTATATTCACAAATATGTCAAGACTTAAGAGTACTTGTAAATTTATGTTAGGTGATGCTTTACATGTTTACATTAAATGAGCCGTGCCATGAGAAAACCAACATAGTGGCTTTGCGACCCGCATGGATCCAGATCAGCTTGCGCATCCGCGCAGTCTGGTCAGGATCCATGCTGTTCGCTAACAGTTTCTCCAATTCCAATAGGCTTTAAAAGCGAACAGCATGGAGCCTGACCAGACTGCGCAGATGCGCAGGCTTGTCTGGATCCATGCTGGTCGCAAAGCCACTATGTTGGTTTTGTCATGGCGCGGCTCATTTCATGTTTCTTTAGGCTTTACTTAAACCACTGAATGTATATAAAATAATAAGAGGAAAGGTCTAGGTAAAATTTTATTTAATTTTATATTGAAAGCAGAGCATTTTAGAAAATGTCAGAAACTCAAGGTAACAGCGATTTCAGGTACAAGAATCTTTACATTTCAGTCTCTATCACTAGTGGTTTATACATGTATCTGTCAGGTATGTTGCATGTCTGACTATTTGTCCTATAGTCAGCTGATCATATTTACCATCAATCTTCGTACATCACTCCAAAATGAAAATGTATTGAATGTTTAAATTATAGATAAAAGACGATCAGTATTGTAGTGTTAAGAGACTTCCACTAGAATCAGAAGGGCATTTTAGTCTAGATACTGCTTACAGACAGTTTAAGAATAATTAAGACATTGGTGTATCATGTTAAAGAATGTTGGATATTGAGGCTTAAGATCTTTAAGCATGATCCTTCAATTGTGGTAGACAGCTAAATATCCTAAGTATATAGATCTAATTGTCATCATTTATTAAATAATTTGCATTTTATTGTGCAAGAATCAGGGCCTCATTATCCAGTTGTTGAAATGTATTTGTTTCATTGTTAAAGGATATTGGTTTATTGCTAGATGCATTATATTACATGATTTTATTATATAGATGGAATAAAAGAAAAACAAGACCTAGTGTGCTTGTAGTATAAATTAATCTACCCGTGCCCGACTCGCCACACACATTCTCCACATAACCATGTTATTTACAATTTCAGCTACAGCACCAGTTAGCTCCCTAGATTAGAATGTTTATTCTGGCATACCTTAGTAGTAGTTTCAGGTGGTTTCGAAATGTTTCACTAGTGCTTGAAAATTCGCCTTGCACCCAGTGGCGTAAGATGACACGTGTTGTAGTTGAAGCATTATTTCATTGTTGTTGCCATTTATGAATGAATTCATGGTTTATGAATGTTTAAATTCATTTGATGCTGTAAGAAAAAATATTTAAAGATTAAATTCTGTGTAAAGTCGCTGACTTCAAATCACTTGCCCCACAACAATGTAGGTTCAAGCCCTGCTTGGGGCGTAGATTTTTTTCATGTGAGGAAGCCAGGTGGCTTACGAAATGTCGGTGGTTCTAGCCAGGTGACCCCTCGTGATGACAAAATGCCAGGAGGGGCACCTGGGGTCTTCTTGCACCATGAAAAGCATGACCTACAGGTTACAACACACTAAATAGCTGTTCTTTCTTCTATATGAAATTGACATATTTCCAAAGGCTGCAGAACACATCAGGACCCATTTTAAATGTTTGTAACTTACATTTTCTTGAAAAATATTGTCGGTACTGAATAAAAATCAAAAGGAAAGTGTTGATCATGTTTGATGCAAGAAAACTATTTTCAGTCAAACACAAACTGCAAAATCAGCTAAATAATGAGACTCCAAACTGTAGTGGTGGTGTATAATCTAAGTTTCCGTTACAAATTCTGCATCTGCAACCAGTAAAACACATATATTCTGTCACCACAAAACGAGCTTTTTGAACTGTATTGGAATCACTTTGTCCTATCATTCTGTGTTTAAGTTTTCAAGTTTGACACAACTTAGCAGAACTTGATGTAAGTCGATAGTAACTGCATTGAAGATATATGGAGCATAAAAACCATAACTCATTTTATAATGATTTTAGAATCATTACTCTGTGTACTTTAAAACTTTAAGGCAATTACTTTCAACCATTTGAAGGTAATTTAATGTAACTTTATAACATGTACATTTTTGTAAATGTATACACTTTTTGTACTTATGTTTAAGACAATTACTGAAGACATTTCCGATAATTTTTTTCAATGGAGAGATTATATTTTACGTAAATCTGCATAGATATATACTCTGTCAATTTCAGGCAATCATTTGGGTATGTCATCATGTCTGTTTTTAGCTTGACTATTCAAAGAATAGTCTAGCTATTCTACTCACCCTGGCGTCGGCGTCGGCGTCACACCTTGGTTAAGTTATTGCATGCAAGTACATACAGCTATCATTTAAAGGCATATAGGTTTGAAACTTATTTTTTTCTTTTTATAGGTCAATTGCCAACCTAACTGGGTCAAGTTCCATAACTCTGACATGTATTTTGAGCAAATTCTAATGCAGATATTGAATTGAAACTTCACATGTGTCTTCGGGGTAATGAAACTAGTTGAGAGCACCAAGTCCCATAATTCTGACCTTCATTTTGGCCAAATTATGCCACCTTTTGGACTTTAAAAAATTCTGGTTCAAGTTTTGCGTGCAAGTACATACAGCTATTACTAAAAGGCATATAGATTTTAAACTTATTTTTCTTCTTCTAGATAAATTACCAACCTCACTGGGTCAAGTTCCATAACTCTGACATGTATTTTGGGCAAATTATGCCCCCTTTTGGACTTAGAAAATCCTGGTTAAAGTTTTACATGCAAGTTCCTTTCTCCAAAACTAATGCAGATATTGAATTGAAACTTAATATCTGTCTTTGGGGTTATAAAACTAGTTGATAGCATCAAGTCCCATATTTTTACTCTGACCTCATTTTAGCCAAATTATGCCCCCTTTTGGACTTAGAAAATCCTGGTTAAAGTTTTGCGTGCAAGTACATACAGCTATTACCAAAAGGCATATAGATTTTAAACTTAATTTTTCTTTTTCTAAATCAATTACCAACCTCACTGGGTCAAGTCCCATAACTCTGACATGTATTTTTTTTGGACTTAGAAAATCCTGGTTAAAGGTTTACATGCAAGTTACCATCTCCAAAGCTTATGCAGATACTTAATTGAAACTTTACGTGTCTTTGGGGTTATAAAACTAGTTGATAGCATCAAGTCCCATAACTCTGACATTCATTTTAACCAAATTATGCCCCATTTGGACTTAGAAAATCCTGGTTAAAGTTTTGCGTGCAAGTACATACAGCTGTTACTTAAAGGCATATAGATTTGAAACGTATTTTTTCACTTTCTAGATCAATTACCAACCTCACTGGGTCAAGTTCCATAACTCTGATATGCGTTTTGGTCAAATTATGTCCCTTTTTGAACATAAAACTCTTGATATTTAACATTTTGGGTAATAATTTCCTGCTTCTGGGGCAATATTTCGAATAGTCGAGCTTGGCTGTTTTACAGACAGTTCTTGTTAACCTTTACCCTGCTAAATTTCTAAAATGAACTGGTCCATTATTCAATTTGGGCTGTGCCATTTTTAGCTCACCTGTCACATAGTGACAAGGTGAGATTTTGTGATCACCCTTCATCTATCGTCAGTCCGTGCGTCCGTGCGTCAACAATTTCTTGTCTGCACGATAGAGGTTTCATTTATGAATTTATTTTAATCAAACTTGCACACAACTTGTATCACCGTAACATCTCGGTTCCCTTCTTGAACTAGCCAGATCCCATTATGTGTTCTAGAGTTATGGCCCCTGAAAGGACCAAAATTAGCTATTTTGACCTTGTCTGCACAATAGCTGCTGTATTTATGATTTTATTTTTACCAAACTTGCACACAACTTGTATCACCATAAGATCTCAACAGATGGACTTTGACAATCAGTGAAGATACATATTGACTGAATTTATGACAAATTACCTCCCTTTATTTTTTCTCTAAATGAATACACATTAGCAACTTCTAATGAGATTGGTTTGAAACCTTATTCTTGTCTTCAATGGTAAGAAATAGTCATATTAGATAATTCTTGATTGAACATTTATCGATATGAATACTTTACTAATATATTGTTGTATAGGCTTGTACTCTGTACTCTGTACATGCATATACCAATGCATGATTACCTCCCCTGATTTTAATAAAAATGGATTTATCTCGGTAAATATTTATAGAACTCAACTGAACATTCATTATTGTCTTTAGTTGGACTGAGGCAATCAGGGTAGAAAGCTATGGGCTGATTTTATGTCAAATTACTTCCCTTTGTTTCAAATTAAAATGGTTGTATCTCAGTAACCAATGAAGATACTGATTTGAAATGTCATTTGTGCCATCAGATGGACTCGGACAATCAGGGTAGATACCTTTTGACTGAATTTATGACACATTACCTCCCTTTATTTTATGTAAATGAATACATATCAGCAGCATCTAATGAGATTGGTTTTAAATGTTATTTAAGTCTTCCAGGGAAAGGAATAGTCATGTTAATACAAAAATGCAGCATTTGAGCATACGACCCGCAAACTTGGTATGGAAATTGGCCCTGACTAGGTCAAAAGTGACTGTACAAGATAATGTTTATCCTGATGATATTTAATGTGTATGCCTATGTGCTCTATGTCAAAACTTGATCATAATTATCATTTTGAGCAATGGTACTCAGGTAAGTGATACAGGGCCATCATGGCCCTCTTGTTTAGATTTACTTTAGGAAAATGTCTTTAGTTGGACTTAGGCAATCAGGGTAGATAGCTATGGACTGATTTTATGCCAAATTACCGCACTTGGTTTCGAATTAAAATGGGTGTATCTCAGTAACCAATGAAGATACTCATTTGAAATGTCATTTGTGCCATCAGATGGACTCGGACATAACTTTTGACTGAATTTGTGACAAATTACCTCCCTTTATTTTATGTAAACGAATATATCTCAGCAGCATCTAATGAGATTGGTTTTAAATGTTATTTAAGTCTTCCAGGGTAAGGAATAGTCATATTTGTACAAAAATGCAGCATTTGAGCCTAGGACCCTCAAACATGGTATGGAAATTGGCCTTGACTATGTCAAAAGGGACTGTTACAAGAAAATGTTTATCCTGATATTTAATGTGTATGCCTATGTGCTCTGTGTCAAAACCTGATCATAATTATCATTTTGAGCAATGGTACTCAGGTGAGAGATACAGGGCCATCATGGCCCTCTTGTTTAGATTTACTTTAGGAAAATGTCTATTTTTGGTATATACTTTTCAGCTGGCAGTTTCTAAGCGCAGGACAAAGATGACAAACGAAAGAGGAGTCACCACATGGGAATAAAAATCTTTTTTTTTTTCAGAGATGAAAGTTCCATTTCTTCTCCATAAAGAATTAACTATGGGTATTACAAGTTGAAAAGTACAAGAATAAAAAGTTTAAACGTTATTTCTAAATAAGTCAAGATGGATCTTTAAATTAAAGTGACTGAACATATGGAATGAAAGGTTATCGAGGTCTAATCTACGTCTTCTTTTATACACTTACTCTGCCAGATTGGTCACGTTTTGAAAATTAGGTTAAGCCTTAAATGTAGTGGAAACATTTTGGACAATGTTGTAGCGCGATAAGCAACAAAACAATGAATAATTCATCACCCCATATCAATTTTAAGCAGGTCATCTGGAGCTGCCATTAACGGAATATATCTATGCGAGTGCCTGTGTCCGTCCGTCCGTCCGTCCTATAAATATAATGCGACAGCTCAAAGTTGTTTTGAACGTAATACCAACGTTCTATTAATGTGGAAATTTTATACATATATATTTTAGGTCGGTTGAGAAGCAAGTCCAACGACTTATATTATCTACCCTCGACACCAATCCATCACTACGAGGGTATGAGAGAAGGAAAGTCAGTCTCTCATCCAATCAAATGATCTACTGGTATCATTTTCACGTCTTTGGTATGACGCGGCCAGGGATCGAACGCTAGGCTTTATAAATGTGGCAAGGCAATACGAGATGTTAAACCTCGATGCAAAAATTACGGTTGCTGTGGCAATAAGATACGTAAAGACACAACACAAAGCTTTCACGGTCAAACAATGTATAAAACGAAAGATCATAGCTATTTTCTATCAAACAGTTATCATCAATGTCAAATTACTGCATTTCTTTACATATTGCTTTTAAAAGAGCTCTTTCAGTATGAAATACACCGATTTTCCTAGGGAAAAGGTCGTTTTTGTGGGAAGAAGTTTCCCATGGAAAAAAAGTATTAATTTTTTATTTCAATTAAAAAATATAAAATAATCAAACTAATCTTATTGGGTTAGTGGATTTGCTGTGGAATGTGCGTGCTCGTTTGTACTGACAGGCGCTTTGCCGTAATTGGTCTGGTATATTGTGGTGGTGATTTAGTTCGTATAAATTCTCTCTACTATATAATGATTTATAATGCGAAGTATAGGAAAGTCAACTGTTCTGAATTTAATTATATACCTTAATGCAAACTATCTGTATATATTCAACGTATCCTCGAGATCTAGTTAACTTTCAGAGAGAGAAAATATAGCTTCTTTGGCCCCAATTAGTTAAAAAGACTAACTTAGTGAATGTCACTACTGACTTGTGAGACATGGAAACAGAGATTTGAGTATATATGCAGATGTTGAACCAGTACGAATGTGTAGTACAATTCGGGTATGTGTATAAATTAGCATCGAAACCAGTGACTATTCTGTGGCATGTGCGTGCTCGCTTGAACAGATAGGCGCTTTGCCGTAATTTGTCCGGTATATTATGCTGGTGATTTAACGGTTCGTATAAGTTCTCTCTCTCTCTCTCTCTCTCTCTCTCTCTCTCTCTCTCTCTCTCTCTATATATATATATATATATATATATATATATACACACACATACACACACCATATCTTAAAATTATTTCCTTTTCGCAATGTATTCAATGTATTTAGCGTTCTTTTCATTTGAAAAATGACGTCACAGCACTTTCGCGCAAAATACAAAGACTGTTAAATCTTTTTATGGCAGTCGATTAAACATTATATCCTCTCATAAACTTTCATTTTAAGTGGCCCCTTTCCAGATCCTCGTGACAAAGTTTCTTATCTGAAGGTAACACAATAAATATGTGACTTTTAGACTAGATTTAGTACAAGAAAAGCGACTTCTACAAAACATGTTTAGGACAATTGTACTGACTATTTCGTGTGTTTCATTAGTAACAGCTATTTCGTGGAGTGATTGTTGTGAGTAGTCTTTAATATTTTGCTCTTAGTTTATAATAATTTATTTTACCTAGAGTATGCTTATTTTGACCACACTCGTGTCCGCTTTAAGGAAAAAAATACCAGTACTGGTGTCATATGAGAAGGCGAGTTCAGCGGCCGACACCTTAACCACTAGACCCCCGCTCCCCTTATTTTGCTTTTAAAGCTATGTATTGTGGACGCAACTTGACCCCGATGGTTGACCTTTGCATTATAATACATAATGAGGCACAGCCTATTATTGAAAAGGAGTGTGCGTAAAACACGAGCTACACGAAAAAAGGAAATATAAATTTATGTAAATATAAATTAGTGTATTTGAAAGTTTTAAATGATCAAATGTAAGTATATATACTTTGATACTGCGATGTATACAAACTTATTCAATATAAATATACATGGCTACCCTAAGCACCCTTGATTACTATTATTATTAGGTTATTTAACATTGTTCTGTACAATACGGAGATATATTTGGACGAGTACCCAGCTGAGAAAACCATATTGGACGAGCCGCTAGGCGAGTTTAATATGGTTTTCTCAGCTGGGTACGAGTCCAAATATATCTCGTATTGTACAGTACAATGTTAAATAACCTTTTTATTCTATATCTATTTTATCTTACTATAATAATAGTTTAAATTAAAAATGTTTCACTGAATATTGTATTCCTGCCTTTTCTAGTTTTTCCCAGCTTGGTATGAGTGCAAATATATATTATACAGAACAATGTTAGACCTTAAATAACCTTTTTATTCTATATTTATTTCACTTCATACGTAATATACGTAATTCATTGAATGCTGTTTTTTGCTGCGTATCATCATTAAAAAAAGTATATGGTGCAACTTCCCTACAACAGCCATTCGGCGATTTGGGTGGTAATAATACTTGGCTGGGATATTATGCCCATAAACATTGTCAGCAAGTTTGGTGAAGATCGGATGAAAACTGTTCGACTTAAAAGAGCGGACATGGCTAAATTCCCCGTTTTTCGAGTAATTCAAGGACTATAATCAAAGAGTGCCTGGTACAATTTGGCTGGTTAACGAAATTGGCCGAGATGTAATGCCCACAAACATTGTCAGCAAGTTTGGTGAAGATCCGACGAAAACTGAATTATAGAGCAGACATGTTTTGGATGCTGACCGCCCGTCCGCTGCCATTCATACTCTTCTCCATTTTGTTTCTTAACCGTTAAATAAAAACTGCTGAGGTAGCTATTCAGACAGTCAAGGCCGATACCAATTTCTAGGTTTCGTCCGGAACGGCTTCTTTTAGCGACTTTTCAAATATTCCAAAATCTATTACTTCATCCGATTTACATTCGGAACATTTTCACGCGTTTCGGGCTTTATCGTATGTTTAACATGGGACTGTTGAACCGTCCAAATACAGAAAATACAGGATTTTTTGTACGCGCGTGCGTCCAAATACAGAAAATACAGGATTTCTGTACGCACGTGCATCCAAATACCGTAATATATTGTACGGTCACGTGCTGCAAATGAACGTTCGCGATTGGATAGATAAAATAGGTATAGAATAAAATGAAATAATCGATATGAATAATCAGCCTAAGGTCAACCATCGCGGTCAAGTTGCGACGACTATATTCAAACGTGTTTGTAAATCGGCGAAGTAATCTATCAAGAGCTGTCAGTTAAAATCGCTGTTATAGAAAATACGGGCTTTTCATGCAGTCCTTCTAAGAATAGTAAAGTTTAAAAAATACGAAAGTGATGAGTGAATACCCCTAAAAGTTCTTTTCTGTCGCACGTGCGTGTCCTGAATTCTAGACTTCATGCTGTAAAAAGTGTGCATTCTCAAGAGACTTAATTCACAGTTACACGAAGTTTTAGTGATATTTGATAAGTCATAAAGTATCGGTGTGTGACACTTGATTAGTCCGACTAATTGAAAATTAGAAATTTTGGAAAGAAATCCGTCCAACGGGTCAAGTGATAGAATATGGTTTTGTGTGCACACTGAAGCAGCTGACTGGCAGGGTTTTGCCAGTCATTTTATTTAAGATATGTGACTATTTCTTCTCATATTTGCAAATAATATGATAACAGTATATTTTTAATAATATAGCCACTGACCCTACGCACGATGCCGTGACATTCACACACATAGATGCGAGTCCAAGCCGCATCGTGTTTCCGGGCGACCTACATATCAACTTGAACCTTACATTTAACCGACCGATAGAACACGCACTTCTAGATATTGAATTCTACAGATACATTTTGGGGTTTCCTTTGAAGATACCATGCATTAATGGGACCATAATTGGTTCATGGTGAGTAATTTAGTCACGGTAGCTTTGTTAATGTGGAAGAAATGCTTGTCTGTTTGTAAGTTTATCTAAAGTGTGTCACCGGTTACCGTTACGGGCGACTCCTCTAGAAGACTGTTAATAATGTAAGTTAAAGGATATTTCAAGGTGCAGAAGAATCTCCTGTTCTTTCACGTGCTAGATGTAAAACAACCATACACGAAGCCCTTATTCAAATTTTGGTATTTTTTTTTTAAATTAGGGGAGCGGGGACTTGTACTCACGACCCGTGGTTTCGTAGTCAGACAGAGTTACCACTGGGCCACTGCGTCCGCTCTGGAAGAAATGCCCACCACGAGTTGGTTTTGTATGAAAGACATAGTCCAATCATTTCAGTCATTCTACCCTTAACCTGCTTAATTTCTATAATGAACTTGCCCATCTTTCAACTTGGACAGTACCATTAACTGTTAAAAGGGGTGCTTACCAAAAAGATACTGACAAAATAGCGAACAGTGCAGATCTTGATCAGACTGCACGGATGAAAAGACGTCGCATGATCTACACTGGTCGCAAAGGCAAAATCAGTCGTGTCCAGCATGCTAAGGGTTAAGAACGATATGGCATTTTGAAATTAAAGGAGAGGCAGCTAAGTTAGTATTAATTTTATGACGTCATGTACACACTGTCTTATCTCGAGCGTGCAACATCTTATCTCGTGCGCAAGTCAGCTGATCTCGAGCGCACGACATCTTATCTCAAGCGCTCGACATCTTATCTCGTGCGCACGACATCTTATCTCGAGCGCACGACATCTTATTTCGTGCGCACGACAATTTATCTCGAGCGTTCGACATCTTATCTCGTACGCACGACATTTTATTTCTTAAGGTGTAAAAATAATAGTTTTTGTGCCTTTTTTGTTCCCGCTGGAAAAATTAGAGAAATTATTTGTCAGTATTTAGTGGTCTTAATTTCTAAAATCAATTGCCACTGCAACAAAATGACTGTCATTTTCATCAAATATTGAAATGTTCATATCTTTCTCATTTTAAAGCCAATTTTAACACTATTACATATTACATTGAATGATTTCAGAAAATCTCACAGCCAAAAATGAACATAATATCAGTGTTACCCTTCCCTTTAAATCGGTTAAATACCAAAAATAAAAATGAAAAGGGACCTCTGTAACCGGGTAGTTATAAACCATTTTCCCCACACCCATTTGTGTTTGAAACCCGGTTTGGTACTAGAATTACCTATCTACTAAGATTAAGTCGACTTGCTGTTGTACCCTGACGCCTGTCCGTGCCTTAAAGACTATCCGATGAGCTGCTAGTGTCATTCTTAGAAGTAAAATAACGATATGGCATAAAATTGTTTGGTTATGACTTTATGTCAGTAAAACTAAATATCAAGAAAATGAAGAAAACTGGAAATAGTTTTTGTCAATCCTTTATTTTTGGCCAATTTATTTATTTATTTATTTTGTTGGGTTTAACGGCGCACCGACAAAATTATAGGACATATGGCGACTTTCCAGCTTTGATGGTGGAGGAAGACCCCAGGTGCCCCTCCGTGCATTATTTCATCACGAGTTGGTACCTTGGTAGAACCACCGACCTTCCGTAAGCCAGCTGGATAGCTTCCTCACATGAAGAATTCAACGCCCCGAGTGAGGCTCGAACCCACATCGGTGAGGGGCAAGTGATTTGAAGTCCGTGACCTTAACCACGCGGCCACGGAGGCCCCCTTATTTTTGGTCAAAGTCTGAACTTTATACTATATATCAGTGCCCAAAATTCAATAATGAGTACAGTACTATGTACAACGAGGGTACACTTACTTATTTTCTACTCGGGTTTTGTTTCAGTAATAACATTGATGCCTGCAGAATATTTAGAAGTATCCTGAATGACCCGAACCACCAGGGAGACTATGGACATCAAGCCGAGTCTA
The DNA here is from genome assembly GCF_021730395.1 of Mercenaria mercenaria. Lineage (NCBI taxonomy): Eukaryota > Metazoa > Mollusca > Bivalvia > Venerida > Veneridae > Mercenaria > Mercenaria mercenaria. Next base: position 22,642,466 of record NC_069364.1, on the reverse strand, counting down.
TCATGTTACATGCTCTAGGCCACTACATGCAGTGCCCACTCAAAGCGGAAACAGTGATCGTCGATGATGCCGTTGCTCATCTTGATCCGGTTCCATCAGTACTGGGCGTTTTAGCAGATGTGAGTTTAATCCTCAAGGGGTCTTACCTGCTTATATCTTTACTGACTGAGGTCCAAAAGCATGTTGTTTCATACATGCAGCTCTATGAGAGTCATGCCTAGCGGTGGGTTCAAACAAACAAGTATAGTTGCATGTTGATACTGGTCACCAAAGTTTCTAAAATAAAATAATAAGCGGACTCTATAGGAAGCCAAAACACCGCCCATCTTTTAATTTGCTAAATTTAAGCAGTACTCGACTAGATTGGTCCAAAACTATTAAACTGAGTTAAACCCTTGTCATTGGTTACTTTCAAAAGTTGTGTGTCGGAGAAAAACAGTCAGGCACTAGAGGTTTGATAATTAAACATAAAATTCAGAATCCAAATATCTTAGAATCTCTGTCAGTGATCCGGATATAAGAGACCAGAGAGCGCAACCGGACAAGTTGTAGCACTTGCTCCTCCAGCTAGCTAAAACCTGTTCTAAGTTGTTAGGATACCTATTAACCTTTACCCTGCTACATTTCTTAAATGGACTGGTCCGTCATTCAATTTGGACAATACCATTAACTGTTCGAAGGCCGGGGTGTTCACTGAAAACTTACTGACTCAATAGCGAACAGTGCAAACCATGATCAGCCTGTATGGACGTGCAGGCTGATCTTGGTCTGCACTGGTCGCATAGGCAGAATAACTTGCCGCCAGCAGGCTAAGGGTGTTAAAGAAAACAAGCGGTGCCCAGTGCGAGTGCTTTACACCGCCGACGAAAGCTTTTTCACCGTATGTCACATCCCTATAAACCTAAAATGCCTTAATCATTCTTCCGCCGCAAATATAAATATTTGACAGGTTTTTTTTTCTGTTTATTTCAGGGTAACTATGTTATAATAGCCCGTGCTAAAGAGAAGGTGGGTGGACCGTATACGCTCGGTTGTATAAGGCTACAGGTATCTATAGGACTAGATACAAGCGCTATTATTGGATAGATAGAAGGAATGACGTCCTCAGAAGCAACACATATGACTAACTTCAATACAAACAAAAAGATGTGAAATTTATTTTGTTCAAATTGCCTGCTACTTTGACTATTTTTATGAAATTTGGATAAAAATTCAATTTAATTTAATACATCTTTAAAGAATAAAGAGTTTTACCTTGTTTTCTTTAGAAAAAGAACCATAAGCTGGTAAACTAACACAAGTGTAATATTACGTGCCCTTGTGGCTTTAGTTTTCGGATACTTAAAAACTTAAACCGATGTTCACTGGTTCAGTTGTCTGATACATAACGTTGATTTTTCATACAGAAATAGGCCTCCTACTAAACGCTATTTATATCATAGTTTGTTTGTTTTTTTGACAGAGACTATTTTGCTTGCTTTTAAAGCTACATATCTAATTGTCACGTGACGCGTATACAACAAACCTTCAGTGATTAAGGAAATATATAAAACGTATATAGAGATATTTCTAAAAGTTCTAAAGCTAGATCTACCAGTTTTAAATAAAGAGATACATTTTCAATACAAAGAGATAGTATCATATATTTAAAATATAATACTGTAATTGTTAAGCTATCTGAGTATACAAGGCCATTTGAAAGAAATCTCTTTGCGTAAAAATGAGATCTTTAATACGTTTAAAGGCTTGCACTCTTTTGTTGAAAGAGCCGATAGATGGCGTTAAAGAGCTAGCAGTATTTGAAATGATATATTAATGATAATACTGTTAAGCAGATATCACTGCTAGCACCTTTGCCTAACAAAATATCTCCAAAATTTAGATCTCAGCTATATGTCAAAGGGAGGGCACTTTTGCAAAACAGATCAAAATAACAGCTATCAGGCCTGTTGTCGCTTATCCCTCTCCCATCACTCTAGATATTACTCTAACTAAAAGATATTGCTATAAAAATCGCGTATCGTGCCGCAGAATATATATGTTACTGCTAAGGTATAATTATTATTTTCTGATCAACGTCAAGTTTACGTTGTACGTTTTTCGAAACCTTGTTTATTTAATTCGAGTTCTGGACACGCAGTTTAAGCAGGTATGTAAGAACCACTAGACCGCGTTGTTTCATTCCAATCTTTGTGGAGTCAAAATAAAAACATGTAAGTTCAGATTTCTATGTATTTCGCGATAACCATTTTTGTAGGACGCTTCCTTTAAATGAGGCCAATGCTATCACTATGTCATGCATTGTTTAAGGTATGTTTCCTTTCCTTATCAAATTCTTCTTGAGTTTCTACACCGCCTCTGACACTGACTTATCATTAGGTGCCATGACATAAAACTTATTATATGTCATAATAATTTGAGATAACCATTTGTTCCTGAAAGAGAAACAGAACATAAATGATGTTAAAGATCGCTATATTTGCCTTTTCTGTGGTGGTTTTGGTTACTGCGATAACGTACCGTGACTGTGGTAAGAGTTTTTGTTACTCATCATATTTTCCACTTTATTTTCTGAAATTGCGAGCGTCCTAACACTACTCATGAATACTCTTTGAAAGGAGATACACAATTATGTATGGTGGCTGATTTCTGCCATTTCCTGTTGGCGTGTTGGTGGGGCGAAAACACGACAACACGAAAACTCGACAAAAACCTAATTTGTCGAGTTTTCGTGTTTGAGTGTTGTCGTGTCGGCGGGGCGAAAACACGGTACATTTTACGCGAAAACTCGACGATTAGAGGGCGCCGACACGACAAATTTATCTGTCGAGTTTTCGTTTTGGCGTGTATAAATATGTCGTGTTGGCGCCCTTTATTTGTCGTGCTGTCGTGTTTTCGCCCCGCCGACACGAAAACACGAAAACTCGACAAATTAGGTATCTATCGAGTTTTCGTGTTGTCGTGTTTTCGCCCCGCCAACACGAAAACACTTCAAATACATTACTTGTCGAGTTTTCGTGTTTTCGCCCCGCCGACACGAAAACACGAAAACACGATAAATACTTTTCAGACATCTCTTATAAAACGTAGAGTTGAAGCATTTTTCTTTCTATTCGAACGAACCTTCATATCAGAATTTATTTATATTCACTAAGGCTGTATTAGGACATCTGAGATTATAAAACAATACAATGATATGTCAGATGTCAGTTATCGTTTTAAGAATACAAAGTGTATGTATAACAGACTCGGTTCCAGAAATATTTCTTCGGGATGCGGTAGCGGATACAGTTAAAGTATGAAGGTGGCATCTGCTAGCCGAGTGGGGTTAGGTACGGAAGGGGTTAACCTCTCATGTTAGGTAGGTCAGGGGGTGTCCGCCTGGAAATGTTTGAAATATATATTAATACAATGGTGGCCCCTGCTGCATTTTTTTTAGTCCAAATTTTGATGTACGGGTGTTAACTCCCTCCTGGCAGTGGAATCACAGGGTCTCTCCCTTGTCATTTTTGAAATATAGGTATGAAATAGTGGTCCCTGCTGCATTTTTGTCCAAAATTTGAGGTACGTAAGAGGGTCATGCCATCCCTTTAGGGAGTCAGATGGTATTCCCACGGACAATTTTGATTTTTTTTTGTAACAAAATGGTATTCGGTCGAAATATACATAGAACATAAGTCAATTTTTATTCTTAAACTTATATTTTCTAGCATGCAGATATGTTGTGTTCAGTTCAGTAATTGTTGTGCGCAGTCTAACGGAAGATGTCAAAGCGAAAACACGAAAACTCCACACAAAAAAATATTTGTCGTGTTTTCGTATTGGCGGGGCGAAAACACGATAGCACGACAAATAAAGGGCGCCAATATTCATATCCTCCAACACGAAAACTCGACAAATAAATGTGTCGTGTTGGCGCCCTCTAAACGTCATGTGTTCGCGTAAAATTTGTTGTGTTTTCGTGTTGTCGTTTTGTCGCCCCGCCAACACGAAAACACGAAATGGCAGATCAGCCACCATAATTATGGGTCTAATACTTTTTTATCACAGAAAGTAGTACGCACTTAATACATGTATTGTATGAACACAGTATGAATGTGTACTGCCACCATAAAAAACAACAAAAAAAAACCCCCAAAAAACTGGAGGTCTTTTAACAATCGTCTGGTACTGCATAACATTTAGTTATGAATGTACCTCAGCATACAAATTCAGTTTATGTATTTAGCAAAGTTAGATAAATCTAAATTTGAAGTTTTACATCTAAATTAATGATGAAATATTTTATTTTTCTAAAATATTTTAGTGGAAGATTGACATTTTTAAGGACTGGTTGTCCCCATGTTTGAATACTAGTATCACTGTGCGGCCAGTAAAAGACATGATTGCAAATATTCTCTTGTTATTGTTGTAGTGCAAAAACTGAGAGCAATAAATAAATTATACCTTTCCTTTTTTTTTGGCAGTTGTATTTACTTTCGGCGGAACAATAATAGAAAATATTAGAGCCTGTTACGGTTAGCTGCTGACAAGTGTTATCATTGTTCATGTGTATATCACATTATCTTTTGGCTAAAACTGTACTATAATGTAGTTATCACATGCTTTAAAACGAAAAAAACAGCAACATCGAAAACTGGTCAAAGAAATGACCAAATTTGACATAAAATTTACATAACAGTTTATATTGAAAGCATAGCATATTAAATTTTCCAGTACCACACGAAGGTAATAGAGTTGTGTCTGTGAGTAAATTAGAAGTGACTCCAGACGTCATCACATTTCCCGGGACATTTAACGTATCAGTGACCCTTACGTTCAATCGTGAGGTAAAGGAACCCTTTGTTGATTTTGAGCTGATCAGATACTTTCTCGGATTTCCACTGAAGTTACCATGCAGTGGCAGTTCCGTTGTTGGGACATGGTATGACTATGAATATTATATTTATGTCTGTAGTATATCAAGGTCCGTGGGGCAATGTCAAAAATATTAAATTTATGGTGTACTGCAACTACCGCACAAACTGCAGCTCTGTGTAAGAGCAATAATACTATTTACCAGTGCATGTAATAATAACATTTCAGTTACGTAACGACGCGTAGTGAACCTACCAGTGATCCTTTATTCCGTACCAGCATGACCTGGTCCCTGCAAGTAACTGCAAACTTCTCCACCTGAATAATAAAGGTGAAGGGCGAAAATGCTTCAGACACAATTTTAATGCCTTTTATCAAACCACTGGGAACATACGTCTCGACGTTCGACCGGGGATTGAACTCCATATCCCTTCTTATGCTACACTCATGTTTACTGCATCATAAATATTCCAGTTTCTACAGCTATATAACCTAGTATTACTTCAAAATAAACTTAAAATAAATGCACACATTGACCAACCTTTTAGATCGATAACATCACAACGAGACAAAATAATAACTTAATTAAACAAAAATAATACAATACAAAGGTTTTTATCATGTTAATATGTCATTGCGACCAGTCAAAAATGTGTGTTTTGATAGCCTTAAATAACTTAACTTCCATATCCATGCTTTGTTGGGGGTGAACCAAAGCTGTAAATTGATTATTCATATTATTTAAGCTACTGAAATATCAGCGGTGTTCGAGTTTAGTTTCCATTTCCATTTTATAATGCTGTAACTAATTTTGCAGATGAAAACTGTATTTTTTTTACTATCGGAGTATTCTTCATATTTGTATGAATGGATAATGTTTGCCTACAAAAGCATTCACAGACACGTTATGAGACATTGCACTGTGAATGCTATTGTAGGCAAACATTATCCAAAGCAACCAATATGTGCATTATTTTCGTATTACATTTACGAAGCCGGTAAACGAATCTCAAATCCCGATCAGTTTAATTTTGGATGTTCAAACATCTAATAATCTGGAACGCTGTCCAAGCAGCTTAACAAATAAAGTCATTTGATATCATTATATGTGAACGTATGAACCACTGAAATTCAAATAAATGTACGATTCTTGTATTATTTTTAACAATACATAAAAAAACCATGGGCGTCTTCGGGCGGAAGTTCTTGATAACTCAAGAGTCGATGCGATGTATTGGAGAACCGTGATCTTAATTTGAGCCGCACAAACGCCAAGAACGTGCAATCAAGAACAGTCAAGATGGCTGCGCGCATCATTTCTCCACTAGAAACAATAATAATACATCAAATGCTAGAGAATATCTGTGACACTGAAACTGCGGAGTGTCCCGATAATTCGTTGTTGCTAACTTGTATTTTGACTTCTGTAAACAAAGAAGAATGGAAAAAAGTGCAGAACATTTTTTTTCGCCGCTATTTTGTAGAGTGTTCTCGGACTGTGTTCCTGGTGCTCCCCGTAAAAGGTGGTGTAAAATTTTGACCCGCGAACAGTGTTCTCGGATCATGTTCTTAGCGTTCGAGTGTGCTTTTTTCTAACGGAACAGGTGCAAAAACGCCACGAACATGTTCTCGTGTCACGAACATTCCGCCAGAAGGCACCCAAAGTGTTTCAATAGTGTAGCCGTCATAGAATATAGACATACATTTTTATCATATCACAGCTTTGCTTATCTTACCAAGGGCCTGAAGTTGAATATTCGATTAATTTAAGGTACTCAGAACCGAACATTTTGACTTTCCTCAATACCATGTCAAAAATTAGCATATTATTACAATGAGGAGATAAATTCCCTTTTGTAAATAATATCTTAATATATAAACATTAATCTTTTATCCTACAGTCTGAAGTTTATGACTTATTTCGAAATATTTTACGGTGGTATATCAATAAGTTAACATATCTGTATGTATTAGCTTTCTCGCACACAAGAGGTCCACTGTGGTCTCCTGGTTTAACCATTCTTGCATACCAGAGATACAATTTGGGTTCCTTCGCTCTTACCAGAGGTCTATTTTAGCACTATCACGAGCTTCGGATGAATGCGAATGTATAATGAGCAGTTATATCATATAAATGTAATATGTCAACTTCTTATGCTTTATCAAAACATCGAATGTATTAAAACTTATCCTCTCAGTTTCGTTTAAACTATGAACCCTTCAATGTTACAAAATGAATTTGGCGATATCTAGGAATTTTTCAAGATATTTAAGAATTAGCATTATTCATTGAGTCACAATAACACTGGTTTATATTTCAGTAAAGACATTCCTATCTGTTGGTTGTTTGAACGTTCCCTTAACGACACGGACCCCGCCCATTATGACAGCTATGGCCATAAATTGGAGCGTCTGATGAATGCAACTACAGGGCACTTCTGGAAGTGTCCGATCCAAAAACAAACTGTAGTTGTAGAAAACGCCCCTTTCAATCTAACTGAGATCTCTCCTCTCATCCATCTACTTGCAAATGTAAGTGTGTTTATGATATACTAGTAGTATTAATTCATATGTGCATATATCATGTCGCATTTACTCGTTAGTGTATTTAAATATGGATCTAGGACCTTTGTTCTTAGATTACAACAATTATATGATTTGTAAACAACAGCTATGGCAGTCGATGGGCGGGACTACAATTCTATATGGTTTTTACACCTGTTTGAGCTTTGAAATTCAAGTGATCGATCTAGGAATATTCAGACTATTTTGCTTCAGGATCATATCACAAGCACACGACATCTTATCTCGAACGCTTTTCGGCCTATTTCGCGCCTATTATGGAACAAAGGTCACAGAAAGACATTAGAGTCCATATTGTTTTCACAAGGCAAACATAATGTTTTATGAAGATCTTTTGAAAAGTTAAGGTTTTTTGCACACATGAACATTTCCTTTTATACAAACATGCCCATGTACAAAAGAAATGAGGTACACTGATATTTTCTTTGTAGCAAGCTTCTAAAAGAATGAGTTTGTTATGTTATTCTTGAGCAAACAAGTGGTTTCAAAAGAATGGCAAAATTATTGGATTACTTTCTATCAAAATTGTCCAAGCCGCCTGGACCATAAGCGGGTTGCATACACTGGACACTTTGAACGTTTTCTTGCCTTAAATCGCATTTTCTATATGTTTGTTAGAAGATACATGGCTGCTAGCGGACAGTTGTTTCCATACGTGTTACGATATCTGTCTGAGCTTTGAAAACTGGGTAATCGATTAGGAACATCATGACTAAAAACAAAATTATCTCTAGCACTCGACTTTTGATCTTATTTCGAGCGCACGACATCATTTCTTGAGAGCAAATAATAAACTAGTCAGTCCCACGAAATATCATCTCCAGCGGACGATGTGATTATTATCTCCAGCTCACGGCATCATATCCAGAGTGCTTGAGATAAATTTAAATGAATAACTGCATATTCTTTAAACAAGTATCGCTTTCCGTTACCTATATTATTGCTTCCCCTTAAATACATACAGTACTTCATGTCCTTGTCAAACCTAGAGCGGGTCAAAGATATTCTACGGATAAGCCAGGTCACTGATATGTAAAACAATGAAATTTCAGACACCTGTAGTCTTAAACATAACAACATAGTAAAAGGCAATATTGTTTAATATATTTAAGAAGAAAATATAAAATTCTATGACTAAATATGCAGGCGGTCAATTTTACCGCAACGACTCACATTTACCTTGCGTTCATGATTCGAGTTCGTCTTACGATCGGATTATTGCTTTAGTGGTCGGTGGTATACTAGCGTTTGTACTTTACTTTTACTTTTTTCAGTCTCACTTATGTTGAAAATTAGCGTAATAAACGGGACGCTGACAGGCTTTTGCAAAAGCTAACATTATCACTCTACCTACAGCACGTAAAGATCGTTTCTTTGACCAGTCCGAACATTGTTCACACACTCGAAGTCAATGGAGTGAAAAAAGAGTTGTGTTCCGGAATGGTTAGAACGTTTGCGGACTGGTGCAGTCAGAATAGTCACGTAATAAATATGTACGACAATAGAAAGCAGGTCTTGTTTCCAATGAGCAAACATTACTCTAGAATATTTAGAACAATGTCTAGTCAAGGGAATATGGCTAAAGAAAAAAAAATCAACGATTTTGCCTTTAAGTATATAAGTTATATCATCCGAACTAAATTTATTTTAATATATCCCAAACAAACAAATTTCCTAATAAACACCATCAAACACCTTATAAACACTGTCAAAACCGCTTTTTCGGTGTTTGTTAGTGCGTTCCATTAGCGATCCATTGAAACAATCAAGAAATGGTTGCAATGGATGGCTAACGGAACGTGTTCCATTAACTGGATCGCGATTTTGAAGCGAGTTATTAACTTTACAGAGTCATTCAGAAGGCTTTTACCTCTTTTATCAGGAAACATATGGTTTTAATCCCTTCCATTTACCATTCACTGCCTATCTTCTAGTTGCCATATCTCATCTTAGGAATAATATAGAGGAACATAAATTAGTGCATTTTGTAGGTAATAAGAATAGAGGATGGACAGGATCGATTTGTTGAAGAGGAAATGGTGGTTGTTATTTCATTTATTTTCTATGATTTACAACTAAAGGTATTTTCTTAATACATACAATTCAGTATAAATAAACACTTTTTTACATTGTGATTTTTTTAAAGATTTTAATAAAATAAGTTAGTGTATGATAGAATTCCAAGATCATAATGGGTTTTAAAATGCTGATTAAAATGGCATACTTGAATATTTTACTTTGATCAGTAGTCAGATTTCATTTCAGGGAGACTACAAGATAACGGTTTTCGCAAAAGAGAACAAGACCGGACCTATTATCGGTTGCATAGAAGTAAATGCAACAATTGGAGGAGAAAGTACTGGATCTATTTTCGGTTAACTTGTTCATTTAATGGTAAAACAACAACAACAAACGTCTAAATAATAAAATCAAGAAAAAAACCAAACACTTTTTCGTTTGTTTAATGGAAGCAGTTTTTGTTAATTGTAATACACTGACATATACCGTTTCAATGTTTAAACGGTCTAATCACGACAAATTAGAGTGGCTGTGTGCAGCATGATGGTATAGTAACCACACAGTCGAAGTCTCATGTGGTTTATAAGTTGTGCAGGGGTAAAAATTGAAACTTGTTTAGATGTGGCTGTAAATAGGCTAGTTTGACCAGATTATGATAGAAAATGACAATTTCAGTGCAATTTAGCAGAGAAAAAGCAGAAAAACTAAAAATATTTCAAAATCACTGTTTTTGGTGTATTTTTTTTTCAAAAAATGCATATTTATTGACTAAATATTGGTAAATTTTAGGTGTCAGGGGTGAGTTTGGGTATATTTTACAGTAACAGTGTGTGATTTGAGTGCAGTTTATGGTAAAACTTGATAAAATATGGCAAAAATAAGCCCAAGCAAAGAAAAGTGGTCAAAAATGATGTCGCGACAGCTTTTTTCCAGGAAAGGACGGGATATGATAAGGACCAAAAATGGCCCCCACTAAATATGCATTTAAAACAACACCATTCCATTGGTAATTAACTATATTTTTCAAAACCCATTAAGATATAATGACCAGACGTTGGTAATAAACCAAAAATAATTGATTATTACACCTATCTAAGACTTACGCTGAAAAAATATTTGATCATTTAGAATGGGGGTATAGAAAACTATTTTGCAATATATTCTATTTTATATCGCTGAATCCTATAAATTGTATGTCGTCACAATACACAGTGATCCAACTTCTTGAAACGAACTTTTATTTTGTATTCTAAGACAGAATGATTGTGCAAAAACAAGGAAAACAAGGGAGATAATTTTTTCATGTAAGGACGACCGAAAACTCATTTAAGAAATAAGACTTTTTTTTTGTATTTTATACATCTACATAGGCGTATTCTCTACTTATTATGTCTGTTTCGTTTTATTTCGTATCAAGAAAATTTCTAAAACTAAAATCCAAAACTTTCATTTCATATGCGTTACCATAGCAACATAGAAACTGTTTCGCAATTTTTTTTATTTATAGTAATTTAGCGAGTTATTTCACATACTTGATGAAATATTAACTTTTAGAAACATTTTTGCTTCTATATATCCTTACATATTTAGTGTTGTTTTTTTTTTTGTTTCGTATACGGAATGTTCTTCTTGTGTGACATTCGTAAAAAACAAAACCTTCGTCGAATAAATCAGGAGGCAGGACTTTGTCTTACAAGTTTACATTTTTCATATTTTCGGTGATTTTTTATTTAAATATGTAATGAAGTATTTTCATCAAGTAAGTTGAAAAAAATGACAGTGTTCATTTTACTTGGATAAATAATATACGAGTTAAATATTATTAAATCCTTACCATATAATTCAAACACGTACCCGCAGAAATGTCGCCGCAAACGAGTTAGATCGGTATTACAACTATGGAAGCATATCTATGTAGTTCATTCAAATTAATTTCTCGGATTAAGTCAAAAACGTTTCCTTTGAAACGAAACTATAATATCGATATGAGAAGCACAAAATATACATTAGCGTATGTAAGATCATTATGAATGAGTGACATGAAAGGCACGTGCAGTTTCCCGCCAAAATGCCCTTATATATGTAACGTAAAATGCTTACGATTTCCTGCAAAAAATTTTGGATTATAGATGAAAGAAAATTATTTGATTTAGTCCATTTTGTCATATTCCAATTATAATTGTTGCATTTATATTATATATTGCGTTCATATTAAAATCAGTTTACAAGACGACCTGGGATACCCAAGTAGTAACATTTGTATGCGCGCATGAAGACATTTGATTTTATTCTAATGGTATTGTTAGAGCGGTAGGTATAAATTGTTTACAAAATAACAATAGGTCATGGTTGCACAGTGAGAAGGAGATGATCCGGCTTTCCTCTGGATTACCGCTTTTCCTTTCCTCGAATAGAAAGAAAGACAGATTCGAGACGAAACGGCTGCAGCGATAAAGAACCGGCATAATTGCTCAGTACGCACGTGTTAGTCTAAGAAACATCTGCGCACGTGCCCACGTATAAGCTAATAAGTGATGTCTATAGTAAGCTTTCCATCATGCCGAGTGATATGTGCGCAGAGGTATTTTTTATAATAATACGTGCGCAGATTGTTTAATACATTTACGTGCGCACGTAACACGTAATGTAATTCTTATTACGCGCGCAAGTAATAGATTTTACGTGAGCACGAAATAACTAATACGTGCGATCGTTTATTGATGAAACAATTCTGAGTTGTTGACTTACTATTTTTCATACGTCATAAAAGAAGAAGTATAGAAACACATGTTTATATCTTTATCATAGATATACAGTAAAAGAATAATTGACTAATTATAGAAATAATACGGTTAAATAGTTTAAAATATTTTAACTCGCGGCTAAAAATATATAATCTAAATATGGTTTGCAACTCACCATCAAAGAATAATAATTTCTGTCGTTTTTGACAGAAAAAAAGTTTTACAGGATTTGTTGGGAATCGAACTCGCTTACCACTGACACTAGATCTAGGCCACTGGCGCCAGATCAGAAAGAAATGCCTCTGTACATGTTATACCCTACCCCAAGGTATTCTATAAGAACCATGGTCATGAACGGGAAACTTCCTCATGTCACTCATTATACCAGATTTCATCCATAGCATGGAACTACATTTCGGACTACTTCACATGTAACACTGAGTAGTCACTTCCGGTTTGGTGTAATCCGTCCTTAATGACAAGACGACCTCTAAATGCCACATATCAATTTATCAGTTGAATAGAGTCTAGCACTGACGACAATGTAATTACTTTCAATCAGCGTTGGTGCCAAATGTATGGAAATGTGACCGCAAAATTCTTTAGAAGTAAACACTAAGTCCTCTCAGAACATGTCATTTGTTTTTAAGGCCTGTGCAAGCTATTCTGTTACAAAAACGTGGATGTCTCCGAAGATCTCCGAAGATCAGACCATAGTTTGCATTATTTGTTTTCTGTTCGAAAACTGGTTTTAAAAATCCATTAACGTAGGCCTACATCTTGCTGGTGTAACTTCTAAGCTCAGAATAAGATAGGTAAATCAAGCTGAACTATGTATTTGAATTGTAACGTTCTTTTCCAAGGAAGTCACAAGCAGTAAGTTGCTTTTCACCACTCAATACAAAGTTTTCCACACACTTTGATATCGCGAGGCCGTTTATGTTGTGTGTAGCTGTCATTTGGCATATCACTTAGCCTACCTAATTGATGAAAATTCAAGAACATAGTTCGTCAGTTGGATTTCATTGATTTAAGTGGTTTGTCTATAAGTTTAATATGGGTAGAATGGATTTTTTTCGACTGTATTTCAGTTATGCAACGTCGGTCATTTACCAAGTGTCCTCAAATCCTTTACTACATGTATTGCTAGAAATTTTCTCTGCAAATATCAGTTGTATTGTCTTAAGCTTCTGTCAAGTCATAAAAGAAGGCACGCGCGACTCAATCGGGGTTTGAACTCTAGACTGTAGGACTGGTAATATTAATCTGCATGTGCCTTTCCTATTCGTTCCGCTTATTGTAAACATTCCACGCAAGTAAATGTTACGAAGATAATTGTGTCCACACGTTTTCCAGCTAAAACTGTTCCCGATGGTAACTGCATGGGGCTGATGGTATTCGGGACTAGACTAAAGAAAATATATAGCTAAGATCTGTAGGACTGGTATGAGGTAGAATCTACGTTTGAAACATTAATCAACAGACACACATAAGCCAAAATTAATTACCTAGAGCGCACCATAAAGTCATTCTACTCAAAAAAGTTCTCATATATGTCTTAAGTTTATCTGATATGAGTACGAGTATGAGTAAAATCCCCCTTTCTCTTATACATTCAACCAGGCGTCAATCCATCCCGCAGATGAATTAAATATTGTTTAACAATTAGGTCGTTACAAGGTAAAGAGAAATGAAGGAGTTATAAAGATAAAAACATTGTTTTCTGGTCTAATACAGGATGGATGCCACAGCCAGGGATGATCATCAAATGGCTTGACAGACTATTCCCTAACAAAACTGAATGAGGAGAAAACATCAGAGGTGACTTGTACCTTTCAGAAGCTAGGTGGGTACATTTGCCAAATTGTTCTCAGCGGCTGTGATGGTAGATTAAATTGTTTTTATCTGTTCGTTGGTTGTTGTGATTTTACGAAGTCAAGAGATTTATTTGCGTTTGGGATATTCTAGTGGTGTGCGTGTCCAAGCTTAGTTTGCTAAGTCAAGATACTTTGCACTAGAGACTGACTTAATGTTTCGCCATGGAGGAGAAATTAGGTTTAATGACATTTGTCCTTTGGTGTAAATGGCTGTGTCTGTTATTTTTTAGGGATTGAACTCCGTGTTCTGCTCACTTTCTCATTTTCGGATGTGCTGAGGTCATCTTCGATGATTGTTCTGTCATCTGTAGAGTTTCGGAAGAAGAGTAAGAAAGACTTACTGTAACCGTGCCGTTGGCAAATGGACTTGTGACTTGATAGAATATCGTGAGCTAGCCTTATGGAACTCCATAATTATGTAGCAGGTATTTTTCCGAATGACCACCCTTCAAGATTACTGACTGAGTTATGTTTAGTACAAATTACTCAGACCAGTTGAGGACTTGTGGACAAATACCAGACTCTATAGAAGTTTAAACAGAGGTTTGGGGTGACTTACTTTGTCATAAGTTTTACAAAAGTCGAGCCAAGTTAAATCAATTTGTTTGTAACTAGTAATGATGTTGACCATTTCATCTCTTAATTCAGTCGTTTAGGTCTCAAAAGATCTTTTGTCTAGATATCCAGGTTTAACGTCATAAAGAATGTTACAGTAAGTAAAGTGAGCAAAAACATTGAAAGCATTATAATGTGTTTTGGGGTTGGGTTTTGCATTATACATAGTTAATTATATAGGCCGATAAATTTGACGTGCTTCTGTGGTCTCCATTATTGAACAGTTGATAGACTAATTTCAAATACTGTCCATCGATAGCCGGTCTAATGTAGAAAAACTAGAACAAGCTACAATATAGCTAGGGCACTTAGAATTGTTTAAATGACTATAAATCCTCATACGATACATTAAATAGGAAAGTAAATATGTCAATACTACATCTTGACAGACTGGACAGCTAGCAAAGTCAGCATTCATGTACATAACATTCATGTCATAAACAACCGGTGCCCATTATGAGTGCTTTATACCGCCGACGAAAGCTTCTTCACCGTATGTCTCACCTCTGTAAACCTAAAATGTTTTAAAGATTCTTCCACCGCAAGCATAGATATTTGACAGTTCCCCCCCCCCCCCCCTCCCCTGTTTATTTCAGGGTGACTATGTTATAATAGCCCATGAATTGAATCTCAGAAGCGTTTCTCAAAGTTAAACAAACTTGAATTACATAAGACATGGAACTACTTCACGCGTAGATGCTTCTACGCATGCTGTTCGGTTTCAAATAAGACATATCGTCTGTAAATTTGTGGTATGGTAAATCTGTGAGCATGCTTTGCTGCCCACGAAAACGAAATCATGAAGAAAGAATATGAGCCACGCCATGAGAAAACCAACATAGTGGGTTTACGACCAGCATGGATCCAGACAAGCCTGCGCATCCGCGCAGTCTGGTCAGGACCCATGCTGTTCGCTTTCAAAGCCTATTGTAATTAGAGAAACTGTTAGCGAACAGCATTGATCCTGACCAGACTGCGCGGATGCGCAGGCTGGTCTGGATCCATGCTGGTCGCAAAGCCACTATGTTGGTTTTCTCATGGCACGGCTCATATCTACTTTTCGCATGTGTTTTAGCGTGCGATGTGAAATTAATTTTGTTCAACTTGCCTGCTACTTTGATAATTCTTATGAAATTTGGATTAAAATTTAATTTGATTTAATACATCTTTAAAGAATAAAGAGTTTTATCTTGTTTTCTTTAGAGCAAAAGAACTAAAATCTGGTAAACTAACACACGTGTAATACGCGCCCTTGTAGCTTTAGGTTTCGGGTACTTAAAAGCTTAAACCGATGTTCAGTTGTCTGATACTTAACGTTGTTTTTTTTTTTCATACAGAAATAGGCATTACTAAACGCTATCTATATCATAGTTTTTTTCCGACAGAAAAGCTACAGATCTAATTGTCACGTGACGTGTCTACAACAAGCCGTCTTACTATAATTTCTGTGATTAAGGAAATATATAAAATGTATATAGAGAT
This sequence comes from Mercenaria mercenaria, assembly GCF_021730395.1. NCBI lineage: Eukaryota > Metazoa > Mollusca > Bivalvia > Venerida > Veneridae > Mercenaria > Mercenaria mercenaria. The sequence continues at coordinate 22,626,289 of NC_069364.1, read as the reverse complement.
ATTTCTAAAAGTTTTAAAGCTAGATCTACCAGTTTTAAATAAAGAGATACGTTTTCAATGCCAATATAGTGCTATATATTTAAAAGATAATACTGTAAAAGCTATCTGAGTGTACAAGGCCATTTGAAAGATATCTCTTTGCATAAAAGTGAGATCTTTAATATATTTAAAGGCTAGCTCTCTTTTGTTGAAAGAGCCGATAGATGGCGTTACAGAGCTAGCAGTGTTTGAAATGATATATTAATGATGATACTGTAAAGCAGAGAGCACTGCTAGCACCTATGCCTAACAGCCTAATAAGATATCTTCAAAATTTTAAGAAAGATCTCTATATGTTAATATTTCTGAAAGACGCTTCCTTTAAACGAGGCCACTGCTATCACCATATCATGCAATTCCAAAACTTTTATTTAATGCGTATTTTCTTTCCTTATCAAATAGTTAATGAATTTTGACTTAGCTTGACACTGACTTATCATTCTAGATGCCATGACATAAAACTTATCATGATATGTCAAAATAATTTAAGATTGTCATTTGTTCCTGAAAGAGAAACAGGACATAAACAATGTTGAAGATCGTTATATTTGCCTTTTCTGTAGTGGTTTTGGTTACTGCGATAACGTACCGTGACTGCGGTAAGATCTTTTATAACTCACCATATTTTCCACTTTTTTCTGAAATTGCGAGCGTCTTTACATTGCTTTTGATTTATACATATCTGACATGTGTGAATCGTTATCTATTGTAGTTGAGTACTCGAGTTCTTGATTTAATCTGAACAATTTCTACATATAATTTATGTAAAACATAAAGTTATTAATCCATAGATGGATTACTAGTACTATGCATACGTTTGAAATACGGTTCACACTCCATACATGTATAACTGAATAAAAACTTAATACATGTATATCTAAACACAGTATAAATATGTACTACTGCTGAAAAACTGGAAGTCTTTTAACAATCGTCCGATACTGCATGACATTTAATTATATATGTAGCTCAGCATACACAATAAGTTTATATATTTTGTCAAGTTAAATAAATTTGATAACAATTTTCTTCATATCAATTTTTTCACCTAAAGACAATATATTTTATTTTTCTAAAATATTTTAGCGAAAGATAGACATTGTGTATCTTTAAGGGATGGTTGTCCTCATGTTTGAACACTAGTGTCGCTGTGCCGTCAGTAAATGTCAAGTCGTGATTGCAAATATGCTCTTGTTGTTGTTGTAGTGTAAAAACTGAGAGCAACAAATAATAAAATCTGTAAAAAGATCCCTTGAAAAATGCAACCAAAAAAGAAAAATAGCAGACTCGGTTTAATTAAGTCTGTTCATGAGAGGTAATGAAATGTGCAATACCTCTCACTCCCCCTAGCATCGGCCTAAGCGTATCTCTATTACACATCTATCGAATGGAATCCATGATCCCAAAGGACCGGAAAAATATAACAACACTGAATCCAAATACGGGGAGACTTTTTATACATATTTTTCTTACTTTCTTCTTCTTAATTTTTAACGCTATTAATACGCGGAAAAGAGGTTATAGGCCCGCGAAATGATTTCACGAGGCCCTAGCATTATTTCGATTCTAATATGCCCTTTATCTAAAACAGAAGATCAAATATACTAGCTCCCTTTCATGGTCGCTACACAAACATTTACGTCGTCGCCCGTTAACGTGGCGTCGTTTCAGCGTGAGCGTGTTTTAAATCTTTTTAAATTAGAATATGCTAAAACAGTAATACGAATATCACTGCCTGTTATGGCCAGCTGCTGACAGTATTATCATTGTTCGTGTGTATAAGCATCTTATTATCTTTTGGCTAAAATGTAGTTATCACACGCTTTAAAACGGCAAAAATAACACATGATCAACAATTCGGTAAAATTTGCCGCCTTATCCAATAGAAACAAAGAAGGAAAAAAAGTTTGAATAAAAATATTGTTTTTATTAGAATGAACACACACAATTTAATATCGATTTGAAGTGTTCGTAATTCTTTTCTCTTTACAAAGATATAAAAATCATATATCTAAAAAGAAGAATTAATGCTTCCCTTGGCGATTAAAAAACACCACTATCCGTCTCAGTTTACGGCATATACACGGTGCACAATCACGTGGTCTAAGACGTCATGCTATAGGTATCGCGCCAAGCATTTTTTATGAACAAAGCGTCGGTTCAAGAAGAAAATTCGACGTAAGTATTTTGTTACGAATTTTTGTAAAATGTCTTTAGTATGTTGCAAGTCCTTTTATAGATGCGTACCTCCGATCACACAGCATCTGCCCGTGTCTGCTTTAGTTTGGCTGGAAAACGGGACAAACTGACCAAAATCTCAAAATCGCTCTTGCTATTGCTCCAAGCTGATTCCAGAACCGCATTAAAACCAGCTTTCTCTTGCTGAAGTCTTCAAATGGCCGTTTTGGTTTGGTACTTTTTGTCTTCAAACATCCGCTGATTGATTATTTTTCACGTTAAAGGTGTTGTTTTCAGGTAAAAACCAAGGATAAAAAGATATGATATTGCGACAAGTTCTAAAAGATAAATGCTATCGCAACAAGCTGAAAGTATGTGCAATGACGGTGGCTTGAAAGGGTTGAGCTAGATTTTCAGGATAAAACAAAGGCTTTGAAGCATAATAAATATGTTTATATGTTAATATAGAGCAGTATATTCGCGAGGCTATTATTTTTTTTTATATACGCGATTTTCACTTAAGCACACATTCAAGACACAAGCGTAATAATTATTTCTTGCTTAACGCACCGCTAAATATTCAAATTTTAAAAATCTCGAAAAAATTACCTACGCAGAATCAACCAGTTTACAGCTTTAGTATTCAATTTCCAAATTAGCTTTTTTTCTCAATCATAATAAATAAGATGGCTAACGGTGTTTTTTAGTTGCAGATTCAAACGCAGAATGGCTGATGAAGCTAGGACAAACGTGTGCAGCCAGCGTGGCAAGGCTTTCCGCCAGAGGCGAAATTTGCATACGCTCGAGAAAAGTCACACAGAAACGTTTCCCTAGGGGTTTCAGCTCTCGATAGGCATTGGTAACTATTTTCTGTAATTTTATATCTGTGTAGCAAATGGACAGAAAATGGGCCATATATGCGAAGCTTGAACTTTTAGTTTTGATAACATTCAGAAGCTTTTGAAAATAATGTGCATTTTCTTTACAATTATAACTTTATAAATTTTATACCTTGGACTCTCGAAGACGTATGTCACACTAAACTCATGTAGGAATAACTTAATGACCGAAGAACTGTAGTGTATGAATCAGTTTATTACAGGAGAATAAATACTGAAATTACAGCTGGTTAAAAATGGAACAGTTTACTTGTAAATCAATGGAAAATTATCAACTGATCCTTTACGTGTTTTGAGTGTATTTACGAAATATTTGATCTGTTTATCCTATGCCCAATTGCATCAGCATCAGCAACATTCAGAGGACGGCCGCCATACAAGCTCTTGGCCTCTCCTCTTGTGAATACAACAATTCTGAAGAAAATGACTATAATTTTGGTATGTATCTATGACATGGTTCCCAAATATGCAGATAATTACGACAAAAGTGCATAATATATTTTATTTAAAATTTGGAAAGTATCACAGCATTATTTCTATTAATTTTCAGATGAAGAGAGCATAAGTTTACACTTAAACGCTCACGACAGGAGAGGGAACAATCCTCGGACTTTCAGTTCTGACACTTGCGGCTATCTGGTGGTGACCCGTTACGAACTCACCGAGCACATGCGCAGTCATGAAGACAACCAGAGTCTGCCTGCATACAATGTGGTGCATTGAATAAGCACAGGCCATTCCTGAATCGGGATATAAGGCAACGTCGCAGGAATGTGTGTGTAATTTAAACCAGTGAATACTTTGAAAAATTGATGAAGACATGTTGATCTCGAATTTTTAGTGATGCATTCTGGTCATTGTGTCAAATAGCATTTTTGGCATGATGCAACCCACGTGCCTGTCTATTTTTTTTTGTTCTTAAAGGGAATCCTATAGTTTTTTATGCGCATCTTTCAACGCAGCCGGCACTTTCTACGGAAAACTGAACTGAAGTCAACATTTGTTGAAACATGTTACAGACAATCTTAAATATGAGGAATTTTGAATGAAATAACATTTTTGATAAGTTATATCAGTAATCAAATGTTGATACTGGCTTATGTTGTATTGACAAGTATCATGCCTGACAGGTATCTTGCTATTTTTGTGGCTGTGTTTTCACATCGCATTTTAGTACAAAGACAGTGTTGTTCATATAATGTAAGATAATTGACTTAGTACTGATAAGACAATATCACCTTTCAGATTATTTAGTATTCAATTATAGAAAGAATTAAGAATTTTTAAAACTTTTTTTTTAACTTTTAGCAGACATACATGTAATCAATTTGGCCAGGTTCGCGCCATTTCCGTCCGAACAGGTGTTGTATTCTAGCGGTCTTGACATAAAATTTAGCCTGGTGACCCATACATTTTTAGCCATTTTTATGCTCACAATACAATTATCTATACACAAGAAGAAAAAGAAAAAAAATCTATGAAAGAGTTTTTTTCAAAATTAAAAAAAAATTCTTCACTATGGGTATTTTTCATTGAAAAAAGTTCACAAAAGTAAATATGAAACAATATTTTTTGTTCATTTGTACCCATTATTGTAAAGATAGAGTATTACAAATATGACTATGATATCAAATAAGTATATAATAAAATCTGTAAAAAGGAAAAACCGTATTGTGCTGCCTGGATGAATATTTTGTTTGGTATTTATAAAAAAAAACAACAGAAAATTATGAAAATGTTGAAAAATCGCTGGCAGTTTCAGCAACAGTGGGTGTGTTCAAATCAATTTTTCACAAAAACAAGCCTGGTGACCTATTGTTTCTATTTGTTCATTGTTTTCAGCACAAATTTTCCTATCATATATGTGAATTTAAAAAAATTCTATGAAAGGAAAAAACTATAGGAATTCTCTTTGAGCGGCTTTCAAATTCAAATATCTGTTACTATCAAAGCCATTGACTTGTAACATAAAATAGTTATTTGCTATCAAAGTCTACACCAATGAAACAATTCCTGCTACTTTGTTTGAATTTGACAGAGTTATGTCCGTTTCAACTAAGAATGCTTTGGTTAAAGATTTTGATAAAGTCAAATATCGCTGTTACTATTTAATTTTCTGACTTTTCTGAATTTTCGGGACATAATACATTATTTTACAATCATAGTTTACATATTATTATACATGAAGTTACATGTCTTTAAAAATAATAAAATTGAAGCTGACAGTTCTGGAATGTGTTAGTTGTAAAATGTTACAAATGTTTAAACGAAAAGTTCAATCTACATCATGATACATGGCCTTCAAGGCTTAAGAGAGTTAACTGTGTAATAACTAAAATTTTCAACATAAAGAAATTCTTCAAATTTTGTCTGTTGACTCATGATAATGTCTGAAATAGAATTTTGAAAGAAACTTCCGATGTCAGCTGATTTTTTAGTCGAAAAGAAGAAATGTCAGTTAACACGCCAACATGCTGTGTATCATCAGTTGTCGAGTCCAATTCTTACGCTAATTTCATTCCGCCTTGCACTGCTGTCCCACGAAACACCAAGGGATCCTTTTAACAGCATTCCTGCTTATGCTCATAGTAGCTACCTTTTTTATGCACAAGGCCCTAGTTCTCTTTGAGCGATCAAAGTCGTTGTCCCAGTAACAAGGAAAAAACTAAAGACAAAAACTGGTAAGTCTTATAAGATTCAAATAAGACTTATTATAAATGCAGATGTGACGTGTCGTGTGCCTGCTATAACATGTCGCCGCGTATTTAATCGCAAAGCAAATAATTACATACATGTACTGCTTACGGCGTTGCCAAGGGCGTCGATAGTTTTGTTTTGCTCAGAGTTCCTTATGAACAGACTCAAATCAAGTGTTGGTTTTGTTTGTCTTGCTTTCGACTGGTCTCTTCAGAGTTTATTCAATTATTGTGTACTATGACGCCGTTTCCTATGAAGTTTGTTTGTTTTGCCGGTGCAAAGGTTATTACAGTGAGTTTACAGACTAGAATTTCCCCTATTATTATCATTATAGATAATAATTTTGGTAATGGTATTATTATTAGTATTGTTATTATTTTCAAATGACTATAGGTTACAGTACAACCTCTCCTGAGCGGCCCTCTGTTAAGCAAAACCCCCTCTATAACAACATATCAAAATTTCCCTCGGCTGAAATATACTATCAAATTTACCTCTCCAGAACAACAACCTCTACATAACAGTCAATATTTGTATCCAAAGGGTCTTGCTCTACAGAGGTTGCATTGTATTACCTGTCTTCCAATATACAACGTTTATTAGTGGGCACACGTTGTATGGACCTGTCATCTGCTCGTCGCTCATATTTGTACACCAGCTTGAAAACAGTCTCCCGACTAGTTCGATAGTAAAAGGACCTGTAATACAAGAATAGCTCGTATAATCCAATGTCTTATATTTTCTTAAAATAAAAGTATCAAATACTTAATTTAGCATTTGCATTATCATTTAACCAGTTTCGTTTTTTTCTTGGGACCCCATACATGTATCTTAAAATAATTATTTTCTCAGATGTATTGATTAGCCATTGAAATTTGTCATAATCTGTACAGTACTTTCTATGCGATATTTGATTTATATGACAATATTAGCTTAAGAAAGGTTAAAGCCTGTAGCGATATCATTGATCTTTCTCAGAAGCATAATCTTAGCTCCCTGTTTTTGTCTAAAAATTTTATTTCCGGTAGCTGTATTTCAATGGAAGAGTACCAAGCGGTAATTGTGGAAATTAATGGAAGCAATGCCTTAAATTCCAAGTTAAAATTTTAGATTGTTGTAACATCATTTATCTTTTAAAACTAGCCGCGATGCCATATTTTTTTTTTTGCTCCGTGTTTTGCCTATAAACTCGCATTATACACAAGATAAATTCGACTGACAGATCGTGTTTAGATGAAAGAGTGATATGCGTTGATTTACGTATGAAAACTAATAGGAAAACGGACTTAAAATAAGATTATCGTTTCAGCTTGTTGCGATATCATTTATCTTCCAGAACTTGCCGCAATAGCACATCTTTTTATCTTTGGTTTTACCTGAGAATAACACCTTTCACGTGAAAAATAATCAATCAGCGGATGTTTTGAGACAGAAAGTACCAAACCAAAACGGCCATCTGAAGACTTCAGCAAGAGAAAGCTGGTTTTAATGCGGTTCTGGAATCAGCTTGGAGCAATAGCAAGAGCGATTTTGAGATTTTGGTCAGTTTGTCCCGTTTTCCTGCCAAACTAAAGCAGACACGGGCAGATGCTGTGTGATCGGAGGTACGCATCTATAAAAGGACTTGCAACATACTAAAGACATTTTACAAAAATTCGTAACAAAATACTTCCGACAAATTTTCTTCTTGAATCGACGCTTTGTTGACAAAAAAATGCTTGGCGCGATACCTATAGTATGACGTCATAGACCACGTGATTGTGCACCGTGATATAGTTACTGAATAAAATAAGCAAAAACCTGTGATACGTATCTTATTCCTTCCCCTGTAGCCACTTTATTCATAATTTGAGAATATTTATTATCCTATTGAAGTATTCTATAGACAATAAATTTTTCATATATGTTTTTATTTTGAAATTATTTTAATGTCTTCTTGCTTCCCTGGACGTTTAAAAATTGGTAATTTTTTGTAAAATTTCTTTATTGCTCGTGTCCGTGGTCTTTCCGAACGCGCGCGGAAACTCACGAACTCGACCGAAGTTAAGCTGTCTATGATACAGAGAGCTGATGGTTACAAAAGAGTATTATTATTGATAGGCGTTCAATCTGTTATATCTATTATATAGTCTGTAGTTAACGACATGTATCCTTGACAAAATAAGGAAATATTGTATTGTATTTATGTATTGGTAATTCTTACTGCATGCATCAATATATTAAAAAGAAAAAAAGAAAGAAAGGTAGAGAGAGAGAAGAAAGGAAAGTCATAACAATTTCATGAGTGAAATTTACACAATTAGAAAAGAAGCTAGAGTATATAAATGGTCTATATTTTACTGCTTGCTAAAAATTCATAAGACAATATGCACTTTGCAACTATATATATTTCTTTCTAAAAAGGATATAGCAACTGTCTCGTATTTTAAAGATTCGCATAATTATATTTATACACCTCAGCTTAAGTTTTAACCACATATATATTATAAAGAATTTAATTAATGCAACATTTTGAGTAAATTGATTTCGGAGTCTCTGAAACAGCCATATTAAAGCACTTTTTGATAGTTGTTTATTACCAATTAACAGCTTTTTGCAAGTTTATTGCGTATCAACACCTTTTTATTAGGGGACTAGGGGTGATCAGGTCTTTTTATTACACAAACAATAATCTTCTCGGTTATTGCGTCTATATTAAGAGCATTTTGAAAATTGTAACATGTTTAATGAACGACACTTAAATACACTATAAATATATATATATTTTTTTTCATTTTCTAATCAACAAATAATGATGAAAGATATATAGGATAACGTGACAGTGATTTAATATTAAATTTTACTTGTATTTGATTTACAGTATTTTTTCCTGAATACAGGTTAATTGTTCGATACTTAAATATAGAAACATAGAACACATGTTAAAGGTTCGCCTTAGAATGAAAATATTATAAGTTTTTCGACAACATTGTAAAAAGAGTGTCGTTTATTGATATATTAGTTTATTGTCTCTTCTGAAAATTATTATGTACTCTTAGTGCTCCATATTATAAAATGCTTTCACTTGCTGTAAGTATTGCATTTATAAGCTTTATGCAGTAAATCGAAATTGAATAGAATTGAATGTACGCACAGATAATCTCAAGCAGATATAGCACGCGCTAATTTTTAAGAAATGAAAAAATATGTAATTCCTAGTTCGTATAGTAATAATATACGTGATAATTATTATAAATAACCTTTCTACTACATCAGTGTCACATTATCTTAAATCTTTCTTAAAAGACTTTAAAAGTCTGACATTTATTAAATCAGTCAGTCAGTTACCTTTGAGAAACTTTGGGAAGTCGTAATTCAAGTTGAAACTGGTCAAAGAAATGACCAAATATGACATAAAATACATATTATATACATGTAACATTCTGTGTTGAAAGCTTTGCATATTAAATTTTTCAGTACCCAAAGGTAATGAAAAAGTTGTGTCTGTGAGTAATCTACAGGTGACTCCAGACGTCATCAAATTTCCGGGGACATTTAACGTATCAGTAAATCTGACGTTCAGTCGCGAGGTAACGGAACCTGTTGTTGATTTTGAGCTGATCAGATACTTTCTCGGATTTCCACTGAAACTACCGTGCAGTGGCAGTTCCGTTGTTGGAACATGGTATGACTATGCATATTCATATTCTCTTCTCATTAATATTTATGCCTGTAGTATACACGTACCGGGCCCACTTATTCCATATTCGAAACTTTAACCGGCTATTAAACTAACCGCCTGTTAAATTTTGATTCAAAATAATAGGCATGATGGGAACCACTAGTACTGTATGATTTTATAATTTTACTGTAAAGACGTTTAGTGTTCATAATTCTTATATTATAATGTGTTTTACTAAGTCTACTAAAAATGTCGAAATAAATGTAACTCTAAAAGTTAATCGACCGTTTGCTTACTATGGTCGCCAGTTAAAAGTTTCGAACGAGTGGGCCCGGTGTTCATGGATTTTATACCAATACTGACTTGTTCTCAGTAAGTAAGAGCAAACTTCATTGCATGAACAAGAGGAGGAGGTCGAAATCACTTCAACCACGAAGTCTTTTATTCAATCGCCACTGAGATACACCTTGCTCAGGGATTGAACCCTATTATATCCTTATTATTCTTTTCTGTTTACTATATTACAATCATTTCAGTTCTATAGCTGGTTAACTTATTAATACATTATCATATCTCAATATTATTTAGAAACAACTTGCACACTGTGGCCATTATCTAAGAGCGATACGATCACAACGAGACAAACGACTTGACTTAAATAAACTATTTCTACAAAAGCGGTACAATACAAAGGTGTTAACATTGTTATTTCGTTCAGATGCGTCGTAATTAATCACTCAGGTCTTCGGCCTTCGCGATTAGATTACAACGCATCTGAACTCAAAACCGTGTTCTATTTGCCAAAACAGCACGCAAAACTAAAATCTATTTCGAAAGTTAACGCAGCTGGATGTATGAGAATTTTCGTACACGAGAGATTACCATGGTTACCTGGCTGAATCATTCTCGCACACAAGAGATCACCATGGTTCCCTGGCTGAACAATTCTCGCACACTAGAGATCACCATGATTCACTGGCTGAACAATTCTCGCACACAAGAGATCACCATGGTTCCCTGGTTGAACAATTCTCGCACACTAGAGATCACTATATGGTTCCCTGGCTGAACCTGGCGCACACGAGAGATCACCATAGTCCCATGGTTAAACCATTCACGCATAATAGAGATATACCATGGTTCCATAGCAGAACCATTCGCTAATACCGGAGGTCTACATTGGGACTATGACGAACCTCTTATGAACAAGAGTTATATTTTATAAATATATCTACTTCTAATGTTGTATTAACACATCGATTTTATTCAAACTTCCCCTGCCAGTTTTATATGAACCCTTAAAGGCACAGTTGCAGCCGGTAGTGTCTAGGAATTATGTTTACCCCATTGGTGACACATTATTTTTGCCATGTTGTCCGTCCGTCCGTCATACTTCATTTTCGATCAATAACCTGACACCCATTTAACCTAGAACCTTCAAACCTTCAAACTTCATATGGTAGTATGGCTTACAGAGTTGATGATCCCTATTATTTTTTTGGTTACTCCATCAGAGCTAAAGGTCACAGGAGCTTGAAAGGGGAAAAGCGTTTCCGATAAATAACTTGAGAACCATTTGACCCAAAATGTTGAAACTTCATAGGATGATTGGACATGCAAAGTAGATGGAACCTATTGATTTTGGGGGTCACTCCTTCAAATGTCAAGGTCACATGGGCTAAAATCCGTCACTTTTCATTTCCGATCAATAACTGGAGAACTATTTGACATAGAACCTTCAAACAGGGGCTTTAACATGGAAAAGCGTTTCCAATCAATAACTTGAGAACCCTTAATCAAGAGTGTTTAAACTTCATAGGATAATTGCACATGCAGATTAGATAACCCCTATTGATTTTGGGATTACCCAATTAAAAGTCAAGGTCACTGGAGCCTGGGCATGGAAAAACGTTTCTGATCAATAACTTGACAACCACTTGACCAAGAACCTTCAAACTTAACACGATAACTGGAAATGCAAGGTAGATGATCCCTAATGATCCTTTATGATTGTAGAGTTACTTCATCGAAGGTCAAGGTCACAGGGGCAGTACATGGAAAACCGTTTCCGATGAATAACTTGACAACCATTTGACTCAGAACCTTCGAACTACATACAGTGATAGGACTTACAGCAGAGTACATGAGATCTATTGCTTTTAGGGCCACTCGATCAAAGGTCAAGGTCGCAGGGGCCTGAACATGAAAAAAAAAGCCGTTTCCGATCAATAGTTTGAGAACCACTTGTCTCAGACAGTTGGAACTTCACAGGATGATTGGACATAGAGGATAGATGATATCTATTGATTTTGGGGGTCACTTCATCAAAGGTCAATGTCAAAGGCCATAACACTGGAAGCAGTTTCCGATCAATAACTTGAGAACTACTTGACCCAGAATGTTTAAACTTCATTCGGATGATTGGACATGCAGAGTAGATGATCGCTATTGCATTTCAATCGCTAAGCCCACATTCATTGTCTCTTTGATATTCGCTCCAGTCCCCTATATATCGATTTCTTGCCTATTACTACTGTGCTTTGGGGAGACATGCGTTTTTCTGCAAAAGCAGCTTCTAGTTTATGAAGATGTCAAGGAATTTGCATTATTCATTGATTCATAATAAATTAATAATGGTACACTGGTCTATATTTCAGCAACAACCTTCCTATCTGTTCGATCAGTTCGATGTTTGACCGTATCTTAAAGGAAAATGACACAAAAATTATAACAGCTACGGTCATAAATTGGAGCGTCTAATGAATGCAACTACAGGGCACTACTGGGAGTGTCCTATCAAACCAGAAACTGTAGTTGTAGACAACGCACCTTTTAGTCTAACAGACATTTCTCCATTCATCCATCTACTTGCAGATGTAAGTATTTATAGTAATATATGATTGCACACGTGTTTATTAAGAATGTTAAGCATTATTTTGTAACAGAAACATTTTCAATTGCTGTTTAATGTTCTATAGAATGTTTAAATTACTTATACTTGCGGGAACTTTAATTCAAATGTCTATACCGGCGTAACCACAAGTTTGTTTAATTTGGTTTTTAGGCCTTAAGCAAAAGTGTGTGCTTTTTTCTCATTTTCTGACAGGAAGATTATTATTTTTACTACTTCAATGCCAGACAGTTATACATTGTATATATGAATTCCTTCGTTTTTTTGTGTGTGTGTGTGAAAAGTTAATATTCATAGTAAGAATGTCAACATAAAGCTTATGTTTTTGATCATTTTACTTGATAATTAGCACATTTTTCTCTGGCATTCATTAGAGTTCATTATTCTACTACTTTTTAAATACTACTATAGCTTCAACTAACGATAAATCCTCCTCAAATTGTACCTTGCTTCTATTTAAAATGTGTCGAAATCGTGTAACAGGGCCTCCTCTTTCATTTGCTTATGTAGCCAAATGCTACAAATTCAAAGAACTGGCTACAATTAAAAAAATAGCTACAAGAGGTTTATTAATATGTGGCCAAATTTCAGGAATTCAGCTTCAATTTGGCAGTTTCTCTCAAATGTGGCTACAACTTTTTGAGGTCCAGTGGAGGCCCTGGTGTAGGGTTGTGGCATCCACACACGTGTCTTTTCTGAACAGTCTGCATGAATAGATTATAGGTACACTTAAATATTTTACCTTAATCAGTTTTCTGATTTCATTTCAGGGAGACTACACGATAACGGTTGTGGCAAAAGAGAACAAGACCGGACCTGTTATCGGTTGTATTAAAGTAAATGCGACAATTGGAGGAGAAGGCCCTGGGTCTATTTTCGGTTAACTTGTTCATTTAATGGTAAAACAATAACAACAAACGTCTAAATAATAAAATTAAGAAGAAAAACGTAACACTTCCTGCTTTGTTTAATGGTACCAGGACTTGTTTATTGTAATAAACCGACATATAATACCGTTTCAGTGTTTAAAAGATCTAGTCGCAACAATGAAAGTGGCTATGTGCATTATAGTAACCACACATCCAACGTCTCATGTGGCTTAACCCTTGACCCTTTGGGATCATGGAGTCCATTAGATATATGTGTAATAGAGTTTAGCCGTTGCTAGGGGCCGTGAGAGGTGCTGCACATTTCATTACCTCTCATGAACAGACTCAATCAAACAAAGTCTGCTATTACTCTGCTTGGTTGCATTCGTTGCTTCCAAAGGATCTTTTTACAGATTTTATTAATGACCAAGACAACCTCTAAATCCAAACTGTTGAATAATAACGTCTAGCACTGACGACTACGTAATTACTTTCAATCAATGTTGGTGCCAAATGTATGGAAATGTAACTTGATATAACTGAAAAATTCATTAGAAGTAAAACCTAAGTCCTCTCAGAACATGTCAGTCATTTGTTAATTTGTTGACATGAACTATTTGCAAAGAATCCCTGTCAAATACTAAAAAAAAAAAATATGAAAAGGACAAGGCTTCTAAAACGCAATGAAATCAGCAATGGTATATATGGCTTTTAAGGCCTGTGCAAGTGATTATATTTCAAAAACGTTGATGTCTCCGAATATCTTACCATAATTTGCATTGTTTGTCTTCTGGTCGAAAACTAGTTTTGAATATCAATATAAAACAGGTAAATCAAGCTGAACTACGTATTTTAGTTGTAACAGTTCTTTTCCCAATAAGCCACAAGCAGTACTGCTTTTCTCCACTCAATACAAAGTTTTGCACACACTTTGGTATCGCGAGGCTGTTTATGTGGTATGTAGTTATCACTTCGCTTATCGCTTTTTCGACAGTATTTCAGTTATGTAACGCCGGTCAGTTACTAATCCTTTGCTATTGCTAGACAGTTTCTCTGAAAATGCCAGTTGTATTGTCTTCAACTTCTGTCAAGTCATAAAAGAAGGCACTCATTTCTTAATCGGGGTTTGAACTATAAACTCTGGGACTGGTATTAGTAGTCAATGTATGCCTTTACTAATCGCACAGCTTATTGTACATTTTCCTCGCAAGTAAATATTACGAAGGTGAATATGTCCACAGCAGGCTTTCCAGCAGAAACTGAAAAGAAAATATGTGAAATCATTTTTATTCGCGTAGGACGAATTTTCGCGTATTTCGCGCTAGGACCGATGCGAGAATTTAAGACCGCGCTATTATTATTTTTTAATTATATTTTTTCATTACTAAAATTGAAAAATGTGCGAATTAAAGCCCGTGCGAAACAGTCCTTTTTCACGTTTGCGCGAAATTTCATGTCAGCAAATTTAAATGATTTCCCAGTACATGGCTAAGATCTGAAGGGGCTGATATAAGGAAGATGCTACGTTTGCAAAATTAAACAACAGACCCACATAAGCCAAAGTTAATTCCCTAAGGCATAAAGTCATTCTACTAAAAAAAACTCTTATACTTGTATTTCTTTATTTTCTCATATAAGTATTACATTTATGTAATTTCTGAAAGAACCTTTTTTAATAACGTTTACTGGTGTTGTTGATTGTAAAAAAACCCTTTCTCTTTCTCACAAGGCATCAATTCAATACATTCCAAGATAATGTTAAACAATTATGATGGCGTCTTAGGTCGTCAGAAGGTGAAGGGAAATGAAAGAGCTGCGAAGATAAAATCATTGTTTCCTGGTCTAATACTGGATGGTTTCCACAGCCACCATGATTTTCAAGTGTCAGGGATGATAATACCGTGGTCATACCACGTGTCCAAATGCTATGTTAGTGAGCAGAATTTATATGAAAAACCTTCAGCTCAGGTAACATTTTTATAGATTATTTTCTAATTACTTGATTGAATTTCATGAAACAAAGACGAGGGCCGTCTTCTTAAAGAGATATACGCGTTACTCTTAATTGTTTTGTCGGAAATCCTTTTATTTCGTCAGAAAGTGCAACCGCGCATTTCGATCGGGTGAAAAACAGAGCAGAAACCAAAACCATGCCAAAATCTGCTGTTTCCTGCTATTTCTCGTGAATCTTTGGGTAAATTATATTGCAATACACTATACTTAACAATAATACAGCCGAAGAGCAATTGTTTATTTAAGTCTATGCCTGTATTTTGGCTACATATGAAATAGCTATGTCGGGGAGCACTTAAGAAAGCTATGATGGGGAGCAGATATTTCTGATTTTGTTCAGTCTCACAATCCAGCTGAATATTGGACCATGCTTGTAACTTTCATACACGAACCTCGTTCATTCAGATGAACGTTTCTGACCTAGTTAAACTGGCGTATATCAAGCTACTGTAGCCTACATAATGTGTTAGGTCTGTGAATTTTATGTCTTATTTATTGAAACTTAGAGTTGTAGTGGCAGAGTTATATCCTTCTTACATTATAACACATGTTATGGAATTTAATAGATTCTGTAAAATTTCTTTAACTAACATGGTTCCCTCAAGCAGTTGTCATAAAATAAAATAATAAAAATAAAATGTCAAAAAAAAAGTGTTTGTTTTCCTATCAGCAACTCTTGTCCAAAATGTTATGATTGCTGTACATTTTTTCAGATTTACTTACATATTTTCTTTAATAGTTGTAAGAAATATTGTGTCCCTTGTATGTATTTATGAATTTCAAAACCCTTTCCGATGATTGTATAAAATATATGCTTGGTTGTTGCATTTCAGGAGTTTTGTGAACCGTACCAAAAGAAAAACAGTGTATAAACTAATGACTGATAAAGATGGCGAAAAGGTGTCTAAAGAAGATATCACATTGAAATAAGTTCATCGAATATAATATGTGTGTAAGCTTGATTAGAATACCTCCTGTGAATTACTATTCCATACAGTACACTATTTGGGACATGAATCAAGAATCTTGTCCTGTTTGACTGTTTGACAGGGAAACATCAAATATAACTATTTGAATTCTATTATGACAGGCTCAACCAACTATTCCGCGCCATACATATGCTACAAGTGCAGCAATCTATAATTCACCATCTCCTACACATGTAAGAATATAAGAATATAATAATTTTGAAAAAAATGTTTATTATCATCAACACTCGGTTTCTGTCAAAAAAGGCCATAGTAATTATTTTTCAAGCGTGTAACCTTTTTGTTTCAATGATAATCAAGCATGGTCTAACATACATCATTTTTCAAATCAAAATTTGAATTGATTATGTGCACTTGTGAAAAAAAATATAATGAATGAGTTGATCCCTAGATATTGTATTTCACCACAACTGAAAGGACTGTTTACATTTTCAGTGACCATTCCTTCGATACGCAGGCCAGAGCACGAGTCAAAGGAAGAAAACGAGAAGAAACACTGTGTCTAAAAGTCGTAATGCTACACTCCGGGGTTCCTTTGGTGTTCTATGGGAACAATCGCGTAGAAATGACAGCAAGTTATTACCCACCATTAGAATGGGTATTGATGAGAAGCTATCTAGTTACACTTAACATTTACATGGACTCACACTTGTCATCATAAATAAACTTTTTGAACAAAAAAGCTAGAATTTACTTCTTCGTTTTTGTTTAATTCACAAAGGAAGAATGTCGGTCAGCTTTAAGATTTAATTGCGGAGGTATGTCTGTTTGTTTTGGGTTTGGTACCGTTTTTCAACAGAATTTCAGTTATGTAAAGGCCTTAACCTAACTAGTGTTCCTTGATTCTGTACCAGATGTAAGATGTTCTCCACAAGTAACTGCCAACTTCTCCACATGAATCAATGGCGGAGGATGGAGACTTTTATATCAAATTGTCACAGAGAACTTACGCCTTGCCCGAGGATCGAACACGCGTCCCCGTGATAGGTAGGTCAATGGTCTCCCTATTAAATTATTAATATTCAGACGGGCCTTTGTGGAAGAAGACCTGAAATAACAGGCCTGAAATTTTCTGAGGTACATGCGTGCACCTGTCATTACCTCCTTAACAAACAATCTAGGTCACTGTAGGTTCAATGTCATGCTTTCATAGCATAAACTACTCTTTATCACTGTTTTCATTGTTCTGCTTAATAGTTATTTTAATGTGTAATTCAGCTTTAACAAAAGGACCAGCTAATGAAAGACACGGCTGAAAAAAAAACAACAATTTAATCACAGATAAAAATCACAGTACAATTTTGTTGAAGTGAAAAACTTCTTAAATGAGTGCACATAGATGTTCATAATTTTCTTAATATTGCTTCGGTAGTGCGAGCATACCCTTATGATTTAATAATTTGCATTGCTATTCCGCTAAGCGACTCTGTTTGTCCCCATCATAAATCTGATTGGCAAAGAAGCCTTAAAACAGTATTATTTTATTCTGTTATTTATTTTCATGTATAATGATATAAAATTATGAACATCTATATGCACTCATTTAAGAACCACAAACTAAACCACGCTGACACCGTAGTAACTGTATGCATGTTAATTGTGATTTATATTTAATCTCGATATGATCAAAAGAAAAGACATCACTCATCCTTATGGAATGATATTTAGGTAAATATTACACAATGCCTGCTGACTGTTACAATTTACTCACTGACACTCCCATTGTGCTTACTGGTATAGTAATCATGCATGCTGGCACCTTTAACACGCTTGTTGACAATGATACGACGCTTGTTGACAATGATACCATGCTTGCTGACAATGATACCATGCGTGCTTTAAGTTACAACTTCTTTGCTGCTTAGACCCTGATGTCTATATCATAATTTCATTTGGCAAAATGACAGTGCCGTGTACCGTATTGGAATATTTCAACATGTTATGGTTATACTGGTTAATCTGTAATGCATCCAAGAACAAAATTCACGGAGTGATCAGCCAGTAAGGAAAATGTAATCAGGCACTAGGCAAAATAGGAGTAAGCATAATGTCATTTCAAAAGTATATGTCACATTTTGATAACAGGGGGCGCTATGTTCAAGTGGTCGTGTTTTTCCGTACTTTGAATAATTATTTGCCGGAAAGATTATCGAGGATATCCGAATATGTATAGAGATCTAACAATAGTTACTCCCCCTTTTTGCAAATCGCCATTTGCCTGAACTTTATTATCCCCCGCCGATGAAATCGGGAGGAGGGTATTGAAATGGCGTTGTCCGTCCGTCAGTCTGTACGTGCCCGCGAAATGATGGTTAAGTGACTTCATAACGGTACTTTCTCTTTGATGTCATTCATTCCGTTCTGTTTATGTGACTTTTTTCTTTTTATGTGACTGATAGAACAATAGAGAGAAAAATGGGGGTGTCACATAAATACCGTTTCGTTAGAACGTCCGTCCGTGCGTCCGTCCGCAGCCATTTCTCAGTAACTAGCATGTAGAATTTCATGAAACTTGAAATAAACATGAACCAACATACTGCGATGATGCCCGTCAAGTTTTTTTTTTAGATTGGTCAATTTCCCTTAGAGTTATTACCCTTGATTTAATGAAAAATTCCCAAAAATGTCCGTCCGCAGCCATTTCTCAGTAACTATCAGGTAGAATTTCATAAAACTTGACATAAACATACACCAGCATACTGCGATGATGCCCGTCAAATTTTTTATCGGATTGGTCAATTTTCCTTAGAGTTATTGCCCTTGATTTAATGAAAAATCTACATCTGCAGCCATTTCTCAGTAACAAGCTGGTAGAATTTCATGAAACTTGAAATAAATATGAACCAACATACTTCGATGATGCCGTTCATTTTTTTTTCCAATTGGTCAATTTTCCTTAGAGTTATTGCCCTTTAATTGTTTAAAAATCTACAGATTTGTACATAACAAACCAACCCATTGGTAGAATTTCATTAAACTTCTTTCATTCTTTTCCATGAACATTTAGTATAAACATGTGAAGTTTGGTACCCAAAATGGTCACCACCTTGCCTTGGTCACACACCCTCCCCCTCTCATCCCCCCCCCTCCTCCCCCCACCCAAAAAAAGCATTCCTTTTTTTTTTCAAACCTTCCATGAATATTTATTAGCATGCAGAGTTGTACCATTCCCCCACCTCACTCTCCACTCGGTCTTGCCCACCACCCCGATCATACGTCCCCATCCCCCACCCAGTTTTTTTTTTTTTTTTTTTTTTTTCATTTTTAATTTTCCATCAATATTTATAATCAACAGGTGAAATTTTGCACCCCCCCCCCCCCCTCCCCCCCCCCCCCCCCCCCCCCCCCAAAAAAAAACAAAAACAAAAAAACATTCATTTTCTGTTAAAATGATTTTGACGAAATTATTTGCTTCTAAGTAACATCCCTAACTTTTTGCCAGAAATATTTTTTTGCCATTCCTCACCTCAAGCCCTTTCGGCGGGGGATACCAATTCATCGAATTTGCTTGTTTATTTTTAATGTTGCGTTTATTTACAAGTGACGTGTTATATAAATGGAAGACTTACAGTTTGAAATTCCTGAGATTTCACAAATTAAACTGGCTGTTAAGGACAGAATTTTGCAGATTGCTAATAATGTGTCAAACTGTCATTTTGAACATGTAGAATATGAACTTGAGTCAGTGATGACTGTTTTGACACTTAGCCAAGAGCTAATTAAAATCCGTTATAGGCCGGATATTCTCGTTACCTTTCGTGAAAACTACGAACTTGCGCCCTCTGGTATCAAAATGTGACGTGCAATGTTGCACTTTGCATTATGCTTACTTTCAACTTGCTTAGTGGCTGATTGCATCTTTCATATTGTGTGGTCCCATCGTGTATTTTCTTCTGTGAGCATTGTAACTGTGCAATGTTGCTTATATACAGTCTCGGCATGTTGAAATATTCCAATACGGTACACGGCACTGTCATTTTGCCAAATGAAATTATGATATAGACATCAGGGTCTAAGCAGCAAAGAAGTTGTAACTTCCAGCACGCATGGAATCATTGTCAGCAAGCATGGTACCGTTGTCAACAAGCGTGGTGTCATTGTCAACAAGCGTGTTAAAGGTGCCAGCATGCATGATTACTATACCAGTAAGCACAATGGGAGTTTCAGTGAGTAAATTGTAACAGTCAGCAGGCATTGTGTAATATTTACCTAAATATCATTCCATACATCCTTGCTTTAATTAAACAGAGCATTTTCTATTTTGTACTAATAGTAACATGAAAATTTACCATAACCCAAAACTGCACAGGTCTATATGCCGCTTAACAAGTTTGCAATATTCCATATTTATGTCATTGACATTTTTGAGCAAATTCTAACAGAAGTTTGAAAATAATAATTCAAGAGTAGTAACCCTATTTTAAAGTAAGATCTCACGCGATATTCACGACATCATTTGTAAAAGGTGTCAGATTTCTATGACATACACTTTTAGAAGTTTTACAGACTGAATGAAATCACTTGCAAAACCATATTTGTGCAAAATCTTAATTATGACGATTTCATATATGTAAAGTTTCTACAATCGATCTAATACTTAAGACATATGCTAAAACCTTCGCGACAGCCAACAATTCTTCTAGTATTTGGCACTTCCAGGTACACAGTACTGTAATGATATAATCGTGTAATGCCACAATAATATCTGAAACCCGCATTAAACATAGACGACGTCTTTTTATTTTTTCAAACCGACTGCATGTTTCAACGGTGCTTGGAGTTTGCATGCCTACAAAGGCTACTTTAATGCTTATTAACTTTGTCACACATCTCACATGAGTATGCTCATGTTGCAAATATTATGAGTGACCTTTATGCTATCTCAAAGCACCGCTGTCCTTGACCTTATACTTGCAAAATTTATATTCCTTGAAACATTCTCTCTTTTTATTTCTACAGGCGAAGTCCTTCCCACATTTGGAACACACAATTTTATTTTTGGGACCGCCATGGTTTGATACTCTATGCATTCTTAAGTGGTACAAATCCTGATTGATACACCTTGCCGCAGCAAAAATAACGTCCCTGTTGAGCATGGACTGCCACAAGGTCTGCATGGACTGCCACAAGTAAAACTTCTGTTGAACTTTGACTACACTTTGGCACGCATAATTCACCATATCTGAAACAAAGTAACTGTAATAAGTAAATCACTAAAGAAGTGCACATCAAAGAACTATTTATGCGAAATAGCAAATTACATTTGCACGGAGAGGTACAATACATTTATATTGCATGTGACAATTATGAACCTAATAACAGATTGACTTCTGAAAATTGTAAAAGTTTTTAGTAACTTAAAGTACGAAACAGGCATTTCAAATGTTCAGCGTTACATGCATGGTTTGATTTTCAGCTGGATTTTGAGACTGAACAAAATCAGAAATATCTACTCCCCATCATAACTTTTCTAAATGTGCTTCACGACATAGCTATTTCATATGTAGCCACAATACAGGCATAGACTTAAATAAACTATTGCTCTTCGGCTGTATTAATGTTAAATATAGTGTATTGCAACATATTTCACCCAAAGATTCACGAGAAATAGCAGGAAACAGCAGATTTTGCACATTAAATTGTGTGTGGAGTATCTAAATATGTTACAAATAATGCAATTGTTCGTGAACGGGGTAGATATCCACTAGCTGTAGATGCCATTTGTAATACTGTGAAATATTTCCAACGACTGAGTGTTGGTAATGTCAGTTGATTGTTGTTAGAAACCATAATAGAGAGTAAAAATCTGAATTATTGTAACAAAACTAGTTGGGTTTAAAGTGTTTATCATGTTTTAATCAGTTCAACATATCACATACAATCTTGTATAATAAGAATTTACTGTCTGTTGTCAAGAATAAGTTGATTTGTATGTACAAATCAAAGTGGAGTGAGCCATTGTCATTTTGTAATATTACACAATACGGGTAAATTAAGAACTTGTGCTAAATTTAAACAGCAATTTTGTAGAGAGACATACTTTATATTTTACAAGAGTCTTTTTTATTAAATTTAGAATTAGTGCTCACTCATAGACTCCATGCTGAAACAGGTCGTTATAAGAACTTGGCATGTGATCAGAGAATCTGTAATACTTGTAATCATGGTTGTGTGGAGGATGGAATTCATTTCTCTATGTTCTGTCCTGCTTATGATTGTCATAGAATTGATTTTTAGGCAATAAATATGTACTGGAGACACTTTAAAGATATGGATTGTTATAAAAAATAATGTATGGTTAATGAGCTCAGAAAATGCTAATGTTATTTTGTTGCTAGCTAACTTCTTCTATAAGATTTATAACATCAGAAAGATTATTGTATGATATTGCTTTGCTTTGTTCGTTTCGCAGTGGTCATATTAGTTAGAACTAGGTGTTGATCGGTCTTTGCAGGATGTTTGGGGTGGTCTGGCGAGAGAACGGACATTTTTTTTCTTTTAAATGGCGGTTCACTCGGCATGCTTCTCCTGTCAGCATGCGTTGCCTGGCTGTTGTTTGGTGCATACTTTGATGAGTTTATTGGATGGCTTCTGCGGAACGAACTGCGCAGGGTTTTTTTGCAATGGGAATTTAAATAATATCTCATAATCAAGAACTTTAAAACATCCATCCAATATTTGTGTATAAGTCACATAACAGTCTGATGTCTCTATCAAGCTTTATGTTTATAGTATTGATAATGATAACTCTTGGGAGTTACTGTATTGTACGCAATCTTTTCCACATGTAACATCGTCTGCAATACTATAGATGATATTATACATGCATTATAAACACGTTTTGATATTTTATTAATCTTCACTTCCATAGAAGGTATTTTAGTTCATCTGTACATCTAATGTTATTTGAATTAACTGTCTTCTAAACTATAGACAGTTGTCTGCAAGGCTATAGATAGCCCCTTCATGCTTTAGAATCTGACAAATTTTCTTTGAATGTTGCCTGATTGTGACAACAGACTATTTCATCTGAAGTTTATATCATTTTGTGGTATATTTGCATAGATAGGTGTTAGGCCTATTGAGTATATTATTTTGTTGGGGGAGGGGGTGGGGGGGGGTGCGAAAAAGCCTGGTAGTAGGCACAGTTAGAAAAAAATTAAACAAAATCATGTTAAATATTGTTATAGTAAAAAACAGTTAGAAAAAAAAAGATTAAAGATTAAACAAAATCATGTTAAATATTGTTATAGTAAAAAAAAAAATAATAATAATAATAACAATTAACCCTGAAGGTTTTCCACACATTTGGTAGCCGTTGAATACAAGAGACGTTTTTACAGACAGTTTCTTTTAATTAATGTCTGTTATTTGATTGGAAGTGGCTAGGGGTCCGGTAAGACCCGGAGTCTAGAGGTCCGGTAATCAATATATATGTACTATCGTGTACTGTATTCCTAGTATATAAGGTAATTGCTGGTAAAAGTTATGAATGGTTGTCATAAAGTTGCCGTTCTTTACGTTTTTTTCTTGTAAATATTTTAAATATTTATAATTAATCGCACCCGTATTTGATTATTTAACAATCAGTTCCGTGCCGATTATCATGATATCTTGTAAAATAACAAAATAAATAGGCATATAATATTATTCCTATTTTTCTGCTGAATTTCAAATAGATCTATAATCCATTCAAGGGTTAGATTCACTCATTAATCTGTTCTCAACAGTTTATTTTACAATAAACTAAACGACATGAAACAGTGTACTAGTTTTTATTTGGAGTTCCTCGGTTATAATTTTAGGTTTTAAAAGAAAAGGTAAACAATCGAGTGAACGCTAGTATTTGTAAACCATTTAGATCCAAGTTTTAAGTGAACACTGGTTAAGTGTTACTTGTTATTTCATTTTAAACAAAATTTAAGATGTAAATAGCCCTAAATCTCTAGAAAAAGGAGGTCCATACCCTTAGAAAACCCCTAATAGGCTTGTCCAGAGGTTCGGATCCGTACCTCTAGAATCCAGTTCTAGAGATATCATAATGATATCATATGAACTCCTTCTTTCCCCGCACAGTCAGATACTGGAACGCCTTACCTTATAACATAAAGGACAGTGTGAACCTTCAGTGCTTCACATCTGACCTAGATTCGTATATGTACTAATGTCATCATCCTGTTTTTATTTTTAACAAGCTGTATATATTACTGCTCTCACTCTTTTAACAACATGAATATCATGTATCATGTAACATAGCAACATGTTTTTAACAAATGCCCCTACCTCCCAGTTATGATCAGAGATTGATTATTGGGAGTATCTCCGTAGATGTAGATGTACTCCTGGACACTTCCTAGAATCGTTAAGCCTTAGTTAGTTGTTTTCACACCAATACGAATCATGCCTTATTTGTGTTACTAATGTTATTATTTCCTTCAAATACTTTAACTTGTGATTATTATGTCATGTAATGTGACCATTAATTGGTAATAAAACATCGATGTAACTCATTGCAGACTTGGAGCGGTCTTCTGCGCATGCCCGAAAGTGATTATCAATTGTAGCGTACGGCAAAAATATGCATATTTTTGCATGTCCGCATGCATTTAGTGTATAATATGCATAAAATACTGACTAAAGGTTAGGGTTAGTATCACCATGGTTACAAAATATATACAATTATGATATTTTCGTTCAAATTTAGTTAATCCGGTATGTACCGGAGTCTGTAAATTATACCGGCGCTCCAAGTCTGCATAATCTGGTTCCCTGTCCAATATTGGTTCCCATTCAAAGTTCGCAGAGGACCAGTCTATATTCTATTCTACGGTTTGGTACGGCATTTAGACACACCACATAATAGTTACCTCCCCGTCCAAAAACGATCTTCAATTAGGAGAACTTTTTTGTGTGAAATTTCGCCGGTATCACGAGAAACAAACAAAATGCCTAAAGACGTTGGTGCCTATCTAGCAGAGCAGCAGAAGAAGTCATCAGGTGAAATTGCATCAGAATGGGCTCAGCTAGAAGAACTTTACAACAAAAAGTATATGTTTACCAGAATTTATTGTACAATTTGATAAAGTTGTAGTGACTCAGCAAAATGAAATTTACTTTCAGACTTTTTCTCAAATTTTGCTGATAATTGATACTTCATAGTTCAGTGTGAGAAAATTTTATGTATTGATTTTGATCTCAAATTTTAAATGAACCCTATACTGAAGGCAGCGGCTAGTAGTGTAGACACTTGGAGGTCAGGCTCCCCTCCCCTCACCAGGTAGAGCACATAGTAATTAACAGATCATATATAAATCAATATATCACCTGTAAATTCATATATCAACACATCTTTTAATCAATATATCAGTCACTTCATAACCGTTATTTTCTAATGCAAATCATTTCCGCAAAGATTCCAACGATGGAGACAGAACAAAAAACTGTAAATTTTCATTTTACGATAAAAAAAAATGTTTGTCATGATGCATTTATAAAATAAAGTGCATTAGCATATCTGTATTAAACCACATACGCATGTTTAACAGTTCTAAATGCTATAAATATGTCAAAATATAACTTATTTTATTAATTACGTATGTATTTCTTTTCCGAGGTGAAGGTCATGATTGGCTGGTTTACAACATCGTCATTCAGTTTCATCAGCAGCTTCTTAGTAATGAATAGCATCTCTTTGTCAGCATCAATCACGGCGTTTGTTAAAATAAATGATGGAAAAGTACCAGTCAACATCAAAATGCTTCCGGTGAATTGAAAGAGACGGAGAAACGAATTGTCGATTTATTTTTGCATTTTCTGGGGTATATTATAATTTTGAAGTCCTTCACTTGTATAGTTCTTTGAAAATATGTCTTCAAAAGCAAAATTCGCAGCGTTCAAAGTTGAAATTATCTTCACAAATGTGCTGGTGTAAACAAAAATAAACCCCGGATGTGCGTTTTATGGTGCGGATTTGACTGTGAATTTTTTTAAAAACAATTTTACTTACTAATATCAAAGAGCTATAAAAATAAATAGATTGGCAACTTGAAAGGCATATAGAGCAAATCTCGCCAACCTCCCGTGACAAAAAAACGAGATCTCGTTTACCGAAAGTGTCGCTTTCTCCACGCGCCATTTTGTATGCGAAAGCAATTATTCATTGGTAAAATAATTATCACCGTATGACCACGCTTCTTTCGATGGCAAAAGAAAACGTGTACTTCGTGTCTTAAGACCATTTCAAATTAAACTAATTTTGTTTTAGAAGCTAACATGTATTTTAAAAGTAGTTTTAAAGGTACATAATTGTAACTCCATGCTCGCCGATGTTTGTTTTTAGTAAGATAACGCCGAATCACGCTCTGACACGAGCTCACGCGAGATTACAGCCAGTTGCCATTCTGTGTATTTATACTTCTTTGCTAATATATTGATTAAAAGATATGTTGATATATAAATTTACAGGTGATATATTGATTTATATATGATCTGTTAATTACTGTGTGTGCTCTACCTGCTCACCGCCTCTGCCAAACTTCATCAGGTCTAGGATTTCGTCGTTTATACATACAATCCATAAATTCAAAGATTTTTCAGGCTATAAATTAACAGACTCAGCAGGTTTTTTTTCCCTCTTTTGGGGGAAGGGGGTCAGTGCCCTTAGCCGGGGGAAAATTTTGACACAAACGAGCTGAAAGGGGAATTTTTGTGGCATGTTTTATTCCACATAGAATCTTGGATAGTGTGGTTATTTTAGCCTCTGGTGGAGAGTATACAACAATTTGGCTAATCTAACAACAAATATTTGATAAGGAGTATTTTTTCCTCAAAATAATTATTTTCGCCAAAATTGAACTATTTTGCATCTGCAAAAAATGACAGAAAGTGCAGACCCTGATAGATTATCACAGAAATGACATGACAATTCTAGTCCATATATTTAAAATTCAAGAAATTGACTATTTATTAATGACAATGTGCCAGAAACAAGTTAAAAAAATGAAAGTCATAGAGTTTTTTTGACAACTGAAAATTCATGTTCTCGATTTCTCTTGATTTGCTGAGATGTGACATCAAAAACGATTATGCACTACGCAGATGGGGAAGTACCTTTGAGATAGAAGGCTCTGCTTGAACAGAATGTCAATTTTCTTTGACCCTTTAGCTGTTTTTTGGTCTATCTTTTTCAGACAAGACTTTGCGTTGTGGGCGACATTTTGAAGCCATCGGCGAGACACTTGCATGACTATGAAAACAAAATGAATGCGGAAAGTGCCCACGTGATAGTTCTCCATATTGAATAAAACCCGTCGCCGCACAATATCAAATAAAACCTGTCACCGCATCGGACATCAATTTCGCTCAGTGTAATCTCTGGTGAGGGGGTGGGGGGGTTTAGATGGGGTGAAAAAAACATACTTTTCTGAGGGGGAAATGGGGCCGAATTGCGCCGAATATTTTAGCCAGAAAAACCTGGACTGGGTATATGAAATCTGTTAAAAGTACTATTTAAAACAAAACCGCAGGTTTAAACTTAAAGATTTTTAGGCTGCCTGCACAGATAAAGGGGATTTGTGATTTTCTGTTAACCCAGATAACTTTTAATTTTCGGAAATTGTGGAAAAAATTTAAGTGATCCAAGCTGTCTGAAATTCTATTAGTTTTATCTATACATGTTATAAGTGAAACTTTTCATTTTAACCTGCGGTTTTGATTTAAAATTAAATTGTAATTTTACCAGATTTCATATTCTCTGTCTGTAAATTTGTAGACCAAAAAATCTTTGAATATATGGATTGTCCGTAGATTTACAGAATGTCTGTAAAAACGACAAAATCCTAGACCTGTTCATTCAATATAAAATATTTTTATATTATATGTTTTGTTACAAATTCAACTATGCTAATTGTATTCACAGCCTGGAATTAAAAGATAACATATACATTGTTAATTCGTCATATTTTGTACTTCAAGACTGATCAAATTTGTGTCCTTCTTTTGAAATTACAATGCTTACCTCCATACTACTAGTTATTGTTTTAAGATATAATTAATATTTTGCAGATTATGGCATCAGCTGACACTAAGACTTCAAAACTTTGTGAAAAATCCTGTGTTCAGCAAAGGGGAAGGCTTAATAAGGGTAACTACTGGTTTTCTTTCTTTTGACTATAGATAGGGTCATAAAACTAAAATAAAAGTTTTAATTATGAAATTATTTTAGATGTATAGAACGTTAGTAATATAGTTATGAACTGTACTTCAATTTTGAGACCAGCCTCAAAATTGAAGACTGTGTTTGTATCAGAATTCAGTTGTTAAATTGACCAATTGATGTCAAGGTTGCATTCTGAGACTTATCTCTATACTCTGTAAAATTGTAACTTGTGTGGCTGTAAGTAGGTTCAGATTCCTAAGTAATACGACTTTGACTCTGTAATCTGTTGCTCTGTAAGCAACAGTAAGAAATGCAGGAACCAGTAACTAGGCATACGTGTAGTTTCTGTTAAAAGATATATGTTTAAAACCAACAATATACCGGTATTTTCATAAATCTATCAGCCTTGCATCTTGCTTTCTCTCGCTGTAAATCTGAAAATTCACCACTTTAATATTTAGATGTAAAATTATAAATTCAGTTGATACTTCAGTCATTTATTTCATTTTGTACTCAGTTTTGAAGTGTGTCAACTTGTACAGGTATCTGAGTAGCAATCTTTGAAAGTACTATTGAAGTTCTTAGTCATAAACACATATAATTTTTGTGTGCATATAGTTGCTGCTTGTTTATGTTCAGTTTTAAATGTTTATTTTCAGATGTATGAAAACTTTTTATCGGATTTTGAACACAGGTAAGATTTCTTTTATGAAAAGTTGATTTCCTCTTAATAATTATTATGTAAATTTCTAAGTTTAAAACTAACTGCTTGTGCTTTGACTAGTTTGATAGAAGTTGCCATTTGGCAACAGGAACCCATTTTTGCTGAGCGAAGTTGATAAGACTGCACTGTTTTTGACCCCATTTTAAAGGAATTATTGGACTAGAAGACGTAACTTATGTAAAAAAAAAAACATTGCGGGATACCTGTCCTTTTAGCTATTTATGTAGGCACAGTCGACTATGAATTCAGAGGTCACCACTAGGCAAAGGTTCTGTGATCTAGTAAGAGGTAATGTGCTTGAAGTTACTTATCCTCTACCTTTGATTGATGTTTGGATGTTGTTACTTGTGAGGAACAATTAGTACAGAACATAGGAATGCAAGCCAATTAACTAATCACATAACTGAAATACTGTTCAAAAAATGGTATTAAACCAAACTGAGACTGGTAAATTGTAGTACGATTCTTTGTGGTACATTGTAGCTCAATTTTCATGAGTTTGTGAAGTTTTTATGCCCCTGAAGGGAGGCATATAGTTTTTGAACCGTCTGTCGGTCTGTCCGCAATTTTCGTGTCCGGTCCATATCTTTGTCATCCATGGATGGATTTTAAAATAACTTGGCATGAATGTGTACCACAGTAAGAAGACGTGTCGCGCGCAAGACCAAGGTCCGTAACTCAAAGGTCAAGGTCACAGACGTTTAAGGTCATTTTTCATGATAGTGCATTGATGGGCGTGTCCGGTCCATATCTTTGTCATCCATGGATGGATTTTCAAGTAACTACGCATAAATGTGTGGCACAGTAAGACGACCTGTCGCACGCAAGACCCAGGTCTGTAGCTCAAAGGTCAAGGTCACACTTAGACGTTAAAGGTCATATTTCATGATAGTGCATTGATGGGCGTGTCCGGTCCATATCTTTGTCATTCATGCATGGATTTTAAAATTATTGGGCATGAATGTGTACCACAGTAAGACGACGTGTCGTGCGCAAGACCCAGGTCCGTAGCTCAAAAGTCAAGGTCACACTTAGACGTTAAAGGTCATATTTCATGATAGTGCAATGATGGGCATGTCCGGTCCATATCTTTGTCATTCATGCATGGATTTTAAAATAACTACGCATGAATGTGTGGCACAGTAAGACGACGTGTCGCGCGCAAGACCCAGGTCCGTAGGTCAAAGGTCCTAAACTCTAACATCGGCCATAACTATTCATTCAAAGTGCCATCGGGGGCATGTGTCATCCTATGGAGACAGCTCTTGTTTATGTTGGATTACCGATTATTACAATTCAATGCTTTCTTTCAATTTCAGGATAAACCATCTGTCTTTAGCAGAGATTATTCTATATGTAGTGAAACAGATAGCAGGTAAGATCACATTGTTTGTTTCTTTTATTATCTAGTACACATGTACTTGTTAAATATAGAGCGTGCTTTCTTGATATACCTTTTTGGCTTATTTTTGACAACTGGACTGAAAATGAACATTGTTGAAGACATTGAAACTACTTAAGGTAGTGTACCAGTAGTGGTCATCAGCATTTTTCATTGTTAGCTTGACTATTCGAAGAATAGTCTAGCTATTCTACTCACCCTGGCGTCGGCCTCGGCGTCACACCTTGGTTAAAGTTTTGCATGCAAGTACATATGGCTATCATTTAAAGGCATATAGCTTTGAAACTTATTTTTTCTTTTTCTAGGTCAATTATCAACCTCACTGGGTCAAGTCCCATAACTCTGACATGTATTTTGGCCAAATTATGCCCCCTTTTGGACTTAGAAAATCCTGGTTAAAGTTTTGCGTGCAAGTACATATAGCTATTACTTAAAGGCATATAGCTTTGAAACTTTTTTTCTTTTTCTAGGTCAATTACCAACCTCACTGGGTCAAGTCTCATAACTCTGACATGTATTTTGAGCAAATTATGCCCCCTTTTGGCCTTAGAAAATGTCTGGTTAAAGTTTTGCATGGAAGTTTCTATCTCCAAAACTAATGCAGATATTGAATTGAAACTTCACATGTGTCTTCGGGGTTATAAAACTAGTTGATAGCATCAAGTCCCATAACTCTGACATGCATTTTGGCCAAATTATGCCCCCTTTTGGACTTAGAAAATCCTGGTTAAAGTTTTGCGTGCAAGTACATACAGCTATTACTTAAAGGCATATAGATTTGAAACTTATTTTTTCTTTTTCTAGATCAATTACCAACCTCACTGGGTCAAGTCCCATAACTCTGACATGTATTTTGGGCAAATTATGCCCCCTTTTGGACTTGGAAAATTCTGGTTAAAGTTTTGCGTGCAAGTTACTATCTGCAAAACAAATGCAGATATTAAATTGAAACTTCACATGTGCCTTCGGGGTTATAAAACTAGTTGATTGCATCAAGTCCCATAACTCTGACATGCATTTTGGCTAAATTATGTCCCATTTCGAACTTAAAACTTCTGGTTAAAGTTTTACGTGCAAGTTACTATCTCCAAAAGTAATGCAGATACTGGATTAAAACTCTATAGATATTTTAACATTTAGGGTAATATTCCTGCTTCTGGGACAATAATTCGAATAGTTGAGCACTGGCTGTCTTTACGGACAGTTCTTGTATTACATATTCTCTGCACATGATTTAGGCATTCTCCATTTGAGCCGTGCCATGAGAAAACCAACATAATGGGTTTGCGACCAGCATGGATCCAGACCAGCCTGCGCATCCGCGCAGGTTGGTCAGGATCCATGCTGTTCGCTTTTAAAGCCTACTGCAATTAGAGAAACCATTAGCGAACAGCATGGATCCTGACCAGACTGCATGGATGCGCAGGCTGGTCTGGATCCATGCTGGTCGCAAACCCACTATGTTGGTTTTCTCATGGCACGGCTCATTTGTTATGAAAAAGCAAGTTATGGCTGAAGTATGCCAAATAGTATAAGAGATCATTTAGTCCTAAGGAAATTGCAGATTGTCATTACAAGTCAACCTTAAAATAAGAGGTGCCTCTACAGAAAAGTTGTCATGGCTGCTGACTTCAAATCGTTAACTTTTCGACACTGTTGGTTCAAGACTTGCCGAGGTATTCATGTAAGGAAGCCATTCAGCTTGCTTGTAGAAGGTCTTTGGTTCTACCAAGGTGCCTGCCTGTATCTAAAGTTATGTTCAGAGTGAACGTTAGGTCTTCCTCCACCTTCAAAGCTGGAAAGGTATCATGTCACCTAAATTGTTTCAGTGTAATTTAAAGCCCAGACAGAATATGAAATAAAGAATTAGGTAAAAAAATTTAGCATTGAGGAATACATGTTTGTATTGCTGTTTTCCAGATCCCAAACAAGCAATAGATTTCTTGGAGAAGATTAAAGAAAAGGTACAGTAAAAAAGTTTGATTTATTTTTAATTATGCAGAGAAAACTTAAGATAATGCTTCTGTCGCCCATGCAAGTGGTAAGGCCTTTACTTTGAAAATCTGAAGATTTTTTTTGGTATAAAAATTTAAATTGCATTATGGCCAATAAATGGCTTTTTCATTGGGAACAAGAATTAGTGGGGAAAGCTTACATATCCCCTGGCATTGACTGTCATTGATTGACACAAATGTAAAATCCATGAAAATATAAAGTCCTGCTTATTACGTTGCTCCATTCCTGTTACTCATAGAAGTAAAAAGGAAGCAAAGTCGATCATCTGTAACTTTGGTTTGAGCTAACATAAATTGTTATTTACTAGTAAAGCAGAATCTGCTTCAGTCAAGGCATTTCTTATGCAGTTTTATCCTAAATATTCCTTGTTTCATGTGTAATGTTTAAGAGATTAAAGTATTTTGTATTTATAATGTTGAAAAAACATGATTGTCAAATATGTCATGACTAGAAATTATACATATAATTACTAAATTTAGGTAATTAGAAATACTGAGAGGAAAATGTAAAGAAATCTTAATTTCCAAAATTTGGGACATGTAATTGATTTTTTGCCCTTTATGTTCATAACTTTATTCAACCATATCATGTTTTTATATGCATTTTTGAACAAAAGCACCTTGGACCTTCAAATAATTTTGCAGGTGAAAGCTAGCACAGAGGCCCGTGTACTATGTTTAACACAGATAGCCACCATAAAGTTAAGAACTAAAGACCTCGATGGAACAAAGGTATGTTTACTATTATAAATTAATCCAAATGAATGGAAATTTTACAGTTGGTTAGTTTCAACAGAATCTGTGAAAGTGGTACAAAAATTGAAGCAATAAAGTCATTGACTAACTAGAAATTTATTACGTAGAACATGATGTATGTCATCACTGAGCATTTGTTGTGTTTTTAGCTCACCTGAGCACAAAGTGCTCATGGTGAGGTATTGTGATCACACTGTGTCCGTCGTCCGTCCGTGCGTCAAGTCGTCCGTCGTCAACATTTGTGTTTAAACGACATCTCCTCCAAAACCACTGAATGGATTTTGATGAAACTTGGCCATGATGTTCCTTGGGTGGTCCTCTACCAAAGTTATTCAAACGGTTCCGCTTGGTTGCACATAGGGGCTGCCAGAGCTAAAAATAGAAAAAACTTCAAACAACATCTCCTCCTAAACTGATGGTCCGATTTTGAAATAATTTCACACAAATGGTCCTTATGCTACCCTCTACCAAGATTGTTCAAATTATACCGATTCTTCAAAAAACATGGCCGCCAGAGTGCGTGGTCACTTTTCCCTTTATGTATATAGAGGAAACTTTAAAAATCTTCTTGTATGAAACTGCTTGTCCGATTTTAGAACAATTTTACACAAATGGTCCTTGTGTGACCTTCTACAGTAAACCTTCTAGATTCCAACATGGGTTCTAGAGTTACTATCCCTGAAAGGCGCAAAATTTTCCATTTTGGCGCTTTCAGCCATATAGAGGTTTCATTGATGCTTTGATTTGAAACAAACTTGCAAACTATGTTTATCTTGATGATCTCTAGGCCAGGTTCGAAACTGGGTCATGTGGGGTCAAAAACTAGGTCACCAGGTCAAATCAAAAGAAAAGCTTGTTAACACCCTAGAGGCCATATTTATGACCCTATCTTCATGAAACTTGGTAAGAATGTTAATCTTGATGATTCCTATGCCAAGTTCAGAACTGGGTCATGTTGGGTCAAAAACTAGGTCACCCAGTCAAATGAAAGGAGAAGCTTGTTAACACTCTTGAGGCCACATTTATGACCCTATCTTCATGAAACTTTGTCAGAATGTTCATCTTGATGATTCCTAGGCCAAGTTCGAAACTGGGTCATGTGGGTCAAAAACTGTCAACCTCTCAAATCAAAGGAAATGCTTGTTAACACTCTAGAGGCCATATTTATGACCCTATCTTCATGAAACTTAATGAGAATATTTATTTGGATTATTCCTATGCCAAGTTCAAAACTGGGTCATATGGGGTCAGAAACTAGGTCACCTGGTCAAATGAAAGGAAAAGCTTGTTAACACTCTTGAGGCCACATTTATGATGCTATCTTCATGAAACTTGGTCAGAATGTTCATTTTTATGATTCCTAGGTCAAGTTCGAAACTTGGTCATGTGGGGTCAAAAACTAGGTCACTCGCTCAAGTCAAAGGAAATGCTTGTTAACGTTCCAGAGGCCATATTTATGACCCTATCTTCATGAAACATGGTAAGAATGTTTATCTTGATGATTCCTGTGCCAAGTTTGACACTGGGTCATGTGGGGTCAAAAACTAGGTCACCACTTAAATCAAAGAAAAAGCTTGTTAACACTATAGAGGCCACATTTATGACCCTGTCTTCATGAAACTTTGTCAGAATGTTTATCTTAATGATTCAAAGGCCAGGTTTAACAGGTGAGCGATATAGGGTCATCATGCCCCTCTTGTTTTGAATGAATAGGTTGATTACATGTACCATGAAAACTGGTTGGTTGAACAGTCCCATCTGTTTTCATGAAATAATGGAAAGTAGACAATGTTCTTGCAAATGTATGTGATAAGTGCAATTTAGTTATCCATTATATGTATTCCTGTGTCAAGTATAATTGACATTATGTACCTACTTGCTGCCGTGTATTTTGTATCTTTCTCAGTTACCTACGTATTCTGTTATTTTTTGTGTTACATCTGTTTTATGCACCTTTCTGTGTTAACTATATGCATTATGTACCTTTCTCTGTTATCCATGTATTATGTACCTTTCACTGTTACCTTTATATACTAGTATTAAAACTTTGAAGAAGTGGTTCCTATGTATGATAAATTATATCTTTCAGACAGTGGTTGAAGAATGTCAGGGTATACTAGATACTTTGGATGGAATCTCATCAGTCCATAGCCGGTTCTACGAGTTGTCCAGTAACTACCATAAACTGATGGGAAATCATGCTGACTATTATAAAGATGCTTTGAGATTTCTTGGATGTACATCTTTAGATGATATTCCAGGTTTGTAAACTTAGATTGAGATTAAATTTGAGATTACCATTATTTTTATGCCCCCGAAGGGAGGCATATAGTTTTTGAACCGTCTGTCGGTCTGTCAGTCTGTCGGTCTGTCAGTCTGTCCGCAATTTTCGTGTCCGGTCCATATCTTTGTCATCGATGGATGGATTTTCAAATAACTTGGCATGAATGTGTACCACAGTAAGACGACGTGTCGCACGCAAGACCCTGGTCCGTAGCTCAAAGGTCAAGGTCACACTAAGACATTAAAGGATAGTGCATTGATGGGCATGTCCGGTCCATATCTTTGTCATTGATGGATGGATTTTCAAATAACTTGGCATGAATGTGTACCACAGTATGACGACGTGTCGTGCGCAAGACCCAGGTCCGTAGCTCAAAGGTCAAGGTCCATTTAGACATTAAAGGGTAGTGCATTGATGGGCGTGTCCGGTCCATATCTTGTCATCGTGTAGATTTTCAATACTACTTGCATGATGTGTTACCATCTGTTTAAGACGCTGTCGGCAGCATAGTACCGTCTCTGTAGCTCAAGGTCAAGTCACACTTTAGACTTTAAAGGTATGCTTGATGGGCATGTCCGGTCCATATACTTTCAACATGGATGGATTCTTTCAATAACTTGGCATGAATGTGTACACAGTAATGAGAGTGTCCGGTCTAAGATCAGGTCCGTACTCAAATAAGGTAATTAGCGTTAAAGGACTAGTGCTTGATGGCAGATTCCGGTCCATATCTTTGTATCCATGATGGATTTTCAAATAACTTGATGAAATTGTGATACCACAGTTAATGACGATATAGCATCCGTAGCTCAAAGGTCTAACTCTAAATCAGATAACTACTCATTCAAAGTGCCATGGGGCATTGTCATCCTATGGAGACAGCTCTTGTTATTTATTTTTTTTTAGATTATGTTTGTACTTGATACCTCTTTTATAAAATTGTTTTGCTAAATTGCTAGATTATTTATAAGACTTCTTGAAAATATCTGTCCATCACTAACTGTAACTGCATAAAAATGGAAAAGATACAATGTGAGTAAGAAATGTCATAAAAAATTATGTGTTCCGTTGGAAAATATCCAATAATTGTTCTGACAGAAAAAGTACCTCGTTTGAAGCAGAATGATGTTAATGGTAGCATTTGTTTAGTTCTATGATATATCAAAGAAGTCAATAAATTCTATGAACAGTTAATCTTGCCTTAGATGCCATCTGTATTAAGCAGCCACTTGTCTTAAGCATCCAGTCAGCTAACTGCCTGAATTGATATTTTGTTCTAATTACAACCTGTCTTAACCTTTAGCCTGCTAGAGCAAGTGATTCTGCTTTGCAACCATGCAGACATATCAGCCTGCACATCCGTGCAGCTGATCTGGTCTGCTCTGTTCGCTAAATTCAGCAGTAATTATAGTGACACCTTGAATATAAATGGTATGTCATTGAGATGACATTATTTAGAATAGGGGTAATGTCAACACAACTGTTCACCTTGTGGCTTAATACAGGTTTTCTTAACCAAACTAGTAAATTCATTTTCTTATATCAAGTTATTACATTTGGTTGACATTTTTGATTAAAGTAATGTTCAACTAGAAGTCTCATTTGGTGTAATATTCAGTATACTGATGCCATATAATGAAGTTTGTTCATGTTGTTTTTACAGCTGGAGAGCAGGCAGAAAGAGCATTCAACCTCGGACTGGCTGCAATACTTGGGGAAGGAGTATACAACTTTGGGGAACTTGTGAGTACTTATTCCGTTCTTTTGATTTGAATATGTTATTTGAATGTATTATGGAACTAGGAAAAAAACAAACTTCTCTTGCATGTTAATCATAAGCTTAACTTTGTCTTTTGTTATGTTTTCAAGGGAGTATTTGATAATGCATGAATTGTCTCGCATTTAGGAAACAGGTCTGGGATAGTTTGCTGTATATGTAATTGGTGTAAAAAATTGTAAGTTTTGTTTTACAGGAGAACTTAAATGATAGTAAAGTTCTTTAGCCATTGATACAATAAATGTTGACTTAGATACCTAAATCTGATAATACCCGGTAAACAACACATTTTATTGCTTTCTGTTTATAACTTTTATTCATGAAATTCATTCTAGTATTTTCAAAAACAGTAGGGGAAAAGTAGTTACTGTTCTCAAGTTATCTGTTGTTAACCAGATTTTGAACCACATTGCAGTCACATGTTATGATTAAAACTCAAATACTGTGAATTCATTAATATTTGTTTGGGACTTATTTTCATGGATTTTATGGTTTACTCAATCCACAAAATTTAATTCCAACAAACAAGTAAATTTCCTATTCATTTTATGTTCAGAAGTTGAAATCCGAGATTTCATATACCCACGAAATAGCCATTTCTTCCAGAATCACGAAATTTCATGCACACGAAATTAAATTATTTCACAGTACATTCGTAGGATCACCCTAGGTGTGGCAGATTCCATACTAATTCAAATTAGTGCCAAGCCGTTTTCACAACCAAGCTGCAATTTTAAATATTATTGTACGAAGGTATAAACCAGTTTTCTGTTTACCTGTTTACACAGCTTGCACATCCAATTCTGGATTCATTAAAGACCACAGACAAGGACTGGGTTGTCTCATTATTGTATGCATTTAACAGTGGAAATATTTCAAAGTTTGATGATCTCAAGAAAAGTTGGGGAGCACAGGTTGGTAGTGTCTTTTTAAGTTTTGTCATTGAAATAAGCTTTTCTTGATATTCATATAAGGCTTTAAAGATGAACCCTGTACATCTGTAAAGGGACTAACGCACACATTTTAAGTGAAAAATATTTTCTCTCAAAATTCCAAAAGAAGTTACTAGTGGATGAAATAAAATTTTTGCTCGATATTCTTATGAATAACCAAAAATATTAACCATTGCAACATTGTTGAAGTAATGCAGAAACTTTACATAGCTAACTTAAATATACACTGTGTCTGGTTATTATGAGCTGCACTGTGAGAAAACCAACATATGCTGGTCGCAAAGCCACTATGCTGGTTTTCTCATGGTGTGGCTCGTTACATAAAACTTGTGATACTATTTATGCACACAAGTATGTTTATTTCATGTTTACACAGAAGCTGTGTAGTAATTTTTGTTGTTTGTTCAGTAAAGAAATTTGAGCACCAGACCCATTTAATGACACAGAAAACACATTCATTATTATGTTTGCAGTTGTAAACAAACAAAAAAGAAAAAAAAAACCTGGGCATTTTGTTCTTTTGAAAAAAAAAAAGATTCTAATATTGAATAGACAGGTGATGACACTGGACAAAAATGTGTGTTACTGTTACATGACTATTTACTCTTTACAAACAATTCAGATGGTTATCCAAGATATACAAGACCAAATATTGAGAAATAGTGATAATTAGGGTATCCCCAGAAACAGTTGAGCTTATTGATTTATTTTTGTTCCTTTCAGCCTGACCTTGCAGCTCATGAGATTTTGATGAGACAGAAAATATCTCTGCTTTGTCTAATGGAGGTAATATTACTGATTTAAAAAAGAAATGTAAAAATTGAAAATGTAGCTTTAAGGGTAAAAGTTCTTTTATGAAATTGTTCAAACAAAGAAGAAACTTCAGAAGAAAGCAAAGATGTTGGGACTGTAGTAGCTAAATGAGAACTCGTATTTTATGGTAAATGTAATTTTGGTTATACATTCTTTACACTGCTTTTTAGCTCACCTGAGACAGAGGCTCATGGTGAGCTTTTGTGACTGCTCAATGTCCGTCGTCAGTCGTGCGTCGTCCGTCCGTCAACATTTTCTAAAAAAATCTTCTTGAAAACCACTGAGCAGAATTACACCAAACTTCACAGGAATGATCCTTGGGTGGCCCCCTTTCAAAATTATTCAAAGAATTGAATTCCATGCAGAACTCTGGTTGCCATGGCAACAGAAAGGAAAAACTTTAAAAATCTTCTTGTTGAAAACCGCAAGGCATAGAGCTCTATATTTGGCATGTGACATCATCTAATGGTCCTCTATGAAGATTGTTCAAATTGTGCCCCTGGGGTGAAAAGAGGCCCCGTGCCAGGGGTCACAAGTTTTACATAGACTTATATAGGAAAAAACTTTAAAAATCTTCTTGTCTAAAACCACAAGATCTAGACCTTTGATAATTTGTATGTAGCATTGCCTTGTGGTCCTCTATCAAAATTATTCAAATTATAACCCTTGGGTGAAAAGAGGCCCTGCCCCGGGGGTCTCAAGTTTTACATTTACTTATATAGGAAAAAACTTTAAAAATCTTCTTGTCTGAAACTGAAAGGCCTAGGCTTTTGATATTTGGTTTGTTGCCTTGCCTTGTGTTCCTCTACTAAAATTATTAAAATTATGCCCCTTGGGTGAAAAGAGGCCCTGCCCTTTGGGTCT
The DNA here is from genome assembly GCF_021730395.1 of Mercenaria mercenaria. Classification (NCBI taxonomy): domain Eukaryota; kingdom Metazoa; phylum Mollusca; class Bivalvia; order Venerida; family Veneridae; genus Mercenaria; species Mercenaria mercenaria. The sequence goes on along the minus strand of NC_069364.1, from coordinate 22,586,288 downwards.
CAGATTTAACATAGACATATCTATAGGGAAAAAATCTTGTATAAAAGTTCAAGGCCTAGGCCTTAAATATTTGGTATGTAGAATTGCCTAGTGGATTTCTAACAAGATTGCCCAAATTATGCCCCTGGGGTGAAAAGAGGCCCCACCCTAGGGGGCACTTGTTATATGAGTTATGTAGGAATAGATACTTAAAAAAATATCAGATCATATTTCCTAGACTGCTGAATTATTATTACCTGATGACCCCAAGTGATTAGAGGGTCACTTGACTGTGACCTTGACCTACTGACATACTTTCTTGTTTTTTAAGGTACAGCCTTGAAATTTGGATGACATGTACATTTTTGCACACCTATCTTAAACTGACTTTCAGTGACCATGAATGTGACGTACTGACCTACTTTCTAATATTTTAGCATCAGTTTGCCATTTGGCTCATATTACTCAGGTGAGCGATTTAGGGTCATCATGACCCTCTTGTTATAGAAAAGTATGTATATATAACATTTAGAAATAATGAAAGGAGTAAAATCCTTATTAAATTAATTTTGGGGCCTTCAGGACTGAAGGTTAAGAATGCAAACTTTGAATCACTTGCCCCTCACAAGTGTGGGTAGTAGCCACATTTAAGGTGTAGATTTTTTCATTTGAGGAAGCCATCATGATTCAGCTAGCTTGAGGAAGGTCAGTGGTTTTGCGTAGGTGCCCTCCTCAGTCCTGAAACAATGCCTGGAAGGGCACCTGTAGTCTTACTCCACCAATAAAAGCTGGAAATGTCACCATATGACCTTAAATGTGTTGATGTGACTCTAAAATCCAACAAAATATGAGCCACACCATGAGAAAATCAACACAGTGGCTTTGCCCCGCGCAGTCTAGTCAAGATACATGCTGTTCGCTTTTAAAGTATATTGTAATTAGAGAAACCATTAGCGAACAGCATGAATCCTGACCAAACTGAGCGGATGTGCAGGCTGGTCTGGATCCATGCTGGTCGCAAAACCACTATGTTGGTTTTATCATGGATCGGCTCATATAATAATAGATTTTGATAAAGAGAATTATTGGTGTTTCTCTTTATTTCAAAAGCATTATAATGTATGTTTTACTTTAATGGGGCATTCAAGCCTGACTGATTGCCGGGTAAAAACTTTGTCTCTTATTTGGATGTACAGTAAACCTCGGTTATAAGGAACAGCTTGGGACCTCTTAAAAATTGTTCCTAATAACCGAGGTTCCTTATATCCGTATAGCGAACTAGTTCCATGTAACTGAGGTTTGTATAACGAACACAATTTGTATAGGGAACACTATTTGACTGACGTTTGATAAGGGCTATGTGTTCGCACTCCGGGCCGACCTTGAATCCTCATGTGAGAAAGTTTCGTTTCTAGTACCAGCCCTTTCCTGGAGAGATGATAAGGTAAACTGCCTGCATGTATATGACTGAAATAGTGTTGAAACGCGGCGTTAAACCCAAACAAGCCAAAATATTTGTCGGTAAGAATGACCGTAATTCATGTTTATTTTTGTCGGTTATTTCTATATTCTTTTTAGAGAGCGCTACATGATGACTATCAGATACCGTATAGCAGGTTATTTCTGCAGTCCAAATATTCTGCGTTTAGGCCCCAAAAAGTGTGAAACAAATTTCTGCTTGTTTAATTTCTGCGTTTTCACATAAAAGGAAGAGAAATGTCTGCGTTTTTGATGCCAAAGAGGAGGTTATTCCTCGCATGACTGGTCGTTGTGAGAATGATAGCTTATGAAAAAAATAAAGTAAATTACCGGTAACTGTTGTAAGATAACTTTGCATTTAATGAATACATTGTAGGATATAATAAAATGTGTACTGAAAATATATAAATCCAACAACAATTGCACAAACAACAACTGCAAACTACGATATATCGGCATACCGGTTATACTTATATAAAGGTTACTGAAGTTTAGTTCGGAAGATCTTCACAAGGTATTTTTAAGATCAACACAAGTGAAATTCACTCAATTTATTTCATTCACAGAAGAAAAACGTTTTCTGAGGGATTAACAGTTAGTACTTTGATTGACCATCACACCTTATTATACCATTATCGGTAATTGTCAGATGGCGTCGTTAATTTCCAATAATTAAACCATGCCATTGTGAACTTCGAATTACCTAGGGAAACAGCGTGAAATAACGCTGGTGATAACAATGCAGATTTTTTTTTGCGTTTTAAATTTTTGCTGGATGAATATTCTGCTGGAAATATTTTTGCGATTCTACCAAGGGACCGCAGAAACGCAGAAATATTCCCCCCGTAGAAATAACCCGCTATACGGTATGTTGCAGTTACTCCCCTTACCTTGCTTGACCGCATGTTATGTGAACAGACATCAATACTAATATAAAACAAATGTTAAATTTTTTATTACAAAAATATTAAATTAGACTACCCATTAAAATCTAAAAGTAGGGTGTTTATGACATACAGTGTATTACGACTAGACAACGGTGCCATACGTATGGATTAAAGTGTAAATTATACCTATACTTTTGCTATCCATTTTAGCACCTGTTATAATTTTTATAATTGGAAATTTGGTAAACTGAACTGATTGCCATTGTTAATCGTGTGTGATTAGCACATTTATTTAGGATATGACCGTGACTGATTTTCGTTCACTATTGTTAACATGAAATATCTCATACATGTAGCTCTCGGACATAATCTTGAGAATATATGTCTACTATCGTCTAGTATTTGGTAATTTAATGATATTATATATTTTCTTTTTATCGTACCCATGAATTAACAAACTAAAGATCATAGAAATGAAATATTTGTGTTTATTCATGTACATGAAAGCGCGTGAAAGTACCGATGTTACTCTGACGTCATCCGCGATTCTCCTGTTTATTTCCGGTTTTCAGTAATTTTTATACTCTATGTCTGTTCGTTATAACCGAGGGTTTTTCCATTGAATTTTGTTCTTTGGGACTGGAAAAAGTGTTCCTTATAACCGAGTGTTCCTTATAAACGAGTTCCCTATAACCGAGGATTTTTACATTGAATAAAGAAGGAATTAGATTGGGGAATTGAAAATTGTTCCTTATAACCGAGTGTTCCTTATATCCGAGTTCCTTATAAGTGAGGTTTACTGTACATTTGATGTATACATTAAGTTGAATTTCAGATGACATTTAAGAGACCAGCCACAAACCGACAGTTAACATTTGCAGAAATCGCCACAGAAACAAGATTACCAGAAGGGGAGGTAATAATCTCAAGTTTGATAACTTTTAAATTAAATGTTGTAATAGAACAGCGTCATGGCAATATTCTGTTTTCTATAAAAGTAGAAGTTTTCGTGAGGGTTTAATTTTTGCTATATTCCCCAGGCTTTACATCTTGCGAAAATTAATCCTCGCATAAATATCCACCATTAGTATTACTGTGAAATCATTAATATTCGTGGGGGACTAATTTTCGTGGATTTCGTGGTTGAGTCAATCCACGAAACTTAATCCCAACGAACAAGTAAAATTCCCATTCATTTTATGTTCAAATGTTGAAATCCACGAATTCATATCCCCACGAAATTGCCATTTTGACCAAAACCACGAAATTTCATGCCCACGAAATTAAATGATTTTACAGTATTCAAATTCAAGTAGGATAACATTTTTACAATTTCGTGAATAATGAGCCTTCCTAACATACTCAAAGTTTCAAATTAGCGAAATTTTAACCCAACAAAAATACATGTATACGCTTTTACAGTATTCAGAATCAAACACTTTTAAATTGAACACTCAGTGCCGGATAATGTGTTATGTCCTGTCTAGTTTGTGTAAAGATTGCATTCTAGAAATTGAAAAGGCCTAAGTGTTTAGGATTCTGTGTATTTTAAAAATTCTTAAAGGCTTGACTAGCTAAGTTTCTGGCTTTGAATCACTAGCCGTGTCACCTCCATGGTTGTCCTTTGAGGAAGTCATCAAGCTGCCATGTGGAAGTTACATGAAATGGTTCTACCTGTATGTGAACTAACTCTGGGAGGGACACTTGTAAACGGTCCTCCTCGACCAGTAAGGACTGATAGGTTTGCTGTATGACAAAAAAAAATTGTGTAGGTCTGTATATATTTCTGCATATGATAATGAAACTTTTGAAAATTAAAAAAAAAAAATTGAGTAATTTTCATGAAAAATGAATAAATCTTCATGATTTTATTGACAAGTTTTCACAAAAATATCTAGTTATCAAGAAAAAATGTCAAAATAGTGCCAACTACAGCATAAAAATGACATGACATTTTTTATCAAATCCTAATTTTTGCAAAAACTTAATTGGGGCATTCATTTTTCACGAAAAAAGGAAAGGTACAACAAAAATAACTTGTTATCATATGCAGTATTGGGCACTAACTTGATTTTTCCACATGATAGTGAGGATTTCACTTGTGAATAAGATTTTTCCTTGCTTTTCATTTAATTTTCATGAACAGAACATTATTAATGAGCCACGCCATGGGAAAACCAACATTGTGGCTTTGCGACCAGCATGGATCCAGACCAGCCTGCACATCCATGCAGTCTGGTCAGGATCCATGCTGTTCGCTAACAGTTTCTCTAATTGCAGTAGACTATGAAAGCGAACAGCATGGATCCTGACCAGACTGTGCGGATGTGCAGGCTGGTCTGGATCCATGCTGGTTGCAAAGCCACTATGTTGGTTTTCTCATGGCGCTGCTCATTTTGTTTTGTTGGTGCAACATTAAACCCAACAGAAAAAATCTTCATCTGTTTTTTTTAATTTTTTTTAAAATTTATCTTGTCATATGCTGAAATATGCGGCCATATATTTGACTTTAAACAACCACACAAGAGACAGATATGCTTTTAAATATTTGTTTAATCCGAAATGAATGTTTTTTTTTCTGTAAATTTCAGGTAGAGATGTTAGTTATGAAGGCATTGAGTCTTGGCCTTGTTAAGGGTTCAATAGATGAGATAGACCACAGAGTACACTTGACATGGGTACAACCTAGAGTTCTAGATCTTGAACAGGTAATGTTTAATCACCTCAGATTATTGCAAAATAATGTGAGATGAAGTTTAACCTTTAGTATGGTATCGGCAGGTTGTTTTGCCTTTGCGATCAGTGCAGACCAATACCATCCTGCACATTCTGTGCAGGCTCATTATATTCGGCACTGTGCACTGTTCAGTCTGTAAATTTTCTGTGAAAACCCCTTTGATAACAGATTAATAAGTGGTCCTGCCCAAATTGAATGATGGACCAGTCCATTTTAGAAAATTAGGAGGGCAAAGGTTAAAGAATGCAGAGGCTGCTTAAAGTTTTCTTCAGATGATTAGATTTTTAGGAAGAAGGCAGAAACACCAAAGTAATAGATGATTTGAATGAGAAGTTTGAAATTGCTTAGAGAGAGAATGCTTATGCTAGTTTTGATGAAATACTACCAGTGATTGGAAATTAAAATTCAGATTTATCGGCCTACAGATTTCTTTATTATGAGAAAGACATCTTGTAATAGAACATGTATAAAACAGGTGTATGTTTACAAATTTCAGTCATACAGAGTTGTGCCCCCCATGAGTGGTGGGAGGCTTATAAATTTGGTCTTGTGCGTCCGTCTGTCCGAAGTTCGTGACGCGCCTAGCTCGAAAAGTATTTGATATAAATTGATGAAACCTTGCATGAGTCTTTATCATGATACGAACTTGCGCACCTCCAATTTTTTATCTGGCTCCGCCCCCTATTTTTAGAGTTATGGCCCCTGAAATAGTCAAAAATGCACATTTTCACCTTGTGACACGCCTAGCTCAAAAAGTGTTTGATATAGATTCATGAAACTTTGCAGGAGTCTTAATCATGATATGGACTTGCGCACATCCTATTTTTCATTTTGGTCTGACCCCTATTTTTAGTGTTATGGCCCCTGAAATAGGCAAAAATGCCCATTTTCACCTTGTGACGCACCTAGCTCAAAAAGTATTTCATATAAATTGATTAAACCTTGTTTGAGTCTTTATCATGATATGAACTTGTGCACGTCCTATTTTTAGCTCGACTATACGAAGTATAAGGAGAGCTATCCTACTCGCCCCGGCGTCGGCGTCGGCGTCTTTCCGCGTCCCCACCTTGGTTAAAGTTTTGGTGCACTTTCACTTTTTTCAGCTTATCTCTGTAATTACTTGATGGATTTGATTCAAACTTGAAATACTTATTCCTCATCATCATCCACATCATCTGACATAAGGGCCATAACTCTGGCACCAATATTTCATGAATTATCTCCCCCTTTTCACTTAGATTTTCAGGTTAAAGTTTTGATGCACTTTCACTCTATCTCTGTTATTACTGAATGGATTTGATTCAGATTTAAAATAGTTGTTCAGCATCATCACCCTTATCATATGAAACAAGGTGCATAACTCTGGCACCATTTTTTCATGAATTATTCCCCCTTTTTACTTAGAATTTCAGGTTAAAGTTTTGGTGCACTTTCACTCTACCTCTGTCATTACTGAATGGATTTGATTCAAACTTAAAATAGTTGTTCAACATCATCACCCACACTATATGACACAAGCTGCATAACTCTGGTACCAATATTTAATGAATTATGTCCCTTTTTGCTTAGGATATACTTATATAGTGTTTTGATACATTTTATCTTTACCTCTCTTATTACTTTAAGTTGATATTTTTGACATAGACTCAGGCTGTTGTGCAATATCTTCATTCACAATTGGAGTCATTAAACACTCCAGTGACAGCTCTAGTTTTCTCAGATGTGCCCAGTTTCACTATCCAGCATCGAAATAGTCGAGCGCGCTGTCTCCTGTGACAGCTCTTGTTTGTCTGGCTCTGCCCCCTATTTTCAGAGTTATGGCCCCTAAAATAGTCAAAAATGCACATTTTCACCTTGTGATGTGCCTAGCTCAAAAAGGATTTCATATAAATTGATAAAACCTTGTATGAGTCTTTATCATGATATGAACCTGTGCACCTCCTATTTTTTGTCTGGCTCTGCCCCCTATTTTCAGAGTTATGGCCCCTAAAATAGTCAAAAATGCACATTTTCACCTTTTGATGCACCTAGCTCAAAAAGTATTTAATATAAATGGTTGAAAACTTGCATAAATCTTTATCATGATATAAACTTGCACATCTCTTATATTTTGGCCGGCTCCACACCCTATTTTTAAAGTTATGGCCCCTGAAATAATTAAAAAATGCACATTTTCACCTAATTATGTGCCTAGCTCAAAAAGTATTTAATGTAAATTCATGAAACCTTGCTTGAGTCTTTATCATGATGTGACCTTTTACACTTGGCATTCTTCTTGAGAATCTTTGCACTTATTACAGAGTTATGGCCCTTGAAATAGCCAAAATAGTGGATTTTTAGCTCACCTGTCACATAGTGACAAGGTGAGCTTTTGTGATCACCCTTCGTCCGTCGTCCGTCGTGTGTCCGTGCGTCCGTCCGTCCGTCAACAATTTCTTGTCTGCACCATAGTGGTTTCATTTATGATTTTATTTTAACCAAACTTGCACACAACTTGTATCACCATAAGATCTCGGTTCCTTTCTTGAACTGGCCAGATCCCATTATGGGTTCCAGAGTTATGGCCCCTGAAAGGGCCAGAATCAGCTATTTTGACCTTGTCTGCACAATAGCAGCTTTATTTATGATTTGATTTTTACCAAACTGGCACACAACTTGTATCACCATAAGATCTTGGTTCCTTTCTTGAACTGGCCAGATCCCATTATGGGTTCCAGAGTTATGGCCCCTGAAAGGGCCAGAATTAGCTATTTTGACCTTGTCTGCACAATAGCAGCTTCATTTATGATTTGATTTTAACCAAACTTGCACACAACTTGTATCACTATAAGATCTTGGTTCCTTTCTTGAACTGGCTAGATTCCATTATGGGTTCCAGAGTTACGGCCCCTGAAAGGGCCAGAATTAGCTATTTTGACCTTGTCTGCACAATAGCAGCTTCATTTATGATTTGAATTTAATCAAACTTGCACAAAACTTGTGTTGCCATAAGATCTCAGTTCCTTTGTTGAACCGGCCAGATCCCGTAATGGGTTCCAGAGTTACGGCCCCTGAAAGGGCCAGAATTAGCTATTTTGACCTTGTCTGCACAATAGCAGCTTCATTTATGATTTGATTTTAACCAAACTTGCACACAACTTGTATCACCACAAGATCTTGGTTCCTTTCTTGAACTGGCCAGATTCCATCATGGGTTCCAGAGTTATGGCCCCTTGAAGGTCCAAAATTGGCTATTTTGGCTTTTGCAGCCATATAGAGACTTCATTTATGGTTTTATTTGATACAAACTTCCAAAATATCTTCAACAACAATAAATCTTGGATTCCATGACAAATCAGATCCAATCGTAGGTTCCAGAGTTATTTTATATCTGATTACCTCCCCTGATTGTAGTCAAAATGGATTTATATCAGTAAGTACTTATAGGACTTATTTGAAATTTCATTATTATCATTAGTTGGACTGATTCAATCAGGGTAGATAACTATGGACTGATTTTATGTCAAATTACCTCCCTTTATTTCAAATTAAAATGGGTATATCTCCGTAACTAATGAAGATACTGATCTGAAATTTCATTTATGTCAACAGATTTATTTGGCAGATCCTTCTTTTGTTCACTTACAATAATTTTCTTTTGAATTACTTCCCTTTTACTTTAATATAAATAGCTTATTTTTAGTAACTTTTTTATTATTGGCTGTAGGGAAAAACCGAGACCACTTTTCTGTGGTACAACATGGATGGTACCTCCAATTTTTAGGTGTATTTTGACATATCTGTACCTTGTAAGAATTTTTTTTCTTTTTGGTTTAATTTCTTCCCTTTGTTGTTCCTGTCCTTTGGACTTAGATATTTTTTCTGAGGACCTTCTTGTCCTCAAGTGCATTGATAACAGGTGAGCGATATAGGGCCATCATGGCCCTCTTTTTTTGTTTGTGATGGTCATAGCTCAAAAATATATTGCCTAGAATAATGAATCCTTTTCATAAAATGTTTGTTTAGGCTAAACCCCATTAACACTGCAAACATTTGAATTATTGCCCCTTATTTGTGACAGATGTACCAATGGGGGGCACACCCTGTGTCCTACAGACACATTCTAGTTAAAACCTGTATTTTTCGGTCGCTATAAACTTATATAAATGTTGCCAAGATTTTTCTTGAATTCATTGTTTGTATCATGTATCATGTGTATAGAGGCTAAGTTTAATCTAAAATTTGGTATTTCCAGATTTCCAATATGCAGTGTAGGTTGCAGCAGTGGTGTGAAGATGTTAAACAGATGGAAAGATTAGTGGAAGTGAAGGCCCATGATATTCTCACATAAACATTAAGAAAAACTCATTTTATAGTGTCATATGTGTCATCCTTTACATGCGTTTGAATGCTGTAAAAGCAGAATTTTTGCGAGGGCTCAATTTTCGCTACATTTGTGAGGGCCTACATCTCACAAAAATTAATCCTCGCGTAAATATTCACCATTAGCATAATTTTAATTAAAGTATGATACCATTTTTACAATTTCGTTAATATCAAACCTCAAGAACATACTCAAAATTTCAAATTCACGAAATTTTGACCCAGCAAAAATATGTGCTTTTACAGTAATATCTTTAAATCAGTGATTTTCTTTGTGTAGAGACTTTGGCCAAGTGTTGATGAATGATGTAAATTTCTTTAACGCTAAAATGTATGTTGATAAGTCTTTATACAGTGTTTTCTGCATGTGTAAAGATAAACTTAATCTAAGATATATGGAGATAGTCTAGACACTTCAGCCTGCTTGAAAAGGTGTGCAAGCACTCGTAACAATACATTGTTACTATATAAGAAATGACATCCTGGCAAAGGGTGTAATGTTCAGTTATTTATTTTAAGTGCTCTTCTCGGTGGTTTATAGTTCTTTAATGTTTTAAGTTACTTAACCGTATTTAAAGCATATTTCTCTGGTTACAATTAAGATTAAAAGAAATTTGATACTTTTTGTCGAAATGTGCTAAATATCAATAAAATAAATTGAAAATGTTTTTTTTTTCTGTTGTTTCGTGTCCTCCAGATAATCTTTACCATAAATCATTTGATCTAGTGGGTATGAAATTCTGTGGTTTTGACCAAAATGGCTATTGTATGGGGTTATGAATTTGGTACATAATTACTACAGACAAATTTGAGCAGACAATTCGTCAGTGATCAGCAATTAGAAAAGAAGGATCAAATCAAGAAATGCCTTGAGAAACTCTGAAGTTAAATTTTTCAACAAATAATCTTTTCAGAAAAGCTAAAGCCCATAGAATCTCAGAAGTTGAATTATGTTGATTGTGATAATGCTACTGATGGCAAGAACCTGGTATTTGTGTTTTAGCCTCAGGGACACTATATCCTGTCTTGTTTGTTTGTTTTGGGTTTAACGCCGTTTTTCAACAGTATTTCTGTTCTATAACAACAGGCAGTTAACCTAACCAATGTTCAGTACAACCCTGTTCTCCGCAAGTTACTGCCAACTTCCCAACATGAATCAGAGGTGGAGGACGAATTATGTTGGACACAATGTCTTTTATCAAATCGTCATGGAGAACATACGCCTCTCCTGGGGATCAAACTCGTTGCCCCCTGATCCGTAGAACTGCGCTCTCTCCCTGTCCTTTTACATTGGTGGTTTCTTGTCGGTGTTTGATTAGTCATGTTGAACAAATTTTTTTGATAACGTTTGAAGTCTGTCTCAGTTATGTGACATTTTTGTTCAAGACTTTTCATACAAACCCACATAATTATAAAAACATACCCATTAATGTTTATTGATTTTATTTGAAATTGTTAAAAAGTAAATAATTGAAAAAAAAAATCAAACACATGGACTCATCTGATGTGACGATACACAAATCGTTTTTAGTTTATTAGTTTAATAAATTCTCATCCACATTTACATATGTACATATTTACAGTATTTCAATATGATATTTTATGTTATCATTCTAATAAGAATTACAAGAGACTATAATTATGTGTTCTAGATATATATAGCATTATATACCAGTAAGATTACTACTGAAAAATAAGCTATGTTTGCTAATTATGACACATTAATTTACTAATACATCCAATACTTGACTGAAAGAATTGATAAATAAAATACTGAAGTAGTTTGTGATTTGTGCACTAGATTTTCCCGTCCAGTAAAAAACAGTCTAAAACGTCATGTATCACTTCTAATCCCATTAGAAATGAACAGATTAGCAAGCACATCTTATCATTTTTATGAAATGATGAATATGTTAAAACAATACATGCCTCAAATTTAAACCTTGTTGATCATATATAAAATATATATGTATCTTGAATCAAGATTCTTGATATGATCAATCAACATATACATATCAAAACTAGGGTTGATATATATCTATTCATCCAAATCATAATATATCCCACTTTAATTTTCATATTTTTTGCTAGATATTGCTGTTCTGTTAATGCAGGTATTGTTATGGTATCTACTTTACAATAGACAAATCATTTTGAAATGTTGGTATTAATTTGCTATTAAAATACCCTTAAAGTTCCAAAACGCCAATCGATATAATATAGCTGACAGCTATCTGATATCGTACACAGATTATGCCACGTATTATTGCATAACAATAACAATGTATTTTGGACGTTTACCTGAAATACCCCTTAAGATATAAAAAATTCTATACCTAAGGATTTTATATAAGCGGGGAGACTGTGTCAAGCACGAATAACACCTATAGCTAAGAAAAGCAGTGATAACATGATGATAGTGGTATGCATTCCAACAGAAACACGTCGTTTCTTGTCGGACAAATACATGCGAATAGGTGCTCTACAGAAAGGACATTTTCCCGGGTCTTCCGAGTCTCCCATTATCGTCCTGGCACAGGAATCGCAGCAACCTAAATGTCCACAGAAATAAAACCGAACCATGGAAACATTTTCCGAATAACATATGTAACAATTGTCGTCTTCTTGCCCGTAGATCAATTTGTGTCCATCTGGATATGTATAAAACTTGTAAAATATCAACAGTAATTCTGTACTAGAAAGTATGATTAAACATACAACAAAAGTGTATATTGATAAAGAAAATAAAACAATTGATGAGCATAAAACCACAGGAATAAGTATGTAGGACACTATTGGCATACAAAGTATTTCAAAAGATACGTAAGTCAATGGTTTTGTTGATACACGTATCTTACAAAAAAGTACACTCAGAAGAAATATCAAGACCATGTTTTCCATCATATCAAATCTTGGAGATCCCGACATTCTTTCACTGCTGTTGGAGTCTATCACAGATTCACACACTCTGGAATTTTTTACATCGTCCAGTAATGAAAGAAAAGTATACAATATGTCTTTGATTACCATTGATGGGGTTGTTAGCACTTTCCTTAAAACAACGTCTAATGCGTAGTATGTGACGGAATTTGTGATTAGTTTTGATGGAAAAATGATGTCTCCTATGAAAATAACAGGGTATCTCAATATACAGATGAAAACGTCTGTAAATATGAACACTGTCTTGCTACTTAAAAAGTCCAGAAATAAAATAACTGATTGTAAAACCCGGAAGTGAATAACAAGTCTATTCCAGAAGCACATCTCTTCAAACGGTATCTGTTTGGTCGGTTTGTCTTCGCTGTAGAAATATATAAGACTACACAACACGAAAGTCCAGAACGCAATTTCTTTGAAAAACCACATTTTCCTTCGCCGGTCTCTGAAAAAAATAAAGTAAAACTAAATGAGCTGCAAATTACCTTTTATTAACATTTAGCATGCTAGATAAATTGTCGTCTGCTGGAAATGTCGTCTGCTAAAATTGTAAAGTTCATTCAATTTGCTCCAAAATTGGAAGAAATATTGTCAGAGTAGCAAACAGCTTGGAACCTGATCAGACGCCGATTTAATCGGCGTCTGATCTGGTTCCAAGCTGTTTGCAAAGGCTGTTAAATTCGCCTGCAGCAGGCTAAGGGTTAACAGAAATGCATACGTTCATAAAACCCAACAGGAATGACTGGTCACGATAGGATTGCAAAGGACTTTAACATAGTCTGTAAGATAAATCTTTCCATCCATTTTGCATACAGAAAGCTGGTGGTTCTTAGCAGGTCTACAATAAAGTCTGTCTTGCTCCTTTGTTAATCAAATGCTAGAAACGCACAATTCATCGATGTGGCTAAAGTAAAGAGATAAAAGTTTAGAAATCAGACAGAAGACAACCATATGAAAGGATGATAAGTAATTTAGACAATACCACCGAGTAAGATTTCTTAAAAGTTGCTTTACTGAAATAAATTACAAAATACATTTATTATTTATGAAAACATTTCTATTAAAATTTCGTGTATTTTTTTTAATGTGAAAGTGACAGGGTTTTCCGTTTTGTTTTGTGACTAGCATGAGCTACTTTGGAGTTGAAAATGTGATTTATGTTTATATACCTTCTTGGTCATAGTTAAATTCATTCTTAACAAACAATACCAACCCAGGGCCTTATATGGACCTTTAATAAGTATTGAATATATTGAAAAGGTATGACACACTGACCCATTGCTGAGAAACATTTTTTATATTCCAATCAAGCCTATCCGCATTTATTTGTAAAGAACATGGGGAGAGGGTGGCCCCCAAACTTCGGTAGTGGGGAGCAGCATATACTTTGCTCCTCCCATCTTCACTGGGCAAAAATCCCTGATATTTTTGCACAAAAATAACAGCAAATGAATTAAAAAAAACCTGTAAAAAGATCCATTGGAAGCACAGAATGCCATCAAGTCTATTGGTGTACATGTACTGATGAGGATCTCAGTTTTAGGAAAACTATTCGGGGCTGGGATATTTTATTAAAAAAAAGTTCTGACTTTGAATTTGCCTGAAAAAAAAACATTCCACTTAAGCCGGTGCTAGGTGTGTGTGTGTGGTGGGGGGAGGGGGTCGTGAGGGGTGTTGCGCTTTCCATTACCTCTCATGAACAGACTCAATCACACGAGTCTGCTATTAATTTGCTTAGTTGCATTCTATGCTTCCAAAGGATCTTCATATAGAATTCATTCAACATATTGGAAAAAAATTGTGGCACCCTAATCACTGAAAAAAATTAGCTCTATGTCAGATTAAAAAAAACACAACATATTTCCGTAACTTTGAAAGCCATATATTTTTTCCCTTTTAAACTGCTGTCAGAGTTAATACATATTTATAATTTCATAGGTTAGTTTATATATGTAATCCTTACATAACTTGGTTAATAAGGAAAAACAGTATTTCCCTCGATTTTTGAATAGTTTAAAAACACTGCTGAAGAAGAGTGCAAGATTGTGTAAGCCGGCATCTCGGTACCCACTGATTGGAAAGGATTGAAACTTCACGCACTTGTTTACTTTGATGAGTTGACATGCGCTGTACAGATTCCACAACTCTGTTTTGCATGATTACAAAATTATCCCCTGTTTGGACTTTTGTTTCATTCATTCGACTTTTTTTTACCGACAAAACTGATGAATAGTCGAGCTTTGCTGTCCTCCAACAGCTATTGTTTCGTCACCTATAGAGTAACTGACAAGCATATGCAGGACTTGGCACTCACAATTTTCAAAATCTCCTGTAGAAATGATACTTTTAAAACATAGTCTGTATTCAGACCCTTTGTTTTGTTCACAGGAGATATTATAGTAAGTCCCGAGGGTATTCATATTTGGTTGCGGGTTTATCCCGCTACCAAAGTTAAAGTGTATTTCTGACAATCATAGCATCTTTATTTTATTCCGAATCACATCCAAAGGATGTTCATATGCTGCACAAAATAGTCCCATTCATGAACAATGCGGATGAATTATCAATGAACAAGCAGTTTTTATTCAACCTGTATCCACTCACACTGACCATTTAGATTATATAAGATCTATCAATGATAAGGTATTCCAGCCCATGGTTACATCACAAGCTAGGTCAAGCAGATCTTAGATATGAGGCACATTAAATTTGTATTTGTTTCTCATTCTAGACTGGCATTTAAACAGAAAATAAATCTACCAAAAACCCGCAACCATCAGACATTTCAAGGCTTTAATTTATGATTATGCCCGATTTTTTCTAAAAACAAAGGAGATAATAAAAGATATGTGGGAATTAGCTGCGAAAGCAAAAGCGAAAGAAATTTATACATTTTTTTTAACAAATTGTAAGATCTGTAGTCAGTAGCCAGAATATTTATAAAAAAATATCAGCTCTTAAACACAAGACATAAAAGTGAAAATAACTTATTTGTAAAGTTTAACCCTTAATTATAAAATAAACATCAATTAGAATACAACCATCAGACGGAAAATAAGTAAAACGTGTGAAAGTTTAGTTTTTGACAGAACTTGTTCCTTTCAACACTCAGCAGGATGCTGGATCTATCAACTAAAACTATCGATATTTTCCGGTTGAGCACACCCGTACCCCCAACTACAGGATGTATTTCTTTCTCCCATATTCTCCTCCACATTCTGGCCCCAACTTTGAAAAAAACAACTCCTAAAGCCATGGTATATATACATATGTAATAATGTGTATATTCTGGGGTGCACCCAACACACCAACCTAAACAAGAGCTGTATTACGAAAGTGCGCTCGACTGTTTGCAGCCCTTCCACATAATATTAGCTTATTTACAAAAGCTTTGGCATTTTTCTTTTAATTTGAAAAATGGGCATAATTTTTTTTCTAAACTGTAAGTCAGAGTTATGAAGACACTTGCCACCTGAACATCCAATTTTGACTGGCTATTTGACCTGGTGGCTCATTTATCTTATAGGTTTCAATCATACAATTTATATATATGTACATAAATAGCAGATTTCTGATAATCAAAGACACTTGTATTTGCCTTTCATACATATATCTTTAAGTTATTAAGATGATTCAATATTATTCTGCTCGTTTTTATTTTTTAAGAAATGGTTTTCAAGTTTTGGAAGCAAAAAAAATCTTGGCCCAAAGGAAATTCCCGGTACCCGTCACTTCTACAAGTCGAATAGTCGAACGGTCGGCCCCTTATATATATATATATATATATATATATATATATATATATATATATATATATATATATATATTGCTTATTTATTAATGACAGTTTGATTTGAAAAAACTCACCTGTACACTATTTGTTATGCCTCAGTATTTCGAGTGGTCTTTTAAGAATTTAACACATACACACAGCCACTTTCTCATAATTCTTTCATGATCTGATAATTTGGTTTATATCGGATATTCCGCTTTGTTCAAAATAGTCTATTGGTATTTCAATAATGAACACAAATAAACCTTATGACATAAATGTTTGGAAAAAAATATTCAAAATGAAAAGGAGTGGTAATCGTTCGGTCAAATCGTAGTAATATATCAGTATTGATATATTAATAGCAGTATTATATTTTATTTGTTGGAATTCCAAGGTAGAAATAGTTTAAATGGTATGCATTCATCCCAATACGGAAGAAGATCATAGAAGTGTTTATATTTAGCGTTAAGCAATGTTAAATATTTTAGGTCAATAATGTATTAATATATTTATAGCACTATATTTCATTGTTGGAATTTCAAGGTAGAAATAGTTTAAATGGTATGTATGTATTCACCCCAATATGGAAGTAGAACATAGAAGAGTTTATATTAAGCGTTGAGTAATGTTTAGTATTAAGCAGAAAAAACACTGAAATATTTGATAAATGAACTATAGGATAATATCACTCTCATGGTATTTACAATAATACTATTTTAGCCATACATTTTGTATCTTATTTGCAAGTCTTATAAAGGCTGTAAGAACGGCTCGTACCTCACCATCTTTAGTAAACAAGCTCTAAACCAGAAAATTCTATTTTCACTAAGACAGTCGGATGAAGAAAAAGAATCTATTCAATGCCAATTCAGAATGTTTCTAACTTCAGTTTTATTGACCGCCTGATCAAAAAGGAGGACAGTGAAACATACTGAAAACCGGTGGCTTTTATGAATATATTCATCATTTCACTTGTCTCTACGTCTGCGGTTGTTGCTCAGTTTCAGCAATTGGAATGGTCTATAAAAAGAAACGTATATACTTGTTTTTTTAAGTATATATGTGTTCCTTCATTACATCTTACATTTGTGCAACTCTCTCTTTTAAACTTTTTCTACTTGAATGTTTACTAGAAGCAGGCCAGATTCGTATTGTAATAATAATACATATCAATATCAGTGTAACAGTAATGAAAACTTAAGCTGCTTTCAGCAAGACAATATTTCCATTCGAAATTTACAAATTTTTCACATGTACAGAGGTTCTAAGGACCTTTTCATTTGTTTATTTATTTAAATATCTTTCTAACTGTATGTATTTGCAGCCCTTTCTAAAATCTTAGGAATAAGACTGAAAATACTCACAGGTCTGTAGTTTCCCACATCAAGAGCACTATACTATTCTATATGTACAAAGGTTTGTCATTTCATCAGTAATACGGTTACCAGAAATTGGCATACTGATTATAAAAGTAACAGGTAATTTTAAAATCTTGCAGATATTCCGTCAGGGACTGTCCTTTTATATATATTCAGATTACAAATTTCTTTATATGTAGAATTCGCTGAGACATTTTTTAGGTAGTGTACACACTTTTTTCCTGGTGGTAGCTTTGTCTGTTGTAGAAATCATTAAAGTGGTTTGCAACAGATGTTAATTTATAAAAATGTTCACCATCAACATTCTAATCTTTAGACGTTGTTTTTCCCCAGTCCAATCGCGACGTCGCGGATCGCTTAATCTATTTATTTGTAGTCTTTTGCTTTCCATTTGGATAAGCGGATGTTTTGGAACATGTCTCAGTTTGATTCAAATTATCGATGAGTAAGTCTTACGACACTGTGACATTTTTTATATCCACTATCAAGTCATTCTACCTGCTCCAATTGTTTATCAACTGAAAATTTGGCACTGACAATGTTGGAATCCCAGTGCTTTCAGATGCCAAATGATTTCTGGAACGTGCCAATCACATCTTCTATGCCAAGCCTTAAAAAAAAGAACAACCGCTCGTGATACAACATCGTCATCTTAGTCTATGTATATATGACATATAGATATTTATATACGATATGTCGTATATATATGATAATATGTTGTAATTCTATCATTTTTATAAACACGAAATTTGGGTACAAGACCCCTTTAATGACATACAAAAGCACATTCATAATTATGTTTGCAACTGTTAACAAAAAAGAAAACGAATGAGTATTTTGTTTTTTAAAACATTTTTTTTTAATAGACAAACATGTGTGATACTCCTGCATAATTTGCTCCTTAAAAATCAATAGGTTTTCCAAAATAAATGATACAGAATTAAAAATAGTCATAAACAAAATATCTCTTCTTTATATTATTGAACTTCATTTACAATTTTAAACTAACAATGTACATTTTCAGTTTGAAAGTTCTTTATGCATTTGTTTAAATGAAGAAGAAAATTTAGAGATAATCCTAAAGATGTAGGGACTATAAAGGGACTATAATGAGCGAAATATTAGAACTCGAGTTTTAACGAAACCAAAATTTTATAATATATATATATATATATAAATATATATATATATATATATATATATATCTGACAATTAGAATAATAAAAGAAGTGAAATATTTATTACATTCTTTTACCTCTTTGGTGGAGAGGTTAAGGTCGATGACTTTGAATTTGTTGTTCCGCATCGATGTGGGTTCGAAACCTCACTTGAGGTGTAAAATTCTCCATCTGAGAAAGCCATCCAGATGGCTTAAGGAAGGTCCGTGGTCCTACCTAGGTACACGCTCATGCCTGAAATAATGCCTGGATGTGTACCTTGGGTCTTCCTTCACAAAAAACAAAACAAAAAAAAAACCCCCCCCCCCCCCCGCCTGAATTAACGCCATAATTATGACCTAAATTATGTCAGTGTGTTAACCCAACAAAATAATGATTTTGAAAATCTTAGTAAAACAGAATAATCATGTTCTTCGTACCAAAAGTGTTATAGATGTTTTCTCTTACTGAGTAATTTCTTAAGCCTGATAGATTGGTGGATGAAAGTTATATATATATATATATATATATATATATATATATATATATATATATACAGGTAGTGTCTACTTTGAACTGACTTTGAATTTGAGTTTAAGAGTTCATCAACAAACTTTCAGTTTACATTTACAGAAATCGGTACAGAAACAGGATTACCAGAAGGGGAAGTTATAACATCAAGTTTAATGATATTAAATTTAAAGTTGTTGTAAAACAACATTATAGCAATATCCTCTTTGTCCAAATTTGAACACTTGCAATGCTGTGTAATGCGTTATGTTCTAGTTTGTGAAAAGACTGCATTCTAGAAATTGAAAAGGCGTAAGTTCTTAAGGTTCTGTGTATTCTAAAAGCTGAAAAGGCCTCACTGGTTAAGGTCCGAGTTTGAATCACTAATCCCTCTCCTGCATGAGTTCAAGCCTGGCTCTGGTTGTTGTTTGAGGAAGCGATGAAGCTGCCTTGTGGAACCCTATATTCATACATATGTGTGTAGGTGCACTTTGGGGTTCTCTTTCGCCAGTGAAGACTGGAAAGTTTGCCGTATGACCAGAACTATACAGGTTTGCATAGTGGCATATGGATATGATAAACAGATAACTTTCATGAAAATAATGAAAACTTTTGAGAAAATTAGATTTAAATGATTAAATAATAAATATTTTTTACGAAAAAACGAGTCAACTCTTGTGAGTTTATTGAGTTAAGTAAAGATATCTGGTTATCGAAAAAAAAAAAAAAAAAAAAAAAAAAAAAAAAAAAACCTGTCAATAAAATTCTCACTATTGCTGCACAAAGATAAACAGATTATTTATTCTCCCAAAACTCTTTAAAATTTTGCAAAAGCTTTCAAAGTTCATAAATTTTAAACACTTCAATGAAAATCAAAGTTTTTGCGAACATTTTTAACTTTCTGGGAAAAATCTAAAGTAAAGCAGAAATAGGAAATTCAGAACTTTTCTCGAAACCTTTAAATAGTTCTTAAACCTTTTAATTTTTGCAATAGCTTATTCATTTTGCTAAAAAAAAACATATCTTTTATGAAAGGAAGATTAACCATCTCATCTTCAAAATGTAATGCCTGGAGATTTAGTCTGGATTGCTTGTTAGATTACATAGTATCAAAGCAGCCAGTTATTCAAGAAAAAAAGGACGGGGAAATTGCGGGACGAACGGACGGATGGATGGATGGACGAAGCTGCGGCTATACGCTTCCCCGTGGAGAGCACAAAAGAAATATTTGATATTTAAAAAATGACGTTCTCAAAATACCTGAAGCAAAATGGACAGCTCTTGCCTTGACCGTTTTTCAATGATTTTAGGATTTCCCAAATTATAGTCTTTATCAAAAGTCTTCATAGCTAAATAAATTCAATAGCGTATATTGTAAGTTTAGTCTACTTTCAACACTTTGAAAGAGCCTGTACTCTTTTAATAAAATCAAAATCCAAGACTAGCCAAGAGTCTAAAACCCATGAAAAAATCTGAGTGAAAGAGAATGACATGCTCTTTATTATAAGCTTGCCAAAACCAGTCCAAAATTTTACCCGAAAGAAGTTATTAAAGATTTTAAACAAACCCCTACACCATTTTACCATCAATATTTTCCACTCATGAATGCATGCACTCAATTCAAGTGATAATGGTTGATACATGTATAGCCCACACACACACACACACACACACACACAAAAAACGTTTTTCAAGTTGTGAAAACAGTTTAACTTGTAAATTCATGCTGTTATCTAAATGTACCCGCTTATTTTGTTTACAACAATAAATAAAACACCTTAAAGTATGTTTAAGGATGTTGAACTGTAACGAAAATCATAAAATAAAGTAATCTTCATATGCTTTTTCAGCATTTATTCGTTTTTCATGGAAAGCAATAATCGTGATAGTTCTATCCAGATTGCTTGAAATACATTGCAGAGAGTTATTATCAGTTACCTTAAAATGTTGTAGCTACAACTACTACCTTATATTGTTGTAATTTCATTTGATGACAATGACTTTTTGTGTTACATTATTTGCAGCAAAGTACCCCTGAACAGTAAGAATGCTTCAAAATGACTAAAGCATAAGAGACACTTTCAAAATGATTAATTGAAATGATGATTATAACCAGTCTTCCTACGTTGTTACACAAACGTGATACCAATTAAACTTATTTTTTTGTAATTTCTCATTGTTGGATTTATACATTTTTCATTTTAATATATAAATTTTGTGTCAACCAAGGTATCATCGTTGAGAACAATTAATAACTTTGGCTAAAAGATCAAAACTTAATAACGTTTCTCAATGTCGTAAAATTTCTTTAAAGGAATTTATGCATTATTTTACTTTATTTTCATGCACTACTGAACTTTCTATCAGGGCCTCACTTAGCAACTTAAAGAATAGCTGTCGGTGTAAGTCATGAGAAAAGTGTGCATGCCATATATTGAATACATTGTGATTTAAATAAATGTAGGTCATATTTTGTCTTCCTGATCACTTGTTGGGAAAAGAACCTATTTGATTTTTCTTTCACTTTTAACGGATGCTTTATGTTGGCTTCAGTTTATTGGTCAATTCAGAGTTGTTCCCATTAGATTTTCTTGGGTAGGTACCATGTCTACTTATATTTATCTCCTAAATATTACATTTCGAGCCAGGTAATGCCTATGTTTCAGATACTACTTCATGACAAGGCATCTATAAGAAATTATTCAAAGGATTGTTTATTTATTTTCTTACTTTTGATAAGGCTTTGTTCCACATAGATTACATACGTAGAAACTATGTGCGCAGAACCATGTACTACATAAGAAACTATAACATCGATCGTGAGAAAGTCAAGTCTGGTCCAGCCTGATAAGGGCCCATAAAATCCCTGTAGACTTGACATGTAGTCCATGTCAGAGGATCATAAATGTTATTGATATGTACAGATAATTGGTTATTTCCTGGGTTTTGTATTTTATTGATTGAAATGCAGCTTTTTTTTTCAGAATATACACACAATTATTTTAGTTAATGATATACTTATTGTAATTGCTCAGTCATGTTGAGCTATGTCCTGACCAATTATATTGTAACACTTACAGCAAAGCAATTCTCACCCTTTTAGAAAACTCTCACCTTTATTTAATAAAAAATAAAATATTTATTTAAAACTGAATAAGAGAAATGACAAGTTCAATTATTATGATCTTTTTATCTAAGTTACAAAATAAAACCAGAAGAATTCATCATTGCTGGATTTTATTAGAAATTAAAGAAGAGTTCAGTTGCATTTTTAATAAATAAAAAGAAATATGGAGAGAAGGATTTTATGTATTAAAAATGCATGATAGATGAACAGAATTTTAGGCTGGAGACCTTTCTAATGAGACACTATGAAATGTGTTAAGTGAACTGAGTTATAAGAAAACGTTATTAATTGCAGAAAATTCTATATATAGTTCCCCGTGTGTAGCCTAAATACAGTTTCTTTTATATATAATAAAATCCAGCAATAAAGAGATATCATTGTTCAAAATACACTTGGTTTATTAGTTATAAAAGGTGCCTGAATGCATTTTCTCTTATTTTTAAAAATCCAGCAATAATGTGATATTATCGTAATAAAACTTGATTTTTGAAAAAATTAAAAACTACTGTTGTATCTTATCACTTTCTTTGTTTAAGCCTAATTCAACCAGGCTTTCTAAACTCGTTATAAAAATGAGAACTGGTTTGCTATAAAGGTGAGAAATATTATGTGCAATGTATGTACTGCACAGTAGCTATACAATAGCTTATTATGATAAACAGAATCTAGGCTATCAACGCAGACCGTACCATCCCTCGCATACCAGAATCAGTGTCTTTAAGCGTGATTGTCTCAAAGAATTAATATCATGGGTTGATAGCTCGTACAAAAGCAAGAATCAACGAAGTATCAAAAGTGATCTCTAAAATCAATAAAATCTGCAAAAAGATCCTTTGGAAGTAAAGAATGCAACCAAGAATATGTAAAAATATCCTTTGGAAGCAAAGAATGCAACCAAGAAGAATAATTATAGCAGAATCCGTTTGATTGAGTTTGTTCATGAGAAATAATGAAATGTGCACACCTCTCACACCCACTAGCATCGCCTTAAGCGGAACTCTATTACTCATACGTTGAATGACTCCATGATCCCAAAGGACCAGAAAATATAACAACACTCTGTGTGCCCTGTGTGGCTGCATTTGAACTATGTAAAGCGCCTTTGAACGTGAAATTGATCATGAAAAGGGCGCCATATAAATCTGGTATAATAAATAAATAAATAAACACTGAATCCAATACAGAAAAGGTTCTAAAACCTTCCATGGACAAAGATGAGCTTAGATTGTTTACGGGTGCTTCGGCCAAACATTTAAAACGACCTTCGACTTAGTGTACCTACAAACTAGAAAACGTAAGTCAATTTCATAACTTCAGAGGAAAGGAGTGTCCAGTTATCAAGCGGAAACGTTATCGTTAGTGGACTATGGTATATTAGGACACAATACAGTGCACATATATGAACGCTTTAATGTATTTACGTTTTCCTAGCACATTTGTTTTATTTTCCATATACACTTCGTGTTTTTATGATAAATAATCATATCTTTAATCGGACGTTTCTCAGGCTCAAATAAAACTGTACCTGTACCAATTTTACGTCTTAAAATATATCCACAAAAACCTACCATTTTTCATCTGAGATGAAAAGTTGTATTCTGTGAATACATACTGTGAATACTTACTTTTAACAACTTCCTTACTTTGTTTTGAAACATCACAGGTCAAGGTTCTGTACCTGCTGACTTTCTATGAACAGATGTTTACGACATTGGACCATGTACTTGCTGACAAAAGATATATTGTAAACACATTGTTTTCGTAAACAGAAATGACATTTTATCTCAAAAGCCAAATATGGAATATTATAAGTGCTTCCTTATCTATAATAACGACGCATTTGCTGAGTATAAAAGAAAGTGTGACTGCAAAGTTAACTTAAATCAAATAATTACAGAATTGGCAGATGTAAGTAAAGTATTCATACTATATAGTGGCTGAAAAAGTATATGTGGTCATGAAGGTCTTTAACTGAACCGACTGGTGCTACTTACGCAGTACAGATACATTAAAATAGACAGAAAAGAGTAAAGAAAAATCGAAAAACAATTGAAAAACAAAAGTAAAAATTCGTGCTATATTTGACAAAATGAATCATTTGAAAATATTATATATAAAACGTTTTAGAGATTACTTTCAACGGAGGCATTTAACTACGGAAGCATGGAGGGGACATCGGATGTTTTTATTTTAATTTATTTCGAGGCCACGAGTTATAACTAAAAAAGACGCAAAACAAATAATGTTATCTCGTGGCCACGAGATATAACTAAGACCAAAACAAAAAACAATTTCTTAATTCGTGGCCACGAAATATAAATAAGAAAAAAAAACAAAAACAAAAAAACGATTTCTTAAATTTCTTGAAATATAAGTAAGAAAGAAAAAAAAAATTTTTTTTTACTTATATTTCTTGGCCACGAATTAGCAAAAAATCGGTTTTCATTTTTTACTTACTTATATTTCGTGGCCACGAATTAGCAAAAAAAATCGTTTTTTTTTGTTTTTTTTCTTACTTATATTTCGTGGCCACGAATTAGCAAAAATCGTTTTTTGTTTTTTTCTTACTTATATTTCGTGGCCACGAATTAGCAAAAATCGTTTTTTTTATCTCAGTTATATTTCGTGGTCACGAATTAAGAAACTGTTTTTTTCTGAGTTATATCTCCTGACCACGAGATAACATTTTTTGTTTTTCGTTTTTTTAGTTATAACTCGTGGCCACGAGATAAATGAAAATAAAAAAATCCGATGTCCCCTCCATGCTTCCGTATGTAACGAACATTTAAGCATATATGACTTTTGTTCCGTCTTGTTTGATTGAACAGTTTGTGTTATGTTCGGAAATATCATGTTTGCTGACAATTTTTCAGTTTTTAATTATTATGACAGCATCCGTGATTGCCAATGCTGGGGAGTCACGATTTTTGGTTATGTCTTAGATGAGTATGAGGTGCTGAAATCGAAAAGCATTCATGAAAATCAGTTCTTAAGAAATTAGTAGGAAGTATCTTTTTTATCTTTGATGACCAAACACACTCTTTTGCGCTTTAATAGGTGCTATTGTGTTTTCATTTTACGTTTATGAGGATTCGATGTTTTAGTGCATTCCAATATATTATGTGTTTCATCTTCTTCACTTTTTTTGAACTCATTGACGAAATGAACATTGTGCATAAATTAATAACTTTAACGAAGTTAAAATTTTAGTATCTAGTTTTCATAAGATCGGGAACCTTGCTGACATGGAAAATATTCAGGTTGTACTATTGTGTCTTGAAAACAACTAGTAAAAACAGAATTGCGATTTAAAGACATCAGTACGACAGAAATTTGTATGTCAGTGATATAAGTTTTACAGGAAAGCAAGATCAAAACGATATTAATTAGGTTATGATTAAAACTTCTTTATTTGAATAAATCGAAGTTTGAATGTCTGGTTAAATATATTGTATGATTATTTAAACATAACTTTCCATGGGACCGCATTAGTTTTATTGATAATTTCCCTATAGATATGCGAAAAGTATAACTTTTTACTACAGTTAGATTTCTGTAGAAATATACCAGTGCCTTTAAAGTAAAATGTCTACGATAAAGAAAGTTCAGAAATATCTTGCCCCACCCCACCTCACCCTACCCCCTGTCTGTCTGTCTTTCTGTCTGTCTCTCATTCTCGGTCGGTCGGTCAGTCTGCCATCCTACCTACCTGCCTATTTAATGTCTTACAATATTGAACGCAGAATACATGATTTTACTTTGACAGTTTTACAGAATAGAAGCAATGGAGAGAACGACAATTTACTGTATAGTTTACATTACTCTGCTAACGGTAACAACTCCGGCACTATGTCTTCTCACGGAGTCAAAGGACGAACAACATGACAACCAGAAAAGATTTGCTGTCGCTGCTCTCCCACTGTATGCTGGGGTCGCAGTTTCACCGTGGGTTTGGGCGGCGCTTATTGCGGCTTACGGTGCAGCAGCACTCTACGAATATTCCGTCTCAAAAACTTGTATCCTTTATTCCTGATAAGTTATCTTCTTGTTTAAGGCAATATTTTATAAAACTTATAGCACTAAAATTACATTCACATATAGTCTGTTTCCGGTAAACCAATTGTAGAAAAGCAACATTTAATTTTTGAAATAATTTGTTTCTTGTTATTTATGTGAGAAATGGCAACCAAATATATATGAAGAAGGATGAAATAAGTTGTGTAATATATCTGGAAAGTGTGTTTAAGAAAGGAAGCCTGGCCTAAACAGGAAATAATTCATCCAAAGTAAATATTTCAAAATTTAGTGTAACATTTGCTAGCCTGACTTACTGTTTTTACATCACCAGTTGTTAGATATTCCAAAATGAAGGCTTTGACTATGGCCAGTTATGAAGAGTAGACTTTTCTCTCCACCTATAAGATTCTCATTCTTCTGCAATTTAAGGTATTTGTCTATAGAACAAACAAAACTTCCTCCGAGTTCGATTACCATTAATTGCAAGATTGTATATAAGTATTACTAGTTCTCTATACAAAGCCATATCTTTGTTTCTTTCTTTTTCGTCTTTTATGTATTACTTGGATAGATTTGCAACACAAATTTACAAAAATATTTAGTTTCATTTTGAGTACAGATTTCAACCATCAAAATAATAAAGAACATGTGTGTTTTTATTTCACGAAAGCAAAAAAAAAAAAATAAAATAAAAAAAAAAAAAAATAAATAAAGCAATAACAAATGAATCATCAGAATACATATTGAGATGTCTACAAACATTTATTTTGTCTATAAATGATTAACAGAAGAAATATATTATACACGGACCCGTTCTTGATTTGGTGATTTCTGAAACTAGGGGTCTGGGTTATAGATTGACTATATATGGAAGTTTACTCTGTGAAAATATTTCTAATATTCTAAAAACAAGTGTGTAATTACAGGAACTTTCAACACGTACATGTATATGGTTTTTAAAGATTCTAACTATAGCTTATTATGGATGAAATACCATAAGGAATAAAGCAAAAAAAAAATCAGATAGGTTTGAACATCAGTTACGTTGATTCCGTTTTGTAAAAAAGTATTTTCAACTTGGAGGGTGACGGCATACATACATGTTTATTTCATGTCTTTAACTATTCCACAGCATCTGACAGTCACTCCTGCGCAAACAACAGAGGATGGTGTAGAGGTACATGCTTCAGCCATGAATACATTGACAATTACAATAGCCCCGTATGTGGAAATTATCATTGCTGCAGACCTAGAAATTAAGATTAATTCGACGTTATTTGTATTTGTTTTCAAATAAACAAGAATAAATAAAATAAATGCTTGTTTTAGAAAATTATCAACGGACCTTTACTCATGTTTTATTTGCGACTAGGAATTCAATTGAAAATTGTTTATCGATTACCCGTTTTATGCCTTGTATTTCGTTTCAATAAGGCATGAATTGAAGGGTTGATTAGTTGATAACCTTCCATATGTTGCTAATACCTAATTTTAGCAAGATTGTGCCATATTGACTATATAAAATTAAGTATACATGCTCATAGTTTTTGCCATTGATATTGTTTGCACATAATTTGCTTATTCGGTACAATTCTAGTCATTATGATATCTGTTGCTGATATTCCACTAAGTTGTACTTGTCGGCATTTTGCCATGTTAATACTCTCTGTTTATTTATTTGTATTATATATTTGTACTGGTTATTGTTTAAACATTTTGCCATGCTGCTCTCCTATCTGTGGAGGTAATAAAGAATTTATCTATCCGCCATTAAACAGATCAAAGCTAAGTAACAGTTTGGAATTTGGAACTTTTGTACAAGAGTTCATTATTTTCAAAATGATACACAATTAGTTTGTCTTTGTTGACATATTTTGACATTATGACCAAAAACTACGTATTTGTAACAACCCCTATAATGTAGTCCTCGAATAAGTCCGAAGTTTATATATATTCTCATTTTATGCAAGTTAATGAAACACTTTTGTCAATGAAATAAATTCTACATTAACACTATGATTGATGTTATTTTTGTGTACCTCAATGCTTGGATGTTCAGAAATCGGCATAAAGAAAAAAGAATTTGTTTATTTTAGTGAATATGTAATGTATTTCACCTTGAAGTTGGACAATTTTCATATTTCAAAGAAAAATTGTCTAAATTTTTTCGTTGAGAAATATTCCATATTCATGAAAAACAAACACAGATCCTGAACACATAAGAGGTTGTTTTCATTAGCAATCATCATTAGACCGTACACGGGCAACAGCACCCATTAAATCTTACACATAATACAACACTTTTAAGCACGTGTTCCTATTTTAACATTTTCCAATTTTCCTGCTTAAGATAATTGAAATTTATCATATTCGAAAATAAATAAATAAATAAATAAATGAATAAATAAAAAGTCATCTTTATCCATCAGAAAATGTTTCAAGCCGCACGAATAAATTGAAATGTGTGTTTGCTTGTTTTGAGTTTAACGCCGTTTTTCAACAGTATTTCAGTTATGTAACGGCGGGCAGTTAACCTATCAAGTGTTCCTGGATTCTGTAACAGTACAAACATTTCTCTGCAAGTAGCTGCTAAATTCCCCACATGAATCAGAGTCGGAGGACAAAATATTTCAGACACAGTGTCTTTCATCAAATCGTCACGGGAAACATATGTCCCGCTTGGGGATCGAACTCACGATCCCGCGATCCGTAGATATCTGCACTCTCCCTAATGAGCTAAGCGGGCGGGCTTAAAATTTAAGTGTATACAGTTATTGTTTCTATTGTTCGGGTCTCTCGACGGGTCGCCTTTAAGGTATTAGATCACTAATAGAGAACCTCCTTTTTGAAGAGTATTCAATTCCTACCATAAACCTACTTTTACTGCAATTCTTAGGGGGGCGTAGGGTCAAGCCCTACTGGGACCAAATTATTTTTCCCTTATTTTCCATTTTTTCTAGTAAGTTTTTACTTCTTTCAAGACTCATTATTGATTTCTTGTAAAAAAAATGGAAAAGATGAATCTTATAAGCGATTTCTTGGTGTTCAAAGTGAATTTACTAGTTAAACAGAAGGGGTAGAGTTACACATCTTTAAAAATATTGAGTTACACGCGGTGAAAGTTCTCTTAGATTATATATTGTGGAAGAAATTTAGGTAGGTTTTACGTCTGCCCTAAGGTTATTTTTAAATCATGTAAGCAAAATTCAAAAAAGAAACGCATCATTCGACCTCACTTTTTCAATGTTTAAGTATGAATTCTGTCTCATTAAATCCGTTTACTTGAGGTACCATAGAAAAAATGATACTGACATTTTTATTTTGTGTTTTACAATTGTTTACCAATAGTTTGATGTTTCTTATATTAAAATTTATGGTAAAGTGAGTTCTCTGCAAACGTTTTAGATAGTGGCTATCACTTTGAAATTTGTCTCTACTTGAGCTTGAGGAGATACCGTAAGTTATACAAAATTTATAAAAAACGGCACGTTAAAAGTTGTTTAAAAATTGCAAAATAGTGCAAAACACGGTTACCTTTCAGAATATTCCAAGCAAACGCCATTTTGTTAACATTACTATTAGTTTTTTAGGTAGGAGTTTTGTTAAAAATCAACGAAATAGACCGAAACGTCTGAATCTAATACAGGTTTTATTTTACTTTGGTAATGCAATAGCAAGCTGAGAACCAGCTGTTGAGATATATAAACCTAAAGAGATTCTTCCTAAATGAAAAATATTTCCTTTCTGCGTTATTGATCGATAATTTAACAGAGACCGTTTTGTCTCAAATATTCTGAACGTCAACATAATAAACAGGCCATTGTCTGGGTTTTACACAAAAATAGTAAACTTTTAAATTGCAACATTGACACAAGTTATATATGGAACGAAGGTGTTGGCCCGTACTATGTACCATTACGTACCGAATCGATTCGGAATGTAACAATCCGAATCACGATTAACACCATCGTTCCTTGTACAAGAACACATTTTTTGTCATATCAAAGGGAGCAAATCGGAGTGTATGATCTTAAAAGTAAAATAATTACTTTCGTCTCTTTATAAGAATTTTAGAAAATGAAATTTATACTAGTGGTATGGTGGTAACTGTCGTATGAATTTGAACAATTCAGAAGCAGAAATGCACGTTTCCCGAACAAACCTATGTCAGAATAGAAAAGAAATATTTGTGATTTTGAGATCATAGCAAAACACAAAATTCGCAAGCATTAAATTGAAAATCTAACAAAGATGACCGAAACACAAATATTCGATACTTACTGTTCTCAACAAAATAAAAAGAAATCTTACCTTTTCTCGCTTTGGCTAAACGGTTTTGTTAATAGACGTTTCGTAATTTATTTTTGTGTAAAAAATTACCTGTTCAAAAAATCCAATACAATACATGTATGTGGTTACTGTGTGAGTTTTTTAAAACGGTGCGTGGTCGTAAAATTTCTTCATAACATTTAAAATTATTTTTCTAAACGTGTAGCAATTTCATAAATGTCCTTTAAGTAACTATTACCGTACACGCAAAAAAACAACAACAACAAAACAACTAAGTATTGCGTTAGAAGATTTGTTTAGAGTAGACTGTCCAATAAAAAGTCTACCATTGTGCGATTGTCCATACGATTCCTCCGCTGGCTCCTTGCATTTAGCTTTATAAGCTTTATATGGGCGGCGGTTTTTTGGTCGCCCAGATACATGTATTACGATTCGGAAATTTATTACCTGTATTGCTTTGTAATGCTTGCACTACTTTAATGTCTAATTTTGCCTTTTAATGCAATTTTAATAAATGCCCATATTTCATTCAAATCAACTGTGTTTGTGTTTGTGTTTGTGTTTCTTTCTCATCTCCATACAAGTTCGCCTAGCCTGTGACTTTCCCCACAGGACAACCCTGACTCAGGACAATACATAAATAGGCTGTTATCAGAATTACCAATTTCAAAAGCCTGACCGCATAAGGAGGAACTATTGTGAAAAAAAATTGTGAACAAAATCCGTAACCTTTCAAAATGTTTGTCTTTGCTTCAGTAAAAATTTTGCACATTGTTTTTTACCCTTATTAAAAGAGAAATGCCAACTGCCATTCCTGTGCAGATAAGGGTGTATAATACCTTAGGTTTTAGAAATAACAGCTACTACCAAACCGTTCGCTTTTACGTCGGCCCATGAGTACAGCATGTAGCGTTCTCGGGGAAAATTTTGTAGGATACAGTCTTTTTGCGTGGAGTTCTGTTAAATACTAAATACGCATTGAAAATACTGACATCAATCTTTCTTGATGTCTCGTTGGTCAGCTGGGGGCATTTACAATGGTAAATCCCGTTTTAGAGCCACAAACAATACACGCGTCCCGTACTTTTAAGACCAGGTGTTATTAGTATTGTGTACAACTGATTCACCTTTGGTTTTACTTTCCATTGTTTCTCTGTTAAAACTAGATTCAGAGGTATCATCATCTGCATGTCTGGAAAGAACAGTTAGATTTAGTCTTGTTATAATTTCTGGTCCTTTGGGATCATGGAATATATTCAATATATATATAATATACTTCCTCTTAAGCCGGTGTTAAGGAGCGTGAGTGGTACAGATTTTATTAGAGGTACGAGCATTGTTCAATGAATACGTAGACAAATTTGTTCCCTTTGTTTGCAGTTTAGTACAACTTATACCGTTATAACCATTTACATATCCGCTAACTATGGTGGCTGATTTCTGCCATTTCGTGTGTTCGTGTCGGCGAGGCGAAATGTCAAAGTAACGAAATAATGCTTATTTGTCGTGTGTTCGCCTTTCGACTTTCGAGGCTAATACACGAAGTAGCGAAACATTGAAGGCGAAGTAACGAAATTTCAGAGGCGAACACCTTTCACTTTTCGTGTCGGCGGGTATTAAAACTTCGTGTTTTCGCCCTTATTTTGTCGTGTCTTCGTGTATTCGCCTTGAAAGGTTAAAGGCGAACACACGACGATTGAGCTGATTTCGACCTTTCGTTACTTCGACCCACCGACACGACAACTGTTCCGTGTAGGGTCTGCCTTAATACAGTAATGGACAGTATTGTAGCAAGACATCTTTTATGGAATATAAATCACTATCTTTCATAAATATAGAACAAATGTTATTCTATAAATCGTAAAACACATTATTTAGATAGCATTCAAAGTTCAGGGCGGTTGTTGTATGTAGCAATTTACATTTTATTTCATAAAAACGGAATAAAAATCCGATACCTTGACAGTTCCTCTTGCTTCCTTATAGTATATTTCTCGATTTAAAAAAACGTTTCATCAAAAATTCATAACGTTACGCTGCAATTGATAAAACAAAACCTGAACTAAACATTGTTATTTATCTTTGAAGCGTCATGACGTCTTTCCTGTTTACGGACGTTGGTTTCCCGCGCTTTGTTTAACCCTTTCGCTGCCAACGGAAAATTCAAAAGATGCCAAAGTGACGTCGATGACGTCGAAAACCGTTAGAGAATCTTGACGTCAGCGGTCATGTTCATGCTAATTGATGCTTTAATTGAATTGTTTTACATTGCGATTATAATTAGGGTTTTTTGTCAGTAAATGAAATTTTCTTAAATCCGATCATATACAGGTTATTTGTTTGTGTGAGATTAAAGTATCTTTCACGAGTTAACACCGAATACAATATTTTCATGAGTGGTTTACCCACAGGTGAAAATATAAGATATGGCGTCCATGAGTGAAAGATATTTAGATATTACATGTAAAAACAAAGAAATTTTCTTTTTTATTTCTGTTTTGACTAACTTTACCCATTTTATAGTTTCTTACAAGTGAAAAATATCTTCAGTATTTAATATTTTTCACTGAAAATACCAGCTATATTTCACTCTAACATTTCGATAAATCACTGAAAAACATTTAATAAGACAGGTAATTCTATATGTTTAGAGCTAAAATGAATACTTTGGCAATACACTGTACTTGTTTCTCGGGTCGGGGGTTCGTTCTTGGGTAAATCACATATATAACTGTAAGCTTCAACATGCATATTCTGATCACTCTTAATTAGGGATAAGAACAGACAATTTTTCTCTTTTGTGAAACATCCGAGGACATAAAACTATGAAAACACTTTATTATGATGTTATATATGACAATTTACAGAAGACAGAACATGCGCGAATGCCGAGAACTGTTGGATAACCCGTGAAACAAGATATTTTACGCTGTGAAAAAAGTATATATTTCGTCTGTATATTTGGCGGATAAGAAACAAAAACAAAGACTTCTCGTTTGCAGTACATCGTAAGCTGATCGGATTTTACGTTCGATATATGACAAACAAATTTTAAAATTGATAATCGCTGTGGCAGCATTATGATTTACATAGACAAATTGCCACACTTGATCTTTCCTAATACGAATACTCCTGAAACTAATTCAAAATATATCCGCTGCTTTGTGGATGTTTACAACTTTGAGCAAGATAATTAATTACCCCTTAAATTTCCTTATGAGTTGTGCATGATTTGAAAATATTTGAGCGTTTTTCTTCAAACCAATTTTAACCGATTCAATTTTGTCTTAATAGTTTGCTTTTTTTTTTCTTTTGCCTCAAAGGGACAGCCTCAAGACGAACAGATAGCAAACGTTCACTATTGTATACATATTGGATATGTATACATACTGGATATGAAACGTCACAAATCATTAGTATTTCAAGTTTGATATAAAACTACGTGCAGCTAATTTATTCTGTTTTACATCACATTGACTGACTACCGCTTTAGGGAGCTTTTAGGCAAGCCCCTTAAGATTCATGTAAAGTGTTTGAGACTGCCCCTCGAGTAAATTTTTGTTTCATGTTTTGAGACCTCATAGGCCTTTGTTTTGCATACATTGTATACCAAACCGTTCAGAAGGAGTAGACATGTCATTCAAGAGAGGTTGTTTTGCTCGGTACAATAATATTTCTCTTTTATGACATGTACTTTGCTTGTCCACATTCGGTTTTGTAAAAAATATCAAACTTCTTTTTAAAAAATATTTTGACATTAGGTATTTACTTATTGTGTGCCTAACATATTTCTCCAGGTACTCCCAGTGTTAAAATTGCTACAACACATCTACATTTCAAAAATTTGCCAAAATTGCAAAACGAAAGTGAAAGTAGAGCTGTCAAAATGACAAAATACTCCTATATTTCAGAAAATATGTAAGTTAACTGTATTCCAATACTAGGAGTACCTAGATTAATATGTTACAGACACAAACAAAACGTATTTAAAGAAAAAATACTTTTGAAAAAAAAAGTTTGATATTTTCTACAAAATAGAACCGTGACGGTCGAAGTAACTGCAATTTTAGACAAAATACTTATTCTCAAAGAAGCTTACCTTTGTGTAATGTATTCCCTACTTCCTCTAAACAATTCAGTGTATTTATAATAAATAGAAACGGTCTTCGAAGAATAAATTTCCAAAATCAAAATTCACCTGAGGGGTGGTGTCCAAACACTTTACATGAACCTTAATGGCGTACAATAGGGGCCTCCGTGGCCGAGTGGTTAAGGTCGCTGACTTCAAATCACTTGCCCCTCATCGATGTGGGTTCGAGCCTCACTCGGGGCGTTGAATTCTTCATGTGAGGAAGCCATCCAGCTGGCTTACGGAAGGTCGGTGGTTCTACCCAGGTGCCCGCTCGTGATGAAATAATGCACGGAGGGGCACCTGGGGTCTTCCTCCACCATTAAAGCTGGAAAGTCGCCATATGACCTATCATGTGTCGGTGCGACGTTAAATCCAACAAAAAAACAAAACAAAAAAAACCCCAACATATTAAAGACAATTATAGTTATGCCTCTGACTATGTAATTATTGTAATTTGCAACAACAGCTCCATTACAATCATTGTCAACATAATATTAGACATTCTTAACTAAATAAAAAATATCAACAACGGTAGTTACTTTCAACATACATGAAACTGAAACTGAACTATTTATGCAATTTTTCAGAAGCGATTTAGTTACATGTGGTTTTAAATTAATAAAATATATGTTGATGTTTTTATGGATTTACCGATATTTTTTCACGAGCATTTTAGTTACATACGGAGTTTCTTTACCAGTTTCCCCCGATCTTCAGCCGATCACCACAGGGAGCCGTGATATGTCTCGCCCAGGATCCGAGCTCCTGAATATGAATATATAGCTTCCCGGCGAGCATAATATAAAGTAAATACATTTCATTGTACTTGTCTTTAAAAGTAGATATGGCATTATTTCTTTTAATTATTTTATTACGATTTCTTTACATAAACCTGAAAAGAAGAGCTTAAACGCTGTCATGTTACAATAAATGATAATCGAGAGAGTTTTAGCCAAATTTATAGGGAATCGATCCTACCGATTTTCGTCGCTTTGAAGTCGGGATCGATCCCTCTACAGTAGCATGCGATATACCGAATGTGATATATACTATCGAATTAAAAAAATCTGTGCTTCCGGCACGTGCACAGAGCGTCTGACTTCGGACTTTGGAAGAATACGCTTTTTCCTTGTGACATAACTTGCGTCTTGCACATCAGTACAAATATGGGCCGTGTTGTTTTTTATTCCAAAATCTACCTTTAAATTGATAGGGAATCGATCCTGCGCGAAACGACGAAAATCGGGATCGATCCCTCTACGGTAACATTCGATATACCGGATGACATATTTATTATCGAAAATGTGTCCTTCAATTTCTCATTAAACAATCGAGCATTTTCATCATTTTTTTTTTTTCAATGGTTGAAAGTGCGGATAGAAATCTGTAACTCTCGGGTAACTGTTTTGCGGTAATGCGGCCCGCTTGAAGATGCGAATGAAAATATATGGCTCTCGGGTAACTGTTTAGGCGGTATCAAGGCTCCGAGAGTCATAAATTTCAATCCACACCAACTAATGGTAGATTCTTCTTCCTGCATACCGTATTCTTCAATTAAATATAACAAATGATTTCCTTTTAAGTACTATTTCATCATAGTAGCGTATGAATTTACGCATTCATTCATAAATTACAGTATGTGAGTCATCTTAAACCCCGAGGGTAAGTTCACATCGGAGCTCTAGGGAAGGGTAGGCTGTTGTGTAAATGATACTTACCCCACCAGTAAAGTAACTGACCAATCAAAAATTGGGCCGTGGAAGTATGTAAGACTTTTTTCCCTGCACACTGAGCGCTGTGATAAAAGCAAGGAACCAGTAAACCCTACCTCGCCATGGAGTTTGCGGAGTTCAGGTCTTCAGCAGGGAAGATACGATGGTGTACTTACTTATACCGTTCAAGTGGGTTATCGAGTACAGTGTCAGTCTCTACTCTACCCTAGAGCTTCGATGTGAACTTACCCCGAAGTGTATGACGAGTTTTTCCAGCACCGGCAAACCTGTCTGGTATGCAAGAAGGTTTTTTCCAACACCGACAAAAACACGGGAAAATCCTGTCCAGCATGCAAGAAAAGGCAAATTGCGTTGCTGCATATCATGTGTGACTTCTCTAATTTTAAAAATAAAAGTTCACGTACTGAGGTGTTACAATGTAACTATAATGTGAGCCTAAAAATCTACTTTTTACTCTTAACTCGGCTTTCCCTCTACTATGGAAACACGTGTGCAACTAAAAATGTGAACGTTACTTTTCTATATTTCAAAAAGAGCCATGAAAGGGAAATGAATCACAAAAAAAAAAAATAAAACAAACAAACAATACATTGTACGATAAAGATGAATGTAGAAACTGTATTCCGTCGTTCATTTAAAAAAAACAACAACAACATAAGTTTGAAAATATCCTATTATCCTAATAGTATACAATATCTAAACACACCATAGTTTAATTAAAAGTTCTTTTGTTTTCATATCGACATCGTTTCAAATATTATAGGTAAAACTATATTTTTATTTGTTTGTCTGTACTTGAGTGCGCGTTGTATGCGTTGTTTGATTTCATTTTTTCAACACCGGCAATGATTATAATATCTTTATAAACTAATTACAACACACACATTTATATATATTTAGTATTATTTACATACTTCATTGGATGTCTAGTGTATTTTTATCACATCGGTACCGTACGGGGAATGTCTCGAACAGTCGCACACTTATTTATACAGTTCAAATTATTTGAATATTGATTCAGTCTCCTTCGAGATATGAAGTATAATCATATTATATTAAAAATGAAATAAAATGTTGTTTGGTTTTTAAAGTCAGATCGACATAATTGTATGTCATGTGGCGACTCTCTAGAACCGTTGACCTTCCGTTTGCCAGCCGGATGCTTCCTCACATATAATAATTCAACACCCTAACGAACCAGCGACGGTGAAGGTCAAGTGATTCCAAGTCAGTGACCTTTATCACTCTGCCAATGAGACCCCTAAACACAATTCAATGGGGTCTAACTGTAAACATTCTCTAGATTCAGATTAATGTAAACATTACTCAAGCTGAAGGCACCTTAACAATAAAATCTTGCAAAGTATTACTTTATTTCAGGATCACAATTATTTTTTATATCTGTAAAATATTCATCACGATTTTATGAAAGATATAGGTTACAAGTTTGTTAAACTGTCGAGACATTTCAAAGGCAGTGCACGACACTTGGAAGTTCCTTACACAGAGCGTGAAAAGGACTTTTTCAGTAAAATATTTTATGCCTCCAGTTTGATTCAATAGAACTTTGTTCGACTTTTTATTAGGAAATATTTTAGTTTTTAAATGGTTTGCTAGGCTGAACAAGTACTATCAACATAATATTTAGTAATTTGTTCAATGTATTTCGATTTACTGAATAAAAAACATTTCA
Organism: Mercenaria mercenaria; assembly: GCF_021730395.1. Taxonomy (NCBI): domain Eukaryota; kingdom Metazoa; phylum Mollusca; class Bivalvia; order Venerida; family Veneridae; genus Mercenaria; species Mercenaria mercenaria. The sequence goes on along the minus strand of NC_069364.1, from coordinate 22,548,094 downwards.
ATTGAATATTTCTTCTCGCAAAACGTGCGTTGTAGTCATTTTATCACGTTTCTTCGGTCAGTCGTACAACACCCAAACCAACGATAGGTATTTATTATTTCGGCGGGAACTTTTGATACGTTAACGTCTTTAAAGTGACGTCAACTCGAAAATGACGTCATAATATGCCAGTAAGATTGTTATGTTTTCATTTCCATAGAGACAATAGTATGTATATCTGCTTGGAAAATAATAACACTGACATCAAATAAACGGGGTAAATGTTCAGTTTAGATCGGCCCAAATCGGCCCTTGGCACTCAACGTAGTAAACAACATCGGCCCAAAATCGGCCCTTGGCACAGAAGTGGTTAAATACGCTGCTAGAAGAAATAGTTCTAAAAAGAAAGTCGTTCGATTGATTTTATTTCTATTTTTATTTCTTTAATATGGTATGCAAGAAAATGATTCTGTCACTGGTTGTAGGTGCAGATGGGAATATCGGCTCTCGGGTAACTGTTTACGCGGTTATTCGGCTGGATCCTCGTAACCGCCTAAACAGTTACCCTCGAGGCCGGAAATTCCCATCTGAACCTACAACTGGTAATAGAATCTTATAGTATATAGAGGCGTAATGTATGAAATCTATAAAATATCAGTGTTATCTAACTTTCATAAGTAGTTGATATTTTCTGTGTGACTAGCGCTGTAGAGTTTTCTTACGTATTCGACATTTTAATTACATATGCATTTGACTTTGAATAATTACTGTCGTATTTTCTTGAACTTAGTTAAAAATATCTGTGAGATTTTCCCAAAAATATCTTGAAAGGTTACATGAAATAAATCAGACGCGGCTGTTTATATACCGACTATATGTTTCATTAATCGACGATATAATTAATGCGCATGACTACCGGAAGGCGAATACACGAAAGGACGAAATTGCACATTTGTCGTGTGTTCGTGTCGGCGGGTCGAAGACACGAAAACACGAAAGGTCGAAAACTGCTTATTTGTCGTGTGTTCGCCTTCCGACTTTCGAGGCGAATACACGAAGACACGACAAAAGAAGGGCGGCAACACGAAGTTTTAATACCCGCCGACACAAAAAGTGAAAGATACAAAAGTTCGTGTGTTCGCCCTTGAATTTTCGTTATTTCGCCTTCAATGTTTCGTTACTTCGTGTATTCTCCTCGAAAGTCGAAAGGCGAACATATGACAAATAAGCAGTTTTCGACCTTTTGTGTTTTCGTGTTTTCGACATTTCGACCCGCCGACACGAACAAATAAGCGTTATTTCGACCTTTCGTGTTTTCGTTACTTCGACAATTCGCCTCGCGGCACGAACACACGAAAAGGAAATGGCAGAAATCAGCCACCATAGCTAACAAATATAGTTATCAAAGGAGAATGGTATCACACAGTACAAAACTACAGGTTATTTGATAATCACAGCAACACCCAGTCGACGTTTTAACGTCTTATGAAATGTAGAATCATTAAGTTTATTTGATCTTGCAAATACAAACGTCTGGTATCTGGCAAACGCCTTTGGTGGTATTATTAGTTACACTTCTTGTTGGTGACAGGATACGGGATATACGCTGTCGAGGAAATCAAAGCTCGAGCCTGATATGGATTTTCGAGACCAACAAGCAGTGTAACGATTTTATCTTGCTAACTACCCTTTACTTACATGTTATAATCAACACATTTTGAAAATTAACAAAGCTACTTACAGTGCAGACTGGAATCCTACAATCATTTGTTTGGTCATCACGTTTTGTTTATAGTTGATTTACACCAGCCATAAGATGCACAATGACCTGTGTTTTGGTTAAATCGCAAAACACAAAAGCTCATTACACGGTTATGAACTGGTTTAGATCAGAAACACTAAAAAAACTTCTTGTTCCATCCCTTCGAAAGTTACCGGATTGATACTTCGGCTTTCATCCCCTTTCCTGTTAAATAATTTATCTTGCACGTAGATTAAATAATCCTACAACAAACTGCTGAGTAACAAATATGTCAATTCTTTTATTTCACGATGATTTAACTGTTTAACTTCCAAAACAAGATTTCAACGTCCGTGTATCCCATACAGAGTTATTCCGCTTTTACGGCTAACTTTTGTCAAACTTCATGAGCCTCAACTTTAATAAAATGAAATCGGCAAGAAAACACTAAATTTACTCTCGGAAACGATACTATCGCTGGAGCTAATAAATAATCTGACTTGATTCAATTACGCCAGCAGTGTGACAGCCATTTTATTTTAATCAAAAGTCATATCTGAAATATACTAGCAGGATATAGAATTTATCCTGTCTCCACGTGACGTCTATTGACCAACAGAAATGCAAGAAACTTGTAGGAGGCAAGATAAAAGTCTGTTTCTACCTTGTGTAGAAATATATTCTAAAAATTAAGTTACCATCAAAAAGACAGCCTGTGAGGAAGATAACGTGACTCTATTGTTCTACGGTAATATCCTAAACCAACGACTTACAAGTAAAATCATAATTAAATAGCTGCGTTTTGTCCCTTAATATTTCGAAATGAATTCCAATATTAGGCCATTTTCGAAGAGCGATAACTTCACAACGAGAAATAGTAAATGTTAAAAATGTATTACTTCTCCAATGTGGATACAATATGGTAACATTTGTTTTGTAATACTATAATGAATCTTAAATATATTATGTACGTCATTTAAAATATTCATTTTTTATATCCGTAAATAAAACGAGTATTCAAGTACAAGAACACAGAAATTGTATGTACATGGTCCATCCTATCTGAAGTGTAGCGAAACTATACGAACGAAAATTTCACAAAACAAAGAACCTTGAACATAATGTGTCCTTACAAATAATAAATCTACTTTTACAATGATATACGCAATAGGTATTTCAAATACATTTATTTGGTGATTTTGTTTATAAAGTATTTCTCCTTTCAGTAAACACAGCAAAATTGAATTCTTAGTTTTACTGATAGACTGAAGCTCGGTTTACATCCATGTTTACCTGTTTTATCTCTTATCGAGTACTTTAACAATATTCCCTCAACAGCAGTTAATCAAAATTATCTTTTACGCTTTCAATTTTTTAGACATTCTGCAAATACATTAAAGCTCACAGGGGACTGCATGTCTGGAGATCTTGTGCAGTCAGATCAAGCTTGTTTCTCGTAAATAACAGCATATAAGCCTTAAGGCATGTCCCTAGAACAAAAAATATCTTTCTAGATTTTGTTATTGATGATATATTTATATATTGATCTGTCGATCGATCGATCGATATTATACATAATAAAACAAATGGATAACATTTCATCAAAATGGCATGAATAAGTAAAAAGCAACATTTTTAACCGATTGTATTTAAAATCGCTGTTTAGGTTTAGTCAAAAACATTACACATTCAACGTTCAAGATGTAACAAGCCTTATTTTGTTTCTAATATGATATAAATATTAACATCTGCTAAAGAGTTATTAATTTTGCCGACTAAAACAAGTTCCTTCCCAAACAAACAGTTTTAAAACACTGTACAACAAGATTTTAATTTTATCTTTTTTTTTTGTAAAGTAATCTGATATCGAAGTGTCATCATTTTCTTGAATAGATATAGATATACATGTACATATCTTTAACATACAAAACAAAGTTGATATAGTAAACTTGCATATTTTCAATACAAGCTAACACTTTACAAGCCGCAGCATCACGGCATATACAGTAAGAATAAAATTTACAAACAACATTTCATATGGGCTAAACACCGGTAGCATATAACATCTGAAGATGGACAAAATATAAATAAACAAAACACAAGACGAAGCAAAACCTTCCGGAAACTAAATATTGCTTAAAACGCAACTCATGTACATACCACATTTAGAGTTTGGACCAGAACATTTAAGAAACCAGCCTCACAAACTGCCGGAAGGAGGGCATTGGGAGGCTATTCTACATCTGGTTGGCCTCAGAATGAACGCATACAGTATATAGTGGTTCGGACAGCCGGTAAATCTAGCACAATCTGATATCTGAAAGATTTGTTTGAATTTTTATATAATTTGTTTTTGATGAGACTTAATAGTTCAATTGCAATTCGTCTAATCCAGACTAAATGTAACTCTATGATACTAACATGTTGAAGCAGATCTTTAAAAGCATAGAAGAAACCATTAAATGAAATTCAGAATCTTTAATATAACAAGACTTTGACGCATTTGTTTGGTAAATAATGATGCTATATATGATAAAGAAATACCCATTGAATCCAGGACAAATATAAATCTACCACCCATTTACTGTATGTTCATTAAAATATTCTGTTTAGCTGTGTTTTATTTTAAAAAGACATGCACATATCGCAACGTTATTGTTCAGCCAAAACCGATATGGCCTAATATCCACATGCCAACAACCCCCATTCAATATATCTTTAAAATCCGGGGTAGATCATTTATATGACAAAGTTCGTTTGTCAGAAAAAAGATTTTAAACACTGGCAAAATTGAACAATTTTATTTAATACTCGGAAACGTTCTAACCTACAAACAATCCAGGATATAGGACCATATATAACAACAATGTTCCAGAAACGTAGCCCCCCTACAGCAATGTATGTATATATTGGTAAATGGAGGGTAAAGGAATAATTAAATAAGTGTTAACATTGCAACATTTATTTTAGAAAGACTCGGAATGCATCAGGAGTTATTATTTACATCATTTTGCAAACAAACTGTGGAATGCTTTTTGACTAATCCATAAGTACTGCTACTCCAGAGACTCCTTACTCTAAGGTCTGATTCCAATCCCCAGTTAAGCGCTGAAAGGGTAGTTTGCATCCATAGTTAGGTCTTGAGACAGCCAAACATAAAACAAAATACCTTCGAAATAAGATATAGGCTCTTTCAAATACTAGTATTTCAGACATTGATAGTAAAATGCTAACGGATCTGTAATTTTGCCTTCGAAGAATCATCTGTTTCACCATCTGTTTTAGGAAATGATTGTGAATCGGACCAAATTCTCTGTGGAGGTGTTTTCACGTCGTGTTCTGTATGCAAAAAAAAAAAAAAAAAAAAAAAAAAATGTCATAAAACAGGGAATGCCACGTTCCAAAACCGCAGCCTTATAAGGGGCTATTTAAAGAGAATTCCTATAGTTTTTTTCCTTTCATAGAATTTTTTTTAATTCACACATATGATAGGAAAATTTGTGCTGAAAACAATGAACAAATAAAAACAATAGGTCACCAGGCTTGTTTTTGTGAAAAATTGTTTGGAACACACCCACTGTTGCTGAAACTGCCAGCGATTTTTCAACATTTTCATAATTTTCTGCTTTTTTATAAATACCAACCAAAATATACATGCAGGCAGCACAATACGGTTTTTTCTTTTTACAGATTTTATTATATACTTATTTGATATCAAAGTCATATTTGTAATACTCTATCCTTTAAATAATGGGTACAAATGAAAAAAAATTGTTTCATATTTACTTTTGTGAATTTTTTTCAATGAAAAATACCCGTAGTGAAGATTTTTTTTTTAATTTTGAAAAAACTCTTTCATAGATTTTTTTCTTTTTCTTCTTGTGTATAGATAACTGTATTGTGAGCATAAAAATGGCTAAAAATGTATAGGTCACCAGGCTAAATTTTATGTTAAGACCGCTAGAATACAACACCTGTTCGGACGGAAATGGCGCGAACCTGGCCAAATTGATTACATGTATGTCTGCTAAAAGTTAAAAAAAAAGTTTTAAAAATTCTTAATTCTTTCTATAATTGAATACTAAATAATCTGAATGGTGATATTGTCTTATCAGTACTAAGTCAATTATCTTATATTATATGAACAACACTGTCTTTGTACTAAAATGCGATGTGAAAACACAACCACAAAAATAGCAAGATACCTGTCAGGCATGATACTTGTCAATACAACATAAACCAGTATCAACATTTGATTACTGATATAACTTATCAAAAATGTTATTTCATTCAAGATTCCTCATATTTAAGATTGTCTATAACATGTTTCAACAAATGTTGACTTCAGTTCAGTTTTCCATAGAAAGTGTCGGCTGCGCAGAAAGATGCGCATAAAAAACTATAGGAATTCCCTTTAAAAGATAATGTTTGTGCTAAACATTTAAATATTTAGCAGGTACAGTGGTCATTCCTGCAACTGTCTTGCTTTTTATGACTTTATATGTTGATTTATATCCCGTTTGAATTCAAAATTTAAAGTGGTAATACGATTATGTTATAAATTTCAGAATATCAGAATTATGCTCATTAACTGGCCGCTAACTTTACTAATTTCATATAACTCGCAAACCTCAATGAATTATGAACTACTGTAAAATCAGGCTTGACTTGCAGTTTTGAATCTATAAACAGCGTTTCAATTTGACCATATCCAGATATAAGTTTTACTTTTACTATTAAAATTAACATTTAATTAGCTTTTAACTAGTTTAAAAGAATAATTACAATACATCAAAACAGGAAAGCTACAAGTAAAGACCCTTTTCCGAAAGACAGCTGCAATTTCTCGGTTGTCTGGCAGTTATTTTTGGTAGTTATATTTGAAACAAATGCTACAAACCAAAATAAATTTAACATTGTTTACCCAAATGGCCAATCGTGACCAAGCTGAAATGTTACTCAATAATGATTCCACAATTACTATTGACGAATGCATCAGATAAAAAATCTGTCCTTTGTATTCGCGCAGTGTCACGTCATTTGAGGAAATAAGTTGCTTTCGCACAATGATCTACCTGATATTTTAGTTGGTTGTTGGTAGAAACATATCCAACTTTTATCCAGACGTTGTAAAGTAATGAGCATTGCATCAAATTGCTGTGAATATGACTGTAGGTTGCAGAATTATTATTCACTGCTTAAATACTGCAATTTGATATATTCATGAGCAAAAGTAAGTGTTTTAATGAGAAAAAAAAATATTTCAACAAATTGCCAAAATAGTAATAATAATTATAATAATAATAATACCACGAAGATATATTAATTTCCATATTAGAAAATGCTGCATCTTTAATGCTTGAATCAACATTTATTCTTCATGTTATAAATAGAGCATATACTATTCGAAAATAATTGTTCGAAAATATATCTGATTCAGTGCCGCTTCCGGTTCCTATGTCAATCGTTTTATAACCATGAAAACATGTTGTGTCAAGGTCAACTGGTAAACACATAATTGTTAATATTCTGCCCGGGTGTGCCGTCAGATCAACGACCAGCCAACCCCGTATTTGATGTTGAACTTTCATACAAGGTAATTTAATCCAGTTTATCATTTTTGTCTGGTTTTAAAAATATAGCACAGCTGTATCGTTTAACCGTCTTAAAATCATTGGTAAAAGATAACAAAATAAGTTACTCTCATGTTCAAATAGTTATTAGTTTTAAAGGAGACAACTCGATAATCCTTGTAACGCTAGAAGAAGAAATGTTTTTTTTAATTACTTGAGTGGAACTTAATCTGTACCGATTTGAGATAGATAAAGATTGTATTTGTTACGCTGATCCTGCAAATAATTGGTAGAAATAAATATAAAAAAGCCATTGACCGTTTATAATGAAGACACACACGGACACCCTACTAATCATTCTAATGGGGTTATATTTCTTTTTTCGTATTTATAACCGGGTGGTCTTGCAAATGATGTTGTCAACATTTTGATATAAATGCTAAAAAAGGGCAAACCTCTATTGCAAATACGAAATTGCGATACAGTGCAAAAAGCAAGGTGCAAGGACAATAAAAATACACCTAAAATTTAAAATTTGCCACAGCTTTTAAAAGAGAACCGTTCTGTCTTCATTCTTTGATTTTTTTTTAAATTTTATTAGCCTCCATTGTTTTAATCAGTTTGAATTTAAACAGAAACTTTTGTTTGTCATGATAAAATTAAAGCTAATTACACATCAATTTTGTTTCCATTTAAGTTACATAAACTATAGCGGCTACAATTTTGTTTCTGCTTTAGTAAGAGACACTGTATGACGCATAGCTACGACAACCACACTGGCACCATCACTGGGAACCAGCAACATCATCAGCGCCTTAGAACCTTCATTCAACTTTTATATATTGAAATAAATCCTTGATAACCTCGTGCATGATACTTACTTTGAAAAATATTTTTTATGTAGATGAGTAATTTGACCGAAACAATGAACGATATGTAAGACATGTACACCTTGTATTCTTAACAGCATTGTGTTTGTGACAACGTCAGCTAACCAGCTGATGACTACTGAGTTTCGATGTAATAAATCGTTTCCACACATTATGCTTTAAATAATGATACATTAGAAAGTGAGTACGTATACTGTGGAAAACTTATAGACATGGTACGTTACTTTCGATGAACTATTGCTATTTTATTGTTATAGGAACGTCTTTGTATACCAATGAATACATTTTTATATAGTAGAAAATATAGACATCAAGTTGAATAGAGGGGAAGAAAATCAACAGACAGAACAACACTTGGACGCACGTAGCCGGCTTAAGCGGAAGGTTAAAATACTTAGGCACAAGACATGCTTAAATAATAGGACAATTTTCCATTGATATTCGTACTTCCACTTGCGTGGTACACGTTCCAGTAGGATGGCATGCAGAACATGCCTTTTGTTTGAGAGATAACACGTGTTGGTTTTTTTTTTTGTATTTTTGTATGGTAACTGTAATTGTTTGGAAATGCCTTTAATAATTAATTGTATTTAAAGACAATTTCCCCATAAAAGAGTTTGATTGATCCGTGTGAAGCAGATGAGGCATAGATTCTATAGATATAGTAACTATAAACATCAACAAAGGTGTCTGTCAGTTATCCAGCATCAAACTCCGCACGAGTGACCCTTTAACCTTAGTTATTTGATACTAGTAAAATATAATATCTTTACGAATATGAGCCATTTTGCTGTGGTCCAAATCATATTTTGCGGAGAACGTAATTACCACTTTGACAACTAAACTATTAGAAATATAAGATGAACTTGAGGACCACCTAGTGTTAAAAGAAACTGAGATAAAAGTATTGTAAACTTCATTACAATACTGACAAAGAGTATGAATATGCGCAATTATATTTTAAACCAAATAAAGGAACAAATATCATGAAGTGTTTATCTGATTAAGTAAATATTTTCATAAATTGCTATTAGAGAGTATGTATTCAGGTTTGCGGAGACACCGGTGCTGTAAATGTACAAGTGTTTCAGATAACAGCAATGAAACAAACAAATACGAATGTACCATATGATGTTCAAAGGACCTTTAATCAAAGTTATATGTTTGGAGAGGTATAGGGAACAGTAATACAATTAACGAAACTTCTCATGTCCCTCGTCTTCTTTTAAAACTATCTTCGATATTACGCAATATATTTTTCTGAAATTTCAATTTTTTAAAAGTCGCAAATGTTCTCATAAATATCTAGAATTAACAAACAAATGAATTTCTTTTTAAGCCACGAAAATCATAAAAAAGCAATCAGACTTCTCTACCCAGTCATAATTAAGAACCAAATTTAAAACCTAATTCTAAATGACAGAAACCATCGGTTGAGAAATGTAAGGAACCTACTTATAATAATATTATACAAAACAAATATGATTAAGGCAGAGGACCCGTAATAAAAGTCGGGAAATTAGGCATTCCCCGTATTTTGGTATTTTCTAGTTGTTTGGGAATGTTATTATGTGTGCGTTGAGGTACTTTACGTCTGAAAAATGCAGAATTGCCTAACGAGGGTACCCAGTTACATGGAAATAATGGATCCACTACCTAAAGTCATGCCATATATCCACAGAATAATACACAAAATTCTATGTATATTATATAATTTAATATTATATTGTAAGTTGCGACATTGTGTAGCATGAAAGTGCTTGTAGCGATTTGTTTCTTTATCTTTTTTCAATGGAGACGGTTATGTGACAAATCTGAAAATTATGCAGACTTTTCTTATCTTTAGAAACCATTCAAACAGCATAAAGACCTACCTAATGGAATCAGCATTTACTTTAATATATAACCAATGTAACATGCATTTCACAAAAGGTTATGAAAGTACAGTATCAGTTTGTATCTTTCACAACATCTAGATTAAAAGATTGAACTATACAGCTATCTCTCTTTGAGTTAAAGCTATTTATTTTCTTCTCAAACACATCCTGCGCTTTTATTTAGTTGATGTTAACTGAAGAAAAAATCTCTTATCTGCAAAGCACTTGAATAAATTATGCATTAAGGAGTAACCCTGTTTTTGAAGGTGATTAAATCTAAAGGAGGTGTCCTTTTATATATTAGATTGGTGTAAAGAACGTCACCATATTTATCATATTTATAAAAGTAATCAAATTTATTTGGTACCAGGTCGCTATTGGAACAACTAGAACTGTCACAGGAGTGACGAATAATACCCACACAATACGGCCTTGTCACAGAAGTATGACAACCATAAGAAAGAAATGGCCACAAGAAGATGCAATTTAAATTGTTTAACTTGAAGGTGAAAAAACTGAAACTGTTTGTCAAAGAGTCTAGTATTAAAATCAGACATTGATTTCAGTTATTATACAGTTAATGATGTAAATGTTTTGTTTTAATAGCATACAGAATATTTAAGGTTGGTAATTATCGATTATTGTGAAATTTAAAAGACTTATTTCAAACATAAAATGATTATTTTGATGTTTTTAGACAAAAATAAATACCAATTTATGTATAAAAAAAGAGAATATCAATTTTTGTACACAATAGAATACTAATTTCTGTACACAAAATGAGTTTGGCAAATTTTAAGTTGGAAAGGGGCCATAACTACGTCAAAAATTTGGTGGTTTGTAGGCAAAGTCGAAATTGACCTGTATTTTATGATGTTACACCTGTGTACCAAAACTTATTTAAATCTGTCAAGCCTTTCATGAGTTATTGTTCAGAAACCATGAATTTGGCAAATTTTAAGTTGGAAAGGGGCCATCAAAAATGGTGGTTTGTAGGCAAAGTCGAACTTGACCTGTATTTTATGATGTTACACCTGTTTACCAACATTTATTTAAATAAGTCAAGCCTTTCATGAGTTATTGTCCGGAAACCATGAAAACCAACGGACCGACAGACCGATCGACAAGCTCACTCCTTTATACACCCAAACTTCGTTTGTGGGGTATAAATATAAGTTTGTGTTTCTCTTCGATAACCCTTCCCCAGCTAAATTTCCATAATGAACTTGTCCATCTTTCAATTTGGACAGTACCATTAACTGTTAAAAGGGGTGCTTACCAAAAAGATACTGACTGAATAGCGAACAGTGCAGATCTTGATCAGACTGCACGGATGTGCTGGCTGATCATGATCTACACTGGTCGCAAAGGTAGAATCAATCGTGTCCAGCATGGTAAGGGTTAGGTCAAAGTTATCGCTATAATTAAACGAAGAAAAATATACATTGTAATAAAATCACGCAATGCAATATTTTTTTTTTTACAAACAACTGTATCTTTTGAAATTGATTAAAATTCAGTGATATAGAATTCAATAGAATTGTACAGGCCAATTCTTATTTTGTTTATTTGTATCTACAATAATTTATAGCCGCTACCGGTTGCCGCTTTGTGTCTTCAAACAAAAAGATATATTAGCACTTTCACATTTGGAGGACAGAGCAAGATACAAAAGATGTTCAAATAACAGAAGCTTTGTCTGTTTCTCTGACGTATAAAAGGAACCTCGATTTAAAGTCAAATCTGAAAGATAGTCTGTTACACCGATCTGTCTTAGCGAATACGTAATAATATGTAGTATAAATGCGTGGAAGAGTCTAATCTGAAAGACTATATTTTGGCCAGTCTTCAGTGGGGTTTGATGTTGTGAAACCAATGAACTAACCACTGAGTTATAGAGGAAGCATTCTCCGTTGGTACATACATAGCCTCTGTTGTGACAGGACATTACGGAACAACCAAACATCAGACAAATTTTATGCTTGGGGTAACTGGATAACAGAATTGAAGGAGACGCCTTTAAAAAAGGTCTTTATTTTGTGTAAAGAACTGAATGATTTCAAAAGCTTCATCCTGTTTCTTCGTTTTTATTAATGTTTGCCAATACGGCTTACTGCCACGTGAACATTATTTCTCTGGATCTAAATTGTCTATTTAGGCTCACATATGGGTTAGGTTATACTAATTTGTTTTTAGCTCGATTGTGATGAAAGCTTCAAGCTTATTGTAACCACTCTCGAGTCCGCTTCCTCGAAAATCCAGTACTGGTGTCATATGAGAATTCATGGTCGTGACCACTGTGGGGCTCGAACCCACGACCCCTGGATTGAGCGGCCGACACCTTATCCACTAGACCACCGCTCCCCGTTTTTATGGGTTAGCTTCACTCAGTTGTTATAATTGTTATTATAAAATAGATAAGTTATAATTGTTATTATAAAATAGATAAGTTATAATGGTTATTATAAAATACTTATCCAGGTAGTACAGGCAACGAACAATGATGAATCCTCTATGAAACATCAGATGTATTAAGTAATTATACTCGGAACATATTCTAATCGTACACATTTTAGTTTCTATAGCTAGTACAACCTTACCTAATATGTATGCTTATAATAAACATTATAATACCATGTTTTCGAAAGTCATACTTGAAATGGTCAACACAATATGCCATGGGTAGACAATCATAATTATTTTAAAAAAATGTAAGAAGTTTGTAAGTTGCTGATAGTCTCTTCAACTTCTGAATAACTATATAAATTGATTAGAGGGTAGGTAAAAGAATCTGATGAAATATTTTCTAGATTTTATTTACCTTTGTCATTCATGATCTAATACTGAAATACTGTCACTATTACATGTAACACATTCCTTGCGGTATTATATCCACTGTCAATTCAAGTTTTAGAGAACTTTTCTTAAGTTGATTCCGACTTGTCTAGGGTAACTGGTGAAGTAAATGACATAATTTGCATCCATTACGGTTTTGTTAATTTACGAAATATATATCTGACCTTAATACGCGGGTTATATAAGCTATAATCTTTGTATATCAATGATCTTTATTTCTAGTTGAACAATGTATGACACCGACCATATCAAACTGAGTTTGCTGTTATTTCGCTTGTTTGCGTTTTATGCTTCCTAAAGATCATCTTATATACTGTGAAATCATTTAAATTCGCTGGCATGAAATTTCGCGCAAACGTGAAGAAGGACTGTTTCGCGCGGACTTTAATTCGCGCATCTTCAATTTTAAAAAGGAAACAATATAATAAAAAAATAATAACAGCGCGGTCTTAAATTCGCGCATCGGTCCTAGCGCGAAATACGCGAAAATTCGTCCTACGCGAATAAAAATGATTTCACAGTACCTAATTTAGTAGTAACTTATCTCAGAATTTTAAATCAATAGAAATTCTTACTTGATATCACCAGAGACGATAAAAACTACTGTCAGATCAATTCAGCTCTTGATTAACGGCCTTTACGGAAGAAAATGGAAAACATAATGGTTTACCGGTTTTCGCGACCTATCGAAGTGTCTGTCTCAAAAATTGCTTTCAGACGTTTGTCTTTAAAGTTAATAAGTAGGCCATCGTAGTCGTGTACTTATTCACATTCTAAATCTTTGTCTTTCCATTATTTTTATGTATAGTGTCCTTGAGTTTTTGAGACAAGAAGGAAATAAAAGCAAACTTAATGAAACATACAATATCATGATTGTTATTTCTAGCTAAAGTTATTAAGTGCTATGTTTTTTTTGGGTGTTTTGAAGGGTGTAACCATATCGGATCTCCTTTCAAATCCACGAATAGCTGCATGTTCTAAACCGACAGCCTGTTATATTACAGGGATCATCGCTCTCAGGCCCAAATACACCTACGTTTAAAGTCTGAACTTAAAACGTCGAATATTCAATTAAAAAATATCCTGGTAAATTGAACATTCACCTTATATAATTCAACAGTATATCATAAACATAATAATATGAAATGTGAACATTTGTCTCTTAAAAAGTTGATGTACCACTTTTCATGATTATTTGAATGTCTATCTTATATAAATCTAAAGCATATCTTAAATTTGATGAAAATTGTTTTCATGATAAGCAAACTGTTTGTTACAGTCTTCTCAATGTTAAACAAACCATGCACGGTTTCTAATTTGTATGAATAGAAAAATTGATTGTAAAAAGTCTAACGGAAAGATACGATCATATTTTTATAAAATATAACGTCAAATTGATAATGTGTTCATGCGATATTTGTTATGAATATGAATGAAAATTATGCCATTAAGAAATTTGACTATGTGCAAATTACTCGTATGGAAAGAAGATACATCATACATTAAACATTTAAAGCTAGTATTAAACAGAATACTTGGGTATGAGACAGTTATTAGTTATATCAAAAGGTATGATTTGTGTCCAAAACCAAACACTTTATAACTGGTATTAGATGGAATACTTGCGGTATCAGTCAGTAAGAAGTTACATAAAAGGATATTATTTGTTTCCAAGAAAAGTCGATGCTTTACAGGGTTTAAAGAATAATACAAAAGGACTAGAAAATTGATTCGAGGTACCTTGCTTAAATTATTCGCTTTTTATAAATATGAATGAAATTGGAAGAAATATGGAAATAAAGATTAATATTAAAAAGGTGCAAGAAGTGATGGCGGAAGGTTAAAGTTGAATAGCTATTGTTAGTGTTTGATCATTCCGTACACCATCAGAAAAGAGACACTGAAAATGATTTCAGAAAAACACTTTCAATCAGCGTTTTGCACGAGAAAATATTTAAATTAGATCTTTTCAGCTATTTTTGTTACGCCTACAACATTTCAATATTTGGATAGTTCAAAATACTTGACAGGTTTGATATTTTAGAAGCTAGGATTTATACCATAATAAAAACAGCTCAAGCGGGAAACCCACTGTACTCGATCGTCACATGTTGACAAAACGAGTACAAAGTCCCGGGCAAGAAGTTTCATCAAGTCTGCCATTTTCCGTTAAAATATTTCACTTCCTGACTCGGAGAAATTACGTGACCCGATATTAACCAAATTAGTGGAATACACAACTTCATTGGATTTTATATTTTGGAGGCACTTGACGGATTTTGGAGTTAGTCCTAGACGGTATTATTTACTACAACATTTTTTTGTAGGATTTCAAGTAATTTTAATGCCAAATTTCACATGTATCAGCCGGAATCGATAAGTAAGTTAATAAAACAATACTAGATAATTATACTATTGATTTATGGATTTTCTGAATTTTCATTCTACCTTGAAAGACAGCCACAGAAAAAAACAACAACAAAAAAAAAAAAAAAAAAAAAAACGAAATATTTTTCTCGCTTATTATATCTGCATTTCTTATTTATTTGAGTCTGTTTTTTTCTCTCTTTCCCTCTTTTTGAATTATCTAAAATACGTTGAAAATATAAGGTTCATATACGACTTTTTCTATTCTTGAAGTCTTAGAGACACGTCTCCAAGTCATGGCCCTTATTGCAATAGATAATTAGTTACATTTTGTTAATAATTGTAAATAAAAAATATAAACATGATGATACAGTGAAGTCTAGCAAGCATCAGCGGTAAAACAATATATTTCGCGAATTAAAAAGTTTGCTGTTTTTCAGATAAAAGTTGACGCGCTGGTTATAGTGTTTTAGGAATATGGCCAATCTTTATGATTATTTATTTATTAATTCATCCATAATATCTCCTCTCATATTATTCTAAAAAGCAGTCTGCATTCACGAGCGTTATTTTAACTTGATCTACTTTTTATTTTTCTGCAGTTGATAAGTAAATTTAATATACATACTATATTCAAAGAGATAATCAATTTCAATAATGTACTTTACAAATCTCAAACAGAAAGAGAAGAAAAACAAGTATAGACAATAAATAAAGAGTCAAGGTAAGGAAGTCAGGTGAAATCGTCTCGCGGCACTCCACATGACCGTTACTGACTCGGAGACGCGCGCAGTGGTCATAAAATCCCGGTGTGCCCATAAAACTGCAATAGCGGGCACCCAGAGTAAAATATTTTTGTACTGCAATGATTTCCTCGTTCTACAATAGTTTTGCTTCTGTGGGGTTTTTCACATGGGCTGATATGTAAGCATTTTAACTTTGACACAAGGAAATCATTAAATATTCACGGTTGCATATTCTTAAAATTATTGAATAGAAACGTTATTAATATGTTTACTTAATGCAGCAAATAACGCCTTAAGTATTGTCATCACAGGTACTATCTTGAAATTTACCAGGAACCATATATCTAATATTTTATATAAGAACAGAACAGCGCAGAAATTTTATAAAGGCTCATGGCATGTACAGCATATCGACATAAGTCAATATAGATAATAGCATGATCATGACAATAATGGCAATACTTGCAATATGACAGTAACAAAATGACAATCAAATCAAAATGCACAAATATAAAAATATTTCTTGCATGTAATAAATAATACTTCAATAATATAAGTCAATATACACATTTTACACAATCATGCCGCATCTTTGTTTAATAAAAAGAAATTGTATGAAGCAATGGTTTACTATTAGTTTTCAACATATATACAAATTTAGCCATTCTTAGTCTAACACGATAATATCTTGGAATATGAATAAAGCGAAATATTGTGATACTTGCTTGACAAAATGTAAAGTGATTTCTGTCATGTCAAATTCTTGTAACTGACAGTATGAAATATCTAATGTGTTGAGTTGTCAATAAATCGCACTCCCAACACGACAGAATGACAATGAGTAATAATATCCTAATTGTAAATTCACAGAAAAATCATAATTTAAAATGATATTTCATGAGATATTCTACATTCTAGAAATTATTTTCACAATCACTTTTATAGTTTTATTGTTTATTATAGTCTCATCCATTTACAAGCTGCATTTATAAATCATATATAGAATAGCTTTAAAATGCAAATAGTCATTTTTTGCGGAATTACAAGAAACCTACAGTATTATGCATTCATATTACTGACATTTTCAATTCAGTCGTTAGACATATTTACATATGACAATTACTGATTTGGAAATATTAAATGCTATTAGTCAGCTTAAATCTGGTAGAAGTGCTGGTCCCGATATGTTTTTGAATGAATTTTTTATACATGGAAACATATGTTACTGCCTACTTTATCATTACTCTTTAACAAAATATTTGAAAATGGTTATTTCCCCGAAAGTTGGTCTGAAGGTTTTGTAATTCCACTTCATAAAAAGGGTAGTATCAATGATGTGAATAATTATAGAGGGATAACCTTACTCAGTGTTTTAGGAAAATTATTTACAAGGGTTTTGAATAATAGACTATCTGACTGGGCAGAAGATTACGGCGTATATGTTGAAGCACAGGCTGGTTTCAGGAAAAATATGGGTACAGTTGATAATATTTTTGTTCTACATGGTTTGATTACACACTTAATTAATCAAGGGAGACAATTTTACTGCGCTTTTATTGACTTTACCAAAGCCTTTGATTACATTGTAAGAGATAATTTGTGGTTTAAAATGATAAATCTTGGTATCAGGGGCCCTGTTTTGAATATTATTCGTTATATTTTTTCTGTTGTCAAAACAAAAGTGAAATATTGT
The DNA here is from genome assembly GCF_021730395.1 of Mercenaria mercenaria. Classification (NCBI taxonomy): domain Eukaryota; kingdom Metazoa; phylum Mollusca; class Bivalvia; order Venerida; family Veneridae; genus Mercenaria; species Mercenaria mercenaria. The sequence continues at coordinate 22,530,372 of NC_069364.1, read as the reverse complement.
AATCAGTTAAGTGTTGAACTTGTATGTACACTAGGTGTAAGACAAGGCGAATGTCTATCTCCTTTTTTATTCTCAATGTTTCTAAATGATTTAGAAGACACGTTTTTACATGGTGAAGTACCTGGTATTGATGTTCACATGTTCAAAATGTTTTTAATTATGTACGCTGATGATATTGTTATTTTTGCAAATACAAAAGAAGAATTACAGATGGGATTAAATATGTTATCAGATTATTGTGACAGGTGGAAATTAACTGTAAATGCATCTAAAACCAAAATTATGATATTTCGAAAAGGTGGTAGGTTACCCAGAGATATTAATTTTATGTACAAAGATGTACAGGTTGAAATTGTTGATAAATTTACATATTTGGGAATTGTTTTTACAACTGGTGGATCTTTCAACGAAGCTCAAAATACCATTGCTGAAAGCCATGTTTAAAATGAATAAATATTTACAGAAATTTGTTAATATATCGGTTTTACATAGAATAGAGTTGTTTGATAAACTCATTGGTCCAATACTTAATTATGGAAGTGAAGTTTGGGGTTTTATACAGGGAAATGCTATTGAGAGGGTACATATGCAGTTTTGTAAAAATATACTTGGGGTAAAGAAAACTACACAAAACGATTTCATTTATGGGGAACTTGGAAGAATATCTTTTAAAACACAACGTTGTTATAATATATTGAAATATTGGATTAAGGTTATTCATTGCGAAGCAAATAAATATGTTAATAAAGTTTATAATATGTTAAAACAAGATTTGGAAGATCACCCAAATAAGACTAACTGGTGCTCTAGTTAAATCATTGTTATGTTCTTTAGGATTCTATGATGTATGGCTATCGCAAAGTGTTGGTAATATTGATTTATTCTTGTACAATATTAAGCAGAGGCTTCATGATCAATTTGTACAAAATTGGTCTAGCAGATTAGAAGAATCAAGTAGAGCTTTGTTTTATAGACATTTATCAGAATTTAGATTTCAGCCATATCTTAAATATATTACTATTAATAGGCATTGTAGGAATTTTACTAAATTGAGAGTTTCTTCTCATCGATTACATATTGAAACAGGCAGATGGACAAAACCTTTTAGTACTCCTATCAGTGAAAGAAAATGTTTAGTATGTGGAGTATTGAAAGACGAATATCATTTTGTATTTGAATGTCCATAATATTCAGATTTAAGAAAACAATGTATACCTATATATTATTGGAGACGACCATGTATGGCAAAATTAATTGAATTAATAAACTCGTGCAATGAAAATATTGTACGTAAGCTTGGAAAATTTGTTTATAATGCCTTTCAAATCAGAAGAGAACATATGTTTGGAAACTAATGTATATTAACATTATGCAATGTTTAATTTAAAAAGTTACATGAAATCACAGAATTTGCAATTGTGATATATGTATTGTAATATCACTATGCGTAACTGGCTATTAAGTTAACCCGCTCTTGCGTTTCACTTGAACATTTATTATATAGATTATGGTAAATGTTGTTTGTTTGTTTGTTGTTGTTTTATATTTCTAAACAATATGCACTTACTAATTTTTACAACCATGTTAAGATAATTGAACCTTAACGTTTATTATGTCTGTCAATGTTTCTGACTGCTTATTTACCATATATCGATTTCTGAATGTTTATTCGTCAAGAAACCAGTTATACAAGGTTGATATAGTCTATAATCAGTGATTACAATATGATGGTTATCATGCGATGACATATTTATAATTTCATGTCGTGTCAGGAGAATAATATTGTGCTATACTGTTATTATAACATATTACATGCAATGTTAAGTGGCATACTATTTTATTAAGTTACTTGAAAAATCGTTTTCGAAACGTATATATTTCACGGATTCCAAACATTGTTCTTGTGTTTCGTTTCGACAAAATCAGCGTTTGTTATATGGATTCAAGATAAAATTGTCTTAATCGTTGTCGTTTTTGACATACGCACTGTGATAATTATTTAAATTAGTTGAATAAGCATTTGACAATAGTATCATGTAAACATGGTGTGCTACGTAACACCAGTTGCTAGTTAAGCTATTATGCCGTTTCTGTAATTCAGTAAATCTTCACTAGACAATGTAATACGTAATTGTATGTATATTGATTTAGTACCATACAACCTTCTCCGTTTAAATGTTTTGTATATCAATGTATTATTTGTCTCGCCATTATATTGATTGTAATCCTCATAGGCCTTTTGGCCTAATGGAATATTTGAAATAAACTTATCAAACTTATCAAACTTATCATATAAAGACACCGTAACACCAATGTTAATCCTAAAGAAAGTATACGGGTAATTCGGGTAATTACTAACCGGAAATATCGCATATATTTACGTTAAAAGATTATCTAAATATCAAAATAATTAAGAATAATATCATTGTTTTTATCCAAAGGAATAACAAATATTCAAAGGCTTTAGATTTTACTCAATTTCATTTCATTAACATTTCGGCCTCACGGTCTTTATCAAAAGGATAAAATTTCAAGTAATATTCTACAGCAAAGGTCATGAAGCCAAAACGTTAATGAAATAAGATCTAGAAATAAATTAAGAAGAATCTTAGCACGTCAATACAAACTTTAATATTGTGACACCGTGTTATATTTTTGATACTTGTGTCAAAATGTATCACTTTAAGCTATAATTCCAAGTTTATAATCTAGCTTTAACGTCATTTACATTACGCTTCCATATGCACTCAGCTTTGGGGATTCGTTTCGGGAGCATGTGGTTTTGGAACGAGGCTATTTGTATTAGATTTTTATCCTTGTTTGTATTTATATCAGATTTTTTTCGCGCGATAACTTTATGATAAATTTGTTGGATATCCAAGGATCTATAAAATTGATATATTTTATTTTATATATTTCAGGCTGAAATACATTTTGGCTGTCAACTTGGGAGTAATACGTTTTTGACTTTGAATGTTATTACAATATTCAATGCTATAGATTATTTTATATTACATTGGCAATGACTTCAGTTACAAACATGTTGTGTACAAAGTGGATAGTTAAACTAAATTACCTTCTGATACTGATCTTCCTTATTCTGACGCTGTATGCTGAAGGTAAGATATTTTTCGTAGTTTTATTTACATTATTGTTATTGATTGCAACAGTTTATAACGACAATAAGAAAGTTAGTACAAATCTTGAATGTATAAATTTATATTTAACATATACAGTATAGACAAATCATTTAGTATACTAATAATGAATTTTGTTTTGCAAGCTGCAGAATTGTACTACGTAGATAAAATCATAGAACAGCTTAATTATAACAAAACACAAATCACAACAGAAAATATAACAACGCACAGTCCAAGTATTGTAAGATATATAACGGCTGCGGCACGACACGCTATAAACTGCTATTATGATAGTTTGAAAATCTGTAAGAAGATTCTTTGAACGTATAGAGCAAGCAGAAGATTCAGGTTGATTAAGTTTGATTAAATTTAGAGAATCAATCAAAAATTATATTAAAAAATTTAACAAAATAACATTCTCGCATACCAGAGGTCTACCATGGTTCCCTGGTTCGTCTCGTGCTTTTGTCGAACCTCCGATGGATGAGAATGCAAAATAAAGATTCTTCGAAATTTCAGAGGTGTAACTGAGATTCTTCGTTCATACCATTTTACATATTAAATAACCGAAAAAATTCTATCTAACATTTATTTTTTAAAATCGATTTTGAATATTCGTTGACTGATGCATTTGCTTGTCAAAAGCTGAATTCGTATCATTTCTATTTTTCTTATTAAAGTTTACAAAATATTTAGTGACGAACGTTTTATTGTTATTTCCTAAACTCTGTATCAATAAAACTGTTGTATTTTCTTTTATTTTCCATGCTGAAGGCAGAGTTTTGTTTACTTCAAATATTTTATATTTTCATTATAGATGCACGTTATGTCAGATGAACCACTGGCGTTCGTTAACCTACACTGACTGCATTTTTTATGTTGCATCGTTTAAGTAACATCGTAATAATAACTGCTTCAAATTTATTTTACCTCATGTGAATAAATCAAAGCTACAAAAAGAAGCAAAGTAAAGCAACATTGGCGTGATTTAGTATTTCCGTCGCTTGCATCATTGATTCGATCTGATAAAAAATTATAAATGAGATACCCGTTTAGAGTGATCAAATGATATCATTATAGCAAGTTAGTATCTAAATGGTATATTTATTCAAATGACAAGTTGGTTATCTTCAATTCTGTTTATCGCCGAAAGAATCTACATGCTAAGTTTGTTGTACAATGATAGAATAGGCGAAAATCATGTTTGTTTTTCGTTGTCTCACACACGCAGTTATGATCAGTGTTTTATTTTTCTGTTTTTAAGAGTAGAATTTTAAACTGTGGGATTATCAAATAAGACCAGATGAATGTAATGTATGTTGAATGTATTTGCTCATAATATAGGGCTGGAGAGTTTGTCGTCTGTTCATTAAGTGGTAGGAATGTGTTCAGAACTCTTGACATTAAACTGCTTTTTGTATCAAAATATATATCATTTAAGAATATAAGCCTGGGCGTGATGGTATGGAGAAAAATATGAATGGATTACTAAAGTATGTTATCAAGTCTGATATATATGCTTTTATAGCAGTAAGGTGTTTTTCAAGGAAACAAGAGAACCTGTCTACAATTTCAGGCAATGTAATGACTAAGAGCTAATCATTTCACAAAACACCTACAGACTGGAGGCATCTTTTTAGAAAGTGCCTGAAGCATAAACTTTCATACAGACACATACATTACGATTTATTACACTAGTTCGCATTATGAAAGCATTTAGCCTAGCTGTTGTCTTAACGAATGAACTCGTGCATGTATTTGGAACGTATTTGTTTTTTAAGAGTAGGATCAAAATATCTTTCACCGAATGAAAAAATACATGTATTCAACGCAACAATATCGGTTAGAGTAAACTTACCGAAATTCAATAAGCCCACATTCTAATGTGTCCGGTAATGAGCCTTTCCTTAAATTAAGATGTTTAATATCACCTACTAAGGATAAAAGAAGTATACAAGACATATCAAAAATATAATAAAACTGCAAGAAAGATATCTATTGACCATCACTTTTGACATATTTTCCCCCTCGAACTCAGTCCGGCAATGATTATTTTCAAAATGCTCTACTAGTGGAAAAAAGTATATTTCTCATATAAAATGCATCTTGCCATAGATCTAGATGCTGGCCAGTTATCATGAATAATCTATTGTATAAAACAGGATCGTTTTCAAACACATCCTACTATCTGCTGTTCCCCAATAATATGCCAATCTAATCATCTTTTAAAACAAACCCCCAATAGAAGAATTCCGAGATAGTAAAACTGAAGTATAATAATTACATAAACACTGAGTCCAAGTACGGGAAAGCTTTATACAGGTAACACAAGGCACATAAAGACTGCTTTTGCGATAGCAAATACCTTTAAAACTTAGAATGCTACCAAGCAAAATAATAGCAGACTAAGTCATGAGAGATTATGCTGTGTGTAACATCTCTCACGTCACTAAGCACTGGCTTAAGCGAATTTTTACTAAAACAGAATTACCTCAATGTTTGAAAACGGCCAGCAAATATAACAAAACTGAGTAAAATTCTCTTTGCACTTCAAATTTGCATCCTAAGGTTTGAAAGCATGTTAAAACTACTGTAGGAGGTTTTTAAGCTCTTTTGCATATTAGGTTTGTAAAACTAACTTAAGCCTACATGCTGACTTTATACAAAATTGTAACTGGTGGCATTTTGAATAAAGTTTCTTATCTAATGGCTTGGAACGTTTTACATGAAGTTATTAAACCTGTATCGAAGTGTACATTTGGTTTAACATGATTTTTTTCCAGAAATCACTATGAGTTAATATCAAAATTTTATTTAAATTTAGTGTTAAATGTAGACGCATGATAAAGCAAGGGAATAGCATGAACGACATATTTATCATAATATTAATATCTTTAGGGATAATGGTAGAAATTGAAGAAGATTTCCGAACTGTAGTTGCGACTCGTAATACGCTGTGATGTTATTTGATATGCATATATCTTCTTTACACCAGGTGGTAGAAATGTGAAATGTAATATCAAAAAAAAAAAAAAAAATAAAAAATAAAACATCAAGTTTCAGTCTAAACATTCATGCGAATAGGAGTAACACAAACCAGATAATTACAATATAGATGTTTATATTATTATATTAAACATAATTGAGATCTTTATCATGTTTATAACCGGGAGGTATCAGTAATTCTGTTGTCAAAGTTTTGAAATTAAAATTTCACAGTTTAATTTTTATCCTTTGCAACGGGAATTTAGAGCAAAACAAAATGTTTATACAAGTCAACATTCCCAACTGATATTTGGAATAAAATGATTATGATTTTATTTTCTTACTTATTACAAATCGTATTTGGTAACAAGTATGCATTATTGGTAAAAATGATTGATCAAACATGCAGTTATAGTGCGTGACTAGTATTATAACCATTTTGTTTTAACAACAGTATTTGACGCAGTACCAGTCTTTTTAAAAAACGCAGTATCACAATCATTCTGGGTTGTTTTTAATTTTAGAAATAAGCGTTGTTTATATATGTAGTAAATGTGCAGTATATCAGCCAATCGATTTATATATCAGCAATAAGCTCACTATCACAATTATTTTCGTCCTATTTGTACACAAGTATTGGTTTCAATTTTAAAGTAACAAGCGCATTATTACAAGTTGTTTTAGTATCAGTAACAAGCGCTTTAATACCACCATTTTTGTCTGTTTTAGTAACAAACACAGTATCACAATGAGTTTGTTTTTATTTGTTTTAACAATCATGATATCACAACTATTTTGTTTATATTTATAGTAACAGTGCAGTATCACCACTTTTTGGTAATTATACAAAATGCAAAGGCAGTGTCTGGACCATTTTTATATTAAAATCAACAATCCTAGTATTACAACCATGTTGTTTTATAACAGCAACAAAAGAAGTATCAAAGTCATTTTGTTTATATTTGTTAGTACGAGCGCGGTGTTTAATATCAATAACGAACGAAGTATCAAAGCAATCTTGTTTAAATTTGTAGTAACAAGATCAGTATCACAACAGTCTTGTTATAACTTGTAGTACGAAAAGCAGTTTATGAAAATAATTTTGTTTCTCTCTGTAGTTGCAAACGAAGTAGAATTAACATTTTAAGATCACAACCACTTTTTCCATTTGTGGCAAAAAAGGCAATATCACAATAACACAATAATTTTGTTTCTATTTGTAAAAACAAAAGCAGCAATAAACATTTTGGTTCTATTTTAGGAACAAGCACAGAATGTTTATATTTATAGTAACAACTTTGTAGTATCAGGTTTAGTATCTGTATCATTTTGTTTCTATCTGTAGCAACAAGCGGAGTATGTCGCAGGGGAAGGACCCCAACAACTACACCAGCACCGACAGAGTCAACGACAACCCCAGCACCATAGAACCGTTATTCAAACTCAAAATGTTTCTTGATCCTTGATAGATGAATCTTAATATGGAGAAAGTAAAAGAACTTCATGGATAAAAAAGGCATTTCGTCAATAATAGGGTAAAAGAAACGAGTTAAAAATAGTAAAGAAATTACCGCTTTCTTTCCAGTTGGATTGGAATTTCTTGCTAACGAACACATGTGATCACATGTGGTGTAATATTTTATTAAATGACGGTATGAATAAAAGTGTAAACTCGTAAGAAGTTTTGCCATAATATGGATCTAGTGACAATTTTGATTTTCATATTGTAAAAGGCTGACTGAAGAACTAGGAATTCAACCGAAAGGCTATTTTATTTTATGCTGTCGGAAAAATTACTACGATATAACTGAAAATATATTTGATAATTTCACAGTGAAAAATGTCAAATATAATTATATTTTCACTGTACTCAAGCTGGGACTACTTTGGATAATTTCCTCTTAGAGTGCCTCAAACAATGTCATTAAATACCGACATTTAGAGTAGTTTTAAGCATACAAATCAAATTCATATAGAAGCCAAGTTCTAGCTTCCGCCTCGCTATGCGTCATTTATAAACAGAAACAAAAAATAGTACCATTAAGTATTATTTGGACTTTCTAGTAGTTGTATCTGATAACATAGTTAATGAGTCTTTTCTTTTACCCGTCTTGTACTATTTGAAGATTATTGGGCATATTTGTGTACAGCCCAGCAAAAACTGCCAATTGCAAAATCATTATACTGCCAGGGCGGTAAAGAAATATCCTAGTATTTTCTCATTCAGTACACGTGCCGGCAGCAATCAATTCTGTTCGGCTGACCGATTTCGACTACACTTTGAATGAAACATTATCCGCTATGCCTTTGTCAGTAGGAACAATAGCACTTTACCCTTGACATGAATTAAAATAAATCCAGTGCTTGTTCCCGAAATGATACTTTTCTTCGATTCGCATAGTTTTCCATAATGTCGGACGTATCAATAACAGTATGACCTATGGACATTACTCCGCTGTAATGTTTTTAAACATACGTTGCGATGGTTCAAATAATTGTCATATTAAACATAAGATAATTTTATCCAGGTTTTTCTTGGTAGAAAATATTCTTGACAAAATTATACATTTATTTCGGATATACTTTTGGCATACTATAAATTTGTGCGTATTGAGCTTCCAGTAAGGGACATTAAAGCGGACAAAATGAAAAGTGCCAGGGTTTTGTCTCTGTTTTTGTCGCAGAAAAAAACAACAACATAAAATAAAATGAAATGTGTTTGTTTTTAGTATAAGATGAATTTCATTTCACCTCGTGAGCTTCAAAAATAGACTTCTTACTCGTGGCTACTCAAAAAATAATACTATTCGAAGCTAACTCGATGCAATAGAATTACATCACACACACACACACACACACACACACACACACCCACACACACACACACACACGAACAACCCCATCGAATATCGTATTTTTAACTGTCCTGATATTTTATGGTTTTTGTTCCACAGTCATAGGTTTATTGGCAAACACACATTTTTCATTATACCGTAGTCAAATGGGCGAGCATATGAAGGTTTTTTTTTACTACATATGTACATTAATTACAACAAGTAAATAGCATTAGTTAGTTTCATTGTAATATTGAAGTGAACAGACGCATTGTTTTTATGAGTTGCTTGGCAATAAATGACACTACTAGTAGTATATTATTATGACGTTTTATTTGCGTAAAAAGTATCAATCGTTCGGTCGAAAATATGAATATAAGGTCTTATGTTGACAAGTGAAATGTATTTTTATCATCAGTCAAATTCAGCTGTATGTTTCACTTGAAATTAACCTTTACCCTGCTAAATTTCTATTATGGACTGGTCCATCATTCAATTTTGGTAATGCCATTTATTAATTGAATAATTAAAAATTTACTGACTGAATAGCGAACAGTGCAGACCATGATTAGACTGCACGGATGTGCAGGCTGATCTTGGTCTGCACTGGTCGCAAAGGCAGAATCGCTTGCCGGCAGTAGACTAAAGGTTAATAATTCACCGGAAACCATGAAATAAAAACAACTACAGTGATATAAATTTTATACTTTATGATTGATATTGTTGAATATCTACGCAAATAATTTATGAAATGATACAAAAAACATGTTGTTATGGATCAAATTTGAATTCTTTCAATATATCTTTACCTAGCAAAAGTATAACTTATATTTATTGTTTACAAACATTTTTGATTTATAAGTGTTATGAAATTATATTTCTTTTCCTTTTATTCATTTTACATCCATCCTGAGAACACATCTTTACTATAACATAAAATGAATTAACTTCATCTATTTTGAAAATGTTTGTTAATTGAAAAGTGTAAAAATAGATTTTTTTTTTTATAAAACAGCTACTGTTGTACTTCTTTTATTTCAACTGTTATTTAGGAATGTTTCCTGGTCTTATGCATTGCATGTATAACACTTTAAAAATGACCTATAAATATCATTCAGAGCAAATGTAATCACTTGCAAATTTACTAAAATGATACACCATATTACATGTGTATTACCGAACACATCCACTAGCAATTAAGGGCTTGTAGTTTATGACGAACTGTAATCGTAAGGACATTTTCTGCTATACATTTTGTACTTTGAATAGCTATGTTTTCAGGATAGCACATGTGAAGAGCTATTAAGGCAGCCTCGTTTTGGCTATGGATATGGCGCCATCTTGACTTTACAAATAAACATAGTATGAGTTACTTGAAGATATTGTATTTCAACCAACCTTATGTGTGGGTGTAGCAAAAGTCCCCGATGATAGAAAATACCAATTACAATGACAGAAAACAGTATGAGGAGCTGAAATTAGAGACATTCTTCTACATTTCACTTCCTTTTATAAATATCATTTAAACTCAAGAATGAGTGCATTTTCTAAAAAAAAAAAAAAAAAAAAAAATGTCTGATACATAGAAGATATATCATGCTGATTATTAACTGAAAACAACTACATTTTTACACTTGTACAATAAAGTTAATGTTTATTTCAAAACATTCTCAATTTTAACACTCAACCACCGTATACTAGTAACAGATTATGCTTTACTGCGGTTTTGACAACATCAATCATTAATGATGAGGTTATATCGGTATTCCCAAATGAAATAAAGCGTCTCATAGCCTGGAGTCTGCTCTCTAAAAAAGTAAAAAATGTCTATAATGAGCGGACATTGCAATTAATCCATAACATTTTAAATCTGTCACATATGTTATGACTTTACAAGTTAAATAACAGTTCAGATGATATCAGTTATTACACATTTTGGTCATTATATATACACCGCTCTTGTATTTTTGTTGTGGCACGCGTTGGCACCCGCTGTAGCATTTACGGTACAAGCTGACCCAAGAGCATTAAACAGAGCTAGGCGTGCCAAGGATGATAAACCAGAACAAGTTGTTTTAAGGATGGATAACCCAAACAAGCTATATTGAGAACGAACCCAAAAATAATGTGTATCAAGTAGCCTAACAAAAACAAGCAAGTTTTATTTATGGGACCACTCCAGAAAATTCCATTCCCGTGGAGCTTTACCAGAACAAGCTGTGCCAAGGTCCTTTACTGCAGCTCGACAATCCACAAGAGATAACATCTAAGAATATGGATGCACATGTATAGTAGGATACGTACTTTCAGTCATAGCTTTTTTGTGAAGTACAACCTCTGCTAAAGACACTTTTGAAGAGCAATAACATTTGAATAAAGACAGGAACTTTGTTTCCCATTCAACAATATATTTTATTTCGTAAAATATATTTTTCAAGATGGCCCAACTGTATTACGAAACGTATGCGGTTCTACACAGATGGAACAATGCATTGAAGAGCACGTGTGCATTTTATGGTGGAAAAGTAAGTTGTGTCGGTATAACCCTAATCTCAACAAAAGCAAAACTAACTACTCATTAGTATCAACCTTTGTTTAGTCAATTCAGAAGTATTCGATCTATATGATATACTTTATCATTTGTAAATTCTACAACTGCAAAATTTGTTTACTAAAACAAACTTCTTGTTCTTATATTTTTTTTTCATTTTAAAAGGACATGTCGAACGGTGCTGATAGAGAGTGCAGTATTTTCTAGTTGAAATAAAGAACCATCAACTGATGGTATCACAAAGACATATATAGAACATCATCCTTTGAAAGTAAAGAAAGAACAAAGGAAAATAACAACAGACTCGGTGTTTTTTAAGTAGACACACGTTTTACTTTCATACAGTTCTTATAAATCCTAGAATAAATGTATACAAATGTCAGTATATCAAATTAAAGAAAAAAAGAACAACAACAACAACAACAAAAATAAAAACAAAAAACAACAAGAACGAGTTTCGTTTTTTAAGAATAAAAGAAGTAAATATATTTTTATTAATGTGTGATGCTGATCGTCTACTTTAAAAAAATTTACATCGCGTCACTTGACTTTTAAGTTTGTATATGAGACGTGCATGTGATGGTCTTGTGTACGTTTGCATATGATATTTGTATAAGGATGACTTGTTAAATTACGAAATACAGTTTTATATGCTAGTATACATTTGATTTTAGCTAACATAAATGGTTGGTATAATTATCGTTTGAACCGGTTGTGTCTTTAAGATTCAGTCCCTTGTCGTATTTTTCATAAAAGTATAACTAATGTAACGCCCCGGGGTCGTTTACGTAACGGATGTTTAAACCAACGTATTAATTTAGCCCACAATCAGGTTTCAGGCAAATTACCTTGTTTCTACACGTTTAATTTTGACACATTTGTTTTGCTTTTGATAAATAGCATGAATATATTCATTCTAATTTATTATACTCAAATTACTACCGTCGCTTTAGGTTAAAGCGTACGTCGAATTAAAATGCGTGTCAGTTAAGTACATGCAGTTAAATTCGGAAAATCTTAATTTAGATGTACTGTTTGCTTCTTTACTAGTAACAGTATACGCTTTAATTAATAAAGGTTTCAAAACAATTTGTGGTTGTTTAATTACTTAAGGTAACAAAGACATCACATTAATCCATGTCTGGTTGTCTGTCATATTTTGTTGCAATTAAAGGAACTGTCTGTTTGTCGTATTTTGTTACAATGAAAGAAATCGTCTGTTTAGCGCATTTGTTGCAATAAAAGGATCTGTTTATTTATCGTATTTTGTAACAATAAAAGGAACTGTCTGTACATTTTGTTGTAATTAAAGAAACTGTCTGTTTGTCGCATTTTGTTAAAATACAAGGAATTTCTGTTTGTCGCATTTTGTTACAATAAAAGGAACAGTCCGTTTAGCATATTTTGTTGCAATAAAAGGATCTGTCTGTTTGTCGTATTTTGTTAAATAAAAAAGTTCTGTTTGTCGCATTTTGTTGCAATCAAAGGAACCGTTTGTTTGTCGTATTTTGTTACAATAAAAGGAACTGTCTGTTTGTCGCATGCTGTTACAATAAAGGGAACTAACGATTTGTCTTATTTTGTTGTAATTAAGGTAAGCTCCGGGTTGAGCAGAACTCAACATTTACACATGTTAAAAGTACCAGAAAACAATTAAGAGACGTTCTTTAGGTAGATATATAATGTTCAGCAAATATTGTGGTGTCGATATATTTAGAATTGTGTCATACTGAATCTAAAATACTTTATTTAGATTTTTCATTCGATAGTTTTCTTATTTCTTTCTGTGATAAAATGAAATATAATATGTCAACCTTATAACAATTTCAAAACTGCAATACCGCGTAGACTTTCCATTTCACCAGCAGTAACACATGTTCAACATATATGTTATGAAAATCTTTTGATTATTCAAAATACTTTCCATGACTTTCTTTTAATTTGACATCAAATGTTTTTGTATGACAAAATGTTACAAAACGCCGTTTAGATATGACCGAGCACCTTAAATGATATTAAGAAAACTGTTTGAGCCGCGCCATGAGAAAACCAATACAGTGGTTCTGCGACCAGTATGTATCCAAACTAGCCTGAGCATCCGCGCAGTCTGGTCAGGATCCATGCTGTTCGTTTTCAAACTCTACTGCAATTAGAGAAACTGTTAGCGAACAGCATGGATCCTGACCAGACTGTGCGGCTGAGACTAGTCTGGATCAATACTGGTGGCAGAACCACTATATTGGTTTTCTCATGGTGCGGCTCATTTAAAGTGAAAATAATGTAGTTGTATTTTTTCATTGATGTAAATGACTTTATTTCGCTATATTTTTGTTTCTTGTTAAATCAGACGTACCTATCAGGAATGTATCCTGAACTCAATGCAAGTCTGTTAGTACTCACAACTGCTTACAAAATGATACATTCCCAACATTTTGCATTATTCGAGAATTTTAGCTAATGTAATCTTTTAATTTGACATCAAGTTCTTATTCGTACACAGTAATATTTATTTCTTATCAAGACATCGCAGACATGTTTTAAATCAATAATAAAACAGTTTTATTGACAAGAAGAATTTAACGAGAGTTTGTTTATCTTCCTGTAAACAATAAATTTATCTTAAAATATATTTTTATTTTTCAGAACGGGGAAGCGGATAAATATCTATACTGAAAGCACTATGTGGTTAAATCATTATTATATTTTATTCTAAATAGATAAAAATTGGCACAGAGGGTGACTGGATTTTGGCTAACCCAGAAACTATGTAACCATGCAAGGGTGATGCTGTGACCGGAATAATGATGTACAGGAGTCATCTAACAACTCCTTTCTGTAACAGCAGTTTCGGTGTACATGTATTTGTCGTCGTAAATAGTATTCGAAGCGTAGAGTGTAATGTAATTTCAAAAAAGGGTGCTAGACTATTGTTTTAAAAGACTAGATTATTCAATGTATTGGAGAAAATATATTCATACTCTTTACCTTTTAAAAGTGTTGAAATATAAAACTGACAAGTTATCGTAGCTCTAGGCAGGTTAAGACATAACACCAGGAAAACTACATCTTAATTTGGTAATCAACAGTCTGGCCGGTGCATATAAAAGATCTATGTACTAGACATTCAGGAGGCAAGGCGGCAGAGCCACCAACCGTGGTTCTGCCAACGTAAGTCAAAATACCATTATGCCTCGTTAGGTTACTTCCAAATATGTAGATTTCATGAATAACAACTCAAACATAATTAGTTCTTAACATTTTACAGTAGCTAAATATTATTTGAAAGATTGACACTGAGACAATAAAATTACTTGTATTAAAAGACTTTCTTTAACTACCTGAAATTAAATAAACATCAGAAACGAACTACTGCGTCTTCGATCTTATATATGTGTGTGAAAGTTCTACCACAGGTTTTACAAGTCTGGCAACACTGGTGCCATGTGGCTTTTAGAGGCCATTACGTAGGCATAGGAAAAAGAGATCAATATAATTGCACCTTTACTAATCCTACCAGGTGTTCTGTATTACAAAAGTGCTTCTGTTGTGACATTTCGATACAAGCAAAACTGTATTATCTGCACTATAAAATACTTACTGGTATTTCATTTTATTATCGGCTTGTTAAAAGTTATTTTTTACCATAAGTAAGTTGACAAAATCATAGGAACCAGTGGTTCAGGGTTAAATCAAACACATATTAATAAATTCTAAACGATTTTGTTGTGCAAAAATGTATATTATTGTGTTTTAAACCGTTTTCGTTTTCTACTCTATTGTGTAATTGCAAGGGAAGTAAACTAATAAATATCTCTGCTTTAAAGTACTAGCCCAAGGCAAGAGTTGCCATTCTTTGCGGATCACAACTTTGAATTAAATATTAAAACTGCTGTTATTGATATTAGCAAAACTATCATACATTGCACATTTGTGAAATCAATTTTGTTAATTTCAAGGACTTGGAAATCAATTTCTAGACTTTATTTAATGTATTTCTATCAATGAAAATGTTAGGGTCTATCTCTACATTACGCTACAAGAGACCGTTGATAAATGAGACAATACTGTACAGGTTTATAATCGTGGCAATCAGGTTTAACAACGACAGTCTTTGTTTTGTGTTTAGGTTTATTCACTCTACATCAGAGGCAATGGTTTTCGTGGATTTTATGCAGCTATGACATTTGCAAAATCACTCGAAAATGGATTAAATGCAAATGTTATACAATACATAAAATACAGAAAGTACAGATTGCAATTCTTTTAATAATTAAGATCTTTTGGAAGCATAGAATGCAACTAAGCAATATAAAAGCAGACTCTGTTTTACTGAGTTTGTTCATATTAAGTAGTTATAAAACATGCAATACTTCTCAATTCACCACACCCCTCACGCCCCAGCATTGTGTACAATGAAACTCGCGTCAAGTGTACTTTCTCAGGCTGAAGCAGTAAGAATGCGAAGTAAAGCTGACATACAATAACAAGTAACATTTATAAAATTGAGCTCATTGTGCATAGAAAATGTAAAAAATTGTTATATAACTGAAGTTGTGGATGACGAGCAATAAAAAATTACCACATGTAAACTTATACATAAAATACAATTATAATAAGCCTATTTTACTCAAGTACATATGGGGGCATCCCTGACTGGGTGGTTAATATCTGCGACTTGCCCTTCACCGCTGTGGGTTTACATAACACTAGTGACTCAATTTGGAGGTAGAATTCTTTCCTTGTGCGGAGTCATTCAGCTATAACTTTTGAAAGATTCTATAAAAAATACCGGTACATGTGGTATTCTCCCAGGCCACACAAAAAACTAGAACAACGCAATGTGACATAAAATTTCCTCGATGTGATTTTAACCGTAAAAAAAAAGAAATAGGGAAAGAACCAACACTTCTAGACTGCCAAACACAGAAATTATTTTACTTATAATGTAAAATTTGTTACAGGCAAGAGCAATAATTCTGCCTTGAACTACAAAATTTGCATTTCAAGATTATGTTAAAAACATACCTTTCTTAAAAAAATAATAAACAATACCATTTCTGATTTTCAAAAAAAATATCTTCTGATATCCGCTCGAAGAAATCAAACAGTACTGATAAGGTATGAAGAGAGCGAAAGGAATTCACTCACCAAGGAGAGACGTGAGATAGGATGGAAATCTACGGTCAATGCAACATATTATTCATAATATATACAGTATATAGTAAGCAGCAACGAATGTAGGAGGGAATTTAGCCGTAACAGTTGGAGAGTGAAGGTAGAGGTGAGCTTCTACGATAGCCTACACTTAAAGTTAGGAGTGTATCAGCATGAAGCAGCAGTCAGGTAAACGTATTTTCTCGCTCGAACCCATCTCGTCCTTATCCCTCACCCGTCTGATCGCTACAAATGGTTGTCTGGCTACTTTCCACGTCTCAGCCCAGTTTAAAGTGTTGGTTCCCATCCCTTACTCCTCTCCATTGAGAGGTGCATTGTGTCAGGCTTCGATTTATCCAGACGCGTATACTGGTATGTCTCTCTGACAGCTTCTTGCGGTGCTCACAATAGATATTTACACAAGTACAGGTTCCGATTAAACGTCATCTCATCACCATGAGGGATGCATACCATTCTTTCGCTCCATATTCGCCATACGTTTAGTATACATACAGCTTCTAACGGTAACCCGTCGTTAGTTAAAACAAAGTTGGAATGCTACGCGTTTGGACTAATAAATAATAAACTCAAGATATATGTAAAGTTTGTCTAACGGATATGAACAGATATCCGTAGCTGGGCAAAAAATTAGTCGGGCTAGTACTTTGATTGAACAAGATATAAAAATATAATAGATGTTCCCTACATGTTTCCGTACAATTTAATCAGTTTTTGTGAAATACCACAAACATAGATACATGTTTCCCAATTTATTATCACAATGATGCATAGAAAATAACGTAAAAACGTAAAATAGTAATTATTTTACAAAACTTGGTTTAAAAAAGAATATCTAGGCAATAAAAATTAAAGAAATTCTAGATGTGTGTCCACTTGACATAAGTGCTTCTACTTCCTGTCACAGTACATGGATTCGTGACTATGTGAAAGCATTTTTTTAAAATACATGTATATGCAAATCAAACTTTGAAGCACTCAATGTCCATTTTTCGTTAAATCCAGGATCATAACTTTGGTCTAGCTGAGTTAAATCCCAAAGAAAACACCAGGTACACAACTTAATATGCTATATAACAATCCTGTAATGTTTTATGACTCTAAGTTAAATCGTTTTTGAGATACATTCGAGACAAACTTGTATGCCATTTATGTTTATTTTTTACTTAATCAAGTGCCATAATTCTGGTCTGAATGATAGAAGTCCCAAACAAAAACCAGGTGCACAACTTCTCATGCTGAATGATATTCCTATTATGTTCCATGGCCCTAGATCAAATACGTTTTAAGATACGTGGGACACAAAATTCTATGCCTTTATGCATACTTTTGTCTAAGCTAAGGGCCAAAACTTCGGTCTGGGCATGTTAGATCCCAATTAAAACATCAGATACACAACTTCACATGCTGAATAATAAGTATGTGAGGTTTGATGACCATGGGTTAAATATTTTAGGGAACTACACTACACAAATTTGGACGGGTGGACAATGGCAACTCTAAGTCCCCCCAAACAAGAAAAAAAATGTAATGATTGATGTTATGTTGCTAAGCGGCTGTGCTAACATTTCGGCTTACTGAGGATGCGTCTGAAAAATAAAAAATGAAAAAGACTAAATACAAATTGTTATAACGATACAGGGACTTAAGCTCTCAGGACATACTTGTCCAACATCTTTTTATAACGTGAATGGAATGGAGTTAGATTAAAGAAAATTACAAAAGATTTTGTTAAGTTCTTGAAAAGGTATTGCATTCATTAGATTATAGGCGGGATAACGACCATGTTTCATGAATAAAGCGGGTACAATGAGGAAGGTAAAATTATGGTATCTAATTGTAGTTTCTTTTTCGTCGCAACCTTCAAAACTCGTTTCCTGTTAAATATGTACCTCATTAGGAAACTGATTCATATTCTAAGTTAAAACTACGACTTTTAACGTAGTAAGAAGATACCGTTGAAAGATAACTATTACATACGTGCGAATAAAAATGGAGCTCCGTTAAATTCGTAAGAATCTAAAATACCATCTCCTGAAAGTCAAAGAAAATATACACGTTATACTGAAAGAAACAGTGTTTGCACTTAGCATATAAACAATGATGTGAGTGACTGAAATTATTAAAGATATCCTATGTTCATCTTTCACTACAATATATATAGTAGATATTTACTTAAGGTTTGACCTATCTTAAACATAATACGCATAACTGTTTATACAAATAAAAATATTAATTTTACGTTTACATAGAAACTTTGTAGTAATTGTTCTTGTTTGCAAATATGAAATCTGGGCAAAATATATCTTTAAATGGACAGAAAAGTAGACCTTTATGTAAAAACAACTGTTTTTGAGTTTAAGTGATCTAAACAATATCAGTTGTATTTGTCTACCAGTTTAGACATACAAAATAATACCAGCTTTGTTAATATATCGTTTTACCATTTGCTTTGTTAATTTGCGAGTCTTTAATAGTAAAATTGTTTTTCCCTTTTTAAAGTCACTGTCCTGCTAGATGTAAGAATACGCTCAAAAAGTTGCAAGGTAGTAGCGTTTTTAAACATTACGTTTATAATAAATCCGTAAATGAGAATGTCCAACTCTGCATAATAACATAATAGATATTATGTAAGTGCTTCTAATGTGCTACTAAATAAAATGGTATTGCGTACAATGTACAATAAAAAGATTACCATCAAAGTCAGCGAATGCAAAGGGCTCACGAAGTTCCTCTGGATCTGCCAGGTTTACGCTTCGTAACACAGCCAACTGAAACTCTTTGTATGTGATCAGCTTATCACCGTTCATATCGTAGTCCGACATCTCGTCGGAAAATGGGAGCAGAATTTCAGTCATTTCAACCTAAGACAAAAATGAACTGACATTCGTGGCATGTTTTAAATATTCGGCGTCTGTCACATTGTTCATCATTTTATAAAATTTATAGCTCTGCACTGACTTTTACCGCTAATAAACATAGAACCATGTTTTTCGGTGAACCATCTAAATTAATGTGGTTTTAATTATACCAACAGATATTAGATATTTATCATGATGTGGATTTATCCCTACCACAAGATAATAAATCGGCTTGTAGCATATTTTGTTAGTCACATGTGAAAGCTTCCGTCTCATACACATAGTAATAATTTCTTACGAGCGGACACAGACTTCCACTATGAATTTGTCTATAAAATAGCGCTTATACTCTCAGTATATTTACACTTCTAGCGGCCTCCGCGGCCGAGTGGTAAAAGACACTGACTTTGAATCACTTGCCCCTCACCGATGTGAGGGGCGTTGAATTCTTCATGTGAGGAAGCAATCAAGCTGGCTAACGGAAATTCAGCAGTTCTACCAAGGTGCCCGCCCGTACACCATAAAAGCTAGAAATTCGCCATATGACTTATAATTATGCGCCGACGTTAAACCCAACAAAATAAAACAAAAAATGTACACTTCTGCACTTCGGTTATTATACTTACACTTCTTTTGCATCTCTCTTTTCTCACATGGCAAGCATTTGTACCCGCTGATACACCTACTGCCACGATTGCAGATCCTATACCAGAAGTTCCGGACGCTAAGGCTGTACCAAGGGCCCCCACTGCGGCAGGACAACCGACACCAAACAATACCTAAAATACGGATAAGGTAAGACGTATTATTAACAATTAATCTTTCTCTAAACACGGCAGAAGCTGACAGAGAATTAAAGAAAGAAACTTTGTTGTTGTTTTTTCAGACTGATGTGGAACTTGTTTCATTTTTTTACGCTGTTTCTTTTTCAATATAATAACGCTTGACTAAAAATTGTAGCCAAATTCTTAGTGGAAGCAAACATTTGTTAGGATGACAATTGTCCATATTCACCAAAAGCATGCAGCCTTATCAACCTGTAAAATTTCAATAATTAAAAGTGACTACTGTTACTTCTGATTACATTTTTTATGATTATGAAAGCAAACGTAACTTTAAAGGTTAAAGGAAACAACACAGTACAGAATTATATTAAGAAAATACAAATGATAATTAAACTTTAAGAAGAAGCCGGAAACTTAAACATGTCCTTATATAATTGTTACTTACCCTGCAACCAGCTTTTTTGACGTTCTTTACCGCCTTCTTGATACTTCTCCCGAGCTTTCTCAGTTGTTTCCTTAGCCATCCCTCTGTCGGGTCTATTAAGGCTATGATTACAATGGTAATGAGAAAATATTTGAAGAACTTCATTTTTGTCTGAAATAGATAATAATTAGTCGATGTTTAAACTTTTGTAGGATAATGAAACAATTGCAGAACTTTACAGAGTTTCCCAGTGTTATATTATTTTGAAATTAATTATATTTATATCACGAAAACTGCTAAAATTCCTTGTGCATTAGGGAAAACGAAACTTTGGCTGTTTTCTAAAATACATTAGACAAGTAGATGAAGATCAGGAAATACTTGTTACATATCTTATCAATGTCACCTAATGATGTTTTTGTGCACTGTAATGTTCTTAAGTATATTTTTTGCATGCTTCGTGGATGTAAGTGATTGACCATCACATATGTATGGACATATCGCATATTTGTAACACTAAGTGGAAATATCTAGATATTCCATGGCGATGAATATCCACGAGACTAGTATTTCTCGGTATATGACAAATAATGATTAAGAGTAAAATTTGATTAAAATATTTCCGGATCTCACTTATATGGAACAAATTATGATTGAAAAGTGGGTTAAAGTAATTACAGATCTCCCTCATATAGAGAAAAAAATAGTAAAATTGGGTTACAAAAATCCAATATAATATGGAATAAATAATAAGTAAAATTTCATTAAAACATTTACGGATCTCACTAATTTTGAGCAAATAGTGAGTAAAATTGGGTTAAAACATCTTCGGATCTCACTAATATGGAACAAATAATGAGTAAAATTGGATTAAAGTATCTCTGAATCTTATTTTATATTGCTGCTGTCGTTCAACTCGGTGACGTATAACATCGGTGACGTTTGACCTTACAATGAAACGAACGAGCTAACCACAATGAAATTATTTTGGTAAGAACGTAAATTGTGTTCAAAGATCGTGATGGCGTTCACAACATTGTTAAAGATATAAACTTTGTTAAATTCTTGTTATTTCTTGTTTTCCCTGTAATCTTCATCTCGCATGCATGTCATACATTGAAATAGTTCATTAACATAGTATTATTGAACCAATTTTTCTTTATTATCTTTCTTTATGGTAGCATTTAAGCTCATTTAGTGCTCTGCAAACAATGTAATTATGCATAATCCAAATTTAAACAGCTGTTTTATTTTTTTAACATTATAAATATTAAAAGCCTAACGTAACTTCAATGTATTTCTTGATTTAATCGTTTCATGCAATATTTCAATTATCTAATGATTCCTGGTGTTTCCTGGTTCCCCGCCAGTACTAAGTTTAATTTTCGCTTTTCAAACTACTAAAATACTTTATTCAAATTTGCTATATATTCTCAACTTTTCATACAGACTGACTGTTTGCGACATGTATTATAATTTGATGGTATAGTAGCAATGTCTATATTATATGTTATTGTATGAAATAATCTAGCAATTTAAACATCAAAATAAAACCATTTAAATTATATCTAACCTGAACTTTCTTCGTGTTCCTTAAGTGTAACAAACTAACGTGTCGCCGTGTATGAACGTAGCATTGCGAACGCGACGTATATATTTAGCGTTAGATCCGGTTCATGGGAAAACACCTCTCGTCTACGGATGTAATTTTGGAAACGGAAAGTTTCACTTTTTCTTTTTGATTGATAACAAGGAAATATTAAATCTAATATTCATTTTATTAAATATCAACATTTTTGTAGGTTTAAGTTATGTCGAAATACTATTCATTAAACTTCAGTTAAATGCGTACGTTTGCAAAAAAAATTCAACTGTGGCTTTATCATTAATTCAATTATATATTACTGTTGTTTATTTGTTTGGAATTGTATAGGGGCTCCATATATCTTTAATTATGCAGCGTCATTGAGTTATGTTTTCTTACCACAACATTTTAATAAAAGAGACTTGGTTATAAAACCATACTTTAAACCATATATCTTATATATATCTATGTAACTCTGGGGATAGTGCAAGATAGAGCAGACACTCCAATTCCAGAATGTCCCCTGATTCTTTAGCATTCCAGGTGTAAGGGGACCTCTGATCACAATCTTAGTTAATTTTAGGTTGAAGAGCGCATTGTTAGATGTGAAATGTTTATGAATGGTAAGTACAATATTGAGCCAGCGTTTAGAATGTCACTGGTTCAACTCAGACCTCATGTGTCTCAAATGACACTCGGAGGTGCGTTCAGTTTTTCTTGAACTTTACATGATACTAATGTATTTGGTATGAATTGAAACTAATTAATTTGTATGTAATGTATGCTCATTGTTTTATTCAATTTTACATTTTGTCTTTTGTTATCATATCATTTTTTTTTATTCTATTTCAAAACTACAAAGTGCCGAACCGAAATACACAACCTTGTAATAAATTTACAATTAATTTAAAAAGGAAACCTGATATAGCATTAACAATTTTGTTATATTACTTTGGAAAGTCCCGAAACATTTTAACAGAAAAAATCTTGCCCGAACGTAATCAGTACCTAATTACTTAATTAGGTTTTCTTCGTGTCATATATAAACAAAGCACAATTTCCAATTTGATTATCACATGAAGAGAAACTAAAAAGGAAAGTTGAAAACGATATGTTTGAAATTCATGGAAATGTACATGAGTTATATTGCGCGCTAGTTTCTTTTACAGATGATGCTAGCAGTCTTTTTTTCCCTTTGATATAAATTATATTGTCTGAATCGTCGTGTAATAATTATGAAAATGAATTGGATTTTACTTTTTAATACTCTTTAATAAATATTTTCAAGTTTTAAATGTGTATTCGTTGAGAAACAAACTTCATATTCTAATTACCTACATGTAATCTGAGATCGCTTCAAGCATGACGGACAAAATTTTTTACAATACCAGTTTTGTACATCTATATTAAACGCTATTAAAAACGCGAGTTCCTTAGTATGAATTACAAAATGTAGTTAACATGTAGAATCTATACCTAGAATGATTTACGTTTAGATGTGGTTGTATTTTGAGTTGGCACTGTTTACTATGACAAGCCTCTGTCGTTAAGATCATGACCAATCGTGGATCTGGTCATTAATACATTAAACATATTATACGAACCTTTTTGTTTCAACATCGGTCACGACTCGTCAGCATAATATCACATTTTGTGAACAATTAAAACATATCAACCCAAAATTCTTGGGAGATATGTTGCGTTTTCCGGTCATCTTCTATCTATAACAATTGGCACACACATTTACCATACTGAAAGAAGGGGACGAACACAAATTGATGTCACATCGATTCAGTGTCTATGTCGTACAATCAGATTAATGTTTGAATAGGCGCAGCTTTTCGTGTAAGGTTTATATCTTTTTTCCCCATAGAGTTTCATTACACTTGGCATATATAGTCTCCACAATTAAACCTGTTCCATAATAAACCGGTTTGCATAACAACACTTTCATTCCTACTAGCTCAAGGTCAATGTCGTGCTGAGATCAAAGATCAGATATTTGTAAAGCAGTGTTTCGTGTCCGCTCTATATCATTTAATTTCTTGTAAGTTGCATAAATGTCAAACATAGTGAAATGACTTGCAGAACAAAGGTTGCAGACAATTCGTAATGCTTTTCAAGGTCAACGTCGTACCGTGAGACTATATACAAGTTTTGTGTCAACATTTAAGTCACCCTCAGATAACTTGGCACATATGCATATCGCATTAATCAGTCATCCTTTTCAAAACAAACGCATCTCTATGTGATATGCCAACATATAATAAATAAGTTCGTCCTTCTATGTATTGAAGCGGTATGCGGAGACATGCGCTTGTTATTAAAGCAATTTCTAGTTAAATATCATTTATGTTCGTGGTTTCATTTTTTGTGTTTACAGTATACAGATGAGACCAAACCAGGAAACAAACAAACCGAATTAATTTTGATAATCTTGTTGTAAGAGACCCTATAAATCAATCTTGTGGTGTAAACACGTAATCAATTTTGCTTACTATTGTTGACAAGAAGAATATTCTAATAATGTGTCAATAATAACTTAAATTTAACTTGGTTTAAAAAATATTAGTTATTTAGTATGTTACCCATTAATTTACACTCATTATTATACCTTAAAGATAATAAGGTTCATTAAATATTATATTTATGATAGACTTCATTTGTGTGTCGCCTCGTTTTTAGACTCGGTGTTGTAACTTTTTCTGATCCCTTAGGATCATGAAACCATTAAATGTAATTGTATCACAGAGTGACTTTGAAAGGGCATGTAATGGGTGCAGCGTTTTTCACTAACCCTTACCCTGCTAAATTTCTATAATGAACTAGTCCATCTGTCAATACGGACAGTACCATTTATTATTCGAAGGGGTGATCATTGAAAAATAACTGACTGAATAGCGAACAGTGCAGTTCTTGGTCTGCACTGGTCACAAAGGCAGAATCAATTGCCACCAGCAGGCTAAGTGTTAATCCCTCATGATGGACAGATTTAGTCAAACCGCCTGTTTGTTGATTTCATTGCTATGACTTATACATAAAGTTGCACATAACTAAAGCATATCACTTGGAATTGTTATAAATTTAAACGAAATAAACGTTTTAATGAATGTATGCATGACGTATAGAATAACACATTAAGCAATGATGCTTCAGGCGAAAATACCTACTTTGGATGTAAATTATCTAAAAACGCCTTTTATATATTCGAAATAATATATCGCTTAATTACTGTATTCATGAAAGTTATTCATTCATTCAAAAGCATTTATTAATTTGCGTTACTACTTTATGCACGTTGCTACGTTGCGAGAGATATGTTCGAAAGTTTCAAGGATTAAATAGTTTATCAAACTCTTTTTATATCAAACTGACATCTTGTGAAATTTACAGCTGAATCAAAAGTTAAATCATATTACAGCAAACAACACGGAAGAATTCGCCGTACATTGTAATATGGCAATGTAACATGAACTTTCACTTTCGTATAACTTTAAAGGAAGACATGCTAAAAACTACTCCTTTGGAAATGGGAGGACAACTTTAAGACTAGTGTTAAAACAAAATAATAAATGAATAAAATGTTAAATGTGAAACAGTAAGCTGTCATAAAGTGGAATACATTTGGATCCAAATTGTAAAATTCTAGAATTAGAAAAACTATAATCAGTTGTGTTGTTTAACATATAAATGTGTAAACATTTAAAATTTGATCTAATTTTATCTTGGACGACTAGCGCGGTATAATAAAATGTATCCCACAATATCACCGTCATTCGCGTTTCGAGCGTTGAAAAATATAAATGAGATACATTTAAGGTATCCGGTCCACAAGTAATCAGGGCGATTAAAATATATCAAATATTGATGCCTGGTAAGCTCATATAATTTTGGTCTCGTTTGGAAGTGTATTGTCTATTGAAAAAGAAATATCATTTGCATGACGAAAATACGTTACAAATATTATTTTTTATTTTCTTATTTGATAGTTTTCAATGATACTTCAATAGAAATCCAGTTAATACGGTGTAAGTTTTTTATCATTTGGCAGTAAAAACACGTAAGTAGTGATTCTTGCTTATTATCGTGGTCAGATTATTTACTAATTCTTGTTCAGAAGCCACAGCTCTTTCAAATTATGCTAAAGAGAGAGAGAGAGAAAAAAAAAAAACATGGGGTCACCAGGCATCGAAATGTTATCTCGTATTTGTGGATCGGATACCTTAAACCTCTTCATTTTGAAGTTTGGTAGAAAGCCAAGCCGGAATGAGTCGGGCTTTTCATACTTAACAAGACTGCTTACTTTTATAAAGTCGTGACTTAACCTTTAAAAGTTGTCTCCCTTATTCTATACATATTCATGTACCACTATTTAAAAATCATTGCAAAGTACTTTACTGATTTATAACTTCATAAAATGGAAGGAACTGAACAGTACTGGCAGTAATTTACTCAAACGATATTGCTCTGAAAATATTTAGAAGTGGAACCAGTTCTTACTGATCAGAAGATTTCGAAAGATATGTAGTAGACTTAACTTAGTCCCAATCCTATCGCAGTCATAAATGATTAGATGGTTTGTACTACTTTGATGGAAGAGCGGACGGAAGGATCCGGTGGCCAGTTAGTAACACTGACTACGAAATCAGGGATCGTGAGTTCCAGCCCATTCTCCTCCGCTAAAATTATTAACATTAGTGCCCTGTGTGTGTGTATGCTATACGCTAAAGAAAGTGTTACCGATGGCGACTATTAATACGCTTAAAAACAAACAAACTTCATTGTATTTCAATTTAATGGATTAATTTGTAAAGTATGCCAGGAGTTTCAACACAGGGTTGATAGGCTTTCCACTAACACTATTTCAAATCCCTAAAGGACGCATTCTTTAACGGAGGAGCATGACTGTTTACATTAATTAGTAGAAGTCTACCTAATAAATAAGTTGATAATCATGTTACTGGTAAAGTCACTGTGATATCAGAGAACATATTCAGTAGTTAAGATATACTAACTCATATACGACTGATTTCCTGTAAAGATACATTATAGTCTGTTTACCTTTTACAATTTTGCAGTGGTATTATGTTTTTTCAAGTTCATGCGTTTCTTTTTACATTGAAAAGTATTGTAAATCCTCAAGACATGGCCTAGGAATATAATTTTACTGCGTTTGTTTGAACGATTTGGACTATTTCTCTAGTCTAACACATTGTTCGACTACATAACGCGATCTTTACGCCTATGAATTTGTATACATTTGAAATAGTATTTGTTCATTTTTCTCCTTTGATTAGAAAGATCTTTTCAGTTTTCGAAAAAATATCGTAAGTTCTGAAAGTCATGTTGATATTTTTCTTTTATTCCGTAAAGAGTAGATAACAAATGAGCCACACCATGAGAAAACCAACATAATGCATTTGCGACCAGCATGGATCCAGACCTGCCTGCGCATCCGCGTCGTCTGATCAGGATTCATGTTGTTTGCTAACAGTTTGTCTAATTGCAATAGGCTTTGAAAGCGAACAGCATGGACCCTGACCAGACTGCGTGGATGCGCAGGCTGGTCTGGATCCATGCTGGTGGCAAATGCACTATGTTGGTTTTCTCATGGTGTGGCTCAAATAAGATAATTTATGTGAAAAGATCCTTTGAACGCATAAGACACAATGAAGCAACAAAAATATAATGGCTGGGTAGGTTTTATTGAGTCTGTTCATGAGAGATGATGAAAAAGACAAACTTATTGATCACATGCGTCTTTTGATAACGTTTGTTATTAACAGAAGACGGGTAAAACACAGCCTTTTATGAAATATCACGGAAAGGACTGTGCAAATAAATAAATAAAAGACAGCAATCAATTTTGTCCATAAAACAGTACATTTGTAAAACTGTTTGCAATATTACTGTGTAATTCTCTTTCTTTATTGGTTCTCCGTTCCAGTATTTTTTGTTTTCTTTTTACTTTCGCGATCACCCGATCACGTGATATGACGTCATCGAAATCCATACGGCGTTCAAAGCAATATAAAAACATTCTTGACCCGAATTGTAGTAAAATATTAAATATTGAGAATCGTATTGCTGTTACAGTAGTGAAATTGTTCTTGGAATTGTCAGAGTATAAATACCTAGCCAAAAGTCCCATACTTGTATTTAAATTAGTATCTGCTTTAATTATAAAGAGTAACACTCTTTCTGATTTAGGTTTATTCTATATTCTAACACGACCAGCGAATAATCTACATATATGTAGAGCAAAATCTATCTCGGGTTATTCTGCAATAGACCACTCGCGTGCAATGACGTCATATCTTATCCAGGTGCGTAGCACGATCGAAAAAAGTAGTTTCCATTTTTTCTAACACTGTTGATACTAGTATATCGTGTTAGAATCGAAATAACGGCCTTCGTGATATATTCTTACGCATATGAACTCAAAACGCAGGTTATTCTACGATAAACCACACTTGGGAACTTATTATTGCTTAAATACAAAAATTCTAACATAATCTTGTTGGAAAACTATTGCGTTCGAATGGATTTCTGTTTTCTGAGAATTTATAACATAAAAACAATTTATTTAAGTCTGAGACTCTGTAAAACGAATACACGTTTTATTTCATTCTTAATAAGAGAAAATTGGCAGAAGTGACTGATATTTATCTGACCCCTATAGCCATTTAATCATGCAATTCTTTTAAAACAGTCGCTTTTTAATTAACTATAGTGTTTTGTCTTTTATTGTGTATATTTCGAGAAAATAAGTTAAAATAAAGTTGAAATGTTTAAACATGCGCACCTTTATGAAATCTACTCATCATATTTTCTCATTTTGATTTAATTTTGGTTTGACTGTGCAACAACACAGTTTATGTGATATAGCCCAATACCGGGCTAAATATTCCGGTCTCTCAGCTAAGCTATATAGATATAAAATTTAAAGAGTAAATGCTTCATATCTGCTTGTATAACAGAGATATAGCAAAACGGACGATAATGCAAGGGTAAGATGGTTTCAGTTATTTTCATACACAAATTTTCCAAAACCACATATGTGATAACGGACGGTTGTCAAAATGTTTTAAAAGTGTAATGGTACAATAAATTGGATTACACAAGTGTTGCATAAGCAACTCCAATAGTGCACATATTTAAAACTATTCGATTTTTAGCTCACCTGACGGCTCAGGGTGAGCTGTTAGTATAGGTAGATGGTCCGGCGTCCGTCGTCCACATTTTCACTTAAACATCTTCTCAGAAACTACTTGAATGAGTTACCACAAACTTGGTCAGTAGCATCCTTGAATGGCCTTCTATCAAGTGTTTTTCAAATGGTTCACCTTAGTCTCTTTTAGGGGCCGTCAGAGCTAAAAATAGAAAAGCCTTTAAACGACTTCTTCTGATGAACCACTTGATGGATCTCCATCAAACTTTATGTGCAGCATCATTATAAGATCCTGTCACAAGTGCAGGGGGGTTGGTGGGGTGGGAGGGGGGTGGGGACTTGGCTCCTTTAAACGGCTGCTAGTGCCAAAATTAGAAACACTTTTAAACGATTTCTTGCCATGTACCGCAAGAAGGATTTTAATCAAATTTGGTCTATAACATCTTTATAAGGTTATCTCCCAAGTTTGTTCAAATGGGGGGTGGGGGGACTTGGTTCATTTTAAGAGCTGCTAGAGCCAGAATTAGAAATACACGACTTTATCTCGTGAACTGTTCATAAAAGTTGGTCTACTCTGTAGCATCATTATAAGGTCCTCTCCCAGGTTTATTTAAATGGGAGACAAAATTAGAAATACCTTTAAATGACTTCTTCTCATGAACCGTTTGAAGGATATTCATCAAACTTGGTCTGTAGCATCATTATAAGGTCCTCTCTCAAACGCTAGAGACAAAACTAAGAAATACCTTTACAAGACTTCCTCTCATGAACCGCTAGAAGGATCCTTATCAAAGTTGGTATGTAGCATTATTATAAGCTCCTCGCCCTTTTTTTTAAATGGAGACAATTGGCCCCTTTTAGGGGCCACTAGAGTTACAAACAGAAATGCCTTTGAAAGGCTTCTTCTCATAAACCACTAACTGCATCTTTATCAAATTTGATCTGTAGCATCAGTATAAGGTGCAGAAATAACTTGTAAATCGATTAAAGTGCTTAATATGTTATTTCAAGCATGAAAAACAGAAAATACAAACTGTGATCATTTTAATTCAACTACTAAACTCTATATGATCCTTTAGAAGCATAGAATGCAATGAAGCAATATAACAGAAGACTCGATCTGAATGAGTTTGTTCATGAGAAGAAATAGAACATACAACACTTTTCAATCCACCCAAACCCCTCAACGCCCCAGCAACGGTTTAAAGTTTCAAGTAAACTTTGACAGGCTAAAGCTGTAAGAATTTAAAACAAGACTGACTTACAACAACAGCTTACATTTATTAAGGTGGTCTCATTGCGTATAGAAAAGGCAGAAATTGTTACAAGTTGTGGGTGACTAGCAATAACAAATCACCACATTTAAGATTATACATAAATTATTCACAAGTTTAGTAAAATTATTTCATTTAGATACACATGAGTGCCTCCCTTGCTGGGTGGTTAATGCCTCTGACTTGCCCTTCAACGTTTGACACCAGTGACTCAATTTGGATGTAGAATTCTTTCATCTGCGAAGCCATCTAGCTAGCTTTTTGTAGGTCGAATATTAACTCAAATAATACAGACACCTGCGGTCTTCTTCTAACTCGAAAAGCTAGAACGTCGTCATGTGAAATAAAATTTCGTCGATCTCACGATAAACTTAACAAAAGAAACAACAACAACAACAACAACAAAAATAACAGAAAAAGGAAAACAATAAACAAAAAGAAAATGCACTACTAGACGGCAAAAAAGAGAAGAAAGTTAGCCCATAACGTAAAATTTCTTATTGGCATGATCTTGCCTTGAAGTACAAAATTTGCATTTCAAGACTAATCATAATACATATAGTAAGCACAAACAAGAAAAAACAAAAACATTTATGTTATGTTGCTAGGCGGCTTTGCTTACATTTCGGCGTTTTGAGGATACGTCTGAAAAATAAAAAAGAGAAAGACTTTATATAATTTTATAACGTTACAGGGACTTAAGCTCTCAGGACAAAACTGTCCTACTACTTTATATAATTTGTCCGAAATACCAGATGGAAGGAGTACTATTAAAGAAAATCAAAGAAGATTTAATAAGTTCTTCAAAAGGAATTATATTCATTATTTATAGGCAGGATTACGACCTTGTATCAAGCGGGTACAAGAAGGAAGGCAAAATCATGGTAGATAATTGTAGTTTCTTTCCATCGAAAGGCTAACTACACACCTCCCAATCTCATTTTCTGTAAAATCAGTACCTCATTTGGAAACGGCTTCATATTAAACATTTTAACGACGGCTTAAACATTATATGAAGAGATCGTTGACAGATCTATAACTATTACATACGTGCGAATAAAAATGGAGCTCCGCTGAATTCGTCAGAATCTAAAACACCATCTCCTGAAAGGCAAAGAAAATATATATACGTTATATTGAAAGAATCACTGTTTGTACTTGGCACATAAAACAGTGAGATATCCAATACCCATCCTTTTCTAAAATATTTTACCGTAGATATTTACTTTAAATATTGAAGCTCGTCTCCAAATGTGTTTAACTTGACTATATAATTAAAGTAAATGTATATGTAGAGATTTATTCGCAGTTAAAAGTCAGATAGCAATAGACATTTAATATAAAAACAAACTGCATTTTATTTCGCAGATGTACACATTTATACTGTGTTTAAGGTATGACCTTTTTAAACCTGACACGCATTACTGTTTTCACAGGATACATGTTAAGCTAACGTTAACATAGTAAAGTTTGTAGCAATTTGTTCTTGTTTTCAAATATGAAATCTGGGGAAAATATATCTTTAAATAAACAATAAAGTAGACGTTTATATAAAAACTGTTTCTTAATTTAAGTGATCTACATAATCTCAATTGTTTTTATCCAACGCTTTATGTGTGCAGCAAGGGGTCGCTAAGGCAGTCTTTACTGTATAAAAACAGCTGTGTTAATATCTCGTTTTACCATTAGCTTTGTTAATGTGCGAGTCTTTAATAATAGAATTGTCTCAGTTTTAAAGTCACTTTCCTGTTAGATGTAAGGATACGCCGAAAAAGTGGCAAGGTAGTAGTGGTTTTAAACGCAACGTTTATAATCAATCCGTAAATGGAAATGTCAAACTCTGCATAATAGGTAATATGTAAGTGTATCTAATGTGCTACTACATTGTAAATAATTTGGTCTTGCGTAAAATGAACAGTCGAAAAATTACCATCAAAGTCAGCGAATGCAAAAGGCTCATGAAGTTCCTCTGGGTCTGCGAGGTTTACGCTTCGTGACACAGCAAACTCAAATTCTTTGTATGTGATCACCTTATCATCGTCCATATCGTAGTCTGACATCTCGTCGGAAAATGGGAGCAGAATTTCAGTCATTTCAACCTGAGAAAGAAAGAATTGACCTTTTGTTTTTGACATGTGCTAAACATTCGGCGTTTGTAACATAGTTCATCACTGTATATTATTTCTCACTCTGCACTGATGTTACTGCTAATAAACATAAAACAATGTTTTGCCTCGAACCATCTTATATAATGTGGTTTTAATAATACCACCTGATATTAGATATTTATCATGATGTGATTTCATCCCTACAACAAGAATGTAATAAATCGGCTTGTAGAAAATTTATTTAGCCGCACGTGGAAGCTCTCAACTTTATACGTATTGCATTGATTCTTCCGAGCGGACATAGATTTCAAAGCTATGAGTTTGTTTATGGAATAGTGTTTATGACCTCAGTATTTTTACACTTCTGCACTGTGGTAGTTACACTTACACTTCTTTTGCATTTATTTTTTCTCACATGGCAAGCATCTATACCGGCTGCAGTACCTACTGCCACGAGTGAAGTTCCTACACCGGAACTTCCTGCCGCTATGGTTGTACCAAGGGTCCCAACTGCGACAGGACAACCGACACCAAACAAAATCTAAAATATGGATAAGGGCATATTTTTACTACAAATCTCTCTCTATACTACGGAAGAGCATAATTGCCAGGTGAACGTTATTCATTAATTCGAAATTTCGAGTTACTTTGTCGAAATTTCTAGTTACTATATGTTCGAGTCACAATCACAATAGTTTACGTAGATGTATAGGTCCTGGCCAAGATTAGGTACCTGGTGTATACACCGGGTAGCCCTATAGGATCATATGATTAAGATGACCGGGCAGCGTTTGTTCATAAAAAATATCACTATTTAAACCATGGAAATATAGACAATACATGAACGTGTAGTAATGATTCTGACCAAAATTGGGTACTTGGGTAGATCTAGATGTTGAGGAGAGGCCATAGAAGGTGACCGGGAAGTATTCAAACTTAGAATATTTCACTATTTTGATCATATGTGGAAGGTTTTCGACCTGGTTCGAGCCCCTACCACCTGAACATACTATGCATGTAAATGAAGGTATATATCCTGGATACATTTTGAAATCTGTAGTAGCTCTAGAGGCTATGGAGTAGGTCATACATTGATGTATGGTACTATATATTCAAGTCGCTACATGTTGGGTATAATATATAGATGTGTAGATAGATGATTCCACTTCGAAGAGTCAAACGTCTTTAGTTTTTTGGCCTTCGACGGACGGACAGACGTTCCAATTTGCGGATAAAAGGGCAAGATACGGAGTCGAAATTTCGTATTATTAACTCGAAATTTCGAGTTACTCAACTCGAAATTTCGACTCATTAACTCAAAATTTCGACTTAGTAACATAATAAATAAAACGCACCTGGCACTTATGTTCTTTCTTACTGTACACCTCAGTCCAGACTGATGCGGAACTTTAAATTTTTAACGTCAGTTCCTTTTTTCATAATAAATAAATTCTGTGGTCCAATCTTTAGTGGAAGCAAAACACTTTAAGATGAAATTGGCCATATTTAACGAAGCCAGCAGATTTATTTTGCATGGCCTATACATAATATTTCAACAAAGGAAAGGCAATTTAATTGTACTTAATGTTGTAGAAATTCAGAATAGTTCCTTCTTTAGTAAAACCGTAGCTGTTTCAGATTGCCAAGCTTTGGTAAATCATTTTGTGGTGTAAATTTGACTACCTGTACTTCTGATTCCGTTTTGTTAAATATAATTGCAAACAATATTTTAAAACGTTTAAAGGGAATAACACAAATCATGAACTGTATTTCAAAATAGAAACTGTAATTGAATTTCGAGAAAACATCAGAAACATGTCCTTTCAATATGGATGTGACATACCTTGCAACCAGCTTTTTTGACGCTCTTTACAACCTTCTTGATACCTCTACCAAGCCTTTTTATTTTCTTCTTTAACCACCCACCCTCTGTTGGGTCAAGTAATGCTATGACTCTCTTACCTCGTGTCGATGGATTCCATCAGGAATGAGGTGTCGAGAGTGATTAATATAAAATGTGTTCAAAGCGACTGTTCGAACACACAGTGGTGAGCGTCAAGGTTAAGTGATTCGAAACCAATGACCTTCTACATTTTTGATTCATATTTTAATATGACTTCATTTAACAAGCTCTTCCATAAATTATTTATATCTAAACATAATGCTTTAAGCTGTTGAATATTTATTTTCAATTGCTACACTATCATTTTGAAATCGGAGAAAACAAAAGAATTACTTGACTATCCTATATGTCAAATTGCGTCTACTATAGCAATGCTGATATCGTTTTTATAATTTCCTTAAATATAATTCTTGAAATACAATAGAATTCACTTCTTGTTTCTGGTCCTTTTTTATTTGTTAAAAAAATTCCCGTTCGTAACATGTTACTGCGTCTGCATATTCTGCATTTTTTTTCAGTAAAAAGCATGCACAAGCCTATATTCACTCCGGGAGAACTACGTTCCAACGCAAGTCATGTCTCAACGATATCATGTGACATATCTCAACGACTTCTGGCTACGGTATCGCTCAATATGACACGGCTTATATTATTTTCATATGTATCAATTACTTTTATTATATTTACTTATGTCTTGACTTGAACATTTATTCAGATTCTAAAAGTAATCGCATAAATTTATTAAAACATTCAAATTTTAAAAGCAGTTGTCTGTTATTTAGAAAATAGAAGCATTTTACTATTTTCCAGAATAAAACAAATATACAACACTTTTTCAACAGCAATACTTACTGACAGTCAATGATCGATTAAAGGCAATGCCAGTTTTAATCTTAGAAATATATCTCTGCAACGGCTTTATCATAAACGAACAATATTTATTAAATATCATGTCCCTCACTCTAACCGATGATGTTACTAACTCTATACGCGACAAAGGCAAGCGTTACTGACACTCATCGAAGTATCGCTGCTTAACACATTACTTATATTCGAGTAAAATATACAATGTCTGTGACTGAAATCAGATTTTGTTCAAAGTATGTACTAGTATATTTATCCGTTTCTTTTATTATCATTTGACGGTTTCTACAAGATATCTTACTAGCAATATATATGAGGTGGCGCGGAGTTGACTTATACTATTGCATGCGCACACCTTAATTATTATTAAGTGTGTAAAGAGATTCTTTTGAAGCACAGGGCGCAACTAAGAAACCTGAAGTAAGCATGTAATCGTAGGTTATTAGATTTGTATCTAGGTATATGCACGCGTTCTGCAGCGGAAATATAGAAATATTGCGCGACTTAATCAAACCAAGTCTGCAATTTTCACTGTTTGCCTTGTTCTCGGTGCTTCCGACGGATCTACTTTCCAGATTTTATTTATGAAGAATGAATGCTTATTTATCGATGCAAATCTAAAAATCTTTTTATAATTACTACATGTGTATAATTCATTATATCAATGAAAAAATTGTTCTTTAGCCCAAGTGGAACTGAAAATGTCCTAGTTAAAGAACTTAAAAACGTGACGACATCCATGAAACTGACGTCACAATTGACGACACGCACTCGAAATGAAACTGAAACGTCAATATCTATAAGTTATTGACATTGTTTTTGGATATAATGCACTTGTTCTGCAGCAGTAATATTGCGCGACTTTAGGAGCGCAATATTATCCGCGAAAGAACGAGTGCATATATCCACATACAAAGTTGATAACGTTTTTATTACATATCTACTATCAAGTAATTGCTTTATGTCTAAATTTTCTTTCTGCTACGAAAAACAGGAGAAGTACGAGAAGAATTTCTCCGAAAATCTAATAAACAAATCAAGCTGACGCGCATTCATATTTTCCGCAAGTTGAACCGTCAAATAGATGCCGCAACGTGCGCGTGGACGTCATGGACATCACGCGATTATTTCCACTTAAACGTTTAGAAAACATTTCTCTCTGATATGAAAGCGTTGTCCGCAATATGTACAGTTTCATAAATGGGAGAGCGGTGCATTTAAGTAATAGTGGCCCTGCCAAGGTGATAATAGCCCGAGGGCTATTATTTTCTTTTAGGGCCATTTTCACTCAAAGACACCTTTATCCCATCTATTTACCTGTTTATTACACGTGTACCTATAATCTTGTAAGAAAAATTTAAAGTGTATTATTCATTTGTTCAAGCATTTAATGGAGTTTTTCAGTTTCTATACTATTTGGATAAGAGGCTATATGTTGTATAAAATCAAATGCCTTGATAGTTGTACTTTCTTACATAAAGCATAATTTAGGGTTGAAAAAAAATCATTTCATGAAGAATTACTTCGAAGTTAATATACGACTGGGTTGTGCTTTCTTGCCATTGTTATAATCGCCCGAGGGCTTTATTCCGAGGACCATTATGAAACTTGGCGTGCCATTGCGGCTAGAAGGCTTATTGACTTTTGACTTATTGGCCAGCCGTTTATTGACTTTTTATCATATACGTTCACTTCATATTTATCTTGGTATTTTCATTTTATATATTTTCCAAACACGTAAAAGAATTATTTGTATTGCTTTTTATCAACAATGCCATCAATAGTTGACAATCGATCTGATTCAGCGCGCTTTCAATCGCCATAATAATGTTGCTTCATGACGTCAACATCAGAACGCGCTGACGTTCTGGCCCCGTGTTCACAAAACATTTTTCGGTCTCAGCTGAGTTTGAGTTTGAAATTTTGATATCAATTTTACTAAAACGACAAGGTTGAATTCCATCAGAGACTGGCCATCAGTACTGAATAGACACTTGAAAATAGTTATTAACTTAAAATTTAGTTTTAAACATGCCATTCAGATATGAATGACAAATAAAGTTTCATTATCAAACTCAGCTGAGATTGAAAATGTGTTGTGAACACGGGGCCTGGTTACCCGGGGCCGTTATGGTTATGGCGCCAGAGGCGCACTGCGCCATTATGGATACATAAACAGAATCCGTAATGACCGTTTTAAATGGCTTTTTGTTACTATTTATAGTAACGTATATAATCAGGAAAAATATTGCACGATCACGGTCCATTGAAACTCAATCGAAATGATTGTAGATATGTAATAAGGAAAAATATTTCTTGTACAACGGACTGGCGTTTCCGTCGACTTTACCCATGCCTGCAAAACCCATCTGGCATCCCCATGCGATGGCTCTCGTTCTGGTTATGATAACTTGCGCTGCTTTGATATTATATGGTATTGTATATGTGAACTTAGACAATATCAGGTACTTTGAGACCTACTCTTCATCCTATTTATATGTAGTATTTTGTCGGTCTGAAATACGTTATTTTACGGAAAGGACATACCGTTACGCTTTAAACGAT
Organism: Mercenaria mercenaria; assembly: GCF_021730395.1. Lineage (NCBI taxonomy): Eukaryota > Metazoa > Mollusca > Bivalvia > Venerida > Veneridae > Mercenaria > Mercenaria mercenaria. The sequence goes on along the minus strand of NC_069364.1, from coordinate 22,492,150 downwards.
AAAACTAAAGTGGAACTTTGTTATTGTGCTTCACTTGAATGTAATGACGTCACTTCGGCTTACGGACGTTCATTTCCCGCGCTGTGGGTGCATGCTCTGCCATAAGAATGAGTACTGCAAATGAAGTACATTGTATTTCTAATTGCTTTTAAATTTCTGTTGTTATTTGTGAAATACGGTATGCAACAAAAATGATCTGTCAGAATGAAACGCTTATTTTTATACGATGTGCAAGAAAAAAATCAGTTATGTGTTAACGAACTCGACAGAAATATCCGTCCTGAGGGCACTTGCGCCTTGTATTGTTACGAGTTATGACGTCTCAGGTTCCTAATACATTTGCACGACGTAATAATAATTATTATATGCGGACAAAATGAGCAATACGCCTGCACATGGTGCCGAAAACATTTGTTACGAAATAGCTAATTTATGTGGAAAGTTCTTGAAGTAATGCTTTACGATCCTGATTATCTATACAGAATTGATTACCGGCGTACACATGTACGTACTATCTAATAAGTGTGAATGTATAAGCTATTTTATAACATTAATGAAGCGTTCTACATCTCTCCGAGATAATTGTGCCATGAGAAAATCAACATAGTGGGTTTGCGACCAGCATGGATCCAGACCAGCCTGCGCATCCGCGCAGTCTGGTCAGGATCCATGCTGTTCGCTTTCAAAGCCTATTACAATTTGAGAAACCGTTAGTGAACAGCATGGATCCTGACCAGACTGCGCGGATGCGCAGGCTGGTCTGGATCTATGCTGGTCGCAAATGCACTATGTTTGTTTTCTCATGGCGCGGCTCAATTAAAGATTTTAAGGTTCGTGGTGACGGAATGCGCAAGGTGCCCCTCCGAACATTATTTCATATACGGACGGGCATCTTGGTAGAGCAAACGACCTTTTGCAAGCGTACTGGATGGATTTCTTACATGAAAATCCCACATCCAAAGCTAAAGTTCAAGCACATAGATGAAAAGGCAAAATAAAGGAAAAAGGCGTTTCAGTTAAAACGACAAAGTAAAGGAGATTCGAGTCACTGCACGACTTTTATGAATTATGTTTGAAAAAGAAAAGTAAAAGGGTGATGCAATATGCTGCATAAGTTTGGATTATCTTAGTAAATGCACAAGTTTCGAGAACTTAATAAGGAAATTGGGAGATGAAAACAACGCAAAATACTAGCAATGAAATTTTCAGGAAATGCGCGTGTTTAAAAAGGACGAGAAAGAAAGACATGCTGTAAAGTTTAGAATAATATAATTGTTATTTTCTTCCAATTATTAAAACCTTACAGGTTCTCTATCCGCTTTTAACGTAAAATGTAAACATTACATTGCATAACATGTATACACTTTTTCAAAACTGACTGTAAGAGTAAAGGTTCAGCTGAGCACCACTTTTGTGTAGGAGCCATCAACAATGCTTACAAGATTCCATGGAATTTGATATAAATGAAAGATACTTATTTCTATTGAAGAGCATTAACCTTACATTTTAATTTTCATGCTGAAATTGTACATGATTTTATTAATCCATTTCAAAGAATTTTACTCCACCCTGCGTAATACTATAATGTGTATTATTATAACGACAAATACATTTGTCATACTGACTAAATTGTTGTATCTTGCCCAGACGTCATCCAGTCATTTATGAAAATGTCAAAGAAATGTTCTCGACGTAAAGATAAGATGTACATAAGAATTTTCTACAAGTTCAAATGGTAATTATGATACTGAGACTTTGCAACACTGTATGTGAGACGTTGTCACATAATCTCTGTTATCGTTGCGGCCTTGCAACATTTATGTAGCTTACATATGTGTATTTGTAACTAGTTCATTGTATCTTGCAAAATGCTGCAAATAGCTAATATATCTTCCACACATCAAACTCATCTTTTCAGTTATGAAACGTAGAATATATACGCTTAATTACACATAATATATGAATCAACAAGGTCATTCGAAGCGACACCGTAGCTTCATCGTTGAGGTATGTCACATGATATCGATGAGACTTGACTTACGTTGGAACGTAGTTCTCCTGGAGTGAGATAACACAAATTGGATAAATTGATGGTGTTGGGATTTTTGTGTATAATTCAGTAATCAGGTAAAATTTCAAAATAATTTCTGAAGACTTTATTCTTCACGGTCTGCTTTACAATTGGCTGTAATTATCTTTGAAATGTATTGAATATATATTGAGTTTGACTGCACGTAATATTGCAAAATTTTGTCATAGAAAAATATCGAATAAAGGCATAATACAGGTAGTGAAATGCACATCCTTTTACTTGCATATGTTCACATAGATATTTAAAACATAACTATGACAAATTTATTGACTTTATTGTTACCACTTAGTCATCTTTTATTTTTATGAAAATTTGCATGTAAAATTTTGAGTCAAATGGCCGCCACTGTATAGCATTATAAAATTAATGGTAATGATAATACTCACTTTATTTCCTGAAGGTTACATACTTAGTGTAAAATGCAAATATTATACAACTTGTTTTCATTATGGCCTTAAATTAAATTTCATATACATTCACATATCTACACAATCATGCAGTCAATTTATAATTATACATTTATACAAAAATACACATATCAGAATTACTTAAATTTTCTTCGACAACAGGTCTCAAATTAAAGAAGTCTTAAATAAACATACAAATATAACAGTAATAATGTTTTAAAAGAATTACCATGCGTCGCAAAGGTTAATTCACGACAATTATGATGTGCAAAAAATGTCCAGATTTGGTACATTGATTATTGTTAACAGAATTATTAAACATTCACGCTCATTTGGAAACAAACGAACCGCCCCATGAGAAAACCGACATAGTGGTTTTGCGACGAACATGGGTCCAGACCAGCCTGCGCATCCACGCAATCTGTTCAGGATCCATGCTGTTCGCTAACGGTTTCACCAGTTGCAATAGGCTTTGAAAGCGTACAGCATGGATCCTAACCAGACTGCGCGGATGCTGGTCGCAAAGCCACTATGTTGGTTTTCTCACGGCGCGGCTCAAATAACATTAATTCAACAAAATTCTTGTTAATACAAGTAACTGAAGATGCCTAAGCAAAATAGCGTTTTATTTTCTCCTTATGAGAAAGAAGATTTAATACAGCTTGGATAGAACTATAAGATCATAGAAAGCAAAAGTAACAATGCGAAAATATTGTTTCAGAAGGAGGGGGCTTTGACGGAGATAGTAACATCATAATACATTTGTATTAGAACTCTATAAAGTTCCTCAAATATATCCAGGTAATCAAACACAGACACACTTTAATTTACCACATGTACAATTGAAAACAAACCATGTATATACATTGAAATATGCTTTGACTCGGCGATAAACCTACTAACAACCAGGTTTGTACAAGAAGTGTCCACTGAGAAATCATTACCGCGCCAATTTCGTCGTGCAACCCAGCCATATCTTGGCCAAGAATTGTAACGGTGACCCTAAGAAGGCGTTTCATGCAACCCGTTTGATCGGCGCACGACAATTACTATCGCTTTCCTCTTGTTTATAGTTGTCTTGCAACCGGCCAAAAGACTTTTTATGTATTTGTTGAGGAAACAAGTTTAGTTTTTTTACCATTTCTTAACATGTCGACTCGGTGTTGAGAAGTAAGTTCAAACCAAAGTGAATACACCTCCTTTACCTTTTAGGATGCCAAGAAATGGCAAGCGACTGCACTCAGAAGGTGCCTTTAGTACTTTGTGATTTTCCCGGAGTTAGCTCTTCTACCTACTTCGCTGACTACTGAAAGAAATATTCATGTCAGTGATGAATATGGGAGAATGTTGTGAAATACGAAACTAAACGAAATTAAACTTGCTTGATATTACATTACATATACGTTAGACATCGAAAAGGATTAAAGGTTCAAAATAATCAGTTATTATTCAAATGATAAACGATTTCACTGTTATCAATGTAACAGATCACCTAGTATCCTTATGGAGGGATCGTAGCCTATGGGGGTTCAGGCTCTGCTCAGGGTGTCATGTGAGCCACCAAAAAGGGGAATGAACACGGTGGTGATTTCACAAAATACAATACTGTCAAAGCTGTGTTATGGTCACTGCCCCTTACCCCTCGCTGGAAATGCCGGAGAAATGACGCAGAGGGGTACGACTAACCCTAAAAATGCAGCTACGCGTTTGAAGAGGATGACGGCCCTTGTGGCGAAGATGCTGAGGTGCCCCATTCTCAATGGCGCTGTGATGTTTGTTTGTTTTCTAATGTGAATTCAAGGTTTAGATGCCAATAAACATCCTTAGCCTGTATTTCGGTGTAGACGATTTATGAGGTGGTATTGACCCCAAACGATCAATTGGCTAGTTATAAGACAGGAAACCTCATTTTACGATTGTTTCTTCTGTTTGTTTCATTTTATATTGTAGGGGGCCTCCGTGGCCGAGTGGTTAAGGTCGCTGACTTCAAATCACTTGCCCCTCATCGATGTGGGTTCGAGCCTCACTCGGGGCGTTGAATTCTTCATGTGAGGAAGCCATCCAGCTGGCTTACGGAAGGTCGGTGGTTCTACCCAGGTGCCCGCTCGTGATGAAATGATGCACGGAGGGGCACCTGGGGTCTTCCTCCACCATTAAAAGCTGGAAAGTCGCCATATGACCTATCATGTGTCGGTGCGACGTTAAATCCAACAACAACAAAATTTTATATTGCAGACATGTCTCGTCACATTTACATTATAGAAATATTTGTTGCTTTTATGCAAGAAGACGGTACACATAATCCAATATAACTTCAAGCCGTTGTCATCTTACTGCGCTCAACAAACTTCACATTGCGTTCACACAAAATTATGTATTACTTCTTCGTAAGACGTCGGGCCCTTAAAGGTGTTTCCCTATTGCTTTGTCTTCTGCATGAAGTGAATGCATTTTATATCCAAAATGATTCATAATGATTGCTTTTATAAACATACAATAGTATTATTGTGTTTTACATAACATGCCCTCTGTTGCCATTGCCAATGTAATAGGTTTCACCTGGCGGGAGGAACTTCTTTTTACTGTTCTATGAGTTTGGAACATGGTGGGGGTTAAACTGTGGTAAGGTGCACCATAAACCGGTTTAAGCTCCCCAATGGTGATTTTGAGATTGACCTTCCAAGGCGGTGCCCCACTGTGTTCATTCATTTGTTAGTTTTGTCCTAGTGAGTTTTCTTTGTGTGAAAGTGATATATATTTTATTTTATTTGTTTTATCTTTATTTATTTTTTTTATATTTTTTTGCGATATTGGGCAAAATTTCATGGAAGTTTAGAGATTTAAACCGAAACACTAAAATTATTTTGAATCAAATTTAAATGCATTCAATGTTCGAAGGAATCTCACTTCATTGATTCTGTAAATGAGAAACTATGAACACACAATACCAAACCTCAAATTTCGCGGTAGTGCTTCTGAAGAGGTAGTCATACACAAATGCGATAAAAAGTATATTCATTTTTCAGAATAACACTGTTTTTTTTTTTAAGAGAACCGTGCTCTGAATCACAGAATGACTTGCAGAATATATCTGGACAATGACGCATGAATTTGTTTATTCGTATGGACACATGTGAGTCTGTTTCGTCGAAGTGAACTTGGTACATTTTGACAGAATACAAAACAATCAAGAATAATTCACCGTGTTTCAGTTCGTACTTACACTTTTTAGTTGTCTACATATTTCATTTTCTGTATCGTATATAGAGAATTATATCGAGAAAGACATAAGAGGTATTACACAGAACCAACACAAATGACCACATTGCTAGATGTATATAGACTTAACGAATATTCGCAGTTGTTTTAAGAATCAGAGATGCTTACAGACATATTTTAAAATAAAAACCATTAATAAATTTTACATCATAGATTATGTAAATAGGAAGCTATGAACACACAATACCAAATTTCTAATTTCGTGATAATGCTTTTTAAGAGGTAGTCATACACAAATGCAATAAAAAAAGTACATTCATTTTTCAGAACAAGACCGTTTGTTGGAAGAGAACGGTGCTCTGAAACACAGAATGACCTGCAAATTATGTCTGGACAATGGCGCATGCATTTTGTTTATTCGTGCGGGCACATGGTATCATGCTGATAGACAAAACAAACGCGCAGTCTGTAGGGCTGATATAAAAGACACAATATGGGCATATCCAGCCTGAAACCAAAATATATTAAAGCTTCGGTAAATATTAATAAATAAAAAAAATGTGAATATGATATTTCACTACAAAAACCGAAAACAAAAATAATTAAGACACTGACTCAATAAGACAATCCACGAAAGGAGCACAGTGAAATCAAAATTTTGCTGCAGTGTTCACATTTTACCACAATATACACTAAAATGCATAGTCAAAGTAACACACACGCACACACGCACGCACGCACGCATTAAACACAGCTGGGACTGCTTTGGAATTCTGTGGCAAAAATCTGCTTATCAATTTTGTGGGGTGGGGGTTCATTTTAACTCATTCTTGTTTTTATATAAAAGATTGCGTTTAAATTAGTATTTGCATATGCTATATTAAGAAGTGCAACATCTTGATGTTTATAATTTTAGCACTATAAATTTTAGGCATGTATGTATAGTTCTTAAGTTAAGATTGATAACATGTACGTAATCATGTTAAAGCTTGAAAGCAGATTACTACAGGATCCGTAACATAGTAACTAAAGCATTTCAGTAACAATTAGTTTTTAAGGTTTTCATACCTACACTTGACTATAGACCAACGTTAATAGTTTACTTCAGTTAAACCTTGCATCTAGTGTCTATTTATACTCAACACCACTAATCTCGCGTCATCACTAATTTCCCGGTATTTGAGTTGCGTCACCAACGTGATGTTTACCGGGGAAGTTCGTGACCTATTTTACTCATGCTTGCGAAAAATGTTCCTACCTGCAGTTACATTGCTAAATATCTGTCAAGATTTATTAAAATCGTATTTTTCACATATTTATTGCAAAAATCCGTGAATTAAGCAAATATTTGCAATGTTTATAAGTTCGTGTACCAGCTGATCAGCATTTGTCCTCATTAATTATACAAATTAAGTCCCGCCTATAGGTTAGAGGACACAAAATTTTACTTAACATCCCCCAGCTACAGAAAAATGAATGAAATAACGGTATCAGGCGAAACATCAAAACGTCTTAACTCGACGGATTTTAAGGGGGAGGAAGGGATGGGGGCCCCCTGACCATCTCCTCAAAATACACCCATGATACTGAGCAGTGAATTTTAATATGTTAGATAACTATCAAACAGAAAATATTAAGTACTAGTACGATTCTTAGGCTCCGCTACATTATGACCACGCCCGTGACCTTGTGATTTACTTGCAAAATATCTGGTGTGCCTGCTGCACAGAGGAGAATATTTTCGATAGTGCCAATTTAAACAGATAATATAAAACGTTTAAATTGGCGTTTAATGACTTTTGAGTGTTCCTGTTAGTTTGACTTAGATAGCTTTTCAATGTTTGAATTATATTTAGTGTTTTATAACCTATGATAGTTTGATTGACACAATTGTTGACCTATACCGCGACATTAGTGACGTGACGTCACACGATAACAATGGCTGACTGTTGTTGTTCAAAGTACACATGGATGTTTCTTGAATGATATCTTATTCATTTTCACACAGTTATTGATGCATATGACATGAAATATTGTGGTAAAGACAAGAAATTCATTGTTGTGTTGTTTCTTGTTTAATGTGGTCATGTCGAATGTCAAGTACCGCGACATAACAGATGAACGGTATACTCCGTAAAAATAGAAGTAATAAAACTTTCTATCCTACCTAATTTCAAAATGAGAAAGATTCTGAAATATTGACGAGAAAACACGCAGCAAAACTTCGTTGACTAGTGGAAGAAAAATCAAAACCCCATAATGTTGCGACATTTTAGGAAAGAGAAAACAGAATGTATCATTTTCAGTCTGTTCACTAAACCGTTTATGCAATGAAAACGGGTCAAAGGTCTTTTTCAGGAAAATAAATTCGAACTAAACTTATTCATAGCACGAAGACAGACTTAAATATTGTTAAGGAAAGAAATGTTTCATAGCCATAAATTTGAATCTGACTTCTGACTGGGCAATTTCACAACCCCATGTTTGACACATGTCAGGACACAAAACGAGCTTATTGCAAAAGAACATCATAATAAATAACCAACTATTAAATGCATGCACTCGATTTAAAAAGAAATCTGGCTCGGTTTTATTGCCACTAAATATGACTTTTTGTAACATAATTTACCGGAGCGTAGCTGAAGATATTAAGGTTGTAGGCCTGCTGAGAGGAGCCGGATGAGTGCGGGGATGCTCATCCACGTTTTGTTTAGTAAATAGATGTTAACTATTGCAGTCAAGCGCATTAGGGATGGTATTTTGGTATTAACAAGACTGAAATCATTATCACTCATCTACAGTTTCTCTGATTTATTTTCGACTTGACATTAAATATTGAACGACTTAAACTTTTAACCTATGTTTGTATGATCTCGGCATGAAACACCTGCTCCATATCATGATACTACTTGTTCGCATGAGGCTAACAATGTTTACAGTTTACCCTTAGTATTTGTCTTCTTGTACATTTGCAAAGAAACAACTATCTGTTTTTTATGTTATCAAAAGGAAACCTGAATGCTTATTATCATCATTATTCTATAGCTTCGGAATCTGAATAAGATGGTTCTGCATCAGGCGTCCGTCCGCGAATGTGGACATCAGGCTAGGGTTAGGCATTGGAGGCATCCGAAAATAATCCTACAAGGAGAATGTTTGGCCATTTCACATATATCATATTGAGCATCTATGTGTGATTTATGTGCAAACATGGTAGAAAATACACATCTCTTCCTGAAAATATGAGAATATTTATGGTTTACCTGTCTATATGTCACAATAAAAATTCAATAAGCATAAGAGATTGTAAAAAAGAAACAGCTATCTTTAACATTCGTCAAGTCGGGATAAAGAAGTATGGCACACAGTTGAGCATGTGGCTTTGTTGCAGTTGGAATAGAGTTCGGGGAATTTTAAAATCCTAGAAGTAAAACGATACATTTTAAGCCACGGAAGTAAGCAAGACTACTAATGATTTTGTCACTTTTGTGCGCAAAAATCTTACCTGTTTAAAGATTTTGAAAAACAAAACCACAGCCATTATAGCTACGGAGTTTATGTAGATTTCACCGTTGTCAGGGAATGTTTGATGACAACAGCAACAAACATACAGTTGTATGTTATACAAATGTTTTCCGCTACAACGCTTTTCTTATATTTGGTCGAAAAACAAGAGAAAACGTATTACTTCAAAGAAGGTAAGGGTTGTATTATAGACATTCTATGGATTTCTTTTTAATTAATCATATATATTTTGAAGGGTTTGCGACTGCAGAAAAATTATGTCCCTTATTGTCAGTACATTTATATCCCAATATGAAAACAAGCCGAAATGCAAATTAATGTGTTTTTTTTTTAAATGTATTATCATGGAAGCCCATAGACATTACTTAAAGGATGTTCTTGCAAACCACTGTAAATCCGGGCCTGATGCAGTGGCTATTTTCAAAATGTTTATTATCAATATCTTATAACTCATGCAAATATTTGTAGTTTGTAAACATGCGATGTATAATGCAGCCTTAAAACACCTGAAACTTCGCATTTCATTGTTTTTATTTAATTATTTAGCAGACATAAACACATTCCCCGAATTATAAATTTAATTAAGGATAGGTTCAATAATTTCAAAGACTTTAACAAAACCGCGTAAAGATATTATGTTTCAAGTATCAATGCAGTTTAATAGTATTATCGTTATATGTATGAACAAAGATAGTCAAGTAAGTCGTTCGACCTTCAGTTCAGACAACTTTTAACATGTAATTATGGTTTTCCAAATACATTTCTATTTTTAGCAATTAGCTGGTATTTGTTTACATCTAATTTTAGCATACTATCCCAGGCAAATTTGAGCGGTTGGAATGAACATATGGAGCTTTATCCTGGAATTACGAATGGAAGACCAAAGAATCCTGATTATGCTTTGATGAAAGAAAGACTTGTGACATTCGAAGATTGGTCAAGAGATGGGATAGCTATAGAAGGCCTGGCCAAAGCGGGATTTTACGCAACAGGTACTTTTTAAATATTGATAAATGGATAAATGCAAAGAATGTAATCATTTTATGAATACTACGTATACAACGATCAAAAATCATTCTAAATCCTTAAGCGACTTTAAAAAAAACCACATAAATGTATGTTGTTCATTTATGTTTATTGTTTTGGACAAAATTCATCTTTTACTATAATTTGTTTACACGTGTTTTGCATGACACCTACAAATGCAGTATAGCTGCATTACAGCAGTATTTGTCATTGCAATACTCATATTGTTTCATATTTGAGCCGTGCCATGAGAAAACCAACATATTGGGTTTGCGACCAGCATGGATCCAGACCAGCCTGCGCATACGCGCAGTCTGGTCAGGAACCATGCTGTTCGCTATCAAAGCCTATTGGAATTAGAGAAACTGTTAGCGAACAGCATGGATCCTGACCAGACTGCGCGGATGTTGGTTTTCTCATGGCACGGCTCATTTTATGATTAAGCACATTAACATTATAATATTGGATTTTACCAGCTTACCATAATATACGCTTTGACAGACGTTTACAAAAATCAAATCGCTCAAGCATTGCAAGATGGCGACACATAAACTTCAAATCGATTTAACAATTTTCCAGGAAGATTATCGTGTTAGAAAGGATGTTATTAAACTTGTCTCAAGTATACGATCTTCCTTTCAGGCGTTTCGCTTTTAAGTCGATGATTTTGATGTATCATTTGTAAGAGGAGACCACCTAATTATTTGTTTTAAGATAAAGCAACAAATGAAAAGCTAAAATGTTTATAGCAGAAAAAAATAAATCTAGAGATGTTTTAAGGTATATAATGCGATTTGAATATATAGTTTTAATTAAGAAATAATTTATAGCAAAACAGTGCTTTATCACTATTTATACACGATGGGTGGTTATACGTCGGGCGTAATAATTTCACGAGGGCGCAGCACTGTTTTGCTATAAATTATTTCGATTCTAATATTTTCTTAATTGTAAAATTTACATCAAATATGATGGAACTGTTTCTTTGCGCAAGCATGGCGCCAATAGTAGGTATTTGTTAAAACACGCCAGGACCGGAAACGGTAATACGTCTTGCGGCAGAATTCAGTTCGAGCGAAACTTATTGCGAATTATTCAGCAAAGCGAATAACTAATTCAGTATGTGTTTAAATTGATCAAAACATTTGTGCAATGTGACATTTCGTTTAAAACATGTTATTAAGTAAAATATTTCATGAAATTTGAAAGCGCTATTTCTAGATGCGTACATGGCGCTAAATATCACGTTGACATGACGTCAACATGACATTGTTGTGATGATAAAAGCATTGTTAGCCATATTAGAATATCATATTAAGTCATTAAGTTTTACATATTTATTTTTCGTTCAGATAAAAAACAAGTGAAGATCATTTGTCTTAGATATTCCGTTATTTTAGGTAATTACACGTCGCACATGCGAATATTTTCTGTTTTCCGTCTTTTTAAAATACTATCCGAGTATTAAAATGTCACATGAAAATTTCATCAGAAAAGATTTACTTTTTGCACATACTTAATTATTATTATTGTAAAACAAACAAGTGTTATGAATGATCTGTGATATGAGTTATTCATTTTTTTTGCGTGGAAACAGAAACATATAAGAACATTTCAGAAGTCACAACTAACAATTTATGTCTTATGTACATTATTATGTAGATTCTCACGCTTTGTGCTTTTTGTTTTTATTTTTGTATGTATTTTGTTATGTGTTGCTTTCCATGAAAATATATGACCTGTCTATGCATTACGTATATACTTCAGTATGTAATAGTCCACAAATGTTTTATATAAGACAAATAAATATACGTTCTGTTCTATTCTATTCTTATTTCTGTTTTAGGAAACCAAGACTCTGTTAGGTGCTTTTACTGTGGTGGTGGGGTGAAAGACTGGCAACGAAGTGATGAACCCTGGATACAGCATGCGACAGTTTTCCCACATTGTGAATATGTAAAACTGTGTATGGGAGAAGATTTCATAAACAGAGCAGCAAACATGAACGAAGAGGATACACAGGTGACTAAAATAGCATTTTCAGAGTTTTAACTAGTAACTGACAACTTGGGACATTTTAGCAAATTTCTTGCTCGTACGGTCTGAAATAATTTTTACCTGCTCCTGTTAGATTTTTCTGATAATCATTTTGTTTTTAATTTAGATTTTAATTGCATAAATTTAAATCATTTCTTAATAACAAAGTGGTCTTTTAATCTAGCCTATATGAATATATTATTCTAACTTTGTTTTATTTGATAATAAGGAATTAAACAGAAGACTAGCACAACATCTTGTTCCTGACCAACTAATAGAAGATTTAAATTGTAAGGCCGCATTGCTTCTAATAGATAAAAAGTATAGACAAGAGGATGTTGAACAGGCTATTCAAAAGGCAAGGGAAAAATACGGTTAGTGACATATTTTGTCTATATACGGTATGCAAGAGCTAAAATTAAATTTGTTTGTCCTTCTGTTGTTACAATCGGTGAAGTGACTGTTGTTAGGAAATCATATGAAGAAGTGCCCGGACGTAGCTATTAAGATATTGAAATATCGCTCAAAGTACAATTAAGTTAACTACACATCAATAGTCTGCTTTATCCGCATTTGCATGTACACGGCAAACTCAAGTACCAATGAGAGTTATAAATACAGTCACTTTTCCACTTTCTATGCCGCAACGACCATGTTCTGAATTAGCAAAGTGAAACATGTCCTTATTTTAGACATAAAATGTATACTGATTTGCTTATTTGTCCGCAGGCAGTAGAGCACTTAGAGCTCACTTCATTCATGAGTTTCTTCTTGAAAGCAACACGGTAACCACGCCTCGAAACATCCATGCAGTTGCATTATCACGACAGACTAATAATACAACAGTTTCAAATGGTCCCACAGAGCATCAACATCTTGTTGGTTCGAGGGATTTTCAATCTGAGAATCTTGATGCTCATGATACTGGTAGGGATTTTATCGCATTTTATAGTAATTCCACTCTTAGACTATAGTTCTTGTTTTAAGTTATCTTATCACGTGTTTGATATGAATTTTGTAAATGTCTCAGTGTACTGAACATATTGCATTTATATATTTCCTGCATAAGAAAGATAAAACGTACATAATGTAATATCATGCAGAAGCATCTTTAAGCCATTTTGTACTTTACATAGAAAGTAATATTTTAAGGGAAAACAACATTATTCATTCTATAGGCTAGATTTTCTTATATCGTATCAGCCTATGAAAGAATTTTATAATTCGAATTGAAAATTTTGAACATTTTAATATTTAAAAGAATTGCTCCCATTCACTGAACTTTTGTGACTATTAGTTTTACTTGTTAATTCTGAAAAAGTGTACATGTACATAGCAAGAGGAACAACTTCATTTCAGAGCAAGATCGTCTTCTGGAAGAAAACCGGGATCTGAAAGACAGAATTGCCTGCAAAATATGTATGGACAAAGATGCGTGCATTGTGTTTATTCCATGTGGACATATGGTATCTTGCATAGAGTGTGCACAAAGACAACGCATGTGTGCGGTCTGTAGAGCGGAAATAAAAGAAACAGTAAGGGCGTATCCAGCCTAGAAACCACAATATTCAAACTTGGACATCTTTACCTACCCAATTTTACGATTGACAAACGACAGAACAGATGAGATTTTGCCGTGTAACTCATCATTTTTTTCAAGGAATGCTTCTGTATATGAGTCATACAATGTAATTTATTTTCGTGCGGAGAACTTAAAAACAAATTTAAAATAAACTAAAAATATAAAAACAATATTTATAATCTGATATTTTCTTGTTTGAATTACGTGATCCAATCTTGACCAGGGCCTTATTACATGGCAAAGTAATTAATCAAATTACACTCTAACTAATATTTTCAAAGTAACAAATTCCATTACTCATTTCATGTAGTTTACCATATTTGATTCCATATTACCGTTTGTACATTAAAAGCATATTTAAAGTTTATTTGATTTCAAGAGCAGTACAGTCTCCTTGAAATTACTTACTCCATCCAAAAGGCAGGTTTTGGAGAGCTAGGAGTTTACTTTAGTCACGATTGTTCTCTCTTGAAAGCAACACGGTAATCACGTCTCGATGCTCATACAGTATAAGTGACAAATATACTAGTGCGTTTACATCTTTTACGTAATAGAAAAAATACCAATATGCGAATAATCAGCAAGTAAATGGTCCAACCTTTCATTTCTGTGATTTTGCGAATAGATTTCATTCAAGTGTATGCAATTCCCACGCTAAATGAACATCACATCTTATGTGTCTACTTTAAACTTAAGTTAACATTACCTTTTCCCGGACGTGTGTGTTGGCGTTAGACTTATTAAACTACCATGCAGAACAATAAAGAGTCTCGTTATTAGTTTTCATGTTTCGGTTCAATGATTTATAGTTTGATTACAAAGTTGTTAGATAATGCAGCATAATATGGGACTTTACCCAAGACTTATTTTACTGCAATCCCTCCTCAACTATTGGCTTCCACCGGGTAATAGTGTTATAAGGCAAATTTAATGTAAATTTTCATATTTGTTAGAGAGTCATAACAACCTTATTATTCAAGTCGTATCCATGCCACGCATTCCACACAAAGTAAGGAATGTATTGCATCGCACACAGGAAGTACAGCTGAAATGACTATAGTGTTCTAACTGCGGTCTAAACTATTAAAGGTAAAAATAATTTTAGAAACTTTTACAAATTAAACGAAATTCTGTGAAAACTTAAGCAAAAGTTTTTGTTGCAAATCAATCTATTATTATTGTAATGCATGTAATTTACTGTTGATGTATTCACAATATTGTATATAAATAACTATAAAGTAGAAAAGCTAGAAGAAAGAACACAGTCAGCGCCGCTTGAGTCCCGAGGCAGATATTAGAAAGATACAGCAGTTGTCCGTTCCAATGTCCCTCAAGATATTTATATTTTCATCGTAAAAGAGGCAATGTTTGAGGTGTGAGAAATAGAAATGGAAGTAAAAGAAAGAGGTATTGAGAGAAATTCAGATCACAGCAATACAGGACTACGTACATTAAAATCTATAGGTATTTTTACAGGTTTTTATTTTTATCTTGCTTTCTTTTCGAGCAATTTCAAATGCATTGGCAATATAAAAACCAAAAATACTATTTCTAATTTTTGTGTAATTGCTCGATGATATACAAGTGCATGATCTTCACAGATCTTTCGACTAAATTATGTTGACAATTAGCGTAATAAGCATGCTACTGACTAGCTTTTACAAAAGCTAACCATATTCATACAGTTATATATTGAAGCTACATATCTAATTCGCGACATTCCTCTCCAGCTAAGTAATCCGCAATCCAAGAAAATATAGAATGTATTTCGTACGGACTGGCCCGATCTTTTAAACAAAGAAATCTCAAACGTAATTAAAAAGATATTTGAGCCGTGTCATGGGAAAACCAACATAGTGGGTATGCGACCAGCATAGATCCAGACCAGCCTGCGCATCCGCGCAGTCTGGTCAGGATCCATGCTGTTCGCTAATAGTTTCTCCAATTCCAATAGGCTTTAAAAGCGAACAGCATGGAGCCTGACCAGACTGCGCGGATGCGCAGGCTGGTCTGGATCCATGCTGGTCGCAAACCCACTATGTTGATTTTCTCATGGCACGGCTCATATTTGTATTTTTGAGAAAGAAATATATCGGGTAAGACATTGTGAACAATGTAGGATGCCCGATACCTTCTGTTATCGGTTTAGTTTTAAATTTATATGTGGTTGTTATTCTTATATAAGCGCCATTAAGTTGAAACATAAAAATAATTGTAATGGTTTTCCACTTTTCATACCTATGTATATTAAGCGGCTGAAGCATAAATATATTTATAAGTTTTCCATTATTCATACCTATATTTAGTAGCTAAGTGGTTTATTCCGTATTTAATTTAAAAGCTATTTGACATACGCTGTTGATATCAAATAACACACCAAATTTACAACTAAACTCTTTAGCAAAAATCTTGTCTTGGTTGAATATCCAGCTCTCAGGTAACTGTGCAGGTTGTTACAAATGTAAAAGGCTATGTTGAATGACCGCTTAAACACTTACCGGAGAGCAAGATATTGATTAAAATATTGATTCTTTTCATTTTACATTTATACCGAATTATTCAAATAGTAGGGAAAAGTATAGAAGCGTATCTTTATTGAGCGCGATAAATCAACGGCTGTTAACTGTAATGACTTAAGTACACAACAAAATTAAAAACGTACTTTGTTATGTAGAGATAGACCCTAAAATTTTCATTGATAGTAATACATTAAATAAAGTCTAGAAATTTATTTCCAAGTCCTTGAAATAACCAAAAATGATTTCACAAATGTGAAGTTTATGATAGTTTTGTTAATATCAATAACAGAAGATTTAATTTTTAATTTAAAGTTGTGATTCATAAGAATGACAACTCTTGCCTTGGGCTAGTACTTATCCGCAGAGATATCTATTAGTTTACTTCCCTTGCAATTACACAATTGAGTGGAAAATGAAAACTGTTTTACACACAATATCATACTTTTTTGCACAACAAAAACATTTAGGATTTATTCATTTGTGTTTGATTTACCCCTCAAAACATGGTTCCTATGATTTTGTCAATTTACATATGGTAAAAAATTAACTTTTAACAAGCCAATAATAAAATGAAATACCAGTAAGTAATTAATAGTGCAGATGATACAGTTTTGCTTGTATCAAAATGTCACAATAGAAGCACTTTTGTAATACAGAACACCTGGTAGGATTAGTAAAGGTGCAATTATATTGATCTCTATTTCTTATGCCTATGTTATGATATCATTTCAGCACATCCATCCAGGGATGTTAGATGGATTTCCCGAACGAAAAACCTGGATACTCCCACCTGATATGCTATATGTCAAAACAAATTACATTGTTTTATGTCTTCGATCAACAAAAAGAAAAAAAACTATCATAAAAGTAAACTTAAACATAAACCTTCGAACATGACAAAAATTGCGTTTGCAAATCTCGCTAATTGTTTTTCTATGATTTGACTGATCAAATCTACGTCAAAATTCAAGTAAACTATAGTTATCGGTTTGGGTGAGGTGGTTCGTGTAAGAGAAATTATGTGATGAAAAGTACAACGCTCTTCCAGCCCGTAGCACTGGCATTAAATGGACATCATGACCTAAATGTACTGTAACAGCTATAACTGCAACCATCTATACAAGGCCTTAACATGTAAGACTATCTTTGTGACAATGTATGCCTGCCGCTCTGCAATTTAAAATGCAGAGTATTTTCAGACCCACAACATATTATAAGAAACACAAACATTGTTGAATTCATGCATTACTTGAGTAACAAAATTATTATTATATACATACATATATGCAACAGTTGGGTTAGCTGACTTTTACCAGGAAAGAAAGATCGTTCAACTTAAATTGCAATAAACTATCAAGCTATTTTATAATGAAAATAGGTCAAATATGTACTAAACTTAAAAAAAAACCTCAAATAATTCCAAAGAATGTCTAAACATAGCTTGAATTGTGCATATCCCTTTCATCATGGTTATATATCCAGGACCTATACCTTTTATTTTCCAAATAGCAATTTTAGTTTCTATTAAAATCTACACGGTATATTCATTAAAATATACAATGTAGAAACATTTCAATTTGCGTAAATGTCATCATTTCGACTGCATTTCCTGCTCGTTTGAAAGGTTATTTAGATTGATCTATGCAGGTGCAGTAATTCTTTTTGTTTCACATATTTTTAACATAATTACTAACATTTCCTCGAAGAAATGTGACATTGGCTACTTAAACATTTTCCGTATTAAAATACTGCAACTGAAGAAAAGTGATGAGTCTCTTTGATTAGAACTAATTGTGCACGAGTCGAATTCCGCTGTTCCGTCAAAGTGTGAAATTATACACATAACCGTCTGATTAGGCTATTTGTAAGTATGGTACTGGCCTGATTCAATTTGTTATGAGTTGATGTGATCGAGAAGGTTTGTGCAGTTTTTCTATCAATATACAAACCCGCTCATTCAAACACAACATATTCTTGTCGCTATATGACTTCTGAGGTTGATGTCACTTTCGAAATACATGTAACAATAAATTAAACACATCTGCTGGAATTCTTCAGACGTCATGTTGCCATATCTAAAGCTGATTCCCCACATGGCGAACGAAATGTGAGGGTAATTATACAGTTTTAGATAATAATTTGTTACAGACACCGGTAATGTCTACAGAAATTGTATATAGCTTTTGTCATGAAAAGTTCATTGTCTGTGAACAATACAGCACACACATCGTTGTCCCGTCACTTATTTAAAGCGCCGTTCATATTTCTTATTTGTTTCAAAAGAGAATGATTATATACAAGTGCTTACTCGGCGGAACGTCTGCCTAGCTGTAAATATCACTCCAGGAGAACTACGTTCCAACGTAAGTCAAGTCTCATCGATATCATGTGACATACCTCAACGATGAAGCTACGGTGTCGCTTCGAATGACCTTGTTGATTCATATATTATGTGTAATTAAGCGTATATATTCTACGTTTCATAACTGAAAAGATGAGTTTGATGTGTGGAAGATATATTAGCTATTTGCAGCATTTTGCAAGATACAATGAACTAGTTACAAATACACATATGTAAGCTACATAAATGTTGCAAGGCCGCAACGATAACAGAGATTATGTGACAACGTCTCACATACAGTGTTGCAAAGTCTCAGTATCATAATTACCATTTGAACTTGTAGAAAATTCTTATGTACATCTTATCTTTACGTCGAGAACATTTCTTTGACATTTTCATAAATGACTGGATGACGTCTGGGCAAGATACAACAATTTAGTCAGTATGACAAATGTATTTGTCGTTATAATAATACACATTATAGTATTACGCAGGGTGGAGTAAAATTCTTTGAAATGGATTAATAAAATCATGTACAATTTCAGCATGAAAATTAAAATGTAAGGTTAATGCTCTTCAATAGAAATAAGTATCTTTCATTTATATCAAATTCCATGGAATCTTGTAAGCATTGTTGATGGCTCCTACACAAAAGTGGTGCTCAGCTGAACCTTTACTCTTACAGTCAGTTTTGAAAAAGTGTATACATGTTATGCAATGTAATGTTTACATTTTACGTTAAAAGCGGATAGAGAACCTGTAAGGTTTTAATAATTGGAAGAAAATAACAATTATATTATTCTAAACTTTACAGCATGTCTTTCTTTCTCGTCCTTTTTAAACACGCGCATTTCCTGAAAATTTCATTGCTAGTATTTTGCGTTGTTTTCATCTCCCAATTTCCTTATTAAGTTCTCGAAACTTGTGCATTTACTAAGATAATCCAAACTTATGCAGCATATTGCATCACCCTTTTACTTTTCTTTTTCAAACATAATTCATAAAAGTCGTGCAGTGACTCGAATCTCCTTTACTTTGTCGTTTTACTGAAACGCCTTTTTCCTTTATTTTGCCTTTTCATCTATGTGCTTGAACTTTAGCTTTGGATGTGGGATTTTCATGTAAGAAATCCATCCAGTACGCTTGCAAAAGGTCGTTTGCTCTACCAAGATGCCCGTCCGTATATGAAATAATGTTCGGAGGGGCACCTTGCGCATTCCGTCACCACGAACCTTAAAATCTTTAATTGAGCCGCGCCATGAGAAAACAAACATAGTGCATTTGCGACCAGCATAGATCCAGACCAGCCTGCGCATCGGCGCAGTCTGGTCAGGATCCATGCTGTTCACTAACGGTTTCTCAAATTGTAATAGGCTTTGAAAGCGAACAGCATGGATCCTGACCAGACTGCGCGGATGCGCAGGCTGGTCTGGATCCATGCTGGTCGCAAACCCACTATGTTGATTTTCTCATGGCACAATTATCTCGGAGAGATGTAGAACGCTTCATTAATGTTATAAAATAGCTTATACATTCACACTTATTAGATAGTACGTACATGTGTACGCCGGTAATCAATTCTGTATAGATAATCAGGATCGTAAAGCATTACTTCAAGAACTTTCCACATAAATTAGCTATTTCGTAACAAATGTTTTCGGCACCATGTGCAGGCGTATTGCTCATTTTGTCCGCATATAATAATTATTATTACGTCGTGCAAATGTATTAGGAACCTGAGACGTCATAACTCGTAACAATACAAGGCGCAAGTGCCCTCAGGACGGATATTTCTGTCGAGTTCGTTAACACATAACTGATTTTTTTCTTGCACATCGTATAAAAATAAGCGTTTCATTCTGACAGATCATTTTTGTTGCATACCGTATTTCACAAATAACAACAGAAATTTAAAAGCAATTAGAAATACAATGTACTTCATTTGCAGTACTCATTCTTATGGCAGAGCATGCACCCACAGCGCGGGAAATGAACGTCCGTAAGCCGAAGTGACGTCATTACATTCAAGTGAAGCACAATAACAAAGTTCCACTTTAGTTTTATCGTTTAAAGCGTAACGGTATGTCCTTTCCGTAAAATAACGTATTTCAGACCGACAAAATACTACATATAAATAGGATGAAGAGTAGGTCTCAAAGTACCTGATATTGTCTAAGTTCACATATACAATACCATATAATATCAAAGCAGCGCAAGTTATCATAACCAGAACGAGAGCCATCGCATGGGGATGCCAGATGGGTTTTGCAGGCATGGGTAAAGTCGACGGAAACGCCAGTCCGTTGTACAAGAAATATTTTTCCTTATTACATATCTACAATCATTTCGATTGAGTTTCAATGGCCTGTGATCGTGCAATATTTTTCCTGATTATATACGTTACTATAAATAGTAACAAAAAGCCATTTAAAACGGTCATTACGGATTCTGTTTATGTATCCATAATGGCGCAGTGCGCCTCTGGCGCCATAACCATAACGGCCCCGGGTAACCAGGCCCCGTGTTCACAACACATTTTCAATCTCAGCTGAGTTTGATAATGAAACTTTATTTGTCATTCATATCTGAATGGCATGTTTAAAACTAAATTTTAAGTTAATAACTATTTTCAAGTGTCTATTCAGTACTGATGGCCAGTCTCTGATGGAATTCAACCTTGTCGTTTTAGTAAAATTGATATCAAAATTTCAAACTCAAACTCAGCTGAGACCGAAAAATGTTTTGTGAACACGGGGCCAGAACGTCAGCGCGTTCTGATGTTGACGTCATGAAGCAACATTATTATGGCGATTAAAAGCGCGCTGAATCAGATCGATTGTCAACTATTGATGGCATTGTTGATAAAAAGCAATACAAATAATTCTTTTACGTGTTTGGAAAATATATAAAATGAAAATACCAAGATAAATATGAAGTGAACGTATATGATAAAAAAGTCAATAAACGGCTGGCCAATAAGTCAAAAGTCAATAAGCCTTCTAGCCGCAATGGCACGCCAAGTTTCATAATGGTCCTCGGAATAAAGCCCTCGGGCGATTATAACAATGGCAAGAAAGCACAACCCAGTCGTATATTAACTTCGAAGTAATTCTTCATGAAATGATTTTTTTTCAACCCTAAATTATGCTTTATGTAAGAAAGTACAACTATCAAGGCATTTGATTTTATACAACATATAGCCTCTTATCCAAATAGTATAGAAACTGAAAAACTCCATTAAATGCTTGAACAAATGAATAATACACTTTAAATTTTTCTTACAAGATTATAGGTACACGTGTAATAAACAGGTAAATAGATGGGATAAAGGTGTCTTTGAGTGAAAATGGCCCTAAAAGAAAATAATAGCCCTCGGGCTATTATCACCTTGGCAGGGCCACTATTACTTAAATGCACCGCTCTCCCATTTATGAAACTGTACATATTGCGGACAACGCTTTCATATCAGAGAGAAATGTTTTCTAAACGTTTAAGTGGAAATAATCGCGTGATGTCCATGACGTCCACGCGCACGTTGCGGCATCTATTTGACGGTTCAACTTGCGGAAAATATGAATGCGCGTCAGCTTGATTTGTTTATTAGATTTTCGGAGAAATTCTTCTCGTACTTCTCCTGTTTTTCGTAGCAGAAAGAAAATTTAGACATAAAGCAATTACTTGATAGTAGATATGTAGTAAAAACGTTATCAACTTTGTATGTGGATATATGCACTCGTTCTTTCGCGGATAATATTGCGCTCCTAAAGTCGCGCAATATTACTGCTGCAGAACAAGTGCATTATATCCAAAAACAATGTCAATAACTTATAGATATTGACGTTTCAGTTTCATTTCGAGTGCGTGTCGTCAATTGTGACGTCAGTTTCATGGATGTCGTCACGTTTTTAAGTTCTTTAACTAGGACATTTTCAGTTCCACTTGGGCTAAAGAACAATTTTTTCATTGATATAATGAATTATACACATGTAGTAATTATAAAAAGATTTTTAGATTTGCATCGATAAATAAGCATTCATTCTTCATAAATAAAATCTGGAAAGTAGATCCGTCGGAAGCACCGAGAACAAGGCAAACAGTGAAAATTGCAGACTCGGTTTGATTAAGTCGCGCAATATTTCTATATTTCCGCTGCAGAACGCGTGCATATACCTAGATACAAATCTAATAACCTACGATTACATGCTTACTTCAGGTTTCTTAGTTGCGCCCTGTGCTTCAAAAGAATCTTTTTACACACTTAATAATAATTAAGGTGTGCGCATGCAATAGTATAAGTCAACTCCGCGCCACCTCATATATATTGCTAGTAAGATATCTTGTAGAAACCGTCAAATGATAATAAAAGAAACGGATAAATATACTAGTACATACTTTGAACAAAATCTGATTTCAGTCACAGACATTGTATATTTTACTCGAATATAAGTAATGTGTTAAGCAGCGATACTTCGATGAGTGTCAGTAACGCTTGCCTTTGTCGCGTATAGAGTTAGTAACATCATCGGTTAGAGTGAGGGACATGATATTTAATAAATATTGTTCGTTTATGATAAAGCCGTTGCAGAGATATATTTCTAAGATTAAAACTGGCATTGCCTTTAATCGATCATTGACTGTCAGTAAGTATTGCTGTTGAAAAAGTGTTGTATATTTGTTTTATTCTGGAAAATAGTAAAATGCTTCTATTTTCTAAATAACAGACAACTGCTTTTAAAATTTGAATGTTTTAATAAATTTATGCGATTACTTTTAGAATCTGAATAAATGTTCAAGTCAAGACATAAGTAAATATAATAAAAGTAATTGATACATATGAAAATAATATAAGCCGTGTCATATTGAGCGATACCGTAGCCAGAAGTCGTTGAGATATGTCACATGATATCGTTGAGACATGACTTGCGTTGGAACGTAGTTCTCCCGGAGTGTATCTGTTCACACATAATTTACATGTATATAAACAGGTGATATTATAGGATTATGTATAGGTTTACCTGGCTACCTGTGGTCAGTAATGCATGTACAAACAACATTTTAAATTAAATTTGCATGGGGTTGTCTTTTTGTGTCTAATGCAATAACCAGGAACAATTTCGACAAAAATCCATAAGAGTTTGCAGTATAATTATTGTACTATGAAATTAACTAAATTTTGTCTTTGTAATATTTTTTATATTGGAGTTTGACTGCACATAAAATTTCAATATTTTGGGGTAAACTTTCGGTCTAAACCAGACTCACACATTTTACAAGCGGCATATGTACTATAAATCATCATATGCTTCTTATGTTGATGATAATTTGACCAGCTGTTAAGGCTTTAGTGCAATTTTCAAGAGAAAAATACTCGGCCTGAAAATATGAACTGATACAGAGTTGTGACTGTGGCGATGCCTTAACATATGCATAAATGACATGTATCGTGTGTCTGTTTATTCATGTTGTATGTAGCTTACACTATTTATATGTATATGACGTGGATAAATATTTTACCCACATAAACGTTTCTACAAATGATTGCGGAATACCTGGCGATGACCTTAGACAGTATGAAATTTCGAGCGACTACACATGCTTTTTTAATGTTTATTTGTAGTCTGATTTTTGAAAGAAGCGTCAATGTTACATATTCAATTTTTGATCATGAAGTGCCGTGTTCATATCCCATGTGTAAAACTGTATTTTATACCCAGCCGACACGAAAACACGATAAATACCTAATCTTTTCGCTCTACTATTGTTCTATTAAAAGCATTACTTTCAGAATATTGTACCTAAGATATAAAGTATACGGTCGGGTGTTATCCTGGAATCATGCATGTTAGACAGTTCGTTTTCCGCTCTATCTCTTCTTAAATGCAAGGAAAAAAATGCATGATATAGCATTTTATTACCCACATTCATCAAGAAAACAGGCAGAGCGCACAACTAAAGTCGGGATCACTTCTGAAGATCGAAAATCAAACAGCTTAACCTGTTTCCGAGCCGTACTTTTTGAACTGCTTGAAAAAAATTCATTAAACTAACAAGAGTTTTATCTAATAAAGGTGATATAAAAGGCGCCCAACCTAAGGCACTCAAGGTCATTTGGTCTGCAAGAAAGGTCAAAGGTCAAGTGGCTTAACTTAATGTCCGCTCGATGTCTTCTTAACCGATTAGAACGTTTTCAAAGCATTTCATTTACCTCAACGTCAAGTCCGCTCCATATTATCTAACCTGCTTAGGGCCTTGAAAGAGTTTCATATATATATATAACACTGGAATCAGGTGTAAACCTCACCAAGACGACTCGTGTCCATACCGCATGTTCTTAACCCATTAGAATGAGCTTCATTAAATTAGCATCAATGGTCAATGTCATCTGGACGACAAATGCAAAGATTGACCATTGTCCTTATAGCCGAGTTGTGCACTTTGATTATTGTTTGATATTTCTCCTGTAAAATGACTCAGTTTGTAGTTGTATTTCATCGGAAAATATGCACTCTTTCTTTGCATTTAGCGGAAGAATAAATTTGTTATATTTGCAGTGAAAATAAGAAAGATGTTGTTTGCGTCCCAGTGCTTTGACATTGTTTGCAAGGCGCCTCGGCTGACAGACTGTGTAAAATTCGGCAAATTCGTGAGGCATAAATTCTCAACGGCTTTCTTATTACATGGCTTCATATGTACTAATGTAGTAATCAAATTACCACAATATTAAGAAACGTATTTTCGTCAATGTCACACTTTCAGGTCAAATATCAAATAGCTTATAAATAATTGTCCGACCCATACCTTCAAACCAACTGAATTCTCATTAAAAACATCAGTTGTTAACCTAATTAAGACGACATGCGTTGCGCACAACAAAGAACTTTAGAGCCAAGGTGAAAGGTTATTATCCTTGTATCAAAACAGCGTCTGGGGGCGTTATTCGTCTACAGTGATAGCTTAAGTTAAGCTATGTACCGGGAAATATGCACGAGTTCGGCAGTGAAAATATTGTGTGACTTTAGAGCAAAATATTTATACCTTGAGCATGATTTTTAAAAATGTTCTTGCAATTTTGTAACAAAGAAAAAGAAAGTCAGAAAGTACAGTCTGTTCTTATTTAACAGTCTGTTACACTTTTTAGTGACCAAGAATAAATTATTATAAATTGACTGTATGATTGTGTAGATGTGTGAATGTATATGAAATTTAATTGAATACCTTACTGGAAATAAGCTGTATAATATTTGTATTTGTACACTAAGTATGTAAGTTATAATTAATGTAACCTTCAGAAAATAAAGTTAGTATTATTATTACTATTAATTATATAATGCTATACCGTGTATACACATACATCCACTATACATGTGAATGCTTAAACAAACATGATTCGCCTATCATCCATTACTCAACTGAGTTAATGCGCTACCCATTTGACTCCGGGATAATCTGGAGATTATAGGTAGATAACTCAACCCGCCGCTCAGCGTTGATCAGCGAGTTATCGGACGATCTGTCCTGCAACCGGCCATTTGTACAAACCTGGTTGTTAGTAGGTTTATCGCCGAGTCAAAGCATATTTCAATTTATATACATGCTTTGTTTTCAATTGTACATGTGGTAAATTAATGTGTCTGTGTTTGATTACCTGGATATGTTTGAGGAACTTTATAGAGTTTAAATATAGATATATTATAGTAATTATGTTACTATCTCCGTCAAGGCCCCCTCCTTCTGAAACAATATTTTGGCATTGTTGCATTTGCTTTCTATGATCATATTGTTTTCTCCAAGCTCTATAAAATCTTCTTTCTCATAAGGAGAAAATAACTCGCCCTTTTGTTTTTGCCTGGGCATCTTTAGTTACTTATATTAACAAGAATTTTGGTTGAATTAATGTTATTTGAGCCGCGTCATGAGAAAACCAACATAGTTGCTTTGCAACCAGCATGAATCCAGACCAGCTTGCACATCCGCGCAGTCTGGTCATGATCCATGCTGTTAGCTTTCAAAGGCTATTGCAGTTAGAGAAACCGTTAGCGAACAGAATGGATTCTATCAGACTGCGTGGATTCACAGGCTAGTCTGGATCCATGCTGGTCGCAAAGCCACTATGTTGGTTTTCTCATTGCGCGGTTAATTTGTTTCCAAATGAGCGTGAATGTTGAATAATTCGATTAACAATAATAATAATTGTATTATCTTTCTATCCAAATCTGGAATATGTATATCATTTTATGGGACAGACTTTATATAAGTTAGTGTTATACTTATGAATTGTGTATATGAGCCGCGCCATGGGAAAACCAACATAGTGGGTGTGCGACCAGCATGGATCCAGACCAGCCTGCGCATCCGCGCAGTCTGGTCAGGATCCATGCTGTTCGCTAACAGTTTCTCCAATTCCAATAGGCTTTAAAAGCAAACAGCATGGAGCCTGACCAGACTGCGCGGATGCGCAGGCTGGTCTGGATCCATGCTGGTCGCACACCCACTATGTTGGTTTTCCCATGGCACGGCTCATATCATGTTTATTTAAGACTTCTATAATTTGAGACCTGTTTGTTGAAGAAAATTTAAGTAATTCTGATATGTGTATTTTCGTATATATGTACAATTATAATTTGACTGTATGATTGTGTAGATGTGTGAATGTATATGAAATTTAACTGAAGGCCATACTGGAAATAAGTTATATAATATTTGTATTTGTACCCTTATGTTTTTGTGTGTAAAAAAAAGTAGGTCACTAGGTCGTGGTGGGTCTTTAAGCCAGCACGTGAATAACGGGGCACGATAAAAGTTAAATTTTCGATTGGATTTTTCTACTTTAAGCGATGTCAGCAATGGCTTGTCTTTCTATTGTTATTTTAAACCAGGGGCATAGGTGGTTTAAGGAATGATGGCGGCGGATTATGTAGACACGGATTTAAATTTTCAGCATGAAGTAATAGCAGAAATGTTGAGGAGGAAGAGAATGATACGGGGCATAGCAAACCCTTTCGTTTTAAGCGACGATTTGGACTTATTAGATATATCTCCTACATCTGTTTTCATTCTTCCAGACTTGTTTTAGTTGCTTGCAGATTCTGAGGTTCACATTCGATCGAATTATGCAACAGATACAAATCATTTCGATATCTTTTAATGTATTATAATATATAAGCAAATTTCAAAATACGAAACTGTGTATTAAAATGTAACAGATTAAACTATTTGCTTTTTACTTTAAAAAATTTACTATGTTTGAACACGTTTCAAAATATGCGTGCACGCATCAATATGCAGGTGAACATATATATGGATATGCAAGTATATATATATACGTCTCCCTTTAATGGTGTATTTGTAAATCAATACATATATACGTGAACATATATATTTGCAAGAGCAATTGTAATTCAAGTACATCCTTATATATGTACATGTGCACTTGACAAAAAAAAGTGTCCAATGCAAGGCTATTTTTATGGACTTAAATGTACGCATGTACCTGTAAATGTACAATACCTATTTATTTACAAATGCATTACCAATTACAAGAGTATATTGCACGTGTTTTGTTCACGAAAGTCGCAATATTTAGGAATAGTGATAACAATTAACATAAAAGTGAATATTTGTAGTCTTACGTTGAGTTGAACTCACTTTTCATTTTTTTCACAGCAAACATAATTTTCAATGATCAGATGAGCACTAGTGTTTTGTTTTCCAAGGTATCTTTGTACTTTTTGACGATTTCAGTTAGAAATTCTTTTTCAAAAGTTTTATAATTTTGCGTACGTTTTGACATGGCCTAAGAAGTTTTCGAAACTTAAAACCGTTACCGACAAGAACTGAAATACCGTTTAAGGTGCTCGGAATAACGAGAAAATGGCATAATTCTTCAGTTTAATTTTCAATGAAATTGAAATTCATAATTAGAACTGAATTATACTCGTGCCATTTATTCTTGGTGAAAGCCAGTCCGTGTAAATTGCAAACATATCATTTATAAAATAAATGTTTCCTATATCATTTAAAGAATCAGATTTGATAAATAAGCCGCGCCATGAGAAAACCAACATACTGGCTTTGCGACCAGCATGGTTCCAGACCAGCCTGCGCGTCTGGTCAGGATCCATGCTGTTCGCTAACAGTTTCTCTAATAAGCAATTGGTTATGAAAGCGAACAGCATGGATCCTGACCAGACTGCGCGGATGCGCAGGCTGGTCTGGATCCATGCTGGTCGCAAAGCCACTATGTTGGTTTTCTCATGGCGCGGCTCAAATATAGGTTTTCTTAATGACATTGGTTTAAACATATTTTATTTCCCAATATGTACATTTCAATGAATATTTACATACATAAATTCTGGATTGGACTGGAAGCCAGTAGGCTTATTGAAGTCCTCTCCATATATATAATCAATTTACACAGAATCTTGGCGTTATCGAACTTATAAAAAGGAAATGCTCTCTTATATTGTATTTGAGTTGATCTAAGTTATCGGAAAAGAAAATATCAAACTAGCAAAAACAAAACAAAAGTATATTAATCAAAATCAAAATATAATATAGATTCTAGATAAGTAAAAAGAATTCAGAGAGTAAATGGACATGAAGACGAAGATAGGCGACAGGGTTGTTAGTTTTGTACAATGGTGAATTATCTAAGGAAGCGTTTCGATTTCTCTATATATCTGTGTACTGCAGAGAAGATAGTAGTATTGTCTTCGTACGAGAGAGACTGGTCACCACAAAGGAGAACATTTAAAGATACCTGGCAATAACTAGAAACTGTCTCCAGGAGACTAATTCGTAGGTCACTGTACCTTTCACAGTGAAGGAAGTAATGATTAGCGCTTTCGGCGTAGCCACAAGTACAGTTTGGAGAGTCAATAATGTTCTTTGAATAAAGATCTTGCGAAAGTGAACTACAGTTGGTACGTAACCTAGTATGTAAAGCCTGAATTTCTCGACTCCCATGATAATAATATTTAGGAACATATACAATATTCGAGTTGAGGTGGTGTTTAAAACTAGATAGTGATTCAGCTTCCCGAGTAGGTCGTGGCAATTCATTGAAAAGACGTACAGCCGAAGGAAGAAATGAGTTTTGATAAAG
Organism: Mercenaria mercenaria; assembly: GCF_021730395.1. Lineage (NCBI taxonomy): Eukaryota > Metazoa > Mollusca > Bivalvia > Venerida > Veneridae > Mercenaria > Mercenaria mercenaria. Next base: position 22,462,298 of record NC_069364.1, on the reverse strand, counting down.
TGTTGTGCGTGCACGTGGAACTTGTATGTCGTCTGCGTTGCGGAGGCTGTAATTAGACCTATCTTCTACGAGAGGCGGAACTAAATATGACAAGTATTCAGGCGTAAGACCTTGTTTCATTTTATAAAAAAGAATTAGTTTATGTTTACTTCTTCTATCTTTCAATGTGTCCCAGCCCACTTCTTTCATTAATATCTGGATAGAAACTAATTTAGTAGTACCGGTCACGATGCGGGCGGCTTCATATTGAATTTTTTCTAGTTCATCGGACTCTTCAGTTGTACAGTTATCAAAAAGGACATCTGCATATTCAAGTATTGGTCTTATATAACTAATATACATTGTTTCTAATGATTTCCGGTCTAAGATGAATTTGAGTTTCCGCATTATATTTAGTCTATTGTAAGCTTTGGATTTAATGTATTCAATATGTTGGTTCCATCGAAGATCATTAGAAAATAGTACACCTAAGTGTTTGTGATTTTGAACTTCTTGAACGATTTGGTTCTGCATTATGATTGGTGGATGGGGGAACTGGTGTATTTTTCTTGAAAAGAGAAGACATTCAGTTTTCTTTGGGTTAAATTTAACTAACCATCTTGCAGCCCACTCAGAGATTTTCGACAGATCAACATTGAGTGTATTTGCCGCTTCTTGCTCATTTTCAACAATTACATAAAGACTTGTGTCATCAGCAAATAGACGTATATTAGCTCCGATGTCATTAACGATGTCATTAATGTACATCAGGAAAAGTAAAGGGCCCAAAATGGACCCCTGAGGTACACCAGCATCGATAGAATTCCAGTCAGATTTAGCACCACATATTACCACACGCTGCCTACGATTTGAAAGGTAAGATGAGAACCAAGAGTTCAGACGACCAGAAATTCCAAATAATTTAAGCTTATAGAGTAGACCAGTATGCCAGACACGATCGAATGCTTTACTGATATCACAGAAGACAGCCCTAATCTCTTTGCCGGAGTCAATTGCATGAGTGAATGCGTTGTAAAGATAAACAAGTTGATTGACTGTGGAATCTCTTGGCACAAAACCAGATTGTAAAGGTGTAAGAAGATTGTTATCTTGAAGATAGTTGAAAACATGTTTAAATACGATTCTCTCAAAGACCTTACCGACTGTACTTAGAAGAGAAATTGGTCTGTAATTAGTAACAAGAGATGGATCTCCAGATTTGAATAGGGGTGTGACGTTTGCTTCCTTCCATCCTTCTGGAAAAGTGCAACAAGTAAGTGAGTGGTTAAAAAGATCACATAATGGTGAAGCAAGTTCGAAAGAAAGTTCACGCAGAATTCGGTTGTTTACCCCGTCGGGACCGGATGCTTTGCCGAGTGGTAGGGTTTTAAGTACAGACTGAACTTTTTCTGGTGAAATTTGAAGTAAATTTAGGGAAGGATGCTGAGTGTTTGGACTGTCAGGCAAGGTTTGGGCAGCCGTTTCATCTAACAGGGATTGTTCTTTGAAGAAATTGTTTAACAGGTTTGCCTTTCGTTTGTCATCATAAACAGCTTCGTCATCATATACAAGGTTGGAAATGGTACTTTTGATTGTTGGTTTAATGAAGGATTTCATACAACACCACCACGATTTAGAAGACTTTGAGTGATCTGTAAGGTTTTTGGCAAGTTTGGAAATATGAGTTTTCTTTGCATCTTTGATAAGTGTAGTAATACTATTCCTAAGATGCCGAAATCTAGACCAGTGTTCTTCAGACCCAGTGTTCTTAGCTTTTCGATAAATTCGTTTTCTTTTTCTTATAAGTTTTTTTATATGAGTTGTAATCCATGATGGATCATTCTGCCGTATAAGAACTTCCCTGTTTGGGATGCACGATTTTGCAATTTCCAAAATTTGATGAGTTATATTCGAACAATAAGTACTAATATTTTCATCTTTAAAAGAACTCCAATTTATCATCGATGCTTTCTGGCGCAGAAGATCATAGTTTCCTTTATCAAATAGCCAAATATGTCTTTTAAAAGCTGGGTTAGAATGCTTCTTTAAATTTAAAAGTCCGTAAGTAGGGCAATGATAACGTATTTCTTGGGATAAGAAGGGATCACCAACACCAGAACAGTATAGGAGACTTGCATTAGATGTAAATATTAAATCAATTAACGAGGACGAATTTTCAGTATAATGTGTAGGTTCATCAATATGCTGTATGAACGAGAATTGTTGGCAGATTGAGTGGATCTTGCGGGCTGAATGTTGGTTTGCACAGTTAAGATTAAAATCACCTACGACTATTATATCACGAAAGCCAGTGTCAACCGCCAAGTGTAAAGAATCAACAATTTTTGAGTGTTGAAGTGCATCTGTATTTGGTGGTCTGTAGAATAAACCAAACAAAATGTTTTTAGTTTCAAGAACTAATTCAACCCAAATACACTCGGTACCAGGAATTTCTAGATCTGTCCTTCTTTTGTAATGGAGTGTATCCCTAATATACAATAAAACACCTCCGTGTGGATCGTGCGTACGGTCTTTCCGTTCAGGAGGATGAAAAGACGCAAAAAGAAGCTCTTCTGTATGGATTGATTGGTTTAACCATGTCTCTGATAAGGCAATTATGTCAAAATCACGGAGTTCGGCAAATAACAACTCTAGTTTATTTGATATACTTTCTATATTATAGTGAACAAATGAAATATGTCTAGACAAGTCTAATCTGTTTACAGACGAAGATGATAATGAAGAAGAGGAAGTATCTTGTGATGAAACCGTCGGGCCAGGGTTCGGGTGGACGTCACCAGATAGCAAAATTTTTAAGATAAGATAACTATATACCAGGAAACTCATCAAAAAGACACCGGCAATAGCAGCAAGAGAAAACCTTGAGTTATCTAGATGTTTAGTGCTTTTTGGACAATTCTTTTTCAGTCCTGCGGTGACTGGCATTTGACTAGACTGTTGTGTTATATAATGTAAGGCCGTGAATACTGACAATAAAGAGAAGTGAAGACTAAACATGAAGCTTATGAGGACTAAAAATCTAAATCGTCCCTGCAAGCAAAAATTCCTCATGATGGCTGGTTTTCTATAAGTATTGTTGGTCATGTTATTTGCAAGAGGTAAAACAGGAAGAATTCAAAAGCCAACAGGAGGAACATAACCAAAACACAGTACATTAACATAAAAGAGAAAGATCGAAAAGGTATTAGAAAATACTCTGTCGCCAAAGAAGCATTTGGAAAGAAATAGAAAGGACCTAATCTAATGGTGAGTATTAGGAGAAGAAAAGAGATCATTATTTGTAATAATGATTAAGTTGACTTGAAAGATACAATTACACAGATTAAGTGAAGGACTGCAAAGTAAACGTGTTTAAAGAGCATGTAATGTAAAAAGGAAATAGATTAGGTTATATTTAGCAATGACTAATTGGACAATTTCGGTCAATGAGAATGGCGATGATAATTAAAATCGCGTATTGTAGTTACTAGGAAAATAATCAATCGGTTAACGTAACGCATGTGATGATGAAAAAATGTTTATATATGGTAACATATTTACAAATGTAGAAATACATGTACTTTGACGTAAATTGTAATTACGCAAAAGAATGAGACATTTTTGTTCAAATAGCACTGCTGATACTCAATAGTAATTGTTCTTTGGAAAAAAGGTGGATATGTGAATAGCTTCATATATGTAATATATGGATATACAGTTACTTATATAAAAGAGCATTGAACACTACGCACAGTTTGTCACAAGTCCTTAAGGTTATACACAAAATGTTCAATATACAGATACTTATATAAAAGGGCATTGAACACTATGCACGGTTGTGTTTTAAATCCTTAAGGTTAACACAAAGTATACAATGTACAGACACCTTTATAGAAGAGCATTGAACACTATGCATGGTGGTGTCATAAATCCTTAAGGTTATACAAAGAGTATTCAATTTACATGTACTTATAAAAAAAAACAAAAACACATAAGACACTATGCATGGTTGTGTCACACATCCTTAGGGTTATACATAAAGTACTTAATATGCAGGTAGGTCTAATTAGATACAATCACACAGACCTAATATTTACTGTATGAAATATTGGCAAAGTAGCCTGACGTACATGTACAATACATATTTATTAAACCTTGAGTAGGCATATCGTGTAAGAAACATGTCTCACCCATCAAAACAGATTCGCAAATTTATATTGTGATAAAGACATACAAGTTTTCATCAGTTTATATCACATACTTTTGGAATGAGGCGCGTCACATGCTGAAAATGTGCATTTGTGACTATTTCAAGGGCCATAATTCTGGAAATAGGGGATGGAGCCAGGCTGAAAAAGTGGGGGTACCGCAAAGTCTTATCATGATATAGACTCATGCAAAGTTTCACAAATTTAAATGAAGTACTTTTAAGCTAGGCGCGTCGCAAGGTAAATATGTGAATTTTTTTAAAACTATTTCAGGGGCTATAACTCTGGAAATAGGGGGTGGAGTCAAACAAAAAAAAAAATTATAAGGTGCGCAAGTTTATATCCTGATAGAGACTCATACAATATTTCCTCAATTTAAATGGAATATATTTGTACTGGGCCCGCCGCAAGGTGAAAATGTTCATTTTTGTCTCTTTCAGGTCCATAACTCTAAGAATAGGGGGCGGCGCCAACCGAAGAATAAGAGGTGCGCAAGTTCATATCATGATTAAGACTCATTGACATTGAATTTGAGGGAAACGTTTATATTTTCCAGTATGAATTAACCGATATCTAGGCTTGTAAAAAAGATAATTACTGTGACGTGGGTTTCTGGGAGTGACAGATACGCCCCGCGAGGCTATTTTTTGTAGATATATATTCAATTTCCTATATCTGTTTTAATCGTTTGCATCAGTTTACTGTCTTTTGCGTTTTCGTCGTTCTCAACAAAATGTATTAAAAAGAACATAATATATTTTTCACAACATACCTCATACAAATACGTAATTTCACTTTAAATACATAGACGACACTGTTATCTTACCTTCAAAATAATTAGATATTGTAAATTTATCATCTAAACTTGCATTAAGACATCTTGAGAAACACTCAAGTGTCCCCAGGACCTCCCTCAACATTCACTCACTCTGGGGAGTTGACTCGACTGTCACTCAGCTTTATAAATACAAATCGAATCTTTCCTGAGTAAAGACGTGGTCGTTAGGCAATTTCAATGAGTGGAGTTGGGATATTGTCTATGAGTATAGCCCTAAGTCACAACTAAACAGTTGAGAAACTGGTCATAAGTAACTTAGACACTATAAATAAGTAGACAGGATGAATCAGAACTATTTTTAAAAAGATGAGTTCGGATCTCAAGGATACACATATACACCAATGCTGATAAGAAAAATAAGAAACTTGATTCAGAATTAAATAGATTAGTTCTTTCCTGTCTGTATAAACATCGATTTCTATGGAAACTATGCAGTTTACAGTAAGGATCAAGGCCGGTTTATAAGACATGTGCGTGCATGTTTTACTAACATGTATGTTTTTTTTTGTTTTTTTTTTTTTGCCATTGCCTACATCAAATACCGTATTGCTTAGTTTATTACTTTATTTTATCATGTTTTAAAGTTTAAAGTAGTGCAAACTTCTATGCATGTAAAGTTAAACAAAACTACTTCTATAAGAACATTCAAATAAAATTGGAATACATGTATCTTCACACAAGTCTCGCTTTTCTCTAGGAAAATTATTACACATGTTTTGTGGGAAAGCTCATTTATAAAATAATCCTCGGATTTCAATGTTTAGCCGTCATTTTATAGCGGAATTTAAAGTTTCAAAAGAAAAGAAAAGAAATTCATATAAATGTCTTCATTTTCTGTTACATGACAACAGGAATTCCGTAATATCATAAGCTAACATAATGTTTTGTTGTTACAGAAATGTTTTACATCTTTACAAGAATAATATTCCTATATGAATCTATAAAACAACAGGATTTATATTCCAACACCTTCTACATGTTTGATGCTTTCTATGGAGCAATATGCTTCCTTAAAACTTATACCGTATCCCATAAAAACAAACAAACAATAACAACTTCATCATTTATTATTTTGTAAGTAGCACTTGGGTGATTAAGGTGTGTATCGAAACATTACACTGTACTTATCACAACTTATACACAGTCTTATATAACTATAGACACACTGCACATACCACAAGTATCATAGCATTCACAGAAATTTTTAGAAAGACTTAACATGCGTTACAATCAATCCAATCTGAAAAGTGTTTAAAAGTATCAAATATACAGAAAATATTTTTTAATAGAAAAACATTTGTCTAAATTTTCAAATTTGATCTCTGCTAAAACTTAGTATTATAAGCATACATATTGCAGCCGTTTTTTTTTTTTTTTTTTAGTTTTTTTTTAAGTATTGAAAAAGTTCCGTCGATCGCCAAAGCTGAATGACAATTAAATACCTTACATTTAACACGAAAACTTCGTGCACAAATGCCGCGTAATGTAGAGATAGAACCTAAGTTTTTCAAATCATAGGTCTGAATTTAACAAGCTTTAAAATGAAGACAAATGTCCATATATTTCTCAGAAACAGAAATATAGACAATATTTTAACCAGAAGTGTGGAGTTATGAGAATTTAATATTTTCATGTTAAAGAAAATTTTGTGATCAAGGAAATGTAACTCTTCTTGAACATGGAGAACATATAAACATCAAAGGGACATAATATAGTGAATATTTTCTAAGTGGGTGCATTTGAATTAACATTCAACTTTGATCTGGATTGCTAAATAATGATCCATGATACTGTGTGCTAAAAAATTAGAACGTCTGGGACAGTCTTTTAACAGCAAAACTATGCTTTAGCAGAATGCAAATAGTGAAGCTCTTACTGGGACTCGAACCCAGGACCTCTCACACCTAAGGTAGACACTCTATCACTTCCCTGTAACAGCAGCAGCTAACAGCTATGCAGTTTAATTGCCTGGATTACATTGTGTGAACTGGAACAATAATCGGTAACTCCGGATTATCGGCGTATTCGCTTTGTTACCTAACGGCAATTTTCGTGTAAAGAAAAAATATAATCTAATGCTGCCAACGTCATAATCGGTCATATCTGCCTAAATGTCTCTGACGTGTTGTTCAGAGTATGAACTTACTGACTGGTAGTACTAGTAAAATATAATTTAAACAGAATCTTTTAGCAGCTGTCGAACGGAAAAGACGGTGACTTTTGTCCAAATATTAGTAATTATTTTACCAGTTTTGAGAGGATTTCAATTGATGGGAAATTACAGTTACAGACTAATTACCTTCTGCAACACATGGAGTCATTAGCATTCACTGTCAATCAGTATTATGACTAAGATTGAGTGTCATTCATACATTTCAAAGATTATAGACAGAGTCTTTTGTTTACATTTTTATCGTAACCGGTGTATTTGTAAAAATCACTTTAATTTGAAAAATCAAAGTATGCGAAGAGCTACGGTACGGTAATGGGCACATTATTTGACCAATAGAAAATAATGTTCTTCTAATTCACAGTCGTTCACCCGCAGAAAATTCTATTTCCTTAAAACTTATACGGTGTCCAATAGAAACAAACAAACAATAACAACTTTATCATTTATTACTTGGTAAGTAGTTCTTGGGTGATCAATGTGAAATTAAAGAACGGGCTGTAAAACAGAAAAAAAAAATGGCAGCTAAACTTCAAATTGATCTTCAGAATCAAAATACATACATGTATATAACCAGAAAATGCTAGTGACAATTTATACATTACATAACCCAAGTGATAAGGAAACGGCCAATCTTTCTTTTAAATTGTCTCTTATATATGAATCTGTCTTTAGCACTTTCACTAGCCCAACGGCCGTGTCTTTTGAATATCCTGTCTATAATACCAGAATTGGCTGCGGCAGTAGCCCCGTCAGATCTCAATGAATGTAAACTTTGTAACATCAACCACATGGGTTTCAGAGCATTCAAAAACAGTTCACGTAATTTTGTATAAGAAGTTGGTTTACAGGTATTTCTCACGTTATAACCAGTCTTAGTTTTAGGCAAGTTACAAAACAAAAAATCGTCTCCATGAAATATATTTTAAAACATTTTCACAAGGGCAAAGTACAGTTCCTGTCTTGGCAATCATTAACCAGTGTCCATCTCTATTCTTATCAGTTTTGCTTTTCCCGGTATGAATTGCCATGTAAGACTGCTCGGACACTATATCACATATTTTTAAATTTAATATGCTCCGCACTGCGCAAAATCCCTGCATATGCTAAAATGATAGCAAAAATTATAATCTGATTTTTTATATTTTTCTCTTGATGCAAAGACTTGTAAATCGACAAAATAATGTCAATAGTAATCGGTTCTTTCTTATTAGTAAGCTTTCCTAAAATTCTTTTAGCAGCTTCTAATAGGGGATGAAAATTTCCGAGACGGTAACGTCCGTATAAACTTATTCGTCTTTGTTGTCTGCATATACTGAGGAATTTTTTTTGACGTTTTCCGGTTCCGGTTTATGTACACTCCGCAGACTGGTTGTCTGCATGAACAACAGAGCACCCCGAATCTGTCACAGAAATTCGTAAACCGCGCCAACATGATTCTTTTACTTCTTTTTCGTAATGAAAACTGTATATGCAACTGAAAAACACTTTTTTAAATAGTAAGGAAGTGTAAAGGCCGTCAAGTTTCTACATGGAGTGCAAACAAAAAAAAATCCTAAAGCCAGTGCGAGAACGCGGCGAATGACGTCACCGTCACACCGGCTTCCCGTAAATATTGCAAGGTATGATATTCGCTGTAACAGGTATGATGACACTAAATGTAAACTTCACTGTTTCGAGCTAAGTTTCACTTTCTTTTGAGTGGTGAATAGTTTCTTTGTAAGCGGATATATAAAAGATAAATCCCCATTCTAGGCGGTGCCTGCCTTTAGAATATGTAGGTGTAATTAACTTCGTGAAGCCATTTTATGGCATAAAAACTTGTTACAACAGGAGCAGGTGTATTCGCAGACTGAATCGAAGATGACAGATAAATGACCACCGGTAAAACTTTAGCAGTCAAGATGTCCCCACTCCATAAAGAATTACACAGACACCAATTTTCCCAACGTTTGAAAGCTAGTTCGTACTTTTTACTTTTAAGTATTTTCTGCCCTGGATTTCTTCAGTAACTCCGGGAGTAAGTCTACCTGGTCCATCAAAACCGATGACAGTTCATCAATCTCAACTCTGTGGATCTGAAAAAATAAATTTATACGTAAATATTTTAATGAATATATTATTCTTTCGGGTTTCTTAACTGTAGATATTGAATCTAATATTTTAAAAGAATTATCAAATGCTTTTACATATTTAAAAAAGTTGCATACATCAACAAGATACGCCTACAGTATTCCATTACGGTATACTCGTATTATACACGTATAATCTCATACATACTAGCTCAAGCGAGCACAATAACCGGGAAAGCTCCCTTGTTACTGACGAAGCCGCCAAGCTTGAAACAACAGCTTATTTACTGTTGTTCTAGCGTAAACATTTCTTTACATAAAACACAATGTGCTTGGACAATGGAAACAACTCAATAATGATTAATCTTCAGTCTTTACAGAGTATTGTCCCTTAAAACTTCATTTGTAAAGCAAACATTCGGAATCTTGATTCTGAATTCCCGAACATTCCTTTACCGATTTTGCATTTTACGAATTACTTTGCCTCAGTAGGCAAATCTATCCAGTCAACACATATTTGAGATAAAGGATCCGTTTTGAATGAGGCCGATTTCCATAACGGAATGACCAAATTGCCTTGTGCTTTATCAACAATCATCTTTTTATAATCCTGTTCAATAAATAGACCGGAGGAACAAACAAACGACGACCAGGAAATAGTAAAGTCTTCTTCGCCTAAAGACGCGGGATTCCAAAACTTAGAATAAAACAGTTGTAATTTCGCGTTATGTTCTGACGCAAACCAGTCAATGCCGAATTTATTCTGTATGATAGATAATATACCGAAAGAAATGCCGCAGTCATCATAATCTACGTTCTTGTAGAGATAATCAGCCACGGGGAATCCATTCTATTTCCAAAGTGATAGCATGATGCATGCAAAGTTGGAATATGCTAAACGCTAAGTCTTGAAGATATTTTTCCATAGGGCCTTTAGAAACTATGGAAACTACGCCCTGGATGTCAGAAAACCACTTGACGCGTTGATCCATTAGCACGTGCACTAAAGATTTAAGAACAGTAAAAACTGCTGACAGTTCCCTCCAAGTGGAGGATTTAAGACTCTCATCTAAAGACCACATCCCATGCCATTAACTGTACTAACCTCTTAGCCAGCAAAACCCGAGGTGCTAGCATCGCTGTACACCACCCTAAAGCTCACGTGTGACTGATATATGTCTTCAACATGTAAATTTTCTCAATGCCTTTCCCAAAATCTAATGTGTTCGACACTTTCTACATACAGTGATATATATGAATCCCAAGATGGACCTTGGAATATATCAGCACTGAAATACTTTGTCATTTTTTGAGTCACGTGATCAATGAAAATAGACACTGAGACTGACTGAGTTGCATTGTCCTACTAAACTGGCTATTTTTTCTAAAAGCAACTTTTATGTGTAGTTTTAAATCTTGCAAAATTTGCGAGGCCGTTGCCTTGTCCTTTTCTATATTCTCTGTATTGAAATACTAATTTTGACTTCTTTAGAATTCAAAACAGTACCCAAGAGTTGCAAATTCTGTACTGGTTTCCATATACATTTAGTATCATTTGGAACAAAACCTGAAAACAACAGATCTTCTTTGACCTACGAGCTTTACTGCAGTACACCGTGGAAATTACTTGCACACCCAAAACCATCGTCTAGAAACGTAAGAATTTATTTACATTCTGCGCTCCATTAAGCTACCAATGGTCGTGTTACCTTTGTAAATATGTAACACGCGCTCGATAAACCAAATGGTAGAACCAGAAATTACACAAATCTTATCTGTCCACGAAAACCCTAAAAATTCAGCGTGAGGTTCAACAATTTCTATGAAGTGATACGCACTTGTAAAATTTAAACATATAAAACTCTTTCACTAAATAAGATAAAGCTATGCGTAGATCTTCAAATTTCACTGTTTGTTTCCATAAATGCTTATTAACTTCACGTAAATCTAAGATTAATTTCATTTTCCCATTATTTTGTATTGATACTGTCAAAAGGTTAACTACCCAAGGAGGCTGAGAACATTGCTGAATCAAAGATCTATCTAGAAAGTCCTGAATTGCTGAAATGGCTGCAATAATGCGGAACGATTGTTTTTACTGATTGAGCGAGATGGTGTAGAATAAAACGAAATTTTACAGCCAAATTTTATAACATCTAAGACGAATTCTGACGCGCTATATCACACCAAAAGTGTACATTTTTTTCTCAACCTACCCCTTACAATAATAGTTTTCTGTCCCTGTTCGTACTCAAAGAAATCGTGTGTGAAATTGCTAGAGTCATAATTATACACATCTTGGAATGTAAAGCTACTTTCCAGCTGCTGACTGGTTCCCGGCTGAACGGGTGGTGAACGGACAGTCCGGACGGAAATGGCTGAAGCTTCCGCAGGCAAGGCATGGACCTGTGGCGGCTTCGCTATACCCAATGAACCGTGGACCGTAGCTGTAGGCTCCTAGTGAGGGATGAAAAGAAGTTCCTCTGTCGACATCGGGTAAGACTGGTCGTGTAAGGAGTCCCTCTCTGGCCACCAGGGAAAGGCCGAGCAGGAGCAAGATAATCTACTAGAGGAAATTTAGTAGTCGCTAACCGTTTAGTGGCATTTACGCCCCATCTTCTTCACGGGATAAAACATTGATATTTCCCGCTGAACACATGCACTTGGTTGCACTGATGGTACTTTTCCTAAACTGGCCTGTGCCTACTGTTTGTTGGTTTTAGTACGTGCATCATAACTCCCTGTATTCAAAAAGTTGATTTACTGTAAGAAAATTTTAGGTTTTGGTATATTATACAAATATAAGGTATTTCTCTTGAGGCAACGGAACTGCTGTGACGTGTTTGACTGGTTTTGCAAAAGGTTGTGAACCACTAATTTATTTCTGGCTGTTAAATAGTTAAGCGTTGCTGTCTTCCTAACTTGTGATAAAAAATAATGGATTTCCCCTGGTCAAAAACAAGCTCACTACATTAAATCATAGAAAAAACACACAACTTATTGACAATCTACATGTCAGATTTTCTACTTGATCATCATTAATATATATGAAAATGTATGCTACATACCTACCTACCTACCTACCTACCTTACCTACATACATACCTATCTACCCTACCTACCTACCTACATACCTCCCTACCCTACCTACCTACCTACCTACCAACCTACATACCTACCTACCCTACCCTACCCTACCTACCTACCCACCTACCAACCTTACCTACCTACCTACCTACCTTGCCTACCTACCTACCTACCTTACCTACCTAGTACCTACCTTACATACCTACCTACCTACCTTACCTACCTACCTACCTACCTACCTACCTACCTTACCTACCTATCTACCTACCTATCTACCGTCCTTACCTACCTACCTATCTACATTACTTACCTTACCTACCTACCTGCATTACCTACCTACCCACATTACCTACCTACCTGCATTACCTACCTACCTACATTACCTACCTTACCTACCTACCTACCTACCTTACCTACCTACTAATGCCAACTCCACTCGAGACTCCTCTCTCGAGTGTTATAGACATGGAGTGCACGTCGACTTGTTAGTTAACGTGAAAAAGAGTTCTAAAAGACTAGTGGGTCCAACATGAACTAAGGTGAGAATAGGCTAAAAGAATATTATTATGGTAGATGGGATTAGAAAAGAACAATCATTCAAAGATAAAAGATAAAAAATTGCTCTCTGGTCCCGTACGGGATGGTTGCCACAGCCACATTGAAAGCATCAAGGTCAAGGATGGTAACTATATTGCTAGGTAGGTTATTCCACAATACAACTGAGTGTAGAAAGGATGAAAATTTGTGGCAATCCGAGATGGCCTGACTTGTCTGAAACTATGCGGGTGCATCAGTCTAGAAAATCTAGATTGTATTTGAATGTTACATGGGCGACTGATGGTAACAAGATGATAGTAGATTTTATAAAAAGTTACAAGATGGGAATCCAATCTTCTATGTTCAAGGGAGCGCCAACCCAGTCTTCCTTGCATTTCTGTAACATAAGAGAGAGGTTAGAAATCACTTGTTACCCATCGAAGTGCACGGCGTTGAACCATTTCTATTGTGCGTGCTTTTGCTTGGGTGTATGGATGGCAGATAGTAAATGCATATTCCACCTGTGGACGGACAAGAGTTTTGTATGCTAATGTTTATTACGGTTACGTTGGTTGTTGTGATTCTTTCGTTTTATGAAGCCAAGGGTTTTACAAGTTCAGCATAGCAAAAGTTCCTTCTAGGGCGCACCTATATAAATATAAAGTAATCATCTAGTAAAATTTTGAATGCAATGTCTGTTTTAAATATTGATCATCAGTGTGTGGAACCCCAGGATTGGACGCAATGACAAGACCATTATATCTTATTGGCAAATATTCGCTTTATATTTTTTCTGTTTAACATTCTAATGAAGTGATGCAACGCGTTAACAGTCTAGGACCCCGAAATAATGATTTGGGTCATGAATAAAACGACCTTAGCTTATGTAAGGGAGACAATTCAATTTGAAGGGAATTGCGGTCTTGACCAATATACAACGCAGGATACGTTTCTAAAAGTCGTTAAGTACATGTATAAAGTTTTATAATTAAAGAAGTTTACCTCCGGTATCCCGTTACAAACGCTTTCAATTTTGAATGGGAAAAAGTAGTCAAAACAACTTATTCTTATGTGTTTCAATAAAGTTTAATCAATCACTAAGTTTCAAAGTTTCTAAGGAAAAAGTAATACCTTTTATGATATCTAAAAGGTTTCTCTTCTTTTGTTGTCGTACGATCTGGGGGTCAGTGCCTATTTTAATTATCTCATAATTATACCGTCGCTTTTTATGTTATAGAATTAATGGTAGAAGGAACGAATAAATTTATCGGCCTATAAATACAAAATACATATATTGCTTTTCATAGATTTTAATCAGGGGTAGGACACTTTAACTCAACATGAAAAAGAAAGCGTGTTTTAAACCAACAGTATTAACAATAAATGATGAAACTTAGTTTATTGTGTGCAAAAACTTAACGTGACAAACTATATTTTTCTTTTTTCAGGCCCCCAGTGAAGCGGTAAACCCATTTATTTTCCTCGTCTTTGGCGTGATAGGGGTCGAGGAGCATCCTCCTATCAGCCTTACAATGAAACGTGTATAAATTACAATTAAGAATAAACAAATTATTTGTCATGATAATTTACAATAGCCCATCGTTTAAAGTAAGTGTACATCCGTACTTCTGCACACAAGTTATTTTACAAATCGGCATTTGAACAATGGTATAACAATTAATTTTCAATAAAAAAGATACTTATCTTATATCATTCTAATTGTAGGAAAATAATAAATGTAATCAATACGAAACAAATAATTCGCTGTAATATCGTTGACTTGTCCGAAAGCTGAAAGTTGACAAGGATGAAAAACGAAATATAACTGTATCTGTATTGAAACTTTTGGAGTTGCGTCCCTTCATCAGCAAAAACGTATTCATAAGTGATATATTATATCATTCACATTAGACATGTTTAAGAAAGTCTGCGACAATCTTATCCTAAACGTGATAAACTTCATTTTTAACGCAGACAATTTATGTGCTTTTATCAATCCGGCAAAAACAGATAATAGAAGAATTATTCAAGTTAAATTTTGATAGAAGAGAATGCGTTTTTACAAACAAAACGTACCCAAATGTACCCTTGTTTTCTCAATCCCTTATTTTTTATGTAAAAAGGCTATACATTCTATTTTAAGCTTTTCATTATTTAATCGAGAGCCAAAACAAGACAAGTATAGTTCTTTGCTCTTCGCTCGCTCTTGATTTTCTAAAAAAAACGCTCTTCGCTCGCTCTTGATTATCTCAAAACAAGAAATATCTTTAAAAATGATGGTCGGCGAATTGTAATAAGGAAAGAAGTTTATGAATTTTTCATCTAACATTCATCTTTCATCTAACATTTTTCAAATTGCAAAACTAAACACCGCACTTTAACAATTTAAATGGTTCTCTTTAAATTTTTTGCAAAAGTTTCGTATGGTTGCAATTTTGTTTCGTTTATCCTTAGACGAATAATTACAGCAGTAGTTTGATGAAGATTCATGAAGCGGTTCATGAGAAGAGGTCATTAAACGTGTTAATATTTTTAGCTAAATTGGTCCCTATCCCCATTTGTAACAAAATAGCAGGAGACCTTACGATATTGTTACACATCGAGTTTGATAAAAAATCCATTACATTTTAGTGGTTAATGCGAAGAAAGGCATATCTACTTTTAGCTATAGTGGTCCGTAATAGGGCCCAAGTTCCTATATAAATAAATTTGGAAGAGGACCTTATAATGATGCTCCAGACCAAGTATGACAAAGATCCATCAAGCTGTTCATGAGACGCTGTATAAAGACATTTCTAGTTTTAGCTCTAGCAGCCCCTAAAAGGGGTTAAATGTCCCAGCTGAACAAAATTGGCTGCGGGCCTAATTAAGATGCTACAAATCAAGTTTGATTAGAAATACATGAGAAAAATCAATTAAAGGATTTTTTTATTTATTATTTTTATTTATTTCTAAAATAGGCCAACTGATCCCGCTTTAACAAATGCATATTCGCTATTCATGAATCTTTGGACAATGACGTCACACCTATAAAAAAGTGAAGGTCAAGCAAAACATACAACTGTAATTATTTCAATATTTCTGTTTCATAAGCAAAGTTTGTCCGTAGTCATATCACATAGATAAACTGTATGTAGCGTACCTTCATTTCAGTGTAATGAGATTCAGTCATTATATAGCATATATATAATAAAACAGATTTCAACTGAGTTCAATATTTGCATACCATACTAAAGAAAAATATTCATATATGATAAATCAGTTAAATAATTTATAACAAATATATCAAAGCAAACAAGTACTCATTTTAATATGCAATCTGAATAAGCCATAAAAGCAAGAAACCTTTTCATATACAGACGACAATTGTAACAAGGAAAATCTTTTAAAAAGCACTTCTCTACATAAAAGACTCTTATCACACCCTTATTCATGTGATACGCAGACCGTATTCAGCTCTTTCTTTAATTTAATATATGTTGGTATTTGAACAGGTTTTTATCATATTTATTAAACTTACTTATCATTTTGAGATATATCAATATTCTTGCTAAATATACTGAGCCAAAGTTAGCTTTAAAACTGTGAACAGCGTCGTTTAGGATAAACGCTTTGTCTACATTTCACTCAGCGTAGCACAATCAACAGAGTGAAAGAAATTGACACTCTCGTCCAATCAGGCAGAGTGTTGCATAAATCTTCCATTTTGATAAATTATCTATAATGCGTTATCAAGTAGTTTGATTTGCAAACTGAAGTCACGTGGCATAGGTAACGAAAACGAATTTAGACGGCGTCGCCGAAAAAATAATTTTGATTTACGATCGCCGCCTCAATTTTTTCAGAAAAAAATCCGATGAACAACTATTCAGTTTGGTGTGTCCTTGGCATTGAATTAATTAAACACAAAAAATGATTTATCGCAAATTAATATTGAACAACGTTCCATAATTAAAGCTCGTTTGCCTCGGTATTTACTGACGTTTTCCTACCACCACTAGCGGTTCAAAGTAAAACAAGATTGTCCATTAATTAAATATAGCTTAAGGCAATTTAAATACCAGCGTTATTGGAGAGGTCTATCTATAGTGTTGGCTTTCAAACTAGGAGAATTCAGACTAATCTACTAATTTAACGGCGTTAGATTTCACTTTCTAGCGCAAATTATGGTGAGCCAGTCTAAAATGGTACAATGCGCTTGCGCACAAGTAAGTTTTAAAATCATCTAAGACGAAATTGACTGTTCGTTTAAAATAAAGAAATATGGTGTAATACTATTGTTATGAATGTTGGAAATGGTTCAGTTATTAAAAAAACAAATATAGAGATATATATTAACTATTCTTTGTTCTCAGTATTCAAAGATTGCATATGAATTGAGTCACGTTAAAATGTATTTCGTTCAATTAAATGAACGTATTGTTTAATTCCCCATTCGGAAGATCTTCTGAAATAAGAAGAGTTCTTCTGAGCTTCTGCGTCTTCCACCTAATTGTCGGACAAGTTAATCACGTGATCAAAACAAGGTGGCAATTCGACATATATACCTTACAAACTGAGTTATAAACTAGAACAAATAAAATGTTTGGAATTTATTTTTCAAACAGCACATTAACAATAAAAATCTCTTAAAAATACATTTAAAAAAAGAATGATACGTTTTCTGTTCCGGCAGACGTCTGTTCGATTGGTATTTTCTTCTAAGCTTTTCTAAAGCTTCTCGGAAGATTTTCTCTTGGGCCCAAACGAACGGGGTAGTTGACAAACAAGCCTGTCAGGTGAGGTTCTCGCATAAATGGTAAGATGCTAATTTGGCAGCTTTCACCAGGGCCAAGTTCAGTCTACAATTATTGCAGTGGTAGCTTTTGAACATTTTTAAATGAAATTCAGTATTAACTAGGAAGTGCTTGGGCCCCTAATAGGTCACAGTGACCTGAAGCAGGGAAACTCGTCTATAGCACAACCTATCATATAACCAGCTTACATTTGTTATCTATGTGTCTGATATAACTTTAAAAGGAGCAACACTGGACCTCTCCTAGGTTTCTTTTTTAAAAGAAGCCTACTTGTTGAAAACATGGTTTATAGGTTCCCGCGCTAAATTTCGGACACGGACGTAAATTTACGGAAGGTAACGATCAAAGCTAAAGGATTATCAACTGTTCACATAAAGCTTATCAGCAGTAGCGTTCAGTACAGAAAGTTCGATATGGCCTACCTGAGGGACAGTGTGGAATGAAAAACCGAGGTATTGGAAAACAGCTGTCTTACACAGACAGACATGAAAGATAATTTTTCTTGCCTATTACGTTCGAAATAGATGGTGACAAATAGATTTTGGTATTTCCTGGCATTATTTTTTATAGTTTATGACGGCATACGTAAAAGTGCCAATACTATGTGACGTCACCTCATAAGTGCACGCTATTTTAGACAAGGTTTTGTACTAGGGAAAGACAGGAATATCTATCCCTGGCGCGTGCTCAGGCAAATGTAAACATTTCCCGACAGGAAGGCAGAAAAAAGCCATTCTGCAGGTCGGCATCATGACGGACAGAGCCGTCCTGCAGCCACACACTTGGATGCGCGATTTTCGAGGGCAAGGTGCATCTGATATCCCATTACAATATGATGATGAACCTTTACAACCAGAGCAACCTAACATCGAGCAAAGACGGAAGAAGCTCTAACCTCTTAGGGGAAGTCATACCAAAACATTTCTTTTATATTGGCCTAGATCTGACAATATTCTGAAGTGGTTTATGCTTAGTTTAAACATATTTTATTGCTTATAATACATGTATTTATATCATAACAGCAACATATTGATATTAACAATCAATTGAATAATAGCAGTAGGGTCGGGCCACAAGTTCTGCCAAAATTAGTAAACGGCCCTTCCCTTGAAAATTAACTATTACATAGAATTAATTACTTTTAGTAAATAAACGATTATAACATGTATTACAAAGAATTGTGAATATTACTTTTAGAAAACACCTTTATTTACTCTGCACTCCGATGCCCGACCTCCGTCATACAATTCTAACAGGACATCGTACTTTCTGTAAGGCTATTGCAACTATTGGATGATGCGCCCTGTCCTTTTAGATGAAAACATTCTGTCTTTCGTTTTGAATCTGGTAATTCCCCAATTATGCCCAAAATGCAAGACGATAATACGATCCCGAATTTACTGGGGGCTAACGCGTGTAAAGCAGTGTTTCTCAAAGACAGCACGTGTATGTTCCTAAGTGAAAGCGGGTTAACATTTTGGCCTCCGACTGACTGGTGAGTATAATTAATATGAAATATACTTTATAGAGGTAGGAAGTTTCACATAGTTTTAAACTTAGAATAAAGAGTATGCCAATCATAGTCGTTTTTACGTGTTTCAACGTTTGAAATTATGGTCGTTTCATAAAATGATGCAATGTTCTGATAATCAAGACATAAATCTATAAATTTACACATCAGATGCAATTGTAATGCTATTGTTTTTCACTAATAAGATCGCAGTGATAGAAAGTATTCGTTTTTAAGAACCAAAACATAAATTATCATCAGTTAACGAATGGTTTAAAGCAGTTGCAATGTCTAGTTTAAGTAAAACACTGTATAAGTTTCTACATGAAATCGATAAAAGTGTGTGAGTGCGTGCGGGGGTGCGTGTGTGTGTGTGTGGGTTTCTAACAGAGTGTGTGTGCGTTTTTCACTGAAAACATTTTAATGATATGGACTGAAATTGTCGCGCGTCTGTTCTTTCCAAATTAGGACATTATTCAAGATATCATTATTATTAATCTTTTTTTTTTCTTTGCATTTAGTTTGTACATGCAACTATGCAAAAAGCATAAAACGCGTACTTTCGTGATATTAACTGCACCAAAACTTAAAGTAGAACAACAAATGGCGTTCATAGTATAGAAAAAAAGCATTTACCATCGTGTAACTGCTATTTGATCACCGTGACAAGTTCAAAAGTAAATAAGAAATATCTTTAGAAAAATTGGTCGTCGTGATGTAACTGAAGCACAAGTTATATATGGGCAGAAATCTGTATTTTAAATCTTTTAGCAATGTTGAAAGGGGCCTCTGTGAAGTTTCATATAAATGAGGACAGTAGTTCTGAAGAAGACTGTGTTTTGAAATTGTGGAGGGACACACGACGGACACCAAACAATCATAAAAGCTCACTTTGAGCCTTTGGTGCTTAAATGATGGTAACAGTAAGCAAACAATATTGAAATACGTTCTATACTTTATTTCTGGAATTGTTGGAAGCAACATGAACCCTTACCCTACTTCAGCTTATTATTAAATTTGTCTATCATTCAGAATATGTACAGCACTGTTTTCACCGGAAAGATTAATTTAAAATTTAGAGACTAAAATTTAACAGTATCGGGCATGTTGTTGCAGGTTAGTAATGATTTGCACTGGTTAGAAATTGTTGCTGTAATGCTTGGTAAGAGGTAATGACTGTATAAAACAAATAACCTTTTTGTAAAAACACAACTTAAGGAAAGGAAACTTTACAAAACAGAAATAACTTAACAAGAAAACTTAACAAAACAGAAATATGTCCGGATGAGCAGATGAATATTTGGTTACGCACACCTGTGCAAGTGGTACGCATACAACCCGATGGTGCTGTACTTATAGAGGTTATAGATGACGAACGCGTTGTCATTTCACTCAGTGTCACACATGACTCAGAGTGAAGCATTTTCAGCCTTTTCATCAATTAACGCCACTCTTACAAAATCTCTCATTATGGCTGAAAATACCGAGAATACCTTACCAAGCAATCCGATTGGTACATTATTCAGGCGGCATAAGGTCATACGAGGACATAAAATCGTGCTTAATACGGCACGCCGAAAAAAATACATATCCAACACCTGGTCAACATAGTCTTCACTTGAAGGAATGTAACGCTTTCAGTGAGGAACATACATAAAAACAAGAAATGTTATCTCGTGGCCACGAGATATAACTAAGAAAAAAATCAAAAAACGAATTTTGCTTATTCGTGGCCACGAAATATAAGTAAGAAAGAAAAAAAAGATTTCTGCTAATTCATGGCTACGAAATACAACTTAGAAAAAAAAGCAGAAGAAACTATTGCTAATTCTAGCCACGAAATATAAGTTAGAAAAAAAAGAATTTTTATAATTCTTGGCCACGAAATGTAAGTAAGAAAAAACTAAGTAACGTTTTATTTCATTTTTTTTTTTATTTTATTTTATTTTATCTATTTATTTTTTTTTGCTAATTCGTGGCCATGAGATTATTATAACTTAGAAAAAATAAACAACAAAAAACACGAGTTTTGCTAATTCATGGCCACGAAATATAAGTAAGAAAAAAACGAAAAACGATTTATGTAATTCGTGGCCACGAAATATAAGTAAAAAAAAAGAAAAACGACTTTTTCTTATTTGTGGCCACGAAATATAACTAAGAAATAAATCCTTTTTTTTTTCTTACTTTATTGTTATAATTTGTGACCACGAATTAAGAAATCGTTTCTTTTTTTTTCTTAGTTATATTTCGTGGCCACGAGTTAAGAATTTTTTTTTCTTAGTTATATCGCGTGGTCACGAGATAGCATTTTTTGTTTTCCACTTTCGTTTCTTAGTTATATCTCGTGACCACGAGATAAATTAAAATAAAAAAATCCGATGTTCCCTCCATGCTTCCGTGCAAAAAAACTGTTTAAATCATGTATTGCACTATTTAAATGACCTGTCAAAACATGTTTCTGGCGTTCATTTTAATCTTTTATAGGCGTGAACAGAATATAATAAAAGCCGGGAATATGTTTTTGCAAGTCAAATAATTTTTAATACTATGCCCTAACGATAACATGATGTTTACAAACATAATTGTAATAAACTGAAATGAAGCACAGGGATTTCAACATTTTTGTATTGACAATATATCTGGTCAGAATGTACAGGTACTAATAAACTTTGATAATGTGGCAGCTGACCTCAATACAATCGACACTGTTTATTTTCCAATACAGGTAAATCCAATAATTGCTTTACAATAGATCTATGACGGATTATTTTTGAACACCCCTGGACATATTGGACTCAACTGCCACATTATCAAAGCTTATTAGTATCGCACAGTAATAAGGCGCATTGAAATGTAAACAAACAAAACAATAGCATAAATTTAAGTCAATACACTACGTTTACGCTGTAGATAGTAATTCCTCGTTGGCCGAGCGGTATTGGTTTCCGCCTTATACTTTTTCGTCGGGAGTTCGATTCTGGACCCGTAAAAATATTTTGAAAACTGTATTTAATTTCTTCCTTAACAACACAAGTTTGTTAATCTAGTAATAACTGGTTCACTTAGTTATATATTATTATTATTATTATAATACCAGATTTCCAAAGCGCCCTTTTCATGATAAACACGTTCAAATGCGCTTTACATATACTGCAGCCACACAGGGCACGAATTCATCCTCTACTAGTACAGACACAGAGCGATCTGACCAGAGGGATAGAGTGAGATAAAGCCCTGTAGGACCACATTCGTAACAGATCGCATTTGTAACAGATTTTGGACGTATGCGATCGCATTCGTAACAGGTAAAATGTGTTACCAATATGTTTGTCCAACATGGGGTTTGACATGAGAAGCACATATGTATCATGTTGAGTTTCATACTGCAAATTTTCAATCAGCTGGTTGTCATCGCAACATCATTAAATAACCGCCATAAGAACCATCACAAGTTAGCGTCGTCGTCATCATCGACGTCAATAACGTCATAAAATTATTTGAGCCGCACCATGAGAAAATGGGCCTTCGGGAATCTACCTGAATATGAGAGTTTTCTGACCCTAATTCAGATGCATAAATGCACCGATCAGCCTAAATAATGACTTTTCGGAAATTTACGAAAATATCCGAATGCCAATTTTCCCGTGACGTGGCTCAATTTTTATTATCATTTCTGCATCCACTGCCACTACTACTATTAGATGATTACAACTTCAGCTACTTCTACTGTTACCTCGACTAGCTGAAATGTAGACCCACATGCTCAGGTCACTTGTTCGAACTCGGTAGCGACATACATTTGTAGCTATCTTCCGCTATCCGGAGCTGTTTTAAGTTGGGTGACAAACAGGAAGTTGCTATGTCCTGGGACAAATTATACACAACTTGTCATGGACGGGGTCGTTAGCCTGAAGTCTAGGAGGGCCCGACCTTGTGCATGATGCGAACTAATGTCTATGAGATTTAAAGCCCACCGAGCCCTCTTGTAAGGAAATAGGCCTTTATTCATTATAACCCCGCCGTGAAATAGCGGTGTTTGTGCGTTCGTGCAGTTTTATATAGGTTTTTGTCCTTGGTAGAACTTGCCCATGCATGCTCAGATTTTCAAATTATTTGGGTCAAATAATCAGTATGGATAGGAGGTTTGTTGCGATCATGATCCATGTTGCTACATCCAAGATCAAGGTCACAACTTTGTACTTAGATTTGTTTTGCTATTTTGTTGTAATATATACGTTTGTGTCCGGATCATAACTCGCTTAAGTCAGATTTCCAAATACTTTGGTACAAATTACCGCCATTTATTGACAATCTGTAGTGATCATATTACACCTATTACTGCAAACGTCTCAAATTTTGGCACCCTGTAGAATGGTTTTGATGAATATTATGTTGTACAACGGACCAGTCAAAGATAATGATGATGATGATGATGATGATGATGATGATGATAAAAATGTCAATAATTTTAAAATCAGTACAACAGTATCTTAATGTTAGTAACAGACAACTTCCCAGCTTGAAACAGCACCGATAGGCGAAAATCGCAACAGATACGAGTAGTTTTTACCAGGTCTCGAACGTGTGTCCCTCAACACTCTAGCCGATGGTTCTTCCCATTAATTTCAATTGAAATCATATCCTGGCTCATATATGAGTTTACACTCATACGTTCGTTTACGGATATGGTAAAACGCACTGATACACGTAAAGTCTTAACTGGGTGGATGAGAGACACAATATCTCTGGAAATTCATGGCCCTGACTGGGAATTCAACCCGCTCCGCCGGTTTCGCAATCTGTTAAACTATCCACTGCACCACCCTCACTGATGGAGTTACTCGTGCCGCTCCTATAGAGATACAAAATAAGAATGTTTCCATACGAAAGCACCAAGCCTGGCAAGAAAACTCTCTTCGATAATATAATCCAATAAAGTTCACTCCAGGGTTATAAATGGGACATATTTCATTTGATGTATCCATTGTCGTCAGTATAAGTATCTTTTTTTGTTTAAAACAATGCGAATTGACAAAGATAAACAAATTGAAAACGAAAAACCTATCTTGCAGCGAAGCCGACGACATCAGGATCAGAACAATAGCCATGAGCAGCTTCAAATAGTCAAGCTAGTCACTATTTAAAAGTATACATAAATGTATATATACCCGGTGTTCTACGGAAACAAGCTTTTACAAGACTTTCTATTTTAGTTGAGACTGCCTTGATCTTGATTCTGGTGCATTTTATTTGTTGTTGAAACGATACTACCAGCGATTTGCCGATTATAAAAGTTGAACAGGAATTGCATGTGGTGTGCATCTTCCCCTTTAATCATACATATTCATATATTCATGCATTTAGTAATTTATATATAAAAAATGAAATCTTAAAAACCAAACCTATATGGGAAATTTATTAGTGACACGTACATGTAGTACCATGCTGCTATGAACAGACCAGTCATGATAACGGTATTCTTGCCAAGTTTAATTGCCAGATAACAAAGCAGTTCCAAGATATCAGCCTGACCGGAAATATCTTTCTAATCAGCAAGAGGGTCGTGGTCCACTATCGCTCACATGAGTAATACTACACTATACATGTTATTAAATCTGCGGTTTTTGCCATTTCAGGGACCATAACTCTAAGATAAATAGAGTGATGTGGCTACTCTTCGAGGAAAAAAGCAAGATCTTAATGATATATAATTTCAATGCAAGTTTGGTCAAAATCAAATAATAAATGTGATCTATGTCATGTTCACAATGCTAAAGTCAGCAAATGTTGTCATTTTAGGGGCCATAACTCCAGGACAAATGGTGATATAACTTGTATACAAGTTCGGTCAAAATGAAATAATAAATATGGTCTCTATTGTGTCCATAACTCCGAGACAAATGACGTGATATAGCTGTTTCCAAAGGAAGTGAGATCCTTTATAAGTTTGATAAAAATCAAATAATAAATGTAGTCTCCATTGTGTTGACAAGGATAAAATCATCATTTTTTGCCAATTCAGGGACCGTAACTCCAAGTCAAATGGTGCAATACGGTTGTTTTTGAAAGGAACCGAGATCTTATAGATATATAAGTGTGCAAGTTTAGTCAAAATAAACAAAGAAGAGATCACAGAGTGATCTTGGCGCCCACCATTGAGCCATTTTTGAATGTTCTAAATTTCAAGACTAGCTCAAGGTCAAAATCCAGGTCAAATTTCATTTAGGTACACAACACTCTGCATGTGGTCCATGTATGTGGTCCAAGTTGAAAGCTGTAGCTTGAGAAATGTGAAAGTAAGTCACTAGGTCAAGATCAAGGTCAACTCATGTCAAGGTTCATCTTGCCACTCAAAACTATACATATGGTCCAAATTTGAATGTTGTAGGTTATGGACAAGAAGATTTTAAAAGTTTTTCCCTATATAAGTCTGTATGAACCATGTGACCTCCGGGGAGGGGCCATATTTGACCCTAAGGGGATAATTTGGACAACCTTGATAGAGAACCACTAGATGATGCTACATTACAAATATCAAAACCCAAGGCTTTGTGTTTTGGACAAGAAGATTTTCAAAGTTTTTCCCTATATAAGTGTTGTAAACCATGTGACCCTAGGGCGGTTCCATATCTGACCCTAGGGGAATAATTTGAACAATCTTAGTAGAGGACCACTAGATGGTGTCACACCCCAGGGAAATAATTTGAACAATCTTCGTCGTAGAGGACCACTAAATGATGCTACATACCAAATATCAAAGTCCTAGGCCCTGTGGTTTTGGACAAGAAGATTTTCAAATGTTTTCCCTATATAAATCTATGTAAATTATAAAAATAAACAAAGGGCCATATCTCACTCAAAAATTGTTGAACCAGTCTGATTTTCAGGGGCACACAACTAGGGTACAAAATGTACCAATACATCATTCTGACAAAGTTTGGTCAAAATCCTCTCCCCCCTCCACCCCACGTAGTTTCTGAGGAGATGCGATAACGAGAAATTGTTAACGGACGGCAGGACGACGGACCACGGACGCAGAGTGATTTGAATAGCCCACCATCTGATGGAGCTAACACTGTGGTCTCTATAGCGTTCATAACGCTAAAATCAGTAATTATTTCCGTCTCTGGGGCCATAACTCCAAGACGAATAAGGTGATATGGCTAATTTTGAAAGGAACCGAGATATCATAGATATATACAATTCTGTGCATGTTTGGTCAAAATCAAATATTAAATGTTGTCTCTCTCTTATTCACAAGAAAAATGTGAACGGACGGACGGCCGGACGACGGACGACGTACAAAGGATGATCACAATTGCTTACCTAGTCACTTCGTACAAGTGAGCTTTAACATGTTACAAATGTGTTTCAGATGTAAAATTGCACTTTTTTGTTCATTTTTCCGATTGAAAATGACATGTGACAAATGTGATCAGATCTCACATCAAAAATCGGCATCGATCACATTTGTCTCAAAAAGCGTTACAAATGTGCTTGATTTCTGTAACATATGCGATCTCATTTGTAACACTTGTTACTTATGCAATCGCATTTGTAATACCTGTTACAAATGCGATCTGTTACGAATGTGGTCCTACAAAGCCCCCAGAACAGAAAGAGAGAATTTATCAAATACAGACGTGTCATTTTTAACACGTAATCATGTTTAAATACGCTTCATCTTTAATATGAACTAATGTTTTTGAGGCTTTCGTAAATAAATTAGACATCAGGGAAACATAAACTTATACAAAATATAGATAAATAAATTAAATGCAAAATAAAAAATGACGAATGCAAGGCTTAAACCATCAACCCTATCACTACAAAATGATTATAACCTACTGCGTCATCAAGCCATCTATAGATCTTACTTCCAATATATTTTGTTTTAAAAGGGATTGCTAGTACTGATTGTTTATTTGCATGTTGCTAAAAATAAAAACGCCATAATACTGTGCGGTACTTATAAATCATTTGCCTCAACGTTAACGTGATGTTTTCAAGCATGACTATAAATAGATTAAAATGGAACATGGGCAATTCAACATTTCTCTAATATGTTAAAATCTAAACATTTCTAATTTTGAAAAAT
This sequence comes from Mercenaria mercenaria, assembly GCF_021730395.1. Lineage (NCBI taxonomy): Eukaryota > Metazoa > Mollusca > Bivalvia > Venerida > Veneridae > Mercenaria > Mercenaria mercenaria. The sequence continues at coordinate 22,435,000 of NC_069364.1, read as the reverse complement.
AATTACAAATTAGTTCAGAGGCAAATCATACTGTTCATGTTCAACAGATCATTTGTCGTGTGGGTTCGAAACTCTGCATCGACATTTAATTTTTATTTCATTTTTGTATAACAAATATTAGATTCCTTCATGTGTTCTGTGACAACACGACAGAGAAATATTTAAAGCCGATATGGCAGATGAGAAATGTTTAGCAGCATATCAAAGATGATATTAATTAGATGCATGCATTTAAGCGAATAGTGAACAGAATATTATGTTATATAAGACAAGCATTAAGAATTGTTATTTTATCAGTTTAAATGTCATAAAAATGGATTCATCCTCGCGTTTCGGCGGAAATCGCGTTATAATTGGGGATTAGTCCTGTGTATATTACAGCTATTTATCAATACCGTCCTTTTACGCATGCGCAGAAAATGAAAAAAACTGATTTACCAATATCAAAAATGTCTATGTACATAGCAAACACGCTCAATTTTAAACTATGTTGTATTATGGATTTTTCAATTGCACATTCAAGCCACAGGTCAGACAAACACAGAGTCAGAACTTTTTAGTGCAATGGATATTCGTGATTTCTGTTACCAGTTTACAAAATATAAACATACGAAGTACAGTATGATATGAAAAATAATTGGAGATTGTTAAGACTTACTGAAAATGCAAGGATGATTAGTATCTGTATATATAAACAAACGCGTACCTCATTTACTGCAACAAGAAACTTGAAACTCATGGTGATTGGACAAGGAGCGATACATGTAAGGTAGATTTTAATATTGTAGAGAATATACATTTGAATTGAAATATGTAGTCATGTGATACTGTAAATTCATATACATTGCATAAATTTTATCTTTGTGCTGGGGTACGCAGAAAAGTTTTCGTGTACTTTTGCATTCTATACGTAGGTCGTGACGGCACTTCTTTCCGTCTTACCTCTGTTCTAGGGACTGATAACCTGATAACCCAAAGTTTGTAAACTTCTTGAAATTCTGTATTATCAAAATTATATTGTTTAATTGCATGAATATGAGCATCCTAAATATTTGCAAGTTCAGCTTGTGGACTGTTTACACGAAACAGGAAGTGACTACTTAGTCATCCAAAATGTATAAAAGTATGCAACAGTTTTATTATCGGCGCATCTCCTTACAAACCATACTGGCTGCGTAGCGATAAGAGGTTATTTTTATCGGTGCGTTGGCCGTAGCAAAGTGTCGACAAGTGTCATACTTAGCTTCGTTTGGTACTCGAGTAGGCAAATAGGCTCGTCTTTTGACTTTCTTCTCACAGAACCACTCGATTAACAGGCCGTCATTGGAAATCTTCGCTTGACATCGGACAACTGCCATTTTTAAGGTATATATAGGATTTACTTAAATATGTAAAGGTATTTTGATCAAATCAAAACAAGTCTTGATCGTAAAGCACTTTAACTAGCACGTATTGTGCTATTTAATGACCTGTCAAAACATGTTCCCGGCTTTCACGTTAATCTTATTTAGGCTCGAACAGAATATAATGAAAGCCGGGTCCATTTTATGACAGGTCAAATAAATTGGACAATAAAAGTGGATAAACAGCTTCAATTTAATATAGGTATAGTGGACGCAACTTGACCCTGAGGTTTGACCTTTGTATTATAATACATAAGGAGGTACAACCTATTATTGAAAAGAAGTGTACGTAAAACGCAAAACGCTTCATCTCTTTGCATTCATAAACTTAAAATAGATGTAGATAAAGGCCTCAACAGACGGTAGGTTTTTGTTGTACAACACCAATTAAATGTAAGATGTACATCCAAATATTATCATGTGTACGATGCTTTTCCTTGATTTCGTAAATCTTAATTCTTGACTTACAGAGTAGGACATGTTCTATTTCGTAAGTTTTGCCTTACGTACCACCCATGTTGACAAGCAACAAAATGGTAAATTATTAGTTGATAATGAGACAAGCGAATGAAATTCCAGACATAATTGCCCAAAAAATAAATACAAATCTGAAAATAAAATGGTTTCCAATGCATAATGGACAAAAGATGACACTGAAAAGTTAAAATAATTTGAGCCGCGCCATAAGAAAACCAACATAGTGCGTTTGCGACCAGCATCCGCACAGTCAGTCTGGTCCATGCTATTCGCTAACGGCTTCTCTATTTGCAGTAGGCTTTGAAAGCGAACATCATGGATCCTGGCCAGACTGCGCGGATGTGCAGGCTGGTCTGGATCCATGCTGGTGGCAAAGCCACAATGTTGGTTTTCTCATGGCGTGGCTCATTTGTGTCACCCCTAATCAAATTCATGGGACATAGAAAATCCGATTTTTTCTAAATAAGACTATAGACTCGGGAGTTTAGAAGTTATCTTATATAATTAATGGTAACATTCTTTTCAGTACCTGGTGTTCTATGTATACTAGGAAAATCTCTGTGATTTATATGGGAGTGGAATCATATGAAGTTATGACGTCTACAACATCACAATTTATGTGATAGAATTGGAGGTCCACTAAAGTCTGAGCAGGTCTACTAGATTTTAGCAGTTGGTGGACCTGCTGGCAACTGCTGAAAAAAGTTACGGTCGAGGCCTGGATTTAGGTAAAAATAATTAAAGCTGAGTTTAATGGTATAAAAATGAATTTTGAGACGAGTATTTCGATTGGTTGATTCTGTACAGATTTGAAATTGGCAAATGACAGGGTAGCTTTGTGAGACATGTCTCTGATTGTAGTTTTATAATGCTGGATTTAGGTGTAGTGTTTTCATGGCATTTATTTGAGATCAAAATATTAACTTATTATAACTGAGTTAAAACAAAAAGTAGGAAATGTGCTGTTCTATTTTAACCCACCTGAACCAATTAGTTCGAGGTGAGCTACTGCTATAGATTGATGGTCCCTGGTCCTGCATCCATCATCTGTCATCTTGCATCTACATACTTGCTGATGGCAGTTACTTGCAGGGAACAGATAGTGGTATAGAATCCTGGAACATCGATTTAGTTAACTTCTGCTGTTACCTAACTGAAATACTGTGGAAAAAGTGGCTCTTAACCAAACCCAAAACAAACTAAGAGACGTAATGGATCTTTACAAAACTTGTTGTGTATTGTCGTTGTTTTGACCTCTCTCGAGGTTTGTTCAAATGGTTCTACTTGATCCCTTTTAAAGGCCATCAGAATTTTAAGCTGAAAACACTTCCAAGGACCTCTTCTTTGGTCTGTAGCATCTTCACTTAGACCAGTTCAATTGAAGGAATAGAGCAAGAAGGTCAAAATTGCATAATAGTAAAGAAGGCATTGACTGCTTTCTGGCACTAACTCCTTGACTTGTAGTTCCAGGCTCATGGGCCTCCATGGAGAAGTGGTTATGGTTGTTGGCTTCAAAACTATTGCCCATCTTCATTGTGGGCACCAAATTCTGCATATGATGTAGAATGTTTTTTCATGAGATAAACTAATATCAGTGATTCTACCCAGGTTTTGCTCATGACGAAACAATGCCTGGAGCACCACATGTAGGGTCTTCCTCCACTGTCAGAATCTAGAGAGTCAAAATATGACTTACCGGGTACAATTTTGTCTGTGTGATGTTGTAATAAATAGAATTTGCTATCCAACAGACTTACAGCTGGAATGATGCATTGAGGGGCATCTAGAGTCTTATTTCATGTCAAAAGCAGGAAAACGGCCATATGACCTATAATTGTGTCAATGTGAAGTTAAACCAATAAAAACAAACAAATAGAACCACTTGATGGATCTTTACCAAACTATGTTTGTAGTGTCTATGTGTCTACCTCAAATGTTTGTTCAAATGAGACCACTTGACCTCTTTTAGGGGCCTCCATTTCTGAAAATTGAAAATTTTTGGAGAACTTCTTATTAACCAAGTTACATCGACTGCTTATCGCCAGACAGCCCATTTGTTTCAAAAAGAAATGTTTTTAATTTATTAAAGTAAGATTTTAAAAAAAAAATTGGTTAAATTTTAATTCTTAGTTATGTAATTGGCTTTCATGAAATATGCATGTGTGTAAGTGTGTTTTAATTTTTGCATAAAAGGTAGTTCCAACCATACCTGGTAAAAAGCAATGTGGTAATAAGAAAAATCAACAAAAAGTTTGTTTTAAGTTTTACACAGTGATATTTATTTTGAGTACCTGTCTGAGTAAAATATTGTATCTTTAAAACATTTAATTTCAGACAATACTTCTTGATTTCTGCTTATGAGAGAAGATTTTTAGTAAAAAAAAAACAACGCTGTTTTGTAGACAGTCAAGAAAGGCATATGCTGTTCATGATCTGCGTAGACATTTTTTAACAATTGATTCAAAAAGAGGTCATGATTATTAATCCTTAATAGTATTTATTAGACTATATAGTAATACATATTTGGAAAATTATTTTTAGGTATCGCATATATGATGAAGAGGTGGTCAGTCAGAATAGTGATGGAAATTCAATAGATCATATAGATGTGTTAAATGCTCCTAGAGCAAATGGTGTTTCATCTCCAACCAGCTCCTCCCCACAAGAAAGCAACAGTTCCAGGTAACCTGTATGCAACATATTGGTCTACTACACTTAAGCATGGCCTCTGTGGCTGAGTAGGTCAGGTCACTGAACTTGAATCAGACTTACGGAAGGTCGGTGGTTCTACCCAATTGCCCACTCGTGATGAAATAATGCATGTAGAGGCACATTAAGGTCTTTCTCCATCATCAAAGCTGGAAAGTCACCATATGACCTATAATTGTGTCTGTGCAACATTAAACCAAACAAAAAAAAAAACAGGAACAAAAATATCAATATAACAAATATATGTGTGGGTATTTGTTTGTCAACATCATTATATCCCAGAAAACTAAGTTTAGGGAGGTATTTTGGAGTCATGGATTGTCGGTCTTGTAGTGAAGCAGTCTATTTCAGGTAGTTTATGGAGCGAGCTACTTCCACATTTTTAATGGGACTCCAATGAAACATAATACACATGTATATATTTATATTATATTCCTCATGAAGTGTAGATGTACATGACATTTTATTCTGGGATGTATGAAGGTGGGAGTCACCTAAGTCCCACTCCTCCCTCAAGTTGGTTTAGCAAAATCCATAATTTCTAGGAGATTCCTATGAAACTTCATATATATGATCACTGCAACATGTGTGTCAAAGCAGTTTCATGTCCGCTCTGTAACTCTTGAACCTCTTGAATGATCTGAAGAAACTTGACACAAATGTTTATGACATTGAGACAACGTGCAAAGCGAATGTTTTGGGTGGCTCACTTCAAGGTCAAGGTCACTTTTAGGGGTCAAAGGTCATATGACTTTGTTTCATGTCCGCTCTATAACTCTTGACTTGCTTGAAGGATTTTTAAGAAACTTGGCACAAATGTTCACCTGTTCAAGACGTTGTGCCGAGCGCATGTTTTCGATGGCTCGCTTCAAGGTCAAGGTCACACTTAGGGGTCAGTGCAATTTCGTATCCGCTCTGTAACTCTTGAACACCTTGAAGGATTTCGAAGAAAATTAGCACAAATGTTCACCACATCGAGACGACATGCAGAGTGCATGTTTCAGATGAGTCGCTTTAAGGTCAATCTGGTCACACTTAGGTCATACATTCTGGCTTATATTGCACCGCATTGCGGTGCTTTTTTTTCCGATTGTTAGGATCGTACCAGTTTGATTCAGTGGGGAAAAATATGTTGTAAGTTAAGGTTTGTGGGAAAAGAAGGGATATTAAATGCACTTATTGAAAACGGAAACATGTAATATGTTTATGTAACAAAAACTGGTGTACTGCTACAATCGTTGTGGATAAGGTAGCTTTGATATATGCCAAAGGGCTTCAAGGATTACATCTGTTGACTTTTGGTTAAAACACCTAACTTCTGATGCCATTAGTGCATAATGAAAATAATGATAACAATAAGAAGAAGAGGAAGAAGGAGAAGAATGATAATAATTATGACAATAATAATGATATAAAGGAAACAAGACTTATGAAAAAGGTGCATGTCTCCTCATATTACTCCTACTAAAGGCTATGATGAATGGATAAGCTGTATCTTGCTATAGAACAAAGAAATATGTTGTGAGAAAGACAAGCATAAATGTTAAGCAATTCAGTGTTTGTGATGCTAGTTAATCTTTCAGGAAAACAGAAAAATGTAAAAAGCAAATATTAAAAATATTGTGTTCAACACACTGACGCTTGAATTCATATATAATGTTTGTTATATGTGTGTGTGTAGTAACACTAAAGCTTGGTAATACTTTTGAATTACAAAAATGTATAAAGAAATGAAGTTCAGAGGCCTTTGTTGAAGGATTGATTAAGTGCTGACTTCTGATTTATTGTCCCTTACCTCTGCGTTTAAGCCCCACTTGATTTGACATGTGAGGAATTTTGTAACTTTTCTTTCTTAAGTTTTGAAAAAATGTTTTATAAAAATTTTCGAACTAAGGCCTTTACATAAACAGAGAAATGCTATTGGTTTAAACATATTTTATTAACAAAATACATAGTTTACAAATTGTATACTATCTAACAAATTCAGAAATATGCTTAGGATAGGTTCGAAAGCCGATAGCTTATATAGACCTCATCAAGTAAAGAATGATATTTACGCAGGTCATATATTTGTAATTTGTCTGGCTTAAAATGTAATTTAGGGAGAGTGCCTGTAGATATAGTTTATGTATACTTAAGGATTTTGAAAAATCACTCCATCTTATGATGTATAAATGTATTTGATTTCATTTTGCAGTCCTACAAAGTCAAATGCACAGAAATCCAGCCAAAGTGCACAAGGCAGAAACACAGGGGCCAATGATATTCCAAGTCAAATTGCTGTAGGGACTTTAAATACTGACAGCGTTCAGCATCATCCATTGACAAATGAACAGTTAGCATTCCATAGTAGTTACCATTAGTCAGCATTATTGTATAAATGCAGGGTTCTGATTGGTTATGCAGAGTCATGTGACAGGAAGTTATGGCACAGAAGGAGATTAGTGGCTCAAAGTAGTGGGAAAACTTTTAGCAAATTTGGCATTTATATTTAGTCAGTGCTATGTTGTGTGAATAGATTTACTCCTCTGTCAGACTGAGGGTATAGTCTCATTTTTCATACACTTGCACATGGTATATTAGAGCCGTGCCATGAGAAAACCAACATAGTGGGTTTGCGACCAGCATGGATCCAGACCAGCTTGCACATCCAGGCAGTCTGGTCAGTATCCATGCTGTTCGCTTTCAAAGTCTATTGCAGTTAGAGAAACTGTTAGCAAACAGCATGGATCCTGACCAGACTGTGCGGATGCGCAGGCTGGTCTGGATCCATGCTGGTCACAAACCTACTATGTTGGTTTTCCCATGGCATGGCTCATTTCACTGTTGGCCTAAATGTTTGCAATCATATATTTCTGTATAACTAATGACGTTTTTGTCACTTTGGTATCAGCATCTTTACTAAATGGTTTGCCTTGAGCATAGTGCTTATTGATGTTTCATAGCAGATGTATCATTGTTTCTTGATTTACAATTCTGGGGAGGAAATGTGTATGTGGCACAGTAGCTCAATTGGTAGTCCAGCTCGTGACTTTGATTCCAGTCTTGTACTACGTCCAACCTGGCCAAGTCTGAAAATCTGCATAATCATAATTGATTCATAGCAGAACATAAATTTTAAACTCTTAAGAACATAAGAAACAAAGTAGAGCCTAATTTAATGTAGGTACTCTATTGATCTTGTGAACAGATAAATTATTTTAGCTTATTCTTCATAAAAATCTGTAGAAGAAACAGCTGTTAAATATATATATGAACATTCTGTGTTTAGCACAGTATAAATTCGTGCTCGATTTGTCCACAAGAGGTTATCTGGAGTGTTCATTAAGGAACTGGCAAGGGAAAATTGTAACGTTGCAGAGCTAGAGCTCTCTGCAAAAATGTTTTGTGTAAATGAATTTTATCAGTAAGTAATAGTTCCTGATAGAAATACACATTTAGTTGCACTAGTATACATGCACTTGGAATTTACCTTAGAGATTGTGCTTTCCAGTTAATGCTATCTGGGTCTCTGTGGATGGGCCTTTATGAGAGGTAATTAGAGTCATGGATTGGGACTACTCAGTAAGCATTGGAACAGTATAGTCTTTCTTCACATTTTACTCTCATATTTTACTTACTGTGACAGATACACATTTCTTCTGTGGGAATATCTAAAGAACTGATTTTGCTGTACTATTTTTAGACTGTACTATTTTTAGACTTAAAATGCATGTAATTCACTGAATATTGTCACTGCAGGCACTGCAAAAAGTTGTACACTATTTGTGTTTGAACAAAGAAACAGATAGTATATGTAGATAATATTTTTATAAAGTACATAGTTTAGATATTCTTCTTTTACATCATAGCACAAAATTTGAAATGAGTCACAAGTGATATACTGCTGTATTAAAATTAAACCTGATACGTTTTATACCAAGTGTACCCCAAGTCTACCCCGTAGCCTGTTCTAGCTTGAAACATGATTCAAAGAATTTAATGAGGTTAGAATTTTAAATAATGGAAAGAACTGACGAGTTTTTGTATAGAATTTAAGTTCCTAACTTCTGTCGTAAGTTATTAATTTACAGGTTAAAGCTGAAAATTTCTTGTTTAAAGAACACCTTTTTTCTGGAAATGCCAATCATGAAAATATGATGTTATGATAATTTTTAAATTTCATGCTGTGCCATACAGAAAAATGGTCACTTTTTCTCAGGATGGAAAGAGACAAAACTGCTTTATTTTAATTGACTTTTAATGGCTTAGGTACCGTAATGCCCCGTGTTGTACAAGTATTTAACTAGCTGATTCAGAATCATTCAGAGTATGATAGTGTACTTAATTTTCATTCAGTGGCCATCTGAATTGAAAAAAAAATAGTTTGTCTTCTAGGGTAGGAAAAGAGTTATATTCTCGTAAAAGTGTGCAATATAAAGATGAAATATGAATATAATCTAGGAAATTACACCACTTTCCATATCGATCTTTTTTTTCTTGCAGTTTAGGAATGATGTGTGTATTTTGTTGTTGGCAGTATTGCCAGTGCCAGTGCACCATATTGTTAATTTTGGTTTTGAGAGAAATTTATGAGGAGTAGACTATGTTACTAAAATCTTAAAGACACTGTTGCAGAAACAGGCTGAACATTTAGTGGGCTGAGCGCGAAACTATTGTAACTTTATATAAATAAAGAACAAGATACAGTAGTTTCGCGCTCAGCCCTCGATTTAAGTATGAAAACCAGTCTGATTAACAGTATATATTCTCCACCTGTGTATACCACATATTTGCTTCTCATGTGAAAGACCTTACTTCAGATGTTTTCATTGCAGTCACAAGTTTTCTTTTGTTTTTAATATAATTGTTTTAAATTTTTATTTATGTTATTCATATAAAGATATAATTCTTGGAATAGAAAACATGGTTACATTTATTTTACCAAAAATTCACTGATATAAAAACAGTGATTTCCTATTGAATTTTCATTCTGTTAATTGAGTTTTTGTAAATGTACATGTTTTCTTTGATGTCCCTAAGATAAGCACTCGGAGTGTAGTTCTCAAATTTAAAAAAAAGAACAGATTTCAGAATTGGTATATTGATGTATTTTTTCCTACATTGACTTGATTGCCTGAACTGAATGGTTTATTTTGCCTTGTGTCACTTTGGACCACAGTCTTCTGGCCTACCTTATATGCAACTGCATTTATATGAAGAAGAGATTTAGTTGTTTTTTTTTGCATATGTGCAATCCCATTGATTGTATAAATGACATGACTTAATGGCAAAATAGCCTTATTTACTTTCCTGTTAAGTTTGACCACAAACTCTCTGTAAAGAACACTTCTGTTATGCATCATTATGATTAAATTCTGTTGAAGTAATTGAGATTATTAATGAGTGCCACTGTGCTAAAACCAACATTAGGGCTTTGTGACCAGGATGGATGTGGATCAGTCAGCACATGTATTCTGTCTGATTTGGAGCCTTACTGCAAGTGCCGAAATTTATGAATGAACATTGTGGATGTGGGGATATATTGAACAGTATGGATGTGGACAGATACGGATTCTTGCAGGGTCCAAGCTGTAATGTTGGTGTTTGCATAGTGGCACTCTTTTATCGTTTATGTTTGATGTGTTTTTTTGATCACGGTAGATATGAGGAGTATCTGCTACATTACACCCTCAGAAGTTCTTTTCTATAATTTTCATAATTTTAGTATTACTTCTTAAAGAATAGGTAGAGATTTTGCACTAAGCCATTTGTTGGCATCAGCATTTAAATATTTAGCAATTTAAGATATTTTATAGGTTGCAAAGTTATTTTTCAACTTTATATAAGTATGAAAGTTGTTTGTGGACAAGAGTTTGGAGTTCGGTTTAACCTTTTGTTAAAAGTTAATTTCCTTTGTTTTTCTTTGGATACTTACAGAAACAATTTCCATATTTTCATGACATTGATAAACAGTATAAAGATGTGGTATTTCTTATGCCTGGATGAAAGATAAGTTGAGGCAGCCTATCTAACATCGTTAATTTTTCTCCATTTATTTATTGTTCTTTTGTGTTGTGACCTTTGAGACAAATTGTGGATTGTTTTTTTTACTTTGATGGATTCATTCATTAGGAATTACTTTTGTTCTTTTTGTTGTTATGGGTGTTTTCTACTGGCTGGTTAATTTTTGTAAATGAGGGTTTGTTTTATAGTGAGATATGTGGAAATGTATGAGCTTTGAGAAACAAGTCTGACTGCAGTCTTGATATTCTGTGATAAGTCTGCCTTGTCAGCTGATGAGGTAGAGAACAAGTGAATGAATTTAGGTCATGAGTTTAATCCCCAGGTCAGGGGAATGTACTCTGTGAGGATCTGACAGAAGACAAAACAGTTAAACCTGTGTTAGTGGTCACCTGAATTCAGCAGCCACTTGACGTTAGCACCCAGTCAGCTAGATTTCCAAGATGACATTTTACTCTGATTTTAACTTAACCATTAGCCAGATAAATTTCTAAAATGGACTGGTCCTTCATTTAATTTGTGCAGTACCACTTATTATTCCAAGGGGGTGTTCACTGAAAATTTAGTGACTGAATAGCAAACAGTGCAGACCATGATCAGACTGCACGGATGTGCACTTTTTGCAAATGCAGAAATACTTGCTGCCAGCAGGCTAAGGGTTAATACAGGTTTGACTGTATGCCTGGAGTTGACTCATGTTTGGAAGTTGTCATCTACTTATGGAGAACAAGAATGTTCTTGAAAACAATTTGGGAACACTGATTAAAGATATTCAGTGTGCATCTTTCATTAAGATATTTTGATTTTAGACACGTAAAATGTAGAAAATCCTCAGCAAAATTAACCCTTACGCTGTTAAATTTCTATTCACTTTGGACAGTACCATTAACTGTTAAAAAGGAGTGCATACCAAAAAAGATACTGACTGAATGGCATTTAGTGCAGATCATGATCAGACTGCATGGATGTGCAGGCTGATTATGATCTACACTGGTCGCATAGGCAGAATCAATCCTCACCAAATGAATTAAGCTTGATTAAATGTATGATCTGTGTTTAATAGTTAAATTTACAGTTGAATGTCGTTTATAACAATCACTAAAATTTTATTTAAGAAAAGAACTTCCAGTTACTTAGTGGTACATGTAGTGCATACTTATACTGTGTTTAGCATTTATGTAATAGATGTGTACTTTTTTTATTAAACTAACACATGGTACTGTTTATACATGCAAACATGATAATTTTATGTTAACATAGATATTATAAAGTAGTTGTTCATATTTTCAAATATTAATTTGGGTTGGATATGTTTTTAAGTTCATTTACTGCTATTACTAAACTGAAATAAGGTGGGTAAGCCATCATAGCTTTCTGTCCTTTTTCTCAATATTATTATGAAATTGCATCATTAATATACATGCAGTAAAGTACATTTAAACTAAATGAAAAACTATTCAAAAATGGCTTTGAATTCCATTAAATATGACTTACTATTCAACACATTTTAATACTGTGTCTTGGGCATTGGTGTGAAGTTTATGAGACATTCTTTTAGCATTATCACCAACAGTTATGAGAATTTTCTTGATAGTTTTAAATTTATCGATTTCTTGTCAACATTAAACAGTAGTTATATTCTCTTTTAAGATTGGATAATTGAGCCGTGCCATGAGAAAACCAACATAATGGGTTTGCGACCAGCATGGATCCAGACCAGCCTGCGCATCCGCGCAGTCTGGTCAGGATCCATGCTGTTCGCTAATAGTTTCTCCAATTCCAATAGGCTTTAAAAGCGAACAGCATGGAGCCTGACCAGACTGCGCGGATGCGCAGGCTGGTCTGGATCCATGCTGGTCGCATACCCACTATGTTGGTTTTCTCATGGCACGGCTCAATTGATGTTTTTGTAAAAAAAAAACATTTTGACAAACACAGTGCACAGCATATTAACATGTTAAAACTGCATGTCTCTAGATTTATGTCATGTTTATTAGATTAAAAAAGCCTTTCTTTAGTAAGTAATTGCAATGGAAAGAAATTTTAAAGCTGTTTCATGTGTTTTAGGAACATTTTATCTACAGTAACACATTCTTAGTTAAAGCTCTCAAATGTGTCTGTCTTAAGGTAGTTCTGCACGGCGTTTGGATCTATTTTTTTTCTACAGTATAGAATTTGATAAAATTCTGATTTTTCAAAACTTCAGAATGTACATAGAAAATTCAGCAATAAATAAGGTATGATTGTGTTCTTTATTTTTTGCTGGACTGATTTTATGTTTTTACATATTCGGACTCTATGGGAAAATCACAACTTTCGTAACATTCTCGCGAATATAAATTCTCCTACAAAATAGATTTTTATGAAACTTCTCATGGTTGTAAATAAACATATGGTCCATAATAAGGTTAAATAAAATGTATAGGTCCTTGTACTTAGTTTTGAGATATTTGACCATAATTAAAGTGAAATGCACATTTCAAGCTACTGTTAAGACATTGTTTTGAATTATTTAACTTGTCATATGTTTTAATATCATAATCTTAACTGTAGAAAGATAGTAACAGTGCCATTGTAATGAATTTACTTTCAGGTTGCCATTAATTCATAAAATGATTTTCATTACGGTATGCTGAATCCAGACTTTTTTCTATGTTTTCTGGAAAAAATGATGTGACACCATCACTTCTGGTTTATAAAATGTGCAGAACTACCTTAATATTAGATTGAATATCAAATAAAAGCAATCTGGCAGTACTTTGAATCATATATATTGAAAGATCTATAACTAATATCAATTGCTATTGTTTTAAAAAAATTGAAATTTTGATGTTCGTCTGTAGGCATGTTGCTTTAACTTTAATCTTAGAAAATTTGCTCATTATGGGTGTTATAGAATAGTAATGTAAATATTTGTGGGTAGTACCAAATGGCATAGCTATATAAATATGCTTGTACCTATTTTATTTATATAATTTTGTAATAAATATGGTAATGATGAAAGATGAAAATGATAGACATGTTACATTTTGATGTTTTATCCTACAATTACCCCAGTATTTTGAACACTGTGAACTTGTGGTCTTAAGTTTGTTACAGTATATATTTCAAGCTCTGAATATGTTCAGGTATAATTTCTGCATTTAAGAACGTTAGAGCATATACTTCTGGATTTATGTATGTTCTAGTAAAATTTCTGGATTTAAGTATGTTATTTTATATATGGATTTAAGTAGATTTAAGTATGTTCTTTACAATTTCTGGATTTAAGTATGTTACAGTATAGTTTCTAGATTTAAGTATGTTACAGTATAGTTTCTGGATTTAAGTATGTTATTTTATAATGGCTGAATTTAAGTATGTTACAGTATAGTTTCTGGATTTAAGTATGTTACAGTATAGTTTCTGGATTTAAGTATGTTCTTTATAGTTCCTGGATTTAAGTATGTTTAAGTATAATTTCTGGATTTAAGTATGTTAATTTATATATTTCTACATCAAACTTTGCCATGTTTGCTAGCTTGTCCAGTTAATTCGGTAAGTATAACACAATATTATGAATTAAGAGATCATGAGTTCTATCCCCTGGCAAGGCGCATGTTCTCTGTGATAAGATGACGGAAAGAATGTGTATGAAGTCAGTTGTCCGAAATCTGCAATTCATGTGGGAAAGCTGAGAACAAGTTATTACTGGTGCAGAATCCCAGTAACACTGGTTAGGTTAACTTGGCTAATCATTGTTACATAACCAAATTACAGGTACTGTTGAAAAATGGCATTAAACGCCATCAAAATGATATTTTCTTGATGGATAACTGAAAACAAAAATATTCCATTGCTATTCACTTGCCAATTACAAGCAGATGCTGCAGTGAATAATAGCAATAAGGCATGTTTATACTATTTGCCTATATTTCTGTTGTGGAATGTGCTTTACATGTAAGAAGACACTGAACAAAAATGGCTCCTATAAATAGACTTTGACGACAGTAGCAGTTATTTTTTTGCCTAATAGACATTTAGGTTTAAGATGTAAGTTCTGTTGTAACATTTTAAATTATTAGTGTTGAACTAATTTCCATTGAATTAATTGTTCATATTCTAACAATTTGAGATCGAGACGGGTGCCTCCATGGTCGAGCGGTTAAGGTTGCTGACTTCAAATCACTTGCCCCCTCATTGATGTGTGTTCGAGTCTCACTCGAGGCGTTGAATTCTTCATGTGAGGAGGCTATCCAGCTGGCTTATGGAAAGTCGGTGGTTCTACCCAGGTGCTCGCTCGTGATGAAATAATGCACGGAGGGGCAGCTGTGGTCTTCCTCCACCATCACAGCTGGAAGTCACCATATGACCTATAATTGTGTCGGTGCGACGTTAAACCCAACAAAATAAATAAATAAATTGAGGTCGAGAAATTAATGTTCCAGTGAAATACGTAGTTGTTATGGACTAAACAACAACACTTATGCCCACGAAATTCATAAATTTTACAGTAATTTCACGCAGTTCAGTACTGCAAAATGTAATACAATTGAAGCTAAAACTGCATTTTCATTTATCAGTTTATTTATAAAACATCTTATCTTTTGTAACTTGGGAAATTGTTCATCTTGGACAACCATCTTCTTTCTTTTGGGTTTTCAGTTGAAATGAATTAAACACCTTTTGCTGACGTATGCCATAATGTTGTGCAATGTAATATAAACAATGTAGCAATGTAACATAATATAATATGAACACTGTAAAGTTATGAATGGATGCATGAATTATGTGTCTTCCATTCAATAGAGAGGATGATATTTTTGTGGAATCAATTAAGTTATTTTGTTTCTTTTTCCATATTTTACTTGATGTTGATAATGTACATGTATAGTGTTATCTAATGTTAAGAATATATATTGTCCAACTCTGAGGGAAATAAAAGATCTACTCATAAAAGACTTGCATGCTTATTTGTTTCCTAGTTGATTGCAAACTGTCCAATTTTCCCTGTCAGATTAAGAAAGAAAGTCTTTGCAAACTATCCATCTCTCTTAGTAAGCTCAAGAAAGAAATTCTTTGTAAAGTATTCAATTGTCCCTGTTAGGTCAAAAAAGAAAGTTTTGAAAAGTATCTATCCCACCCTGTAAGCTCAAGAAAGAAGACCTTTGCAAATTATCTATATTTTCCAGTAAGTTCAAGAAATTAAGTCTTTGCAAAGTATCCATCTCTTCCCGTTAGCTCAAGAAAGGAAATCTTTGCAAACTCTATCTTTTCCAGTAAGCTCAAGAAAGAGAAGTATCCAACTTTCTCAGTTAGCTCAAGAAAGAAAGTCCTTGCAAAATATCCAACTCTTCCTGTTGGCTCAAGATAGAACTTAACAAAACTATCTCTTTCAGAACGCTCAAGAAAGGTCTTCAAAGTATCCAACTCTCCCAGTAAGCCAAAGAAAGTCTTTGCAAGGTATCCACTCTCCTTGTAAACTCGAGGAAGAAACTCTGCAAAGTTTTGTCTAAGAAGTGGAGTCTAGAGTGGTAGCTTGGAGCTTTCTTCACAATCGACCAGAAAAAAATTCTTCTAAACTAAACCGATGCATAACAGGATTTGTCTCCCTTTGACCGGGAAAAGCAAAAGCACTCTGCACAGTCAAATGACCCTGAAAGTATATATACGCATCAAGGCAATACATGACCAAGTTCGATTTTGCAATTTACGGTGAACAGATAGAAGGTCATACACTGTTATATTGCCCACAGACTTGTAAACGTATTCCAATCGCTGATATCTACAGACATGATTTTTTATTGAATGATCATCTTTGGAGAAATATTAAAACCTTAATCCAGTGAAACCTATTCGAAAGGGTTATAGGTCAAGGAGAAATAAATCTTTTTTTGTGTCTCAGCTTTGTAGTTGTCAGGGTGAAATGGAGTTTTTGCATCTGCAGACTGCGTTGAACGTTAAATTGTAACATACTATAATATATGAAATTAAAGGCCTCGCGTGATAAATGAAGAAAACTGAATGAGCGGGTACAGGTGTAATGAAGTATTTCGACCCCCATAGAATAATGACTCCCCGGTCATTATTCTATAGAAAAAGTGACCCCCCGGTCATAGTATTATGACCTCCAGATCATAGTACTATGACTCCCCCACGTGAAGTAAACTGAACCTCACGAAGAATATTGACTCCCATAAAAAAACGACCCCCGGTCATTTGGTCAAATTTAGTGATAACTCATGTATCTAAGGCCTAATTGCTGCATTTTATGCCCCCACTCGGGGGAGGGGGGGGGGCATATAGATTTGCCTTTGTCCGTCCGTCCGTCCTTTCGTTTGACCATTAGCCCCAGATACCATCACTTGATACAAAAATCAGAGCATTCCGCAACGGGAAAAGGGATTCTATTTCTAGACGCTGTATCTTGGTGTATACATTTTTTTCAGGAAAATAACAATTCACAATATGTTCACAAAACACACCAGTGTCAATAATCCCTGCAAACTTCGGTATGAAGTAATTCTTCAGAAGAAAACTGCACAAGAAACTGCTAGCATAGAACTTAGTATTAATAGAAGTTGCAATACTTAGCAGTGGCAGTAAAGTACGGTAGCGGCAACAATAGAAAGTAGTAGTAGTAGTAGTAGTAGTGGCAGTGGTAGTGGCAGTTGCAGTAGCAGCAGCAGCAGAGGAATAAGTGACAGCAACAACAGCAGCAGGAGAAGAGGTAGATGTACAAGACGTATTAGTGGAAGCAGGTATAGTAGTATCAGTAGTAGCAGTTGTAGTAGTAGTAGTAGAAGTAGTAGTAGTAGTAGTAGAAGAAGAAGAAGAAGTACATGTAGTAATAGCAATAGAAGTAGCGGCACCAGTAGTAGTAGTACAATCAAAATGTTAACTATTGGCAATGGAGGGTATTAGAGTTGTAGATCTAGTAAAATTGTCCGTTAGGTTTGGTGGGGATCACTTTTGAATAGATATTATCGTCGAAAGTCTTTTTAGGAGCCGGTGTTTTACACGGAAAGAGTAACTTTTTTAAATAGAATAATGTCCGGGAATCGATATTGTATGAGAGTTCGAATGTAGTAATTTCGGTAGTGAGTATTTTACATGGAAGGAGACAATTTTTCTATAGAATAATAACCGGGGTCGTTATTCTATAAGATTCGAAGGGAGTCATCTTTAGGGAGTCAGTATTTTACTTGGAGGGGTCAGTTTTTCTATAGAATAATGACCGGGGGGTCGTTATTCTATAGAGTTTTCAAAGGGAGTCAGTTTTTTATAAGGGGAGTCAATATTTTACAGGAAAGGAGTCACATTTTCTATAGAATAATGACCGGGGGGTCGTTATTCTATGGGGGTCGAAATACTTCATTACACCGGCATGCCGCTGGTACTTCGAGTTTTCATGGATGGTTTGCGGATGGGATGGGGCGGGTACTTATTCTTGTTACATGTTACATTCAAAAAGGAACTCTGTGATAAAAAGAGCTCTAAGCTCACCGGTTCCTGTAATAGATGCAGTATAGTACTTTCAACATTTCTATTACAATCAGTGGAACTGTGCAAGCAAAACCAACGAGGATTTGATCGTTACTTTATCTACGCTGGAGTTACTGAAGTCACATATCAATATTTTAACCAGTTTTAGACATTTTAACTGCAAAAGCAGCAGTTTAGAATTCGCACATCGATGAAGGGCAAGTGATTCAAAGAAAGCGACCATTACCACTCGACCATTTAACCCCTGTCGTCCTGTTTCAAAGTCTCCTGTTACTAAGTCTTTTACATAATGTATGTAAATATGCACATGTTGAAGCCTTGGAATATCTTTGCAGAATTCTTTTTCCCCGTGTCACAGAAAAAAATCAAATTATTGGTTTCTTTAGAAAATACCTTTAGAAAATTTAATATTTAATATACTACAGTCTTTAAACTTAATTGGTCAATGGCAATATAAATGACTTTTACAAAAATGCCATTTTGTACAGAATGATACATTCGAACGAAATTGATTGCATCCAAGGAATAAACCCTTTGTCCAGAAATTTGTCTAAATCCGTCGTATTCTAATACTTGTCTCTATTAAAGCACGCTTGCGATAGAATGACGTCACGTCAACATGCGATGAGAACAAAGTTTTTGTTGCGACCAAGAAAGAGCGCTACTTTATTTTAACGGTATGTTAGGTATTTCTCAATAAATACATATGTCTTTATGTTGTTGTTTTTTTTCTTAATAACGGGAGATATAATTACAAAATTCTACAAAAATCAATAAAGCATACATATTTAATAGGGATCTAGCTTTATGTAAAGGGAGCGTTCCCTAAATTTATTAGTTTCTTTCGGGATATATGAAAAGTAAAAACGTAATAAGGAAGTGTGATCTTTTTTTTTACAGTTAAAATCTTTTTCATACTCTTTGAGCTTGAAGAACATTAGTTTCTAAGACATTTAAGATCTGCAAAAGCACAGGTCACTGCACTCGTTTTTATTTCATAGAGTATTTGCTTCTTTATTTACTCTGCTGTGTGTTCGAAACCACTCTAAGAACTCGTGCATGTGAACAAGCCATTCAGCTGATCGGTGGGTCTTTAATACCATAAGTGGTGATGTTTTGAGGGTAACGGGGGTCTTCCTCCGTCACGGAAAGATTGAAAATCGCCATATTACGTCTACATAATGGGTTGCTCGGTGGTCTAGTTGAAACACGATTACCTATCAATGCAGAGGTCCGATGTCAAAACTACGGTCCAGGCACTGGATATTTTGTACTTTTCTTCCCAGGAAAGTTTTGTATGTATTGGTGCATCTTAAAGTACCAGGCTGTCTAGGCTAACTTAGATCTCTCTCTCTCTATCTCTCTCTCTCTCTCCCTCTCTCTCTCTCTCTCTGTGTGTGTGCGTGTGTATGTATGTGTTTCGCTCTATCTGCATGTCAGATTGCCTTGTTTTTTTGTACTGTTAGAGCCCTGAGTGGCTGATTTTGTATGCCAAACACTTTTTACTGTTTTATTATGAAAAGTATGATATTGAAATCTGGTACAGTCCATAAAATAAACAAACGTGTTTGTAGACATGGACGGATCCAGACGGAAGGGGAAGAAGCATTTTATAGAAAAATTCCGATGGCAAAATACAATACAAATCCGTAGCCCTGACCAACCTATAAACCGGGCAATTCTATAAGTACATCCTCAAGGCTGACCCATTTAAACGAGCTGTATGATGACGATGATGATGATGATGATAACAACAACAACAACAACAATATCAACAGTTGTGTAAATGTGATGTTAAAGAATACGTTTTCCTTGCTATTTTGCAGTGATAAATAAAAAAGAATAATTTAAAATGAAACTAGTACATTGAAACACATCATATTTATTCATGAAGTCAAGTGTTTGATATACAAAACTAACAAATGATAGCTTATCTGCTCGAAAATAACTGCGCAGAGAGCATACTATTCATGGAATGTGGGGTGGAAAAACCCTGAATAGCTTTAATGACTTGGGATACCAGTTATGTTGTCAGATATAAAAATAGACTGTGCGAACTATTTATAGTAATTTTAGCGTTTGTAACCAGTTCGTAATATGTTCTATATATGGAACTTGTTTGTCATTATTGTTAATTTTTGCATGTGAAACGGTGTACCGTCAATTAAATCTATCATATTTAAATGCATATTTTGTCCTTTTTGCAATTATACTGTTTTTTATGTTTTTGCAATATTCCGAAAGACTTATATGTTTGTACTTGATATCAACAGTGTTGCATTTAATAGTACAATACATGCATATACAGCGGGTCGAATGTAAAGTGTTGCTGTGGGAGATCACAATATCTCACCATGAGCGATCAAAGTATGTTTTATTCCCTAACAGATTTTACCTGTTCTGGCTTGATTTAAAATTGTGCAAATAAAGACATATCTCCTTTAAAATATATACATTCATCATCTCTCTGTTTGTATTGTTTACACTGTGCATATTAAAAGAAAAGATGTTTCAATTTCCATGAATTACACATACATTTTTGTCCTTTTTCATGGTCCTAGCACTGTCACGGTAGAATTCTTCAGTCTGTTAAATAACATTAGATACATATTATTTTATGTGCATAACATTGCTTAATTATGAACCAGCTTACACTTTTCAGTGATATCCAGACTCCTTATCACCAGACCTGAACCCAGGACATTCCCATCAATGTTTACCCATTGCGAAAAATTGTCATAAAGTCATCCCCACAACAACATAACATGCATAAAGTGAAGATAAATCTATCTATGAGCGTTAAAATTGGATGAATTTCTTAACTAGCAAGTAATGGAATGATATTTAGGTAAATATTACACAATGCCTGCTGACTGTTACAATTTACTCACTGACACTCCCATTGTGCTTACTGGTAAAGTAATCATGCATGCTGGCACCTTTAACACACTTGTTGACAATGATACCACGCTTGTTGACAATGATACCATGCTTGCTGACAATGATGCCATGCGTGCTGGAAGTTACAACTTCTTTGCTACTTAGACCCTGATGTCTATATCATAATTTCATTTGGCAAAATGACACAGGGTGGCGAATCACGTGATCGTTGTACGTCATATTGCTATTCCGCAAAGAATAAATTATCAACAAAAGTCGTCGATTCAAATCTTCGAATCAATGTAAGTTTTTTATTTCTCAATCAATTTTTATGGAATATATTGCATGCGAAGGAGAAAACAGTATTCTATCTCCCATGTTAATGGTTTCCTTCTAGACCGTCGATAAATATACAAACACCCTGGAAAACCTTTTCTGCTCGGCCCGATCGCATTGGCTTATCCACCAAGAAAATGTTATTTTTGACATGTATTTTATACAAATCCTGTTCCAGTGGTCATGTATTCGCAAAGAAAACTTCCAAAGTTTTCTATTTACACGAATGAAACATAATTAATACGAAATCAGAGTATCAGTGAAAGGGAAAACGTGTATTTTGTGAATATGCTAATCCACAAAGAAAACAATTTTACGCTAATCCACCGAGTCATTTTTTCAGGAGCATGGTCGATCCAGAAACGGGTGTTTTAACTAACCTCTGTGGAACTTGTGGAACAAATTTTAAGTACAAAAGAAATCTATATACCCATGAGAAAGAGCATGCTGGTACTTTGCCGTTCCATTGTTGTTGAAAGTCATTCGCTTCTCGCCAAAGTCTACGACGACACAGGTAATAAGCATGTTTACACTAGTACAATTCGCAGACATAATTAGTGATCGATCTGTTTGGCAACTATTGGTATGCTTTGTTGCTACTGTCCTTAAGTTGTAAACTACGAATCCGGGCTATATCTTATACAGTTATAATTTGAATTTTATATAACTTTACTGAAAAAAAATGTTACAAGCCCCTAAATTTTTCAAAGTTTAACCCCTAAGTACATGGATGATGGATGACTATTGTGTCTATGGAACCCATGATTACAATACTTATTACGAGACAGTTTTCGCCAGAGCCATACTTTTACGTGCACAGAAACAGAGTTATAACACAATCCGCAACATTTCCTATATAAACAAGCGCGTCCAACTGCCCGTCCGTGTTTTTTTTATTTTTTATTTTTTTATGACGTTACAATGAAATGATGCAATGCGTTAAACATAGTTCGGATACTTTAAAAGATTTTGTCGTGTTAAAGTCGAAATAATAAACATGTTTCTATATTTTATCGGCGATTAATATATGGGCGGTCGTTTGGGTGCGAGTAATTAAATCACTCGTACTACGCACTCGTAATTCAATTAATACGCATCCAAAGTCCCGCCCGTATATTATTCACCTGATAAAATATAGAGACATATTTTTATTTCCTAAGTATATTTCATTCCTATCAAGGTCCGAGGCCCATCCTGCATGCTGGATGGTGTGGTATTTTTCAGCACTAGCGGACGTGTAGATCTACATGTATAAAATATTGATATATTTATGTGTAAGCTATATATCGGACACGGAATATTGTTATTTAACTCTATATAATAGGTTTGAATCCCCCATGAGACTTGACATTTGATTAAGTCAGCGCGGTGCTGTACATCGTATGCTCTCAGGCTTTATAAAGTTATATAAAATTCGATTTATAACTGTATAAGATATAGCCCGGATTCGTAGTTTACAAACTGAAGGACAGTAGCAACAAAGCATACCAATAGTTGCCAAACAGATCGATCACTAATTATGTCTGCGAATTATACTAGTGTAAACATGCTTATTACCTGTGTCGTCGTAGACTTTGGCGAGAAGTGAATGACTTTCCACAACAATGGAACGGCAAAGTACCAGCATGCTCTTTCTCAAGGGTATATAGATTTCTTTTGTACTTAAAATTTGTTCCACAAGTTCCACAGAGGTTAGCTAAATCACCCGTTTCTGGATCGACCATGCTCCTGAAAAAATGACTCGGTGGATTAGCGTAAAATTGTTTTCTTTGTGGATTAGCATATTCACAATATACACGTTTTCCCTTTCACTTATACTCTGATTTCGTATTAAATATGTTTCATTCGTGTAAATAGAAAACTTTGGAAGTTTTCTTTGCGAATACATGACCACTGGAACAGGATTTGTACAAAATACATGTCAAAAATAACATTTTCTTGGTGGATAAGCCAATGCGATCGGGCCGAGTAGAAAAGGTTTTCCAGGGTGTTTGTATATTTATCGACGGTCTAGAAGGAAACCATTAACACGGAAGATAGAATATTGTTTTCTCCTTCGCATGCAACATATTTCATAGAAATTGATTGAGAAATAAAAAACTTACATTGATTTGAAGATTTGAATCGACGACTTTTGTTGATAAATTCTTCTTTGCGGAATAGCGATATGACGTACAACGATCACGTGATTCGCCACCCTGTGACAGTGCCGTGTACCGTATTGGAATATTTCAACATGCCGGGACTGTATATAAGCAACATTGCACAGTTACAATGCTCACAGAAGAAAATACACGATGTGACCACACAATATGAAAGATGCAATCAGCCACTAAGCAAGTTGAAAGTAAGCATAATGCAAAGTGCAACATTGCACGTCACGTTTTGATACCAGGGGGGCGCAAGTTTGTAGTTTTCACGAAAGGTAATGGGAATATCCGGATTTCAATTAGCTCTTGGCTAAGTGTCAAAACAGTCATCACTGACTCAAGTTCATATTCTACATGCTCAAAATGACAGTTTGACACATTATTAGAATCTGCAAAATTCTGTCCTTAACAGCCAGTTTAATTTGTGAAATCTCAGGAATTTCAAACTGTAAGTCTTCCATTTATATAACACGTCACTTGTAAATAAACGCAACATTAAAAATAAACAAGCAAATTCGATGAATTGGTATCCCCGCCGAAAGGGCTTGAGGTGAGGAATGGCAAAAAAATATTTCTGGCAAAAAGTTAAGGATGTTACCAAGAAGCAAATAATTTCGTCAAAAATGCTTTTTTTTGTGGGGGGTGACCGGGTGAGGGTGCAAAATTTCACCTGTTGATTATAAATATTGATGGAAAATTAAAAAAAAAAAAAAAAAACTGGGTGGGTGATGGGAACGTATGATCGGGGTGGTGGGCAAGACCGAGTGGAGAGTGAGGTGGGGGAATGGTACAACTCTGCATGCTAATAAATATTCATGGAAGGTTTGAAAATAAAATAAATAAAAAGGAATGATTTTTTTTTTGGGGGGGGGGGGGGGGGGGGGGGGGGGGGGGGAGGGTGTGTGACCAAGGCAAGGTGGTGACCAGGTGTGGGTACAAAACTTCACATGTTTATACTAAATGTTCATGGAAAAGAATGAAAGAAGTTTAATGAAACTCTACCAATGGGTTCCAATGGGTTGGTTTGTTATGTACAAATCTGTAGATTTTTAAACAAAGGGCAATAACTCTAAGGAAAATTGACCAATTGAAAAAAAAAAATGAACGGCATCATCGAAGTATGTTGGCTCATATTTATTTCAAGTTTCATGAAATTCTACCAGCTTGTTGAAATGGCTGCAGATGTAGATTTTTCATTAAATCAAGGGCAATAACTCTAAGGAAAATTGACCAATCCGATAAAAAATTTGACGGGCATCATCGCAGTATGCTGGTGTATGTTTATGTCAAGTTTTATGAAATTCTACCTGATAGTTACTGAGAAATGGCTGCGGACGGACATTTTTGGGCATTTTTCATTAATCAAATCAAGGGCAATAACTCTAAGGGAAATTGACAAATCTAAAAAAAAAACTTGACGGGCATCATCGCAGTATGTCGGTTCATGTTTATTTCAAGTTTCATGAAATTCTACCTGCTAATTACTGAGAAATGGCTGCGGACGGACGGACTGACGGACGGACGGACAACGCCATTTCAATACCCCCTCCCGATTCCATCGGCGGGGGATAATAAAGTTAAGACAAATGGCGATTTGCAAAAAGGGGAAGTAACTATTGTTAGATCTATATACATATTCGAATATCCTTGATAATCTTTCCGGCAAATAATAATTCAAAGTACGGGAAAACACGACCACTTGAACATAGCGCCCCCTGTTATCAAAATGTGACATATACTTTTGAAATGACATTATGCTTACTCCTATTTTGCCTAGTGCCTGATTACATTTTCCTTACTGGTTGATCACTTCGTGAATTTTGTTCCTGGATGCATTACAGATTAACCAGTAAAACCATAACATGTTGAAATATTCCAATACCGTACACGGCACTGTCATTTTGCCAAATGAAATTATGATATAGACATCAGGGTCTAAGCAGCAAAGAAGTTGTAACTTCAAGCACGCATGGTATCATTGTCAGCAAGCATGGTATCATTGCCAACAAGCGTGGTATCATTGTCAACAAGCGTGTTAAAGGTGCCAGCATGCATGATTACTATACCAGTAAGCGCAATGGGAGTGTCAGTGAGTAAATTGTAACAGTCAGCAGGCATTGTGTAATATTTACCTAAATATCATTCCATAGTAAGTAATTAATGATTTTTATCAACATAAAGGCCCGAGTAGGGTTTAGATACGTTAAAATGGAGATAAAAAGTGAAGGTCTTTCAAAATATTACTCTAATCAGCCAACTGGTGCCTTCAATAACTTTTTTGTTCTTAGATCTATATATAGCCAACGATTGATGCCGATTAAAGCCAGAACATAGCTCTCTGGACTGGCCATATTGAAATTAATAAAACAATGCAAACAAAGTTACACTTACAAAGTTTACAGAAAATTCTTGACCAAAAAACGTCATTTTCTGCCATTTTGACTCGCACAGCAACAGCTGCTCACATAAAGGCTCCCATAACAACACTTTACGTTCGACCCCCTGATATAGATAGCAAGTAATATGATTTTTTGAACCTCTAAATGCCAGTTTGCCTATTAAAAAGTCATTTGTAACCTGTACAATACTAATATTACCTACTGTTTAAAGCTATATATTAATCACTATCATAATAATATTAATGTGTGAATGCACATATTTCTAGCCAGATACGGTTTGCTATTTGCAATGCCTTCAAGCCATTCTGTATTTTTACGCCAGTTTTTTCTTGGATGTTCTAAATGATTTGCTTGAAGTGTTTCTGTACTTTCTTTCTTTGTTGCAGCTTTCTTCGTTAATTTCGAGTGTTTCTGTACTTTCTTTATTTGTTCAAAGAACTAAAAATACATTTTTTTATATAGCTCTTTGATTTGTTGCAGCTTTCTTCGTTAATTTCGAGTGTTTCTGTACTTTCTTTATTTGTTCAAATAACTAAAAATACATTTTTTTTATATCTCTTTGATTTGTTGCAGCTTTCTTCGTTAATTTCGAGTGTTCAAATAACTAAAAATACATTTTTTTTATAGCTCTTTGATTTGTTGCAGCTTTCTTCGTTAATTTCGAGTGTTCAAATAACTAAAAATACATTTTTTTTATAGCTCTTTGATTTGTTGCAGCTTTCTTCGTTAATTTCGAGTGTTTCTGTACTTTCTTTATTTGTTGCAGCTTCTCTTGGAAAAAACATAGTTATATTACTTATTTATCTCAATAAAGATAACATCATAAAGTTTAAAAAGTAAATTTCCAAAATGATGATGTGCTAAAAAGGAATGTGCAAAAATACAATTGTTGTAAGTAAAGCAGTGTGCATCATACTGTCAGATATCCATTTTCTATAGTGTTCCATAGATCTGCACATTTCCTATTGAGCTAATTAAGTGGATGCGTTTTCTCACAATATGCATTTTTAAAAATGGCTCCTTGTCATACACATCAATAAAATGCATTTTTGAAGGATTTCATCAATGTAAAAGAATGTACTATTGATCATTTTGCTGTCTTTTTAAACAGCGTATACATAATTGTATACTATAAATAGTTTCTAATGGTTTTCCACATTAGATCATACCACAATCGTAGTTAAGTGCTAGAAGAAACCATGGATCGTTATCCTGGAATATCAAATGGAAGACCAAAGAATCCTGATTATTCCATGGCAACGGAAAGACTGGCAACATTCAAAGACGTAGCAACATTCAAAGACTGGTCAACAAATGGGATCTCTATTGAAGAATTATCGAGTGCGGGATTTTATGCTACAGGTACTTAATAAGTTTGTTGTAAAATTACGGACATATTTTGCTGACATAACAAGTTTGGACATGATCACGTCGCTACATTTATCATGTAAACCAATTCTATTTGTCTAACAAGGATCAAACAAGAAATGAGTTTGTTTTTTTTTTTTTTTTTTTTTGTTATTTATGTAGGCAGATACTAGAATTTTTCAAATTGGGGATGGGACACATATTTATTGACCTTCTATTGAAATATTTGCAGTAAACGGAGCGCATCGAAGTGAAAACAATAACTTATTCAACAGGTGATCTATAACTTATTACCATTATCGACCACTAAATTGTCTACTATATGGATTCATTTAATATGTATTGCATAAACTTTCAAATTAAACCAACTAGTGAGGTTGGGTGTATAGGTTAGTTAAACTATGATTTTTTAAAAGTTATGTAGAGTCAGAGACCATTTCTGTTCATATTGTGTGTACTGAATTGTTCAGGAGAAGAATGGGGATCACTTTGTTTGGAAA
Organism: Mercenaria mercenaria; assembly: GCF_021730395.1. Taxonomy (NCBI): domain Eukaryota; kingdom Metazoa; phylum Mollusca; class Bivalvia; order Venerida; family Veneridae; genus Mercenaria; species Mercenaria mercenaria. The sequence goes on along the minus strand of NC_069364.1, from coordinate 22,407,290 downwards.
TATATATTTTGCCTTCTATTACATGTACTTCAACAATCTCACTGCTTTACCAAACATGATTTCTTAGAATATTGCACCATTTTGACAATATCTTGAATGGTTTTTGACCTAGTGCGTACAGCACGAGCATACTATACAAGTAAATGTAGGTATATATAGCGGAAATAAAGAAAAACTGTAAAAGCTAGAGTATGTCAGAAGTTTAAGTCCCTACTTGATGCATTATATTGATGTGTGGGTAAATGTATCCATGCCTTTATTTTCTAAGGATGAACAGTTTTGGCCTTGACAATCGCAAAGAAAATAGAGACAATATGTAACTCACTCGAAATCTCGACTGACTATAAAATACAATAAATAAAATGCACATGACACTAATGCTCTTCCGCATACGAAGACATCTAGTTACCTTACTCTATTTTACCTGTTACATTGATAGTATGAATAGAAAACGACAACAAAAACGCTATCGATTATTATTATGTCTTTATCAGTGTTTATTGGTAACTGAGGGCTTACTTCATGGTAAATCTGGGTTTTCTTTATAGGCAATACGATTCAAAAGTAGTACAACAATTTTGTCACGGATTAGTGTTTCACTACCTTATTCCCCTTTTCTCAATAATAAAGTAAAAATGTTAGCATTGCAAATACCGTGCGTGAGTAGTGACCCCCCTGATATTATCGATTAATGTTGCATTTATTTGTGATATTTGACCATGATACCCGATAATTGTGGTGTAACTTTCAGAACGCTATATCACTTCCCACGAAATAATCACATTCTTTAACTAACGCAAATGCGAGTTTAACAAAATGCGTGAATTTTTAACCAACACGTTTTGAAAAAAATGTGAGAAAATAATAAAGTTTGATATATAGCTGTTTTTTATATGAATAATTTGTAAAACCTAATAGATTATTTATTTGAAAAGTCTACAAAGCAGAAAAAACTTCTTAAAACTGTTCATATTGAATAATCTGATTATGTAAGACCGATGTTTTTTTTTTCCGAAAAATATTTTTGAAAAGGATAAATGCACATATTTTGAATACGAAATTAATTCATTAAATGGAAAGTTATTGTTTTATATTCTAACTTTTAAAATGGCTACGTAAACTGATTTAAACAAAGAAAAACATTCATATTATTTTTTTCTGCTGACGCAAGGCAAACTTTCTACACATAAACTGTAGTTAATTAAAAGGTTTAGTAATTATATTCCTGTTCCAGGAAGCCGAGACTCTGTAAAATGTTTTTACTGCGGAGGAGGGATGCAACACTGGCAACAGGATGATGATCCTTGGATAGAGCATGCAAGACATTTTCCAGATTGTGACTTTTTAAAGCTACATGTAGAAGAAGAGTTTATAAAAAAGGCACACTATGTGGATGGTAAAGATGCAATGGTGATTAAAAACAATTATGATTGATAACTATTTATAATTGCCGTGAAAATATTCTCTCGCAAGTCAGTTCGTCAATATAAAACACGTGACCTCATCCTTTGTTTCACTGAAGAGCAAATCGAGTCATGTTATAATGTATATCAAACGCCACTATTTATTTGAATCTTAAGTCTCGAGTCACCGTTCCTTATGATCGACATAGTTCTTCCGGTCGGACTTTTGTCCTTGTTTTGACATTGTTTATTGTCTGAGTGTACCATTGATATAAATCATACATTAAAGACAAACCAGAAATTCTTAATTGATCAAATCATCTCTGAATTGCTAGTCAGAACTGATTTTTCTTAATAACAATTTTAATTGCTAACCTGAAATTTTGATTTATCGTTGAATCCAACTTGAACCTGTCAGAGTTCCATGGGCAACATTTAAGCAATACATCATTGTGAATTATTTGATCTATACATTTTTGAAGATTGTCATTTTGGCCAGTCAATAAAGAATTCATTTGCTTTATTTGCATTTGCGTTATTGCATGTAATTTCAGGAAAAGTTGGAGATTCAAAGTCTTACTTCTATCTTGATGTGACTTATTTGAAAATATTATCTATTAATTGATTCGTTTTAAGGAATCAACATTTGGGCATGTGAAAAAACGTCTTGTTCCTGATCAGCTGATAGAAGATTTGAATAGTAAGGCATCCTTGCTTCTTATGGAGAAAGGGTACAAGCAAGAGGATGTTGAACACGCGATTGAAAGAGCAAGAGAAAAGCATGGTTAGTTAAACTTGAGAGGTATTTTGTTTTGAAAACATAATGATAATGGTACAGTTACTGTGTTAGAAGCGTACTTAAGAAATATAAATTCTAACATGCACTATTTTTACTCTGCAGTTAAAATCGGAAAAGACAAACAAGTTCTTGGACTTTTCACATTAACATTATATATCCCATTATTGACACAATCATGCCTTAGCTAAGAAACAGAAATTGAACCCTGATATGAAATTTGACACACGTGTCCAACCAATTCCCGGTTTGGCCAACTTCAAACTTCCGTTGCAATGTTACACATACAGGTTAAAAGTTAAAAAAAATCATACACAGTTTATGATCATGATCAGTTTGAACATTTTCATTACAGGTAGCGGGGATTTAAGGGCTCATCATATTCTCGAGGCTCTACTTGAAAGCGAGACGTTTACCACGCCCTGTAGTAAAGACACATTTTCTTCTTCACGACCAACCAACCATATGAATTTGTCAAATGGCTACACGGAACGACCAGTACATGTTCCAGTCAATTTGTGGGGTAACGTCTCTGAGTCTCTTGGAGAAAAGACATATAATGATGATGCACTTGATACTGGTAAATCATTTAGATCTTTATCGTCGCTTTATTATACCAATGGCAATACTTAATAATTTTCAGCACACTTTGACTGTGCTCATAGGCGTAGGAGCAAGGGGGGGGGGGGGGGGCAGCAGGGGCCAGGCCCCCCCAAAGCTAGGAGGGGGGGGGCCAAAGTATAGTTTGGCCCCCCCCCCCCCCCCCCCGAATATTCTGGAAAAGAGATATAAATTGCAGTCTAATATAACATTTACTTAGCATCATATAATTCTTTTCAACCTGATTTCTGATTTGCATTTGGCCTTCCCTTGTATTCAGACTAAAAATGTCTCTTTCCGTAGTGTGACTACTGAAATCTGTACGCGCCACGACAAGAATTGTTTACATTTTATAAAAATAATATATCATTAAGCACAATCACTACAGTTCCGGTTTGAGCGTCTGCAAAATCAATGTAGGCCTAACTATTAAGCCTGCTTACGCATGTAAACGTTATGTATTTTTTTGTTTTTCATTGTCCATTCAAGGGAAATGATATTTCCACAACTTTATACCACAATTAGACAAATGCAGTGCTAATTGATTGTATGTCCAGGGCTTCAACAGAAGAATGTAAAAAAAATGGCACACTTAATTAGAACAATACATAATATGACTGATTAAGACAGTTCAGTGCCTAGTCGTATGTGTATCATCAGAATAACTCAATGATTGCTAAAACATAAAGGTTTGAGGGGCCTATGGCCCAATTAATCCCTGTACAAGGCTTTGAGTCTTTGTCATGAATAATGCACCGAGGATACCTTGCCGCTAACCCCCCCCCCCCACAAACCGCCGGTCGAAAAGGTTTGGCCCCCCCAGAGTTAAACTCGCTCCTACGCCCATGGTGCTATATTTTAATAATGCAGTAAATACCCAAATGCACTGAAATTTGGATAGTTAGGCTGATACGTAGAAGAAATGAAATAAGTCAAGTTGGTGTTTACTTTGAAATGTGTCTATAAAGTGAATCTTACAGCAACAAGATTATATTCATTTATATTATTCCACCTTTTTGATAGTATGTGTCTTTTAAGTACTTATTAGTCTTTTTCATCAAATTAAATGGGTATTTTTAGATAAAATACAAAAAGTCATTTATCCATGAATTTATTGTTTCAGTAAGGACTTTATCTTTTAAGTGACTAAGCTATCCAAATTATCGTATATCAAGGATCATATTGATATCAGCAAAAGGAATTAGGAACAAAAATTATTGCATTTGATCTAGACTTGTCAAATTTCCTTAAATGAACTTAAAATCCTTTCCTATGTCAATTAATTTGTTTAATTAAATCCTAGGGGGACCAAAAGACCACATAGCTAACGTAGATACAGTTACTAGTATACCTAATGAATATTTGCAGTTGTTTCTTTTTAAGAAACAGAAATGCTTACAGACATATTTCAAAATGAAACCCATTAATAAATTTGACTTCATAGATTCTGTAAATGGGTAACTATGAACACACAATACAAAGCCTCTTATTTCGTGTAAGTGGTTCTTACGAGGTAGTTATACAAAAATGCAATCAAAAAGTGTATTCATTTTTCAGAACAAGACTGTTTGTTGGAAGAGAACCGTGCTCTGAAACACAGGATTACCTGCAAAATATGTCTGGACAATGATGCATGTATTGTGTTTATTCCGTGCGGGCACATGGTATCATGCAGGCAATGTGCTGGCAGACAAAACAAGTGTGCAGTCTGTAGGGCTGATATAAAAGACACAATTCGGGCATATCCCGCCTGAAACCCAAAGATATTAAAGCCTGGGGAAAATGTTAATAAATAAAAACAGAAATTATGACATTTCACTACAAAAACAAAAGTGATTATGATATTTCACTAAAAAAACGAAAAACAAAAATAATAAAGACAATGACTCAATAGGACAATCCACGAACGGAGCACGGTGAAATAAAAACTCTGCTGCTGTTTTCACATATTACCACAATATACACTAAAATGCATGGTCAATGTAACACACACACACGCAAACGCACGCACGCACACACGCACGCAGGCAACATGCTCATTCAGACAAGAACACAGTTGCGACTGCCTTGGAATGTTCAGTGGCAAAATAATGTACTAATGAATTTTGTGTGGTTATTTATGTGCACCAGAACTCATTCTTAATCCTCTAACAAGACAGTGTTAATAAAATAGATCTTGTCCTAACATACACAATGGTAACTATAAATAGAGGACGATAACGAAAACATTATCGGAAGAGTCGATTATGTCTTTATTGGTAATTCAGGGTTTACTGACATGGTAAATCAAGAGTTTCTTTATATTCAAAATATTTAGTACAATTATTTTGTCACGGATAATGGTTTCACTACCCGATTCCCCGTTTCTCAATAGTAGCATTTAACATGTTATTGTTACAAATACCGTGCGAGAGTAGTATATGCACGATAAGTTAAATACAAAAATGCTTGTATATATAATTATATGAACCGTACACGTATACACAGAAACACCGCATTTTGCGTCCTTTAATGTTTGTTTTTACCATTTTTTCTTCTTCTTTTTCTAAATATTCAAAACAAATTGGGTCTCTGATTGTATAATATACAAAGTAGACACCTTTTATAAAAAAACCCTACTGTTGTTGTATATTATTCCACAAAAGGGTATTTAGTTTTTTAACAAACAATTAGTTTTTCACAGGGTGAGAAAAATGTGCAGCCAGACCTGGACTCGAACCCGGAGCCTAGGATTATCGTTCCGATGCTCTACTGACTGAGCTACCCGGCCGTCCACACATTTTCTCCCCGTTTTAATATTCAAGTTCTATACCGTGACATATTTCCCCACTATCGGGAAATGTATATTATATAAGCAATTTCAGGCGTCGGAGACTAACCAGTGTAGTGCTGTCAGAGTCCTATGTTGGGCGCCAAATGTCACAGGGTGACTGGGCCGGGCTACCCGGCCGTCTACTCACATTCTCCCAGTTCTATACCGTGACATTACAATGCTTCTTTCTCAATGTGGGCATACTACTTTTATCATTTTGTAAATAAAAGATTGCTTTAGTATTTGCATAGTGCAATATCTTGATGTTTATAGCTTTGGTACTATAATTTTTAGGCAAGTACAGTACAACCTCTCCAGAGCGACCCTCTCTTAAGCTAAAACCTCTCTATAACAACATCATCAAAATTTCCCTAAGCTGAAATATACGATCAAATTTACCTCTCCAGAACAGCAACCTCTACATAACAGTCAATATTTGTATTTCCCAAAGGGTGTTGCTCTACAGAGGTTGCACTGTACATGTATATAAAGTTCTTAAGCAAAAATTGATAACATGTAAGTAATCAAGTTAAAACTTTAGAGCAGATTACTACAGGATCCGTAACGAAATCACGTAAGCATTTCCAGGAACATTTCGTTTTAAAGGATTTTATACCTCCATTTGACTAACGACCAACTTTAGTATGTAACTTCAGTCACACCTTTCTGCTAGTGTAAATTTATTCCGTGCAAATAAAAGTAATAACATTTTCTATCTTTCTTAATTTCAAAATAAAAAGTATCTGAAATATTGAAGAGAAAACACGCAAAAACTCGTTGACCAGTGCGGGAAAAATCAAAACCATAATGTTGCGACTTTTAGGGAAAGAGTAGAAAGAATGTATCGTTTTCAGTCTGTATGCGATGAAAACAGATAAAGGTCTTTTTTTTTCAGGAAAATAAATCGATCTGAAACTATTCATAGCATGAAGATAGACTTAAACAATGTTAGCGAAAGAAATGTTTCATAGCCATAAATTTGAATCTGAGTTCCGACATTAACCCCATGTTTGACAGATGTCAGGACACAAAATGTGCTCATTCCAAATATTATCATAACAAATAACCAGCTATTAAATATATGCACTCGTTTTGATAAGAAAATTGTCTGGTTTAACGTAAGATAACAGGGACGTAGCTGAGGGGTTTGGGGTTGTAGCCTAAGGCTTGCTGAGACTGCCAGTGATTTTGTCACTTGTGTGCGTAACACTCTCACCTGTTATTATATGGAAACCACAGCCATTATAGCTACGACCTGTTTAGAGAAACCACAGCCATTATAGCTACGGAGTTTATGTAGATTTCACCAATGTCAGAGAATGTTTGATGAAATCAGCAACAAACATACACTTGTCTGTTATACAAATGTTTTCCGTTACAACGCTTTTCTTATTTTTGCTCGAAAAACAAGACAATACATATTACTCTAAAGAAAGTAAAGGATTGTATGTATTTCTTTTGAATTCATCATATAATGTGAATGGGGTTGCTTTTGTTGTAAAATTATGGCCCTTATTAATGTACATTCAGTATTCCCATATGAAAACAAGCCGAAATGCAGTCACGACCCAGAATTAGTGTGCTTTTTCCACATATATCATTATGGGCCCACAGATATTACTTGAGGGATGTTCTTGCAAACCTCTGCAAATCCGGGCCTGATGCAGTGGCCAAGTATTCAGTATATTTAAACACATTACCCAAAGAATAAACTTAATCAAGCATAGGTAAAATAAATTAAAAGATTGTTTAACAAAACTGCGTAAAGATGTTACACTTCAGTTACTTTTATTTTTAAACCTTCGATCATGGTTTTCCAACTACATTTCTATTTTTAGCTAAAGGTTAGGTCTAATTTTAGCCTACATTTTGTACTATCCCAATTTGAATCGGGCGGGCACATTTGTGCGGTTGGAATGAACATATGGAGCGTTATCCTGGAATTACGAATGGAAGACCAAAGAATCCTGATTATGCTTTGATGAAAGAAAGACTTGTGACATTCGAAGACTGGTCAAGAGATGGGATAGCTATTGAAGACCTGGCAAAGGCGGGGTTTTACGCAACAGGTACTTTTTAAATATTGATGTGATATTTTACAAGCAGATACATGTTAACAATGTTTGAGTGCTATGAAGACACATTATACAACGATTAAATAACATCATAAATCTTTACACGATTTTGAAAAAGCACAAATGTATGTTCTTACATCATGTTTATTGTTTCAATTTTCGTCTTTTACTGTCACTTTACTATACCAGTTTTGCATGGCAATATCACATACATGTGAACATCATTTAACACAACAATAGTTCCAGATAATGGCAGTATTTGTCATTGTTTCATTTTTATGATCAAGCACATTAACATTATATATTGCCTTTGAATGTTAAACGCTGCGTTTACAAAACAACAAATGGAAGAATGCGACACATAAATAAATTCGGTTTGATGGTTTGAAATCATGTTATGTTAAGGATGTTATTAAAGTTGTCTTAAGTATACGATCGTCCTGCCAACAGTATCGCTTTTCAGACGATGATTTTATCATTTGTATGAGGAGAAAACCTTGTTATTTGTTTCAAGATAAAGCAACAAATAAAAAACTACCAATTTTATAGCTGATAAATATTAAATTCAGAGATGTTTTCAAGGATATAATGCAATTTGAATATTTAGTTTAAATATAGTATATCAAAAGCATTAAGTTTTATATGGTTAAATTTTATTAAGATAAAAAGAAAAAGAAGGTTGCTTGTTTTAGATATTCCGTTATTTAAGTTCATTACTCGTCGCACGTGCTAGTATTTTCTATTTCTCATCTATTAAAAGTAAAATGTTTCATGAAAGTTCACCATTTACTGTTATCTAATCATTATGTTTGCAAAAGTGTAATAAAGCTGTGACTGTTTTAAATAATCTCAAACATAATTTTTGCGTGGAAACAGACACATAAGAGAGCAGTCCAATTAATTTCTTATGTACAGTAAAAGTAATCTTTATCTGTATTATCATGTAGATTATCGCGTTTTTGTGCTTTTTGTTTTTGCTTGTGTGTGCATTTTGTTACGTGTTGGTTTCCATGAAAATACAAAATGTATATGTCTTATCTATGCATTACGCATGCGCTTCAGTATGTAATAGTTCACGTATATGTTGACAATTTTTTATATTCTTAAGACTAATCAAAATATGTTCTGTTCTATTCTATTCTTATTTCTGTTTTAGGAAACCAAGACTCTGTTAGATGTTTTTACTGTGGTGGTGGGGTGAAAGACTGGCAACGAAGTGATGATCCCTGGATATAGCATGCGACAGTCTTCCCACATTGTGAATATGTAAAACTATGTATGGGAGAAGATTTCATAAACAGAGCAGCAAACATGAACGAAATGGATACACAGGTGACTGAAATGACATTTTCATAATTGCAACTAGTAACTCAAGATTTTTTTTGCAAATTTCTTGGTTATACGCTCTGAAATGAAATAAGGTTTTACCTGTTCCTATTAGATTTTTCTGATACTAATACAACAAATCAGACTTTTATTGCATAAACTTAACACTTCTTAATTACAAAGAGATCTTTAAATCTAGCCTGTATGAATATATTATATTTTTACTTACGTTTCATTTGATTCTAAGGAATTAACTAGAAGACTAGCAGAAGAACATCTTGTTCCTGACCAGCTAATAGAAGATTTAAATTGTAAGGCCGCATTGCTTCTAATAGATAAAAAGTATAGGCAAGAGGATGTTGAACAGGCTATTCAAAAGGCAAGGGAAAAGTACGGTTAGTGACATATTTTGTCGATATACGGTATGCAAGAAATAAAATTAAATTTGTTTGTCCTTCTGTTGTTAAAATCGGTGAAGTGACTGTTGTTAGGAAATCATATGAAGTGCCCGGACGTAGCTATTAAGATATTGAAATATCGCTCAAAGTACAATTAAGTTAACTACACATCAATAATCTGCGTTTTCCGCATTTGCATGTACACGGCAAACTCAAGTACCAATAAGAGTTACAAATACATTAACTTTCCGCAACGACTTGATCTTAATTAGCACTTGAAAACATGACAGTATTTTAGAAGTTAAACATATACTAAATTTGCTTTAATATTTGTCCACAGGTAGAGAAGAACTAAGAGTTCACTTTATTCACGAGTTTCTTAATAGCAACATGGTAACCACGCCTCGAAACATCCATGCAGTTGCACCATCACAACAGACTAATAATACAACAGTATCAAATGGCTTAACAGAACATCAACATCTTGTTCGTTCGAGGGATTTTAACTCTGAGAATCTTGATACTCATGACAATTTTTTAATAATTGCGTTGTAATAATACCATACTAGTTTTTATCGCATTTAACACTACTTCCGTTCATAGATCATAGTTCTTGTTTTATGTACTAAGTATTCTAAACACGTGTTTGACATGAATTTAGTAAATGTCTGAGCATACTGAACATATTGCCTATAAAGACAGATATATATATATATTTCCTGCATAAGAAAGATAAAACTTTAAAGTACATAATGTTACATCATGCAGAAACATCTTTAAGCCATTTTGTACTTTACATAGAAAATAAAATATTAAGGGTAATACAGAATTGTTCTAATTGTTCATTCTATCGGCTATAGGTCTTCTTATATCATTTCAGGCTATGAAAGAACTTAATTGAAAATTATGAACATTTCAATATCTAACAGAATTGCAGCCATTTACTGAACTTTTGTGACTATAAGTTTTACTTGTTAATTTTGAAATAGGTGTACATGTACATAGCCAGAGGTACAATTTATTTTCAGATCAAGATCGTCTGGTGGCAGAAAATCGGAATTTAAAAGATAGAATGGCCTGCAAAATATGTATGGACAAAGATGCGTGCATTGTGTTTATTCCATGTGGACATATGGTATCGTGTATAGAATGTGCACAGAGACAACGCACGTGTGCGGTCTGTAGAGCGGAAATAAAAGAAACAGTGCGGGCGTATCCCGCCTAGAAATCACAATACTCATATTTGGACATCTTTAACTACCTGATTTTAGGATTGACAAACGATAGAACTGATGATAATTTGCCGTATAACTCATCTTTTGTTTCAAGAAGTGCTTCTGTATATGAGTCATACAATGTTATTTATTTTCATGCGGAAACCTTAAAACAAATTTAAAATAAATTAAAAATATTAAAAGTATTTATAATCTGATGTTTTCTTGTTTGAATATCGTGACAGAATCTTGACAAGGGCAAAGTTTATAACATGGCAAAGTAATTAATTACAGACTAACTAATAATTTAATATTTTCAAAGTAACTACCATTACTCGTTGCATGTAGTGTAATATATATTAATCCACGGTCAAAAGGGGGTTGAAATCTTCATGTTAGGAAGCCTTCCAGCTGGCTTGCAGAAGGTCGATAGGTCTACCCAGGTTCCCGCTCGTGATGAAATAATTCATGGAGGGCACCTAGGGTCTTACTCCACCAACTAAGCTTGAAAGTCGCAATATGACCTTAAAGGCCTAGATTCACTACTATATAAGTGTCCCCCCCCACAAATCCAATATACAACTCCCATCTTATCTGCTGCTTATCAGCGATTATGTAACCGTAACTGATTAGAGGGCAATTAGCACAGCAGGGACCCCTAGACCATGAAGATGTGTGCAGTGGAGTTGAAAGAAATTAATTTTTCTTCAGTGAAATGTGGAATGATAATAATATTTATTATTATTTTGATATTTAATTTATATAAATGATAATAACTATTAATTTAATGGTATAATAATGATAATAATAATAATAAAAAATAATAATTATTATTATTATTATATTACATAAAGGATGATTAAAGATACAGTAATAATATTGAAAATAATAATGATAATAAAACACAAGTGTAGTGAAAACTTCATGAGTTCTCTGTGCTGACAAACAATATTTTTCTAATTGGAAACTGGGTTTTTAGTAATCATGTAATCAACATTATTTGAACTTCAAATTATTGTGTTCCATCTATACTGAAGTTTCATTTTCAGTATGTTGCCAAAAGTGACTTTTTTCATGCTTTGCTTTGTAACTTTGAAATGCACATACTGTTTTCAATTTTTAGACAAATGTTATTTACAGTATTCTGCAAGCTTTAGGTGAGTGAAAGTCACATTTTTCTGAAATATCACAATTCTCCAGACAGACTGAAAAAATAAAAACTTGCATATTTCTTTAAGTAAGTTTATCATTATTTCATTATTGTGAAAATAAGTTTCTGATTATTTTATTATTGTGTTTGATCAACAAATATTTTTCTTTACATAGAAATGCCAAAAAAAAAAACTAGTATAACTTAAAAAGTTATCAATTATATATCAATCTAAAATAAATTACATTGTTTCCCCTTCTCACTAATTGATACACTTGTAAGGTAGACTGAGTCTCCAATAAACATTGACCCTTGTTTATTGGAACCAAACTGCGATGGTCATTAGCCCCCAACTGTGCTGGTGAAGACAGAAATCCCTTGGCCCACTGCCAAAATCTAGGCCTTTAAGTTGTGTCGGTGCGACGTTAAACCTAACAAAATAAATAAATTTTCACTTTTCATGCCAACCATTTTTACTGTAGTGTCAATGAGGGTAGGCCGGTGGTCTAGTGGTAACACGCTTGACCGTCAATCCAGAGGCCTGGTGTTTGAATCCCGGTCCAAGCTCTAGACATTTCTGAGATGGTCTCGAGTGTCTCCCACCTAACTCAGAGGCCTGTACTGGTTCTTTCTAGGAAATACGGTTTCGCGTGTATCGGTGCTATACATCGGGCACTTTAAAGAACCAGGCTGTCTATTCACAAAGTGCTTGGCTAAGTTAGCCGGACAAGCCTGTATCTTAAAAGGATTTCTCTATCTGTTCTGGGGGCTTTATCTGGTCAGATCTGTGTCTGTACTAGTAGAGGATAAATTTCGCGCCCTGTGTGGCTGCGTTTGCTATATTTAAAGCGCCTTTGAACGTTTAACATGAGAAGGGCGTTAAATAAATCTGGTGTTATAACAATAATAATAATAATACAAATAATGATAATAATAATAATAATACATTTGTAATAATAATAATGACTGTTGCTTTTGTCACAGTATAAGCGATAATACAGCATGTACACATGTAAATTTAGTACCTGTGTGTAGAGAATGGATTTATCGTTATACCGGTACGCCTTTTATGTGAATGCAGTGCAAAGCAAGGCGGCACGATGATCAGTTTGCATTATTTTTGAAAAGCTCCTTGTATAATCAAACAATAGTTAAAGACTTGAAAGTATTAAAAAGATATAATAAACACATACGCCAACAGCAAACACAGATGCATTCAAATGTGTTACTTACGTATTAAAAAGATACATCAGTCATTGAAAATTTGTAATCATGATAAATAAACACGTAAAGAACACACGCTATTTTTATGGTAAGTAGGCTTTATCGTTACTTCTTAACTGATTTTCGGAACTTTATTAATACTATGACTTGAACATAAGTAAATCCTCGTTATCTTAGTTATATATATCATGCGGTAATAAATTATTTTACATATGCGTACAAAGAGAATGAAATATGTATAGACACCAATGTTAAAAAGTATTTGAAAACTTACATGAATTGGGTGATCAAATTTATGCTTGCATATAATAATATGTAATATGTGTTTAATGAAAAATACATTACTTTTAACAGCAAGATTTTTTGTTGACTGAGAATCAGAATCTGAAAGACAGAATGGCTAACAATACATACAAGGAAGAAGATGTACGCTTTTTGTTTATTTCATTTAGGCATATAATATCATCGAGAGGGATGTTCGCGTAGACAAAGCACACATGTGTAGTCTAGAGCGGAAATAAGAGACAATTCTGGTGTATGCTGCATGGAAACTCAAAGACTAAATGTAAGAAATTGGTTTATTTCCCTATTTTCTGATTAATAAAGGAAACACCCAATTGAGTGATGATACAGCGCAGTGAATCATTTCCTTTTACTTCCTATTTCTCCCCTCTAAACAAACCATATCCTGTTCAATCATTTCAAACCCAACTTGTAAACCCAGCATATGTGGCAGCTATATGAGAATGAATGAAAAATAATAAAAAAACTAATTTGCATTAAAATAACTCAAATCATCTCGGCAAATATCCTTTTACCTAAACCAAAATACTTTTGCTTGGTTAAACGAGATTTTTACATTAAAGATGTTTAAATGTAAAAGTCATTATTGCCAGTCTGAAAGTGTGTTTTAGATGTCTTATTCAAACACTGCTAGCTCTTATATACTTCATAAATTCAGTCTTTTTACCATATAGTTCAGTCACTCATTAAAGGTGGCAATATATTACAAACATACGTGCAGCGCCAGATAATACGAAAACAATATTACAGAGTTCTTGTTATGCTGAATAGGTAAGAATAATGGTGAATATTCTAGCCCATACCGAAGAATATTCCTCCGGCCACTAATCGATAGCGGTCAGATTTTCTATATAGAAATAAGAAGGGCATGTACACATTTTACTTAATAACAAAATTACTAAAATAAGAAACCTTAGGTGCAAAAAGATTACCAAAGTTCAACATTTGATTCATCACAAGGTTTTTTTAAATTAAATTTTATCTTAATTTTTATTCGTTCTTCACATGAAGTTTAATGCCATCATTTCGTCATTTTTCCCTTCTTTTTTCCATATTAAATTTGCAAAAATCTCATACATGCGTTTCTTCAAAGCATTTTTTTTATAAAACCATTGATATGAAAGCTTAGGTGCAAAAAAATTCCCACTCTCAATGAATTTATCTTTTGAATGATATTTATTTCATTTTTGTGAAATAAAAATTTGATTCGTTCTCAGACGGTTTATTTCCACTAATTTGGAAGAAAAATTAACTTCAGCGCGAAGTTGTTGTTGTAGCGTCATAAGCAGACGATATTATTATGCCGCGTGAACATGCGGTATTGTGATCAAAAGGTTAAAGTAATGATTTAATCATTTAATGTAATTTTACTTCACGAGTAATTAATTTTATGTTAATATCACACATTAACAATATAAGAAATGCAATTAAATATTGCAATTAATATTTCGGTTCTAAAAGGAAAGAGATGCGCATTTCTTCTTATGTTGTTGTTGTCACCTTATTTCATATACATTTAAATATCTGTGTCAATTATGCCAATTATGTCAATTAAACATTAAAAGAGATAGCTTTTCTATCGGCCCTTGGATCACAAATGCAAACTGTCGCTATTTTTCTACTCAGTTACAGTACAAAAAGGTAAAATATAGAATTTTTGTATATATTTTACTTAATAAATTTTAGTAAATAAATTCAAGGTCCGCCTTGATCAAATTAAATGTGGAAAATATGTCCGGAGTATTTTTGTGTAAAAGAATGTTTTTGCAGTGTAAATAATATCTGCATTTAAAACAGAATTGAATTTTACTTCAGTAACTTAATGATATATTTTTGATTTCGTGAAAATTTTATCTGGTTTCATGATCTTTTCAGTTATCATAAATGTCGTCGTGATTAACTTACTTTCATAATTTATTGTATATGTTCAATTCAAGATAATTTTACATGAAACGAATTTCTATACTGTAATCCTATTGAAAGATAGTTTATAGAAGTAATAAAATGTTGTATGCATCACGTATAAATCCTTTTTATTGGACCTGTAATAAAACTTGCCAATTACCTCTCAGTAAGGAACGTTAAAACAACATAGATGTTTATAAACACTGATAAGGCTATAATTGCGTTTTGAATTACGGGTATTTTCTTTTTGTAATTACAAGGTATAATTATCATGCGATTTTAATCTTTCGCATATTTTTTATTTTGCAAACAGTTTTCATATATATATAGTTTTAGTTTTATTTTTTTCAAAGTTCCATAAGGCAAAATAGCCCATGAGGAAGAACAAAACATAATACATGGCAGGACAGTGTTTAACAAATGTATACAATGATATGGTTCATCGGAGAAGGTATACAATAAATTGCATATCAATTACAAACATATCAATCATTTAAGAACACATGATGATACAAAAATAATGATTTCATTAAAGTAATATGAATTAGTGCTTAACAGAACTTACTAGTGTCACATTTTGAATATTACACATGTTACAGAATCTCGTCATTTTACATATATATTTGTTTTGTAAATAGTGGATACATGTAATAGCTTTGACTAATACATATGTTATATTATTGTTTTATACTATGTGGGTAAATGTAGTACCGGTAGCATTCGATCAATAGATATGTTATATCCTGTATGCTTATACAAACACATATATACACATTTTCAATCATATACACATCATATGTATACTATATATACACAATATGAAAGTTGACCTTGCCGAAACGAAACACAAGCTCAACATATCAAATAAACTGTAAATTATAGTTTATCATGATACTATTACGTTAAACAAAATACACTGCAAAAAAAGAATTAAACTAGGATTCTTATGGCAGTTTGCCTTAAGAAAATACCAGTTAAAATGACTATAAATGAGAGGTTAGAATATTAGTTTAAAGCGTACAGTATACCGTGTCTAGGCGTACATATAGCACTTATGTTCATTTACTAAATTAATTAAATCATTTATTTATCTATACATACTACAGTAACGAAATACATACGTCTGTAATAAAAGAGAGTATCTAATATTAAGAAACATTAACATTATTTTCGTTGACAGCAACTGGGTATAACCTTTCTTTTCTTAAAGCAAAAGCTTTGTTCACAAAATTCCCTAACTTTCGTATTATGCAAACATTTTCAGAATTTAACAGTTCAATAAATTTTGGCATATTTGGTCTTTTCCAGTAATACATGGGAATAAAACGTTTTCTTAGATTATTATATACTTTACATTCCAATACAAAATGGTATTCATCTTCTAAAACACCACAAGAAAAACATTTCCTTTCATTAAGAGGTGTACTGTTTGGCTTAGTCCATCTGCCAGTTTCAATATGCAATCTGTGAGAAGAAACTCTTAACTTAGTAAAATCTGTACAAAAACGTTTGATGTTTATACAATTGAGATATGGTTGAAACTTAAAAATAGCAATATGTCTGTAGAATATAGCCCTGCTTGAATTGTCTAACCTACTTGACCAATTTTGTAGAAATTGATCTTTTAATCTTTGTTTTACGTGCCATAAGAACAGGTTAGTGTTACCAACACTTTGCATAAACCATGCATCATAAAAACCTAACGTACATAAAAGATTTTTTACTAGTGAACACCAGTTTGTTTTATTTGGGTAATTTTCACAATCATTTTTCAATAAATTATACACTTTGTTAACAAATTTGTTCTCATTTGTATGCAATATTTTTACCCAGTATTTTATGATGTTATAATAACGCATTGACTGGAAAGATAATCTACCGAGTTCACCATATATGAAATCGTTTTGAGTAGTTTTCTTAACACATAATATGCGTTTGCAAAATTGCATGTGAACTCTTTCAATTGCATTGCCATGTACAAAACCCCAAACTTCACTGCTGTAGTTAAGAATAGGACTTATTAGCTTATCGAAAAGATCCAACCTATGAGAAGTAGAAAATATTCATATATTGGTGGAATATGTGCAGTTATATTAAAATGAGTAATGTCAGCTTGAATACGGCAAAATACCTGTACCACGCTGATTGCCACTATCTTTTTTTTTTTTAATTTTACAAACATACCATAAATTTCTATTCATTAAACTTCCTATTTTGCCAATATGTTAAGAATTACTGAATTGATATACGTATGATGTTCAACCATTTCAGAATAAAAAATCAAAACCTACTCCTATGTAATTATAAATTGTAAACAGCTGTTGTTTTTTTTAGACTAAGGTCTTTTACACATATTATACTTAAAGACAGCGTTATTTAAAACAAATGTAAAATCAGTTCATATTTCTTAAATATATATGTCAGATTTTATTTTTCAACGACAGCGTATTTTATATGTGGGAGACGCCGTAAAAATATCAATGCTAGTGCTATATAAATATAAAAGGAAGTGTACGAACCTTCTTTTTTCTAGAGATTAAGGGTCATTTACATTTCAGATTTGGTTGAAAATAAAAAAAACAAAACAAAAGACTTCATCGATATTTGCCTTTAACTTGAATCTAAATGGTTTACAAATAGCAATGTTCACCCGATTTGTTACATTATTTTTCGAAAACATGTTAAAATATACATTCTTCTTATATAAGAAAAGGTATGAAAATATGATTTTTATATGAAAATATGGTTTTTATTGCTGATAGAAATGTTATATTAATATAAAAATTAATTTAATTATTACAAAATAACATGTTTAAAATGCTATGGTTCAGAAAATTACATATTAAACATTCTTTTGATAAAAATGACATGTTTTATTTCTAATGAAAAATCCCTTTTCCATAGTTTGTAACTCCAGTGACATTTCAGTTAAGCTTGTTTAATTATCTTATGAAAAACCTTCTCTTTTATTACACTTGATATTGAAATAAACATCCAGGTGACAATACCCGGAGGCAATAGATATCGACATCGCAATACCGGTCACCTGTTACCAATACCATATAGCTGTTGTCTCCCCTGATATCGATTTTCTGCAATATCGGTCATGAGGTCAATTCTTCCTCATGCAAATCATGCACTAGTTTTACATTATTTGGCCGCCAGCTTGAAAGCCTATATATTTCTTACAAACTAAAGCCATCTAATACTAACTTTACAACAGCAGTATTAATTTGACCAAATTAACGCTCTTCCCATTCAGGTTATTATACGCCAACTGAAACTAATGTAACCACACCTGAAATGGTTGCTACATTACAGTTGAAACAGGTCTCAGTTTGTATTAATTTGCCGAGCATTTCCGTTTTGTTCCAATGTAATTTCTTGCTGAATTCACACGAAAGGACTATAGTAAAAATTCGCAGTCCGAACGGAGGCTACAAATGAAAACTTAATTTGAGAGTCCTGAGTTAATTCGCTATTTTAAAAATATTTTCATTCAGTGTTGACAGATTTTCAAAAACTATGTGGTATAAAGACATTTCGTAACGGTACCATGTCAGTTGATGAAAAAAGTGGATATTTGATCAGTTTAGGTACATAAAGCCGACAAATTTACAAATGCGTTTACGTCTTTTCAGCATTACAGAAAAATTGTACCAGTCTGCTAAAATTAGACGTTTTATTTTGCTAATGCATTTCATAACATTCTGAATACGGATAATAGCTAATGTCAAGTGTAAACCAATCCCACACTAAATTAACGTCACAATTGAAAACCTCAGTTTTCAGTTGTAGCAGTTAACTACTGTAACTGCTGCAACTGCTTACTGCTCACTTCCCATTTATTGTATCTTCTTTAAACTTCAGTTAACATTTCCCCTCCCGGACTTGTGTATTGAAGTTGGACTAATTAAGCTATGGTACAGAAGAATAAAGACTTTCGTCGTTTAAGTTGTCTCATTTCAGTTCTACGACCGATAAATTGATTACTAAGTTTTTATATCGGGTTGCAAATTATGGAATTTTAACAACTAATGATTTCACTGTATTCCCCCGACAAAACTTGGTTCAACCGGATGATAGTAATATGAGGCGCACCCTAGCTAAAGTTTCATATTCATTAGAGAGTCCAACACAATCTTGTCGCCAATGTATGAGAGCAAGTTATTATAATTATATGTTGATTTTTTACATTTATAATTTTAAAAGTTGTGTTTAACTGACATTTTGTCTGTATTTGTTTTGTATTTAAAATGTCACCTACATACTTTTGGACATCATCTGACACAAAAATATTTACAGATTACAGCAGTATTTGCCATTTCGATACTCGTAGTTTGGCGTTGTCCATCCGTGCTTTCTGTCAGTCCGTCAGTGCGTACATGCGTGTGTCCGTCCGAAATTGAAAATGCTTACAATTCAGAGACAAGTCAAAAGATTTTCCGCCGCCAGAAATGTATATTCAGATCAGTCATAATGAATGTCAATTTTTATTGTGAACAATATTTTGTGGGCTAATGATCTCAAAAACAACTGGGGTCATAACAGGTCATGGCAATCTAAATATATGAAATTATATCCTAAAAAAATCTAATATCTATAGTTTAATGTTTAGGTCAGCTTTTCTCCTAAACTATCATAGCTATTGCTTTGAAACTTGCAACACTTGTTCACCATCATAAACTGACCCTGTACATCAAGAAACATAACTTCATCCTGCTTTTTTCAAGAATTTTTGCCCCTTTTGGACTTAGAAAATCAGTTTTCTTGGTTGAGTAATATGTTTAAGTCAGCTTTTCTCATAAACTATCAAAGCTATTGCTTTAAAACTTGCACCCCTTGTTCATCATCATAAGCTGACCATGTACAGCAAGAAACACAACTCTGTCCTGCTTTTTGCAAGAGTTATGACCCCTTTTGGACTTAGAAAATATCAGATTTATTGGTTAAGTTTTATGTTTAGGTCAGCTTTTCTTCTAAACTATTCAAGCTATTGCTTTGAAACTGGCAACAGTTGTTCACCATCATAAGTTGACTATGTACATCAAGAAACATAACTCCATCCTGCTTTTTGCAAGAATTATGGCCCTTTTTGGACTAAAAAAATCATGGGTAGGACATTTTTTCTATTAAACAAAAAAAATCAGATGAGCGTCAGCACCAGCAAGGCGGTGCTCTTGTTTAGATTAAAAAATAAAGGGCTAACCTTTCTTTTGTCGGTAATTGCAATAGAAAGAAGTTTTAACGTTATTCTATTTTTATGACATTTTTTCAGGAACATTTTATCTTTAGTAACACACTTTTAATCAAGAGCTCTCAAAAGTGATAGTCTGAAGGTAGTTCTACCCATTTGTATCATTTTTTTCCACCATGTAGGATTGGATTGAACACTGATTTTTTTTCCAGAACTTAAAAATATACTTAGAAAATTTAGCAATAGATAAGATAGGGTTGTTAGCTTGATTTTTTGCTGGACTGATTTTAAAGATTTAGACCTCGCACAGTTTTACATAATTGGAGTTTATGGGAAAATCACAACTTTCCTAACATTTTTGCGAATAGGAATTCTTCTACATTGTAGATTTTAATGAAACTTCTCATGATCGTAAATAAACATATGGTCTATAATGTAGTAAAATAAAATGTATTGGTCCTTGTACTTAGTGTTGAGATATTTGACCATAATTAAAGTGAAACGCTCATTGCAAGAAGACTCTATTTTGAATTATTTAACATGTCAGATGTTTTTTTTAAAATATCATATCTTTAGAAAGATAGTAACAGTGCCATTGTAATGAATTTACTCACAGGTTTCCAGTAATTTATAAAATGATTTTCATTACCATATGCCGAATCCAGGCTTTTTTCTATGTTTTCTGGAAAAAATGAGGTGACACCGTCACTTTTGGTTTATAAAATGTGCAGAGCTACCTAAATATTAGATCGAATATCAAATACAAGCAATCTGGCAGTACTTTGAACCATACACATTGAAAGATCTATATCTAATATAAATTGCTATTGTTTTTAAAAAAATTGAAATTTTGATGTTCGTCTGTAAGCATGTTGCTTTAACTTTAATCTTAGAAAAGTTGCTCATTATGGGTGTTATAGAATAGAAATGTAAATATTTGTGGGCAGCACCAAATGGCATAGCTATATAAATATGCTTGTACCTATTTTATTTATATAATTTTGTAATAAATATGTTAATGATGAAAGATGAAAATGATAGACATGTCACATTTTGATGTTTTATACTACAATTACCCCAGAATTTTAAACAGCATGAACTTCTGGATTTAAGTTTGTTACAGTATATATTTCAAGCTCTGAATATGTTCAAGTATAAATTTCTGCATTTAAGAACGTTAGAGTATATACTTCTGGATTTATGTATGTTCTAGTAAAATTTCTAGATTTAAGTATGTTATTTATATATGGATTTAAGTGGATTTAAGTATGTTATGTTACAGTATAGTTTCTGGATTTAAGTATGTTATTTTATCATTTCTGAATTTAAGTATGTTACAGTATAGTTTCTGGATTTAAGTATGTTATTTTATAATTTCTGAATTTAAGTATGTTACGGTATAGTTCCTGGATTTAAGTATGTTAAAGTATAATTTCTGGATTTAAGTATGATACAAATTTCTGGATTTAAGTATGTTAATTTATATATTTCTACATCAAACTTTGCCATGTTTGCTAGCTTGTCCAGTTAATTCGGTAGGTATAACACAATATTATGCATTAAGAGATCATGAGTTCTATCCCCTGGCAAGGCGCATGTTCTCTGTAATAAGATGACAGAATAGAATGTGTATGAAGTCAGTTGTCCGAAATCTGCAATTCATGTGGGAAAGCTGAGAACAGGTTATTACTGGTGCAGAATCCCAGTAACACTGGTTAGGTTAACTTGGCTAGTCATTGTCACATATCCAAATTACACGTACTGTTGAAAAATGGCATTAAATGCAATCAAAATGATATTTTCTTGATGGATAACTAAAATCAAAAATATGCCATGGCTATTCACTTGCAATTTACAAGCAAAAGCTGCAGTGAATAATAGCAATAAGGCATGTTTATACTATTTGCCTACATTTCTGTTGTGGAATGTGCTTTACATGTAAGAAGACACTGAACAAAAATGGCTCCTATAAATAGACTTTGACGACAGTAGCAGTTATTTTTTTGCCTAATAGACATTTAGGTTTAAGCTGTAAGTTTTATTGTAACATTTTAACATTAATCAAAATTATTAGTGAGGAACTAATTTCCATTGAATTAATTGTTCATATTCTAACAATTTGAGATCGAGAAGGGTGCCTCCGTGGCCGAGCGGTTAATGTCGCTGACTTCAAATCACTTGCCCCTCATTGATGTGGGTTCGAGTCTCACTCGAGGCGTTGAATTCTTCATGTGAGGAAGCTATCCAGCTGGCTTACGGAAAGTCGGTGGTTCTACCCAGGTGCTCGCTCGTGATGAAATAATGCACCTAGGGGCAGCTGTGGTCCTCCTCCACCATCACAGCTGGAAGTCACCATATGACCTATAATTGTGTCGGTGCGACGTTTAACCCAACAAAATAAATAAATAAATTGATGTCGAGAAATTAATGTTCCAGTGAAATACACGTAGTTGTTATGGACTAAACAACAACACTTTATGCCCACGAAATTCATAAATTTTACAGTAATTTTATTCAATTCAGTACTGCAAAATGTATTACAATTGAAGCTAAAACTGCATTTTCATTTATCAATTTATTTATAAAACTTCATATCTTTTGTAACTTGGGAAATTGTTCATCTTGGACAACCATTTTCTTTCTTTTGGGTTTTCAGTTGAAATGAAATTGAACACTTTTTGCTGACGTATGCCATATTGTTGTGCAACGTAATATAAACAATGTAGCAATGTATTATAATATAATATGACCACTGTAAAGTTATGAATGGATGCATGAATTATGTGTCTTCCATTCAATAGAGAGGATGATATTTTTGTGGAATCAATTAAGTTATTTTGTTTCTTTTTTTTCATATTTTACTTGATGTTGATAATGTACATGTATAGTGTTATCTAGTGTTAAGAATATATATATTGTCCAACTCTGAGGGAAATAAAAGATCTACTCATAAAAGACTTGCATGCTTGTTTTGTTTTCTAGTTGATTGCAAACTGTCCAATTCTCTCTGCCAGATTAAGAAAGAAACTCTTTGCAACTATCCATCTCTCTTAGTAAGCTCAAGAAAGAAAGAAATTCTTTGTAAAGTATTCATTTGTCACTGTTAGGTCAAAAAAGAAAAGTTTGAAAAGTATCTATCCCTCCCCATAAGCTCAAGAAAGAAGATCTTTGCAAACTATCTATATTTTCCAGTAAGTTCAAGAAATTAAAGTCTTTGCAAAGTATCCATCTCTCCCCGTTAGCTCAAGAAAGAAAATCTTTGCAAACTATCTTTTTCAGTAAGCTCAAGAAAGAAAAGTATCCAACTTTCTCAGCTCAAGAAAGTCCTGGCAAAATATCCGACTCTCCCTGTTGGCTCAAGAAAGAACTTTCAAAACTATCTCTTCCAGAACGCTCAAGAAAGGTCTGCAAGGTATACACTCTCCCTGTAAACTCGAGGAAGAAACTCTGCAAAGTTTTTCTAACAGGTGGAGTCTAGAGTGGTAACTTGGAGCTTTCTTCACAATCGACTAGAAAAAATTCTAAGCTAAACGGATGCATAACAGGATTTGTCTCCCTTTGACCGGGAAAAGCAAAAGCACTCTGCACAGTCAAGAGTCAAACACAGACTGACCCTGAAAGTATATATACGCATCAAGGCAATACATGACCAAGTTCGATTTTGCATTTTACGGTGAACAGATAGAAGGTCATACACGGTTATATTGCCCACAGACTTGTAAACGTATTCCGATCGCTGACACCTACGGACATGTGATCATCTTTGGAGAAATATTAAAACCCTAATCAAGTGAAACCTAATCGAAAGGGTTATAGGTCAAGGAGAAATAAATCTTTTCATGAATTTAAAACTTTCTGTCTCAGCTTTGTAGTTGTCAGGGTGAAATGGAGTTCTTGCATCTGCAGACTGCGTTGAACGTTAAATTGTAACATACTGTAATATATGAAATTAAAGGCATCACGTGATAAATGAAGAAAACTGAATGAGCGGGTACCGGCATGCCGCTAGTACTTCGAGTTTTCATGGATGGTTTGGGGATGGGATGGTGGGGGGGGGGGGGGGGGGGGGGTACTTATTCTTGTTACATGTTACATTCAAAAAGGAACTCTGTGATAAAAAGAGCTCTCAGCTCACCGGTTCCTGTAATAGATGCAGTATAGTACTTTCAACATTTCTATTACAATCAGTGGAATTGTGCAAGCAAAACCAACGAGGATTTGATCGTTACTTTATCTACGCTGGAGTTACTGAAGTCACATATCAATATTTTAACCAGTTTTAGACCTTTAAACTGCAAAAGCAGCAGTTTAGAATTTGCACATCGATGAAGGGCAAGCGACCATTACCACTCGACCATTTAACCCCTGTCGTCCTGTTTCAAAGTCTCCTGTTACTAAGTCTTTTACATAATGTATGTAAATATGCACATGTTGAATCCTTGGAATATCTTTGCAGAATTCTTTTTCCCCGTGTCACAGAAAAAAATCAAATTATTGGTTTCTTTAGAAAATACCTTTAGAAAATTTAATATTTAATATACTACAGTGTTTAAACTTAATTGGTCAATGGCAATATAAATGGCTTTTTACAAAAATGCCATTTTGTACAGAATGATACATTCGAACGAAATTGATTGCATCCAAGGAATAAACGCTTTGTGTAGAAATTAGTCTAAATCCGTCGTATTCTAATACTTGTCTCTATTAAAGCACGCTTGCGATAGAATGACGTCACGTTAACGTGCGGTGAGAACAAAGTTTTTGTTGCGACCAAGAAAGAGCGCTACTTTATTTTAACGGTATTTGTGTCTTTATGTTGTTTTTTGTTTTTCTTAATAACGGGGGATATAATTACAAAATTCTACAAAAATCAATAAAGCATACATATTTAATAGGGATCTAGCTTTATGTAAAGGGTAGTTCCCTAAATTTATTAGTTTCTTTCGGGATATATGAAAAGTAAAAACGTAATAATTTCTGGCTTAAGGAAGTATAATCTTTTTTTTTTTACAGTTAAAATCTTTTTTCATACTCTTTGAGCTTGAAGAATATTAGTTTCTAAGACATTTAAGATTTGCAAAAGCACAGGTCACTGCACTCGTTTTTATTTCATTGAGTATTTGCTTCTTTCTTTACTCTGCTGTGTGTTCGAAACCACTTAATACCCTAAGTGGTGATGTTTTGAGGGTAACGGGAGTCTTCCTCCTTCACGGAAAGATTGAAAATCGCCATATTACGTCTACATAATGGGTTGCTTGTGGTCTAGTTGAAACACGATTACCTATCAATGCAGAGGTCCGGGGTCAAAATTACGGTTCAGGCACTGGATATTTTTAAGATGCTATTGAGTGTCTGTCAGCACTTTTCTTCCCAGGAAAGAGAGTTTTGTATGAATCAGTGCATGTTAAAGATCCAGGCTGTCTAGGCTGACTTAGGATCTCTCTCTCTCTCTCTCTCTCTCTCTCTCTCTCTCTCTCTCGCTCTCTGTGTGTGTGTGTGTGTGTACGCGCGTGTGTGTGTGTACCTGTTTCACTCTATATGTATGTCAGTTCGCCTTGTTTTTGTACTGGTAGAGCCCTGAGTGACTGATTTTGTATGTAAAGCACTTTTTACTATTTTATTATGAAAAGTATGATATGCAAATCTGGTATGATGATGATGATGATGATGATGATAACAACAACAACAACAATATCAACAATTGTGTAAATGTGACGTTAAATCCAACAAGAATAAGCTTTGCTTGCTATTTTGCAGTGATAAATAAAAAAGAATAATTTAAAATAAAACTAGTACATCGAAACACATCATATTTATTCAAGAAGTCAAGTGTTAGCTTATCTGCACATATGTATAGCAAATGTACTATTCATGGAATGTGTGGTGGAAAAACCCTGAATCAAGGATCTGGTATTTTTAATGACCTGGGATACCAGTTTTGTTGATAAAAATAGACTGTGCGAACTATTTATAGTAATTTTAGCTTTATTTTATACGTATTTGTACTCTCTATCAGCCATATCAGTTCATAACATGTTCTATATACGGAACTTGTTTGTCAATATTGTTAATTCAGCTATACTGAAGCTTGCATGTGAACGATGTACCGTCGATTAAATCTATCATAATGCATATTTTGTTCTTTTTTGCAATTATACTGTTTTCATGTTTTCGCAATATTCGCAATATTCCGAAAGACTTATATGTTTGTACTTTATATCAACACTGTTGCCTTAGTACAATACATGCATGTAGATAGCAAGTAATGTGATAGTTTGAACCTCCTAAATGCCAATTTGCTTATTAAAAGGCCATTTGTAACCTGTACAATACTAATATTATCTACTATTTAATGTAAAGCTATATTTTAATCACTATCATAATAATATTAATGTGACAATGCACATATTTCTAGCCAGATACGGTTTACTAGTTTGCAATTTGCAATCTGTATTTTTACGCCAGTCTTTTTTCTTGGATATTTTAAATGATTTTGATTGATATGTTTTAGTTCCAAAAGCAAACATGTCATTTCTCTTGTGCCCTCTTTCTCCTTTTGTTCCATTGACATTTTGAAAGTTTCCAGTTCGTTCAATAATTTCAGAAGGCATTCCATCTCGCTTTCCTCATTCTGATGTTGTCTTTCTTCGGATTCATCACCTTCTTTGTTAATTTCGAGTGTTTCTGTACTTTCTTTATTTGTTTCAGCTGCAAAATCTTCTCTTGTAAATAAGCATAGATATATTACTTATTTATCTCAATAAAGATAACATAATAAAGTTTAAAAAGTAAATTTCCAAAATGATGATGTGCTAAAAAGGAGTGTTGTTGTAAGTAAAGCAGTGTGCATCATACTGTCAGATATCCCTTTCTATAGTGTTCCATAGATCTGCACATTTCCTATTGAGCTAATTAAGTGGATCCTTTTTCTCATAATGTGCATTTTTAAAAAAATGGCTCTTTGTCATACACATCAATAAAAATGCATTTTTGAAGGATTTCATTAATGTAAAAGAATGTTTAATGTTCTATTGATCATTTTGCTGTCTTTTTTGTCTTTCTTATTTTAAATAGCGTATACATAATTGTATACTATAAATAGTTTCTAATGGTTTTCCACATTATTAGATCATATTCACAATCGTAGTTAAGTGCTAGAACAAACCATGGATCGTTATCCTGGAATATCAAATGGAAGACACAAGAATCCTGATTATTCCATGGCAACGGAAAGACTGGCAACACTCACAGACGTGGCAACATTCAAAGACTGGTCAACAAATGGGATCTCTATTGAAGAATTATCGAGTGCGGGATTTTATGCTACAGGTACTTAAGTTTGTTGTAAAATTACGGACATATTTTGCTGATATATTGTCAGGCATAACACGTTTGGACATGATCACGTCGCTACATGTATCATGTAAACCAATTCTATTTGTCTAACAAGGATCAAACAAGAAATGATTTTGTTTTTGTTTTTTTTTGTTAGACAGATACTAGAATTTTTCAAATGTTAATATCTTAATTGGGGGCGGGACACACATTTATTGGCCTTCTATTGAAATATTTGCAGTGTAAACGGAGCGTATTGAAGTGAAAACAATAACTTATTCAACAGGTGATCTATAACTTATTTCCATTGTCGACCACTAAATTGTCTACTACATATCTACTGTATATGGATTCATTTAAGTGAAGTAGCCCATTAACAGTTTTGGCCATTGACAGTCGCATAGAAAATAGAGATAATATATAACTAACTCAAAATCTCGACTAAGTAAAAAATACAATAAATAAAATGCACCTGACACTAATGCTCTTCCGCATACGAAGATATCTAGTTTTACCTGTTACGTAACAATACATTTTGCTTTAGTGCATGCTACTTAAATAGATAGTATTTATGATATAAATGTAGAGGAGGCATATCTATTGCAAAGCCATAATACATTGATAGAATAAATAGAAAACGATATCAAAAATGTTATCGGAAAAGTCGATTGCTGGTAATTCAGGGTTTACTTTATGGTAAATCAGGGTTTTCTTTATAGGCAATACGATTCAAAAGTAGTACAACTATTTTGTCACGGATTATTCTTTCACTACCTGATTCCCCTTTTCTCAATAATAAAATAAACATGTTAGCATTGCAAATATCGTGCGTGAGTAGTGACCCCCTGATATTATCGGTTAATGTTGCATTTATTTGTGATATTTGACCATGATACCCGATAATTGTGGTGTAACGCAAATGCGAGTTTAACAAAATGCGTGAATTTTGCAAATCATTAATCACGTTTTGAAAAAATTGTGAGAAAATAATAAAGTTTGATATAAAGCTGTTCTTTATATGAATAATTTGTAAAACCTAATTGATAATTTATTTGTAAAGTCTTAAAACTGTTCATATTGAATAATCTGATTTTGTAAGACTGATATTTTTCCGAAAAATTATTTTTGAAAAAGATAAATGCACATATTTGAATACGAATTTAATTCATTAAATGGAAAGTTATTGTTTTATATTCTAACTTTTAAAATGGCTATGTAAACTGATTTAAACAAAGAAAAATATTCATATTATTTTGCTGCTGACGCAAGGTAAAATTTCTACACATAAACTGTAGTTAATTAAAAGGTTTAGTAATTTTATTCCTGTTCCAGGAAGCCGAGACTCTGTAAAATGTTTTTACTGCGGAGGAGGGATGCAACACTGGCAACAGGAGGATGATCCTTGGCTAGAGCATGCAAGACATTTTCCAGATTGTGACTTTTTAAAGCTACATGTAGAAGAAGAGTTTATAAAAAGGGCAAACTATGTGGATGGAAAAGATGCAATGGTGATTGAAAAATTATGATTGATAACTATTTATAATTGCCGTGAAATTATTCTCTCGCAAGTCAGTGCGTCAATATAAAACACTTGACCTCATCCTTTGTTTCACTGAAGAACAAATCGAGTCATGTTATAATGTATATTAAACGCCATTAATTATTTGAATCTTAAGTCTCGAGTCGCCATTCATTATGACCGACATTGTTCTTTCGATGTGGCCTTTCCTGTCGGACTTTTGTCCTTGTTTTGACATTGTTTATTGTCTGAGTGTACCATTGATATAAATCATACATTAAAGACAAACCAGAAATTCTTAAATGATCAAATCATCTCTGAATTGATAGTCAGAACTGACTTTTCTTAATAACAACTTTAATTGCTAACCTGAAAGTTTGATTTATGGTTGAATCCAACTTGAACCTGTAAGAGCTCCATGGGCAACATTTAAGCAATATATCATTGTGAATTATTTGATCTATACATTTTTGAAGATTCTCATTTTGGCCGGTCAATAAAGATATTAGTTGTACAACATTTGCTTTATTTGCTTTTGCGTTATTGGAGGTAATTTCAGGAAAAATTGGAGATTCAACCAGAAACTTACTTCTATCTTGATATGGCTTATTTGTAAACATTATCTATTAATTGGTATGTTTTAAGGAATCAACATGTGGGCAGGTGAAAAAACGTCTTGTTCCTGATCAGCTAATAGACGATTTGTACAGTAAGGCATCCTTGCTGCTTATGGACAAAGGGAACAAGCAAGAGATTGTTGAACATGCGATTGAAAGAGCAAGAGAAAAGCATGGTTAGTTAGACCTGAGAGATATTTTGTTTTGATAACATTATGATAATGGTACAATTTCTTTTTTAGAAACATACATACGAAATATAAATTCTAACATGTACTATTTTCTCTGCAGTTAGAATGGGAAAAGACAAACAAGTTCTTGGACTTTTCACATTAACATCGCATTGTTAACACAATCATGCCTTACCTAGGAAACAGAAATTGAACCCTGATATGAAATTTGACACACGTGTCCAACCAATTCCCGGTTTGGCTAACTTCAAACTTCCGTTGCAATGTTATACATGCAGGTTAAAAGTTGAAAAAATGATACACAGTTTATGATCATGATGATCAGTTTGAACATTTTTATTTCAGGTAGCGGGGATTTAAGGGCTTCCGATATTCTCAATGCTCTACTTGAAAGCGAGACGTTTACCACGCCCTGTAGCAAAGACGCATTTTCTTCTTCACGACCAACCAACTATATGAATTTGTCAAATGGCCACGCGGAACGACTAGTACATGTTCCTGTCAGTTTGGGGGATAGTTTCTCTGGGCCTTTAGGTGAAAAGACATATGCTGATGATGCACTCAATACTGGTAATTGACTTAGATTTTAATAATTGCCCTATCATACTTTAGGCAATGCTCAATAATTCCCAACACATTGGGACCATGTCAGCTAAAAATAGAAATACCTTTTAACATCTTCTTCTCATGAACCTCCAGCTGGATCTTTATCAAACTTGGGTTTGTAACATTATTATAAGTTCCTCTCCAAAAATTATTCAAATGTGAGAACTTGGCAATTTTAAGGTGCCAATAGAGCTAAAAATAGAAATAACTTTAAATGGCTTCTTCTCTTGAACCGCTTGATAGATTTTCATCAAACTTAGTCTGTAGCATCACTGATAGGTCCTCTCATAAGTATTTTAAAATAGGAGCGCTTGGTCCCTTTTAGAGGCTGCTACTAAGGCTAGAATTAAAAATATCTTTAAACAACTTCTCCTCATAAACGGCTGGATGCATATTCACAAAACTTGGTCTGAAGCAACGTTGTAAAGTTCTCTTCTTAACTTATAAAGAGACCTTCCTTCTAAAACACCCTCAACATCCTCAAATTGTCTGTCTGTATTTTTTCGACCCCTATTCTAAGTCCTAAGAAGCATACAGTGTTTGAATTGTTCAACACCTGCCACTCTAATTTATGTTATCAACTTATACTGCCTCTGGAACTTTCGACACATGCATCATATTATGGTCCTGTTCCACACTCTCTAGCCTTTTTAAGCTCTGAAACTCTGGTAAGCGAACTAAGGGCATCATTACCCTCTTGTTTATTCATGGTACTCCCTAAACCTAAACCCCACATAGAGGCAGAACCAGTGAACACACTTTAATTTACAGTGTCAGATGAAATATTAAAGGTCGCTTTATATACTAGTATCTTTCTGAAGATCCGTCAGAATGGTGAAACCGGTTGAATGTTTCTATTCAAGGTTTGACTTTCTATTTGTACAATAAATAAATATATACTATTAGCTGATTTGGAATATATATAGATATATATATATACCATAGTTACATTGTATGTACACTGATGAGCCGATAGGCGAAACTAGTTTGTATTTTTATAATTAAATACTGGTACTGATGATAAACCCGGACAGATGATAAAGTCGACCACCTTGGAAATATTCGATTGCAATTGGTTATTTATAAAATTGAACACACCATCTAATAGTTTCCACTTTACAACATCAACTGGTATAAACAAAAACAAAATTTGTAAATGTTCTGTATAAATAAATGACTTACATTTATTTGTATAAAAAATATTTATCCAAAATTACTGGGGAAGAGGGTGTTTTTTTTGCGCATGCTCACTGTCGAAACATAAAGGCCTGACATTTGGTAATTTTTCATTACTTGATTAGGAATGACTGTTGCAGCTTTTTGGGGAAAGTTTCAATACAAAAATACGAAGAAAATTTTGTAAATGACAAAGGGTTCGAATTTATCATCAGTCAACGTTCATACAGTCCCCATTTTACAAACCCCTTTCAGGGCCTCACTTCATGTGAGTTTGCTTACTAAATATAAATCTGATTTATGTAAAGTTTTCAGCAAATGTTAAGCTTTATTTTGATACCAACAATTGCTGACGATTTGCAGAATAATAATATCTGTCATGTGTTTACGAATTGGATAGAAATATCCGTCCCGAGGGCACCTGCGCATTGGGCGGTAATGAGGCTTGCCGAATTACCGCCCATGCGCAGGTGGCCGAGGGACGGATATTTCCATCCGATTCGTAAACACATGACTGATATTTTTTCTTGCATATCGTATACATGTTACTACTGTTTGCAGATCAACTTGCCCTTTCGTCTTTTCTTAAATCGATAAACTTGTACCTTTACAGCGAGGCTGGAGCTATTTTTGGATCTCGTCTATACAGGTAACTCCGCCTTTCCGATACGAGTAAAAATTCCTGAATGAACTTGTTTACATAGACTGCACTTAACTGGATTGTAACAGATGTACTAGAACTAATCTTCATTTAAAATTTAAATGAATCTTGCCATAATGCAAACTACATTTAGGTAGCGTGGATATAAAAAAAAGACACCCTCTTGTACACTACAGGCCTTTTTCTGTCTAAATTTCAGTACCTTTTGCTGCATATTTTTAAATAATGTACCTCCTGTTTATTTTTTTTAACAATAATTATAAAACGTGACTGACCCGAGTTGTTGGATTCGCTCATCGTTGATTGAAGGGCATAAATTCGATTCCCGGAACCGACCATGCTTCCTTAATTGAAAAAAAACGTCGGCAATTTCTTACGGAATATGTGAGCCTTAGTCTAATTTGACGCGATCCTAGGAAACAGTTACGAGTAGTTTTCTCCACTCGAAAGAAATTGTCTTTGCCAGATTTGGGTTTAAATGCTGATATTGTTGCGAATATAAGATAAATTCAAATAAAACTTACATGTATCAAAAGGTAGTCCAAATATTTTTACTCAAAAGTTGAATATCGTTATATTTTTGACTGGTTGATAACAACTATCTATTTACGTCCGATACATTTCCATACACAGGTTTATTTTTAGGTTACACGCCACGCCTATGTCATCGACTTTTTTACTCCATGTACTTACTATTCGCATTATGGTTAACAATTTCGTTGTTACTGTATGTTTTTAAATTGATGGCATTTTCTTCTTATTAAAGATTTTTCTATTCTGTGTTTGCCTTTTCTAGCCGAAAGTCCAATTTTATTTTTCGCATTGATTTCAATTTATTTACTTATAAGACATAATAGCAATTTGCGATCGCGCTGTATAAAATTTTACCGGTAAATTTATGAAAAATCGGCCGTTTTTATGTAATTTTGATTAGTTTAAAGTTTGTATTTTAACGAAAATGCCCTAATATTCTAGCTACATCTATCTTTTATCGACGTTGAAAGTTTGAAGCAATCTGTTGGATATTAAAAGCTCCACACGCGTTTCCTGTGTACGGGACACCTAAATTTCGCGGTATTATTCTTATCTAAAATTTACCTGGTTACCTGTTTTCGGTTGCCTGTCGTCGTCTGCTTGTTTATTGTACGTTTTCACTACTGGATTTACCTATGGTGACTTCTTTCTTATATCCATTACTCTGCTCTGTATGTTGTTTATGCCACCGTATAGGTCCCTAACATCTATTTACAAATGCTTGCCTAACTTTACTGTAAATGATATTTTCTTCCTATGTTTACTATTTGATTTCTTATAGTTGTTTTATTACCTTTGTTTCAGTTCCATGTAAAACATGTTAAAGTTGTTTCAAATTTTGGTTAAAACTGTTAAAACTAGCTAAAATATGACAACATTTTATAAAATCAGCATCGGCGTGTGCAAGCGATAAAACCAATAAGTACTGCGATTTATCCTCAATTATTTTGGTCCTTTTAGAGTGACCCTCACAAATATAAAACAAACTAAACGTCGAATTATTTTGACTTATGTGAGTCTATAACTGGTTCTTTCCATGAACGAAGACAAGGCTTATCAACTGTCTGTATGTTAATAACTGATATAGTGTTTAAACGACTTCAAATAAATAGTAGATAAATTCACATAGTTTACACGAAACCCCACCAAAAATCAAATAAAAAAAATCAAATAAATCAGTTTTTAGCCCACCATCATCAGATGGTGGGCTATTCAAATCACTCTGCGTCCGTGGTCCGTCGTCCTTCCGTCCGTCCGTCCGTCATTCCGTCCGTCCTTCCGTTAACAATTTCTCGTTATCGCATCTCCTCAGAAACTACAAGGGGGATTTTGACCAAACTTTGTCAGAATGATGTATTGGTACCCTAGTTGTGTCCCCCTGAAAATCAGACTGGTTCAACAAATTTTTAGTAAGTTATGGCCCTTTGTTTAATTCTATAATTTACATAGATTTATATAGGGAAAAACTTTGAAAATCTTCTTGCCCCAAACCAAAGAGCCTAGGGCTTTGATATTTGGTATGAAGCATCATCTAGTGGTCTTCTACCAATATGATTCAAATTATTTCCCTGGGGTGTAATATGGCCCCGCCCCGGGGGTCACATGGTTAATATAGACTTATATAGGGAAAAACTTTGAAAAGCCTCTTGTCCAAAACCACAGGGCCTAGGGCTTTGATATTTTGTATGTGACATCATCTAGTGGTCTTCAACTAAGATTGTTCAAATTATCCCTCTAGGGTCAAATATGGCCCCGCCCCGGGGGTCACATGGTTTACATAGACTTATATAGGGAAAAAATTTGAAAATCTTCTTGTCCAAACCACAACGCCTAGGGCTTTGATATTTGTAATGTAGCATCGTCTAGTGGTTCTCTACCAAGTTTGTTAAAATTATCCCCATAGGGTCAAATATGGCCCCGCCCTTGGGGTCACATGGTTCATATAGACTTATATAGGGAAAAGCTTATAAAACTTCTTGTCAATAACCTACAACATTCAAATTTGGACCACATGTATGGTTTTGAGTGGCAAGATGAACCTTGACATGAGTTGACCTTGATTTTGACCTAGTGACCTACTTTCACATTTCTGTAGCTACAACCTTCAAATTTGGACCACATGCATAGTTTTGTGCACTGAAATAAACTTTGACCTTGACATTGACCTAGTGACCTACTTTCACATTTTTGAAGGTACAGGCTTCAAATTTGGACCACATGCATAATTTCGTGTTCCGAAATGAAATTTGACCTTGATTTTGACCCAGTGACCTACTTTCACATTTCTCAAGCTACAGCCTTCAAATTTGGACCACCTGCATGGTAATTGTACCGAAACAAACTTTGACCTTTACATCGACCTAGTGACCTACTTTCACATTTTTGAAGGTACAGGCTTCAAATTTGGACCACATGCATAGTTCTGTATTCCGAAATATAATTTGACCTTGATTTTGACCTAGTGACCTACTTTCACATTTCTCAAGCTACAGCCTTCAAATTTGGACCACATGCATGGTTTTGTGTACCGAAACAAACTTTGACCTTTACATTGACCTAGTGACCTACTTCCACATTTTTGAAGGTACAGGCTTCAAATTTGGACCACATGCATAGTTTTGTATTCCGAAATAAAATTTGACCTTGATTTTGACCTAGTGACCTACTTTCACATTTCTCAAGCAACAGCCTTCAAATTTGGACCACTTGCATAGTTCTGTGTACCGAAATGAACTTTGACCTTAAGATTGACCTAATGACCTACTTTCAGATTTCTGTAGCTATAGGCTTCAAATTTAGACCACATGAATAGGATTGTGTACCGAAACAAACTTTGACCTTGATATTGACCTAGTGACCTATGTTCACATTTTTGAAGGAACAGGCTTCAAATTTGGACCACATGCATAGATTTGTGTTGTGAAGTGAAATTTGACCTAGTGACCTACTTTCTCATTTCTCAAGCTACAGCCTTCAAATTTGGACCACTTGCATAGTATTGTGTACCGAAATAAACTTTGACCTTAAGATTGACCTAGTGACCTACTTTCAAATTTCTCAAACTACAGTCTTCAAAATTGATGCACATGCATAGTTTTGTGTACAAAGAACTTTGTCCTTGAAATTGATCTAGTGACCTACTTTCACATTTCTCAAGTTACAGCTTTCGAATTTAGACCACATGCACAGTGTTGTGTACGGAAATGAAATTTGACCTTGAGCTAGTCAGTAAGTCTTGAAATTTGGAACACACAAAAATGACACATTGGTGGGCGCCAAGATCACTCTGTGATCTCTTGTTATGGATATAACAATTACATTTTCTACAAGTGTTGCGGAGCTTGAAGGTTCAATGATCAATGATACCTTTCTATAAAACCATGTATACTTTTGCATGGTTAGAAATTTCGTCGATAATAATTGTCATAACAAACAAAAAACGCTGTTTTCATGTGAACGTAGTTGAAATATTCTGTATTCTACTTTTGAAACAATATATATATATCTATTATCTCCTTATTCATTGCACTTTACAATGTATGCAAGTACGGCGATACTTCAAAGATAGAGTCAGAGCGCGCGCTTTGTGTGACGTCAAGATAAAGAAAAAAGTTTCACCACAAAGTGAATGAATGAGGCGGGGTTAACCTGTCAGCATTGCTCCAAAAATAGCTTCAGCTTCACGTTTTTTGTGACGTAAAAGAGTAACTCTATCGATTTCAAAAAGGAGGAAAGGGCAATTTGATCTGCAAATAGTAGTAGCATTTTATTCTGGCAGACTTTTTTCTTGCATACCGTATTTTACAAAAGGTAGAAATAATTTCTTTTTTGGCACTCTTTCTTAAAGTGGAGAATGAACACAAAGCGCGGGAAATTAACGTCCATAAGCAGAAGTGACGCCATGATGTTTTGCGTTACGCATAATAACAAAGTTCCACTTTAGTTTTGTCGTTTGTAGCTTAACGTTATGTTTTTATGGTAAACTAACGTATTTTGAATCGAGAAATATACTATAAGGAACGGAGAGAAACTATCAAGGTACCTGCTTTTTTCGTATTTTACATAAACAATATCTTATTAGTGCATGAACCAGCAGTTGTCATTAACAGCACGAGAGTCATCTGTCATGGGGGGTGCCAGATGGGTTTTGCCGGCATGGGTAAAATCACTGGAATAATAATATCTGTCATGTGTTTACGAATCGGATAGAAATATCTGTCCCGAGGGCACCTGCGCACTGGGCGGTAATGAGGCTTGCCGAATTACCGCCCATGCGCAGGTTGCCGAGGGATGGATATTTCTATCCGATTCGTAAACACATGACTGATATGTTTTCTTGCATATCGTATACATGTTAGCATTTATTCTTGCAGATTATTTTTCTTGTTACCGTATTTTACAAACAACAGGTAGAAATACTTTCTTTGTAGCACTCTTTCTTATAGTAGAGCGCGGGAAATTAACGTCCGTAAGCAGAAGTGACGTCATGATGTTTAGCGTTACGCACCATAACAAAGTTCCACTTTAGTTTTATCGTTTGTAGCGTAACGTTATGTTCTTACGGTAAACTAACGTATTTTGAATCGAGAAATATACTATAAGGAACGGTGAGAAACTATCAAGGTACCTGCGTTTTTCGTATTTGTACATAAACAATATATTATCAGTGCATGAACCAGTAGTTGTCATTAACAGCACGAGAGTCATCTTGCATGGGGGTGCCAGATGGGTTTTGCCGGCATGGCTAAAATCACCGGAAACGCCAGTCCGGTGTGCAAGAAACGCCAGTCCGGTATGCAAGAAATAAAAAAGGTAAAAAACCTCATTTTCTGTTCGGGTTTATCATCAGTGTTGGAAAGGCATGTGAAGTCATTTTATTTATTTGATATATATATAATTTTACTTTGGTTCTAAAAAAGTCACAAACCAGATCCGTCTTTAACGGCTCATCAGGCAGACACGTATGAGACAATTTAAAAACTAGAAGAACAATTCATTCTCAACATATAAGAGGTCCATCGGTAAAACAACTACCTGTAGGTAAGTCATACACAGTACAATTAAACAAAAAAACATCCATTTTATTAAATGAAAACGAACAGTTTATCAGCAAGATTTACAAAATACAAATACTTCATTGCCTGTTTTAAACCAAAATTTAACATCACAGGAGACGGATGAATAAAGTACGTCATAAAATCATTAACTCCCCTGTTTGACGTCAAAATTACGTCCCTTGTTACCTTAATGTCAGAACTATTGAATTACTTCCCTATTCTTCTGTTGTTTTATATTTAGACAGACTGATAAGCGAACAGTTTGTGACCTTTTAATTAAAGTCTAATAAAAACTAGGCGAGCAGTCTAAGTCTATTAGGTAAATAAAATGACTTTACATGCCTTTCCAACAGTATTAAATTATTAAAATACGAACTAGTTTCGCCTGTCGGCCAATCAGTGTAGATAGATAGATAGATTTATTTCGGTAAGGAGTGCACATACATGGACAATTAAAAACAACATGTATAGTAATTACAACATAATAACATAATGCATACATGAAATTAAAAATAGCCACGACAGGCACACCGTCACCAAGGATTACACAAAAAAGAGAAAACTCTTATTTCCATTGTGGTCCTTTGTGTTGGTGGCATGACATAGAGAGGCATAACAGAGTTTACAGAATTATGTGACTAGATGGAAATTGAAGTATGTGACTAGATGGAAATTACACAGCTATATCAAATAAAGAATTATGTGACTAGATGGAAATTGTACACCTATATCAAAAAGTAAAATGCGAGCTTAAATTAAAATGTACATACATCGAAGGCCATAAGAATAGTTATTAAAACACATTAAATAGTTATTAAACACATTAAAGTAATTATGCTAAACTGTCTAATAAATAATTCTTTACTAACGTTTTAAAAACAGGTAATTTCTCAGTCTGTGCTATACTAGCAGGCAACTTATTCCATAGGGAAATACCAGAAAAGAAAAAGGACTTTAACCCAAAACCTTTGACCTTTGGAACAGCAAAAGCACCTTTGTGACTTAACCTTGTCCTATATGAATGAACAATATCCTGTGGGATAAAATTGTCTCCCATGTAGTCAGGGGCTAACCCATTTTTTATCTTAAAAACATGACACAGGATAATCTGGTCTACACGTTTGTTGACTGGTAACCAGTTGAGCGATTTAAAGTGCTCTGGGCCAATGTGCGACCTAGCATCAAGGTCCAGAACAAACCTCATTAACTTATTCTGTGTGGTTTGGAGCTTGGATTTAAGTAACTGGGTCAGACTATGGTACCATATAGAACAGGCGTAATAGAACATACAAATGTATTTTTTGTTATTAAATACTGTTGGAAAGGCATGTGAAGTCGTTTTATTTACTTAACTTATAGACTTTCATCTTGTGCATAGTCTATTCATTTTCAAGTATTATGTATATCATATGGCGAGGAAAGAGATTGAAGGAAATGCCTTTTTGGTATTACGTAGATCAATTGTGTAAAATCATGACTTAAAAATTTCAGCTGGTTTCACCATTAACATGGATCTTCAGGAGAATGTTGCTTATTACGTAGCCGTCAGGCAACGACGTTATCAATAATGACGTCGCTTAAGTTATATATATCAATAATGGTTAAACTGTTGTTTGCAATATTGAAAAACATAAGTTTGAAATAGTCCATAAGTTCTGTAATTATAGACACTGCAAATAATTTATGTAAATAGTAAATATTGTGTAGTAGCATTCAGAGATACTTCATAATCAACATATAAGACAAGCAGACACGGTGATACTTCTAGAAAGCAATCATATTACAAGATGTGCAAAAAACTGTACACACAATCTGACATAAGTACTTTAGTCAGATGCTGTACACCGAAATTTCGATTTTATAAGCCGAAAGATAATAACACTACCCTTTTTATGATGATTTAGAAGAGTCAGAGTTTTGTCCCTTGAAATAATTTATAATGGTGTTGGTACACAAAATCTACCATATACTTGTCTATGTAATACAAATGGCCCAATGTCATGCGAAATGTATGTCAGAGGAAATAATTAATGAGCCTGGGTACTCGGAAAATTGTTCCAGCACCCATTTACTATAACATTAATTAAATAAAGTAATTTAATTCGGCAGCGCTACATTTCACGACGTTCTGTAATTTTTCATCCAAAACAGACATGGAAAAATGTCTGCATGCCAACAGCACCCATGCGATATACCTTTCAGTTCCCGGGTGCGAACGTAATTGCTTTAAGTATTGTTCATTTTGCTTTATTTTGTGACAATCAGAGGTTTGTTGTTTAAGTTCAAAAACATAAGGGGAGTAACTCTAACGAAACGAAGATCGGCTAAACGAAAGTGAACGAGACTTGAAACAAATTAAATGTACATTCGATAGAGATTTGCAAAGTAAGCACAGCTTTGATAAATTCTAAATATCTGTTTTGACTTACACGCACGTGGTTGTATTTTATTTGTAAAAGCTTTTAAATTGCTGTTTAGTCGAGATATTCTTATCGCAACGATCGTTCCTAAATGACATAATTATACTGTCTTTGAACGACCGCAAGAAACGGACTAAGAACTAATGAAATTAAATGTACATGTTTCCTTGTTGTCGTGGATATCCTTCTTTTATTTTTATTATACCTTATTTATCCACACATAGGATATAAAATAAAAGCAAAACCTTATTATCAAAGTTATTTCATTTAATTTTTACCTATCTATTTTATCATGAACACAACCTTCCGTAATTACATCAAACTTATTTCGAGTCCTTTTTAGTCGACACAAGTCGTTCTATTTATATAAGGCTTTCCCGCCAAGAATACTATTTAAAAACAAAAGAAAGGCATGAAAAACATGAAATACATATTTATTTATTTATTTCGGTCTCTTCCAATACATTACATATGCACATAAAGATTTTACAAAACATAAGATACATAGTACTGGCCATTCTTGAAATAGAATTATAAGAGACTTTGTATCATAAAGCATATCAATGAGGAAAACCAGAGACATGACTCTCACACCACTAACTAACTCAGCCAATGATATTGTGTAAGATAAGTAAATATTCTGATCAGACCAAACATATTTTATATCACATAATTGCTAAACGTCATAGATCTGGTAATTTCACTGAGCTTTAATTTGTTTGGACATTATACAGACACAAGCTACAAACAAATATTTACACAAAATCATCTTAAAAATCAGCTTACCACTGCTAAC
Source organism: Mercenaria mercenaria (assembly GCF_021730395.1). Classification (NCBI taxonomy): domain Eukaryota; kingdom Metazoa; phylum Mollusca; class Bivalvia; order Venerida; family Veneridae; genus Mercenaria; species Mercenaria mercenaria. The sequence continues at coordinate 22,365,975 of NC_069364.1, read as the reverse complement.
CTTTTTATTAAAAAACTGCAATAAAAAGTTACGACTTAATAAGATACTGAAGACTGTAAATCGTGGCACTAGTGCGCAAAATAAAAAATATTTTAAAAAACCAATTACCCTCCATGATCAGATCATGAGGGGACTGGTTAGCAATGATAATCTGCACTGTCATAAAAGAATACCTTTACATTATATAAGATTTTAACTGAGTTAATACATTATTTACATCGTACAATTTGGTTTACTACTAAAACAAGTCACATTTTCATACAAAGGTAGTCCTCACATTACATACAAAAACGACCATTTGTAAACATATACCTCCTCAAATTATTGGTGAAAAAGAAATGTTACTACAGGCTTATGTATTAAGGAATGATTTTTATCATCGCTTTATTATACTTATGGCAATACTTAATAATTTTCAGCACATTTGGACTGTGCTATATTTTAATAATGTATGTAACCCAAATGCACTGAAATTTGGTTTTATACAGTTAGGCTGATACGTAGAAGAAATGAAATAAGTAAAGATGTTGATGTTTTCTTTGAAATTCGTATAAAGTGCATCTTACATCAAATTATCACAAGATTATATTCATATATGATATTATTGCATTTGATCTGACTTGTGAAATTTCCTTAAATGAACTAAAAACGCTTTCCTGTTTAATTGAAGAACCCAGAGCAACCAACACAGAAGACCAGTTTCTTTTTTAGTAATAGAAATGTTACAGACATAATAATTTTGAAATTGAATCCATTAATAAATTTCACTTTATAGATACTAAGAACGCACAAATTCCGTGAACGTGCTTCTAAAGAGGTAGTCATACACAAATGTAATCAAAATGTATATTCATTTTTCAGAACAAGACCGTTTGTTGAAAGAGAACCGTGCTTTGAAACACAGGATGACCTGCAAAATATGCCTGGTCAATGATGCATGTATTGTATTTATTCCGTGTGGGCACATGGTATCATGCAGGCAATGTGCTGGTAGACAAAACAAGTGCGCAGTCTGCAGGGCTGATATAAAAGACACAATACGGGCATATCCCGCCTGAAACCCAAAGATATTAAAGCTTGGGTAAATGTTGATAAATAAAAAAAGAAATTATGACATTTCACTACAAATACCAAAAACAAAAATAATAAAGACAATGACTCAGTAGGACAATCCACGAACGGAGCACGGTGAAATCAAAACCTTGCTGCTGTGTTCACATATTACCACAATATACACTAAAATGCATGGTCAATGTAACACACACACACGCAAACGCACGCACGCAGGCAACATGCTCATTCAGACAAGAACACAGTTGCGACTGCCTTGGAATGTTCAGTGGCAAAAGATCTACTAATGAATTTTGTGTGATTATTTATGTGCACCAGAACTCATTCTTAATCCTCTAACAAGACAGTGTTAATAAAATAGATCTTTTTCTAACATACACAATGATAACTATATGCACGACAAGGTAAATACAAAAATGCTTGTACATATAATTGTTTAAACCATACACTTTACACTGGAACATCTCATTTTACGTCTGTTTATGTTTGTTTTACCATTTTTTAATTTTTTTCTAAATAATTAAAACAAACTGGGTCTGTGATTAGACATCTCTTATAAAAGTTAAAAAAACCTACTGTTGTATATTATTCCACAAAAGAGTATTTAGTTTTTTTAAACAAACAATTAGACTGTCACAGGGTTTGGAAAATGTGCAGCCAGACCTGGACTCGAACCTGGAGCCTAGGAATATCGTTCAGATGCTCTACTGACTGAGCTATTCGGCCATCTACACATTTTCTCCCCGTTTAAATATTCAAGTTCTATACCGTGACATATTTCCCCACCATTTTGAATTCGTCCTCGAATTTCAGCGGGCACTGTATATTATATAAGCAATTACAGGCGTCGGAGACTAACCAGTGTAATTTCGTCACGGTCCCATGTTGGGTGCCAAATGTCACAGGGTGTCTGGGCTACCCGGCCGTCTACACACTTTCTCCCCGTTTTATTATTCGTGACATTACAATGCTTCTTTCTAAATGTGGGCGTACTATTTTTATCATTTTGTAAATACAAGATTGCTTTAGTATTTGCATATTTACGAAGTGCAACATCTTGATGTTTATAGCTTTGGTACTATAAATTTTAGGCAAGTACATGTAAACATTGATAACATGTACGTAATCATGTTAAAACTTTAGGTGGCAGGGGAGCGGTTTCGTAGTTTTGGCCCCGATCGATTTTCTGTATAAACAGGACAGGGTAGATATAAAGGCATATCTATCTTACTGGTTATTTATCATTATCAATTCTATAATATATCTGGGGAATGAGGAACGGTTAATGATTCTACATGGCGGGTGTTTTAAAATTCCTAGCTCCGTACTTCCGGTTGAGGCTAAAACATAAATATCAGAACAAAAAGTCGGCCAGACGCGCAGCTGTCATCCATCCACTTTTTTTTCAAGTGAAAATTAGGGAAATAAAGTGGTGGTTGGCAGACACATTCCACACCACCTGGGTATGCATCTATGTTCGTACTATACATATATGCTACGAAATTGGATTTAAAAATATAAAATGGGTGAATGGCAGAGTTCAAAGTGAGGTCCGGTTAGGCTGTTTTTGGTCTATAAAATTTGGGTGATTTGGCCGATTTTCACTACACCTGGCGTGGAAAGCGACAGGTGTATAGGACCGGAGAGTCGTCTTTATGTAGTATATAGTGTCTGCAATGGTCAATAGTAGTTTCAAAGAAAAATAAGCAAAAATGAGATTTCTATGTATATTTTAACACTGGTACCCACACGTCAATGTGGAATTCGCAAATCTGCACTCCCCTGCCACCTTTACAGGAGATTACTACAGGATCCGTAACGAAATCACGTAAGCATTATCAGGAACATTTCGTTTTAAAGGATTTTATACCTCCATTTGACTAACGACCAACTTTAATATGTAACTTCAGTTAAACCTTGCTTCTAGTGTATATTTACTCCGTACAAATAAAAGAAATAACATTTTCTATCTTTTTTAATTTCAAAATAAAAAGAATCTGAAATATTGAAGAGAAAACACGCAAAAACTCGTTGACCAGTGCGGTAAAAATTAAAACCATATTGTTGCGACTTTTCGGGAAATAGTAGAAAGAATGTATCATTTTCAGTCTGTTTACTATATCGTTTGTGCGATGAAAACAGATCAAAGGTCTCTTTTTTCAGGAAAATAAATCGAACTGAAATTATTCATAGCATGAAGATAGACTTAAACAATGTTAGCGAAAGAAATGTTCCATAGCCATAAATTTGAATCTGAGTTCTGATCGAGCGATTTCGACATTTAACCCCATGTTTGACAGATGTCAGGACACAAAATCATAACAAATAACAAACTATTTAAATGTATGAACTCGTTTTAATAAGAAAATTGGCTGGTTTAACGTTAGTTAACAGGGACGTATCTGAGGGGTTTGGGGTTGTAGCCTAAGGCCGGCTGAGAGCAACAGGGTATGTGGGGGAATGCTATCCGCGTTCTGTTTCGTAAATGGTGCATTGCGGGTGGTAATTTAATATTAATAAGACTAAAAGCAGTATCACTCATCTACGATTTCTCTGCTCTAGTTTCGACTTGATATCAACTATTGAATGATTCAAACATTTAACCTATGTTTGTATGAAATTCGGCACTAAATACCTGCTCCATATCATGATGTTTTACAAAGGTACTTTTTATTCGCATGACACTAATATGGCAGGCATTGACAACGATGTTTTCAGTATACCTTTAGTGTTTATCTCGTCTTGTACATTTGCCAAATAAACAGCTAACTGTTTCTTTGTAACCAAATGAAAACCTGAATTTTTATTATCATTATTTTACAGCTTCTAAATCTGAATAATATTGTTCAGCAGCAGGCGTCCAGAAACATGATGAAAAGGATTAGGTGTAGGCACGGAAGGGGTCCGACAAATTTCAAAACCCTACAAATTTATTTAGACCATTTTAGAATAACATATTGAGCAAAACTGTTTGTGATTTATGTGCAAGGCTGATAGAAAAATACGCATCTCTTCTTGAAAATGTGAGAATGTTTTTATTTTACCTTTCTATATGTCACAATATGTAGCATAGGAGAGTGATATCCGAAGAAACAGATATCTGTTTGAATTAAGAGGCATGACACCCAGTTGCGCATGTTGCATTGATGCAGTTAGGAGGGAGTTCGGGGAATTTTGAAATCCTACAAGTAAAACTATGCATCTTAAGCAAGGGGAAAAAAACAAGACTACCAGTGATTTTGTCACTTGTGTGCGCAACAATCTCACCTGTTTAGAGGTTTTCGAAAAACAAAACCACAACCATTATAGCTACGGAGTTTATGTAGAGTTCACCGATGTCAGAGAATGTTTGATGAAATCAGCAACAAACATATACAGTTGTCTGTTATACAAATGTTTTCCGTTACAATGCTTTTCTTATATTTGCTCGAAAAACAAGACAAAACATATTACTCTAAAGAAAGTAAAGGATTGTTTGTGTTTCTTTTGAATTCAACATATATTTCGAAGGGGTTGCTTTTGTTTTAAAATTATGGCCCTTATTATATGTACATTTATATACCCATATGATAACAAGCCGGAATGCATTCACGACCCAGAATTAGTGTGCTTTTTCCAGATATATCATTATGGCGGCCCACAGACATTACTTGAGGGATGTTCTTGTAAACCTCTGTAAATCCGGGCCTGATGCAGCGGCCATTTTCAAAATGTTTATTATCAATATCTTAAGACGCATTTTTAGCCCACCATCATCAGATGGTGGGCTATTCAAATCACTCTGCGTCCGTGGTCCGTCCGTCCGTCATTCCGTCCGTCCGTTAACAATTTCTCGTTATCGCATCTCCTCAGAAACTACTAGGGGGATTTTGACCAAACTTTGTCAGAATGGTGTATAGGTACCCTAGTTTTGTCCCCCTGAAAATCAGTCTGGTTCAACAATTTTTGAGTGAGTTATGGCCCTTTGTTTATTTTTATAATTTACATAGATTTATATAGGGAAACACTTTGAAAATCTTCTTGTCCAAAACCACAGGGCCTAGGGCTTTGATATTTGGTATGAAGCATCATCTAGTGGTCCTCTACCAAGATGATTCAAATTATATCCCTGGGGTCAAATATGGCCCCGCCCCAGGGCCACATGGTTTATATAGACTTATATAGGGAAAAACTTTGAAAAACCTCTTGTCCAAAACCACAGGGCCTAGGGCTTTGTTATTTTGTATGTGACATCATCTACAAACTTTGTGCTCTTCCCGTATGCGACGACCGGATGTAAACAAAACATTCGTAATGAGCATGCCCAGCAGTCAAGTACCGCCCTTTTTGTTGTTGTTGTTCTAGTTAATCGAACGAATGTGTAATGTGCACTGTACATATACATGTACATGTTGCAGTAGCTGTACACGAGTTTTACTGGAATATCTATGTTGGCACTGCGGGCTTAACTGTGTTATCAAGTTAAGATTTAAGATTATTTGGCTTTACGGACGTAATTATGTAACTGTTTATATGTACTTGGTTTTTCAGTTTCACGATTTTATAAGGCTTTTGGAAGTATATTTTATTAAGAATGAAGATGTAGTTTTAATAATTCACCTTAGTTTAATAATTTATTAGTGTGATTATTTCCATCTCTTCTAGCAGAGCAGCATGGATCTTGTGATGATCTCCATGTTTGTCCATCCATTCAGACTTCTTTATAAAATACCGTTGGTACTAGAAACTTCAAACTTTGCCAAAATACCGACATGGGCTTTGAAGAATACAAAATACTTTTAGAATTTCAATACGACCCCTGGATCATAAGCTAATGGGTCAGGAGGGGCCAGGGTCAATATGAGAAAATTGGGTCAAGTAAGTGATAAAGAATGTATAGCAAAATTACTGTTTTCGGATTTCTATCAATAAAGGTCAAAGGTCATATTTTTAATTACTAACTTTTTAATTACTAACTTTAACAAAATTTAATCAGAAGTGTCCTTTTAACAATCCGCATTATAACACCGTAGGGATATAATGATCTTTTTTCTGATTTTATTGAAATATGGATGAATCTACAAGAAAAAGTATAGAACTCGACTTAAGTAACTCGGATTATTTTCCTGCAGAAGGAGACTGTTGTCTAAAACTTTATTCAAATGATAATGAGTCAACTCTATCGTATTTTGGGAGAGCACGTAGAGTGCAAGAAAGTAAATGGAAGTATGGCAATGATTTATTCCCTATAAGATTTAAGTATAATGAAGATGACGCTTACATCAGCCGCATTCAAAGGTTTGAGAACATAATGTAGGGGCACAGTTTCCTAGTTTACAGTCTGCGAGCGCTTGGTTTGACCAACACACAGTTTTTGTATGGGGTGGATTTAATACTGATAAATTTGACATTAGCAATGAACTTATCAAATTAGAATTCGTCAGAAACAGGTATCAGTGCACCATTTCCCAGCCTGCTGGTAGAGGTGTTCCGAGTAAAGACGTCCAGAGGGGTGATATACCGACTGGCAGAACCGGTCACACTGTCACACAGTTGGGTGATAATAAAGTAGTAATGCATGGCGGAGTATCACTACCCAACAGACATACGACAGGCCTTGTCAGTCCCTTTCCTCAAGATTGCAATGATGGTTCTTTATACGAGTTTGATTCATTCACACATTTATGGACAAGAATAAAAAGTATTCCAGATGTAAGACCGAGAGCCTATCACGAATTCTGTGGCATTGCCAGGCACACATGTGTGATTATAATAGGAGGTTTGTCTTTCAAAGGGAATGAATCTGTACCATTAGAAAGACTTCCAGTAAATGAACTTTTCATTCTGAAAATGCATAACCTGACTGAACATAGATACAGTTTAGACAAGATAACAGCTAAACTTCAAGTAGACATATTTATTTCGTACCACAGCATCGTTGCACTTAATAATAAACTGATTGTCACTGGAGGGTATGCTCAAAAGGAACATGAGATGACTGATACTCCTTTAACAAGTAAGAAGTTATATACTATAGATATGCAATCTTTGAACATTGACACTACATAGTTAGACACATGGCACTGCACTGCAGAAAATAGAAGTTTTGCTTTGTCAGATAACTGCATTATGGTTGTTGGAGGATCGGCTGAAAATATTTTTACATACACTACCAAACCACTGCGACCAAGTTCGTGCAATTTAGATGATGAATGGTGTATTTTTGAATCTCCAGAAATTTCACCTATAGCATGGCTTCAGTACGAAAGCAAATGCAAGCGTTGGTAACTTCAATACTGTGTGGGTCTTACAGTAAAATTTTTATTAAATAAAACATTACTACAAAATAAACCTTGACTTGTGTTTTTTGTTTTGCTGGCGGGTGTTCAACCCTGAACACATTAATGTCAACGTTTCGATTTAATAATTTCGTGTGGTCATTAATTCGTCTTGAATACATAGACTACACTTAAATAAGTAACGTCTTGGTATAATATTAGAGTATTACAACCATGTTTTCATACAGTTTGCTTTAAAATATTGTGAACTTCAAACAAGAATTAAATTTCAGACTCAGACATAGTTTTCTGCTAAAAAAACAAGGCAGTCATAATGGCCCTATACAGCTCATCTGAATATTATATAAATAATGGTGAAGGTCTATTTTTTTTCAAAACAGAAGACCAGGTCTGGAAGTAAATAGCTACATATCAGTTGTTCAACTATTATTGCTTTAGCTTAAAATAGCAATCAATACAGAAAGTCAAGGTTTAATAAAATCTGTAAAAAATTCTTTGGAAGCAAAGAATGCAACTAATAATAATTATTATAGCAGACTCGGTTTGATCGAGTCTGTTCATGAGAGGCAATGAAATGTGCAACACCTCTCACGCCCCTTAGCACCGGCTTAAGCGGAACTCTATTACACATATGTTGAATGGACTTCATGATCCCAAAGGACAAGAAAATATAACAACACTAACACTGAATCCAAGTACGGGGAGACTTTTACAGCCGCCACACGGCACTTAAAGATTGCTGTTGTGATAGTTAATAAAATCTTTAAAAAGATCCTTTGGAAGCAAAGAATGCAACCAAGAATGATAATAGCAGTCTCGTTTGATTTAGTCTGTTCATTAGAGATAATGAAGTTAAAAGTGTCAATTTTACATCTGCAAAGATGAAGGTCGTTTCCCGCTGGAATTGGTTACCCCCACCCTTCTAAGGTATAAATGTAACCATAATTAATGTCTAAAAGGTGTGAAAAAGCAAGAAAATAATACGTGTAGACAAATAGTTTTTGGAGCTCGGTGAACAAAGCCATCCTTGTGTTAATATAAACAGTCTTCACCTCTGACCTCTCAGGCAGACTACAGCTGCATTCAAAATTTGACTAAAACATAACACTAACTTTGTTATGTAAAACTTATGTAGTGGCAATATTTTTGTTGCATGTTTTTTGAAAATGTAATTTTATTTCATCAAACTACCTCAACTCTTCTTGAATATGTATACTGCGGACAGAGATCGCCTTGAAGTTTCATGTTTCATTGTTAATTTCAGAAAATAACGTTCGAAAATATTAGTCCTGGCGGATTTCGTTCCAAATACCTAAAACTGTTTAATATAACAGTATCAACACGTCACTGAATATGTGCAGCTTTTAGCGGTTAGCGATCGACGTTATGTAAACAAACGACTTTGATGTCCAAGACACTGAAAATGTAAGGTGGACACTACCCAAATGAACTCAAAACGTGAAGTATATTCACTGATGATTTTGGAAAAAATTGTCTCTATTTTCAAAAAAATTTCTAACTTATATAAAATAAGCATCTTCTGGACAACTCATTGACTGTACCGATACCGTTCTTGCACTTAACTACGATTTATAACGTGCGTAGATAAAATACTTGTCTCAGAATTTCGAACTTTTAATTCTGTTTTGATGATCAATCATTATATAAATAAATTATACCAAATTGTCAAGATTTGGACACTACAGTTACCTGATATCGATCTGAAAACTTGAAAGGTAGTTTTACTTTCGATTTGGCATGCGGGGCGCTTGATTGAATTATGTTCTAATGTTTTTGACCGATATCCAATATGGCCGCTTCATTTGCATAATTTATTCATAAGAACAGGAGCAAGCGAGTTTGTTAGGTGGCAGGGGAGGGCAGATTTGCGAATTCCACATTGACGTGTGGGTACCAGTGTTGAAATATCCATAGAAATCTCGTTTTTGCTAATTTTTCTTTGAAACTACTATGGACTATTGCAGATACTATAGACTACATAAAGACGCCTCTCCGGTCCTATGCACCTGTCGCTTTCCACGCCAGATGTAGTGAAAATCAGCCACAGCACCCAAATTTTATAGACCAAAAAACGCTTAACCGGGGTTCACTTTGAACTATGCCATTCATCCATTTCTATTTTTAAATCCAATTTCGTAGCATATATGTATAGTACGAACATAGATGCATACCCAGGTGGTGTGGAATGTGTCTCCCTACCGCCACTTTATTTCCCTAACTTTCACTTGAAAAAAAGTGGATGGATGACAGCCGCGCGTCTGGCCGACTTTTTGTTCTGATATTTATGTTTTAGCCTCAACCGGAAGTACGGAGCTAGGAATTTTAAAACACCCGTCATGTAGAATCATTAACCGTTTCACATTCCCCAGATATATTAAAGAATTGATAATGATAAATAACCAGTAAGATAGATATGCCTTTATGTCTACCCTGTCCTGTTTATACAGAAAATCGACAGGGGCCAAACTACGAAACCACTCCCCTGCCACCTTAAGTTTTGTAGATCTTTAAATAAAATAAAATGTAACCTGTCCTGAATCCTAAGACACTTATGCTGATATCAACTGAACAAAAAGAGTTGCCGTAATTTACAAGATAGCCGGTGAATAAGCCAACAAAATGCCCACCCCTTCACGCAAGAATCAGCCAAAATTTGCATTCTGAATCAAAGTAACCCCGAAAAACTATTCACTGCCTTTAGAGTTAATTTAACATGATATTTACAATTTAAAGCCGTTCAAATGTTAAAACGATATACTTTTAACATAATTCTGGTATACAAATGCAAATTACCGTATTTAACCTATCGGGACACCCCTTAAAGGCCACCCATCCATCCTTTGGGGCCACCCCAGCCACTATATAGCTTGATGGCATTGCTAGATATAGACACATGTGCTACTTTTAAACAAAATGGCATAAATAGTCATTATCTAGGCACTTTTTTCTTCTTTTGGCCGTTTTATGATACGAATCCTACTGGCTGGGGGTCCTTAGCTTCACTGTTATATAGCCACCCACTTCCATTTTGGGACTCGCCAGGCCGAATTTAGTACTCTGAAATAAATAAAAACCACTATATGTTGCAGTTCATTCCGTAATGGGTTGCAATAAATGCAAAAAGTCAATATTTGAGTGGTTTGTAATGTTGTCTATTTTCCTTAAGGTGGCAGGGGAGTGCAAATTTGCGAATTCCACATTGACGTGTGGGTACCAGTGTTGAAATATCAATAGAAATCTCGTTTTTGCTTATTTTTCTTTGAAACTACTATGGACCATTGCAGATATTATAGACTACATAAAGACGCCTCTCCGGTCCTATGCACCTGTCGCTTTCCACGCCAGATGTAGTGAAAATCGGCCACAGCACCCAAATTTTATAGACCAAAAATAGCCTAACCGGGCCTCTTTTGAACCATTCATCCATTTCTATTTTTAAAGGCGTACGCTAGAATTCCCTGTATGTGAGATGGGCGAAAATTTTCCCAATAACAGAATTTCTTTAAACTTTGGATATTGAAGGACTAACAAAAAATATGCAATAAAAATCATAGGTCACCGGTATCGAAAAAGAGTTATCTGCCCTTGAAAACGTCATTTTGGGGGAAATGCCGTTTTCAAGGGCAGATAACTCTCTTTCGATACCGGTGACCTATGATTTTTATTGCATTTTTTGTTTCTTAGATGATTGTCCTTCGATATCCAAAGTTTGAAGAAATTCTGTTATTGGGAAAATTTTCGCACCAAATTCTAGCATACGTCCTTAAATCCAATTTCGTAGCATATATGTATAGTACGAACATAAATGCATACCCAGGTGGTGTGGAATGTGTCTCCCAACCACCCCTTTATTTCCCTAATTTTCACTTGAAAAAAAGTGGATGGATGACAGCCGCGCGTCTGGCCGACTTTTTGTTCTGATATTTATGTTTTAGCCTCAACCGGAAGTACGGAGCTAGGAATTTTAAAACACCCGTCATGTAGAATCATTTACCGTTTCACATTCCCCAGATATATTAAAGAATTAATAATGATAAATAACCAGTAAGATAGATATGCCTTTATATCTACCCTGTCCTGTTTATACAGAAAATCGACAGGGGCCAAACTACGAAACCGCTCCCCTGCCACCTTAGTGATCTAGTGGTCTTCTACTAAGATTGTTCAAATTATCCCCCTAGGGTCAAATATGGCACCGCCCTTGGGGTCACATGGTTTATATAGACTTATATAGGGAAAAATTCTGAAAAACCTCTTGTCCAAAACCACAGGACCTAGGACCTTGATATTTTGTATGTGACATCATCTAGTAGTCTTCTACTAAGGTTGTTCAAATTATCCCCCTAGGGTCAAATATGGCCCCGCCCTGGGGGTCACATGGTTTACATAGACTTATATAGGGAAAAACTTTGAAAGTCTTCTTGTCCAAACCACAAAGCCTAGGGCTTTGATATTTGTTATGTAGCATCATCTCGTGGTTCTCTACCAAGTTTGTTAAAATTAGCCCCCTAGGGTCAAATATGGCCCCCCACCCCCGGGGGTCACATGGTTCATATAGACTTATATAGGGAAAAGCTTTTAAAATCTTCTTGTCAATAACCTACAGCATTCAAATTTGGACCACATGTATAGTTTTGAGTAGCAAGATGAACATTGACATGAGTTGACCTTGATCTTGACCTAGTGACCTACTTTCACATTTCTGTAGCTACAGCCTTCAAATTTGGACCACATGCATAGTTTTGTGCACCGGAAAAAACTTTGACCTTGACATTGACCTAGTGACCTACTTTCACATTTTTGAAGGTACAGGCTTCAAATTTGGACAACATGCATAGTTTTGTGTTCCGAAATGAAATTTGACCTTGATTTTGACCTAGTGACCTACTTTAACATTTCTCAAGCTACAGCCTTCAAATTTGGACCACATGCATAGTTTTGTGTACCGAAAAAAACTTTGACCTTGACATTGACCTAGTGACCTACTTTCACATTTCTCAAGCTACAGCCTTCAAATTTGGACCACATGCATAGTTTTGTGTACCGAAAAAAACTTTGACCTTGACGTTGACCTAGTGACCTACTTTCACATTTTTGTAGGTACAGGCTTCAAATTTGGACCACATGCATAGTTTTGTGTTCCGAAATGAAATTTGACCTTGATTTTGACCTAGTGACCTACTTTCACATTTCTCAAGCTACAGCCTTCAAATTTGGACCACATGCATAGTTTTGTGTTTCGAAATGAAATTTGACCTTGATTTTGACCTAGTGACCTACTTTCACATTTTTCAAGCTACAGCCTTCAAATTTGGACCACATGCATAGTTTTGTGTACCGAAAAAAACTTTGACCTTGACATTGACCTAGTGACCTACTTGCATATTTCTCAAGCTACAGCCTTCAAATTTGGACCACATGCATAGTTTTGTGTACCGAAAAAAACTTTGACCTTGACATTGACCTAGTGACCTACTTTCACATTTCTCAATCTACAGCCTTCAAATTTGGACCACATGCATAGTTTTGTGTACCGAAATGAACTTTGATCTTGAGATTGACCTAGTGACCTACTTTCACATTTCTCAAGCTACAGGCTTCAAATTTGGACCACATGCATATTTTTGTGTTCTGAATTGAAATTTGACATTGATTTTTATCTAGTACCTACTTTCACATTTCTCAAGCTGCAGCCTCCAAATTTTATAGCACATACATAGTTTTGTATACCGAAATGAACTTTGACATTGAAATTGATCTTGTGACCTACTTTCACATTTCTCAAGCTACAGCTTTTAAAATGGACCACATGCACAGTGATATGTACTGAAATGAAATTTGACCTTGAGATTGACCTTGAGCTAGTCTTGAAATTTGAGACAATAAAAAATGTCTCATTGGTGGGCGCCAAGATCACTCTGTGATCTCTTGTTTGTATTGTATTGTAGTTTTTAATCATGCGATGTTTATAATGCAGTATAAAAACACTTGAAACTTCGCTTTTTGGGGTCAGAATTGTCCTGTTTTTATTTAATTATTCAGTATAATTAAACACATTCCCCAAAGTATAGACTTAAGTAAGCATAGGTAAAATATAAAGATGTTACATTTCGAGTATTAACGCAGTTACTATTATTTTTAAAACTTCGATCATGGTTTTCCAACTACATTTCTATTTTTAGCAATAGATTGGGTCTAATTTTAGCATAAGCCTACATTTTGTACTATCCCAATTTGAATCGGGCGGGCAAATTTGAGCGGTTGGAATGAACATATGGAGCGTTATCCTGGAATTACGAATGAAAGACCAAAGAATCCTGATTATGTTTTGATGAAAGAAAGACTTGTGACATTCGAAGAGTGGTCAAGAGATGGGATAGCTATAGAAGTCCTGGCGAAGGCGTGATTTTACGCAACAGGTACATTTTTAAATATTGATGTGATATTTTACAAGCGGATAAATGTTAACAATATAAGAGTGTTATGCAGACTCATTTTACAACGTTTAAATAACATTATAAATCTTTACGCGATTTTGAAAATGCATAAATGTATGTTCTTACATCATGTTTATTGTTTCAAATTTTGTCTTTTACTGTCACTTTATTATACGAGTTTTGCATAACAGCAGTGTATTTGTCATTGTTTCATTTTTATGATTAAGCACATTAACATTATATATTTATTGCCTTTCACCAACTTGAATGTTAAACACAACAAATGCAAGAATGTGACACATAAATTAATTCGGTTTGATGGTTTTCATGTTATGTTAAGATTGTCTTAAGTATACGAGCGTCCTGCAAGCAGTATCGCTTTTCAGACGATGATTTTATCGTTTGTAGGAGGAGAAAACAGGTCTAATTATTTGTTTCAAGATAAAGCAAAAATTAAAAATTACAAATTTTATAGCTGATAAATATTAAATCTAGAGATCTGTTCAAGGTATATAATGCAATTTGAATATCTAGTTTAAATATCGTATATTAAAAGCATTAAATTTTATATGGTTATATTTCGTTAAGATAAATAGCAAATGAAGGTTGCTTGTTTTAGAAATACCGTTTTTAAGATATTTACTCGTCGCACGTGCTGGTGTTTTCTATTTCCCATCTTTTAAAAGTAAAATGTCTCATGAAAGTTCACCATTTGCTGTTATTTTATCATTATGTTTGCAAAAGTGTAATAAATATGTGACTGATTTAGTGTTAAGGAATTATAAATGATCTCATACATATTTTTTGCGTGGAAACAGACACATAAGAGAGCAGTCCATAGGTCAATTAATTTCTTATGTACAGTAAAAGTTATCTTTATCTGTATTATCGTGTAGATTATCGCATTTTTGTGCTTTTTGTTTTGTTTATGTGTGCATTTTGTTACGTGTGTTGGTTTCCATGAAAATATATGAATTATCTATACATTACGTATACCCTTCAGTATGTAATAGTTCACGTATATGTTGATACTTTTTTATATTCTTAAGACTAATCAATATATGTTCTGTTCTATTCTATTCTTATTTCTGTTTTAGGAAACCAAGACTCTGTTAGGTGCTTTTACTGTGGTGTTGGGGTGAAAGACTGGCAACGAAGTGATGATCCCTGGATACAGCATGCAACAGTTTTCTCACATTGTGAATATGTAAAACTATGTATGGGAGAAGATTTCATAAACAGAGCAGCAAACATGAACGGCATGGATACACAGGTGACTGAAATAGCATTTTCAGAAAGTTAACTTGTAGCTGACCATTTGAGACATTTTAGCATATTTCCTGCTCTTGCGCTCTGAAATAAAATACGGTTTTACCTGTTCCTGTTGGATTTTCTGATACTAATTAAAAAAAAAATCAGACTTTTATTGCATTCACTGAACCCTTCTTAATTACAAAGAGATCTTTTATTCTAGCCAGTATGAATATATTATTTTTTTTACTTACGTTTCATTTGATTCTAAGGAATTAACTAGAAGACTAGCAGAAAAACATCTTGTTCCTGACCAGCTAATAGAAGATTTAAATTGTAAGGCCGCATTGCTTCTAATAGATAAAGAATATAGGCAAGAGGATGTTGAACAGGCTATTCAAAAGGCAAGGGAAAAATACGGTTAGTGACATACTCCGTCTATATACGGTATGCAGCAACTAAAACTTAATTTGTTTGTCCTTCTGTTGTTACTGTGAAAGGACTGTTGTTAGGAAATTATATGAAGTGCCCGGACGTAGCTATTAAAATATTGAAATATCCTTAAAAGTATAATTAAGTAAACTACACATTATTAATCGGATTTATCCGCATTTGTATGTACACGGCAAACTGAAGTACCAGTAAGAGTTACAAATACATTAACTTTCCCCAACGACTTGATCTTAATTAGCACTTGAAAACATGACAATATTTTAGAAGTTAAACATTTACTAAATTTGCTTATTTGTCCACAGGTAGAGGAGAACTAAGAGCTCACTTCATTCACGAGTTTCTTAATAGCAACATGGTAACCACGCCTCGAAACATCCATGCAGTTGCACCATCACAACAGACTTATAATACAACAGTATCAAATGGGCCCACAGAGCATCAACATCTTGTTGGTTTGAGAGATTTTAACTCTGAAAATCTTGATACTCATGATACCGGTAGACAATTTTTTTTAATATTTTAATAATTGCGTTGTAATAATACCATACTAGTTTTTATCGCATTTTACACGACTTCCGTTCTTAGATCATATTCTTGTTTTATGTACTAAGTATTCTAAACACGTGCTTGACATGAATTTAGTAAATGTCTGAGCGTACTGAACATATTGCATATAAAGACAGATATATATTTCCTGCATAAGAAAGATAAAACGTACATAATGTAATATCATGCAGAAACATCTTTAAGCCATTTTGTACTCTACATTGAAAATAAAGTTTAAAGGGAGAACCAGCATTGTTCTAAGTGTTCATTCTATCGGCTAGGTCTTCATATAATATTTTAGGCTTTGAACGAATTTTATAGTTCGAATTTAAAATTATGAAAATTTCAATATTTGACAGAATAGCAAATTTCAATATTTGACAGAATAGCAGCCATACACCGATTTTTTGTGACTATTAGTTTTACTTTTTAATTCTGAAAGAAGTGTACATGCCAGAGGTAAAATTTATTTTCAGAGCAAAATCGCCTGTTGGCGGAAAACCGGAATCTGAAAGACAGAATGGCCTGCAAAATTTGTATGGACAAAGACGCGTGCATTGTGTTTATTCCATGTGGACATATGGTATCATGTATAGAGTGTGCACAAAGACAACGCACGTATGCGGTCTGTAGAGCTGAAATAAAAGAAACAGTAAGGGCGTATCCCGCATAGAAACCGCAATACTCAAACTTGGACATCTTTACAAAAGAAAAAACGATAGAACAAATGATATTTTATCGTGTAACTCATCATTAAAATTTGTTGCAAATCACATATCATGAGTCATACAATGTAATTTATTTTCATGCGGAAAACTTACAAACAAACTTAAAACAAAGTAAAAATATTAAAATTTATTTATAATCTGACGTTTTCTTGTTTGAATTTTGTATTCCAATCTTACATGTGATTTAAATTTTCATAAAGGAACCTAGTTATAACAGATATGTATGAACACTAAAAATATAAAAGATAAAAGCAGATTTCCCAAAAACACAGAAAATACGGCCAAAGCCATATATCGCTAAATAGACTTGCATCAGAAAGAAACGATAGTGTTAAGATATAGCAGACGGGTTGCTTCAATTACTTATATTCAAGATGCAAGAATGAAAAAAGGAGAGCCATGCTAGACGGTAAACCCGTACTGGACCAATACGCACGCACGCAAGTATGCACACAAGCATAGACAGCATAAAATAAGCAGATATTTGGGACAAACCAAAACAGAAAGACACCGCTCAGGGACGGCCGGTGGCAATAAAACCCGTTGCTAGCTCCAGCCAGTATATTGTGGGTACTCACACATAGTAAAAGGAGAGGTTGGCTCTTACATTAGTGACAGAATACCAGACTGAATAAAATGCAACAAATTATATAAAGTTTAGGTATAAGCATTTTACACATTTTACAAATATTTAATTGTATCATAAGCATTATGTTAAATTTTCCGTATTTTATAAACTACATCACCATAGTATACGGGGTATGTAAAAGCAAGTTTTAATACTTGTCTTATAGTTCTTAAAAAGTTTGGACGATCTGTAGTAAAATTTAGTAAAAGTTTGCCGCAGTTTATTATACATGCACCGGTAACCCGATTTCTATGATTGAAATCCTCAGACTTTGAATAAATTGTTGAAAAACAAACGAGTCATTTAACGGGCATCCCCTCTTTTATTATTAATTTTCATTACAATATAGAAATAAATCAGCAAAGTGCGGGACGCATTTAGACCCCAGAGGGATACAAATTGCTTGTTTGTGTGTTCTATTGCCAGATTGAATGTATGAGTTTTCCAGAAATCGCTTTGCAAGACATATTCACGTTTATTACTATTTGATCTGCTAGATGATTCATAACCAAATACATTTTCAGTCATGTCTTATTACATGAAAAAGCAATTAATAAATTTACACATTAACTTCAAAGATATTAATTCCGTTACTCATTGCATGTAGTTTAACATATTTGATTCTACATTACCGTTTGTGCATTTAAAGTAAATTTAATGTTTGAAAACAGATACATTGTATTTAATTTCAAGAGCAGTACAGTTTCCTTCAATTTGAAATTACTTACTGCATCCAAAAACAAAATAGTGTAGCTAAGTGTTTACTTTACACGATAATTGCGCCTCGAAACAACGATGCAGTTTTACACCATCGCAGTAATGCATTGTCAAAAGCACCCAAAGGCCCCGCAGAGCATTCATATATTGCCAATTTGTGAGATTGTTTTTCCGAGAATCTTAATGCTTTTAATAACGGTATTCATTTTTTTTCATTCCCTGATAATGGTATTCTAACTTTTGCACTTTTCACTTCCAACTTCATGTCTTCCTACTTCCTACTTCTTACTTCCCTCTTCTGACTTCTAACTTCCGCACTTCTAACTTCCAACTTCCTGACTTTCGACTTCTGATTTCCAACTTCCGAACTTCTTACTTCCGACTTCTAACTTTCACACTTCTAACTTCCTGACTTCAAACATTTGCACTTCTGACTTCTAACTTTCCCTCTTTGGAAGTCGGAAGTAAGAAGTGTGGAAGTTGGAAGTCGGAAGTAAGAAGTCAGGAAGTCTGAAGTCAGAAATGCGGAAGTTAGAGGTCAGAAGTGCGGAATATAAAAGAAGGAAGTAAGAAGTCAAGAAGTCGGAAGTAAGAAGTGTGGAAGTTTGAAATCAGAAGTCGAAAGTCAGGAAGTTTGGAAGTCAGAAGTGCGGAAGTTAGAAGTCAGAAGTGTGGAAGTTAGAAGTAGGAAGTCAAGAAGCTGGAAGTGAGAAGTGCAAAAGTTAGAAGTCAGAAGTGAAATGATTTTACATGTCCGTTAAAACACATACTGACCGAAACAAAGGTCTATAATTGTTATATTTTATGCTCTTCTCAAATGAACTCATTTGACTGGCCTATATTTCATAAATATAAAAAAAGTGATATCACAAGAGTCATTATCGCTTTTGAAGGTCAATTTCACTTCTTGCGGACCCGCGCGTGTACCCAGTTCGTCCATTTAAATGAGCGCATTTGAGAAGGGTATATAAAAGTACCATATATTTGGTGCTATATGTTGTCATTTATCATTTGGCGTGGGTACAAGTCCGTGTCCTAACAGATTTCTAACCCCAGTGTTTGTTAAACCACATAATGCATCAACACCCAATGGAACCAATATTTTCGGATCAACTTTAAATTTGTAGTAACTGGCAAGACTGTTTTACATAACAAACCAGCAAGGGCGCTCAAACATCATTTGCTGTAACACTGACTTCTATTTGTGTGTTGTTTTTTTGTTTTTTTTTTTGATATTTTAATTTATAATTCCGTCTTTTTTAATTTTATATATATTTTTCAATTTTATTAATCTGTGTTTTTGTTGAAAGTGTAGGAAAGTTACTAAGCAATTTTCCATATTTTGATATAAAAGTATGTGGTATTTTATGATCATAAGCTTTTGCTAATTGTTTCGTTTGTCTATCAGTTAAATTTACTTTATATCCAATATCAGTCATATACATTATATTTTTATTTAAACAATTACTAATTCGTATCCGATAGTATTTAATTGAACTATTTCTTCGTACATAACAATTGCACAAATACGAATATTCGCTACCGGTGAATCATTTAGTTAAACTGATAATGTAATACACTTAAATTAAAAGGAACAAACCAAAAACCTAAAATAAGCTTATAAAGTTTCCTACATTTAGAAGACTTCCAGTATTTTTGTCATTTTGATTATGGGCTTACTAAACTAAAGGAACAAGCATGGGAGCCATCTGGTCTAGTCGCGTAATGGCTGCCAGGTATTTGAACACTAACTTTTCACTTGGCATGGCAACAGAGGTCTAAATTAAGGCTAGTTTCTGTTTGAATTTCATTGTGGATGTATTGTTGACATTTTGGTAGGAAAAATGGGAGAGCAGGTTGTATTTGGTGAAGTCAAGCTCAATTTTAGAATGAGTAGTACTTCCAGGTAATAGCAGTGTGATTTCGATGTCAGTTTACAGTAAGTAAATGTGACCAGAGAAATCTCTCTTAGAAGATACATGACCCCTACTTTTCTCTTCATTTTATATCAGTGTTATCATAACTCTTAAAAATAAAGTAAGGATTTGTTCTCTGAAATGGGTCTAGCTATGTTTGGTAGCTCTTTGAAAAGGGTCAGTTTTATATAGAATATATAGGGAAAACTATTTAGGCTATTGTGACCTATAAGAAAATGTGGGCAAAAATTGAGATTTGTCCAGATATTGATATAAATGAACTAGTTTTGGTCAGATTTTGGTAAAAATGAGCATTTCATTGAAATTTTGATGCAAAAATTGATAAAAACCCCAAAAATCACATTTTCAGTGTTGGTGTATTTTTTTTTTTAAATGAACATTTACACTCTAAATTTTGCCCATCTATACCTTTCAGAGGGGACATTTGGTATATTTCAAAGTGTAAGTGTGTAATTTGCTTGCAAATTATGGTAAAAATGTATGAAATAGGGCAAAAACCGGCTCTGGCTAGAAGAACTGGTTAAGAATTAAGCCGCGACATCAGTTTTGAAGGAAAATTGGCGCAGGGACCCGCATTACTGAAAATGCCATAAAACCTGGAAAGATGAAACTTGGTAGTTTTCATGCAGATGTGTTACTGGTACTATACAAATGAAATCGAGAATATTACAGAAAAAACAGGTTTTCTTATAGGCCTAACTAAACTAAAGGAACCAGCATGGGAGCCATCTGGTCTAGTCGCGTAATGGCTGCCAGGTATTTGAACACTAACTTTTCACTTGGCATGGCAACAGAGGTCTAAATTAAGGCTAGTTTCTGTTTGAATTTCATCGTGGATGTATTGTTGACATTTTGGTAGGAAAAATGGGAGAGCAGGTTGTATTTGGTGAAGTCAAGCTCAATTTTAGTATGAGTAGTACTTCCAGGTCACAGCAGTGTGATTTTGATGTCAGTTTACAGTAAGTAAATGTGACCAGAGAAATCTCTCTTAGAAGATACATGACCCCTACTTTTCTCTTCATTTTATATCAGTTTTATCATAACTCTTTAAAATGAGGTAAGGATTTGTTCTCTGAAATGGGTCTAGCTATGTTTGGTAGCTCTTTGAAAAAGGTCAGTTTTATATAGAATATATAGGGAAAACTATTTAGGCTATTGTGACCTTATGGTAATAATTAACTTGAATAAAAATTGACAGAATAGCAAATTTCAATATTTGACAGAATAGCAGCCATACACCGATTTTTTGTGACTATTAGTTTTACTTTTTAATTCTGAAAGAAGTGTACATGCACATAGCCAGAGGTTAAATTTATTTTCAGAGCAAAATCGCCTGTTGGCGGAAAACCGGAATCTGAAAGACAGAATGGCCTGCAAAATTTGTATGGATAAAGACGCGTGCATTGTGTTTATTCTATGTGGACATATGGTATCATGTATAGGGTGTGCACAAAGACAACGCACGTGTGCGGTCTGTGGAGCTGAAATAAAAGAAACAGTAAGGGCGTATCCCGCCTAGAAACCGCAAACTTGGACATCTTTACAAAAGAAAAAACGATAGAACAAATGATATTTTATCGTGTAACTCATCATTAAAATTTGTTGCAAGTCATATATCATGAGTCATACAATGTAATTTATTTTCATGCGGAAAACTTAAAAACAAACTTAAAATAAAGTAAAAATATTAAAATTTATTTATAATCTGACGTTTTCTTGTTTGAATTTTGTTATCCAATCTTACATGTGATTTAAATTTTCATAAAGGAACCTAGTTATAACAGACATGTATGAACACTAAAAATATAAAAGATAAAAGCAGATTTCCCAAAAACACAGAAAATACGGCCAGAGCCATATGTCGCTAAATAGACTTGCAACAGAAAGAAACGATAGTGTTAAGATATAGCAGACGTGTTGCTTCAATTACTTATATTCAAGATGCAAGAATAAAAAAGAGAGCCATGATAGACGGTAAACCCGTACAGGACCAACACGCACGCACGCAAGTATACACACATAATTAACTTGAATAATAATTGACTTGGGATAGCATATTACTTCCAAACCCTGGAAACAGGGTATAATTATTTAATGATTTGTTTTTTGTTTTTTTTTCATTTACCTCATTAACATCTTGAATTAACAACTTTCTAGTAGCGAAACCCATACTATGTCCGGCTTCATCGTCTCTACTTTTAGGAGTAGAGTTTCCGTATCATTTTAATAAATAAATTAATTTGTTCTAGTTGATTGAACGTAATACTTTGATAATTCAACAAAACCACTATCTTTTTTTTATACTTACCACATTATACAAACTATTCTATTTTCATTCTTTTATTCTGCTTTATAACAAGTTAAATGAATTGTTGAAGCTGCATTATTGGTTAATGCAATCTGATCGGCATAATCATTTAGCAATTTTTCTTTACTTTAAAACTTACTCCAAAAGTAACTATTAAATCAACCGGAATGTGAACTTCTATCAATAATTGTAAAGTAATATCCACTTTTTGTTTGTTGCTTATCATTATTTGGTCCTCTTGTAAATGGATTAGCCCTTGTAAGGTCTGCAGTACTTAAAGCAAACAGAACATTCCCAAAATGTCCATCTACTAGTGAATTATCAAATTAATTCATCAGATTACAGTGAAAATGTTTCTCAAAACTAAGCAAAGTATTAAATTTTGAAATTTGTAAAATAAAACATGCACTGTTATCAAAATTTTTAAAATGCATTAATCAAATTCCAAGGCGCAATAATCGAATCACAATAATCAAAATAATCATTGGCTATTAATATTTCCGTAATGCAATTATTGATATCTGTATAGCTGTGTAAGAATCGTTTAAAATCACCTTTCCATACTTTATCACTATTGTAACGAATTCTTTTATTGCCATATTCCACACAAATATTATGCCAAAAGTAAGTCATAGTGTTACATGTATACCATCCAAACCAACAATATAATTTTTATTCTTATCGAAAACCTAAGGACGACTGAATGTAATTGTAAAGTTGCTTGGGACATTTTTATGTCTGGCTGTTTCAAAACTTGAAACAATTTTTGTTCCATTTATTAATAACAATTTACATATTTTCTGTATCTAAAAATCATGTGCTTTGGTGATTATTGTTTCGCTTTTATTAACTCATCTTTTATGTTTATACCTTGTTTTTATTGTTTTGTTTATCATTCCCAGTACCAATGGAACCCCCAAATAAGTAAGTTCCAATTGCTCAATCAGTTTACGAATATTCAAATTTGCATTCCATTATAAACATGATAAAGTTTGTTTGATCTATTTTTTATTGTTTTTCTGTAGCCCATTACAGTTTCCAGAGAGCAAAGGTCAACTCATGGTCCATCAATAGAGGCTATTTGCCTCGAGGTACATAATATATTTACTTCTAAGTTAGGATTATAGTCTTTCATGTATTTATTATGTGCTTTATTGAAAAGATTAGCAATAAAAACTTATTCCTATTCTCAACCATTTTGCCAGTATCAGATATTAAGTCTCTTTTTAACGTTGCATCCCAAGCCAACCTGATGCTACTAAAGTAATGGCAACGATCAAGTTTATGTTACATTTTGTTGTTAGAAAATGCTGAACACCATGTGTGTTACTAATACATGTTTATTGAAGTAAGCTTAACAATAGAATGATACTCAATCATAGAGGCATGCAATGTATATCTAGAGTAACAGTAATCTAGTATGAAGAACGTAATCATAAGGATGCTGGAGTTGTGTCCCTTTAAAATATTAGAATATGTATTCAAAACACAGGTTTCGAAAAACATCTGCTAATAGTAAGACAACAGTTTTTATATACAAATTATGATAATCTCTAATTGTTTTTATTTTGAATTAATTCCAAATTTTAGCGTTCAGATATGTGGGTATAATTTAACATATAATGAAATTCGTTTTTAAAGGGATAATTGACATTTTTTTTAATTTTTCAAATGAATCCATGTAATTATATCGGTAAACACCTATTATTTATAAAAGGTCAATTAATTTCTATTAAATTCCAAGGAAAAGTACTTAAATTCAGGAATATTTAGTCATCCAAGAAATGTGACATAAATTGAATATTATCAAAAAACTAAATCACTTAACATACATGCCATATGTTTTTCCATTGTAAGGAATTACATTATTTTTTACAAATTTTCCTATTTGTTGCATAGTGGAATAACTGCCATAACCTTTTAAATTATGAAAAAATTCACGGATTTTGTTTGTTAGACTGTAATTAATATTACATGATCTCTTACTTACACTTCTGTTTTGTATTCATCATAATCCTTCTTAAATTGTTCGTTAATTATTTTCTAACAAAATATTTCTTCCTTTCTACAGTGCTACTTTGATACATTTATCAATTGCAGAAGGGTATCAATAAACTTAAGTTTGATTATTATATTTATTATCATAGTAACAAACAACTTTGTAGCCGTAACCACAATCCAGATGTTTTTGAAACGGCAAAGTAAATGAACTTTTAGAAGACGGTTGATATTTTCCTAGTTGTTATTTCGAAGTCAGCATAAATAACAAAATGTGCCATTAATAGTTAATAATAAGTTTTGAAATGTATGTACTTGTCACTACTTTGACATTTTACAAATAATTTGGTATACGCTCATTTAATACTCTTTCTTCAGAAAAAATGCATTGTAATTAAACATTGCTTAACAGAAATGCTGCTCATGTTGGTGTTTTGTCATTATTTAACATTAATCTTTTGAAGTCTTTAATCCAGACATAATGAGGCAATTCCTCATTCATTTTATAATACATATACCAATGATCTATTCACTGAAATTTTGAATTTCCAGCTTTCACAGGTCAAACTGCTGGACAGAAAGGAGTGATTAGTACCAAGCCAGATTGTGCATATCGCCGACATTTTTCCGCTTCGCTGCACAAAATAAATCCTGAAAACTCGTGAAAATAACGTTTTTTGTTTTGTTCTTCTTTATAAATTCTACCTGCTCGTGCCTACGCATTTTTATTTTTGTGAACCACCGACTCAGACGTAAGACAAAACCTTCGCCGACGGCCGGGCTTTGCCGAACTAAGTATTTTTGAAACTGCATACAAAGATGACCGATCGGTTAAAGTGGGTGTATCGTACCTGTGTGATGAAAATACGAGACATTTTAACAATAAGTTATCCATTTACAACGAGAAAATAAAGGGGCAGTAGGCAAACACGTGTTTTTTAGTGAATATTTCCTGAATGTTAGAAACAAATACAAATGATATGAAAATTTCGATACATCCCCATAAAAGCGTGTTCATTGTAGGTCATTCTCGGTCAATTCCCAATAACAAAGCTTTCATAATGAAAATACTGCAAAGAAAACATTACCTTGACTGGCGAAAACCACCGCAAAAAGCTCCCTGCTCGCACGTAATTATGCCACAGGTCAACGCTTACGTTGAGACTCGGTGTACATAGGGGAGACGAGACATGTGTTTTTTTGTGACGAAAACGCCTTCTAGTAAGGTGGCAGGGGAGTGCAGATTTGCGAATTCCACATTGACGTGTGGGTACCAGTGTTGAAATATCCATAGAAATCTCGTTTTTGCTTATTTCTCTTTGAAACTACTATGGACTATTGCAGATACTATAGACTACATAAAGACAACTCTCCGGTCCTATGCACCTGTCGCTTTCCATGCCAGATGTAGTGAAAATTGGCCAAATCACCCAAATTTTATAGACCAAATTAGCCTAACCGGGCCTCACTTTGAACTCTGCCATTCATCCATTTTGTATTTTTAAATCCAATTTCGTAGCATTTATGTATAGTGCGAACATAGATGCATACCCAGGTGGTGTGGAATGTGTCTCCCAACCACCACTTTATTTCCCTAATTTTCACTTGAAAAAAAGTGGATGGATAACAGCCGAGCGTCTGGCCGACTTTTTGTTCTGATGTTTATGTTTTAGCCTCAACCGGAAGTACGGAGCTAGGAATTTTAAAACACCCGCCATGTAGGATCATTAACCGTTCCTCATTCCCCAGATATATTAAAGAATTAATAATGATAAATAACCAGTAAGATAGATATGCCTTTATATCTACCCTGTCCTGTTTATACAGAAAATCGACAGGGGCCAAACTACGAAACCGCTCCCTGCCACCTTAAGTTTTTAAGATGTTTAAATAAAATAAAATGTAACCTGTCCTGAATCCTAAGACACTTATAGTGATATCAACTGAACAAAAAGTGTTGCCGTACCTTGCAAGATAGCCGGTGAATAAGCCAACAAAAGTGCCCACCCCTCCACGCAAAAATCAGCCAAAATTTGCATTCTGAATCAAAGTAACCCCGAAAAACTATTTACTGCCTTTAAAGTTTATTTCACATGATATTTACATTTTAAAGCCTTTCAAATGTTAAAACCATGTACTTTTAACATAATTTTGGTATACAAATGCAGATTACCGTACTTATCCTATCGGGACACCCTTTAAAGGCCACCCATCCATCCTTTGGGGCCACCCCAGCCACTATATAGCTTAATGGCATTGCTAGATATAGACACATGTGTTGCTTTTAAACAAAATGGCATGAATAGTCATTATTTAGGCACTAATTTCTTCTTTTGGCCGTTTTATGATACGAATCCTACTGGCTGGGGGTCCTTAGCTTCATTATTATATGGCCACCTACTGCCATTTTGGGACTCGCTAGGCCGAATTTAGTACTCAGGAATGAATAAAAACCACTATAGGTTACAGTTCATTCCGTAATGGATTTAAATACATGCAAAAAGTCAATATTTGAGAGGTTTGAAAATTTGTCTATTTTCCTTAAGGTGGCAGGGGAGTGCAGATTTGCGAATTCCACATTGACGTGTGGGTACCAGTGTTGAAATATCCATAGAAATCTCGTTTTTGCTTATTTCTCTTTGAAACTACTATGGACTATTGCAGATACTATAGACTACATAAAGACAACTCTCCGGTCCTATGCACCTGTCGCTTTCCATGCCAGATGTAGTGAAAATTGGCCAAATCACCCAAATTTTATAGACCAAAATTAGCCTAACCGGGCCTCACTTTGAACTCTGCCATTCATCCATTTTGTATTTTTAAATCCAATTTCGTAGCATTTATGTATAGTGCGAACATAGATGCATACCCAGGTGGCGTGGAATGTGTCTCCCAACCACCACTTTATTTCCCTAATTTTCACTTGAAAAAAAGTGGATGGATAACAGCCGAGCGTCTGGCCGACTTTTTGTTCTGATGTTTATGTTTTAGCCTCAACCGGAAGTACGGAGCTAGGAATTTTAAAACACCCGCCATGTAGGATCATTAACCGTTCCTCATTCCCCAGATATATTAAAGAATTAATAATGATAAATAACCAGTAAGATAGATATGCCTTTATATCTACCCTGTCCTGTTTATACAGAAAATCGACAGGGGCCAAACTACGAAACCGCTCCCCTGCCACCTAAAAGCCTTTGATTGTAGATAGATAGATAGATATCTTTATTGCCTCCAAAGATTGAAGAGTACATATTATAATATAACATTTCAATTTACAAAGCATAATTACAAAACAATAGGTACAATATAAATTCAATGTACAAATCACAATTGCATATTAAGATGAATATTGAATATCAATTACAATTATAAATGAGATGCAAACACATATGTATATTATATCTACATATAGTAGTAACAGAAACAGGTATACATATGTGAGGAATAATAATTGCATCACACGATTCGTAAAATCTGCGCATTTGTTAAGTTTTAAAAGCTTATCGAAACGAAATATAAGCATTTAGTTAACAAATATAAGCAGAAGAGATGTGTTAAATGAAAAATTGTAAATCATACTGTACAATGAAATCAACATTTAAACATGGTTAATAACTTAAATTTATAGCTAGAATTCGATTTCGGTCATTGAGCTGCCGTGACTGCCCTTTAACGTATGGAACTACAACGGTAAAAACAGAGGAGAACGTATACGTTACGGTCCCATGTTCGAAATCCAATAATAGTAGTCTATTTACAATATTGTACATTGTTTCATACCTTTTGAAGTTCTAAGTTCAGAATAAAGAAACATTAAAGAGTCTAATAAAGTTAATTGTAATTGTTTTCTTGGGTCAAGTCTATATGCAAATTCAATTTTAATAATTTTGAGTTACTGTCCTTAGAACGATTTTTTAATTCCCTTCACATGCTTCTATATAAAATACAAGTATGACAGTTGCTGCAAAGATGCAGCACAGGGAAAGCCAAACAAAGCAGTGTATGTAGTACTGAAAGAACTGGAGGTGATATTGGCAGTTTACTGTCATTCAAACATGAATTATGGACAACAGCCGTTTGGGTCATATATGTAGGCAATGCAGTCACCGCCGCGACAATTTTCTCAAATGCTGTCTCAGGGACCTACAGGAATTCAACAGCCGCCATGGGCTACTGCTGTTATAGGGGATATTAAAAGCATAAAAAAATCAGTGGCGAAAACTAGTCGAAAGTGTTGAAAAGACTGTGAATTCTATTAGCGTAAATTGAATGATTTGGAATTAAAAGTACATTCTATTGATGAGCGAGTTTCGATGTTAAAAAATCGAAAACTTTAAAACAGAAATTTATGAATTCTAATATTCTGGATGGAGAAAATAGGAGTACGCGTGAAAACATTATATTCTATGACATACCGGAAGCGCTTGAAGTGGAGAACTGTGAATCTGAGGTAAAAAGATTCATAAAAAGCAATTTGATTTTTGATGCTGACGATTTCCAATTCGATCATGCCCATCGACTGGGTAACCAATTCAAGGCAAAAAAACCTCGCCCGATTGTGGTGAAATTTCACAATTATCAGTCGCGAGAAAAGATCAGAGCTGCTGCGTTACTCTGTAAAGAAGAGCTAAAAGCTATGAACTGTGGGATGGGAGCTCAAACTCCCAAAGAATGGCGTGATGCGCGCAAACCTCTGTACTCAGTTATGGTAGCCGAACGGAAGAAATGTAAAAATGTATATTTCTTGGGTGACAAATTATTCATCAATGGGAAACCGTACAGTGCACCTCCAACTAGTACTTAGGGAAGTCACAAGGAGTATTAAGACATTGTTTCGTGGAATATAAATGGACTCGTTAGAAAGATTTCGGATGTTGACTAATTAAACCACATGACGTAATTGTTCTCACTGAAACTTGGATATCGAAAAACTCTCATCATAATTTAGATATTGAAGGTCACTGTGCATATCATTATATGGAAATAATCTCCTAACATCAAAAAGGACGCTACAGTGGAGGTATTTCTGTTTATTATAAGACATATTTGCGTGGTAAAATACAAGTTGTTGATAAACACAATGTGGTATTATTTGGCTAAGGATATGTAAACGTTTGTTTCATTTCAACTCTGATGTTTATGTATGTTGTGTATATGTTCCACCTTACAATTCAACAGTAAAAGTTCGTGATGAAACTGGCATATTTGAACATATAGAACTAGAAATTGAAAAGTTTAAAGACACTGATTCTGGTATGCAAGGTATGTGGCCTATGGTCTGCGTATTGGCAGCAAAAGCCAATATATAAGACTGAACGATTGATAGACTTGCTTCTGTTTGTCATATTAAGCTACTGTATAGCTACTGTGCAGTAAATAGATTGCATGTGATATTTTTCACCTTTATAGCAAACCAGTTCTCACTTTTCAAGTCTACAGGGGTTTTATGGACCCTTATCAGACTGGACCATACAGGATTCTGTTTATTGGTGATTAAAGTGTCTGGCTTTTAGGGGGGGTCACTTATATAGGAGATTTTCTTTGCCTTCACAGGGAAAAAAGTTCTGAATGGCTACTTTAACAGTCATACAGCAAATGAGTCTGATTTTATGCCTTTTGATAGATTTTTGGATACAAGTAATATATTAGAATTAAACTTAGTAATGTAGATAAAATATTAGATGTACAAGGAAAAAGGTTAATTGAACTTTGTGAAAAGACCAATATTTTGAAAGGTATTGAGCACGCACTCCGAATGTATCACGGGACGAGAGTACCACCCAGGAACTATCTATCGCGTGGAATAATACGAGAATTGATGTATTTTGATCGAAACTACTAGATAATATTTCAATTCTTGAGCGCATTATATCAGGTTTGAATAACAACACGGTCGATGATACGGTGCGGTCTTTAACTTTATTATTTTTTTGCAAGATTATGCATTCAACGTATTTGGGAAAACGTGTTCATCAGAAGCAAATGTTTGTTTAAAAAATAATGGTAAAAGGAAATGGTTTAATCCGGATTGTCTCATGGCACGTAAAATATTTGATAAAGATAGAAATTTATTTTTAAGAAATAGGTCAGTTGAAAACAAAACGACCTTTTTGAATGCTACAAGACAATAAATAAAATTAAAGAAAAGGCATAAGCGTATTCAAGCGTAATGAAGGTGAACGTATTGCAAATCTAGCGAAATCGTAACCAAATCGTTTTTGGAAAAGTGTTAAAATAGCAATATAAAGTTGTTTCTAAAGATCCACAAAATGTTTCAGTTGATTCTTTATTTACATATTTTCATAATTTGTATAGCTCTAACGCAACAAACGATCGTGATGTTGATGATAATAGAACATTTTTTACCAACTCCCCCCTTTTCGCCCGGTCCATCATGCATACAAATTGTTGCTGTATATTGTTGGATTAATTCTTCAAATACATGCACATTATTTGTAAATAAAATTATAGTCGAATAAGACGGTAATATATAACATGATCTTTTTGTTTTGCAGTTTTCATTTTCGACCATGGCCAGTGGCGGCGAGGAAGAGGAGATTGTAAATCCATTACAGGAATCGTTTATTGTTGATGAACAACACTTGTGTCCCGTTTATGGGAAAAGTTCAAAAGAAAGTTTTGTCTATAGAGACATGTGAAAGTTCACAAGAATGACAAAAGTTCAAAATGTACGCATTTAACAAAAGTTACAAGAGTAAATACGATTTAGAAAACCATGTTAGAAGTAAACACGATGGTACAAACCTTACATGTGACAGTTGTCAGAAGACTTTCAATTACAAGCAAAGTCTTCTAGCCCATTCCAAAAGTTGTAGTGGTAGTATGGAGGCCAGTGAAATGTAAAGAATGCGAATTTAAAGGAACGAAGAAAAATGATCTTCTTGTACACACCGCTGCTAAGCACAAAGAACAGTATCTTTTCGAATGCAAAAGATGTGGCAAGAAGTTCAAATGGCGTTCTTCGCTAGCCTGTCACAGCAAACATCCCGATAAATAATCACGGACGTATTGATTTAGTAAGAACACTACTTGTGTGCCAATATGTAGTGGAATTATCGTTTCAAATAACTTTACCAGCGTCTAGCTTCATGCTACACACTGTTTTATACATATTTCTTTACATAATGAGCTATTTTTTACACTATGACCTTCGGTTTTTGTAAATCAGAGCCAGTATGTATAATCACGTTTTCGCGCTACGTTATTTGACTTGAAATAACCTTTCTCCTTTCACATTCGAGCTCAAAAATTTTGAGCCCGAAAGTGAAAGTAGAAAGGTTAACAAAAATAAGTTTGCCTTGTGAACACTCTAGAGACCACATTTTTGACCCAATCTTTATAAAACTTGTCAGGACGTAAGTTTTTTTATTCATTATACATGTATTGTATCAATATCATGCACAATTTGAGCCTATTTAAAAGTGCTACGGCCAGTACTGCAATTTCCCTACCAAAACCTTCTCGCTTAACGCTATTCCTGTTCAAATGACTTGTAGTGAGAACAGCTCAGAGCGCAATGTCAGAAATAGCGTTAAAAAGTGTAGGTTTTGGTGGGGAAATCATAGCACCGGTGGTAGCACTTTCAAATAGGTTACGAATCATATGTATGATATTAACACAATATATTGAATATAAAACCTGCGCTCTCATATATACGTATTCTGTTCTCACTTTCGAGCTCAAAATGACATCTCGCGATCACGTCATTGAGCATACTGATGCTCCACACTTGTTTAGTAAAGGCTCATTGATAGTAGTCTTAGTCGCCGGCGGCGAATTGGAAACTTACTTTTTATGCCCCCGGCATCTATTAAAGCAGTAGACATATAAATATGGCCATGTCCATCCCTTCGTCTGTCTGTTCGTCCGTACGAAATCAAGTAGATTTAACCGTTTCGTCCAGCACCAACACCGCTTACTAAAACACTCGGATACTTACAGTTGTTGCCTGTGACCATTCCTAATCCACTCATATCACCTTGCCTCAGTTTGACCTTGCCCTTATTTGGAATGATTCAAATATGGCTATATCTTGGTTTAGTATATTTTACCGTTTCGTCTAGAACCAACACTGCTTCCTAGAACACTTGGGTACTTATATAGATGTTACCTATGATCATTCGTAATATACTCACATTACCCAACCTCCGTTTGACCTTGACCGAATTTGGACTTGAAATGTGTAAATGGGCCAAATTGTGACAAGCATGCCAGCGGGGGCATATGCGTCTATTGCAAATAACTACAGGTATGCAGCTATGCTGCCGTGTTGTATTTTTTCTTCTAAAATAAATATGTATGTTATTATCTGCCAAGGTATGGCATACAAATGTGATATGCTCATATTATATTTTAATTATTTTCATAAATGTACCTTACATATATGGAGATATCAAAGCTGACAAAATTTTGGTATCTGTTTGAAACGGGAGAGAAATATCATTTTACTGAATATCATAAGCTAAAATGCTGTTTTCGTCCATGTTTTCAAAAGTAAGCTTACAGCAAAATTTCGTTTAAAGGCAGGCAGACCACACATTTCACCATGCTAGAATTGAAGTTTAGTAGCATACACGTACATGTGTTACTCTGTTAATTTAATTAAATACGTTTCTCTTCCGTTTTCTAAATCAAGCAAAGTTATCAATTATAGTAGATGAACAACATCCAAATACGTGTTAGAATGTATGTTGGCAAAGCAGCCTAAACTATTTTCGTTGTAAAACAGCCGAGTTGAAGTCTCTTCATTGGGCCATTCTCCATATATGTTGAGAATTAAGTCTAGTCTAGTCAAATAAGTCTAGCCACAAAAGTCAAGTCACTTCCTTTTTTCTACATGATTTTTTATTTCTTTTATTTATTTTCAAGCCGAGACACGTCTATTCGTCTGTGATAATGATTTTGAATATTTTTGTTAATCTTTTGGTTAAAGTTCAGAGTGATTTGTACGTTTTAACATCAATAAGGATATTATCAAAAGTGTTCGCTTTAAATCTTGCTTATGTTAAAACACATTTAGCATGCTGTGTTCGTCAGTGCTGCTATGTATGCCCAATTTCATCCGTGTTTTGAACACGACGCGCCATATTTCTAATATATAGTGAACACAAAACATTATCAGAAGCAGCTGAAACACATACCACATCAACATATATGACTTCTATATGAGAAATAATGCTATTAAATTCTCCTTGATTGTGTCCGTCTCCGTGGTCAAGTGGTTCAAAAAACATAAAACCCCACACTGTCAAATAGATTTCAATATTTATTTACATTATGCACAGGTAACATCAACAAAGCATATGATACTTTTGTCATTCTCGTGAACTTTCACATGTCTCTGTAGACAAAACTTTCTTTTGAACTTTTCCCATAAACGGGACACAAGTGTTGTTCATCAACAATAAACGATTCCTGTAATGGATTTACATCTCCTCATCCTCGCCGCCACTGGCCATGGTCGAAAATGAAAACTGCAAAACAAAAAGATCATGTTATATTACCGTCTTATTCGACTATAATTTTATTTACAAATAATGTGCATGTATTTAAAGAGTTAATCCAAACCCGACCGTACGTTAAATTTATAGCAATAATTGTATGTGTGATGCGCCAGGCGAAAAGGGGAAGGTTGTAAAATATTGAAAAATTTAGACATTGATACGGTGTTAAAATTTTCTCTTTCATCTTTCAGAAATGTGTAGTAAATTATACATAATGTTATATTAGTATGTATAAATAAAATGGTAAATAGTCTTACATTTCAGACAGAAGCTATATCAATATGAAACTTGTCTCGTAACACTGCTGTAACAATGGCTTCTGTTTGTCACTATGTCAGAAATCTGTAAAAAATGAGAATAGGTGTTAAAACTAAGAAGCTGAACAAAGAAGAAAAACTTAACTAAGAAACTTTAAAAAATGGAATGCAAGCTACACGGGAATATCGGTAACGCATTTTTACTGCGCTGCAACTCGTATTTTTATCTCTTTAAAAGACACGTGCAATGGGATCCTTTTCTAAATTGCACCGCGGCGTACAGATTTTCTGCTCAATGTGTGTCCCCGTGGCGTACAGAAATTGCTTTCACCGCTGCGTACAGTCCTTTGTTTACGCTTTGCACCGCGGCGTACAGCATGCCAAATTTAAATCCTTTAAATCTATTTTAGCGGGTGTTGGCCAGAAAATAATGGACATGAAACAGCAGCTAGACAGTCTTCATACATGTGGACAAGTAATTTTATGGATGCATTCATTTTAGTCGAAAAATCGTCACTTTTATTTCGATTCCTCAACACGTTGCGTTCAGTTCAACATTACAGGAAGACGCTGTGGTTCGATCAAAAAAGATGATAAGCCTTTGATTTGCCGTTTCAAGCTCTTTCGTTTCATGTATTATCTATTGTAGAGGGCGTCATATTTTAAAAGTTCAGACCAAAATCAAACGACGCTTACCTTTCAACATTTCACGTCCGCCATCTTTAAAACACCGCGGATTTTCGGCGTACATAGTTTCCATACAGTGGATATGTTATTCTTATGTTTTTGAAAGTTACAATTTCAGTTTTAAATGTAAACTATAAAAGTATTAAAAAGTTTAGAATAATAAGTGTTTATAAGATACACCTGGGATGACAATAAGTAACTTTTAAAACGACATTTAAAGGAAAAGTACGTAAATTATCAAAGACGTAAGTATCTTCTTCTAGAAACTGCATAAATATATGGATCGCCTTTTTATCATTTCAAGAAATGTACAGTTAAGACAGAACGGCTCGGACAATTTATACCTTCAAGCATGTCTGGTTTTTGTAATATTATATAACTAATAATTTTATATTAAAGGTCCACTTACTAATGGTAATATTGCAACGCACTAAACAAAGTAACTGGATACTCTTACAATTAAAATAATATTGGAAAGCAATCAATATGTGCTTTAGAAATGCACACCAGAGTTTATGGAACAAAACTATTTCTTTCTGGCGCATTCATCAAACTAAAAAAGAAAATAATTTTTCAAGTGATGTCCGACAAAACATTGCTTCCCTTTCTGCTATTTGATTTTTTCCTGTCTTGTGAAACTTAATATTTTTCTCGTTTGTGTTTTTAAATTGATGTCATCATTATAAATGGGCCAGGCCATACATTAAAAATAAAAAATATGAAAGTGTGCAAATCGAAAATAAAATCTGTAAGAAGCAAAGAATGCAACCAAGAAGAATAATACAGGCTCTGTTTAACTAAGTTTATCCATGTGTGGTAATGGAATGTACAACATCCCCCTAGCACCGGCGGAACTCTATTACACACATGTTGAATGGAGTCCATGATCACAAAGGACCAGAAAATATAACAACACTAAATCCAAGTACAGTGAGATCTTTTTACAGCCGCTATACGGCACTTGAAAATTGCTGCTGTGGTAAATAATAAAATATGTAAAAAGATTCTTTGGAAGCAACAAATGCAACCAGGAAGAAGTCGTCATTTACGACATACATTGCACTAACAAAAGGTCACATCCGTTGCAAATGGTTTAGATCATTATATCTTAAATACAGAACTATTTGAATAAAGTTGCGAATATTTAATACCAGTACAAGAAAGTACAAATAGGATATGTGACGTCACAAAGAAATGAAAAATAATTAACATGCATTCTGT
Organism: Mercenaria mercenaria; assembly: GCF_021730395.1. NCBI lineage: Eukaryota > Metazoa > Mollusca > Bivalvia > Venerida > Veneridae > Mercenaria > Mercenaria mercenaria. Next base: position 22,329,907 of record NC_069364.1, on the reverse strand, counting down.
GGTTACCATTTCTTATAAATTCGCTTTCTGTTTTATTTAACCGCGGACTAAGGGTCAAAGGTCAAATGCCGAAAGCAGCATAATCATCACAAACCTGACAATTTTCAAGTGTTGATAATGATGAAAAATAAAAAAAAAAAATAAAAAACCCCAAAACAACAACAACAACAAAACAATTATTGGTGGGGTATGGGTGCATCATCGGGTTGACGGTGGTGACTGGGTGGAGGAACATGTTGATAGTTATTCATAGAAGATCCAAAAAAAAGAATGAATTTGGGGGTTGGGTGGAGGGCGATGGGTGTAATCATGCGGTGGGGGTAAGCGGGTGTGGGTACACAACTTCACATGTTGATAATAAATGTTCATGAAAAATAAAACGAAAGAAATTTAATGAAATTCTACTGAATGGTTAGTTTGTTACGCGTGCAAATATGTGGATTTTTAACAATTAAAGGGCAATAACTCTTGCTACTAAACAGATCCTGACGAAATTGTGTATGCACTACCACATTATGGTGATATAAATTTTCTTTAAGTTTCATAATTTTAGCTTAAATCTATCACAGGTTATGAAGCAGAAACTGCCATATTTATAGTACCATATATAGGTAATACTAGAAACTTCCAATGGCCAGAACTGGGCAATCTGTCTAAAACTTGACGGGCCGCATTTCTCAACTTGTATATGAAGTTTTACTTTAATGTTCCAAACCGCGTCCTAGATAGCTGTAAGTAAATAAACAAATAATAGGCCAGTAGTCTCGTTTAAAACAATCATTTTGTCAAGATAATTTTGACTGTTTGAATCCTACGTCAGTCTGAATTTTTTTCTATTTAGTATTACATTCTTTACGTAGGTTTGTTCTTCAACGGTTACTTATTCATTGTTTTGTTGTCATTTCGTATAAAGTCGGCAGCAGTATCTTTAAATTTATCAATACCGAAATTACGGACAATGCTTTTTAAAGTGAGAATAAGATTGTCATAAAATTTATAAAATCATCCCGCAGTTCTCTGAAATATCAAAGGTGAGCTTCAAAAGCATTACATCATTATCATATTTTTTGTATTAAAGCATAATTATATGTTAGTGTATTATAATGACATATTTCAGTTAACCACATTTACTTACTAGAGAGATTGAATTTGATCGAACATTAAGAAATCATACACACTTTTCTAGAGTTAAAACTATACGGGTCATCTTCTTCGTAAGTCCAGTATGTATATTCTAAGTTACGTGGTTCTCAGGTGGAAACCGTTCTACTGGTTCGCGTCCACGTGCCCTTGACCTACTGACCCTAAAACACTTTAGGGGTTATCACCTTCTTCAGCCCAATCGTGCATACAAGTTAAAATGATCTGGGTCAAGTGGTTCTCAGGTTATTTGACGGAATCCGCACTCTACAGACCGACCGACAGGTGCACAACATTATACCTTTCTTCGAAGGAGAGCATAAAAATATAATTAGAAATGTAGCCAATTTTATATTGAGGACATTTTATTTCACATTACTGTATAAACAAAGGTAAGTTTAACCCTTACCCTGCTAAATTTCTATAATGAACTTGTCCGTCTTGAAATTGGACAGGTACTATTAACTGTTAAAAGGGGTGCTTGCCAAAAAGAAATTAACTGAATACAAATCATGATCAGACTGCATGGATGTGCAGTCTGATCATGATCTACACTGGTCGCAAAGGCAGAACCAATCGTGTCCGGCGTTGAAAGGGTTAAATTCAAATGAAATATCTTTATTAGTTTAAGAGCTATTTAAGGAAAACAGCAATTCCAGTATTCATTTTTTCAATAAAAAAGAATGAATAACTTTGCCATCATTAAAAATTTCAATGACTGTTATGTATAACTATATTATGATTCTAGATTTGTTAAACGTTTCAATCAAGTGCATGCATAGGTTTAAGAATATTGAAGACATACTAAAAAAAAACAACAACAATTTTGCCACATTTCTAAGTCAAAATAAAAGGCAAAGTCATGGATCTGCAACCACAACCTCAGATCCCCTTACTAAATTCCTATTTGTTTAGTTCTGCCTATTGTCTTCTCTTTCAGGGCAAACCTATTACTTTAACTAGCGGTTACAAGCCGCCTTTTATGGAATGGCACGCTAGTCATTCAATATCATTGAAGTTAACTAGCAGCTTGTTGCCTGGCATCTATAGGGAGCTTCATTTCGTGCCAGTGTTTATGACAAAATATGTTGCAATTCAAAGTTTTAAGGTTCAAGTGAAGATCATATGAAGGCCAATGCCATCTTTATAGTATACAGAGGTCAGTCTATAGGTCTTGCCACATGGTTTGACGATTGTATGAACTAAATTTGGTCATTTATGTTGGCTACAGGATCAAAATGTTGAATATTCAAGTTTTTTTTATGTCCGAAGGGCATTCATTGTACGAGGGTTAATGCCATGTATTTATGTAGTCAGTTTCTAGGTCTCGTTACAAGGATGTTGAGAAAAAGTAGGAACTGAATCGGGTCTTTAATGTGAGCTGCAGGCGATCTGGTTCGTGAGCACGGACAGACAATTGGACAGTTCAATCGGCACATGCCCTGAGTCATAACAATATCCGGAACTATTGGTATCTCGTAAGTGAAACAGGACTGAACTTAAAAGTAGGAGTGACGCTATAAACACTTTCTTGCACTTTATTTATTAAGAAAATATCTTTAACAATTTTATATGGCACATTCTGTACAGTGAAAGTTCTGGTAGCAAAATTATTTCTGTTACTGCAATGGTCAAAGTTATCTGATTAATGGACAGCATAAAGATATGAAGAAACATAAAGGCAATGATATCCCTAGACCGCTCACCTCAATTATAGAAGTTCAAAATGATATAGACATATATATAAAAAAAACTTAACCACCCCATACACTAGATGCAACTAGTTTTCTGGCATATTTGTGAAGAAACCATCCTCCAGTTTCTACAAACTTTTTACAGAGTAAACAAGTCAATGAAGTAGTTCCATGAAATAAAAAGTACCCTACTGGAAGGCAACTAATTTTCTCTACTGCAGTATAAATACACCAACAATTTTAGATTTAGTCCATATGACACATGAGCTTCCACGGACAGGAAAAGATCAATGATGACTTTTGACCTTCTGGTGTGACCTTGACCTTTGCATTTAGGGTCTGGTTATTTCACATGTCATGTGACATGCCATATTGCCCCATAATGGGGAACATTTGCGTCAGGTAATATTATTATCCCTTATTTGATAAGTTATAGGCCGGAAAGAAAAAAGCTTACTGACCTTTAATCTTTAAGTCTGACATTGCCTTTAAGCTAGCGTTCTGGGTGTTGCACATGACATATTGTCTGATTATGGGGAAAATTTATGCTAAGTAATATTGTAATCCCTTGATGGAAGACAGAGTTCTGGGCAGCACGGAAAACATACCTTGTTTATGCCATGTTATTAGTCTGCCAAGTGTGACCTTGACCTCTGAGCTAGGGGTCTGAAGGTTGTGCATGACACCATCTTATCATGGGATACATTTGTGAACAGTAATATTAAAATCCCTTCAAAAATTGCAAAGTTTTGGACAAGGCACGAAACTAGATGCCCACGGGCATCATGTCGAGCATGCCCTTTGACCCCTAACTTTGACCTTGACCTTTGAGATAAATCCGTTTCCTTGAGTTAAACATTCATGCCAGATAAAAATATTAAAGATTACTCAATGCATGTCAAAGCTGTGCACCGGACAAGCTCTGAAATGACTTTTATCCTCACACTGTGACCTTGACCTTTGAGATAGGAAACTGGGGTTAGTGCATGACATTCCGTCTTACTGAGGTTAACATTCATGCCAAATATAAACAAGATTGCTCAATGCATGTCAAAGTTATGGTCCGGACAAACAAATCAGAAAGGACGGACGCACGCACATACACCGAACCGCCATTTGGACAACTGCGCCAGGCAATATTAAAATATCTTGATGAATGATAAAGTTTTGGATCTGAAACAAAGTTATGGATCAAGTGAAGAAGTTACGTTACTTAGCGTATGTCAGAAGCTGGACAGACAACAGACAGTAAGTTAACAACAGCTCACCAAAAGCTTATTGTCTTCAGGTGAGCAAATTGTCAGGAATCACACTGGTATAGCTAAAATGTCATACAATAATAAGTGAATGAAATATTGCCATGTAATAAAAAGTCCCCTACTCACTGACACCAGACCAGAAAGAAAATGCCTCTGTACATGTTATACCCTACCCCTAGGTATTCTATAGGAACCAATGTATTACTTCAAATTCAAAATCATTTCTAAGATGGATTTCATTCATCATTTTGAGTTTTATTGTATACTGTGAATATTTTGCATTCTGTTTCGGTTTGTTTACATTCGGCCTAACATCGCTGTGACCTCAAGACCGGATGTTCATTAGGGAAGTTCACGTAAGTTTTTTTTTGTAACGTTGTCGATAGCATAAAATATGCGAAGTATCTCTGCAGTATGAAATAGTGAGACAATGTGACTTGCGCACGATGGAAGATAAATTACCGCTTGTTCAATATGCTTGGTACTCATTCATCGAAGTGCGCGTTTTATGTGACAAATGTGCCGCTTGAAATGGGTTAGTGCATTTTCCCGTTCATGACAATAGTTCTTATAGAATACCTAAGTGTATGGTATAACATGTACAGGGGCATTTTCTTTCTGGTCTGGTGCCAGTGCCCCTACTGGAATATCAGTTCATTATGATGTCTAAACAATATTATATTATAAAATCAATATGTTATAACAAAACACTTGGAATGAAATTTGCATATACAAAAGCCTACTGTTGTTGATTGTTTCATAACCTATATAAATATAAACAAGGTGCTAGAATGTCACAATATATACACACATCATAGCAAATTTCTTTACACTAGCACCTGTATTTTCATACGGAATTTTTTCTTGGCCAATTATAAAAAAGTTATAAAATAAGTTATTTATAGTAACAACAAAGGGAAGAAAAAAAAAAAAAAAAAAACAAGGTCATTGACCCTAAAGCGCTCATCGGAGTACAAGGCTTCAAAGGTGTCTGTGTAAGTACAGGGTTAGATTTCTTCTATATAAGCCTATATTATATACATGTCACACAAGTTTTTTAAACCTAGGGCAATAATATAAATCATTACGATACAACTATTATTAATTCAGAGAAGAAGATTTTCAATGTTTCTTTTGTAAAAGCCTATAGAAAGTACAGACACAGGGGCATGGCCATTTGTTTTTACCTTAGAGTGATAATTCGGACAAGTATGGATCGAGTCAAATCCTTATATCACATGCCAAATATCAAAGCTCCTGAAAAAAGATTTTTAAAATCTGATCGCTATAAACCTATCTTTTCACCAAAAAACCCTTATGTTCAATGACCCGGAACCATTTAAACAATTTTAAAAGACGTCTACCCAGAGATCATTTGTGTAAAGTTTCATCAAAACCCATTCAGTGGTTTTTGAGGAAATACTGTTTAAAAAAAAATGTTGATGAAAAGTGATCACGCCCTCTTGCGGCTATTTTTGGATGAATCACAAAATTTTGAGCGCTTTTTGTTGAAAGTCAAACAAGAACCATTTGTGTAAAATTATTTTAGAATCGGACAAACATTTTCACACAAGAATATTTTTAAAGTTTCCACTATATACATATAGGGAAAATTGATCACGCCCTCTAGCAGTCATGTTTTTGACGAATCTGTATATTTTCAACAATCTTGGTAGAGGGTCACACAAGGACCATTTGTGAGAAATTATTCTAAACTCGGACCAGTAATTTCACACAAGAAGATTTTAAACTTTTCACTATATACATATATGAACTGACCACGCCCTCTGGCGGCCAAATTTTTGTCGAATCAATCTTAGCAGACGGTCACAAAAGAACCATTTGTGTGAAATTATTCTAAAATCGGACAAGCAGTTTCACAAGAGTTGATTTTTAATTTTTTTCACTACACATATATATATATATATATATGAAAAAGTGACCACGCCCTATGGCAGCAATGTTTTTTTGAAGAATCGATGTTATTTGAACAACCTTGGTACAGGGACACACGAGTTGATTTTTAAATTTTTCACCATATACATATAGCGAAAAAAGACCCCACCCTCTGACAGCCATGTTTTTTGACGAATTGATGTTATCTGAACAATCTCGGTAGAGGGACACACAAGAACCATTTGTGTAAAAATATTTTAAAATCGGGCCAGCAGTTTCACACAAGAAGATTTTTAAAATTTTCACTAACATATATAGGGAAAAGTGACCACGCCCCCTGGCGGCCATGTTTTTTGACGGATCAGTATAATTTGAACAATCTTGGTAGGAGGTGACATAAGGTTTAGAAGGAGATGTCGTTTGAAGATTTTTTCTATTTTTAGCTCTGGCAGCCCCTATGTGCAACAAAGCGAAACCGTCTAAACAACTTTGGTAGAGGGTCCCCAAGCAACATCCTGGCCAAGTTTCATCAAAATCAGTAGTTTTAGAGGAGATGTCATTTAAACATAATTGTTGACAACGAACGACTTGGTGCACCGACGGACGCACCGACGGACACAGTCTGATCACAATACCTCACTATAAGCACTGTGTGCTCAGGTAAGCTAAAAAATCTACATAAGTCCATAGAAAACTCTCTGTCAGGTAGAGATAGCTCAAAATACAACTAAAAATTGGATGTAACATGCATGTTGTACCACAGGAAGTGGTCCCGACTTTTCCTTTAGCCCAATCATAAAAAAGTTACAATATAAGCTACACATAGTATAAACTAAGGGAAGTAATTCTAAAAACAAGAGGGTCACTGACCCTAAAGCGCTCAACCGTGTACAAGGCTTCAAGTGTGTTTGTATAAGTAAGTTTCTTCTATGTTAGCCTATATTATATACATGTCACTCACACTTTGAACCTAGGGCAATAATTTAAACAATTATGATAGACATTACAAATTTGATATCACACAACAAATATCTAGGCTCTGGCGAGTGACCACACCCCGGCAGCCATGTTTTTTTTGACGAATCGGAAAAAAATGGAACAAACTTGGTAGAGGTTCACACAAGAACCATTTGTTCAAAATTAATTAAAAACGGGCCAGCAGTTTCAAACAAAAAAGATTTGTGATGTTTCCGCTTAATACATATAGGGAAAAGTGACCATGCCCCTTGGTGGCAACTATTGACGAAACAAAATAATCTGAACATTTTTGGTAGAGGATCACACGGACCATTTGTGTAAAATTATTTTAAAATCGGACCACCAGTGTCACACAAGAAGATTTCTAAAGTTTCAACTATATACATATAGGGAAAAGTGACCACGCCCTCTGACGGCTAATTTTTGAGAAATTAAAATAATTTGAACAATCTGGGTAGAGGGTCACACAAGGACCATTTGAGTAAAAGTATTCTAAAAATCGGAGGAGCAGTTTCATACAGGAAGATTTTTAAAGTTTCCACCATATACATATTGGGAAAAGTGACCACGCCCTCTGGTGGCCATGTTTTTTGACGAATCCGAATAATCTGAACAATCTTCGTAGAGGGTCACACAAGGACCATTTGTGTAATTTTTTTCTACAAGAGATCACAGAGTGATCTTGGCGCCCACCATTGAATCATTTTTTAATTGTTCCAAATTTCAAGACTAACTAAAATCCTAAAGGTAGGTAACTAATAATTATAACTATTAATTCAATCCATACCCTAAACAAGAGAGATGACACCTTTACTAGGGTAGTCTATTCTCTGCTGAGGTGTAATAAGAAAATAATGAACAACTTGAATCATTATCTCATTATTGTCTGCAGACTTTATGATCCTTCTACGGGTAAGGCCATAAACAAGAGGACCAAGAGGGCACTAGGTCGCTCACCTGAAAAACACACCATAACAGTGTAAATATGTTTGACCTAGTTATTTCATGGAAACAAATATTCTGGCTAATTTTCATTAGGATTGGACCAAAAATGTGGTCTCTAGAGTTTGAAAAAAGTATTTTTTGATATGACCTAGTGACCTACTTTTAGACCCGTATTCAAACTTGACCTAGATTTTATTAAGGCAATCATTCTGACCAAATTTTACGAAGATCAATTGAAAAATACATCCTCTATTGCATACACAAGGTTTTTATTTGATCTGACCAAGTGACCTATTTTTTAATTCCAGATGACTAATATTCAAACTCAACCTAGATTTTATCCCTGCAATCATTTTGACCAAATTTTACGAAGATCAATTGAAAAATACAGCTTCTATCGCATACACAAAGTTTTTCTTCAATATGACCCAGTGACCTACTTTTTTACCTCAGATGACCCATATTCAAACTCTACCTGGATTTCATCAAGGTTATCATTCTGACCAAATTTCAAGATCAATTCATAACTAGAAGATGCTTTTGCAAAAAAGCGCATGTCTCCCCAGGGTTTTTTCTTTCTGTTTTGGGAACATAGCCTATACCCCCAATACTGGGAATTTTGATGCGTAAATGTTCCAAATTGGGAAATATTTAGTCCCATAGGATATAGTAAGGATGTGTTTAAGCACTTTCTCATACACTTGTTACACATTGTGCAACCTCTTTAATAACATACTGGCATTACAAAATTGTCCTTAATTTGGTCAATATTTGTGCAATTTTGATGAAATATTTTTTCAGAATGTAGATTGGGAATTTTTGTAGTCATTTTGGGAAAAATAAATACTTTTTGGCACTGGGAATATAGCCGAATAACGGCTATAAAAACGGCCGAAAAAAAATCCTGCTCCCCCAATGCACAGTGGTATAGGCAAGAAGTCAATAGGAGTCAGGAGCGAAAATCAAAGAGACACTGATGGTTGGCTGCAATAGGGATCATCTACTTGGCATGTCCAGTCATCCTGCTAAGTTTCAACACTCTTGGCCTAGTGGTTCTCAAGTCATTGTTCAGGCTCCTGTGACCTTGACCTTTGATCAAGTGACCCCAAAATAAATAGGGGTCATCTACTCTGCATGTCCAATCATCCTATTAAGTTTCAACATTCTAGATCAAGTGGTTCTCAAGTTATTTTCCGGAAATGATTTCACATGACCAGGCCCCTGTGACCTTGACCTTTAATAGACTGACCCAAAAATCAATAGGGGTCATCTACTCTGCATGTTCAATTATCTTATGAAGTTTCAACATTCTGGATCAAGAGGTTCTCAAGTTATTGATCGGAAATGGTTATCAATGTTCAGGCCCCTGTGACCTTGACCTTTAACGGAGGGACCCCAAAATCGATAGGGGTCATCCACTCTGCATGAGCAATCATCCTACGAAGTTTCAACATTCTAGGTTGAGTGGTTCTCAAGTTACTGACCGGAAATTGTTTTCCATGTTCAAGCCCCTGTGACCTTGACCTTTAATAGAGTGACCCCAAAATTAATTGGGGTCATTTACTCTGTATGTCCAATTATCCTATAAAGTTTTAACATTCTGGGTCAAGAGGTTTTCAATTTATTGATCAGAAACGGTTTTCCATGTTCAGGCCCCTGTGACCTTGACCTTTAACAGAGTGACCCCAAAATCGATAGGGATCATCTACTCTGCATGATCAATCATCCTATTAAGTTTCAACATTCTGGGTCAAGTGGTTCTCAAGTTACTGACCGGAAATGTTTTTCAATTTTCAGACCCCTGTAACCTTGATCTTTAACAGAATGACCCCAAAATCAGTAGGGGTCATCTACTTTGCATGTACAATCATCCTATGAAGTTTCAATATTCTGGGTCAAGTGGTACTCAAGTTATTGATTAGAAATGGTTTTCAATGTTCAGGCCCCTGTGACCTTGACCTTTAACAGAGTGACCCCAAAAACAAAAGGGGTCATCTACTCTACATGACCAATCATCCTATGAAGTATCAACATTCTGGGTCAAGTGGTTCTCTAGTTATTGATCAGAAATCGTTTGCAATTTTCAGACCCCTGTGACCTTGACCTTTGACGGAGTGACCCCAAAATCAATAGGGGTCATCTACTCTTCATGACCAATCACCGTATTAAGTTTCAACATTCTGGGTCAAGTGGTTCTCTAGTTATTGATCGGAAATGGTTTTCAATGTTCAGGCCCCTGTGCCCTTGACCTTTGATGGAGTGATCCCAAAATCAATAGGGGTCATCTACTCTGCATGTTCAATTATCCTATGAAGTTTCAACATTCTGGATCAAGAGGTTCTCAAGTTATTGATCGGAAATGGTTATCAATGTTCAGACCCCTGTGACCTTGACCTTTGACGGAGTGACGCCAAAATCAATAGGGATCATCTACTCTTCATGATCAATCATCCTATTAAGTTTCAACATTCTGGGACAAGTGGTTCTCTAGTTATTGATCGGAAATCATTTTCAATGTTCAGGCCCCTGTGACCTTGACCTTTGATGGAGTGATCCCAAAATCAATAGGGATCATCTACTCTTCATGACCAATCATCCTATTAAGTTTCAACATTCTGGGTCAAGTAGTTCTCTAGTTATTGATCGGAAATGGTTTTCAATGTTCAGGCCCCTGTGACCTTAACCTTTGACGGAGTGACCCCAAAATCAATAGGGGTCATCTACTCTTCATGATCAATCATCCTATTAAGTTTCAACATTCTGGGACAAGTGGTTCTCTAGTTATTGATCGGAAATCGTTTTCAATGTTCAGGCCCCTGTGACCTTGACCTTTGATGGAGTGATCCCAAAATCAATAGGGATCATCTACTCTTCATGACCAATCATCCTATTAAGGTTCAACATTCTGGGTCAAGTAGTTCTCTAGTTATTGATCGGAAATGGTTTTCAATGTTCAGGCCCCTATGACCTTGACCTTTGACGGAGTGACCCCAAAATCAATAGGGGTCATCTACTCTTCAATGTCAATCATCCTGTCAAGTTTCAACATTCTGGGTCAAGTGGTTCTCTAGTTATTGATCGGAAATTGTTTTCAATGTTCAGGCCCCTTTGACAGAATGACCCCAAAAACAATAGGACTCGTCTACTCCAGCAGCCCTACAACCCTTTGAAGTTTGAAGGTTCTAGGTCAAATGGTTCTCCAGTTATTGCTCGGAAATGAAGTGTGACGTACGGACAGACGGACGGACAGGGCAAAAACAATATGTCTCCCCCAGAGGGGAGGGGGGGGGGGGGGGGGGCATAAATACAACTTCTATCGAATACACATTGCTTGTCTTTGATTTGACTTAGTGACCTGCGTTTTTAATCCCAGATACCCCATATTAAAACTCGACACAGATTTCATCAAGACATTCATTCTGACCAAATTTCAGGAAGATTAATTGAAAAATACAGCTTCTATTGCACAAGGTTTTTTCTTTGATTTAACCTAGTGACCTACTTTTTGACCTGAGATAACCCATATTCTAACTCGACCTAGAATTCACCGAGGTGATAAAGATCAATTGAAAAATACATCCTCTATCTCATACACAAGCTAAATGTTGACAGACGAAAGACGAAATGCGATCACAATAACTCACCTGAGCATTGTTCAGGTAAGCTATAAACCAATTAACTTCTCTGAGTGCCACTGGATATAAAAAAATATATTAGAAATAAAAATAAACAAAAGGACATAACTCACACAAAAATTGTTGAACCAGTCTGGTTTTCAGGGGTACACTAGGGTACCAATGCATCATTCTGACAATGTTTGGTCAAAATGCCCCAGTAGTTTCTGATTTGTTTGTTTGTTTTGGGTATTTCAGTTATGTAACGGCAGGCAGTTAACCTAACCAGTGTTCCTGGATTCTGTACCAGTAAAAAACCTGTTCTCTTCAAGTAACTGCCAATTTCCCCACATGAATCAGTGGTGGAGGACTAATGATTTCAGACACAATGTCGTTTATCAAATACATGTAGTCACGGAGAACATATGCCCCGTCCGAGGATCGAACTCACGACCCCGCGATCCGTAGACCAACGCTCTACCTACTGAGCTAAGCGAGCGGGCTCAGTAGGTTCTGAGGAGATGCGATAACGAGAAATTGTTAACGGACGGACGGACGAACCACGGAGTGATTTGAATAGCCCACAGTTTCATGATGGTGGGCTAAAAATCGGACAAGCAGTTATACAAGAAGATCTTTAAAGTTTCCTCTATGTACATACTGGGAAAAGTGACCACGCCCTCTGGCGGCCATGCTTTTTTGACGAATCAAAATAAAGCGTTCTTAAAAAACTAAGCAGTAACCATTTTCAGTCTCAATGTCACAGTGACCTTGACCTAAAAACAGATGGCGTCATCTACTGACCACATGCAACCATGCTATGAAGTTTGACGAACGTATGTCAAGGCGTTCTTTAGCTATTGAGTAGAAACCGTTTACAGTATCAAGGTCACTGTGATCTTTACCTACTAACGCCAAGAATAAATGGGGTAATCTACTGACAACAGGCAATCATCCTTTGCAGTCTGGCCCTTGAAGGACCAGTGTTCTCTATTTACTAATCAGAAACCAAATGGTCAATCGACCGACAATGCGCAAAACAATATTCACTACTATTCTTCGAAGGAGGTCATAATATAGCAGGTCAATAAACTAGACATCTACTTTTAAGCTTCAGATGAACATCACTATTACAGACGCAAATGTATATGTAAGTTCATAGAACAATCTTCATCTTTATCTCTATATATAAAGTATATTACATGTCTTTCCATAATGGATTTATTTTAAAAGAATTGAAACGAGAGTTGTCACTGTTAGTGACAAATGTCCCCGAAGCGTGCCCAAGAATGCTACAGCAGTCTGGTCAAAATAAGCCAGAATAGTTTATAGTTTAGATATTATTTATTTAGTAACCAGACGAAAAAAGGATCTCCAAAGGTGACCTTAACATTGGAGCTAGGGGTTCTGGGTCTTGCACATGACACATCAACTAATTACAGGTAACATTAAATTTTGTGCCAAGTAAATTCAAAATCCCTTGATAAATGGCAAAGTTTTTGACCGGACAAGAAACAGATCCTGTTAACATTTGACTTCTAAGTGTGACCTTGACTTTGGAGCTAGGGGTCAAGGTCTTGCGCATGACACGTCATATCAATATTGAAAATATTTATGCCATGTAATTTTAAAATCCCTTTATCGAGTTATGAACTGGACATGAAACAGACCCAAACTTCTGACTTCTAAGTGGTACCTTGACATTTGAGCTTGGGTCTGTGCCTTGTGCACGACACGTCGTCTCATTATGTAAAAATTTAAGCCAAGTGATTTCAAAATCCCTTTACGGATGGCAGTTATAGACCGGACGCAAAACAGACCATGCTAAGAGAGCAGTCTGGTGTCACAAAAAAGTGTCCGCATCATTACTGTGTGAATGCTACTCAAATCTCTTGATAAATTTTAATCAAAACTGTCAAAATGCAGAACGTTTCTGTACTGTTTCATACACATACGAGCATACAACTTGGTATGATTTCAGGTGTAATAAATCATACGTTTAATCTACTGAATTAAGGCTTGAATGATGCTTAAATTGCAGCAAATAAGCGAACATCATAAAGCTAAATATTACGTCCCTACATAAATAATCTGTAAAAAGACGTTTCATAACATAAAATATTTCTTACAGTGTGTTCATTACTGTAAAATAGCAAACTAAACAAGAAAATATCACCATATTTTGAAACTGATCAAACCATACCTATGTTGGTCATTGCGACACCAAGAAAAGCTATTTAAAAGGTGTTTTATAGGTAGGATTTAAAATCCAAGCAATATATTTTTTGAGCTCTCATGTTTGATCATGAGCTATTGCACAGGAGTCTTGCAAGAGACACATTGTCAGACTGATACGAAGTATTTAAATATATATCCATGATTAAATAAATATTGAGAAAACAACAAAATCACAAAAACTTGACCTTGTGTGGCCTTGGTCTTTCGAGTAAGAGATTGAATTGGGTCATCACCTCATAAAACCAAGTGCATGTAAATTAATATGTGCATAGAAATGTCACCGATCTCTCTAAATATCACAGATGGACGGGTTTATTCAACAATGAAGTCTCGAACGCTATACGAAGGTACTTATCATTTTCAACAAACAGCAGGTACAACAAGTGGGCATTAAATGTCTTAATTCGCTAACCTGTTCTTAATTGTTTGGCCTAATGGTCCGTCACTCAGGACCATATGAACAAATGTAAGAAAGGACTATCCAAGGATGTTGCAGACCAAGTATTGGGAAGATCCACCTAGTGGTTCATGAAAAAAGCTGTTAAAAGGTATTTCTATTTTACGCTTTGGTGCTCTCACAGTCTGCAATGGAATATATATATTTATTGAAGACGCACAACTTCAGCATCAATAGCAGCTCTGTTGTGTACATGCAATGTTTCTGATGAACAAAGATTAAACATTCTATCAAAATCATAGACTTCACAAAAATATCGTGCAACAAAATAACTTGAAACAGAAAATCATGATCATTCCGCAAAAATAACAAACAAATACGTTTTCCATTGACCATGCCGTAATAATAATTCAATATTCAAACATACGAATATGAGGAGTTTCACATATGTGAAACATGAACAAAAGCTACAATTGTTTTGGATCAAAACTGAGAAAGAGAACGCAAAAGAATAGATATAATATAAGCATATATGAACAGTTATTTCTTGTAAAATATAATAAAACAGTATGTGATTATTAACATTTTTTCTAGAAGCCACTTAAAAACCTCTCAGTAGCTGTCTGCATAAGTTCAGTATCACTATATTGTATTGCCAATTCCTCCTCAGTTGCCTAGAAGACACATAAATAAATATTAACACCAAAGGATAAACAATTAACATGATATATAGATATCGTTATGGTACATATTCGATAATTATGAAGTTTTGTTTCGCAATTCTCTCACCTTAAGCAAGTTTTTCTGGTGAAACTTTATACAACAAGTTTTGTTTCAACAATTATCCAGAGATAACAAGTAAATTAAGTCACTTTGTATCCTCTACCAAAAGGGATAAAGATTTCACCTATGAAATGGCATCCTCTGCCTTCAAAAAACACGTAAATGAAACTGAATTTCTGTATTACAAAAATTACTCATTCTAAGTTACTGATCGAAAACCATTTTCCTATAGTAAGTAACAATGGCCCCAACCAAAGCTATCCAAAATAAAATAAAGAAAAGGACCCTATTTACCAGGTTTAGTCTGCTTATCTCGTTCCTAACTGAAATTATCAGGACAACTTTCTTTTATAGCAACGATGATCTTGACCTCAGCTACCCATAATACATCTAAAATCATGGCATCCTTGCCAGCTTCCTAAATTCCAATTTTGGACACAGTAACCTATTCCTTACTGAAGTTAATGAGCAGAAGAAATTTTCAATTTTAATACATAAGTACTATAAGTTATAAATCTTGTGTTCCTGAAGCAATTTAACTTGATCTTGCAGGGCCACATTTCCCAATTACGATTAACAAGATGTTTCGAACCAAGTCTGAGATATGACTTCAGATGGACAGAAAAAGGAATTTGTTTGTTTGTTTTTGGTTTAATGCTATTTGTCAACAGTATTTCAGTTATGTTACAGCGGGCAGTTAACCTAACCAGTGTTCCTGGATTCTGTATCAGTGCAAACCTGTTTTCCACAAGTAACTTCCCCACATGAATATGAGGTGGAGGACGAATTATTTCTTTTTTGGATTTAACGTCGCACTGACACATGACAGGTCATATGGCGACTTTCCAGCAAAATATTTAGTCTTCGGACAGACAGACAACTTGAAACCAGTATACCCCCATCCCTAACAACTTCGTTGTTCAAGGGGTATAATTGCCAAAAACCTTTTTATCTCTAAGTGTGTCATTGACCTTTAGCTTCAGGTCTGAGTCTGAAATGCGACATATTTTGTTATGGGGACTGTGACAAGAAACTTGATTACCCATCGATGCAAAAAGTATCATTCACCAGACAATAACAGATTTGTAAGTATGACCCTATGATCTAGCATAGGGGAAGTTTGAGTCAAGTGATTTTGAACAGCCAGCGCTCGTTGTAAACATGGTTTATAGCAGCAACAAATAATTGGCCACTTTTATCAAACTGTGCTCAAATGAGCAAACATTTCAAATTATTCTTAAATGATTTCGAGACAGACAACCAGTAAGAAAAGGTGACAAATTGATGCCCCAAATATTATGTTTTAGGAACTTACAAATGTTTTATCCATACAAGTCAAAGAATGGACGTACGCACATTAACGCCGTCGATATATATCTGTAGAAAATGATCCAGATGACCTCTTTTCTCTTTCAACTGAAAATATAATATAGTAAAACAAACTTAACTAGAAGAAGCCTAAATCAGCCACACATTTGAGGATTAGTCACAATGTACATACATGATTTCTTCGATAGTAGAACCGGTAAACATTAAAAAATGAAAACCAGATGTGTGTACATAAGACACAAGTATCATAAACTTCTTATCACTACTCGTATGTTACTTGTTGACAATTGTGGACTAAATATACAATTAATTTTTCTTCATTTGTAGAAATATAATCTAGTAAAGTTTTATGTAAATAATCATTTGCGATTCGTGAAATATTTTGTAAAAAAACTTGAAAGTGGATAATTATATTCTTATATAGAGTTTGAAGACAGCGCCCCGGTAGCCTTGTGGAAGAGCGCCTGCTTCAAGTGCGGGAGGTTGTGAGTTCAATTCCTGGGCACGTCATATCAAAGACGTAAAAATGTCTCACTCGAAGCGTAGAATTCTTAATGTGAGGAATACATCCAGCTGATTTACGGAAGTTCAATGGTTCTACCCAGGTGTCCGCGTTTTAAGAAATGAAAGGGCACCATGAAAAGCTTGAAAATCGCCATATGACCTATATGTATGTTGGTGTGACGTTAAAACCAAACAGAAACAAATGGTTTACCATTATTAGTGTAAATTCAGTTAGCAATAATTATATAATTATTGTTAAATAACATTTCAACACAACTTACTATTCCTGCTGATTGTATCTCCTTGTGTTTGTGTTTCAGCATGACCTACAAAAAGAAAATGTTAAAAATACCTCCATAAAATGTCTTCTTTTATAGTCATAAGGTATTTCACCCCGAAATGTAAGATACAATTAAACTTGACATTCAATTTGTATGACAGATACAGGATAATTTTGCTGACAATTGCAAACACATTTATTGGGAAGACAAGAGGACCATGATGGTCCTGAATCGCTCCCCTGTCCCCACATGACCCAGTTTTGAACTGAGCATGACACGGTTTTTTCTATTATTTGACATAGTGACCTAGTTTTTGAGCTCATGTGACCCAGTTTTGAACCTGACCTAGATATCATCAAGATAAAACTTTTGACCAATTTTCATGAAGATCTATTGAAAAATATGGCCTCTAGAGAGGTCACAAGGTTTTTTATTATTTGACCTACTGATCTAGTTATTGACGGCATGTGACCCAGTTTCGTATTTGATCTAGATATCATCAAGGTGAACATTCTGACCAATTTTCATGAAGATCCATTCAAAAGTATGGCCTTTAGAGAGGTCACAAGTTTTTTCTATTTTTAGACCTACTGACCTAGTTTTTGATCGCAGTTGACCCAGTTTCAAACTTGATCTAGATATCATCAAGATGAACATTCAGACCAATTTTCATACAGATCCCATGAAAAATATGGCCTCTAGAGAGGTCACAAGGTTTTTTTATTATTTGACCTACTGACCTAGTTACTGACAGCACGTGACTCACTTTCAAACCTGACCTAGACATTATCAAAATGAACATTCTGACCAACTTTTAAGAAAATCCATTCATAAATATGGCCTCTAGAGAGGTCACAAGGTTTTTCTATTTTTAGACCTACTGACCTAGTTTTTGACCGCACTGACCCAGTTTCGAACTTGACCTAGATATCATCAAGATGAACATTCAGACTAACTTTCATACAGATCCCATGAAAAATATGGCCTCTAGAGAGGTCACAAGGTTTTTCTATTATTTGACTTTCTGACCTAGTTTTTGATGGCACGTGACCCAGTTTCAAATTTAACTTAGATATTATCAAGGTGAACATTCTGACCAATTTTCATGAAGATCCATTAAAGGGTATGGCCTCTAGAGAGGTCACAAGGTTTTTCTACTTTAAGACCCACTGACCTAGTTTTTAATCGCAGTTGACCCAGTTTCAAAACTGACCTATATATCATCAAGATGAACATTCAAACCAATTTTCATACAGATCCCATGAAAAATATGACCTCTAGAGAGGTCACAAAGTTTTTTTCATTATTTGACCTACTGACCTACTTTTTGATGACACGTAATCCACTTTCGAACTAGACCTAGATATCATCAAGATGAACATTCTGACCAATTTTTATGATCCAATCACAAGTATGGCCTCTAGAGAGGTCACAAGGTTTTTCTATTTTTAGACCTACTGACCTAGTTCTTGATCGCACGTGATCCAGTTTCGAACTTGACATAGATATTATTAAGATGAACATTCAGACCAACTTTCATACAGATCCCATGAAAAATATGGCCTTAAGAGAGGTCACAAGGTTTTTCTATTATTTGACCTAGTGACCTAGTTTTTGAAGGCACGTGACCCAGTTTCAAACTTGACTTAGATATCATCAAGTTGAACGTTCTGACCAATTTTCATGAAGATCTTGTGAAATATATGGCCTCTAGAGAGGTCACAAGATTTTCTATTTTTAGACCTACTGACCTAGTTTTTGATTGCACGTGACCCAGTTTCGAACTTTACCTAGATATCATCAAGGTGAACATTCTGACCAATTTTCATGAATATCTTTTGAAATATATGGCCTCTAGAGAGGTCACAAGGTTTTCTATTTTTAGACCTACTGACCTTGTTTTTGAAGAAACGTGACCCAGTTTCGAACTTGACCTAGATATCATCAAGATGAACATTCTGACCAACTTTCATAAAGATTCCACAAAAAATGTGACCTCTAGAGTGGTCACAAGCAAAAGTTTACGCACGCACGGACGACGGACGCTGCGCGATCACAAAAGCTCACCTTGTCACTATGTGACAGGTGAGCTAAAAATCAGTGATTCGCACAAAGCGGTTTATACGGATATGGGCCGCAGCGAGAACAATATTGATAGAGAGAAAATTCTCAAAAACGATGTAAAAAGCTAAATCAAGATGGAGGATGTAGAACATTTGGCAGTGGAAAATAATGGTATATCTGTTATATTCTTTGGCAGCAATGTTTTATCTAACAGACAAAATCAACATTATAAACAAGAGGGTCATGATCACCCTGAATCGCACACCTGAGTAATATGAGCCACATGTTTAAAATGGCAAACTGAAACTAAAATATTAAGAAAGTTGGTCAGAAGGCCACATTCACGGTCACTGGAAGTCAGTTTTAAGATTGGTGTGCAAAACTGTACATTTCATCCAAATTTCAAGGCTGTATCTTAAACAATTAGAAAGTAAGTCAGTAGGTAAAGGTCACGGTCAAGTGTCCCTAATCATTTGTGATCATCAGATTATTATAATTAAACACTCTAGGAAATATGATCAGATATTTTTCAAGTATTTACTCCTATATAACCCATATTACAAGTGACACCCATGGCGGTGCCTCTTTTCAGCCCTCGGGCATAATTTGAACAATCTTGTTAGAGATCAGCCAGGCATTGCTACAACCTAAATATCAAAGGTCTAGGCATTGAACTTTCGGGCAAGGAGATTTTTTTTAAAGTTTTTCCTAAATTAGACTAAGTAAAACGTGAGAAACTCCAACCCAGGGCAGAGGCTCCCCCTAATTTGAACAATTTTGGTAGAGTACCACAAGGCAATGCTACATACCAATAATTAAAGGCCAAAGTTTTGTGGCTTTAGACAAAAAGATTTCTAAAGACTTTTTCCAATATGTTTTTCTTAAAAAAAAAACAAAAACAAAAACTTGTGAACCCCGGGGCGGGGCTCTTTTCATTCTAGGGGAACAATTTGAAAAGTCTTCATAGAAAACCATTAGATGATGTCACAAGCCAAATATCAAGGCTCACGCATTGCGGTTTTGGACAAGAAGATTTTCAAAGTTTTTCCTTTTGGTAGCCCGTCCGCTTAGCTCAGTAGGAAGATCGTTGGTCTACGGGTCTTGGTGTCGCAGGTTCGATCCCTGGGAGGGGCGTATGTTATCCGTGGCAAATTGATAAATGTTATCTGAAATCCTTCGTCCTCCACCTCTAATAACCCATATGGGGAGATTGGCTGTTACTTGCTGAGAACTGGGCACTGGTTAGATTAACTGCCCGTCGGTATATGACTGAAATACTGTTGTCAAACAGCGTTAATCCAAACAATTTTCCTTTCGTTTGCCAAAGCAGCCATTGTTCTGCATGGAAATCAATTCTTTGAATACTTTTGAAAGGGGTGGTTGGGGAAGGGGGGCAATGATCATTCCTAAGAAGTATTATCAAATTAATTATACATAAGTATATATTCTGAAATAATAAGCCATTAAGGTCAGAAAATGTCTAAATAAAGGTGCTAAGCTGTATAAACAAATTTCGGTTTTACGACACTGTCAGTGTATTAAACAAGAGGGCCAAGATGGCCCTACGTAGCTCACCTGAGTACCAAAGCATAACAGGGCAAACCTGTTTTACAAGTGATATTATGGAGACAAATATTCTGGCCAATTTCTGGACGAAAAACTAGGCCTCTTGAGTAGTAACAAGCTTTTCTATTAATTTGACAGGGTGACCTTATTTTTAACTCAACATGATTCTGATTAGAACTTGAATTAGAAATCATCAAGACAAGATCTTCAAGAAAACATTCTGAAAAAGTTTCATGTAGATTGAGTCACAACTGTGGCCTCTAGAGTGTTCACAAGAGTTTTCTTTGATCTGGCCTGTTGACCTAGTTTTTGATTCAACATGACCCAGTTTCGATCAAACCCTAGAGATTGTCAAGACAAACATTTTGACAAAGATTCATAACGACTGAAATACAATTTTGACCTCTGGAATGTTCACAAGCTTTTCATTTAATTTGAGCTGGTGACCTAATTCTGGATCTTATATAATCTAGGTTCAGAATTGAACTAGACATCATAAAGACAAACATTCTGACCAAGTTTCATAAAAATTGAGTTACAACTGTGGCCTGTAGAGTGTTCACAAGCTTTTCCTTTGATTTGACCTGGTGACCTAGTTTCTGACCCATATGACCAAAATTTGAACTTTGCGTTCAGATCATAAAGACAAACACTCTGACCAAGCTTCATAAATATTGAGTCAAATCTATGGCCTATTGAGTGTTCACAAGCTTTTCCTATGATCTGGCCTACCCACCTAGTTTTTGACTTCAAATGACCCTGTTTTGAATTGGACCTAGAGATCATCAATGCCAACATTCTGACAAAGTTTCATAAAGATTTGGTCGCAACTATGGCCTATAAAGTGTTCACATGGCAAATGTCGACGGACGACGCACGACGCACGACGCACGTCGCATGACAGACACCGGCAGACGCCGGGCAATGGCCGGTCACAATACCTCGCATTGAACACGTGTTAAAATGAGTGTCAAGGCTGCGCTAGATTGCTCACTCGAGATTCATAACTTCAGTAAAAGATCTTGGAAGAAGGACCAATGATGTGAAAATGTTTAAGAAACGGGCCAGCGGTAACAGCGGAAGTTTCAATGTTTTAATCATATAGGGAAAAGTAACCACGCTTCTCCGCAGTTTAACAAAACAAACTAATCAGAAGTGATTTAGCAGTAGATCACTCAAGCTATATTGCTGTGAATTTTTCTAACTCTATCGGCCCCTAAAACGGACCAAGTGCCCTCATTTGCACAAAATTAGGAGAGCACTATATTACTGACTAAGTCACGGAGGAAAATGCATCCAGTGTAGTTGATGAGAAGAACTCATTTAAAGGCATTACTTCTGTTCATTGAACAGCCCCTTCCTTAGACCGGGTGCCCCTTTTTGAAAAAAAATGTAAGCAAATCTGTAGCGTAGCGCTGCCTAAAGCTACTAAATAAATAATACACTGTTTTTGTTTCCGTCTAGTTTATTTTCCGTCACAAGTAGTATAACGTCCAGCTGACAGAGCTCACAAAATTCAATTTAATACGAAACGCCTTACACCTCCCAGTTAGTTCGAAAATACACAATTTGTCTTCATATTTATACAGATTGGTCAAATACATCGTTAACATAAGCAAAATGAATTCATTCTGGTAGAAACCACAAGTAATAAACAATTAAAAATAATCCTCTTAAAATATACATAAATTGTCACTCAAGTTACACCTAATGTCAAACACTTTACTGCAATATAACACTTATATTATTTCATTGTTTTATTGGTCGTTTATATTTGTGCACTTTGAGAGAAAAGCAACATAATTTTCTATAGTGAAGCACTAATTAATATACCTAGATTTTATCTGTTTATTTTTACCATTTTCATGGGAAAAGTGTTTGTTTATTTATGAAAAAATATATGGACGGTGTGTTTTCTTTCAACGAAAAAGAAATTTATATCAACTTCTTTACAAATCTTGCGATGATGTTACATCTAATTTCTGATGGAGATCGAACAAATCGCTCATTGAAAGAGGTTGTTTAAAAGATATTCTTATTTCTAGCTCAATTAAGACACTGTAAGAGACAAAATGTTCCCACTGGGACAAATTAAGTAATACTTATATCATTATTGTTAAATAACTTTTCAACACAACTTACCATTCCTGCTGACTGTTTCTCCTTGTGGTTGTGTTTCAAAATTACCTGCAAAGGGAAAATGTTTAATAATGCCTCCAAAAATGTTTCTTTTAGTCATTTAGTTATTTCACTCCGAAATGTAAGATGCATTTAAAAGCGACGTTTAACAGACGTATGACAGATAAAGATAGGATGACTTCTCGAGAATCGCAAACAAATTTGTATGTAAAACTTGGGGCGCTCGAGTGGGGTCTCTTTTTATCCCACGGTAATAATCTAATTTTGGTTGAGGACCACAAGGCAATGCTACATACCAAATATCGAAGGTCCAGGTCTTGATGTTTAAGAAAAGAAGTTTTTTTAAAGTTGTTTCCTATATAAGTCTATGTAAACTTTGAGACCACCGCGGCGGGGCCTCTTTTCATCCCAGTGAAATAATTTGATTACCCTTCATAGAAGACCATTATATGATGTCACATGACAAATATCAAGGCTCTACGTCTTGCGGTTTTTGACAGGAAGATTTTACAATGTTTTCATTTTGGTTACCAAGGCAACCAGAGTTTTGTGAGAAATTCAATTTTTGAACAATTTTGGAAGAGTGCCATCCAAGGACCATCATTCCTGTGAAGATAGGTGTAAATCTGCCCAGTGGGTTTCAAGGAGATATTTTAGAAGAATTTGACGGACGGACGGACGGACGACGCACGTCACACGAATGACAACGGACGACAGTCATTGAGCGGTCGCAAAAGCTCACCATAAGCCTTTGGTTTAGGTGTACTAATAACAAAAGTTACCGAAGAACATTTACCTTACAAAATAACCTATATAACACCGATGACCTCGGGTATAATTGGCTAAGTCCATTTTTAGAAGAAAAACTAAGGCCTCTTGAAAAGTAACAAGCTTTTCTATTAATTTGACAGGGTGACCTTATTTTTAACTCAACCTGATTCTGATTAGAATTTTAATTAGAAATCATCAAGACAAGATCTTCAAGAAAACTTTCTGAAATAGTTTCATGTAGACTGAGTCACAACTGTGGCCTCTAGAGTGTTCACAAGACTTTTCTTTGATCTGGCCTGTTGACCTAGTTTTTGATCCAACATGACCCAGTTTCGATCAATCCCTAGAGATTGTCAAGAAAAACATTCTGACAAAGATTCATAAAGACTGAAATACAACTTATACCATTATCGTTAAATAATTTTTCAATATAACTCACCATTCCTGCTGACTGTTTCTCCTTGTGTTTGTGTTTCAAAACTACCTGCAAAGGGAAAATGTTTAATAATGCCTCCAAAAATGTTTCTTTTAGTCATAAGTTATTTCACTCCGAAATGTAAGATGCATTTAAAAGCGACGTTTAACAGACGTATGACAGATAAAGATAGGATGACTTCTCGAGAATCGCAAACAAATTTGTATGTAAAACTTGGGGCGCTCGAGTGGGGTCTCTTTTTATCCCACGGTAATAATCTAATTTTGGTTGAGGACCAAAAGGCAATGCTACATAGGTTCAGGTCTTGAGGTTTAAGAAAAGAAGATTTTTAAAGTTGTTTCCTGTATAAGTCTATGTAAAATTTGAGACCACCGCGGCGGGGCCTCTTTTCATCCCAGTGACATAATTTGATTATTCTTCATAGAAGACTATTAGATGATGTCACATGTTGAACAATGTTAATGTTAAGAGATAGTAAGATATAAGCAATAGTATCAAAGAAAAACAAAGGTTGCCGAAAAACTTTAATCAAGAAAGGTCACGTCGACGCTAACGCCGACACCGATCCCTGGGCGAGTAGAATAGCACCCCTATTCTCCGAACAGTGGAGCTAAACACAAAGTAGAATAACGGGATCTGCACAGTGTATGTAAGATTATAACAGTGAATAAAGTCGTGAAGTTTCAATCCATTACCATCAGTTGGTAATAAGATACTAGCTTAGTTTTTAAGGCAAAATAGGGGCATAATTTTGTAAAATGTTTATCACGATAGATAAGTGTGTGAAGTTTCAATCCATTCTCAAAAGTGGGTACTGAGATACCAGGGTACATTAAAAAACTTAACTTAAATCTTAGGAGAGCCCCTTCATATATATATAAAGGTGTAGGGGAAGATTTGCGCATAATATCAGCTGTTTTATATCATGGATTCTTTAAAAGTAAGAAAGGAGGGGCAAATTTATTAAGTTATATATACCTGTAAGTGTATTAACTGCCCAGGATGTTCGAACTCTATTTTGGCCTGTAAAAAAGAACAATTTTAACATGCAAGAAACAAGAGGGTCACCATGACCATTGTTCGCTCACTTGAGTAATATGAGCTACATGTATCAAATGTCAAAGTGATCCTAAACCACTAAGAAAGTGGGTCAGTAGGTCACATTCATGCTCACTGAAAGTCAGTTTTAAGATCAGTGTGCAAAACTGTACTGTCACTCAAATTTCAAGGCTGTATCTTCAAAAACAAGAAAGTATATCGGGGCGGGCCTCTATTCACCCCAGGGCTATAATTTGAACAATCTTGTTAGAATTCAACGAGGCAATGATACATACCAAAAATCAAAAGCCTAGACCTTGAACTTTCAGACAAGAATTTTTCTTTAATTTTTATTTTTTTGTATAAGTCTATGTAAATTTGGGACATTCTTGGTGGGGCTTAACTAAGACCATAAATGATTAATCTTGGTAGAAGACAACTAGCCAATGCAACTTACCAAATATTATAAGCTTAGGCCGTCCAGTTTCAGACAAGAAGATTTTTAAAGTTTTTCCTATGTAAGTATATCAAATTTTGGACACCCAAAGAAGAGCCTCTTTTCACCCAAGGGTAATAATTTGAACAATCTTGGAATACGACCATAACGCAATGCTACATACAAAACACTAAAAGGCCTAGGTTTTGTGGTTTCAGACAAGGAGATGTTTAAACATTTTTCTTATGCAAGTCGATATAAACCATGTGAACTGGGCCTGGACGGGGCACTATTTGACCATAGGGGAATAAGTGAAAAAGTTGATAAAGGACCAATTGATGATGCTACGTATCAAATATCAAAGCACTAGACCCTGCGGATTTTGACAAGAAGATTTTCAAAAATGTCCCCTATATAAGTCTATATTAAGCATGAGACCCTATGGGGGATAATTTGAACAATCTTAGTAGAGGACCTCTAGATGATGTTACATACAAATGTCAAAGCCCTAAGCCCTGTGGTTTTGGACAAGACGATTTTCAAATGTTTCTAAATAAGTCTATATAAACCATATGACCCCAGGGCGGAGCCATATTTGATCCTAGGGGGATAATTTGAACTCACTTGGTAGAGTACTATTAGATGATGCCACATATCAATTATCAAAGCCCCAGCTATGGTGGTTTTGGACAAGAAGATTTTTCAAAACTTTCCTTTCGTTTGCCATGGCAACCAGAGTTTTGCCAGATTCTTTGGGCAAATTTGATAGGGTGCAACCAAGGATCATTTCTGTGAAGTTTAGAGTAAATTTGCCCAGTGGTTTTGCAGGAGAACATTTTTGAAATTTACAATACAGCCATATAGGGAAAATAAGCCACGCCCCCAGGCGGCCATGATTTGAACCGGGACAGAATGGCTTAGACAATATGGTAGAGGGTCACCTAGAGATTATTTCTACGAAATATTTTTGAAATCCGGCACACAGTTTATGACAAAAAGACTTTCAAAGTTTTTCCTTTAGGTTACCACGGCAACCAGAGTTCTGCAAGAATATAAATTCTTTCGGTAATGTTTTAAAAGGGGACGGGGCCACCCAAGGATCATTTATGTGAATTTTGGTGTAAATCTGCCCAGTGGTTCCGAAGAAGAAGATTTTTTTCATATTGTTGACACACGACGCACAACCCACGACGGCCATCAAGCGGTCACAAAAGCTCACCTTGAGCATTTGGCTCAGGTGTGCTAAAAATATGTATTTGGAACATAATAACAACATGTCACTGATAACTCCAGTAGGATCGTTTTGAAATAAATATATTCAACAATTTTAACTTTATGGCAAAAATATATTTTCCACTCTAAAAATCGGGAACATTCACAATGTCAACGAGGCTGTCTGAAAGAGACCTATTCCTCCGGCCACCGTTAAGGATAATGAAAAGGTTGAGGAAATTGTGTGGACCTTGACCTTTGAATTTTGAATATTGCACAGTGTCTTGATAAGTGGAATATTACAGTCAAGTCATATCGAAATCCATCTAGGTGTTTAGGAGATACAGAGAGGATATAAAATTGAAGGCTAAAACCTTTGACCTTGAGTTGTAAACTTGACCATGAGCCATTAAAGCTGACACATGGGTTCTGTACATAGTCTTGATGAGGTAATTAATTGACCCAAGTTTCATGAAAATCCTTTAAGAGGTTTAGGAGGTACAAAGCTGATATAGAATAGAAGGTTCAGACATCTGACCCCCGAGTAGTGACCTTGACATTAAGCCGACATGGCTGACTCGTAAGTTCTGCACATCATCTTGATGAGATAATCATTTGTCCCTAGTTTCTTTAAATCCTTAAGTGATTTAGGAGATACAGAGCGGACATAAAATGGAAGGCTAAAAATATCCAGGGTTGTGACCTAGACTTCGAGCCGACATAGCTGACTCATTAGTTCTGGTCATTGTCTTGATAAGGTGATAATTTGACAGAGTTTCATGAAAAACTTTCAAGGGGTTAAGAAGATACAGAGCGGGCACAAACATTTGACTTTGGCTTGTGAACTTGACCTTAAATCGACACTGCTGACACAGTCCTGCACATAGTCTAGATGAGTCGACATTTGACATTTAGACCCTTTAGAAGAGAAACATAGCGGACACAAAATTGAAGGCTCAAACCTGTGACCTCAAGTTGTGATCTCTACCTTGAGCCAAAATGGCTGACTCGTAAGTTCTGCACATCTTTCAGATGATTTAATAATTTGACCCAAGTTTCATGATTATCCTTCAAGGGGTTTAAGATATGGCTTGTACGATTTCAAAATTTTGAAACCGGTTATTCATTTCTTTGAAATCGAATCGAACCGGATAATCGGCCGCCATATTGACCGTATCAAGGTACTTCCAGCAGCTGACTTCATTAGAAACTTATCGACTTTATCGTTTGTAAGCAGTTTGACAATTACTAAGTCATATTTTGGAGTATTTTATTTTAAAGGTATCACGACATGCACATCCGAGACTATTAATTATGTTCAATTATTGTGTTTAAGCAGAAATATACAGTGGATCTATGTGCTGGTCAAAGAAATGTATCAATATAAAGTACGACTCGTGATGTTAATTATTTAAGAGCGATTACCGATTTCGCAAAATTGAAACCGGTTTCACCTAGTAATCGAATCGGATCCGATTAACCGAGTAATCGTCCCAGTTTTAGTTTAAGAAATACAGAGCGGGTAAGAAAAGAAACGCTAAAACCTTTTACCTCGAGTTGTGACCTTGACCTTGAGCCGACATGACTGACTTATGGGTTCTGCACGCCATCTTGATGAGTTGAATCATTTGACTTAAGTTTCATGATTATCCTTCAAGGAGTTTCGGAGATACAGAGCGGAAACAAAATGCTACGGACGGACAGATGGTCGGAAGGAGAGACAGAAGAAGACCATTCTAATAACCCCCACCACTCGTGTGGGGGATTAAAAAAAATCATAAATAAAGTCAAAATTGAAACTAGATAAGAGGGACAAGATGGCCCTTTGTAGCTCATCTTGGTAATAAACCATAACATTGTAATTAACTTTAGCCAAGTGGAGACAAAAATTCTCACCAATTTTCGTTAAGATTGGACCCAAAATGTGGCCTCTTGAGTGTAATCAAGAATTTATTTTGATTTTACCTATGACCCATTCACTCTTGACCTAGATATCATCACGACAGATATTCTGATAAATATTCAAGACTTTAAAAAAGATGGTTAGCTTTGAATCGAGAAATATGTACTAGTTCTTAAACAGAAAAATTATGTGCTCCTAAAGTCGTGCAATATGTCCATACTGTAGAACACATGCTTATCTCATGGTAGAAAGCTAACACAAATGTGTAACAGTTTGTTACAGTGTTAGCAAAGTCCCATCCCTATGGATAGTTTTTAACAAAAGATATTGAATGTCAGTACAACATCTTCTAAATATTAAGGAAACATACTAACAACGTATATAAGTCACAACTATATATCATATATTTCATGTTTGAGAATTTCTTGAAATCTAAAACTGGCGAATGCTTTAGAATGCTAACATAAAAGATGAAATGCAGAGGCCTAGCTAGGTTCATTTGTTTGAAGTCACTTCTCCCGCAAGCCGATTAAGGTAGAAGTGGGAAGACTTGTAAACTCAAATTTTTAAGTATATAAAAGGTCTTTATTCCATCGAAATGCATATTAGAGATGTAGTTCTTGGCCTACATAGTCCCCAAATGATAAAAAACAAGAATAAGTGTGCAAAGTTTCAAAGCTGTACCTCTTATAGTTTTTGAGAAGGGTGGTCCTTAACAAAAAATGTAACGAACGCCGACGCCGAGTCAAGTGACAACAATACCTCATTGATTTTGTTTTTCAAAAATCAGCCGAGCTAAAACTAACATGCATCACCAGCTAATGAGCAATTTTGTGAAATCATTACAAATTCTGATAATTGCTTTTAGGCCACACCAAATTGAAAAGTTGTGGAAAGGGCTTAATGTAATATGTTAGAACTTGTTGCCCAACCAGTTTGCTTTTGAACTGTTGTAATTCTATGTATCGACTTGCATGTTTGTATGAGCAATAAAGTATGATTAAATAAAAAGTTGTTCATTGGATTTTTTTTTCTGAAAAAAAAGCTTGATTTACTAATAACGACCTTAAATGCAGTGTAGCCCTTTATATTAAAAGAGATTGAGAAAACATAGGTACATTTTTGATTGGGTACGTTTTGATCCGTAAGCGCATAACTCAGGAAGAAAGGTAATAGCATTGACACTTAGTACAGTGTAATCAAATATTGCATGCGTTTGAAAATGCTGTTTGAAAATATTTAATATACAATGCATTTATAATCTTAACCACAATCATGACACTGATATGTGACTTGAACATTTACTGCTATGAAAATGTAGCTTTTTTAGTTTGACTTTTCGAAGATTTTGATTAAGTCAAATACCTCTGTTACTACTAAAGATTTTGACTTGAATTTATATCAAAGTCTACACTTGGAGAAACGATCCCCGTAACTCTGTCTTTAATTCTGACAGAGTTATGCCCCTATTTAACTTAGAATGTTTGGTTAAAGTTTTAGAAAACGTCCAATATCATAATTACTTTTAAAGCTATTGATTATTATGCACCTTTTACTGACAAAGCTCTAATTCAGAGTTAAGCAATGAGAGAAGTCGAACGTGCTCTCTTGTTCTAACTTTAAACTTTCTTAACGGATTAAACTTCTTGAAGCAAAGTTTCATTTAAGGTCTGAAACGCAGATTAACGTGCATTAACAGTATTCTACTCGAGAATTGGAAAATTTGAACACAAAATTTGTCTTTATAAAACTCACAATAAATAGTAAACTAGAAGATGCTTTTGTATAAAAGCGCATGTCTCCCCCAATGCATAGCCATATAGGCTGGGAGTCAATAGGTTACAGGAGCAAAAGTCTAAGCAACACAGATGACTGGCTGCAACAGAAATCATCTATTTCGCATGTCATCTCATTTCACAAAGTTTCAACATTCTGAGCTAGGAGGTTCTCAAGTTATGAATTGAAAACTGTTTCCATGTTCCAGCCCCTGTGACCATGACCTTTGGTCGGGTGACCCAAACATCAGTAGGAGTAATCTATTCTGCAAGTCAAATCATCCTACATAGTTTCAACATTCTGTGTCAAGTGGTTCTCAAGTTATTGATTGAAAAGTGTTTTCTATGTTCAGTCCCCTGTGACATTGAATTTGGTGGTGTGGCCCCAAAAACAATAGGGATCATCTACTCTGTAACTTCTATCACCCTTTGAAATTTTAAGGTATTAGGTCAAATGCTTCTCAAGTTATTGACTGAAAATAGATTTCAATGTTCTGTTTGTTGCAACCTTGACCATTTATAGAGTGACCCAAATACGATAGGGGTCATCGCCTCTGTAAGTCTTATCACCTTATAAGGTTTACAACATTCTGGGTGAAATGGTTCTCAAGAAACTAAACGGAAATGGATTTCCATGTTCTGTTTGCTGCGACCTTGACGTTTAATAGAGTGACCTAAAATTCAATGGGGTTATGTACTCTGCATGACCAATCATCCTATAAATTTTCAACATTCTTGGTCAAGCAGTTCTCAAGTTATTGATCAGAAATGGTTTTCTATGTTCAGGCCCCTGTGACCTTGACCTTTAACGGAGTGATCCCAAAATCAATAGGGGTCATCCACTCTACATGACCAATCATTCTGGGTCAAGGGGTTCTCATGTTATTGATCAGAAATGGCCTTCCGTGTTCAGGCTCCTGTGACCTTGACCTTTAACGGAGTAACCCCAAAATCAATAGGGGTCATCTACTCTGTCTGACCAATCACCAAATTATGTTTCAACATTCTGGGTCAAGTTGTGCTTAAGTTATTGATCAGAAATGGTTTTCCATGTTCAAGCTCATGTGACCTTGACCTTAAACGGAGTGACCCCCCAAAAATATACAGGGGTCATTTACTATGCATGACCAATCATTCTATGAAGTTTCAACATTCTGGGTCAAGTGGTTCTTAAGTTATTGATCGGAAATTGTTTTCCATGTTCAGGTCAATGTGACCTTGACCTTAAACGGAGTGACTTGCAAAAAATAGGGGTCGTTAACTCCATAAGTCCTGCCACCTTATGAAGTTTCAAAGGTCTAGGTCAAATGCTTCTCCAGTTTTTTATCGGAAATGAAGTGTGACGTACGGACGGCCGGACAGGGCAAAATGTTTTACAGATCACATAGGCATGCACTTTAAATATCATGAAGATAAATATTTTCTTGCAACAGTCCCTTTTGACCTATGGGTCTACTAGTCAAGGCCAACCTCCATACCAAGTCTGAGTGCCCTAGGCTCAAATGCTACATTTTTGTACTAGCATGACTATTCCTTACCCTGGAAGACTCATTAGATGTTGCTGAGGTATATTCATTTACCTAAAATAAAGGGAGGTAATTTTTCATAAATTCAGTCAAAAGCTATCTACCCTGATTTTCCGAGTCCATCTGGTGTCATAAATAACATTACAAATCAGTATCTTCAATGGTTACTGAGATACATCCATTTAAATATGAAACAAAGGGAGGTACTTTGACATAAAATAAGTCCATAGTTATATACCTGAATCATTCATTGGTATCTGCATGTAGAAGATACAGAGTACAAGTCTTCAGAACAATGTATTAGTATGTAAAAGTAGAAATTTCTTACCATTGAAAACATAAAGAACGTTTCAAACTAGAAGCTGCTAGATATATTTATTTACATAAAAAATAAAGGGAAGTAATTTGTCAAAAATTCAGTCAATATGCCTCTTCACTGATTGTCTAAGTCCATCTGATGGCATAAATGAAATTTCAGATCAGTGTCTTCATTAGTTACGAAGATATACATATTTTGATTTGAATTAAAGGGAGGTAATTTGACATAAAATTAGTCCATAATTATCTACCCTGATTGTCTCTGTCGAACTAATGACAATAATGCAATTTCAAATGAGTCCTTAAGTACTTACCGAAATAAATCCATACTGAGTAAAATCAGGGGAGGTAATCATATATAAATAACTTTAGAACCAATGATTTGATCTGACAGATTTATCATTGAATTCAAGATTTATTGTTGTTGAAGATATTTTAAAAGTTTTGAAAGACCACCGCTGCACTATCTGTTCCTAATGATGAATCTTGAAGTAACCCACCCTTGTGCAGAAAAGCTTTTGAGGGGTCATGGCTTCAGTATGTCTAGATCAGCCGTACCAGCATCACAGAATGCTGTAAAACTTACTATAGATCAACCTTCATGCCAAGAAAAAGGGAAGCATCATAAGTCTCTGTCGAACTAATGACAATAATGTAATTTCAGTAATGACAGTAATGTCTTAGAAATGACGCCGCTTATGTTTTATACAATTATTTATTTAACTTATTGGCAGGTCTTATGTTAAAGCGTTAAGTGATGGTTGAAACAATTTAATAAAGTGGTGTTCTTTGATTCTTCGTAGAGTACTGTTATTTTCTGGTGGTCGATATATAGGGGAAATCTTGTATTTTGTGTTGCAATCTTTAGCACATTGCGCGATATGTCTGCTAACTGGAATGGGTGCATCTTTACCTTGTCGGATATGCTGGTTATGTAATATAACCCTGTTTCTCAAATTTCCCGTTTCTCCAATATAATCTTTGTTGCATCCGTTACATTTTATTGCATATATAACATTAGTGGCATCGCATGTTCCTGAAAATTTTATTTTGAACGACTGTCCATTATAAAATTTGTACTCGTTCCCTTCTATTATGTGTGTACACAATTTACATCTAGGTCATTAAAAAAACAAAAAATAGGTCAGTAGGTCAAGATCACAGTCAAGTGACCCCCTTACAACTTGGGGTCATCAAGTAATCATAATTAAACAATCTAGGAAAAATGATCAGATAATTTTTGAAGTATTTGTTCCTAAATAACTCATATACAAGTGACTCACAGGGCGTGGCCTCTTTTCATCACAATGGTATAATTTGAACAATCTTGTTAGATAACCACTAGGCAATGCTACATACAAAATATCAAAGGCTTTAGCCTTGAACTTTCAGACAAGAAGATTTTTACGTTTTTTTCATATATATGTCTATGTAAACTTGGAACCCCCGGCGCAGGGCCTCTTCTCAACCATGGGGCATAATTTGAACAATTATGGTAGAGGACTTAAGCAATGCAACAAACCAAATATCAAAAGCCTAAGCATTGTAGTTACAGGCAAGAAGATTTGTTTTCCTATAAAAGGCTATAAAACCCCTAGGTGCGGTCTCTTTTCACCTCAGGGGCACAATTTGAATAATCTTGGAAAAGGACCACTAGACAATGCAACATACCAAACATCAAAAGCCTAGGCCTAAAAGCTTCAGAATATAAGTTTTTTAAAAGTTTTTTTTCTATATATTCAGTCTATGTAAGACTTAGTATCCGCAGGGCGAGGCCTCTTTTCACCCAGTGACATAATTGCAATAAACTTAGTAGAGGACCACAAAGCAATGCAATAGACCAAAATATCAAATGCCTAGGTCTTGTGGTTCACCGAAGATTTTTAATTCGGACAATTTTGGTAGAGAACCATAAGGCAATGTTACATACCAAATATCAAAGGCCTTGGTTTTGTGGTTTCAGAAAAGAGGATATTTTTTTTCTATATAAGTCTATATGAAATGAGGACTCCCGGGGCGGGGCCCTTTTTCACCCGCAGGGTAATAATTTGAACAATCTTGGTACAGGCTCACCAGGAAATGCTAAATACCAAATATCAAAAACCTATGTCTTGTGGTTTAAGAAAAAAAGATTTATTTAATGTTTTTCCTTTACAAGTCTATGTAAAATTTGAGACTCCCGGGGTTGGGCCTCTTTACATACCGGATAATTAATTCGAACAATCTTGATAGAGGACCGCTAGATGATGTCACACACCAAATATCAAAGCTCTAGGCCCAGTGGTTCTGGACAAGAAAATTTTCAAAGTTTATAAATGTATGTAAATCATGTAACCCCACCAGGGCGGGGCTATATTTGACCCGGTGCGGGTCGTGGGGGGGGGGGGGGTGTGGAATATGAACAAACTTGGCAAATAACCATTGGATGATGCCACATACCAAATATCAAAGCCCTAGCTA
This sequence comes from Mercenaria mercenaria, assembly GCF_021730395.1. NCBI lineage: Eukaryota > Metazoa > Mollusca > Bivalvia > Venerida > Veneridae > Mercenaria > Mercenaria mercenaria. Next base: position 22,295,205 of record NC_069364.1, on the reverse strand, counting down.
ATGTGGTTTTGGACAATAATATTTTTAAAGTTTTTCCTTTCGGTTGCTTTGGCAAAAAGAGTTCTGCTTGCAAATTATTTCTTTGACTAATTTTCAATAAAAAAAGCATGCAAGGAACATTCTTGTGAAGTGTCATCCAAATTGGACTAGTTGTTCAGGCTGGGAGGTGTAGACGAACGACGGTCGATGACGGACGCGGGAAAACCACTGACCACCAAAACTCACCCTTGAGCTCTTCATGCACCATACATGACTACTGTTATTTCTGATCACTTGTATGAAAATTCAATAAATTGTGTCAAGGGGATGAGAAGTGATATTGCACACAAGACTGTGTCAATATATATAGCATAGAAGGCCCTGTATCGCTCACCTGACCTATTGACCTAAAGATCATCAAGAATAAATTCTGACCAAGTTTCATTAAGATATGGTCATAAATGTGGTCCCTAAAGTGTACACTAGCTTTTCCTTTGATTTCACCCGATGACCTAGTTTTTGACCCCACATGACCCAGATTCGAACTTGAACTAAAGATCATCAAGATTAACATTCTTACTAGGTTTCATGAAGATACAGTCATAAATGTGAGCTCTACAGTGTTAACAAGATTTTTCTTTGATCTGTCCTAGTGGCCTAGGTTTTGATCCCACATGTCCCAGATTTAAACTTGACCTATAGATCATGAAGATCAACACTTTGACCAAGTTTCATTAAGATATGTTCATAAATGTGGCCTCTACGAGTTAACAAGCTTTTCCTTTGATTTGACCTGGTGACCTAGTTTTTAACTCTACATAACACAAATTCAAACTGGACCTTTAGACCATTAAGATTAACATTCTCTTTCAGATTCATGAAGATACAGTCATAAATGTGACCTCTACAGTGTTAGCAAGCTTTTCCTTTGATTTGATCTGGTGATCTGGTTTTTGGTTAACAAGCTTTTCCTATGATTTGACCTAGTGACCTTGTTTTTGACCCCAGATGACCTAGTTTCAAAATTGTCCAAGATTTTATTGAGGGAAACATTCTGACCAAGTTTCATTAAGGTTTGCTCAAAATTGTGATCTCTAGAGTGTAAACAATCTTTTCCTTTGATTTGACCTAGTGACCTAGTTTTTGATCCCACTTGACCCAGATTTAAACTTCTCCTATAAATCATCAAGATCAACATTCTGACCAAGTTTCATTAAGATAACATCCTAAATGTGGCCTCTGGTTAACTAGCTTTTCTTTTGATTTGACCTGGTGACCTAATATTTGAAACCAGTTAACCCAATATCTAACTCGTCCAATTTTTAATTAAGGGGAACATTCTAACCAAGGTTCATAAAAATACATTTATAAATGTGGCCTCTACAGTGTTAGCAAGCTTTTCCTTTGATTTGACCTGGTGATCTAGTTTTTGATCCCAGTTGACCCAATATGTAACTCGTCCAAGATTTCATTGAGGGTAACATTCTGACCAAGTTTCATTAAGATTGGTCGAAAATTGTACCTCTAGAGGTTAACAAGCTTTTCCTTTGATTTGACCTGGTGACCTAGTTTTTAACCCCAGATGACCCAATATCAAAGTCGCCCAAAATTGTATTGAAGGAAACATTCTGGCCAATTTTCTTAAAGATTTGGCCAAAATTGTGACCGTTAGAGTGTTAATGTTCAAATGAACCCGATTTAAGCCTGACCTATAGATCATCAAGATCAACATTCTGACTATGTTTCAATAAGATATGGTCATAAATGTGGCCTCTACAGTGTTAACTAGCTTTTCCTTTGATTTGACCTGGTGGCCTAGTTTTTGACCCCAGATGGCCCAATATCGAACTGACCAAGTTTCATTAAGATATGGACATAAATTTGGCCTCTACAATGTTAACTAGCTTTTCATTTGATTTGACCTGGTGACCTGGTTTTTGACCCAGATGACCCAATATCAAACTCGTCCAAGATTTTATTGATGGGGACATTCTGACCAAGTTTCATTAAGATTGGACCAAAATTGTGACCTCTAGAGTGTTAACAAGCTTTTTCTTTGCTTTGACCTGGTGACCTAGTTTTTGACCCAAGATAACCCGATATCGAATTCGTCCAAGACTTTATTGAGGGGAACATTCTGACCAAGTTTCATTAAGATTGGGCCAAAATTGTGACCTCTAGAGTGTAAACAAGCTTTTCCTTTGATCTGACCTAGTGACCTTCTTTTTTTACCCCATCTGACCCATATTTAAACATACCTTATAGATCATCAAGATCAACATTCTGACCAAATTTCATTAAGATATGGTCATAAATGTTGCATCTACAGTGTTGTCTATCTTTCCCTTTGATTTGACCTGGTGATCTAGTTTTTGACCGCAGATGACCCAATATCTAACTTGTCAAAGATTTTATTGAGGGGAACATTCTGACAAAGTTTCATTAGGATTGGGCCAAAACTGTGACCTCAACAGTGTTAGCAAGATTTTCCTTTGCTTTGACCTTGTGACCTAGTTTTTGTACCTAGATGACCCAGTATCGAACTCGTCCAAGATTTTATTGAGGGGAACATGCTGACCAATATAAGACTGGGCCAAAATTGCGACCGTTAGTGTGTTAACAATTTTTTCCTTTGATCTGACCTAGTGACCTAGTTTTTGACCCCACCTAACCCAGATTTTAACTTGACCTATAAATTATCAAGACCAAGTATCGAACTCGTCCAAGATTTTAACTTGACCCCAAAAAGACCAAAGACCCAATATCATACTCGTCCCAAGATTTTATTGAGGGGAACATTCTGACCAAGTTTCATTAAGATTGGGCCAAAATTGTGACGTCTAGAGTGAAAACAATCTTTTCCTTTGATCTGGCCTAGTGACCTAGTTTTTAACCCCACCTGACCCATATTTGAACATACCCTATAGATCATCAAGATCAACATTCTGACCAAGTTTCATTAAGATATGATCATAAATGTGGCCTCTACAGTGTTAACTAACCTTTCCTTCGATTTGATCTGGTGACCTAATTTTTGATCCCAGATGACCCAATATCTCTTTCTTTAAAGAAATTATTGATGGGAACATTCTGACAAAGTTTCATCAAGATTGGGCAAAAATTGTGACCTCTAGAGTGTTAACAGTCAAATTGTTGAGGACGGACGACGGACGGACGGACGACGGACACAGGGCGATCACAAAAGCTCACCTTTGAGCACTTCGTGATCAGGTGGGCTAAAAAACAAAGGTCCATACCTCTGTAGTGAAGAACCGTAAAAGAATGAGGAGAACTGGTGCGCACAAGATTGTGTCTATGGATGGACAGACGGACGGACAGACAGACAACGTCATACCAGTATACCCACTTAAAACTTTGTTTTCGGGGATACAATGATGTACAAGTTCATTTTAGAAATTCAGCAGGGTATGGGTGAATTGGGGAATTAAGGAATAATATCAGAAATGTCAATGAATTACATTATAGTTGCCTACATGTAATATAGTAGTAATTACCATATGTTTGTCCATAACGTCCGACTGCGAGAACAGAAACATGCGGCGGAAAACCTGCAAAGATACAATACTAGCATTTTCATAAATGCAAAGAAATGAATGTATTATAATGTTATCATATAAACATCCCCGACCGCGTCATACCAAAGACATAAAAATGGTACTAGTAACTTCCTCGCTTAGCGCTCAGCATTAGGAGGGTAGTGCTAGGACTAGTCAGCCCGGTGTCAGTATAATGTGACTGGGTGTGGTATCATGTCACGTGTCTACGGCATGATATTCCAGTGAGGCAGTACTTTAGAGTTGGGCATTGTGCTGACTGCTACAAGTAGTCACCGTCGGTTATATGACTGAAAACAAATGTTGAAAAAAGACGTTAAACCCGAAAACACACACACACAATATAAACATCCGCATATATGGGTTAGTATTAATCTTTCTATAAAGTTTAATTTTAACCAGTAGTTCTAGCTCGTAAAATCTATTCTGATTGACAGGTGTGCATATAGCTCTGACCATACAAGATAATACAGCATTACCGTAGATACCCAAGCATAATGCATAGCTTTTTGTATTTTTATTCTCGGGACCACTCCCGATAAAATAATAACCTACAAAATAGTACTTCAGCACCATCCGCGTAGATATGTAATCGGTATTACTAATACAATTTGAGGGAATATGGGCCGCCGTGAGAAAAATATTGAGAAATATAAAGACTTATACCACATTGTAGAATGAAGTGAGTTACCGTAATTTCCCATGTATCTCTTTCCAGACACGCGACTGGAAAAAAATATGAAGTCACAAATATACCGGTTAAAGAGAAAATAAGAAACAAAGGCTGCTGAATTATTAAGGTGACAACGTCTTTGAAAACTGTGTTATGATTGTAAAAATTATATATTTAGTGAAGGTAATATTTATTCTAGCAGATATGACACTTTCATTAAAAAAAGATGGAAATCGTTTTGCCTTAAATAAAAAAAAATCAATAAATACCTGAAAATGACGAAAATGACTAAATAACGATATTTGGTTTCTGAACGATATTTGGATTCCTCTATTGCATATACAATCGCATTAGACTTGTTTTATAGACAATGAAACCTCTTATACATTTGCCACTACTAATTTATTTAAACGTATAACTTTATGTCGAACTGATATTCTACCCCACGTGGACAGATATTGCGAGTATATGCAAATTCTAGAAAAACATTCCTAGAAGAAATTAAAATCCAACAATTACAGGATGTGCTGTTCCGTCGTTTCATAGCCTGATGAATCACAAAGAACCGCTTTGATTAAAACCTTTTTAGTGCATTTATTTTCAGTTTAGCATTTTTGGCTTGTTACATTGCCAAAAAATGTCCATGTGAATCTGTCAGGCAGTTTGTCAAACCCTTTCCTTACTGAACGACATTGCCACCTAGTAAGGCATTGCAATTTCTCGAGAGGTAATAAGAAATCAACGAAAACTACTTCTGCAGAGCTTGTCGTATGATTCAGAAAAACGCTGTAGATAGTCATGTGTGGTTACTATATCAACAATAATTCACGCATTCTGGATGATGTTTTCAAATACGGACAATCACTTGCTGCTCGAACAGTTGACATTTTTGTGCCAGGGAGGTTGAGTTATTAGATGAAACTAACAATTTAAAGACATCAATACTGCATCGCTTTAGATTGACATATTTCCATATTTAAAATTGGTTTACACTTTCAAATTTATTTACTCTAGTTTATTTTAGATGGGGTATAAGGATGTTTCCCATACAAGCTTTTGCAATATATCAGCCCAGGTAAGTATCTGTTACTAGATACATTGTTTGTCACAATAGCTGATGGTCATGTTGTCTGTCGGTTATATGGCAGTTGCAGCAGTTTACAGCTACCGGTATTACCGGTTGTAAGTTATTGTCCATAAAAGGGAAATCTATCAGAAAGAATTCCTCGGAATTGCTTCCCCTTATAATTATCTTTCACTAAAAAAGAAAGTAGGGAATTCCAAATAGCAAAGTGGAATTGATAGTTTCGCATGGAATTGATAGTTTCGCATTTCTCCCGGGCACTAAATTTATGTATAAGGCGTATATGCATTCTACATGCATTTATATTCCAGTAGTTATTTATCATTATAATAGAACAAGGGGCCTCCGTGGCCGAGTGATTAAGGTCGCTGACTTTAAATCACTTGCCCCTCATCGATGTGGGTTCGAGCCTTACTCGGGGCGTTGAATTCTTCATGTGGGGAAGCTATCCAGCTGGCTTACGGAAGGTCGGTGGTTCTACCCAGGTGCCCGCTCGTGATGAAATAATGCATGGAGGGGCACCTGGGGTCTTCCTCTACCATTAAAGCTGGAAAGTCGCCATATGACCTATCATTGTGTCGGGCGACGTTGAATACAACAAAAAAAATTATAATAGAACAAAGGAGAGGTAAAAAGAATAAACATCATGTATGACAAGAAACCAAATGAGTGGGGGTGCATTAAAGTCTGGGCAGAACGTTAAATGGTGAGTCTCGGTGTCGGGGTACAGTCCCGCAACAGTAGAAGAAACTGGGATGCCACCGGGTGGGCGTGGTAGAGAGGGTGGACGCCCGACAGGCCCGGGTGGTGGCCCTTCTGGTGAAGGTCTGGTTTCCGAGCAAGGGTGGACTTTAGTATTGGCCGGGAACGCTCGAAAACGCCATTTTGCCTCCAGCAGTTGACTGCATGGCCATGACCGTAGGAGAAATTTGGGCGCCACCGGGTGGGCGTTGTAGAGGGGGTCCTTGTTTGCCCACCCGGCATAGCGGCCATCCCGGTTAAGGTCTGTCTTTTCTTCGTGAGCGTGCGTCAAAGTCGGGGCAGAATGTAAAATGGCGAGTTTCAGTGTCGGGCTCCAGTCCCGCAATAGTAGAAGAAACTAGGGTGTCACTGGGTGGGCGTTGTAGAGAGCGTGGACGCCCGACACGCCTGGGTGGTGGCCATCCTGGTTAATTTCTGGTTTCAGAGCAAGAGTGGACTTTAGTGTTTGGCCGGGAACGCTTGAAGAAATTGGGGTACCACCAGGTGGGCGTTGTAGAGGGGGTCCGTGCATGCGGACCCGGCATAGCGGCCATCTCGGTTAAGATCTGTTCTTTTTCGTGAGCGTGCGTCAATGTCCGGGCAGAACGTAAAACGGCGAGTTTCGGTGTCGACGTCCAGTCCCGCAACAGAAGAAGAAACTGGGGTGCCACCAGGTGGGCGTTGTAGAGAGGGTGGACGCCCGACAGGCCCGTGTGGCGGCCATCCCGGTTAAGGTCTGGTTTCCGAGCAAGGGTGGACTTTAGTGTTGGCCGGGAACGCTCGAAAACGCCATTTCGCCTCCAGCAGTTGATTGTCTGGCCATAACCGTAGGAGAAATTTGGGTGCCACCGGGTGGGCGTTGTAGAGGGGGTCCTTGTTTGCCCACCCGGCATAGCGGCCATCCCGGTTAAGGTCTGTCTTTGTTTCGTGAGCGTGCGTCAAAGTCGGGGCAGAACGTAAAATGGCGTGTTTCAGTGTCGGGCTCCAGTCCCGCAATAGTAGAAGAAACTGGGGTGCCACTGGGTGGGCGTTGTAGAGAGGGTGGACGCCCGACACGCCTAGGTGGTGGCCATCCTGGTTAATTTCTGGTTTCAGAGCAAGAGTGGACTTTAGTGTTTGGCCGGGAACGCTCGAAGAAATTGGGGTACCACCGGGAGGGCGTTGTAGAGGGAGCCGTGCATGCGGACCCGGCATAGCGGCCATCTCGGTTAAGATCTGTTCTTTTTCGTGAGCGTGCGTCAATGTCCGGGCAGAACGTAAAACGGCGGGTTTCGGTGTCGAGGTCCAGTCCCGCAACAGAAGAAGAAACTGGGGTGCCACCAGGTGGGCGTTGTAGAGAGGATGGACGCCCGACACGCCCGTGTGGTGGCCATCCCGGTTAAGGTCTGATTTCCGAGCAAGGGTGGACTTTAGTGTTGGCCGGGAACGCTCGAAAACGCCATTTCGCCTCCAGCAGTTGATTGCCTGGCCATAACCGTCGGAGAAATTTGGGTGCCACCGGGTGGGCGTTGTAGAGGGGGTCCTTGTATGCGGACCCGGCATAGCGGCCATCCCGGTTAAGGTCTGTCTTTTTTTCGTGAGTGTGCGTCAAAGTCGGGGCAGAACGTAAAATGGCGTGTTTCAGTGTCGGGCTCCAGTCCAGCAACAGTAGAAGAAACTGGGGTGCCACTGGATGGGCGTTGTAGAGAGGGTGGACGCCCGACACGCCTGGGTGGTGGCCATCCTGGTTAATTTCTGGTTTCCGAGCAAGAGTGGACTTGTATTAGGCCGGGACCGCTCGAAAACGCCAATGCACCTCCAGCAGTTGATTGCCTGGCCGTAACCGTAGAAGAAACTGGCGTCCCACCGGACGGGCGTTGTAGAGGGGGTCCGTGCATGCGGACCCAACATAGCGGTCATCCCGGTTTAGGTCTGTTTTTTTCTTGAGCATGCGTCAAAATCGGGGCAGAACGTAAAATGGCGAGTTTCGGTGTTGGGGTCCAGTCCCGCAACCGTTGAAGAAACTGGGGTGCCACCGGGTGGGCGTTGTAGAGAGGGTGGATGCCCGACACGCCCGGGTAGTGGCCATCCTTGTTAAGGTCTGGTTTCCGAGCCAAGGTAGACTTTAGTGTTTGTTCGAAAACGCCATTTCGCCTCCAGCAGTTGATTGCCTAGCCGTAACCGTAGAAGAAACTGGAGTTTTATGGTCACTACGTCAAAGTTCAAGGTCTTAGGGGCCAAACATTGGGAAACCATTTTCAATCCATAACATAAGAACCACTTGACTTAGAACTTTGAAACTTTATTGGATGATCGGACATGTCAGGTTGATGATCCCTATTTATTCACCAAGTAAACCAAATGTGTCCCTTTGAATCCTGCTCGTGTCTCCTATTTTGACTTGTTTATTTCTAATGTTTCAGGGATAGTCGTCGTCTAGGTTTGACTGAAGACGCCATGTTTTCACTTCGAAGGACGAGTTTTCAGTATAAAAAGCTATATCTCGTTGCGTATCTCTCACTTATTAGCATTAGCCTAGTAGGTTCATATATTACCCCTCGTCCCACCCCGCCCCCTACACACAAATGATATAAAATAAAATCATATGCTGTTCTAAAGGTACTGATTGTTGTATATTGAAGACGTATAGTCATAAAATGTGGTAACTAAACGCTGTAGCATGCCCAAGGTAATGTTCTATACACATGGTCAGTACCAGATTTTCCTGAAACATTTTATCAAAAGGGTAAATGTCTATATCTTAGTAAAATTCTGTTTTAAAACGCAAGTCCGCTGTCAGAAGGTTCTAAAGCTTACACGCCTGTATCTTTTCTGCTAGATTTTGGTAAAAAAGAAGCCAGAACATGGAAATTTAACACCTGAATCTAAATGTGCTGAGATTCCACAAGGGGAGGGAGCACACCCATATTTAGAAATTAAGTATGCTAGGGGTCTGTTAGCATTTTAAGTGTGTGAAAATAATGGCACTTTAACAGGTCCGTTCTGCTGGAATATATTGAATACTGCTGTGTATTCATAGAAGTACATTCCCTTAATCCCTTAACTGATAATAGTTTGATATTGTACTTAATAATTTAGTACACTTGTTAACTTTTCCATACAAAGTTGTCCCCTACCAAAATTTCATCTGCAATACAAGACTCACATGCATTTCTATACTGAAATATAAAGAGTTCATCCCAGTGTATAGGATAAGATCTACGTTCATTAACTTAATATTTGTTCAATATCACCCTCCCTCTAAGTTCAATACATTAGGCTGGTGTTATGAATTGTAACTGAGATCATTTTTGTTTTGCTTTGTTCCTTGGGCTATAATAATCATGGTATTTTGACTGTTGTTCAAAATCTGTGGTATGTTTTGTGGTGTTGAAAATTCTGGGCATTTTTGAAGACAGTGATACTACTATACGTCTCGTAGATAACCTCCTGCCAAACTCCAAAAGCCATTTCTAAAGGAGCTAAAGATCTGTATAGATTGACTGTCGGGAACCCCCACCAGCACTGAAACAAGCGCCAATATATGGCCATATCTTTTCGGCATTCTTTATCGGGTCTTTATCCAAAGTCATCATTCGGACTATCTCTATAATTGTAAGAATTATTCATGGAAAGAGAGTGTTAAAATTTCTTTCCGATAACATATGAGGCAAAGACTCTTAATCTGCTATCGGTTTCATATGCCCTACTTATTAGGTTGCTGTGACTGTTACCAGTATAACAAGAGCTGTCGGAGGACAGCAACGCTCGACTATTCAACAACCTTGTCAACTGAATGAAACAAAATTCGAAAAAAGGGCATAATTTTGTTAAAATGGGAAAAAGGGTCATGGAACCTTCACAGTGCTTATCAGCTCATGACTGATACTCATGACTGAGTGTGTGAAGTTTCAATCCTTTCCCACTAGTGGATACTGAAAAACTAGCTTACATACAAAACCTTTAAAAAACCTAAAACTGCTAAGTTGAAAAAAGGGCATAATTTTGAAAAAATGCAAAATAGAGTTAAGGGACCTGCACAGTGCATGTCAAATCATGACAGTGAACAAGTGTGTGAAGTTTCAATCCATTCCCATTAGTGAGAACTGAGATACCAGCTTATACAAAAGAATTTCTAAGTCGAAAAAGAGACATAATTTTGTAAAACAGAGTTATGAAACCTGTGCAATGTAGGTCAGTTTATCACAGTGAATAAGTGTGTGAAGTTTCAATCCATTCCCAGGAGTGGTAAATAAGATACCAGCTTACATACAAAACCTTAACCAAATCGGGACGCCGACGCCGACGCATGGGTAAGTCCAATAGCTCTACTATTCATTGAATAGTCGAGCTAAAATCGTTAACAAATTCATATCATCACCTTGTTACAAACTCATTCACCACAACATGTCCACACACACAAAACTGGTCAATGTGTAATGGTATGTAAATGAAAGAAGTCAATGACGGCTTTTATCCACTTTCAAAGACAACACATGTAGGGAATTATCCATGGTCATTTTCGGCTATTATCCATTTTTCACACAAGGATCAATATAAATGGTTTTGACATAAAAACGGCAAACGTAAACAACTTACTCTAAACTATGTCAGATAGTGAAATGGTAGAGCTGCATATATAGTGAATTACAAGCATAAATTTTTTTTTTAAATATGTTTTATGAATTTTCAAACTAAACTTACATGGATTTTGTAAACTATTTAACATACTGTGTATTGTATTCACAAAAATATGGTAAAATAATTTGAGTTCCATGGAAACAAATCACCATTCGTTCTTTTTGCAACATCTGGTGGTTAAAATCTCTTATCTAGCCACAGCAACTTACCGAAAAACCTGAAATTTTCAGAAGCGTTCATCTGTCATTGTGTAGCATTTTGGAATTATCACAGCATTTCGTATTATCCGAATAACAAGGGTGTATGAGAGACATAGTGAAAATACATCAAAATTAACCGTAAACTAGAGCTGCTTTTGAGAAAAGCACGTGTCTCCTTAAACTGCCTAATCATCTAGTTTGGTATTTCTTCTACATTATGTATCTGAGTCAACCATACACCAAGACTTGTATGACTGGCATCAGTATTTTCGGTTCAAGGACCATGAGACAGATTCCATTTAAAAATGTGAAACCGTCATTGTGTCCGCCATTTATTTCAAGTTTAAAATTTTGAACGACCTTCACATGTATCTTAATTTATTATGCCTGGTGGATTTGAGTATTTGTCAATATTTTTAAAACAAATTGTTTAAATTCTCTATTAATCTGACATTTTGAAGGAATACACTTCAAATGTGTAGCACAAAATGACGTTAGCTTGACGGAATTTATGTCCAAAGGTTTACACCATGTTAATTACATGGTGAATGCTTTCAATTCGAAGTCAAAAACCATCGGTAAGTATGGTCTAATATTGATATATGTACCTTTCAATAATAAAAATAACTTCCACCGTTGTTTAATTTGATCAGATAAAGAAAAAAGAAAAGCGTATTTCAATTTTCGGAAGGCAGCGGCCAAATGATGATAAACAAATGTGCAGAGGTCTCCATGGCCGAGAGGTTAAGGTCGCTGACTTCGAATCACTTGCCCCTCACCGATATAGGTTCGAGCCTCACTCAAGGCTATGAATTCTTCATGCGCGGAAGCCATAAAGCTCCAGCTATTACTGATTCAGAGATGACTTTCAAAGCTTCTTAAATAAAAGCCTATAGTAAACACATGTCAGACACAAGGGTGTGGCCATGTCTTTTACCTTAGGGCAATAATTTGGACTAGAATTGTAGAAAGTCAAACCTTTATACCATACCACATGCCAAACATCAAAACTCTATAGAAAATGATGGTTGAAAACCTATTTTTAACAAAACAAAAAACAACAACAACAAACAAAAAACGCGTATGTTCAATGAACCGGAACCATTTGAACAACTTTGAACGTTTGTGTAAAGGTTCATCAATTCAGTGGTTTTGAAGATTTTGTTAAAAGAAATTGTTGATGAAAAGTGACCACGCCCTCTGATGGCCATGCCTTTTTATAAATCATAATAATTTGTGCAATCTTGATAGAGGGTCACATAAGGACCATTTGTATAACATTCTTTCCAAATCGGGCCAGTAGTTTCACACAAGAAGAATTTTTTTTAATTTCAACTATAGACACATAGGGATAAGTGACCACCCCCATGACCGCCATGGTTTTTTTTATTTTGATATAATTTTGATAATCATGGTAGAGGGTGACATAGGCAGCATTTTTGTGAAATTATCTCAAAATCGGTCTTTTATAGATTTTTCTCGTTTTAGCTTTGTCGGCCCCTATGTCACTTAGAACAGGTAAAACTGATCATTTCTTTGCTCTTTCAGATGTCAATAAGGGACCGTATATATAACTCCGGTACATATAATGGACCTAACAGATTCATCATGGAATCTAAGATTTATTGATGTTGAAGATATTTTGCAAGTTTATGTTAAATTAAATCATGAATAAAGTATCTAGATGGCTGCAAAGGCCAAAATAGCAAATGTTGGCCCTTTAAGGGGCCAAACGTCTGGAAACCGTTATTTGATCTGGTAATTTTTCGAAAAGAATCTACATCTTATGCCAGTACAAGTTGTGTGCAAGTTTGATTAAAGTTGATTGCATAATGTGGCCACAACTCCATACAAGAGGGCCATCGCTCACGTGACCTATTGACCTAAAGATCATCAAGATTAACATTCTGACCAAGTTTCATTAAGATATGGTCAAAAATGTGGCCTCTACAGTGTTGAATAGCTTTTCTTTTGATTTGACCCGGTGGCCTAGTTTTTGACCCGACATGACTCAGATTCGAACTGACCTAAAGATCATCAAGATTAACATTCTGACTAAGTTTCATGAAGGTACAGTCATAAATGTGGCCGCTAGAGTGTTAACAAGCTATTCCTTTGATCTGACCTAGTGACCTAGTTTTTGATCCAATCTGACCCAGATTTAAACTTGACCTGTAGATCATTAAGATTAACATTCTGACTAAGTTTCATTAAGATACGATTATAAATGTGGCTTCTACAGATTAAACCAGCTTTTCCTTTGATTTGACCTGGTGACCTAGTTTCTTAACCTACATGACCAAGATTCAGACTGGACCTTAAAGTCATAAAGATTAATATTCTGACCAAGTTTCATGAAGATGCAGTCATATATGTGGCCTCTACAGTGTTAACAAGCTTTTTCTTTTATTTGACCTGGTGACCTAGTTTTTCACCCCAGATGACCCAATATCAAACTCGTCCAAGATTTTATTGAGGGTAACATTTTGAACAAGTTTCATTAAAATTGGGCCAAAAAATGTGACCTCTAGAGTGTTAACAACCTTTTCCTTCGATCATATCTGGTGACCTATTTTTTCGACCCCAGATAACCCAATATCAAACTCCTCCAAGATTTTATTAAGGATAACATCTTGACCAAGTTTCATTAAGACTGGGCCAAAATTGTGACCTCTAGAGAGTTAATAAGCTTTTCCTTTGATTTGACCTAGTGACCTAGTGTTTGACCCCAGATGACCCAATATCAAATTTTTCCAAGATTTTATTGAGGGTAACATTCTGACCAAGTTTTATTAAGATTGGGCTAAAATTGTGACCTCTAGAGTGTTAACAGTCAAATTGTTGACGAAGGAAGACTGACGACGGACGACGGACACAGGGCGATCAAGCAAATAAATAGCAATGTTTGGCCTTTTAAGGGGCCATAAATCTACAGCCAATAAGGGGATCTGGCCAGTTTTCTTAAGGAATCGAGATATTATGCCAATACAAGTTCTGTATAAGTTTTATTAAAGTTTATTGCAAAACGTTGTCTCTATCATGTTCTCAAGCCGATTATAGCACATTTTGGCCCTTGAAGGGGCCATAACTTTGAAACCCATAATGGAATTTGGCTGTCGTTCGAAAAGAACAGAGATATTATAACAAAGCAAGTTATGTTTAAGTTTTAATAAGTTGATTGCAAAATGTGATTTTCATTGTATTCAGTGATGTGTATCGTGATACACTCCAGATGCCAAATTTTCTACTCGATCTTCATAAAACATTTGTCAGAAAGTGTTTTAACTCACCAGTCAAATAGTGACAAGGTGAGCTTTGTGATCGCCCTTCATCGTCCGTCTACAATTTCTTATGAAAGTGATAGAACCCGTATTTTGCAACTGATTTTCTTCAAACTTTCACAAACTTGTATTGGCATAATACCTCAATTCCTTTCGAAAATTGGCCAGATCCCAATTATGGGTTACAGAATTATGGCCCCTTAAAGGACCAAAATTTTCTATTTTGGCTTGGCTTGTGAACATGAAAAAGACCACATTCTGCAGTCGATTTTAATGAATCTTGCACTCAACTGGTATTGGCAAAATATCTCATTTCGTTTTTATCAGTTTAAATTTTAGGTACTAACTCTTGTCATTGGCCACCTGTTTTGGAACTAAAACATATCTGGACAGTAATTATTTTGTTTCCTTCCTGGAATATCTCCAAGTAGACATTTAGGGGAAAATATTTATTCTAAAGATATATTTTTAAAGAGACTAACCCTTACATCAACGGGGGAGGAAGTGTCACACGAAGGATGGAGTTCTTCTGATAACCTGTCATGTTTTCTTCTGATAACTGTTACGGAGTGCCTGGAAAACGTTACAGAGTTCTTCTGATGTCTGAATGACGAGCCAAGGAATCGGTGGATAAAATGATAATTATTTATCTTTAAATAGAGAGAATGGGGTGTAAAACTAAAGTTTGATGATCAAGGTTGCCTGATGTCTTGTGCTATGCGTCAGGAAAAACTGTTAGGTCTAATAATCATCACCACTTCTTTAAAATGAAGACATTAATTTTTAGTAAAATATCGAAATCGTTTGCTTATTCAAACATATTATTCTTCTTATTCACGTTCTTCATCCTCTCCACATGCAATAGAATAATTTCAGTGCAAGATGCAAATATAAATCACTTTCTAACAATTTTATGCCCGATTTTTTGAAATGTTACGGAATTCAGGTGATAACTCTAAAGATGTCCCAGAGTTCTTATGATAACTTTTATTACTGCCAGAGTGTTTCTTGAGCTATGTTAGGATACTTTTTAGCTAATTTTATTATTTACAAATGGTGTTAATAATGTTCTAACGTAATATATTTATCCAAGGCACAGTATTGTGGTTATATAATGTACGGTATGAGTCTTTTGTAAAGTCTAAAACTAAGTGCAGTATAATGACATGTATAGTAAAATACGAATAGATAACAAATGCAGTAAATTGTATTTTTCGTTCTATCAATTAATGTGCCATTGTTCGTGAACAACGGTTTATTGGTTTCCGTTTTGATTGATCACTGAATTGAAAACAAATCCGTTGTAGGGTACATCTAATTGCTGCATTTGCAGATGCTGTCTTTTTCTGAAGCGGTTTATCAGATTTATATATATGACTGCTGTTGTCATCGCATGCAGTTCAATTGCTTGTGTAGTTATGCATATTCATATTATGACCTTTATGCTGAGTTAATATGTGGTAGGTTGAAAAGGCCAATATGCTAGGTAAAGCTTTAGATAATTGTCCTTTGTTTCAGGATGCGACAGTCAGATGTAAATACTGTCACAATAGATTCCTGACGTCTGAAGCAGTTGCTCATGTTGTAAATATTCATCCTGAAAGGAAAGTCGCAATTACAACATTGAGGCCATGTGGCAAATTCAAAACAACTGTTTATGCACAGTCTTGGTTGGTGTATTTATTCTTTTCTATTTGTGTACAGGACATTCTGTAGTATCTCTCGTCAATCCTTGTATCAAACCACTTTCTTCATCATAGGATATTTTTGATTCGTCCTGTCCAATGTCTTCGCCTAGTAAATCAAACGTCCGTGTTTTAAATTTGCCACAGTCATACATATTAATCCGATAAACCGCTTCAGAAAAAGACAGCCTCTGCAAATGCAGCAAATAGATGTACCCTAAATTAAAGATAACGGATTTGATTTCAATTCAGTGATCAATCAAAACGGAAACCAATAACCGTTGTTCACGAACATTGGCACATCCATTGATAGAAAGAAAAAAATACAATTTATTGCATTTGTTATCTATTCGTATTTTACTATATATGTCGTTATACTGCACTTAGTTTTAAACTTTACAAAAGACTCATACCGTACATTATATAACCACAATACTGTGACTTGGATAAATATATTACGTTAAAGGATCATTAACGCTCTTTGTAAATAATAAAATTAGCTAAAAAGTATCCTAACATAACTCAAGAAACACCCTGGTAGTAATAAAAGTTATCATAAGAACTCTGTGACATCTTCGGAGTTATCACCTGAATTCCGTAACATTTGAAAAATCGGGCATGAAATTGTTAGAAATTGGTTTATGTTTGCATCTTTACACTAAATTTATACTATTGCATGTGGAGAGGATGAAGAACGTGAATAAGAAGAACAATATGTATGAATAAGCAAACGATTTCGATATTTTATTCAAAATTTCTTCATTTCAAAGAAGTGGCGCTGATTGTTAGACTAAACAGTTTTTCTGACGCATAGCACAAGACATCAGAGCAACCTTAATCATCAAACTTTAGTTTTACACCCCATTCTCTCTATTTAAAGATAAATAATTATCATTTTATCCACCGATTCCTTGGCTCGTCATTCAGACATCAGAAGAACTCTGTAACGTTTTCCAGGCACTCCATAACAGTTATCAGAAGAAAACATGACAGGTTATCAGAAGAACTCCATCCTTCGTGTGACACTTCCTCCCCCGTGACATCGTGGTGTCAGATTCTAAAACAAGAGGACCATGATGGTCCTGAATCGTTCACCTCTTCCCACATGACCCAGTTTTGAGTATGACGTTTCTATTATTTGACATAGTGACCTAGTTTTTGAGCTTATGTGACCCAGTTTTGAACTTGACCTAGATATTATCAAGATAAAAATTCTGACCAATTTTCATGAAGATCCATTGAAAAATATGGTCTCTAGAGAGGTCACAAGGTTTTTCTGTTATTTGACCTATTGACCTAGTTTTCGAAGGTACGTGACCCTGTTTTGAAATTTACCTAGATATCATCAAGGTGAACATTCTCAAGAATTTTCATGAAGATCTCATGAAAAATATGGCCTCTAGAGAGGTCACAAGGTTTTTCTATTTTTATACCTACTGGCCTAGTTTTTGACCGCACGTGACCCAGTTTCGAAAGTGATCTAGATATCATCAAGGTGAACATTCAGATCAATTTTCATGAAGATCCATTGAAAAATATGGCCTCTAGAGAGGTCAAAAGATTTTTCTAATTTTAGACCTACTGACCTAGTTTTAGACCGAAGTTGACCCAGTTTCAAACTTGACCTAGATATCATCAAGGTAAACATTCTGACCAATTTTCATGAAGATCCATTCAAGGGTATGGCCACTAGAGAGGTCACAAGGTTTTTCTATTTTTAGACCTACTGACCTAGTTTTTGATCGAAGTTGACCCGGTTTCAAACTTGACCTATACATCATCAAGATAAACATTCAGACCAACTTTCATACAGATCCCATGAAAAATATGCCCTCTAGAGAGGACACAACGTTTTTTCATTATTTGACCTACTGACCTACTTTTTGACGGCACATCAAACCACTTTCAAACTTGACCTAGATATCATCAAGATGAACATTCTGACCAATTTTTATGGAGATCCATTAACAAGTATGGCCTCTAGAGAGGTCACAATGTTTTTCTATTTTTAGACCTACTGACCTAGTTTTTGACTGCACATGACCCTGTTTCGAACTTGACCTAGATATCATCAAGATGAACATTCAGACCAACTTTCATACAGATCCCATGAAAAATATGGCCTTTAGAGAGGTCACAAGGTTTTTCTATTATTTGACCTACTGACCTAGTTTTTGAAGGCACGTGACCCACTTTCGAACTTGACCTAGATATCATCAAGATGAACATTCAGACCAACTTTCATACAGATCCCATAAAAAATATGGCCTCTAGAGAGGTCACAAGGTTTTTCTATTATTTGATCTACTGACCTAGTTTTTGAAGGCACGTAATCCACTTTCGAACGTGACCTAGATATCATTAAGGTAAACATTCTGACCAATTTTCAAGAAGATATCATGAAAAATATGGCCTCTAGAGAGGTCACAAGGTTTTTCTATTGATGACCTAGTTTTTGACCGCACGTGACCCAGTTTTGAACTTGACCTAGATATCATTAAGATGAACACTTAGACCAACTTTCATACAGATCCCATAAAAAATATGGCCTTAGAGAGGTCACAAGGTTTTTCTATTATTTGACCTACTGACCTAGTTTTTGATGGCACGTGACCCAGTTTCGAATTTGACCTAGATATCATCAAGGTGAACGTTCTGACCAATTTTCATGAAGATCTTGTGAAATATATGGCCTCTAGAGAGGTCACAAAGTTTTTCTATTTTTAGACCTACTGACCTAGTTTTTGATGGCATGTAACCCAGTTTCAAACTTGACCTAGATATCATCAAGGTGAATATTCTGGCCAATTTTCATGATCATCTTGTGAAATATATGCCCTCTAGAGAGGTCACAAGGTTTTTCTATTTTTAGACCTACTGACCTAGTTTTTGATGGCACATGACCCAGTTTCAAACTTGGCCTAGATATCATCAAGATGAATATTCTGACCAACTTTCATAAAGATCCCACAAAAAATGTGACCTCTAGAGTGGTCACAAGCAAAAGTTTACGGACGCACGGACGCACTGACGCACGGACGGACGGACGACGGACGACGGACACCGCGCGATCACAAAAGCTCACCTTGTCACTTTGTGACAGGTGAGCTAAAAAATAAACGCTTGCTTCATTCACTTATCTGCTGCATAATCGATGTTCTTACAATGTATTTTTAATCAAAGTCTCTTGAAAATCGTTGTTTTTTAATACATTTAAAACTAGAATGTGGCTGTAGGACACAGGGTGTGCACCCCTCCCCCCACTGGTACATTTGTCACAAATAAGGGGAATAATTCAAATGTTTGCAGTCTTAATGGGGTATAGCTTCAACAAACATTTTATGAAAAGGACTCATTATTCTGGGCCATATTACTTTTTGAGCTATGAACATCACAAACAAAAGTTCTACTATATCGGCTATTTCATGGGCAATAAATCTGTAATAAGCGCTAAGATTTTCAAGAAGAATGCCAAGTGTGCAAGGTCACATCATGATAAAGACTCAAGCAACGTTTAATGAATTTACATCAAATACTTTTTGAGCTAGGCACATAATTAGGTAAAAATTTGCATTTTTATCCTATTTCAGGGGCCATACCTTATAAAATAGGGGGTGGAGCCAGCCAAAACATAAGTGATGTGCAAGTTTATATCATGATAAAGACTTATGCAAGTTTTCAACCATTTATATTACATACTTTTTGAGCTAGGTGTGTAACAAGGTGAAAATGTGCATTTTTCGCTATTTCAGGGGCCATAATTCTGAAAATAGAGGGTAGGCCCAAATGAAAAGTAGGAGGTGCACAAGTTCGTATCATGATGAAGACCCATGCTAGGTTTCATGAATCTATATCAAATACTTCTTAAGCTAGGCCTGTCACATGGTGAAAATAAGGATTTTTACTATTTCAGGGGCCATAACTCAAGTTTATATCATGATAAAGACTCGTGCAAGGTTTAATCAATTCATATGAAATACGTTTTAGCTAGGCGCGTCACTAGGTGAAAATGTGCATTTTTGATAATTTCAAGGGCCATAACTCTGAAAATAGGGGGCGGACTCAAATGAAAAATAGGAGGTGCGCAAGTTCACATCATGATTAAGACTCATGCAAGGTTTCATGAATTCATATCAAATACGTTTTGAGCTAGGCGTGTCACAGGGTGAAAAAGTGCATTTTTGACTACTTCAGGCGCCATAACTCTGAAAATAGGGGGCGGAGCCAGACGAAAAATAGGAGGTACGCAAGTTCATATCATGTTAAAGACTCATGCAAGGTTTAATCAATTCATATGAAATACTTTTTAGCTAGGCGCGTCACTAGGTGAAAATGTGCATTTTTGATAATTTCAAGGGCCATAACTCTGAAAATAGGGGGCGGACTCAAATGAAAAATAGGAGGTGCGCAAGTTCACATCATGATTAAGACTCATGCAAGGTTTCATGAATTCATATCAAATACGTTTTGAGCTAGGCGTGTCACAAGGTGAAAAAGTGCATTTTTGACTACTTCAGGCGCCATAACTCTGAAAATAGGGGGCGGAGCCAGACGAAAAATAGGAGGTGCGCAAGTTCTTATCATGTTAAAGACTCATGCAAGGTTTAATCAATTGATATGAAATACTTTTTGAACTAGGCGCGTCACAAGATGAAAATGTGCATTTCTGACTATTTCAAGGGCCATAACTCTATACAAATAGGGAGCGCACTCAAATGAAAAATAGAAGGTGCGCAAGTTCACATCATGATTAAGATTTATGCAAGGTTTCATGAATCTATATCAAATACGTTTTGAGCTAGGCGTGTCATAAGGTGAAAATGTGCATTTTTGGCTATTTTAGGGGCCGTAACTAAAAATAGTAAGGGGCGGAGCCAGATGAAAAGTAAGAGGTGCGCAAGTTCATATCTAGGTAAAGACTCATGCAAGGTTTCATCAATTTATATCAAGTACTTTTTGAGCTAAGCGCGTCACAAACTTCGGATGGACGCACGGACAAGACCAAATCTATATGCCCACCACCACTCATGGGGGACACAATAAAAACATTCTACAATGTCTGATAAGGATTTCCCAGTGTATAAACAAAAACGAACTTCCCGTCAGCAAATATCACGTGATTTTCAAAACAGCGCACACGTATTATAAGTATCGCACACTATTGGGACGTTTTGAAATGAAAAACGTCAAATGAAGTCAGTACACTTAGTACGTTAACAATGCAGTCAGTGATTTCCCGTTGGCCTAGTGCGGTTACGGCACTCGTATTATACTTGACTGTTCGTCCAGAGTTCGATTCCTAGACCCGTTAAATTTTGCCTTTATTGTTTTTTTCACTACAATTCAAGACAAGACGAGTTAGTAAGTCTAATTCTTACATGTTCACTAAAATCATATGTCACAACTGGCACATGATATTTATGCATAAATACACCCTACATTTAATATGATCTAATGTTTCTTTATCTTTCCCTGGACCGGATCCAGATTTTTTTTAGTGAGAGGGGATAGGACCAGTATTGAACGAAGACGTCACCGCGAAGGCGCATAGTAAGGCATTGGAGGGGTTGCCTTTACCCATGTTAGGGGATTCAGGGTGGGGGAGGTGGTCTTCCCTTGGATTTTTTTTAAACACAGGTATGAAATGGTATCCTCAGGTGCATTTCTTGGTGGGTGTACTCCAGTCATATTGCGTGGGGCGGGGGGGGGGGGCGTCAAGGAGACTCTCCCCTAGAAATGTTTGAAATACAGGCATGAAATGGTAGCCTCTGATGCATTTTAAGTCTAAACTTTCAGCTATTGTAGGTGTACGTTATTCCCCTCTTGATTTGGTGGTCAGGGGGCTCTCCCCTGGAAAATTTTGAAATACATGTATTATGAAATGGTGGCCTCTTGTGCGTTTCTGGGTCTACATTTTGAGAAAACATAATCCTTTGCCAAAATAGTAGGGTGAGTGTTTGATGAGTATTAGTGACTTCTCAGCCAACTGGTGGTGGTGGTCGGGTGGGGGGGGGGGGGGGGGGGGGGGGGCACGGGCCACCTCGGCTCGGCCCTGGATCCGGGCCTGCTTAACTGTGATATTTTCAAACCTGTACGGATTGGTTTTATAACAATCTTACACTTCACATTAATACAAGCATCGCCTGGCCATAATTTTAGGATTGATTGATTTATAGATATTTCCAATTTTATACAGAAATAAGAAACAAAACAATAAATTAGAAACCAGAGAAAAACAAACTTACACAAAGTATGTAATGCAAACTCCCGACGAAAAGGTATTATAGAAATACCGTACCCGCTCGGCCAACAAGGAATCGCTGACTAAATCTTAATCGTTGTATTTTTATGTAATTTTATGTTATTGTTTTGTTTTCACTTCTAAACGCCATAATACTGTGCGCTACCTATATTTCGGTTTTGTGGCGAGCAATGGTTTTACATTTACACATTTACTTTTAATAATGGAACGGTCCGTTATTTAGGTAGTGTTATTCGGTACGATTCAGTGGTTCCTACCTATATAAGGCAAAGTAAATCATGCTGACTTCCCTAATCAGAAGACAAGTACAATCTACCCATCAGTCATCATGCAGACTTTTGATTTGCTGCCCACGCGATGATAGCTTCTAAAAATACTGTCGCGTCTCGTCCTATATTTATTAATGTTTACAAATAAAGCGTTGTAACGGTTTAACAAAGTACAATATAAATACAGCAAAAACTGAAACGTTCAACCATTATGTTTCATGCAAGTATATGAAACTGTGGCGGTATTTTGCTTTTCGGTGATAAATTATTTTAAAAATTAAAATTTACAATGCGTGGGTTTGTCGCTTTAAATAGGAGAATAGTCTCATCTGAGAATTTCATTGGCGACATTCTGACTAGGTTTCATTTGGATTGTGCCAAATTTGTCATCGTTTGTCCTCAGCTTTAGTAAGGTAAAACAAAAAATCTGTTTAACTGACCAAACTTTTTCTCCTAAAATTTTGAGCACAAACCTCGCACACTTTATAGATCTACACTAAATATACACCATTCTTCATTTGAGCATACATGTATATAACAGCTTAAGTTATAAAACCGTTAAAAATAAATCAACTTACCAGTTTCTTGCATACCGCATAGATTCTTTTGTAATCTGTTTCCCAGGGAATCTGAAATAAAAAATCAAGAGGGTAATGAGTGCACTTCATCGCTCACCTGAGTTTTGTTGCATAACAAAATTCTTAGCTTAAGCTTCACTAACAAAATCAAGGTAAGTATAGCATGGTAAGGCCTAAAAAGAGTTTGTTTCCAGTATCCCGACCTTCCCTAAAGTTTTGGTCCGACCCTAAATGTTTTAAAAGCTTTGGAGAAATTTCTTTCCCACCTTTTTAACAAGATAATTGCACTTTTTTGCTTCAGATATGGTCAGTGATGTTAGAAATCAACGAACTGATGCTATAAAGGCATAACCCACTTATTTGTTTTCATTTCTTGACACAAAGGTAATTTCCGAAAAGTCTCAAATAATAATGATAATAAAATACCGAACTACCTACCCTAATTTTTGAGCATGTTCCCGAAAACAAAGAATTGTTGTTAGGTCTTAAGATTATTAAAGATAACAACTGAAATCTGTTTAAAAAATAAAAAAGGTCTAAATTTCTTTGCTGTAGCTTAAAAAACAAGACAGTAGGTCAGTAGTTCAGGGATAAGAATATTAAAGAGGAGTATTGAAATCAGTATTAGAAGCAATAAACGTGGTCCAAATTTCTATGCTGTTCCTTCAAAACCAAGAAAGTAGGTCAGTAGGTCATGATTAAGACAATACAAGATGAATATTGAAATAAGTATCAAACATTATACTTGTAGTCCAAATTTCTTTGCCACTTCTTCAAAAACAAGTAAGTGTATGTAAAACAAGGAACCACCCGAGCGTGGTTCCTTGACCTAAGGGTGATGATTTTAACAGTCTTTGTAGAGAACCACTACAGCATGATATATACTAAATATCTAAGCTTTAGGCTTTATGGCTTAAGAAAGAAAAAGGTGCTGTTCATGTTAATTTGAACCATGTGACCCCCGGGCGGGGCCATATTTGACTCCAGGGGATAATTTGAACAATCTTAGTAGAGGACTACTAGATGATGATACATACCAAAAATCAAAGCCCTCAGCCCTGTGGTTTTGGACAAGAAGATTTTCAAAGATTTCCCCTATATTAGTCTGTATAAACCATGTGAACACAAGGCGTGGCCATATTTGACCATAGGGGAATAATTTGAATAATCTTGGTTGAGGACCACTAGATGATGCGACATACCAAATATCAAAGCCTTTGGACAAGAGTTTTAAGTTTCCCTATATAAGTCTATATAAACAATGTGACCCCAAGGGCAGAGCCGTTTTTGACCCTAGGGGGGTATTCGAACTTCTCCACTAGATGATGCTATATACAAAATATAAAAGCCCTATGACTTGTGGTTTGGAGAAGAAGATTTTTAAAGTGTTTCCGTTCGGTTGCCAAGACACAACAGAGTTCTATATGGAATTCAATCCTTTGATCAATTTTAAAGAAGACCATCCAAGGAACATCCCTGTGACATTCCATTAAGATTGGACAGGTGGTCTAGGAGATGTTGTTTAAAGAAAGTGTGGCTAAATCAATCATGCATTAACATTTCACAACAACAACAACAACAAAAGTAAGTACAATGTACCTTCTGTGAAATTTCGAGCTAAAAGTTGTTGATGAAAAGTCACCTTGCCCTTTGGCGTCCACGCTTTTTGACGAATAAGAGAAAATTGAACACTGCATGTATAAGGTCACACAAGGACAATTTGTTAGGGTCATGATTTGAACAATCATGGTGGAGAACCACTATTGCATGCCACATAACACATGTAAATAGCTGAACTCTGAACCATATGGTTTTACTTAAAGACATTTTTAAAATGTCTTCCCTATACAAGTCTATTTAAATTATGTGAACCCCGGCGCGGAGTAAGTTTTCAATCCAGGGAGATAATTTGAGCTTTCTTGTAAGGCCTTACAAAATGGAAAAGTTATTCATCGGATTTAAAAAAAAATATTAAGGCGGCGGGCGAAAAAAACATTTAAATATTCTTTTTTGTTTTGTTTTGTTTTTGAGAAAATCAGGAGTGAACGAGGTCCTATGGTTTAAGACAAGAACATTTTCAAAGTTTTCCCAATTTAAGTCTATATAAGCCATGTGACCCCTAGATCAGGGCCACATTTGATTATTTGACCCTAGGGGAATAATTTGGAAATCTTTGTTGAGGACCAATTGATGATGTTATAAACCAAATATCAAAACTCAGACCCTGTGGTTTTGGACAAGAAGATTTTCAAAATTTGTCCTACATAAGTCTTTGTATATAAGTCTTTGTGAACCATGTGAACCCCAGGGTGAAGTCATATTTGACCCAAGTGGGATAATTTGAATAGTCTTGGTAGAGGAGCACTAGATGACGCTAAATACCAAATATTAAAGTCCTAGAATCTGAGATTTTCCTTACGGTTGCCATGGCAACCAACTTCTGTATAATTTCAAGTTAATGACCAGTTCTAAAGAAGACCATCCAAAGGACATCCCTTTCTTCAGAACTGGCCTGGCGGTTTAAGAGAAATTGTTTAAAGGAAAGTATGGATGGACGTACAGACGGACGGACGCCGGACGGTGAGCGATCACAATAGCTTATCTTGAGCACTTTGTGCTCAGGTGAGCTAATAAACCAGAGTTAGATTTGCAAGTGAAACAAAATGGAATCTGGTTGTGTTCGGACACTGTTAATGTTGTCGGGTCATGATATGCTCAGCTACGCCCCTGTGAACATTACCGTACATGGCAGAGTCTAATTTCATATTAGTTTTAAATATCCGTTTGTGTTTAAGTGATATTAAACGAATTAGATTTCAAGTTTTACCTCGTGTATCCATATTATGGAGGCTTTCAGAGCTACTCGGACTACAGTCGCTTACTTGAAGTTCAAAACCTCACACTAAAGACTGAAACCTGACACACTGAAATAAAAACATTGCAATAATAAATAAAAGAACTGAACTGAGGAAGTTTGACACTTTCAGATGTTTGCTTATTTAGAAAGTATACCATTCAGAAATAAATCCTAAAAATTTCAGATGAAAGTCTTCAAAATTTTCATTTTTATGACATATTTTGTAGCATAGATAAATTGGTGAGTAGGTCACAGTAAAGAAATCTCAAGATTACAACTTACTGTAATCTCTATGAAAATGATACAGGTTGTTAAAATCTCTTTGCCGTAGCTTCAGAAACAAGAAAGTAGGTCAGTAGGTCATGGTTAAGAATATCAAAGATGAGTATTGAAATCTGTTTCAAAATTTATACACGTGGTCCAAATTTCTATATTGTAACTTTTAAAGATTTTCATATATAGGACAATGTAAAACAAGGTACGGCCGCCCACACCCAAACTTGGTAGAAGACGACTAGATGATGCTACGTACCAAATATCAAATTCCTAGGCCCTGTAGTTTTAGACAAAATGATTTTAAAGGTTTTCCTTTCGGTTGCCGTGGCAACTAGAGTTCTGTACATAATTTAATGTTTTGATTTTTTAAGACCATTCAAGAAACACCCCTGTGTATATGAAGGTGTGAAGTAAGATGACGGACGTATTTTTTCAGTCAGTGTTGAGAGTGTAAAATTTTGGAATTTTTGAGACTTTTGAAGGATTTAGGACGGTAGACGAAAGTAACTGACGAGAACTTTGTACAATATGTTACAAAATATGTGGAATACTAGTACCCCGAATGGACAGAATGTGACTTTTGCAGTCCCAACATCTAACAGATATATCCAACTACAGCAGTGGGCGGGGTGTGATCAAACCCCTATAAATGCAGGGGGACAGAAACATGCACATGGAATCACAGGTAGCTCGTTTATAACATCAAATAGTGACAATTCATTTTATTCGTTGAATACCGACGAAAAATTAGTTATGATGTTTCGAAAATTAGAGAAATTAGACGAGAACGATAGATCTTTGTTGTCAATGACTGAGAAAATAAATAGCACAATTCGAAAAGTTGATACCCCGGAGCATATCATTAGCGTGAGAAATGGTCACTTGAAACAGTTAGCATTCCACAGTATAGATACTGAAGCGCGCTCCAGGCGCAATAATCTTATTTTCTACGGCCTAGCGGACGTGAGATCAAAAGATACGTATGATCTACTTTCTGAGTTTTTTAGTGACTGTTTAGAACTAGATCTTGGAGAGTTTTATGTCCAGCGTGTGCATCGGTTAGGGTCCCTAAACCGCGCGAGAAGTATTACGCAAACTCCTAGGCGACCGATAATTATGACATTCCGGGACTATCAGGATACGGAATATATCCTGCAGCAGGCTAAAAGGCTTAGAAATACACGATTTAGCATTGACAGCGATTACCCAAAAGAAATCGCCAACGCGCGGAAGAGACTTTGGGATCGCTTTCACAGCGAAAGGGAAACTTTTGGTCTAGATGCGAAAATGGCCTACCCTGCGAAATTTATTATCAAAGGTCGAGTGGTAGCGGACGAATTTCCCGACTGGCACGACATTTTAAACAGAGACAGATCCCAGTTGTTTAATCCCCAAAACGATATTTGTAGTAAGCAAAACCGAAATGTTTATTCAGTGTCAACTGATGTTGACAATTCTGCAAGCGAGGCTAGTATGCCGAGTCCAAACCAGCGGATCGAGCCTGAGAGACCAGCAAACATTGAAAATCAAATATATAATATACCAGCACAGTCTCAGCATTTAAACAAGAAGTTATACAGTCAAGTAGCAGCAGGTACGACCGTTCAACCGACTAACGTACCGCATTATAGTAACGTGTCGTCTGCTGGGGCAGACAACAGACAGCACGTGGAGATTGATAGTTCAGTTAATTATAGCAGCGGGGGCGGCCATGGTCAATTATCAAATCACAGGATAAGCGTGTCTCGAGATAATCCTACCGACCAATAGTACAATAGGGAGAGACGGTCGATAAGATGTGCGCTGTTAAATATACAATGTCTTATTTCAAAAAATGTGAACAAACTGGAATCCCCCGAATTAATGGCTGTTTTCAATAACCATAATATAATTTTCATGACAGAAACTTGGTCAAATGAATACGTAAATATGAATATTGACGGTTTTGAATTGTTTAATTTACATAGGACGGTGAAAAATCATGCTGTTAAAAGGAATTCTGGTGGTATTGCTGTGTATGTGAAATTTGATATTATTGATAATGTATCTTTATACAGCGCGGACAGTGATGATATATTATGGCTGAAACTTAAAGGCTCAGTTTTTGATTTACAACATGATGTATATATATGTCTTTGCTATGTAGTTCCGAAAGGGAGCTCACGAGAAGCCTTTATAGAGACAGATATTTATGACAGAGTTATCAATCAGATAGTAAGAATAAGTAGTATTACCAATGACAACTGTTCTTTTATAGTTCTTGGAGATATGAATAGCAGGATTGGCCAGTTAAATGATTTTGTTAACGAAGATGAATTAAATATACATTTGAGCCCATTTCTGCCAGAAAATTACCAGCCCGATAAAGTTTTACCCAGAGTATCACAAGACTTTGTAACAAATCAAAACGGAACTCTACTGATAGACTTTTGCAAACAGTCGGGGCTTAGAATTCTTAACGGACGGATAGGAAAAGATGCCAGTATTGGTAAATACACCTACGTTGGACCATTAGGTAGTAGCCTAGTAGACTATGTGCTAGCAAGTGAAAATATTATGGCATTGTTAAACTCTTTTGAAGTATTAGAGCCGAATATATTATCTGATCATTGTGTAGTTTCTTTTAGCTTACAGGCATATACGTCGGATATAAATATTTCGGAAGAAAATAACTGTAATAGAATTGAATACACATATAAATAGAATTCTGATAAAATACATGATTATACACAGAAATTGACAGGTGAAGTTGTTGTAAATGAATTAATTTATTTGACAAATAATTTCAATAATATTGCACATAGTAACGAGGTTGACGACAATATTTCTGATTTTTTGAAAATCATGGATGAAGTATGCTCACCTTTGTTTAAGCAGGTACCAAAAAGTACTGATAGTTTTAATAGAAGGCGGAAAGAGGAATGGTTCGATGATGAATGTTCTTCAAAGCGTGACTTATTCCATAACTGTTTAAATTCATATAGAAACTGTAAAAGTGATATTAACAGACTAAATATGTGCAGGGCACGGTCTCAGTATAAGCATGTACTGAGAAATAAGCGTTATAAACATAGACAGAAAGAAACTAATAAGCTGATTAAAGCGAGGACAAATAATGCTAAGCAGTATTGGAAAATGTTGAAGGGATTAACTAGCTGTAGTTATCCTAACTATCTTACACTGGATAATTTCGCTAGATATTTTAAAGCCATAAATAACCCTGAGGATATGTTTTATCAGGCAGATGAAGATGTTTTATTTTTTAACGAAAGGTATTTAAACGGGGAACTTCAAATAATGTTCACCGAATTAGATGAACATATTAGTCACACAGAAATACTGAAAGCAGTTAAGCAGTTGAAAAGTAATACAAGTGGAGGTCCAGATTTATTATTAAATGAATTTTTCAAACACGGAATAGATGTTTTATTACCATACTTGTCTCAGTTATTTAACAAATGTCTAAATATAGGTTATTTTCCAGACTCTTGGAGCGACGGTTTTATTGTTCCCATTTTTAAAAGTGGTGATATTAGAGAGCCAAGCAATTATAGAGGTATAACACTTTTAAGTGTTTTAGGTAAATTGTTCACCAGAATTTTAAACAACCGACTTACGGAGTGGGCAGAAAACTATTAGGTTTATATTGAAGCGCAAGCTGGCTTTCGTAAACATATGAGCACAATAGATAATATCTTTGTGTTAAACAGCCTTATTTCTCATATATGTAATAGTAATGAAAAACTTTTCTATGCATTTGTTGATTTTCAGAAGGCTTTTAATTTCGTTGTAAGAGACATTTTATGGTACAAACTTATTAAAACAGGAGTAAGAGGGAAAATTTTAAATGTTATTAAGTCTATGTATGATAATGTAAAATCAAAAGTTAAACTCTCTAATAATGTCAGTGATATTTTTGAATGTCATTTAGGGGTCAGACAAGGCGAATGCTTTTCTCCTTTCCTTTTTAGCATGTTTTAAACGACATAGAAGACACGTTCATAAACAAAGGTATAGAAGGTATTGATATTGGTACTATGAAACTCTGTCTTTTATTATATGCAGATGATATTATATTATTTTCTCAGTCTGCAGACGGTCTTCAGAACTCTTAAAATGTTTTGTATGATTATTGTTCTAAATGGAAGCTCACTGTTAATTCGAAGAAAACAAAAATTATGATTTTTAGAAAAGGTGGTCGGCTGCCAGATAATTTAGCATTTACTTATAATAATGAACAAATAGAAATTGTTAGCAAATTTAAATACCTAGGTGTTCTTTTTACGACAGGTGGTGCTTTTAACGAGATGGACAAAATGTTAGCAGGCCAAGCACTGAAAGCCACCTTTCAACTTAATAAATATTTGTATAAGTTCACATCTATCTCGCCAAAACATGTATTGAATCTTTATGATAAATTAGCTACACCGGTAATGAATTATGTTCCAGAGATATGAGGTTTTAATAAGGGTACACATATTGAAAGAGCCCATCTTTGTTTCTGTAAAAAATTGTTAGGAGTTAAAGTTTGTTGTCAAAATGCTTTTGTATGTGGTGAAACTGGAAGAGTGACATATATTACGCACAGATATTTACATATTATAAAATACTGGTTAAAATTGTGTCAGTGCGAAGAGGTAAAATATGCACGAAAGATGTATGTTCTATTAAAAAATGATATTGAATTACACCCAAATCATATAAATTGGGTACACAATGTTAGAAATTTATTGTCAAGGTTAGGTTTTTATGAGGTGTGGTTAAACCAAGGAGTTGGGGACATTAATATATTTTTACAAACCTTGAAGGTTCGTCTTTATGATATATTTAAACAAAATTGGAACGACAGCTTACAGGGATCCTCTCGTGCCTTATTTTACAGAACAATAGCTACTTTTACTTTTCAGAAATATTTAAATGATGTCATTGTTGAAAAACATAGAATAAGTATGTCTCGACTAAGAATGTCATCACATAGACTAGAAATAGAAAGTGGCAGATGGAAGAAACCTGTAAGCGTCCCTTTGGATCAAAGAAAATGTTTATTGTGTAATGTATTGGAGGATGAATACCATTTTATAATTGAGTGCTCTCTATATACAGATTTAAGGCATCAGTACATTAAAAGATACTATTGGTTTCATCCTAACTATATAAAATTTATGGAAC
The DNA here is from genome assembly GCF_021730395.1 of Mercenaria mercenaria. Classification (NCBI taxonomy): domain Eukaryota; kingdom Metazoa; phylum Mollusca; class Bivalvia; order Venerida; family Veneridae; genus Mercenaria; species Mercenaria mercenaria. The sequence continues at coordinate 22,263,956 of NC_069364.1, read as the reverse complement.
TAACTAAAACTGAAAATATTACTGATTTAAGAAAACTTTCAGCGTATGTTTACAAGGCGTTTGAAAAACGAAACTTGATTTTTGATTCAATGTAGCAGTCAGATATATATTATGTTAAAAAGTCTCTATTATGATGTAACACTTGATATTTGTCATAATGTTAAATAATGCTCTCACAGTCAAAGATATAACATGCATTTGGTATGAAGTGTTTATCTTTTGATATATTTATTGTCATCTTACTTACACATCTTGTAAAGTTGCATTGTTATTTCTTCTGTGATTATGTTATATTGATGCACGTACATGGGCCAGAATTGGCTTAATACATAATAAAGTTATTATTATGTATGCCAATACAAGTTCTGTGCAAGTTTTATTAAAATCAAATGCAAAATGTGGTCCCTATAGATAGTGTTCATAAGGGAAATGATAACAAAATTTGGCCTTTTAAGGGGCTATAATAGTGGAACCAATGATGGGATCTAACCAGTTTTCGAAAGGAACCGGGATATTATATCAATACAAGTTGTTTGGAAGTATGTTTTGAATTTGATTGCAAAATGAGGTCTCTATCATGTTCACAAGAAATTGTGGACGGACGGACAACGGATAATCACAAAAGCTCACCCTGTCACTATGTGACAGGTGAGCTAAAACCAGAACATTTCAGTTTTCCGTCCGTTTTAGTTCCTTTCACACTTAGCTAACAATTGTGAGATAGAGTAAATTTCTGTTACAATGGCATGATATATAATTTAGATCCCTGCTGAATACACAAAGTGATAATAAATTAAAATCTACAACAATTTCGATAATTAAGATGGCCCAGAAGGACCTTGGTCGCTCACCTGAAAAACACATCATAACAGTGCATGTAAATTATTATATTAGTATTTGACCTAGTGATTTCATAAAGACAAATATTCTGATTAATTTTCATTAAGAATGGACCAAAAAATGTGGTCTCTTATGTGTAAACAAATATTCTCCTGGATTTGACCTGGTGACCAGTTTTTGACCCCACATAAACCAAATCCGGGCTTGTCAAAGATTCTATAAATACAAACATTCTGACAAAGCTTCGGGAAGATTGGAGCAAAACATGGCTTCTATAGTTTATACACGCTTTTCCTTTGACTTGACATAGTGACCTAGATTTTGGTCTCCCATACCCCATATTCAAAATCATGTAAGGTTGCATGATAAAAAGACATTCTGACTAAGTTTTATGAAGATAGAAACAAAGCCGGCCTCTAAAAGATATTCTTTGATTTGACCTGGTGGCATAGCTTTTAACCCAACGTAACCCAGGTAAGAATTCTTCTGAGATTTTATGCAGACAAACATTCTGAAACAGTTCTATGCACTTTAAACACTATTGCAAACACAATGTTTTTCTTTTATTTTCACGGGTGACCTAGTTTTTAACCCCAGATAACCCAGATTCAAAATTCAGCTAAGGATCGCCAAGACAAACATTTTGGCTAATTTCATGAAGATATGGCCATAAATCTGGCCCCAGCTTTTCCTTTAATTTGATTGGAATACCTTTTTTTTTCATCCAAAATGACCCAGACTAAAACTTGACCTAGAGTTGACATGCTTTTCCTTTGATCTCACCTAGCGACCTAGTTTGTGACCCCGTATGACCCTGTTTCAATTTAAATCTAGAGATAATTACGACAATCATTTTGACCAAGTTTTCCAAATTAATTCACAACTATGGCATTTAGAGTGTTCACAAGTTTTTCTTTTGTATTAAAGACACTGATGCTGGTATGACAGGTATGTGGCCTATGGGAATGATAAGGTCTGCGTATTGGCGGTAAGGGCCAATAGACAAGGCTGGACCATTGATAGACTTGCTTCTGTTTATCATAATAAGCTATTGTATAGCTACTGTGCAGTACATAAATTACAGGTGATATTTCTCACCTTCATAGCAAATCAGTTCTCACCTTTATAACAAGTTTAGAATGCTTGATTGAATTAGGGCTAAATAAACAAAGCGATAAGATACAACAGTGTTTTTTTTTCATATTTTCAATAATCAAGTTTTTTAACAATTAAATTTCATCATTGCTATTTTTTTTTTTTTTTTTTTTTTTTAAATCAAAAATGCATTCAGGCACATAGCTTTTAGAAATAATAAATTATGTGTATTTTGAACAATGATATCTCTTTATTGCTGGATTTTATTATACATAAAAGAATCGCTATTTAGACAACACAACAAGAGGGGAATTATGCATTTTTAATATATAAAATTGTTCTGTCCATATTATATAGGAGATTTTCTTTGCCTTTAACCGGGCGATTTAGTTTTTCACCCCACATGATCCAGATTCGAACTTGACCTAGATTTTATCAAGACAAATGTTCTGATCAATGCTCTTGCGTTTCAAACTAAAATTGTGGTCTCTAAAATGTTAACAAGACTTTCCTTTGATCTAGTCTGCTGACCTAGTTTTTAAATCCACGGGACCCAGTTTCCAACTCGATTTAAAGATCGTCAAAACCTACAGTTTTACAGAGTTTCATACAGATAGAGTCACAACTGGGGCCTCTAGACTGTTCACAAGTTTTTCCTTTCATTTCACCAGGTGACCTAGTTTTTTAACCAACATGATCAAGATTCGAACTTGACCCAGAAGCCATCAAGAAAAACTTTCAGACTAATTCTCATGAGAGTCGAACTTAAACTGTGGACTCTAGAGTGGTAACAAGATTTCCTTTTGATCTGACATACTGCCCTTGTTGATTAACATGACCAAGTTTCAACCTCGACCTAGAGATCACCAATGTTAAAATTCTGACCAAGTTTCATAAAGGTTTAATCAAAACTGTGGCCTCTGAGTCTTCAAAAGCTTTTCGTTTAATTTGGTCTTCTGGGTTTTAACTCCACATGATCCGGATTCGAGCTAGAGCTAGAGGTCATCAAGACAATTTCTCTGGCTTATTCTCAAGAGTTTCTGTATTAAAATGTGATTTCTAGAGTGTTAACAAGACTTACCTTTGATCTGGCCTACTGACCTAATTTTAAATCAACATGACCCGGTTTCCAACTTGACCTATAAATCGTCAAGGAAAACATTCTGGCTAAGTTTCATGAAGATTTAGTCACAACTGCGGTCTCTAGACTGTTCACAAGCTTTTCATTCTATTTTACCAGGTGATCTATATTTTTAAACCAACATAACCCAGATTCAAACTTGATTTAGAAGTACTTTCTGATAAATTTTCATGAGTTTCAAGCTTAAATGGTGGTCTCTATGGTATAAACAAGATTTCACTTTGGTCAGGCCTTATGACCTTGTTTTTGACCCACATGACCCAGTTTCATAAAGATTGAGCCATAACTGTAGACTCTATGGTGTTCACAAGCTGTTGATTTAATTTGACTGAGTGACCTAGTTTTTGACCCCACATGGTCCCAGATTCAATTTTGTACTTAAAGCTTATAAAGATAAACATTCTGAACAAGTTCCATAAAGACTGAGTCACAACTGTGGCCCCTAGAGTATTCATAAGCTTTTTCGATGATCTGGCCTACTGACGTAGTTTTTGACCAGATATGACCCAGATTCGATCTTGATGTAGTATTCATCTAGACAAATATTCTGATCAATTCTCACGAGTTTCAAACTTAAATTGTAGTCTTTAGTGTTGAAAATTATTTCATTTGATCTGGCTTACTGACCTAGTTTTAAATCCAAATGATCCAGTTTCAAATCTGACCAGATTCGAACTAGAGCTAGAGGTCATCGAGACAAATTCTCTGATTAATTCTCATGAGTTTCAAATTTAAAGTGTGGTTTTTAGAGTGTTACCAAGACTTACTTTTGATCTGGCCTACTTATCTAGCTTTTAAATCAACATGACCCGGTTTCCAACTTGACGTCAAGGCAAACATTGTGACGAAGTTTCATAAAGTTTGAGTCACAACTGTGGAGACAGAGTGTTCGCAAACTTTTCTTTTGATTTTACCTGGTGACTTAGTTTTGACTCAAAATGACCCAGATTCAATTTTGCCCTGAAACTTCATCAAGGCAAACAACCTAAACAAGTTTTATACAGATTGACTGTGACCTTTAGAGTGTTCACAATCTTTTAGTTAGATCTCACATGCTGACCTACGTTTTGAACCTACATGACCCAGATTCGAATTTACCTAGAAATCATTAAGACAAACATTCTGACCAACCCTCATGAGTTTAAAACTTAAATTGTGGTCTCTAGGGTGTTAAATATGATTTCTCTTTTATCTGGCCTACAGACCTAGTTTCTGATCACATATGACTCGGTTTCGAGCTTTAGTTAAACATCAAGTGTAAAAAAGATTGAGTCACAATTGTGGCCTCCAGACGGTGCATACACTTTTCCTTTGATTCGATTGAATGACCTAGTTTTTGACCCCACATGACCAAGTCTCAATATTGACCTTAAAGATAATTAAGACAAACATTCTTACCAAGTTTTATAAAGAATGAGTCATTACTGTGGCCTCTACAGTGTTCACAAGCTTTCAATTTGATCTGGCCCGCTGACCCAGTTTTTGTCCCACATAACCCAGATTCGAACTTGACCTAGAAGTCATCAAGATAAATATTCTGATCAATTCACATGAGTTTAAACTTAAATTGTGGTCTCTAGAGTGTTATAAAGATTTTATTTTATCTGGTCTACTGGCCTAATTTTTGAAACAACATGACCCAGCCCCAATTTGATCAAGAGATCGCCATAGCAAATATTCTGACAAAGTTTCATAAAGATGGAGTCACAACTTTGGACTGTAGGGTGTTCACAGGCTTTCCCTTTGATATAAATAGGTGCCCTAGTGTATGACCCCACATGCACCAGATTCTGTCTTCTGACGAAGTTTCATAGAGATGAGTTAAAACTTTGTTGTCTAGAGTGTTCACAAGCTTTTCTTTGATCTGGCCTACTTACATAATTTTTGATCCAGCATGAATCAGATTCAGCCTTGACCTAAAAGTCTTCAAGACAAACATTCAGCTCAATTTTCATATGAGTTTCAAATTTAAATTGTGGTCTCGAAAGTGTTAAAAAGACTTTACTTTGATCTGGACTACTGAACCCATATTACCCATTTTTTTACCTGAAGGTCATCAAGACAAACTTTCTGACAAGTTCTCATGTGTTCCAACCTTAATTTGCTGTCTCTAGGGTGTAAACATGAGTTCCCTTTGATCTGGCATTCTGACATTGTTTCTGACCCTGCATGACCCAGTTTCAAGCTTATCCTAGAGATCATCAAGGCAAATATTCTGACAATGTTTCATAAAGCTTGAGTCACAACTTCTGGCTCTAGTATGTTCACAAGCTTTTCCTTTGATTTGACCGGATGACCTAGATTTTGATTCCATATGATCCAATTTAAATTTTGTCCTTAAAGATCATCAAGGCAAACAACCTAACCAAGTTTTATAAAGACTAAGTCACAACTGTGGCTCTAGACTGATCACACGTTTTTACTTTGACTTGACAGGGTGACCTAGTTTTGAACCAACATGATCCAGATTCGAACTTAACCTAGAGGTCATAAATACAAACTTCCTTACCAATTTTCATGACTTTCAAACATAAATTGTGTTCTGTAGATTGTTTACAAGTTTTCCCTTTGATCTGGCCTACCGGTCTAGTTACTGTGGTCACAATACCAGTTTTCAATTTTGGCCTAGAAATCAAGGCAAACATTTCTGACCAAGTTTCATAAAGATTGGGTGATACTTGTGTCCTCAAGAGTGTTCACAAGGCAAAATACTTTCGGTCTCAGGTGACATTTAAATATTACTCAATTGGTGTTACCATGGCAACAAATATATTAAATTCCCCTTTCTATAACAATACTTATAAAAACAAGTTCATTTGAAATAAGGTTTTTAAAAAGTAAAATATTTGAAGGCATATGTATTTAGGGAAAAAAAAGAGTGCCAGACTAACTGACACAAAATACGCCCATTTAAATATTTATTTACATACCATAATAAATGGTAGGGACTTTGGCCGAGTTGTTAAGATCGCTAACTTCAAATCACTTGCCCCTCATCGATGTTGGTTCGAGCCTCACTCTGGGCGTTGAATTCATGTTGACCATATACCGCTCACCTGTTAGTCTTGGCCTTGGAACCATCGAGATAGTTATTCTGATCAAGTTTTATGATATGTATGAACTTTACTTTTGATTTATGAAGGCATGTGCTTGCCTTATGCATTAAGTTATTATGTTCAACTATCCTATGAAGTATCATGCAGTATCTTGAATGGTAATCGAGAGATTTTAACAGAACAGAACTGAAAATTAAAAGTTTGCACAACTATTAACGATGTTGAAAATTCATAAACCAACACAGTTTTTGTCAAAACATTTTTCGCTTTAATAAACTTCTTCAGTTGACAATAACATAAACAATGATACGTGAAATACGGAAATGACGTCGATGCGCACAAATGGCTGATAAAAGTGCATCATGAAATAATACGTTTATGTGTGTTAAATAATATACATTATTATATTATTTTCAACTATTAACGTCATATAAAAGTTATGGGTTTTGACCATAGGTTTAGTTGTATGGTGAAAATTGACTGATTTGGATTTAACGTCGTTCTCAATAGTAAAAGTCATATGGCAACTTCCAGCTTTTATGGAGGAGGAAGACCCCAGGTGCACCTAACAAATAAAAAATGTTTCACACAATCAAACGGATCTCGGTTCCTGTTACTATCCTCTGAATCTGATTCAACTATTTGTCTGACTATCACGAATGTTTTATTTTACAGTTAAATTGTATCGATGTTTCCATTCATATTGCTACAAATATTACTTACAACTCATTCTAGCTGTAATCTTCTAATAACGTTTTAAAAAAGTAAACAAGATCTAGGAAGGCACAGAAAAAAATGATACACTAAATATATATACAACAAGAGCTGTCACAGGAGACAGCGGGTTCGACTTTTTCGAAGCTGGATAGGGGATTTTTATGAAATTATTTTTATGTCAAAATGAATACAAATATGGGGGTTATGCCTTTAGAACAACAGTAAGTTGGTTTCTAACTTCACTGTCTATGTTTTAAGCATAAACAGTGCAGTTTTGCATTTTTTTTGCTAAAAACTCGAAAAAAAAAACTCTCCAAGCCCAAAAACATTTAGGGTCGGACCAAAAAAGTAATAAGAGAGAAAAGAACATTAGTAACATAGGTAGAATTCTAAGCAAAATGCGGGATATTTCATGAAATACTGGTGAAAGAGTAATTTCTGCATCATGTGTCATATGATGCGGGTGATGATGTGGAACAAAAACGTCAAGTTTGAATCAAATCCATTTAATAATAACTGAACTATAGTGAAAATGCACCAAAATTAACCTGAAAGTCTAAGTAAATTGGGGGCATAATTCATGACATAATGGTACCAGAGTTATGGAACTTGTGTTATAAATGATGTGGGTGATGATGTTGAATAACTATTTTAAGGTATTGGACCCTTCCTTAATAGTAATGTTTAAAAAATGGCATTTGCTTGGTATATTCTTAAAGTTGACTATGTTTCACACTGTGTTGCAAATTTTAGACAACTTTTACCGTGCCGTTTTTTTGTAATTTTTGCCTAATTTATGGTATTTCCTCAAGCACAAGTAGAGACAAGTTTCAACGTGATGGCCACTATCTAAAACGTTTGCAGAGAATTCATTACATCATTTTTTTGATAAAAGAAACGTCAACTATTGCTAAACAATTACTGTACAAGAGATCACAGAGTGATCTTGGCGCCCACCATTGTGCCATTTTTGATTGTTCCACATTTCAAGACTAGCTCAAGGTCAAAATCAAGGTCAAATTTCATTTTAGTACACATCACTGTGCATGTGGTCCATGCATGTGGTCCATGCTGTAGCTTGAGAAATATGAAAGTGATTCACAAGATCAATTTCAAGGTCAAAGTTCATTTCGGTATACAAAACTATGCATGTGCTTCAAATTTGGAGGCTGCAGCTAGAGAAATGTGAAAGTAGGTACTAGATAAAAATCAATGTCAAATTTCAAGTCAGAACACAAAAATATGCATGTGGTCCAAATTTGAAGCCTGTAGCTTGAGAAATGTGAAAGTAGGGCACTAGGACATTCTCAAGATCAAAGTTTATTTCGGTACACAAAACTATGCATGTGGTCCAAATTTGAAGCCTGTACCTTCAAAAATGTGAAAGTAGGTCACTAGGTCAATGTCAAGGTCAAAGTTTTTTTCTGTACACAAAAATATGCATGTGGTCCAAATTTGAAGGCTGTAGCTTGAGAAATGTAAAAGTAGGTCACTAGGTCAAAATCAAGGTCAAATTTCATTTCGGAACACAAAACTATGCATGTGGTCCAAATTTGAAGGCTGTAACTTGAGAAATGTGAAAGTAGGTCACTAGGCCAAAATCAAGGTCAAATTTCATTTCGGAACACAAAACTATGCATGTGGTCCAAACTTGAAGCATGTACCTTCAAAAATGTGAAAATAGGTCACTAGGTCAATGTCAAGGTCAAAACTTTTTTGGTACACAAACTATGCATGTAGTCCAAATTTGAAGGCTGGGGCTTGACAAATGTGAAAGTAGGTCACTAGGTCAATGTCAAGGTCAAAGTTTTTTCCTGTGCACAAAACTATGCATGTGTTCCAAATTTGAAGGCTGTAGCTACAGAAATGTGAAAGTAGGTCACTATGTCAAAATCAAGGTCAACTCATGTCAATGTTCATCTTGCCACTCAAAACTATACATGTGGTCCAAATTTGAATGTTGTAGGTTATTGACAAGAAAACTTTAAAAGCTTTTCCCTATATAAGTCTATATGAACCATGTGACCCCCGGGGCGGGCCATATTTGACCCTAGGGGGATAATTTGAACAAATTTGATAGAGACCCATGAGATGATGCTACATAACAAATATCAAAGCCCTAGGCTTTGTGGTTTGGACAAGGAGATTTCCAAAGTTTTTTCCCTATATAAGACTATGTAAACAATGTGACCCCCAGGGCGGGGCCATATTTGACCCTAGTGGGATAATTTAAACAACCTTAGTAGAAAATTACTAGATGATGTCACATACAAAATATCAAAGCCCTAGTTCCTGTGGTTTTGGACAAGAGGTTTTTCAAAGTTTTTCCCTATATAAGTCTATATAAACCATGTGACCCAGGGGCGGGGCCATATTTGACGCAAGGGATATAATTTGAATCATCTTAGTAAATGTATGTTTCTTATATGTCATGTTATTCCCACTCATACTTCATTTTAGTATTTTTATTAGAATATAGATGATTCATCGTTTATTGTAAAGCCTACCCTAGTTCTGAGACACCATGTATGTTATTAAGTAGGGCTGTCATCGATAGAAACGATATCGATGTATCAACGATATTTTTTGGTCGATCGATTATCGATTCCCATTTTCAAAAATCGATATTTTACAGAGAGAAAAAACAACTGTCTAGATAAACACTCAGACCCTCTAAAACAACTTTTTCTGCCTGCAAAAATGTGCCGTAAGTAACGGAAGTTGTCAAAAAAGGTCATGTCTAAACTTGTACCGTAGCAGTCTTTTCCCACTAGCCGGCACTACCTATATGGGTAGAAGTAAAAAGGGCTCAACTTCAGAATCTATTTGCAAAAAGTTACGTTGTCCTGTCTTGAAAGGTCGCTTCGTTGTTTGTGCATGTAAAAACATAGTGTATATACTGTTTCTACGTCAATCTCGGCTTTTTACTTGTTCGCGTATAGCTGATCACTCAGTAAAAAGGTACAGAATTTAGCTAGTGTCCGTAACAATAACAATCAAAAATGGCCGAAGAGGAAGCCGTCGCTGGCTTAAATAGTGGAAAAAGAGTCGAAAGACGGAAAGAAAAGCTTTGTTTGAGTTCGTAGAAACACAGGGTGTTGCTTAAACATGCCTTTCAGTACAACAAACAAACAGTCAAACACTACACATTTGAGGCCCATCGAAAACTTGGGCAAAAGTTAAAAAAGAAAACCAAAAAAAAAAAAAAAAACAAAAAACAAAAACACGCGATGCCAGTACCGAATGTAAGTGCAAGGTAAAAATTAGACAGGGTATGAAACAGGCTAAAAATAAATAAAAACATGGTAAATAAATAAATTAATTAATTTAATAAATAAATAGATATCTGTGGAAGAGAAATGCAGAATTTTAGCTGTTTGAAACCCGACTCCAGTGCCTGGTATTATAGTTCACTAGGTTGTAAAGTAGGATAAATGCAAAAGAGGAGTGAAGGCACAATGAAGATCTATAAAAGATTTCATTAATTTTCATTTATTTTATTTATTTCACAGATACAAATACAACACAATCAAACAGTAATATAAAAAGTAGGCAATAAAACTAAACATAACATTAACAAGAAGGTATATAGCATGCCCATGAACAAACAGGCTTTTAATCTAACTTAATAATCGATATATCGATGTATCGTCGATATTTGTCTTCCGATATATCGGTATCGTCGATATGCCAAAGACCCAATCAATGACAGCCCTATTATTAAGTTATATATTATATTCAATGCTTTTCTAGAAGGTTCAATCAACAGGATGTTAACATTATTTAAAACTCTGGATTATTGTTTTTTTTTTGTTTTTGTTTTTTTGTTTTTTTTTCTAGAAAGCTCAAGTTTACACGGCAGGCAGATATCGGCCTGATAAATGCATAGTGGTAGGCTATTTATACCCTTCTTATTTGCTGGCATACGAAGACGCACCTTTGCAGTTAGGATTCTACCTTACAGTAAGGGGCGGTGTAACAATGTCACATTGTCAGTCATATATATCTACTCTAACAGGGTTACTTCCCTTACCTGTATAGGTTTGTCGGTTTGTCAGGTGTCCTACTTTTTTGTATACTAATATGTTACTGCAGTTAGAAAAAACAACAGCAGTGTTTATCTTACTGATTGAATTACACGTTAAAATTTTGCATTTTATGATGTTCGACAGCTGAAGATACCGTCGTGCCAAAGTAACTATACTTTGATGTCTGACTAAATGCATGGCATGGAACTACTTGTTTGTACTCTGCTAACACTGGATCGATTGTGAGAACGTCGACCAGAAAATGCCGAAATGTAATTTAGAACAACTTTTGCCCCTGTGACAATAAGCCATTTCAAAGGTGTTTATGAACATTTTGACATGTGCATTGCTTCCAGGTCCATATTTTTAAAGATATTTCTCTATAAATGATTGGTCGACTTTTTGGTAAGTGAAATTAATAATCTTTCAGAAAAATCTTACTTCACAGCCCAGTTTCTGGAATATAGTTCAAGGGATCGTCAGACATTTAGAAAGTCAATAGTTTGAAATTTTTAACCACTTAAAGGCTTCCCTGGAAATTTTGAAGACTTAGATAACAAAAGCTGTCACAGAAGACAAAAAAAAAAAACTTGCGCTCGACTGCTGGATAGTAAAATTGGGCACATCTGAGGAAGCTGAAGCTGTTAAAAATTAGCTCCGGTTGGGTAAAAAACTAGGTTTCTAGACCAAATCGAAGAAAAACACATTTTTGCTCCAATCTTCCGGGAACTTGGTCAGAATGTTTATCTCCTTGAAAACTCTGACGAGTTTGTAACTGGGTCATGTGGTTTCAAAAGCTGGATAACTATGTTGTGTTACTCTAGTGAGCGCAACTTAGTGCCATCATGGCCCTCTTGTTTTATATTATTATTATTTATTTTTACAATAAGTTTTCATAAAATATGAACTGGTACGAAAAACTTAACCAAGATTTCAAAGTCAAAAAGGGCCATAATTCAGCCAAAATCCTCGATGGAGTTATGTACATTTGCCTATAACTAGATACGGTGATGCTAAACAAGTGTTAAAAGTTTCAAAGCTTTATCTCAAAAGACTCTGCCAAAATAAGAACTGGTACTAAAAACTTAACCATGATTTCTAAGTCAAACGGGGCCATCATTCAGCCAAAATCCTTGATAGAGTTATGTGCTCTTGCCTATAACAGGCTATGGTGATGGTAAACAATTGTTGAAAGTTTCCAAGCTTTATCTCAAAAGAATTTGTCAAGAAATGGACTGGTACGAAAAACTTAACCAAGGTGTGATGCCGACGCCAATGCAGTGGTGAGTAGGATAGCTCTACTTATTCTTCGAATAGTCGAGCTAAAAAACAAGAGCAATGCATTGCAACGCAAATGCAGAGCAATATACACACAAAACAAAGTCATATGACCTTTGACCCCTAAGTGTGACCTTGACCTTGAAGTGAGCCATCTGAAACATGCGCTGTGCACATCTTTTCCATGAGGTGAACATTTGTTTAGGTTTCTTTGAAATCCTTCAAATGGTTCAAGAGTTACAGCGTGGAAATGAAATCGCTAACCAACAGACAGACAGACATTCAGACCAGACACCGAGGCGGTAACATAATATGTCTCTTAGGGCGTATAAGAAAGAACTGAAATCTTATGGTGATACAAGCTGTGTGCAAATTTGGTTAAAATCAGATCATAAATGAAGCTGCTATTGTGCAGACAAAGTCAAAATAGCTAATTTTGGCCCTTGCAGGGATCATAACTCTGGAACCCAAAATGGGATCTGGCCGGTTCAAGAAAGGAACCAAGATCTTAATATGGTGACACAAGTTTTATGCAAGTTTGTTTAAATTCAAATCATAAATGAAGCTGCTATTGTGCAGACAAGGTCAAAATAGCTGATTCTGGCCCTATCAGGGGCCATAACTCTGGAACCCATATTGGATTCTGGCCAGTTCAATAAAAGAATCAAGATCTTGCGGTGATAAAAGTTGTGTGCAAGTTTGGTTAAAAAATCAAATCATAAATGAAGCTGCTCTTGCGCAGACAAGGTCAAGATAGCTAATTTTGGCCCTTTCAGGGGCCATAACCCTGGAACCCATAATAAGATCTGGTCAGTTCCAGAAAGGAACCAAGATCTTATTGTGATACAAGTTGTGTGCAAGTTTGGTTAAAATAAAATCATAAATGAAACCAATATCGTGCAGACAAGAAATTGTGGACGAACAAAGGGCAATCACAAAAGCTCACCCCGTCACTACGTGACAGGTGAGCTAATAAAACTAAACTGTTATATGCAGTGTTATTCGCTTAGGCCCTTGTGAAATTATTCTGCTTGGGTATAACCCCTTCATAATGTTTCTATGTTAATGCTGATGTCACTTCAATGGAGCACCATGTATTTATCAAGAACCAGCGCTTCAAATTTGATAAAATATTTTACTTAGAAAACATGTTTTTAAACAAATATCACAAAACACAATTTTCTTGATTAATTTACACATACCCTGAGCTAGTTATTTGCTGTACGCTTTCTCTTTCATTTGCGCCTTAATGGAACTATTCTGCAAGATGTATTAATAATATATGTCATTTGTTATACGAATAAGATAGAAATATCCATCCCGAGGGCACCTGCACATTGGGCGGCAACTCTACAATCATCAATGCCATGCACCCATGCTCAGGTAGCCGAGGGACGGATATTTCTATCTGAATTTTAAACACATGACTGGAGGTTTTTCTTGCTTGTCTTATACATAAAGTTTTATATTCTGACAGACTAGTTTCCATGCACACAGTATTTTACAAATGAAAAAATAGATAAAGCAAATAGAAATACTTTCTTTGTAGCACTCTTTCTTAGAGTTTGTAAAGTGCGAGAAATAGATGTCTGTAAGCAGAAGTGATGTCATGACCTTTCAGGGATGCACAATAATAAAGTTCCATTTTAGCTTTATCATTTGTAGTGTAACGTTGTGTTATCACCATAAAGAAACATCTTTTGAATCAAGAAATATACTACAAGGAACGTAGAGAAACTATCAATATATCTGACTTTTTCGAATTTTACATAAACGATATGTGCATGAATCTCTAGTTGTCATTAACAGCATGAAATTCATCTGGCATGGGGAATATCAGATGGGTTTTGCCAACATTGGAAACGCCAGTTCAATGTGCAAGCATACCATTTCTGGTACCGACAAAGAATGTGACGACCTAACATTTGGTGCCATACATGTGCAAAATAAACGGTTCCGTCATGTTTGATATAACTTTTACATACCAGATATATCAGAATAGCAATAATTTCTAGCAAGACATGTTTAAACACTATACAATCTGACTGTTAAACGTAATATGAAATAACTACTCTTGCTTGACCTAAAACTCCCATTGTGAAAAAACAAAGTAAGAAACGGTTTTGCTATAAATTATTTCTTAAGTCTTCTGATAACTTTAAATTGTCGGCCATGGAAGTAGTCATATTTTGTCTTTAGTGGCTGCTGTCAATTTAGACTTGAAAGAACTTTTTGACCGGATAGCTTTCTTTCCATCTTCTTTAACATCCGAGTCATAATCTTCAACATCTGTTGTCTTTTCGAGTTGATGAAAACGAGAGAAGTAGGAGCTGATTAGTTGACCTGACAAGAATTTATGTCTGGTAAACTTTCCCGACAGTCTCATTTCCTCCATTGCCACAAAGGGTTCGACTTTGTTCATGCCACTTTATCTGTGTTACAATTCTTTCTCGAAGTTTTTTTGTTCGAAATTGAAGCTGACTCTACATTTTGTTTCTAAAATTACTCATTCTTACACAAGTGTAGTAATACAGTACTTTCAGCTATACTCTCATTATTGTTGGGCAAAGGCAGCATTTCCTTTGAGTGGAACATGTTGAATGACGTATCGGCATATACATGCTTAGCCTTTTATGTTCAAGTCATTTTGCTGAGTGTGGACAGTTTTTATTGTTGAAAAAGTCCTTGTGTAGTTGTCCTACAGACACTACAATACAATGGTTGATAACTCCGCTACTGCTCCTGAAAATCAAATAAAATTACATATAATTTATAAAAGGGAAACAATAGGTTTCCTAATTCCATTACATATACCACTTGAAGTTAATTTATAACAGGGCAGGGCCTCTTTTTACCCTAGATGCATAATTTGAACATTCTTTGTAAAGTACCACTAGGCAATGCAACATACCAAAATTCAAAAGTCTAGGCCTTGCAGTTTCAGACAATTTTTTTTCCTATTTAAATCTATGTAAAACTTAGTACCCCCGGTACGGGGGCCTCTTTTCACCCCAGGGACATAGTTTGAACAGTCTTGGTAGAGATCTACAAGGCAATGCTATATTCCAAACATTAAAGGCCTAGGTCTTGAGGTTTCAGACAAGAAGATTTTTAAGTTGTTTCCTACAAGTCTATGTAAAACTTGGTACCCCCGGGACAGGGCCTCTTTTCACCCCAGGGGCATAACTTGAACAATTTTTATAGAGGACCATTAGATGATGCCACATGCCAAATATTGAGGCCCTATGCTTTGTGGTTTTTGCCAAGAAGATTTTCAAAGTGTTCCCAATATAAGTCTATGTAAGCCATTTGACTCTCCCCCCAGGGTCTGACCATATTTGACCCAATGGGAATAATTTGAACAATCTTGGTACAGGACCACTAGATGATGCTACATATCAAACATAAAAGCCCTATGACCTGTAGTTTTTGACAAGAAGATTTTTCAAATTTTTCCTTTTTGTTGGCATGGCAATTTCCAGAGTTCTATATGGAATTCAATTCTTTGAACAATTTTCAAAGACCATCCAAGTTACATCCCTGTGAAGTTTCATCAAGATTAGGAGGAGATGTTGTTTAAAGGAAAGTGTGGACGGAAGTGTAGAAGGATGACGGATGGTGAGCGATCACAATAATCATCCTGAGCTTTTGGTTTGGATGAGCTAACAAGAACTGGTAAAAGGCAGCACTTTGAACTGTTTGAAATCCTTCCACACAATATCTGCTTACATACAAAAGCTTTACAAAAATTGTGTAAGTTTAAAAATGGGCAAACTTTGGTAAACTGTAAGCCAGAGATGTGAAACCAAGTTCTGAATGGTCAATTCAAAGTGGCAAAGACTTATAAATAGACTTATAAATGAAAAGTCTGAAAGCGTTAAGTACACCAGTTCCTGAGAAACCTGCTTACATGCAAAACTTTCCACAAAATTTATACTGAGTGAAACCCGGGCATTGACAAAATGTCAGCTTGAATTATAAAACCTGCTCTGTGAATCATCCTATGATAGCATTATTGTAACAATGATCCTGAAAGCAGTCAAACAGTTTCTCAGAAACCTGGTAACATATAATTTCTGCAGTTAAAACTGAACACTGAAAGGGGCATAATTAAGGCCTGGGGGTATGTGGCTGTGATGACAGAATACTAATTTAAAGGTACAATATGCAAAGTGATACGGTATTTCAGATAATGATATTAAGGACAAAATTGAAACCAAGAAATTGTTGTTACACATGAGCATATATTGTATATACATTTACCTTACATATTGTAGTCTGTCATATGCAGAATCTCTATCAAAATTCTCCTACCGTTTGGGGAAATGCCTGAAAAAAAAATGTTTTAAAATGTCATTGATGTATGTCATGTGTTTTGTTTAAATAATATCACCACATCTAGGACACAGATTTCTGTCATTTGACATGTATATTTCTGTGCATGCACATCAAGTCATATAACACAGTAACACAGGAAATCAGTATTGACTAATACCAGTAGATGTGCGAGTAACTAATAGCATACTACGAATGTATGTACACAGTGAAATACCGGTACTTCATCTTTTAAATGATTATGATAATGAAAATACTGTAGTAAACTTTCAGTAACTTTAACTAGAGCTGCTTTTGAAAAAAAATGCATGTCTTCCACAATCATGCCTAATCATCTGAATAGTATTATATAAGTCAAACATGTGCCAAGACCTCAACTCTGCCTCATGACTGTGTACAAATGTACCGATTTACATCTAATTCCCTCCTGTATGAAAAAGAAATGCTCCGGACAAAGTCATTCTTGTATGTGACCTTTGGCCTCTAAGTGTGACCTTGACCTAGGGACCTGGTTCTTGCGCATGACACTATGTTTCATGATGGTGAATAATTGTGTCAAGTTACATTCAAATCCCTCAATGCACGAAGAAGAGATGATACAAAGTCTGTAAATTAATCCTAAGACCTGGTTTTTGTACATGTCACTCCGTCTCATGATGGCGAACAACTGTCCCAAGTTACATCAAAATCCCTCTATACATGAAGAAGTTAAGTCCGGCCCGCATTCCCATAATACATCCCGTTTTTTTTTTAAATGGGTGTATAGAATTTTGACAAACTAGAAATGTGTCCATGGGACACAGATGCCCCCACTACATCCCATTAAAATGACTATTTTTCCCAGGTCAGGGGCCAGAACTCCTACAATACTGAATGAATCCGGATGCGAAAGCCCAGGTGCAGAACTGCACATGCTGACTAACATTCCTGTAAACTTTGGTGACTCTAGGTCAAATACTTTTGGAGCTACGCAAGACACAACATTAAAATGACCCATTTTTAACTAAGTCAGTGGCTATAACTCCTACACGACTGAATGAATCCGGACGTGAAACCCCAGGTGCACAACTGCATATGCTGACCAACATTCCTGTAAACTTTGGTGATTCTAGGTCAAATACTTTTGGAGCTATGCGCGACACAACATTAAAATGACCAATTTTTTTACTAAGTCAGGGGACATAACTTCTACATGACTGGATGAATCCGGACGCGAAACCCCAGTTGCACAACTGCACAAGCTGACCAACATTTCTTGTAAACTTTGGTGACTCTAGGTCAAATACTTTTGGAGCTATGCGCGACACAACATTAAAATGACCAATTTTTACAAAGTCAGGGGCCATAACTTCTACATGACTGAATGAATCCGGACGCGAAAGCCCAGGTGCACAACTACACATGCTGACCAACATTCCTGTAAAGTTTTGTGACTACGTCAAATAGTTTCACAGCTACGCGTGACACAACATTTTCGGAAGGACGGATGGACGGACGAACAAGAGCAAATCTATGTGCTCCCCACTCCCCGCAAAGTGGGGGCATAAAAATTGCAATGCTCCCATTGCTTTGTACACTTAGCTTACTGTGTTGTTTACAGGGAATCTTACATACATTTTTATTTTTAAGACAGGAAATTGAATATTATACACTGTTTTCAAACATTAAAATATCCTGTTACAGTACTTCAATGACAATGGGGCTAAAATTTCAATTTCTTTTTTTTTAATTGAATGGATGCAAAATCAGTCTAAAGAAAGTAGGGAAATCTTCCTTTATAACAGACTTAGAAGTGTCTAAGGGCACACATCCTTACCTCTAGTATGTGATTCTAGAGGTAGGGATCCTGTAACCCTAGAAATTCCTTTTAAGGATTGTCTAGTGGCATGGACCTTCTCTTTCCAGATGTTGTGTGTTATTTACATCATTCTTTAATCTTCTTGCAAACTAACAAATCAAATATGATTTAACCAATATTCACCTATTAAAACATGAATCTAAATTGTTCATGGATTGATAGTTATTTCCTTTTGAAACATAAATAACTGTCAAGACACAACATAAATATTGCAAATCCTACTGGCACAAAATACATAAGACACAATGATATCAAATTATGTTGTGACAGGTCATTTAATCTTAATTATGTTTTCCGCATATCTGGTGCTGGAAATATTTGAGGAACAAATAACCAACAAAAAACTTTAAAATAAATAAAAAACATATGGTCACACACAAAAAATGAAAATGTGTAATGTGTGTTACTGTGTATACTGTATATGTCAAAATCTAGGACATAACTTTAGCATCCTACAAAACAGGCCTGATTTGTAAAATATAAGAGTCCAGGAACATATTTTTCATCTTGAAATCATAGTCAAACTAATTTGACGCAATCCTAGAAAGTATCAAGATAATTGTTTCATATGGGCAATACCTCCACTTGTGTCAAACACTTTAAGACCCAAATAGTGGAGAAAATTCCGCTGAAATTTTCATCACAGCTGACATGCTACAAGCTATATGTTTAAATGCAAATATAGCTTGTAGCATGTCAGCTGTGATGAAAATTTTTAAATGCAAATATGTCACAAGCTCGCCAAAGATTCAAACGAAACTTACTTGTAGCAAAAGGAGATTAAATTCCTGAGAACTAATTTATATTGCTTTAAGTAAAATTTATCAAATGATTTCCAAAATTACGAATTATTCAGTGATTTAAACCAATGCAATGAATGTAGGTATGTACTGTACATGATTATTGTTTACCACATCAGTCATCTACACAGCATAACGCCCAAGCGATAAAACCAATAACATTACACGACTGTGTATTGTGATATATCTGCCATTATTTTGGTCTTTCAGAGTATTGACAGTTACACAGCTAAAATAATCCAGCTTCAGCTGTTAATGTTATGGATCTCTAATGGATGTGACTATTAGAATATAAAAATGGCGTCAGTTAAGTTATGGTAGCCAGAACTAACGTTTTGACTTCCCCCGTCACAATTTTATATACCAATTTGATCGTCAAATTATTTTGACTACATGTAATACAAAGCTTGAAATACTGTTGTTAGGTATTTCTGGTATTTCCTATGAACAAATCATAGTCTGAATAAAAACTAAAGTAGATACATGATGAAAATTGTCATATCATAAACACTGATAAAACATGTTAATTGTTATGCCAGTAATCAAAACTTATTACGAGTACCTTACCTGTGCCTGTGGAAAATATAACTTCGATTGCTGAAATAACTGTCAACAAATTTTCTCCAGAGATCTGTCGCTCATATTTTCCCGTAGTCCCTGAATGTGTATCCAGAATAGCACACCTTATGGTACGGAGTGTGTTTAACTTTCAATTCACGTAAATGATCCGGATGATGATTACCAAAAATAACAGGTTTCGAGTACGAATTAAGATCAATGCAACCTGAATCTGATAAATATACACAAAGTTCGTCTTCTGCAATCATTTATTATGATTCCTAACGATAAACCATTTATATAGCACGACAATGACACTGAAAACTCGTGGCAAAGATAGCTCTCCGCCATAATTTGGGAAACACTACTTTCTATAGTTTTGTCGGCCATTAGTCCAGGCTTTGCACCACTAAAATTATGACTCTAATATACTGACTAGAGGTTAGGGTTAGGTCGACTATGGCCACAGTGGTTCGTTTGCCCTATGGAAAATAGCCTTACCCCCATAATTTTTTTTAATGTTGCCTATATCTCCTCTGCGAAGATCATCAAAGGGGGATAAATCATGTAGGAGAAAAGGGAAATAAGCTTCATATTAAAATCGCGTTTATGGGGAAACTAGATAGATTCCCAAATATGTTATTGATGTTTATGTAAGTTCAATTTTCTGCCAATTTAGCCCAATATATCAATTTATGCAAACCGGATGCATATTCAAATAACATTTACCAAAAGTAAGCACCTTTTAAACACCTTTTTGTTACATTTAAGGGCCTTAATGATGTATTATAAATCGTTTCGGCTGGTATCGTGAATGTTGAGTGAATGCTGAACATGAGTTAAACTATTTTGATGCATATCAATATAAAAAATATAGATGTTAAATGATAGTATGGATAAAAATCAAATTACTGTACCAAGCGTCCGAGTATGGCAGGATTTTGTGACTTTCTTAAAAATACAGTTCGTTTCTATGGCAACCAGTTATCAAATTGAGGTTATAAATGTTTTTTATTTATTACATCTATCCTATCATTGTATGGCAGGAGTTTGAAGAAAATGCTTGACTATGCGTGGCACAATTTTCTCAGTGGTTACAGAGAATGACTGTTAAATATAATCCGACCTACCTAACATATTTTTGAGCAGGTTACCGGAAACAAATATCCCTTATGCCTCACTGTTTTATTAAACATCTGTATCGTGGTGCTAAGATCCCTTAAAAAGCATATTTAATATGCACTAGAAAGAATCTTTTGGTCAGCTAAATCTTGTTGCTTATAATTAAATAAGCTAATTAGAGTACGTAGATCGAGAGACTGTTCATACTAAGTGTAGTTTAAGCATAGGCCCATCTATCAGACTTAATATGGATCCACCTAACACAAAAAATCCTCAATTTGCAGAAAAAAAAAAGAAATATTTTACCTTATTTGTTATAATTATTCCAGTCTATAAAAGCAGTAATTTTTTTGAATAATAAATGCAATAAATATGCGTTGAAAATTTTCTTGTAGCTCTATTGTATATATAGCCGCACGTTCAGTCATCACTGTGGGGAAACGGACACCGGATATAGCCCAGAAAGTGATCAATCAATAAACGTTTTATTTTGACACACGGTAGGTTTTTTACCATTTTTGGTATTTTATGGTGATATATTTATCAAAATCGAAGAGTTTCGAATAGCTTTATCTTATGTGTCTCCACTCTTGTATCATGGCACAATTCTCGCTAAAAGTTGCATGATCGCTCATAAATGTTCAGTAATGTGTTAGGATTTCAAACATAAAACAACAAATAGAAAATAAGAATAAAAACTGAATCGAGCGATTTTATTAAAATTACATCGTCCAGTATTGTGTAAGATATCAATACGATATATTTTGTTGTTATGGAGATAATTATACTATTTGACGAGCTGAAAGTGTACTGGGGATATACGAAGCAAATAAATATCTGCACAGGGGATAGCTATTAAGTGGACTGAGGATAGGAACTATATATTTTGAATAATGAGACTGCGATAATGATTATAGCTTTTTACCTCTACTTTAAGTCGTGGGGATATGATTTATCCATTGTCCATATCGAGGAATGAGAGCAAAAGTGTTTTTTTTCTGTATGTACTTATTTAACAGATTCACTCTGACCTTCCGGTATGCTCGTCTGTCTTTTCTTCCACGTGTTTAACTGCTCGGCCTTCCAGAGCAATACTTGCAATGGTTGGTCAAATTGAGTAGATATAGCAGTAACAGATGGGGTTCAGTTACTTAGTTTCTAATGTGCAATTTGAAATTCAGTCTATTGGTAAATAGATTTTGTCCACAAAAATAAACACTGTCAATAAACACCACTAAAACCATGATCCGCAAGCGAGTTGTTAATCTAATAAACACCATCAAAACCGTGTTCCAATTTCACATGCAAATGAGCTAATGGATCGCTAATTAACATAATGTGTCATTAAACAACACGCTAATGGAGCGCACAATAAATCGCTCAATGGAACGCATAATAGATCGTATAATGGAACGCATAATAGATCGTATAATGGATCGTATAATGGATTGCTTAATGGATCACATAATGGATCGCTTAATGGAACGCATGTATAATAGATCGCTTAATAGATCACTCAATGGAATGCGTTCCATCAAACAGATAAATTCCTAACTACAGACTGTATTTAATTGAAATCTGATGCATTCAGTTTTGGCAAATCGTTTATGTGACTGGATATATATATAGCCTGGATTTGCAGAGATATGCAGTAACTGTTGAAAAGGGTTTTCTGTTAAAATTATTCAAATATTAATTTGTTAAATAATGTATATAGCAATCATTCAACATTTTCATGATCATTTGGATGCAGTTTTATAAATTATACAAATCATTTGATAAATCATGCAGCTAAAAGAAATTCCAGCTTTAATTTTGTGAAATATGGATAGACAAAGAGAAAAATATATTTATTAACTAGTTTCAATATAAGAAAGTAATATACAGGTCGTTTGAATCAGCATTTCAAAAACTATTGTGTTATGCATTTGATAAATCTTTGAATTCTAACATACAATGAAATCTATAAAGAATCACAATGTTAACATGCATTTATTTATACTGAATTGTAAGTACATGTATTAAGAAAATACCTTTAGTTGTAAATCATAGAAATTAAAGTAATGAAATAACAACCACCATTTTCTCTTCAGTAAATCCATATGCCCAACCCTTACACTTACAACCTACAAAATGCACTAATTTCTGTCCCTTTATATTATACCTTAGATGAGATTACATAACATAACCATAGCAACTAGAAGATCTGCGGTTACGGTACATTTGATGGATTAAAACCATATGTTTCCTGATAAAAGAGGAGAAAGCCTTCTGAATGGCTCTGTAAAGTTAATAACTCGCTTCAAAATCGCGATCCATTTAATGGAACATGTTCCATTAGCAATCCATTGCAACCATTTCTTGATTGTTTCAATGGATCACTAATGGAACGCACTTACAAACACCAAAAAAGCGGTTTTGATAGCGTTTTAATAAGGTGTTTTTATAGTGTTTATTAGAAAAAAAAATTGTTTTGGTCTTGCTACCAGTTGCACACCATTTGGATACTAGCGCTAGAAGTTCGTAAGGTAAATATTTCTAAAGACTG
Organism: Mercenaria mercenaria; assembly: GCF_021730395.1. Taxonomy (NCBI): domain Eukaryota; kingdom Metazoa; phylum Mollusca; class Bivalvia; order Venerida; family Veneridae; genus Mercenaria; species Mercenaria mercenaria. Next base: position 22,240,580 of record NC_069364.1, on the reverse strand, counting down.
GAGTAAACGAAGAAGTTTGAAAAAGACATATATTGTACATGTACAGTGTTGAACCGGGTCGTCTATCAAATTAGCCTGTAAGTTAACTTTGATAAAAATGAGAATGTTCGCATTAGACATTATTAGTAATTCTGAAACTTCAAAAACATGTATTTGGTACAAAATACTGGCATAGAACTTTACAAAACACGGCTCAATTCATTCTGAAACCGGCCCGGATTGTCCCAAATATGGTCCGGGTTGTTTGGTCCATATTGTCCCATGGTCCGTATTGTCCCAGTACCCAGTGTTACTGTCAATCAGAATATTTTACATGCTATCCACAGTACACGTTTGTCAACTTGTAAACAACTGCACATTTGCATATTTATTTATCACTTTCTGAGCTATTGACCATATCGACATTAAGAATAAATCCCGTTTTCCGGTATTTCCAATAGGATCAGTGGGGGAGGGGGGGGGGGGGGGGGCGGACGAGATGACCTTGTACAATATTAGCGATTATTTTGCCACAACATAAGGATTTAGAAAAGTTCTTACTTTTTCACAATGGAAATGCTATTTTACGACCTCGGCAACAATTTTTTTTTTTTTTCAAAAATAATCTGTTTACCTTGAAAAATGCTAATAATTTCACACCTTCGGTATCGAGCCACGGAAGCGGCAGGGTAGAATGAAAGATAAAATTTCAAAAATAAAGTAAACTTTGAGGATATTTTTTGCTACAGCTTAATTACAACAATGTTTAGTGATAATCTGCAATACATTATTATTCATTTTCTTTGTTTAAGACTTGAAAAAGGATAATCTTAACACTACCGCCATGTAGCGTAATGGCCGATACACCCCTCGCCGTAAAACCGGGAACGGGCGTTTATTGGTAGTTAATACCGGAAAACGGGATTTATCCTATAATGTCGCAAAACATTTTAAGGACGGATTACACCAAACCGGAAATGACTGCTCAGTGTTACATGTGAAGTAGTCCAAAATGTAGTTCCATGCTATGGATGAAATCTGGTATAATGAGTGACATGAGGAGGTGACAGTTAAATTTTTGGCTTATGTTTATTGCTTATAGTACTGAGAATAGATCTAGACCATTTTCATTGTAAATTTCTTGGAATAAGTTTTATTCTTTGCGAAAAATGTCTACCTACGCGTAACTGCTAAACGGCTGTTTTCATGGGGGCATTTTTAGAGGGTGATGTTTCTCAGAACAGATTATTTTTCTTATATTCAACATAACATGTCAATATTTTTCTATTTTTGATAAGAAGACATGTTATACTAAATGACCATATATGGTTTTCTTATCATTGAAATGCTCTAAAGTGCTGAAAATGAGGTCTGAATGTTTTGTTATTAATATGAAATAAATAAGGACTTGAATTGGTAGAGTGTAACCTCGAATGTTTCTCATTGGCATACAGACACTAAATAGAAAAATGGCGCGAAAAAAAAAGGTAGTCGCATAATGGCGGACACAAATAGTCCTTAGTTTTTTTGCTCTGTAGAGCTATTTTCCTTATTTTCTTTGCATTTTTTTTGCTAAAATCACATGACAGATCTATGCTTGACATGTAGGTAGCATTTTCATAATGAAATAACATCATGACAAAATTTTTCATGGAAACTTACATCATACACCACCAGTATAATTTGGGGTCTCATTTTTTAGCTGATTTTGCAGTTAGTGTGTTTGACTGAAATTATTTTTCTTGCATCAAACATAACCCCCACTTTTCTTTTGATTTTTAGTTAGCCCTGACAATATTCTTCAAGAAAATGTAAGTTACAGAAATTTAAAATGGGTCCTGATGTGTGCTGCGGTCATTGGAAATAGGTCAGTTTTATATAGAATAAAGAACAACAACTATTTAGTGTGTTATAACCTATAATGTAGAGTTGGTGCAGCCGTTCTGCGCAGGCGCGGAATTAATATCCATTGGAGCGCACGGCAAAATTACTCATTTTTTTGCATGTCCGCATGCATTTAGTGTATCAGATGCATAATATACTGACTAGAGGTTAGGGTTAGTAGGTTATTAATAAAACCCGGCCCTGCCCGGCCCAAACCACGGAAATAGCCGATTCCGATTGTACGGAAACCACCGTCGACATCGAGAAATCCGGTGTCCATTTCCCCACAGTGACTTCCATTTTTGCGCATGCGCACACAGACTACGTCCGTAGTTTTTGTACATGATGGTTTAGCATCAAATTTCCCTGATGAGACCACGGTCTCATATCACGTGATATTAGCAGGGGAGGCAATCGATATGAACTCTTCAGTGTGGAGATTGCCCGCGGAAGTAACCGAAAGCAAGCTTGAGAATTGAGATAGCTACTCTATTCTAAATAATTCGAAATTCTTCATATTGCTCTAACCCGACTTGAGAAATTCAACTGGTAACTAGAGCGCTTAAATCTCCGCTACCTGTAATGAAAATGTTCAAATAGATTATAAGTAAAGAATTTGTTTACAACATGAACTGTGTATCATTTTTCACTTTTAACCTGAATGTGTAACATTGCAACGGAAGCTTGATGTTAGCAAAACTGGGAATTGGTAGGACGTTTAAATAACTACACGTGCGTGGTAGGACGTTTAAATAACTACACGTGCGTGAATGTTCATATCAGCTTTCAATTTCTGTTTCCTAGCTACCGCAAAATAATGATGTTTCAATAAGTGTACTGAATGTAATCTGTCAATTCTTAGATATATCACACAAATGTAGTTAGTCAAAAAACTTGTTCTTACTACAGAGAAGAGAAGCGAATATAAATTACAAAATTTGAATTTCATATTTATTATGTATACTATTAACAAAGTAACTGTACTATCATCACCATGTTTTCAAAACAAAATATCTCACAAGTTTAACTAACATTGCTTTTCCCTTGCTCTTTCAATCGCCTGTTCAACATCCTCTTGCCTATACCCTCTGTCCAGAAGAAGCAAGGATGCCTTACTATTCAAATCCTCTATCAGCTGATCAGGAACAAGACGTTTTTTCACGTGTTCACATGGAGATTCCTTTAAACATTGAAAGCATATCAGTTAAAATAATAATATTGATGTTCGAATAAGCCGGATGGATTTAAATAAAATTAATTGAAGAGTTCCGGTTTAAATCTCTAAACTTCCATGAAATTCTGCCTAACATCGCAAAAATAAAACAAAAACAAAATGAGTTATACCGCTGTCACCCAAAAGTAAGATTGTGAATATCTTTATTTGACGGTCAAAAATGTATAAATAATTCACATAGATATATTGCTTAAATGTTACCCTAGATAATCTGACAGGTTCAGTTGAATTCATCAATAGGTCGAAACTATGGGTCAGCAGTCAATATTGCTATTGAAAAGTCAGTTCAAAGATTTTTTTGATCATTTAACTATTCCTGTTTCGTATTTAATATATGACTGATATCAATCATACTGTCGGATATTAAACAATGTCAAAACAAGGACAAAAGCCACATCGAAAGAACAATGTCGCACATACATCATCCTATTAATGAATGGTGACTCGTGACTTAAAATTAAAACAATTAGTGACGTTTAATATACATTATAACATAGTTCGATTTGTTCATCAGTTAAACAAAGGATGAGGTCAAGTGTTTTATATTGACACACTGACTTGCGAGAGAATATTATCACGGCAATTATAAATAGTTGTTAATCATGTTTATTTTCAATCACCATTGCATCTTTTCCATCCATATTATACTGTGCCCATTTTATAAACTCTTCATCCACGTGTAGCTTTAAAAAGTCACAATCTGGGAAATATTTAGCATGCTCTATCCAAGGATCATCATCTTTTTGCCAGTCTTTCATCCCTCCTCCGCAGTAAAAGCATCTTACAAAGTCTCGGCTTCCTTAACAGAAATAAAATTACTAAAATTTACAATTAACTACAATTTATGTGTGGAAATTTTACCCTGCGTCAGCAGCAAAATAATATAAATATTTTTCTTTATCTAAATCAGTTTATATAGTCATTTTAACAGTAAGAATATAAAACAATAACTTTCCATTTAACAGATTAATTTCGTATTCAAAAAATGTGCATTTATCTATTTTAGAAATACTGTTTCGAAAAAAACATGAGTCTTAGATAATTAGATTATTCAATATAAATAGCAGTGTTTTTTCTGTTTTGTTGACTATTCGAATGAATAATTCATTAGTTTTTACAAATTCATACAACAGCTATCAAACTTCGTCATCTCGCTATTCTTTCAAAACATGTTAGTCAACGATTTGCAAAATCGATTTGCATTTTGTTTAACGCGCATTTGCGTTAGTTAAAGAATGTGATAAATAGAGTAGGTATTTTCGTGGTTAGTGATTTAACGTTCTGAAAGTTACAGTACGATTATCGGATATCATGGCCAAATATCACAAAAAAAACAAAAAAACAATGCAACATAAATCGATTTTACCACCGGGTTACTATCAATGTATTATTTTTATGGCTTTGCAATAGATATGCCTCCTCTATATTTATATCATATATACTATCTATTTAAGTATCATGCACTAAAACAAAGTGTATTGTTACGTAACAGGTAAAAATATAATAAGGTAACTAGATATCTTCGTATGCGGAAGAGAATTAGTGGCAGGTGCATTTTATTTATTGTGTTTTATACATAGTTGAAATTTTGAGAGTTTTGTATTCTCTATGTTTTCTCTGCGACTGTCAATGACCAAAAATGTTAATGGCTACTTCACCCTTAGAAAATAAAAAAAAATATAGTGTATAGTCAAGTACATCATGTAGGGACTTAAACATATACTTCTTTACTTAAATATATGATCTACCCTAGCTTTTACAGCTTTTTCCATATTTCCGCTATATATTTGTACCTGCATTTACATCTATAGTATGCTCCAGAGGTACGGACTCGCACTAAGTCAAAAAAAATCCATATATAGTCAAAATGGTGCAATATTCTAAGAAATCATGTTTGGCAAAGAAGTGGGATCGTTGAAGTTCATGTAATAGAAGGCAAAATGTATATTACCAAACAAAGTGATCCCCATTATTCTCATAAGCAATTCAATGTACATGATATGAACAGTAACGGTCTCTGAGGTGTAAATTTTACAAAACTTTAATATAATTTATAGCTTAACTAACCTAAACACCCGATCTCAATTATTGGTTTAATTTGAAAGTTTATGCAATACATATCAAGTGAATCCATTTAGTAGACAAATTAGTGAGCATATATTGCCGTCGGTAATGGTAATAAGTTATAGATCACCTGTTGTATAAATTATTGTTTTCACTTCGATGCGCTTCGTTTACACTGCAAATATTTCAAAAGAAGGTCAATAAATATGTCCCACCCATCCTAACATATCAACATTTGAAAAAAAAAACACCCTCATTTTAGACAGATAGAGTTGGTTAACATGATATGTGTTGTCGAATGCATTTTAATATGTCTGAGAATATGACAGCAAAATATGTCCGTCCCTTTGCATTAAACTCAAGTACCTGTAGCATAAAATCCCGCACTCGATAATTCTTCAATAGCGATCCCATTTGTTGACCAGTCTTTGAATGTTGCCACGTCGTTGAATGTTGCCAGTCTTTCCGTTGCCATGGAATAATCAGGATTCTTTGGTCTTCCAATTGAAATTCCAGGATAACGATCCATTGTTTGGTCAAAACCAGCACTTAACTACGATTGTGATATATCTAACTAATGTGGAAAACCATAAGAAACTATTTATAGTATGCAATTATAAGTTGTTTAAAATAGAAAGATAAAAATTTGAGTGCGTATATCATACAAAAAAGAACCAATAGTTCATTAAACATTTTTTTTACATTACTGAAATCCTTCATAAAAGCATTTTTACTGATGTAAACACCATTGCGTGTTTGACTTGAAGCCATTTTTAAACGTTCTTTTCATGAAATTCTACTTTTATTCTACTTTTTGTTTGTTTTGGTGCATTCCTTTCTAGCTCATCAACATTTTGGATATTTACTTTTGAAACTTTATTATGTTATCTTTATTGAGATAAATTAGTAATATATCCATGTTTATTAACATGAAAAAATTCTTCATCTGAAAAGAATAAAGAAAGTACAGAAACACTTGAAATTAGCAAAGAAGCTGATGAATTTTAGATAAAGACAACATCATAATGAGGAAATCGAGATGAAATGACTTCTGAAATTATTGAACGAGCTGAAAACCATCAAAATGACAATGGAACAAAAGGAGAAAGAGAGCACAAGAGAAATTGATAAACTTAAAGAAGAAAAAGCTTGTTTGCCCTTGGAACTAGAACGTATCAAACAAGATCATTCAGAATATCCAAGAAACAATGGTGTAAAATGCAGAATGGCTTGAAGGCATTGCAAATTACAAACTAACAACCGTATCTGCTAAAAATGTGTGCCCTATCACATAAAATAAATATATTGATATTTGATAGTAGTTAAAATATAGTTTTACATAAAGATGAAGGTAATATAAGTATTGTATGTACTTTTATACAGTTAAAATGATCTTTCTTTTCAAAATATTTCGAAATATAGCGAAAATCCCGATAATAGTATAATTGTACAAATATATGTATTGTTTTAGATTTATATGACAGTTTTAAGTACACCTGAACTAAGAAAAATGAGTTTTACAAGTTTCATTTGAGAACATATTATGAACTAGTAAGCTTTTAAACGTTAAAAATGTATACCAATCGAAGTAAACCCTAATCTAAACCTTACTATTATGGCCGGTATAGTATAGACTTAAAACATATTAGGAAGAAATATTTATTGACATGTTTATTATTTTTACCCACAAAACTGGTATCCCGAGGAGTAATTGAAAATATTACTTCCCTGTTTCGGGGCTTTTCCGTCCCGCTTCCAGGTATAGCACATGTACATGTAGTAATTTTAGAACAGGTAACAAATCATTTTCATATCAGCTACTATACTACATGAATAGATATGATGTATTTGAACTTTTTTAATAATCTTTTTATATGCAATATAGGCACAAAAGGTTATTTTCTTTGGATTTAAAAACATCATAGTAGAAGTAGTAGTAGTAGTAGCAGTAGCAGTAGCAGCATCTAGTAGTAGTAGTAGTAGTAGTTGTTGTTGTAGTAGTAGTAGTAGTAGTAGTAAAAGTAGTAATAGTAGTAGCAACAGTAGCAGCGGTAGCAGTAACAGTAGCAGTAGCAGCAGCAGTAGTAGTAGCAGCAACAGCTAGTAGTAGTAGTAGTAGTAGCAGTAGCGGTAGCAGCAGCAGGTAGCAGTAGTGGTAGTGGTGGTGGTAGTAGTAGTAGTGGTGGTGGTAGTGGTAGTATTGGTAGTAGTAGTGGTTTTGGTGGTAGTTGTAGTGGAAGTAGTAGCGGTGGTAGTTGTACTTGAAGTGGTAGTGGTGGTGGTGGTGGTGGTGGTGGTGGTGGTGGTAGTAGTAGTGGTGGTGGTGGTAGTTGTAGTGGAAGTGGTAGTGGTGGTAGTGGTAGTTAAAGTGGTAGTGGTAGTGGTAGTATACCAGATTCAAACAGCACCTTTTTCATAATAAACACGTTCAAGGTGGCTTACATACAAAGGCATACAATACATACAAAGGCAGATACGAAGGCGGCCAAATCCATCCATTACTAATACATACATCTGGCCAGAGGGGCAGAGCACAGGAATGACCAAAGAATAGAGAAAGATAGTGTTTGAAAAAGATGTATGAAAATGATATATCAAACTTTCTGTACTAAACGCGACTGCTGATACGCCTTATTTGTAACTTTGAGCGTTATCTTCCGTAAATTTACGTCCATCTCAGAAATTTAGCGGGGACCCATAAACCATGTTTTCAATAAAATCGATATTTAAATTGCCTTAAGCTATATCTAACTAATGGCTCATTGGACACTTGTTTTTACTATGAAATGGCAATGGTGGTAGAAAAATGACAGTAAATATGTAGGCAAAAAGATCTTACTGAAGCCACGATTTTTTTTTCTATAACTAAAATAACTATATTAACATTAAAAGGCAAATAAAGTAAGCCAGTACCATTTACTGTTAAAAGGGGTACTTACAAAAATGATACTGCTCAAATAGTGAACAGTGCAGATCATGATCAGACTGCACGGATGTCCAAGTTAAACATGAGCTACACTGGTAGCAAAGATAAAGTCAATCGTGTCCGCAAGATAAAGTTTAATGACAAGGAAACGCACATCCAGGAAAACTAAATGATTTTGATATTTGAACCTCTTCAAACAGCCTGTTGAGAGGAAATTCCAAGACGCATTGCTTTGAAAAATTACATCGTGTTAAAATGCGCTGCTGCTAATTATCAAGTGAATACTAAAGTAAAATGAAAACGACTATTTTTAAACGATGTCGCATTTTGTTGTTTATATTCTTCAAGATCCTGTAGTCCGGCAAACCTGTACTTAAAAATAACATATATTTTTCGAGAACATGAGGAAGCCGTGGTATTTTCATGTACCTGATTGTGATCTTAAGACAAGGCAACAAGCAAAATAAACATGATTTATACAAAAGGTGAAATTGTTTTCAAAGAGCTGATTTTAGCCAGTGCTTTAGCAACTGGCTACTGGCACGCGAGTAGTCCCCGGACAGCAGTAGTTCCCGGACACCCGCCCGTAACGCTCTATTTTCGCGATTCGTCTACATATTTTTGTGCCTAATCATACAGACGCTTGTTTTTGGAGAAGTTTATCAAGTTCATTTTTTCACAGGTAATCATTTGAGTATAATTATCATGGAAATCCTACCCAAAGGTTACTTGTTTACATTTTCACTGGCGGGGCTTCCGTTTTTAATGCGCATGCGCAAGAGAGGCCCCTCTGTAGGGTTTTAAAACTAAGGCTACATGTCTTTACTTCAAGACTAGCAGACGATACATACACTTTCAACAAGAAAAGTTATTTTCTTTGTGACAACAATACTTATTTGCCAAGATATTAAAGAGGTGTTATAGCACTACATTGTCCAGATATCTGTAACTTAAGCATAATTATTCTATTGTGTTTGTCGCAATTTCCGTGTGGACGGGACAAATAAATATGACGCAAACTTGAGATCTTTTTACAGTGATATAAAATATCATTTGTCTTTTTCATCATTCCAGCTCATATGGGCAGTTCCCGATAAATATATTCATGAAAAATTGGTGTCCGGGCATTACTATCGAGCATGTTAAAATTTGACGTTCTACAGACCCCTTTTCGGGCCTCGCTAATCCCCCGCGAACGTGACGTTATTTCACAGGAAAAACCCTAAACTGGTAATACCGAAGCTAAGGTTTGTATATATGTAAATAATTTTTATTCTTGATATTGGTTAAGCTTTTGAGGACGAAATATATGCGATTTCTGTCCGGGGACTACTCGCGTGCCAGTATAGCTTTAAATCAACTACCAAGTTTCAACCTCGCGTCGTCTGAGTTTTCCTTCTATCTCTGTGTATCCGCATTATCTACACAAATATTTTGAACGTGTAAAAGAAATAGTCCCACATTTACTTTTATAATCTTTATATTGTGTGTGTAAGCAACTGAGGACTACAGTTTTAAACACCAAAAACAAGCAGCGAAGGATTCTGGAATACTTAAGAACTTTTAGTCACATTCAAACTATTCGGAATCAATCGACTCTGGGCCAAGGGTTGAAACTGGCACCACCCTGGGGAAAACTTAGTTTTACATAGAGTTGTATAGGGAAAATATTCAAAAATCTTCTTGTCTCGAACCACAATGCACAGAGCTTAGATATATGGCATGTAGCATTGTCTAATGGACATCTACCAACATTGTTCAAATCATGACCGGTCTTTGCACAGTGAAATGTTGATTTTTCAGGTGCGTCGGTTGAAATATCACTCAGTAAGCACTGGCTATCAGTCCTTTCAGGGCTTAACAGAGACGTCATGCTAATAACTTATTCAGTTTTCTTCAGTGGTCACATGGTGTCTTTTAGTTTAGGTATAATGGTACATCTTAACACATACTGCAAAACGTATCACTTCAGTACCATAGGGTCATTCCCGTCGTATAATTATATACGAATGAATAGGAATCAATCAAGTTGAATACCAAAATTTCTTCTTCTTTTTTTTGTGTGTTTTTTTTTTTGTTTGTTTTTTTTTGTTTTTTTTGTTGGATTTAACGTCGCTACGACACATGATAGGTCATATGGCGACTTTCATGAGGAAAATCCCAGGTGCCCCTCCGTGCATTATTTCATCACGAGCGGGCACCTGGGTAGAACCACCGGCCTTCCGTAAGCCAGCTGGATGGCTTCCTCACATGAAGAATTCAACGTCCCGAGTGTGGTTCGAACCTACAACGATGATGGGCAAGTGATTTGAAGTCAGCGACCTTAACCACTCGGTCACGGGGGCCCCTTTTCACCCTAACGGAGTACAAAAATGATCGGTTAAGTTGAGGCAAAGAAAATTTGAAATTGATGAAAAGATGTACTTCTGCTTGACCTATAATCACTTCGTACAGGTTTAACTGGCTATGATGTGTTTTTTTTTTGTCTCCAAAGGCAAATCTATATCAGCTATAAATCTATGGTCAGTGTAGAAATGATCTTTGACTCGCATAGTGCAAAATCAAACTTAGTCATCTATTTACAATTGGAAAACTTAATACAAAGTTTGATGCGTACATGTATTTTCAATTTACCAAAGAGATGACCAATTTGAGCGACTCACAATGCTTTTGCTTTCATAGTAAAGGGAGACAAACACATGCCGCAAGTATCTGGAAAACGCATTAAGCACCCTTGTTCGTCCGCGCGAAACAGTCTTCATACAGTTGCAAGAGGACACAATCTAAAGACGATTTTCGTTATACACTCCATGAAACACACTATAGAACACCGAGATATGCAAACATACATATAGATTAATTATCTATAGTACGTTTCATTAAACATGGCGGGACGGAGTTAATGGTAATCTAAAAAAAACGAGCAAAATAGGTATGGTAATATGATTTTTTAATTCCGTAACCAACATCTAAATTTCAACACTACATTGGTTACAGTGTAAGATAGATTAACACTGATTCCGAATATACTACATATCCTGCACAATAATGCAGTGGACCGCCGCGAAACCCCGCCCCGCCAGGTCAATTAAAACGCAAAATAAGATGGTATTCTTCAAAGTCGCTGTAATTTTCTACTTTCGCACTTTAATTTCGTGCCCCTATTTTGTAAATGTTGATAGTCATTAAGCAATAATAATATACTTTCACTTAATTAAGTTGAACAATTGAACGCAGGTAGACCGATTTAATTTATATAATTTAAAGTCATCTATGACGTTGTCAGATTCATTGTCAGAGTTGTAGATTAATGACATTTGAATCTAGATTGAAACGTAAGATAGGAAACGTGGCACCACTTACATATGATTCGTTGTTTTATATTTAAAATGGTTTAAGCAAATTTGACATTGATAAGTTTCTGAAATAAAATAACACAGAAAGTAGGTGGAAATTTTCTATAAAGCGAGATATGGAAACAACCAAGCTTACACATTTCCTATACAAAAGAAATAGGTAAAAGTGGATTTTCTGTCTTATGACACAATATTTCTTGAAAGAATTTGTAAAAAAAATAGCGAAATGTCCAGACAAAATAGTCGCCACACAAGATAGATGTTTTCATATATAATGGGAAAAAAACAATACCGATTATGAATTTTCATTAATCAAAGATGACCATATTTCCACAGACTGGTATTTTTTCAGTTCTCTGTTATTCTCCATTTAAATCTTCAAACATGACCACTAATGTCATGTTTTCAGCAGAGCGCAAAATAAGGTACTTGGCAGGATTTCTTAGTAGCGTTTTAATATACAACAAAAAGGCGGCAAAAAATCTTTATTTTCAAGTTTGTGTTAAAATTATCTCTCCAATGATATGTAAATTGTCAAGTTTATTTTGACGTCACATCGGCGGCAAACGATTTATGAACGCAAAACACGTACAACTGACGTTGAGTTTCACCTAAAATTTCACCCAAGATAAGATGTCGTGCGCATGAGATAACTTATCGAGAGCACGAGATAAGATTTCGAGCGCTCGAGATAAGATGTCGTGCACACGAGAGAAGATGTTGTGCACTCGGGATAAGGTGTTGTACGTACGAGATAATTTAATCCTAAAAAATGCATTTGCTGAATATACCATTCTTAAATTTTACTTGAATTAAGGACTTTAACAATACTTGCCGAAATTCTAAAACATAATAAGAAAAGTGAATATAATCTTACAAATAAACACAATTTGATATACAAATCAAACGTTATAATTCTAAACAAAATGGTTATAGTCAATCCTTAAGAGATTTTATTACCTGATATTTTGGTGTTCATATATTAAGACTTCGTCATGGAACTGGTAATTACCAGGTATGATTCATGCTGGTACTTGAAACTTCCATGTCAGTGTATTTCTATCTTCATTTGGTATTCCGCCGAACGTATAGTGGGAACCGTTTAGAAAATAATACTGCACGTGACTTGTGAGCACAAGCTGAGGGCTTGAGATGAAACTGTCAAAAATTCAAGATTCCTCGCTGGAAGTGCAGTTAGCCAGTCGTTTGACGTAGACAAGATGCAATGGATACATCGAAAACGAAAAGACGGTATATGTTCTCAATAAAAATGCAGTTATTTCGATAAATATATAGGTACTATTAAAATACTTTAGTATTAGATAATCGGGACTAAAAGTGCAATTTGGTAATATAAAGACGGATTCTGTATACATTATACTTTAATTTTCGATTCTTTTTATATTTGATTGCCTTATGTCATTCATACTACTACTGTTTTTCAGCATTTTCCTTTAATATCTGTCACTTAAACCTGTTAAATCATAAAAGATAAAACTGAATGGAAATAACTGACTTCGAAATTGTTACAGACTACATGGATGAAAGTTTGCGTCTGATATCAGAGGACGTAGGTTCGAACAATATATAGATACCGCAGTTTTAAATTTCTCAGTTTGAAGATGTCAGCAGATAGTTTAATTTCTGACCAAATATGCTTAATGGTCTGCACTGTTCGCTAATCAGTCAGTCAATTTTCTGAAGAATAAATTGAATAATTGTCTATAGTCCATTTTAGCAATTTAGCAAGGCAATGGTTAAAAATCGTTTTACTATCATTCTCTTTAATCAAAAGAGAATAGTTTCAAATAAGCGTTCAGCTTCCTACTCAATCCTTTATGCCTTTTTGATATATGTACGAGTACATGTGGTAAATGAATTGTGATTAATAAAATATTGTTTAAGCCAAAAGATAACGCGTATGTATTTTCAAACAGAGTGTTCTGCTGACACCCCTGCTAGTCGCTACGGGTCAACGTATCTGTGTGTCAAGTACCACGGTTGAAACCATGCAGTGTGAACGAGTTGGAAGTACATGTGATTCATAACACCTTTCATAAAACTATGGGACAAATCCCGGACTTTAGAGATCGAACTCATTACCATTTCTATTCTATTATTTCAGTTGGTAATCAAGAACTGGTGTTACAATAAATTTTATACACATGCATTTCGCAATTTGACATGGCAAATAAGCAAAATAGGCAAAATTGGTATTAAGTATTTAAAAAAACACAACGTAAAATCCTTTACTCATTTAAAAAATTTCAAAAAAAAATATGTTACTACCCTCTGCTCAGACACTTTGGCAAAATTTTGTTTGTATTTGTTGGTCATGTATAAATTTTTTTCACAGGAACCATTCTTCTGTTTGAAGAATGTCATGAAATAAAATCTTCATTTTACCATTATTGTAACATTACTTCATTTCATCAACCAATAGGAACAGAAACTGAATTTGAATTAATGGAAGTTTATGATAAGAGCGAAAACGTCATTACGTTTACTGAGACGGAATCTAAAACGGTAAACCCCATTTTTCTTTTAAGGAATCGATAGCGATTGAAATATCGTACGCAAGGTCAACTTTGTTTATACACAAGCAGCCGTTTTAAGTTTGGGGCGAAATTCGACGTCCGTTTTACGTGTTTTGCGTTCATAAATTCTTTGCCTCCTATGTGACGTCGAAATAAACTCGACAAATTATATATAACTGAAGCGGTAATTTTAATACAAAATTTTTGCCACATTTTTTTATTGTATTATATTAAAACACTACTTAAAAACCTACCATGGACTTCATTTTGCGTTCTGTTGAAAAATGACGTCAGTGGTCATATTTGAATATTTACAGCAGCAAAATTGAGAATAAGAGAGACCTGAAAAATGTCAGTCTGTCGGAAATATCGTCAACTTTAATTGGTTGAAAATCGGTAGGTGGCAAATATTACCTTGATACATAATATATAATAAACACAAAAATAAAATCATTATTTGGAGTTTACGTGCGAAGGAATTATATTACGAATACCGAGCTCAAGGGATATCATAATACGCATCCGAACGAAAAACAATGACTTTATTCAAAAGAAAATTACTGTTTGTGATATATCATTTCAATTTCAAAATGATATCTTTAAGGAATTATTATGACGACATTCATCAACTATTTGATTCTTTTGTACGATTTCACTTCCATTGCGCGACGTTTAGACGTAGTTTATTCGACGTACAGACAGAGATTTGTTGCTTCGACTGCCTTTGTTTATAGAAAAACAAAACGGGGTTGAACTACAAGTAAAACAATGTTTCTACACTGTTGAATAAGAAGATACTGTACACGTGGACTGGAGTCTTTAACCCTTATCCTGCTTTGCACGATTGATTCTGCCATTGCGACCAGTGTAGATCGTGATCAGCCTTCACATCCGTGCAGCCTAATCATGATCTGCACTGTTCGCCATTCAGTCGGCATCTTTTTGTGTAATTACCCCTTTTAACAATTAATGGTACTGTCCAAATTGAAAGATGGACAAGTTCATTACAGAAATTTAGCAGGGTAATGGTTAAACAAATTCTTCGAAAGCGTAGAACGCAGCCATTGTATGCAAACTTTATGGCGGCGGTGGCTTTATGGTTGAAATTATTGGTGTTTTAGTTAAAAACTCATTTACGTTTTAAGAACTTTACCAGCTGAACAATAATGTACCTATTGTGATTAAACATAACATAACTATGATAAGATTATAATTTTACAATGTTTCAATTAGTGTTTCGGCAAAACAGTAAAAGTCCCACGATTTATTTAACGGGCAATTACTTTAATAGCGAAAACATTTATCAATCTATCCCTTCTTGATGGTACGATATTAATTTCTACCCCCAAGTCCAGCGTATGCTTCCATGCCTCGTCATACAGAAGACATGAACTATGGTAAATGTTATTACTCAATACTCAAAGAATAAAACAAATTTAAGTCGGTATCTTGGTATTTGTTATTATTATTATTATTATTATTATTATACCAGATTTATATTATTTATATATGTTATTGATCAGACAACAGCTTTTTTTTTTTTTTTTTTTGTTTACTTTTTTTTCCATTTTAATGGTTTAACGTCTCACCGATGTAATTACAGGTCAGATGTGACTTTCCATAAAGGTAATGGAAGACCGTATGTTCCCCTCTAGGCATTATTGCAGTCCGGCACTGGCTGGTACCTGCGTGGAACTATCGATATTCCGTTAGCCAGCTAGTTGACTTTCCTTACATTTAAGAATTATCCAAGCGAGGTTTCGAACCCACAGTGGTGAGCGAGAAGAAATTTGAAGCAAGAAAACTTATCTACCCTGTCACGTACGTCCACAAGAGCTTTATAGCTATTGCTGGTCCGTCATCATTTAAAGGTTATCTTAACTATTCCATTCATTAACCTTTACCCTGCCAACGTTATAAAATGGTCTGGTCTATCATTCTTTTTGAGCAGCACCATTTTATTATTCGAAGGAATGTTCACTGAAAATTTACAGACTGAATAGCGAACAGTGCAGACAAAGATCAAAGGCAAAATTACTTGCAGAAAGCAGGCTAAATGTTAAAATAGTTTACATCCAAAGTCAAATGATAGTTGGACAAACATGATGTGATCATATTTTAGTATAACATGTAAGAGGTATCGTATCAAATAAATGCAGAAAGTGTCGAAATAATATAAACATTTTTGAATACCGGCATATAACAAAAAAAAAAGAAAAAAAAAGAAACGAGGGCGGTTTTACATTGGGCTTAATTATTTCGCGAGGGTGCAACAGGACTGAAATTATTTGGTAACGAGTAAAATCGCCAGAATTTATAAAGTGTTTACACACGGTTTTGCTATAAATTAGAACTGTTTCTTCTTGTGCATGTATAAAAATCAAATAGTAGGGCGCCCTGCTCCTTTTTTATACATTCCAGTACCAGAAATTGTAATAATGTTTATAAACAGTTGTTATTCTACCTCTTTTTTATACATATTCAGTAAATTATCGTCGGAGTGTTTAGTTTTATTCCTTTGTCTGTACTTACAATAGACTTCGTAAAAAGATGTAACTTGGAAAACATAGTTCAAACCTGACCTTTTATCCTTCAAACGAATGGATTTAAAAGCTTGTGATATTGCTCTTTTCATTCATGCATATGTTAGAATCGGAAGTTCTGTCTAGGTCCTGTAGGTCAATAAAATACCCATTTTTTATAATATCTTTCACATATCTAATATCTTTATAATACCATAACTTGAAAAATATAGGTTTTCTATCAATGAGAATAAAGTGATTATAGAATAATGGCATTTCAAGAAAATTGTCGACCGTAGCTATCACAGATTTTTCTCAGATTTTTCAATCAGTTCTGAATATGCACGCAATACATCTTTCCTACAGCAATTTTTAACATTGTTTACCATTATGTCTATGTATCCCTTTCCACAGTTTTATAAAATAAATTTAATACATTACCGGTAAGACTGTAACATTTGTTATTTTTACCCCCTTAACATCCTTTTAAGCCGGGTAAGTTTTTAACTTATTGATCGCGGCATCGGCCGCGATCATATTGAATAGGTAAAGTATATGCACGCTGGGGAAAATATTTCATGATGGACCTGTGAATTCTTTACTTATGGGTGAAACAGGTTTCATAAGCGTAAATACGACTAGCTTCTACTGATTATAAAACAGACCGTACGATTTTGTTGTGAATTAACTGTTGTTGTACTTTTAGTACTTCAACCGCCACACTTGTTTAAGAGCAACATTTAAAAAACACGTTTTTTTTTCATCCTCAAGTAATAAGTAAGTAGACTCGCCCAGTTTAATCAATCTAGACGCATAATCTAACTCTACATAGAGCGCCTACTTCACCCGATTTACATTCGGAACATTTTCACGCGTTTCGGGCTTTATCGTATGTTTAACATGGGATTTTTGAACCGTCCAAAGATGTTGGAAATGTTTGTCTCATTGTTTATTTTTTTTAATAAAAATGTTACTGCTTTCATTGTCTACCACTTTTTTCCACCCTTGCCTGAAAAACAGTAATGAATTTGTACACTGTTCAGACAATTGTGCTCTGTTGAAATTTAACCAAACACAAGTTTACCTGCATAAACAGAAAGCATGATATGTCACCATGCGCGGATCCAGAGGTGGGGGGGGGGGGGGGGGGGGACCGGGGGTCCGGACCCCCTCTGGAAAATCTTTAAAAAAAGAAAGAAGACAAGAAGGAAAGAAAATGTTTTTCGAAAAAGGCAACTTTAGGACTGCATGTAAAGTATATGCGGCTGCTGCTACATAAGACCCCGACATAATTCATATTATTTATCTAAAAGAAACTAAGAATTTTACCTTCAAGAAAGCTTGATTTTATCATTTTCCCAAATTTAACAGGTTAGTCCATAAAACTGTCCCAGAATGCAAAAAATGAAGTGCTAAATTTCAAAATTTCCAGGGGGTGGGGGGGGGGGCAGGGGATCGGACCCCCTCTGAGAAAATTGGCTGTGTCCGTGCATGGTCACTATACCTGTCCAGTACTGGACACTATGGTAAACGCTTCTTTCCTGCACAAATGACAATTTCGCAACTTCTGGCCGGTTTGTACAAATTTCTGGCCGCGATAAACCATTTGACTTGTAATGTATTCGTACACGTCAACCATTTTAATCCGCCTTCTGTATATTCCTTTACTGCTACTGATTTTTTAATCTTTTCCGGCCCTTGCCAAACGAAGTCCAAACAGTTTATTTCCGCTAAGGTCTGTGTTCGGGATTTGGTAAAGACATGAAAAGATGTGTCAGCAATGGTAAAAGAAGAAATTTTATCCGGCCAAGCGGTAAAGGCCGTTTTTTGTTCCAGTATGAAATTACGTTTCTTATTTCATCAACTTTGTCTTTGTAATTTATATCGCACATGGTTTTATATTTATTTATTATGGTCAATATGAAATTTCTACGGGGCCCCTAAAGTGTCATGTTACACACTTTTTTTCCACTTAGGTAATGTGAGACTTTTCTTATTTCGTTTAAAGAGAATTCCTATAGTTTTTTTTCTTTCATAGAATTTTTTTGAATTCACATATATGATAGGAAAATTTGTGCTGAAAACAATGAACAAATAAAAACAATAGGTCACCAGGTTTGTTTTTGTGAAAAATTGTTTTGAACACACCCACTGTTGCTGAAACTGCTAGCGATTTTTCAACATTTTCATAATTTTCTGCTTTTTTATAAATACCAACCAAAATATACATCAACACAGCACAATAAAGTTCTTTCTTTTTACAGATTTTATCATATACTTATTTGATATCATAGTCATATTTGTAATACTCTATCCTTACAATAATGGGTACAAATGAAAAAAAAAATACTGTTTCATATTTACTTTGTGAACTTTTTTCAGTGAAAAATACCCATAGTGAAGAATATTTTTTAAATTTTGAAAAAAAAAATTTTCATAAAATTTTTTCCTATTTTTCTTGTATATAGATAATTGTATTGTGAGCATAAAAATGGCTAAAAATGTATGGGTCACCAGGCTAAATTTTATGTTAAGACCGCTAGAATACAACAC
The DNA here is from genome assembly GCF_021730395.1 of Mercenaria mercenaria. NCBI lineage: Eukaryota > Metazoa > Mollusca > Bivalvia > Venerida > Veneridae > Mercenaria > Mercenaria mercenaria. Next base: position 22,221,525 of record NC_069364.1, on the reverse strand, counting down.
CTGTTCGGACGGAAAATGGCGCGAACCTGGCCAAATTGATTACATGTATGTCTGCTAGAAGTTAAAAAAAGTTTTAAAATTCTTAATTCTTTCTATAATTGAATACTAAATAATCTGAAAGGTGATATTGTCTTATCAGTACTAAGTCAATTATCTTACATTATATGAACAACACTGTCTTTGTACCAAAATGCGATTTGAAAACACAACCACAAAAATTGCAAGATACCTGTCAGGCATGATACTTGTCAATACAACATAAACCAGTATCAACATTTGATTACTGATAAAACTTATCAGAACTGTTATTTCATTCAAGATTCCTCATATTTAAGACTGTCTGTAACATGTTTCAACAAATGTTGACTTCAGTTCAGTTTTCCATAGAAAGTGTCGGCTGCGCAGAAAGATGCGCATAAAAAACTATCGGAATTCCCTTTAAATGAATTTAAACAAAATAACTATTTCGTTTAAACGAAATCATTTCGTTTTAACGAAATAAGTTTAAACGAAATCATTTCGTTTGAACGAAATAACTATTTCGTTTAAACGAAACCATTTCATTTTAACGAAATAACTAATTCGTTTAAACGAAATCATAAACGAAATAAAAAAAACGTCTCACATTACCTAAGTGGAAAAAAAGTGTGTAACATGTCACTTTAGGGGCACCGTTAATTTCAAACCCAGCAGTTTATTTTTTTTTGTACCCCAGTTCAATTTCCATCTTTTTCATTGACCTTGTACTGTATTTCAAAGCACCGATCCATACAACATGTGTTTCATCAAAATTCACCTTTAGAGCGGAACACCTTGCACTCATTTAAAACATTTAAAGTAGAGTGCAAAGAGCTTTCAGACCCTAGCTATCTAGCAATAACGAAGTATCGTCAACATTTATACTTTGTTTAGCGTTTATTTTTATTTAAACTGTCGACTGTTTCTGCATGACATTTAATCATTATGAAAGTAGCTCTATATGCAAATTTATATACATATATTCATTTATGTTTAACGTAGATTTTGTCAGCATTTGACCGTATCCATATTTAACACTTTCACTGTTTTCATCAGTATGTGTACAAAAAATCGAATTTGAATAACGTGAATAATATAGCTGGATATTTTCAACTTGTTTAGCTTGAAACAAAACCGGGTGATATGTATGGAGAGGAGCCCCGGAGTTACAACAAGTTATAGATATGAACGAACTGAAGTATAAAATATGAAAGATCAGTGCCACTTTTTCGCAAAATTTAGAACACGGGTCCCCCGAAACATGACCACTCAGTGTGTTTTAAAACAGCACTATAAAAACAGTAAATAGTTTATATGAATAAACGGGAGGATAGTGATAGCAATGAAGTCTCGTGTTTTCACAATTAACTGATAACTTCATTTGTTTAAATTCTAATCATATTTGATTGTTCTTTCCTTCGTGTATGAAATAATGCAAGCGTATCTTTTAACACAGAATAAAAAAGAACGATCAGGTCGGGCTACACGCTATTTCAGCATCGGTATATACAACCATTCAAACAATGTTAACACTCATCTTTTTAAAACGAACATTCTAAACCATGGTTAACAAATGTGTGCAATTCAGATTTTAAAATAATTCCAGTTTTGAAACTTGAAATACATATAAACCTTTAAAAATAGTCTCTTGTCTAATTCACCCATTCAAAAATTACCCCACCCCTCATGTCATGTCGGACCGAATGAAACAAGGGGTGGAGCGTTCGCCCGTCAATCGAGCGATCACAGGTTTGATGTCATTAAAATTTGAAAAAGGGAAGGCCTATTTGACAACTTTAGAAAATGACATGGTTAGCATTTCAGATAACATTTTACTAGAACTTTAAATCCCTTTACCAGTAAAATTTACAATAACAAAACACATTGTCACGTTTTGCTTGACATAAAGTAGAATAAGGGCATGTAGACAGACCTCCCTTACAGCACCTTTGTCAAGGATAACGGCAGGAGACGTTGAGATACTATGTATGACGGAATTATCTGAAGAGCACATACTGCTCCCCACTCCCCCAACACACACACAAATCAAGTAGGAAATGGATTCAAAAATGCACACTTGGAACGTAACTTTCGTGAATCAAAAACTGTGAACCAAAAATAAAAAACGTAAGTTGACGTAATAAAGCACCATCTTTTGATACAATTTTTAATAAACACAGATGGAAGGTATGCTCTTCTGAAAAATAAAATAAAACAAACAAAACTATTTGATCTTATCTTAGTTAAACAAAGGTAAAATACCCCTAAAATGTAAAGTGAGAGTGATGGTACAAGTGATGTTTCAATGGTAATAGAAAAGCAAGAACGTAATGATAGACACATAACTTTGTTTCCGTGTACTAAGTATAGTTAAGTACAAGTGAAGAATTTGAAACGTTAATAATGCAGAAGAATTGAAGTATGACAAACGGTTTGGATCAATTGTGTGTTTACAAATCATATTAAATAGAATAAACAGGAAACACTGGCATGTCGTACAGCGTTGTTGTCGATAGAATAAGATTCTTTTATTCAGGACATCAAGGAATCCTCAAGTTGGGATTGTCTCGACTTGGTTTACAAACTGTTGATAAATGCTTTAAATATTAAACGACACGTTACTATGGGATGCGCAAACTTATCCGACGGGTACTACAATATTAGAAGATGACATTGCTTTGTCAGGCGTTACAACAAATGTTATATAATACATACTCTTACAGACTTCATTTATCATATCGAAAGTATGGCTATTTTATTTGACAACCGTTCCGAACGTTAACGCATCTACCATTTAGTCTTAGCTCGGAACGCTTAACCCATGCTTGAATATAGAACATATCCGCGTTGTATAACTAGATGACCTTTTGTCTGTTTGGATAAAAGTTTAAAATGCCGCTATGGCGTGCTAAATATTCAATATTTGGTCAATCGCTAAAAATAGAAAAATGAACTTAAATCCTTTAGATCAAAGTTAATTGACAGCGTTCATGAATTTTAATTGTAGAAATTGGGACATCTTGTTATTGGCAGGAAAATTGCATATTGCCAGTATATCTTCAGGTAAGTAATGAGGAGGAACCTGGTGCTGGTGATTTGAACACAGTCATGGCCGAAATTCACCTTTTGTTCAAAACGCCATGTAATATTTTAGGGTTATATAACCTCAAATATGAAACACATTAATAACCTAATGATTTACTATTGCTAAATTTTAGTTATCTGTATCACAGTATGTTTGTCATACTACATGTATAATTATAAATATGTCAGTTAACAATGGTAAAAAGTGCTCAATGTTACCTATTGTGATCACTCATTCTGCGTATGCAACCTGTATATCCATTTCCAAGACCTTGAGCGTAATATGGATTTTCGATTCCTTGGCACGGCTGGTTGGGGTTATAGGAATGGTCTCTGCTCGTCCTTCTTTCTGTTCGTCAGCAATTGTCTCAGCTCCATACAATTTAAACTCCTTAAACTTGGTTCAAAGGATTACCTCATCAAGACAATGTGCAGAACTCATGAGTCAGCAATGTCCGTTTAAGGTCAAAGGTTTGTGCCTTTCATTTTGTGTTCGCTCTATATTTGCTAAACCCCTTGAAGGATTTTCATGAAACTTTGGTTAATGTATTATTTTGATTTTTAGCTCAACTATTTGAAGAATAAGTAGATCTATCCTACTCGCCACGGCGTCAAAGTAGCATTTTGTTTAAAATTTTTGTACCAGTTTACATTTTGAGATAAAACTTTGAAAGTTTTAACACTTGTGTACCGCCATCATGTTCATTTTTAAGCAAGAGTAAATAACTCTATTAAGGATTTTGTCTAAATTATGGACCCTTAACGCCTAAAACTTTTGGTCAAGTCTTTTGTACCAGTTCATACTTTGTGCAAACTGTTTGACATATGCCTTTGTATCCTTTATCACTTGTTCATTTAACAATCTCTATATGTAGGCTATCTGAGTATATCTGTAGGCTATCTAAGTATTCCCAGTACTTTTGCTGAATTGAGCCGCACCATGAGAAAACCATCATAGTGCATTTGTGACCAGCATGAATCCAGACCAGCCTGCGCATGTGCGCAGTCTAGTCAGGATCCATGCTGTTCGCTTACAGTTTCTCTAATTGCAATAGGGTTTGAAAGCAAACAGCATGGATCCTGACCAGACTGCGCAGATGCGCAGGCTGGTCTGGATCAATGCTGGTCGCAAATGCACTATGTTGGTGTCCTCATGGTGCGGCTCAATTAAATTATGGCCCTTTTTGAACTGAAAAGTAAGTTTAAGTTTTCATACCAATATTTCCCACTATTACGACCCGCAACACACACCCGAACACATTACTGAACCTTACATATCTAGTAGCTCTAAACTTTTCAAAAAATCTTGTTTCAATAAACAGAACTGAAACAATTTCAGAATAAGTTCACCTACATTTTCTATGTTTAACCATCTTAGCTCACCTGAAATTTGTTATAGTCTAGTCCAGATTTCAATAAATGTGAGAGGTACAGGTATTCTGTTAGTATTTGGTCTCATATACTTTTTTAGTATAATTTGGGTATGCTGAATTCAAAACTATATGTTGGCCATCTGACAAATAATTTTTTGTAGGTCAAAATGGCGGAAAACAAAATGGCCGCCAAATTAAGATATTTCTAATATAAATATGTAATAGTATTTCAAGTATCCAAAAATATGTGGGGTTCTTTATCAAAGTTATGTTTAACATAGTAACAGATTAAATTAACAACACTTTTTCAAAGAAAAATTAATTTTTAATCCAAATGTGTGTTCCGTTAGGAGAAAAAAAGCTAGCATTTAAAAACCCACTATAACTTGACGATTTTGCCAAAAAGATGATTATCAAATTATTCACCTTGGTTATAATTGCAAAGCTATTGCTAAATACAGTACACTAATTTAATATTTGGAATCAATTTACAGGACAGAAGATAAATCCATAAACTGTTTATTATATAATTGTTTCAAAATAATATAGATTGAAATATTTGCTTTCACAGTCCCATTTCATGTTAATTTACTGCCTCGAGTTCATACAGCTGGTAATGCTTTATCGCATATACATAATTTATATCTGTGCATAAAAGCCTAGTCTTTTTACATTAATACATCTGAGGGTCCTACATCTAGGTGTACACTTGCAAGCAGTGAACTCAATACAAGCTTGGAGAATTGGATCACGTGTAAGAAGAACTGGCTTAAGTGTGTCATCTGCCACCTTCCATCCCATGTCGGACGGTGCAGGCAGTCTGCATTGAGAACAATTGATTGGTTCTATACCAGGGCTTGATAAGCAAGCAATCACTGGTTGGGGGTATGTGTTCAGGACTTGTAGACCTGCCAAACATAACATTTTGAACACTGTCAGTACTTATAGCATCTTGGCCATACATTTTGCAAATAAAATATTCACAGTTTTTCATTACTTCATCAGGCAGTTGTCCATATCTAAGACCTTCTATCAGTTTTGCACTGACTGTAAGCACTTTAAATACAGATCTTTAGCGATTCCACAGAATTTGATGTTGTGTCTCAGCCAGTGTGTGCATGAAAAGATAGGAAATTTCTACGCAACTCTTCAGTTATTGAGGATTTCTTTAATACTTAGTTGACTTGAATGTATTTTCGTTTTTTCACTGTTCCAATTATCATCAATACTGTTGCATTTGTTTCCTGCAAGTGGCATAGTAAGACCAAATACTTCAGTATCTCTGGCAGAAACAACAACAGTGTTACAATTTGATAGTTTACTGCAGTGAACAACATGAAGAATGATTCTTGTGTCAGCTTCCTCAAGTTTAGCCTTTAATTCATCCAAATGAAGTTCAATGACAGTGTTTTCAACAGTTTCTTCTTCCTAAAAGCCGACGCAAACAACCAACGTCTTATCTGAAGGCTATTACATGATCAGCTTCTGATAAAAATCTACTATGTCAATTTTATTTGTAGGAAGTGCTAAAAAGTTACACTAGATTTCAAATAATTCATTGATATTTGCAAATCACCCATTCTATGTCACTGCCCATTTCAAATCCACAAGCTTTAAGTAAAGAGCCTGGTCAACAGTTATAACTGAATGTGACTGTCCCAGCCTTTCTGATATATGCATACAATTTTGAACAACAGTGTTTAATGTGTCGATATCTCATTCTCAGTAAGTGTCAGCGGAATAGCATGACCAGTTTCAGGATCCATTGATTCCAGGGTTTTTTTTTCAGTTAAAGATGTGTCTACTATTAGTATGTCTCTGCAGCTCAATATGTGTCCTGCAGTATGAAATAGGTTTACTAAATGTTTTAACCTAGTCATCTAGTGCAATGTACTTGCAACACCTATGTGTTTAGGAGTCCATTTTTTACCATCACTCACTCCATAAACAATATCTTGTGCTACACTTAAAATTTTTGTTTACATATCAGGTTCAGAATCTTTATGGTCAAATTCTTCATCTAGAAGCTCTTGTCCACCATACGTTAAATTCAGAAACATGAACAGACACTCCGGAACACAGTTTACTGAAACATTTTCAATCACACTCAGTCCAGGATGTCCTTCCAGAGAAAACTAATCAACCCTTAATTTAAGTGCTAATGTCGAAGAAGTCGTCACTGGACTTATATTTCTGTTTTGTCAGCCGTTCATCACTATTACCAGTAGTATTATAATGGGCATCTCTTAGCATTGACGCAGCACATTCATATGGAACAAGAAGTGTATTCCTTTCATCAAAAGATATATGTAGTGGAGTTACAAATTAAAACCGGTTTCTCAGTTTACGTTGTAGGGCTTTTTTGAAAGATGATATTCTAGAATTAAATGACAAAGAAATGTTGAAGAAGTCTCTACAGTACGTATGCTGAGTATCTGTTCCAACTGTCTGAAAGCTGATTTATTTGCGATTTCATTTCAGCATACTCACGTTCATGTATAAGGAAGATCATGGCAATATCTGTATTTGAGATGTCCGACTTGGCTTTGCGAACTCCGTATCGAAAAGAATTTAAACTTTTTCATGATATTTGCCCTCCGTTGACATCAGAGAGTAATAATCGCATTGTGTAGTCATGTTTAGAATCCTTCAAAATACTATCACTGACTAGTTATGTTAAGGAGTTTTTCATGTTGTTGTATTCTTCTTCTTTTGTTTGTCTTGACAGAACATACACATTTCCCAATTTAGTAGAAGTATATGATAAGTTTGATGAGGATGTAGCTTTATCTGATGTTTGTTTTATATTAAACTTAGCTTTGACTGAATAGTATGTATTAGTTCTTCGTGGACAAAATTAGAATAACACTTTCTATGGCAACGTATTTCGTCATTTTCATCTATTTTTTTCAATTCTACTAATGGCTTCATATTTAGAAAAAATCTCTAAAAAAAATCTTGATTCAGCACGCTCTTTTAGAGATGTTATGCCTTGAAGCTGTTTAGTTTCAAGTTTTGACAGATTTTGCCTCCTGACAAATGATGCACTATTATGTGCTATCTTGAAATGGTCTCTTGAGATGCAAATTCTTGTCCATTGTTACTTCGGAATATTTTAACACATATGAAAACAAAATAATATTATATATCATTCACAAGCAATTATACCATATAAAAAGCTATCTTTAAATAACTTGACTTGACTATAAATAAACTTATCACAGATACTGAAAGTTAAAATGAATACAATTTCACAAAATCTTAAAATATAACGAAGTATATTAAGCAAAGCATCTCTAAAAACTTTTAGAAATAAAATATATAAATTTGTCCTACCTATAAAAAATTCTTAGAAAACCTGATTCCATGAAGTATTCTTGACACCTCTAAAACCTTAATGATCATGAAAGAGTGTGTTCTTGTCAGGATTAATGTACATTGAATAACAGGTAAAACACCCCAAATAGTTTATATGAGGACTTAAACAAAAACGTGATTTGACTCACTATTGTGATAGAGACCTGTATCGTTTATACTAATTATGTTAACATGAATTAGCCTTAATCTTAATCCATGTCACACTTATTTTTCACCAATTATTATGATGCTAAGGTATTAAAATGTTGATTATTAAATAAAATGATCTTACCAGGATAAAATAAGTTCTACATTATATTCTGTTCATTACAGACAAATTGTCATGTTGTTAATTAAGTTTTAGCTTCCCCGTTGTTGTTTTTCTTAAATGACTATTTTAAAACTGCAAAATGATTTCATCAAAAAACAGTTCTTTTTGACATTAAAATTCCAGCGGAAGTTTACAATCTAATACTTAGTCTCATTTCTCTGTTCCATAAATGATGTTCGATATTTATTTTTTTTTTTAATTGTCTTCAAATTCCCCTTCTGGAACCCCGTAAAATTCACATTTTTAATTTTTGACATATCTTATTGATAAATATTTATTCAATTATACTATTTACATGAAATAATTTGTTGAAACATATCTACAGATAAAGATTTGTATTATAAAGTAATATCAAAGGAAAAGTTTTTGTTAAAAATAGTGGTCATTTTTGCTCCCATTTTTTACCCTTTCAGAGGCATTTGCCAGATGGCCAACATATATTTTTGGATCCAGCATACCCAAAATATGTTGGACCAAATACTAACAAAATGCTTGTAACTTCTTAAATAAGCTTATATCTGCAAAATCGGACTAGACTATTAAGGGTGACATATTCGTTTAGATGAATGGTCAGGCATCCTGGTTCAATATGTTAACTTAAACATTTTCTCGTCTGAATCTACTGGTCAGATTATCCCCAAACATAGTCACTAGCATCCTTGCATGGACCCTTATCAAAAGATAATAGGTAAGGGTAAATTTCTCGGCAGCACAGAGCACCAGGAACCCGAAGGGGAAAGTTGAACAAGGAAGAATATACAAAGGGAATGCCACGATCCTTAATAACCGTCATAAGTTCATTATTTAAAGTGGTCACATTTGCTCCTTCTATGGGCTGACATAACTGAAAACAGAAAAAAAAACAGGCAAATGAGTTCTTTTCATAAACTGCGATAAGGATCTTAAACTAACTTTGTCTGTAGCATTATCATAACATGTTTTATAATATTTTTGAAGTGGGAGCACTTGGTCAGATTATAATGCCATCTCCAACTTTGTTGAAATGGGGACAGGCAGTCCTTATTGGGACTTATGTCTTAAAATAAAAATACCTTGAATTGACTTAACACAATGGATCTTCATCAGACTTGTAGCATGTAGCACCACTATTATGTCCCATCCCAGTTTTGATAAAATGATACAGTCTGGGTGGCTCCGGAGATAAATATAAATACAATCATGTACCTTTGATTGACTTATTGAATAAGTTGTTCTCATGAACCCTTTGATGGAACTTCATCAAACTTGGTGTGGAGTGGCTTGGTCACTTTAAGAGTATACCAGAAATAAAAATAGAAGAAATATATAATTAACTTCTTATCTTGAAGTTGTTCTATTGGGCTGTCACAGCATAATATATATATAAACATCTAACTGATTATCTTCATGATTATCAGCAGACTTGGTCAGAAGCGATGTTAAGTAGTCAATATTAATTTCAGCTTAGCTACTTGGACGCATTTCTGCCTTTTGTCTTAAATTGAACTGTTGGCTCCTAAGATGATTGGTAAGTGCACTAACTATGCATATTGTTGCCGTTGAAGGTATAATCGGTGGTTTATTTGTGTACCCTGACCACTTCATTGCTCCTGTACGGCGTTTGCAATTAAAACATATATCCATTCAAAGATTCCTTTCTTGTACATATTCCTGTTAATTAATTTTAGTTCGACTATTCAGATAACAGGTATCTGCGTCGCCGTCCCAATTTTGGTTAAGTTTTTAGCTCGACTATACGAAGTATGGAGAGCTATTCTAGTCGACCCGGTGTCTGCGTCCTTCCGCGTCCGCACCTTGGTCGTCAGAACGACGCTATCAATAGCCAGGCTAGAAACAATAATGATATCACTGGAGTTGAGCGCATGACCTTTTGTTTCCGTTAAATATAACCTGCACAACCAATGCGACTAATTAATATACAGTGTGATGGTAGAAAAATGATGTTACTTGTCTGTATGCGAACAGATCTTTACACAACCTTCAGGAAATTATTCAATTAATATATCTCATTTTGTGATGTGTCGTCGAATAAATTCATTACTCGGAATTGATTGATATAGTAATGCGCATCTGAATGCCAAACAATGGACTACTTCAAGAGCAATCCTCTAAATGAGATATTTTTTTTTTTTATTCTAACACAGTACCAATTATTCTTACGTACAATATTGGCGACATTCGGCAAATATGAGCTTGTTATCTGTTGGCTTCTTTTCCAGCGTGCCACCTAACGTTATGACGTAAAAATTCTGATGTCAGAAAACATTGTTAAACAGAAAATCTGGGTAATTTATCGAAATGATGACACGTAGACACTTTGATGCTGTTTAACGGCCGCATTAACGTTGACAGGTGCCGTTTGGTCTATCATCAGAGACATTTTTTTAGGTCTAAATAAAGAGTGCCAGGTGCGAAAGCATGCGCAGAGGATCGCCGATTATAGTATCCGTTACGCATGCGCCTGATATCTGCGCCGACTTCAGTGCGCACAGTTGCTTTGCACGTTGTTCAAATTTTGAAATTTGAGCTCTTGCGACATTGTGACCTTGCTTTGGCAAATTTGCAAATACAGCACAGATTACAAGAATTTTGAGTACTAAGACAAGCAGTTGGTTAAGAATACCCAATTTTGTCTTTCTGGATATTTTTTGTATCAAATCTGCACCGTTTATACCAACTAGGGGCGGCGTTGACTGTTGGTAAACACATATCCGGATTTAGTAATTCGGATATAACATTTTGTCTTTGACAAATAAACTTCGGAGCTTTCGTCTGATTATTTAAGATAAGACACTGTATAGTAATTGTTGTTCCAGTCATCCAGTGTTATCTTAAATAAGCTCGAAGGTTTTCTGCCCTTGTCATGGCCTTCCAAGCCAAGGAGCGTTTTAGATTTGTATTTTCAGGTTTGACGCACGGCAGTGACGGCACCGGTGTTCTTGTTGCAGGCGATTCCAACGTGAGACACATTTGTAACTCCATTGACGCTGATAGCAAAAATGTGGATCCTCTGACTATACCAGGTAAGTGGTCTCCAAATAGTATTTTGCTGACATGTATAGGAAAATTTTCATAATGTTTGATTATTTGACATTTTGTGTCAGGGACGGCGAAATCTGATTTTGACTTGCTTGTCCGTTATTGTCATTTGATATATTTCACTTGTCCGTATAATAGTTATATAGTAAATTCTGGTCAAATTTCACTTGTCCGTACCACCGCCTCGGTAGACTAGTGGTAGACCATCCGCTTCGAGTGCAGGTCGTGGGTTCGATCCCCGGCCGCGTCATACCAAAGACGTAAAAAATGGTACTAGTAGCTTCCTCGCTTGGCGCTCGGCATTAAGAGGGTAGTGCTAGGACTGGTCAGCCCAGTGTCAGTATAATGTGACTGGGTGGGTATCATGTCACGTGTCTACGGCGTGATATTCCATTGAGGCAGCACTATAAAGTTGGGTATTGTGCTCTCTGCTACAGGTAGACACCGTCATTTATATGACTGAAAAATTGTTGAAAAAGACGTTAAACCCGAACACACACACTCACTTGTCCGTACAAGCTTTGGGACAACCTGGGCAATACGGACAATTGAATATGCCACCCCTGTGTGTATGATCAGTTTGACTGTGCCAAAACAGGAATTAATGTAAATATGGCAAGAGCGCATATTTGATTCAGAAATTGCCAGTGAGAAAATGTGCAGCCTCGGACCTTCAGCTTATTGTGCCACTGAGCACTGAAAAAAGTCGAGCGCGCTGTCTTGCGTACAGCTCAATATTTTTAATGTAAACTAAGCTGCTAGGTTCTTGTCCAAATATATCTCCTTACTGTACAGAAGAATAACCCTATAATATACCACCACACATAATAATATGCATGTGGATAAAACAAGTGAAATAATGAAATAGTCACAAATCAATTTTGTACAAAATGCGGTACAAACTTAACATATCAGAATACAATAAACATGTCTAAGAAAAATAAATTGTAATGGTTGGTATTGAAAATTATGCGCTGGAGTGCAGAGTTATTCTATGAATTTGCATTTACAACCATCATTAAACAAAATGTATAATTAAAGAAAATGGCTATGATGCATGGTTTTATATTATAGTGGTTTCCTTTGTGCCCACTGATGGTTTCCTTCACAGATTTTAAACCTGCTATAGTATTTCTTTTCCAACATGAAATTGAAACTAAATTTGTATTAATCTGCATTTTTATTATAAAACAAACAAGTTTCATGTTTGAATTTTTTTTTGTATTTAGGGGCCCGGATTCTACGTGACGGAAAAGGATTTCTCAATGCACTAACTGCCAAGCTGAGTCGTAATACCTTTGAACGGCTATATCTTCATCTAGGTTCTAATGATGTGCTTTCGTCTCAAGAGAAATATATGAGGTAAATGCTGTGTGCTTTTAATTTCTTCAATGTTACTATATAATGATCAGGGGTGTAAAAAGTTTTCGAACCACTCACCCTGCATGACGACAGGACAGCTGTTCTTTTGGTGACCCTCTACCGAGAAAGTTAAAATTTAAATGATGTTTTTAAATGAAACATGTTTAAAACTTTGAGGTGGGGGCAATCTTGATTCTTGAGTAAATGCTGTGTTTGGTAGGACTGGGACGATTACTCGGTTAATCTGATTCGATTCGATTACTAGGTGAAACCGGTTTCAATTTTGACAAACTGCTACTCGCTCTCAAACAATAAATCTCACAAATCGTTTTTTTGATGTTTATACATTTCTTTGACCAGCTCATACTCATAGACCTGCAGTATATTTTTGCTAAAACACATCAACTTGAACATAATAGTCTCAGATTTGCCTGTTGTGATATATCTAAAATAAAATACATCAAAATATGACTTATTAATTAATACACTGCTTCTAAACGGTAAAGTCCGTAAGTTCCCAATGAAGTCAGCTGCTGGAAGTACCTTTATATGGTCGTCGGAAAGAAAACAACATTTTAAATATGGCGACCAATTAACCGGTTAGATTTAATTTCATACAAATGATTAACAGGTTTCAAAATTTTAAAATCATCCCAACCCTAGTTTTTGGACTTGACAATATTGCATCTACATCTTTTTGTTACATTTCAGCTCTCTGATGTCCTTGTGTGACCACATACATGAGATGTCACTGTCACAAATTGACATACGGGCCTTATTTTATCTGTAGTGTAAATGCAGGTATTGCATCATCTTTTTGTAAATTTTTGAGTTATTGAGGTAAATGTCAGATTTTACGTATAAAATACCTCTCATGTTTTTCTGTATTTCATAACTTAAATTTCCATGTAAATTTCATTAAATTCGGTTCAGTAATAAGAAAGTTGATATTTTATAAACTTCAGTAATTTATGTTTTTATCCCCAAAACCACTATAATGGGCCTCAAATTGTCAATTTCAATCCGCGCCAAAGTAGTCAGATTTCCCGGCTATATCGTGAAGCCCGTGGAAATACAAATAGGCAAGAGTCCACGGCTTAGCCGTGAATCCCATGAAATTTAGTATTTGGCGGGACATTACCCTTTAGATAGACTGGACTAGATATGCCTTGCGCACACCACCTTCCGACATTATAGACGAATCTATGTCTGAATTATTTTCTTGCTAGAAATTTATGCTCGATCGAGGTAAGAAATTTATTTGTTAGATTTTTGTATGATTTTTGCATTACGATTTTTATTTGGTAAATTTTTGTGCATTCTACAGAATTCTGTAACATTTACTTTTCGGCATATGATTTTAGCTAGTTTCGGTATGTTAGGATAATTTATTAAATTTTTCAGACTTTTGTAAATTATTTCGAAAGAGGACTCTAAATGTTTCGTTTATATAAGATATTAGATTTATACTGAAATTTGTATCGTGATAATTGTAAAGCACTGTTTCAAAAACTTATGTCAAACATTTTGTTAATTATGGAACGCCATTACTGCATTGTATTGTTATGTATAAATCTATATGGCAAGTCTAGTACCATGTATGTAATATATCATTGTAATTTGTAATTGTGTGCCAGTCTATATCACATCTAATTAATGTCCGTTGTAGTGTATGGCATTAGATATTATATCGATACCACCTATGATATAACGTTTGATTTATATTGAATTTTGTTAATTTGTAGTTGTAAATAATGGCTGCAGTTTATCATTTCCATTACTATATTTTTCATCATATACTTTTCATATCATTTCATACTTTAACTTTAGTCTTTTAAGTAAGTAATTTTTGTAATAATGGAAGTAATTAGTGACGTATTTTAATAACGTGACGTATGAACTTAGTAGCACATACTTTTTGTAAAAGTAGCACGTTTTTTTTAGGGGACCCTTTCGGAGGAGGTGTCCCCAAAAGGTGCATTTTTATCCCCCTGATTTATTTGTTTTGTTGGGGCTTTCCAATTTTATAATTTTAGCTTCTCCCCGACTTTTTCCTGGGAGCATAACCGGAAGTACAATGCCCGGGCCCCATTGTTTTCATCGCCTGGATGTGATACCCGCGCAAGCTTACGTCCCATGGTTTCCCGAAACCCGCAAAGACGTGATTTTTGTTTTCCTCTGAATTGGGGTCAAAATACACCTAGGGAGCCAATCGAATAAACGTATTCAGGGTTTAAAGGGACTTTTTTTCAAGAAACTTTTGATTTTTTTGTGCCAAAAGTTCCAATTTAAATAAAGAACTGTACCACGTAAAATTAAAAGGGAAACTACGAACTTTTATTGGTGTATGAATTTTTATTTTTTTTTTTAATCTTTTTTTTTTTCAATTCTGTTCTTTGAAAAAATCATTTTATGTAAATAAATTGTAAATATTGTAAGGTGTTGATTTTTTTTGAGGGTTTACTGTCCCCGGGTCGCCTTTCCTGTCCAGCCCCAATACAAACATTTATCTGTGTGAATACGTTAGGGAATTAGAGTCTTAAAACAAATATCGGGGCAAAAAAGGGAAAGGCCCTTACCCAAGTAAATCTTGGTTGAGTTATAAAAGAGGGGTTGGGGTTGTTTGCGTTTATCCCTTTTGCAGTTCATGTCACACCAAACATTTTCAGGTAAGGAAAACATTTAAGAAGGGTTGGCTACATTTGAATGTGGGGTGGTGAGATGTTTTGGGGCTTTAAGTTGACATTTTGAAGACAGGGGCACCCTCCCCAAAGGGCCCCACGGGTTTTCTTTGGTGTAAACAAGGGCCCCCCTTAAATAGCAGGAGAAGGAATTCAACTTTGAGGAGTATCGGAAGGTCTGCCGCATTATACAGTGATGTTGTACAGTCAGACAGAGGTGGGTTTTCTTGAAAATTGTTTAAAACCCTTTGGTTTAAATTTTTTTGATAAAGTCAAATATCTCTGTTACATCAAAGAAAATTACTTGAAATTTAAACAGTTTTTTACTTCAAAGTCTACACCGGGGAGAAAAAACCCCCAAAACCCTTGTTTTGAATTTCGTTACTATCAAAGTTTTGATTAAAAATTTAAAACAGTTTTTACTATCAAAGTCACACCAGGGAAAAATCCCCAAAAAACTCGATTTGAATTTTGTATTGTTCTTAAAATTTTTCGGGAAACACATCAGATTATTGAAACTAAATTACCCAGCACTTCGCAGCCGACACAGATTTAAAACAAAAAAGGTTTGTTTATTAATCTGAAAGCAAAAAAGCGTTTTTATTTTTAATATAGTATAAAGTTTGATTTGCATCTACCCTTGTCTTGTTTTTTCCCCATTTAAATTTGAATTAAAACTTTATCGTTGTAAGACAGGAAAATCAAGTTTTTTTGATAAACAATAATTATTGTTGATAAAAGTTTTTTCAAAAGTAATGGTCTTGTAGCAAATCTTAACTTTTACATTTTTATTTAGCAGCAGAGAATTTATAACAGAAGTCACCCCGACCTAGGAGAAGATACCATAGGAGAAGTCCCAAGTGGATGCACAAGATGAATGTAATTATTTTTATATTGTACGAATATTTATTATTTACTTTGTTTCTTTAAGTTTAGAATACATCGCATATATTTAACTTTCACCTCTATTAAAAACTTTTTGCTTTGAAAAACCCTTTTCCCATAGATAATTACTTGTTTGTTGTCACAAAAGCTTTTTTTGAAAAGTGGCTTTGTTTATTGACTTGATAATTAATACAGTGCTGATTTACATGGACCATTTAAAACAATATTGCTTTTTTATACTTGAGAAAAAATGTTTGGGTGTTTGAAATCTTTTTACTTTGTAAACTAATTTTCAGTATTAAAGAAATTTAAAAAAATTTTTGCCTTGAGTTTATTAAGAAAGAGTTTCCTAAAAGGGTTTAAATATTTAAGCTGTTTATTTCGTAAAGGTCTGTTAAATTAATCAAAAGTTTTTAACACAGGGTTGCAAAACTGTTTATTGATTTTTATATTCAGCGGGTAATGATGACAGAAAATACTCCCTTACATGCTGTAGCCTATACAGAGAAAACCATTTGGGGGTTTATTTTCGATCATTTTCAACAGTGACTTGGTTTTGGAAAAACTTACATGACATTTTTTCCTCTTTTTCCTATCAATTGAAAATTTTACCTTTTTTTACAGATGCTGTAGGAGGGCTAGTTCCTCCCAAATTTTTTTTATTTTTCTACTTAGAATTGTTTTAAAAAAACTCTGTTCTCTACATTTCCCTAAATGGGTCGTTTTTGAATTTTTACGAAAATGACATTCCTTTTTCATAGTGAAGTTTGCATGAATTTTTGGCATGAAAGATCTGGCAAAAATCAAACCCCAAAATTTTGTAAAACCCTTATGCCTTTCTAAATGTCTCCCTTGAAACAGTCACCATTTAGTTTTAAATCCCCTAGTCCTAATTTGGGAAAAGAGTCAGAAATTCATTAGCAAATTAAGCGATTAGTATTTTGGAATGAAGAAAAGGGTTTTAGTTTATAAAATTTTGGATTTTTAATGTTTTTTTTGTTTTTTTTTTTTTTCAGGTAAAATTTTTCCATAATAATTTTATTTGTATTGTTTTTTGTTGTTTTTGATATTTTTGTTTTTAAGCAGTATAAACCCCTTTAATTGAACAAATATATTAAAATTACCGGATAGTAAATATTTCAAAAAATTTTACGTTAGGTGTTTTAAGTTTCACTGAAAATCAATATTGAAATTTTTTTTTGAATTATTTTAAGCTAAAAAATTAAATTTTTGTTTTAAAGTTAAAAACATGGTGTCTGTCTATTAAAAATTGTGTAGTTGTTTATTGTGTTAAGACCAGTGTTTTTTGGTTAATTATAAACTTTGTAACTTTTATATAAATTTATGTCTTGCTATCATTTTCTTTTCTTTTGACTTGGTTTTGGATTACAATTCTTTATGTGGGGATTATGAAGGGTTTATGGTTCTGCCCAGTTTTCTGTTGCCTGGTAATTTGGGAGGGCACTTAAAGATTTTTCCCCCAGCATAAAAGTTTTAAAAAGTCCCCACATGACTATGTTGTGTCATATTACGTTAAACTAAACAAAAAGAAAAAAAAAATTAAATGTAGCATCAGTTTCTCGTTAAAATTTAAAAAGTACATCTGGACAATGCAGCATTAAAGCTGAAATAAATAAAGTGCTCTTTAAAAGGCTAGGGACTTAAATTCCCTTTTTTTTCAAAATTTCAGCCCGGCAGATGAAAAAATTTTGTTAATAAATGAATTGGCATGGTGTTGTAGTTGCATTTCCATCCTGCAAAGTGATGGATTCTTTCGGGTTTTTTCATTAGTCCCAAGTTTCCCATTTTTATGGCCCAGGATTGACTGTAAAATACCATTTGAATAGTGAGCAAAAGACAGAGCAACGAAAGCTGCGTGAGCCGTTAATTTGCAAATACACATTAGAGTTTTTTTTAAATGCTATCAAAACATATGGTAGAACAAAAAAATTCCCCATTCACACCCTGCTGATTCCTTTAGTATTGTAAAAAAAACGTTTTTCTCAAGTTTGGGAAAGCCAAAAATATTTAAATCTCTTGATATTTTGGGAAGAAGCCAAAAAATAAAGAAAAATGTGTTTTGGACATTTCGCACATTAGTAACATTGTAATTACTCTTGTACTTCAGAGTTAATATATTTAAAGAAGTTCATTATCCTTTTCAGAAAAGTCCGTTATAAAACATGAAAATGAAAAAGTTGTTCAAGAATTTATTGCTGCCAAAATTTTACTCTATTTTAAATGTAAAATGTTGTCTGTTTTAGAAACCCCCAACTTGCCAAATTTTAAAATTTAAACAACAAAATATCATTATCTTCTTCAGGACAGGGCAGTTTTTGCAGTAAAAACAGAGTTTGTAGACTGGGCCCAAAAAAGTGTATTCCCGAGAACTTGAAACAAAAGAAGAAAGGTAAAATGACCATACCAAAATTTTTATAAAAATTATCAGTTGAAAAAAGATTACGTTTCTTTTTGGGAAATTTTAAAATTTGACCAGCTGCCCGATGAAAGTGAAGCTGTTCAACTCCCCTGGTGTAAGCGTCTTACTGTGGTTAAAATTTTTTGCTCAAATTTAAAATGTTGTAAACATTGCTGTATAATTAGATTCACAAGTTTGCCCCCCAGTCATGAAAGTCTTACACGAAGTAAGACAACTATTTTTATGGAAAACCAAAGTCTAGCTTTTTAGCCCCAATTTTTTCCTTAATGAGAAAGCGGGAATATCTACCCCGGGAAATGTTTTTTGTTAAATGACTTTCCCCACTGGGTAGGCAAAATGACGGGTTTTGGGAGAAGTTAAAAGCTGGGAAAGATTTCTCTCATTACAACGATTTTACTGCCAAGCCAAAGACTAAGTGTCATCTTTTAAAACAGTTGCATAATTTCTTTTGAGGGCCTTATTTTGATACATTTGTATTTTTCTTTTAATTTCAGGTTGTGTTTTGGTTTGTATTGCCCTGATTGTGCGGTTAAATTTTCCCAAGAGGTTTTTTACTGTAATCATTGTACAGCTTGCAGAACCCCCCAAAAAAGAAGGGCAGAAAAACAAAGAACCTAAGAATTCACGCCACAAACACTCAAAGACATTTTTACAATCAGAAGGAAAAATAATTTAGGCTTGTTTTTAAAAAAATTTGGATTGTGATTTTTTGATTAAAGAAAAACCAGTATTTTAATTAAAAAATTTAGGTTTTTTAAAATCTTTAAAAAAACTTTAAAATAAACTTTGGATTTATTTTCTTTGTATCATTTTAAAAGAATTTTTAAAAATTTTTTATTTTGGAAACCTCTTTTTTTTAGCGGGACTTTTGAAAATATTTTATTTTTGCCCCCCCTTTTCATTGGTCAAATTTTCTGTAGCTGGTTTCTCCAGAACTACAGGCAATTTTTTCAAATTCACACCTGTCCCATCCCAGATAACATTGACGGGCGTTAAAAAAAAATCTAGCTTTTTTTGATGACCTTTTTTTAAAATTTTGGATTGGTTTAATCTGAAAACAATTTCTGAAAAAGTATAGGCAAATGCTTTCAAAATTCACACTTTTTGTTTTTGATGAACTCACGGGGCAAGTAATTATTACTTTTTTTTGAAATTGTCCCCTTTTTGAAAAAAAAGCTTGTGGAAGATCACTTTAAATTTTTTTTTGGAAATTTTTTTTTAAAAGGCCCAGATTTAAAGATTGACTTACTTATTAGATTTTAGGAATTGTGGGAGACAGCACTTACTTCGAAAACGCTCTAGCTAGTTTATGTATTTTTTTGGTAAACTGATGAGAAAGCGTACTTTTTTAAAAACAAAAGGGTTACGAAAACCGGTATATTGAAAAGGAGATTCCGTCATGGAAGTTCAATATTGTTGAAATAACTAACTGATCAATTCAAACAAAATTTATTGTTATTCCTGCTTTTTTTCGACGGAAGAGGGGGATATGAAATGGTGCATCCTCTTTCCGTCACCTTTTTTTTGGGTCCATAACTCAGCCCAATAAAGGGGTTTTTAAAATAATTTGCTTAAAAGTTCCCCCAAAATTGGGTGATGTTCTTGGCCAGACCGAGCCCCTGCCCCAAAAGGTCACAGTTGAGGTCAAAGTTAAAACAGGGTTGCAGAACCCCAGGCCCCTGGTCTAAGGTCAAGGTCACATTTAGAGGCCATAGTTGCGGGCCACTCGACATTTCCCGTGGGCAGCAGAAGTATTTTAGTCTTAAAAATTTTAATTAGTTTTTAAAATGCGAATTTGTTGCAAAATTTAAAAAAAAATGTAAGATCCCAAAAAAATCAGCAAGGCTTTTTTTTACAAAAGTCTCAACAATTTTATTGCTCTTATTTTTTTCTACAATTATTAAATGAGTTTACATAAACTGTAATTTTTTCAGGGAAACTAATGTATAAACTGCATTTTTTGCTTTTCCAGGTATGTTTTCTGTTTTTTCACCTCTAAATGGGGACTTGCTTCAGTTTTGGATTTATTTTCCCTATGTACCAGTGAGGGGCGAACCATGCATATTGAATATGTGATCATCAGAAGTGGACCATCACGATAAAGTTTTACTGTCTGGTGATGTGGAACTAAACCCCGGGGAAACCTGTAAATATTTTTAATTTCTGTTTTTCTTAAGTCAGTAATTGAAAATGATTTAAGAAGTGATCCTGTCATTCAGTTTAGAATTATTTTTGCCCATATGCATACACTGAACCTTTTTTTGTCTTCTTGTAATGTCCCCTAGTAGGGGGAGAATTTGAGTCCCACCTAGTCCTTCAGTCGGCCCTTACATATTTGTCGGGGTAACTCAAAAGATTGAAGAAACTAATTTTAAACTTTAACTTGTTTTGCTTAAAACGGAAAAAAGCGCCCCACAATTTGCCCCAATCTTTGACAAAAGGCCAAAAACCCTGGTCCATATTTAAAAAAATTATGCCCCCTTTTACTTAAAATTTTAAGGGTAAATTTTTGATGCTTCACTATACTCAGTTATTATGAAATTTAAAACCCTAAAATATTTTTCAACATCATCACCCTCATATGACACAAGGGCCCAAATCTTGCCCAGTAAACATAATTATCTCCTTTTTACTTTGTTTTTTCAGGTTAAATTTTTTGATGACTTTCATTTTATCTCGGTTATTACAAAATGGTTTTGACTCAAATTTTTTAAAAATGTTGTGCCCCCTCATCAACCCCCTCATTGCAAAATTTTGCTAACTCGGCCCCAAATGCCTCTGAATTAAACCCCCTTTATTTGGGAAATTTAAAAAATTAAATTTTGATACTTTTCACTATTCTCGTTATTGGGGAAATGGATTTGATTAAAATTTTGTTTCCATCATCCCCCACTCATTGACAAGATGGATATTTTGGCACCTTATTGTATAAAAAACCCCCCTTTTTTGCTTAAAATTTATATTTAATTTTAAAGTTTTTTAAAACACTTTATTTTTACCTCTCTTGTTATTTAAATATTTTTGACCAAACTTGAGCTATTGCGATCACTCTATTGATAGTGGCGTTCTGGGGTGTGGGGTTAAGTCGCTGACTTCAAATTACCCCTCTCAATTTGGGTTAAAGCCCCCCTACGCTCTTGTTAATTTTAAAAACTTTTATTCCATGTAGATTACTTGGCGATGCCTTAAGCACCCCTTATTTCTACAATGAAATACGGCCTAAGATCATCCATCGCGGTCAAGTTGCGACTACTGTAGAAAACGTGTGCGACGCTTACTATTGTTAGGCCGCAGGTGATATAAGGTTAACTGATCGTGTAGGTACAAGGATTATCTAACAACACTGCACTGTAACGGTAGAGTAGTTAAATCATTAATTTAGGTTTATACTGACTTACACATGGCCAGTTTTTCACCTCTACCACTAATAAAGGCTTAAACCAGTATTAGTTAAGCCATCGCTCAACCTTGTTTTCTAACGGATTTTTGCTAATACTCGGCGGGTTAATTTTGCGATGTATTAGCTAAGCCGTGGTCACCACGGTGGGGAAACCAAGAATGCAACGTCATCAAAAAGCAGCGCAAATGAGCTGGCCACACACAAATTTACGTCGATTCAGGTAAGAAAAGTCTTGTAACTTTTTTATTACTGCAGCTTTCGACTCGAGATAAAGAGCACCGTACCCGGCCTGGAGTATACTATTCTGCGGTAGTGTTCCATATTGTACGTATAGCTTGGTTTTTGCTCGAAAACGCGAACAGTTGGCAAAGAGGGTATGAGCTGTACCACACTTTTGTCTAAGAAAGTGAGTTTTGACCGTATTTTCGTGAAATGAGGACAGATTTGACGCTTATTTAATATCAGTGACGAGCATAATAGTCAACCATTGTTTTATTTTGCTATTTACAAGGATTTCTGACGATATTTTATTCAAAACAAACAACATTATTAAAATGAGAACATCCACACTGACGGCTTTGTTGGAGAACATCTACACTCTTAATTACCATTATTGCAGTTATGCTTCCTAAAATCTATGTCTTAGGCAGTCGAGCTACTTTGTTCAACAACAAATGTCGTCTATACATACAATCAGCAGTTCTAACCATTTACCGCGAGGCTATAGACCAGTTAAAATAGATCTGCCAAATCATGTAGCAATGGCTGAGCACATGTTAGGCTAACATTAATCTCTGTGTATAGTGTGGCATAAGGACACGGTGTTAAGATTGATTGCATTTTAGGAAAAACATTATTTTAAGATAACAAGGCAAATTTGCATAAAAGTCCTGCAAACAAAGTTTAAAAGCAAATAGAGGATTGGAATAGTTATTGTATTGTTATTTTGTTTATAACTATATCCACCCCAAAGTGCATAAAACACGGATAGTTAGTACTTTAACTAAATATTATAACTGTAAGATATTTTAAATCTTATTTCAGCAAATGGAAGTCTCTTTCAAATATCAAATACAATCCAACCTTATACATAAAAAGGGCATTATCACTTAAGGTGATTATGGACATTTGATAAACCGGCAGAAAGGCATACAATGTATTATCATTACGTAGACTAAAGCCTGGGTTCTGCATACGGAACCGAAATTCATTTATTGAATGGCAATCCCATGACAACAATATTATATTTCTAAAGATAAAACGTGATAATAAAATTGTTCGAACATTAAATAGTTCTAAATAGTGTCTTTAAATCAGCTTGAAATGCGCTGATCTCTTAAAATGAAGGCAACGTCTATAGCCTAGTGATAGAGCGTCCACTTCGAGCGCGCGAGGTCGTGGGTTCGATCCCCGGCCGCGTCATACCAAAGACGTGAAAAATGGTACCAGTAGCTCCCTTGCTTGGCGCTCAGCATTAAAAGGGAAACTGGCCTCTTCTCTCATACCCTCGTGGCGATTGATCCTATCAGGAATGAGGGGTCGAGAGTGAATAATATAAGTTGTAGAACTTCCTTCACAATCGACCTAAAATGAATTCTGTATAAACTAAAATAAAGGCACACGTAAGACCGTAGCTTATATTTTCGACTGAGAAGATTCATTAAAAGCTTCATTGGGGACAATTTACTTTTGAAAAGATGATTTCATATAGGCGCATATTACAAAAAGTTACTTAAGGACAAAACATTTTGTTAAGCAGAAAAATCACATGACACTATCAATTTACATTTGCCAAAAGTTGCAAGTTTATTCTATAACTTGGAAAAAAAATCGGAGTTTAATCAAATTTTAAATCAGTGAAGAAAAAAAATCGATCCGAACTTGTAGAACTACCTTAGGCATCATACGGGAAAGATTTTCATGTGACGCCTTAAACTTTCGTCAGTATTTATACACCTTTCCACACTCCTCACGTCCTTGGTTTTCTCTCTCCGCTGTGACTGTCTAAGTGTTCCCGCAGAGCAGGTTTTCCGGTTAGTCCCTAATATCGCACTTCAGTCAAATGCTGATTTATTAAAATAAATTTCCCATAATTTGAAATGTATTACAATGCCATTGGACAAAAATAATTTCAAACACTAAATACTGTTACAACTGTATTAATAAATTTACTAGTTGCGGACACCTATTCACATTAGCAGATCTTAATAATTTCAAACTGTTTTATAGAGCTTGAGCCGTATTGTTCGTTAATAGTAGTTCATCCAGGAAAATTGTAAGGGTGTTTAAGTATAGGTTTGTGGTTTGGCAAAAGAAATTTACATATAACACATATGTAATTGGTGCCAAAATTATTTAAATGGAATGAGAAGTTTTATTTTTCTAATTATTGGCTAACCTGTTTAGTGTTTAAAATTATTTTTGTTAACAAATTTAAGCTCCGCGTACAGTATGTGACTTACCGGGTTAATAAACGACTGGAAGTAAATGTTGATTTACCAAAATTAATTTCCCAACGACATTTGTTGTTGAACAACGTAGCTTGACTACCTAAGACATAGATTTTAGGAAGCATAACTGCAATAATGGTAATTAAGAGTGTGGATGTTCTCCAACAAAGTCGTCAGTGTGGATGTTCTCATTTTAATAATGTTGTTTGTTTTGAATAAAATATCGTCAGATATCCTTGAAAATCGCAAAATAAAGCAATGATCGACTATTATGCTCGTCACTGATATTAAATGAGCGTCAAATCTGTCCTCATTTTACGAAAATACGGTCAAAACTTACTTTCTTAGACAAAAGTGTGGTACAGCTCATACCCTCTTTGCCAACTGTTCGCGTTTTCGAGCAAAAACCAAGCTATACGTACAATATGGAACACTACCGCAGAATAGTATACTCCAGGCCGGGTACGGTGCTCTTTATCTCGAGTCGAAAGCTGCAGTAATAAAAAAGTTACAAGACTTTTCTGACCTGAATCGACGTAAATTTGTGTGTGGTCAGCTCATTTGCGCTGGGTTTTGATGACGTTGCATTCTTTGTTTCCCCACCGTGGTCACACACAACATGTCATCGGACCATTTCGCTGTATATATAAAACGTGTTACTTTGGTGATTTACCACTTTCACAAAAAAATTCTCATAGATATCATAGAAAAATACAAAGACACATTTAAACACAAAAATTTAAACACAAAAGCACTAGCGCCCGTCTAATGAATAAAAAAAAATCTGGGAAAAGGTGAATTTAATTCACGGTAAGACTACAAGCATTCCTATGTTTGCTCATCATCTTATTGTTTTCATTATTCCTAGATGTTCCACCTTTCATGTACAAAACACGTGCAATATGCAGTTGTAATTAGGAATGCATTTGTAAATTTAAATTAATAGTATAGGTACTCAAACTGCACTTGCAAATGTTTGAATTTCAAAATCCACACGTCATTGAAAGAAGACATAATTATATATATATATGTTCAACTACATATTTTTGCGTTACATGTAATTATAATTAATAACATGCACTTATATAATTATTTATGCTTGCACGTATATTTTGAAACGTGTACAAACGTAGCGAATTTAGTAAAGTTAAAATTGAAGAGTTGAATCTGTTACATTTTAGCTCGACTTTTCGAATAAAAAATAGAGCTTTTGAAGTCGCCCCAGCGTCAGCGTCTGCGTCGGCATCGGCGTCGCCGTTGGTTTAAGTTTATTTTTTTTTGTAAAGTAAAACATCTCTAATACTAGCTTTACTGAGACGAAATCTATCCAAAAGTCCAAATCGATGTACATAACGAAAGGGTTTGTTCAGTCCCGTATCATTCCCTCCCTCCTCAACATTTCTGCTTTAACTTCATGCTGGAAATTTAAATATATGTCTAAATATTCCGCCTCCATCTTTTCTTAAACCACCTATGCCCCAGGTTTAAAATTACAATAGAAATTCGAATCAGACTGTGAAGAGGCCCAACGCAAAGGTTACTACCTATTTGGCATATTTATAGACCAAAGTAATGCATTTGATAGGCACTGGAATAAAGGGTCTCTTCACAATTTAATATCTCTAGGCATTAAGGGAAGAATGCTTACATGGATCGCTAATTTCCTTGGAAGGCAGAACAATTAAGGTAAAGGTCAATGGTCAATTGTCGGATACAGTGGAACCTGACAATGGCACACTCCAGAGACGTGTGATTAGTCCGCTTATCTTTAATCCTATAATGAACACTCTAAACACAGCAATAGAACTTGCCCAATTTGTAGATGATGGCGCCACATAGGTCTCCTCACCAAACCCACATAGTTCATTACTAAAAGGTCAAAAGGTCCTCAAAGTTATAGAACAATGGACTAACAAATGGGGATTTACCATATACCCTAATAAAACACAAGTGCTAATGGTGTGCCGGCAGCCATACCTTAACATACTTGCAAAATCGAATAAAGCAACGCCGGAAGTTGTGTGGTAAAATCCTTGAAATAGCACCAAAAGCCAAATTCCTAGGAATGTACTTTGACCAACATCTAACGTGGCACCATTATATAAATGAGCTAGTAAATAGGTGTGAAAAAGACACTGATATCAGGAACAAACTGGGGAGCAAATAAGAAAACTAAACTATTGTAAAACAACTCGTTAATTATGAGCATAATCAACTATGGTGGCACAGCCTGTAAATCACAATTAAATAGGCTAGAAGTAATACAAAACAAAGCCTTACGAGTCGTTACTGGTGCATATAAATCCACTAATAAAATGGCAGTACTAGAAGAAACGGCCCAGGTACCATTAGATCATACAAGAGAGGTCAGTATGCTCAAATATTGGGCTAGGTCAAGGCGCCTAGGTAAAGCTTTGTCCATAAACAATACAATCAAAGCACTGAAAGACTGCCCAGTACCATCGAAAGGGTTAAAACGGTTACACTGCAGTTCATCTCATCTACATTGAAACTATTTATCTTGAAAGGACTTTTAAAAGCGTTACTTATGGCGAATGAGAATTGCAAAAATGAAGATTTCGAAGCAAGTTCATGTTCAAATGAATTAATTCAAGAAATACAGACGTGTGTGATTTTGGAAAATGACAGGTCATATTTTGTTGATATTCATGAACGTCTGAAATAAAAGAGATATAATGAAATAAAACCAATTGCATTGGTATAACATACGTTCAAATTATACAGGAATGCGGTTGTATTTTTCATTTTCAACTGTCTGTTTAAAAATAAAATATACTTAAACGCAAAAGAAAGTGTGCACTCAGGTTTTCGTCAACTGAAGCAGATTATGTTGTCCGAAGTAGATTATTTTGCCTGAAAGTATGTCATATAAAATAAAAAATAAAAAAATTTCGTGGCCACGCAATAGAAAAAAGGGGAAAAAAATAAAAAAAGTTATCGCGTGGCCACGAGATAGTTTATAAAAGAGAAAAAGAAACAAAAACAGTACATTTAGTACATTGTACTTCTACTACTAGCACCAATATCACCACCACCACCACCACTACCACTACCACCATCACCACTTCTACTACTGCCATTATCACCAACACAACCACTACTACCACTGCCACCACCACTACTACCACTACCACCACGACTACTACCACTACCAGTACTACGACCACCGCCACCACTATCACTGCCACCACCACTACTACCACTACCACCACCATTACTATTACTACCACCACGACCATTGCTACCGCCACTACTACTACCTCCGTGCCCGAATGGTTAAGGTCACTGACTTCATATCACTTGCCCCTCACCGATGTAGGTTCAAGCCTCACTCGGGGTATTGAATTCTTGATGTGAGGAAGCCATCAAGCTGGCTTACGGAAGGTCGGTGATGCAATAATGCACGGAGGGGCACCTAGGGTCTTTCTCCACCATCAAAGCTGGAAAATCGCCATAAGACCTATAATTGTGTCGTTGCGACGTTAAACACAACAAAAAACTACCACTATCATTACTACGACGACGACCACCACCATCACTACTACCACTAACACCACCACTACCACCACCACTGCTACCACTAACACCACCACTACCACCACCACTACCACCCCACTACTACCACTACCACCACCACTACCACTACCACCACCACTACTACTACTGCTTTCCCGAATATTTACTCATTTAGTACAGGCTTTTTACCCAACAGTATAGGACTTTATTCATTGAAATATACGAGGGGCGATTTATAAGTATTGCAACTCAGGCAACTTTTTATTTGCCGCTTTTATACTTGTACAATTTAAATCAATGCAATCCTTCGAAGTACCCTTTAGCACTTACACAAAGTTTCAGTCTTTTATTCTAACTTTGAAAGCACTTTTTATAGTCATCAGTAGGTTTGTCTTTAAGGCACTGACTTAGTGTTGTGCCCAATGCACTACGCGAGCTATAATGCTTTCCAGAAAGCACTAATTTTAGCCGCGGAAATAAAAAATATTCGCAGGGTGCCAGATCTGGAGAATAAGCTGGGTGATCCAAGACTCGTACTTTATGTCTGTCCAAATATTCAATCATAATGCGAGTCTTATGAGAAGAAGCGTTATCATGAAGGAGAGATACGTGCTTTATGGTAGTTCTTCACGTTTGATAAACGGGAAGTGATGGCGTAACGTCATTTATCCGGAAAACGTAGAATACAGCCTGGATTCGGCGTACGGAAATGAAACTCATTTTATGAATTAATTGAAATCTGTGAGAAAATTTATTACAATGACACTGTTGCTATATTTCCAAAGTCAAAATTTGATATTAAAACATATGCCACGTTAAAATAATCAAATATATAATGTCTTAAATTAGCATGAAATGTCCGGTTCACTTTGATCATGGTCAAATACCTCAAAAATAACCACACGGACCTATACATGTTATTTCACCAAATTATAGGCCATGTGTTTATTTACAACTGTGAGAAGTTCTTTAAAATCTACATCGTACAAAACATTCTATTCGCGAAAATGTTATGAAAGTAATGATTTTCCCATAGACTCCCATTATGAAATATTGCGTGAGGTCCAAATTTTTCAAATCAGTCTAGGAAAAAATCAAGCTCACGACCCTATCTATTTTATTTGCTGAATTTTCTAGGTATATTCTGAAGTTTTGAAAATTCAGAGTTTAATCAAATTGTACATTGTAGAATTCGATCCAAACGTGCAGAACCACCTTATGCCGCTTTTAAGTCGACATTTCTTAAAATAATTATTCACTTTCTTCAAATCCACGTTGGTACAGTACTTGGCAGTCACACTTTTTTTCCTTTAGGGACAGCAACTTGGATGGTGAGTCCCTGAATGGAAAAGAAAATACAGTACAAAACTTTCCTCATAGTTGCTGTTCTCTTGAAAATTACAGGTCTCTGTCCGTACACGGTTGGACATTTAGGTTAAATAAAGTGCAACCACATTCCATCACCAATTATTAAGTTAGAAAATGTGTTACTTTCAAATTTCCTGTACAACTTAAGTAAAAGTTTAGCCTTTTGAACATGGTCTCGTTTTTGTTCAGCTGTTAACAAATGGGGTATCTAACGTGCACATATTTTATTTACTTTCAAGATTTTGCGCAGAATAAAGTGAACACGTGCGTCTGATATCCTTGATCTGTGGGCTAATTCGCGCAAAGTTAGTCGAGCATCTTCCTCAATTAATTCCTCGATTTTCATAACATTTTGCCTAGTCCTGACTGATTTCAGTGGTCCACACTTTGGGAAGTCTTGTAACTGTTCGTTTCCAGACTTTACTTTTAACTGTGGTATACGATACTTACTTCATTATGTCCATATATGTCACTGAAATGTTTCGGCCACTTATTCCTAAATCATTCTTAGTTTTGATATACCCTCGAATTTCATGCCACTTTTCAGAACGTGATCCCACCATTTTACGTGTGTAGGTTACTAACCGAGTAGGAGGTGTTCATGAATTGAAAATACCCGCGCTCGTGTTACCGCACGACCGCGGGTATTTTCAATTCATGAACATCGATCTAAGAGGTAAGTTACTGACTTACACAACGCCATATTAATTTGTTAATTTTTATAAATTTATTTCTTAATTCTATAACTTACATATACATGTAGAGCAAAATCTTTCTTGCACACCGGACTGGCGTTTCCGGTGAATTTACCCATGCCGGCAAAACCCATCTGGCACCCCCAATGCCAGATGACTCTCGTGCTGTTAATGACAACTAGTGGTTCATGCACTGATAATATATTGTTTAATGTAAAAAATACGAAAAAAGCAGGTACCTTCAAGTTGATAGTTTCTCTCCGTTCCTTATGGTATATTTCTTGATTCAAAATATGTTAGTTTACCATAAGAACATAACGCTACAAACGATAAAACTTAAGTGGAACTTTGTTATTGTGCGTAACGCAAAACATCATGACGTCACTTCTGCTTATGGACGTTAATTTCCCGCGCTCTACTATAAGAAATAGTGCTACAAAGAAAATTTGTAAAATACGGTATGCAAGAAAAAAAATCTGCCAGAATAAAATGCTAACATGTAGACGATATGCAAGAAAAAATATCAGTCATGTGTTTACGAATCGGATGGAAATATCCCTCCCTCGGCCAACTGCGCATGGGCGGTAATTCGGCAAGCCTCATTACCACCCAATGCGCAGGTGCTCTCGGGACGGATATTTCTATCCGATTCGTAAACACATGACAGATATTATTATTCTGGGGTTATTCTACAATAAACCACTCGCGTGCAATGACGTCATCCGATCCAGGTGCGTAGCACGGTCGTAAAACGTAGTTACCTTTTTTTTCTTACACTGTTGATACTAGTATGTCGTGTTAGAATCGAAATAACAAGTTCACAAGTGTGATTTATCGTAGATTCTAACATGGCTCGATTTGATTTCCAGTTAAACAAAGAAGAAAATCAAGCTCGATATATTCTGCGATAAACAACGGTTGACGCGCGGACCGGTAAGAGAGCATTATGACGTCATAATTGACGTCATATTTCCGCATGACGTTCGATACATTACTCCTCGCGTAAAGGAAGTCCAGTATAATATCTATTAAAATATATCAATGAGCATGTCAGAATGAAAACAATCAAGGCTTTCTTGTTATTTATCGTCTAATTTACCACGGTTCATCGTTCAGGTGCTTCAGTATTTAACCACTCGGGCTAACGCCCTCGTGGTTCAATTCCTACGCATCTGAACTCTGAACCGTGGTAAATCAGACGATAAACAACTCGAAAGCCTTGATTATTTGCTAAATAACCAGACTTTTGAGTTCTTATGCGTAATAAATATATCATGAAGGCCGTATGATAAACCACGTTTGGTAACTTTTAATTAAGAAATAATTTATAGCAAAAGTGTGCTTTAACACTATTTATGCACGATGGGTGGTTATACGTTGGGCGCAATAATTTCACGAGGGCGCAGCCCGAGTGGAATTATTTGAACGACGTATTACCACCCGAGTGTATAAATAGTGTTAAAGCACGCTTGTGCTATGAATTATTTCGATTCTAATATGCCCTTAATCTCAAACAATGGATAAAATACAGTAGCGCTCTTTCTTGGTCGCAAAAAAAAAATTGACGTCACCGCACGTAAACGTGACGTCATTCTAGTGTAAGAGTGTTTTAACAGAGACAAGCATATTAGAATTCTTAAATGTCTTTCTTTTCCCCAGTCAGAAAAAGATGAGTGTGGGAAATACTTTAACTTTAGCAGGTAAATTGAAATACGTAAAAGGATTTTAAATAGTTTATGAAAGTTCTGCTTAATACGCCAGTGTAAATGCCGATTGTTTGTTGGGAGTTTTTCTCTGTTTGATTTTACAGAAAAACAAACACAGCGTACCAGTATGGTCTCTGTAACCGTTCTCTCTAACACTTTCATCATTTCATTAAGTTCACATTCACAAGAAGTGATTTAACAAATATGTATCCGAAAATGATATCATCTGCTTATAGGTTTAACTGAATGAAAAGTCCGCACAATTGTTTCATTGTGTTTTTTTTTTTTGTTGTTGTTGTTTCTTTATATAAAAATAAGTGTACTTGACACAGATATTGTCTATTGTCCGTAAGTAGATCTACTGACCTGGCACTCAATAATCTTAACCAATACTTTCGTGGGTTTCCGTTATTTTTCGACATATTTGTATCCTGAAAATATATTACTAAAATAACCAATATAAATAACCAATGGCATGGTGCCGTAGTGGTAGCTGTCTGACTGCCACGTTAGGACGAGTTCAAAATCACCTTTTTCATTTTTTTTTTTTTTTTTTTTTTTTGTGATTCAATATAATGTTGGTATCGATGTTACTTTTATTCTTACAATGTCTACGTAACATATTTCACGAATTCTGATTAATTTGTCTTGTAGTATTCATTTTCTGGAAACGCTGGTACTTTTTCTTTTTATCTAAGATAGTTTTAAAGATGTTTTATTCAACATTCTAATATGCTTGTGTCTGTTAAAACACGCTTACGCTTAAATGACGTCACGTTAATGTGCGATGACGTCAATTTTTTTGTTGCGACCAAGAAAGAGCGCTTCTACATTTTATCTACTGTTTTAGATAAAGGGCATATAAGAATCGAAATAACGTATAGCAAAATCGTGTTTTATCTAATACACTCAAAATCGGTTATATGTCGCCCTCGTGAAATTATTCCGCGGACGTATATCCCCTTTCCGTCTATTAATAACGTTAAAACACGGGTTTTATATACATTGTTTTTTAATTAACCATTATTTCCAGAAATAGACCATAGATTCGATCAGATAAGTGTGGCAATATTTCTACCTGTTAAGTTTGACAATAAAATTTAGGGAAAATGGTCCTACTCGCGAGTCGAACCCACAATACCGATTGTAAACTATACGTTTTGTCCGAACAACTGTTAGCCCATGTGACATCGTGAAAATTCTCAAGAATTTTAATATTCTTTTCTCTGTTAAAACACTCTTACGCTAGAATAACGTCACGTTAACGTGCGGTGACGTCAATGTTTTTATTGCGACCAAGAAAGAGCGCTACTGTATCTTATCTACTGTTTTAGATTAAGAGCATATTAGAACCGAAATGATTTATTGCAAAACCGTGTTTTAACACCATTCATACACTCGGGCGGTAATACGTCGTACAAATAATTCTACTACAGCCTGGATTTGTATAGGAAAATGTATTTCAAACATCAAAAACGTATTTTATCGTTATTTAACGAAATGTTATAACCTCGTGAAGTAATCTTTTTCCCCCCTTTATTTCGATGTATTTTATCGATGTGGTACAAAAAAACCTATTATTTCAATTTTTGTTTGAAGTTAATAACAATCGTTTCTATGCATTTCTATACAGAAATGCGGAAAAGGTCGGAATCGCCCGAGTGTATGAATGGTGTTAAAACACGGTTTTGCAATAAATCATTTCGATTCTAATATGCTCTTAATCTAAAACAGTAGATAAAATACAGTAGCGCTCTTTCTTGGTCGCAACAAAAGCATTGACGTCACCGCACGTTAACGTGACGTTATTCTAGCGTAAGAGTGTTTTAACTAGGGATGGGAACGAATACTGAAATCAATATTCGAATATTCGGTTTGCTTCGAATATTCGGTTTGTTTTAATGGAAGCTTTAAATTCTTATTAAGTGATTAGCATATACACAACGTATTCATTTGTTTAAAGCGTGGATCATCGTACGTAATAAGGCCAGAAAAATGTTTGTTTCGGGTAACCCGATCCTACTTAGCAAAACCCGCCGATCCTTGCGTTTCATTTTACGATTCTGTCAGTATAATCATGAACATATTTAACTTTAATTCGGTGTTTTAGCTTCAAAATGATACAAAAAATCAAAACGATTATAATTTAGACCGTCGCAATTTTATCTAAAAATAGTAGTTCGTCCCATTTATAAACATATAACGCGCTGTTGTATTACCGCCGCCATTTTGAAAATTTTTAATCGGCGTGTAAAAATCGTCGTGTAAATACTCGCTGTGGTCAAGCACAAAATACTTTTATTCCGTGATGGAATGCAATAAAGTATAAAATGTAGATAAATGTATTGCTAATAAACAATTTGTCCTAGCACGCTTGTTGCATTAAAATTATGCCTGAATGTGTTTTTTTCTTTCAGAAATAATTAAGAGAGATGTCTGACAACCCAGAAGAAACAGCTTACTATCTACGCCTTATTCGCATGTACATTGACCTTGGAACAGAAACAGTTGTTAAAGTGTTCTACCATTTAACACCCAAGCAAAATGTGCAGTCATTCTTTAATTCACCTGAAATACAAAGTGCTTTAAAAACTTTATATAAAAACAAGATTTTAAGTTGCAAAGAATATAAACTTGTGTCATGTAATATTAATCCAAACCCAGATAATTTCGATATTTCACTTTTTGTTACTTTATTAACCAACTTATACAATGGAAAGTTACCTGCTCCTAAAAAGGGATGGAAATCTACTCCAGACTCTCGAGATTTTTCCATTGCAGCTGATTTGTTACGGTTACGAAATATACGAAACACGATTGTCGCACATCAGCCACGAGCTAGATTATTTAAAGTTAAATTTGACTATCTTTGGAAAAGCATAGAAGATATCTTATTGAGACTGATTAGAGAGGTAGATTCAGCAAGCGAAATCATTTTGACAGAGAGAATAGCTGAATACAAAGACAAGCCGCTGGATCCACAAAACGATGGAGAGCAAGAGTATTTGGAAAAATTACGAGACTGGTGGGAAAACTGTGAAGAGATTTCCAAATTACAAGAACAGGTAATTCATCAGCATCATTTTAAAACATTAGAAAGTCAAACAAAAGCCGTTTGACAACTTGATTCATGTTATCGATATTGTAACCTTTCTGATCGTCTCAACGCTTGAAATACATTTACGAGTACACAAAAAAAAAAAAAAACAAACAACAAAGCAATTATGATATTTGGCGGGACCATATTTAATTATACAATAACAATGCGCTGTATGGAAAAGTGTTAAATAGAGTCATCCAAGAATTCTTTTGGTCAAATTACTTTGAAATATTTGTTTGTTTTGGGTTTAACGCCGTTTTTCAAACAGTATTTCAGTTATGTGATGACGGGCAGTTAACTTAACCAGTGTTCCTGGATTCTGTATCAGTACAAACCTGTTCTCCTCAAGTAACTGCCAACTTCCCCACATAAACCGGAGAGCGAGGAAGAATAGTTTCAGACACCATGTCTTTTATCAAATCGTCACGGAGAACGTTAAGGCCCGCCCGAGGATCGTACTCACGACCCCGCTATCCTTTGATTGGCGCTCTCCCTATTGAGCTTAGCGGGCGGGTTACCTTGAAACCAAGTCTGCATATGTTCAACTTGTACGTGGTCAAATAAGCAGTGAAAAAATATTAAAATGGGCATACTCTCAAATATTTTGATGGAAAATACTATGAAACCACAACTGTCTCCACGACACTTCAGCAGTTATAAAATAGCACAGTTAACCTCAGCGCCGGCGCAGACAACTGTTTCCTACATTGTTCCGTTTGGACAATCGTGACTTTTTATTTAATACTAAACCGCGATGCACGATGGTACGATGACGAAAACGCGATGGCGCGATAACACGATGATCAAACAACGATAGTACGATGGTGAAAATGCGATGGCACAATAATGAAATCGCGATGGTACGATGGTGAAATGTCGATGTAGTATCGCGTTTTCATCATCGAACCATCGCGTATTCACCATTGTACCATCGTGCCATCGCGTTCTCATCATCGTACCACCGTGCAATCGCGTTTTCACCATCGTACCATCGCGTTTTCCATATTGTGCCATAGCGTTATCACCATCATACCATCGCGATTTCACCATCGTGTCATCGCGTTTTCACCATCGTACCATCATGTTTTCATAATCGTACCATTGCGTTTTTACCATCGTGCCATCGCGTTGTCACCATCGTACCATCGCGTTTTCACCATCGTACCATCGCATTTTCACCATCGTACCATCGCCTTCCGGTGGTCATGCGCAATGGTAAAGTATATGTGTCAGTGAAATACACGCTTGATACAATCTCATCTTCACAGTGAACTATGTACCTTCTACATCCTAACAAGAATAAGCTTTGAATTATACCATGTGACTATTACACCCAGCTTTTTATTGAGTCGGCTAAAGGCTGAAAGCCTTTTGACGAGTCCTTGCTATCCAACGATTCTCTAAATGGACCAAATAACACAGTGAAGGGATGTAGTTCCATTAGATTTCTCAAACTTCAAACAGTTCACTGCATGAATGAAGTTAAGTTGTGTCAATTCCCTTTGCTATGACCAATATACGATGTAATCTGTCATATTTATGACTTGTAATTGTGCAATTCTCGAAAGTAACTCATTAAGCATAAATGTGCATTTTAAGAATTGCGCAGGCTTACAAAGCTTGGGTAACATCCAGCGAAAGACAAAAAATAGTTCCAGCAGGGCTCCAGATAAGATGCGTATTAGCGTAAATTACGTATAGAAATAATGCAAATACGCATGTCTAATAATTTCTAAGCGTATAAAAACGTATATAAAATTACAGAAACGCACACAATGCTTTTTTAAAAACAAAATCTGAATCGTCTGGATGCGTTAGGTAACATAGCCGATCAGCCTTAATTCTCCCACATTGAACGTAAACACGCAACTTTGCGTGGGTTGAATTTTGCAGTCAGTAAACGGATAAATTATCGGAAGAAGAAGCTCTTACTGGTTTGTTTAGTTACTACTGATATTAAAAATGATTTTAATTTTTATTTTTCGAGAAATAAACAAATCGGCGAAACATTAAATTGTATTTTCTTGTAGTTTTTGAAATCGAAAGTAGATCGTCTATGTTTGGCGAAACGAAACAACTTTTTTATGAAAAAATTTAAATAAGAGGTAATTTAACCGTAAACTTCAATGTCAGATACTGCCAATTGCTGCTAAATGTCTTCGTATCATCACAATTTGTAAAATATATTGTTCAAACTGGAGAAAAGTGTAATCGTATCCGGATATAATATTTTGGGTAAATATCGAGCTGTGTTATGAAATTTTAAGAAAAACACTAAAAACAAACTGAAACTGGTAGACTATACTGTCAGTACATCAACCATTAGCCGACTCAGGCCATTCAGGCCTTTGATTTACTTTCATGCATACATGAAATACAAAGGACGTGGCCTTGAAGATTTTACAGTTTTAATGAACTGAGCAATAAACATTTTGTAAAACATTTTGCAAAACAGCATAATCTAAATGGTAAATTTATTCTCACAAAATACATTGAGATACATTATACATTCATCTATTGTTGACAAAAATACAAGTGCACGGGACTACGCATTTTTGACAGAAAGGCGATGGTACGATGGTGAAAACGCGAGAGTACGATGGTGAAACGCGATGGTACGATGGTGAAACCACGATGGTACAATAATGATAACGCGATGACACGATGGTGAAAACGCGATGGTACGATGATGAAAACGCGATACTACATCGACATTTCACCATCGTACCATCGCACCATCGCGATTTCATCATCGTGTCATCGCATTTTCGTCATCGTACCATCGTGCATCGCGGTTTAGTATTAAATAAAACGTCACGATTGTCCAAACGGAACACCGTAGTTTCTCAATGTACACAATGTTAATGACGGGCCAAAAGAAACCGAGAAAGATCATTGACGATTATGTGGAAAAATAATGAACACTTCCTAAACCAATTAAATCAACATATTCAGAATCGTATTTCGTTTTCAAAGTACATGTTAATATGTTTGTAATCTTACTTTAGGTTGAAAGTTTGGTACAGAAAACACAAGGTAAGATTTTACCTTATACTTGATTTTATTATTTAGATTCAGTGTAAATCCTGCAAAAGCATATATTTATTGACCGTATAACAAAATTGTACTGTAATAAAAACTCCCTTTATTTTTTACAAGAACCATAATCTAAATGCCTTATAATGGTAATAAAAGCTGCTTGAATTTTCATATTTTCTCTCACTTTCGACAATTTGTTTTAGTAGGCAAACATTGGCCCAGAGATATCATTGTTTAACGTATTACCTTTCTTTTTTACATGAATATGTTGCTCAAGTTAAACCTTGAAACTTTAAAATTTTGCTTGCAAAACTGTGTTTTTTTCAGATTAAACTGTACAGGTTGTGTTTCTTTTTTTTTTGCTTTATAGAATTCGTGCTTTTCTTCAAGTCGAAACCAGAAAGATATTTCCGTTATATCCAGCTCTTGTTTGACGGTGGGCGTTTGGTTTTAAGCGGTCAGTTAGTCAGCGAAGTATCAAAGCAAAATGAAACATTAGAGACGATATTGGGTAGAAATCAAGATTTCTTAAAGGATAAATTTTCCAGTGAGCAAATGTATAAGCAGTTGTTTCAAGGTACAGAAGATTACACTATTATAAACACCAATATCGAAACGTGGGACATCACAGCATTGGCAATTGTGATTATAAGTATCTTCTCCGAATCTATTGACGAAGTAACATTAACAAACGTCTCTAGTATTATGGAAGCTAGAAATGATTATGCAAACACTGCACTAATGGCTTTAGATAGTGATCTGTTCACTTCCTGCTGTGAAGATCTGCTCTCAAGTATTCGAGTCCTGTCTTCTAGACTTGGAAATGATATTTACAAAAAGTGCAACGAAGTCATTGAAGTATACAAGAAAAAGTCAGAGAGCAATTCTTGTGGTCTTGATCATTATTTTCAGCAATTAAGAAGTCATGGTTCAGAAATAAAAACAATTGCTGAAGTATACAAAGGTAAATGTATGGCCTAAAACTACAATTCAAGAAAGGATATTCTTGCTCTTCATAAAACCATTCATTCATTACCATTTTACTATTTCACCAACACCTTTAAAATTATTTAAATAAATTTTGAATTCGGTATATATTCAGTTAGGTACTGATCTATATTTAGATCGATTTTAGCAGTTCAACCTATTTCTAAAAATGTAAAAAAAATATGAATGCCTAGACTTTATAAACAAGCAAACGTCGTTTGTAAGAGAGAATAATCATACCAAAATCAAAATAACGTATTTTCACTTGCCTCTCATCGATGTGGGTTCGAGCCTCACTCGGGGCGTTGAATTCTTCATGACTGTGAGGAAGCCATCCAGCTGGTTTACGGAAGGTCGGTGGTTCTACCCAGGTAACCACTCGTGATGAAATAATGCACGGAGGGGCACCTGGGGTCTTCCTCCACCATCAAAGTTGGAAACTCGCCATATGACCTTTAATGTGTCGGTGCGACGATAAACCAAACCAAAAACAACAACAACAATAACAAACAACATCTTTTCCTTTTACATTTATTAGGAAGAACATTTGTTGTTGTGTTACATACACCTTGATCCAGTAAACCTCTGTTTGCTTATCTGGTATTCTTTTGTTTAATAAAAAGCTCTTGGTTTGTTTGGTTTAAAATGCTGAAATAGTAAGATGAACCAAATTACATTATGGTTTACGTCTAATTTGCAGGAATATTGGTGTCAAACAGTATGAGAAATGTCATAAATGTAATTGTAGCATTTTAAAGACATTTGTAAATTATCAAGTGTTTTGTTTCTTTAAAAATTTTGTTTTATTTCTATCATTATTAATTTCGATGTACATGATCTTTTAGATTTACAATCTTCTCATTTAAGAGTATAAAACTAAGTGATTAAATGATCAACTAATGGATGTGACTCTGTTGGCAGTGAGTATGTTCAATGCTTACACAGGCTGTACATCATGTTCTTTTATTCTCTTTAATTTCAGAAACTGTGGATAAATTAAAAGATTCGGTGAAAAAAATGGAGGAAGACGGCATAGCTTTTAAACGAGACCATGGTATGTAATCAATTACCAATCAGTTTGGTAGCCAGGAAAAATTGAAAATATTATCATTCCGATCAAAAACATTGATTTTTGTTTTGTTTTTTCTGAACGGTAGCTTTCTTTAGATATTAAGCATACCATAGCATGATATTATTTACACAGTGGACTATAT
This sequence comes from Mercenaria mercenaria, assembly GCF_021730395.1. Lineage (NCBI taxonomy): Eukaryota > Metazoa > Mollusca > Bivalvia > Venerida > Veneridae > Mercenaria > Mercenaria mercenaria. Next base: position 22,181,459 of record NC_069364.1, on the reverse strand, counting down.
AACTACGCTGGCAAGTAAAGCTTCAACTACCATTTAGCACTGGTAGGGTGTTGGGGGACAGATTTGGCGCACATACCCTGGAAAAATATATAGACTAGGTTGAGTCAAACCACTTATCATTTTTTGATAATAATTGTTCAGATGTTGTCAATCGGTTCAGAAGTCTTGTCCTTTCACATTAGTAATTTTGATATTTTGTCATGATATTTCAGTTGTCTCATGCGAAATAAGTATTTAGTCACAGTATTCCGTAAAACTCTGTATGCACATTTTCTTCTTCTTTCAGTTTTAGAGTTAAAAATGGTAACATTAGGCAATAACAAAGAAAAGAAAAAAGTGGCGGAAGATACGCTAGAAACTGTCTGGCAAGCTGCACTGAAAACGTCTAAAAACCCACAGGAATTTGAAGCAGTTCGACAGGCTTTAGACATGATTTTGAATGATATTCGAAGGATTCCGGATGTGAAAGCAGAACAAATCGAACGACACTGTATATTGCTAAGCCTGCGATGTTTTTCATGGCGAGGATTACTTCTTCTCATTGAATACTTCAATAGTTCCGACTTTGAACGTCATTTAAAGAGAATAGCTGACGAATTATATTTTCTCTATGATGACGTTTTGGTCATTCCAGGAAATCTTACAGCCGAGAGTATACTAGCTGTTTTACGCAATCTAGGTACGTACTGTTGATATCTCTAGTACTGCATGGATCTCTAAACCTTGTTATTTATTAAATCAATCAGGTTCATAGTATGCATTTGAGGGCATTGTTTCAAAAGTTTCATTTTGCAATGTTGTGTGCTTTAAGAAATCTGCCTCAAAACTAGTTAGGAAACAAGTACTTTACTGATATTTGAAGCAACGTATGTTTGTATGCACATATTATCTGAACGAAAAGTATGCAACATAAAGTTATGCTTGTTCAATGTATACGTACATGATAATGATAATATGAAGGGGTCCGTGCAAAAGGTACCTATCTCCATTTAGCAAAACGCATTTTTTTTTGTAAATTTTAGGTAAAGTGTGATTTTTTCCAAAATAATTGAAGCTATAGATTGTATACTATTTAAACAGTCATATTACCAGTTTTCGTGTACTTTGCACTATTTATATCATTTTTATAACAAAAACTGTTGTTTATGTCGCAACAAGGGTTTTAAGTCCATGGAGTTGTGCAACAAGGGTTCTACATCCGTGGAGTTAGGACCATTGTTGCATTTAAACCATGATCCGCGCAACATTTTGCCTAAATATGTCAATGAAATATATTAATTTCACATGCCCGATAACTGTTAAACTAATTGATATAGTCCATTTACATTAGGCTTGTGTTCTTTTTGTTATCCAAAACAGCCGTCAAAGCCTTGAACTCTTTGATGTCAACCCATTTTGGAGTTAGACCAAATGCAACATACCTAAAATACTATTTTTCAACCCTTAAACAGAAGAATACGCGGCTTTTGGGACATTAATCAGGCGGGGAATGTTCTTTTTATGCCACATATGTCCTAACTCCGATTTGACCAAAAATATAAATAGGTACCTTTTTGAACGGACCCCTTCGATTGAGAAACAAAATATACCACTTGCTTCAGAGTGTCCACATGATGAGCCACAGCAGTTTATAAGTGTCCCAATACAGTGCACATCCGCAGAGGGTATGAGACAGGTCTTGGATATATTAGGAAAAGAAAAGACAATAAATAGTTTCAACGAGATCGCAGAATCCCTTTCAGAACAGGTTGGAGACAAAATTTTTGTAAGTGTCAGCTGTGATGGTCGAGGATTAAGTGACGTTTTTGAAGAAGAAGGTAAAGATTTAAAGCGGGACTCAGATAGAATATTTGGAGAAAATTGATAAAATTTGGAATTATTTAAGAAACTGTAGTATCTTATTAATTATATTATTTTATTGGCATATATATTTTAGACAAAATTATATTTTATGTTACAAAGATTCATGATTTTGCTAACTTAACACTGGTATTTCAGGATAACAAATTATCTAAAAATGGCTTTCATATACTTCATTTCTTTTCAAATGTTGTTTTGAGCTTAAACACAATAAATTATTCATTTCAAAGCAAATCATTTATGAAAATGATGCAATTTGATCCTGCCAAATTCATTGCATAAAAACCTGTAACAGCATGGATTCGTTAACAAGTTCTGTCAAAAGCTAACACCTCTGGCGTATAAGCTCCATTGGGAGAGCGCTGATCTACGGATCGCGGGTTAAAGAGTTCGATCTTCCGTCGAGGCTTGTGTTCTCCGTGACGATTTGATAAAAGACACTATGTCTGAAATCGTTCGTCCTCCATTTCTGATTCATGTGGGGAAATTGGTAGTTACTTGCGGAGAACAGGCTTGTACTAATACAGAATCCAACAACACTAGAACACTGCCCGTCGTTACAAAACTGAAAAACTGTTGAAAAACGGCGTTAAACCCAAAACAAATTAATAAAATCTAGAATGCGGTAGTATGGTACAGAAATATGATGCGAGTCTTTCACTTGTTTAGGTACGGATAAAAATTTGCCAGCAGGTTTTCTTGTAGATTAGTAGAGTTAGATATGCTGAAAATATGCTAATAGTAATTCTAAATAAATATGCGGTGCATATGTTTACTGTAAGGCATGCAGCAGCAGGTTAGCTCAGTCAGTATGTTTATTATACCCCAAAATATTAACAAAAGTATTAAGAAAATGAAGTTTGGGGGTATATAGGAGTGAGCTTGTCGGTTAGTCGGTCGGTCTGTCGGTCCGTTGGTTTTCATAGTTTCCGGATAATAACACATGAAAGGCTTGACAGATTTAAATATTTTTGGTACACAGGTTTAACATCAGACAATACAGGTCAGTTTCGACTTTGAGGTCAGTAGGTCAAAGGTCAAGGTCACAATGGCCCAGAACAGTTAAACGGTTTTCGGATGATAACTTCAGAACGCTTGGATCTAGGATTATATATCTTGGTACACAGGTGTAGCATGATAAAATACAGTTCAAGTTTGACTTTGAGGCTAGTAGATCAAAGGTCAAGGTCGCAATGACCCGAAACAGTTAAACAGTTACCAGATGATAACTTAAGACCGCTTGGGACTAGGATCATGAAAATTGATAGGGAGGTTGATCATGATCAGCAGATGATCCTTATAGATTTCGAGGTCAGTAGGTCACAGTCATCCAGAACAGTTAAACGGTTTTCAGACGATAACTTCATTATGCTTGGGCCTAGGATCATGAAATTTAGAAAGGAGGATGGTCATGACCAGCAGATGATCCTATTGATTTTGAAGTCTGAAGGTCAAAGGTCAAGAAAGTTCGGCTTTGACATTGGCTTAGTTCTGTGACAAGGCCTTATTGCGGGAGAGGGGGGTGGGGGTTGGGGCGCGGGTTGCGTATAATTTGTCTCTCCTGTGACAACTCTAGTTCATCTTGTAAGCCAGATGGTCGGTTCGAGCCCCGGACTGACTACACAATTTTCCTACGCTTTGATACTGAATAACAGTTTAAGAGATTGAATTTTAGAGCTTCAATGTCAATTTTTGAAGTTGCTTGCAGACCTATATATTCTCTATATGTTATGAAAAGAGGGGTTTGAATAAAAATAATTCTAAATAAGACACAGTGTAGTTGAATACGTGTTAAAAAATGCATATACTGTCCTCATTTTTCTCGACGTTTACATTCTAGAAACAAAAGCAAATATTTGTTTGTTATGGGACAAAATTGTGGTATTTTTCTTCTCAAAAATATTTATTAAAATCCCTTATATTTTCAGTGAAAAGTATAGGTTATTTTAGCTGAAAATATACTCACCTTTTATAATTAAATCAAACAATCAAACATCTTACCTAACTGTCATCCACGTCTATCGTCGAGGCAGTCATCTGGCAACGCTAGTTGGCACCATTTTTTGTGTTTCATGGTTGGACTTCTACTTAATTGAGCATTTTTGTCGAATATTTAGAAATTAATTCCGCCACAACTCTGACTGGCCAATCGATTATTTCTAACTTTGATATTGAAGATTTAATAAAGATGGACTATATAGTTATGATGACAAGTAAAGGATATTTGATTGTTTATTGTATGATTGCAATATCTCCAGATCTAAACTCTAGAAACGGTCTGTCATACTTCACGATTGTCACGGGCTTACATATTTCGTGACCGAAATTTACCAATTTATTGTATCAAGTAATCTAAATCACTGTATTATAGAACTGATTTTTTCGAGAGATGCCAATAAACAACTCAAAACATAAAATGACATATATTTTTCATTCAGTGTTACAGTTTTTATGAATTTATGTCATATTTTAGAATCAGAACACTCGATTTCCAGCAGCTTCGGTGACGTTGATGATGACCTTGACAGTCCATTGCAACCTTCTGTTATCCCTGTGAATATACCACATAACATGTCGAAAAATGAACAGCCTCATCCGGATCGGCCAGGGCTTTCAACAGGTAACACACGTTCTAGTATGTAGACGGTATGGAATTCATTTGGTTATCGTATGAGTACATAGAAATGTGTGAGGATGCCCGTATGACCATTAGCCCGCTTAAAAAGTTTGCGCCATTTTTGTATGTGCACATCAGATCGCAGCAATTGTGTATGAGAGAAGGTTGAAGAAAATAATATTTGAATTGTTTACGTATCCTGGAACTTTTGATCGTTTATTTAGGAGGACCCATCAAAAAGGCAACGCTAGCTCATAGTTGCAATTTTCTTTGGCCTTGACCGTATGGTTCGTATTTGTAGGCTCCGGATAGAACAGAGATATACTTTCTTGTCTCAGACTGAGATGAGACAGTCGGTGATTATTTGAATGTTGAAAATATGTCAGGAGGCAGCAAACAAGGAGTACAAAGCCTGGTGATATTGTCAAAAACCTGATCCTAGTAACATAGAGGCTTAAAAAAGTATGATTAGTCTGAATTCAAGTATATTGTTCTTTACCGTTCAAAACAACTTACTAAATAAAAGTTAGTTTCAAACCTTTCCAAAACGTTTACGCAACCATTTGACTTCAATGATTAGTTACATAGCTAGAGGGAAATAATCCTTTTAATTTTGTTAAGTCCAAACATTATCATTTCAAAACTAAAGGGCTGTTTAAGATTGTATTTAGGTTTGAAACAATCAAGATCGAGACAATATTATTAAGTGCACTTTCTTCTTATAGTTAGTCTAACATAACCGATCTTATTTTCTACCAGGACGTTCGAAAGAAAAGCTAAAAAATATAAGGATGAATATCCAACAGGGAAAGCCAAATTCTAAAAACGCAGCCTCCCGAAACATAAACCCAGCACATGGACGCACACGACCAATACACACACACACTCACACACAAGGACAAAAAAAACAAACAAAAGGAACACATTAGGACACCGCCTTGGATCTGTCAGTGACAAAACCACTACTGGGGAGCTTAAACCGGTTTATGGTGCACCTAACTTCACTCTTACTCCCACTATGTTCCTAAGTCACAGGACAATGTAAATAAAAGTTATCCCCGCCAGGTGAAACCCTAACATACATGTACGCAAAGGAAGCAGAAAGCAGGTAAAGTAAAACACAAAAATGCTTTTGTATATAAATATAAACGCGATCTTTACGAACCTAAAACGCATGTACTCAGTGCCTTTGCAAAAGAAAGAGCAATAAGGGAAACGCCCTTAAGGGCCCGACGAAACAGGCCAGAAGCTCAGTCCTAGTGGGATTTAAGAACTTCATATCGTAGAGTCCCCCACCTGCTCCGTCAGACACAATTAAAGAGGAGAGCGTAACATCCAACTGTAAAATGGCTGAACACCAAATATGCGGTGTGTCTCAAACAATTGGGTCATAACCTCTTTAGTAAAAAGTATAATGACTTTACTGAATACAATTGGAAAATTGCCAAGACCCAAAATCTTACGAAGTTTGTATATCACATCCTCATAAAAATGTGTTTTGATATACCTTCATGCAGAAGTGTCTTTAAATTACTGCTATTTTATTTTAAAACCAAATCTGAATAACGATAATAAAATTTAGCAAAGTATTTACAATAACGGTACCGCTGTTGAAGAAGCTTATTTGTAAAATATTGATTACGTTCATTGAAATCCTCAACATGAGTATATGCTCTTGCAAAACGAATTAACTGAGACTTGTGCATCCCAAAAGATGTAGCCTGGTTTACATCCCCGTCCAAATGGTGGAAATTCGCAATGCAATAATTAAAATCATCCCTCATGTCATAAATTTTGGTATATTTAAAACTGTCATAAATAGAGGGATGTGAACCTAGAAATGAGGCAGTAGTAGTTTTATTTAACTGCAGCTCCCGGGGATAAATAGTATGAAAACAGATTATCCAAATTGAGTATATCATCTAGATAGCGTGGTGTATTATCAAATGCAGTAATAATGTCTGCCTGTGTATCTTGAGAAAGTTCCAGCATAAAATCTCTTTCATAACATTATAAAATCAAATCTGCGACAAGGGGTGCACAATTTGTTCCCGTGGGAATACCAATCACTTGTCTGAAAACTGCATTCCCAAACCTGACGTAAATATTGTTCAGTAAAAAGGAAAGGGCTTTACAAACTTCGTCACAGGTCAACATAGTATAATTCCTTACAATGCAACTAGTAAAAATGCTTTCTGGAAATTGCAAGCGAGAAACGTAGTATTTTCCCTGGCAAAAATCTTTTGAATTAAGGCAGTTACTTTTTCATTTATTAAGTTATGTGGTAAAATGGTATACAAAGTAAACAAAAACGTATGTACTTACTGAAGACACCTTGTAATTATTTATTCTATATTTCTAAATTTATCCAGATTCCGACCAAAATAAGCTTTTACCAGAGATTTCGTGTACTTTGTCACAATATCTTTTCAAGTGGACTTTTACAGCAGTAAGGCATGATGTTGATAACTTGGAAATATTTGTGGTAGTACAAGAGCTTGAATTAGCGATACAACGAGCTTTATATGGTTGTCATTTAGTCCAATTTGGAAATATAATTTCCTGGTCATCTATACGAACTTTCAAATTAGAAACTTCTGTGATGTAATAAGTGATCAACTGTTGTTAAACAGAAGTACTCAATGTGTAAGCTATAGTACTATTCAGTTCGTTTCCTAAAACATTAATGTAATGTGGACGCCAAATGATGATAATATTGCCGCCTTGTCTGCTGAACTAAAACATACTTAGAATGAAATTTTCGGATTTCTTTTTCAGATTTCTTAAAGGAAACTTGGGCTTAGGTGGATTTAGGTGCTCATTTGTTTTATAAAATTTAATACTAAACCATATATTTCAAAAAGGATGGTCATAAAATCCTGGACTTCTACCATGACCTTGACCTTGAATGCTACAAAATAGACTTGGTAAAGAACCATATCAACAGATGTGAGCGATCCTTGCAAGGATACTTCAAATAGAGTAGGATATACATGTCATGAAACTAAATGTTTTCTATAATTTGAAAGTGTTTTATTCAAAAGATCAAATAGATGACCCTTTTCAGATAATCAGCAAATGATTCAGCCAGGCAAGGATGACTTGGAACTTTATCTGGAAAAAAGACTTTTTGAACGTTGCAAGGTAGGAATTTATTTTTTTTCAGTTGCAACATTTATAAAGATGCTCTTTACGATTATATAATCACGGTGACAAAACGTTCTTTGAATATAGCCCAAAAATGCGAAGAAAATAGACTTCTGAGTTTGTTATAAGGTTAGATTTAAATCATTTTTTTGTGTTTTATAATGAAGTATTCATACCAAAAACGAAGGGTAAGAAATTTGCAAATGTACGGCTGTTATTTAGATTGTCTGTTCTACTATATTCGTGAGGCCCTGTTATCGATCGCTTAAAGCTGCTTGGTTGTTCACATGTGGTCAGTATGGTGGTACTTTTTAAAATATCAAACAAGAAGATATGAATGCGATCTGTTTTGTTATCACTACGGTATTCATACTTTTAGTGACTTAGAGGTGTATTCGTTTTATGGAGTTAGTATCTGTATTATGATGGGATATATTGAGTTGAGTTTTGTAACATAACATACATACTTTTGTTCTGTAATTATTGTCAGTACTGATTTTGTCTGGTCCACTTTTAGTAGAAGCGAGACTAAGCGATTCTAATTCCGGTGGCGGCGTCAGCAATACGGAATGACTAAAAGCATATATTTCTTTGAAACCTTGTAGGATGATTTAGAAAGTGTTCAAGCAAGTAGCAAATTTCAGGTGAGCGATCTAGGGCCTTAATGACCATCTTGTGATATTTAACAGTCTTTACACTACTTGCTGTGTACCAATGGGCTGACATGTACCAGTTTGATTATGCTCTCGGAAGGGGAATCATATAGTTGCCGCTTCGTCCGTCCGTCCCAGATTTCTTGTCCGGGATATTTCTCAGCAACCATCGGTTGGAATTTAGCGAAACGTCATAGAAAGCTGAACTATCAAGAGGAGATGCGCGTATATATCTTCGTGTTCCGGTCGAATGACTTTTCACAGAGTTACCACCCTTTCATTATTCAACAGTAATATACTATAGTGCAATTCTTGTCCGGCGTATTTTTCAGGAACCACTTGTTGGAATTTAGCTATACTTCATAGCAAGCTTTACTATCAAAAGGAGATGAGCATATTGTCTTCGTGTTCCGGTCGGATGATTTGTCACCCAGTGATCGCCCTTTTATTATTAACAATAGTATATTATAGTACAATTCTTTCCCGGGATATTTCTCAGCGAACACTGGTTAGAATTTGTCCATACTTTATAAGCTTCACTACTAAGAGGAGATGCACATATTACCTTCTTGTTTCGGTCGAATGTTTTTTCACAGAGTTATTGCCCTTTGCTTATTCAACAGTAGTATTCTAAAGTGCAATTCTTGTCTGGAGTATTTTTCAGGAACCATAGGTTGGGATTTAGCCATATGCCATAGGAAGCTTCACTATTATGTGGACATGCGCATATTGTCTTCATGTTCCGGTCGGATGATTATTTTATTGAGTTATTGCTCTTTGATTATTCAACAGTTGTATACAATTGTACAATTCTTGCCCGGTGTATGTCTTAGGAACCACTGTTTTGAATTAAACAATACTTCATATGAAGCTTTACTATCCAGTGGAGATGCGCATGTTATCTTCGGTTCTGGTCGGATGATCAAATGGCAATAACTTGGTGAAAATCATTCAACAATAGTATACTATAGTACAATTTTTATCTGGAGTATTTTACAGCAACCACTAGTTGGAACTTAATGAACCTTCATAGGTAGCTTTATTATTAAGAAGAGATGCGCATAGTATCTTCGTGTTCCGATCAGATGATTTTTGATTATGTTATTGCCATTTGATTATTCAACAGTAGTATACTATAGTACACTTCTTGTCCGGAGTATTTCTCAGCAACCACATGTTAGAATTCAGCCAAACTTCACAATAAGCTTTACAGTCAAGAGGAGATGCGCATAGTGTCTTCATGTTTCGGCTTGATAATTTTCACTGATTAATTGCCCTTTGACTATTCAGACGATAGCGCCAATTCACTACCAAGCTTAGTTGTGTATATCCTTAGAATATTATGGTTTATTGATATTAACTGGAGTCGTTGCCTCTATTTTGTGGTTTGTAACAAGTTATGTCTTCGTGCAAACAGACTCTACTGTTCTACCTGTTTCATTGTTGTTTAACCAGGAAAACGAGCATTACATAAATTCCCATCTGTTGCTAGTCTGATACAGTTAAAGTGTGCACCAATCGACTGAGCAGTTGGTGCGTTTTGCAACTATGTGGTAGCTTTTGGTTCTAGAATAATCCAATTCATGAGATTGTCTTACTTGGATTACAAATTGTCTCCATTAACGGGTTACTTTATGGCGAAAATTAATGATCACTCCAGGTCCTTGGCAACATCTTTATATTTTTCACTTTTATTCAATTATCTGGTTGTAAAGTTAAAAATAGTCTTGTTTCAGCTGTATGTGTTCAATGAACTTGCTTGTAAGTATTGTGTAAGATAAAATAGTGCAAGTTCACTGTTTATGGAATAATTTTCAGTGTCATATTTAAACAATTTGAAAATTTGTCACCTGTGCTTGTGCTAGTCTTTTAAGAAGTATTTGTGTGACCTGTGGACTTCCATGTCTGACTTTTTAACTGAATGTTTTGAAATGTTTCAAATAGAAGAGCTTTTCCTTGTCACTATTTTGTTGTCATAGACGCAGTGTTCGCATGTTTTGCATGTAAGTAGGTCTTAAACTACAAAACAGACGGGTATGTTTGTTGCATCATGAAATGACCCCACAGGACAAGTTACATAAATGTAGCTTTTATTTTATCAAAATTAATTTATGCCCCTTTTTAGCTCGACTATACGAAGTATAAGGAAAGCTATCCTACCCGACCCGAATAACTTGATGGATTTGATTCAAACTTGAAATACTTATTCCTCATCATCATCCACATCATCTGACATAAGGGCAATAACTCTGACACTAATATTTCATGAATTATCCTCCCTTTTCACTTAGATTTTCAGGTTAAAGTTTTGATGCACTTTCGCTCTATCTCTGTTATTACGGAATGGATTTGATTCAAACATAAAATATAGTTGTTCAACATCATCACCCACATTATATGACACAGGGTGCATAACTCTGGCACCATTTTTTTCATGAATTATTCCCCCTTTTTACTTAGAATTTCTGGTAAAAGTTTTGGTGCACTTTCACTCTACCTCTGTTATTACTGAATGGATTTGATTCAAACTTAAAATAGTTGTTCAGCATCACCACCCTTATCATATGACACAAGGTGCATAACTCTGGGACCAATTTTTTATGAATTATTTTCCCTTTTTACTTAGAAATTTAGGTTAAAGTTTTGGTGCACTTTCACTCTATCTCTTTTATTACTGAATTGATCTGATTCAAACTTAAACAATTGTTCAACATCATTACCCTTATCATATGACACGAGGTGCATAACTCTGGGACCAACTTTTCATGAATTATTTCCCCGTTTTACTTAGAATTTTAGGTTAAAGTTTTGATGCACTTTCACTCTGTCTCTGTTATTATTGAATGGATTTGATTCAAACTTAAAATAGTTGTTCAGCATCCTCACCCACACCATATGATGCAAGGTGCATAACTCTGGCACCAGTTTTTCATTAATTATTCCCCCTTTTTACTTAGAATTTTAGGTTAAAGTTTTGATGCACTTCCACTCTGTCTCTGTTATTACTGAATGGATTTGATTCAAACTTAAAATAGTTGCACACCATATGACACAAGGTGCATAACTCTGGCACCAATATTTATTGAATTATGCCCTTTTTTGCTTAGGATATACTTATATAGTGTTTTGATACATTTTATCTTTACCTCTCTTATTACTTTAAGTTGATATTTTTGACATAGACTCAGGCTATTGTGCAATATCTTCATCCACAAGTGGAGTCATTAAACACTCAAGTGACAGCTCTAGTTTCCTCAGATGTGCCCAGTTTCACTATCCAGCATCGAAATAGTCGAGCGCGCTGTCTCCTGTGACAGCTCTTGTTAACTTGTTTGTTGCTGTTTTGCCATTAAGGAAGTGTTACAACAACTGTTGGGCCAAATGCTTTGGCATCATAAGATGATTTCACAGGGCAAGTTACATAATTCTAGCTTTTGATTTGTCTAAATTATGCCCTGTTTTAAGTTAGAAATTTGGTATGTAATCTATATATCCATGCATTTGTAATATTTTTACATTTAGTTCGGTTTTTTTTGTATGCATGTCTTGTAAATTTGTATTGTATTTGTATGGAAAGCAATAACATATGATTAAACTAAGAAATTTGGTACAAATTCTGCAAGTAAGCAGTCTTCTCAAAACACTGTAGGGCCAAATGCTTTCAAAATTCACAAATGTCTTTACCATCATAAGATGTCTTCACAGTACAAGTGATATAACTAGCTTCTATTTTATTAAAAGTATGTCCCTTTTAATGTAGACTTATTGTGAAAGTTTTGCATGTAAGCATGATTCTCAAGAAGTTCCTGAGCAAATGATTTAACATTTTGAATTCTCCACATAGTATTGGCAACATGTGGTGACCTAATATGACAGGTTTTCAAACTCGGGGTTACAGTGTTGCAAAAGTATGCATGTTACAAAATTATGCCTGTTACAGAACTATACAACTTTTTCTGCTCCCCTAAGGGGAAGCATGCTGTCGCCGATTCGTCCGTCCGTACAGCATAGAAGCTTCACTGCCAAGAGGAGATGCGCATCTTATCTTTGTTGTACGGTCAGATGGTTTTACACAGAGTTATTGCCCTTTGATTTTCAACAGTAGGAATCAATAGTACAATTCTTGTCAGGAATATTTCTCAGCGAACACTGGCTGCTTGGAAATTAGTAATACTTCATAGAAAGCTTTACTATCAAAAGGAGATGCGCATGTTTTCTTTGTGTCCCGGTCGGATGATTTTTACTCAGCTACATATATTGCCCTTTGATTATTCAACAATAGTATACTATAGTGCAATTCTTCTCCGGAGTATTTCTCAGCAACCACTGGTTGGAACTTAGCCATACTTCATAGGAAACTTTACTATCGAGTGGAGATGCGAATATTGTCTTCATATTACAGTCGGATGATTTTTCATTGAGTTATTGCCCTTTGATTATTCAACAGTAGTATACTATATTATAATACAATTACTGTCCGGGGTATTTCTCAGCAACCACTGGTTGGAATTTACCCATACTTTATAGGAAGCTTCACTAGAGGAGATATGCATATTGTCGTCGATTTCCAGTTGGATGATTTTTTATCCAGTTATTTTCATTTGATTATTTAGCAATAGTTTACTAAGCAAAATCCTTGTTCGGAGTATCTCTCAGCAACCACTGGTTGGAATTTAGTTAATCTTCATATGAATCTTCACTTTCAAGAGGAGATGCGCTTCGCCTTCCGGTCGAATGATTTTTCACCCAGTTATTATGTCTCAAACCACACAGTGGTGTTGGAGGCATATTGATTTACTCAAGTCTGTCTGTCTGTCTGTCACAAAGCTTGTCCGCACTCTAGAAGTTATGGCCATTGAATTTCCAAAAAAACCCGGGTTTTTACTCTTGTCCGCACTCTAAGTCGAACACTTCTCATTGGATCTTCACTAAACTTGAACAAAATGTGTTTGACCATGAGGTCTCGGCCAAGTTCGATAACTAGCCAAATCGATACGGGCATTTTGGAGTTAAGGCCCTTGAATTACCGAAAAGTCGGCCTTTGTACTCTTGTCTGCTCTCTAAAACGAACATATCTCATCCGATCTTCACCAATCTTGAACAAGATGTGTTTGGTCATAAGACTTCAGCCAAGTTCGATAACTGGCCAAATCTGCCCAGTCACTTTTTAATTATGACCCTTGAATTACTGATTTGATACACTCGTCCAGACCATCTAATTTGATCCACTCGTCTAAATCATCTACAGAAACTAGACATTTTATAGGGACATACGCTTTTCTCAAAAGCATCTCTAGTTGCTCTTTGATTATTCAACAGTAGTATACTATAGTACAATTCTTGTCTGGAGTATTTCTCAGTAAAAACTGGTTGAAATTTATCCATACTTAATAAGAAGCTTCAATCTTGACAAGAGGAGATGCGCATATTACCTTCTTGTCGGATGAATTTCACCTAGTTATTGCCCTTTGATTATTCAACAATAATGTACTATAGCAGAATGGGTTCGAAGTCTTTCTCAGCAAATATTGGTTAGAATTCTGCAAAAAATCATAAGACGCTTCACTCTCAAGAGGATATGCGCATATTTTCTTTATTATCCGTTTGAATGAGTGTAAATTACGGGGACTTCCATCGGTTTTACCGATATTTCTTGTTCAAATAAAAAAAATTAAGCTAGTATTAGGTGGAAGAGCTTCAAACAGTTGAGCATGTTGTCATCAGATAGTTCTTGCTTTTTGCTCACCTAAATCCTTACTTTGCCAATGGTGTATGTACTTTCCTTAAAGACCGTTTTCATCATGTTTCTTCCTGATTATATTTTAGGACAAGTGTTTATTGTGTGTGTGTGTGTGTGTGTGTGTGTGTTTGTTTGTGTTTTGAATTATTGATTTGATACACTGTGTTCCTTTGGGAGGCTGCGTTTTTGGAACGTGGCTTTCCCTGTTTAATATTCTTCCTTGTTTTTACATTTGTTTGTTAAAAACTCCTCGGCGAAGCCCTACAATATAATACAAATTATCATGTAATTGTAAGAAATATTGTAAATTTAAAAGTATGTATATAATTTTGGATGGACATACTTCCAAATGTGCCGGAACGGTAGCTTAGAGAAAATGACATTTAAATAAGTACGATTATCTTGAATTGATCTTGTGTGATATGAATTCATGAAACATCATGAATATTTCCCTGTTTACAGCACCTATCCGATCGTTTTTAAGATGCCCAATTCTGCAAACTCATTAATAATTATGTGACATACATCTGACCACTCAGTTTGAATTTTAGAATGCGACACTTCTAACATGTTAGTTTAAAATCTTAAAATGCTACACTCCTGACCTGTCAGTTTAAATCTTAAAATGCCACATTTCTGACCATTCAGTTTGAATTTTGAAATGCTACAATCCTGACCACTTAGCTTAAATTTTAAAATGTCACCATCCTGACCACTTGTTTTCAGTTCTAAAATGCAACACTTCTGACCTCTCAATTTGAATTGAAAAATGCCAGACTCCTGACCACTTAGTTGTAATTTTAGCTCGTCTGATTTTTGAAAAATATTCTAGGAGGTATTGTCGTCAGATGATCGGCAGCTTCGGCATAAGTAAACAATTTTGTTTAGGTCCACCTTTACTCAAAAAACTGTGAGAACTTCAGCTTTGAAACTTTGCACACTTGTCTCTCATCATAATGTTACTATCTAGGTCAATAACTTTAACTCTGATTTGCATTTTGTCAGAATTATGACCCTTTTTGTACTTAGAAAATTTGAGTTTCTTCTTTGAATTTTTTCTTTAGATCTACCAAAAAAAAAAAAAAAAAAAAAAAATAAATAAATAAATAAATATCTATAAGAGCTACAGCTTTGAAACTTTGCACACATGTTTACCAAAAACCATAACTATAGCCTGCATTTTGTCCTTTTTCTTACATATTGTCCAGCAAGTTTTCTTATATATTGTCCAGCACTTGCAGACGAGATATTGTAGCCTTAGGCGGTGCTTTTGTTTCAATGTCTCATACCTGACCAATCAGCTTCAGTTTTGAAATGTTACATACCTGACCACTCAGTTTCAGTTTTGAAATGCCACACGCCCCATGTGGTTCTGGGACGATCTGTGTATGCAAAGAATTGGAAAATGGATGATATGGAATCAAAAACTAGGTCATTAGGTCCAATCGAAGAAAAGCCTCGTGTGTGCGATAGAGGCTGTATTTTTCAATTGATCTTCATGAATTTTGGTCAGAATAATTGCCTTGATAAAATCAAGGTTGTGTGGCCATCAGGGATCAAAAACTAGGTCACTTGGTCAAATCAAAGTATACATATGTATGCTGTTAAATGATCGTTATGTAATTTTGAGAGAATGATGAACTTAATGAAATCTAGGTCTAGTTTGAAAATGGGTTATCTGCGGTCATCATTAACTAGGTAACTAGGTCAAATGAAAAAAAAAACCTTGTGTATGCGATAAAGTCTGTATTTCATAATTGATCTTCCTGAAACTTGGTCACAGTAATTACCTTGAAAAAATCTAGATCAAGTTTCAATATGGGTTATCCAGGGTCAAAAACTAGGTCACTAGGTCAAATCAAAGTAAAACCTGTAAAAACTATGTATGAGATAGAAGCTGTATTTTTCAATTGATCTTTATAAATTTTGTCAGAATAATAACCTTAATGATATCTAGGCAAGATTATAATATGGGTCATCTGGAGTCAAAAACTAGGTCAGCCGGTCAAATTAAAGAAAAACCTTGTGTATGCGATAGAGGCTGTATTTTTTCAATTGATCTTCATGAAACTTGGTCAGATTGATAATTTTGACGAAATTTAGGCTAATTGAGAAAATTGGTCATCTGGGATCAGAAGCTAGGTCACTAAGTCAAATCAAAGAAAACCCTTGTGTATGCGATAGAGGCTATATTTTTCAATTAATCATCAATTGCCTTGATGAAATCAAGATTTACTTTGAGGGCCATTTTGGGTCAAAATCTAGGTCACTAGGTAAAATCAAAGAAAAACAGTGTGAATTTGTTGGAGACTGTATTTTTCACTTGAACTTCTTGAAATTTGGTCAGAACGATTGCCTTGATAAAATCTAGGTCGAGTTAAAAATTATAAATATTGGTCATCTGCGGTCAAAAAGAAGGTCACTATGTCACCTTTTGTATGTGATAGAGGCTGTATTTTATTGATTTTCATGAAATTTGGTCAGAATTATTGCCTTGATGAAATGTAGATCGAGTTTGAATATGGGTCGTTTTGGCCCAAAAACTAGGTCACTGGGTAAAATCAAAGAAAAACCGTGTGTATGTGTTAGAGGCTGTATTTTTCACTTCTGCTTCTTGAAATTTGGTCAGAATTATTGCCTTGATGAAATCTAGGTCGAGTTTTAATATGGGTCATCTGGGTGTAAAAGGTAGGTCACTAGGCCAAATCAAAGACATACCTTGTGTATGTGATAGAGGCTGTATTTTTCGATTGATCTTCATGAAATTTGGTCAGATTGATAACCTTGATGAACGCTAGGTCAGGTTTGATTATGGGTCATCTTGAATCATAAACTATGACACTAGGTCAAATGAAAGAAAAGTATTTTGGACAGAACCATTGCCTTGATGAAGTCTAGGTTGAGTTTGAATATGGGTCAACTGGATTTAAAAAGTGGGTCATTAGGTCAAGTCAAAGAGAAACCTGATATAATTATGTTTGTCTTCATTGAATCTTTGCTGATTTCAAAACTAGGTAAATAGTTCAAATTAAATTCAAAAATCTGAAACCATGTCCTCCTTTTGCAGTCATTGTCTGTATTTCTTGAACAAAATAAAATCAGCATTTCCGGATGAATGTTGTCATACTAACAGTCATGTTGCCTTTCATAGCACACATGACACAATTTTAAACTCTTTTCTTTCTTGTTAAAGTATCAGCAATCAACTAGCCCCATATACAATGCCTACTTATACGCTTCTTATAGTTTCATGATTTCATTCAATTCTAATACTGTTTTTGTTTCGTATTTTAGTAAAAGTGACACTGATCCCATTGGCATTATGTGTTTCCAACCTCTGCCTTACTAAGGACAAGATACGTTGCAGTAAGATCAATCCTAACTCCCGTTTCAAATATAAAAAGCATTTTACCCAAGATTAAAACTTCCAATCTATTTTACAGCCTGCAGGCCTCCGTGGTCTAGTGGTTAATGTAGCCGACTTTGAATCACTTGGCAAGCACCGCTTTGGGTTCGTAGCCCTACACTGCTTGTAGAACTGTTTCGTGGTAGGAAGCCATATAACTGACATATGGAAGATTGGTGGTTCTATCCTGATACCCCCATTACCTGAAATAATTCCCACAGGGGCACCTTCTTCTGCTGTCAAAAGTTGGAAAGTAACCGCATGAGATGTGATGTTTGTATTTCTTCCTTTTACATGTATACCACCAATACCAAATATCATCGAATAATCTCTATATGCTGTATATCGTCTTGTTGTGCTCAGTATAAATTTTTAACTTTTTGGACTATTGTCGATACATGTAATTCAAAAGTTATTTCCCGGGCAAGAAAGGAGTAAAATATTTCAAAAATAGGAGACACTTCAAAAATATATGAAGCAAGTTTTATGATTCTTAGACCATTTACATTGTCTTGTTAAGCTAATCATATTTAAATAAAGTTTGGAAGATTGAAAATATTACTTTGAACAAGAGAGTTAGAAAAAACTAACTCATTTTTGAATATGAAATTATATCCCTACATGTATCTGTATTTTTCTCATTTCTGTCTGAATGATGATTATGCATTTTCCTGAACAGATGCCAGAAAAAATGAACCTCAGTGGATACATTTGGTTTTATTTAATGAGAGATACTTACTAAACATATTTAACGGAGGAATCATATCAAAGATATTTGATGAATTTATGTTGATCTTTACAACAATTTTGCTTAAAGAAAAATATGGATCGACCAGACCTTAAAAATGCATTGGACTACGCATATTCTATACATATTTTAAATAATTATTGTAAAAGCTATTTTTTCTTTACGAGAAATTTCCAAGCAGTGTAATTATTACTTAAAAGTCTTCTCGTGATTTGCAACGAAAAGTTTTGTTTCAAAAGAAATTCATATTTTCTACTATTAAATCGAAAAAGTATAAGCCTCATTTTCGTCAAATAATTATATTTGTTTATGTAGCATTCAAACTGTACATGGATTCGGAATATGAATTATTTTTCCAGGGACTGCATGATCTTTCCAAAATGTCTGATGACCTACCGCCGACAAAGAAATCAAGATGCTCTGAAGAATTTAGATTTGTCGATGATACCAGGAATGATGAAAAAGAGAAGCATCTAGATAATGATATGTGCAATGAAGTGCCAAAAAAGACTGAACCAGTGAGAAAAAAATACTCTACAGAACTGCAACGTCTTGCAATTGCACGAGTTTTGACAGGAGCAAAAATTGCAACAGTTAGCAAAGATATGGACATCCCTCCATCGACCATCAGAACTTGGTTAAAAAGAGCTAAGCTTCCTGCAACGGATAGCATTGAAAATCGATCAGAAACTGTTACTGCTGCAAAACATTCATTTCCTGTTTTGCTTGGCGAATACAATGGAAAGACGGAATTTAATGCGCTGGTAGAAAATCTTGAGGGAAACCTGTGTGCGGTAAAAGAAAGTATATCTCCTAGTCGTACAGAATCCACAGCTACAGTATCCCTCGGTGAAGAAAAGAAAAAAAAAGAATATATGCTGACAGAAAGCATGACACATACAAATGTCTTAGGATTTAAATATCCAGAGGGATCAAAAAGTGCTACTGAAATGGCAAAGAAGCAAATGGATAGAAAAAAAGATGTCCGTGCAAATAGTTCCAGCAAAAACGAAAATAACACTACCTCAGCGGACGGCAACGAAGACATAAACGAAACCGTCAGGTCATCTTCTTCAGCTGATCCATATTTTGTCGATGAAATCAGGAATGATGAAAAAGAGAAGCATATAGATAATGATATGTGCAATGAAGTGTCAAAAAAGACAGAACCAGATAGAAAAAAATACTCTACAGAACTGCAACATCTTGCAATTGCACGAGTTTTGACAGGAGCAAAAATTGCAACAGTTAGCAAAGATATGGACATCCCTCCATCGACCATCAGCACTTGGTTAAAGAAAGCTAAGCCTCCTGCAAAGGATAGCAATGAAAATCGATCAGAAACTGTTACTGCTGCAAAACATTCATATCCTGTTTTGCTTGGTGAAAACCATGGAAAGACGGAATTTAATGCGCTGGTAGAAAATCTTGAGGGAAACCTGTGTGCGGTAAAAGAAAGTATATCTCCCAGTCGTACAGAATCCACAGCTACAGCACCCCTCAATGAAGAAAAGAAAAAAGAAGAATATATGCTGACAGAAAGCATGACACATACAAATGTCTTAGGATTTAAATATCCAGAGGGATCAAAAAGTGCTACTGAAATGGCAAAGAAGCAAATGGATAGAAAAAAAGATGTCCGTGCAAATAGTTCCAGCAAAAACGAAAATAACACTACCTCAGCGGACGGCAACGAAGACATAAACGAAACCGTCAGGTCATCTTCTTCAGCTGATCCATATTTTGTCGATGATACCAGGAATGATGAAAAAGAGAAGCATATAGATAATGATATATGCAATGAAGTGCCAAAGAAAACAGAACCAGATAGAAAAAAATACTCTACAGAACTGCAACATCTTGCAATTGCACGAGTTTTGACAGGAGCAAAAATTGCAACAGTTAGCAAAGATATGGACATCCCTCCATCGACCATCAGCACTTGGTTAAAGAAAGCTAAGCCTCCTGCAACGGATAGCATTGAAAATCGATCAGAAACTGTTATTGCTGCAAAGCATTCATATCCTGTTTTGCTTGGTGAAAACCATGGAAAGACGGAATTTAATGCGCTGGTAGAAAATCTTGAGGGAAACCTGTGTGCGGTAAAAGAAAGTATATCTCCCAGTCGTACAGAATCCACAGCTACAGCATCCCTCATTGAAGAAAAGAAAAAAGAAGAATATATTCTGACAGAAAGCATGACACATACAAATATCTTAAGATTTAAAAATCCAGAAGGATCAAAAAGTGCTACTGAAATGGCAAAGAAGCAAATGGATAGAAAAAAAGATGTCAGTGCAAATAGTTCCAGCAAAAACGAAAATAACACTACCTCAGCGGACGGCAACGAAGACGAAAACGAAACCCTCAGGTCATCTTCTTCAGCTGATCCATATTTTGTCGATGATACCAGGAATGATGAAAAAGAGAAGCATATAGATAATGATATGTGCAATGAAGTTCCAAAAAAGACTGAACCAGATAGAAAAAAATACTCTGCTGAACAGCAACATCTTGCAATTGCACTAGTTTTGACAGGAGCCAAAATTGCAACAGTTAGCAAAGATATGGACATCCCTCCATCGACCATCAGCACTTGGTTAAAGAAAGCTAAGCCTCCTGCAACGGATAGCATTGAAAATCGATCAGAAACTGTTATTGCTGCAAAACATTCATATCCTGTCTTGCTCGGTGAAAACAATGAAATGACAGAATTAATTGCGCCAGATAGAAACCCGTATGTGACACTTGACAGTATATCTCCCAGTCGTATAGCTACTACACCAACTAATAAAGAAAAGAAAAAAGAATATTTGCTAACAGAAAGCATGACATATACAAATGACTTTGAATATCTAAGAAATTCGCTTGCAAAAAACGCAAATAATGTTGGTGCTGCTGGAAGAAGGCGAACCAGATACACACTAGAAGAGAAGACAATAGCTTTAAAAAGGGTAAAGGAAGGCGAAACAATTTCATCAGTTGGCAAACATCTTGGAATTCCTTTTTCTACAATATCAGACTGGAGGAGAAATAGGGTAAACTATACGTACAAGTTAAGCAATTATATACCGTAGTATATGAGTTACTGGATTAAACATCTGGTGAAATATTCATATTGATGGTATTTGAATATTAGGCTATCATACGGGTGATAAGTGATATTTGTACCCCGCCCCGCCAACAACGAAGTTGTAAGGGGGTATACTGGTTTCTGGTTGTCTGTCGTCCGTCCGTCCATCTGCCCGTCTGACTATACATAGAGTCTGCAAATGCTAATTTGTGCGCTCTAAATCTCCTGTACCCGTGCACACAATTTAACGAAACTTCTCACAAGTGATCAACAGTAACTCAAGTTGTGCATGGTGCATGTTAGGTTCTTTCAGGAAAAAATCTGCAAAGTTATCGGACTTTGTTTTAAGCTCACCTGAACATTGCTCAGATGAGTTTTTGTGGTCGCCGGTCTGTCTGTCTGTCAGTGTTACGTCTGTCAACATTTAGCTTGTGTATGCGATAAAGGCTATATTTTTCAACTGATCTTCATGAAATTTTGTCAGAATGATAACCCTGACTAATTCTAGGCCGAGTTCGAAAATGCATTATCTGGAGTCAAAAAGTAGGTCACCAGGTTAAATCAAAGACATGCCTTGTGTATAGAGGCTGTATTTTTCAATTGATCTTCATGAATTTTGGTCAGAATTGATAATGCCTTGATAAAATCTAGGTTGAGTTCGAAAATGGGCCATCAGGGGTCAAAAACTAGGTCACTAGGTCAAATCAAAGCAAAACCTTGTGTATGCGATAGGGACTGTATTCTTCAACTGATCTTAATTTTGAGAGAATGATAAACTTAATGAAATCTAGGTCGAGTTTGAAAATGGGTTATCTGGGATTATTAACTGGGTCACTAGGTCAAATGAAAGAAAAAAATTGTGTATGCGATAGAGGCTTATTTTTCAATTGAACTTCCTGAAACTTGGTCAGAATAATTACCTTGATAAAATCTAGCTAAAGTTTGAATAACGGGTCATCCAGGGTCAAAAACTAGGTCACTAGGTCAAATCAAGGTAAAACCTTGTGTATGAGATAGAAACTGTATTTTTCAACTAATCTTCATGAATTTTTTACAGAATAATAACCTTGATGAAATCTGGGCTAGGTTCGAAATCGGGTCATCTGGAGTCAAAAACTAGGTCAGCCGGTCAAACAAAAGAAAAACCTTGTGTATGCGATAGAGGCTGTATTTTTCAATTCATCTTCATGAAATTTTGTCAAACAAAGTGCCTCGATAAAATCTAGACTGACTTTGAGTATGGGCCATATGAGTTCAAAACTAGGTCACTAGGTCAAATCAAGGAAAAACAGTGTGTATGTGTTAGAGGCTGTATTTTTCACTTGAACTTCTTGAAATTTGGTCAGAATGATTGCCTTGATAAAATCTAGGTCGAGTTTAAATATTAGTCATCTGCGGTCAAAAAAGTAGGTCACTAGGTCAAATCAAAGAAACACCTTTTGTATGTGTTAGAGGCTGTATTTTTAATTGATCTTCATAAAATTTAGTAAGAATTATTGCCTTGATAAAATGTAAATCGAGTTTGAATATGGGTCATTTTGGCTCAAAGGTCACTAGGTATACATAAAAAAAAAGCCGTGTGTATATGTTAGAGGTTTTATTTTTCTCTTCAGCTTCTTGAAATTTGGTCAGACTTATTGCCTTGATGAAATCTAGGTTGAGTTTCAATATGGGTCACCTGGGGTCAAAAAGTAGGTCACTAGGTGAAATCAAAGAAATACCTTGTGTATGTGATAAAGGTATTTTTCAATTGATCTTTATGAAATGTGGTCAGATTGATAACCTTGATTAAATCTAGGTCTGGTCTGATTATGGGTCATCTTAAATCATGAACTAGATCACTAGGTCGAGTGAAAGAAAAACATTGTGATGTGATAGAAGCTTTATTTTTCAATTGATCTTTATAAATTTTGGTCAGACCCATTGCCTTGATGGAGTCTAGGTTGAGGTTGAATATAGGTCAACTGGATTTAAAATGTGGGTCATTAGGTCAAATAAAAGAAAAACCTTATGTATGCCAGAGAGGCTGTTCATTTTTTATTTGATCTTCATATAATTTGGTCAGAATAATTTCCTTTATGAAATATAGGTCAAGTTTGAATATGGGTCATCTGGGGTCAAAAAATAGGTCACTAGGTTATATCAAATGAAATACTTGTTTCAACTCAAGAGACCACATGTTTTCCAATCTTTATGGAAACTGGCCAGAATATTCGTGTTGATGAAATCACTAGGTCAAACAAGTTTAAACTGGTATTGCATGTTTCTCAGGTGAGCGACTTAGGGCCATCTTGGCTCTCTTGTTCATGCTCTTATATTTTTTCCGAATATTCGAATAGTAAAACAATATTCGTGTAATGAACTAATATTCGTTGCCATCCCTAAATTAAAAGAGTGTTTTATCCCTTTTTTCTGTCCGTCCAGAGTTGTATCTCAGACATGGTTTGAAGAATTTAAGAAAAACATGGTACAGTGTGAACTGTTATTGGAGCCATTCAAGTTCCATTGAAATTGTTTTAGGAACAGATGAATTATGGCCCTTAGTACTTAAATAATGTAAATTGTGTATATCCTTGCAAATGGCATAAGTCCATTTTTGCTATAGGATATTGTGATTGGTAATTTGGGTCCAAGTCCAGGTCACTGTTATTAAAAATAGAAAATTAAATAGAATAAAGTTATTGCCTTAAACTTGCATAGAGGCCATTGTGTGAGCTACATTTTGGGTTGCTTGGGTCAAAGTCAAGATTATAATTACTTATTATAGTAAATTGTTTTCTTATAATCAATTAGGAATGAGGTAAGTATATCAAACTTGGTAGACATGTGGCTTTTGTGGGTTTGTTTGCGTTTTTGGGTAGCTTGGGTAAAGGTCATTTTATAGAAAAATATAGACAAATGGTTTCCAGTCAGTAATTTGAATAGGAATGGGCTTGAAGTTTCGTTCACTAAGCAGAGACGCCTGTTTCAAAGGGATGTAACGTGAATATTAACCTTTCATTTGTTTGTTTGCGGATTTAAAATATGTGAATTAGCCTAAACATGAAATCCACAAAAATTAATCCTACATGAATATTAATGATTTTAAGGTATCCTATTTTATTGTATATATAAAGTGATGTATAAAAAAGTGTAATCATCTAGTTGTGTGCTCAATAAATTGCCACTTTTTCAAAATAAATAAAGTGGACTTTGGTTCATATTCCAGGAATTTCAAGCTTCTCAGGGAGGTGAATGTTTTGAGAGCATAGCAGGAGACCATTTTGAGCCATCAGAAAATGCATTAGAGTAAGTCTTCAGAAATGTATATTTCTCAAATATTGAATAATTAATGAGAGCTGTTCTTTTCCACGTCATTAAAGTTTCATGTTAAAATATAAGTATTAGGATAGGACTTAATCACAGTAAGGGAGAAGTCTCCAGTTTATATAGCACTGTTTTGCCGTGCAAAGAAAATTTATATTGCATTTTAAATACAAGTTTAATGGAAATATGATCATTCAATAGAAGGCATAACATTGAACACAGACGTGCTTAAACAAATATCCACCAGTTAACGGGTTTTAGCCAGCCTTACTTCACACGTCATGTTCGACATGTTGCAAGACATTGAGATGTATATCTGACATTCATTTTTCTTGATTGAAGAAGGGAGATGTTATATACAGCCTTATAAAGACCAGTGGTGTTTGATAAGGGCTTTCAAAACAATGCTACATGCATGTATGTCTTTTTCAGATAAAGTAACCAATAAACTACTGACATCTTCTGATGAAGAATGCATGACATAAACTTAATCAGTAGAATTTCTTACAGCTTACTTTAAACACCTGGCAGTGTGTGTTTTATGCCTTCTAAAATAAGGTATTTGAAGATTTACTGCCTAATAATCATATCCACTCTAAGACTAACAAACTAAAGGAGGGTGTACTGTAGTCACAGTGTCAATGTCTGGGCTGTCAGAGCAGAAAATAGGAAAAAAAACTTTAAATGATTTCTTCTCATGAACTGATCATCACCAAACATGTTCTGTAGAATCCTTGTAAGTTCCTCTTTCGGATTTGTTTAAATGGTTCCCCGTGACTGATAATAGGGGCCTCCAGAGCTGAAAAGGTTAAACCTTTAAAGGCTTCTTTTCATGAACATCCTGACGGATCATTACCAAACTTAGTCTGTAGTATCCTTGTAAAGTTCTTTCTCAGATTTGTTCAAATGGTTCCCCTTGACTGATTTTAGGGGTTTCCAGAGCTAAAGATAGAGATAAAAACATTTAAACAACTTTTCATGAATTGCTTGATGGATTGTCACCAAACTTGGCCTGTAGCATCCTTCTAAGATCCTCTCCTACATTTTATCAAATAGTTCTGCCTGACTGATTTTATTTTTGTTATTATATTTTATGGAGAATATTAGATTACTGTCTTATAAATTTAGATTTATTAGGTAATTGGAAGAAAATATAAAGGCTGAGGCTTTAAACAAATTTATGTTTTATATATCAAATCATTTTAGTGTCCTTGTATCTCCCATACCAGCTTCAAAATGAAAGAAAAGCCAACATTACACCCCCGCCTTCCCTCCCTTTTCAAACATTTTCATTTTTATCCATAACATATATCTGATAAATTGATAATCATTTTTCTCTCTTTTGTATTCATCTGGCTAGAACCCTAAGTCAGTTGCAATAAAAGTTTTTGTTGACTTAAAAAACTGATTAAAAGTAATATATAATCTTGGACGAATTCATTTGTTCTGACAGAAAAGCAACAACTTTATTGTTAAAAAAGAGAGAATTATAATTGTCAAGTCTTATACTTTTTAGCAATATGGGAC
Organism: Mercenaria mercenaria; assembly: GCF_021730395.1. NCBI lineage: Eukaryota > Metazoa > Mollusca > Bivalvia > Venerida > Veneridae > Mercenaria > Mercenaria mercenaria. Next base: position 22,155,382 of record NC_069364.1, on the reverse strand, counting down.
GGTATTTATTTTTCCTATTTTCTATTATAATTGTTTACAGTAATACAGAGGTTTACCCTGCGAAGCGAAAATATCCCGACACAGATGGAAGTGATAATAGAATAACTAGACCAAGAACACGAGAAAGTGAAAATCACCTTGTAACAACTCTGTCTTTTGGTGGTTTTAATCTTGAAAGATGTCCAACTAAGAGGAATTCACACAAAAAAGCATTTCCGAGTCCAAGAAGTAGCAGAAAGACCTCTCCTAGAAGAACTGTTTCAAAGAGAAGTGTTGAAAGCACAAGAGATATTTCTTATGACGAACTATCTGATATTGACGAACTATCTGATATTGACGAACTGTCTGATATTGACATCGGAAAAAAGATTATCAATCTATACACCGAGAAGAAAGCAGATCCTGACAAAAAACCAGATGAAGAAGAATTGGAGAAAATAGTAACTGAGATGGAAACTGATGAGAAAAAAGTATTCCAGCATAAAGCATCTCAAACTGTTCCAACAGTGGTAAAATTTGCAGGTCCTAATGAAGTGAAACTGTTGAAGTTGTGCCCTTCGGAACAAAGACTGGCGTTACTACTGAAGACCAGGGAGCTTGATGAATTGAGAAGAAATATTTTGACATTAATGAAAATTCTTGAACCTGATTACGAGTATGGACCTCCTGAGAATGTTGATAAGGTAATAAAGGTGCTTATTAAAGCGAACAATGAGCAAAAGAATGCCAGTTGAAGTTGTGACTAATGAAGAAAACTGGAAACTTTATGATTCAGTGAATTGTAGATACTTCAGGATAGATTCAGATATGAAAAAGATATAGGCTGAAAACTGATAATTGTATTAGCCTTACCTGTAAACAGTTGTTGGAAATGATGTGGTGAAATAGTATGATAATGAATTAAGACTTTTTTGACCAATTGAAATGGGTTTTTTGAGAGACCTTCCAGTTCAGTTACTTCTTCTCTATTTTGATATACATTGAACAGTTGCTTATATTTGCCATGTTCAGATACTTTTGGAAATAGACAAGTTGTGGTGTTTCTTGTTTAGAACTCGTGTTTACTAGTTACTTAAAGTCACCATTGATGTGTTCAGAAACTCTTGAAGTCTGTCTCGGAACGTTTTGCAAAATTTGATAATATCTTTGACTAATTGAAATAATTAATGTTGAATATATCCTGTTGTGCCTTTTGACAGTATCTGTTAGTAGATAAAATGTTGGTTGGTTAGAGGAACAGTTAGATTGTTCTTGTTCTGTTCAAGAACATGTTTCTATTGTTGACAATGCTACTAGAGAAAACAATGCTACTTAAAGAAAACTGTTCTTTTTTTATTTGAATGATGTTTCTGTTTGATAGTTTATGTTATTGTGATAACTTATATGTTCATACTTTTCCATGGGTATTATGATTGTGATATAGAACAGCCAAAAACATAAAAAGGTTGTTTATGAAGCAGTTAATGCCTGTCTTACAGAGATACCTAGTAATCACAGAATTATTGTTCTAACAAGGTACTCTTACAAAGATACAGGTACAACAAGACACTGCCTTACGTGTATACCTAGTGTATACCTGGTAATCCTAGGATTACTGTTACAACAAGACACTGTCTTACATGTGTACCTATTAATCACAGGGTTATTGTTACAGCAAGATACTGTCTTACTGGTATACCTAGTAATCGTAGGGTTATTGTTCAAACAAGACACTGTCTTGAAGGGATACCGGGTATTCATAGAGGTATTCATTGTTACAACATTGCCTTACAGGGATATCTGGTTATCACAGGGTTGTTGTTACAACAAGACACTGTTTTACAGGTATACCTAGATATCACAGGAGGAGTATTGTTCAAACAAGACACAGAACATTTTGAAATACCGGTATGAAATGGTGGCCTCTGAAGCGTTTTGGGGTCTACAGTTTGAGATTTCCTTGCCAATAAGGTAAGGTGCAACTTTGATGAGTATAGGTCACTTCTCAGCCAACTTAGGGGGCATGGGCCCCCTAAGCCCCGCCCTGGATCCGTGCCTGCACTTTCTTAAAATAATAAGTATATCATATCTATAAAGAATGGTTCAGAGCATCAAAAGACAATCATTCATCTACTAGCTCAGTAATTTTGTTAAGTCTTTGTTTTTTATTATTATTATACCAGATTTCTATAGTACAGTGCCCCTAAAGTGACATGTTACGCAATTTTTTTCCACTTGGGTAATGTGAGACTTTTTTTATTTCGTTTAAACGAATTAGTTATTTCGTTTAAACGAAATCATTTCGTTTTAACGCAATAACTATTTCGTTTAAACGAAATAACTATTACGTTTAAACGAAATAACTAATTCGTTTAAACGAAATAACTAATTCGTTTAAACGAAATCATTTCGTTTAAATGAAATAGTTATTTCGTTTAAACGAAATCATTTCGTTTAAACCAAATCATTTCGTTTAAACGAAATAACTTATTCGTTTAAATGAAATGATTTCGTTTAAATGAAATGATTTCGTTTAAACGAAATAGTTATTTCGTTAAAACGAAATGATTTCGTTTAATCGAAATAAAAAAAGTCTCACATTACCTAAGTGGAAAAAAGTGCGTAACATGTCACTTTAGGGGCACTGTAATATAGCGCCCTTTTCATGATCACGTTCAAAGGCGCTTTACATAGCTCAAATGCAGCCACACAGGGCACATAATTCATCCTCTACTAGTACAGACACAGAGCGATCTGACCAGAGGGACAGAATGAGACAAATCAGATACAGGCCTATCAGAAATCAGATACAGGCCTATCCGGCTAACTTAGCCTAGCTCGTTGCGAATAGACAGCCTGGTTCTTTAACGTGCCCAGTGTATAGCACGCACTGATACACGGATTGCCTTTGTTCCTGACCAGTACACCTCTAGTTGGGTTGGAAACACTGAAAAGCGTTTTTGAAAATTCCCGAGTAGCTGCCGGGCATCGAACCCCCGGCCTCAGGATTGGAAGGCCAGTGTGCAAACCACTGAGCTATCCGTCCACCTTGTTTTGTACATGTAATCACATCTTTACTAAAGGCCACTCTGAATAAATAACTGAAGCCTGTTTTGAAAGATGTTTTTTTTATATACATGTAAAAAGTGTATATTTATTATTTGTTTTAGAGCACATGTTAATTTAGTCTTTTCTGCATCACTTTTATTTCTCGACTTGATAGCAGCTTTGACTACATTTATTTTGTTTGGAATTGGGTAATCTGACACATGTTGGCTGCTGTTTTAAAATTTGTTAATGACAATTTAAGTCCAAACAAAATTGCCCCATATAATACACAATCATCAGTAAGGTAAAGACTACAATTCTCCGGACACTATCATATGCTTCTAGCCTACATTTTGAAGGCAAAATTTCCATTAAGTATTTAAACAATACCCAAATCGTTCCGAGTCAATGATAAACCAATGTGTTAGTTAACTTATTACAGCAGAAACTGGTTTGTATCTGTTCCTATCAAAATGTTTTTTCTTATTTTATCTAGGCCAGGGTATATTTTCTTGAAAAAATAAAATGTTTAATTTCCGTAAAAATATGATGTCATCATTTTTCGGAAGTTTTAAATATATGAATTCCGGTCGAATAAAGTGACAAAATCATTTTATTTAAGGAAAAAATAACATTTTTAGATTAAAATCCCATAAATAAATAAAAAAATAGAACGATATTTTTGCAAACAACCTCTACTTGATTTATCTATACACTGTTTGTAATGTAAAAAAACAAAGACAAATATCAAACAGGGAATGCCACGCACCAAAAAACGCAGCCTCCCCAAAACGAAACCCACAGCACGCAGACGCGCACACCACCCGCACACAAACACATACACGCGCGCACACACAAGGCCAATACACCACAAACACACACACACATACACGCGCACACACAAAGCCAACACATTAGGACAAAACGAACAAACAAAGGAACACAGTGGGGCGCCGCCTTGAAACGGTCAGTGGCAAAAACACCACTGGGGAGCTTAAACCGGTTTATGGTGCGCACCCAACCTCACTCTTACCCCACCATGTTCCAAAGACACGGGACAGTGTAAATAAAAGTAATCCTCTCCGGGTGAATCTCTAACACACGTAATCGAAACAAAAAGGCATGGCATGTAAAACACAAAAATGCTCGTGTATAAAAATATAAAAAGCAAACCTTTAGAACCAAAAACGTATGTACTCAATGCCTTTTCAGAAGACAGAGCAACAAGAGAAACACCCTTAAGGGCCCGACGAAACAGGCCAGAAGACAGATATCAAAACAGTTCAGTCCTGGTAGGATTTAAAAACTGCTTATCATAGAGTCCTGTAAAGTTATTGATGCGTGTGAATAAGTATACATGTATAAATGACCGGTCAGTTTTATTTCAGTGGTTCAGGTAGTTATTTAAGTACATGTACATGTCTATAGTTCTGTTTTAAGTGATAGCAGATAATTGTGTGCTGCATAACATTAGTACTACGAAAAAGGCAGTCATCTTATCAAGGCCGTAGGGTTGGTTCTTGTTTGGGATAAGTACCAGTCGCACAGATAACATTTGAGCCGCGCCATGAGAAAACCAACAGATGGCATATATAAATACGGCTAGACGCAAAAACGAACTAAAAGGTCCATTCGAGTTTCAGGTAGATTTTTTATGCAGCGACTTGGATACATTTTTGTTACATGTTTAAGCAAAATGAACCGTGCCAAGGGAAAACCAACATAGAGCAATTGCGACCAGCATGGATCCAGACCAGCCTGGGCATCTGCGCAGAGTAGTCAGGATCCATGCTGTTCGCTAACGGTTGCTCTAATTCCGATAGGCTTTGAAAGCGAACAGCAATGATCCTGACCAGACTGCGCAGATGCCCAGGCTGGTCTGGATCGCAAAGCCACTATGTATGTTTTCTCATGGCACGGCTCATTTGACTTAAACATGTAATAAAAATGTATCCAGGTCGCTGCATAAAAAATCCACCTGAAACTCGACTGGACCTTTTAGTTCGTTTTCGCGTCTAGCCGTATCTATATATGCCATCTGCATGGAAAGTGACTTGACACATCACTATCGTGGCATCACACTGAATGTGAAACCGTCACTGATATGACCTGCCATGAAGCTACTGTTCTTGACCTATGTATCACACTCAGGCATATCAATGCCAGGCGTTATTTCTGTTGGACAGACTATAGTCAGGATCAGATTAACTGCTGTGCACATATTGCCTCTTTTTGTGGTGTTTAGGCCTAGTTCGCCGCAAAGGACAGTCTTCAATTCAGTTTTTACAGAAGGAAGAACATGAAGTGATGAATGCGTGTGACATTTAGTATGTGTCTAAAAAGGTAAATATAAACGCACAGAAGAAGATGAAAAAATAAAGAAATGAAAAATATATAAGATATACAAAAAAAAACATAATGGAAAACAAACTACATCCTCATCGCTAGTGGCGTGCGCGTCGCGAGTGGGGTGGGGGTGTAGGGTGGGGAAGGGGGGGCAGATGATTACCTGGTGTGTTGCAAGTATGTTAAAGCACATATTTGTCAATCTACTGCAACAAACAACCAGGATAAGCCAATGAAAACTTAACCCAACGAATAATAATGAATTTACAGTATTTGCTTCTTTCACTACTTTACATGTATAACATGCCTATGTGTACCCTTTCAAACATTTGTATAGTATTTGAGTTACAAACAGATGTAAAAATATGTGACTATCAATTTATTAAAATGAATATAAAAAGTATTGGTTACTTCACATTTGGGAACACCCTGTAGTCATATTGTTTTGTTTAAAAGTACTGTTCCACCCCTTGCATCAACACAATAGTCACAGAAAATGTGTATAATTAATATCTTCATATGCTGGCCAAATATGGTTTTAATGCACGGGTGGGAACAATGTGATATAAAGCAAAACACTTTTTAATATCTATATAACAGGGTACGTAATTCTATTTAGAACAAAATCACTGTTCTATGAAACAAATATTGAAAATTTGACTTTAAGAAATAATCTCAAATATGTATTTTAATGGCATATGTACTTAAATACTTATTTCTTAGTAGTTTATTTTCACTCTCTCTTAGAGTAGGCAAATTCATATAGAAAGTGTCCGAAGTCCTTTATTTGCAAACGTTATGTTGCTAAATACCATGCACAACTGTATATTATGCTCAGTACAAATACAAGTTAATGGCATGGGCAGTCCGCCAGAAGGAACTGAGAGACATATTGCATTTCCATGCATGTAGTCCTGGAAAACCAATGTCATGTAATATATATTGTACGAAATAAAAATCAGGTTTATTATATTCATTAAGTCTGAAAATGATGCCAAGATGGTGTTATGAAAAGGAAATTTACATGCGTAAAACACACTTTAGATGACGTTGCACTTTTTTATAAACCAGATTGCACAATGAATGAAGAGGGTCATATGACAAGTGAGATATGATAGTGTGGCATTAAAATCTATTTTTCAATGTAGTAATTATCATTGGTGTAAATGCAGTCATATGATTAGTGATAAAAAGTCATATTGAATTGAGAATGGAGCTCTCAAAACACACACTGACCTATAGCAGTTATGTTATGATGTTGTGACGTCATCAAATGTGACATAATATAAGATTTAAGACCATAACACTAGAAAAATACCTTCGCAACCTTTTCCTCATATAAATTTTGAGTTATTGGATTCAATAATGAAACATATGTTGCCTTTAATGTTCGGTCAATTTTTCAACCTGGGAGAAAGATATGACTTTGTTTTTGCCTGTTAATGCTCAAATCAGCCTCTCTAAAAGGCAGTAATTGTATATTATTATTATATCTTACATGGCATGCATTTCCCTACATGAAGTTCCTAGACTTCATTGGCTAAAAATTGTAATGTTATTTCACACTATTCGAATAGCAATCAGTGTTATTATAGATGTTTGGTATTCCAACTTCATTTTGCTATTTTGTAAAATTAATTGACTTGTCATTTGCGTATTTTTTTACACATTGAGTGATTAATTTATCTCTGTTAAAACAATGACGAGATGATAAGTGCAATACTCTTTATTTCCGTTACAAAGGTTGTTGTCGCTTCATCTGTTGTTTTTGTACATTTGTGTAGTTTCTGAAGGGTAGGCGGAGTCATTTCATATGCCAATTAAATTTCTTAAGATAATATTGGACTTAAGTGTTTAGCCAATGAAAAACTGTTTATCAAAATATACTTAGGTCCTGAAACGAACTGTTTTGACAATTTTATAACATAATTTTATGTGTCACTTTCTACAAATGAATTCATCAATAGTACCTAACACAGTCCAGTTTAAGCTAGCCTGCTTTGCCCAGATAGCATAAAAATACATAGAAAACATATAAAATGACAATTTATCTCATTTTGAAAGATAATTCAAGGGTAGGTGACAATTAATTGTGTCTTCTAAGAACAATAATGTTTTGTTCAGTCAATACACTAATTGTTGGCAGATGGTATAAGTCAAAATTAGTTTATATGTCCAGATTATGTTGTTTGTAATAAATGTTACATTAAACCTTAAATTGTGTCAGTTTAGAAAGGAATACTAGTATCACTTATGTCACAAAGTATAAAGATTGTACAAGTCATGTTAAGGCCTAAATTATATATGGTTTAATTGGCATGGAATTAAGAAATGAAATGATTTCTTTCGGTGTTCATGCGAAATGAACGACAGAATAGGATCGGCAAATCCATGAATCGCGCTAGCGATTCATGTTTAATTTGCCGATCCTATTCTGTCGTTCATATCGCATGAACCCCGAAAAAATAGTTTTATTTCTTATATTTTTTTATTTACATTATATTTTCTTTCTATTTTTAAATTGCACATATTTTGTGGCATTTAACATTTAAATCAGCTTCCTGGCAATTCTGTTCACCAGACGGAACAACTGCGCCGACATCTAAGGAACGTTTTCCCCGACTATACGTCATCAAAACTGCGGTCGGTTATTACTAAGCAGCGATGATGTAACTTTCGCGCAATTTCTTTTGCTGTTCATACGAACTGAACACCATAATTTTCAATGGAAAAGAATAGGGCGATGTAAATATACGAAAATAAACAGAGCAATCAAAAATATATGAAGTATGTACCACAAAGTCTACAACATTTGAAATATAAAGTGCATTTAAACCTCAGGTACAAAATGTTTGGTTTTAGTCACAATATATGTCTTATTTCCCAAATATAGCTTTATAGTGTATGATATTAATTAGTATCTATTGCATAACATTATGCTTCGTTTGGGGCTTCCTTATACTTTTTTCAGTATAACAGATTAAATATTACTTCTATATATGAGAGTTAATAGATATTGTGAACCTTTGAAAAATTATGTCATTTTGGGTTATTTCCTAGATCAACAATATATTTCTCTGGTCCACAATATCTTCTAATACATTCAGATGTATGTGACATTTATGTAATATAGTTAAGTAGTCAAAGTGTATGTATAAGTATTCCCTAATCTCAGGCAGAACTTGCAACACACAACTCGGAAGCAATACAAAGCAATTGATGTTTCATTTTTTGTTTATTTTTGCCAATCTGACATTATGCATGCACAGTAGATTACAGACGAAAAAATGTACCATTTATATTTTGTGTTGCAAACCAGACCATTTAGGTACTATACATATCATACCACCAATGTGTTTGCAAACTTTATCTTACATGTATTATTGACATAGGCTGCTATACACTGAACACTTCCAATTTGTAAATATAGCTGTAGTATTCTATATATACATGTTAATGTTGTTTTTATTTTGTATTTAGAGATTAGTTTATATTTTAGATTAAAGGAATAGAGCTTTAGAATTTTTTGTGCCCCAAAACATTTTGAGGGGGTGTGTCCGCTTAGATTTGCCCTTACCCGTAGGTCAGTCCGTCTTTCTGTCCAATTTTGTGCATATCTCAAAAAGTACTTGACCAAGTTTCATCAGACCTCACAGGATTGTCATTCAGCATGAAGAGTTGTGCACCTGATGTTTTAATTGACAGGCAGGAGTTATGGCCTTGACTTAGTCAAACATAAGTTAACAGTAACAGGAAGTAGGGGTACCAGTGACCTATGGACACACATCTAGTTACTGTTTTGTTTGTCGGACATAAGGATCTTGTGATCATATTGATAGGCTATTTCGCTTAGGGCTTAGTAGCACTGACTGCTCACTCGACTTTTATGATCTATATACAACTTGCAAATCAGTAAACATGTAAAACAACACATAAACAGGGTTCCCACGGTCAGAGGAAGGTCAGGGAAAAAAGTATTTTTTCAAGGTCAGAGAAAAGTCAGATAATTTTGTAATTGGTCAGGGAAATTTGGAAATTTAGCAAAAGTCAGGGAAAAAATCAGGAAAATTTGAAACCAGAAGTCAAAAGCAAGAGAATAAAGTTTTGAAAAAGTAAAAAGAATGAAAATAAAAGGTAAAGGCAGTTTGTTTTCTTTTGGCTATACCAAACATTTTTAAAAACTACAGTCTGTTAAACAAAATTATTTTTAACTGGTAACAAAATTATGACTGTATAAATGGTATGAACTGTGTAGTCCTGCATAATTGCAAATTTATTTCATCATTTTACCATATAAGCAATAATAAAACATTTCTGTTATTTATGTTTGTATGAAAAAGTTACAAAAGAAAACTTATTACATACCATTATTACATGTTTACCATTTTCTTTACTCAAATTGCTGCTTACAGATTGTAATGTGCAAAACATTGCTATTTTGATTAATTTTATATTTAAAACAACCTAAGTCTTCTGGTCAACTATTCTTTAAGTAAAGACCAAAACTAGTTTTCAAGTGCAAAAATGTTCATCAAAGTCTAGTGTTTAATATAAGTTTGAATAGTTATTAGTGGTGGATTTTGTTAAAAGTAAAAGACTATTGTAATAGAATTCTTTGCAGCATCTTAATTTTACCTTGTAATATTTTAGAAATCAGCTAACAGAGAAAGACTGGAAGTTTAAGAGATATAGAAAAGATGCAAACAAACTGCATGCTTAGGGTGGATATTAGGACTCAGTTGGCATCATAGAAAAACAATTACAAATAGAAAGTTAAACAAAACAGAAGTCAAAACACATATAAAGGGTGTACGAAAAGTTTGCTACAGCTGGAAAAGTAAATCAGCATGATAAAAATGTGTAAAGTAAGATTTGTTAAGTCTTTTAATACTGATATGTTGAGGCATTTAAGCTGAACACTATCTACAATGTATTTAATTTTCAACTTCTGAAAAAAAAAATGGCATTTCTGCTTTTATTGATTCTATGTCAATCTTTAATCATTATTAAAAAAATTGTAGAATGCAAACTCAAATACTGTAATAAAATAAGAAACAAAGAACTTCTAAATATACTGCAACAGACATATGCCATTAAGTCTACAAGTAGACTACCCTTATTCTACAGAAATAATATATGAATAAAGGCAAATTTTCATAGAATGTTGTACATTTGCCTGAACAGACACAGTAGAAAAATCCAAAACTTTATCATAGGTAGTCTTTTAGTGATTAATACGGACCTTTCTTGTTGTCTGTTACATCACACTAAAATAATATTGTGATCTGTTAAACTTGAACAAATTGTCTTTGCATCCTTTAGTTATCCATATAACAAGAAACATGGTAAGGGTTGGCTGATGGGGAGCATAGAAGCTACATGTATCAGGGAAAATTGTACTTTGGTCAGTGAAAAGTCAAGGAAAAGTCAGGGAATTTTATTTTCTCTGCTTTGTTGGAACCCTGATTAAAGTATGTTATGGTCTTCATACAAGTTGAACATCAATACACATGGAAAATGTGTGATTTTCTTCATTCAGCTTGCATATCCACGCATAGAAGGTGTGTTATGTTATGATATTATGATCTTCATTTAACTTGCACATCCATACATACGAAGTATGTTTTGATCTTCATTCAGCTTACACGTCTACACATATTTGAAGTGTGTTATGATCTTCATTCAACATGCACATTAACAAAAACATGAAGTACATTATGATTTTCATAAAACGTGCGCATCAGCAAACTCATAAAGTACGTCATGGTGTTCACAGTCTTATTTACTATCATTAGATGACTTGTTTAACATGAAATCAGTAAATGAATAAGCCTTAAAAATGTTTGCAGTGTAGATATTGAGTTAAATGGTAGCAGATATGAAAAAATAAGACATAATGAAGCAAGTAGGAATGAAATTTAGTAAGAGCTAAAATGCTAAGGAATTAGAAACAGGGGTCACTGGGATATATTATGGCACAATACAATTTCTGTCACAATCCAGTTTTAAGTAATCAAACATTGTTTTTACTTATAAACCTTTTATATATATACTTATTTACGTAGGTACTTGTCCATTCTAATATACTGAATGTACCTGGTAAATGTTTAAGATATCCTGTTGATGTTGTTTTTAATTGTCTTTATATGATAGTTTATTTTCTGCATTTATGACATTTTCTGATTTTGTGTTGATTTTAGTTCACCAGATCATTAGCATTCATAAGTGCTGATTTTATTAATTATTTACTCATGTATACTATATACCATTCAAACACAAGTTCTTAGTTTGCAACAGATTCGACTGAGATTACTATTGGTTACATACTAGAATTCATTATACTTTTTTACCAGCCTCTGTCGTCATTCCAAATGTAGTGAGTCACAATCTGACTAAAGTACTTGATCTTCTAAACGAAGATCTGAGAACGACCCATTTATATACTTCTTCTGTAAATTTTGGAGTTCCAGTATTGCTATTTTTATTTTAACCAATCAGACGACTTGTTCGAATGTCAAAGAGTAAGAAAAATGTGCAGTCATTCCAGGTTCCGAACCCGGGACACCTCGCTTACAAAATAAGTGGCCTACCGACTGAGCTAACCGGCTATTTGACACATAATGACATAAGAATTATAAATAGCAAAAGTCAAGGCTACAGGTAGATTTGCAAGATATTGTAAGTTAAGCTCTGATTGGCTAGCGAAAGGGTCGTCAGAACGAGGTTATGAATAGGTCGTTCTCAGATCCTATGCGTAGCGTAATAGGAGATGTACTTTAGTCAGATTGAGTGAGTCATAACTTTACAACATTTATCAAACAGCCAGTATTTTTCTATTACATAAAACTGGCATTTCAAATGGCGTTCAGTATATACGCCTATACACAATACACTCGGGTATAAACAAATGTCAACTTTTCTATTTAATATGTGATAAATGACTTTGTAAATAATCTGTAACAGCTCTTGGTTATCTTATTATTTGTAAAATTTTGTTTGCTTCCAGGGAACAGAATTACTGAACAGAAAACTTTGATTAGAAAGCAAAATTTAGCAATCTGTATACTCATAGTTTTACTTAGACGTAGTAAAGTTAGATTCATATATTATTTAACAGCTTTTTTGTAATACATATTTTTGCCTTGACAAGAGTCAATTGAAAGTCTTGCATTGCCTTTATGTTTATTGGTGTACTGAAATTTAAAACATAATATTATGTGTATTGTCAAATTGCCCTTTCTATGATTATGCAAATTAAATTCTCTATTTGGATAAATCATGAAGTTTTGATTGAACTATTTTAGAAATTAAGAAACAAGACATTTATTATATACGTAAGAAACTGTATGTTGAGAAGTTGTTAAATGAGCCGCGCCACAAGAAAACCAACATAGTGGCTTTGCGACCAACATGGATCCAGACCAGCTTGCGCATCCGCGCAGTCTGTTCATGATCCATGCTGTTCGCTTACAGTTTCTCTAATGGAAATAGGCTTTGAAAGCGAACAGCATGAATCCTGACCAGACTGCGCGGATTCCACTATGTTGGTTTTCTCATGGCGCGGCTCAAATACTTTAAAATAAATATCTTTTGCAAAATCATGTTATACTTGGTTAGAAAAGGGTGTTTCCAAAAGAGAATAGTTTTGTTAAGAATAGAGACTTACATGTTATTACTTACAGAATAAGAATATATATGAGACTTTTGTTTATCTTTTAGTTACATTTCACTTTAGAGCATTTCATTCCTTAATCGTGTTGAGGAGGGAAATTAAGTTGTGGTGACCACACTTCTTTACATGAACATGGTTGCATTTATTATTGCAAGATGTATGTATGTATTATTACTGATGACACATTAAAAGATAAAGGTAGATTTCGTGGAAGCACAGAGCACATCAAATAAAGCTATAGCCACATAGCGCAAAGTAGGTTCATCACAAATACTAATAGAAACTGTAGTGGAAAGGTATAGCAGACAAGTGTCTTCAAATATCCATCAGCTCAGCATTTAAGTACATGAAAGATATAAAAAAGGAGATCGGTTAAAGAAAGGCGGGCTTTTGGGAAAGGGGAATAAATGGATACATATTCAATAGGAAAAGTTCCAAAAACACAATCTTCCCAAACCACATCAGTACAAGATTGGGCGCACACAAGGCCAACACATGTGCATACACGCACTCAGCCATGCACGCTCATCCGAAAACAACAGAGATAAAAATAAAACAAACTAAAAAAAAAACATTTAAATGTTGTTGTTTTTTCTCATAAACAACTTAATCTTCAACAAACTTCGTTTGAGCTTCCTTGTATTGACCTCTCTCATGTTTGTTCATGTGGTGTTGTGTGGGCCCTTTTAAAGGTTACTAAATGTAAAAACAGAAGGAAAAAACGTTTTAGCAACTTCTTGGAAATGTACTACTCATCGGATCTTCACTTAACTTGGTCTTTAGCGTCCCTGTATGGTCTCTTCCAGTTTCTCAAGACGTTTTTGTTTGGCTCCATTTAAAGGCCACAAGAGCTAAAATTAGAAACACTTTCAAACGACTTCTGATTCAATTGATGGATTGTCTCTAATACTGGTCTGTTTGGTTCCCTATTTGTTCAAATGTTCCTGCTTGCAATTGTCCTTTGAGGCACCACCAGAGCTAACCTTTAACAATTTCTTCTAATAATATTAATTTCATCCAGACTAGTTATTTAGTATCCTTGTATGGCTTTTGTCTATTTTGTTCTAATGGTTTAACAGCCAGAGCCGATGAGTCTATAGCTAAAAATAGAAGAACCTTTAAACGGCTTCTTCTCGTGAACCGCTGGATGGATCTGTATCATACTTGACTTTTAGCATCATTATAAGGACCTTTCCGTAATGTGTTCAAATTTGGGCACCCGATCCCTTACATGGATCACTAGTGTTAAAAATAGAAATACCTTTAAAGGACTTCTTCTAACGAAGTGCTTGATGGATCTTCATCATCTTTGGTCTGTAGCATCATTGTAATTTCAGCTCCCAAATTTATTCATAAAGGGGCACCTTACCCCTTTTAAGGCCCGCTACAGCTAAAAATAGAATTTTTTTTAAACAATTTATGACCAGCTTGCTTGATCTTGACCAAGCATGGACTGTATCATCATTGTAAAATCCTCTCCCTAAGTTGTTGAAATGAGAATAGTCAGCACCATTGTAGGTAAAAAAACAAGAGCTCAATATAGAAACTCCTGTAAACAACTTCTTCTCATGAACCGCAGGATGCATCTTCATCAAACTTTGACTGAAGCATCATTAGAAGGTCCTCTCTAAATTATATACATTTATCCCTTTTTAAGTGGCAGCTACAGATAGAAATAGAATCAATTTAAAGAGACCTTCTGAAATACCCTCAACCGACTTTGTTTGAACTGGTTGTTTTCTGTAATTGAATTCTACTGCCTCTGGAACTTCCGGCACCTGTTCTCTTCTAATGTTGCAGATACTCTAGCCTGTTTAAGCTATGAAATTCGTGTGATCGACCTCTAAGAAATGATGGCCTTTTATCCTTTCATACTTTAAACGGCCCTCGAAAGGGCAAAGTGCCCCTTTCTGAATAAATGTGAGAGAGGCCCTTACAAAGATGTTACAGACCAAGTTTTATGAAAATGCAGCAAGCAGTTTAAGAGATATCGTTCAAGGGTTTTTTAGTTCACCAGAGCATGAAGTACTCAGGGGTATGCTCTGGAAAAAAACTATTGTGATCACTTACCGTCCGTCGCACTGTCCGTCGACACTTTTCTTGAGATGAAAGCTTGGCCTGTTTAAGTGGCCATATAAATACCTTTAAATAACTTCTGTTCATAAGTTGCTAGTTAATCTTCATCAAACATTGTTTGTAGAATCATTGTTAGGGCCTCTCCTAAATTTGTTAAAATGAGAACACTTTTCCCCTTTTAGGGTTCAGAAGATGGGATTGAAAAAACTTTAAATGTTGACCGTTCATGAACCACTTGATGGGTATTTATCAAACTTGGTAAGGTACTCTCAAATATTTGTTTAAATTGGGGCGTTTGATCTCTTTAAGAGGCCACTAGAGCTATAAAAGGTACCTTTAACAACTTCTTTTCGTGATCAGCTTGATGGATCTTCATCATACTTTGCCTGTAGCATCATTGTAATGTCCTCCCCCAGTTTTGTTTAAATGGAGGTACATGTATTTGGCCCTTTTTAGGGGCTGCTAGAGTTAAAAAATAGAAATACCTTTAAAAGTACATGTAATTCTTTTCATGAATCGCTTGATGGATCTCCATTTACGCTCCCAAGTTTGTTCAAATGAGGGCACCCACTACCCGAGTTTAAAATAAATATAAACGTCGTCTGCTCATTATCCACTTGATAGATCTTCAACAAACTTAGTCTATAGCATCATTATAAGGTCCTCTTCCAACTTTTTCAATTGGAGGCATTGGCTTTCTTAGTGGCTACTACAGCTGAATACTGCAATACCTTTTAGCTATAAAAGGGGCCAAGTGCTCTCAATTGAAGAAACTTGAGAGAAGACCTTAAAATGATGTTACGGACCAAATTTGATAAAGATCCATCAAGTGATTTATGAAAAAGCGTTGTTTAAATGTATTTTTTACGTTTAGCACTAGCGGCCCCTCAAGCATTCCCAGTTTAAAAGAACTGAAAAAGGACCTGTCAATGATGCTACAGGCCAAGTTTGACAAAGATCATCAAGCGGTGCATGAGAAGTAGTCTCATTTGAATGATTTCCTTTTTAGCTATAGCGCAGCCCCTCAATACTTACTTTGATGAAAAAAGGCGACAAGATAGTAATTTATGTTATGTACTTTTCAAACTGAGCATGCTTTCAAACCTCAATTTATTCTCTGTTTATTTTACTTTTGACCTTTAGTCCAATAACGTATCATCGGCTGCTGAATTTTGCAGCAGTCAAAATTTAAAATGATCACAAACACATAAAAACATGTGTTACTTTGATTGAATGATGAGCAAAACTAGTGTTTTCTCTCTTGCAGTGTTGTTTTGTCTGGCAAATGACTTAGTAGCAGTCCTGATTTGTATTAATATGAGCTGAATATTGCTGCAAAATAAGCACACGGGTATTGTCTAGCGGACCGGTAATAATGTATACTACTTGCGGCTATTTTCGCGTTACATCTGGTCTCGCGGATTTTTTTTTTGTGAGAACAAGAATGAGCAGCGCTGCCTACAGGAATTGATTTGACCTACTCGTTAGTCATTTGACAAAGTAAAATCGGTAATAAATTGTGTGTTACCAAATTACCCTGCCACTGGCTTAGATTAGTATTGCAATATTTATTAATGTCTTGCACATGAAATTAGGTAGGTCAGATAAATTTTACAGTTTTATCAAATAAGATGCCGTACCACGAAAATGGAATTAACTCCCTTGGCGAAATTGAAGGTCATATGTTCTAGAAATATGATGGATTTAAAAGTTAATAAGGGCTTGAAAATGAGTTCCAGTTTGAAATATTGTTTGCAAAGAAAATGTTTTCAAAGTTAACTCATTCTGCCCTAAAGCGTTATCTCTACTTCTACTCTGCTGATATTTATCTTTCCGCCACCTAGGAGGCTGATAAGCCAATCTACCCTGAATACCAAGAGATGTTTTGAGAGATAACATTGATTTTGTAGTTTTTTGCTTGGGATATTGTTGTGTTAATTAGGGACATATGACATCAAATATGTGTTAATAGGTATGGAATTTGCACTCTTTGTAAGTAAATTGAAGTAGCTGCATAACAAAGTTAATTTCATGCAGCTGTGTACTACAGTCATTTTTTTACAGACTGTTGAATTAAAGACACAAAACAAATGACCATATTCTCTCATCAGATTTTGTTTTGGATAAATAACATTTATAAAATGCTAAATTTTATCATGCACAGATTTAAACAACAAATGAGAACAACTCTTAAAAATAATTTTAAATAAATATTATTGTCATTTTCTAACACTGATTTCACTCAGTTATATGCATCCAGACAATCAAAACGCATCAGAATAAAGTTATTTCTCATAAAAATAGTGTATGTATTTAATATGACGATGTAATAAAATGAAAATAAGTGAATATTTTAACTATTTTAGACAGAAACTATTGTCCTGAAAATGAGATTATTTTGGACTAATTTTCAGAAATCATGTATTTTATGAAAATTTGAATTTTGAAACAACTCTGTAGAGTTTCTAAAGTATCACACACAAGCTGTCAAAATAATTGAGTTATTATTAACACTGTATTCCATAGGTCTAGAGACAGTTTCAAAGTTTAACAACAAAAAAAATAGATGAATAAATAAATAAACAAATACCCACGAAGATTATTTTACTTTTTCATACCCACATGAGCATTGTCATATCGCATCTATGTAGGTTAGTGTGCATGAGTGGAAGATAGCTTAATCTTACATGTAAAAGAAAATATTTTAGTTCTTTTCTTTTAAATGATATAATCCACATTTCTACCAGTTTTGTCTAGGCAGTGTTGTGTGCATCGTCACGACGTAAAGATGTGACAATGTTCAAGTGGTATGAAAATGTTAAATAATTCTATGAGATTTTTTTTGGCTGGTATCTATTTATTTATTTATTCATCTATTTACTTACTATTTTTATGTTTCGATCATATAAAGAATCATCCGTAATTTTCAGGCTTCGAGAAATCACAAATTATAACTCGAACGACGCTCGCTTTTACATCTTTCTTCAACGAAAGCATTTATTTTTTCACAACATCAGGTTTTATTTATGTTTTAAAAAATGTTACGCAACAAATAATTTGATTGGTCCAATTTGTTAGAAAGAACTAAACGATTTTATTGAAGACCAATGAAATGTGACGATTGAAAGCATGGCGCGGAATTCAGAGCTATTAAATGGCAGGGGCCAGTTTCGCATTTGGCCCGGTACAATTTTTTTAAATAAAATAGACATATGTACTTTACAGACATATATATTCAACTGGTTATTTATGATGTTTATAGAACTAAGGATCCCTGCGTACGAGTGATTATTGTGTAAAATAAATATGTGCATGTATCGATTTTCCTAGCTCCATGTAGACGGCCGGGTCTAAAGCTTTACCTGAGGTAACGGAAGTCAGACGAATTGGAAATGGTCATCCATCCATCCAGCTTCAGCTTAAATTTGCGGAAAAAGTAAACGGTTATGAGACACTTTTTTTCCCACCATTATTTTCGTCTGGCCACATGCTTTAAAAACATGCATGTGTTTTAGGTCAGTCATTTGGAGGTGCAGGTCGCGCAAGGAGTGCATTTTGGGCCATTTTTGTCTAAAAATTTAGTGTCCTGAAACCTGCGTTTCACTCGTTTTTATCACAGAAGCAACAGAATCGGCAGACTGAAAATGTCACATAATGAAGTTATATGTCTATGCAAGGCGTTAGCTCAACAATTGCCTTAAATTTGTCGAAATTGGATTTTTTATGATTTTTTTCGCACTGGTATTAGCGCAGAGTCGTGGAGTTTTCAAATTTACTGTCCCTTGCCCCCATAACTGTAAGACGCATGTACGCGGCGTACGGTTTCCAGATGTAGATAACAACACCGCGCGGCATTATACAATCCGCCGACGCATTAATGCGTCGCGCGTGCAGAATGAGTTAATAGAAAATGATGGTAACATAACCTTGTTTTTCTTTCTTTCTTTTATTCCTTTAGTACCGCAAAAATAACACCAAACTTGTTATGCATAGTACATATTTATGTCCCTGATTGAACTAATTAAATTATCTTGTATTGTTCGCCTGAGATAGCAATATTTACCTGTAAATAAATGCTAGACTGAATTCAAACCTTAATTAATCTTGTTTAATAAATATTTCAAAAAGTGAAAACGGAAGTGCGACAAATTCTTTGACGGCGAAATTATGAAATGAAGAAATAAGTTGCCAAATTCAGCAAAGTGAATGTATGGACATAGTTGACACTTCATTTATGCAACTTCTTCAATAATGGTGTTTAATAAAACGCAGCCATGTTAAAACGTAGCCATGTCACAAGCATGTTAAAATAGGAATTTCTAGCATTTTTATTACTTCCTGTTCACAATATCCTCTGATTGAATCATCACGTCTTTGTCATCATCTTTGAAACTTCTGTTTGTTAGCATTTTGCATATCTACAGAAGGACAAAAACAACAACACTGTAACGCTTTTAAACAGCGACAGTAACTTCATCTATAATTAGCAGCATTTTTAACAAATTTTTATTGATCAGAATATAGTTCAACAACTTAAATTATTATGTAAAAGTCCTAGCAATACAATTCTTCCTTTGAAAAATGCCTAATTCATGAACAAATCAATTACCTGACGCCTAGAAAATTCGTAGAGGACAGACTAGGCGTACGGCTATCGGGTGGCTAGAACTGTAATGTAATTTCAAAAAAGGGTGCTAGGCTATTGTTTTAAAAGACTAAATTATTCAATGTCTTGGATAGTATATATTCATTCAAAATTAAAGGCTTTCACCGGAAACTCTTGACCTTATAAAACTGACAAGTTATCGTAGCTCTGGGCAGGTTAAGACATAACACCAGGAAAACTACATCTTAATTTGGTAATCAACAGTCTGGCCGGTGCATATAAAAGGTCTATGTACTAGACAATCAGGGAGGCGAGGCAGCAGAGCCACCAACCGTGGTTCTGACAACGTAAGTCAAAAATTATTATGCCTCGTTAGGTTAATTTCCAAATGTGTTATGTAGATTTCATGAAAGACAACTTCAGGGTACAAATAATTAGTTCTTAACATTTTATAGCAGATAAATATTATTTAAAAGATGGACACAGAGACAATAGAATTACTTTTACTAAAAGACTTTCTTTAACTACCTGAAATTAAATAAACATCAGAAACTATTGTGTCTTCGATCTTATATATGTGTGTGAAAGTTCTACCACAGGTTTTACAAGTCTGGTAACACTGGTGCCATGTGGCTTTCAGAGGCCATTACGCTACAGAACGGAGGTTGAGCATCCGGTTACCGGACGACTAGATCCTTCCGAACCTTAAGTGCTAAATATGGGTTTTCAACATAAATGCATGCTGTAAAATTTGACTAAAATAATTTTGACAGCATTTGTAATGTTGGATTTCATTTCGATGGAGGTAAAACCTTGAATTTTCATTTTCAAAATTTCCAGGAGAGATAAAAACCTTTTTCAAGGCATGAAATTAAAGGATCCACAATATTTTTGCATACAAATTTAAGTTGAAACAGCATCATCAATTACACTTTTCGTCATAATCTTGCATCTTTGTAGATTCTGCAGTAATCGCACATATATGAAATTTGAGAATGACATAATTGTACAAAGTTGAAATATAATTGCCGGTGCACCATTACATCAGAAAGAACGATAAAAAACAAAGACAAATATCAAACAGGGAATGCCACGCACCAAAAACGCAGCCTCCTCAAAACTAACTTTTCATTTTTTTGTGTTAATTATCATTACGTCAGTAAAAAATGCATACATTTTTTTCGAGTTTTGACTTTAGCCCTGCAGAATAATTTCTCTCTAAAACCCATGAAAAGTTAGTACTCTAAAGGTGACTAGTGGTACAAATTTACTGAAATAAAGATTTTTGCAATATATGTTTAATATTTAACACAAGTCACTTGGCTTAACACTTTTCACGCATTTTTCATAATTTGTTGTTTATTTTTTTTTATTTTTTTTTTTATTTAAAAATACATATTTTGTAGAAAATTTTTTTAATTACGATACCAAAATTTTCTGAAAGCTTCCATCTATTTTCTTTTATTGCACTTTAGAAAAAAAAAATGGTTCAGCGTAGCTTTCATAGTCGAAAATTTACCTACGAATATATCATTTCAACCTGTAATACATTTTTGTTCGTTAATTATCCTTAACTTGCATTTCAAAGAAATTTCAAGCATATTTAACATCAATAACTTTTGTGTGATTATACCTTTTTGCAGATAAAAATCAGTGCTTATAAAACATTCTCGTGCGTGCAAATAAGGTAAAGTTTGTGAATGTGTATATTTCTAAGTCCAAGAATTTATTTGTCTTTTGTTCACATTTTTGTGCAGTCTTTATTTATACGGAGTTTGATATAAAATGTATTTCTCTCGTTGACATATAGCATGAAAGGTATAAATATTTCGAGGGAAACAGGGAAAGACCGGCGAGATTCCGTATGCAGCTATCGCGATACTTAAAAATATGTCTTGACAAAGTGAAGTTTTCTAAAAAGATTTTCTCAATAGTGGAAAGTGTCTTGAAAATTTATTGCGATACATTATTTTCTCGATACCATTTGTGTTAGTGCCCACAACTGCCATTTATTAGCTAGATAAGCTTCCTCGATACTTTCAGAAATTATCTTGATATTTCGAACTTTTCTGAAAAGCTTTTTTTGCAATATAGCCTACTGTAATGCATCCTGGAAATATAAAGCATATAAAAAAAAAAAATATATCGCGATAATGTTTTCAGAAAGATGCCCAACTTTGCTGGAAAGTTTAAAATATTATCGTGATAGTTACCGAGCATCTCGTGGCAGTTCCAAGCATTAACACGAAACTTTGTGCTAAAACATTTTCAGGAAATAAATAAAAATATCTAGAAAATATTATTTATTGCTGAAATATTTTCAGAAAATCATGCACACATTTTCTGGAAAGTCTACAAATTATCGTGATAGCTACCTAGATATCTCGTGGCAGAAAATGCCACCAAAAATTTGATGAAATGTTTTCAGAAAAATGTAAAAATCTTGGAAGTTTACAATATTATCGAGATAGATACCTAGCTATCTCGTGGCAGAAATATGCCACCATACTCTGCAGAGAAAAAGAAACATGAGGACTATTTGAATCCGCCATTGCGCGACTACTATTTATTTTCGAGTCATTTTCCTATTTAATGTCTGTATGCCTATGATGAAATAAGACGGTCTTCGTGTTTATACTCCAACAATGACAATTTTTGCAAACGGGAATACATTTAGAAAAAAGTGGGTTTAATGTTCGGACAAGAGCAAATATGCGTCTTTTTATTGTAGCAGACCACCACTGACTGGAACTATTTATTTAACCCACTGTCTTCTTTCCATTTTTTTCGTTAATTAATCGCAGAATTTTTATGATAAGTAGGTGTAGGAAAAAAAGTGATGTGTAAATAAGATTTGGAGTTGTCTTTTCATTATGTGAAACAAAGAAGAATCTGAGTGTGACTTTTTACTAGAAACACAAATTGATAGTCCCGTTAGTTGCCATGTAGCCTGTACTGTGTTCATACGCCGTAAAACCCAAATCAACATCAAAATCAACAGCTTTTATGTTATGTTAGCTAAATTTCAGTAAATAAATTTTCCTTATTATTACCCTTTAAAGCTCGTTATTGTTTTTTACGTGCAGAAACTAAATTTGAAGGTTTCCTTGTTTAAAAAATTGATCTCTACTTGGCCTCATCTAGGATACAAAATATACAAAAAGTAGAAATCTATTCCGAAAGACAATGGTTTTACATCTAATGTAGTGATTAAAGACAATTATTAAATATTTTTATTCTTCAAAATCTATGTTATACATATTTGTGTTTTTATATTTAATTTAATAGTCCTTTTATCTAAAGGTTAATTTAAAGTATATTTTATTTCAACTAATCAATACATGTTTATATTGCACATAAACACGTACATTATTTTAACATAGATTAATTAAGAAATAATAAGTTCCCAAGTGTGGTTTATTGTAGAATAACCCGTGTTTTGAGTTCTTATGCGTAAGAATATTTCACGAAGGCCGTAGGCCTGAGTGATGTATTGTTTCGCATAAGAACGAGAAACTAGGGTTATTCTAAGACAAAACACACATGAGAACTTGTTAGTTCGATTCTAACACGACATACTAGTATCAACAGTGTTAGTAAAATGGTAACTAATTTTTACGACCGTGCTGCGCACCTGCATCGGATGACGTCATTGCACGCGAGTGGTATATTGCAGAATAACCCGAGATAGATTTGCTCTACATGTATGTAGGTTATTTGCTAGTCGTGTTAGAATGAAAGTTTAAAAAGCATGTTAAGTTAGAAATCAGAAGCAAAAGGGTTGGGCCGCAAGTTTTTCCAACATTAGCGACGTTCCTTCCCCAAGAGTGGGTTAAGGTAACAGATGGATCTAGAATATAGTATAAACTTATATTGTTATACAGAGAATGATGATATAAACAAAATACAAAAGAATATCGATGACTACTTCAATAAAGAAAGACAAAAGGCTGAAGAAAGGAAAACAAAACTATTTCAAAGATTTTAAAATTTGATCACCCTCGTGTGTCCCGGGAGTCTACTGTTTGAGATCTGATTGAGATCAGCGGCTAAGTACTTAAACTTATGGTAAGGTACATAAACAACATTAGTAATTGGACGTTTCAAAACGCCTGGTTAATTTAATAAATCGCTGGACTTCTTTGAAATTAGTAGAACTTTCTTCATCGGCTTAATATCAAAAGGAATTTTTGTTACTGTTAAGAAGATGGTATTGTGTCTAGTATTGGTAAACAGTTGGAGTTTTTGGTTTGTGTATACCAGATAGCAAATGAAGAAATGTTCAGCATCTTGACACAAACTGCCGCACGTACATTGTGGATTATCGCGTAGATGATCGTTGAATATGTCGTTGTTTAAGCCAATGCATTTTGTTTCGTATTCGGGCATGATGCACTGGCAGGAAACGGTCACCTACAAGAAAATATGTTGGAACAACGGGTGGTTTGAATAGTTTTAGCAGCTTTCTTTTAAATGAGGAAAGAGTTTCTGAATTTCGAGTTTCTATTTCTAAATCATTTCAGAGCTTAATAGATGACGGTAGTACTGATCTGGAAAGAATTTCAAGACGAAGGGCAACAGTTGCGTTATCGAGATGATTTCTCAAATTGTACGAATCCGTATCACTAACATTATCAGGAAAAGGTTCATCTAAGTAGCTTGGTAAATCGCCATTTTTGTTTTTGAAAATAAGAACTAGGTTTTGTAATCTACGTCTATCGGATAATGAAATTCAGCCAATTTCATTTATCAAGTTATCTATGTTTAACCGGTTACTATTCTAGCAGAATC
Organism: Mercenaria mercenaria; assembly: GCF_021730395.1. Classification (NCBI taxonomy): domain Eukaryota; kingdom Metazoa; phylum Mollusca; class Bivalvia; order Venerida; family Veneridae; genus Mercenaria; species Mercenaria mercenaria. The sequence continues at coordinate 22,130,864 of NC_069364.1, read as the reverse complement.
ATATTGGATTTTCTCAAGTAATTCTTTTTCGTAACTATGCTGTACAATTATCCAAAATAAAAGAGGCATACTTTAAAACTGGTCTTACGTAGGAGATGTAGATTTGATCTAGAGTTGCCCGTTTCAGTCTAAATTTTAATAATTTCATTGCACCTATTACTTAAGATGCTGAAGAGCTATGTTTGAAATGTTATTGTGCCAAGTGCCATATCACAAAACGTAACTCCAAGATATTGTGTGTTTGAACATAGCTAAGCTGAACATTGTCAAAAAGTAAGGAGGGTCCAGCAATATTGTTTTGGCAAGGGTAAAAAGCATTAGTTTTGTTTTAGAGGGATTAAAAATTACTTTAAAAATTACTTTACATTTTTGAGCCCAAAACGATATCTTTTGTAAATCTTGGTTAGTATAGTTTCGATATATTCAACATTGTCAGAACTAACGGCGAGTGAACTGTCGTCTGCATACAGTCGAGATATACTTAAAGAAACCCGTGAATGTCGTTTACCTAAATAAGAACGTTTCGCCAGAATAGGAAGACCCGATAAAGACTTTTTGGCTTCGGTTGTGCAGATAACTGGTGATCCAGTTTATTTTGTTTTCGTTTATACCACATTGTCTAAATATAAAAATGAGCACTGAGTGCCATACGCTATCAAAAGCTTTACTTGTATCGCAGAATATAATACAAGTAGATTTAGGTCCGTCAAAAAGCCGAACAAATTTGATTATATACAAAATGTATATCAATGGATGGATCCGGGCTGTCAATCAAACTAATTGTTATCTATTATATTGACCAATTAGATAACGCGGATTATTCAGTGCGCTTCACTTGTTGCTAACCAGCCATTTCTTCCCACAAGCTTTCACTTAGAAACCGTAACTGATTGATTCTTATAAGTTTGGTACACAACATTTTTTTCGGTGAAAATGATGTTGAGGCGTGTTTATAGGATATTGTAACGCAAAAGAGCGTTAGCCAGAAAGGCTAGAATGGGGAGGATTTATTTTGTTCCCTAAACCAAAGGCAGATTTAGAAATATGTAAGCGTTGGTTAAAGGCATGTCATTGAACGGATCAATAAACAGAAAGCAATCTGCTAAAATTTAATTCTGATAATCTATACAGTTAGTTCGCCGGTTCCGACGTTTCGCTGGTTCCGAAGAATACGGAATTAATATCGAGTAAACAATAAGATATCAATGATCGAACTATTGCTTTATTATCCTCCATTAACAAGTAACTATTCCTAGAAATTTCACCTCTCGGAGTTGTTTTAAAGTTAAACAAAATATGAATTATATTGCGCCAAATGGGTGTAAATTGACGGTGTCCAAGTGATGCGTTTTGATAGAAAATTTTACACGAAGAAGTCATTTTTTGTAAGAAACAAATTCCATTTCTTTTTTGTCAGATTGTACTGTTATTTTGTCTATATTTAACACAGAAAAAAAACTTGGAAAACAAATCTTCAGAAGTTACTAAACATGTGTATTTTACAGTGTATCTCTTTTCTCCAGTTCCGACGGATGTGTTGATGTAAATACCGTATGGAAGAGGTATCCAGAGGGGGAACCAAAAACAGCTGATTCCATTAGTCTTTGCAAAGCATATGTTACACACATTAACTTGCCTTCTTGAATTAAATTCTATTGAGCCAGTCTGCTTTCAGGCTTGTCTGTTTGTCTGTCTGTGCAGTATTAACAAATGTTAAAATTGTAATATCACCTGACATGTATTTGCTATGCTACTATAGGCATTTTAACACATGTGTAATATCTTTGGTTTGTTTTAGATGACATGTCCAATTGCAACAGAACCCCTCCCCCTCTTAACTGGTCTGCACAGAGTATCATTATTAAAGCTGCACAAAAGAAGGCATTAAAAGTGATAAAGAAAATCACATTGGACGGCAGTCAGTATTAATTTTTAAGTTATATATGAATAATTTTCATGATTGTAGTTTTGTAACTGTAGCATCCACGGATATAGACTTCCATGATTTGTGATTTCTGAGAAGAAGACTTGGTCTAAATCATAAAATGATGAAGTACCAGTAGAAAATATAAATTGTCAAGGACCTGTATTTTAATGTATTCTTGAAAGAAAGAAAAAATGACATTATATTTATAACATGTTATTTCTCCATTTTATATAGGGTTTTCCATTTAGATTGTGTTATTTCCAGTTGTGATAACATTCTAGCCAAAGTTTGTTTCATATTACATTAGTTATGCTATATTATTTATATCAACTTTGCTTTATGTAAATGACACTGTCACAGGTAGAATTTTAAACATGTTTTGCTGTAAATGATATGTATGAAATAAAGGCATACACATGTAAAAAAAGTGGTTTTTATTCTTGAAATACATAAAACATTGCATTCTCAGATTCCAAAAACTGCAGACTAAAGCCATCTTCATAGCCCGATGTTCATGAGTATCTGGTTTATCATTAAACATACTTCCATTAATTAATTAGCATTTCATAGACCATGAAAGCTCTGGCATGAATATTGATTTTCATTGGACCTTTTTACTGACAAAACCACCATATCCTTTTTAATATATTACAATTCACTTCAACGGACAAACAGGAATTTAAATGTTTAAAATTTTAAGATTCAGCTGACAGTCTTTATTGAGCTTGGCCTTCCATGCATGCTTGATGTGAACCCTTTAATGACTGGCACCCATACCACAGCAAGACAGCATTATCTTCATAGTAAATTTACTCTCATTGTTTACGTTTATGATTTTTTTTTCTTTTTGTTGATCGAAGAAATAACACAGTATTCACAAATCTACCAGATGAATTTATGTAATTTGTTTTGACATATATCAGGTGGGAGTATCCAGGTTTTTCGTTCGGGAAATCCATCTAACACCCCTTGATGCAAGCGCTGATATGATATCTTAACAAACTACATGTTTTTAATGTTGCTGTGTGCCTACGTCATTACAGTTACCAGCCGTTGATTTCTCGCGATTAATTAACATATGCATCTATACTTTTCTCTACCATTTGAACAATCGGTATAAATGTAGAATGAAAGGAAACAATATTATTACTTGAAGTATTCAAAATTTAAGATATCTTGCTTTCCGGTAAGTGTATAAGCGGTCATTTGATATAGCCTCTTACATCTGTAATCATATGCACAGTTACCTGAGAGCCGGATAATAAACAAAGACAAGATCTTTATATACTTCCTCATGTTTTAAAGTGTCTAGTTGCAATTTTGGTGTATTATTATCTCAGCGTCAAGATATCAACACCGTATGTCAAATAGCTCTAAAATTAGATATGGAATAAACCACTTAGCTACTAAATATAGGTATGTATAATGGAAACCCTATGAATATAAATTTATGCTTCAGCTGCTGAATAAATATAGGTATTAATTGTGGAAAACCATTACAGTTATTCTTATGTTTCAACGTAATGGCGCTTATATAAGAGTAACAACCATATATAAATATATGTATATTCTGCATTAAACTAAAACCGATATTAAACAAACGGTATCGGGAATCCTACATTGTTCATACTGTCTTACTCTTTCATCTTCCGTTGATGTACATCATTCTCAAAATGTAGTTTTAATAACGTTTAAGATTTCTTTGTTTAATTAAACTTTTGTGAGCTGAAAATGTATTGATGAGGCCAAAAACTAATTAATACATTTAAAGATCGGGCTAGTTCTATATTTTCTGGGATTGCGGATTACATGTACTTAGCTTGAGAGAAATGTCGCGAATTAGATATATATAGCTCAAGTATATAGCTATAAGAATATTGGTACGTCTTTTTCGCTGTTTTTAAACAAAAATCCTACTTCCTTGCCAAGCTGTATAACGCCTCTGTTAAGGAGCAATTCTTGCCGTTCTTTTTATATCTTTATAGATTTCTGTAACACCTGTAGAAATAGATCTACCTATAGATTTTATTGTACGCGATTTGAGTTTCTCTCACTTACCTCAAACCTCACACATTCCCTCTTTTACGTCGGAAATGAAAATATAAATAAATATCTTGAGGAGCACTGGAGCGGACAGCTGCTGTATCTTTCTAATATAGAATCTCCCTCAGGAGTCAAGTGGAACTGACTGTACGCTTCTAGCTTTTTTACTTTATAGTTTTACACAATATTGTGTATACATACGCAGTACATTGCATGCATTACAATATTAGATTAATTTACAACGAAATATTTTGATTACGTTTTCACTGGGTTTCGTGTAATTTGTAAAAGTTCCTAAACTTATTTGTCAGTGCACCTTTAATAGTTTAGACCGCAGTTAGAACACAAGAATTACTTCTGTACTGCCTGTATGCACATTCATTATTAGGTATTTCCGTATTTTGTGTGGAATGTGTGTGTTTGTGTGCGTGTGTGTGCATGTGTGTGTGTGTGTGTGTGTTGGATGGATGTGACTAGAATAACTTGGTACGCCTCTCTAATGAATATGAAAATTTACATGGAATTTGCCTGTAACACTATACTCGTGAAAGCCATTGTTAAGAAGATGCATAAATAGTCTTTGTAAGGTCCATATTATGATGCATATTACAGTTGTACTTATCAAGTATCTATGTTGAATCGAACAAGAAACTAAACGACTCTTTATTGTTCTGCACTGTGGTTTAATTAGCCAAACGCCAACACACACGTCCGGGAAAAGGAAATTTTAACTTTAGTTTAAAGTAGACACATAAGTTGTGATGTTAGTTTAGCTTGGGAATTGCATTCACTTGATCAGAATGATCTCAATGTTAAAAAATGCATTCGCAAAACCACAGAAATAAAATATTAAACCATGTACTTGCTGATCATTAGCAGATAAAGTGATCTTTTTCTGTTACGTAAAAGATGTAAAAGCCACCTATATGTGCTTTGAGACGTGGTTACCGTGTGGCTTTCAAGAGGGAACTCCTGACTAAAGTAAACTCTTAGCTCTCTGCAACCTGCCTTTTGGGTGCAGTAAGTAATTTCAAGGAGGTTGTACTTGAATTTAAATACAATGTATCTTTTTTAACTTTAAATGCGCTTTTATTGCACAAACGGTAACATGGAATCAAATATTTTAAAATACATTCAATGAGTATTTAGTTACTTGAAAATAGTAGTTAGTGAGTAATTTGGTTAATTACTTTGCCGTGCAGTAAGACCCTGGGCAAGACTGGATCACGAAATTCAAACAAGAAAACTTCAGATTATAAATAATTTTTAATATTTTTTTTCTAAATTTGTTTTCAGATTTTCAGGCTTTCCGCATGAAAATTAAAATATTTTGTATGAATTATATACAGAAGCATTTCTTGAAACAAATTATGAGTTACACGGCAAAATGTCATCAGTTCTATAGTTTGCCATTTTTCCTTTTGTAACTGTAAAACGGGGTAGTTTCAGATGTCCAAATTTAAGTATTTTGGTTTCTAGGCGGGATACGCCCGTACTGTTTCTTTTATTTCAGCTCTACAGACCGCACACATGCGTTGTCTTTGTGCACACTCTATGCAAGATACCATATGTCCACATGGAATAAAGACAATACACGCATCTTTGTCCATACATATTTTGCAGGCAATTCTATCTTTCAGATCCCGGTTTTCTTCCAGAAGACGATCTTGCTCTGAAAATAAATTTTACCTCTGTCTATATAATTATACACTTATTTCAAAATTAACAAGTTAAACTAAAAGTCACAAAATTTCGGTGAATGGCTGCTGTTCTGGCAAATACTGGAATGTTCCTAATTTTCAGTTCGAATTATTAAATTCTTTCATAGCCTGAATTGATATAAGAAGACCTTTTTCCTTTAAATCTTATTTTCTATGTAAAGTACAAAATGGCTTAAAAAGGATTTTTTTCTGTATGATTTAATGAACATTATGTTCATTAAAGTTTTATCTTTCTTATGCAGGAAATATATATCAGCATTTATAGGCAATATGTTCAGTATGCTCAGACATTTACTAAATTCATGTCAAACACGTGTTTAGAATACTTAACACAAGAACTATGATCTAAGAGCGGAATTACTATAAAGTGCGATAAAAAATAGTATTGTTTTATTACAAGGCAATTATTACAAAAAAGTCTACCGGTATCATGAGCATCAGAGTGAAAATCTTGGGAACCAGCAAGATGTTGATGCTCTGTGAGACCATTTGATACTATTGTATTATTAGTCTGTCGTGATGATGCAACTACATGGATGTTTCGAGGCGTGGTTACCATGTTGCTTTCAAGAAACTCGTGAATGAAGTGAGCTCTTAGTTCTCCTCTACCTGTGGTCAAATAAAAGAATTAGTATATGTTTAACTTCTAAAATTCTGTCATGTTTTCAAGTGCTAATCAAGAACAAGTCATTGCGAAAAGTGATTGTATTTATAACTATTGTAAGTACTTGAGTTTGCCGTGTACATGCGGATAAAGCAGATTATTGATGTGTAGTTAACTTAATTGTACTTTGAGCTATATTTAATATCTTAATAGCTACATCCGGGGACTTCATATGATTTCCTTACAACAGCCACTTCACAGAATATAGCAACAGAAGGACAAACAAATTTAATTTTAGTTGGTACATACCGTATACACATGTATAGACAAAATATGTCACTAACCGTATTTTTCCCTTGCCTTTTGAATCGCCTGTTCAACATCCTCTTGTCTATACTCCTTATCTATTAGAAGCAATGAGGCCTTACAATTTAAATCTTCTATTAGTTGGTCAGGAACAAGATGTTCTTCTGTCAGTGCTAATCTTCTAGTTAATTCCTTGATATCAAATAAAACGGAATTTAAAATAATATATTCATGTACGCTAGATTAAAAGACCTCTTTGTAATTAAGAAATGGATTAAATTTATGCAATTTAAGTCTGAATTTTTTAAAAAGAAAATGATTATCAGAACACTTTAATAGGAGCAGGTAAAACCTTATTTTATTTCAAGAGCGCAAGAGCAGGAAATATGCTAAAATGTCTCAAGTGGTCAGTTACAAGTTAAAATTCTGAAAATGCTATTTCAGTCACCTGTGTATCCATTTCGTTCATGTTTGCTGCTCTGTTTATGAAATCTTCTCCCATACATAGTTTTACATATTCACAATGTGGGAAGACGGTCGCATGCTGTATCCAAGGATCATCACTTTGTTGCCAGTCTTTCACCCCACCACCACAATAAAAACATCTAACAGAATCTTGGTTTCCTAAAACAGATATAAGAATAGAACAGAACAGAACATTTATTTATTTGTCTTCAGAATATAACAGTTTTTCGACATATACGTGAACTATTACATACTGAAGGGCATACGTAATGCATAGACAGACCATACATTTTCATGGATAGCAACACATAACATAACACATACACAAATAAAAACAAAAAAGCACAAAACGTGAGAATTTACATAATGATACACTCAGCTTTCTGTCCATAAGACATAAATTGTTAATTGTGAGTTCTGGAATGTTCTTATATGTGTCTAATTCTACGCAAAAAATAGGATAACTCATGTCACATATTTATTACACTTATTTGTTTTGCAACAATAATAATTAAATATTTGCAAAACAGGAAATCTTATCTGGTGAATTTTTCATGTGACATTTTAATAAATGGTATCTTAAAAAGACGGAAAATAGAAAATATTTGCACGTGTGACGTGTAAAGGCTTACAGTACCGGAATATCTAAGACAAATGACTTTCACTTGTTTTTTGTCTTAACGAAAAATAAATATGTAAAATTCAATGCCTTAAATATATGATATTTAAACTAGATATTCAAATTGCATTATATACCTTAAAAACATCTTTAGACTTATTTTGTATCTGTTATAAACATTTTAGTTTTTCATTTGTCGCTTTATCTTGAAACAAATAATTTGGTGGTCTCCTCTTACAAATGATACATCAAAATCATCGTCTTAAAAGCTATACGCCTGAAAGGAAGATCGTATACTTGAGACAAGTTTAATAACATCCTTTTTAACATAATAACCATCCCGGAAAATTGTAAAATCGATTTAAAGTCTTGCAATGCTTGATCGATTTGACTTTTGTAAACGTTTGTCAAAGCGTTTAACATATCAAGTTGGTAAAAGGCAATATATAATGTTATTGTACTTAATCATCAAAACATGAAACAATACGAGCACTGCAATGACAAATACTTAAACTATTGTTGTGTTAAATGATGTACACAAGTATGTGACATTGCTATGCAAAACAGATATAATCAAATGACAATAAAAGACGAAATTTGAAACAATGAACAAAGTAACAACATACATTTATGCTTTTTTAAAATTGCTTAAGGATTAAGAATGTTATCTAATTGTTGTATTAGTAGTCTCTATGAAATGATTACATTCTTTCCATGTATCCGATTGTAAAATATCGCATCAATATCTAAAAAGTACCTGTTGCGTAAAATCCCGCCTTCGCCAGGCCTTCAATAGCTATCCCATGTCTTGACCAGTCTTCGAATGTCACAAGTCTTTCTTTCATCAAGGAATAATCTGGATTCTTTGGTCTTCCGTTCCTGATTCCAGGATAACGCTCCATTTGTTCATTCAAATTGCTTGAATCGCCCGCCCGATTATGACTGGGATAGTAATCTAAAATTAGATGTACAAAATACCAGTCCATTGCTAAAAATAGTATAGCTGGAAAACCATGATCAAACATATGTTTTAGTATCTTTGTTCTTTAAATTAATAATATATTATCCCGTGTTGATATTTGAAACATACTTTGTTTACGCGGTTTTGGTATAAAAAAAACAACTTTGAATTTACATTCCTTATCCTAAACTGAGTTTTAAGCTTTATGTAATTTGTGTTTATAGGAAAATGTACGTTTTAATTATTACAGATATGTTTCTAGTAAGGACCTAATCGAATTAGGAAATATATTTTTGGAAGTATATAACAGAAACAAAGCACAATAACAGCAGATGAGATGAGAAGTAATGCCATTCAAATTACAACTGAAATCGCCCTCACCCACCTTCTAAATCAATCACCGGCATCTTAATCGGAACTGTAGTATAAAATAATATTGAGCATTCTCCATAAAAGGTCCAGAATTAATCGTAATAAACAGTATATTTCCAATTATAATATCTGCAGACGAACGAGTTGAGCCCACTAGAACAAAGCAACAACATATTCATAGGGATTCTTCTTTAATGCTTTAACAGAAAACAATCATGGAGAAAGGCTTTTAAACGTTTGAAGGAATTTGATTAGGGGTGACACAAATGAGCCACGCCATGAGAAAACCAACATTGTGGCTTTGCCATCAGCATGGATCCAGACCAGCCTGCACATCCGCGCAGTCTGGCCAGGATCCATGATGTTCGCTTTCAAAGCCTACTGCAAATAGAGAAGCCGTTAGCGAATAGCATGGACCAGACTGACTGTGCGGATGCTGGTCGCAAACGCACTATGTTGGTTTTCTTATGGCGCGGCTCAAATTATTTTAACTTTTCAGTGTCATCTTTTGTCCATTATGCATTGGAAACCATTTTATTTTCAGATTTGTATTTATTTTTTGGGCAATTATGTCTGGAATTTCATTCGCTTGCCTCATTATCAACTAATAATTTACCATTTTGTTGCTTGTCAACGTGGGTGGTACGCAAGGCAAAACTTAGGAAATAGAACATGTCCTACTCTGTAAGTCAAGAATTAAGATTTACGAAATCAAGGAAAAGCATCGTACACATGATAATATTTGGATGTACATCTTACATTTAATTGGTGTTGTACAACAAAAACCTACCGTCTGTTGAGGCCTTTATCTACATCTATTTTAAGTTTATGAATGCAAAGAGATGAAGCGTTTTGCGTTTTACGTACACTTCTTTTCAATAATAGGCTGTACCTCCTTATGTATTATAATACAAAGGTCAAACCGCAGGGTCAAGTTGCGTCCACTATACCTATATTAAATTGAAGCAGTTTATCCACTTTTATTGTCCAATTTATTTGACCTGTCATAAAATGGACCCGGCTTTCATTATATTCTGTTCGAGCCTAAATAAGATTAACATGAAAGCCGGGAACATGTTTTGACAGGTCAATAAAATAGCACAATACGTGCTAGTTAAAGTGCTTTACGATCAAGACTTGTTTTGATTTGATCAAAATACCTTTACGTATTTAAGTAAATCCTATATATACCTTAAAAATGGCAGTTGTCCGATGTCAAGCGAAGATTTCCAATGACGGCCTGTTAATCGAGTGGTTCTGTGAGAAGAAAGTCAAAAGACGAGCCTATTTGCCTACTCGAGTACCAAACGAAGCTAAGTATGCCACTTGTCGACACTTTGCTACGGCCAACGCACCGATAAAAATAACCTCTTATCGCTACGCAGCCAGTATGGTTTGTAAGGAGATGCGCCGATAATAAAACTGTTGCATACTTTTATACATTTTGGATGACTAAGTAGTCACTTCCTGTTTCGTTTAAACAGTCCACAAGCTGAACTTGCAAATATTTAGGATGCTCATATTCATTCAATTAAACAATATAATTTTGATAATACAGAATTTCAAGAAGTTTACAAACTTTGGGTTATCAGGTTATCAGTCCCTAAAACAGAGGTAAGACGGAAAGAAGTGCCGTCACGACCTACGTATAGAATGCAAAAGTACACGAAAACTTTTCTGCGTACCCCAGCACAAAGATAAAATGTATGCAATGTATATGAATTTACAGTATCACATGACTACATATTTCAATTCAAAAGTATATTCTCTACTATATTAAAATCTACCTTACATGTATCGCTCCTTGTCCAATCACCATGAGTTTCAAGTTTCTTGTTGCAGTAAATGAGATACGCGTTTGTTTATATATACAGATACTAATCATCCTTGCATTTTCAGTAAGTCTTAACAATCTCCAATTATTTTTTCATATCATACTGTACTTCGTATGTTTATATTTTGTAAACTGGTAACAGAAATCACGAAAATCCATTGCACTAAAAAGTTCTGACTCTGTGTTTGTCTGACCTGTGGCTTCAATGTGCAATTGAAAAATCCATAATACAACATAGTTTAAAATTGAGCGTGTTTGCTATGTACATAGACATTTTTGATATTGGTAAATCAGCTTTTTTATTTTTTGCGCATGCGTAAAAGGACGGTATTGATAATAGCTGTAATATACACAGGACTAATCCCCAATTATAACGCGATTTCCGCCGAAACGCGAGGATGAATCCATTTTTATGACATTTAAACTGATAAAATAACAATTCTTAATGCTTCTCTTATATAACATAATATTCTGTTCACTATTCGCTTAAATGCATGCATCTAATTAATATCATCTTTGATATGCTGCTAAACATTTCTCATCTGCCATATCTGCTTTAAATATTTCTCTGTCGTGTTGTCACAGAACACATGAAGGAATCTAATATTTGTTATACAAAAATGAAATGAAAATTAAATGTCGATGCAGAGTTTCGAACCCACACGACAAATGGTCAGTTGAACATGAACAGTATGATTTGCCTCTGAGCTAATTTGTAATTGATTTCAGAATTAGAAAAGTTTAGATTTTAACATATTAGAGAAATGTTGAATTGCCCATGTTCCATTTTAATCTATTTATAGTCATGCTTGAAAACATCACGTTAACGTTGAGGCAAATGATTTATAAGTACCGCACAGTATTATGGCGTTTTTATTTTTAGCAACATGTAAATAAACAATCAGTACTAGCAATCCCTTTTAAAACAAAATATATTGGAAGTAGGATCTATAGATGGCTTGATGGCGCAGTAGGTTATAATCATTTTGTAGTGATAGGGTTAATGGTTTAAACCTTGCATTCGTCATTTTTTATTTTGCATTTAATTTATTTATCTATATTTTGTATAAGTTTATGTTTCCCTGATGTCCAATTTATTTACGAAAGCCTCAAAAACATTAGTTCATATTAAAGATGAAGCGTATTTAAACATGATTACGTGTTAAAAATGACACGTCTGTATTTGATAAATTCTCTCTTTCTGTTCTGGGGGCTTTGTAGGACCACATTCGTAACAGATCGCATTTGTAACAGGTGTTACAAATGCGATCGCATAAGTAACAAGTGTTACAAATGAGATCGCATATGTAACAGAAATCAAGCACATTTGTAATGCTTTTTGAGACAAATGTGATCGATGCCGATTTTTGATGTGACATCTGATCACATTTGTCACATGTCATTTTCAATCGGAAAAATGAACAAAAAAGTGCAATTTTACATCTGAAACACATTTGTAACATGTTTAAGCTCACTTGTACGAAGTGACTAGGTAAGCTATTGTGATCATCCTTTGTACGTCGTCCGTCGTCCGGCCGTCCGTCCGTTCACATTTTTCTTGTGAATAAGAGAGAGACAACATTTAATATTTGATTTCGACCAAACATGCACATAATTGTATATATCTATGATATCTCGGTTCCTTTCAAAATTAGCCATATCACCTTATTCGTCTTGGAGTTATGGCCCCAGAGACGGAAATAATTACTGATTTTAGCGTTATGAACGCTATAGAGACCACAGTTTTAGCCCCATCAGATGGTGGGCTATTCAAATCACTCTGCGTCCGTGGTCCGTCGTCCTGCCGTCCGTTAACAATTTCTCGTTATCCGACTCCTCAGAAACTACGTTGGGTGGAGGGGGGGGGGGGGGGGGGAGAGGATTTTGACCAAACTTTGTCAGAATGATGTATTGGTACCCTAGTTGTGTGCTCCTGAAAATCAGACTGGTTCAACAATTTTTGAGTGACATATGACCCTTTGTTTATTTTTATAATTTACATAGATTTATATAGGGAAAAGATTTGAAAATCTTCTTGTCCAAAACCACAGGGCCTAGGACTTTGATATTTGGTATGTAGCATCATTTTGTGGTCCTCTACGACGAAGATTGTTCAAATTATTTCCCTGGGGTGTGACACCATCTAGTGGTCCTCTACTAAGATTGTTCAAATTATTCCCCTAGGGTCAAATATGGAACCGCCCTGGGGTCACATGGTTTACAACACTTATATAGGGAAAAACTTTGAAAATCTTCTTGTCCAAAACACAAAGCCTTGGGTTTTGATATTTGTAATGTAGCATCATCTAGTGGTTCTCTATCAAGGTTGTCCAAATTATCCCCTTAGGGTCAAATATGGCCCCTCCCCGGGGTCACATGGTTCATACAGACTTATATAGGGAAAAACTTTTAAAATCTTCTTGTCCATAACCTACAACATTCAAACTTGGACCACATGTATAGTTTTGAGTGGCAAGATTTACCTTGACATGAGTTGACCTTGATCTTGAGGCCATACCAAATTGATATGTCGTTCGTCGGAACTACCGCATCAATAATTTCATTCCCGAGAAAAAAAAATAAAAATCACCCGCCCGCACGTACATAAAAATCTCCGAAAAAAAATATTTTTTTCCCGATTACGCGGTCCGGAATAATAACGGCAAAGCAGGTTTTATCGCTGTTTTAATGCGTCAAAGTGATATTGATCGGATTTCATGCGTCCGTAATACATGTTACTGATGACCAAAACTCAAAAAGTCAGGAATTATGGTGTTGTTCATCATTTGTTTTAAATCTGGAGTGTCTGTGCTAGTGCCACACATGGCCTTCGATGTGTCGGTAGGTAATGAAGTAGGCACGTTCTACTTTTGTTCAATACAGTGAAAGGAACGAAGCCCGACTTGTAAGACGTGCACGGGGATGCAGTTAAAAATATTTGGAAATATTGTTCAGATATAGTTTTCAAACCATTTGTTATCAGTTGTTTAGTTCAGTATGTTATATCTAGAGCCCAAAGCTGAGGCCGACTACTTTCTTAAAAAAATGTTTGTTCACAGATCCTGACCGACCTATCACATTGTCTAGGCCCAAATCTTTTTGAACGTAACTTCTTTAGTACAGCAGTCAGATATTCTATCGAAACGCATTTAGTCAATTTAAAAGTTGTTTAGCTTTTCAAATAAGTAGTGTAGATATAAAATCTGTCCTTTTGTAACCCCAATTTTGCCTGTTTGTCTATTACTTGGCTGTGAATTGATAGAACGGAAAAAAACCTGAAAAAACAGACCTCCCCAACTCTAAATTTCTAGTTCAGTCAAAGCAAAACAAACAACACTTTAAGGGTGGCTATATAACACTCTAAGGGTGGCCATATTGGGATCATTCTTTGTCAGTCTTGTTATCATTTTTGCCTGAAATGAATCTCCACCACAAAAACATAAACTAGCCTGATCTGTTAAGAAATTATTCCAAAGGGATTCGAGCAATGTCAAAGCATCTGTATGACCAACTCTGTTTGGTCTCACTGGTCAAGTGGTTTATTACTTCCCTTCACCTCTATGGGTTGGAGTTCCACTAGGGGCACAAAGTTGTTCATGTGTCGAAGCCATCTAACTGTGTTTCAGAAGAAATGTTATTCCACATATGTGCCTGTTTTGTCTTAAATATTCCTCATGCTGTGCCGTTAAATAGGCAGGCCTTCAGATTAATGTAGAAAAATCAAAATTAAAAATAAGACACTCATCCCTTAGAAATTATAACTAAAAAAAAACAAAGTGATTTAGTGAGGATTGGCAAGAATTTATTTGCAAAATCATTCATGTAGTCTTTAAAACATAATAGAAAAGCTATATACTGTGTTACCCACACTGTAAATGTTTGATTTCTGTGTTATTTCTAAAGAAATGTTAACTTCATGTATAATCATAACCGCCTCCTCAAGGGTCAAAGCTGGGGAAAAAAAATAAAAAAAGCCCGCTCGCTCCATGTAAAATCTACCCGCCTCTGAAAAAATCAAAATTGAGAAAAAAAAATAAAAATAAAAATTTCGCTCGCCCGCTCCAATATTTTTTGAAAATTTTCCGAAGAACTATTAATCAATTTGGTATGGCCTGACCTAGTGACCTACTTTCACATTTCCTAAGCTTCAAATTTGGACCACATATATGTGTTTGTGTACCGAAACAAACTTTTACCTTGAAATAAACCTAGTGACCTACTTTCACATTTTTGAAAAAAAAAATTCACAAATTTGGACCACATGCATAGTTTTGTGATCCGAAATAAAATTTGACGATGATTTTGACCTAGTGACCTACTTTCACATTTCTGAAGCTACAGCCTTCAAATTGGACCATATGCATAGTTTTGTGTACCGAAATGAACTTTGATCTTGAGATTGACCTAGTGACCTACTTTAACATTTCTGAAGCTACAGGCTTCAAATTTGGATCACATGCATATTTTTGTATTCTGAATTGAAAGACATTGATTTTTACCTAGTACCTACATTCACATTGCTCAAGGTACAGCCTCCAAATTTAAAGCACATGCATAGTTTTGTGTATCGAAATGAACTTTGACATTGAAATTGATCTAGTGACCTACTTTCACATTTCTCAAGCTACAGCTTTCAACTTGGACCACATACATGGACCACATGCACAGTGTTGTGTACCTAAATGAAGTTTGACCTGGAATTTGACCTTGAGCTAGTCTTGAAATTTAGAACATTCAAAAATGGCTCAATGGTGGGCGCCAAGATCACTCTGTGACCTCTTCTTTGTTTATTTTGACTAAACTTGCACACTTATATATCTATAAGTTCTCGGTTCCTTTCAAAAACAACCGTATTGCACCATTTGACTTGGACTTACGGTCCCTGAATTGGCAAAAAATGATGATTTTATCCTTGTCAACACAATGGAAACTTTATTTATTATTTGATTTTTATCAAACTTATAAAGGATCTCACTTCCTTTGAAAACAGCTACATCACGCCATTTGTCTCGGAGTTATGGACACAATAGAGACCATATTTATTATTTCATTTTGACCGAACTTGTATACAAGGTATATCACCATTTGTCCTGGAGTTATGGCTCCTAAAATGACAACATTTGCTGACTTTAGCATTGTGAACATGACATAGATCACATTTATTATTTGATTTTGACCAAACTTGCATTGAAATTATATATAATTAAGATCTTGCTTTTTTCCTCGAAGAGTAGCCACATCACGCTATTTATCTTAGAGTTATGGTCCCTGAAATGGCAAAAACCGCAGATTTAATAACATGTATAGTGTAGTATTACTCATGTGAGCGATAGTGGACCACGACCCTCTTGCTGATTAGAAAGATATTTCCGGTCAGGCTGATATCTTGGAACTGCTTTGTTATCTGGCAATTAAACTTGGCAAGAATACCGTTATCATGACTGGTCTGTTCATAGCAGCATGGTACTACATGTACGTGTCACTAATAAATTTCCCATATCGGTTTTTGTTTTTAAGATTTTATTTTTTATATATAAATTACTAAATGCATGAATATATGAATATGTATGATTAAAGGGGAAGATGCACACCACATGCAATTCCTGTTCAACTTTTATAATCGGCAAATCGCTGGTAGTATCGTTTCAACAATAAATAAAATGCACCAGAATCATGATCAAAGCAGGCTCAACTAAAATAGAAAGTCTTGTAAAAGCTCCTTTCCGTAGAACACCGGGTATATATACATTTATGTATACTTTTAAATAGTGACTAGCTTGACTATTCGAAGCTGCTCATGGCTATTGTTCTGATCCTGATGTCGTCGGCTTCGCTGCAAAATAGGTTTTTCGTTTACATTTTGTTTATCTTTGTCAATTCGCATTGCTTTAATAATAAAAAAAAAAACTTATTCTGACGACAATGGATACATCAAATGAAGTATGTCCCATTTAAAACTCTGAAGTGAACTTTATTGGATTATATTATCGAAGAGAGTTTTCTTGCCAGGCCTGTTGCTTTCGTATGGAAACACTCTTATTTTGTATCTCTATAGGAGCGACACGAGTAACTCCATCAGTGATGGTGGTGCAGTGGATAGTTTTGCAGATTACGAAACCGGCGGAGCGGGTTGAATTCCCAGTCAGGGCCGGAATTTCCAGAGGTATTGTGTCTCTCATCCACCCAGTTTAGACTTTACGTGTATCGATGCGTTTTACCAGACTCGTAAACGAACGTATGAGTGTAAACTCGTATATGAGCCAGGATATGATTTCAATTGAAATGAATGGGAAGAACCATCGGCTAGAGTGTTGAGGGACACACGTTCGAGACCGGGTAAAAACTACTCGTATCTGTTGCGATTTTCGCCTATCGGTGCTGTTTCAAGCTGGGAAGTTGTCTACTAACATAAAGATACTGTTGTACTGATTTTAATATTATTGACATTTTTATCATCATCATCATCATCATCATCATCATCATTATCTTTGACTGGTCCGTTGTACAACATAATATTCATAAAAATCATTCTACAGGGTGCCAAAATTTGAGACGTTTGCAGTAATAGGTGTAATATGATCACTACAGATTGTCAATAAATGGTGGTAAATTGTACCAAAGTATGTGGAGATCTGACTAAAGCGAGTTATGATCCGGACACAAACGTATAGTCGTCGCAACTTGACCGCGATGGTTGACCTTAGGCTGATTATTCATATCGATTATTTCATTATAGTAATTAAGAGTGCTTAGGGTAGCCATGTATATTTATATTGAATAAGTTTGTATACATTGCAGTATCAAAGTATATATACTTACATTTGATCATTTAAAACTTTCAAATACACTAATTTATATTTACATAAATTTATATTTCCTTTTTTCGTGCACCTCGTGTTTTACGTACACTGCTTTTCAATAATAGGTTGTGCCTCATTATGTATTATAATGCAAAGGTCAACCATCGGGGTCAAGTTGCGTCCACTATATATATTACAACAAAATAACAAAACAAATCAAAGTACAAAGTTGTGACCTTGATCTTGGATGTAGCATCGCAACAAACCTCCTATCCATACTGATTATTTGTACCAAATAATTTGAAAATCTGAGTATGCATGGGCAAGTTCTACGGACAAAAACCTATATAAAACTGCACGAACGCACAAACACCGCTATTTCACGGCGGGGTTATAATGAATAAAGGCCTATTTCCTTACAAGCGGGCTCGGTGGGCTTAAAATCTCATAGACATTAGTTCGCATCATGCACAAGGTCGGGCCCTCCTAGACTTAAGGCTAACAACACCGTCCATGACAAGTTGTGTATAATTTGTCCCAGGACATAGCAACTTCCTGTTTGTCACCCAACTTGAAACAGCTCCGGATAACGAAAGATAGCTACAAATGTATGTCGCTACTGAGTTCGAACAAGTGACCTGAGCATGTGGGTCTACATTTCAGCTAGTCGAGGTAACAGTAGAAGTAGCTGAAGTTGTAATCATATGATAGTAGTAGTGGCAGTGGATGCAGAAATGATAATAAAGATTGAGCCACGTCACGGGAAAATTGGCATTCGGATATTTTCGTAAATTTCCGAAAAGTCATTATTTAGGCTGATCGGTGCATTTATGCATCTGAATTAGGGTCAGAAAATCTCATATTCAGGTAGATTCCCGAAGGCCCATTTTCTCATGGTGCGGCTCAAATAATTTTATGACGTTATTGACGTCGATGATGACGACGACGCTAACTTTGATGGTTCTTATGGCGGTTATTTAATGATGTTGCGATGACAACCAGCTGATTGAAAATTTGCAGAATAAAACTCAACATGATACATATGTGCTTCTCATGTCAAACCCCATGTTGGACAAACATATTCGTAACACATTTTACCTGTTACGAATGTGATCGCATACGTCCAAAATCTGTTACAAATGCGATCTGTTACGAATGTGGTCCTACAGGGCTTTATCTCACTCTGTCCCTCTGGTCAGATCGCTCTGTGTCTGTACTAGTAGAGGATGAATTCGTGCCCTGTGTGGCTGCAGTATATGTAAAGCGCATTTGAACGCGTTTATCATGAAAAGGGCGCTTTAGAAATCTGGTATAATAATAATAATAATAATAATAATAATATATAACTAAGTGAACCAGTTATTACTAGATTAACAAACTTGTGTTGTTAAGGAAGAAATTAAATACAGTTTTCAAAATATTTTTACGGGTACAGGATCGAACTCCCGACGAAAAAGTATAAATGCGGAAACCAATACCGCTCGGCCAACGAGGAATTACTATCTACAGCGTAAACGTAGCGTATTGACTTAAATTTATGCTATTGTTTTGTTTGTTTACATTTCAAAGCGTCTTATTATTGTCCGTAAGCATTGACCTGGCACTCATGAATATTCCGTATATTTCCGTAAATTAATTTTCGGTGACCGAACATAAATAGCGATATAACTAAATATTACATATATAATTCCTAACTGATATATTGTCACATGTGCAGGTAGCTGTGCGGACAAAGCGTTTACCTGTCAATATCAGGATTGTGGGTTCGAGTCCTACGTTTTACCATATCTTTTTTCCCCAAATTTTATATGCAGACTTATTACTCATTTGTTCAAACGTTTCGTGATATTTATGGTTCATTTATTAAATGTAATCATATTTACCCGTTGTAAAAAGTGGAATAAAATTATTTTAAAAGTATGTTACATAAAAAGACAAACTATCTGTCACCAGCGTTCCAGAAAAAATACAACAAGAGAAAAGAATTAAAATTCATGAAATATGATACATAAAATAATATAAACGATAACAATACAATACATTAAATTGAAGAAAAAAACTCAATTCAGTAAGTGATTTCGAACCCATGGTAACGTGCGTAGAAGTCAGACAACTTACCTCTACACCACCGTGTCATCGGTTAACTTTACATGTTACTTTATTAATGTAGATACTTTCATGATACTTATATTGCGTAAATTAACGAAAACGCCCGAAAATATTGGCGAAAATTAATGAGTGCCAGGTCAATACTTACGGACAATACTGTGCGATACCTATACATTCTGACCAGATATATTGTCAATACAAAAATGTTGAAATCCCTGTGCTTCATTTCAATTTATTACAATTATGTTTGTAAACATCATGTTATCGTTAGGGCATAGTATTAAAAATTATTTGACTTGCAAAAACATGTTCCCGGCTTTTATTATATTCTGTTCACGCCTATAAAAGATTAAAATGAACGCCAGAAACATGTTTAGACAGGTCATTTAAGTAGTACAATACATGTTTAAACAGTTTTTTGCACGGAAGCATGGAGGGGACATCGGATTTTTTTATTTTAATTTATCTCGTGGTCACGAGATATAACTAAGAAACGAAAATGGAAAACAAAAAATGCTATCTCGTGACCACGCGATATAACTAAGAAAAAAAAATTCTTAACTCGTGGCCACGAAATATAACTAAGAAAAAAAAAGAAACGATTTCTTAATTCGTGGTCACAAAATATAACAATAAAGTAAGAAAAAAAGGATTTATTTCTTAGTTATATTTCTGGCCACGAATTAGCAAAAGTCGTTTTTCGTTTTTTTTTTCTTATTTATATTTCGTGGCCACGAATTACATAAATCGGTTTTTGTTTTTTTTTTCTTACTTATATTTCGTGGCCATGAATTAGCAAAACTCGTGTTTTTTGTTGTTTATTTTTTCTAAGTTATAATAATCTCGTGGCCACGAATTAGCAAAAAAAAAAATAAATAAATAAATAAATAAAATAAAATAAAATAAAATAAAAAAATGAAATAAAACGTTACTTAGTTTTTTCTTACTTACATTTCGTGGCCAAGAATTATAAAAATATTTTTTTTCTAACTTATATTTCGTGGCCAAGAATTAGCAATAGTTTCTTCTGCTTTTTTTCTAAGTTATATTTCGTAGCCATGAATTAGCAAACATCTTTTTTTTCTTTCTTACTTATATTTCGTGGCCACGAATAAGCAAAATTCGTTTTTTGATTTTTTTCTTAGTTATATCTCGTGGCCACGAGATAACATTTCTTGTTTTTATGTATGTTCCTCACTGAAAGCGTGTTTACATTCCTTCAAGTGAAGACTATGTTGACCAGGTGTTGGATATGTATTTTTTTCGGCGTGCCGTATTAAGCACGATTTTATGACCTCGTATGACCTTATGCCGCCTAATAATGTACCAATCGGATTGCTTGGTAAGGTATTCTCGGTATTTTCAGCCATAATGAGAGATTTTGTAAGAGTGGCGTTAATTGATGAAAAGGCTGAAAATGCTTCACTCTGAGTCATGTGAGACACTGAGTGAAATGACAACGCGTTCGTCATCTATAACCTCTATAAGTACAGCACCATCGGGTTGTATGCGTACCACTTGCAGAGGTGTGCGTAACCAAATATTCATCTGCTCATCCGGACATATTTCTGTTTTGTAAAGTTTCCTTTCCTTAAGTTGTATGATTTAAAATACAGGTTTCTAACCATATATAACTTGTGCTTCAGTTACATCACGACGACCAATTTTGCTAAAGATATTTCTTATTTACTTTTGAACTTGTCACGGTGATCAAACAGCAGTTACACGATGGTAAATGCTATTTTCTATACTACGAACGCCATTTGTTGTTCTACTTTAAGTTTTGGTGCAGTTAATGTCACGAAAGTACGCGTTTTATGCTTTATTGCATAGTTGCATGTACAAACTAACTGCAAAAGAAAAGATTATTAATAATAATATCTTGAATAATGTGCTAATTTGGAAAGAACACACGTTTTTTCTCTATGTTCTAGAGTTTTCACACGCAGTCAAATTTTATGTGTGCATTTATCAACGAAGACGCCGCACCTGTACTATGTCGGGAAGTTTCATGCTATCATGTCAGAATGCGATGTTAACTTGTCAAAACATAGTCTTCTTGCGTAAAAATTCTGTTATTATGTAAGATTGTGGTGTTAACTTGTCGAAACAATGTTTTACTATGTTAACTAGCCATGTTATCTTGACAATGCGTGGTGTTAACTTGTTGAAACAGCTTCTTAATATGTTGAAAAGCTATGTTATCATGTCAAGTTGTGATATTAACTTGTTCAAATAGTGTGTTATTATGTTACATAGCCATTCTATCATGTCCAAGAATGAACTTGTTTGCAGAGTGTATTATTATGTTAAAAGGCTATACTATTTTGTTACAAAACCGCGAGATTTTGTCTACCTAGCGTGCTATTATGTTAAAAAGCTATGTTATCTTGTCAAAGTGTTGTGTCAAAACAGTGTCATATTATGTGAATATGCTGTGTTATTATGTAAAAGACTAAATAGTCCAAATAGTATCTTATTAATGTTAACTAGTCATGTCATCATGTCAAAGTGTTGTGTCAACTTGTCAAAACAGTGTCTTATTATGTCACAAAGCTATGTTATCTTGTTAAAGTATCATTTGATTTTGTCTAGATTTTAAACTTAAAAACACGTTCTATAGACAAGATCACACTGTACTTTGACAAATTATCATAGCTTTTTGATATAATAAGACATTATTATCTCAGTTTGATATGATATCATTGTTTTCAACATAATAAGACACTTTTTAGCATGTTAACAGCACACTGTGAAATGATCACATGACTAATTAACATAATAAGACACTGTTTTGACAAGTTAACACCATACTTTGACATGAAAACAAAGATTTTAACATAATAAAACACGTTTTGACAAGTTAGAACCACAGTCTGACATGCTACCATGAAATGTCCTGACATAAGACAATTGCGGCGTTCTATAGTTCTTACTTGCAGACGACGCCATGATCGTCCGTGACACTGGTTGACTAGACACCGGTCGACGCGCGACAATTCATTAAAATGTTTTCAGTGAAAAACGCACACACACTCTGTTAGAAACACACACACAGACACACGCACGCACGCACGCGCACACGCACGCATTAAACACAGCTGGGACTGCTTTGGAATTCAGTTGCAAAAATCTACTTATCAATTTTGTGGGGTGGGGGGGGGTCATTTTAACTCATTCTTAATCCCTTAACAAGACAGTGTATATCAAATAGATCTTTATTCCTAATAATCACAATGATAACTAAATGCACTGCAAGTAAAATACAAAAATGCTTGTATAAATGATTATATGAACCATACAGGTATACAGTGAAATACCTCATTTTACGTCTGTTTATTAGCTCACCTGAGCATTGCTCAGGTGAGTTTTTCTGATCACTCGATGTCTGTCGTCTGTCTGTCCGTCAACATTTAGCTTGTGTATGCGATAGAGGCTGTATTTTTCAATTATTCTTCATGAATATTGGTCAGAATGATAACCTTGATGAAATCTAAGCCGAGTTTGAAAATGGGTCATCTCAGATCAAAAACTAGGTCACTAGGTCAAATCAATGAAAAACCTTGTGTATGCGATAGAGGCTGTATTTTTCAATTGATCTTCATGAATATTAGTCAAAATGATAATCTTGATGAAATCTAGGCCGAGTTCGAAAATGGGTCATCTCAGATCAAAAACTAGGTCACTAGGTTAAATCAAAGAAAAACCTTTTGTATGCGATAGAGGCTGTATTTTTCAATTGATCTTCCTGAATATTGGTCAGAATAATTGCCTTGATAAAATCTAGGCTGAGTTTAAAAAATGGGTTATCTCGGGTCAAAAACTAGGTCACTAGGTCAAATCAAAGAAAAACCTTGTGTATGCAACAGAGGCGGTATTTTTCAATTGATCTTCATGAATTTTAATCAGAAAGATTACCTTGATGAAATCTAGGAAGAATTCGAAAATGGATCATCTGGGGTCAAAAACTAGGTCACTAGGTCAAATCAAAGAAACACCTTGTGTATGCAATAGAGGCTGTATGTTTCAACTGATCTTCATGAAATTTAGCCAGAGTGATTACCTTGATAAAATCTAGGCCGACTTCGAAAATGGGTCATCTGGGGTTAAAAACTAGGTCACTAGGTCAAATCGAAGAAAAACATTGTGTATACAATAGAGGGTGTATTTTTCAGTTGATCTTCATGAAATTTGGTCAAAGTGATTGCCTTGGTGAAATCTAGGTCGAGTTTGAATATGGATTATCTGAGGTCAAAACTAGGTCACTAGGTCAAATTAAAGAAAAAACTTGTGTATGTGATAGAGGCTGTATTTTTCAGTTGATCTAGTGTATCATGAACTTTGGTCAGAATGACTGCCTTGATAAAATCTAGGTCGAGTTTGAACATAGTATGCGATAGACTGTTTTTTTTTCAATTGATTTTTATGAAATTTGGTCAGGATGATTGCCTTAATGAAATCTAGGTAGAATTTGAATATGGGTCGTCTGAGGTCAAAAACTAGGTCACTTGGTCAAATCAAAGAAAAAACTTGTGTATGTGATAGAGGCTATATTTTTCAGTTGATCTTCATGAATTTTGGTCAGAATGATTGCCTTGATAAAATCTAGGTCGAGTTTGAACATGGGTCATCTAGGGTCAAAAACTAGGTCATATCTAAGAAAATGCTTGTTTTATCGCAAGAGACCAATTTTTTGGTCCTATCTTAATGAAAATTGGTCAGAATATTTGTTTCCATGAAATCACTAGGCCAAACATTTTTACACTGTTATGGTGTGTTTCTTAGGTGAGCGACCTAGGGCCATCTTGGCCCTCTTGTTTTTCTTTCTTCTTTTTTTTTTTAGTATTCAAAACAAATTGCGTCTCTGATTGTATAATATACAAATAAGACACCTCTTATAAAACCTTTGAAAAATAAACCCTAATGTTGTTGTATATTATTCCACAAAAGAGTAAAGAATATTCTTTTTTTTTAATAAACAATTAAATGAAAAAGAATATGTTAAATTATCTTACAACATTATGTTTTACAACATCAAGGAATTTTAAGATTATTCCGTTTTCTGGTACATTTATTTTCTTCTTACAATGCTATCTTTCTAAATATAGCGTACTATTTTTATCATTGTTTTTTATATAAAAGATTGCGTTTAAATTAGTAGTTGCATATGCTATATTAAGAAGTGCAACATCTTGATGTTTATAATTTTAGCACTATAAATTTTAGGCATGTATGTAAAGTTCTTAGGTAAAGATTGATAACATGTACGTAATCATGTTAAAGCTTGAAAGCAGATTACTACAGGATCCGTAACATAGTAACTAAAGCATTTCAAAAACAATTAGTTTTTAAGGTTTTCATACCTACACTTGACTTTAGACCAACGTTGATAGTTTACTTCAGTTAAACCTTGCATCTAGTGTCTATTTATACTCAACATCACTAATCTCGCATCATCACTAATTTCCCGGTATTTGAGTTGCGCCACCTACGTGGTGTTTACTGGGGAAGTTCGTGACCTATTTTACTCATGCTTGCGTAAAATGTTCCTACCTGCAGTTACATTGCTAAATATCTGTCAAGATTTATTAAAATCGTATTTTTCACATATTTATTGCAAAAATCCGTGAATTAAGCAAATATTTGCAATGTTTATAAGTTCGTCTACCAGCTGATCGGCATTTGTCCTCATTAATAATGCAAATAAAGTCCCGCCTATAGGTTAGAGGACACAAAATTTTACGTAACATCCCCGAGCTACAGAAAAATGAATGAAATATCGGTATCAGGCGAAACATCAAAACGTCTTAACTCGACGGATTTTAAGTGGGAGGAAGGGATGGGGGCCCCCTGACCATCTCCTCAAAATACACCCATGATACTGAGCAGTGAATTTTAATATGTTAGATAACTATCAAACAGAAATATTAAGTACTAGTACGATTCTTAGGCTCCGCTACATTATGACCACGCCCGTGACCGTGTGATTTACTTGCAAAATATCTGGTGTGCCTGCTGCACAGAGGAGAATATTTTCGATAGTGGCAATGTAAACAGATAATATAAAACGTTTAAATTGGCGTTTAATGACTTTTGAGTGTTCCTGTTAGTTTGACTTAGATAGCTTTTCAATGTTTGAATTATATTTAGTGTTTTATAACCTATGATAGTTTGATTGACACAATTGTTGACCTATACCGCGACATCAGTGATGTGACGTCACACGATAACAATGGCTGACTGTTGTTGTTCAAAGTACACATGGATGTTTCTTGAATGATATCTTATTCATTTTCACACAGTTATTGATGCATATGACATGAAATATTGTGGTAAAGACAAGAAATTCATTATTGTGTTGTTTCTTGTTTAATGTGGTCATGTCGAATGTCAAGTACCGCGACATTACAGATGAACGGTATACTCCGTAAAAATAGAAGTAATAAAACTTTCTATCCTACCTAATTTCAAAATGAGAAAGATTCTGAAATATTGACGAGAAAACACGCAGCAAAAATTCGTTGACTAGTGGAAGAAAAATCAAAACCCCATAATGTTGCGACATTTTAGGAAAGAGAAAATAGAATGTATCATTTTCAGTCTGTTCACTAAACCGTTTATGCAATGAAAACGGGTCAAAGGTCTTTTTCAGGAAAATAAATTCGAACTAAACTTATTCATAGCACGAAGACAGACTTAAATATTGTTAAGGAAAGAAATGTTTCATAGCCAGAAATTTGAATCTGACTGGGCAATTTCAACACAACCCCATGTTTGACACATGTCAGGACACAAAACGAGCTTATTGCAAAAAAAACATCATAATAAATAACCAACTATTAAATGCATGCACTCGATTTAAAAAGAAAACTGGCTCGCTTTTATTGCCACTAAATATGACTTTTTGTAACATAATTTACCGGAGCGTAGCTGAAGATATTAAGGTTGTAGGCCTGCTGAGAGGAGCCGGATGAGTGCGGGGATGCTCATCCACGTTTTGTTTAGTAAATAGATGTTAAGTATTGCAGTCAAGCGCATTAGGGATGGTATTTTGGTATTAACAAGACTGAAATCATTATCACTCATCTACAGTTTCTCTGATTTATTTTCGACTTGACATTAAATATTGAACGACTTAAACTTTTAACCTATGTTTGTATGATCTCGGCATTAAACACCTGCTCCATATCATGATACTACTTGTTCGCATGAGGCTAACAATGTTTACAGTTTACCTTTAGTATTTGTCTTCTTGTACATTTGCAAAGAAACAACTATCTGTTTTTATGTTATCAAAAGGAAACCTGAATGCTTATCATCATTATTCTATAGCTTCGGAATCTGAATAAGATGGTTCTGCATCAGGCGTCCGTCCGCGAATGTGGACATCAGACTAGGGTTAGGCATGGGAGGCATCCGAAAATAATCATACAAGGAGAATGTTTGGCCATTTCATATATATCATATTGAGCATCTATAACCTTAGGACGGCCAGCACATATTTATGTAATATCGCCAGGCATATGAATGTTTTTGACAACACAGAAAATGACGTCACTCGACCTTCAGCTATTTCCGGAAGTAAATAAAATGAAAGTAGAAATGCTAAACTTGAAAACGAAAGCCGCATTTTGATTGTTAGATAGTCAGGGGTCACGCGCAGGGGTCACCCCGTCTAAATGTATGCGCGTGGACTTTTTTTTTTTTTTTTTTGCTATTGGGGAGCCAATTTTCAGCACTTAATTACGAATTGAAATTACCTTGGCTTTAGTACAGCATGTCAGCTTTTAATCTATGAAAAAATATTTGAGCTCTAGATAAACAGAAATCCCACAGGGGTCCGTAACCGACCAAGGGTACATTGATAATTTTGGAACTTCATCAAATCGCTCAAAATGTCATTTTTGATGTTGTTTGAGAGTGTTAGTATATGCCTCAGATGTAAGATATAACCGTATTTGAGAGCTGCAGACCTAGACATTTCAGAAATATTTTCAAAATAAGTTTCGTGTAATAAATGTTGTTTCTACGGAAGCGTGAAAGGGCCATCAGACGCTAATACGTTTTAGTACGTTAAGGCTGCGGAAAGGATATGTGATTTATGTGCAAACATGGTAGAAAATACACATCTCTTCCTGAAAATATGAGAATATTTATGGTTTACCTGTCTATATGTCACAATAAAAATTCAATAAGCATAAGAGATTGTAAAAAAGAAACAGCTATCTTTAACATTCGTCAAGTCGGGATAAAGAAGTATGGCACACAGTTGAGCATGTGGCTTTGTTGCAGTTGGAATAGAGTTCGGGGAATTTTAAAATCCTAGAAGTAAAACGATGCATTTTAAGCCACGGAAGTAAGCAAGACTACTAATGATTTTGTCACTTTTGTGCGCAAAAATCTTACCTGTTTAAAGATTTTGAAAAACAAAACCACAGCCATTATAGCTACGGAGTTTATGTAGATTTCACCATTGTCAGGGAATGTTTGATGACAACAGCAACAAACATACAGTTGCATGTTATACAAATGTTTTCCGCTACAACGCTTTTCTTATATTTGGTCGAAAAACAAGAGAAAAAATGCTTTGCTGAAACATATCACGAATTGGCAACTGGCTCTCCTGGTGCTTTTTGAGACTGCTGAATGCATTTAAAGGAATAAATATTATTATTAAATAACAAAACAAGGATTAGAATAACTTTTTTTTATCATTTTGTTTGAAAAGGTAATCAGACTTGCTAATACATTTTGAATAACCAACTGGCAACTAGTAAGTAGTTGGTTATTCCAATGTTCAGCTACCAACTACCAACTGCCTACCAACTTTACTTTCATAGAAAACGTATTACTTCAAAGAAGGTAAAGGGTTGTATTATAGACATTCTATGGATTTCTTTTTAATTCATCATATATTTTGAAGGGGTTGCGACTGCAGAAAAATTGTGTCCTTTATTGTCAGTACATTTTTATCCCAATATTACCATAAGCCGAAATGCAAATTAATGTGTTTTTTTTTTCAGATGTATTATCATGGAAGCCCATAGACATTACTTAAAGGAT
The DNA here is from genome assembly GCF_021730395.1 of Mercenaria mercenaria. Lineage (NCBI taxonomy): Eukaryota > Metazoa > Mollusca > Bivalvia > Venerida > Veneridae > Mercenaria > Mercenaria mercenaria. The sequence goes on along the minus strand of NC_069364.1, from coordinate 22,102,040 downwards.
GTTCTTGCAAACCACAGTAAATCCGGGCCTGATGGAGTGGCTATTTCCAAAATGTTTATTATCAATATCTTAAGACTCATGCAAATATTTGAAGTTTGTAAACATGCGATGTTTATAATGCAGCCTTAAAACACTTGAAACTTCGCATTTCATTGTTTTTATTTAATTATTTAGTAGACATAAGCACATTCCCCAAATTATAAATTTAATTAAGGATTGGTTCAATAATTTCAAAGATTTTTAACAAAACCGCGTAAAGATATTATGTTTCAAGTATCAATGCAGTTTAATAGTATTACCGTTATAGGAACAAAGATAGTCAAGTAAGTCTTTCGACCTTCAGTTCAGACAACTTTTAACATGTAATTATGGTTTTCCAAATACATTTCTATTTTTAGCAATGAGTTGGTATTTGTTTACATCTAATTTTAGCATACTATTCCAGGCAAATTTGAGCGGTTGGAATGAACATATGGAGCGTTATCCTGGAATTACGAACAGAAGTCCAAAGAATCCTGATTATGTTTTGATGAAAGAAAGACTTCTGACATTCGAAGATTGGTCAAGAGATGGGATAGCTATAGAAGGCCTGGCCAAGGCGGGATTTTACGCAACAGGTACTTTTTAAAATATTGATAAATGGATAAATGCAAAGAATGTAATCATTTTATGAATACTACTTATACAACGATCAAAAGTCATTCTAAATCCTTAAGCGACTTTAAAAAAAAAAAAAACAGAAATGTATGTTGTTCATTTATGTTTATTGTTTTGGACAAAATTCATCTTTTACTATAATTTGTTTACTCGTGTTTTGCATGACAACTACAAATACAGTATAGCTGCATTACAGCAGTATTTGTCATTGCAATACTCATATTGTTTCATATTTGAGCCGTGCACTGAGAAAACCAACATATTGGGTTTGCGACCAGCATGGATCCAGACCAGCCTGCGCATACGCGCAGTCTGGTCAGGATCCATGCTGTTCGCTATCAAATCCTATTGGAATTAGAGAAACTGTTAGCGAACAGCATGGATCCTGACCAGACTGCGCGGATGTTGGTTTTCTCATGGCACGGCTCATTTTATGATTAAGCACATTAACATTATAATATTGAATTTTACCAGCTTACCATAATATACGCTTTGACAGACGTTTACAAAAATCAAATCGCTCAAGCATTGCAAGATGGCGACACATAAACTTCAAATCGATTTAACAATTTTCCAGGAAGATTATCGTGTTAGAAAGGATGTTATTAAACTTGTCTCAAGTATACGATCTTCCTTTCAGGCGTTTCGCTTTTAAGTCGATGATTTTGATGTATCATTTGTAAGAGGAGACCACCTAATTATTTGTTTAAAGATAAAGCAACAAATGAAAAGCTAAAATGTTTATAGCAGAAAAAAATAAATCTAGAGATGTTTTAAGGTATATAATGCGATTTGAATATATAGTTTTAATTAAGAAATAATTTATAGCAAAACAGTGCTTTATCACTATTTATACACGATGGGTGGTTATACGTCGGGCTGCGCCCTCGTGAAATTATTTCGGACGACGTATAACTGCCCGAGTGTATAAATAGTGATAAAGCACTGTTTTGCTATAAATTATTTCGATTCTAATATGTTCTGTATTGTAAAATTTATATCAAATATGATGGAACTGTTTCTTTGCGCAAGCATGGCGCCAATAGTAGGTATTTGTTAAAACACGCCAGGACCGGAAACGGTAATACGTCTTGCGGAAGAATTCAGTTCGAGCTCATTGCGAATTATTCAGCAAAGCGAATAACTAATTCAGTATGGGTATAAATCAAACATTTGTGCAATGTGACATTTCGTTTAAAACATGTTATTAAGTAAAATATTTCATGAAATTTGAAAGCGCTATTTCTAGATGCGTACATGGCGCTAAATATCACGTTGACATGACGTCAACATGACATCGTTGTGATGATTAAAGCATTGTTAGCCATATTAGAATATCATATTAAGTCATTAAGTTTTACATATTTATTTTTCGTTCAGATAAAAAACAAGTGAAGATCATTTGTCTTAGATATTCCGTTATTTTAGGTAATTACACGTCGCACATGCGAATATTTTCTATTTTCCGTCTTTTTAAAATACTATCTAAGTATTAAAATGTCACATGAAAATTTCATCAGAAAAGATTTCCTTTTTGCACATATTTAATTATTATTATTATAAAACAAACAAGTGTTTTTAATGATCTGTGATACGAGTTATTCATTTTTTTTTGCGTGGAAACAGAAACATATAAGAACATTTCAGAAGTCACAACTAACAATTTATGTCTTATGTACATTATTATGTAGATTCTCACGCTTTGTGCTTTTTGTTTTTATTTTTGTATGTATTTTGTTATGTGTTGCTTTCCATGGAAATATATGACCTGTCTATGCATTACGTATATCCTTCAGTATGTAATAGTTCACGAATGTTTTATATAAGACAAATAAATATACGTTCTGTTCTATTCTATTCTTATTTCTGTTTTAGGAAACCAAGACTCTGTTAGGTGCTTTTATTGTGGTGGTGGGGTGAAAGACTGGCAACAAAGTGATGATCCCTGGATACAGCATGCGACAGTTTTCCCACATTGTGAATATGTAAAACTATGTATGGGAGAAGATTTCATAAACAGAGCAGCAAACATGAACGAAGAGGATACACAGGTGACTAAAATAGCATTTTCAGAGTTTTAACTAGTAACTGACAACTTGGGACATTTTAGCAAATTTCTTGCTCGTACGGTCTGAAATAATTTTTACCTGCTCCTGTTAGATTTTTTTGATAATCATTTTGTTTTTAAATTTAGATTTTAATTGCATAAATTTAATTCATTTCTTAATAACAAAGTGGTCTTTAATCTAGCCTTTGTGAATATATTATTCTAACTTTGTTTTATTTGATAATAAGGAATTAAACAGAAGACTAGCACAACATCTTGTTCCTGACCAACTGATAGAAGATTTAAATTGTAAGGCCGCATTGCTTCTAATAGATAAAAAGTATAGACAAGAGGATGTTGAACAGGCTATTCAAAAGGCAAGGGAAAAATACGGTTAGTGACATATTTTGTCTATATACGGTATGCAAGAGCTAAAATTAAATTTGTTTGTCCTTCTGTTGTTACAATCGGTGAAGTGACTGTTGTTAGGAAATCATATGAAGTGCCCGGACGTAGCTATTAAGATATTGAAATATCGCTCAAAGTACAATTAAGTTAACTGCACATCAATAGTCTGCTTTATCCGCATTTGCATGTACACGGCAAACTCAAGTACCAATGAGAGTTATAAATACAGTCACTTTTCCACTTTCTATACAGCAACGACCATGTTCTGAATTAGCAAAGTGAAACATGTCCTTATTTTAGACATAAAATATATACTGATTTGCTTATTTGTCCGCAGGCAGTAGAGCACTTAGAGCTCACTTCATTCATGAGTTTCTTCTTGAAAGCAACACGGTAACCACGCCTCGAAACATCCATGCAGTTGCATTATCACGACAGACTAATAATACAACAGTTTCAAATGGTCCCACAGAGCATCAACATCTTGTTGGTTCGAGGGATTTTCAATCTGAGAATCTTGATGCTCATGATACTGGTAGGGATTTTATCGCATTTTATAGTAATTCCACTCTTAGACTATAGTTCTTGTTTTAAGTTATCTTATAACGTGTTTGATATGAATTTAGTAAATGTCTCAGTGTACTGAACATATTGCATTTATATATTTCCTGCATAAGAAAGATAAAACGTACATAATGTAATATCATGCAGAAACATCTTTAAGCCATTTTGTACTTTACATAGAAAGTAATATTTTAAGGCAAAAACATTATTCATTCTATAGGCTAGATTTTCTTATATCGTATCAGCCTATGAAAGAATTTTATAATTCGAATTGAAAATTTTGAACATTTTAATATTTAAAAGAATTGCTCCCATTCACTGAACTTTTGTGACTATTAGTTTTACTTGTTAATTCTGAAAAAGTGTACATGTACATAGCAAGAGGGACAACTTCATTTCAGAGCAAGATCGTCTTCTGGAAGAAAACCGGGATCTGAAAGACAGAATTGCCTGCAAAATATGTATGGACAAAGATGCGTGCATTGTGTTTATTCCATGTGGACATATGGTATCTTGCATAGAGTGTGCACAAAGACAACGCACGTGTGCGGTCTGTAGAGCGGAAATAAAAGAAACAGTAAGGGCGTATCCAGCCTAGAAACCACAATATTCAAACTTGGACATCTTTAACTACCCAATTTCACGATTGACAAACGATAGAACAGATGATAATTTGCCGTGTAACTCATCATTTGTTTCAAGGAATGCTTCTGTATATGAGTCATACAATGTAATTTATTTTCGTGCGGAGAACTTAAAAACAAATTTAAAATAAACTAAAAATATAAAAACAATATTTATAATCCGATATTTTCTTGTTTGAATTACGTGATCCAATCTTGACCAGGGCCTTATTACATGGCAAAGTAATTAATCAAATTACACTCTAACTAATATTTTCAAAGTAACAAATTCCATTACTTATTTCATGTAGTTTACCATATTTGATTCCATATTACCGTTTGTACATTAAAAACATATTTAAAGTTTATTTGATTTCAAGAGCAGTACAGTCTCCTTGAAATTACTTACTCCATCCAAAAGGCAGGTTTTGGAGAGCTAGGAGTTTACTTTAGTCACGATTGTTCCCGCTTGAAAGCAACACAGTAACCACGTCTCGATGCTCATATAGTATAAGTGGCAAATATACTAGTGCGTTTACATCTTTTACGTAATAGAAAAAATACCATTATGCGAATAATCAGCAAGTAAATGGTTCAACCTTTCATTTCTGTGATTTTGCGAATAGATTTCATTCAAGTGTATGCAATTCCCACGCTAAATGAACATCACATCTTATGTGTCTACTTTAAACTTAAGTTAACATTACCTTTTCCCGGACGTGTGTGTTGGCGTTAGACTAATTAAAATTAAAGAGTCTCGTTATCAGTGTTCTTGTTTCGGTTCAACGATTTATAGTTTGATTACAAAGTTGTTAGATAATTCCATACAAAAACAGGAAAGAAGAATTGATAAATGTATCGCATCGCATACAGGAAGTACAGCTGAAATGACTATAGTGTTCTAACTGCGGTCTAAACTGTTAAAGGTAAAAATAATTTTAGAAACTTTTACAAATTAAACGAAATTCTGTGAAAACCTAAGCAAAAGTTTTTGTTGCAAATCAATCTATTACTGTAATGCATGTAATGTACTGTTGATGTATTCACAATATTGTTTATAACTATAAAGTAGAAAAGTTAGAAGAAAGAACACAGTCAGCGCCACTTGAGTCCCGAGGCAGATATTAGAAAGATACAGCTGTTGTCTGTTCCAATGTCCCTTAAGATATTTATATTTTCATTTTCAACGTAAAAGAGGCAATGTGTGAGGTGTGAAAAATAGAAATGGAAGTAAAAGAAAGAGGTAGTTGAGAGAAATTCAGATTACAGCAATACAGGACTACGTACATTAAAATCTATAAGTACTTTTACAGATGTTACAGAATAAAAAATATATAAAAAGAACGGCCGAATCGCACCTTAACAGAAGCGTTACACAGTTATCTCGGCCCGTCTCGTCTCAACACGTTGGAATTGAAGTAGAATTTTTTTTAAAAAACATAGAAAGAGAAGAAGCTTTCGGATCCCATGGAGGTTATTTTTAATTGCTACACTGTAAATTCATTAAAATATACAATGTAGAAACATTTCAATGAGCGAAAATGTCATCATGATTATGATCTGTCTGTAGACTCCCATAATATTATGAAAATGTGCGTTGGGTCCACCTTTCTCAAATTAATCTGGCAAAATATCTATCACAAGACCCAATCTGATCTATTTGCCTAATTTTTTAGTACAGTCAAGTTTTGAAAAAATACGGTTTAATAAAAGCTTGTTTTAGTCATAATGTTGTCAACCGTATTTTTTGCTGACTAGTGATAATGATTAAACAAAACCACTTTTATAGCAAATTTGCCCTTTCGACTGCATTTCCTCTGCGCTATAAGGGGACCTTTAGATTGCTCTATGCAGGTTCAGTATTTCTTTTGTTTCACATATTTTTAAGATATATTAATTACTAACATTTCCTCGAAGAAATGTGACATTGGCAACTTAAACATTTTCCGTATTAAAATACTGCAACTGAAGGAAAGTGATGAGTCTCTTTGATTAGAACTAACTGCGCACGAGTCGAATACCGCTGTTCAGTCAAAGTGTGAAATTATACACATAACCGTCTGATTAGGCGGCTATTTGTAAGTTCGGTACTGGCCTGATTCAATTTGTTATGAGTTGATGTGATCGAGAAGGTTTGTGCAGTTTTTCTATCAATATACAGACCCGTTCATTCAAACACAACACTTCTTGTCGCCATATGACTTCTGAGGTTGATGTCACTTTCGAAATACATGCAACAATAAATTAAACACATCTGCTGGAATTCTTCAGACGTCATGTTGCCATCCTACATGGCGAACGAAATGTGAGGGTAATTATACAGTTTTAGATAATAATTTGTTACAGACACCGGTAATGTCTACAGAAATTGTATATTACTTTTGTCACGAAAAGTTCATTGTCTGTGAACAATACAGCACACACATCTTTGTCCAATCACTTATTTAAAGCGCCGTTCATATTTCTTATTTGTTTCAAAAGAGAATGATTATACAAGTGCTTACTCGGCGGAACGTCTGCCTAGCTGTAAATATAGGCTTGTGCATGCTTTTTACTAAAAAAAATGCAGAATATGCAAACGCAGTAAAAACCTTTTCCAACATGTTACGGACGGGATTTTTTTTTAACAAATAAAAAAGGACCAGAAACAAGAAGTGAACTCTGTTGTATTTCAAGAATTATACTGAAGGAAATTATAAAAACGATATCAGCATTGCTATAGTAGACGCAATTTGACATATAGGATGGTCAAATAATTCTTTTGTTTTCTCCGATTTCAAAATGATAGTGTAGCAATTGAAAATAAATATTCAACAGCTTAAAGCATTATGTTAAGATATCAATTATTTATGGAAGAGCTTGTTAAATGAAGTTATATTAAAATATGAATCAAAAATATAGAAGGTCATTGTTTTCGAACCACTTGACGCTCGCCACTGTGTGTTCGAACAGTTGCTTTGAACACAACTTATATTAATCACTCTCGGCACCTCATTCCTGATGGAATCCATCGCCACGAGGTATGAGAGAAGAGGCCAGTTTCCCTTGTAATGCTGAGCGCAATGCAAGGAAGCTTGTAGAATTCGTAATTAAGTTGGCTTACGTAAGGTCGTTATTTCTTCTCAGATATCTGCAAGTCACAGATATGGCGGGCTTAATCAGATAGGACTACTACAGCGATAGACTTTTTAATAAAGATATGAATAATATGAGTTGCTCTTTTTTCTAAAATACACACAATTTAGTTTTACATATATTTATCTTTAGACCCCGTTATCTGAGTATTGACGTAAATTATTATTTTGGTATTTGCAGGCACACAGGATATGTTGTAAATTACTCTTGATCTGTAAATAGTATCTTATACATAGATGATAAGTTAAAACCATTGGACCATTAAAGGTTAAGTAATTCTGATTCAGCAGTGGCATCAAAAAATAATATAAAAAAGCAGGAAAAATAATGGTTCTGCTTGTTTTACCCCAGCTGTTACGTTAAAAAAGAAACTCTAACTTAATCAGTTTCGTAGAATCAGAGGAAATGGCCCATAACTTTTGATTTTGAATTGTAGAACAAAAAATGTACTTGGCATCAGTTGTAATACCACCATCACGAAAACAATACTTTGCTTCGATGAACACATGTTATTTTTGCTCGCACCATTTATATTTTCTATTCCTAAAAACAAGGAAGAATATCCAACAGGGAAAGCTACGTTCTAAAAACGCAGCCGCTCCAAACGCGCACATGATCAGCACACGCACACAACATACACACGCAAAGCAAACACACAAGGACAAAACAAACAGATAAAGGAACACAGTGGGGCACCGCCTTGGAAAGGTCAGTGGAAAAAACAACCACTGGGGAGCTGAAACCGGTTTATGGTTCACCTAATTTAGGAACTACTTATCATAAAGTCGTCTACCTGTTCCGTCAGACACAATAAAAAAGCGTAGCAACCAACTATAAAAGGGCTGAACACCAAACATGCGGTGTATCTCAAAACAGTTGGGTCATAACCTCTTTTAATGACTTTACCAAATACAATTGAAAAGATTCCATGACCCAAAATCTTACGAAGTTTGTAAACAACATCCGTATAAAAACGGGTTTTGATATACCTTCCCTTCTGTCTTTAAATTGCTATTCTAAGTACCACTGAAAATATTTCTACATACTCTCTATATATGTCTCTATGTATCTGTATCATATACAAAATGTATGTTGTTGATATTTTGTCGATAAATTGGAGCTAAAAATTTGGCATCTACGAAAATCGACTTCTTTATTATGAAGATTTTGTTACTATTCATTGAGGAAATCGTTAACATATTTCGCCAATGCCAAAGGGCATATGCAACTGTTCTATTGGTACAGTTTTATCTCGTGTGTAAGTTAAAGCGTCCGCTCTAAGTTTTTGTGCGTCGGGTGTCGTTGAAATATTTTTAAATGTTTAACAAAATTATTCATAATTAATATCATGTTTTAAATACAATAACAATTTTTACCTTAAATTTCACTATACATTTTTAAACTCTCCGTGGAAATTTATTTTTCATGCAGTAGACAAATGAAATTGGATGCATTGTGAACCGGTTTAAGCTCACTAATAGTGTTTCACTACTTACCGTTCCTAGGCGGTTCCCCACAGTCTTTCTTTATTTGTTCGTTTTGTCCTCATGTGTTTGCCTAATCTGTGTATGTGCCTACGTGCAGTGTATATTAATTATGTGCACGTTCGTGCGTTTTCAGAAAAATGAATTTTTGAACGTGACTTTGTCTGTTGGAGATGCATCCTTGAAGTTTGATATGTAAAACTTGGTAACAGCAGTTATGCCATATTTGTGTGATTAGTTATAACAAAACCCAGAGAAATCTAAGAACAGTCTGAATTTAACTATGTAAAATTGAACTTTACTATTCAAATTATTCAAAATGTACATACCACACAATCCGCATGGGGATATATAAATTTCAAATTAATGTTTCTTTTTCTAAGTAATAGAAGGGTTTGCACTGCTTAATTAAAATATCTAAATATCGTGCGATCATAGACGACACTAACGGTCTTAAGGTGGCTGATTTCGTACAGTGGTTAAAATTGACATAAAGAGAGCAAAGATATGAATTATTCATATTTAACAGACATTAAATTGCATTTTCCATGGCCACAATGTAATATAACTTAATAGGGGTTGCTAGATTATTAAGATTATTTGTTTTGCATAGAAATTAATAAAAATATTTTTTAACATTTGTCTTAGTAATAGTTGATTTTAATAGCAAGATATAAATCATTCTGAATGTAGCTCATTACAATTTAGGTTGTTTTATATAACGCATACAAAGGCAAACGTGTAACTTAGGTATTGTAAGATTTCTTAAAATCTGTTTTTGACATACGGAAATGAAATTGTAAATTGCCATATAAAATGTTCGGATTCCTTCGTATTCTCCTCGTATTTTTTACATATTCATTTGATCAAACTTTTCTGCAACAAGATTTCCCTCAATTTTTCTTGAAATTGTGAGGAACTAACTGTTCACATTATTACACAAAATTTGAAAGAACGTTACAATACGTAATATATTTTTTTTCAAATTATGACAGTTTCTTAATAAGTAAAGCATACACCGTAAAACGATTTTGAAAGAGCATTTACTATTGACTACTTTCAGTCATTTTCCACACAAAAAAGTCTTGAAATTTAAGTTTTGACCTGATTTGTTGATAGCGCGTTGTGTAATTTGTATGATATCTTAACATTACGGCAACTTTGCAAGGTAAAATCATTGTTCAATTCTGTCAAAATGTTCATCATTTGCAAATAATTGCACTAGCACTCTTTTGACACCCTTAAAATGATATACATGTATAAAGCGTATCTGGAACTTGTAAAATAGACAGTATTTCACGATAAGAGCTGTGAGGTTTGAATGGTTAAAATAGTGCTGTAACGTTGTGTCAAAAAAGATTACATATTGAAGAGAAAAAATAAAAGTCTGTTTATCAAAATAACTTAACCAATTCTATTACATATACATTACATGAACTACTACTTCTTTGGATAGTGCATGAGCTCTTATGTTACGGGCGTCTACATCATCAGTTTCCGGAAAAACAAGTCCAATGAAAATTTTAGTTTGCGCATAATATCAACCCTCTTCCATGCTTTTTTCTACAATGAAACCGATATGAGAGTGCCAACAGCAGTCATTTGACAGGAAGATGCCAATATGTTTATGTTGGAGTATCTCGGGTATATACAGATTGAATATTTGGAGTGGGGATGACAGTTCTTTTCTTTTTCACCAGCAGAGATTCGGATATTTGAAAGTCACTAGCCACTTTTCAGCCCATGAAGAAATTGTTTGTATGCCAGACTGGAGAAGATCTGCCGCTGTGATGGGCTGCTAAGTAATTACATAGAGACTTGTGTCGTCCGCAAACAGATTGATACATGATCTGATTTCTTCAACGATGTCATGTATAAAGATAAGAAAGAGAAAAAGGCCAAGGATTGATCCCTGGGGAACGCCAGCCCACACGACAGCCCATGAAGATTTAGCCCCTGGAAGAACAACAAATTGGCGTCTGTTTGAAAGGTAACTTTGAAACTAGCTGATAAGAATTTTAGTTATTCAAGAGTATTCAAGTTTAGAAAGTAGACCTTTGTGCCAGACTTTGTCAAATGCCTTGCTGATATCGAAAAAGACAACTCGCACTTCTAGGCCATAATCATGTGAAACTGGCGGACAATTTTCCACTGAGATGCCCATTTGTCAGATTACATTATTTCAGGGGTGTGGTTACTACAACAGGTATAAATGTCCATACATTCTTTACAATAGTAACTAAAATAACTGAAATGTGTAAGGTAAGAAATGAATGTCAAACGATCCTTACTTTCAATAAAATCTTGATATATTTAATTGATTTACATTTTGTTATCATATTATTGTTCGTGAAACATCCCCAGATTATTATAATACATTGAACGCAAACACCCGTTGGACCGAAGCAAGTAGGTATGACCAATCGGTACACTCCTTACATCCTGCTGCTTGGATATATTCTTCTTCCCGGCTTTTATAGTAGTCACGACTACATTTGGGGAGGCAAAATAACCGAAAACAATATATAGGCATTGAGCCGTAGCTCCGAGCTAAAATGTCTCTCTCCTTGTGAATGCCTTTCACACAATAATGTCTGTAGCTAATAGCTGTTTGTAGGTATACTGAATAAAATTAACACTAAATATGTTCGCAGAAAATGCGTCGTTCATACCGATGAATAGTGTGAATAAAAAGAAACACTTAAGGTTCTTATTCACATTTGATAAAACGAATGTAATAGCTTCACGTTATTTATCCAGATAACGTAGTATAAAACCTGCACGAAATATATAGAAACAAATTGAATGAAAACCTGTAATTTGATTTATAAAAACGGCAATGTTTCTATATTTTTCCAAAGATAAAATATGATGATAAAAAAGCTGACTTGTGAATTCATTCCAAATCATGTCATCAAAAAAAACCTTGAAACTTTAACACTTATACCATGGGCTATTATCACAAATCAGGAACGTTTCCAATAGGCTTCATTGCGTGAAGTCCAAATTTTAAAATGGGTCTAGCAAAAATCAAGCCTCGCCAGTTTTATCTGCTGAACAACAAATTGTGAAATAATTCCATCTTGCATTTGCGTCATTTTGTGACTTGCGTGAGCGGTGTTCACATTTCATTACCTCTCGTGAACAGACTCATTCAAACAGAATTTGCTTTTATTTTTCCTTGGTTGCATTCTATGCTTTCAATGGATCTTCTTACAGATTTTATTAATGCATCAAAATTGAATTACAGGCACAATTTTGTTCGAAATTTGTTTACTTAATCTTATTGTATCCATCAGACAATAATTCATGCGTTTGCCTGGATTATATTGCACTCAGACATGCATTAAAGTAAATATACATAAGACTCAATTACAATTTATTTGATTTTCGTCCAGATATTTGAAAGTCAAATATTATATACAGGTCTGAAAGGAAACAAGACTATTTGTCTAAATTAACACGTACCATGATGGCTAGATGGTAAAAAAATAAATACTCATCACGCATCGTGTTTGCATGTAAAGACGGTGATATTTCATCACGTCTGTAGTTTCAATGTAGGCTTGACAAATGTGAATTACTTTCTTTAAGCCTTAAAGCTATTGCATAAAGATATAAAACAATGACTATATACCTTTGGTTGTCTTAGGTATTTGGGGGAATTTAGAAATGCTTGCAAACGCACATGGAACTGCCTTTTAAAATCAGTCATTAATCGTATTAATAATAAATAGTAAATAATTCGGATGAAAGGATTATTTTGCTACAATGTGTTTAAAAGTGTCTATGAGTGCAAGAAAATAGTAAAAGCAAAAGGAGAAATGGATGAATAAGATCATTTTTTGTCCAGGGAATTTATAGAGCGCTTCTGTTATCATTAGATTTGGTAATCCATTCCTTGGAAGTTAGAAAATTTACTTTCCTAGATTAAATATTCCAGCATCCGTTTAGATGCATTGCTAGACACCCTGTCTTGATGGAACGTCACATACAGTATCGATATCCATAAAAAACACTCTAGGCATAGTTTTTGTTCACAAATTGTCCAGTTAATATTGAAAGCCTTTTTATATAACATTTGTTTTTCTCTTGAAAATTCGAATCCCAGTTTTGCTTTAAAACAAGACTCAATCATTGTGTTTTCTCACGTCTTACAATCAACTGTGCAAATAAGTTACGCCTAAGTAGAACAAAGCCTCCTACGTAATAACAGAAAATTCCAAGTTGCACAGTTTCGTATTTCCTCTCTATGGTGACTGATTTCTGCCAGTGGCGTTCTGTCGTTCTGGCGGCCCGTGAGAACGAAAGAACGACATTTTCATATTTGTCGTTGTCTCGTTCTCTTGTTCTTGTGCCCCCGCCAAAACAACATAATGAAGAATACAACGCGACAGAACGGAAGAATGACACTTATAAACGGCTCCGCCAAAAAAAACGTCATCGTGGCGTTCTGTACCACGGAACGAAACAACGGCAAATGTGAAAATATCGTTCTGGCATTCTGGCGCGTTCCAGTAGAAAATCCGAATGAAAGGTAGAAAAATTACGATCTATTTATCAGAAACTTCTTTCGACTACACCACGGAAGCTCATGTTTGACCGAAATCTGCAGTAAAGACAACCTACGCAGTTCCATTTACAAGTTAAAATCGAGATAATCGTGTTTTTCTTAGGTCACCCCATATCCGTTTTTTGGCCAAAAATGTCACCTCATGTGCAAGTTTTTAGCATTTTTTTTCGAGTGTTTCACATGAGTTCAGCAAAGGTTTTAATGCACAGAAGGTAAGATAAGCATTACTCCATCTAGTTGCACCAGATTTAGTGAAATTATCTCCCCATGTGCAGAAAAAAAGGTAAACGTTCATTAATCACACCAAACAATAAGTGCAAAACTAACAGAGATCCGAGTGCAATCTGAATTTTTCACAGTGTACGTAAATCAGCTGCGTATAATGGAAATTGCTAACTTAATTTCAAATCTAGAGTAATTAAATTTGTGTCTATTACTTAACATTACCATGCAAGGAGTGGTAATATCAAATTAATCACGGATTTAGGTTTTCTCTTGCAAGTAATAAAACAGCTTAAATCTGTAGATTGCAGAGCTTAATTGAATAAAGAAACGTAGAGAATGCGATCAATGGCATATAACAGAAACGTTTAAATGAATGAGGAAAGATGGTAAATCCAGGAATAAACCAATCACTGAGAAATAAAATAGTCTTGATTAAAGGCAATTTTCTAATGTAATTGTCAGTATCATTTAGTAGACTATATTCGAGACACACTACAATTTTACTGTTCAACATTTTACACTTTTTCAATAGGTTTTCATCTTCGACTGTGCAAGCACTGGATAACTGGAACTTTTTGTTGATTATCACTGAAATATTCACACCCAAATTAACTGATAATCGTCCCCTGTTCTACTTTGTTGTTGAGCCCTTGATGTTGTTTTTCAGTTTTTATCTTTTCTTCTGTAAAATTATTGAGTATAAAATTATGTGTTTACAGTTCTATGGATCTTTACACGAGTTAGATGCCATTTTTTAACTTTTCAAACGAATCAGTATATATAATGATAAAAAGATGTACAATATATTTATTATTCTGTTAAGATTATTTGGAGACATACTGCAAATAAACTTCATAAGTAATCTTAAGGTAATTACCATATATAATAAAAGTGCGTGTATAAGGTCTAATCATGTAAAATGAGTTGCCATGTATCCATGTTTACCAATTCAAATATAAAAAAAAAATCGAATACAAAGTGTGTTTGTGTTTTATTAGAATTTCCTTTGACATGCATTGCATTCACATAAGCATTCTTGTGTTTTATAAACTATGTCTACCAATACCATTGCATACGTAAGGAATTCACCGTAAGGAATTAAAGGATTAACGAGTGTACGTGATCCCTCATCCTTCGCCGGTTCAAAACCATTTTTCTATTGTGACCCATTCATTTTTTCGCTTCCTCTTTTTTATCCGCATGTGTTTTGCTGCTTATGTATATATAAGTTATGTAAACATAAACTGATATGTGTTGCGATTCAAGGAGACTGCGCTCTTTGAACGCGGCTTTTCAAGAGCTTCATTGTTGTATTTATTTCAGTCACTCACTAACAGTAAAAAGCTTTGTTTGTTTGTTTGTTTTGGGTTTAACGCCGTTTTTCAACAGTAAAAAGCAATCTGCGTATTGATAAAATAGTAAGTTCTATAAACTTTTAATGATATACGTATATCTGTCAGAAAACTCTATGACCAAAACGTATATACATTATTATAGAAAATCGGCATACAGACTGTCTCAGAATATCAGTTAAAGCCGCCAAGAGATATACATCAACGTAAATTTGTTGATGTAATCGCAAGCGAGTTTGCCAGCATCAAACTACCCACAATTCATTTCCAGACGACCTAATTGCCTTGGAAACAAAAGTTATCTGAGACCAAATTAGCTGCAAGTTGGATTTTGAATATGATTCATGTCATTTACTTGTCCCCTATGTAATATTTCTCATAAAAGTCGCTATGTAGATGTAATCTCAAGTAATTAAAGATTTAAAATATCGTCGGGCATTGTTCAGAAAAATAATGCAACTAAAGCTGAAGCTTACTTGCACGAATGCTAGAGAAAAACGTGACAGTTACTCTTAGTTAAAAATCAGTTAAGCTCTTAGGTACCTAATTAGCCTGAAACGTTAATTAAGCACATTTTAAAATCATAGGATTCTATATTGGTTATAAACGAATGCGTTACAAATGTAATGTTACGGGTAATAACTTTCTCTGAAAGTAAGCCTGTATTTAATCTTTTAAACTTATTCCGTTTGTGTAACTTGTTTCTTGTGGTGTATATTGCTTTCAAGATGTTTCAACGAAATAAACGTATCCTTTGTTCTAAAACATTCAGGACTGCTGAAGGTCATGTGTTACAGGAAGAACATAAAATTCACTTGACAGAAGCATTGGTAAACAATGTGTTTGTGGAGTGTTAGAGCATAACACTTACTTGCCCACCATTTAATGATAACATGTAACTCATATTTTATTATCGACATTCGCTGCGGACAAGTCATTTTCCTTAGTTCGAAAACTAAGATTTGTGTCAAATTTCTGTATATATGAATTTGTTTTTTGTTTTTTGTTCTTTTTTTTTTTTGGAATGGACAAGCCTCGTGAACGCAGCCTCTCCGGAACGTCCCGTCTCTGTAGTTTATCTAAATGTACATTAGTTAGATAAATCGAGAAAACCTATTTGAAATCAATGCCAATACGAACAAATATAAGAACTCTGTTGGACACACACTGGAACAGTCACTGGTAAAAAGACAACAGCGTTGATAAAATCTCAATACTAGAAACATTTTGGTTTTCACCAAGACGATGTCTGATTAACTAAAGATGTGTATCAACAAAAAGGTTGTATGTAGATCCATAATGCTTTAAATATTTATCTTAAAAACAGACGAAGCAGCTTTTCAAATAGATGCTATGCATACTTCCGTGGTTATAAAAGCATTACTGTTATAGTTAGAGCAATAAAGGGAGGTAACAAAACAATAGATTCAATAAAACATTTTAGTATATTCAGCAATATTCAAACCATTGACAAATGTTAAAGGAAGTAATAATCAGAAGTAGGATTTAACAAGAAATTAATGTATTTTTACGTTCATAAAGGAAAAGGTTGCAGACACATTTTAAATAAAGTCATTATGAACCTTTAAACCATGTCTAATAGAAACTTTCAAATGAATTAACAATTAGCGAGAATATTTAATCTGAAATTATCAATGTAATCAATCAATGGTCATAACTAACGATATCCTGTATCCAGAACATAGGATTTCGTACTGTCAGTAATTTTAAAGAAAAATATAAGCATTTCATATTCAACAGTCGCTTGCGTTTTTTTTTTATTTTGTTAGAAGTGTAACTCTACGAATGTGTCTAGTGTGGAATGCTAGTAAGATCCATTTCGAAGGCTTTGAAATTTCTATATTCAATTTCGCAGAAATGAGTTAAAGTCGTTTTAAGATTTATCTTCGTTTGGTGAATTTGGTGAATTGCGTACTTTAATTTTATCAATTTATCTCGACAGTTTCTGGAGGTATTATTGCAACGTCTACTGCGAGTAAATTAAATCTCTCGAAGTATCCCTTGAACAGGTTTCCTTATCAATTACTTCCCTTTATTCCGGCTGAATGTTATATAGACATATTGCATCTAAAGACTTGTAAATTCAAGCTTATACAAAAAAGCTTATAGAAATAAGGGTTTGTCATCAAACATTAACTGATTCATGAACACGATGTAGATAGAAAACCAGGATATGGTAAGGTGTATCGAATGTTTTATTACTTGTAGTAATCTAAATTTATAGTTTTTGTCCTAAGATAAATTGCATGTTATCATATTACCAATTGCCTCATTTTAATGATAATAGAGGAAACATGTTTTCGATGTATGACGCCGCTTGAGAGAGAGAGGGGGAGAGAGAGAGAGAGAGAGAGAGAGAGAGAGCTCACAGTGCACATACATTTCTTTCGACCTGGATAATCAGTGAATACTTCCACAAACATGCATTTATACTACGGTGGTAAGTAAAATAAAAATGTGCTGTTTAAGGAATGCCAGGGTAGAGTATGTACAGCTAATGTGTTTAATATACAATCAATTTGTGGATGGGCATTCCGGGCATTTATATGCTGAAACAAGTTTACATGAGACAATTAGAAGAACATTTTGGTTGTGTCAATAGAATTGAAATAATTGTAACTTTATAAAGATTATCTTCAAAGGATGAAGGCGTCGTGACTGATTTTTGTTGACCTAAAATAAGCAAATGTTGTGTAGTGTGTATTTAATTTTAGTTAAAGAAACTTTTTACGAAGCTAGACTCCGACATATCTGCCGTACTTGATTCTGACTGTTGTGATATTGTATTATTCATTACAAAAACAGATACACATGTGTATTTATCTTTTCATAAGAGACATTTTACGTGAATAAACATGTTTAATGTATACTAAAATCTATCTTTACACGAGATGAAAAAAATTTACAGAAGAATAAACAGATGGTACTTTGATGAAAGCTAGGGATTCTACCAATCACAACTTACAGTGCATAATGAGTTTAGCTTAGATGCATTTATTAGCCTGGAATACAGGGAGCAAAACCTAAAGATCTTAGTCAAGTATTGGGCGGAAAATTATAGATTTCACTTTTGGTCTTATTAATGTTGTCTTACTGATAAGCATGATATACATGTATTAGGAATTTACTGAATAAAAAAGTATTAATAGATTTTAATATTATATAATTTCTATTTTAAGACCTTTAACATTTTTTTCGGGATATAATATTTGATCCTCTACAGTTAGATATAATGACTTTTCACTGTTTCTTTCTGTGAGGCACATGTATGATGGATCATTTCAAGGTAATGCCTATGTCCTGTTTGGATAGTTGGTTTGCTTGACAAGTCATATCGTTAGCCAAGTGTGAAATTGTATGATAAACTTTGCATGGCTGTTTTATATTAAGCTTTCGTCCATTACCATTATTTGTTACCTCGCATGCATTTGCATTTTGTTATATGGCAATCAGTAGACCGATCGCGTTATTTACGTTACAATGTGAAGTTACGTAGAAATTAATTTTACGCTTTAGCTTTTACATTCTTCTTTATCTGAATGCTACGCTTACTTTATATGAACTTGGTTAATGACAACGAAGTGGTCGACGCTGAAAATTATCTTTTCACATGCAACTCGCATCAAGGTAATGGCGAGTAAAATGAATATCATGCAAATTTACATAGGAATCGATTCTTTTCTATTTTAGTTTGTTTCAACGCCGCACCGACACAATTATAGGTCATATGGCGACTTTCAAGCTTAAATGGTGTACATTCCGTGCATTATTTCATTGTTATTTTTAACTTTGAAATGCTTAAACCTGGTCGTGTGTTATTTAAGAAATAATTTATTATAGCAAAAAGGTGCGTTAACACTATTTATACACGATGTGGGGTTATACGCAGCCCGAGTGAAACTATTTGAACGACGTATTACCAGCACTACATATGTGTCTTATGTTCAGAGAAGTCTTACTACACAAGCGTTGTCTGATAGACAAGGCAATCATCACTATCTTAAAACTTAATGACCAAAAAGTTGACTTTTACTTTATGACTGTATCTGTCAAATATTAATGTCTAACTGAATACTTGCAATGTAAATATACACTTATACACATACATAAAGATAACACCATAACATATACGCCCAAGGAATCGTTGTTTCAGTTTTGAGTCTTGTTGAAATATCCTAGGAGAATAAACTAAATATATTGCTAGATACACGTCAAACATCAAAAATATATAAGCATTGATTTTATCAAAATGAACAACGATAGAAGTAAAGACTTTTGTCACTAGGGAAAGTCCACTATGATTATGCCTTCCTCCAAACGTAATTTGACAAACAATCAGCGCTTTCGTAATTGCCTGTTATGTAAACTACGTCACAACTGTTCCCATGTGCGTCCTCTAAAAGATTACAGAAAGAATAAGGTAATCACGAAAATCTATAGGAAATTACAATTCTTGCAAAAAAATTGTTATTCATTGTGATCAAATCGACATCTTATTCTCTTAAAAGGAATTCAGCGGTTGTTAACATTGCAACAACCTTTTATCCCTGCCTCAAAGGTATTGCAAACACAATGAGAAAATGGAAGAAAGAAATGCTTGAATTAATTGCGTGACAATAATCAGTTGCAGATGGCATCTAACCAGAAGAGATTGCTTTCTATATTTTTTAACTATCCGCATGAAACTGAACTTTTTGCATCTAATTTAAAAATCATCATGCTTGAAAGCAAATGACAACAAACTGATCTTCAGTTTTCGCAATAAACACATATAAATTAACATATTGGCAGGAATAGCATGACTATTGGTAAATGACCTATATTCTCAGATAAAAGAATAGCAAAAGAAGCGATTGGTATCCGTATTACAATATATTCCAGAATAAATGGAGACTTTCAAATATCTTACAAATTCATTTGATCTATATTTCCTATTGTCTTAAAGAGTCAGTGATGTAATATTATTGATTTCATGCTAGTGTTACATTTCCTTTTAACTGTTTTTGCTTTTGTTTCAAAGTGCTTTAGTTTAAGATCCCAGGGCAGATTTTTTTTGTTATTATTAAATGTACGCTTTTATGTCAGTTGAGTGTTAGAAACAGGAAATCAAGATAAAGTATAACATTTTTACAACTTTTATCTGGTCATCGAAAATAAAATCAAAACGGATTTAAGATTAAGAAAAATGTTAGTTAATCTGCTTATCTGAATCAATTATTTAAACTTTTTTAACCTGGCGAAGAGATAACCGTAGAATACCTCATGCCTCACGTACGTACTTCATCAAGGATTGCATTGTAAAAATTTTAAAACCAAGTTGAAACTTTCTTAATTCTTCATATCAAACCGGGAAAATTGCACGAAATAAGTTTACACAAAACATCCGTATTCGAACAGTTGCTCAATAACAGTTTGCAGTAAACAAACTAGTTCCAATGAAACTAACGAAACTTGACTGAGACATTTTATTAGATTTTAGTCTGCAGTATCTATTTCAAGGAAGGTCAGATTAAAAACGAAAACATCTGCGTTATGGAATGTTTAATGATGACTTTCACATAAAAACAGCTCATAGAAAGTTATTTCTTTCCCTCTATATAACTGTATGAAAAAAAATTGACATTGCGATTGAGTTATCATTAATTAGAACACTGTAATTGTAGATAAGAAGTATAAAAGTCTAACCTTACTCGGTACGCTCAAGATATTACTTAGGATCTTCTGAAATATAACATTGGCGTAACTTGCAAAACTTGTAGAAAAGTTGACTTACGTTATGCTATAGAAACTGGTGTAACATTAGAAAAAAATTAATTGCAGTACTTAGGATATTCTTAGATAAAACATTGGCGTAGCCGGCAAACCTTGAAGAAAAGTTGACTAACGTCACGCTATAGAAATTGATGTAATCAATTACATCAAATATCATACAATACAAAAATCAAGAAAATGAAAAAAGAGTAATGACTCTGGATTTAACTTTTGATCTGTTCTTAATATCTCGTGTTTATAATGTTCATCTAGAGGTATTTTCTTAGTAACAAATTGCCCGTAGAACCTCAGCTATCAAATACTGAATAAAAAGTATAATTACGACCAAAATCGCCGCTCAAGAAAATGAAAGTTCTACAATTGCACAAAACAATTTCATAGAATATTAAACTGCAACATACAATGTACGTTAACATGAGCCTGTAACATCCGTTATTGTTTTCAAGGCGGACACGCAAACCTTCTACGTGCTAATATTTTGTAATTTTACGTACATTTGGGGTTCCAGTAGAATATCCTGTTAATTTGTTCTGCCATCTTCATTCAAAAATTGGGAGGGGATAGTGGCAATTCCTTCTAGACACATTTAACCTTGTGGTTACACACTTTACATTGTGTTATTGTGAACTGACGATATACAATTTTCTGTATATAAAGGCGTTTATTTTTCATTATAATCGCAAGCTTTTCACTATCTACGAAATGAGCGTGTCCTTCGAACATTTATTTAATTTGGGAGTTTGTAAACAAAATAACCGATGCATTCCGAAGAGTGCAATTTAATATGACTTATTTTAGATAAATCACTTCCTATTTATTAAGTTAGTTTCGTGAGAAGGAATTTTCCGTCTTAGATATGCAATAAATGTAGCAATCACAGCAGAAAACTGCATTTTCCTTCTGCTTTTTAAGCTTGCATTTCAATGCAGACATTCTCAAACGCAACTGAAGATATGAAAACTATGCTAGCAAAAAAGAGACATACAGCAAATGGCGATTTTTGTTAATAGTATCGCCTAATAGTTTACTCCCGCTTGCGCAGAGAGAAATAAAAACAAAACGATATTATCGAATGTACACACTTAGTCTTCACTGAGGGTCAACATTTTCCAAAGATGATTCAATTAGTAACCTAATCTCATCTTATTTTTATTATTGACTATTTGATAAACAGTGTCACAAAGTATTCCCAAGTGTCTCATCTGGCAATAACGGATATAATTGTCATCACAAATTGCTACTTGTAAAATGTGGTTGTTGTGTGTCATTTCCGACTTCGTAATATTTCCAAATTTCTAATAGTTAATCAGACAACTTCTGATCAAATCTCATGGATAGAGGAAAAAAGTAAAAATTGCAAAAGAAGTAAATTATTTTGCATGAACTTACTGCGTGACAATAAACATTTTGATTGAAACTACCAAAAATGTCTTCAAAGAAGAATCTCATAGGTAAATGTAGGAAAGAATTAGAAAATATAAAAGATGTTTCCTATGAGCTACTTGAAAATATCAGATTAATTTAAAATGCCACAGTTGCCCTCTATCTAGACATGTAGGGATAACCATTATATCCGCTACCCTTTTATATTCATCATCTAAGTTCTCTTAAATCGACTTGCTTTCCAACAAAATTTATCTGATACATAACTGTTTCAAAGACATCCTGTTAGTATACTTTTTATTTATTGAGATTTCAAAACGCGCTTCCGTTGATGAAACTACAGAACTGTTCAAATTTCAGTGGTGCTATTGGATGGAAAGGCAAAATGTTAAAAGGGTTGTTCACATACGTCACGATACTACATTGTTTATAAAGCGTGTGTTGTAACTGAGCATTAGAAGGAATAACAACTACTGATATTGTCACATAAGGATTTTACCGCTCAAAAGCAAGCAGATTAGTTTTTATTTATTCTTGCAGATGCTTAAATTACCCAAAGATTTGAGCAAACAAGAATTCACTGAACTTATTATATTGTTTTATTAGTTTTTGTTTTAGCCATACTCACTCAGCTAATTGTGTCAGAAATGAGCGACAGAATAGTAAACTGTCGGAGCAAAGTTCTTCTCCAAGTTTGTCACGGACCAAAACTGTTAGTCCGATAATTTCACAATTATTACCTTAAACCGTATCTTAGGCGTATTTGTATCCCTGATGTCATTGCACAACAGCTACGTATGATAAGCATAAAAAGTAAAAACATAGTCCGCAACAGTACATGCCTGTTTTATATAGTACAGTTTCTGTTTTCACTGAAACTTGTTGACAAAAAAAGTTCTGCCAACAATCACAAGTCATTTGGTGTAATAGTTATTTGAAACTATATATTTATTTGAAATATGTACTAAGCAAAAGTTTATGTCCGCAGATATTTACTCGGTTCATTTCTCATATGTTTATAAGTGCGTTTGTTCTAAGACGGAGGCTTCAAAGGGATCCCTTGAATGTAACAATGTTGAAGTATTTAAGAAATATCCATTACTGAATAAAAAGTAAAAAACATAGTCCGTAACAGTACATGCCTGTTTTATATAGTACAGTTTCTGTTGAAGTACGAGGGGCGTTCAATATGTAATGTTACTCCGTATGTAGTTCCGTAACCGCTGGGTTTTTTTAGATGCGGTTTTCGGCACGTTGTAGAGCAATTTATTGGGAACACAATGATATATAAATTATAAAAATCGGCAGGCTCAAAGTAAAAATATTATCATTTTAGTGAGGTGTACTCAGGTATACTAGAACATTATTATAATTTTTTGTTTGTCCTGGGCATCCAGAATCTCAGAAAAATAGAATAATTTGTAAAATCACAAAATTCTATCATTTTTCTACGAGGTACATCAACTTGTGATGTGTTTGCGTTTGTTTTGAACTATTTATTGCATTTTTAATTTTACAACACAACTAAAAAATCTAAACTCGAAGTTGATTCCATCTTGAATGGGTGTTTAGGGCGATTAATCAAAGTTGCAAGAACTAGTTTTGCAATCGAGAATTAAGGTACTAGTATCAACTTAAAATACAAGAATTTTTTAAACGGTAATTATCGCACCTGACAAAATTGCAGAGGCTTTTTGTACTCACCTTATCATTTTTCGAGTAAAAATGTACACACTCAATTTAAAACTTTTTTATTTTAGTTTTCAATTCTTTTTGTGAAGATCATGATTTGTTTTATCTGTTTAAACTAAAAATTTTACTATAGTTCTAGTGTTGAAAAGTATATTCAAGGAATTACATATTACAGTCTCAATATTTTGGACATAAAATTGTCTAGTATACCCGAGTACACCTCACTCGAATGATTATTGTTTAACTTTGAATTTACCAATTTTTATAATTTATATCTCATTGTGTTGCCAATACATTGCTCTATAATGTGCCTAAAACCGCATCTAAAAATAAAAAGTAGTTACGGAACTACCTACGGAGTAACATTACATACTGAACGCCCCTCGTAAACAGCCATATTAAGAAAACATACCATTCTATTATAACATAAAGTGTAAGATTTTCAAATCACCTTCTTAATATATATAACAGGGTGGAATTTTATTTATCTACAGCAAATCCTGCGTGTGTGTATGAACGTTTTCTATCAACTCTAGTTTTGTGCTATTAAAGATTAACTAATTATATAGTTTTTAATCCAAAATAATTATAATAGGTTCAGTTTTCAGCTGGTAAGTATTGGCTTTTCTCCCATCTGTTGATTATAGGAAATATTATCACAGAAAAAAAATAAAACATATACCATTTTCTTTGAGTTAATTTTACTCCTGTAATTAGCACAAATCAGATTGAGATTGTTTGGCATAGAAATTATTTATATTTATTTAGTAATAAATAATTGAGACCCTTTTTATATCTGACATGCTTACTTTCTCCAGAACCGTGTTTGATATATCTGAAATGATGCGTACAACATTAAAAAGACTGGGACATGGAATCGCGAAGGACAAAATCATACCTGAAATGAAATTCTTTAAACATGACTTCACTAGACAAATCGCTTAAACTATGCAAGTACTAAACTCCCTTAATAAACATCTTTAAGAGTTTCATGGGAATTACCTGTCAGTCAAATCTTTCTAAGAAATGGACTTGAAGCCAATTAAAGCTGAGTTTATTGCTCGCTTAATGCTCAATACGCGTTTTTGGTCGAAGCAAACAAATCGGATTACAGTTTGATTAATTGCTTATTGCTCAATATGCCACAGCTGATGCAGTGTTTGGTCGTAGAAAACATGAAATGTCTTTCATCTGGTTTACAGTCTAATAACATATCTGCGGTGGACAACGCCGTAGAGAAGAGGACACTCATGTGTTGCGCAAACACACACACAGGGTCTGCTGTCATTTTGATGGTCTAAATGTGACCCTATCCTGGCGGCTTGGCACCTCTGCAAATAGTTCTTTAAAAGTCAGTGAAATAGACGGTTGTTCAATTAACCTACGACACAAAGTTAAGCAGATTATGATGACTACTACACCCACTACATTACCACACGAGAGAAGTTGGTATCGTCTTGGGCTAAATAATACCACAGTAATTGTTTTGTAATTGTTACATTTAATCTGATAAGAAATATTATATAACAGAAGTTACCATATATATAGGTATTTCCTTTCTGAAAACTGTATTCCAAAACCGGACTAAATTGTCGTCCAACAGAAAGACGACAAACTTTGTGATCACAAGCAAGATGTGTAGCATTACGTACCCATAGCTGAAGTATTTTGAATGAAAGTTGTTATTTTTTCCATCAAAAGATGCATTAGTAGACAGGAAAATCATGATTTTGTCAGAGTTCGTCACTCAGCGTACCAGAAACAGAGTTTACCAGAGTTTTAACTGGATCACAATATCTTATAATGCATGTCTTTATCTCAGTTAGATATTGTTTTTACTATCTACATTGATAGTGGTAAAAGAGCGGAGCAAACTTGATACGGTAGCTTATGTAATTTATTAATGAATTACACGATGTTTATATTGAAGAAGTCTACTTTTTATGCCCCCGAAGGGAGGCATATAGATTTTGAACCGTCGGTCTGTCGGTCTGTCCGCAATTGTCGTGTCCGGTCCATATCTTTGTCATCCATGGATGGATTTTCAAATAACTTGGCATGAATGTGAACCACAGTAAGACGACGTGTCGCGCGCAAGACCCAGGACCGTAGCTCAAAGGTCAAGGTCACATTTAGACGTTAAAGGTCATTTTTCATGATAGGATGGGCGTGTCCGGTCCATATCTTTGTCATCCATGGATGGATTTTCAAGTAACTACGCATAAATGTGTGGCACAGTAATACGACGTGTCGCGCGCAAGACCCAGGTCTGTAGCTCAAAGGTCAAGGTCACACTTAGACGTTAAAAGTCATGTTTCATGATAGTGCATTGATGTCCGGTCCATATCTTTGTCATTCATGCATGGATTTTAAAATTATTGGGCATGAATGTGTACCACAGTAAGACGACGTGTCGCGCGCAAGACCCAGGTCCGTAGGTCAAAGGTCCTTAACTCTAACATCTGCCATAACTATTCATTCAAAGTGCCATCGGGGGCATGTGTCATCCTATGGAGACAGCTCTTGTTAGTAATGTAAAAGAGTTAATTGCGTAAAATATTAATATAATTATGATGATATTATTTGACAAAACCTAAACATACCTTTAATGAAATGTTTGATTAATTTTTTAAGAAGATCATTTGCGTCCTCATGGCAACATCATTTGAAATAAAAAAAAATCATTAGATTCTGTATTCTGACTACGGCAAGCATTAAAAGCAATATCGGAAAATATTTCTTATTTCATGTCTTTTTAAAGAATAAGATACGTTTGTCCTTAATTATGTAAAATTACCAGTGACAATTAGCTACATACGAATAATAAAATCGTGACGATTCTACATTCAGAATAAGTATGGATTTAGGATAGAACATCTGGGTTTGAAACAATGTTATTATAATTGAATATTATATTTCAATAGACGTTTTTATACACAATCGAAAATTGGCGTTTTTCTTTATGAATCGGAATCGAGATAAATGAAATGAATATGCATCATCTAAAAATAGACTCCTACCAAAAAAAATTATGTAATGAAATTGTCCCTGCTCATGTGATCTTTTTAGCTTATAACACTTCAATATACATGTTTCAGATTTGTAAGTGCTTTCTTTTGCATACTTTTCTGCCCTTCCTGATTTGTTTTTCGAATCGTAAATGCATGTTTGAAATGTCTTTGTGTTAAGTGTGTAAGTACCCGCTGGTGTAGTCGCGTGGTGAAAACATCCGGAATTGAAATACAGACTGCAGGACAAAACAACTTTGGATTATGTTAAAACTATTAATTCTTACATTAGTTCTTAAATAGGCAAGTTTGCACCAAAAATGACAAAATATATTTTTTTCCTTGCATTATTGTAGGGATAATACACGTTTTTTGTGTATTAACGTCTGCAGAAGCCCGCGGGGATGTTTTTGACCCTCGACCTGGTCGAGGTCACAAACAATCCCGCAGGCTTCGGTCGAGGTCACAAACAATCCTGCGGGCTTCTGCAGACGTTAATACACAAAACAAACATGTATTGTCGCTATTCTTGCATAAAAACCATTACCCGACGACTAAATGTCTTGTTTTCATAGGTGATGACTTTACAATTCCGTTACATTTTTTATTACCATTCTGTTGTTCTCGGAAACGGTAAACATGTTTTAAATATCCATAACCAGGGCCCAAATATCAACAACATTACTAAAAGCACACACTGAAGATTTTTACACGATTTTTTATCTTCCGTTATTACAAACATGAAATTACCAAAACTTATTCATATAACTTCAACACTTGATAAACAGGAGCCAAATTTCAAGAATAATACATTTACATTCGAGTTATTTTGAGTACGGACACATTAGTAGAAGTACGGATGAGAACGAACGTAATGCAAAACGTTCAAGCTGTTTATATAAATTCCTCCAGAAATTAGATAAAAACGTATCGACTGATACTTACCAAAATCATAAATATGATTCCTTAAAAAACAATCGTACAAGTTAGACGCGATTCTTAAATGAGCCGTGCCATGAGAAAACCAACATCATCCGCGCATTCTGGTCAGGATCCATGCTGTTCACTAACAGTTTCTCTGATTGCAATAGGGTCCATGCTGGCCGCAAACCCATTATGTTGGTTTTCTCATGTCGTGGCTCTTATATTTACGGTTATCTACAAAAACTGAAACCACAAGTTTTCAAAGGGGAGTAAACAAGGGAAGAAACGAGTAGAACATTGTTTGGGGATGTGCATTTGGTGTTGAAAAGAGATACAGCAAAACCTTTTATGGTTTAGATTGGCAATGCGTCTTTTATGCTACAAAAAGAGGTTTTTCTGAAAGAAATAAGACGCAGATATCAGATGTCAATCTGCGCAGAAATACATATACGTCCCTGGGAAAGCATTTCAAAAATTAAAAATCGGGTATTGATAGCACGTGAATTGCCTTGCTTGCACACGATTTCTCTCCCGTTAATACATGGGCGGATCCAGTGAAAAGGTAGTTTTATGCAAGAGTAAACATTTGTAACATTATGCTTAAACAATATCCCTTAAAAAGAATATTGTATATGCGCTAGGAAAAAAAAAACATTTTGGCAAGCTAAATCTTGTAATAATTGTATGTCTAACATATTTCTTCAGGTACTCCGGGAGTTGAAAGTGTTACAAACAATGTACATTTTAAGGAAATGCTAAAACTGCAAAATGAAAGTGAAAGTAGGGCTGTCAAAATGACAAAAACAAAACTGAAATATATCAAAACTACATAAATGAATCAGTTTATATGTGATGTAAGACAAGATACATGTTACCGAACAAGGTGACCTTATTTACAGAAAATATTTTCTATTCCTATTGAACAATTCTGTATATATCGGTTATGATTATTAAGAGTCTGTCAGGTAAGATTTCAAAAATGATCTGTATAAGTTTTAGTACTAAATTTATTTTTGCGGTCGCCAATTAAAAGATATATTTCTGCCTCAAAATATTTGTACACAGATTATAGGCATAGGAAATAGAGATCAATATAATTGCACCTTTACTAATCCTACCAGGTGTTCTGTATCACAAAAGTGATTCAATTGTGACATTTTGATACAAGCAAAACTGTATTATCTGCTTTATTAGTTACTTACTGGTACTTCATTTTATTATTGGCTTGTTAAAAGTTAATTTTTTATCATGTGCAAGTTGACAGAATCATAGGAACCATGTTTTGAGGGGTAAATCAAACACAAATGAATGAATAAATCCTTAATGTTTTTGTTGTGCAAAAAAGGTATGATTTTGTGTCTAAAACAGTTTTCATTTTCAATTCAAATGTGTAATTGCAAGGGAAGTAAACTAATAGATATCTCTGCTTATAAGTACTAGCCCAAGGCAAGAGTTGTCATTCTTTGTGGATCACAACTTTAAATTAAAAATTAAAACTTTTGTTATTGATATTAACAAAACTATCATAAACTTCTCATTTGTGAAATCAGTTTTGGTTATTTCAAGGACTTGGAAATCAATTTCTAGATTTTATTTAATGTATTTCTATTGTTGAAAATTTTAGGGCCTATCTCTATAGATTAAAGATGTAAGATATAAGAAGAAGGTTATAGTAGTTGCAACTTGACCGCGATGGTTGACCTTAGGCTGGTTATTCATATCGATTATTTCATTGTAGAAATAAAGGGTGCTTAGGGTTGCTGTGTATATTTATATGGAATTAGTTTATTACAGTGCAGTATCAAAGTATGTTTACTTACATTTGATTAAACTTTCCAATACACTAATTTATATCTACACATATTTATATTTCCATTTTCTCGTGCAGCTCGTGTGTTTCCCAACACTCCTTTTCAATAATAGATTGTGCCTCATTATGTATTATAATACAAAGGTTTAATATGTTTTTCAGTAAATGGTCTACAAGGTTTTCTCGTTCGTGAAGAACTTTATTATTTTTTTATTATTTAATTTAACGAATAAAATGGTTAAAACACTTTCCTGAACAGTCATATTCAAATTACCCTTTTCAGTATGTTGTTATGACTGTATTCCATAATCTTATAAAGGGAATAGATATAAAATACGTTCTGTGTATTCTCTACTAAGGAACTCTCAGTAACAGCCGTGACACATCGCATTGTCATTTTACATAACGTCAGTGATTTATTTTGGACTCCCACGAGATATAAGGTGACTGTCTTTCAGTGCATCAACACCTGTTCCCCTGCTTTCAATGAGCACACGCCTATACACAAAGCTGATACTGTGTTAATTTAAAAATCTATCTATTTTCTCTGCAAAACCCTGAAGTGATATTAAGTTCTGGAATGATCCTGTCTGACCAAAGTAATTTCTCATTAGCTGCATCTGACATTGTTATCGGATGTATCGGAAATGCAATCTATTGAAAACCATAGACATTTTGGACATTTCTTTTGTAATTACTGTCGCGTATTAAGTAACATTCTCAGAGAAGACAGTCTAGCAATGATATCAGCGTCGCTTCGACTATGTTTACAAGAGGTAATGAAAAGTGCAACACCTTTGCATCACCTAGCGTCGGCTTAAAATGGAATAAACCAGATAAGAATATTGAGTCAAGGTACGTGAGGAGTTTATATGGATGCTACACGGAACCTCAAGAAAACTGTTGTAACAGTCAATAAAACAAACAAACAAACAAAAATCATCGTTTAGAAGCGGACAGAAGCTAGCAGCCTAATTGAGTTTTTGCTAATAGAAGACAAGGTATTATGCAACGTTGCTTGTGCATTTTGCTTAATGCATATAATTTTCATCAAATTTCCTTTGATGGCGGGTCTAAGTTCTGGGCATAAACTGAGCTGATAGTATTCTCTCCGAACACACATTGACGCCGTTGCTCACACACAAAAAACAATTTTAGGTTCTTTTGTCTACTTATGCCACCGCCGCCGAAACACAAGAATTCAAAACTCCCCTACAACCACCATTAAAAGTTTCTTTAAGTTTTACTTCCTCCTCTTGCGTATATTATATGTCAATATTGGTGTGCATAAATCATTGCCAGCATGCTCTGAAATCACTCGCATTTTATTCTTTTTCTGACCTCAGACGTTGTTCCATCAAATAAAATGTCACGTGGGATAACCATCTTGCGTTACACATACATTTTCTCTCCTGATCTTGCTATGTTCTTTCGTGATAACTATGAAACGTAAACACAGTTATCTGTTTTATTTTTTAACTTTTGCCTCGCACAACCTTATTGCATCTACTACCTGTGTCATTCCGAATTAGTAGGAACTTCTTAAGGATATACTTTACCGAATGCAGACATAAAATACTGAATTTTTCTGTTGATTTCATTAGCGGTTATGTAATTTAACCTTAGTCTCACAGAAAATGAAAATATTCTTTAATGCTTCTGGTAGACGATATAAGCCGCAAATGTATTTGTCTGGAAATAATGCTTCACAATTCTAATTTTAGCCAAAAAGCTCTAATGAATACCATTTACAAATTCCAATTTGTCTTAAGCAGCTTCTTCGTCTGCTTAAGACATAGTTTCCTTAAATTTGTATATTCATTTTCTGTCGTCTGATATTCCGATATAAAACACGCTGTTTGCTTTAATCTGTACATCAATAATAGAGAACTCTTTTTAGGTCCGGTATAAAAAGTCAATAAAGCTTAAAGAAATACTGCGCTTCCTGTCAAACTATTCAAATCTATGTTCATCAGAAATAGTTCGGATGCGAAAGAACTGAACACGCATACGGTAATATAACGATTTAAATAAAATTGAAAAAGGAGAAAAAGAAAAAACATTAAATCAGCGCTTGTGTAAAAACCAACTTTTATAACATACATCAATAAATCTTTCTAAACATTTTAGACTTAACTCCTAACATGTCAGTTATATTAAATACATTGTCATTAAAAGTGTTAAAAATTAATATATCTTTATTCGACAGCATTTCAGTGACATAAATGGGATTACTGATAGTACCAATGCATAAAATATTTCCTTGTTTAATAATGCTTTGAAAACTGGCTAATATACAGCGATAATTGGTTCTGTGACGTAGTTCATTCGTTGAGATACAAATACACAATTGCTGTTAATACGTCTTTGCGAAGGCAAAATCCGTTACCTGTGTAAAAAGGATGTAATGTATGTAATGACACAAAAGTCGAAACAATATCAGCAAAGAAAGACTTAAAAATGAGAAAGACTCGAGATAATTGTATACAATATTACTATGATCGTGACACGATAATAAGAATGATTACAACCTATAAGAATAAATCATTATTACTTGAAATTTAGAATACGAATTTTCTCATCCGTACTCGTCTGGAGATTTTATCAATTCGCCAAAAAAAAATCCACTACAGACAGTATATCTAAAGAAATATATTATTACAAAATTAGAAACAGTATATCTTCAATTAACTTTTACAAAAAAAGACTATTTATGGAAATCAAAATCATCATATATGTCACTTTTGTATCTCCTTTATTTGAATTTTAATGAGTAGTTAAGATTCATGAAGAAACCGTTCCGGATTAATATTGACATTTCAAAAGATATACGATGCAATCATTTAAACTGGTTTTAATGAGACATGATGAAACCTAGAAATTGTATTGTAAGTCAGAGAAGAAGAAGAATTGTATTATTCAAATGTTTTAGGATTAAAAATGTCGTACAGGATAATGTAAGTTTCCTAGTTTAACTCATGTAATCTGATTTTGTATACGAAAGCACAATATCATGTTAAGTAAATTTATAGATATACAAGAAGTTTTTTCAATGTATAATCATGATAATACACATCACATAATAGCATAATTTCTAATTGTACATTTAAAAGATTTCCCACACTTTTCGACAAATATATTATTGAAAATTATCAAAATATCACCAAAAGTAAATTGGTGCAAATACATCATTTAATTCACTCATACCAATGTTTAAAAAGATACAAAAATACTAATTATATCAGTAGTGCCTTTACAAAACAGCAAATATCGTTCATAGGTGTGGAAATTGACTGTTTACTCATACATGGTCAAATATTAAAACAAATTAAGAATTAGTCTAAGATAAAGACCTTACTTCGACAAGCATTTTATGACTACTTGCAAATTGTACCTTTTATTATTGAAAATGTGTATGTTGGGACTTTTAAAAATTGGTTTGATGCAGTAGAATAAATAGAATGATACCATAGCATCAATCGATTTGTTGAGAAATTCGTATAAGTTCGCATATTTTCCTACATATGAGGGAATATTCAAAAGTGTATTATTTGTAATAATAACAGATATAGACAGTTGCTACATATGAGGGAATATTCAAATTATTATTATTTTGTAATAATAACAGATATTGACAAAGATATCGAGTCTGTGTGTGTGTGTGAGGGGTGGGGAGACAGTTTTGGAGTTAGTGGGGTTAGAAGTTTCGTGTAGTACATTGCATAGATAACCGCGTTCAACTGAGGTAAACATAATGAATGTAAAAACAATCTACTATTTATTATATCAATGAAAATGAAACGTTGCTGGTAGAAAACGATATAAAGTTCACTCAAAAATATTCGTAGCATTTCAAGTACCTCAAGTATATAGCATACTCGCTTAATTTGAGATTTCATTTATTTTATACAGTTGAAGTATTACGCAAACTCAACAGATTTAAGAACGTTGCACGAGAATAGCAGTGTCCTTATCCGGGAGCTCCATCACGTTTATATATGTAGGAATTATTAAATTAACATAATCACTTTTGGTTTTATACTAACAAGTTTTAGACTTGGAGTCCATTCAACAGATGTGTGATGGAATTCCGCTGAAGCCGGTGCTAGAGGGGCGTACGATGTGCTTCGCATTTCATTACCTCTCATGAACTGACTCAATCAAACCGAGTCTGCTATCATTCTTTTTTGGTTGTATTCTTTGCTTCCAGGGGATCTTTTTACAGATTTAGTTAGTTATCAATAAGGGTATGCAATTATTTTGTAGTGTGGCATTCTTGCAAAGGATCTTCCTATAGATTTTTTTAAGTAAAACTCTGATAATTAATGACGGTCATGTAAATGAAAAGATACTAAAAACAGTTATTATCATTAATCAATTAACTTATTAATTTTACCATATTATCTCTTATTTCACATGACAAAAAGTAGAACATAGCTTTGGTGAAGAAACTTCTATAGAAAACCAGTTCATAGATGTACAGGGTTGGCTTCCTTGGTCTTCGTTTGGCGTTATAAAATAAACACAAATTTAATGTTTTATATTCATTTTAACTATGAGTGTAAAAATACTTAACAAGGGAATATTTTCCTATAATGTTTCAAACACACAACTGTTATGAAAAAAGAAAAGAGCAGGGAGTGTTGGATGTAACATATTAATGATACTTTCTGTTTTTGACACATTCAAGACTTTATCTCTATACTTTTGCAGTTTTGTATATTGTTTCCGGAAATTTGTTTCTGTTATTTAATGACTTCTCTGGAAATTTGATTCAGGATAGGCTTACCCAAGTCCAACAAAATATGTCAATTATCAATGTTGCAAATGTTCTAAGTTTTACTGCCACGGTAGGGAAATGCCTACAGGTTACCTGCAATATTACTAGCGGGCATTTTTTGCATCTTTCAAAGTATATAATTAACTAGCTTTATCTACTTTATAGTTAAACGTTTTTTTGTTGTTTTTTTTATCCGATGACAAGCGAAGGATTTTCATAAAAGTAACCAACTTATTTTCATATCATTTCATAACTGAAAAAAAATCTGGTCCACTTAATCAAGAAGAAGTAGAAAATTAATGAGTATTAATTGTTCCGCCTACTATGGATTTCCCACATTCGTGGGGGAGGGGGGTGGGGCACAGCAACTGCCAAAACAGGGACTGCATTCAAGAAACAATGTTGTGTTTTTGTTTTGTTTTGTTTAGTTAAACGTCGCACCTACACAATTAAAGGTCGACCTTCTAGCTTTTGATGAAGGAGGAAGACCCCAGGTGCCCCTCCGTGCATTATTTCATCACGAGCGGGCACCTCGGTAGAACCACCGACCTTCCATAAGCCAGCTGGATGGCTTCCTGACATGAAAATTCGACGCCCCGAGTGAGGCATGAACCCACATTAATGAGGAGCAAGTGATTTGAAGTCAGCGACCTTAACCACTCGGCCACGGAGGCCCTTCAAGAAATAATGTGTCTATATAATTAACAGACAAGTATATAAATATCAAATTGTGCTTTCCCTTCTTTTTAATGCAAGCTGTTTCATACTTCAAGTTTTAACTTTCTGCACCTTTCACTCTTTATATTATCTTTTTAATTTTAATATGTAGCATTGACCGGGAAGTGCACTAATTGTTGTTATTTATATATATGCAAAATTTCCTAATGTTAACCGGAGGTCAATTACCTCTACTGGTCTAAAAATAAACCATAGTGCGTTTACTATATATAAATGTTGAGCAAAAGGTTATTACTTTGTCTTGTTTTATATTTTTGTTAAAAAAGTATATTAAAACTCATATTATTATGTGTTAAACCTGCATGAAATAAGAATGTAATATGTGTTCTACAACCTACTTGATGCGTGAGTCGTCTGCTATATATTTATAATTACATCCACATGATCTTGTGTACAAACAATGTTGGCCACACCTCCCAGGGAAATTTAAATTCAAATCTTAAACTTTTTTTCTTAAAGTCACTTTTGCAAAATAAAATTGAAACAGGTTTTTAATAAGATCTTCTTGTAAATTTTATTCTGCAAACAAGAGCCTGTGCAACGCTAGACCAAGGTAACGAGCAACCTTATTACAGAGTACAGACATACGAGAGTACTATCAAAGTGCCTACTAAACATTTCTATCAAGATAATAAATATTTGATTTATCTTGAACTCAGTTAACAAATTAAAAATTAGAGTTGTTCTAAAAATGAAAGTCAAACGACTGGGCCGATGCGGGGGGGGGGGGGGGGGGAGGGTAGGTGAGGTTGTTGGTGGGGGGTGTAGGTGAGGTTGTTGCAAATTTTGTTTTCTCTCATGAACAGACTCATTCAAACCGAGTCTGTTATTTTATTGCTTTGTTGCATTCTGTGCTTGTAAAGGATCTTCTAACAGATTTTATTAACTTAACAATCACAAGAGCAAGCTTTAAATGTCGTGTGGCTGTAAAATGTCTCCTCGTATTTGGACTCAGTGTAGTTATATTTTCTAGTCCTTTAGGATCATGGTGTACAATCATTTATTCGGTTAAAGAATTCCGCCTAGGCCGGTGCTGAGGGCGTGAGGGGTGTTGCATATTTCAGTATCTCTCTTGAACAGACTCAATCAAACCAAGTTTTGCTTTGTTTCATTCTGTACTTCCAAAAGATCTTCTAACGGATTTTATTTTAATCAAGAATATATAAGCGACGTAGCTGAATAAAGAAAGAGTTACTGTTTATTTGCGGCGAAAGAGGAAAAATGTTTGAAATATAGGTGTTTATGTCTCTAAATTAATGTACACTATGAACAACTTTTCTCATAAATTTTTGTAAAACAGCGACTGACATAAGGACATAACCATGAGGTGAACAGTTGCTTTATATCGCATTGGCCACAACGCATGAATGGGTTTTGTCGTTTAAAGTTTTCTCAAGTTACTATGCGCTTTTCTCTTGAGAAGCTGAATTTGTTTGTCATGCATTTCAATGTAAGGTTTAATC
The DNA here is from genome assembly GCF_021730395.1 of Mercenaria mercenaria. NCBI lineage: Eukaryota > Metazoa > Mollusca > Bivalvia > Venerida > Veneridae > Mercenaria > Mercenaria mercenaria. The sequence continues at coordinate 22,065,381 of NC_069364.1, read as the reverse complement.
TTTAAGATGGAAAGGCGAAATACAGTATTAAATCTTAACAATTTTTCTGTTATCTCGTCATTTCCTCTAACAACTTTTGAACACGGATTGCTTGACTTCCCCTTGGCCGTTGTGACCTTGAACGCTAGCTTGAAGGCTAGCTTGAAGGAATAAACAATTAAAGCAGCACATGGACAAGCAGAATAGTTGATTTACTTCACATTGGTTGAAAGAATTATATTTCCTCATGGCACATGTTTTTTCCATTTAACTCGTGCATGCGTCCTTTCTATTGTGAACAAAGCAAAATAGCAATGTATTGCCACTGTGATATATTACGACACATGTGGCATAAAACATTGTTAAAACATCTCGGAGGACGTTCTAAAAATATCTAGGCAACACATCACGCTGACGATACCAAAGTCATACACAAATTATGTCATATGTCATCTGCAAAATGAATAAGGATACCAAACTCATGGGAAATTAAAAATATAAAATATGGGGAACATTACAAGCCAAAGCCAGTAATTCTCGTATGTTGACATCAAGATACTGATTTCTTTTCATAATAACTTTGGAACTTGTTTCCCACTTCAAAACATTACTCCAAGATTTGCTGGAAACATTATGGTCATTAATTATGCACTAATAATAACCATACCAATGCTACTTTTTCTGATTTATGTCTTCCCTCTAAAACGTTTTAACAAAATCACAGGAATACATCTTGCAGAACGCAGATGTTATTTACATAAATTTGTTTGGTGAGTTCTAATTCATATTGCCAGCTGCTGGTAGTGTTACCAGCTTACCCAGTAGGGAATTAAGAAATGACAATCTATCGTCTGCAGAGAAAGGTTCTCACAGCCTATGTCCTCCAAAAATCTCTTAGCGACACCATCTCATACGAGAAGATTTTTTCCGAAACACTATTCAATTGCATTGTTTTGCGTTCAATGTAATTCACTTAAAATGGACCTTTAAGAATTTGTATCGTTTATACTTTGGTAAATGTACCTACTAAGCGTTTATTTTGTCGAAACACATCAGGGAAAACGGTGACTCTTGAATACTACGACAAAAACAATTCTACAGTTGATTTTGGTACGAAACGTGTTTACATAGTATTCTGTTAAAGTTTTTCCTTTATAACATTTACATTAATAGCACTCTCAATTCTATTATCAGTTTCTTTGCATTTGAGAAAAGAAACAGCCTTTTTGATATAGCAATTATCAATTTTTTTTGTATAATGAAAACAATTGTTGAAAAGACGATCAATCCCAAACTTACTATTGTAATTTTTGGGCAAACAGTATCTTTATTGATATACCATAAATGTACGTTGTGCATGCAGTGGTTGTACTTGGAATTTATATATGCCACATCGTATTCATAGAGAGTGATATCTGTATCGACCCTGTATTCGGCATGGTCTAAAATCAAAAATAATAGTTACAAAATTGCTATTTAAAATCACATAATTTGGTATTTCCTTAGGATTTGGAAGGCTGTTCAAGCATTTTTCTTATGTCTGATTGTTTTCTAACTGTCAGGGAAATGTTAATGGTAATTCTTCTAGTTAAACTTATTCAATTTAATGCAAATTGTAACGTTAGTTGAATTACTGATTATTGTTTTGTTGGAACTGTAGACTGTAAGTCGTTACAGTAATACGAGGGTGGTTCAAAAATAACGTTGACTTTAGCTGTCAAAAGCCGCATTTTTTTGTAAAGGGCAATGTGACATATATTATTGTATTTCGCAATTTTTCTGTATTTTATTCGTATATTTTTACAACATTTCGGCTGATAGACGAAGCGCGTAGAACGTTTGAATTACCGTAGCTACGCATAACCGGCGCAGTAGCTTTTTCACCTGTCAAGATTTGAATTCGATCGCGAATGTTCGCACCGATAGTACATTTGTTTGCCCAAAAATGCGTCAAAGTGCAGCAACATGTCAGGGCGAAATGCACCGAGAGTATGGTGACATTCGAACGCGGGAGGCGAAATTAAACAACGTTTAAATTTAATGAGTAATAGTGTTTATAATGCATGCAACGTCGTAATCGTCTCTCATAAATAATCAAACTATTATGTAAAACATTTTGCGAATAGCAGCTGAAATGAATAAACCAATGAAGCAGACGCCACAAAAATGTTCATTCATCTATGTCTTGATCTTCTAGCGGTAACACGATTCGCAAATGGTCCAGAATTGTTTAATAGCAAAGGTGTAGGGAGAAAACAAAGAATCCATGATTCAGTGTATGACGTCTTGGATAAAGATCACACACGTACACACGTTGAGTACCCTGTCTGAGATGATTGGCAAAATTGTTCATACCTTCCAGTATTCTAACCAAACAACTCATTATGACTTTTAGGTGACATTCATTTTAGTTTATAAAATAATTCTAATAAAAAGAATTAATGCAAAAAAATAAAGAAAGCATCTCGATGAAGGGAAGTATTATCACCGTGCGCCGGGTCCGTGTAAGTGTCTGATTTCGAGGAGGCGTAACTCCTGATTGTATGATCATAAGTACGTCGACTTTGCAGTACAGTTAGCAGAAAGATTGTGAATTATGGCGGTATATTTCTTGTTTTGCTTCACTGAAGAATATAAAAGCTTGAAAAAAGTCTACGTATTTTTGAACAGCCCTCGTATGTAACACTTTATGAACCAGTGTCAACATCTCTGGACTTAGCATGCATAAGCGAGCCTGCAACATTTTCGTTCTTGTTGTGATGAGCAACATAAGGAGTTTCAACTTTTTCTATTTTAATGTTATAAAAGAATCATTCAGGACAGACTTGGGAACTATCTTATCTGACATTTTGCAAATGGAGAGAACGTGACAAAAGCTTTTGTTTTTTTTGTTTTTTTGTTTTTTTTTTCGGGCTCCCTATTAGGATAACCCCATTTATTTTATAAGGTAAGAACATTAACAAGACAATAACATAGAAGAAGACATTAAATTACCAATTCATACAAACATTTGAATAATAAATTCAGTAATTAAAGATAATAGTTACTTAAATTCGCCAGTGAAATAGAACTTGTTCGAAACGAAATGACAAGTAAAATTTGACGAAGTTTCTTTTGACTAAATGTTTTCAGGCTTACAAATATCTTATCGTACATGATTCAGAATTAAGTTTCATTTCAACAATTAACTAGCTGATATTTCAGAGAAAAAAATCACAGTTTAATGACTCTAAAGTAATAACATAAACATGTCATTAATATAAGTTTCAATAGATACAAAACGAAAGGAAAGAAAATACATTAAAAATCAAAATTTGTGGCATGCAATCCAAGATCTTCGTTGTACTTGAAAATCGTTATTTTTCAATGATGATGCACTCTGACATATATACAAAAAAGTTTTTATAATGGTATTTGTATACCACACATGTGGTATATGAATGTTGACTTGTTTCTTATAATCTTGTGAATTAGAAGAAAAGTTGAAATATTAGAAACATTAACATTCAACATTATTTTCACTTTGAACATGTTAGTGCTGATTATAAATCAAAAATTCAGATTATCTTACATTAATTTCTTTTTATTATTCTTTTTCAACAGAACATTTTGTATTTACTATATAATAAACCACTTGTTGGTTTTCATTAGTCGTGTTTTGATACTGTATTTGTTGTCTTACGGTGTCGGTTATTGAAATTTTTAAATTCTTAAGTGAATGGGTTCCTAATTCAGCTCTGAATTTATGAAAATTCCGAAATTTCCAAATGTGCCATTTAGTCTCGAATATAAACGTGTTGATTAAATTAACATTATTTGAAGAAAGTCCAAAAGCAATGTCTTCAAACGAAAAAATATTTTTAATATTCAGTATTTTAAATGGTTCTTCTAATATTGTTTGAATATATTTCCAGATTGGTTTTACTTTTTCGCACTCCCAGAATAAATGTATTAATGTTTCCCTGTGAGATTTACACATGTTACAAATACCGTTTGAGAGACGCATCAAACTTAGTTTGTTTTCTGTGAAAATACAATTATGTAAAAATTTCCATTGGAACTGCTTAGCTTTTTTTTTGGAGTAACAGCGGTACAAATTTGACCAAGTACAATTCCAATTTATCAAAACGCTTGTAGTTTTAAACTTTTCTTCCCATTTTTGTTCTGTATGAAGTTTTTTTGGTTGATTCTGTCGTACAAATAAATGTAAAATGTCGCGTGTTTGCAATTTACTAGGCTGAATTACGTTTCCATTTCGCGTACAGACAGTTAAATTTCTTTGGGACAAAATGATATTTCGGTTATTTTGATCATTAACCTGTATTTGGGAACCTAGCTTTAAGATATTTGTAAATTCTTTTGGTATGCTGGATTTAAGTTTCATCCACTCTGCAATCCAGTTAGTGGACTTCTTTAATTTTCGTAGAAGCTCTCTTTCTGAAATGAAATTTCTATTTGAATAATCCCAGACGTCTTTAATTGTAACAATATTACTTTCCAAAAAGGACTTAAAATACAGCGGCTTACTGCGTGATAAAATTTTATGGTTTCCAAATAATTTACAGTTTAAGAGGTCGTCCGATTTTAAAGGTTCAAAACATTTGAGAAAATCACACCAGTTTTTTATTGCTTGCATGTAAAAAACATGAACCGGGGTTTTCAAAAGTGATTTATCAAAAAATGAGCATGTACATATAAAATATCTTTGGTAATATTCTTTATCTCGTGCAGACAACACAGACTTTCCTATTACATTCCAGTTTTGAACATCTGCATGCAAAATCTTGTATAACATTCTTATATTTAAAGCCATGCTCAGGTCTGATATACTAAAAAGATTGAGACCACCGGAATATTTTTCACGCTTAAGTGTATTTTTTGCAACCAGAGGCTTTTTATTATCCCAAAGAAAATTGAAAATTATTTGCTCTATTTCTTTTGCGTTTCTTTCAGGTATACCGCGTGTTTCTAGTTCGAACATTATAGTTGAAAAAACATAGGTTTTGATGATCAATGATTTTCCGTTAAAAGTGAGATCTCTTGATTTCCAAACTTCTAGACATTTAATTTTATTGATTTTTTTTTTCTCCAGATGTCCTCGTTGTCAATGCCGTAGCCATGATGAATACCAAGCGTTTTAACAAAAGACTTAGTCCAATTTATTTCTTTATAGTTTGGAGTTTTGTCTTTTAAAGACACTGATTCTGGTATGCCTGGTATGTGGCCTATGGAGATGATAACGTCTGCGTATTGGCGATAAGGGCCAATACACAAGCCAGGACCATTGGTAGACTTGCTTCTGTATATCATAATAAGCTACTGTATAGCTACTGTGCAGTAAATATTTGCAGGTGATATTTCTCACCTTTATAGCAAATCAGTTCTCACCTTTATAACGAGTTTAGAAAGCTTGACTGAATAGGGCTAAATAAACAAAGTGATAAGATACAACAGTGTTTTATCATATTTTTAATAAAGTAAGTTTTTTAACAATTACATCTCATTATTGCTGTTTTTTATTATCAAAAATATAAAAAATGCATTCAGGCACATAGATTTTAGAAGTAATAAATTATTGTGTATTTTGAACAATGATATATCTTTATTGCTGGATTTTATTATACATAAAAGAAAGTTAACATTATTTAGACAACACAAGAGGAATTAAGCATTTTTAATATATAACATCCTTCTGTCTATATACCTTCTTTATCTGTTAAAAATGCAACTGAACGCTTCTTTAATTTCTAATAAAATCCAGCAATTATCTTTTTTTTCGTTTTTATTTTGTTACTTTTGATAAAAAGATCATAATCATTGAAGAAACAAACTTGTAATTTCTCTTCTTAAGTTTTGAATAATTATTTTATAGTGAGAAATGCTTTGCTATAAGAGTTATAATTTAACTGGCCAGGACATCACTCAACATGACTGAGCAATCAAAATTAGTATCTTATCAATTAAAATAATTTTGTGTACATGCTGAAAAAAGACTAAAAAAAACAACAGCATTTCAATTAATAAAATGCAAAACACAGGAAATAACCAATTTACCTGTAGGCAATAAAATTTATGATTCCCTGACAATAATTAGGCTACATGTCAAGTCTACAGGGGTTTTATGGACCCTTATCAGCCTGGACCAGACAGGATCTTGTATATTGGGGATTAAAAAGTCTGGTATTTGGGGGGGGGGGGGGGGGGGGGTCACTTATATAGGAGATTTTCTTTGCCTTTAATCTGCCAATAAATAGACCTGTAGTTTTTTCTTTGTTTAATTTTGCCCCAGACGCGCGTTCATATAGTTTAAGAACTTTGAAAATATGGTACAAAGAGTCTTCATTTTTCGCGAACAATTGCGTGTCATCCACAAACTGGTTTATTTTTGCTTCATGGGTGACGTCATCAAGTACCGGAAGTTGGATGCCTGCTATTCGGTTATTATTTCGTATTTTGCAGGCCATAGGTTCTGCTTGTAGGATAATACAAAAAAGGTGCACATGGGCAACCTTGTTTTATTGAGCGCGTGATAGTGAAAAAACTTGACATAAAACCATTACACTGAATACTCACTTTTGAGTTTTCAAGAAGCATGTTGACCCAGTTTCTGTAGTTTTGACCAAATCCGAATTTTTGTAAACATAAATCAATCCATTTCCATTCGCACCGATCAAACGCTTTGACCTGATCGAGAAAAATGATAAGACCGTCTTGATTTTCATTATCACAATAATTAATTAAATCTTGAATATATCTATTTGCCTCGTTAATATTTCTGCCCTCTATATACCCTTTTTGATCAGAATTGATTAAATATGGTAAAACAGGTTTTAAGCGTTCCGAAAGACATTTTGCCACAATTTTATAATCAACATTAAGTAGGGTTATAGGCCTCCAATTTCTCAAATCTTCCCGCTCTCCCTTTTTATACATTAATGATTGTACTCCCTTATATTGGGAGTCGCTTAAAGAGTTGTTTTCTAAAATTTCATCAACAATTTCTTTGAAATCATGCTTTATCAAATACCAAAATTTTTGATACCACTCAGCTGGAAGTCCGTCAATGCCCGGTGATTTCGATTTTTTGAATTTAAACACTGAATTTTCTAATTCTAATAAATTGATTTTTGATTCAAGTGAACGTTTATCGCTTGTCGTCAATTGATTGCTTATGTTGGAGAGTAGAATATTCGCTGATTCATAATCAATATTTTCAGCTTGAAATAATTTTTTGTAAAATTTTGTTTGAATTCTTAAAATGTTTTCTATACCAAATTCAAATTTTCCTGATTCTGATTTTATTTTCGACCAAAGCTTTTGCTTTCCGTTTCTTTTTTCAAGATTAAAAAAGTAAGCAGAGGATGTCTCATTTTCCTCAATAAATTGTGCCTTTGACCTTATTTTTGCAGCGGTTGTTTGATTTTCATAAAATTGTTTTATTTGAGTCTTTAGATTTTCTATTTCGGGATCATTTGTGTCACTATTTTCTTTTCTGCTTAATATAAGCTCTAACCTGTTTTCAAGAGTTGAAATATTTGGTTTATTTCGTTTTTGCTCGGAGCAAAAAGCAATTGTTATTGATTTTATTTTACATTTAGTTAAGTCCCACCATTGTCTTTTCGAATTACATTCTGTCTTGTCTATTTTCCAAACCGCCCAACACTCTTCTACTAGAGAAACATAATTAGGATTATCGAGAATACTGGTATTTAGTTTCCAAATACCCGACCCCCTTTCTACGTCTTCTATGTTTATTTTTAAGGAAATTAGTCGTGATCCGAGAACATGAAATGTGTAATTTTCGTATTTAATATTTCGTTATTGATCGACTTCGAGGTAAGAAAATAATCAATACGCGACTTGCTGTTGTTACGTACGAATGTATAATCTCTCGTTGACGGATAGCGCCTTCGCCATATATCTTCTACATCAAGCGAAGAAATTAAATTTGAGAGATCACGTGACCCACAATCTTCGTGCGCGCGCATCGAGCTGATCTTCCGATCTAAACTTGTATTTAAAGTACAGTTGTAGTCACCAGCAATTATATGTGGCATGTCAAACTGCAATAAATTCTGTTTAACAAAGTTAAAAAATATTTTCCTTTCTTTCATGTCATTTGGGGCGTAAACATTTGATATTCTGTACATTTTTTATGTGTCTAATTCAAGCGTGATTGACATAAATCGACCGTCACTATTATTGTGGGGATTATCTACATTTATAGACAGTTTATCTTTTATTAAAACCGATACCCCCTTTGAATAGTTGTTACCATTATTCCAATATGATTTACCTCCCCACTGACGCGCCCATTGTTTAGCTTCAAATTCATTTCCACAATGTGTTTCTTGTAAAAGAATTATATCATGGTTCTTTTGTTTTAGCCAGTTAAATATTAAGTCCCTTTTCTTTTCATTTCTTAGGCCATTCACATTTATAGAACAGATACTGTAATTCATAGATGTGTATCTTGGTCGTTTTTACCGTATTTTGGTTTTGGACGTGTAGCCGACGGCGGAGTTGAGGAGTCACTTTCCCTTACTCTTTTTTTCATGTGCGGCGTTTGGTCTATTAATTCATCAGACTCCCCCTCAAAGAAAAATGCTTGAAAATTGCAATAAAGCTCATCAGCCCCCTAATCGGACACGTGCACACCGGATGGATCTCGAGCATCGTACAGAGATTTTTTAATGTTTTTGGCCTTCAAAAAATAACTGATCGTTGTCCAAGAAATGACACCCAGGCGTGGAGTTACAGTATTCAAAGACGGCCTTGTTTACAATTTTTGAATCAGAATTCACGGCTTTTGCAAGCATGCTCTTCCCCAGTCTCGGTATGATGCTCGAGAACGCAACTGGAGTGTTTGGCCATTTATTTACAACTTTTTTCAATGCACATTTTGCATGTTCAGTCACAGACTTGACCTTACCACTTTTCATGTCATTTGTACCAAGGTGTATTACCACTGATGCAACTTTTTCATCTTGTTTGAATTTTGTTTTTGCTATTAAAGAATCAACATCGCTTAGTGTTTTTCCTGAAAAAGAAATGTTTTTGATATTGTCATTTTTAACGTGCACTCTTAAAGAATTTGAGTCAACCAGGATTAAATGCACTTTCCGTTTATCGCATATTTCCTGTGTATTGGTTCCCTGTTTTGAAATTTCTGAAGTAGCTGGTGATGCAGACGACGGTGTATCCTCGGCAGGCGCCGAAGTCGGCTGCTGTTGATCAGTTTCGGTTGCCAGTGACATGTTGATTGTATCACATGTGTCAAGATCCTCGATTGGAGCAAAACGGTTTGAAAGTTCATACGACTGGTGTAATAACGATGTGTTTCCATCGTTCTGCGTCGCTGCTTGGCCGTCGAGAATTTCATCCGTGTATTCGCCGTATATATCTGTTGGACAATTAATTTGAAGGTGACCTTCTTTACCGCAGTAGTGACAAACTTTTTCCCGTGGGCAGTCTTTTTTCACGTGCTCACTTGAGTTACAGTTCCAGCATAACTGTTGTTTTGCACGATCGGATCTACTTTCCCGCGAAAATCTTTGATCGGGTTTAACGGGACATTTGAAATATGGATGACCAGTCTGTTCACAGTATCTGCACGGGGTCCTATTGTTGTCTGCGAATATTCTCACTTTAAACTGACCTATATCTTCAGTCAACGGTAATAATGGGGCACAGTTGATAATCTTTAGGTATCGTGTACCATTTTGAACTTGCGTACCCTTGATAAGTCCTCGCACAACGCTACCCATTACTACTTCTCCATATTTAGACAAACAGTTAATTAATAAAGAATCTGACATTTCATATGGTGCATCTTTAATTGTAACATTTGTTATGATTTTGTCTACGTCAGTTATATTCACGAACCGGTTCTGAATTCTTAAATCGTCTACGATGAGCTGGTTTTTTACCTCAGTGTTTACTAGAGTCAATATGCATTCTCTTTCAGTAATTTGAATAGATCTGATATTTGAAAGTTCAGTTTTCTCTTCCAAAGCTGTAAAAACTTCATTATGTGACAGTTTTTTCAAGTATTTAGTCGAAAATTTGACTGACAAGGGCCTCGTCAAGAGGGCCGCCATCTTGGAATATATTATATATGCAGGGCACAATAAGGGATAAAGAAACACTACCCTTGATGTCCAGCAATAATCCAATGTCTATGTATTCCAAAATGTTCAACAAAACATGTAATCCGCAATCACAACTTGAGGAAGACATTGACTGTGGAATTATAGAAAGTAAATAATTAAATCCCAGTCAGAATCAGCCGTGCGACCATTTTCCAAGCGACCTTGACCTCAACCTTCAAGCTTTTGTTTTGAAAATATCCAGCTATCAAACTATCAAACAACTTCAACAAGTAAATTAAAAGATAGGTTGCGACGGTAAGTACTTTCATATACGTTGTTCGTCGGCGTGATAGTGATAAAAATATCAATTAATACCATTTGGAACTTTGAGTTTAATAAACCTGCTTAAGTGATAACAGAGTAAAAAGTGAATAAAACATGTACCTACTTTCACGAATATCTGTTAATATATGTTTTATATATAACTTCAACTGTTCATATTTCCATTGCAGGAATTATTACATGAAGTACAGAAAAGAAATAAGAAAGTATGACAATAACACATACCAGAAATAAAACACAAGTAGCATTGATATTGATCCTTGAAAATTGAATAAACAAACAAAATCACAGAAGCGAAAACTAGAATGGCTGAATAAAACTTTGACAGATAAATGGAATGTGAAATAGCGTTTCACAATTAACTTTCACATTAATGGAAAGTAGTGTCAGCACTTATCATTTATATTTCCCTAGTAGATGAGATTTGGTGAGTTGTGAGGCAGGAGATTGTGATTAACTTTGACAAGAAAATGAATAATGTATAACTGATTTCAAGCCGTGTGAAAACGGGTACCGCTAAAGACGTTAATAACTGAAAAATAACGAAAAGCAACACTTAAACAGTGTCTTATTTCCGTCAGATAACTAAACTATTACTTGTAGATAACAAAAGTTAGGAATGAATATAGATATTAATTTGTAACTAGATTTTTTAACTGGAATATATGGCACGAAACTTGTAAATTTCAGACAACCGTCAATTGTCATTGCCATGTATGTGTATACAGTGTATGTGTAAAGATACGTACGTATATGTTGTTGTTTTTTTCCCTCCTAGTCTGAAAAAGTATAAAAAGTATAAAATTGCAATCATATACAGCAGACCATTGTAATGTTCGATGTCCATTACCCGTTCAACCTCAACAGTATACAAGTAGGACAGAACACATGCATAGAATAGCAATCGACATTTGTCCTAAAAGGTTATCGGCGACCATTCTAGATATGATGACAAGTGTACATGAGGAAAGATCCTCGAAGATTGTGACACATTGAAAGCATTGTCAAAAAATTAACAAGGGCCATGTTAGACATGGCTAATCCCCCCGCCGGGCATATTATAACTAAAGGCTAAAGTTCCTGGCAAGTTAGTGTCTGAAAGTATAAATTTTGGGGAAAGCTTTGAAGAACCGTATAGTTGTGGTCCGCATCAGGGGTTTTGAAGATGTGGAAGAAAGAATAAGTCAGTGGTGAGGTGGTTTACTGCCAAATTTTATTAATTTTCATGAACAGTATAGCTATGATGTTTTTCTATATGGCTACTGTAAAAAGAAGGAATGGAAAGCTAACAGGGAACAAGAGTGCCAGAATGTCACAATATACGCCCGTCACAGCAAATTTCTTTACTCTAGCAGCTGTATTTGCAAACTGAATTTTAATTTTGTGGTTGTTTAGTGATCACTGTAAGTCTTTTGTTTTTCTAAGTCAACAAAAAACTCCTTACCAGGTAGAGATACCTTAAAATACACCTAAAATTGGAAAGTAACATCTATGTTGTACCACAGAAAAGTGGTCTTGTTTTTTCCCTACAGTCAATTATAAAAATGTTACAATATAAGCTATTTATAGTATCAACTAAGGGAAGTTAATCTTAAAAAACAAAAAAACAAAAATTGTTAGTCCACACAAAAATCTTTACCAGGTAGAGATTGGTCAAAATACACCTCAAAATTGGATGTAGCATGCATGTTGTACTACAGAAAAGTGGTCTCGATTTTTCCCTACGACTAGTAATGAAAAAGTTACAATAAAAGCTATTTAAAGTAACAACAAAGGGAAGTAATTCTAAAGAAAGAAACTGCGCATGACACTTCGTCTCATGATGGTGTATAATTGTGCCAAGTTACATCAAAATCCCTCCATGCATGAAGAAGAAATGCTTCGGACAAAGTCATTTTTGTATCTGAACTTTGGCCTCTAAGTGTGACCTTGACCTTAGACCTAGGGACTGGATTTTGCGCATGAGACTTCGTCTCGTGGTGATGAACATTTATGCCAAGTTATATCAAAATCCCTCTATGCATGAAGAAGAAATGCTCCGGACAAGGTTTTCATTCTTGTATCCTTTGACCTCTGTGACCTTGACCTTAGACCTTGGGACCTGGTTCTTGCACATGACACTCCGCCTCGTGATGGTGAACATTTGTGCCAAGACATATCAAAACCCCTCCATGCATTAAGAAGATATGCTCCGGACAATTTTTTTTAAGAAAATATGATAAAGGGAAATAACTCAAAAAATAGGCAAGGTATAGTTATTGTTCTTGCACATTTCACTTCCTCCCAATGTGTTCTATCAGTGTATGAAGTTTGAAGAAAATCCCTCCAGTACTTTTGGAGTTATGCTCCGGACAATTTTTTTTAAGAAAATAAGATAAAGGGGAATAACTCAAAAAATAGGCAAGGTAGAGTTATTGTTTTTGCACGCTGCACTTCCTCCCAATGTGTTCTATCAGTGTATGAAGTTTGAAGAAAATCCCTCCAGTACTTTTGGAGTTATGATCCGGACAAAGATCGTTGCGGACGGACAGACGCACGCACGCACGCACGGACAGAGAGCATTTCTAATATCCCCTTCGCCTTTGGCGGGGGGATAATAATCTAATGTCTTACTGTCTGGATTCTGTTGTTTAGTATAAATCTGTCTAAAGTTATTTACTTTATACTGACATTGATTCTTTGTAAGCAGCAAAACCGAGAAGATAAAAGCATTTCGTACGATATTTCATGGGGAATATTCTCGCTTAAGACTAAAACTTCATCAAGAGAATTTGGTCCGTTTTATTTTTGTTGTTGTTGTTTTTGTTATTACATGGAGTTTTTAATATAAAGGAATTAGAATGAGAAAACGTATTATTTAAATAAAGCCAAAATTCGATTCCTACCGAACATTCGAATTCCAACGATTAAAAACTAAATGAAAGAGGGAAGACGCTTTATATCCATTAATGATTTAGATACTTATAAAACTTTTAAAACTAAAACAAGAAAAATGTCCCCTCCTGCCCCTCAGGGAAATCATCATTTTAAAATTTTAAAACTATGTTTTTGGTTTTAAGAGAAGATTTGAAGCTATAAGAAATTGTTCAGTTCTATCTTTGAATTAATTAATTGCCCTGTGAGTTATATCGACAATATCTTTCAGTTTTGTTGTTTTGTAACATCAAACATCTAATCGGTTTTATGGCCACTTGAAAGCTGTTTTATGGTCATGGAAGACCCAATGTACTCCTCAAAGAATTATTCGCTTGGATAGAACCATCGGCGTAAGACAGTTGGATTTCTACCTCACTTAAAATAATTCTATACCTTAACAGCCTGGTCACCGAGCCGAGGCGGCTTCTTTTCTTTCACAGAAATAAGCTTACTAGTTCATGCTTTTAACATGTAACAATTTGCGGAAACTGAGTGAATTCAACTTCAGCTTGATTTTCAATACCAACACAAACTTGAAACTTTGTTTTTCTAAAAGTGGCAATAGTAGTGGCTCATGGAAGTTTACGAATACTGTTTTCGAGATGTTTCGAAGGAATTTGCACGGGGATTTAGGATATAAAACAGTTTGCATTCTTTAGACTTAGTTGAAGTACGAAAATCTCGATTTTAAACATTTATTGGGTCTTTAAAACACCAGAGGCATAAATATAGAGTATTTACTAGTATATCAAGTACCAGAAACAGTACAGCGCCACATAGTTCCTGCATGGATAATTTAAAGAAACAATATTATTAGAAATTGCACGTATTATAAAAAAATATCATAAATGTGCACTGAACGTTAAACCGAATGTGCACATCATTTAAACATTGGTATAGGTAAACATGATGTTTTTCTGGCACAAAGTAACTATACATAAATTATCTGGATCATTTTCGTAGATAAAAATTCAGAGGATAATATATTTATAAAGACTGAACAGATACGATACAAGAGTTTGGCATATCTTGTATGTCCAATTTACACGCGAAAGTCTTTATTGGCATGACCCCTTCATACATGAAAGGTTTAAGAATTCATGCATGTCTTTGCAAGACGCTGTACTTGTCACGCTACGAAAAGTAATGACGTTAAAACTGCTATTTCCTTTCTGTTACAGCTATGGAATGCTTTCAACAGCTATTGTATGTAATTTATTGTGCTCGGACAGACAGGAAATCTAAATTGTAATTCAATACTTTAAAATTGTCAAAATTCATCCATTTGATCCAGACGTACATTATAGTTTTGATGGAGTTAATTTTTATCGTTTTGCTGAACTACTGCAATAGTTGTCTGTTTGATATACACGAAATGGCGTTGAATTATGGATAGATTTTCGTATCATATTTGTTGACATGTGATCGTACGTTTATAAGAAAATAAGTCAATCACGATATCTTTAACAAACAATTCGCTTGGCTGAAGTCTATGCAAACGTTCAAATACTCATAAGCTTTGCTGAAAAGGAAGTGCAAGGTTCTATTACCTTTGATATACTTCTTTCATCAGTATAACTTAAGTACAAAAATTACTTCTTGTTGCTAATGACGGCAGCGTCGCCGTGGGTGTGTGGTTTCTATTCCTTGCAAACCAACAACACGTATTCTACTACGAAGTAAACAACCGGAGTATAGAAGCTAGTCTTGAATATGCCATGTTAAATCTGTTTGTAGGACAAATATTTAACATATTATGCAAATCTAAAACCAAGAAAACGAAAGTATATTGAGAACAATCGTCCTTATAACAGGAAAAGCCCTAAGTAACTTAGCAACATTACAATGACAAATGTTCGGAAATATAAATGAACGAAAGAATATATTAAACAAAAGCACGCGCAGATAACAGAAATAAAACTTTAAAATTCTGTATAATTAAAATATATGAAAAGAGAAGTAATGAAAACAATGTCAAAAAGGTGATCTGAAAGAAAGAAAATGCTGCATTAAGTCTGAGAACAGTTTTGGAATAGAAAAAAACGCTGGAAGTTTATGTCAAGATGGTCAACAACAAAACCTTCTAGCAAGTAGTGCTAGAATGACTGTTCAAATCAGAAAGTCATAAATGACACGTGAAATAGGTTTTTTCAATTAACATCCAACATAACTGACACACTAATGGAAAGCTCAGTCAGCATATATTATTTATATGTCTCCTGTAGCTGGGGTTTAATGCGTGATTAACGATTTATGGGGAAATATTCAGATTTATATTGGCAAGAAAATAGTTTATATAATAATGCAAAATGAACTTTGATGCCACATAGTAACCCAGAAAGACTATTGTTATAATGTGCAACATTCGTTCGATAAAGTGTTTCTCTATTGATCTGTCCTGTTGAGTTTTGAAAGTACATTGCCGATGTGATCAACTTATGGCTGTCCCATGACTGCAAACAACTAAAAAATTACATATTTTAGAGTAAATGTAGACAATAATTCATAACATGACTTTTACGCAGCATAGTTTGATAAACCGCTTATTCAATTTTGACAGGAGCCTTTTGTTGTAGTTGTGTACTAGTGTGTATAAACTTTGTATCAACATACATACAATCTAATCTAACCAGACCCTGATTGAAATAATAAACGACGAATATGCGTCATTCGTGTACTAACATGTCTTAACAATAGGTTCAAACTAAGCAATTAAAATCGACAATTACACTGATAAATGTATATAGCTAAGGCAGTGGATCAGGCGAGAATGGGGGAAAAACGGTAATCATATTACTGTGAAATCATTTTACTTTGTGGGCATAACATTTCGTGGTTTCGGTTCTGCTGTCGTGAAAATATTAAGATATTGTTCCAGTATTGCTTTTTTGTGATATATATTCAATATTCACTCACACAAGATACATATCATCCGTACTTCTGTTTT
The DNA here is from genome assembly GCF_021730395.1 of Mercenaria mercenaria. Classification (NCBI taxonomy): domain Eukaryota; kingdom Metazoa; phylum Mollusca; class Bivalvia; order Venerida; family Veneridae; genus Mercenaria; species Mercenaria mercenaria. The sequence continues at coordinate 22,049,106 of NC_069364.1, read as the reverse complement.
TACATTTTCCCAACATCATGATTCGTTTTCATAGATTTAATGGAAATATGAAACACTGCAAACAGAAATACATCAATAATTCAGAAAGAAAACTGTTTTAAACTTGATATTTACTGGTTGTGGCATGTGCAGATCACTCGCTTTTCTCTAGGGAAACTGTTATTGAGTTTAACGTCGCACAGACACAATTATATGTCATGCTTCGATGATGGAGGAAGACCCATCCACGCATTATTTCATCACTGGCGAACTTTGGTAGAACCGCCGACCTTCCGTAAGCCAGCTGGATGGTTTCCTCGCATGGAGAAATCAACACTTTGAGTGAGGCTCGAACCCACATCGTTGAGGGGCTAGTGGTTCCAAGTCTGCGACCTGAACCACTCGGCCATGAAGGCCCCTCATAGGAAATTAAGATTTTTTATTTGCTATATGTTATTGTTATTACTGGGTTTAGCGTCACACCGACACAACTACAGGTCATATAACGACTTTCTAGCTTTAGAAGGTGGAGAAAAATGTGCACCATTGTGTTGTTTCATCACGGGCAGACGACTGGGTAGAACCACCGACCTTTCGTAAGCCAGCTGGATGGCTTCCTCACAGGCGTAAAGATTTCAACGCTTCGACTGAGGCTCGAACTTACATCGGTGAGGGGCAAGTGATTCCAAGTCAGCGACCTTAACTACTCGGCCACGGAGGGGCCTCTGAGGAAATTAAGAGATTTTAAATGTTATATAATTATGTTTTTGTTATTATTGGCTTTAACGTCAGATCAGTGAGGTCATAACTATAGGTAATAACGCGACTTTGCAGCTTTAAATGGTGGAGAAAAACTAAAGGTACCCCCGTGCATTGTTTCATCACGGGCGGACAACTAGGCAGAACCACCGACCTTCCGTAAACCAACTGTATAGCTGCCTCTCTTAGACGTTATAGGATATATTCAAGCGTATTTGAGCAATGGAGATGTATAGACCTGATATATGTGTTTGAGATTTATATTAAGCTCACAATTCTAGCGCGAGATATATTCGAGAGATAATATAGATATGTTAATTCAATTTCTACAACTATCTCCGAGCTGTTATTCTAGTGTATCAAGTCGATTACTCTAGTTGCGAATCTATAAGTACAATTTTAATTTGACTTTAAGCATACAAAATGCATTTTACATATGTATATCATTGTTATTGGGGAAATGAACCTGAGAGGGACATAAACTAATAAACTACTAATACAAAAAAAGGGAGTAATTCTTAACATTTAACAAAGGTTTTATGACCACTGACTAAAGGGTTACTTACAGAAAATAAAACTATACAAGTAAACAAACCAAAATTTAGAACCCATGTTAATACTTTATCAACTATAAGTGAAGTATATATTTACCAGTGTGTACTACCATGCAAAAGAAGAAAGGCTACTGACAGATTTTACTCTTGTCAAGAGTTTTTGACGATGTTTTGTTGTATAAAATCTAGACTGTCAATCTCTTGACGTTATTTTTGCACTCGGTTGGCCAAGTATATGCTGATTAATCAAACCGTTTTTAAAGCCTTCAGATGCCATTTTATTTGGCAAAAAGTGCCCCAAGTAGTTTTCCCGGGCTTAATTTTCACTAAGAACTTTAACCTTTAGCCTGCTGGCGGCAAGTGATTCTGCTTTGCAACCAGTGCAGATCAAGATCAGCCTGCACATCCTTGCAGGATGATCATGGTCTGCACTGTTCACTATTCAGTCAGTAAATTTACAGTAAACACCTCTTCGAATAATAAATGATATAACCCAAATTAAATGATGGACCAGTCAATTTTAGAAATTAGCAGGCTAAGGGTTAATATCAGAAAGAAAGGAATCAGATAAAAAATAATTACCGCTTGTGGTCCCAAGTAACTGATCGGTTGGTAAAGTCGGCGATTATCTTGAATGCGGCCGATTGTCGACCCATCACTACCTGACAGCTTGTAAAAATTTTGAAAAACGTCGCTGAAAATGTTAGTTTTAGATTAAACAGTCTGAAAGTTTAAAAATGTTGACATTGATTAAACATTAGCATATAGTCATTGTTAATATATGCTGACAGATACATAAATTTCAGTTACTATCATCGTGTTCTGCTGCATATCATATTAGCATTGAAGCTGGAATTAGGCGGTGTAGCTCGAAAGCTAAACTGTTTGCCATTGGAACGTTATTACTCCATGAGTCGGACAATTCGGCATTTAAGATTGAATTATTATAGTAGAAATTAAGCATATTGTACCCCAACATTATTTAATGTAAGGTAAACTTTGAGTTTCGTTAAAAACATTCATGAAAAGATGTGATAATACTACAATCTTAAGAATCCCAGCCAAAAGTAAGAGTTTTAGTCTACATACTAAAGTAATGCATCTTATCAGAAAAGTGTTGACATGTAGTCGTCTGATATTGCAGCTGCTTTTCTATTTATGATTGAACAGACAAAGTAATTATGCAAATATATACCTTCTAAAAGTCGTATCTGTATAGGTCATACTCGTATAAGGAGTTTTATGAGCTTTAATCTATGCTAATAGTGGATATCATGGATCTATACGTCTCAGCAGAAATTAAGCAAGATTCCAATTATCAAATATCTTAGAAAATGAGACTAGACAGTACCAGGAGTTGAAATATTTATTGTTATACTGTATTTTGTGTTTATGTATTCGTGAATTAAGTTTCCTTTTTCAGCTAATAGTTAAAAGCACTGACCTCCACATTTTCGCTAAAATGGTCTTTATTTAAAATTGAAGTTTGGTTAAATTATGAATATTAAATTATGAAGTTTGATTTCTAAATTTTTTCAAAAATGGCCAGTAAAGAAGTAACACAAACATGCCCAAGTCTGGAATCGAACACAGCCAAGACAAAAAGACTCCAGCATTCTTAACCAATACACCACGGAGGAATACAAATATACTTTCAAACGGCCGTAGATTTCAAACCTTTATAATCAATGCAGTTTATCTCCGGTACCCCGATAATAACGCTTTTCAATTTTGAATGGTAAATTTCATATGTGTTTCATTACACATAATCTGCCTGTAACTAATTTTCAAAGCCTGCATTAGAAATATAGCTATAAATTTTCTGATATCTTAAAAAGTTCTTTTTAGTTCGTACGCTATGGATGTCAGTGCCTTTAAAATGTTAAAATAGTAATAGTGGAAACTTCACAGGTCGCCTAACACGACAAAAATGAAAATGTTGCACGGTCGATATGACTTAGTCTATTCAGTGACGAAAGAAGAAATGCATACTGCCGTCCCCGCCATCTAGTCCTGTGGGAGTATCAAACGGTTATATGACAGTGAAGGTTTCATTGCTAATAAAAGATTTAAGAATATTGAAGATGTTTAGTTCATTCTAAGCTGAGAAAGATAGACAGAACGTGTGTATGTAAATTTTATAAAAGTCGCTATATCCACTGTTAAGATATAAATGAATCTAATTCATTGTGTGGCCGAGTGGCTAATGCGACTTCAGATCACTTGCCCCTCATCGATGTGGGTCCGAGCGTCACTCTAGGCGTTGAATTCATCACGTGAGGAAGCCATCCAGCTGGCTAATGGAAGATTGCTGGTTCTACTTACTAGGTGTCTGATCGAGATCTGTACTGTTCGCTTTTCAGTCAGTATCTTTTTGGTAAGGACCCCTTTTAACAATTAATAGTACTATCCAAATTGAAAGATGAACAAGTTCCTTACAGAAATTTAGCAGGGTAAGGGTTAAGAGTGTATACCTCTGCAGAAGGATGTTCTCTAAGTCAATATCCAACTACTATTGTTTCACCAAAACTCTGCTATAAACCCGTTTGGTTTTGTTTTCGAAAACTAATCTCTACAAGGAATTTTAACAAAGTTGTTAAAATTACAATTGTGTTAGTCTTTGGTATTCCAAATATGTATATTTATGACGATAAGGTCAATTTCTCTAGGTTTAGATAATTTTATACATTTCATACCAATTAATAAACTGGGCATTTGGCTCATACTAGGATCAGTATAATAATATACGCATGTTAGATTATAAAAATATGAAAGTCATCTGTACGATAACATTAATTTTATTCATGGAAAGTACTTTCTTAAGATCACCTTATCTTTCCCCTAGCTAAAAGACAGGTTACACGTGCACATACTGACAACATAATTTGATATCCCTTTATGGCGTCACTGTGTATGAGAAATTTTTAAATTACAATATCTTTGAAAAATACACACCACAATATCAACGGTAGGAATGAAAAAAACAATCTAACGAAAATGTTTGTGTTTTCCAAAACCTTTTTTACACCATCAGTCCTAGTAGATCTTCATATTCTTTTTTTCTGCTAACTTCTATGCTTTAAAGTTATTTGGAAAGAAAAGTCTGCTTTAGATAGAATAACTTAAAGGCGTACGCTAGAATTCGGGGCGATTTTTTCCCAATAATAGCGTTTCTTTAAACTTTAGATATTGAATAACTCTTTTTCAATACCGGTGACCTATGATTTTTATCGCATATTTTTGTTTCTTAGATGATTATCCTTCAATATCCAAAGTTCGAAGGAATTCTATTATTGGGAAAAATTTCGCCCATCTCATATACAGGGAATTCTAGCGTATGCCTTTAATTTGATATTATATGTGAATTGCTTCCTCTTTACATCTTATGTGATATACAAACAGCTTTGAATCTTTGAATATGCACGTTTTGTGCATTTGAAAACTGCATAACATTTCCTTTGATTTGATTCGCGCTCACATTTTTGTATAAACAGCGTGTTAGATTGTAATTTCTCTTGGGATCTAACAGTGAATAAATTTAATTAGTTCCAGTCTTTCATCTACTAGCTTTATAAAAGCATTATTCTTGCTTTTATCACTCTTTCAGTATCTCTTCAAAGGTGTGGTATTAAAATAGACTACGTCCTCTCGTGAACGATTTCCACGAGACGTAGTATGGCACGCGGATTGCACAATAAATCCAAAAACCTATGTTCTCAGGTGAGAACCTAGGTTCTCACTTCAGATCACAAGTTTTTCAGAGAACCTAGGTTCTCAAAATATTTGTGCAAATGGCAAAAACCTGTGTTTTCAGTCGGAATCATAGGTTTTAATTTCAGCCTCAGATCATAAGTTTTTGATTAACCGACGTTCTGGCGCTGTTGTAATTAAACCGAGCGCTAGGTTTTTATTGGCTGATAGGGCGTGACGCGTTCTCGGCGCCCTGATTTCAATTGGCTAATTTTTATGAGAGACGGAGTTTCGATTACCTGATCAAGTATCGATTTATTGAATGATGGGAGTTATATGATTTGTCTGAAAGTGTGATAAAGACATATCGGTGGCGACGGGGGTGGGGGTGGGGAGAGAGTTTTTGTTGTAAGTTTTATTATTTACAATAAAATGTGGAATTATGCTAAATCAAAGCTGACAATATTTCCGATTGACTGGTATTCTTTTCAGTTTTCTATAATTATCAGTTTTGCAGCTGTAAATCTTCAAACTGACACTGACGTCATTTTTTCAGCAAAGCGCAAAATTGATATGTACCTGACAGTTTTTAAGAAGATTTTTATATACAATGAAAATATCGGCAAAATTCTTTATTTTAAATTTGTTATTAAAATGATCTCTTAATGATATATAATTGTCAAGTTTTTTCGACGTTACATCGGAGCAAACGATTATATGCACGCAATACGCAAACTTCGACTGAGCTTCGCCCAACTTTTGCGTAAAGACGCCATTTTAGAATGTCAGATAGTTTTTTCTAATAAAATTTAACTAGCGTTGCAACTGAATTTCAATCGCTATCGATTTCCGTATCATAAAATGGGGTCGCGTTTTAGATTTCGCTCAATTTCACCGTTGCGCTTCCCTACCACCCAGTTAAGAACAATGTTTCTCTATATTTATTTTCGTAAACAGTCCATAATTTAATTCATATTTGTTTATATGGGATATATTTATATTGACTCCAATAATGATAAACGAAGATATTTATTCATGAAATATTTGAATAGAGTGAATGATTTCGCGCGAATGCTATCTTATAAGACGGACATAGACAAAAACGCAGTCCTTTATTGAAAGGAACGTGTCGGGTACAGTGATTAGCCAAAGTGAAATTCAACACTGGCCTACGCTGACTTTTTTTGGAAGTTACGCTTTAATTCTTAAAATCGGAATATCGTCAGCTTTAATTAGCTAAATATTCATAACGTCCGTTGAAAATCGTTAGTGCGCTAATCCTTAAAATGATGTAATCATTTTTAAGCTTCCGTGTGATATTTTAAAGCACAATATTGGTTTAGTTTAACAAATTTTGTGACAATCCTACACTTCACTTTAAAGACCCATTAAAGTGACCAAGTGCCTCATTTAAACAAAGAGGACCTTATTTTGATACTACAGTCCAAATGTGATGAAAATCCGGCATCAAGCGATTCATGAAGAGAAGTTATTTAAAGATATTTATATTTTAGCTCTTGCTGCCCGTAAAAGGGACCGATGCCACATTTAAATAAAATTAGGAAAGAAATCTTTTTATAATGTTACATGCCAAGTTTGATGAAGATCCATGAAGCGGATCATGAGAAGAAGTCGTTTAAAGCTGTTTCTATGTTAGGTCTAGCAGCCCATAAAAGGGGGCCAAACATTTTAAACGAATTCGGACAAGGGCCAAACTATGACGCTACAGACCGAGACTGATCCATTTAGAGGTTCATAAGAAGATGTCGTTTAATGCTAAGCTCCCTCAGTTGTATAGATATTAGAGAGGACCTGATATTAATGCTACAGATCAAACCTGAAGAAGTTTTTTCTAAATCTATTTCCATCTGTAGCTATAGCGGCCCCGAAAATTGGCCAATCACCCACTTTTGAAACAAGGATCGGAGAGGATCTTATTAAAATGCAACAGACAAAGTTTGATGAAAATTCATCAAGCGGCTCATGAGAAGATGTTTAAGGGTATTTCCATACATTGGGAGAGGACCTTATGCTAATACTAGCGATCAAATCGGAAGAATTCATTTCTATCTTAAGTGCTCGTAGCGGCCCCTAAAAGGTAAAGCGCATCCACCCATTTGAAACAAAAAAAATGGAGAGGGCCTGATGATAATGCTATAGAAAATAAAACTAGATTATCCATCAAGTGGTTCATGAGAAAAGTCGTTTTATCTAGTATTTTGTTCAAAAGATAGGAATTTCCGGCAATGAAAATACCCACTGTATTTCTCAGCCTTGTAAAGACAAATCATGGCTTCTTTGAGCAGTATTGTTGCTAAGATATACAAACGGTACAGCGGTTTGCATATTTGTTAAAGTTCTATTATGAATAAAAAGTACACAAAAACCTAATATTGACCTTTTTGTATTATATAAACTTATCTTCATATTTATCGTTCCGAAAACGATTCAGCACCCTTTTACCCCGGCGTTGTTTTTATGACGTTAACGTCAGAACGCGTTGACTTTCCGGTTACCTTGGACCATAATGATTATGGCGCGTGACTTTTATTGCGTCAACGGCGACCGTAATGATTGTTTTCAATGGCTTTTTTGTTACTTTTGATAGTAAGATGTATAATAATAAGAGAATGTTTACTGGTTGGAGGTGCGTATTGTAATATCTGGCTAAGGGTAACTATTCAGGCTCTGACGAGTTACCGCAAAACAGTTACTCTCGAACCATCCATCCGCACCTTCAACTAGTGACATATTATTTTTCTTGTATACCGAATTCAATTGCTGGAAGAAATAAGATAAAACAAATGTTTTTCTTGAAAGCACTATTTTACTATAGTAGCGTATGTATTTACGCATTTAATCATCATCACGCGATTCATCTTACATTCCTGGGTGAAAGATGGAGTTTTTCAGCACCTGCAAAAACACGGGAAAATCCTGTCTGGCTTTGGTTGTGTCTTCTTGTCGTAATGACACACTCAGTGTCATAACTGCACGAGTTTTAACGACCGTTTTTACGGGTTATTTTGTTCAACAGTTATTTAGGGTAAGGTATTTATGCAAAAATCAAGCCAAAAGCTTTCTACAAAACTGCTGTTCCATAGATTTCTTTAAATAAAATCTTAAATTATCCTATAAATTTATTTGACTGCAAAATGAACGAAAAAATCCGGTATTATCTTAAATTTCCCTCTACCTCACTTTTCACGCGCAGATTTTGTGCACCAAAATTTCACAAACAACTGTTTGTATTTTAGGGGAAAATAAGTTAATCACAAAAAAGTTTTCAACAACATTAATTTCATTCTAGGCGTATTCTAATTTTGTATTGCATGTTACACACACAAAAGCGTAATGAAAAAAAGATACTTCTTATCAAACGTTTAACTGCTCGTTCTCACCTCCATAGAGTTTTGTTTTAAAAGTCTGAAAATGTTCCTTAAATATTTTTGAATAAAATAAAATTCCTTGACTACCGGGTGCTATGAAAATTGGGAAGTTTAAGCACAGTTAAAATGTACGTCTTTTCCCAGTATTTCAACCAAGTTCACAGTGTCTGTTTGTAGGATTTATTTGAAGCATTTATTCAACGGTGTGTTGCGTTATTGCCTATTTCAACTGTTTCGTGAAAAATTAAATACAATTTTTCCCGGAATCCGGAGATGTCAGTTCGAGCCCGACTAGCTACAGCGCTCCATGAAGTGGGAAAGTTGTCAATATCTTGCGGAGAGTACCTTCTGGTTAGAATCTATATAGACAGGTTGTGTAAGCAGACCGCCGTGACATAATTGGAAGGTTGTTGAAATCAGATGCAAAAGCATAATAATTTTCATATCCGCACACTTTTAACGTCTGAAATTCACTTCATGTCGTTTTGACTGTACATATTTCGACCAACGTAAAAGTCAGAATTAGCCGGGAATAATCATTGCTTGGATTGGGGTTTTACATCCGTTTTCGTCAATATCTATTATTTTTATAAGCACTAAATGCTTTTTTTCTACAATAACTCGCAACTGTTCCATTGAAAAAGTATTAGTCACGGATAGAGTGACCATACCGGACACCAAACCTTTGATCCGAACGCTCCAACCAGTGTGCCGTTCGACAGGGTGGGGGGTAATTTTTGACTGGATGAATTAGACAAAATACTATTTTCTACGAGTCAGTTGTTTTTGAAGTTTCAAAACTGGAATTATTTTAAAATCTGAATTGCACATATATGTTAACCATGGTTTAAAATTTTCATTTAAAAAGATAAAAGTTAACATTATGGGAATAACTGTATATGCCGATGTTGAAATAACTTGTAGCCTGACCAAATTGTTTTTTTCCCTGAGTTAAAAAGATATGGTTGTATTAGCTTAATTTGTGTATGAACAAAGAGCAATCAAATATGATTAAAATAAAAAAAATGTTAGCAGTTAATTGTTAAAACGCAAATTCATTGTTATCACTACCCTACCGTTTATTCATATTATTTTTATTATTATTATTATTATTTTTATTAAAGTGTTGTTTTAAAACAGACTCTGGGTGGTCATGTTTCGGGGGACCCGGAATCTAAACTTTTGCGCTAGAGCTATTTGGAATTTGGGAACGGCACCGATCTTTCGTATTTCATACTCCAGTTAATTCATATCACCTGGTTTTGTTTCAAGCTAAACAAACTAAAAATAATATATATACTGATAAAAACGGTAGAAATTTTATCTGAGTGTTAAATATGAATACGGTCAAATGCGGACAAAATCTTAGCCATCTTTTACTAGGCTAAACTTAAACAGATTTTGTTTGGCTTCAAGGTTTGATGGAAAAGAATATATCAGAAAATATGTCTAAAATAGGTAGTAGTTATAGCCACTCCTTTTATGAACTACAAGTTGATGTTTAACTATTTGAATATGAAAAAAAACTCATCGTACCATCGCGTTTTTCCACCATCCGTGCCCATCTGCGTTTTCTACCATCGTCCCTGCCATCGCGGTTAATCATCATCGTAACCATCGCGGTTTCACACAATCGCGGTTTTCACCATCGTGCCATTGCGTTTTTCACCATCGTACCATCGCGTTTTCCACCATCGTGCCAGACCGCGTTATCATCATCGTACCATCGTGTTTCACCATCGTGCCATCGCGTTTCATCAACCATCGTCCATCGCGTTTCTCACCATCCCTTACCATTGCCTTCCGGATAGAAATGCGTAGTCTCGTACAGTTGTATTTTTGTCAACAATAGATGAATGTATCTCAATGTTTTTGTTAGACGTAATTTACCAGTTAGATTCTGCTGTTTTGCAAAATGTTTTACAAAATGTTCAGTGCTCAGTTCATTAAAATGCCACGTCCTTTGTATTTCATGTATGCATGAAAGTAAATAAAAAGCTGGGTGTAATAGTCACATGGTATTATTCAAATTCAGCTTATTCTTGTCAGGATGTAGAAGGTACATAGTGCATAATGCACGATGGTACGATGATGAAACAACGATGGTACGATGGTGAAAACGCGATGGCACGATGATGAAATCGCGATCGTGCGATGGTACGATGGTGAAAATTCGATGGTGCGATGGTGATAACGCGTTGGTACGATGATGAAAACGCGATGACACGATGGTGAAAACGCGATTGTACGATGATGAAAACGCGATATTACATCGACATTTCACAATCGTACCATTGCACGATCGCGATTTCATCATCGTGCCATCGCGTTTTCACCATCGTACCATCGTTGTTTCATCATCGTACCATCGTGCATTTAGTATTAAATAAAATGTCACGATTGTCCAAACGGAACACCGTAGTATTACCATCAGCATTTCAACTTTGGAATGATCTTCCGTTAAATATTCGAGACTCAGAATCACTATGATCTTCTTTTAAAAGTAAACTGAAAGAATTATATCAACCGCCAGTAGTTCCATCTTTTTTTCACTAAAGGCGAAAGATTTTCAGCCGTTCATCATGCCCGTATAAGAAATAACTGCAGTAATCTAAATTCTAATTTGTATAAAAATCTTCTCTTTCCGAGCCCGTCCTGTGAATGTGGTGCTGAGAATGAAAATGCTGAGCATTATTTTTTTTACTTGCAAACGATATACACTTCAGGGGCGAACATTATTCATTAATACTAGAGCCTTCATCCTCTAAGCGCAAAGAAACTTTTATTTGGCATTGGTACTTTAACTGAATCCCAGAATGATATACTGTTCAAAGAAGTACAAACTTATATTAAGGAGAGCAAAAGATTCAAATAACAAAAACGCTAACTCGAGTTAACGAAAACATGTAACTGCTGCAAACTTATTTAGGGAAAACTTGGGGCGATTGTGTCAGTACTAGCGACATTGAAATGAAATAAAATGCCAGATATATACATTTTCCGAATAAGTACAATAATAATATTTTCTGCGTGGAATATTATAGATTTTTTTTTAGATAAACGAGTTAAGTAAGAATTAAAAACTTTTCTTAAATCCACAAGTCCTTTTCTACTGAATCTCTACACACCCATGTCTGAACTTTTTAAGTGTATCTGACGCGTTTCTGATTACGTTGTTTTGTTTTACGTGTATGATGTCAGTACTTTACGGCAGACGATCATTTCACGGAAATTTCATGAACGTCAGACATGTTTTTGTTTTTCATCTGTCTGTTTTATCGTAGATGCATGAAATTTCCCATTACATCTCTACAGCAGAATTTCTTTGTGTTAGGTCATTTCAGTCCCGCAAAAACCGCTAATAGCTTATTTGGATTAACTAAAAGCTATAAAATGAAATAGAGTTTGGTTTCTAGTTTCAGAAGATATATTATATAATACATATATTGTATCATAAATAGCGATAGTGAAACTTCTTTAATAGAAAATAAAGACAAAAATGACTTAGCTCCAACGTCGTGTCTCTTTCTTGGTCGCAACAAAAGCTTTGACGTCAACACACGTTAACGTGACGTCATTCTAGCGTAAGTGTGTGTTTACAGAGACAAGCATATTATTAGAATGTTTTTTATGATACGTTTAAAGGGTGTAAAACGTTTACGTTCTGACACAGAATTAGGTTTTAACAGCGCGAAATTTCCTTGTTATCAAATTTACATCAAAATTCAATAATAGAAATAATTTGGCTGAATGTTTACATCTGCGGACCACTGTATTGCTTATAGCTTGGTATTCTCGACCCAACTTCCCCCACCCCAATCCCAGAAACGAAAATGCAACGGATTTACATCGATTTAACTGCTTAACCTTAATTGGAATCTTCAAATCCGGATTTCCAGTTTCATCCGAAGTTCTTTCATCACTGAAGGAAGAAAATGCTACCAAAATGTCCAGCAAAGCCTTGTAATATGATTTCAGTAAGTGGAATGCAAAATAGTATGAGAACTATTTGAATCTGCCATTATACAACGCGCCATTTTCATATTTAGTGTCTACATATCTTTACTGCAAAGACCAACATATTCAGATGCAGATTTTGTTAATTTGTATAAAACTAAAAGCCCCTCCTCCAACAACTCTGATAATCCATCGATTATAACGATTTTATACAATATTCTTAGGTAACTGTTTTACTGTTGTTTTTACAAACACGAGTTCTTGTACGACATTCTCAAGCTATCAACGAGCTCTATTTCAGTTTACAATACTTAAAAATATAGCTGAAATTAAAAAAAAAGACATTGCAATACACTTAGGCAAAATGTTGCATTTTTATTGAAAGTACTGTTCATTATTTCCGTCATCTTTTAAGCCATAAGTAGTAATTTCATTTTAAAAAATCGTCTCAAAAGGGTAAGTATATAAATGCACCATTATATTGCACTTAATTAATTCCTTTTTCGTCGATTATCACCGAATCATTTCAATGGTATGGTAATGATTGCAGCTGATAGCGATTACTAGTACATGTGGTGATTTACGCAACCTCTTTAAGCAGCTCAATTAGCACATTATGATATATAGATGATTATCAGAAGTTTTGTTACTGTAACAGCAAGGAATCTTGTTTTATATACTTTAATGTGACCACCCATAAAGCAACAATTCTATACAGAATGTCACACAGCCGGTCAGTCGAAGTAAATGCACATTCGAACACAGAAAGAATTCCTTATTACAAATACCCTTTCTGAAAAAAGTGCGCTAAACACATTTAATCGATAAGTACTTTAATCTGAAAAATCTTTTAATAAAATCATATAAGCCAATCGAATTGCAGAAACTGGAAGACCAGTCCTAAAAATCCGAAACCTGAGTTACTAGTATTTGACCGGGAATTTACGCTGGCTTATATACTGTTCCGCATGAATTATTTGAAGATCGGGCCTAACTATAAACGGAGAAATAATGAAATTAAAGAAAGACGATATCAAAATTTGTATCCATGAAAGAGTTTATTACGTTGAAAAGCATTTCAAAGCATTATTAATATTACCTTTATTGTTTCGATTAAACAAAAGATTTGTAACTAATTTAATTCTAAAATTACATGAGATATCCAACGAACAGCTATAATTTCGGGTATTTCTGTGTATGCTTAATTACGTTGCATCAGTGTTTCATCTTAATTATTCATTAGTGTTCATTTTACTTGATGTCTAGGCAGATGTGCAAAATGTCTAAGAGAACTTATTTAAACAGAAACTACAAAAATAAGTAATCATATTTAGGATTTTTTGCAAAGTTTTAAAAATTGAAACTAAAAGAAAACTGCTCTTCTATAAGAATTAAAATAACTAAATGGCTTAATTTTCAACATCGAATTGTTAAGAAAAGGTGTGTATTTTACTTCAAAATGAAATCAACGACTTCATGACAATTTTGAATTAAATTTGAACATGAAAAGGTTCTCCTTAGAGTGAAATTATCATTTGTTTTTTGTTGTATTTTGATTTCTTACATCGCTAAATCTAACTTATATAATATTTTTAAACAGTTGTTTTAATATTACACAAATAACTTTCAAATTCAAAAGAATTCTTGAAATTTACATATTTGAGTTAGGTGTAGCATTTATGGTCATTTTCATTTTTTTCACATAGTTACTAATATAATCCCTTATTCTTTATACGGACGGAAAATAGCTAGATTTAAAACCCATACATGTTTGTACTAAAATTGTCAAACAAATTACTTAAGCTTAACTGGTTAAGTTTATCATTGATACATCTTAATTGCCCAGCAGGTGCCATTTGTATAAATCATCCTAAACAAACATGTAAATTATCTAAGTTTCATTTAATTTTATTTTGATCCAATTGTAATGTGTAGTCAAGTTCAATACTTTATTTTCCTTATTATTTTATTCTGTCCTCCCGGCTTTTATCAGCAAATACTTCTAAAAGTTTGTTTCCTCCAAACTTTAACAACATGTTTCGAACCGAAACCAGAAACTGCTCTGCATGAGACACAGTTATTTTTTAAAAAACATATTCAATCTATATTCTGATAACAGATATTTAATGCTTCGTGCGATTGAAAATGCCGACTGCATTGGAGAGTAATAACAGAATAAACGATTAGCCACTGAAAACCCGTGAGCTGGGAATTTATTATCTAATAAAAACCTAGGATCTCAGGTTGGACTGATTTGCTTTCTGGAAAGAAAAAAACTTGTGTTCTGAAACGAAAACATAAGTTCTCGGCCCAGAACCTACGTTCTCAGAGAAATTGTACATTTTTCAAGTCAGAACCTAGGTTCTCTGAAAAACTTGTGATCTGGAGTGAGAACCTATGTTTTTGGTGAGAACCTAGGTTCTCAGCCGAGAACCTAGGTTCTCACCTGAGAACATAGGTTCTTGGATTTATTGTGCAATCCGCGTGCCATAACGTAGTACCTCCTAACTCCTCGTCGTGTACAACTTTATCAAAAAATAGCCTCAACGCCTAAACCGGTCATCTATTGGTAACACGTTTGCCTGTAAGTCCAGAGATCCGGAGTTTGAGTCTAAGCGCTGAGATGTTGTTAAGTATCTTACCGAACTTGCATTACAGGCTCTTCCTAGGACAGTGCATTACGAATGTAAACAGTCAGGCTTTCTATTCACAAAAAAATAGAAAGCTTAGTCGGATATGCCCGTATATAAACTTTTCTTTTTCTCTGTTTTATTAGCTTTCTAATACTCTGTCCTCTGGTCAGATTGCTCTGTATCTGTACTGGTAAAGGATGATTTTCGCGATTGGAGTTGCTGTGCTACATTGTATAATTATATGCATACATAACGTTTATCATGAAAAGGGTGTTTTATAAACTGTTGATCAGATTTCAAAATGATTTCACAAAAAATGTTCACAAAGTTATCATCCACCAGGATTTTTCATTATTATTTTTATTCATATATAAAAAAAAAACATGAGCGTCAGCGCTGAAAATAATAACATGTCCAAAACACTAGTCTGTTTATAAAATAATTTCAAACAAATGTTCGCTGTTTAACCCTATACTGAAACTGTTAAAAGACATCCTTTCAGAAAACATAATTGCCGAGACGGGTCTAGTTTTCCCTCTTAAAGAGCTATAAAAAATCTTCTCCTCTGAATTTGCAGGCAAGATTTCAAAGTAAGTTGGCAAATATGTTTCTTCTAATACTGTCTGTGTGGCGAAATAGTGTCATTATGGCCCCCTTGTTGCAATAATTTTTCACATAAACGACAAACTAATGGAATGCACAGTCTGTAAAAATTATCTGTCTCCTGCACATAAGATTTAATGCGATGTTTAACGATTTATGGCGGAAAGTTTCAAATTTATACTGACAGTAAAACAAACATATGGTATTTTATGTTCAAATGTTCAAATGATAATAAAATCTTGTATTAGTATTTTTCCAACTATTTTGGGCCATCGTATTTGTACACGAAAGGGATCTAAGCCGTTTGGGAAATATAATCTATTGAAAGTTTAATTTTTTTTGTATTATGAATTTGTTTTAATTTCATTTTAAGAAAAAATGTTGTTTCATACAATTCTATGAAAATACAATAAAATTCACAAAACAGACTCGAATATCCTCTGTGTATTTGGAATCTGCTTATATCTAGCAAATTAAAGTTTAGCTGTTACGTCAATATGAGATAGTAAAATGAAAAATATATACGAATTGTACGTTGATTTGATATTGTCTCCCTAATGAACACAACTTAGAAGGATATGCCATCATTGTAAATTCCTTGCCGTGGACTAATTAGAACAGATATGTGTAGGAAAAGAAAAACAATACTAGCTGCTTTTACAAGGAGACTGAAGCGAGCGCCGTCATTGTTGTTTTTCGATTTGTTAATCAGCAAACAAAGTAAATCTTGACATTTTCTCCTCCTTTGAAAGGTCGTTCCATGTCATGTCAGCGGGTTTATGTCAACAACAACATCTGGAATTATCACTGTACCAGTCAGATCATGGTCAGATTTAAGTGTAGTTTCATTTGCTATATCCAGTTCTCACAATAATTTTACTCAACCAGATGAGGTTTTCTCTGTGTTATATCTACAAACTGTGGAGTCTGGAAAATATTGCCTGTATAAATGCACGTTTAACGGAAAAATATTTAATCAAATTCTTCACTAATTTCATTCGGTGTGTTCCAAATAAATCGTTTCAGTTGCAGAGAAAATGTATCATGTAGAGGAATGAAAAAGCACCAATTTTATCATCTGTGGTTAAAATATCCTCCTACTTACTTTCGATAAAAGCTCTTACTGTAGGTATTAAAGGTATAGACTTTTCCAAGACGATTTCTTTTTGAAGCGTTTCAATTTATTGCGATAAAGAATGAGTGAAAGTCATGTACAAATTCTGACCAAGTGTCTAATGTAAAACTCTTGTTTTATTTCACATAAGCTACTAAGTATGTAACCATAGCCATTTCAGAATTTGTTATATTTTTACACTTAATCTTTTCTGGTTGAATACAACATGCGCCAGCCAGTGTTTTATGCGTTTGAAAATAATGATGCCTTAAAAAAAAAGAATACATTTTTTTAGATATGACAGTCATCAATCTCTCGTGTATTGGTAAGAGAATCGATCTTAAACGTGTCATTGATTTTGTTTAACCGTGACATTGTGCTATTTTAGTGTAGAATGTATTAATACGTGCTGTTGTATTCACAAAATATTCATCACATTGTTTAGTAACAAAATTGATGTTCTTTTTCACATTTACACAACAAATTTAAGACTTATGACCTGTTGCACTCCGATTGACATTATAATCTGACTATAATTCTTAAAATCACAACTGATGAATGTAATCCTGAAGTTATACTGAATAAATACTTGTTTTTCTGTAGTTATTTTGTTAAAGGCGGTAGATTATGGATTGGTGTCGATCTGATACTGATGTTCATGTATGCAAACTCACGATTCTTCACATTTGATCATTGTGATTAATTTAAGGCGATTGCCTATAAGTCATTACACGAAACTATGGCATACTTCTTCTCGTGTTTATTTGCAGATGATGACCAAATACGGTATTGAATTTAGATAGATTTTAAGAACTATTTCATATTATATCAGTTGAATAAAACACCAAAATGTTCCTCAGTGACATAAGGTACAAACTACGGATGTTGTTTTTAGGCACACAGTTCAGTTTGTTCAAATGTATGCGGTTTACGTTGATTTCTTTTAATATTATAGTTGTTCAGAGAAATATAATAAGACTCCATGACTGAAACTAAAATGTTTTCAGGGATATTATCCCGTGCAAATTGCTTTTTTGTGTGGTAAATTAGTCAGTCATTACCGACCGGTTCCTATGGTCACTGGCGTCAATAACGTTACGGAAAACGCTTTACACATATTTATGCAGGATCTCTCCTTTGCTTTTATGTTTCTTTGTACAAAACTTCAGAAAATACGGTGTTCCAAACAAAATATTTAGCCTTTGTCTGCAAGTGCAAACATATATATAATTTAGAGTACCACCTGGGACCTGTTCTTTGTTTTCATGTTTAATGTGGCTTGTATCATACGATCCTGACACATATGAAATGATTTATTTTCAGCAATCTCCGATGTTTGCCGACCTTTATCATAGCAATTGGTGGTCAGACAAAATCCGTAGCGCTTGATTCCTTTCCTTTAGAAATTTTCATTTTGATATTTTTCAGAAATAATATATTTGTGTGTTCCTTCTAAATAAAGCTGTTCACACATTACTGAATTGGTATAAGTGTTCGGATAAACTATTTCGATCTGTGTGTCTGCCTATTTTATGTCCATTCGGTCGCATTCTAATGCTAAAAGTGCTATTTGTGGCCATGTTTGTCCCTGATGCCGACTCAGATTGCTGACAACTACAATAAAACATGCAGTAGCTCACAGCTGACGAGAGGTAAATTGTATAGCCAATAGGTCTTTGCTATTATCTTCCTATTGTATAATACATAAATGGAAAGCAAATTATTATATTATCTCCTGAACTTTCAATTTAATGAGAAATTAATGACTATAATGGGGTTATTTGTTTTATCGGACTTTCAATTAATGTTAATACATTAAGTTCTAATGTACAAAGCCAACAGTTTGAACCAAAGTTTCCACACACAGTTTTGTTTTGTTTGGGTTTATTGTAACACTGACAATTCAATGCCATAGAGAAAGGCCCTCCTCCCGTAATTTCATCATGGACCGGCAGCTGGGTAGAACCACCAACCTTCTGTAATCTCCAGCTGAATGATTTCTTCACATGACTAATTCAATACCCCGATTTGAACTCCAAACCATATCGATGAAGGCAAGTGCAAGTCCGACACCTTAACTACTCGACCACGGAGCCCCCTATCATACACACATAAATCATTCTATTTTTATATTAGAAATAATTGTAAATAATCAAATCTATTAGAACACCATTTGGGAGCAAGCAAGAACTATAATAACAGACATGTTTCAGCCTGTTTAAAAGAAGTAAACAAAAACGCATCAACCCTCACGCCCCAATCATCCCCCTTGCATCGGCTTAAAGGTTTCGTGCGTTTAACAGTCTTATAGACTCGTAGTTTTGGACGTTTGAAAATGAAATTTGTCAGAGACAGCTTTTCAGTATCAAATGAACAGCATGATATTCATGTTTTTTTTTTTTGTTTTTTTTTTTGTTGATTCATTGTTTAAAGTTGTACCAGCCAAAATATACCCAGAAAAGTGTGACGTGTTATAAATATAAAAGATCGCAAGCCGAATGTTTTAAATGAAAATCTATCTGATTCCATTTGAAATTCCCAAACGTTTTGTCACATTTGCATGTGTATTTTACAAAACATATTTTCTCCTTGAATAAATCAATGCCATTTTGAATACGTATAAGTATTTAAATCCATTGTTTATTGAAGCGATTCTAAGATTTCTTTTCACTGTTTATGTTCAAGTTATCTTTTTATGCATAATAAAATCTTTCTCAATCTTGGCATTTAAATTTATTTATGCAAATGATCCTTTTTTAAGTTTTTCTTTCAGCACCGCGTTCATGACTGAGGCGATATAAGATTGATTTAAATCGCTTCCGATTTTGATAATCTGCGCGCATGCCTATCACCAGATTGCTTAAATAGTAAACAGTGGTCAATCTACGTACTTTGTTGGACTGAATAGAACCTCAGATAAATAAGTTCATTGATTACTTTTAAGTTTTACTCAGCAATATTTCCAAAGATAAATAAATGATTCAGCTACAATGTATATTATATTTTCTACTTCTGTTTTAAACTATTCCTCAATTTTCACCGAAACTAGAGGAATTTTGCAGCTATCATTCACATCAATCTTCATTGCTATCCAAAATTCAAATCTCCTTAGGCACTCTGTAATGACTGCGTGAGAATTGTACAGAAATGGTTTAACCCTTACCCTGCTAAATTTCTGTAATAAACTTGTACCAGCCAAAATAAACCTGGTAATATGTGACGTGTAATAAATATAAAAGAACTGAACTTAATTTTAATTTGGATAATACCATATACTGTTAAATGAAGTGCATACCAAAAATATACTGACTAAGTGGCAAACAGTGCAGATCTTGATCAGTCTACACTGCTCGCAAAGGCAGAATCAATTGTGTCCAGCATGAAAAGAATTAATCTGTGACAGTTGGTTAAATATTGATACATTGTATCAATCAAGACCAATCTCTTTACACAGCGATCATTTTAAAGGTTAAAACACACCCTACTGTCATTGCTTTTACGCTTTTATACTATTTATATGCCTCTTGTAGTTGATGCCTAAGAGAAAGAGTCTAAATACATCTTTGATATTAATTAATGAGTTTAAACTGACATAGATTTTTAATCACCATATGAAACGGGAAAACATTATTTAAAAACGTCCGTCAAGTAGTCGATTTGATAGCGGATATATCAACGATATTTCATAAGGGAAAGCAAAAATGGAGAATAAACTTGTCATTGTCAAATAATTAAAACATTACATTTAGAAAAAAATATAGGCTTAAAAACAGTAAGCATGATTATTTCTTGGACTTGTTTATTGGTCAATGATTTTGTGCGTGTTAGCAGCTTCAATAATACAAAATGTGCATGCCTATCAATTACGGACATCACTTTCTGTGTCAGTTATGTGCTACTTACATCAAGTTCAAATATTCAACTTACGATCTATCATATAGAATTTAAGGTCACCCTGATGTCTATGTAATGCAAGTGCAGTCCGGTATTCATTATTGATGTTAATCGATCACAGTATAAAAGTGGGACAGATCATAATATATAGTATAACAATCGAAATTTATCCCTTAGGCTAAAGCTTACTGACATTTGGGGTCTTTAAATGGTAAAAGAGTATTTTATCACACACAGTGATAATCCGAAAGATTCGCAGTATAAAAGTGAGACAGACCATAAAACATGGAATTACAATCGATATTTATCCATTAATGTTACTGATTACCATCGGTGACACTCCTGTGAATAGTAAAAGGTTATTGTATTAAATATTGTGATATTTCTAGTCCGAGGGTTATATAAAAAAATTCGAGGTTTATATAATGTGAAGAGCGTTTTAAACTTATTTGAAACAATAAATTGCAAAACAAGATTAGACGATGATATTTAATCAATAATATAATCTGGAAAGTAGATCCCTCGGAAGCATCGAGAACAATGCAAACAGTGAAAATTGCAGACTCGGTTTGCTTGAGTCTGTTCACGAACAGTAATTGAAAATGCAACACTGCCAACGCACCCTAGCACCAGCTTAATCAGTATTTAATTTTCAAATCTAAACGAGTTGAAATCAATGATCCCGAAGGACAAGAAAATATAATAACACTAAGATGAAGTCGGGGCGACTTTTTACGGCCGTCACACAGCACTTATTATCAGCCCTTTTCTATATCTCAAACATGTGCCCCCAGGTTTCGTCACTTGTAAGTTCTCAGGCACATTTAAAGAGTTGTTTCTTGTGCTCCTCTGTGTGCAAATGAGGTACCCACCAAGCACAAACCTTTGTAAGGTCCAAACACTTTTTGAAAATTATTTGCATACTGCCTCCTGATATGACAGTACAATTGGCTATATCTTTCACCGACAATCGCTCATCCTGTCCGACCACAGCTTTTACAGCAGCGATGTTTGCCTTGGTTACAGAGGTTGTAGGCCTACCGGAAACCATCTTCGACAGATAATTGCCCAGCTTTAAAAGCTATAACCCACCTAACATATGTGCGCATTGAAATTGCCTGAAGTCCATATATACCACACAATTCATCAAATATCTGCTTTGAAAATTTATCAAGCCTATTGCAGCATTTTATTTAGCAACGAATTTCAATCTTTTAGTCCATTTAACAATGATACAAGTAAAATGGTCTGTGTATATGACTGCATTTATTTTAATATAAAATAACTCGGTCATTTGAAAAACAATTTGCACGAAATAAATAGAAATCGTTAGTTATTGGACACACAATTCAAGTGCAATAAAGCGTTTTCGAAAAATACCCGAGATAAAACAACGGAAGCCCATTAGTGACAGAACGTTATGCAGGACCTTCAAATTATTTAGATTACGTAAACTTAGAATACCGGCAGTCGAAAATAGATAACAGTATTTTTCTAAAACAAGTTTCATTACGTAATAAGTATAATTTGAATCAATGAAAGCCTTGTTTATATAGTCTACTCCTTTGAGTGTGGAATCTTTGTTTGCCTGTACAACAAAGTTAATTGGAGTTTTTATTATACCAAAAATATACGTCAGTGCCTACTGTGAATTATTTAGTTTCATTGGCATATAGGTTTATATTTCTTCTATGCGGTCATGAAAATATAAAACAATTTCTGGCTTCTTTGGTGAGAAGTATTCCATATTCATTTAACAGAAACAAATATCGTTTAAATGTTCTGTTATACATTGTTTCAACAAAATCAGTTATGGTTTTTATGGATTTAATGGCAATATGAAACACTGCTAACAAAAAAGCATAAATAATTCAGAAAGGAAGAGAGCTGTTAAACTTGATATTTTACTGTATGTGGCAAGTTAATGAGGTTTTTATATGTTATACGTGATGAGCATTTCTGGTTTTTAGATGAAAATTATGCATCATCATAAATATGACTTTGCGATTAATATTAAGATCACATTTTTACTGCGTTAATTATTTGATAAATATTATCGATTATGTATCCACGGAAAACATTTTGCTGCAAAGAAAACAAAGAAGCATGTTTCTTATTTATTTTGTTGGGTTAAAGTCGCACCGACACAATTATAGGTTATATGGCAACTTTCCAGCTTTGATCGTGCAGGAAGACCCTAGGTGCCCCTCCGTGTATTATTTAATCACGAGCGGGCACCTGGGTAGAACCACCGACCTTCCGTAAGCCAGCTGGATGGTTTCCTCCCATGAAGAATTCAACGTTTGCAAATAGGTTAAGCAGAACGCTTCCGAAAGTCTAGAGTCCTTTCTAATCACGTTTTATTTTGCAAAACGCATGTTTTCATATTCCTGGTGTTTTAAATCATGTCAATAGATCTACAGAATTAAATTTTATCTTTTTATTTTCTCTGCTGTGACAACAAATAAAGGTTAATTTTTGTCATAGAAAAATACTCCATATTTTGTAAGACAGTATCAAGCATTTTCTACAACTGCCTGTAACAACTTCGATTACCCGTTACAGGGGGACTCAAATTACTTTCCCCTCACCGATGTGGGCTGGGGCCTCAATCGGGGCGTTGAACACTTCACATTAGGAAACCCACCCAGCTGGCACACGGAAATTAAAAGGTTCTCCCAGGTGCTCGCTCTTGCTTAATTAATGCACGAAGGAAAACCTGGGATCTTCCTCCACCATCTAAAGCTGAAAAGTTGCCATATGGCCAATAACTGTGTCGATGAGACGTTAAACCCACTCTTACCGGTCCCGTGTCAACCGTTGTTTAACGCAGAACAAACAGAGCTTGACTTTCTTCTTTGTTAAAATGGAAATCAAATCATTTGGTTCAGAAACAGTAAGTTGTACAAATACAGAAACACTGTCTGAGTAACAGCAAAACTATCAATAATATAAATTATATTGTACATGAGAGACTGTACCAGCAAGTGTAGTAATGAACATTCTACCTTTTAGGATTGCGTAAAATGGAGCATAATAGTTAGATGTTATTTCAGTTCATAGGAAACATAAATATTTAGCCTAAAAGTCAAGACCATTTAATATGTTTTACTCAATGAATTATGTCTCTTTCACGTCACCGCCATGTCCTCTTCTTTGGTGTAATATTGTATAAAAGGATAATTAAGTTCATCCAATTATTTAAGGAATCGTTTGCTGGTTGTCATTGATGCATCATATTGCCTTCACAATGTCATAATCAAACAAAAGACCAAAAAGTGTATTTGATTAAAATCATGTCGTTTATCAATTTCAATCATAATTAATTAATCAATTATTTAAAAAGAAATTAATGTATTTATGTTCATAACGGAAAATGTGGCAGCACATTTTGAATAAAGGCATTATGAGCCTTAATTTCTCATACAATTACAATCACAATGGTATAACTCTTTGATTTTTCATGCGCACAGTTATGAAGATATAATCAATATTTGCTTGTTTAAATACTTTTATACAATTCTTACTAATTAATTAACTGGACATTTGTCTAATACTAGGATAAGCGTCATAATAGGCTGATTCTAGATAAAAAATATGGAAGTTTTCTGCACGAAAATTATTTATTTACGAAAATGCTTTCTTGTCAAACTAGCGGAGAAAAATGTCTCGGGAAATGACCAGCCTCACATGTGCACATTGTTGACATAATTAGACTTCATATCTCGACGTCATAGTGTATGAGTAATTTTTAATTTACAATACATTTGAAAATATTGCCATAATTCTACGCCTAAAAGAAATTTGCGAAAGAAAAATGTTGCTTTGTTTGGCACGTTGTTTCCTGTTGCTGCATCTTGCAGCAACTTTCGTACTTGTGTGATATACAGACAGCTTTGAATAAGCACTTCATATGTGTTTGAAAATTGCGTAATATTTTCTTTGATTTGATTCACGCTCAAATTTTGTTTTATCTGCCTGCTTGATTGTACTTTCTCCTGGGATCGGATCTAACACTGAAAACTAATTAGTTCCAGTCTTGTAAAAGCATTATTCTTGGTTTTATCACAATCTCAGTATCGTTTCAAAGGTGGGGTATTTACTAAACTACGTCCTCTCAAACTTTATGATATTCTGTTAATATTTTTTGTAACAGAAAGCTATTTATTTTGTAAAATGTTATAAATCAAGTGAGTTATTTGAAACAAATGTTGTTACACATCTCAAAGTGTCAATTTTTCATATCTCTTGAACACCTATTTTTATTATATCGAGCGTCCATAACACATCTATATCGAACATTAAAAGGGACGAGGAACTTTTTAAAACATCTGTATACAAGAAAAAAGATTTTACTCGATTATGTTATTGATTCTATTTTGTATGACCATTGAACTGATAAACAAAATACACTCTATGGGGATTTACCAATATTCAATATCTATTGCAATTTAGTTTATTTATAATATTGTGTAAACCTCATATTATAAATACCTTTAATAAATGAATTGCGCTAGCATTGAAACTACATTGACCGAAGAATATATTTAATAATAGACGGTTTTTGACATGTAGCTTGTCTGTGCTCTATATATTTTCCGTTGATTTAAAGCAATACTTGGACTTGCTCTGACAGAATGTAAACAAACACAGATAGTAGCACAGGCCAAGCAAGTACTATATTGAAATAGTGTCATGTCAATCCGGAAAAGAATGTAACTTTCAATGATAAACCATTATTACATGTACCCTTAATTCAATTTGATGAATAATTTTAAGAGACATTGCGGAATCTTATGTCTCCTGTGGTTCGTTCTTCTTATTTCTATTTTAGAAAAGCATTCTTTTTCCATATTGAATGAGATTTGATATAATAACGAACGTATGTCAACGGATGATTTGGTATCTGTGTTATTCATGGATTACCTTCGTTTCACGTATGAAATGTAGATGCCTGCCTATACAGGACACATCTTTTACAGTCACTGATTTCGTATACAGTTTTGAAACGTATAGCACTGAGCTACTGTTGTCCGTGCGTTAGTGCAGTACTTCGAACCAGTGATCACGATCCACACCACCATAACAAAAGCCAACGGCTACATTACAAACTTAAATTTTGACCAATCCTGTAAAAAGAGACAAAACACTTACGTTAATTTCTTTGGAACAATCAAATATAGAATTAAAGAATTAATCAGATTGTCACCTTAAAGATGCTTTAATAATTTATGTTTGTCTTTGTTAATGAAAATGATTTGCGATTTGTGGGCATTGTCTTGAAACCCTCAAGCAATTTGTTAGATTCTCTATAGAACTGCTTTAACGCAGAAAGACAATAAGCATAATTGTAATTCGTTCTTACGGTTTGCCTTTATAAGCATTGACACAATACCTTTTAAAAAACTGACGTAAAAAGCATCATGCTATTATGTGTTTGAAAATAAGCCTTCACATAACAATAGAAAATATCATGTGAAATGAGAGTAAATTGTACTTCTACTTACCTTGACTTGAAAATAATTTCAACCCCTTCGACATACCTCTCACATAATTAATGTAAGGGAAGGACAAAAATACCTGGAAAAAAGAAGATCTTTTCGGAATAGAGTAATACTTGTGGTTTACTGAGCTTTAATAGTGATCATCTAATCATTAACTTGCTTTTGATTATATTGGCCAAAGGTCGTTGTCCCTTTCACATAAATGTATGTAGTTGAAATTTTAAAAATCTTCTTGTCAGAAACTGCCGGCGGGATTTTAAAGTAATTGTACACCAGGGGTTCATGGGTGTTCCATTACATAGTTCATCATTCCAACTCGTTATAAACTGGGCTTTCAGGGCTAGATAATTTTTCAAAACAACCTCTCCGCCTAAACCGGTCGTTTCATGGTAACGCGTTTGAATCACTGTCCAAGTGCTGATATGCTGTTAAGTGTTTCCACCAAACTTACAGGTCATTACAGTTCTTCCTAAGAATGATTGCTTAGCATATATCGGTGTTGTACATATCGTGCAGATAAAAAATCAGGCTTTCTGTTCACAAAGAGCTAAACAAAATTAGTCAGATATGCCTGTATCTTAATCGTTCTATTTCTCTGTTCTAGGAGTTTTGTATTGCTCTATCCCCCTCGTCAGATTGCTCTTTATCCCTGGTAGAGGGTGGGTTTTGCGTTGCTGTCCTTTATATATATATATATAGAGAGAGAGAGAGAGAGAGAGAGAGAGAGAGAGAGCGAGAGAGAGAGTAAAGTTCATCATGAAAAGGGTGGATCAGATTTTAGAATAGCTCCATAGAAAGTTTTCATATCATTCTTATTCATGTAAAAAGACATAAGTACCAGAGCTGGTAATAGAAACATCTCCAAAAACCGGTCTGTTTATAAATAATTTCACTTAAATGTTCGCTGTTTAACCTTATACTGAAACTGTTAAAAGACATCCTTTCAAAAAACATAATTGCCAAGATTGGCCTAAGTTTTTTCTTCTCCTCTGAATCTGCAGGCAAGACTTCAAAGTAAGTTGACAAATATGTTTTGTCTATTACTGTGTTTTTGGCGACATAGAATCATTATGTCCCCCTTGTTGCAATACGTTTTCAAATAAATGACAAACTAAAGGAACGCACCGTCTGCAAATATGATTTATCTATCTCCTGTAGTTGAGATCTAATGCGAGGTTTAACGATTTATGGGGGAAAGTTTCAAATTTAAACTGACAGTTAAATGAACATATTAAGATTTTATCAAGAGCATTCCGTTCACTTCGCGTATGAAACAATTTATTGAAACTACTATAAGGATTCAGAAATTACAAAATTTAGTTATAATTAGATCTTGTAGTGAGAAAATGCAAACGATAACAATATTCCCCATTCATAGTACTTACAAAATAAAAAAACTCACTACGCCAGACAAAAATGAATTGTCAGAATTTGCTGTTGATGATATATTTATATTTTAAACCTAGATCTATTTGTTTGTCAATACTGACCCGTTCTGCTTTGAATCTGTAAAACCAACTTTGATTTAAATGTAAATGCATTTTCATACAGATTTTTGCACCATACAGGCTGCGACTTTGGGAAAGAGTAGCACATGGTCCTGAAATATCTTAAAAATGATGTTTGGTGGTTAATGCTGTCAGTAAATGTTAGTTCCTGATAAAAGAAAATTCAGCTGCGCTATGGTACACAAATTAAAAAAAAAAGTGGAAAGCCACAGGTCGCCCTACAGCACGACAGAAACGAAAATGTTGCAGGCTCGGTTTGATCGAGTCTGTTCATGGAGGAAGTTGAAGTGCAAGCTACTGCATACCGTCTACGCCTTCTAACCCCGGATTGAGCAGAACTCAACATTTAAACATGTTCTGAGTACCAGGATGTAATTTAAAGACATCCGCAGATGTATTCGTACTGCGGTGCACATGGAGCCTTCAATGAAGCACAGATCACAATTCCATGAAAAGCCTTATTCCACTGATATCGGCACTCATTCATGACGTTTAACAAAATGCACCGACAGTTATGTAATAAAGCTGTGACGTCACCAATGGGCAGAAACAAATGATATATAATTTAGGTCAATGCATGCATTTCCTTAGGTAATGCGGAAAGCGCAAGGCATGATATATCACGTGTAAAGTTGTAAGGAGTAAAAAAGATGTTTATTTCCGGTATCCTGACCTATCCTAAATTTTTGCCCGACCCTAAATGGTTTTATGGTCTTGGAGAATTTTTTTTAACTGCACTTTTTATGCTTTAAACATGATCTGAGATATTAGAAATCAACTTTCTGCTGCAGCTCTAAAGGCAATACCCTCCTATTTGTATTCATTTTTTGACACAAAAATAATATCCGAATTTCCAAAAGGCCCACTTTATTAAAAAAAATCCCCCGAAACCCTAATTACCGACCTACCTACCCTAACTTTATTGAGCATGTTACCAGAAACAAACAATTGTTTACGTCTTTAAGAATTTGCTTGTTTCTTAGAAAAAAAAATCTCTTTATCATTTAATAATCATTGTTTGACTGTGAAAACCGAAGTACCTTGACTACGTTGATTTTTATAGCTGTTACTAGAGCCTCGGAGGAAGCTACAAAAGCAATGGATTGGGACTAGGCGAGAGTCGTGTCATTGGTTTTTCACAATTATTATTTGGACAGTGGCATTAGTTCTATTTGAAGAAGAAAAAACAGTGAAGAATTTTATTAATCTACCTATCAAATTATATAACTTACCAGTCAATAGTTCGTCTTTTCCCGTGTGTAAATGTCAAAGGAAAAAGGAACTAATAGCTTAAACTCTCTTACATTTTACATAAAAGCTATTAAATTTGTGCTGTTACTGGCACGTGAGGCCGTGACGTCTACGACGTCATTTTAACCTATTTTTTAACAGCGTTCCTACCTTTATTTAGATATCATTTTGCATTATTAAAATATGTAGTATGAAATTGTAATTGTCCAGAATATTGAATAAACTTACACATTTATTTATCATAAGTGCTATCATAAAGTTTCACAATTTTTAATTAAAGCTTTTTTTATCAAAATATTCCGTACCATTGTATGAAAATAAGCACCACAATTATATTAAAAAAAAAACATGAATATCCTTTGTGAATTTGTAGTTTGCATATATCTACCATAATTATAGTTGACACACGATGCATATAGCTGTTACATCAAAATGAGATAGTAAATAAGAAAATACAAGATAATATCACTATAAATTGTATTTTGATTTGATATTGTCTCACTAATGAACACACTTTAGAAATACATGCCATCAATGTAACTTTCTTTCCATAGACAGACAAATTAGATCAGATATCTGTAGAAGAAACTTCAACGCTTGCGACTGGAGCAAGCACTGTCGGATCAGACAAATTACGTCATAATAGTCATAATTTTATGTCACTGCAGCTGCTTTTTTGTTTATCTATGAGCGAACAGTAATTTTTGACATGTTTCTCTCTGAAAGGTCTTGATCCACGTAAGCTGTTTTATGTCGTCCGACAACCCCCAGGCACAGCATCCGGAATTGTCACTGTATCAATTAGATCATGACCAGATAAACCTATTGATGTCATTTATCATTGTGCAACAACCTTTGTGATGACATCCATAAATACTTGCGTTATAGGTCAGCTAACTGGTAACAAAACTGTATACCGTAATTATATTTCCTCTGTTCTAAACTGAAAATAGTTTAAATAGTTGGAACGTTTTCTAACACAACTACTCATAGGTATCAGAACGGATCCAGATGACTTATATATATTATATAGTTATATATATTATGCTAAACATGTGTCATTAAAGTATATGCTGGCACTTTCTCCAAGGAATAAATGATATATGAATTCAGAAACGTAATTAGATATTAACTATACGTTGTCTTGAAAGTCGAAAATTGTATTTGATTTACATCTTTTAGCTTGTTATTATATGCAACTGGTTAAATGTACAATCAATCAAGAAATTGCAAAAGTGCATGTTATAAAAAAACAATGTTTACCTTGAAGATTGTACTGAATGCTTTTAATTTATGATACATATAAAATGGGAAAACAAGGATAATTATACCACAGAAAGTTACGTTCCCCTAGTAACCACTTCAAACCATAACCCAGTATCAGCGTATGTACAAATGAGAACATGGTCAATATATACACAACAGCATACAAAGGCAACCATACAGACAACAAAGACTTTGAGCGGTCTGTGGCAATAAGGAGTTTAAAGCATTCTTAGAATCCTTGAAATAAATTGCAGCAATAAATGTGTGCCTCATGCAATTATTGTTTACCCTAATTCCTTGAATATTTGATTAGGTGTGTTGCGGAAACTATATCAAGGGAAATTATCCTGAAACCACAAATTTTATCGTCTGCATATAATGCTTCCCACCTCTATTTTCTTCATGAAATCTCTTAGGGATAGCATGTATAAAGCGTACAGACATTTCCAGAAGGATTCTCTTCTCTGCTGCAGCGTTTATATTTATTGCGAGAAAGAGTGACTTTTACTGTCTGAATTCAATGTCTAATGTAAAATTTATAAGACTTAGTACATTCTATTGTATTCACTCTGAATACTTTGCATTTTCTGAAAGTTATAGTCTCAATATTGCTGTTAATCTTTCACATCTACGCTGTATTTAGAGGGTAGGTTATGAATTGGTGCCGATGTGATACCGATATTTATACACGCAAACTCACAATTTGATAACATTTGATCAATGAGATTTATCATAGATGATGACAAATAAAACACTACATAAAAACTATGGCATAAATATTCTTATATTCATGAATATTTACAGTTGAAGAATGATTCAAAAACATCAAACAAAATCTATGTGAAATTAAACTTCACCGTTAAAGGTATTTGATGTTGCTTGATTTAAAAAGGGCTTCTTATTATATCACTTGAATGGAACACATAAAACTTTCCTCAGTGACATATTGTATAAACGAAGGAAAATTGCTTAAAGGCATTTAAGTTTGTTTAATAGTATGAAGATTATTAAACTGTGACTTTCTTTTCATATTATAGCTGTTACATTACATAAAACTGTGGCATAAATATTCTTGTGTTTATTTACAGCTGAAGAATGATTAAAAAACATCAAACAAAATCTATGTGAAATTAAACTTCACCATTAAAGGTATTTGATGCTGCTTGATTTTAAAAAGGGCTTCTTATTTTATCAGTTAAATGGAACACATAAAACTTTCCTCAGTGACATATTGTATAAACGAAGGAAAATTGCTTAAAGGCATTTAAATTTGTTTAATAGTATGAAGATTATTTAATTGTGACTTTCTTTTTATATTATAGCTGTTTATACAAATACAATAAACGTCCATAACCGAAACTAAATTGTTTTAAGGGCTACTTTCTCGTACAAATTGCTGGTTTGTGCCATTAATATGTCAGTAAATACTTACCGGTTCCTACGGTCACTGGCGCAAATCATGAAATTTACACATGCTCGTGCGGGATACTTCTTTTGCCTTTACAGAAGATACGGTGTACCAAAGGGAACTGGCTTTTTGGCCTTAATTTTATGTCTATAGGTGCAAACTTATGGATGATATGGCGTACAACCTGGGAGCTGGGACCTGTTTTTGCTACAAAGTGGCATGTTGTTTACAATATGTTCTATATTGTTTTTACATTTTAACCTATACTACGTTTCCTTGTTGGGTCCTGAGGTGTGTCTGAATGATTTATTTCCGGCGATTTCACGACCTTTATCATAGCAATTTGTGGTCAGTTATCTTTAATCGAATTCTTTCATAATTATATATGTTTGTCTTCCTTATAATTAAACCTGTAAATATTCTATTGTATTGGTTGTAGTGTTTTTGTAAGCTTCTACTGTGGTCTGTGTGCCTATCCATCATCCGTCCTTCTTGTGACATGCATGTTTCAAGTGTTAAAAACGTCGGTTTTCGATGTGGGTTCCAGATGCCGGGTCAGATTGCATTCAACAAAAATTAACAACCATAATTAAACAGACACTTACGTGATGTAAGTTGTGTAGAAAATAGCTTTTTTGCTGTTAACTTCCCAAATAAATGACAAATAATTTGAAAGCAAATTATCTACAGTACATGCAATTCAATGCGAAATTAATGAATAATGGGGATCGTTTCTTTTTGCTCACTTTTATCGAAAGTAAGGTTAATACATAATACTATAATATACGAAAAATTTAAATGTACCAGTATCAATTCCCAAACATTTCTTAAAATAAACTACATCATTAAAGGCAATTCAGCATACACAAAAGTAAATATGTTCAGAAATTGAAAGGGCACTTTGATATTAACTTACCAAGTGACTTAAATCCAAATACAGATGACATGGATACACATCGCTTTGAACTGACTAACACCATTCATTGTTTACATTAATCTCTATTCAAAAAAAAAGGACTACGACTTTGTCTATGTCAGTCAAATCGAAATCTGACCTTAATTTACACTGGCGGAATAGCACTTACCACATGTACATTCTTCCTCAACATCATCAAATAGAAGATATTCACGACTTGTTCATGAATATTTTACGAGCGGCGAACATTTCAAAAACTGTCCAATTTTCTGTTTATTATATACAATAATCATTCAAAACGTCGTTCGTTTAAATTATAACGTGCGGCAACAACGTTATAAACAGTACATTCTCCGTACAACCCAAATTTAGTCTTAGTTTAGAAATAAACGGAAAGCATCAGTAAAGATCTTAATAATAAAAGTGTAGTTTCCAATAATTTCGACATATTGTTGTAATTTTATTTTCTGGCGTTTCAACTTTAAGTTTTATCTATCTCTTCATTAATGTCTATTTGCTTTTGCTTTAAATCCCCACTTTTTTTATTCGTTATATACACGAATGATTGGAAATGTGTTGTGTTTAGATTTCGAACTTAGAACATTTTCTTTACAACCGGAATTTAATCTTATTTTAAAAATAAACGGCGATCGTTACTTTTACAGCATCAGGGAAGATATTAGATATAAAAAATCTAGATGTACGACTTGCGTTCACCTAGCAGTTCCAAACGATTTTGACATATTGTCGGGAGTGCTTATTTCCGAAAGTGAAATGTTGTCCCGAGTAATGTCTCTTTGCAGAAGGATGAATGCCATGTAGATACAAATTCTGGTTAGAATTTACCAAATTTTATAATTTGACTTGAAATGGTTTACTTCACTATCCATATACATTTTTTCACTTCAAACGATATCAAAGTCACTGCCTAAGAAGACTAAAACAGTTCAGAAAATTCAGTGAAAATATGTAGCAAACATGTTTGACTGCAGTAAAAATGTAAAATATATGCTTCACTGTAGTCAAAATAGTTAATTATGCATCCCATTTTAACAACATTTCTCTATATTTTATTACAAAGTTTAAAAAAAAGAATATTTAACAACAAAAATTTCAACAAACTTTGTGTATGCTGTAGTACGAAGTAAGACTGAATGCGGACAAAAATGCATACAATGGTTCTGAAAGTAAATTATACCAAACTATACAGCTACATGACACTTTCTGTTAGTGGTAGTATTATTACAGTATTAAAATAGATTTTGAAAGGTTTTTAACTTTCGTTATTTATCTCCGGAACATAGTTCCAGACCTTTATGTTATCTGATGGTGATGGTTTCAAATATAATTCCGGCAATGCCATTATTTAACTAAAAATTAATTTACGTTATCTTTTTTACTACTTTCTTTGGTTTTTACTGAAAACTAAATTAAGAGGTTTTCGTGCAGTTGTATACGAATCACCAGGTCCTTTAAAAACGATACAGGTTAAAAACTGGAAAAAATAATTAACTTGAAATAGGATGTTGTTTGGTAGAATTCTTATCAAATAACAAATTTTCAAATATAAAGTTTAAAAGCAACAGCCCTAAATTCAAATTTTATGGCAAAAGTCAAGCAAAATGTATCCACGAGGGACTAATAGCATCAAGGGAATATTCCGAACATTAAAGCTATTATATAAGAGAAACAGTATTTAATTTTGGCCCTCGGGGATTCAGCAAGTTGCAAAAAAGATTCATTTTTCCTATAGATTTCTGTTCAAGCTAGTAAAAACATGTTTGTGGTTTTAAACATGTCAGTAGGGAATCTTCCCTTTTTATAATTAACAATCACAAGAAAATTAGAATGTTCCTAATAGCCGATTAATTCTGATTAATATCGCAACTATGTCTATTCAACCAAAATTGTCACTGATTTTCAATATCAACACTTATGCTAAAAATCACATTTGACGTTTTGTTTCCCGGCGTTGGAAGCGGCTTTATAAAACTTAATATGTAACAGGACGTAAAATCAACTTTTACTGCATAATTTCAATCATTCGCATTTTTCTGCGATTACTTGTATTGTTTGTTGTTTGCAAATGGGTTTATGGCGTTTGCTGTTAATTAAGTTAAGAACTTGAAAAGTAATGGACATGATTGTTCAGTATTGTCAGATTTATATAATGTTGTGTGAAAATTTGAAATACTAATCAGTTCAGCATTTTTGCCATTTACAAGATAAATGTATATGATAAAGTAAATGTTACACATACTGAATTTGATTACAGTGATTGTTCCATCGGAGGCACATTTCCTTCTAGAACTTCAAAAAGGAGTAAATAAAATGTATTGAGTTAAGAAGTGACTTGTAACTGTACTAAATTTAATACAATTACGCTAGTAAGCAAACAGTTAAATCGAAAGTTTCTACACACATTAAACACCACCTGAGACCAACCAAGAAATATAATAGTAGTTTTGCTTGAGCTTGAGAAATCTTGTCGTAAAACGAATTCTTAAAGACAATATCAAAAACCAATAGCCTTTGATTAAAATTGTATGGCAAAACTCAGACGCAATTCATCCATGAAGGACTAAAAGCATTATGGGAATATTCAGACAATTAAAGAAGATTTTCATAGTCATTCTATAAGAAAACAAGATTTAGTTGTGACCTTGGGTTGCTAAGCTTTTTTGCCTAGAGAAAAGATTTCTGTTAAGATTAGCAAAAATGTGCTTTTGGTTATCTATTCATAAACTGGACATGTTCTAATTTCTGTTCATAAACTTGACATGTCATCTTTTCTATTCATAAACTCAACACGTCGTGTTTTCTATTCATAAACGCGACATGTCGTGTTTTCTATTCATAAACGCGACATATTACGTCATCATTATGTAAAAAAAAGTGGGGGTAAGTGGGGGTGTATCCCCCCCCCCCCCCCCCCCCCCCATCAGTTATCTTGGAAATATCCCGTTAGTAACTTTTGTTGAAAGTGAAATACTTTGAAACTACGTTTGTTCAACCAAATGTGTCATTGATTTTCAATATCTACGCTAATGTGAATTGACGCTTAAATTGTCCTGGCGGTTGAAGCGGCTTGATAAGTTTTATATCTTTTGATCATTCGCGCTTGCTTTTGCAAATAGATTCAAGACGTTTTGCAGTTAATCAGGTTGAGAACTTGAAAAGTATCTGACATGAAATTTTAGTATTGCCAAAATTATGTATTGTTTTGTGACCATTAGAAATACTAACCAGTTTTTTGTTTGTTTGTGTTCGGGTTTAACGTCTTTTTCTGCATTTTTTCAGTTATATAAACGACGGTGTCTTCTTGTAGCAGTGAGCACCATGCCCAACTTTATAGTGATGACTCACTGGAATATCACGCCGTAGACACGTGTCATGATACCCCACCAAGTCACATTATACTGACACCGGGCTGACCAGTCCTAGCACTATCCCATTAATGCTGAGCGCCAAGCAAGGAAGCAGCTAGCACCATTTTTTACGTGTTTGGTATGACGCGGCCGGGGATCGGGGGATCGAACCCACGATCTCCCGCACTCGAAGCGGACGCTCTACAATCAGTCTATTATAATAATTACATATTACCCCCCCCCCCCCCCCCCCCTTCAACAAGATTCTGTCCAGTAAATATATTACACATACTGAATATTGATGACAGTAATTATTTTGTAATTGAGGTACATTTCTATTCAAAATTTTCAAAAAAGAATATAGTAAAACAAAGATTTATTTAGTGAAGTAATGACTTGTAACTGACATTATGTGTTACCGTAACGCTATTGACTCCACAGTTTAAACCAAAGTCGAACTTTCGAGAGGCTAAAACTACATTTGGAAATTTGAAACTAAACTTATTAAACCTTGTTATAGATAAATAGTCAGAGATAGCTTCACGATATCAATTAAACTGTACGATATTTAAATTTAAAAGTTACCTGATTGTTCAGTTCTATAAGCCTAACAACCTGTCTTAAGCAGCCAGCCAAGAGATATGTGAAAAGTGGCTGCTTACACCAAGTGGCTGCATAATGCAGGTAATTTATAGAATGAATGACCATTTTGAGACACTGGCTGTTTAAGACAGGTTGGCTGCTTAATAGGGGTGCCCGCTAAAGCAGGTTTTACTGTATATAAAGTGTAATGAATATATATAGGAACGCAAACCGATTAACATTAATAAGTGTTTCGGGCAACTGTTCTAAACAAAAATCTGTCTAATTATTTTTCCCAAACGTTATTTCATATTTCAACTTAAGTTCATAAATAACTTAAAGTTTTTGGTCAGAAACTTTTCCAAAGATAAATACATAATTCAGATATATCATACTTTCTACTTCTGTTAAAAACCACTTTTACGCATTGTAAAATACAAAAATATTCCCCAATTTTCACCGAAACATCAGGAATTTTGCTGCTATCTGTTCGTATCAATCTTCATTGCTATCCATTATTCGAATCTCTGTAGGCACTTCGTAGTGATAGAAAAAAAGTGCGCGAGAATTTGTAATGAAATTTGCCTATTTGCGCTGTAATATGTGGCAGTGGGTTTAATATTAATATTGAACATGACTATTTTCCCCTTGATACAGCCCAAATTGTTTAAAATGTCCTTTTACCTTGAAAGTTTCAACTTCCGCTGGGGTTTGGTAGTCAAATACAGTCTTGCACGATGACTTTATTTAAACAAGTCAATGTTATAATGTGGAGAACATTTTAAACTAATGGGGAATGAACTTGATATGCCACACAAGATCAGAAGATGGTCATTTCTTTACCTCTGAAAAAAAACGAACGACTAAAAACTTAAATGTTCACGTATTATGTCCTTCGTAGAAAGAATATGTCGGACATTTATTATGAATTTTAAAATTTTCTGAACATTCCTTAAAATCCTGTTTAAACATGCGTCTTCCTAAAAATTATTTTGATTGCACAAACACGACATCATGATGGCACACCTCTTAAAAGGCTGCAATCTTAAACAGATATCATAAGTTTCATCAAATATATGAAATAGTCTGGATCAATGGAAGCTCTCTGTATGTGCGTTCTTGTTTGGAAGGTCGTCTAAGCTATTTTAGTGTGTTACACCATTGGTATTTCTTTTATTCTGCAATCTTTGTTTTTCTGTATTATAAAATAAATAGGAATGTTTTTAATACAAAAAAAAGACGTTTTGTCATGGCTGCTATGAAATCCATAAAATTTCATTGTTTCGTCTATGCGGTCGTGAAAATATAAAAATGGTCTTGCTCTTCGGTCATATGTATTCCATATTAACTAAATAAAAAATCTTCTTTCAGTGATTTTTACTTTGTTTCAACAAAATCGTATATGTTTTAATTTACATGAATAAAAAAAAGATGCAAACAGAAATGTATCAATTATTCAGAAGACAGCTGTTCTAAACTTAATATTTTACTGGTTGTGAAAAGTGCATCATTACTCACATTTATTATGGGAAATTAAGATTTTCTATTATGTACACGATATTCTTAAGCTATATATGAGCATATAAGGTGTGTGGGCAAGAATCGTGTATCTTCATAAATATGAATTTCAGGTTTATTTTAAGCTGACATTTCTGCTGGGATAAATATTCGATGGATGCTATAAATCATGTATCCTTTTAAAACATTTTATTCTTCCATATTTAAGTAAAAATAATATTTCGCAAAATAAAGTATACAAAACGGTTTAGTTAGTCTAAAGAGCGTTTTCAGTGATTTTTTCATATGTATTACTTGGTTATTGTGTCTCCATAAGGATTGAATGCTAAAATCCTGTATCCATGTCTTTCATTCAAGTTGTTCTATACTTATTCATTAACTGGATGTTTTAGTAATAAAAGGAAATCACAATAAAGACAGTACTATCAAATGTAGTAAGAATATATTACTATGTTTGCGTTAAATGGAGCATAAGTTAGATTTTTGTTTTTGTTGAGTTAGACTTCACATCGATATATTTATATTGCAACTTTCTAACTTTTGATAATGGAGAAAGACCCCAAGTGCCCTTCCAGGCATTATTTAATCACAGGCGGGCCCCTGGGCCCCTTGGTAGAACCACCGACATTCCGTAAACTAGGTGGATGGTTTCCTTACTGGACGAATTCTAGGTCCCAAAGCACCGCCATGTGCACTGCTTTTGTGTTAAATTGTATAGAAGGATATTTCAGTTCAGTTAAGTTATTGATTAATTACGAGATTGTTTGCTTGTTCTGGCATTGATGTATCATAATGCCTTAGTAATATCAGAATCAAACAAAAGATCAAAATGTGTGTATTTTATTAAAATAATGTTGTTTATCATTTTCAATCATATTTAATTAAATCATACAAATAAAGGGCCCTGATTACTCGTCTATGTAATAATGATAAAGAAGTTCAAATTCTAGGTATTATTGTCACATTAAATGCCTGTTATGGAAAAAGGATTACCTAAGAGGAATCCTAGGTCTTATCTTAAATAGAAACAGCTTTAATTAAGCACTTCATGTGCGATTGAAACTTGCATAAGCATTTCCTTTGATGTGATATTTTTCTCTAAAAAGCGTTTGATTTTAATCCCTCGTGCGAATTCCGTAATTCCAGTCTTTCATCTAGCAGCTTTATAAAAGCATTATTCCTGCTTTTATGACTTTAAAGGTATTGAATATACTAGACTATGTCCTCTCGTGAGATTTCCGGGAGAAGTGTAACCTTCAACTGTTCATCGTATATATTTTTCTCAAATATAAGGCTCCAAAATTACACTATGATTTTTCTTCAAGACAGTACTTCAAGATCACGTTTAACATTATTACATTAAAGAAAAGCTATAATTTAGTTTGAAATGTTTTAGATGATAAAGGAGACAGTTAGCACAAAGTTAATTACATACAATAAGGTGCACCTTTCGCATATCTATTGCAAATTTACTTTGCTCTATTAACAGTTAATTACACAACTTTATAGAATATTTTAAATCCGATCCCCGGACCTCTGGATTGACATTCAAGCGTGTTACCACTATCTGTGAATAATATCATCTGAAAAATGAGATTGAAATTTGAAATGAAAATTTGCAATTTTCTCCTAAATATGAAATTATTCCCATTGTCTATAAAACTGGAAATGAAAGTAACTTGTTTTTTAATGTTTTGATGACAAACCAACATCATCATCACACGTAGCTCATTTTTATTTTCTGGATACACTTAAATATGTCGAAATAAAGCTGCACCCCCCCCCCCCCCCCCCCCCCCCCCCCCCCCCACCCCCCCCAACACACACACCTGAGCTCAGACAGCGCTGTCGTAGTTTCGTAGTTTGCATTATGGCTGTTCTAGTGTCGGATGGTGTTCTTAAATTCTATATGATTTACATAATTTCTGTTTTTAGGAAAGTATTATCAAAGTAAGAACTAATCATCTGGTCCTCAAATTAGTTGTGTATGAGCTTCTACAGTGAATAGTCCATATATACAAACTATACCAGTATATGTTGTTTGTAATTATTACATATGATATACTGTTAATCATAAAACACTACTAAAACATATTCATGAAAAGGAAATAAATGGGTAAAAATACATATATATTGTAAAAGGCTAACAAGACGAAATACATAAATAAAAATAAGGTAGACTGGCACTTGATCAAGATGGATACATTTGATAACAGAAACAACAGTTATTGTCATTTGAATTGTACATCAAATTTTCATACATTTCCGATATTTATGACATTATGCAGCTGATATCAGCTATTCCTTTGGGTATCAAAGTATTTCAAACTTTTACAATCATTTTCTTTAGCAATGAATAAACAATACCCATTTTGTTGTGTCCACTGATATCTCATTTATATGAATACATATTAAACCTATATATAGATTAACAGTTTTTTTCTTTTGTAAATGTACTCAGTCTGGTGTCCCGGTAAATTATGATTATGTGCTATGTGTGCGTGTGTGTGTGATGTATGTGTGAAGACTTATTACCATGAAAAACGTTCTTTATAAAGCGGATAAATATTAAAATAATTTTGCAGACATATCCTTTAAGTGACCGTCTTCCAAACATGTTCATATTATTCTTATTTATATAATAAGCTGTTAGCGTTAGAGCTAAAAATTGAAAATCTCCAAATGCCATCTCCTAAACCACTGGTCAATTTTTGAAATAATTTGCACACAAATATTACTTGTGTAACTCTATACAAAAATGTACTTCTCAAAAACAAAATCGCATAAGGAGAGGACAACCGTAAGCTGGTATAGACTTCTGTCCAATTCCTTAATTAATGTTTTGTAAATGTTTCATGTATTACTGAAATAAAATCTGTTTAAACTAAAATATGACTGCCGAAGCGGGTCTAGTTATCCCTATAATACTCTATAGAAAACTTCTCCCTTCAGTCTGCAAGCCAGATTTCAAATTAAGTTAGCAGATTTATTTCTTCTAACCCCTATTTGAGCACTGAAGCTCATTATGAAGGCACATGGTCATTATGACCCCCTTGTTGCAATAAATTTTCACATAAACAACACACTAATTGAACGCTGAGATTTTTATGCAACGTTAAGGATTTATGGAGACATTTTCAAATTTATTTTGACAATAAAATGGTATTATAGATAGAGATAGATAGATTTATTTCTGTGTACAGTGTACATATTCATGGCAATATATATAACAGCATACAGATAACAATGAAAAGTATGCCATGTCATTATCCGTAAAGGATGACACAAAAGAAAGATAGAAATCATTTCTTATTTCTATTGTGGTCCTTATAATATATAACGGATTTTATTGTGACATTTTCAAATCTTTTAGCAGTGTATAGTAACATTTTACAGACACTGTGATGAGCTACGGTTAGGATTTAATCAAGAGCAATTCATTCCTTTCTTGTGTGAAATACTTTATTTTTAAACTAATTAGGATAAAATAAATACAAAATTTTGTCATAAATCTTGTACTGAAATAATGCAAACGATAACAAGATTTTATGATTATAATACTAAAAGAGAAACTCTCTTTAAAGTCAAGTTTTGTTCCTTCTCTTGAGAAGGAACACTTATGGTTGACATTTCACACTTGACTGAGCAGTTAATGGACACAACGGTACTGCTAAAGATATCCAATTACCAGTAGGGCGCATATTTGATAATATTTGATAATGTAGGCTAGAGATTAACATAATTAATATGCATGATTTAAAAATAGACTCCCGCCAAATAATCACGTAATGAAATAGTCACTGATCATGTCATGTTTGTTATCTTCAAATATATCTATGCAAGATTTGCAAATGTTTCCATTCATTTGTTTTACTTGTCAAGATCCTTTTCCTACGATTCTTAATTGCTTATGTGTAAAACTTTTGTGTCTTTATATATACGCAGGTGCTTGCGTGTGTTAACCACGTGTCGGGCTATTTCTGCGATTAAACATTTGCAACATGATGTTAAAGTCAGAATTTCTTAAAAGACTGTATATTGCATATGCGCTAGAATGAACTTTCGCTAAGCTAAATCTTGTATGATGAATGATGTATAACTCGTAGCGTAAATATCATTTTCATTTCAGTCAGATATTACAAAAAACCCGACGAAATCAGTAGGTGATTCATAGCAGAAGATGAACTGCAAGCTTCAGAAAATTATTAACCAATCCGTTTGTCTTAAGCTTTTTTGCGTTGAATCTGAAAAACAACTTTAATTCAAATATAAATGCATTCTCAAATTTTGCGCAGAATCCGGGCATGCTCGATTGACCCAACGACGTTTATTCCAGGCTTTCATAAAATAAACTAGCAAATTGGGATAGAAAAGGGAGATCTCTACAAAAAGTTTTTTTTGTATGTGTTAATTGTTGTAATGTTAGTTTCTTACAAAATAAGATTCCGTTGTCCTAGGCATAGACTAGAGTTGCAAGTGCAAATGTTTAAACTATTTCTTTTTTATTTCAAACAAACCGCTCAATGGCAAAACTTATATTTAAATCGAAGTTGCCTCTGTGTTTCCTTTGCTAAAGAAGGCGTAGCGGCCATAAAATATCTCTTAAAACTTGGACTCAGTGTTGATATATATTTTTAGTCCTTGGTGACAATTTAGTCCATTAAACATATCCCCTAATAGAGTTTCTCTTAAGCCAGAACTACAGGACTAGACGTGAGGTTGGTTACACATTTAATTACCTTTCATAAGCATATTTTGATACTAACTTGCTTGATCGCGTCATAGCATTCAAAGCCATGATTCTATACAGATGCATTCAAGAGGGAGATAAATCGATAAAACAACTTGTCATTCCAGAAACATACAAGAAGCAGATTTTGACAGGACTTCATAATGATGTAGGCCACCCTGGGCGTGATAGGATGTATTCATTACTCCGCTACAGGTTCTATTGGCCTTGTATTTCTGCAGATGTAGAGAAGTGGGTTAGTCATTGTGACAGATGTATAAAAAGGAAGTCTTCTGGTAACATAAGGGCCCCATTAGTCAACATAGTCATAACCTACCCTTTGGAACTAGTTACAATGGACTTCTTATCTGTGGAACCATCAAAGGGAGGAATAGAAAATATTTTAGTGGTCACAGACCATTTCACAAAATATTCC
Source organism: Mercenaria mercenaria (assembly GCF_021730395.1). NCBI lineage: Eukaryota > Metazoa > Mollusca > Bivalvia > Venerida > Veneridae > Mercenaria > Mercenaria mercenaria. The sequence continues at coordinate 22,006,048 of NC_069364.1, read as the reverse complement.
CTAGCTATACCCTGCAAGAACCAAATAGCTAAAACCACAGCAGAGGCCCTGTATAACAGTTTCATTGTTCACTATGGTATTCCTACAAGGTTACATGCAGATCAAGGTGCAAACTTTGAATCTGAAACTATTCAGGAACTATGCAAGATCATGGGCATTAAGAAATCAAGAACCACACCATATCATGCAATGGGGAATGGAACATCAGAAAGATACAACAGGACACTTTTAAACATGCTCGGTACATTAGATCCAGAACAAAAGAAAGACTGGAAAAAGTATATTCCATCTCTGGTTTACGCCTACAATTGTACCACTAAAATATCACCTTTTGAACTCATGTTTGGTAGAGAACCAAAACTACCCATTGATTCAGTATTTCAAATAGAAACAGAAACAAACAACAAAACTGCAAAAGAATACCTCAATGATCTAAAAGAAAGACTTAAAGAAACTCAGGATATTGTTAAGAAGGTCTCAGCACAATCAAAGAAGAGACAAAAAGATGTTTATGATAGAAAAGCAATGGCTTCTGGACTAGAAATTGGAGACAGTGTACTTGTTAGAATTCTTGCTTTTGAAGGCAGACATAAAATAGCAGACAAGTTTGAACCAGATGTATATAAAGTAATAGACCAACCAAACAGAAGTATTCCTGTGTATGTCATTAAATCATCGAAAGGTGTAGTCAAGAAACTACACAGAAACCATCTACTTCCTGTTGGAAATGTGTATGACACTTCTACAAAGGAAGAACAGAATTTAGATACAGAGAAAGAAGGACAACACAGTGAATTAAGTCCTCAAGTTAAACCTGTTCCTAGACCAAGACCAATACCAAGGAAAAGAACTTCACTTAATGGGGGAGTTGCAGCATCTTCAAAACCGGCCGGTTTCAGTGAAGAAACGTACAAAAGAGATACAGAAAGAGAAAGGAAAGAATGTGATGTCACAGATTCAGAATCTGACTCAGGAGAGTATGTTTCACACACATACTATAAAGGGGACGCCCTTACACCTAGTCTAGATAGAGATGGAGATAAAGAGATAATTGAGACTGACAAAGAAACTGTACATCTAGAGGAAGGAACAGAAAGAACTGAAGAAACAACTGGTGACACTAATAGTGATGCAGAAGGAGAACACACAGATGAGGACACTTCTGATGATGACACAAATGATACTGAAGCAGCACTACCAACATTTAGAAGGTCAGAAAGACCAAAGAAATTGCCAACATGGATGAAAGATTACCATGTAGGACAACAAACAGTAAAAGGGACAGAGAACAAGGACACCAAACTAACAAATCTGAACAGAATTGTGTCATCAGGTCTACTAGATACCTTAGAACCTGACTTAGTACAGATTATCATACAGGCTTTGTTAAAATGAGTCTTTTTACCATGTTTTAACCACTAGATGCATTGCTATGCCATTGCAATTTCTGTCATTGTTCATGTAAATGTATACTACACCTATGTATGAACTATTTTATGTACTTTGTACTTAGATGAACTTTAAGTGAGCGTGATAACAAAGAACCTACTGAGCTTTATATCGTACAGATCTATAGTAAAGTACCAGTTGATGTAGATAGTAGACATTGTCATACAATGTTTAATTGTAGAAGTACCTGTGGAGGATGAATGGTAGGGAATAATAATGATGTAGCCATTAAACAGTCCTAAGACACTACATTTATATAATACTTGATTTAACATTCTGTCTTCTCTATTAAATTGTGAGACACAATTTAAAAGACAGGGAGGCCATGTATGTACAAATTGATTAGTACATTATAGATAGTTGTATTTAATTTGTAGTACAGGTAACAAGTATAATAGAAAAAACAGCCAAACTTAAATGGTGTAGATTAAACTACTGATGTTACACAGGATAGAATAATGTATATATATTGTACTACAAATATTTGTGTTTTTATCATATCTTGTATAAAGTTGTTACAGTGTAGTGAAGATATAGACTATATCTAAAGATAATATAGACTCTTTAGTCTGGTTTATTTGGAGATTGCTTGTCTACACTGCAAACTTGTATTTTAATAATGTATTTTGTGTTGGAAGCAACGTACCAAGACATTATAATACTATGTCATACAAGAACGGTAACTCAAATAAACTTAAGAGAAAATTTTAAAAGTATAATGAGATTTTTTAGACGTTAAGGTAAAATGACGGGACGTCATTTCACGGACGGGGGAAATATGTAGTAGGGTCATTTATCCCCATTGGATACCTCTATTCCTAATTGTCCCTCATTTTATAGTTCATTGATTTTAGTTCACGAAATCTCGTGTTCAGGGAGATTTCGCGGGACTTTCTGAAAGTTGGTTGAATGGAAAAGGCGTTGGATATCGCTTGGTATCAAATGTACTTTCTTACAAGTTTTACTGTTCACCTCAAGCTCTTTTTAGTCTCTGCAATTGGTCATCTTACAAAGGTAACTGCTGGATTGATTTAAACCCCTTTCATAGAAATATCTTTAGGTTTTGATAGTTTCGGTGCTGCAGAATTTAAGTATTGTATTGTGAATTCGCGATTAAAGATGGCGGTCTCAAATACAACTTTTCATATCTTCTCATGTTTGGAAATATTTAACAAGCATGTTATTATTAACCAGTTGTTCATTTTAACAGCAAGTTCCAGCACAGCACAGTAGAAGTTTGTATGAATGGCAGAGTGATTTGTGGTTTACAGTTCGGAGTACTTTGTGGTTTACAGTTCTTACAGAACTGGTAAGTGTAACTATTTAGTGTTATTCAGTTACCTTTTTGGATATAGTTGCAGCTGTATTTGTTTGTAACATATACCTTTTATACGTAGACATTTTAATATGTTTTATTAGTGAATAAGGAATACTCGGACCACTGTGCTTAACTGTTAATTTAATAATACATAAATACAGCTAGATTTTTATATTGATCCTATAAGCCCAGTAACCGGTTCGAACCAGAATACAGGCCGTACCGCTTTATTATGCAACGAACCATACCGGCTTGAACCGGTGAGCCCGGTTTCTAAGTCTTATGTATATATGTATGTTAAGAGAGACTGAATGCTTTGTGTTTATTAATTAATAATCAGCTCTCTCGCATTATATTATAAGGCTCTTGGTTGTGTATTTTCAGAGCCAGGGTTACGAGGATTATGAGAGCTATGAGGATGATGCTAAAGACAGCTTTGATAATACTATAAGTGATGAATCTAAAATGACAATGATTGTTGTAGAAGTAAATATAGTTATAGAAGTGAATAAATTAAATCCACGTCTGACGTCTCGTTTGTATTTAAATAAAGTAAGGAAAACCAACGAGATTACACTTCTAATCAAGGTACTGTTTATGTATGCTATGTACTTGGATACACCAGTTCTATAAAAAATATATTTTTGATGAATTTGAAAAGTTAAAAAGATCGACAAGGAAAACCCAGGATACAGACCCTTTTGCATTCTCGGATGTAATTCAACTGAGTGGTACTTTAATGAAAAGAAAATTCATTAGGGACTGCAGTCCGCCAAGAAAGCTGAATCTTTTTACCCTATCATATGTTAAAGTTATAAGTAACGATGTAAAAATATCGTATAGAATGCGTTTTTTTTTTTTGTTGTTGTAAATTCATGTAAAACGTTAGTAAGTTTTTTTTCTCATTTCATGGAGATTCAAAACATGTCCGTTTTAAAGTAAATACTATAATTTTTGTTTTACTTCCATTTACTTAATCAAATATCGTAAGCTAAACTTCCTACATAAGTATTCATCTGACTGTAAGATGTAAAATCCATGTGTGGTTGCAACTATTATTTGCGTTGACATTTATGATATACAGTTATAAACTTAAATAGGCCGGTGTCAAAGTTTTTGAGTTTTAAAGTATGAGTATATTTTGTGCTATTCATTTCCATTTAATTTAGTTCACACTGAAAAGGGACAATTTAAGCATAGCTAATATTATATGAATGCTACATTATTACTAAAAAATGGAAAAGTATATATTTCAAATGAAACTGTCCAATTTATTTGAAAATAGCCTCGATAATTAACACTCATCCCGCCTAACTTCCCAACAAAATTAGACATCAGCAACCGTTTTCTTACATTCTGCATCGCCAGAAAAATTTTATCAATCATTATTCAAAACGGAAGATTCATCTAACTACTTTGGCAAATAAGGGCTGTTTAAAGTTAGCTCAAACAAAAGATTGTTATAAAAGCTATTATTTTGGGGGGTTATTCACACGTGACGCCTCGACGCCTGTGATGTCATTTTAATAATGTAATATTGTGTACCGTTCATGTGGTACGTTCACTATTTTTTCGGCAATATAAACCATGATTACATATCAAGTTGTAATTGTCCAGAAAAATTAATATGCAAACATATTAAGATTGTCTTAAATGATATTGTAAAGTTTTACGTTTGTTACCGCTTGCACATGTACATACTCAGATTTTTGGGCATACTCTTCCTTGACCTTAACGCATGTACGCGTACAGTTAAATATTTTGTTGACGAAAAATTGTTGATGCTGATATGGTAACCTTTTCAATAATTTGGAAATTCAAGACTGCGAAATAGTATCTTATGTTCGAAAGAAGTCTTGCTGATGATGTCGCTAACCGTTTGGGAATTTTATTTATAGAAAAGCCAAGTTTTACCATGAATGTGTTGTTTGTTTTTCATCTCATGTAATAAATAAAAATTGTATTTCATACCATTTGATGAAAATTAAAACCAAATTTAAAAAACAAAAATATCTTCTGTGTATCTGGAAGTAATTTAAATGTACCAAACTAATATTTGACAAACAATGATATTACTTAATTATAGTTGTTACGCTGAAATCAGTTAGTTAAATCTAAAAAGTATAAGATTACATCACTATAAGTTGCTTTTCCATTTTATACTGTTTCCGTAATGAACACAATTTAGATTGTAAATTCCTTGCAACAGACAGACTAATTAGATCAGGTATCTGTAGGAAAAGAATTAACACGAAGTCTTACTGCTATTACCAGGAGACTGGAGCGAGCGTCATCTGATCAGACGAATTACTGCATAGTTTTATGTCATTGCAGCTGCTGTATTGTTTGTTTATTGGCAAACAGTACGTTTTGAAATTCTTCTCCCTCTGAAATGTTTTGATCCAGGTCATATAAGCAGATTTATGTCAGCCGACAACCCTCAGGCTCAGCATCTGGAATTGTCACCGTAATAAATCATGGTCAGATTTACCGATTAAAGTCATTTATCATGGTGCAACAACCATCGTGACAATTATTTGATAATACCGGCGTATTAATTGCTTTTTGTCACGTCAATGATCTTGTAACGAAGTTTCGTAATTATTTGTTCTATTTGAAACGGAAAATGAGTTTGTTAGTACGGTTTTAAAAACAAGTACTTCTAGATAACAGAACGGATCTACACACTTTCGTATTGATTCACAACAAGCGACATTAAAATTAATTCTTTAACTTTCTCCAAAGCATAAATAATATATGAATTCAGCGACATAATCAGATATAATATCTAAACGGTGACCAGCCATTTAGTATTTGGAAAGAGAACACTGCTTTTACATATTTGTTATGAAATGTCATTCCTTCAATGTACGATAAATCAAGAAATTGCAAAAGATAAGGTTACTACAATTGATTCTAAACTTGAAAAATCTTCAAATTTTAAATCAATATCTAATTTGCATGTTTTCAATTGTATATGTAAACGGACAAACAAGGATAAATATCTAACAGAAAAAGTCACGTCCCCAGTGTCCCCTTTAAACTGTAACGCTGCATCAACGCACGTACAGATGAGAGTATAGTCAATATATACACAAAAGCGCTCGTACATTGTAAAACATACAGACAACAACGCCTTGGAGCGGTTTGTGGCAACATCATCTCTTTGGGGAGTTTGAACCAATTCATTTTGAACAAATGTTTACATGTTCTCCCTTTGGAACTCGAAAAAAAATGCAGCAATAAATGATTGCCGAACAGTCATTTGATATTTATCGTCTGCAGATAATGCTTTCGGCTTCTTATTTTCGAGATGGCATGTATTTAGCGTTTAGACTTTTTGCACAACGATTTAAATTTATAGCGATGAAGAGTAAATTTTACTGTTTAAATTCTGACGTCAGTGCTTAATGTAAACCTCGTTTTTAATTCTATGTAAACTACTACTGGTAGGTGTACTAAGAAAAGCAATAGATGTAAACCATGGCAACCATGGCAATTTCATAATATTGTTCACAATTTATTTTTACAATTCTCTGAAATAATAATCTGAATAGGGCATTTCTAGAAAAACAGCTCAGTTACTGAAAACAACCGCTAGTTGGTTTTTAATGTCACCAAACCTAAACTGCGTTGAAAATTAATAATGCCTCAAAAATAACTATTGCTTGTATCAATATCTCGTGCATTGAAATCAAAATATTTACGATAATCGGTCTCAAACGTGTCATTATTTCAACAACAACGTCTTGTAACAAGTTGTTATGTAATTCATTTACCTTAGTTTTATTCGGCGTTTAAAAATTCAAAATGTGCTATTTAGTGAAGAACAGCTTATTTAATTTAAAAGAGAGTGAGTATATGTTTTTGTATTGATTATGTTGTGTTCACATTTTCCTGAAAGGTTAAGTTTACATAGTTGCTGTTCTGTTTTACATTACGCCAATTATTTTAGCTTCGCACTCCAACTGACATTATAAGTTGGTATCCTTATCTGTAAAATCGCAATTGATCCATGTAATCCATGCAATCCAGAGTCACACTGAATAAATGTTATTTTTTTCTGGATCTGCTACTGTAGTTTCTAGTTTGATAATGTAAATAAGACAGTAGATCATATATTTGGTGCCTAAGTGGAACCAATATACATGCGCGCAAACTCACGGATCGTTCACGTTGGAACCAATGTAGACCGATGGCGGATAAAACATTACATAAAAATATTACATAAAATATAAAAATTATCTAACGTAGCAGAATCCTTCCTGTGAATGTTTCCAGATGCAGAATGACACTTAAGTCAAATAGAATTGATGTAACATCAGACGTCACAATAAAAGGTGTTTAACGTTGTTAGATTTTAAAAGGGATATTTTAAAGTACTTGAATTTGTTCCAAAGCATGTAGATTATTATATCGTGACTTCTTTACATTATTATTATTATAATTATTATTAATATAAGATAAATATTCTGCATAGTTATGGGACTTTGTTTTTTGTTACTATGCTGTATACATACAGTCTATATACATACAGTCCACATAATTATGCAATCTTGTGTGCGTCAAATTGCAATGTACTGTGTCAGTGCATGTGGGGGGTACATTCATCACCTTCAGTGATAGCTCTAGTTAGATACAGGCCTGTCCGGCTAACTTAGCCTAGCTCTTTACGAATAGACAATCTGGTTCTTTAATGTGCCCAATGTATAGCACCGATACACACAAAGCCGTCTTTCCTGGGAAGAACCAGTACAGGCCTCTTAATTAGGTGGGAGCCACTCAAGAGCATCTCAGAAATTTCCAGTGCCTGGACCAGGATTCGATCCCCGGACCTCTGGATTGACAGTCAAGCGTGTTACCACTAGACCATCGGCCCACCAATTACAGCTGCTCAGACAAATATATTGAGAATTCATGACTGAAAGTAAAATGTTTTTATGTATATTTCACGTGCAAATGGCTTGTTTTAGACTGGCTCCCGTCCCTATGTTTGTTCTTATTTACATATATCAGTTTTCTTCATTAAGAGGGAAGTAACTCCAGAGGGTTGTTTCTACATTGACATTTTTTATTGCCCCTGGCTCCAAACATGGTTCAGCCATCAGATAAAATTGTGCTATTTTAGAGGCTTAAAATTTTCTAACAAAATGTTTCCTGTATTTATATAAAAAATAACCATGCAGCCAGGGAGCCAGGCTAGGCTTGTTTTTGCGATAGATAAGTTGATGAATACCGATCTCTTCCTATAGTCACTGTTGCACATCATGAACATGACATAAGATTGCATACATATCTCTCTGAAGGATCGACCTTTTTGTTTATAGGCGCCAACCAACAGATGATATGGAACACCATCTGAGAGCCTGGGCCTGTTCTTTGCCTTGATATTTAAGTGGCATGGTGTTTGCCATAAATTCTTTATATAGTTTTACATTTAACTGTGGACGACGTTTCCTAGAAGAATCCTAGGGCGTATCAGAACGACTTGTTTTTGGTGATGTTACATGTAGATCGACCTTCATCATAGCAGCTGGAGGTCCAACTAAATCAACAGAGCGCTCTTTTCGGTTAAAATAGAGAATGGTTCATCAAAACCGACAGTACTTAGGGCTTGAATGTGCAAGAGTCCGTTTGAATTTTTCTTTGAATGCCGCTATTTTGATTGAGTAGAAGCATTCATCATACTCACTGTGTTAAAGTTATTTATATCATAAACTGACAACAGATATCAGATTAATCAAAAATAGGACGTTTCCTTTCCATCAGTAATTTTTACTCGGATATTTTTCATTTTGTAAATTATTCATCTTTGCCTTCTTAATTAACCTGTAATCAAAACATTTTTCAGATAAACTGTTTTGGTCTGTTTGTCTGTCCATCCTCCGTATGTCCTGTGAAACGGAAGTGTTAAATGCTTTAACGGTTGGGTGTCGATATGGGTTCCTGATGTCGGCTCAGACAGTATTGAACAGAAATTAACAATCCCAATAAAACAGAAACTTTAGACAGACAAATGGTATATGAAATAGCGTTTTTGCTATTAAGTTCCACAATAAATGACAAATAAATGGAAAGCAAATCATTATATTATCTCTTCTCCTGTACTTACAATCAAATGCAAAATGGATGACTACTGAGGATTATAGATCTCAGATTTATATTGAAAGTAGGGTTAAAATATGATCTTATAATGCACAAATTATCTAAATGAAACAGTCTCATATGCAATATATTTCTTTTCAAAAATAAATTGCATTATTAAGAGGCAATTCAATTGGCATGCTTATAAAAATTTAATAACGGTCAGAAATTGAAAGGGCATTTTGATGTTAAATTACGAGGTGCCTGGAAACATGTGGATACATATCTCTTTTAATTTACTGACAGCATTCATAGTATACTTTAAAAACATCATGGGAAATAATTAAGGACTGCAACTTTGTCTAAATTGTTCAAATCAAAGTCTGACCGTAATTAAAACGGTCAAAATAGCACCTATCATTTTTAAATTCCTTCTCAACTTAAGTAACATTTTAATATTTTCATTTAAGAACCTTTTTTTTCAACACATTTTGTTTATGTAACGATATATTATAAAAAATACATGCCGATGAATAATCAACACAATGACTTTAAAAGCGTATTGTACCGTTCTGCACATTCTGACGGTGACAGTATTATTATATCAAAAAGAGCTGAAAATTAGTTTTAAACAGTTTCTAACGTTTCGTAAATGTCTCCAGAACATAGTTTCAGACCTTTGTATCATTAAATGGTAGTGGCCGACATAAAATTCAAGCAATGTCATAATTAAATCACAACATTTATTTACATTATCTTTTTATTCACCCTTTACCAGAAGAATTATTTTACGAGTGCTACCTTCCTTGACCATTAATCTAACTATCAGGTATCGTTATTACAGTTGTTAGACGATCTCGATATCTTTAAAACTAATAAAGGTCGAGAAACTGAAAAACAAAACATTAACTTGAAATGGGATAGTGTTTAATAGAGTGATTGTTGTGAAACGATTTCTTATATACAATGTTAAAAACCGCAGCTCAAATTCGAATTTTATGACAGAAGTCAGGCAAAATTGATCTATTATGAATGATTGAAAGCAGTATTAGAACATTCAGAAAAATAAAAATTTTCATAGCCGTGATATTACAAAAACAGTAATTTTAATTTTTGCCATTGGGAAAGCAGCAATTTTATTACTAAGCTTAGTTTTGCACAGAGAGAAAATTTCTGTTCTGATTAGCAAAATGTGCTTGTGGCTTCAAGTCATGCCATTAGGGAATCTTTTGTATGAAAAACAATCACATTTTTTACAGTTTTCCTTAGAGCTGAATAGGGCTGATTTATGTTGACATTACCGCAATCTTGAAAAACAATGACCCATTTGTATTTTATAATATAAGTGACACATTTCTGAATTTCGGGTGGTAAATCATAGTTGTCATTGATCTTCAATGTTAACACTAATGTTCAACTAAACGTTTTTGTTTCTCAACTAAACGTTTTTGTTTCCAGGCGGGTGAAGTGGTGTAAGAAGATCTTATTTGTTCCTTTCGAACAAAAAGACAGGATTTATTGTAGATTTTCTATAATGCGCAGCTTTCTGCGTTTAGTTGTATGATGACAGCAATAAGTTTAGAACTAGAAAAGTGTTCGACATAATCATTATTATCTTTACAATATGGTCAGAATAATATATTTGAAATATTATTCAGTCTGGCATTATTGCTTCATTTTTATGAAGCAACTTTTATCCCTCTATTAATACTAGAATTTATTGTCAAGTTAATCTACACGATATAGTAGAGGCTACATAGATTTAATAGAAGTACATTTCCTTTCAACAAAATTTGTAAAAATGATCCTTTAGAAGTATAGAATGCCACCAAGAAATATAATGGGAGACTTGATTTGACTGAGTTTGTTCAAAATAGGTAATGGAAAGTGCAACATTCCTCACGCCTTACAGCAGCGGATTAAGCGGAATTCTTTACAAAGATATTGAATTTACTCCATAATCCGCATAAACCAGAAATTGTAACAACATTGAATTCGAGAAATTCAGAAAAGAAAATGGTGAAACAATGTTATGTTTACAGAAGTATTATTATTATACCAGATTTATACAGTACAATATTAATTTGTAACAATACGTAATCTACTGCCTTTACGCTGCTCAGTAAACATTCTGGACCATACATAATATACAGTAAACGTTCTATATTTATGATAATTGTAAGCGATCAAATAATAGAATGCAATCAAGAAGAATAATAGCAGTCTCGGTTAGGTTGAGCCTGTTCACTAGAGGTAATGAAATATGCAACATCTCTCACGCCGCCTAGCACAAAAGAATTGTTTGAGCCTATTTACAAAAGGTAAATATATGTGGACTACACCTAACGCCCTCAAAAATCCCCATGTAGCACCGGCTGAAGCGGAACACTGATATACATGAACTCCGTGAGTCTTGAGGGATCTCGCAATATAGAAATATTTGGCGACATGTTATTGACTATCAATCGTGAAAGTTTTAGATAAATAAAGCATTAGACAATATCTTACTAAACCACTAAAGATAATTAATATTACCAAATAGTGACAGCCTTTCGGAATCAACTCGACAGATTAATCGTCATACATTTGATTGCCCGATTTGTTAGTTGTATCAGTCAATATAAGATCAGCTAGCTGTAAAGGCTGATACATATAAAAGAATGAAATCAAGAAGTATGTTGGATAATCGTTCTATATTATGTAAATCGCCTCTGAAAATGTTTGTCATGAAAAAGGTGGTATATAAATCTAGTATAATAAAACTGTTCAAAATGAAAATCTGTCTGCTTCTGCTCCCAAAGTTTTATGTCATATATCCATGTATTTTTTTAACACTACAGATTTTCCCATTACGTATTAGCGGCATCTTGCAAACATATTGAATGATTAAAATTGATATTTAGATAAGCGACTATGAGTATCTATGAGCATACCAAACACTTACCCCTTACAATCATGCTGGACAAGATTGATTCTGCCTTTGCGACCAGTGTAGATCATCCGTCGGTATCTCTGTGATAAGCACCCCTTTAGACAGTAAATGGCACTATCCAAATGGAAAGATAGACAAGTTCATTATAGAGATTTAGTAAGGCAGGGTTAAATGCGTATTTTGATACTTTGATAAACTGAATATGAACTCTTATTAATAGGGTTGAACATATTGGTCCATAGATAATATTGAACGTTTTGGTCAGTAATATTTATAACAATAAAGTCATAATTCAATAATATCATACTTTCTACTTTTTATTTAAATAATAAATTAAAAAAAAAACAGTTCTAGGCATGGTAAAATACCAACAAAATTCTTTAATTTTCTTCCCAGGCATCAGCCATCATGAAATTATTTTGCAGTAATCCATTCATATCAATCTTCATTGCTATTCAATATTCAAATCTCCGTGGGCACTGTGTTTTGATAGGAAAGAGAAAATACGTCGCTTAAACTGCGCGAGAATTTGTAATGAAATGGCCAACTTGTGGTTATATCTGTGACAGAGGCTTTAATATTAATTGATCGCGGCCGCGATCATTTTGAATAGGACAAGTATTTGCACGATGGGGAAACTATTTCATGATGGACCTGTCAATTCTTTACTTCTGGGTGAAACAGGTCTCATAAGCGTAAATACGACTAGCTTCTACTGATTATAAAACATACCGTACGATTTGTTGTGAATCAACTGTTGTTGTACTTTTAGTAGTTCAACCGCCACCCTTGTTTAAGAGCAATATTTAAAAAACACGTTTTTTTTTCATCCTCAAGTAATAAGTAAGTAGACTTGCCCAGTTTAATCAATCTAGACGCATAATCTACATAGAGCGCTTATTTCACCCGATTTACATTCGGAACATTTTCACGCGTTTCGGGCTTTATCGCATGTTTAACATGGGATTTTTGAACCGTCCAAAGATGTTGGAAATGTTTGTCTCATTGTTTATTTTTTTTAAATAAAGATTTTACTGCTTTCATTGTCTACCACTTTTTTTCCACCCTTGCCTGAAAAAAACAGTAATGAGTTTGTACACTGTTCAGACAATTGTGCTCTGTTGAAATTTAACCAAACACAAGTTTACCTGCATAAACAGAAAGCATGATATGTTACCATGCGCGGTTCCAGATGGGGGGTGTGGACCGGGGGTCCGGACCCCCTCTGAAAATCTTTAAAAAAGGAAAGAAGAAAAGAAGGAAAGAAAATATTTTTCGAAAAAGGCAACATTACGACTGCATGTAAAGTATATGCGGCTGCTGCTACATACGACCCCGACATAATTCATATTATTTATCTAAAAGAAACTAAGAATTTTACCTTCAAGAAAGCTTGATTTTATCATTTTCGCAAATTTAACAGGTTAGTCCATAAAACTGTCCCAGAATGCAAAATATGAAGTGCCAAATTGTAAAATTTCCAGGGCGGGTGAGGGGTGGGGGCAGGGGATCGGACCCCCTCTGAGAAAATTGGCTGTGTCCGTGCATGGTCACTATACCTGTCCAGTACTGGACATTATGGTAAACGCTTCATTCCTGCACAAATGACAATTTCGCAACTTCTGTCTGGTTTGTACAAATTTCTGGCCGCGATAAACCATTTGACTTGTAGTAATCAATGATTAATTTCCCAGTAAATACATAGGATAATCCAAACGGTTAAAATGGTTATACGTCATATAAAACTGAGAATTTACAAGTTATGCCAGAGTAAGATAGTCTAGCAGTAAGTCATTTTGATGTTATACATCCATGTGTCCACTAAATTGTCGGTGCCAAAAGTGTTACAGTTTGAAATTAGAAAATGTAAATGCATATTGCATATTTTAGTTTGTAAATAATAAGTTTATGTATAAAACACATTCATTTGCAGTCAAATAATTATGTGTTTTCGTTTTCAGCAGTATATGTTTTGATTTTGCTTAAGTTCCATAGACTATTCAATATACTCGAAAATTTCTTTCCAACACGTCACACTTTTACCAAAGCCTACCTACATCTAAGAAACTAGTATTTGACTATCACTGTCTTTCCATTATTTAATAACATTTACAGAATAAAACTTAGAAGAAAACTATGTAATATGCAACTGTACGCTGTCAAATGAATAGTGAAACCGGCCATTGCAATATGAAACCATTCGCTGTAATCCCAGTAAATGCACTATTATTGTTGTTTATAATTTGCGCTTTTTTAAATTAAAATAATATTTTCGTATATTTCCTTATAAATATTTACTTAAGTTTGTCTTTGCAGATTTAATCAATTATCGTATATAATTATATAAGACCGATCGGCATAAAGACTCACTGGAGTGTTATGTACTGTTTTCATTATAAAACAGACAGTCGACACTGTACCTGTCTATATATCCTTTTTACCTGCCTAAATATCCAAACTACCCAACGACAAAGCTAACATGATGCCGACATATTGAAAACTCTAAATTCTAATGCCTGCGTAAACAACTCCTGTATTACGTCCTGTCAATGACTCGAACAGATTCCGATATCAAACTCAAAACATTAACATTATTTAAACATTAATTGATTTTAATAAATATTGTTCTTCTCTCCATTTAAGTACAATACATCAATGTAGTATGCAATATAACTCAGGTTACTTGGGATGTTGTTTAGAAGAATTAAAGTATTTATTCAGCATTTATTGTTTCGCAGCTCTTGATATTATTTTAAGAAAGTCTATAGTTTACTTTCTTCTCGTGCCGCTGATAACAGCGACAATGGTCACGTTCATCATCATCATAGTATGTAGATTTCCAGCTTATGTTCTCCATGAATCATACGAAAAAAGATACTACCATTTACCTATTACTTACCCGATTGCGCGTAATAAAATGTGCGAAATGACTTTACATTGCTCTGCATCACATTAAATCTTTAAACTGAACTTTGTGTTACATAATGACATTGGACTAAATATAAATATTGATTAGAACCATTTTATCTTTATAACATAGGGTAAATAAAAGCCAAATGATATTATAAAGTCCTGTCGCATATTTTAGCCTTTAGTGCTTAAGTGTATGTCATTCTGATATTGTACGTCCATAATGTCAACTTCATGTCAATAAGTATTATAATTATTAACATTTTCTTGATTAATAACTTAACCAACATAAATGAGAAATTCATATAGTATGTAACTAATACATAATGTAAGGTAAACACAGAGTTGGTCAAAATATTTCGTTTTTTTTTAAATCAACAGCAGACTTTATTGCTTTACACAAACATAATATTAACAGACCATTTTATATATTTCGCAATTTTTTACAAGTCTTAGAATACCCAAATGTACTTCCCTGGACTCTAACTGATTACTTTTGAATGTTTTGAGGTAGGGGCCTCAGACTTGGTGAGTAGGTTGGTCTTGACCGGCAGACGGTCCTAACTGATTTTGAGGTCAGTTGATCAAATGTCAAGGTCGCGTTGACATTGAGCTGAAAATCAGTTTTCAATCAATGACTGAAGATTCCTTTAGCCTACATGCGTCAGTTTTCAAAGGTTGATTGTCAGTGATCAGAAGATGAACCCCATTGTTTTGGGGGTCAGTAGTTAAAAGATATAGGTCACACAAAAGTGGAGGTCATTATCATCTTAGAGTGTCTTTAAAACAATATTGTATATCACAATTATATTTATTGGCTGACGCTACTTCACCAAATGCATTCTTTCTACAAATGGTTCAAAAATACGACAAAAATGAAATATAAAGAAAACTTTAGTGTACATAATATACTAGTATTCCAAGTGCTGGTCATGACACTACCGTTATGTCCACCAGTATATATTTTTCCAGCTGACGACAAATATTTAAGTAAGGTTTATTTGTTACACGCGTCAGAGGCTGACCTAATCTCTCATAATTTTCCCAATGACCAGGTTTAGAATAACTATAGAAAGATAACCCATTGCTGACACCGCTTAAATTAGAAAAATCGGGCCATATGTCAATAAAAGAAAAATGTATACAGCTGCATAAGTGGTTTTAATTATTAAATATTATCAAGAGAACAATGCTTTTCTATATCTTATTGCGCGGAGATAGGAATTCAGAACGTGTTCATTTGTCTGATAATTGTCTCTGTCTAGGTCATATACTAAGCCATATGAGCTTTAATGCACGTTCAGTCAGGGAAATATAAGCTAGAGCTGATATTAAGATAGCTTTCATTTTACTGCTGTCGTGGAACGATGCAATATATATGTAACGACAACGATATACATCGCGTAAATGTTTCTTCTAAGACTTTATTTTGATAAGGAAAAAATAGGAGTCATCAAGTAATTTGACCATTTGAAGGATTTACGTTCAAAAAGTAATAATTACTGCACGCATCTTACATAGATGCAGTTCGTTTCGTTTTACCTCATTTACAGCAAGAGGGTCATCTTACAACCGGGGGTGAGTTTTTCAGTATCGGTGAAATCACAGGAACCCCATTCCGACTGTTGAATGCGCAAATTGCAATCAAACTGCAGCTATACTTACCCTGTTTGTCATCGGTCGAAGTCTATCAGCTGTACAAAGATGATACGTGAGGCCTCAGGTAACATGAACGTGCTTTTATCTTCTGATGTTGCATAACATCGGGTAAGATGTTTGAACTGTTGAACAAAATCAACATTGTGTATTGGTTTTAACAATACTCAATATTAAGGTTTAAATCACGTTTAAAAGTATGATCTGAACTCAGATATGGTATGTTATTTATGTAAAACCCAAGCGTCGGAATGGCTAGCATTACAATACATTACCTCGAGACATTTTGAATAACATGGATAATACTACAGATACACTGTCTCCATGTACATTAACTTGGATAGACAAGTTCTCATAGTCAGTTAAGGTAGTTCTGCACGTTTAATAAACCGGAATTGGTGGCGTAACGTCATTTATCCGGAAAAAGTAGAAGAAAGCATGGTTTCGGCGTACGGAAATGAAACTGTTTTATGAATTAATGACACCGTTACTAACTTTCAAAAGTTAAAATATGATATTAAAACATTTAACACGTTAAATAATTCAAAATGATGTCTTAAACTTTGTTTGAATCGTGCGGTTCACTTTAATCATGGTGAAATATCTCAAAAGCAAGCACACGGACCTATCAATTTGACTGTACCGTATTAAAGAACATACGTTTATTTATGACTGCGAGAAGTTTCCTTAAAATCTACACCGTAGAAAAAAATCTGTTCTCGAAAAGGCTATGGAAGTTGTGATTTTCCCATAGAATCCCATTATGAAAAATTGCGTAAGGTCCAAATTTTTCAAATCTGTCTAGCAAACAATCACGCACACGGCCCATTCTTTCTTATTTGCTGAATTTTCTAAATATATTATGAAGTTTTAAAAGATCAGGGTTTTATCAAATTTTACATTTTAGACAAAAATTTGACCCAAACGTACATAACTACCTTAACTGCTGTCATCAAACTGAAGCAATACATGTGCTGCTAAGACATCTGAAAGGTAGATCTAAATATCAAACCTCAATTTTTATGCGATGTTGTCCTGATTTAAATACAACACCCTCTTACCGTAAGCTAAAACAGTGGAATCACAAGGCAGAGTTTGGGTTCAGTGCCTCCTTTTGACCATCCTTTACCAAATTTACACTTTGGGTGATAAGAATTGGCTGGGGATGAACGCTGGTTTTATGTAGATATTTTGTTTAGTGCCTTCTGTGGTTCATCTTTTACCATTGTTCGTAACTGTTGATGGAACAATCATTTTACTCGACAGACAGAAGAAGTAATAATTCTACAGCTCAATGTGCATTCAAAAAATATTAAAAGATAAATTTAAGATAAAGATGAAGTATTGTAGAAATGTATATCATTTATATTTTTATGTAATTTCATACAACATGTTGTAAATCGTTAATTACACAACATTTTCATAAGAACATATAAAAACAAAAAGACATGAAAACATTTTATTTTATGCTAATTTACTAGTTAAAACACTGATAAAAATTTTAATAGGTTAACGATAGGACTTATAAAAATGAAAACAGACTAGAATGTGATCCAGAAAGAGCAAGTTAATTAAAGTAGTACACGTGATGCACAGGAGTATAAAAATATTAATTTGAAATTTTATCAACACTGAAAGACATCAGGAACAGATATATTATGAACAAGACTTCAAATAATGATTTGATTGTCTTCAAAGGGAAATCGGCCGACGTTAGATAAATATATGACAGCTTTTCACTTCAATTCCACTTCAATTTTCATACTGTGACGGGACGCAACGCTTCCCATGCATTGAACTACACAAAAAAATTAAACAAAAATGTACAAACCAAATTCTTTGTGTGTATGTTTTATTCCTTATATTATATGGTTGATCTGCCGCAAGGATAGTGACGCCATGTTCGCGATACTTGAATGCATAGAACTGACTGCACTGGAAGTACTTTCAAACGTCAACAACATTACGTAAGATTCATTTTTCGATAAATATCGTACGTTGTTTCACGTAACAATAGCAGGAAATGTGAAAACAATGCAAAATAAACAGGATATTACTAACAGTAACATAGCTTTGTAGCGAATACGATCTGAAATGCCGAAATGCCATAGAAAACGCGACGATAGCGGAAATGTCCTTGCATTGAATCGACAGTTTATCAACATTAAAAAAATCTAAATATTGCAGTTAAATTATTATTGTCAATTCCTTCGTATAGCGCGTCAAAATACATGTACTTTGAATAAAAAACGTATGACAAGAAAAAGTTTTTGAATCCCACTGATATATTATGTAATATATGAAACACAAAGTCACCATTTTGATGTCCCTGGTATAGGTAATATATCTGATCACTCTGGTATGAGTTTTGTATGAAAAACCACGAAAAGATGTGATCCCTCTGGCATAGGTAATATAAGAGGCACCGTGAAATTTTTGATCACCCTGCGTAATGTAATGTAGGAGACAAAAAGCAAATGTTTTATCACCCTTGGTATAGGAAATATATTGGACAGAAAGAAAACTTTTTGATCCCCCGTGTATCGGTAATGTATGGAACACCAAGAAAACTTTTTAACCCCTCTGGTATAGGTAACATATGAAACGCAAATAAAACGTTTTGAACCTTATGTAAACCACCAATAAAACATTAGTGTGGCTGGCTTCCATTTAGTGAAACAAACACTTATAACTTCATAAAGACTATAGCCGGTTACATGAAGTTGAAATTAAAGACATATTTAATATTTTGCCAGTAGAAAGTTACTGTTTTGTGTTGTTTTTTTTTACAGATTTTGTTTAAAAAATCAAAATAATAAAACTCATAATGGAAATATGGCATTAATTTTGCTAAATCACCGTAGTAAAAACAATACCTAAAGTGTTATTTCTGCGAAGTGCTTCTGTTATACACATCCCATACTAAAAATCTTTATATCCACATTACTAAACAGCAAGGTGTTTTTAAACATATTAAAAGCGGGCAAGTTTTCACTTCACAAATTAAGTAAATCAATAAACTTACAACAGTGAAATCATTAGACAAATATATAGAAAAATATAATGACAAAACTTGATTTATTTATCAAGTAACAACATTTTGTTTAATGATAGAACGGTTCCATCCAGAAAGAAAACATCTTATTTTTCTATGCCACACTACAACACAAGTCACTCTGAATCCCGCAGATGTATTTTAAGTCAGACATGTTCTATATAATCATTGGTTATTGTAACCGATTTTGAAAATTCAAGCAACTTCACCTATAGTGTCTTTTGATCGTTATTATGTAAACTGTATATATCACTTCTTCCTTAACTGTTAAATAGCTGGCATATACGTACATTATAATTAAACTGTCCTAAAACTTTTCTTTCAATAGCGTACGATCGTATTAAAACATCCTTTTAAAGTTTTACCCTGATGTTTCATACACATGGTTTATTACTGTACCTCTATCTAAATGAATATTTCTTCTGCTGTGATGACCGAATAAAATTTAATATGGCAAATGAATGCTGCAGACGAATATTATGTTGACGTAATGGTTTTTGTCTGTATCATATTCATTGTGTATCTTCACTACACGTAGAGTCCACTGTGGTCTGTCTATACCGGAAACACCCTTTACCACCACCACTTTTATAGTCTGAATATTGTACGTGCTCTTGTAATGTATACCATTGAGCTACAGGTTTCCGTGCGTTTTCAAGCATTTCAAACCAGTGATCGCGTCCCACACCGACATAACGAGGACCAACAGCGCAGCATCCCATAACTTCATTTCGGCCAATTCTGTAAAGCAAAACGTCATAGTTTTGTCAACATTTCGATTAATTGCTAACCAAATAAAACGCTTCTGCGTAATCAGACAAAATAAATTTCGTAAATGATACAAAACACTTCAAATTATATTGCAATATCTCAGAACTACCAAATATACAAGCAATCAGGATGTAACCTCAAATGCCATCTGCTAATTTAATTTCTCATTTCTTTAAAATTAATGAATTTTAGATATGTGAGGTTTGTCCTAAAATTCTCCAACAATACTGTTATTTTAGAACACCATCAAAGCCAAATTAAACAGATATTATTGAATAAGTATTTTCGATGTGGAAAAACTGCTTAGCAAATGAAAAGTATATAATAAATCATCGTATGACGTAGTAAGTTACTATTTCATTCGTGCGAGTTGGCTAAAATTACGTTGAAGCAAAGTTCGCGTAGATTTTAAACTTTTCTTGAACTGTTTTAATACCAATTTCAGATAAAATGCTATGAAATCCATCTATTGATAATGTTTCTTAAAAGGAACTTTAATAATGATATCAAGACTAATGCATCAATTCAGGATATTTGCATACTCTACGCAAGCCAGCTAAATGTCATTTAAATATTAACAAAAGCGGTCCATGAAAAAGCTCAAAATAACATATGTTAGAGATCAACAAAATCTGTAAAAAGATCCCTCGGAAGCAAAGAATGCAACCAATAGGAACAATAGCCTCAACACTTGGTTACGGAATATGGTGTTACACAGTAAATATACAACATGCACAGTTTAATTATTAATTATCTCACCTGTTTACAATTTGCTAATTTTACTAATTAAAACTGTAAGAAAATCGTTTGGAAATATAGAACGAAAAGTATATCATATGAAAGCAAATCCTGACTGACTATTGAAAACAAGTTTGGAAAAAAGACAAGATCTAAAACGCAATCAACGTCGATTAAGAGGGCATAAAAATTTCTGACGTTTACCTGTCATAATCAATGATTTTAACGATAAGTTCTACGTCATCTACGTTTTCTTGTGGAACATCAAAAACCATCGCTTCATTGTAGACAGGATTGAGGATGTTCCGCTTCACCGACGTTTTCTTTTTCTTGATTCGTTTGTTTTGACAAACTAGTGTCACCTTCACAAATGGATCTACAGTTAAGGTGAAAGACAAATTGATATCTTTATTGACATATAACATACGTTTTGCATTAAGACCTAAGAATAGAAATGATACTTGATGCACATATTTATTTAAACCTATAAAGATGTTTTAGTCTAAAGTGTCACGGATGGTGTACTTGTTCTGTAACGGATGTCAATATGCAAGCCTGTTTATTTACAGTGTCCATATGTAAGCTAGTTTATTTACAGTGCCAACATTACAAAAGTTGCTTATTGAACACAAGATGAGATATGTTATTGTCAAAAAATGTAAACGGATTGCTTTAAAATGTTATAGATTTGGAAACCTTGATATGATTTAGAATGCTTTCTTTTCTTTGTATGTTCTAAAGTTAATTTCATGATTTTACTTTTTATTGCTTTCCTAACTATAGCTGGTTTTGGTCAAGAAAGATGACTGCGGAAAAAATATTGTATTCCTATATGTGACTGCCTAAATAGTTGAAATGCTTTTTCCTCTGTGTAATCTAAGGCCTTGTATACTGGTTTTGACTTTTACACCCATCGTTCTTTAAATTATTCGGGAAGACTAATTAGCTGTCTACACATTTCCGGATGTTTTCATAATGTTTTAATAAAAATATAAAAGAAGATAAACCACAACAACCGTTGCTTTAGTAATATCACAATCATAAGGTCATAAAATGAATAGATCACAAGCATGTGAACTATAAACTCTGTCAAAGCGTATGCTGTTTTGACCCATTCCACATCAATTAACAACTATTAACAAGAAGCAGCTGTAAGGTAATAGCTGTGAAATATTTACCGATAACCAGATCATACATACCCAGTTCAAGTAAATTATTTTTCTGTGAGAGTTTTCACATGTTTCTCTTCAAATGTGCCAAAATGTGATCGATGAGATAATTTGAGTTTGAGTTATGAGCTTGTCGTGGGAACCATGTTTCTTTACCTATCAAAATACACTAAAAATCTCCCCTATATGGGAGTTTGCTGATCCAATGAAAAAACTACTACGCAATATCTTCATACCGTATTCTATCCGATGTTTTAATTTTTGAATTCCGAGCACGAGCACGATCACACCGGCACAATTTAACAAGTCATTTCGATGTTACTACACACCTTTCTTCACTGCATTTCCTGTTACCAAGATGCCCAATCATTAATATTTTAAAAGATGTTAGATATATCGAATGAGAGACCTGTGAAGTTTCCACTTTTTCTATTTCATAAACATATTTGATACTACAAAAATTCAAGTCTGATAATGAAGTTTGAAGAGTTTGAATGTTTAAATAACAAACGTTTACTTTTTTCATAGGTGTAGCATCATATTTACTAATCCATACAGTAGCCAATAATACCTGATGACCCTGTGATATCCATTGCTTTGAGATTTCTGGCTTTTACAACCGTAAGTGTGAGACGGCCTGCCGTCGGTAAATAACACAATGTTAGCATCAGTTCGCCGAGGTCGAACTTCTCCTGTAAATATACTTACGATTTTAAAACATACACACGATATACGCACACAATTAATGAAAGTATATTTTAACGCATATTTTATGCAGACTACTTTTTATCATAAAACACTTTTTATTCTAACAAATTTCACTCTATACGATAGAATTTCATACAAAAAAAAAATAGTAGAAAATACTAGTATTTAATGTCCGACACAACAACTTCATAACTGCATTACTATTTTGAAGTCCCAAGGTTTCTTTCCAAGATCTTAAACCGTAAACTTTGTAATAAAAATATGTTTTATACATATTTTCTTGTTATAAAACAATGCAACAAATGTCACTCATCTGATTGGAATTTCACTTAACTTGAAATACTTTCTGAATGGTATTTCTCAACACTTTCCAAAAGTTATTCTTTTAGTTTGAAGCATCATAAGATGCGTGACACCGTGTGAAGTAGTTTTCAAATTTGAAACCTCATATCACACATATGCCTCGTCACTGTGAAAGCCAAGCATATCATGAGTTATGAAAATTGTTGTGCAAACGGTTTGCCATTATAAAAACATAACTGATATTATCTCTTTCTAATCTATTAAGCAATATTGATCCTTTTCAGCGAAACAACTACGTAATACCAACCTGATATGACGATAGTATATCTCGAACAAAAAATGTTTCTGTCGTCAGCCGACAACCCTCAGGCACAACATCCGGAACTGTCACTGTACCAATTAGATCATGGCGAGAAAAACGATCAAAGTCATAAATATTAAATTGTAGCACTCTGTCTCCTAGTTCCGCGAACGGCACACTAAATATATACTTCTCGTGAAATTCCGGATTCAAAGTCTTTCTATGAACTTTTGATTGGAATTTTTGCCTACGATCAGGTAGAAGATATGTTTTAACGTAGGGATCTGAAGTTCCGGAGAAATCTTTCGGTGGAAGATTGTCAGCCTGAATTACACCGACATTAAATTGCTCCAGTTCGTAGTCATACTGCAGACTGTAACGTAGCTGGCCGCAAACAGCATGTTCAGATCTAACACTTTCTACTGAAGCTTGTTTATATAGTTCGGGCTTGATAACGCCAAGATTTGGCTGTTCAGTATGTTTTGCACTCTGCACAGAGAACTCAATTTTTGAGAGATCAATTTGATGCGATAGCTGTCGGTGAAATAATTGATGTCTTTGTGACACAGTTGGCATTGTAGACTGACGCAGAGATTTGAAAAACGATTTAGCTTTAGAATATCTAGATGCTGCCGTTTCCTGATCACATTCACTTGCTAATTCCGGGGTACTTTTGCTTATTTTCAGGTTTCTATCAAGTACTGATTCCGGTGAACTGTCATTGTCTTTGAACGTTTTCTTCCAGGTCACTGTGTGTTTCTTCCGCCGGCGACATAACACCCAGGAAACATAGCCGACGACTGCAGTGACTAAAGTGACAGAGATGCACACCGCAATCGTAAGGTACAGGATTGGAATGCCTAAAAAAGAAAATATTATTTATATATTTTGTTTTCGGTATAAAACAAGAAATCAATAGTAGGGTCATAAGACAAGGGAGAGAAAACCAACATTTAAAGTTACACAATACGGCATGGCGGCCTCACACGTGAACTTTCAGTCGCAAACCCTTGCTGTGGAGTTTAAGCGGGTTAAAAGCGTTCAAATCCTTTATTATACTCAAACAAAATGACATTACCTCTTTTAGCAATTTAATTAATGTTTGTAAACTATATATACAACTTCTAGTGTCCGTAATATTTGAAATACTGATTTCTACTTGATGTATAATATTTCTGATACATTCATGATTTCTCCGTACAAAGTAGTATTTGCCTGTCGGAAGTTCATGTTATCATGTTATTATGTATTGACATTATGTTTAATCCCCATATTGTATAATTACTTGGGTGTAATAAAGATTATGTTCTATTCTGTTCTATTCAGAAAACATTTGCCGAACAGTATGCTTACATGGAGATGTAGGAAATGACTTTATATCGTGCATGTAAGTGTATGTTGGTATACATTGTATATAATGATAGATATACATTTTTGCTTTCACTTTGACTATTTTTACCATGCATTGTATTATGAAATGAAAGTATTATAATGTTATTGCTTTTTTGTCTAAATTTTTGTTATTTACATCAAATGCGGAATACTTTTGGCGGTATATTCATGCGATTTAATGTACTCTGACAATATAAGCTTGAAATTCAATACTAATACTTTGTGTCATAACTGATCCATTAAATCCAGAGGCAGAACTTTTTGTTTATTGATTTGCTGAAACGTAGTTCAGCTAGTTGGCTTGTTAATGTGACATTGTGGAAAATATATATGATTTTTGTCTGATGTTGGTGTGACGCTGATTACTCACGGTGTGGTGTATTGAGATATCTTAGAAACTATTCATTGTCAGACACAATGTTTCAATTGTTGTTGCATCAATATTACAAACGAAAAATGATACAAACATTCTAATGTATATAAAAGTTAAAATGAATTCCAAGATTGCTGGCCGATTTTTAATAATATGTCCTTCACCAGTACGATATTTCTCTGAAAAACATCTGCTAACTCTTATGTGGGCGCTTGGTTGTGTCGGTGTACTGCTATGCGCCGGCTCAGATGCATTAACATTTGTTGTTATATTGAAAGAAACGTCCAGAGATTCAAATTTAAATCTTGTAATATCCTTAATATGTCTAAAACACGATAGGTATATGAAAGAATTGCAATTTTACTGCATTTCAAACAGATGTTACTACACAATCTTTAGCGCAGTTGCCGGTCTGTTAATTATTCCACTTTGTTTCGGATGAAAGATTTTGAACAGTTGCGAATGGCATCGGACACATGGTGTCAGCGGAAACAAATAAGAGCAGAAAATGTGTTTTACCTAGTAAATGAAAGTCACATGCACAGAAAACAGAGATTCATAAGACGGAGGGTAATGAAAATACAATATTTTATATGGTTGACACTGTATTTTTATACGCAAGATGTATACATGTGTCAGGAAATCATATTTCGTAATAAAGACGGTGAGAGTCAAACAAAAATTAATAATAACTGTAAACATATTTGATCTAGAAATGATACATTTGTGTGTGATAAATCTAAATATCTCTGATTAAAGGTATTTACACCCAAAATTTTTATTGTTTCTTTTTCTTTTGTACATGATTTCAGCTATAGAAAATAAACGTTCATCTGAAAAAAATATAAAAGTATGCGCAATATTTGTAACATTATAATATGTCCGAGTTATTTTCTCAGAATTAAAAATTAAAAAGAAATAAGTGAATTATGTAAAATTTATTTATTTATTTATTGAATTATCTAGTGATCACCCGTTTATTTTCCATTCCATATAAAAAAGTACATCAATTTGTACAATACAACATGTAAACAAGGCTGCATAGTGAAAAAGTTAAGAGCAGAAATAAAAAAAATTAACAAAGTATTAGTAAAGTGATACAATCTTAATCTTAGCATGTACAGCTTATGGATGTTTTGTTTTTAAGATCTTAATATTTTAAACAAAAGAAAATATACATAGTGAATGAAGTGAATGGAGGTTATATTTAAAAAGTTTCTTAAATCCATTCGCCAACAAACCGACATCTTCTCTCATAGCTCTATATGTTCCCATTTCATGCTATGTGAAGCAAGTTTTCCTTTTAATGTCGCAATGTGTCTTTCTATGTAAAATTTATGTTACAATTTGTATTAAATGTATGTAATATTCTATGTACTGTATTTAATCGATTTGTTACACAATTTTCTTCATTTTTTTTTTGCATCAATTCATGGTTCTCATATCTGAATACAAGTTTCAAACTGTTCATGCACTAATCATGTCGATAACTTAGAAATTGAGATGGCAGCATTCCCTAATGATAGCTGAAACTCAGTATGATAAAACAGATATAGGTAAATCTGAAAATAACTGAGAACATACGAAAATATAGAAAATGTCTTTAAATCGAAAGGCAACCTTTCTATATTTTAGTAACTGCAAATTCATATTCAGCTGCATAAAGTACGAAATTAAAATGTAGAACTGACGCGAGACAAATACGACAGAACATTAAACGACACGATGGCAAAGTTCTATGCACGGGAATCCGTGCTCGCACAATAATCTCCAATACAACGGAAGCGTAAAATGATTGAATAAAACCTCGACAGATAAATGGCATATGAGATAGCATTTTGCAATTAACTTTCGCAATAAATGACAAACAAATGGAAAATGCACTCAGCATGCATGACATATATGTCCTTCGCATGAGACTTTTTACTTTTTAGGAAAGCCATTTTGAGTGAAACTAGCAGTATGATTAACATAATGATGATGATACAGTGAATAAAATGATTTTAAACCGGGAAGTATGCCTCGTTGACCATCTGATAATGGGTACCTCGAGTGAAAAGTCGACTTTCTATATTTTTATGTGAAATGATAGCTTAGCGATCCAGTTTACTATATATGTATATGCTTTCTTTATTTTTCTTATTAAAACGGAAATATTCGACCTTTAAAAATAATCATCTTATAATATCTGAGTCAAAATTGACAATTTCTGTATTGACAGTTTTTAACTGTCAGAGTTTGAGATTTCACCTGACCAGCTTAAGTTTATCAAAAGTCTTAAAAGATATAAATTCATTTTTGTTCTTTGTTGTACAAAATGTATATGCTGATGAATTCTAATAATTCCGTGTCGAATAAAACTAAATATTAATATTATATCAATACATTTGTCTAAATCATATTGATAAATTAAAAGCCACCATGCATATATTTGACATGTAACATGTATTCTTGGTTTTTGTTTGCTTGCTACGTCAAAATGGGAATTGCATGTCCTAGGAAAAATAATGAATTTAGGTAACTGTACAAAAAAGTATGAGTATTACCAGGAGATTAGAGTAAACAAAATATCCCTTGGAAACATGGAATGCAACCAAAAAGAATAACAGCAGACTCGGTTTGGTGGAGTCCGTTTTGAACAATACAAAATTATTTTAGCTAACAGACATAATACGTGTTACTGAATAATGCAGGTTGATATACTTCGGTACAGGAATCATTATCAACAACGACGGAAAATAACCCATCTCATCAGAAAAAAATACTACCGTGGTAGTCTGATATTACAGTAGCTTCTGTTTGGCAATGAGCTAATAAAGTAATTCTACAGTTTTACTACTGAAATCATCTTTATTTGAGCTGTAATACACGGTTCTGCAGGACACTGGGGAAATAAGAATGTAACTAACATTCAGTTTATTATATATTTTACAATTCTTTTGATGTAAAGCATCACTGATCCCAAATGTAGTAATTACATAATGATTTTGGGCGGTGTTCAAGACCGTTCCTTTATTTCTTTGCTTTTCCCTTGTCAAATTGTTTTACATTGTTTTCGTATTTTTGCGTAAAAGACAATGATCATCACTGTCTTAGATTTTTGCGTTTTAGAAGGGGGCTACTATTCGATCTTTGAACTTGTTTTTTATGAGATTCAGCGTGCAAATTTTATTTTAAGACAACATAAAAGTTGCTAATTATTCCAAATTAAGTAATCAAAATCCGACATTTAATAGGATATATAATTAGAAGTTTTATTTTTATGAGTACATAAAGAATAATTAGAAAATATGTACACAAACTGTGTTGGAATTGTTACTGGAAAACTAAATGAGAGTATCATGGGTTACAGAAACTGAAAGCACAAGCAAGATTTCTATTTACGTATACGCTAGCTTGTCATATCGAGTTATACAATACGCCAAATGAGGAAAAATGTTGATCCACAACTATATATTTCTCCAACAGTACATTTGAACTCTGTTACGAAAAATAAAAACTGTCAAAAGCATGTTAGTTACGTTCACGCAGTACAATATAGCATGGAATAATAGTTCAGCGTCATTTATTATTTACTTATTAATTATTTACTTATTAATTATCTTCATATTGATTATTTACTGAACTGTTCACTCGTACTATAGCTGGTATATTATATTGCCTTTGTAATATCCAAATCAATCAAAAGAGCAAAAACGTGGATTGTGTTTTTAAAAACTGTTATTAATTTGCTAAAAAGGCGAGAATTGGTCGTAAGTTTAAACTGCAAAAGGAAATGGCTGATATAAATATACACTGAATTTCGAGAAACGTTTCTACTTACTATTATATTCTGTATCGATAATCAGATTATATACAGTTTCACATAACTTCTTTTCTAGAAAAAAATCTAGAGGAAAGAGACTATGTGCAGAATTTTTAGAATCAAAATATTACACAAACCAGCACAATAATTAAACGTAATTTACAACAGTCTTTTTCTTTGGAAAGTTTCTCATTGCAGAGTTGGTGCAGCCGTTTCTGCGCATGCCCGGAATTATTATCTATTGGAGCGCACGCAAAATTACTCATTTTTTGCATGTCTGCACGCATTTAGTGTATAGTATGCATAATATACTGACTAAAGGTTAGGGTTAGTATCACCATGGTTACACAATATATACATTTAAGATATTTTCGTTCAAATTTAGTTAATCCGGTATATACCGGAGTCTGTAATATATCACAAGCGCACCAACTCTGTATTTAGTCGCAGCCTTTCCTTTGGTTAACATGGTTTTACAAATGACGAAATGTCTGTGTGTTATTTTTAGAATAGTGTTCGCGTAATTACACATGTTGGTAAAAATGTATTGCTTAGTGTAGAAATCTACACATTACACCACACTTCTAACAATGATGTGATATTACTCTCATATCTAAAATCTTACCTATCCTTTGTTACAGATTTTAAGCATTTTAGAATGCAATCTGTAATGAAATTAAAAAAAAAGCAGCAATGCTGAACTAATCTAAGGAACATCTGCAAATCATGGTAAGGGAAGGGCAAGCAATGAGAATTTCAAATAACTTATGTGATAAAAGTTAACCAGATTTGTTCCTGTTTTAATGCTTTCATGCAATAAATAATCCTAAAACTAGGATAGGCATGACAAAACTTCGTATAAAGATGAGGTCTGGTAATTCTACAATGATTAAATTGCAACATTAAATTGACTGAAAGGTGATGTTTTCAACATTCAAATACCTGCCGGTTTCTATATTTTAATGTAATTTGTATGAAAAAAAACTCTAAGGTAACATTTAAGACCTGGTGGGTTTATTAGCATCATAGTATGGTAAATTAGATAACGACGTTTTGATAAGAATTACACAGAAAATAGACGAATAACTATGGAACAACAATTCATTAATTATAGTGTAGTAATCTCGATATCTCGATATATTTCACACTTTCACTTTTCTAATATCGTCGTTGCTGATAATGATTCCTGTACTGAAGCACATCAATCTGCATTAATTATAAATAGATATTATGTTTGTTATTTAAAACAATTTTGTATCGTTTATAAGGGACTATTTAGTGATTCTAATGACCTCTTTTACCTTAGCAATGAACAACTCTATTAACGGTGCGAATTCTAAATTTGTACTGATTCTTCCTACTGTCATACGATTCATGAAATAAGAGTAAAAATCGTAAAAAAAATCCTGATAGAAAGGGAAAAGACTATATAAAGACAGAAGAAAGTGAAAGACATATATTACAACGCAAAAACCATAAAAATACCTATCACTTATAGTAAGTGAGGTAACATATCTTTTATGACCCGCCTTGAAACAACACTGACCGGATATTGGTTACCCCTAGGCAATATTGTAATACACAATAAAAGTCAAGGGGTATTAAGATATTTGTTACAATAAAATCATTTTATGCTTAATGTGATTGTGTGCAATCTTGAGACTAAACAAATAATAGATATCGCAATTCTTTAAAACGAATGATTAAAGAATGTGCCAAAAACACGCATTAATTTAAGAATACAGAACAATATATACAAAGTAGGTTCGGAAAGAAGCAGAATTATCAATTCTTCAAGGCTATCTTTCAAATTAAAGTTTGGCTATATTATGAAGACTAGAAAATGGTTTTTTTTTTTTGTTTCAAAATTATCAAAAAATCCCATATGAAGAAAAAAAGATGACCGCGTCGGAGATCGGACCCGGACCGCCGCGGCAATAAAAAAAAGTCTCCAGATCGATCGGCAAAAAATAATATAGGTATCTGGAAATTAATCATCGCTATATTTTTTAAGAATACTTTGAAACTCAATTACTGACGGACTATATTTTATGGAAACACGTAAGAATCGGTTGCTTTAAGTATTTTTTGCGACGAAAATTAAAAGCATTTTGTATATTAAATGCGAATTGAATACTAAATCCTCCATAGCGTTATTTTAAACGACAGCGGATCTAGGTTTCGGCGTTTCTGAGTTCAACAATTAATTTGTTTTAATTTGTCTAATTACAATCTCAGATTTTTTTTATTTTTATTTTCAATGTGAAGTTGCCTACAATTCATAGGCTTTGCGCTATAACAATTTGTACTGACAAAGTCAGACTAGCAGACGACAATATTTTCCGTAACAGCTTCCGAGTACTTACGGATAACGGCGGAAGAAGCCGGAATTTTTTAAGAAATGTTCACTGTACACAATAAAATGCAAAAAGGACCAAACAAACCATTCTAAAATTTAAAACAAATTACACATAACGAAAATTGAATAATTTTTCTACATTTTTAGGGGTATCGATTTTTTGATTATTTGCGGAAATATCTCATTTTATCTATTATATTTGAAAAAGTCAGTTTTTTTTACCCGTTTCCTACAGAGTCTATATGAACTGAGGTGGGTCTGTTTAAAGTCAAAAAGGACCAACCAAATATTAAAATATTTTTTTTTAAAAAAATATTCATAATATCCGGAATAAACTAAACTTTAATTTGTGGGGTATCGAATTTTTGATTTCCAAATAGAACTTTTTCTATTTAAGTTTAAGTATTTTTTTCCTTCTTTGTTTATATAGGTAAATTTATCGATTTTCCGATAGATCGATGTTATTAAAAGTTGGTAATGGATATAGTTGGGCTATTTTATTTATGAATCAATGAATGAATTGTGCAATACAACTTTCTCTAAAAGAAATGTCTAATCCTTAGAAATGTGCAATACGAAGGCTGAAGGTTGTTTGAACTACATGTATATCTAATAAATATGGGGGATAAGATAAAAATCATTACTGGTTCTGATCTGTGCAAGCTCATGTCATGTAGAGAAAATACACCTTTGAACGTTTTGTTACATAACATTTCCTTAGTTTTATATTCTGGCAGTAAATATAAATGTGAAGCCTTTCCTTTTGATATGACTGAATTCTATCACATGTAAAACAAACAGCACAAAAAATCGTCTTCGCACTGATTAAAGTTTTAGTTACATGTCTATAACTATTCTTGAAGTACTTTATAACATTTATGTACTCTACGTACATGTTCATAAGTAACCAAGAACTTTCTCCCGTTATTGCAGGAGGCAAAATTTTTAAAGAGATTTTGGCTGCTTTTACACGAGCCTTCTCTTCATGGGTCTGCTCAAATGATGTAAAATCTTTCATCCGTAATCATGATAATACCCTTACTTTTAAAATGCAACAAAGAATAAATTGAACGCCTGTTAGTGAACTACTCATAACATGTGCTATGTCACAAATGGTATGCCTCGTAACGCCTTGCGTCGTTTTGTATCATACCGTTCATCCTTCTTGGCATTACCGATTTATGATGTCAAACACTTTTTCGTCTACACTGTCATCTTTTTCAACTGTTTTCATTCGACACTGTTAAGCTCCCGCAAATAAACAATAAAGAATGTTTTGCAGACAAACCTAAAGATGACGATCTGTTTTATAGGACCGTTTTTCCATTGCATTCCGAACTCATTTACCAACCATTTTTACACAACGACTGGATTTTAATCAAATATTATTGAAATACAACAATCTAGTTTGTAGCTATTGAATAGAAATATACAAGTTTATGAACGGAAAGTCCTTAGATCAAATGATGTGAAATCCTTCTTCCGTAATCTCCTCACTTTCAAAATTCAACAAAGAATAAACTTGACGCCTGATAATGAACTATTCATAACACGTGCTATGTCACAAATGGTATATCTCGTATCACCCTGAGTCTTTTTGTATCATGCCGTTCATATTTCTTTTCATAACTGATTTATGACGTCAAGACTAGTATTTCTTCAACACCCTCATCTAATTTCAACTGTTTTCATTCGATACAGTTAAGTTCCCGCAAACAATCACGCAAAACTTCACAATAAAGTATGTTTTGCAGACAAACCTAAAGATGACGATCTGTTTTATAGGACCGATTTTCCATTGCATTCCGAACTCATTTAGCAACCTTTTTCACACAACGACTGGATTTTAATCAAATATTATTGAAATACAACAATCTAGTCTGTAGCTATTGAATAGAAATATACAAGTTTATGAACGGAAAGTCCTCGAGAAATGTGCAAATCACCATTATATGATTATATTTCGATCAGCTCATTTTATTGATAGTTGTCTCAAACATGTAAAATGCGAATTCTCGCAAACCTATCCAGTATTCACCATACTTCTACAATGCTAATTTATGACAACATTACCGGAAAATTGCAATATAATTGCCGCGTAACTTACCTACCAAAGTTTTAATTGATAAACTAAATCACTTGTTCTCGTTGTCTTACAATAAACGACTTCTTTTTGCATCCAGCATGACGCATGACGCAATAGATTCTAATAATACCAACCGCTGGCCTACTGCAAAACTCCCACAGCAGATGATCATCTTTCACATTACTGAATGTCTCTAAAACTTTTATATGGAATTATACAGAGATATGTGCTAACTGACATTTATGATAACAGTATTTTCTCTGTTAGAGTATAGATTATACCGCCAGCGAAACAGAATCAGATAGATATTCAATTAAAACAGTTGTTGTCTCAAATTTTCGTGAATTATTAATGGAAAGCAGTTTTCGTTTTCTCTATTTTCAGTATTACAGTAAAATACGTTAACGCTAGTTCATATAACAGTTACTCCCGACACACAAAAAATATAAATATGAAAGGTAATTGTAGGGTAAACTATCGGCAAAAAGATGAATGTTTTACCTTAATGACAGATATATGAGCATTTCAAAACTGGAATTTATTTGTAAAAATGTCATAAAACTGAACAGATAGTTTTATAATCCCGTTTGCCATTTTCGAATGGGCTTCCCAATTATGAACAGTCCATTACCACCGATAATTATTTCAATCTAACTGATTTAACTAATTTATTCTGCTTTCACTTATATTACAGCAACTTCAATGTTGTTTTTTTTTCAGTTCTGACCTTCAGGCATCTAGTTGCTTATTCTTAAAACGATGTTTATGCATTTTCATGGATATTTGTTTTTAAAAACCGGTATGGATGAATATGTTAAGCACATTCGTAGTTTGATATATATTAACGTGACTGTGTTTGTGTACTGAGTGACGTCACGAAGATGTGTAAGATATAAGATATTTTTATGAGGTACAGCTGCATAAAAATAAAGAATAAGAGAAACGATATTAATTTTATTATTTTCTGTAATCAATTAGACTAAAAACAATTTGTGTACTGCACATTTGCTCCACGCTTTTTCGGTCACAACGTAAATTGCCAGTCAGATACTGCCAATGATAAGCGATGTACCGTAAATATCAAACATAAATGATTTTAAAGAAAATATTATCAGCAGGACGTATATATTTATTCAATAATATTATATACCCTTCTCAAATGTGTTCATTTGACTGGTCGAAAGGGGTGCACGTGCAGGTCCTCAAAAAGCGATATTGACCCGCAAAAGTAATAATGACTCTTCTGACATCACTTTTTCATATATGTATGAAATATAGGTCAGTCAAATGAGTGCATTTGAGAAAGGCACATAATATTATTGAATAAACATATACGTCTTGCTGATAATATTCTCTTTAAAATCATTTATGTTTGATATTATAGACTTACGTTGAGGTCAATATGTGTTTTTACGCACCTGTAAAACACAAATTGACCTGAACATAAGTCAATAACTGTATAAAACATGGCTTTATAGCATTGTCCTATGCAATATGCCAACATCCGTTCGGCAAAAAAAAAGAACCTAATTGACAAGCCGTTTGGATCGGAGGAGATATACATTGAAAATAATACATGCTTTTTTCTTTTTCTTTTTTTTTTCTTTTTTTTTTCAGTACAAAAATTTCAACAAAAAATAAAGAATATTCTCCCTAGGCTTTGGAAGTTTAGCTAAAAAATTTTAATATTTTTGTTATCTAAAGCTGACATGATGTGAAGTTAAAGACAGGCCGTGATATCTCAAATAACACAAATTGTTAAGCAAATACGAGCAATCACGAAGTGAGACTTTTATATCGTTTGACATTTAAATAACAAAATTAGTCCCGCAAGTTCTTGGAATCGTGTTTTCATATCATTCGATCAATGATATCTAAGGGGCTTGAAATTAAAGTTTCATGTTTACATATTGGAATAACTGGTCCATGATTAAGCAATTGTCATTTAAATAAACCTAATTTACCTAACCCGCTCTACGTAGAAGATATTTTGTTGGCAACTGAAAAACTGCCATGAAACTGCCTTTTCAAAGGCTACAAAGAACATTTCCCTGATATTCCTTTGATGTCGATAGTTTTTATTCAGTTACAATATAGTAGAAAAATATCACCAAACACGAAAGACTATTACAATTGTAATATACCGACGTTTCGCCGAAAGGCTTCATCAGGGTAATACATAAATAGCGGAACTGACGTAACGTCAGCGTGAAAAATAGCGCCAACGCGCTAAACAACGTTACATACATATGCGATAAAATGCATTTAACAAAATACAGCAAAGATATATTTGGAATATCAGGCTATCTGATCAGTAAGATATGAAATTTCTATAATATATATATAAAAATATCATGTATTAAATTCCAAGCTTTTACGTTAAACATAATTAAAGAGGTCAGCATTTGAATTATTTTACGCTATTTGTACGTCAAGTACGTTTTCAAAGAGATTATTTTTACTTAACAGATTGTAAAAAGGAGACATAAAAAAAGTTCACGTGCAACAACAATCTTATTATACAGACCTCAGCTTGCTCCTAATGTCGATAAAACGTTTTGAACGTTCATTAAGTACGATCTGAATGAAACAAGTTTCTCTACAGTTATCTAGGTTTCTCTATAACATTTGGACCTTTTAGCCTAATTTTGTTTGACTATTCGTTCATTTCCATTTAAATACAAGTCTTAGCAAACAAATGTTCACGTCTTGTGGATGTCCCGATTCTATACAAAACCAAGTACACGTCTGGTGGATGTCCCGGTTCTATACAACACTAATATATGAAGTAGAATTGAAATACGGAAATCCTTCCGTTCCTTAGACCCTTTATATGTGTATGACGGTATATATTGGTGAGAATTTTGCAATATACGACACAATCAAAACTCTCAAAAGTGTCTGAGATATCTAATGATTCTCTGATTTCACTAATACCTTTCACAGTTAGCGAAGAAATTAATACAGTCCAACCATTGACTGAAGAAACACCTGAAAACATCTATTTAATGATGCCAATAAAAACAGAAAAGGTCGATGACAAGCTGCAAACAATGACTCTAACAAGTATATTAAGAATCTAAAATATTTTTTGAGTATATTTACTGTTCCACGTTTTACTCAGTCAAATAAACATCTTAAATGTCCAAAATATACCTTTATTCGAAAAAATAAAACGGTAAATGAATTTTAATTGTAAGCACTATCAACTTTTTTTTTCGATTTACAGATTTACTAGTACCCTACACAGTGAAAACAGGAAGCAAAAAAGTTCAATAATTAATGAGCAATTCAGAATTTTCTGGATTAATATTTAATTCACAAATTTGATTCTCCCGTACAATCACATGGGAAAATTCTTCGTTTCTAAATGTCAAGCAGTAATATTATGATTTTCTGTCTGAAGTATACTCAGATAATTAAGGGCACGTACAGAGAAAACTATAATCAAACAGCTCCATTAGACCAACACTGAGTATAAAGATATACTTCTTGAATTCCTATCTGACGTCCAAAGTCTGTGTTAAATTGTGGGGTAGTTCAGTATGTTGGTGATTACGAATAATGACAAATATCAAGTAGGTTTGGTAACGTTCTAAGAGCTCAGCCTTCCTCAAACGAAACTATACAACAGTATTATTAAAGTAAAACTCAGCGTAACAAGAACAAACCAAACATGTAAAGACATATAGTTAAAGCTAAAGGCTTTATGTTCCGTTAATGTATTACTTAAACTGTATTTGTTTAGGGAATTTCCAACCAAAACGTCATTCAAAATTACTGTTATCATACTTGTATATTATGATCTGTTATATTCACTAGAAGCTTAAGATAATCGAAAACTGCTAAATATGTATATAAGTTCAAATTACAGGAAAAGATCTGAATCTATCTGCGAGCTTAACATAGTAACGTAGAGAGAAAGTCTTAAGGCAGAGTAACGTACACTTGTAACGTAAATGTTATATATATTAACAATTGACACGCATTTGAAAGCCGAATATGATGCCACATCTTTTATTTGGAGAAACCTGTTATCTTTATTTATACCATATTCTTAATATATGCAGACAGAAACAGTTTCCCTTATTCTTAATATATGCAGACAGAAACAGTTTCCTTTAATTCGATATTGATCATTATAGAAATACAGATTATACCCCAACAACACCTAGCCGGTTTCATTACTTATGTGTCAGTCACACTACACCGTATAGCGTAAACGGACGCCAAACGAGTAGAAAAATTGCGACAGAGAGTTATCCGGTGACGAAATGCATCCCCAGCTGCTGCTCGGTGCTTTCGCGATCTGTGTATGGGGCGCATAAAACGCACGATGACCACAAGATTAACGCACATATACAGGACGAACAACGTTCAACTAACGGATATCACCGTACTAGCAACGGATTTGTACCGCGTAAAACGTAAGCGCAACGCATGAAAAACTGACAAAACGTTCTTGTCAGTTATCGTCCGTTGAACATACGTTACATCCGTTGCATGTCCAGTAGTAGTCCGGCCGTGAATCAGGACCATCAGACAAGAACGGAGGCGAACCGGACAAGAACTAATGCGAACTAAACAAATACAGGATAGGGAACGCACGAGTAACAAACAAAACGCAAATCAGGGTATTGCTACCGTACAAATAACGGACAACTTTGTCCGGTAGTGTACGTTCCAAATTTTGAACATGCTCAAAACCTTCCACCGGATGGAACGAACATCGCCGTAAAAAGAGCGCAGACGCCGCATGAGAAACGGAAAAGAAACGCATGCGAACGGACACAAACGGACTGAATATTTTGTTATACGTCGGATGTCCGTTTACGCTATACGGTGTAGTGTGACTGAAATTTAAACTTCTCATGCTGGAAACGATTGATTCTGCCTTTGCGGACAGTGTAGATCATGATCAGCATGCACATCCGTGCAGTCTGATCATGATCTGCACTGTTCGCTATTCAGTCAGTATCCTTTTGGTAAGCTCCCCTTTTAACAACCACCACGCAAGACTATTGTCAAACAATCATCCCTGCCTCCAAACAAATCACGTGACGATGGTGCAACCATGTGATCCTAAAATGGCAACGCCGAGAAATTTAATGGTTACAAAGTTTAATTTGCGCAACTATTGCATCTTATAATGAACTGGTTTATTCTTATAAAATATATTTTACCTTTACCCTGCTTAATTTTCTAAAATGGACTGGTTTATCATTTAATTTGGGCAGTACAACTAATTATTCAAAGGGGTATTCACTTAAAATTTACTGACTGAATAGCGAACAGTGACGACCATGATCAGTCTGTTCATATGTGCAGGCTGATCTTGGTCTGCACTGGCCACAAACACAGAATTACTTCTTACATGTTTCAAATGTATGACATATGATTATGTCTCTGGCGGTCAAGTTCAATGGTATGGTCATGTCGTTTGATCCTTCTTCTTTATCATAATACTCCGTTTAGATCTTTGTGAAATAACGATTCCATGAAGTCAGTTGAATTCTGTACACAATGTAACTGTCGTAGACAACGGTTATGTCATTTTATTGTTTTTTCTTTTTGTCGGCTTTTAATATTATGCAAACTTCGATATTTACACGGGTATAAAAATAGCATATCGAATCTTCCCTTTATTACATGTATATAGTTCCACGTGAGATTTGTATCAAGAAATCGCATTTACATCCATCCGCAAATAATGTATCGCTGAATGGTCGCTGTATGTTATTGCTTTTATTGGCATAATAAAACATAAATGAATATTTTATGAGAGGAGAAGTGTATATCATCGTTTTCTCCAATAGTCTTTAGAACCCTGTCAAGGCGTAATAAACAAGCGTTTTGTACGTTAGCGTGTAACGGCCTACTTTAAGGTGGGTCGATACCTTATTCGTCAAATATGGCATTCCCTCCGATTTTGATGAAACTTGGTCCAACTGTAGCACTATGGTTCTAAAATATTTTTCCGTCGTCTTGGCAACAATGCTTTATCAGTGATGACGTCAAGAACGTCACAACGAAGGGCGCCAAAATGTCGAAATACTGCCGTTTTGAGTCCTCTAAAATGCCTAATTATGATTTCAAATCAGCGAAACTGTACATTTTGAAACTTTATTTAATTTATATTAGGACTAGCGTGTTTGTAAGTGGTATCGCACCATATTACAACGGACATTTATCATTTGATAAAGCAAACCATGTTCCGTCTGATATAAAATTTTGACTAAAAATCGGCAAATATACGCGAAAATGACATCTTTAAAAATCTACAGGCCCATTAAAAGTCTGAATTTCGGCACAAGTGATCAATTTGCAAATGAAATGTCAAATAAAAAAGGGAACTTGACGTTTTCAGTTTTTCACAATATTGTGTTGAAGACAAACTGTCCTTCCGATTTTTGGACGTACAACTCAACGTTTCGACGTTAGATGCCAAGTACGTAAAGCGTGCCATAGCAATTTGATATCTATACACGTGTTTGTTCTTCGTTCTACAAGGAGACCACATAATAAGCAAATATAACTAAGGGTAAATTAATTGTAAACTTTGATATCGTATCGTGCGTAGTTGATAAAAAAAGTATGTGAATGTTTTAAGGACAGTTCCAGAATTAATTGTATGGGAGGGTCGAAAGGCAATTTTGGAAAGAAAAAGAAGAAAAGAAAACACCACCCCTACTTTTTTTATTTTCCTCCAACACCACTTCCCATGATTTTTGATTTTCCTCCACCCACACTACCTATAATTATGAATTGTCTACTAACTCCCATCCACCTACAATTACTAAATGTACAAAAATCGAAACATGGAGAGAGTCTGTGGAATTTACCGTTTTCCCTTTCTACATCTAAAAAACGTCTAAGAGTCACCAAACTGCTTCATTCCGCTTTGAAAATTTGCCGTTAGAATGGAAAAATGTCTAAACCCCACCCATCTGATTTATTATAAGCTCACCTGTAAAACATGTTCGTTTACAGCTTCCAACCCAGCACTTCAAGAAATGAGTCACCAGAACAAGTGAAACAATCGTCATTACATACCTGTTGGTGTTTAAACGTTAACATCCTTTCTTATTTTTGAAACCACGAATATAATATTAAATACTCGAATAAAAAAAATCATATTAAGAGCCTGTGACGGTCGAACAGACACGATATAAATTCAAGCTCTTAAGAATGCATTTTTATTTGGTTGTAGAGCATTTTGTTAACAATAACATAAAAGCTTCAACACAATGTTGACGCAGAAATATAACAGTAAAACGTAATTTTCTATAACACGGCCTGTAAACACTGGCTCGTCCTCTTTGAGGAGATGAGTTGAAAAAAGAGCCAATGATACTTCCGAGGAGGAGCTAATGACCGGAACTTTATGCAGAATGTAAACAAAGAAGAAGGGTGAGTTGATTGTTTCCTTTCTCAGATAAATGTAAGGCCCTATTTTAAAAAATAGCCAATGTAGTTCCACTCAGAAATGATTATACTTTTTATATATGCAGGCCATTTTACAAGGTAAATGCATTCCTTGACGTGAGAACTTTTGAAAGTTGGAAAATACAGTAAGTCCAAACCAAAATGGACATTTTCCCATATATTTCACCCTAATTTACACAAATTTAAGATTTTATAGTCCCTGTATCAACCTTGCTGAAAAGCATATCTTACTACTGCATGACTTACGTGGTTTACTAGCGTGTTTATCCCGTACACGTGCATTAATCACCATGTGGAGGAGCCAACGCCGCAGAGGAGGCGCTAAGAACCGGAGTGGGAGCCAAAGCACTTTGAAATTTAGTTTTTCTTTTAATGTGTCATCAATTCTCACATACCAGATCTTTATCATGATTTCCTTGGATTGTGACAAACATCTGATGGATGATGTTTTAACAACATCCTATTCATTTCCTTAGAATGTATTACGAGATATTTGCACTTCTCTTTTCTTTTGCACTTTTCTAATGATGGGCTATCATGGCGTTATAAGTTGTATAATTATGATATTTTCTGTGAAAGGGACATTTCCTAATGCACAACGGTTTTCATGTCCAACGCATTTTGGATTTTTTAATAGTTAGTGTTAACTTTGTGGTAGTCTTGAAATGCAATTGCAATATGTGCTTCACTAGGTACTTACAAATGCTAAATAAATATAATTGTTTACTTGTAAATTGCTTAATTCGATTACATATACGTATATGAAAATGCTAACACTCAAAATACCTCTCCCAGATGTTCTAACGATAACAAAGAAACTGAAAACGTTATATATTTATTCCCCTGTCGAACCGCATGTATCATATAGCTTTTGTCTTATCCTTGTCCGTTTGTCAGTCGTCGTTCTGCAGTCAAAGTCATATTAATTAGTTATTATTTAGTACTGGGAGGGTGCCATCTGTTGAGGCAATATTTGATGTCAGATTTGTTTTTAATTAATGCTACGTAGTAAGAATGGGTATTGACCGTTACTGAGCTTACAGTTACAGAATTATAAATACAGTTTTCTAATTTTACTTTAATAACGTTTGTAAGGAAACATGTATGTTGATACTTAATTTCCAGCTAGCGCGATTCACTGATTTGCCGATCCTATTCTGCGGAATATCGAAAAAAAATCATTTCTTATATTTACATTATATAGTATCGCTGCCTTTCTCGATTTTATTTATGCTTTCAAATAACTCTTTAAAAAATT
This sequence comes from Mercenaria mercenaria, assembly GCF_021730395.1. NCBI lineage: Eukaryota > Metazoa > Mollusca > Bivalvia > Venerida > Veneridae > Mercenaria > Mercenaria mercenaria. The sequence goes on along the minus strand of NC_069364.1, from coordinate 21,963,935 downwards.
GTTTCTAAATGAATTAGAAAAGACATAAATATATTGAAAAGATAAAAAAAAAAACAATTGAGCAAAAATATCGAGGGAGTTTTATAAATAAAGTGTACAGTCTAACATGACCAGCAATGCTTAAATCGTCAAAACGATATTGTGTTCACGTCGCAGTCGGAGTCGGCGTCGCCGTTGGAAATTGTTTTTTTATAAAGTCAAATATCTCTGTATCTATCAAAGCTATTGACTTCAAACTTAAAACAGTTATTTACTATCAAAGTCTACACCAGGAGAAACAATCTCTATAACTCTGATTGAATTTTGACAGAGTTATGCCCCTTTTTAACTTAGAGTTTTAAGTTTTATAAAGTTTTACTGGCAAAGCTCTAATTCAGAGTCAAGTACTGAGAAAAGTCGAGTGGGTTGTCTTATGGACAGCTCTTGTTATTTTAGGTAGATTATGTGCATTTGGGTAGTATAATACAATTTCAAGCATCAAATAATAAACATTAAAACGGAATAGATATTACATTGCGAGAACGAAAACGCTTTTTACGAGTGTTCATCACCTAGGAAATGAACTGGTCAGTGGCTCCGACTCTGGACTTTTGCGCCTCCTCCAAGGCTTTGGCTCCTCCTCTTAGCCAAAATTGAGCATAGAGGGGTAAAACCAGCCGTTAAAACACATAAATAATACAGATTTAACATACCATTATGGGAAAAATTGGTACAATGTATATTTACTCTTATATGTGTAAATTGGGACGAAATATATGGGTAAATCTCCACTTTTGGTTCGAACTTGCCCCATTTTCCAACTTTCAAAAGTTCTCACGTCAAGGAATGCATTTACCTTGCAAAATGGCCTGCATATATAAAAAGTATAATCATTTCTGAGTGGAACTACATTGGCTATTTTTTGAAATAGGGCCTTACATTTATCTGAGAAAGGAAACAATCTACTCACCCTTCTTCTTTGTTTACATTCTGCATAAAGTTCCGGTCATTAGCGCCTCCTCGGAAGTATCATTGGCTCTTTTTTCAACTCATCTCCTTAAAGAGGACGAGCCAGTGTTTACAGGCCGTGTATAAGCATTCGGTCATTACCGAAGGAACATCATGGAAGGCACATGCTGTTTTCCCGCCAAAATACAAAGAAGAAACGTCTGCTTCCCTATCTGTCAAGAAGACCCGATATTTAAGCATATTCAAGCCGAATTTCAATTACGTTTCCAGCTTGACGTTTACATCTTCCGAACAGTGTACGAAAATGTATATAGTGATCTAGCACAGTTTCTATTGAAATATGGTACATGTATCGGAAGAATCATATTGTGTAAACATACATGTATCATGCCTTCATGCCCTGACGCCGACAAGACTTGTGATTTATTTGAACAGTCATGATTTATGAAAATTCAGTCATCCGTTTTTCAAATAAGGCCTAAAAAATAAAATTCTTTGTTTCCGGTAACATGCTCAAAAAAATTAGGGTAGGTAGGTCGGAAATTTTTTTTTTTTTTTTTTTGGAATTTTTTTTATTAAGGGAGACTTTTCGGAAATTATTTTTTTGTCAAAAAAATGATTACAAATAAGGGGGTTATGCCTTTAGAGCATCCGTAAGTTGATTTCTAACATCACTGGCCATGTTTAAAGCATAAAAAGTGCAGATTTGCATCTTTTTGTTAAAAAGTTGAAAAAAATATTCTCCAAGGCCATAAAAACATTTAGGGTCGGGCCAAAAATTTAGGGTAGGTCGGGATACCGGAAACAAACAATTTTTTTTTACGCCTAATAGAGTCAGTGGCGCAGTGGTTAGCAGGTTGGACTACAACGCCAGCGGTCCGGGTTCGATTCCCGGTCGCGGCTGATATCCCGACTAGTGTTCAGTGCAGGGTGATATGCTTAAATTGGTACTGTTTCCAGCAGTATCGGCCTAGACTGGATGCCGGGGAGGTAAATATGACACCTGCCGTGGGCTCGGCTGGAAATAAATTGTTCCATCCATTCCAGGTGGGGACTTTCGTCGACTACCCACGTTAAACAAGAAACTTTAATTTTAACTTTTTTTAATGATTTCACGCAGTACATGTTTTAGTAATCTTCTTTTAAAGGCATTGACCTCTAGATCCTACGACAACAAAAAAGAAATAACATAGATATCAAAAATTATTGCTATAATTCTTAAGGTTTTAAAACTACTCTCTTGATTTTGTAGTTTAAGACAGATTAGAAACAAAAAATCGTGTTCTAATGGTCAAAACTTGACTGACTTCAAGCGAAAAGCTGGAGACCAGTGCCTTTAAATGGCTAAACGTGAAAGTATCTTGTGATTTTTGTCTACATACTGTTTAACCTATAATGGAAATAATGTAAGACTGGTTATATTTAGGAAAAGGTGTTAAATATATCGCATGTCACATTTTTGTTTTACTTCAGCGTAATGTAGGTTTTTAAAAAAATTCTTTTTACGATGCTGGCTTTGTCATTAATACTTCTAACTGCAAAAATGCACATATTTATGATAGGTCTGTCTATTATTTACATTAATATGGGGGGGGGGCAAAATATGACTGGAAACTAACAGAAGATAAGTTCATATTGCAAATCAGATAAGCATGCAGGTATTTTAAAGAAACCGATGTTCGCGATTTTTTACAGTTTAACTTTGCAGTGATGCATCAGCGATTTAACTGAAAAATGTAGTTCAAATACATGTTAAGCCACGTACTAGAAGAGAAAACATTTGCTTAACTCTGTAGTAAATATAATTGTATGCAACATTAGTGACTTTACATAATTGTAAACGAGAATGACTGCTGGGAATATTATACTGTTGGTTTTCTTAGAGATTTACACATTTTGTTGTGGAAAAAAAGGTTTCCGAATCGGCTAGTGCTTCACAAATATATCAAAATACCTGAGGCAGATATGTCCTTAATATCGATGATGACGATATAACAATTCCGTCGGCATTGGATAATGAAATCGGTAGCATTGATTTATCAACATATGATTTTGTGTGGAATTGCACGATGAATCTGTACGCCTGTTTTAAGTAGTCGTGCGGCATGTAAAAATTCGACTAATATTAGGGAAAAGTGATTTACATGCAAGAAAAAAAAAATACTCAATTTACGCATGTTTTCGTTTCGGCCTGCTTCGATGTCATTTAGCTACATTCTATTTCTTTTTCCCCGGTTCAGTTTTTGGTGCGTATGCGAAACAGCCATTACTAAGATACTCATACGCGCAACGTGCCAGACAGAATACACGTGCGAATGAAGGGCGGGATTAAGAACACTGACTGCAAATTCAGCGGGAACGAGACAAAAAAAACGAAATACTAAATGAACATAAATAAAAGGAAAGATCATATTTCTTAGATCGGTGATGTCAAAATTAGGTTCCGCGTATCGCGGTCGGTTAAGTAGCGACTTGTAGTTAAAAAGGAAGGAAAATGTTCTTGCGTGAAACCCAGATAGCTGGTAGTGCGTCAATGATGCATAATAATTTCCCTAAGTTGTTGGCTCATGAAAACAGTTGAAATGGACCTAAGATATATTGCAAATGTCCAAAGCACAACGATGCAAACAATAAGCAACGTCGATAAAACGTTGCGTTTTACGTCCAAAAGTCCAAAAATCGGAAGGACAGTTTGTCTTCAACACAACACAATATTGTGAAAAACTGAAAACGTAAAGTTCCCTTTTTTATTTGACATTTCATTTGCAAATTGATCACTTGTGCTGAAAATCAGACTTTTAATGGGCCTGTAGATTTTTAAATATGTCATTTTTGCGTACATTTGCCGATTTTTTGTCAAAATTTTATATCAGAAGGAAATGGGCTGCTCAATAAAATTATAAATGTCCGTTGTAATGTGGTGCGATACCACTTAAAAACACACTAGTCCATATGTGAATTAGATAAAGTATCATATTGTGAAGTTTCGCTTATTTTAAATCTTAATTAGATATTTTAGAAGACCTATTACGGCGGATTTTGGGCATTTATGCGCCCTACGCTGCGACGTTCTTGACGTCATCACTGATTATTTATTGTTGCCAAGACGACTGAAAAACAAAAAAGGAACCATAGCGCTATAGTTGGACCAAATTTCATCAAAATCGGAAGGAATGTCATATTTGATGAATAAGGTATCGACCCACCGATTAGTTATCGTTTTCCGGGTTTATGCACTTGTATAATGTATATGTGTATAGATAATGTAATTTCTAAACACTTGTTTAAAAAAAGGGTAATATGTACTTAAGTAAAAATAAAAACCCTAAGATAATGAATTAACAAAAAAGTGTAATAATGTGCATTCAAAAGCTGTTATAAGGAATATATTAAATAAACGTATGTACCTCGATATAATTGCATGTCGTCTCCTCGGTATTTAGTACATTGGTGTAAAATTCTGAATGGTTAAAATTCAAGTAGTTTTTAACGAGGTCGTCTCAATTTGCAAATAATCCACTGCTTGCGGTTTTGACAATCCATGCAATGGACGCTCTTATAATAATATCCGCAATACTATTTGCTAAATAACAACACTTAAATATTGTTTCCATAACTCTATCCTGGAACAATAAAACCTGTGAAGTACGATAACATAGACCGATGAGGCTTTTATTCTGGTGAAATGTCAGCACCCTGAATAACAATTGCCATGAACAGAGCAATCGATCGAACGCGACTTCTGCTGTAACCTAGTTGCAGACGACAAACTTACTGTCATATAGTTTCCAATTCATGTAATGTTGTGACTGTTATAACATCAGGTAAGTTCGAAGAAGGGTTAAAAGCATGCACAATCGTAGAATTGTTAATTTAAAATATTAATGATTATTGAATCGACGCCTAATTGTCTCATGGAACCTAGCATAGTAAGTAAACATAGCGGGCAAAGATTACTGATTAATAAAGAAAGACTGCATTATAATCGTTTGTTTATTTTAAACAGCATTTGCTTTGATGTATTGTCAACATTTGAGGGCCATAAAATATAGAAAATGTATTAATGATAAAATGTCATCAGAATTATAACTTTTAGAATATCAAATTATCAAAATCAAACATATAGCATTATTGTTGAAATCATATACAGAGAAACAGGTAAAACATATTATTTGAAATTAGCTTTAACCAAATTGATTCAGTGCATTAAAATAATTAGTATTCATGCACAAAATAGAAAACTATAAATACATAAAATGATCAAATATAGCATAAACAATTCCGTGCCGGAAGCATCTGTAATATAAAGTACAACACAGAAGAGGAATCTGCCTCCGTTAACAAAATGTCTCTCCTTACCGTTTTATATGAAAGTTATTAGCGCATGTACAGATGACGGAACAAGGAAGTGTTCAATAGACTAATAGCAGTAGACAGATATCAATAAAAGAGCTTTTATGTTGGATGACAACGCTTGACCACTACGAATGAATAAGATGTTAATTGCCATATTCATAACCACTGAATACGCCGATTGTATACGTCCACTCAATAATGTTAGCACCAACGTGAATGGTATTTAATCACCAACATAATATTCATAGATATTTAATACAAAACAATATTATATCTTTGCCAAATATTTCTCTACAAATTAGCTTTAATGTGTGCTTTTTATATCTTGAGCTATAAAGGCTTTTAAATGTTTAATGCTATTTTGACAACACAAAAATTAAAGAGTACGTTTCCTGAACCACAGAGCACAGCAAACAGCAATTAGCCAGTCAGAAATAAAAGTTGTAGTAGAAAGATATAGCAGACACATGGGTATTTAACTACATGAAACATACAAAAATTGGAATGGGGTAAATAAACTTCCATTTACAAAACAACGACGATCGAATAGTGTTAATAAATCATAATTATTTCATATGTTGCTGTGTGCATATTTTTTTCTCAGAGAAACACCTGTTACCATTAATATTGACGATACACATTTCAATATCTTGGGTTGAATTCCAATGTTAGACCATACAATTATGTATGATATAAACTATGCGGTATACCTTTTGGCGATCGTAGCAGACTGTCGGGTATAATTCTAGATTTCGTTATGTCTCCATACATAGTAAACAGTAGTGCGTAAAGGCTAAAAGGTTACTTCGAGGACAAGCGATTTACTGAACACAACATAAATGTTGTCACGCAATAGAAGTCTCTAGTGCTATTGAAATACATTAACTGCTAAAATTGATAACACAATTATATCTATCTTATATTTACTGGTGTTCAAATTTTTTACCAGTCAGTACGATTTTTTTCTTTTTCAACAATGTTTCAGTCATATAACGACGGTGTCTACTTGTAGCAGTGAGCACAATGACCAATCTCACTAGAATATCACGTTGCATCATACCCTACCCATTCGCATTAAACTGACACCAGACTGACCAATCCTAGCACTGTCCTCTTAATGCTGAGCACCAAACGAGGAAGCCACTAGTACCATTATGACGCGGCAAGGTGTTGAACTTACGAACTATCTCATTCTATCACTAGCCTACCGATGCGGTTTTCTTTAGCTCACACAATAAGCTGAAACATAAGCTGTGATTACAGAATTAAAATTCCCCGTGAAAATGTCCACTTTATTCCAATTGATTGCTATACCAGGGTACAAAATAGTTTTTCAAAACGTCTAATTGTGGAAATTTAGGGGTTTGTGTTTTCAACAGGGTGATACGTCATAACGTGATAACATTTTTAGCGTTTTACATAAACGCAGAAATTGATTTGCTTCTAGTTTACAAAACAACTTCCTAAGTACAAACAATGTATCTGTTGAAATGAATAACAAACAAACGGAATACCCCCACTATATAAAATGTTTCAAAATATCTAAGTATGGAAATTCCTATGCTGTCATTTAACAGTTTATTTAATAGGAAGTTTCCACATCAACCTTAAACAGTCAATAACGATAGAAACAAAATTCTTCGAATCTTTTATTAGGGCACGTTATTCATTTTCAATGAAAATTTCTTCATTATGATTATTATAAAATTTCTTCTCTGAATTTAACAAACTTAACAAATAAATTTCCAGTTAAATTACTATTCAATATAGTTTGCACTATTCAATGTAGTTAGTATTACTCGACCCGATTCAGCAATCATATAAGAAATAAATACTAATTTCACTGATTCAAAACTGCCATCTGTTTTTATTCAGGTCACATTGACTATTGTACGGCCCTTTCACGCATTAATTTAGCACTCAAATCAGGGAATTCAGAGAAAATGTTAATAATAAAATAAATTAAATATAGAAATTCATTGATTTTCAACCAAGTGTGGTCTATATCTTTCTGAACGCAAACAAAATCAAGCTTTGATTTTTTAACATTCAAAATGTGTTACTGACACCAATAAAAGCTAGACTGTTCTACGTGATATTTAACTGTAAATGTAGCTCTATGAAACATTTCAGCGAACTTAATATTTTTAAAGAGGATTTACTATTTAAAGTTACGTATCTAAAAATAAACTATTTTAGTGAATGAAGCGCATCAGATATCTTAATCTATATTCTCTGGTTAATGTACTGCTTTCCACTAAGATGCAGATTACAGAATAAATAGAACAGTTGCTTATATTGCCTGCAAATGTCTCGGAAGGATGAATAACAAAGTAGTAAGTAGTTTTTTTAGAAAGCTTTTATCAACAACATGAAGGAGATTTGTTTGATAAAAAATCTGAGCTAGACAATTGAGCTGTACAAATTTTCTGATACTTGGACTCAATCTTATATTTTCTGCTTCGTCCATTTAATGTTTACTGATAACAGAGTTCCGCTTAAGCCGGTATTAGTGAACATGGGGAGTGTTGCACATTTCATTACTTCTCATAAAAAGACATGCAAACCGAGCCTGCTATTATTTTTGCTCTGTTTTCGTTCTATACTTCAAAGGGGTTTTCTTAATAGATTTTACTGTTTAGTTATATTTCTTACACCTGCAAGTTTATTTTGCAGCCGTGGTCTACCTGGTTCAATTTGTATTTTTTTCATTGTTTGTAAATCATTTGAATGTGTGTTGTTATTGATGAAAGAGGCCTCTCCGATAAACTCTAGATATGATTCAGGGTGAAATGGTATTTTGCCAATTACGTTTTTTCACTGGAGATACAGTATATGGTAACAACAATTGGATAAAGCATTAATTGTCATGAATAAAAATGTATATATATATATTTGGAAGACTTGAATATTTGTCTTTCAGAATGGTGGTCATTTATCAAGGCATGAAACATGGGTCTATAATGGGGCAAAAATAATTAAAGTATTTGTTTTTTATTATGTATGTCTAGTTTTAGCAGTATTTTTTTGTGTGCATAAAATGTCCGAACATACTAGTATGGTTAGTAAAAGTAAAAAGGAGCTTAGTGTCTCTTTTATCTATTTTGAATCTCTTAATTTTTTGTGGCAACAAGTTTAAATTATTTCATGCTAGAATAGCTCGAATATTATTATATGGATCTGCAATATGGGGTTTAGACTGTTTGTTTGTATTAAAATGAAAAGGAAAGAAAATGTATATTTGTAAATGGGTTATATCAGTTCTCATTAGATGTCGCAATGTAGCTGCCGTTGGTGATTGTGAAAATACTCTATGCAGATTATAATATCGAACCGTTGTATTAAGAACTGGTGTAGAATAATAAATATGGCAGATTATAGATATGTTTATCAGGATGTTTATATATTATGGTAGTATTTTATATGGTAGCGACAGTAAGAGTAAGTGTATAAAGAAATGGATCTGGATACGTTAAGGAAAATCAGAATTGCCAGAATCCTTAATTATGTTTATGCCAGTGCATGTAGAGATTGAAATATCAATATTTACATGAATGTTCAGACGACTGTGATAAAAATGCTTAGCTGATATCTTGTAGGTATTAAAACAAACATTTTATATATTCAAGTTAACTTCAAGTTCATATATTATATATCAAAAATATAGATGTGCTTTTAGTGCTCTAAGAATATCTTCACACCCATTAATGGTTGAAAATGGCAGGAATGTTGTTAAAATAGAGACAGGTTGTCTTTATATTGATTTGTTCTTTGTGCAATACACTTAGAGAAAAGTACATACCTAATAATTCTGTTAACATCAAAATGTTAATCAATTCAATATATTGTTGTTAAAACAGTAAATGTTGCTATTATTTACAATGCACTAAAGTTACGTTTGTCACCGAATTATACAATTTAAATTGGGTGTTATTTTATGTTTTACATATTTCATGACAATTACAATAATACTTTATGTTAGGTTTGATAAATACAGCATCATTAACGTTACAGCCAAGATACTGGTATTGCCTTGACTCGGCAGGTATTAGGGCAAAACATATTATTTCCATATTTCGTTTCGCAAGATACATGGACAGGCAGGTATTTTCAAAATTGAAATTAAATTCAAATTTATTCCATTCAACACAAACGCTTTCTACTAATATGAATGATGGTGCTAGAAGTCTAATAAAATAAATGATTTTGACTACGGTAACCTAAAATTGGAAACATCTTCAAGGTCAATGTTATTTGCCGCAATCTCTACCGATACTGCTTCACTAAATATATTGTATGGCACGTGCATTTATAATATCAATACTATTTGAAACAAGCACTGTAAATCAATTACTCCCATTGTGTATTAAAGATAATTAAAGTTTTTTAACTGCACAATGCATGAAAATTTAATGTGAAAAATCGATCGTACCATTATCTGTTACAGAACAAAAGTTAAAACAGTTTAAACCGAATGATGTTTATAGAAAAATATTTTTGCTAATAAACACAACATTTGTTCCAGAGTATATTGACAGCAGGGCATGTGAAATGCGAGTTTTATAAACAAATATATTGCCATAACACACTCTTTTACGGTTTATCAAAGAACTCAAATTCATCAGGTTGTTCTGTTTAGGTCTAAGTGCTTATTCAATTTGAACAAATTTTAGTTCAGAAAATGTACTTAAAGTCTAGAGATGGTACCTAAAAAAAATCAAATTCATTTTTACAGATTTTGTTTAGAGTGAAATGATAGCTAAGTGCGCCAATTTATTAAAGATATTTATGTTTTTCTCCTTTCCATGGAAAAAAAGAAACATATTTGATATTTTAAAAAATAACCTTTTCAAAATATCTGACTCTTGTATTGACAGTTTTTCGATGATTTTGGGATTTCTCAAATTATAGTCTATATCAAAAGTCTCCACAGCACGATAAATTCAACAGAGTATAGTGTAAGTTTAGTCTGAAAGAGCCTATACTTTCTTTTGTCTTTTAGTAAATTTAAAATCCAAGAACTGCAAAGAGTCTAAAAGTCATGAAAAAATTCTAAGCGAAAAAAGGACATGCTTTTATTATAAGCTTACCAAAACCAAAAATTGACCTGAAAGAAGTTATTAAAGATTTTGTAATGTAAACGAACCCAATGCATTCAATTCATGGTGATAATTGTTGATATAACCGTAAATATTTAGAGAACCCCAATAAAAATAATTCAAGTTGTGTAATATATCTGAAGTAACCCGCATACCTTGTTTACAACAATAAATAAAAACCCTTATAATTTATTTAAGGCAGTGGACCTGTGACGAACATCGTCAAATAACGTAATATCTACATTACGCTTTTTCAGCATTTTTCGTTTTTCTTGGAAAGAAATGCTCGTGTTCAGCTATAGTTCCATCAAGGGAATGTTGAATTGCTTAAAATACATAATAACAATGAAATTGTCATTACCTTTCCACTACCTTAAAATGTTGTAATAAATTTGATGACAATTGCATTTTGTGTTTGAAGCAAAATACTACTGAACAGCCGGAGAAATGCTTCAAAATGAGTAACACTTTCAAAATAATTGGTTGAAATGATAAATATAACAACAGTCTACCTACGCTGTTATACATACGTAATACCAATTTAACTTTTTTTTGTAATTTCTTATAGTTCGATATATACAATTTACATTTAAATATATTAAATATTGTGTAAACCAAAGTATCATCATTGAGAAAAAATAACTTTGGCTAAAACAAAAATTAAATAACGTTTCTTAATGTTGTGAAATTTCTTTAAAGGCATTTATGCATTATTTTACTTTATTTTGATGCACTACCAAACTTTCTAGTAGGGACTCAGCACAACATACAAAATAATGGTCAGTGTAAGCCATAAGAAAAGTGTGCATTTTGTATATCGAATACAAACAGATTAAAACAAATTAATATAGGTCATATTTTGTCTGCCTCATCGATTGGTGGGCAAAGGAACTATTTGATTTTTCTTTAACTTTTGACCACTGTTTTATGTCTGGCTTCAGCTTATTGGTCAGTTCAGAGATGTTCCCCCAGAGCTTCTCGGGTATGTACCATCACTTTAAAGTCTACGCTGTAAAAGACGAATTCAGTTTCATGCAGCAAGAGAAACGTACATTTCAAATACTGCATTCCTGCGTTTATTATTATAAGACATTTTCCGGATTTTTAAATAGTTGCTTGAATGTTTCAGACTAAACAAATGTACATACATGCAAAGTATGACTAAAGCAGTAAACGAATTATTTGATAGTTTGTATATAGCAATTTTCCATGTAAGGGTTTACGTAAAACCTCATTTACGTCCATAAATTATGTATTCTTTTATGATCGGCAGCTCATTTCATTGCTTAAGTATCAAAACAGAAGCAGGAACTATTCAATGAATTATTCATTTCATAACAACAATAAAGGTTATATCCGTTCTTTTCAATCAATTTTCTGCGGAACGCTGTCAAATGGCAAACAAGCAAGACACTTGTGTATACGTATAAAAACCTATTACCTAACAAATGACTGACACAGAATGAGTGTAGGACAATGCCTGATTAAAGGACAGTGTAATTCTAGAAACGGCCCCGTTTCCTTTAATGAAATATATTTGTTTATAATCAGCCTGTGTATTAGTACATTATGCAATCTAGACAAAACATAAGTAAGCGTGCTAGGAACCTGTTTTCTACATTCAGCAGAATCCTTAATATTTGTTATGTTCTAGCAAGTCAGTCAGCATTAATGCCAAATGCATGACTACTAGAGAAATACAACTAAATTTAACGTTATTTTCTTATGGTGGTACTCAGTAGTGTATTTAAAAACCAGCTCGGGTGATTAATGTCCGTTAACAGGAAATACATGTTGACCTTTCAAACACAAGCAACAGATTGACGTTCCTGTTTCGTTTTATCAATTGCACCGTAACATTATGCATTTTTGTAAACAAGTTGTATTGTATCCAAAAAAAAATAAATAAAAAAAATAGCGAACGATATACTGTAAGGAACAAAGAGGAATTATGTATGAATTTGATTTTCATTGATTTTAAACAAACAAAAAAAGATAAAAAAATGTACGAATCTTCTACATAATTGTAATTCTTACGCGTTTATACTACAGGAGAGTTATCTTACATCCGAGGTGTAAGACGAGGTTCTCAAGCAAAAGTTAAAATACTGATATGCAAGAATAAAATCAACTATGAATACAAAGTGCTTATAGAACTATTTTTCTGCGTTTCTGTACATGTAGTTCAGCTGTGATTTCACGCAGTACATGTTTTAGTAATCTTCTTTCAAAGGCATTGACCTCTAGATCCTACGACAACAAAAATTGTTCCAGGATAGAGTTATGGAAACAATATTTAAGTGTTGTTATTTAGCAAATAGTATTGCGGATATTATTATAAGAGCGTCCATTGCATGGATTGTCAAAACTGCAAGCAGTGGATTATTTGCAAATTGAGACGACCTCGTCAAAAACTACTTGAATTTAAACCATTCAGAATTTTACACCAATGTACTAAATACCGAGGAGACGACATGCAATTATATCGAGGTACATACGTTTATTTAATATATTCCTTAGAACAGTTTTTGAATGCACATTATTACACTTTTTTGTTAATTCATTATCTTAGGGTTTTATTTTTACTTAAGTACATATTACCCTTTTATTAAACAAGTGTTTAGAAATTACATTATCTATACACATATACATTATACAAGTGCATAAACCCGGAAAACGATAACTAATCGGTGGGTCGATACCTTATTCATCAAATATGACATTCCTTCCGATTTTGATGAAACTTGGTCCAACTATAGCGCTATGGTTCCTTTTTTGTTTTTCAGTCGTCTTGGCAACAATAAATAATCAGTGATGACGTCACGAACGTCGCAACGTAGGGCGCATAAATGCCCAAAATCCGCCGTAATAGGTCTTCTAAAATATCTAATTAAGATTTAAAATAAGCGAAACTTCACAATATGATACTTTATCTAATTCACATATGGACTAGTGTGTTTTTAAGTGGTATCGCACCACATTACAACGGACATTTATAATTTTATTGAGCAACCCATTTCCTTCTGATTTAAAATTTTGAAAAAAAATCGGCAAATATTCGCAAAAATGACATCTTTAAAAATCTACAGGCCCATTAAAAGTCTGATTTTCAGCACAAGTGAACAATTTGCAAATGAAATGTCAAATAAAAAAGGGAACTTTACGTTTTCAGTTTTTCACAATATTGTGTTGAAGACAAACTGTCCTTCCGATTTTTGGACTTTTGGACGTAAAACGCAACGTTTTATCGACGTTGCTTATTGTTTGCATCGTTGTGCTTTGGACATTTGCATTATATCTTAGGTCCATTTCAACTGTATTCATGAGCCAACAACTTAGGGAAATTATTATGCATCATTGACGCACTACCAGCTATCTGGGTTTCACGCAAGAACATTTTCCTTCCTTTTTAACTACAAGTCGCTACTTAACCGACCGCGATACACGGAACCTAATTTTGACATCACCGATCTAAGAAATATGATCTTTCCTTTTATTTATGTTCATTTAATATTTCTTTTTTTTTGTCTCGTTCCCGCTGAATTTGCAGTCAGTGTTCTTAATCCCGCCCTTCATTCGCACGTGTATTCTGTCTGGCACGTTGCGCGTATGAGTATCTTAGTAATGGCCGTTTCGCATACGCACCAAAAACTGAACCGGGGAAAAAGAAATAGAATATAGCTAAATGACATCGAAGCAGGCCGAAACGAAAACATGCGTAAATTGAGTATTTTTTTTTTCTTGCATGTAAATCACTTTTCCCTAATATTAGTCGAATTTTTACATGCCGCACGACTACTTAAAACAGGCGTACAGAATTATCGTGCAATTCCACACAAAATCATATGTTGATAAATCAATGCTACCGATTTCATTATCCAATGTCGACGGAATTGTTATATCGTCATCATCGATATTAAGGACATATCTGCCTCAGGTATTTTGATATATTTGTGAAGCACTAGCCGATTCGGAAACCTTTTTTTCCACAACAAAATGTATAAATCTCTAAGAAAACCAACAGTATAATATTCCCAGCAGTCATTCTCGTTTACAATTATGTGAAGTCACTAATGTTGCATACAATTATATTTACTACAGAGTTAAGCAAATGTTTTCTCTTCTAATACGTGGCTTAACATGTATTTGAACTACATTTTTCAGTTAAATCGCTTATGCATCACTGCAAAGTTAAACTGTAAAAAATCGCGAACATCGGTTTCTTTAAAATACCTGCATGCTTATCTGATTTGCAATATGAACTTATCTTCTGTTAGTTTCCAGTCATATTTTACCCCCAGACTAATGTAAATAATAGACAGACCTATCATAAATAAGTGCATTTTTGCAGTTAGAAGTATTAATGACAAAGCCAGCATCGTAAAAAGAATTTTTTTAAAAATCTACATTACGCTGAAGTAAAACAAAAATGTGACATGCGAAATATTTCACACCTTTTCCAAAATATAACCAGTCTTACATTTTTTCCATTATAGGTTAAACAGTATGGAGACAAAAATCACAAGATACTTTCACGTTTAGCCATTTAAAAACACTGGTCTCCAGCTTTTCGCTTGAAGTCAGTCAAGTTTTGACCATTAGAACACGATTTTTTGTTTCTAATCTGTCTTAAACTACAAAATCAAGAGAGTAGTTTTAAAACCTTAAGAATTATAGAAATAATTTTTGATATCTATGTTATTTCTTGTTTGTTGTCGTAAGATAATGAATTAACAAAAAAGTGTAATAATGTGCATTCAAAAACTGTTCTAAGGAATATATTAAATAAACGTATGTACCTCGATATAATTGCATGTCGTCTCCTCGGTATTTAGTACATTGGTGTAAAATTCTGAATGGTTTAAATTCAAGTCGTTTTTGACGAGGTCGTCTCAATTTGCAAATAATCCACTGCTTGCAGTTTTGACAATCCATGCAATGGACGCTCTTATAATAATATCCGCAATACTATTTGCTAAATAACAACACTTAAATATTGTTTCCATAACTCTATCCTGGAACAATTTTTGTTGTCATAGGATCTAGAGGTCAATTATCCTAAAATCAACTATGAATACACAGTGCTTATAGCAATATCTATAATATCGTGATCAATTCTTGTTGTTACGGTTCATCCTGCAACAATAAAGCTTTGATGTACGATAGTTTAGAATGATAAAGATTTTACTGTCACAATGGTGAAAAGTCAACACCCTAGACAGTCATAAAAATGAATACAGCAATCGATTGAACTCGTTTTCTGCTATTGCCTTTTTGCAGACGACAAACTAGGACACATACTGGCATTTTAAAATTAGATTTCTATATAGGTACGCCAATACATAGCCGTAGTAAATTCCAATAAATAATAATATATGTATATATGTAAGGAAAATTCCGGTCATTACTATTAAAAAAGATAAAAGGTAAGGATAGCACAGAGTACCCCAAACACAGCCGTAGACCCATGCATCGCAAAATAGGAATAATATTGTAGACGGGTAGCTTCAAAAATTAAACAAGTACATTTTAATTATATGCAAAATACAGAAAAAAGGGGGCGGGAAGGGGTAAGGGGTAGATTAAAGGAACGGATGTTGGGAGAAAGTGGATCAAGGATTAATATTCAAGAGGTAAAGTCACACTCCTTAAACGCAGTAAACCTTCGGAAAAATTGCAATATTGTGAATGTTGTCATAACGTGTTTACGTCGTAAATAATCAAAAATGAGTTAAAAAGTAGGAAATATAGCTCATTTACGAAGTCAATACCTCCTCACACATAGCATCTCACTCGAGCACTTGACTTATTATCAGTAGCTGGGACTTCTTTCGTCAGTACATTGTGTACCAGTCTTTCGATCATACAAAAATGCTTCAGTAGAGCGCATTTGGAATTGTTTTGTTTTTCAATTCATATTCAAAATCTGCTTCATAATCAAATACTCCTCTTTGTTAAGTTTTGAATCATTGTACTTTTGAAAACATACTTCAATCAATCACCGGGGCAGGCAAAATCGCGTTTAAAATTTGGCACTTTATTGCAACGATTTTAAAAATAATTGAGCCGCGCCATGGGAAAATCAACATAGTGGGTTTGCGACCAGCATGGATCCAGACCAGCCTGCGCATCCGCGCAGTCTTGTCAGGATCAATGCTGTTCGCTAACAGTTTTTCTAATTCCAATATGCTTTAAAAGCGAACAGCATGGATCCTGACCAGACTGCGCGGATGCGCAGGCTGGTCTGGATCCATGCTGGTCGCAAACCCGCTATGTTGGTTTTCTCATGGCACGGCTCAATTAAGTTTAAGGTAACAATAGAAGAAACAATATAAGTCCAGAACCTATCAGAAATATACTTATCCCTTCTACCATACACATGCAAAACTTTTCTTATGTCAGGCCTTTACAATAATTATTCCTAGAACAACATTCTGCAAATTATTGTTTGTTTTCTTTCAGACACTGTATTATAATCCTGTACTAGATTTGACATTATATGAAATGTATTTGTTCAAGTAATATGCCAACAATAAAACCTATTTGTTCAGGCTAAGTGACATTCTTCATGTGTTGATAGATTTATTGGAATGGGTTGTTTAAAAATACATATGTTGTTCAAAAATATTTCCAGTATTGACCTATTATGTGTATTTTTTTTTCAAACATAATTGTATTTTTGGAAGCGTCTTTGCTTATATGCGCCGGTCCAGCGAGATTGGCAAGGCGGCAATTAGGATAAACATTTGAAATTATGTGACTAAACTTCGTTTAGTCTTAAACAAGCGAGATTTTTTTCTTGCTGCTCACGTGATCGGTATATCCCGGTTTAGGTGAAACGAATTGGCCCCTTGCCTTCCCCCGTTTCTGTATTCATACACTATTTCTACAAAATTGTAGAATTGAAATTGTAGGGGTCTGAAGTTTCTTTCGTGCATTCTTTTGTAAAGTACATACACAGTGCAATATGATTAATTATTAAGATATTTATTACGCCATAGTTTTATAATAATTAGCTGAATTTCTATGGATTGTTATTTTTAAGCCATGATTCAGATTAATTAATTATTCAGAAAATTGATAAGCATTGTCATTGATGTATGATATTGTCAGTTGTACAAACATTATCAAATACAGTTGGGAAATATGTTTCAAATGAAATACTGTTTTAAGTGTGTTACTCATAAAATCCCTCCTATTGTCTTCAATTGAGAAAGCAATATAAAGCCACCCGCTGAGAGGAATCCTGCTTCAGCTCAAACCTAGAGTAACTTAAACACTAACGTGACTAGATGTTATTCATATAACTATTAGAAATCAACATTTCCAAGGCGATAAAAGCATGTAATAATTAACTGTCAAGTAATTATTTTAACATATACACATAACTCAAAGTTTACTCTCTTGTCATATTTGTGCACTTAATTTATGATAACTTAGTTTGGCAGGATTTCATTCCTGATGTGCTCTGTAACAACTTTATATAAATCATTGAAACTTCACACATATCTTTTTACTCATTAAAAAACTAATTTAGATAATTCAGGAATGCTTCACTGACAATCATGACCCTTTCATCAAGAATACTTTGTTTAAGTTTTCTGTGCAACTTCGTATCAATCTGTATCAATATTAAAACTTCGCTCGCAAGGTTGCCGCCCTACCAGATTTTTTTTATAATTACATTTGATGACTCTTGGTTGAATATATTGCATAGTATAAGCATTTCATGACTTTTGAAATTCGTTTACGCTTTAATAATAATCATAACATAAGGCTTCCTGACATCAAATAATAACAAAGTAAGCTAATGTTATGCAAATGATGTTTCATTTTACTTATAAAATGTGGTTCAACTGACTATCAAGCTGTTTCTCTGTTGCAACTATATTTATATGTCATTAAACTTCTTACAATTCTTCCTTCTTTCGGTTGAATTATTTAAGAAAGTTATGGCTCTTATTGCGACATAGAAAATTTAGTTTTTCATGCAATCACAGTTTCAACAGACTCAATCATGAATTATGAAAACGAGTCTTCTATCATTTTGTTTGGTTGTATTCTATGCTTCCACATGATCGTCATACATATTTGAGCCGCGCCATGGGAAAACCAACATAGTGACTTTGCGACCAGCATGGATCCAGACCAGCCTGCTCATCCGTGCAGTCTGGTCAGGATCCATGCTGTTCGCTAACAGTTTCTCTAGTTCCAATAGGCTTTGAAAGCGAACAGCATGGATCCTGACCAGACTGCGCGGATGCGCAGGCTGGTCTGGATCCATGCTGGTCGCAAAGCCACTATGTTGGTTTTCTCATGGCGCGGCTCATTTTATTAACTATCACAACAGCAATCTTTAAGTGCCGTGTAGCGACTGTATAAAGTCTCCCCGTATTTGGATTTAGTGTTGTTATACTTTCCGATCCTTTGGGATTATCACTGTAAAAAAGTTCCGTTTAAGCCAGTGCTAAGGGGTGTGAGAGGTGTTGCACATTCCAGTACCTTTCATCAACAGACTCAATCAAACCCAGTCTGCTGTTATTTTGATTAGTTGCATTCTGTGCTTCCAAAGGATCTTCATACAGATTTATTATATATCATATTTCATTGAACCTACTCACAATGCTTCCTACGCATCAAAACTATTTATATATTCAAATTAAATAATTGTTTAATTTAATGTAATTGCTGTATCCCGACTTAAATTGTTGAAATCACTTAGCCAATCAAATCAATTTCCTTAATGAGCTTTGCCATATGTCTTGTCTTAATTTGTAAAGCTCATTTGTTAAGTATATTGATCCAGTGAAACTTTAGACCGAGTCGAACGCACCTTCAAGTTTTGCTTACAAAGGTTACTGTCCCCGTATTTTCAACTTCGTTTCACACTTTTTATTTGTAATGAATGTTGTCTTGTAATCCCTCTTTATAGTAGTTTTATTATAAGACTAATTTTATGAGTGTTTCAACAAATGATGTTGATTTGTTTATATTCTCTCTGATCTGTTTACTTCTAATACAGCGTCGGTTTATTGTCGGCTTGGGTTGATGTGCGGCCCTGCGTTTGCGTGTCATGTTAGTTAATCCACAATACCATTCCGGATTTTCCATGCGTTCACGTATTCACCGTTTGCGATTTCGGCATTTCGGAAAAAGAAAATATTTGAGCCGCGCAATGTGAAAACCAACATAGTGTCTTTGCGACCAGCATGGATGCGCAGTCTGGTCAGGATCCATGCTGTTCGCTTTCAAAGCTTATTGCAATAGAGAGAACGAACAGCATGGATCCTGACCAGACTGCGCGGATGCGCAGGCTGGTCTGGATCCATGCTGGTCGCAAAGCCACTATGTTGGTTTTCTTATGGCGCGACTTATTTTTCATAACAACTAGAGAACGCTGGAATCGCATACGAAGAATACACACTCGCATGATTATATCACAATGGCTTCCAATTCCGCAAATATGTGCATTTGTATAAAACACATGAAATATAATATTTTCATTAAATATATTGAACAATAACAACCCTAGCATATTATTACCTTTAACTTCTTATTTATTCATTTAGATTTTTAGTATCCGCTGCTATTTTATGCAAGCCGTTAGCAGAACTTATCACATTAGAACAGTAAAAAGTCAAGAGTATGATGTTAACGGATATATTAATGAGTTTTATGACTCGACGGAAATGTAAAAACTTTTGACGAAAACAAACGTGTAATCCCCCTTTTAGAGCAGAGATTCCACAAACCTACAGTAATATGAAGAAAGAAGTTTTCGAGGCTTATTTAATAAAATACTGACACTAAAACAGATGTTTTGACTCTCTGATCCAGTAATAAAGCTTTCACACCGTTACGAAATCAAAACTTTATTTCAGTATCGCCGTGATTTTGGATTTTTACTAACACTATGGATACAATTAGGGGTCGTGTTGATATCAAAGATATGCAGAGTCTTATTTACAAATTTCACTGTTAGCATTAAATACATTGCCATTTCTAAACACAAATAAGATAATTAAATTATGTAAAGTTTTCCTTACAGCATAAATCATTAAGTGCTAAGCTAGTGTTTAATACAAAAAAAATGTAAATAAAATAATAAATTGTAATAATTCATGGTAATTTTTAACACGGTTCTGTAATGATATAATCAAACTTGTATACTGTAACTAATGCATACGCTACGTCGCATGAAATTTTGAAGGAGGCTCACACACTCGCAACCAAAACGCTTTCGCCCTGCCATAAAGTACATCGACTACCTTTCTTTATATTTCTTATCAATTTAAAAGTTAAACCCTGAAAGGGCAAGGGATGCCTCGCAATAAGATGATTTAATATGACAGCCATTTCAAAACGCTGAAAATAATTGTCAGATTCGACCACTACTTAAAACGATATTGCAGAACATTTGAAATTGAAAAGAATGACTGCTCATAGAAGCAGCATCTTAGTGTGTTTATGACATCAGCAGCTGTAAGGAATTATAATTCAATTAGATGTCTAGAAATACAATAAATTTACTATTATATCTTATGTTACCACGGAAACAAAATGGTTGTCATTTAAATGAAATATTGAAATGTTCATTACAGTGTCATTTTAGGGCAAAATATCATTTTAGGTCAATAAGTAAAATGTCTTCACTTCTCGAAATGATGTAAGAAATTTAAATTGACAGAATTAACATTAGAAAGCCACCGCCTTTCGTTTTAAATTTAATATTCTGATAATTTCGAAAACTAGTATTTTTATACACAAACTCAAAATGCCTAGCATATTACATACAAATTTAAAATGCTGGCAAAATTGTTTTAAATCTGTCTTCGCAGACACCTTAGTACTGAAGTAGACATATCAACTATAATAATAAGTAGGTACCAACTGGCAACATGTCGACGATGCTTTCTGATCCCTAACTGTGACCTTGACATTTGAGATAGGAACCTGGGGTTCATGCCATTAATAAACATGACTCCTCAATGTATGTCAAAGTAATGGGCCGGACGAGATCTGACATGATCTTTGCCCTCCAACTGTGACCTTGACCTTTGAGATAGGAACAAGATTGTTCCATGCATGTCAGTTATGGTCCGGACAAACAAACCCGGACGGACGCACGGAGGGACGAACGCACGCACGTTTATACACCGAACAGCCATTTGGACAACTATGTATTCGCTTGATTAAAAGGCGCGAACTTGAAAGCCATATATACAATACACTAGTTTTTAACCTTAAGAATGCTGCCAATTTTCCCTATAAAACTTATTCAAAAGAACATCTATTACTATTGCCTTCTGCTACTAAATTACTTTTGTTTACCCTCTTAAAATCAGTTCAAATTTATTCTGATAGAGAATTTAAAAATTATCAGATAATTAGAATTAAATCAATTACATGCCCTTTATTATTGAAAGATCACGCAACAAATTAATTTGATTTCTGATTTTGATTATTGCTGCATGCACCTTAATTTACACTACGGAACTGTATTTCAAACGGATAGCAATGTACTTTTGCTCTGGTAGTCACATTTGATATTCTCGATAAAATTAAGCTCCAGACCATGTAGGAGCTTACGAATGTACCCATAAAATATGTATCACTTTCTTATCAAAGGCTCATCTCATGGCTTTGTTGCGTAATAGAAACATAAAAGATTCAGTTCATATGAGAAATAAAGATCATATCCGCCTTTTAAATCTACTGTCTGTGGAATGCTGTCACGCGGCAAACATGTAGGGTGTTTGTGTTCAGCAAGTTATCAAAGTATATAATTTACGAACTAATTGACAGCCATATTTGGATGTAATGATACTGCAAGTGTAAGAAAACGCATTGCTTGTTTCACCTGCCCCATTAAAAGTAGAAGTCACTTGTGGTTTTGTGCATTATAAGTTATAGGCAGAATAACAATCAAACTATAAATGTACATGTATAAGCAGTACGCGCGGATTCTGCAGTCTGTAGTATCTGTTATATTTGACATCACGTGCTGGTAAAACATTAACACACACAATATGACTTATGAGAAAGAAAACTAAATATATCGACGGCGATGATTCTTTACTGGCCAATATCTAACCCTGATGCTAATATCGTTCTATATCGTTCTAATATTTAGTATACATATATATATTAAGCAAAACCAGACTGTCATTTTTGTCATGAACTGAAAACGTCTGTTTTGCAGTAAATCGATGTAGAATTTTAATGAAGGCACTCATGGACTTGTAAGAATTCATCATGTGCTTCTTGGAACGTAGCTACTCCTATTAGCTATTTGTCCTTGCCCTTAGAACTTATCAGCTGCATTGGAATTTGTCAATACTCTGACAATTTTAGTAAGAATTTACAACAACATGTTAGCAAGACGTTTGGACAACTTGAAGGCTAAGAACGATGATGAAGGCAACTTATAAAAGAAAAGTTATATGACAAACTTATACGGATTCTGCTGATGTGTTAAACATTTTTATTGTCAGACAGTGGTTTAAAATCGAACTGTACTGCTCAAATCCTTTTAAAAATATGTTGTTGATTTGTCTGTCTAAATGCACAGAAACGCTAAAAGCATTTACCAGAAGGTAAAGTTAGCGAATATATCTCAGTTAAGGTTTTATATGGAAAGAATGAAAACAAACGTCTCTGAAGTAGACATATATTGATTATGGGTGGACGGATAGCTCAGTGGTTTGCACACTGGCCTTCCAATCCTGAGGTCGGGGGTTCGATCCCTGGCAGCTACTCGGGAATTTTCAGAAACGCTTTTCAGTGTTTCCCACCCAACTAGAGGTGTACTGGTCAGGAACCCAGGCAATCCTTGCGTGTATCAGTGCTATACACTGGGCATGTTAAAGAACCAGGCTGTCTATTCGCAACGAGCTAGGCTAAGTTAGCCGGACAAGCCTGTATCTGATTTCTGATCTTTCTGTCGTGGTAGCTTTGTCTGGTCAGATCGCTCTGTGTCTGTACTAGTAGAGGATGAATTATGCGCCCTGTGTGGCTGCATTTTAACTATGTAAAGCGCCTTTGAACGTGAAATTGATCATGAAAAGGGCGCTATATAAATCTGGTATAATAATAATAATAATAACGAAAGTAACAATGATTAGGTCGCCTAAAGCTATTCTGAATTATATGCTCTTTATTACGAATAAAAAACATATCACAAATTGATTTGACTTTTAAAATTGGATTTAAGGAACTGTACTTCCATGGGATTGCAAATTGCAGAAATCATTTTACCCTTGTTTCTATCTGAACAATTCAAAATCATGAAATATTTTTTCTAGATTCGATTATAATTACAATTAAATGCTATTAATGTTAACTTAGAAACTGGTCGACATATCAGAAAGTCATAATCTGCTTTCTGAATGTAGCTGTTGCCACCGGACTCTTTGTGCTCGTTTTTATACACATCTAAATTAAACCACTCTCATTCAGTCCTCATTTGATATTGATTTACCTAAAGGGCACCGTAAGAACGTGTTTAAAACTGGTAGCACGGGAACCTCTTCGTTAATGCTCATTTTACATCCTGTTTGAACACCCCCAATAGGTGTGCAACAGACTCTTATATTGAACTACATTTTGCGTAATGTTCATCAACTATGCCGTAGCAAAAGGCATTACTTCGTTCAGTTCTTCCGCTAAAAATGGTTGCAGACGACTTCTTTTTTATTTCGATAATTGTTCCTTGAAACTCTGATTCATAATTATGCAGTCTGACCGAGTCTCTGACTAAGCACATGACATACCTTTGGTGTCATCTATATCATTATCGCGAGTACTTCTTGATATTAGTAATTGTGTTTTCTGCTCTCCAATATCTGTGATAATAAATGTATGCAGATTACAGAATAAAAGCGTCACTTGGATACAAAATCATTTGACTGACAATCATAGTCTCGTGGGGAATGCATTGCAAAGCTGAACAAGTGGACATTTTGTTTCTGAGAAACGTTATATCAGAAAACAAAAAAGCCGGTTTCATACGTAAATAAAATATAATTTAAACAACTGTTGCATCTTTGGTTATATTTATCTATTTTGTTTCGTGCAAGTTGTAGCTCGACTGGCACACGTTCAATTCATTACCTCAAGCCGGAACTCTCTCCAGTGTTCCGATACTGATTATTTTGCATCACATGTCTTAAAACCGTTAATCTCACAATCACTATCAATCAATAACTCCCGCTGTATATCAAAACTTTCTAAATCATTCTAAATAGAGCAGTGCGTGCTCATTTAATATGACAATCGATCGCACCTTTCTCTGTGACAAAAGCTAAAATATCATTGTAAAATGTATTTAAATCAAATGAGGCTTATGTTCCTGCATTTTTTCCTTTTCCGATAAACCTACATCTATTAAAACCACGTCTTAATGTGAAAGCAGACTGCACCTTTATCCGTGACAAAAACTAATTAAAAATATCTTCGTAAAATATATTCAAAGCAAATGTGGCTGATGCACCTTAATTTTCCTTTTAACGATAAGGCTACATTAAAATCAACTTTACGGCACTTTTCCTACAAGTATGCAAACATGTCATCGGAAGTGCGATTTTCCCATAAAAACCCATTGTGAAAATTGACCGGAAGACCAATATTCCGGTTACACAAAATCAAGCAAACAACCGTATTTTTACTTGTTGAATTTAATATAATGAAACTCTTTACTGTTGTAGAATATATTTGTTCAAACGTGCGGAACTATCATAAGTAATGTTAAATATTTTATAATGTTTCAGTGTGTATAAATGTACACACTTCAATATCATGCCAATATCTGGTAGTAAATGTCACATTTGATATTCTCGATATAACAAAGTTCCAGATACATGTAGGAACTTACGAATGTACCCATAAAATATGTATCACTTTATGATCAAACGCTCATTTCATTGCTTTGTTGCGTAATAGAAGCATAAAATATTCCCTTCATATGAGAAATATCCGTTCTTTTCAATCTAATGTCTGTGGAATGCTGTCACGTGGCAAACTTGTAGAGTGTTTGTGCTAAGCAAGTATCAAAATGTGTTATTTACAAATTTTTGGATATAATGATACTGTAAGTCTAAGAAAACGGCCCTGCTTATTTTACCTGCCGCATTAAAAGTAGAAGCCACTTGTGTAGCTTGTGTATTAGTGCGTTATAAATTAATGGCAGAATAACAATCAAACTACATGTATAAGCAGTATATTCTGCAGTATCTGTAATAATTGATATCACCTGCCGGTAAAGCATTTACGCAAGCAATATGACTTACTAGAAAGAAAACTAAATATGAGCCACGCCATGAGAAAACCAACACAGTGGCTTTGCGACCAGCATGGATCCAGACCAGCCTGCGCATCCGCGCAGTCTGGTCAGGATCCATGCTGTTCGCTTTCAAAATCTATTGCAATTAGAGAAACTGTTAGCGAACAACATGGATACTGGTCTGGATCCATGCTGGTCGCAAAGCCACTGTATTGGTTTTCTCATGGCGCTGCTCATATATCGGCGGCGATGATTCTTTACTAGCCAATATCTAACCCTGACGCTAATATTTGTCAACTGCAAAGATTCCTTTGCCATTTAGATTATACAAAATGATCATAAGAATATATCCAAAACTAAATCGCCACAAACCATAATATTCAAGATATAACTTTTTTGCTGTCAAACACATAGATAATGAAAAGCTACTTTTATTTAGAAATAATAATTGCATGGTTGTTTCCAGTTGTAAAGGTTTGCAATCTATATCTTTGATGTTAAATTAAACGTTCTTATTCATTTCATGAAGCTGTCAACCTCCCAGTATCCACAGTCTGCAGCTATGAAATATTGCATATTGAAAACGAAACTATGATAGCAATAGGTATTTATTTTATAACATCATTCCGTTATTGTTGATAATCCTGCGATAATGAAGTAGTGATGTGCAATAGTAACATGTAATGAGGCCTTTTCTCTTGTGAAATGTCAGTGTCCGGGATAAACATCGAATCGATCGAAGACGACAAACTTACTGTCATATAGACTTGTGAACTTTTCTCAAATAAACGTACCTTTGTCACTGTTTATTGCATTTGGGCTGTTCTAGATAATCATGCAGACAGGAGTAGGATTAAAAGCAATGCAACCGTGCAAATCGTTTCCGTAAAAGGTATCCGTTTGAATTCTAGAAAATGTGACAAAAGCTTAATGGATATTGAACCTGTGTCTTATTGCTTTCTCGAACGGAGATTTCTAAAGCTAAACAAGCAACACCTGAAACTATGTATACATTATAGTTAAGACGATAAATTTTAAAAAGTAAGAATGGACACATTGCGCACAGTAAACACAGCCGGTGCCAGACATTGCCATGCTGACCTTCCAAAAATATAAAGAAATATCCGCCATTAGCAAAACGTCGTCAACATTATTGATTTTAGTGAATAATGGTTTACAAACGATGAAAACTGAGGACAGTTTCAAAAGTGCTAATGATGTTTTTATTTAAGCCTACTATATTACATCGACTGAGTTATACCTTTTCACTTTGCCTGATGGCCGAGCGGTTGATTTCCAGGAAGCGTTTGCGCCTTATTATGGATTTTGGAACCCAAGATCTAATTTCTAATTCAAAGGTATTCGAATGCCCGACCTTCGGAGCAGGAGACCGACGATTCATCCCTGCATTCCTAAGCCCTTCTTACATCTGTGCTTAAGTTATCAAAATTACCTACTGCAAAGGGGAATGACATCAAATTAATTGGTTGTGCAAAATTTCCTAAACTACCAGACACAACATTGTCATCATATGACAGTTTTTTCGTAAGATCAAAAGTGTGATAAAACTTCACTCTAGGAAAATACAAACTACCTAAGTGTTATGCATTGTTATAATTTTTTTATTGAATATTCAATAAAGTTCAAATAAGAGTTTGAAATATCGTGAGATCATCTTTAATGTTCTACATATAAGTAACTCTCATTAAGCCTAAGCATTGCAATCCTGTTGACATTAAATAAAATGTACTTGTTTATGTTCTTCATAACTTCTTATCGTTACGGACCAACCATGGTATCTTTTCGTTCAAAGCTTCTTGTCCTGCTAGAAAAACGAGGTTCACAAAATATTCCAACAACGCTTCTCCAACGTCCATCATGCACGCATTCAATAGCAACTGCGCAGTATCCGGAGTTTGTTGTTCACTGCTTCGATCTTTATCAGGCATTCTCGGCTATTGCGTATGAACAAAGTCCGCGTAAATTAGATTTCTTTTCAAGAGATAGAATGATTTTAAAATGGAAGTTATCTAATTGAGACAGACACTTGAAGCTTGCATTCATTTCTCTTACAACAAAGAGAATATAGCTTAGTATTTTTATTGAAAAGCGTTTACCAATTGAAAAAAACGCCAGATTACTAGAATTAAGCAGTTATAGATGTAGCTGCCCGTCTTTTTGTACATGACCTTATAATACAAATTTTCATATATTTCTCTAACAGTCTAACCACAATCTGTCTTTATTCAGGTGATATGCGCCGATATATGAGCCCTATCTCTGGCTAGTGAATTCCCCCTGAATTCTAGCGCTATAAGTTAATGTGTTTCGATATACTGTGAAATCATTTAAATTCGCTGGCATGAAATTTCGCGTAAACGTGAAGGACTGTTTCGCGCGGGCTTTTATTCGCGCATTTCAAATTTAGAAAGGAAACAAAATAATTAAAAAATAATAATAGTGCGGTCTTAAATTCGCGCATCGGTCCTAGCGCGAAATACGCGAAAATTCGTCCTACGCGAATAAAAATGATTTCACAGTATGAGCGCTTAACACAATAAATCTTAGCTTGTAACACATTAACTTTTAGCACCAGAATTAAGAGGAGTTAACAAAGGAAGTTATTATTTAATTCGCTGGTGTGTAACGAAAATGTCAGAGATAGACACGAGTCAGTGAGATGTCATATAAGAGTCGTTTTTATACCGATTAAGCAAAGTAGTGTACAGATTTTACGTTGAATGTTGAACAGAACTCTTAAAATAAAAACACAAAAATAAATGTAAACGTTCCTTGTTTCTCGATTAAGTTCCACAATGCATTCCTTATTCACAAAATGCAATATGAGCCGTGCCATGAGAAAACCAACATAGTGGCTTTGCGACCAGCATGGATCCAGACCAGCCTGCGCATCCGCGCAGTCTGGTCAGGATCCATGCTGTTCGCTAACAGTTTCTCCAATTCCAATAGGCTTTAAAAGCGAACAGCATGGATCCTGACCAGACTGCGCGGATGCGCAGGCTGGTCTGGATCCATGCTGGTCGCAAACCCACTATGTTGGTTTTCTCATGGCACGGCTCACTATGTTTTCAAGCACTTGCATGTTCTTCTCTTGAGTTTCACAATGCATTTTATGGCCTAAAAGTGTTTCGAAACAAAAATGGTCTAGTTTATAGTATGATTTATTTGTTTTCTAGAAAAGAAATCTGCACGCTGTTCGATCATACGTTTATTAACTCAGTTGGGTAAATAACGTCCAGTATAGTCGTATTTTTATTAATCCTATCACCCACAAAATTAAATAATATTGCTAGCTGACATACAAAGAGCACAGAATATACATATTTATTATTGGCACCGTCAGCTCCTTCTTCCTTACTCAAATCCATCAAAGGTATGTAGTAAAAGTGTTCGTCCTCCCAACTTTTGAAAAAAAAATACACATATAACATACAGCATTAATAACTTTAATAAAATTGTGTTCAAAACTAGCTTTAGGACTGATACACTGTTTTATAAACTATGATTCAGATTATGCTTTTCTGCCATTAGTGTATTGTTTCGGTATTAGCATTATCAATTACGGCTGGGAAAACGGCATATGAATTCATGGATTTCAACATAATATGAATAGATATTTTACTTGATTAATTGGGATTTATTTTCGTGGGTTGGTGCAACCGCGAGGTCCACAACAATACGTCCCCTACGAAAAAATAATGATTTCGTAGCAATTATAACTTTGTCATAAATGCACGAATGTGTTACGTCGATGATTAAAATGTTTATTCAAAAATAGAAAGGTGGTTGAGTTAGTCTTTTTTTTTTTGCATTTGGTCATCTTATTCATGCACAACAGCCTTCGTGATAATTAATTCACAATAACAGCTTTAGACACGAAATGTATTGCTGAGGAGAGGAACACGTTCTCTAATTGTAATATTTATTTTATTATGTATCTATCGTATCAGGTGAAAATGATTAAGGTGTTATATTGCCATATTTTTCATCTTTCTCTCTCTCTCTCACACACACTACCAAGAAATCATTCCTGCTGTATATATGAGCCGCGCCATGCGAAAACCAACATAGTGGGTATGCGACCAGCAAGGATCCAGACCAGCCTGCGCATCCGCGCAGTCTGGTCAGGATCCATGCTGTTCGCTAACAGTTTCTCCAATTCCAATAGGCTTTAAAAGCGAACAGCATGGAGCCTGACCAGACTGCGCGGATGCGCAGGCTGGTCTGGATCCATGCTGGTCGCAAACCCACTATGTTGGTTTTCTCATGGCGCGGCTCATATATAGTTTAAAAGCATTTCAAACAAACAAATGCACAAACATTTGATATGAAAATTGATTGCACTCCTCTCTTTGTACTTGAAATAAAAAAAAAATCAAATAGATTTATCTCTTTGGCGGTAAATTTGTTTGTTTGTTTTTCTGAAATGAAAGTCATAACGATATTTAAAAGAGAAACATTCAGGGTTTTTACGGCGGATAATCACCTCTTCACAACAAAGGTTGTTGCCTTTTCTGAATATCATCTCCGCTTACAAAACAGCAAGGTTTTCAAACAAAGTTATTCTTCGATTTTACTCCTCATTTGAGAATTCTACATTTCCCCTTAACTGTGTTAAATTTTACTACTTTTGAATGTGTACGTTTTATTAAATCTACGAAACAGACGAAGATTCTTTATACAACCATCGTTCACTGACATATAATTTAAAGCATTTGTTGCGAACTTTGTTTTAAATTGAACGTTATACGAAGTGTCCAACTTTCCCCTTACATGGCACACATGCGTTCATGTCAATATCAAGACATGGATAAACAATTTGTCCGCACGGTAAAATATATTTGATCTGACTAGCAACAAGAAGTCATTTATGTCCATAAATTATGTATCACCGTATCGTCGCTCGTTCATATTATTGCCTTTATACAGCATAATATAAACATAAAATATTCATTTTATGATTAATTTCGTTATTTTCAATCAATGAAGCGCTGTCAAGTAATAATAAGCAAGTATTTTGTGCATACGTATAAAAGATATTTCGACGGTCCAATTTACCAAACACAAATTACTTGTGGTGATATTGTCTTCCAAATCCGAGGACACAAACCCAAGAGGAAAATCCTCATTCCATTCAACGAACGCAGTCGCTAATACAGAATAAAATTTGGAAAGTTGATCCCTCAGAAGCATCGAGAACAAGGCAAACAGTGAAAATTGCAGACTCGGTTTGATCAAGTTTGGTAATGAGCAGTAATGGAAAATGCAACACTGCCCACGTCCCCTAGCACCGGCTTAACAGTATTCAAGAAAATATAACAACACTGAAATGAAGTCGGGGCGACTTTTACGGCCGCCACAAAGCTCTTAACAACCGCTGTTGTAAAGTAAATAAGTAATAAATAATAATCAAGTAGATCCCTTGGAAGCGCCGAAAACAAGGCAAACATAATACTCTCTTTGTCTGTCCAACAGGTGTAACTAGAGCAAGGAACATCCAATGACAGTCGCAAGAAACCTAATAACTCGCTTTATATCAAAATGACCATTGAAGCTTCAGAAATTAGTGCCCTTTAAATTTGAATTAATTATTGGATATATTCCGGTTGGGTAAGATTATATTTACCTCTAAACATTGCCTATAAAAGAACTCATAATTCAAAACAATTCGCCGATACTTATTCTGCATTCACACGAGAAAAAGAAATTTAGGAGAAAGACTAGACTTTAGATGCTGGTCTTATATTCAATATATTCTGCTTGAATATCAATTGTACGTGTTAAGTATGAGATGTTTGTCACCACATCCTATATTAGAAAGCTTTGGTTATGCTAAATTGAATGTTGTAGGGTGTCAAATTATTCAGCTAATGTATAAATATTAATATTACATATTAACATATAAGGAAAAATGCATTAAGTAAGAATGCTACAATGATGAATCAATGACATGCAAATGTTTTTTTTAATAATGCGTATTCAGAAGCTAATTAATAAATATCACAAATATATATATGTACCTCCATACGCTCGCATGACTCCTTCCCGTTGTAAAATTTGGTCAAAATACCTTTAATTGTAAATTGTTTATCGTATAAATTATAATGAATCAATCACATTGTGATAAGTTTTTTGCCGAATAATCCAAAGTTTTCAATTTATTTATTCCAAGGAATGAGCGTTTATATTGAATATCCACAATAAAGACGAAAATCTTTAAAGCAATATTTTTAACAACACAGCGTTATTGTTCTATAATTCCATCTTTCAACAATAAATAGCTGCGATGTACTACACTACAACCCAATGATGCTTTTTACCGTAGTGTTACTGTGGTGAAATGTCAGCACCCTGGATAATCGTTGAAATGAACACAACAATCGATCGAACGAGCAAGCGTACTGTCATAGAGCTCTGTGGGAATTTTCTGGATACACCGCAACCTCGTCACTGTCACAGCATCAGGTTTGTTCCAGATATGCAGTAAGATAGATAAGTACCCAGCACGTGCGGTTCAGGCAGTTATTACGAGTATGTTCTCTAGTTTTAGTTCCAGTAAGTGCAATGAAATATCAATGATTCTTGCATCAAGGTTTAGTTTTATGTCTAGATACCTAACAAATATATAAATATTGCACACCATATCTATGTTATTCACCATTCGATATATTTACTTACGCAAAATTGGAGGTTGCTTCATTGTTTTGAATAATATGTCATGTACTTCTCCGGCTACATATGCCTACCTTTTTTGTTGAAGAGTAGTTTCACTGAATTGCAAATTGTGCGTGAAAGTCAGCTGCCACTCGGAACCTTTTAAATTAGTTGAAACTATATAGAAATCAAACCTGGACTGTTAATGTGATTACATTATACATTGTAGTATGCATTCAGTTAATGCATAAGCATTCAGTTAATGCATAAACTGTTTGGTAGACCTCAACTTTGTTATTCTTCCTTCGACATTACCAACAAAAAAAAAAACAACAAAAAACATTCTTTATTTCTTATGTTTCTATGTATTGCTTCCATATCCTGAATAATGTACTATAATATTATATCAGTTTTCCATTGACCAGTAATGGAAAATCATTTATTCATACGAGCTATTTTTTATGATACAAGATAACTTATTTTGTTATTCTAGAATACAAAATGGTAGTCATAACAGGTTTGCGCGTCTTTATGCTGCAGAAATAATGCATTTGCCAGATTAATTGTCACATAACACATGCAAATGTGATTTGCAATGGCACGAAGTGCGAGAACTGACATGCACTGTGACAGATTTTTTTCTTGCAGATGCATTTTAAATATGTTTTGCATACTGCATAATAGAAGTAACGCAAAGTTTTCAATCATTTTGTTTTGAGCAAAGCTTACTGTTTTATTTGAATAAAAGGAAGCTGCATAGAGCTATGTAATGCAATGCTGTACATGTTAATATAATTTTATCTTTGGAAAACATAAATATACAAAATATTTGTTCAACCGTAATATACTATACACTTATTGAATAGCTTTCTGATCAATAGCCAAAAGTATCCCCCGAGGTCCGAAGGATGGCTTGCCATTCGGTATTTTTCAATAAATGTTTTGTTACATGATAGAAGAATTATCATTCAAAGTTTATTTTCAATTTTTTGACTGACATATTAGCCCAGAAAACATGTGATGAATACAGACCGTTCATATAAAATTAACTGTAGACTAGTGATTCATGTAAGGAGGCATGTTTTACGAAAGGTTACACCAAAATGTTGCACCAAAAGATTATCAAAACCTTTTACGAAAGGTAACACCAAAAGATTACCGAAACCTTTCACGAAAGGTTACACCAAAAGATTACCGAAACCTTTCACGAAAGGTAACACCAAACGATTATCGAGATTGTTATGCTTGTGATCCGTTTTCAATATAAATATAATCAATTTATCATTTGTTTGCATGCTGTGGTATAAGTGGCATTGGAAAATAGGCACAACCAGTAACTGGTTTTTACGTCGATTGAGAAATTAATTAGCATTGTTAATAACTGACCTGGCCATCGACTCAACTGACAGTGCTGCTCCTAAATAATTAGATCAAGAACACAGTGAATCAATGGATTCCTTTTTGCCAAGATGGACTTTGGACAGTGCTGCTTCTATATAATTAGATCAAGAACACAATGAATGGATTCTTTTTTGCCAAGATGCAAGAATACTTTTACATAATTATATGCGACACGTTAGATTCGTTTTTACTTTGAACTTCAACAGGCTTTTAAATCACAAATTTCCTGATTCTACATGTTGCTCAATAGGCCGATTATAATACTAGAAATAATGTCAGAACCATAAAATAATTCCAACATAAAGTTTTATTGATGATTTATAAGCTTAAGCTACTTATACAATACAGAAGAAAGTCCTCAAAAGAAATCCAAGTCAAACACTGGAAATTAGGTGATATTTAAGGACAGCTTCCTATAGATTTCGTATTGCAAATTCATCTAAATAAAAATCAATTAAACGACATATTAGCATCATTTCTTTATTCATATGCATACATTACATACTAAAACTGTTCAAGAAGCATTCAAATAATTGCCGTAACGATTTATGAATTTCGAGCAATTATTGATGATATCAAGTACTCTACCCATCTGCTGTGACATTGTAAAACATTTTTATTTAACGAATACCCTATGATTGTTTTTTTTTTTTTTTTGTTTCTAACTTTCATGTTCATATGTTTTGTGTTCAACCCATGTTAACTCCAATGCGAACGAGTTTGTTCTAAACATATGTAGTAAAAATTAAAAGATCTGAATTTTATAGCCTGTGTTCTGAATTTTGACATCCCAACTCTTTTTGACAAAGATGATAAAATATTAAACGTAGGCTATCAAAAACTAGCTAGAAATCTCCAAAGAAATTGCTTTTTTATAATCAAAGCAAACATTTATGCTAAAGTAAAGCAGTAGTATAACAATACAGGATATGGTCCACATTAACGGCCATAATACACAGTAGACACTTCAGACTTTCAAATGCAATAACTTTTTTTCTATGTTTCATGTCCTTACATATTACTTATTCAACACCAAAATGTTTATGCTGGAATTAGTTCAACCCCAAAAGTGTACACTGTACAAAATGTTAGCTTCTGCCTGACTGTCATTTTGTCTGTTAAACTCTTCAGAAAATTGAAAGACCGAGAACATGCATCACGTGTACATTCCTCAAATTAATTTTTACGACATAACTCTAGTGGTAAAATAAGTACACGCTTAGTTTGAACAAGTATTATTCTTATAAACGTAAAGTTTTACAGTATCAAGCATTCGATTTGGCTTATCAGTGAGGTTGGCATGGCCCAAACGCACTTTTACAAGGTTACCGACCGGTTAAAGGGGGTTGCTCAATATTTGAATTTGTTTTTATCCGAATCGTTTTACATATAAAATATATATTCTTCTGTGTGCTGATGGTATTTGTTTCCTAATTTCTATTTTAAACGTCGAACTTTTTGGCCATCCCTTTTTTCGACGAATGCCGTACTAAGAACCAATTCGGGACCTGAACCGACCCATGCCACGTGACTTTAGTTTGCAAATCAGACCACTTGATAATGCATTATATATAATTTATCAAAATGAAAGATTTATGCAATACTCCGCGTGATTGAAAGAGAGTGTCTATTTTTTTCACTCTGCTGATTGTGCTACGCTGAGTGAAATGTCAGACAAAGCTTTTATCCTTAATGACGCTGTTTAAAGCTACTTTTCGCTCAATTTGGTTAGCAAGAATATTGATATATCAAAAAATAGTAAAAAGTAAGTTTAATAAATATAACAAAAACCTGTTTAAATACCAATATATCAATCGGTCTGCGTAAAAACTATATGCAAAATAGATAATAGAATAACAGTGAGATAAGATAAAGTAATGATAAGAAAACCTCATAAACTTCTTGTCTTACTACAATTCGCCGACCATCTTTTTAAAAGATATTTCTTTTTCTTATCCCCCTTTCCCTCTCCCTACCTATAACTCCGTTCCAACTTTAAATACATTTCACTTAATCGAAATATACTTGTTGATAGATGTTTGATGCAAACGTCTTTCCACCACAGTTTCTAATTATGATGTACCTGCTTAGCCATTTATGGCTACGTCTGTGTTTGCTTTGCTCAGTGCTTTTAGAGAGTCTTTATAATATATTTTAGTATTAGAATTACATAGCATATGCGTTTGTTTAGAGTATGAGCACTTCTAAAAATATACATTTTGTTAACTGATGTGCAATTATGCTCTAACAAAAAAATAAATACTTGACCAAAAAGGGTTTTGACATACATGTACAACTAGACAACTAGGTATGTCTGTCTGAAAAAAAGGCAAATGTTTAATATCATATTTTCTTTTACATGGTAGATATTGCCAGTTGGAGTTGATATCCTTATCATTGATTCAGAAGTGCTATTATGGCCGAGCAATAAACATGTATTTTTGTAATTATATACATGACATAATTACTGAGAATAATATCAGACATAATTTCGAAATAATTAATTTCATGTTTAATTTGGCGGTCCTATTCTGTCGTTCATTTCGCATGAACACCGAAAAATATAGTTTCATTTCTTATATTGACATTATATTTCCGTTCCATTTGTAAATAAGATAATATTGTAAATTGCACATAAATTACATCAGCTTCCCGGCCATGCTGTGCACCAGACGGAACAACTGCGACGTCATCTAAGGAATGTTCTCTCTGACTATACGCGGACGTCGTCAAAATAGCGACCGGTTATCACTAAGCAGCGATTACGTAACTTTCGCGCCTTTCCTTTTGCTGTTCATACGAAATGAACTTCATAGTTTTCAAAAAGAATAGGGCGAATGTAAATATTTTGACATGATGATAGATTTTTTCAGGAATTGTAAATGTGGCCAGTTCGATGAAAACATTCAAATAAACAAAATATTTTTGTTGTAGGTTGGATTGTGTTTACAAAAGCAAGGAAGCAGGTTTTGAATAATTATTGCTTTTTATCGTTTGCGAGCCCAAAACTGATTGTTCCCTGTTAGTGTAGCGCGCGCACACGCACACACACACACACACACACACACACGCACACACACACAGATGGAGAGAGAGAGAGAGAGTTAACCTCAATACATATTTACGTTTTTCTTTGCTACTCTGAAAAATAGTGTACATTGAAAGCAACGAGAGACCTCATTTTAACAACTTCAAGGTAATATATATCTCTATATTTCATAATATATATGCAGATATAAAGACTTACTAAGCGTGCACGACCATGCACGTAAGAAACAAGCTAAGTCCATCTTCAAACGCCCGGCATCATTCATCTATAAAATTAAACAATCATAAATTAAATACGTTTAATATTCTTTACAAGCTTCACGTAAACACAAACGTAAGCGGTCTGACCAATTTTGTCATATTAAAAGTTCCAGTTCTGTTTTACATTAAAATGAAAACTGTGGTTAAAATTTCTGTTTGAAATCATTCAATACATAAATCCGCTTACGAGAAAGTATATATTTTTTTTGTTACACCGTTACTAATAAACTTTGATAATGTGGCAGTTGAGTCCAATAAGTCCAGGGGTGTTCAAAGATAATCTGTCAGATCTATTGTAAAGCAGTTACTGGATTTACCTGTATTGGAAAATAAACAGTGTCGATTGTATTGAGGTCAACTGCCACATTATCAAAGTTTATTAGTACATTTGCTGGTCATGTTGTGAATTACCAGCTTTTGATAGCGGAGGAAGAGCCAAGGCGAGCGGGCACCTGGTAGAACCTCTGACCTTCCATAAGCCAACTGGGTGGACTCTCAACGCTCCGATCGAGGTGCTATAGCCAGTCTATAATGATGCGGCATAAACAGCCATATTGAGAACATGTACGTCGCAATTGAGATGAAATCTGACAAATTGTATTAGGAAAAACATAAAATATATCTTATCACTTATACTTTAGACAAATGGGAAATCAATCAGCTCTGATCATATTACTTTCACATTAGGTTGCCAGGGATATTAATCAGCGTTGTCAGCAATATTCGCCAATATTTTAGCAAAGACGGGAATGTAAGTTCGCGTTTAGTTGAACATATATTTTTAGGAGTAAGGCAAACACTTGAATTAAATGAGTAGTGTGTTTTTCTATGCGTTGTTGGCGCAGGTAGGATTCCTTGCATCGGTTGAAATATCTGTAGTTACGTCTGAAAACATCGACATTGCTTCTTTGTATACTATACATGCATGCTTGTTTTTTCGCATGAAAACAAAACAAACCTACGATTCCATAGTTTACTCCCCGTTTTACTGTACTCTTTAAATGTAGCGTTCTGAACGAACGTTTTCTAATGAAACGTTTAAACGCCTATTCTTCCCATCTATTATAGTGTGTCTTACCCAGTTTTGTATTGTGCATACATTTAAAATGTACTATTGCAACTCCTGCTATATTTATTTTCCGTTACAGTTTCTTTTACTTCGGCATCTTAGCCTGTTTTGTTCCCCTGAATAATAAGTTGGAGAATTTCATTTTTACTTTTCAAAATACCTTTGTTATACTCTATAGTATTAAAATAATATACTTGAAGCATTTATTTCTGTTTTGAAAGACTAACTAATGAAAACCTCATAGATCAAACACAACATGTTCTATAATGTATTGAAAACTAAGAAAAAACATTTTATGACTCCGAAATGATACACAAATTTGTTGTGCATTTGTTTTTTGATAATTGTTTATTACATTATAACTAAAAAGTGTCACGGCTTTATCCCATTTGACTATATTCAGAAACGTACATAAACAGCAAAAACTGACAGATCACTCTAAAATACATTTTTCCTAACTAGAAAAGTTTAATTTGATTATAGAAATTGTTGTGGTTGAATTAAGACTGCTGTAATAGCGTGCGCCTGTCGCTTCTTATTGTCATGTTCCACTTATATAATTAACTCTTAGGGAAATAGAAATCAGTCTTTAAAAAACTTCCTATCTGTTTTTCTGATAAAACTTTGCATTTTCATTAGAAATTCTAAATATAATTAAGAACAGGGATAACATTGATTGCACGAAATGCAAAAAAATGAAAAATGTGAAACTAAGTTATATTCACAGGGACGAAGAATTCCATTTATGTTATGAAAAAAATACTTATAGGAACCTTAAAGTATATACATATAAATATTACTGGAAAACCCTTAATGTACGATATTGCACAGAAAACCATCAAATAGATATTTTATGAAATCATGCAAACATTTTTGTGCATTTACAACGAGATAAAACTGGGAATAAACGAAGTATTTAAATATACAACTTGCTATGTTTATAATAAACAAGACTGTTTCTATCGCATTTTTTATGAAATATGTTCAAATATTACGTTAATGATTATGATGTCCATACCACTAACTAACTAACATATGGATAGTCGTGCATTAAGCAGCTATTGAACTTTCGTACATATATTACGAAACTAGCATGAATCTCACTAAACAAGTGCGAGTAATTACAAATGAATTGCGAAATATTGCCATGGATTTCTACAGATTACATTTAAACATGTCAAATACAGTGAACGAGATATGACTAGGGGTCAGACAGGGTCATTCAAGAACTAAATGTCTTAGAATTAAGGAGGGAAATGTAAAATAGACAAAATGGATACACAATTTTAGTTTGCTTTATATAGACGTGTATTTATGGCAAACGGAGAATAAGATGACGAAAACCAATCCATAACACTTGGGAATTCAAAAGGAAGTATTGTCTTTATTAAAAATGACAATACCGGCTTAGAGTCAAGACAGTGGAAATAGTTTGGCTTGGATCACCAGTGTAACAAAAAAAGCAATATGTCCTTCAATCGTTACTTTAATTTATTCTAATTCACAGCGTCTTCAAAGGACATTCATATATCTTTATGGGACTTTAGCATGCAAATAGAAATCAGTCTTTAAAAATCCTTGTTATATATTTTTGTAAAAAAAAAACATCTTTATTAGAAATTCTAAATATAAGTAAGAACAGTGATAACATTTATAGCACGAATTGCAGAA
This sequence comes from Mercenaria mercenaria, assembly GCF_021730395.1. Classification (NCBI taxonomy): domain Eukaryota; kingdom Metazoa; phylum Mollusca; class Bivalvia; order Venerida; family Veneridae; genus Mercenaria; species Mercenaria mercenaria. The sequence goes on along the minus strand of NC_069364.1, from coordinate 21,924,127 downwards.
AAAGAAAAAATGTATAATTAGGTAAAGAGTGTTATACACGCGGACGAATTCCATTTCTGTCTTAATACACAAGTGTAGTACATGTACTTGTGACTTATAATAACCTCAAAATATATACATATACATATAACTGGAAACCCGTAATGTACTACATTTCACTGAAAACCATCAAATAGACAGTTCATGACTCTGAATTGATGCACACATTTTTGTACATTTACAAAGAAATAAATTCAGACTGAAATGAAAACTTGCTATGTTTATAGTAAACAAGATTGTACAATTTCTATCGCATTTTTTATGTTATCTATTCAAATATTTCGTTAATGATTATGATATTCATACCACTAACTAACAAACGGATAGTCCTGCATTTAGCAGCTACTGAACTTAAGAATATGTGTTATGAAACTAGCGAGAATCTTTTTAAACAAGTGCGAGTAATTACGAAAGAACTGTGAAAAGTTTCAATGGGTTTCTACAGATTACATTTCATGATGTCAAATACAGTAAACGAGATTTGACTAGAGTCATACAGGGTCATTCAAGACATTAATATCATATCAGCAAAGAAATGTTAAACAGGCAAAATGGATACAAAATATAATTTTTCTTTATATAGAAGTAAGTTTATGGCGAACTGAGAATTAGCTGGCGAAAACGAATCCATAACACTTGAGAGGTCAAAATAAAGTATTGTCTTTATCAAAAACGACACATTCCGGAGACAGTGGAAATAGCTTGGCATTGAAGAACAGTGTACTAACAAAAAAGCAATATCCTATCAACCATAACTTTAATTTATTGTGACGCCCAGCGTCTTCAAAAGACAAACATATTTCATTATACTCGTTTGGTATTAAATTTTTCAAAGAAACAAATATCACATATTTACTGTGTCTTCTTCAAAATACTCTGACCGAATCTGAAACACGAGTAATGAGCTCTTTATTTTATATTATATTATTCTATTGTAAATAAAAGTATTAACTGTATGAAGTCATGCAATATCGTTCGACACAAGTTGACTTTAAATGGTGTTTATTGTCGCATCTGCATCATTTTCTTGCCCATTACTTGTTGCTCGTTCCTGTAGTTGGATATGAAAAGGTCAAGAACAAAATATGTAATGTAAATCTGTTCTGCTTAGATGACATTAAAAGATAGGAATAAACTGCTTCTTGTCATGCAATGAATTAAGAGGATTCGTAGTTTCTTTCACTTTATCATTCTGCTTTCAGTTTGTATCAAAGTGGGATTAATGTTGTTGCCTGGTTGATGGCTACTGATATACGTTTTATAATGACAACTGGTCGATAGTGTCACAATGAAAAAAGTTATTAAATCACCTATCTATTTCTGATTGTTTTATTGTTATCTTCAGAACAGACCCTTGGAATCATTTTTGATATTCACATGATGTTACCTATAAAGCAAGCATAAGAAATACTGAGCGTCAGTTAAATTTCTTAAAATGAAATCGAAATGGTAAGGCGAAATGAACTCTGTAGTCACCAGATATTGTCATTTCGTGTCGGTGAAATAAACACTAATATTTACAATCATTGTATATCTTGTATGGAAAGGACCTGGTTTTTACGTCAATTGAGAAATTAATTAGCATAGTTATTAACTGACCTGGACATCGACTCAACGGACTTTGGCCAGTATTGCTTTTAGCTGATTAAATCAAGAACAGAAAAAAAATTCTTTTTGCTAAGATGGAAGAATACTGTTACCTATATGCGACACGTTCACTAGGTTGAAGAGATTCTGGCTGGGATTTCTTCTGAGAATTTACTATTTTACTTTACTGTCATTTAAATCACATTTTCCTGATTCTTAATGTTGCCCAATAGCCCGATTATATCACTAGAAATAATGTTAAAACCAACATAAAGTTTTATTGATGATTTATAATCTTTAGTTACTTACACAATAAAGGGAAGAACCTCAGAAGAAATCCCAGCAAAACTCATATTTTGTGATATCGAAGCACAGCTATAGTATAGACTTTCATTTTAAAAATCTTAAATAAAATCAATCAAGCGACATTTTAGTATCATTTCTTTATTCACATCCATACATGACATACTGATTTAAAAGCAGTTCAAGGAGTATTTTATAAATAAATGCGACAACGGTTTATGAATTCCGGGCAAATATTGATGTTATCAAGTACCCCAAGGCAAAACAGAGAACTTTTACCGCATGTAACTCAATATTTTTTAAGATGTCTAACTCTACCCCGTCTGTTTCAGAGGTAAATTCACTTTGAAGAGCAAGAAATCGCTTATCAATAGAATTGTTTCCACCTTTTTACAATTAGTCAATAACAAGTATTGAAAGAAGTAAAAAGTTACTAGAAAAAAAGAAAAATAAGGGGAAAAAAATCTGGTCCCAGTGGGGCTTGAACCTACGCCCCCATGAAAATTGCAGTCAAAGTAGGTTTGTGGTAGGAATTGAATACTCTTCAAAAAGGAGGTACTCTGTTATGGGCCTAATACCTTAAGCATTTGATTTATCTTTGGCTGTGCTGTGAGGTTGGCATGACCTAAACGGACTTTAACAAGGTTACTGATCGGTCCAAGCGGGTGGTAACTTTTTGTTCGTTTCGTTTTACATGTAAGATATATTGTTCTGTATGTTGAAGGTACTACAGTAACTTTCTTTCATTTTGCCTTTTTAAGCCATTATATTTTAGTATTTAAATTAACTAACATAGCATGTTTTGCTTCAGAGAATGAGCACTTTTTGAAAAACAATACATTTTGTTAATTGATGCCCAATTATGCTCTAACAAACACTACTTACGCCTCTCGAAAAAAGACAAGTGTTTAATATCATATTTTCCTTTACGTGGTAGATATTGCCAGGTAGAGCTGATATCCTTCTCATTGATTCAGGAGTGATATTATAGTTGAATAATTATTATGCATTTTGGTAATTATATATATTACAGAATTACTGAGAATTATACTGGAAATAATTTCGAAATAAAACGGTGCAAACATTTGCAATGCATTTCGTCTGGTTGCATTTCCCACACATCTGTACATATAATGAGATATGATTACGGTCAGACATTGCCGTTGTATATCTTGGCTGCATGATAGTTTTTCTAGGAACTGTAAATGTGGCCAATCCGAAGAAAACCTTCAAATAAACAAAATATGTTTGTTGTATGTTGGAATGTGTTTACACAAGCAAGGAAGCAGGTGTCAAATAGTAATTGTTTTTTATCGATTGGGAGCCAAACACTGACTGTTTCCTGTGAGTGTTAAGAATTACAATGAGCTTTTTCTGACACAGTTTTTATACAAATAATGAAAAATCAACAAGGCAAATATCCAGGACGGAAAGCCAAGTTCAAGGAAGACCGTCTGTTCTAATCGTAACTCACATTGGATTAAAACCAACGAGGCCTCATTTTTACAAAGTTATAATATATATCCTTATATTATATAATATAAAAGTAAATATAACATTCTCAGCATGCAAGATTATGTACATAAACAATCAAACTATTTAATTCTATGTACACTCGGAAATCTCCACACGCCCGGCAACATTTATCAATGAAATTAAATAATTAGAATTAAATACATTAAACATTCGTTACAGGTTTCATGCAAACGTGAACATAGAATGTCTGGCTAATTTTGTCATATAAAAATAATATCTTATAATGTTCTACTTTCTTTTTAAATTATTATGAAAACTGTGGTCAAAGATTCCTGGTTGAAAATGATTCAATATATCCATCCGCATTCCTTTTTGTATGTGTATGTGTGTGGGGGGAGGCGGGAGAAGGGGGAGGGTAACGTCCAACGACACATTTGCAGGTCATGTTGTGATTTGCCAGCTTTTGATGGTGGAAGAAGAACACATGCTCTCCTTCGTGCATTATTTCCCCATTAGCGGGCACTTGGGTAGAACCACCGACCTTTCTCCAGTTGGATGGCATCCTCACACGAGGATTGTACGTGTGAATTGAAATGAAATCGGGAAAATTGTATTAGAAAAAAACATAAGATATCACATATCACTAATACTATAGACAAATGGCAAATCATTAGCTGTGATGACATTATCTCCACATTAGGAGCTTTAAGTCCGTGTTTGCAGCAATAAACGCATTTTGATAAGCATACCTTTTTTATGAGTAAGGGAATCGCATGAATTCAGTAAGTGGTGTGTTATTTGTAGGTACTTGTCGGTGCAGGTAGGATATCCTAACATCGATATGCTTATGTTGCATACACGGATGCTTTTTTCGCATGAATATTTTATTCAGTTAAGAAAACCTGAAGCGTTACCCCACATTTTACTTCCCGCTGTTCTATTTTTCCTATATTTTACCGTGCGCCTTGTATACTCATTTAATGCATGAATGGTAACATTTAAATAGTGACTATTTTATTTATCCTAATACGGATGACCACAAATATTCGCTCTTCACAACCTCATTTATCTAATTTTATGCATAATTCTGCCTCCATGCTATGACGTTTTTCGATGTCAACACACTTGATTCTCCACTTGACGCAAGTATACACACAATTTAAGTCTTATGTATATGGATGTGCTTTTTTTAGTTGTGAATTGTAACCATCGATTGATACGATTTGATACACGGCTTTTCTGTCGTCATCTCCATTACCACGGAAGATTCGTTGTGCATTTAAGCTTCGTTTTTATCTAAGCTATGGCTGCCTTTTGACTTGCATTGTCTAATGATTACTTTGGCATCTTAGTCTGTTTTGTTCCCCTGCATGATAAATTGGAGATTTTTATTTTTTGCTTCTCAGTCTATAATGTATTTCAAACTGACGAATAAACATTTTATCACCCGAAATCGATAGATAAATTTGTTATGCATTTGTTTGTTTATTTTGTTTGTTTGTTTTGGGTTTAACACCGTTTTTCAACAGTATTTCAGTCATGTTACGGCGGGCAGTTAACCTAACCAGTGTTCCTGGATTCTGTACCAGTATAAACAAGTTCTCCGCAAGTAACTGCCAACTTCCCCACATGAATCAGAGGTAGGGGACTAATGATTTCAGACACAATGTCGTTTATCAAATAGTCACGGAGAACATGCGCCCCGCCCGAGGATCGAACTCGCGACCCCGCGATTCGTAGACCAACGCTCATACCTACTGAGCTAAGCGGGCGGGCTTTGTTTGTTTTTAATCCATTATAGCATTATAATTGTAAAAAAAGTAACGGCCTTATCGCATTTGACTAGATTCTGAATATGAACTGAAATATCACTCCTCAATACCTTTTTATAATTAGAATATAAGAGCTATAATTGTGGTTACATTAACACTGCTGCAAAAGCGTGCGCCTGTCGCTTCTTATTGTCGTGTCCCACTAATATAATTAACACTAGGGATTTTTGCATGCAAACAGTCTTCACAAAACCTTCTTTTATGTTTTTTTTCTTCAAACAGTTTTTTATAAATTCTAAATATAATGAAGTAAAGATCAGGAATAACAAGGATTGCACGAAAGGTAGAAAATTAAAAATGTGTAACTTGGTTACGCATGTGTAATACTATGTGTTATACATGCGCACGAATTTAATTTCTGTTTTTAAAGAATGACTAAACAAGAACCTAAATGTATATATATTACTGGAAAAGCATAACACTGTACTATATTCAATGAAAACAATCAATCAGATAGTTTATGACTTTAAGTTGATGCACACATTTGTTGTGCATTTACAAAGAAATAAAACTGAATAGAAATATACAACTTGCTATGTTTATAGTAAGCAAGACTGAACAATTTCTATCACAGTTCTTTTTTTTATGTTATCCATTCCAATATTACGTTAATGGTTATGATATTCATACCAATAACTAACATGGCTCGTCGTGCATTAAGCAGTATTGAACTTTCGTATGTAGATTACGAAACTAGCGAAACATTTCCACGGGTTTCTATATATTACATTTAAACTTGTCAAATACAGTAAACGAAATATGACTAGGGTCAGACAGGGCCATTCAAGAACTAAATGCCATACTAGAATTTATCAGAAAAATGTAAAGTATTGTAAAATGGATACAAAATATTATTTAGCTTTATATAGACGTGAATGTATGGCAAACGGAGGATTAGATGACCAAGTAAAACAAATTCATAACACTTGGGAGTTCCAAATGAAGTATTGTCTTTACTAGAAATGACAATGACTGCTCTGATGGAGTCAAGGCAGTGGAAATAGTCTGGCACTGAAGAACGGTGTAATAAAAAAGCAATGTGCTATCGATCGTAATTTTGATTTATTGTGATCCACATCGTCTTTAAAAGTCGTACATATTTTTATACTCATTTGATATTTTCAAAATGGAATAATACTACCTTTATTTTTACTTTGTCTTCTTCAACATATTGCTATTCGATTCTGTAACAAGAGTACTGTACTCTTTATTTTACATTCTATTATTCTGTTGTAAAATACTATTAACTGTATCAAGTCATGCAATTTTGTTTGACACAAGTTGACTTAGAACTTTACTGTGACATTTGTAAGATCATCATATCCATTACTTGTAGCTCGTTCCTGTAGTTTTTATGTGAAAAGTTCAAGAACAGAATATGTAATGCAATCTATTCTACTTAAATGGCATTAATAGTTTTGAATAAACTGCTTGTTGTCACACAATTAATCTATTAAGAGGATTCTTAGTTTTTTTCACTTTAACATTCTGCTTTCAGGTTTTTCAAAGTGGGGTTAAAGGTGTTGCCTGGTTGATGACTACTGATACACTTTTTACAATGACAACTGGTCGATAATACCACAATGAAAACAAAGGTCTTTCGCAAGTATTTAAGTCACAGATTTCTGATTATTTTACTGTTATCTTTTTAACAGACCCTTGGGATCTTTTTGATGTTCCTTTGATGTTACGTATAAAGCAATTACAGAAAAATAATGAGCATCAGTCAAATTCCAAACGGTAAAGCGAAATGAGCTCTGTAGTCACCAGATATATTTTTATTTTCGCTCTATCATTTCCTGTCCGTGAAATAAACACTAATATTTAGAATCACGGTATATCTTGTTTGTAAAGGAAAAGGTGTTTACATTCGTATGAACAACATTGGTATAAAGATACCAAGGATGGTCCTTACCCTGAGATTGCACTCGCTATCTGACGTAATTTACTAAAATAGGTCAGCAAAATGGTGTCATTTGAAAAACTCTAGTATCTAAAAGTAATTTTCTGCCAGTAAAGATCAAAATTCAATCGGCGTGAACTATATGAATTTTCACCAGAAACTGTATTTGAATTGGAATGCGAATTACAATTAAACGTGGCCAGGTCGTTTTGGCAGTTCAATTTAAATGTTAAAAGACCGGTATCTTGCATGGTACTGTACATAATGTAAATACAAGAAGTAAGTTTTATCTTTCGTGGGTTTATACGAGTATACACCAGATTTGGAATGTCTTGTCTATCATCATAGAATCGCTAGCGCGATTTAAGTATTTGCTAGATGTCCCAATGAGGTTTAAACCCGTATAAACGTGCAAAAATAGCATTAAAGACTTAAAAAAAGCAATGCGTTTGACGTTTGTTGTCAAAGAAATAAGCGTAACATGTAATGTGGCCGAGTAGTCCCCGACTTCAAATTACTTATCTCTCACCGGTATAGGTTCAACAACTCGCATACATTGTAGACTTTTTAATATGAGACTCATGATACTCAGAGTATGCGGAAGGCCGATGGTTCCATGCTTCTTTGAGTAAAGAGTATTGCTGGCATTTTATTGTACATTTTTTATAGTGTATTGTGTAAAATATACTTTTAGAGTACAAATACAATTTTGAAAAACTACTATGCACCTTGTCGTATTTTTATTGTCACATGAACAGAAAAAAGCTTTTGGTCATTGGTCATTGGTTTATAATAGGAAGTTTCCGTTCACAATTATATGACATGTAAAATCAAGCACTTGTGATATAAATATATGGAATATCAGTTTGAAGAGAATCTACTATATAATTGATATTGTACTTAGTCTACTGTAAGGCCCGTAAAAAGTGTTTTTCTTTCTCTCAAAGCAAATTCAAATGGGAACATTTCATTAATTTGACACCATTTTAAATTCAATTTTCTCTTTGGGAATGAATTGTTGTAAAGCGTTTAGGATATGTTAATAAGCATTTTAGCAAACAAATGTAAGAAATTCTTATAAAATCGAAATTTTGTTTCTGCCTGACTTTTACATTTGGAAAAAAAGCAATCTATCCACCCATCAAACTACTCTTTAAACCTGCATGTCTGATCAATCTCTCTCTATCTACCTATGTGTCTGCTAGTATCTCTCTGTCTGTCTACAGTCTTACAGCTGTCTCCATCCAGCTAGTCAAACATCCACCAGTCCATCTACCAAGACAGCAAGCCAGTCAAAAAGTCATCCGTCTATCTATAAATTGAAGTTTCATGAAATAGGTTTTCATTTTTCTATAAACCGATTTACAAACCAGTGTGTCAGTCTGATTCTGACAGTAGGTTTGAAATTTTTCTGCAGTTGCTATCATATGACGTAAAGATCGTGTTAGCTTTCCAAGTATGTATATAAACATTTAACAACCACGTTTTTTATATTAGAAAACCCAAACATTAATTCTCTTATCCACGCATTATTATATCAAAATACAGTAATCAATCATTACAAGTCAAAATGCACTTATAAAGTGCATATTGATAATTATGCTTAAGCTGGAATTTTTACTGTCAGCCAAATATTTCGAAAACCACTATTTCCCATTTTTTTGTCAATATCATTACTGACCACTATATAGTAAATGCTCTGACTAAGGAAGTTTGCGGCCACGCTTTATAAAAAGCCCCCTTAAATTCTATGCAGGAAAAAGATACCAACAATTTAACACCTTTAAGGTCTATATAAGTACTATATGTTAAAAGCAAATATCTTTAAAAGAGTTTCTTCACGAGGTACATTTCTTACAAAATCTTGAAGAAAATCATTTGGAAAAATAGAATGCCACCAAACAAAATAACAGTAGATTCGTCAGCCCTTATAATCAATTTATTACAGAAACAATACAATTTATCGCGAACACTAATCCTCTTTGATTCCAAATAGACTTTCTTAGGCACACATTTGACAGGACATATCCAGAAATTAATTAATATGTCATGTGATGTGTTGGTTCTGGCAAACACGTCTAGAGCAGCAGACGACTTTTATTGATTTCGAAATTAAGCACGTTCCTTGTGTCCATCATGTAAAGAAGATTTTTAAAAGTATAATGTTAGCATATATAAGTTTGCCTTATAATGCCTCTTAAAATGAGTGATTAACTGAGTAATAAAGAGCACATGGGATCGATACGTATATCCAGAGACTTCATAATCTCTTAGTATCTTGAGTTCTGCGTACTAGGAAACAATACATTACTGTTTCAATGATAATAGTCAATTGATACAATAAGAAATAAACCCGTAAATAAATTGATTTTATTCCAGTCATGTTATGTGACTCCGACGACGGCTTTATCAATCGTTTAATAAAAAGATTATTCGGTTTTATGTCTGATATGAACAGGCTCAATCAAATTGTACCTGCAACAGTTTTATTTTGTCGTGTTTGGGGACCTGTGGAGTTTCCATGTTTCTCTTTTATTCAAAATAATGAAATGTTTCAGTTGTCTGTTTAAGGACTTGAACTGATTTTTTTTTCACTTCCGGAAAACGTATCACACGTCTGCAAAAATATATTTTCAAACCTTATGACAGAAATAGTTTAGTTTACGGTCTTAAAGGCAACAACAAATATAAAGTGTGAAGTAACCCCATAGATAGGAAGTAAATATGTTAAAGAACAGCATTAATCATAATGATTGTGAAAATGTCACATTTATTGTTAAACTCAAAACAATACTCGATGTTCAGTTTTTAATCTGTTGCAAAAATAACGAAACATTTTACAAGACTTTGCTATTTCAAGATTGAAAAGGAAATGCATATTTTTCAAATAAATTGCTTTGGAGACACCTTGTGTTTATTTCTTTAATGTTACTTCTTCTTGTCTTAAGACCCAATCCGACGGCAAACCTTCAGCAGACTGCGGACGAGCTGTCTAAAATATTCTGTTAACAATACTCGCAGAGTTTGATGTTTAACTAAATTTTGTTGGAATATTCTAGATAAATTGACAAATAACAAGATAAATTTGATATAATATACGTGCAACCTCAAAGTTTGAAATCATTCGTGTGTGAAAATGAATTGGATGAAAATATCGTTTTTGTTCTGTAATGTCAGAAAAATACAACTTAAATTTCTACCCAGACAACAGCCAGACTTAAAAAATACTTTTAAGTCAACAGATAAAGAGTTTGTGAATGATGCATTTTTTTCCAAAATAAAACTGTCGGGGTGATTCTACAACTACATTGGAAAGTTCAAAGAATTTCATTTAGATCTAAATAGGTTTATTATGTATACATGTTATATCTATATAACTGAAACAATACGTTCTTTTCTCGTACAATGTTCTAAAATGTCTCGACATCCATAAAGTTAACATTCATGAATTTAGGCTTCTTAAAACTCTAAGATTGTACACAATACGTTTATGAATAAACTTACTATAAATGTGTATTACCATTAAAATACTAGATTAAAACAAAAAACAAAAAAAAACTACCGTTACTGTATGACATATATACTTCAGCTAAACATTGAGTGAAGCTGAATATACAAGATAAGGAATTTTTACATTAAAAGTAAATATGTGAATATGAGATATTTCAGTGAAAGATAGGGAATAGATATCTTTAAAATCGAGCTATTCAGATTTACGTTAGTTGTGCGTTTTATTACATGTTAAATATCAAAGTAAAATGGCTAAAATTGATTAATATACAACTTTTATGTCTAGATACTGTACGATTGCTCCAAGACTCATGTGATACTAAGAAATGCTAGGAAATGGCATCTTAAATTGTAATAGTAGTACTCGCATGCTTGAAAATACAACACAACGACGCAGTCGTGCAAAATCGGGTATTTCGGTATTCTACGCGTAGCATAAAGGCCGAGGTGATCAGATTGACAACGACGGTAACTCTGATCAATTAAAATTTGTTCATTTCTACCGTGGTGCGGATTTGCCGGATAAATTCGGCTAGGGAGCTTAATGGCGCACTGGAATTGATGATTGTTAGAGATGGTGAACTGGAATCTTAACGGGTGTTGAATTATTTTATAGAACACAACTCTCTGTTGTGAGCTCTTCTGTGTTGGAAAAGTATCTACTTAGGCTATGAAACATGTATATTTCATTACCAGGGTCACTGGATTAAAGATTTTGGCTGCTTTGTTTTGGACCTTTCCAAGATGATGGATGTGCTTGTTTTTATAGAAATTTCAAACTGATAACGTTTATACACTTTATGTCATTCGAACAGCTTCAATCTTTGGTTCAATATAAGAATCTGATCTTGTGTTCGGTTAATTTGGTTACGCCAAGGCATGTTTTGGTGTATGTGTGCCGAGGTATTTGCCCGTCAGGGAAAATGAATAAATTTTTGACATGAAGATAGTAGTTTGATTCTACAGCCTGTCTCGTATATATAATTCTGATTCTGAATTATTTTATGATGAAAGATCATTTTTCAACCTTTTTCTTTTAACTTTTCAATGACCGAAACGTTTTGATGATTGTGACAATGATCCATGCGTAGAAAAAAAACTCAAACGTTACGTGTTTTCAGGTCAGTATTGAACGCCAAGTAGATAAGAAACCAACAATTGTACCTTCAGGTATCGCTGAGGTCAAATCAGTCTTAACCAGTAATATTTCTTTGTTTGATAGGGGTCTATTCAATACTTCTTTAAGTCGTTGCCAGGAGAGGTGAGGACGTTAATGACGTTGCACATGCCATAATCTCTCACATAAAGACTCATTAAATAGTGTGTTGCCATTTTCCTTGTTTTGTGTCTGTGCTACCCACAACACTAGTTGAAATATTGACTTTATATAAAGATTATCGCAAGCGAGCCATAATGTAACAATGCACATATTCTATGAGGATAAAAATAGGGATTAAAATATTTACAGAGAAGTAGTTAACATTTTCTACATTCTAAAAGACATGTTCAGACATTCCAGGTCTCCATCACATTTGTCTTCTGCGCAAAGGTAAATGCAATGCGCTAAATATTAATTAAGACTTGTACGGCCCATCCTAACCACATTAGGTTAAAATAGACCTAGTTTAAGTTTCTAAAGATCATTTATTTCAAACATTTTCCTAACGGCACTGTTTCTCATATTATCTCATTAACAGGAAAATCCCGCTAGGCAAAACTAAGCTACTCAATGTAAATATTGATTCCTCGTTTTAAAAAGGCTTCTCTAGCAGATTGAGATAATCACTCATGTTTACTGGTCTCTACTGAATACCTTACGGTTTGATTTCTTCTTTCTTCACTATAAATGTGCTTTTTTCTAGCTATTTTCTTGCCTTTGCTGTGACTTTAATTATTATATAAAAATCCTAGTTTTGATGTTTTCTATCTGACTCTGATATATTCTCTGGCACAGAGATTTAAAACATTTATTTGAAGGGAAGTTTTGACAAGGGGGATTCATTTGCAATACAGCTTGCGGTTTGATCATGAAACCACGGAAATACAAATTAAATCAGATAACTGACAAACATGATCAATATATAAAAGGAAGGAAAAGCGGTATTAAGTTGTTGTTTTTTTTTTATTTCATAGCAAATTGTTAACAGCAACGCAGAGAAACACAGGTACGGGTATCCAACGTGTCAGCAAATTTCAGTTTACACAGTCACGTTGTCCCTTGCGCCATGTTAAAAGTTCAGCTGGTCGTTAAGACCAATTATTCGCGGGCACGCGCCGACTAAATATTTATTATCACATCAATGGACATGTTATTGTCTTTGTCGTTGTCATTGGCATGGCTTGTAATGCCACAAAACAGAACCATTCTCTTCACTGTATATAGTAGCAGGGGTATAAATAAGAAATATCTTGATATCTGCTTAATTCGTGTCACTTCTTATCATTGCGAAGTGTAGTAAGTTACCATTGTTTGTTTGTATGTGACGATGATAAGTGATATAAATCGCGAAAATAAACATGGGTCATTACGAGAATTTTCCAGATGATGATGAGGACAAAAATGTGAATACGATTTTCTCAACAAGACAATTTATCTTTCATGAAAATGAAAATTATCTTAAGTGTCATGATATTCATCTGGTTATCGTATACAGAAATATGCCACTACCTATTCTATACGTTGTCTTGAAGTTGCTAAATATCAATCGGTTATATGCATATGACTGTAGACGGCATAGACTTGCGCATAAAATGAAAAGAAAATAATATTATACATGTTTGTGATCATGTTCGACTACCTAGTACATTATAATTTTAGATACAACGGATGTCTATAATTTAGAATTGTACGCCGCAAAATTCTTAAATGTATACTTCAGTTGTATCTAAAATTTCTATTATTTCCAATCTTTTAGGTCATATCATGTTTCAATATAACCATTTTTACTTGATCATATTCTAAATTTCCTTGGCTACTAACATAAATCAAAGCTTTCGAATCAGGAGAAATTAAATGATGTTTAGTTTCGATACAGTTACTACCTTAAACTTTATGATATTTGTGAGGGCTAATCCAATCCAGGAAATTAACTCTATCCTAAAGAAAAACACCATTCCCAATTATTATATCTTTGAAATTTGAAATCAACGAATTTATAACCCCACGAAACATCCGTTTTTTTTTCCAACTACAACAAATTATGCCAGTTAAATTAAAATTATTTCTCTATATCAATTTCATTTACTTGGCAAATGCCTGTCATCCTGTACAGCATTTTAAGGATTAAAATTAAATGAACGTCAATAAAAGAAGTAAAATTTAAATTTTACCAATTTTAAGTTATAATCAGTTCTAAATATGTTATGATGATATATATTTGTTTCATATAACCTTTTTCAAAATCGTTTACTGTACATAAGAACCCGGTTACCATTTATCTTACATGTTACATGTTGCATGTGCACATGTATTAAAATCAGAATACGAGATATCCTTCCATTGTCCGCGCTTGTTTGTTTCATTTTTGAATCCTTAACAGCAGAGAGTAACTAACAGTTTATTCTGTGGTTTCTGTATATACTTTGAAATATTGCATCTAGTTTTGGATCTCGAACATTTCCATATTTCATTTATCGACGGGTTATCACTACAGAACGATGTTGATATACAGACTTGACAATAATTGGCAGCCATATCAAAATAGATGTTTTCCTATTGTTTCCAGTCGTTCATGAAGAGTTCAATACACCAAAAGTAGTCCATTTGATGACAAAATACTTATTTTTGTTAGTGTAGACACCTTGTCATGCTAATTTTGTTTCCACTCCATCTTGTTGCCTAGTTTGCAAATGTCTTTGCACATCAGTTGTTTTCCACCATCTAGGTTTAACTAAATACTCTGATAGTGTTTTCCCGTCTTTCGGAGTTCAGTCTTAATTGTTAGTATGTTTTATTTGATTTCTTTTAGAAATAGTATTCAATTTTTTTTTTGTTTTCTAAGAATGATTACTTATTTGTTTCTTGCAGGTTTTTGTGTCATGATTTTTCTAAATATTCATCCTTATTTAGATTTTAATGAAACTTCTCACAGTCGTAAATAAACATATGGCCTATAATATGGTGAAATAAAATGTATAGGTCCGTGTGCTTATTTTCTAGATATCTGGCTACGATTAAAGTGAACCGCCTATTTCTAGCTAATTTTAAGACATTATTTTGAATTATTTAACATGTAAGATGTTTTAATATTATATTTTAACTTTAGAAAGATAGTAACAGTGCTATTTTAATACATTTATTCACAGGTTGCCCTTAACTCATAAACTGATTTTCGTTTCCGTACGCCGAATCCAGGCATTATTCTACGTTTTCCGGATAAATGACGTTTTGTCATCATTTCCGGTTTATCAAACGTGCAGAACTACCTTAATACAACTTGTTTATTACCTATTTTTCGCAACTAAGCACTGTCCCCTAAGGTGTTGATATTTCTGTAACTCTTGCATTATGACATGTTATTGTCTCTTTTATTTCTTAAATAATATATTTTTAATCTTTGTCTATTGTTTTCCTTTGATTTGTTATCGTTGAATCTTGTGTTTCTTATGACCTTGGGATCCATTCGGTGTTAAACAAATAACCATGGCCTTCGAGGGGTTTGTTGTTAAATTTATTACGATTCAGTGTTCAGATGCGCAGGGATAGAACCACAAGGGCGTTTAATATTTAAGCATCTGAACGATCAGCAGTGGTAAATTAGACAATAAACCACAAAAACGCCTTGATTGTTTTCATTCTTACACGTTCATTGACATAATTTATTTTAAAAAAGATGCTGGGCTTCAATTATTCGAGTAGAAATAACCTGGACGTCATACGGCAACTTGACATCATAATTTTTAATATTTTTATCAGCCCTCAGGAACAAACACAATCACAATGGTACTATTTGCTTGGTTTTATGTTTCCATTGACCTTTTTAAACATTCTGTTTACTCCTACAACATCAGTCTTAAAGTGTCACGTGGTACCCATAAAATGTATCACTGCACTTGAGCTCAGTTTTGTTATATTATTTTTAAGGTTTCCACAAATAACATAGGTACAAGTTTTATAGCTTTTTAAAGATGTATTATAGTTTGTTCAGGAACGTATGCGACATCGTTCCGTGATATTGTTTTTACGAGAAATGGCCTTGTTTATCATCTGTTAGACCATATGAATCGTGCCCGTATTGCAGTTCAAAAAGTATGCCTTGTAATAAATGATAGAATTCCGTATGTATTTAGGAGTCTGATAAGAACTGTAATATCACGTTCGTGTTAAAAAAAATGCTAGTATTTTTATCAAATTTTCATACGATTTTTTGTTCACTTAGTTCTGA
Source organism: Mercenaria mercenaria (assembly GCF_021730395.1). Lineage (NCBI taxonomy): Eukaryota > Metazoa > Mollusca > Bivalvia > Venerida > Veneridae > Mercenaria > Mercenaria mercenaria. The sequence goes on along the minus strand of NC_069364.1, from coordinate 21,908,093 downwards.
AAATTGTGCATATCAGTTAAGAGACCTTTATTCTTCATGAAAAATATTTGCGTTATTCTTCTCTAAATTACTTCCTTACCAAGTTATAGTGCATACAAAATCATGATAATTCATTTAAAAATAAACGGAAGGCAAATGCCCGGGTTCAGCGGCTGGCGAATAACTTAGGAATTCCTGCATCATACCCGCGCCGCACACACACCTTCACACTTCTCTGGACAAAGGTTTAATGCTCTAAGAATTTTGCAGGTTTGTTTTTTAGTTTTCAGTATGGTAAGTATTTCAGAGAATTTATATAATTATATCTGTGTCACATGTCTTTTATAACAAATAATATATTACTGCAACCGTGCCAAGAACTTGTACGAAAGTGAATGAGTTCACAATAATCATATATAAAACTACTATGTAATACCATCCAAACATACATGTTTGAACGATAACATAATGCTTTACTTTGAAATGGGAAACAGACTCCATAGTACGTTTCAAAACATTCGTTACAATTGTGTCAGTATATTAGGACAGCGTTCTTAGCGTTTACAAGATCTGGTATTTCATATTTCGACTCTCCAAAGACTTTTGCATTACGACATAATCTTTGAATGAATAATTACTGGATCTTTCTGTATTGTCAGTGCGATGTGTTACCTCAGAATGTAATAACCTGAATTCCCTTTGAGATGATAAAACATTATCTGACGCCAACTATGTCGTAATGTATCATTGAATTGAAGCTGGTAATTTAATTTTTCAAACACATTTACCATAAATCTCTCTCATAGGAAATATTTTTTATAAAATCGAAAAAAAGTCCACAAAGGTCTTACTATCTTCACCAGTTCTATAGTCTTAGAGTATATGGTAAAATTCATGTTTTGATTGGACATAATTAAAAAGAAACTTTGTTTGGAAAAAGACTGAACAAAAAGAACTATCGTTAAAGTCATTTGAGACCTCATCGCAAAGCGTCGACGGAAATGCAACACCAGTAACGGTCGATACACAAGAAACAGATTCTCATATTTCACGACAATATTCTTATCCAGGAGTGAGGTACACCGTTATTGCGTGTCATTCAATTATATGTTTGCTTATCCCTTCTCATAAAATGAATTGATGGGAAATGTATGCTAAGTCAGTCAAATTTCGAATTAACTAGTTAATTCCTTTTTACATTCTTGATCGCAAATTCTCTCACATGCCAAGAATAATAAGAAACGTCTTTGTCTTTTAATTGATTTGAGGTGATTATTCAAGACTGGTAAGTACAGCTCTGCTTAATAATGACTCAGTTGTCATATATACACTCCAGTACAATGATACAATGATCGTATTCTTCATGGATACCTAAGTGTTAATGATCGTGTTTTGAAAATTTCATGCAGGTTATTCCCTTGACGTATCTAATTATTGCACAATAAAATTGAATACGTCTTAAAATTGTAATTAAAAGTTTGGTTTCACCGTATAAGACTTGTTTAAACAAGTGCCGCTCCGAATGTTTCAACTTCTAAATTTAGAAGTGTAATTTTCGTAAAACGGACCCTTTTTAAATTTTGATTTGATAACAAGTGAACTACTATTATTGGAGACTGACACAAAGACAACTTTTAATTATGGAAAGAATAATATGATTTTATGACAACCCAAATAACTATCTAGATTATTAAGTTCAACATTGAATTGCAAGTGCCACATATGTTATTTCTCTTGAAGTTTCGAAATACTCGTAACTTGAAATGTCGACTTAGTGAATCGAAACTTTGAGTTAAGTATGTCAACATTTCATTTCAAGATGGAAGCTGGAAATTTTGCCTTACGTTTTTTGATTTTTTTTTGTGTTAAAGTCTTGCAATTTCGAGTAAACAATGAAACGCTACTGATACTAACGTTTATTCATAACTTTGTCGAAACGTCACAAAATGATTTGTTCCTTAGTCTCTGTAGAGACATTTCTATTTCTACGTTTGTTTTACGATGGCTGTAAAAGTACCTTTAAAAGTCTGCAAGACATATGGAAATTTAAGAACTAAGTTATACCAACAAAGTAATACAGTTTACCCTTTAACATTTAGTGCGTACATAAATTGTCTTGATCAAATTATCTATGTCTGAAACCAAATATATGAGTATGTGAGTATCGTGGGAATCTACTTGTACTTTTCAACCGCTAGCGTTCTATATTTATTTAGATGTTATTTCACAAAACCACGGGATATATAATTAATCTATGACATAGTAATCACGAAAATGTCAGAAATAATTTTTTGAGCTTGAATTACAGATAAAAGTAAGAAAGAACATTTCAAATGTATGTACGCACTAAATGTTAAAAAGGATAAAACTGTATTACTGTTTAGTATAACTCAGTTCAATATTGACGTTTTGCTCGTATTGTAAATGTTTTTAAAAACAATAAAAATGAAATCGTTGTTTGATATACAAAATGAAGACTGACAACATTTATCAAATATTTGCTTTGTATGTTTGAAAGAAGCAATTAATGGGAAAAGGCTTTTGCACTGCAGGAGAATAGAAAACACATTTAAATACGATTTACAAAATATATTAGTACCTGAAACTACTATCACATTTTTTATACAAACCACGTCATTTTCCAAACAAAATTGATCATCTATAAAAAGAAAAGCAAAATACTGAAATAAACAAGAGACATTAGTTCTAAACAGAATAAGATTTATCTAAGAATTTCTTAAGAAAAAACTTATTTTGATCGAAAGTAATGATTATTTTATGAGTTCGTTAGCACCATTAACTCACTATTGCTAATTAAAGCAAAAGGCAAACCTCTCTAGACCAGACCAAGCTTCTCACAGTAGATTCATCTTGTTAAAACGTTTTAAAGTATGCTGAAGTTTATCAATTTGGTTTATTACTTTTTAATGGCTACCTGTCGCCTTACTTTTTAATTAAGACAGATTTTTCCATTTCTGTTGCCTTTGATAAGAGTTTCATAAAGAGAAAAAAATCTTGCTATTGCTTGTCTAATATTACGATTTATTGCATGTATACGTTTTGACATGTTAATCATAAAGTCTTTTTGCAGATCAAAGGGTCCAAGTTTTCTTGATTACTATTTACACATAATGACTGACTATTAACTTAAAATATATCAGACTTGTTGAATGCGTCGCAAATTATGGTTTTTTTTATACTGTGTTTAAGACTTTTTTAATTTTTTAAATATCTTTTTATGCCCCCGAAGGGAGGCATATAGTTTTTGAACCGTCTGTCGGTCTGTCAGTCTGTCAGTCTGTCCGCAATTTTCGTGTCGGGTCCATATCTTTGTCATCGATTGATGGATTTTCAAATAAGTTGGCATGAATGTGTACCACAGTAAGACGACGTGTCGCGCGCAAAACCCAGGTCCGTAGCTCAAAGGTCAAGGTCACACTTAGACATTAAAGGATAGTGCATTGATGGGCGTGTCCGGTCCATATCTTTGTCATCGATGGATGGATTTTCAAATAACTTGGCATGAATGTGTACCACAGTAAGACGACGTGTCGCGAGCAAGACCCAGGTCCGTAGCTCAAAGGTCAAGGTCACACTTAGACGTTAAAGGATAGTGCATTGATGGGCGTGTCCGGCCCATATCTTTGTCATCGATGGATGGATTTTCAAATAACTTGGCATGAATATGTACCACAGTAAGACGACGTGTCGTGCGCAAGACCCAGGTTCGTAGCTCAAAGGTCAAGGTCACACTTAGACGTTAAAGGATAGTGCATTGATTGGCGTGTCCGGTCCATATCTTTGTCATCGATGGATGGATTTTCAAATAATTTGGCATGAATGTGTACCACAGTAAGACGACGTGTCATACGCAAGACCCAGGTCCGTAGCTCAAAGGTCAAGGTCACACTTAGACGTTAAAGGTCATTTTTCATGATAGTGCATTGATGGGCATGTCCGGTCCATATCTTTGTCATTCATGCATGGATTTTAAAATAACTATGCATGAATGTGTGACACAGTAAGACGACGTGTCGCGCGCAAGACCCAGCTCCGTAGGTCAAAGGTCCTTATCTCTTACATCGGCAATAACTATTCATTCAAAGTGCCATCGGGAGCATGTTTCATCCTATGGAGACAGCTCTTGTTTAATATATAATAAGCTATCGTATCTTAAACAGTTTCTTGTTCATAATATTTATTTACCTAGACTTAAATGACATGCTGAACTTATTTGAAGACTGGACAGTTCCTTTTACAGACAAACTATATATCTGCAGGTGTATCTTTACGAAATCATCAGTAATGGCACCAGTTAATACCGAGTAAAATGTTAACTTACAAAAAAAATCTTATTTATTATGGGATTCTACGAGGGCCCTGCAAAGAATTTTGTCATTAGGTTCGGATTGGTATCTGTTTAAGAAACTGATAAATGGCGCTGCAAAGACCAGTCTGGTCTTTCCAAAAAGCATTTTCTTACAATTTTCACCCTTTCAGAAGCCAAAAGGACTTAACAACCTCGCACTTGTGAGAGGTGTTGTCGTGTATAAGATTGACTTCTGGCCATCCTTTGCTTGGATGTTTCTTATTGCAAAACTTTTTCACTTTCTTCAGTACAGACTTCTTGTAAAATCGCCCAATGACTGTATGACCAGGTGGACAAGGCACTTGAACGACTGGTCCACTATAATTGATGAACATTGCCTACACCATATTTTTTCGAACTTATGGTTCTCTTGGTAATACAGGGACCTTATATTTTCGCTCCCATTGCTTATTATTAGCCCGTCTTTGTGGCTCGAAAATGTGCACCAAGATTGTCACCTGTTAGCAGGTTAGAAATAAGCCGACTATCACAGACTTTGTATGTTTTCAAAAGTTCCCGGACACATTTAAGGCGTTGTTTTTTTTTGCTCATCAGTTAGCAAATGCGGTACTCACCCAGCGCAAACCTTTCACGGGTCCAAACGCTTCTTCTGATATGCCAGTGTAACTAGCTATATTTTTCACCACAATCACGCATCCTGTTCGACCACAGATGTTTGCCTTGGTAACAGAGGTTACAGAGGCCTACCAGAACGGGTATGCCCTGAGGTCCATATAAAAAATTATTAGTATATTGAATAACGGGAAGAAGTTTGGAAACTGATGATAAAATTGTTGAATATAGTGGAAATGATCTAAAACTGTTACAAACAGGAAATGTCATTAAGCTGTTACACGGAACATGTCTTGTGAAATTTAAATAATTCGTGTAGATAATAATTTGCTTTTATTTACGTTCTGGCTATTTTGATAATTATATAGTGTTTCAATGAGCAACATCAATAACAAAACTGAGATTAAAAACATAACATTATAGCTATGCTTATATTAGCGTCTCCACTAAAAGCCAATTTATACGTTAATATACCCACTTAATGGTGTCACGAGGAAATATTTTATCGGTTGGACCATATACACCGCAGATAACGCGTTTCTATGCACACACGACTGGTGTAATATGTACCGTTTTGTCATTATGCACTGTAGTACTGGAGTTTCAATTGTCTGCTAGTCTGTTATGTTATTTTGATTAGAATATGTGAATTAAAAATCCAACACATAGCTTCTTCAACTGAAATACATTTTTTTGTTGGGTTTAACGTCGCACCGACACAATTATAGGTCATATGGCGACTTTCCAGCTTTGATGGTGGAGGAAGACCCCAGGTGCCCTTCCGTGCGTTATTTCATCACGAGCGGGCACCTGGGTAGAACCACCGACCTTCCGTAAGCCAACTGGATGGCTTCCTCACATGAAGAATTCAACGCCCCAAGTGAGGCTCGAACCCACATCGATGATGGGCAAGTGATTTCTTAAAAATAAACAATAATTAACGTCGACGCACCAAAAGGACGACGAGGTTTAGACACAAAAATAACATATTCTTGTACGTTTACATACTAGTATATATATTTTTATTACATTATCGTATGTTACAGACGTTATTATAAGTGTAGTCCAGTAAATTATATTAGAAAAAGGGAAGTATCAGTCATTTATATGGTGGTATATTTCTGCCACAAGATAGCTAGGTAGCTATCAACATCATTTTGTAAACTTTCCAGGAAATGTGTACACTTTTCTGCAAACATTTCAGCAATAAATAACAATTTCTAGATATTTTAATCTATTTCCTGAAAATGTTTTAGCGCAAAATTTCGCGTTAATGCTTGAAACTGCCACACGATATTTAGTAGCTATTAGGACAATATTTTGAAATTTCAAGCAAAGTTATCCATTTTTCTGAAAACAGTTTCCCAATAAATTATTTTTTCCAGATGTTTCTTATTATGCTTCTTATATTCAGGACACTTTAGGCTATTGAGAAAATCTTTTTAGAAAAAAATCGAAATATCAAGATAATTTCTGACAATATCGAAATAACTATCTAGCTAGTAAATTGCAGTCGTGGGCACTTACACGAATAGTATCGATATTATAATGTAAATTATCGCAATATTATCTCCAGGAAACCTTTGACTATTGAGATTATCTTTTCAGAAAACTTAGCTTTATCGAGATAATTTTTGAAGTATCGCGATAGCTACCTAGCTATCTCGTTGCAGAAATATTCCACCATACATTTAATTATTTTATTCATACAACATTCTTATAATTGTTGCAAGCATTGACAACTTTTAAAAGTGAATGTAGAATTCCTATAAAGCAAATGCGTGAAGACGGCATATCTTTTAAACGGTATGAACTTTTTTTAAAAAAAAAAATACATATCCCCATGCATTTTAAATGTTTATAACTAAACTGGTTTTGAAAGATATTTTGTAAGATATGTCAAAATTAGAAAATGAACTTTTGTTTTATGCCATATGTTTAAAACTGTTCATTTTTATCTATTGAAGTAATAATTTTGATGAAATATCAAATTAAACTCAATGCATCACTCTTGCTGTTTTGAATTTGAGTACAATCTCATAAATATTAGGTAAATTTGGAAACTGGCTATAATTATCATGTTTGACGTCAAATTCTGAACGAATGTAAATCAGCTTTATCCTTATTATTTCTTATTTTGCGGCCATATCATGTTACATTGAAACTAATTTTACATTATTATATTGTGTTTTGCTCCTACTGTTATAATGAAGCAGAAACTTCTCTGTTGTAATCGTACATTGTGCAATACATTTCCATAACAGTAGATATATTTAGGATAATTTTTCAAATATATTGCATTTCTCTTGGAACTGTAAAATGTGCATTTGCTTGCCATGTGCTTGTTATCTGGCACCAGTTAATTAAATGTTTAATCTTAGTTTTAAGGGACGTTAGATGAATGTCACTGATAAAAATGAAGTTGATATATCTTCGACATGAAATGGTCAGTTTATCGATTCATAATATTCTAAATAAGTTTTGTTGGCATATCTTTATCTAAACAATTCTTAACCCGTATTTGAAACTGATTGACAATACGTAAGTACTTTGTTGAATTTGAAAATGAAATTAACAATAAGTATAAAAATTAAGAGTGTAACGAATACTTCTATTGACAACAAAGAACAAATAGTAGATAAATTATTTTACCAATTTACAAGTGCGCTATAGCCTTTGTTTTCGATCTGGAACATTTACATATTTTATCCATCAGACGGTGTACCAATTTGGAAAGATTATTTTTGTCTTGATATACAGACACAGTCATACACAATGGAAATCATTAAATAATTAAATTCATTCCATTATCAATCCGTGTACGCAAATAATACGGCAGCTGTTGAATAAGGTAATCGACGGTTGACGGCAAAAGCGATAGACTTCGGGGTAGTTAATAAACTGCATATTCTGAAGTATATAACAAATCGTAAGAACCAGTTTTATGATACAGAACTGAACAGAACGCCACAAGTGTTCTCAGATGTAAAATATATCACGCAAATTGTCTTTTTCGGAGTCAAAATCTAAATATATTTGTCAAACGTGGTAATACTACAAAAAGACGCCAATGTGAGGTCACAGGTTGATATCATAAAACCGGTTCTAAGTTTCACATCTTACGGTTCATTATATATTTTAAAATATATGTTTGTAGTTTATTACCTACCCCGATGTCTTTCGCTTTTGCCGTCAACCGTTGATTACCTTATCCGACCGCTGTCGTATTACTTGCGTACACGGGGTGCTTATTATTTTTACCAAATTTTATTTATCCACACGTAACCCAACGAGTGAACAAAAAAACTGGATTGGTATTCAATTCCAATAAAAAAGTCAATACTTTCTCCATGAGAATACACCAGAAATTTTAAATATTTCATGATAGGAAATTTAGATGTGTATGAAAGGATAACAAACAGTTATGCCATAACTTCTTGTTTGCATGTCACAATATTACCATCCAACAGGCCTACAGAAGATCGGTGGCTCTAACCAGGCGCCTGTCCGAGCTTCACATAATGCTTGGAACACTAGAGGTCTTCACTAACCATTAAAAGCTCTAGTACTTAAATTTTGTCGTTGCTTCAGTTATCAAATTGCTCTCATTCTTTATATTTCTTTCATTGTTGTGTGATTATTGACAGATTTCAACACAAGTGTTTCCCTTCGTCTTTTAGTTTGTGTTTTAGTTTTCCCGTCTGGTTATTATAAATAGGTGTTTGATTTCCAACAGTAGTCGTATTTCTTTTTCATGATAAGTATGTGTGCCTGATTGTTTGTCAAAATTTTATAATTATTTCTGATTAGTTTATTTTTGATGTCATACTTTTATATCACTTCCAAAACACATATTTAATCAAATTTGTGTATTCTACTTTTCACTATTTAGTGTTTTCTTTTGATCTTTCACATTTTCTTGGGTCTGGCATATTGTGTTTGTCAAATATTTTTTTTCGTCAGTCTCTTTCTCTCGTAATTATAAACTTCAATTATGTTTGCCCACTATTCGTCTATCCACAAGTCGGTCCTCATTTGCAAAAGAAATAAAGATTTTACTTGTGCCGTTTTCTCTATTTCTAGTTTTTTCTCCTTTCGCTTGCGCTCATGTAGAATACTTTATATACGTTTAGAATGAATGCATGTATTTCGTGTTATAACATCGGCAGAGTCCAGAAAGATGTGTCGGTGCCTGAGCTAAACAGAGTTATTCTAACACCATACTATCATAAACATGTAACAAATTTAATCAAAATACTAGTATGTCAATAAAAGTCCATTTCCCCAGAAATGTGTTTTAATGATGTATTATGCCGATGTTTCTGTTTCGCTTACATTAAAAAATGTTTTGATAGCACGTGGTTTCTTCTTAAGTAACATTCATTCTGCTATTAAACACCATTTGAAAATGAAATAAAGTATGTTGTATGTTAGAATTACATATACATTTTGTTATCTTGTTACATAGTATGTTAAAGTATTACGGTGCCGGGCATGTACAGGTCAAATGGTCTTCTTTAAAAAGAATCAGTAACACTTAAGCTTTCACAGCTTTCACTTTCAGTGTACAGATTATTTAAAGGGACAAAAAGACCTATTAGATAAAGCGGTACCCCTGTTTAAATATTTTTTTTTTGATGACGTTTTTTAAATTGTCATTGCAAGAGTTTAATATGAAAGCCTTTAGAAAGCTGTACACTAGTATTTCTTTCGATTTCAATATAGTTTCTACTTTTAAATTTCAATTTTAATTAACAGATATCGGGATGCCTCTATGAAAGCCATTTTCTTAAAATTTAAACTGCCATATCTTTTTCAATAGTGACCCGATTTTGAAAACTCTTTCAGTGTTATAAAAAGCTTGAGATTACCTTTCATATGAAATTAACTTATTATCAGGCTTTCCTTGCCCTTTAAATTTGGTTGTGCAACCAGGATAGGAAAATAAAAACTTAAAAGATATATCATGACAGAATCTTTCATGAATTAAGCTCTTATAAATGTAACAAGAGCAGTCTCAAGACAGCACGTTTGACTTTTCGAAGAGTTTACAATAACATTGATTTTCTATCTAAGAATAGATATATTTTTCAAATTCGTGTAACAGTTATCTTGTTTAATTTCACTCAACATCCGTGTGAAGTTTCAACCAAGTATCTGCATTAGTTTTAAAGAAAATAGTTTCCTTGCAAATCTTTAACTTGCCTTTCCAAAGTCCAAAATAGTGCACAACTTTGCCAAAATACTATTCAGGGTTATGGGGCATGCACCTTTCAACATGTTTTATCAGTATTTGCATAGAATTTGGAAAAGGCAAATTATATATAGATTTTCTAAGTCTAAGAAGGGGTAACTTCAAAAATTCATGTGAGCGTTTTTGGACTTGATGTGGTATCCTTGTGGCACTACATGAGACTTCAGCGTTGTATCTGCAATGTATCTTTGAAAAACTATAACAACAATGCCAAATTAAAAGGGACATAACTCTGGAAATATGGCAGATAATTGTAGGAACCTTGTAACACTAAATTGTCACTTTGAGCAAGTACAATTTGCTTCGATTGAATATATTTGATCATAAAGGCAATACTGAACTTCGTAACAAAGCTTTAACCGACACTGACGCAGAAGCCGAGGTCGACGCACGGGGTGAGTGCAGTAGCCCTCCTTATTCCTCAAATAGGTAATTCAACAACAATGGTCAGATATCAAAGACTTATGCTTTGATTTACAAAACAAAACACTGATTAACTACCTTTTACCATTGACATAAAACTAGATAAAGCCCAATGCCTAATTCTGGTCCCAGTTTTACGAAAAATCTTAAGGTTTAGGTGTATATCACCAAAACACAGAAATATTCTATAAACGAATAACATCGTTACCAATATTTTACTTAACCATTACATGTTCTGCCGTACTGTCCCGTACTGAAAATATTCTGAAAAAGTTGTCCCCCTTTGAAAATGAATGCCGTTTGTAAAGAAATAAAAGTAAACAATTGCTGAAAACTGTGTTCCACTTCATTATGTAAAATTTCAACACTCGCATGCGATTGCAAATGAATCAAAACTAACATGTGTAACAGTTCTTTGAAAATGGTGGGTTTTTGAAGGCGTTTGACTGCCCGGAAGTGGTTCCCATTTAGGAAGTCTTTTTTTCGGAATTCAATGTTCATTTTAGTACACTGACACTTGTTGTGTTGTTTTTGTAATGATAGCGTGTATATTACTTATATTACTCTACAAAACAAGTGTCAGTATACTGATATAAGCATTGAATTCCGAAAAAGGAACTGTTTAAACAGGCCCCACTTCCAGACAGTCAAGCGCTTTTAAAAACTCACCATTTTCAAGGAACTGTTACACATGTTTGTTTTGATGCATTTGTAATAGCGTGCGAGTGTTGAAATTTCACATAACTAGGTGGAACACAGTTTTCAGCGATTGTTTATTTTTATTTCTTTACAAATGGCATTCACTTTCAAAGGGGGACAACTTTTTCAGAATATTTTCAGTACGGAACAGTACGGCAGAACATGTAATGGTCAGGTAAAATATTGGTAACGATGTTGTTCGTTTATAAAATATTTCTGTGTTTTGGTGATATACTCCTAAACCTTAAGTAATTACTTATTTAAGTCTGTTATTTAAAAATCATGCTGTTACTTAAGTCATTGTTATCTAATGTTGTTGTTTCTCTATTATGATGCATTCATTCATAGCTAAATCACACAGTGCTTATAAGTATTTGTCTGCAGTACTTATTTCAGTCATGCAAGTATGATATTTCGATTTAAGCACGATATAGCGAACTTAAGTATTTCTTATTTCTTCTCTTTTCTGTAACATTCAGAATTTTTGTAATTTGATCAATGAAGTAGTCATAAACGGTTCTGAGAAAGATCAAAACAGTCAACACTGAAGACATATAAAGGGCAATAACAAGCTATGACAGAAGGAAGTTTTGGAAATTTAAAACTGATAATATAAGATATCCGTAGAAGCATTGGTTGTAAAATTAGTAGTGTGACGCATTATTTGCTGAGACAGCATTTGAGCCGTGCCATGAGAAAACCAACATAGTGGGTATGCGACCAGCATGGATCCAGACCAGCCTGCGCATCCGCGCAGTCTGGTCAGGCTCCATGCTGTTCGCTTTTAAAGCCTATTGGAATTGGAGAAACTATTAGCGAACAGCATGGATCCTGACCAGACTGCGCGGATGCGCAGACTGGTCTGGATCCATGCTGGTCGCATACCCACTATGTTGATTTTCTCATGGCACGGCTCATTTGTGGTTTTGCATTCCCTACTGGAAAGAAATAGAGGAGTATTTACACTTTTTTCTCGACGCGTTATTATATTATATGTAAGCTAATCAGATAACCTGGAAATATTGTTAAACTATGTCTGGATTTGGCGAACTATAATCTGAACGGTTTCCTGTTCTAAAGAGAAAATAAGTTTAACTATTGAATGTTGTTTCTTTTTCGTTTAATACAGGAACAAACCACATTGGGACTTCTGGCACGTATAAACGCATAAGGTGTAATGGAGAACTGTTAACTTTTATTTTATCTTCAAGAAGGATTACCGGTTCATAAACATGAAAATGAATTCTATGAAAACGCAAACGCTTTGAATGCTTGACAAAACATGAAATGGTTTAAGTAATTATAATTTTAATAGCTTTGTGTTCATAAAACATGTATCTTTCACTGTAACTGATAGCCAGTGTTTATATGTGTCTGATACTGGTATTATTCGTTTACGTGATATTAATACCAAATCGCTATTACGCGCCCCTCATTAATAACAAACGTGAATATCCGTTAACTTATACCCTGGTCACAAGAACGCTACGAGTAGGTTTTCAGTCGAAGTTAGGCAAATTCGTACGGCGGCCGTACGGACATCAATGACTATTACGAGCGTCGTACGGATTTTTTGAACTCGTAGAGGACTGGGGAAGTCGGTAAAAATGTTTCACCGAGCTTCCGAGTTGTCTATGAGCTCGTAGAGATTTTCGATATCGGGAGCAACTCGCAAGAGCCCCGTACGAGAACCGCACGGATCCTGGGAGAGCTCATACGGGCATCGCAAGATGTCCCTGCGGATTTGGAAAATACCCTGGTCACAAGAACGCTACGAGCTCCGTACGAGTAGGTTTTCAGTCGAATTTAGGCAAATTCGTACGGCGGCTGTACGGACATCGGTGACTATGACGAGCGTCGTACGGATTTTTTGAACTCGTAGAGGACTCGGGAAGTCGGTAGAAATGTTTCACCGAGCTCCCGAGTTGTCTATGAGCTCGTAGAGATTTTCGAAATCGGGAGCAATTCGCAAGAGCCCCGTACAAAAACCGCACGGGTCCTGTATGAGTTCATACGGGCATCGCAAGAAAACTGCAAGGAATGCCGATGCTCGCACGACTATCGCAGGGGACTCGCATGGTCAACGCACGATGTCCGTACGACAGTAAGGACACCGTGCGGAGAACGTGCGATGTTCGCAAGGGACTCGCAGGGCCTTGCGAAAGCAGTACGGGCTCCGTACGACTTAAATTCCTTAAAATTCATGATGGTATAGAAACAGGAGTATATTTCAATTTCCTCCAGGTACTGTCGAGGTGTGGAGCCACATCGTCTCAGACTGATGCACATGCGGCTCGCGCTGCATCAGGCTCGTACACATAATGACATTTTATTAATAACACTGCTGCTACAAGAACAGCTGAACACTCGGAGACGTACATGTTGGGTTAAGCCATGGTTGCCACAGCGCCTCTTGCTGGGCCAGTACAATACCCTCGAGCAGGAACTAATGCGAGAGTCCCGGGGGGACTTTAAAGGGTTCCTACGGATGGAACTCGAGATGTTCCGGGAGATACTGCAGAGAGTAGTACCCCTCATGCGAAAGCGTACAAAGTAAGTGTAAATAAATTGTTGTAAATATGTGTTGGTATGTTTAAATCTATGTAAATGATCAAAATTGCAAAAACATACAATATAGGAGGTATCTTAATTATTATTGATCATTGATTAATATTGACTTTGGATGTAATCGCTTCAGCTGAGTAGAAATAAATGGACAATTTTCAGACGCCGTCAAACTGGTTTATTCCTGTCGCATGTATAACGTACGGGCACCGTGCGAGCGCCGTATGAGCCAAAGGATATCGTACGAGGTACGGCCGGTCTCCTTGAGAGCTCCGTACGACTTGTCTGTGATGTCCGTACGGATAGCTTACGATTGCATTCTCTAAAGATCTACGGGGCCCGTGCGTACTGTGACCAAACGCTACCATTGTACAGAGATCGCAAAGGATTCTAAAAAAGATGGACTCTAAGAATTTTTTAAAATCGTACGGACATCGTACAGTCTTGTGACCAAGGTATAACGTTATCGTTCTGAACCTTAGTGCACAACACAGGTGTCCGTTAACATTGAAATCCTCTGAGCATGCCGAAGACAATAGGTACAAGGAGAACTAAAAAATTGTGAAAGTGTTTGTTTGCATATGACCGTCTACTGAAAAAAATTCCTTGAACTTCCTGACAGGCCCTTATTCTTGAATTTTAATACATACTGTCACACACAATCAATTGTACAAAGTTATCAGGAAAATTAAATGCGATATTGTACATGCAGTTCTGATCAAATATGACTGAGCCACTTTACAAAAAAAAAACAGACAGAAGTTATAAAACGTTTCATTTGCGTTGTATACAAATTCATATTACATTTTAAGAGCCAGTAGTTCAATTATTCACGAAGAACGTCAACGTGTCTCCGGTATCAATGATCAGCTATGAAAAAGCGTCGAATATAGTTCTGTTTCAGTCCTTTCCGAAGTCCCGTGATAAAAGATTTGTCAATATCTTTGCACTGAAATAATTATTCGAGCACATTTATTTTGGCATATGCCAAAAATAGTTATCATCCTGGTGTAGTTCTAACATGGGAATTGTTAAAACTCAACGTAATAAAAGAACACGAAATTGCTTTCGATTTTATGACACATTTCACGAAGATGTCAACAGGAACAATTACTTTACAGCAAATTACTCGTATGATTTGTCCAAAATGTGCTATTTACTGGCATCTATTTGAATTTACTCTTCATGAAAAACCATGCTTTGTTTATACATAAACCAACTGTAAACTAAATCCATATAGTATAATACACTAATAATAGCATAAATGCACTAAAGGAAATATATTGGAAACAAATATTGACTTTCAAATTTTTATTGAAATAAATACTTGCTTTCATTCAAGAACTTTGGAATGTACATGTATAGCAACCGAAAGAGGTAACAGAATCTGAAAGAAGAGCCTTTGGATTCTAGGTTGAAAACTTTTATTTCAGTTGTAGTTTATTATTATATTATATACATCAATTTTAGGCATTTGGTATATTATTAGCCTTATTTTAGCTATTTATCATAAGTTTTTGGCATACATTTATTTAGAAAGAAATATTCGAAGGAACATTTTTCAAAATGACAGATATCCTAAAAGCGCTTATGCATCCTTCACAATAAATGCAATGTACTTGTACGACGGTGTTTTTCCTGACCTTTCTTCGAAACTGGAGTGACAGACAAACTTGCTCGAGAGACAACGTCTATTAAAATACCACTTGCATTAAAAGACCGTATTTCCACTCCCGTTTTGTGTTGCTAAAGAAAAAAATGTTTTATTGAGAGATCATTCGTGCTAAGAAACCACTTTTTGCCCTGCCTAGAGAGGCATCTTCATTCAAATTATTCTTTATTTCAATTAAGCTACATTACTGGAATTAGTACCACAGTGTCTGTTTTCATGTTGACAAAAAGCACTAGATTACTAGAGGCGTTCGTGTCAGTGTCCCCAAATTGCCATTTCAAAAGACAAAATTAATTAAATGAAAATGGACATTTAGAAGTAATTTCCTGATTATTTCAGTCTATATTTGGTAGAAGTGAGAAATTACATGAAAATGTTTTGTCTTTTATTAAATCATTTACCTTGCTTAATTGGGGAAAAACATTTAAATTGATTTTCCCATTGCAATTAACATATTCTAAGACGATTTCAATTCCAACATAAATAGATGCTTATATCGGTGTTGGATAGGAAAAATGTTTTGTTTGATTATTTTTTTTCCTCACAATTTAGTGCAGCAGTGACTCTAAACATAACGTAAAAGTTGTATGCTACTTTATTCTATACTAATTACGACATGAAATCAGAGGAGATACATAACTGATAACATGAGCAATTTATCATCAATATATATACAGACACAAAAATCTGTTTGTGATTGTTTGCAGCGTCTATTTGCCACATGGTCGACTACATACGGTAAGTCGTGAAATATAATGGTAACTAATGGTAACTGCAGAGCCTCTTGCAACACAGATTTAAAGTGTAAACCCTAATAGTGTTAGATTAGTGTTATTACACTGCATTAAGATACAACCTACGGGAAGGTTCCTATAACTTTTGCGGCGACAAATGTAAACTTTCTATGCTATGAAACTATTTGTAAACATTGATTAACATAATGTTTTTCGACACATTTGTTATATACAGATGGAAACTGGAATCGGTTTTGAATCCATCGCTTCATATGCGCTAAATATATAGGCATAAAAGCCATACACTATTAGAGATGTACATATTTTCCATCATTTAAATTTTAATATATATCGCTTGTTAGAAATAACTTTCATAAATGACAGCATGGATTTGTAAAAAAAAGCCTACATAACATATTTTAATGTTTTGATGTTACCTTATGATACTATTTCAACAACTACAACAAATCATTTAGACATTGAAGCAATACTGAAGCATATAGATGTACATCAACAAGATTTAAACGATGCACTGGCAATTGCCGGAAATAATACAGAAGACACTGGCTTTTTTAATTTGACGGGTTTCGACAAGAAAGGCGATAACATTTTCTTTAAACTGATGTTATTTATACTAGGGAAGTCTGTATTTCATTTACAGTAATTTCCGTGTCTGCAGCTCTTCACGGTACGAATATGTCTATATGTAAATCAAGTTCATTAGTTTTGTTAACATCACATGGGTGTGTAATAAAAAGTGGAATAACTTCTTTCAGCGCTGTTGATGTGTCGAACGCAAAAAAATGTTGTAATGAAGTGTGTGTTTGCTTTTGATCTCTTCTGAATTCTTGATATACAAAATGTTAATGACTTCGACGATGTTGAATTCAAATTTTCTATCATTGCAAATGTTTGTGACGGTATATATTTTTCCTGTAAATGATGTATTCTTTTCTTTCAACTTTCAACTTTTATTTCAATACTTAGGCTCATACATAATGAACAGCAAAGCATCACAAACATTTCAAACAATATCAATGGCGGTAACATATGTATCTTTAGTGCAGCGATATATTAGGAAACGGCAGCCTAATTTATTATACACTATATAATTATTTGTTACATGGATCATAGATGTATGTGTTGTTTCTGAAGACAATTTATATTATTTACCATCGCGATATAAAATTAAAATTTATTTGTTTACTATTACAGCTATCCAAAGGCTTTACGGTTTCCTTCAAGTTGACTGTTAACGAAAACTAGCTAGTATTAGCGAAACACCAGATTATCTTCTGTATAAATGGTTTCTAAGATTACGATTCATGTAACCAAGAACATTAATTAAAAAGATACATCTATACAAATAGTTTTCAGCACGTAACAAATTTACCATTACAATGATTCATGTAACCAAGGACATTGATATAAAAGATATATCTAGACAAATAGTTTTCAGTACATAACAAATTTACCATGACAATACAATGTACTAACAAAACAATGAAATAATTCTATTTCAGCGTAAATGTATCAGGCAATGAAATAGTATTTCAACGTATACGTATCAAACAAAAGGGTACTATTTTACAATATATAACAATTATAAAGTTTGCCTTAAACATTTATAGTTTTCATTACCTTATTCATAAATAAACTTAAATTCCTAAGTTTCTGGTCCTTCGGGATCATTGATTTCAACTCATTTAGATTTGAAGATTGAATACTGCTTAAGCCGGTGCTAGGGGGCGTGGGCAGTGTTGCATTTTCCATTACTGCTCATGAACAGACTCAATCAAACCGAGTCTGCAATTTTCACTGTTTGCCTTGTTCTCGGTGCTTCCGAGGGATCTACTTTCCAGATTTTATTTACTTCACAACAGCGGGTGTTAAGTGCTGTGTGGCGGCCGTAAAAAGTCGCCCCGACTTCATCTCAGTGTTGTTATATTTTCTGGTCCTTCGAGATCATTGATTTCAAATCATTTAGATTTGAAGATTGAATACTGCTTAAGCCGGTGCTAGGGGGCGTGGGCAGTGTTGCATTTTCCATTATGCTCATGAACAGACTCAATCAAATCGAGTCTGCAATTTTCACTGTTTGCCTTGTTCTCGGTGCTTCCGAGGGATCTACTTTCCAGATTTTATTCATAGTTATCGTTAGATGGTAATGCTCCAAATTTTATGATATTTGGTCGTTGGTAATACTTCTTGTCTATCTAAGACCATGCCATACCTGTATATTATCAATGGTAATTAATACCATCCCTCTCTTTAAATTAACTTTCTTGAATATTAGAGAGACGAAGTTTGTAATGTTTGCATAGTAATCAAAAGGTCTTGGTGTAGTCTACAATTTGGAGAAGATATCCAAAATGATAAATATATTAACCAGATTACTGAATATTCAGTCATTGAAGAGCTGTCTCTTAGCTGATTCCCTCTCTAAATAAGGACCGAATATTAGGTATTTTCAGCATGAAAAATTAAGCATGATAACCGAACCATTATAATTATGAGGTATTCTGCTACCAAGTTTTAAACAGAAAACAATGTCAGATGTAAATGAATTATAGGTAATGTTTCTACATTCGTACGTACATTCTAAATGAATGTTGTACGTAGACTAATTACAGATTTACTGAAATCTGTTAACAACATTTTAATTAGCCTCAATGTGTCTGTCTGCAAAAACGAAAGGCAGAGCTTACAGTTTGATAGACTCCTTATAAATATAGTGCCTCATTCAGTTGACCACTATTTGAAAGACTTAATGTACATTTTAATTTGAACAATATTGTCTAAAGGAAAAACATTAACATTACGTCATCATATCGAAGGACATTCGGGGAAAAAGTGCAATCCGTCAATTTTTAAGCGATTCCCAAACAGTCTGCAAAGCTTTTAATTGGATTAATTCAAATCACTTTTTAACTGTTTGCCAATAGATATGTTTTACCTGCAGGTATACATATATCTTAGAGTTACGAGGGGTGTTCTGAAAATTTCTAGGCCTTTTGCTCCTTCTAAAAAACCGTTCAACATTTTTTTCGAATATTCTTTTTATTCTTTTTCAGAGTATTCCCCACCTACGTCGATACACGTTTGACATCCTGATGGGAGTATTCCCTCTGCAAAACAAGAAGTAGACATACTGCTGAGATACCGATTTACAGCTAAAATCAAAGCCGCAACTGTCTTATATTTGTTTCCAGCGAGCCTTTTTTCAGTTCTGGGCTGTATGAAGGGTGGGACAACAATTGTCACTTAAAAAGATTCTAGACTAAACTTCTTGGGAACTTCATCTCCAGTAGCAATACAGTTCAACGACTAATTTGTCCCTCACGCTTGTCCTGTCCTCCCTAAACTGTTAAAAGCAATAAAAGGTTGAACGGGTGATGCAGGCTTAGAAACACTTTTCTGCAATCTCTGAAAATTGTGGCAAGGTTTTTCACCTTCTACAAGCAGGAATTTTATTACAGATTCTCTGTTCATCAAGCTTAGAGTCAATGGTAGTGTGTTTAAATGTTCAAAAGTTCGTGTCTATAGACCTCTCTCTCATTGAAAATAAAATGACCTATTTTTTGGCGATAAAATGTAGTTTTCGTTCATGTTTAATGTGTGGAAAGACACGAGCATGAAAAGTCCGGATATTACTCCACCGCCCCTCGTATATGCGTAATTTCTTGTGATGACATGACTAGGTCAAGAAGTTTGTTATAATGGTACTAATAGAAAACACAGCAATATCGGAAACAAGCGTTATAATGCAAAATGACATAGAACGGAAACTGACCATTTACAACTAGGACAAAATGTCATTAGCAATTATATAAGTTTACTGCACCGAGAGACGTTTTTAATTAAATGGTATGATAAAAACGAAGATGAAAAACCGAATTGGATATAAGGACATTCTAGCCTCGGCCGTTCGGCCGTTTTATTAAAATCTACATAGAGTATCACTATCAAATACCTTCAAATAAATGTGTGTGTTTCTGTTTCCAAAATTTCTAAATATGGTTTAAAAGCAAAGGTTACTTACATAACTACATAAAATATTATTGTAACAGATCTGTACTTTCGAAATTACCTGAGAATATAGTTATCAGGTATGAATATCATCACTGGTGAATCAAACATTTAAAAAGGCTTTGATAGGTATCCAGGCAGAACTTATCTATAATAGAAATGACGTCATGCGTTTTTAAGGGTGCACAAGTTGTTCTTTCGGTGGTTTTTCACAGAAACTTTTAATGCCCCTTCTATAGCTCTGGCAAAAACTTTCATATTACTCAATGTATATTTTTAAAAATTCTCACAAAAGTAGACACCTACGATGAAAATAAACACGAGAAAACTTCAAGAGAATCGGGAGATGTTTTTATTGTTTTATTTCTACTACGACATTAACCAAACATTAAAACATAAATTTCTACAGTTTATAAACAATTTTTGTTATGTGGCAAAAATTAACAAATACAAAATAACTTTTTATCCTGTAAATTCTTCGGTGAAAAATTAAATTTCGGTTCATATTTGACAAAATATTTATGAAAAGTCAATACCTAAACAGCTGAGCCACAGGTGAGAAGGAATTTTTGTTCCTATATAACTATGCGTTGTTCTTTGAACATACCAGCCTTGCAGTTTAGCAAAAATTTAAAACTATTTACGGTGAATCTTTCCCCATTCAACAACACTATTTATCGGTAGGTTATGTTTTTTTAAGGAAACTCTGTAGTTCAAGCTACTTGAAGTAAAACTTTTTAAAATATATAAAAAAAATTTAAATTAGGCTCAATAAATTTCTCACATGAGATGAGAAATGGGTATATTATTTCGAACCGTAAAGGCTAATAATCATCAAAGAGTGGCTTAGGACCTGTTATCGCAAAAAGAACTCAGTGTTGCAAACGGGTTCTATTTTAGTTTAACTTACTTCATCTTCTTAAAATAACATTTTTAGAGTCCAAAGATACACTGAAAAAAACGCGGCTATAAAGGTATTTATATCTTAAACTGTTTTATGTATATATTACTACTTATATATGATTTGTCAGTCTAAACTCAGCGAGGCAGAAGGTAATGTAAAGAATCTGTACGGGGTAACGTCCTGTCTGTTCGGTTGCACGAAGGACAACCCACTTCACCCACACACCAGTGATGTTACTCTTGCCAATAACTTTTTGCGGTTCTTGCTGATTCAATTACCAAACTGAGAAATGACATGGATTATATAACCCCTGGAACATCAAATATCGAGTCTTAAATGTTAAACACGCCAGTTAACGAAGCGACAATGACTGAGTTTAAATTTCTCCCAGAAAGTGAAGTCATTAAGCTAATCAAAATTTTCAATGGCAACAACATAATAATATTATGAACTTAAAGTTTTTTCTACACACCAACTGAAAGAAAATATTCAGTTGTTTGCTCCAGTTGTTACTGAAATTATCAATAGATCATTATCATCTGGTCTGTTTCCAGTTGAGTGGAAAAGTGCAATGATAAGACCATTGTTGTAGAAGAATGGTTTCCCTTTAGAACTTCAGGACAATAGATCTGTGTCAAACTTGTCATTTCTATCAAAAGTACTTGAGAAATCAGCCCTGAAGTAAGTAAGATTGCATATCGAAAATATCAAGGTGTAAAAAAAGCAATTTTAAAATGTTGAACAATTCATTAGACGCTATTGACAAGAATCTTGTAACCATCGTGGTTATGATAGATCTCAGCGCCGTGTTATATATTGTCGATATTCCAATAGTACTTCGAATTGCTTATGATGACTTTAGGATTAAAGACACTTCACTAAATTGGGTATAATCCTATTTGACAGGAAGGACACTGCAAGTGGTTGTTGATAATGCATTTTCAAGAATGGAACCATTGACATTTGGTGTGCCTCAAGGCTCCTGTGCAGGTCCCGTCATTGTTACCATTTATATAGCTGCTCTCAACAAAATTGTTCAGATATATTCAAACGAATTATATGGGTATGCAGACAGCCATAAAACAGCATTCGAAATTCAGTCAGGAAATGTGCAGAATTAGACGGGCATTTTTCAACAATTAAATGATGTCTTAATGATATGACTTTTTGGACGACAAAAATTCAAGTTGAAATTGAACAATTCAAAACCTGATATCATTATACATGAAACTAGGTTTCAATAAGCAAAAGCGAACATCTCAATCGTGGATGTTGGTGGATGTACAATGAAGTGTGTTGATCATGTAAGAGACCTAGGTGTATTATGGAATGTTCTCTTAATGTCGATATGCATATAAGAAAGAAATGCGCATGTCCAGCTAAGAAATCTGAAAGACATCTGTCACAAAAGTCCACAGAGATCATAATGCATGTACTTATCAATTCTAATATTGACTTTTACACTGAACTTTTCACCGATAGTCCGGCCTATCAGACCAACAGACTTCTACTTCAGAGAGTTAAAACCAAAACAGCCAGAATGCTCCAGATGGTCATCCTACAACAGAATATCTAAAATCTCTTCGTTGGCTGCCTGTTAGAGCCTGCTAGGGCTAAAATTATGTTCAAAATTCCTGTTCTTGTATTTCGTGCTGTACAAGGAAAAGCTTCATCTTATTTGAGTGTTTTGTTAAAATGTGCTCAAGGAAAATACAGACTATGATCTTCAAATAACATACAGTTTACTGTCCTAAGAACAAGAACGAGACTCGCTGATAGAATCTTTACTGTTGTTGGACCAAAATGGTGGAACAATCTTCTCATGAAAAATGAAAAAAACTGTGGGAGGCGCAGTAAAATAGTTTTGAAATAGTTTTTGCACTAAACAAATATATTTGTATTTGTAAATTAAGGAAACTTTCAAGATTCGTAAATGTACTAGTATGATATAGCTTAGAATTTATTATGCAAATACGCCAATAAGCAAGTTACGAAACAACAATTATCAATGAAAATGTAAAAACAAAACGGGTAATCGCACGTTTTAACGTTGGCCGGTCCATGGGCCATATTTTTTCCAAGACATAACTGAATGTCATAACATGACCTGTTGTGACACTTGTATGTTTGGTTCGGGGGCATTGGTGTCCTAACATCGTCAAAAAGGTTAGATAATGGATTTCCTTACAGCATCCAGGTAATTCTTAATCAAATATTACATTTAAAGATCAAATGATAGTTAAACACATGGGGAAAAAATAGTACGATACATCAGTAGATGATTTCATTTAGTTAATAAATAAATAGCTTTTTTAAGTACTTACACTAACAGAACGACATGACATATAGGTTTCTAGATTAGATATTGAGTACGGGCCCGTTTCACGAAGGCTGCTTAGGAAAAAGTTAGAACTTAGAAAAAAGACGTTTCACATACATCATTTTAAGCATATTCGTCTTAACTTTTCGTTTATTTTTAGAATCTAAGCTAATCAAAAAAGAAAGGTTTGTTCTTAAATTAACTAACGGCTTCTTGGTTAAAGCTCACAAATTATATCCTACGTTTCAAATGTTCTTACTTAGGAAAGAATTTAAGATGACCTTTTGTGAAACGGGCAAAGAACGTCAAATCTTTTGAGGGTTTTGATGCATCTGCACCATTCCATTATAGTTGCTAATTGACTCTGGCTACGTTTGCTTTGCTCTGTCCTTCCGGGAAATCTACCATTACCTTCAAATTTCATAGCGTATGATTTCGCTGCATAATACAATGACAAAACAAGAGCGGGTTGAGTTAATTCCATTGTAACAACATCACTTAATGCATTGTTATTCGCCTATAGAGACTTTCCTGCTATTTTACAACGGCTATAAAACACTGACAAAAACGTCGGCCTCGTCGTGAAGGCAATATACAAATTAAAGATAAAAAGCTTATTCGATTTGAGGTGCCAAGGAATTTCACTACGGACTACATGGTTATTAATTTCAACTGTAACATTCAAATAAAACGCTGACTAAAAATCGCTCTCCTGTCACTGTTGTGGGTTTGAAACTTGTCTTAAGATGTAGAATTGTTTCATGTGAAGTAATCATCTAGCTGCCTATACGTGAAAAAAATAATGTTTGGAGACGTTCCTGGGCTTTTTCGTTACAATAAAAAGCTGGAACGTCGCCAAATGACGTTTTATTATGTCCATGTGGCAATAAACGTTAGTTGATCTCCCAGTATAAAATGTCTTAATATGACTTTTACATAACGATAACGCAAGTAGACTGCCGTTATCTAATAAGACGGAACCCCACAAATGACTTTTATTTGTCATGTGCATAACGTTGTAGATAGATAAAAGTCTTAATGAAACTTTTACATAATATATATATGTTACAGGCATTTTCTAAATTTAGGTATTTTGTATAATGTCTAAAATTTAAGGCATTTTACAAAATCACTAAAGTTGTTGGTCATTATGTAAATTGCCTAAAAATATTAAGGTATTTTGTATAATGCCTAGGAAATCAATTGCCAATTTAAGATATTGCCTGATAATACTCCGGCAATTTGTTAAATTTTGTTAGATTGACTGTCATTACAGTAAGGCTTATTAATTCGTATCGATAGTATGTATGACCATTTTCATATCGATAATAAGATTTTAATCCTCGTTAATGACCTTTGTATAACTGCGATGTTTTCAGGGCAGATTTCCCCGTACATGTGCATAATGTAAAATCACATTTACTGTTAAATAATAAATTATACTGTAGTTTCTCATTCTGACATGTTCAGTGTAGACAAAATGGCACAGGCACAGATTGGCATGTCTAATGAACAAAAGTTTACAATTAATTTATTTAAAAACATAGAGAAAAATAACAAGAGTGTTGTATGGCCTAAGCCGAAATATGATGAAGTTGTAGCAAAACTTCTCACCGGAAAGAAAACTTGTGCATCGGATTATTATCACAGTCAAAAGTAAGTACGCTACTATTTTGTATTTGCCTAAATAAGTATAAGAGTAAACTTTGAAAAGTGTTTTATACCTAATCACGTTCAATAAATACCTCCTGTGCCCCTACTGTCTGTTTGTTTGTCTGTCTGTCTGTCTGTCTGTCAATACCTTCACTTGGTTCAATGTAAAGTAAATAGTATGTGTAGCTTATCAAATGTATTTTATCTTCAGGTTTGATGTTCTTCAATGTGGAGACATACAGAGGCTTGTGAAGAAGAAAAAGCGGGAATCCGATCCAGTTTTGTATTACGTCTGTGCCGAAGACATGTATAGCATCATACAAAAAGCACATATCATTACTGGACATGGTGGACGTGATAAAATGCTGAGAGAACTGGCACTATTGGATTGAAGTTTGTTCAGTTTATGAAAAACAACAGTTATCATTCCGGAATTAAACGCAGTCCATACAAAGCTATGTTTGGTTGTGATGCCAAAATGGGTTTAACCAGATCGTCACTTCCAAATGATATTCTGTCTTCACTGGAAAACGAAGAAGATCTTCAAGCACAGCTTGACGAAGTTCAGCCAGAGTCTTGCACTAGCTCTCAGACAGAATCAGAGTGTGAAGGAGAGACTGAGTTGCATACAACTGACGATGAAGGACAAATCGAAATGCATGCAGAGAATGAACTTGTATGCGCAGTATGCAGTAAGTCAAGTAATGGTGCGCATAAGTGTTTGATGTGTCACAATACTGTTCATGCTATTTGTGGAACCATTAACGGTGATGAAGGTTACGGTTCTTCAGTTGTTTGTCAGCTTTGCGCTGGTGAGCAAATTATTTTATCTGAAAGATCAGTAGCTGCAATTTCACTTGAACAGCAGTCTAATAGAATGCTTAAAATGTCAGAAAAAATCTTATCAGACGTTGAAATTGGTACAAATGTTCTAATTCCAATACCTTCAGTCGATCGCGGTAAGGGTGATCCAAAGAATGTGATGGCTATAATTCTGTCAAAATCTGAAACAGTGTATAAACTTGGTACGAAAGAAGGTCAATTGATTGGAAAGTATACTAGGAATCAATTTGATGTCGCTGATAGTATGTTCTTGACGCCTACATCTGTGAATATGCACAATGAAATTTCTCTGAGACAGGCTGTTAAGTCCGGTTCATTATGCGATGGACAAGGCTTTGCTAAATGTGGATGCAGTACAAATATAAAGTCTCGGTGTAACACTAAACGGTGTTTATGTCGGAAGTCAGGACAGCTCTGTAACAGCAGGTGTCATCCTAATTTGTCATGTAAAAATAAGTGACTCTTCAAAGCACAGTATCCAAAGGTCGAGAAATGTATGTAAATAAACACTCTTGTTTAACAAACTGTGTTATTTTTATTTTATCTCAATTAGGTAATTTACAAAATGCCTACAAATATTTTCAGGCATTCTGCAAAATGCCTTGAAAATTCAGTCATTTTGTAAAATGACTAAAACTCACAGTCATTTTACAAAATGCCTAAAAGTTTCAGGCATTATACAAAATGCCTAAATTTAGAAAATGCCTGTAACATATATATATATATATATATATATATATATAT
The DNA here is from genome assembly GCF_021730395.1 of Mercenaria mercenaria. Taxonomy (NCBI): domain Eukaryota; kingdom Metazoa; phylum Mollusca; class Bivalvia; order Venerida; family Veneridae; genus Mercenaria; species Mercenaria mercenaria. The sequence goes on along the minus strand of NC_069364.1, from coordinate 21,881,332 downwards.
ATAAACCGCTTCATAAGAACACAAGAACACAAATATATCTAAATTACGCTTCGATAGATATTGGCACTGGCACCTCCAAACACATTTGGATGAAATATAAAATGTCATTTAAAAGGAGAAATTCTACATGCATCCGTACAAGTCAAATACGTTACGTAACCTTGGTAATAAGGAAGACTCAATTAATCTTGAATGTTCTAATGAACACAATCTTTCTCACAATCGAATGAAATAGTTCCCTAATGATTTGTTTATTACTGTCATTTCATTATTCCTAATTAAAACCAAAGGAAAATCTCTAAGCCCAACCAGGCTTATCACTGCTAATATTGATCTTTCGTGTCGAAAAATAATTCTGTAAATAGCTGGAATTCATCAGTGTTGTCTCATGGTCTCATATGGATATCTCCCGTTAGAAAGAGATGTTTCAAAGTTTTTGTCTTTGATGAGATTTCAACACAAAGAAGGAACTTGGCTTGCCTCATTCAATTAACTGCATTTAAAAAATTTATATCGTGATCATTTGTGTATGAACTCGCTTTTACGAACCTGGATTTCTAGATTACGACTGCAGGAATAATACATGTTTTTCGTGTTATAACATCTGCAGAACTCCGAGGGTTTGGTCGGTATGCTTTCAAAGCATATTGCAATTAGAGAAACCGTTAGCGAATAGCATGGATCCTGACCAGACTGCGCGGATGTGCAGGCTGGTCTGGATCCATGCTGGTCGCAAAGCCACTATGTTGGTTTTCTCATGGTGCGGCTCATATGTCATGTAATAGATAAAGCTTGTTATATACAACAAAAGAATACGGGTTATTGGTCCGCTTTTGTTCTCTGCCATGTCAGCATATTGAAATAGCATTATAAAAGGTTTACCTTAATGATAACTGACAAATGTTAAGGATTTAATTCAGATTTTCTTGATCTGATATTCCACAAGTCGGGACCAAATTTCCTAAAACAAATTACAAAACTGTAAAGTGACATCATGAACAGAGAATATCATTAAGCTGTCACACGGAACATTGCCTATCCAATTTACTAAACCTTTAATCATTATTGACTATTATGTTTACATTAACATCTCCACTAAAGGCCAAGGCAGACTTCAATAAGTCAATTGAATGGTCTTCATGGAGTTTTTAGTTGGGCTATTTATACCAATTTTCCCTCCTTGATTAACATATGAATAAATGACATGTATCGTGTGTCTGTTCATTCATGATGTATGTAGCTTACACTATTTATATGTATATTGATAAGTATTTTACTCATATTTATAAACGTTTCTAAAAATGACTGCGGAATACTCGGCGATGACTTTAGACGGAGTGAAATTTCGAGCGACTACACATGCTTTTTTAATGTTTATTTGTAGTAAGCGTCAATGTTACATATTTAATTTTTGATCATGAAATGCCGTGTTCATATCCCATGTATAAAACTGTGTATTTTATACCCAGCCGACACGAAAACACGACAAATACCTAATCTGTCAAGTTTTCGTGTTTTCGCTCTACTATTGTTTTATTAAAAGCATTACTTTCAGAATATTGTACCTAAAGATATAAAGTATACAGGTATCCTGGAATCATGCATGTTAGTCAGTTCGTCCTTTTGTCCGTCCGTTTGTCCATTTTTTCCGCTCTATCTCTTCTTAACCGCAAGGAAAAAAAATGCATGATATAGCATTTTATTAACCACATTCATCAATAAAACAAGCAGAGCGCACAACTAAAGTCGGGATCACTTCTGAAGATCGAAAACGAAACAGCTTAACCTGTTTCCGAGCCGTACTTTTTGAACTGCTTGAAAAAAATTCATTAAACTAACAGGAGTTTTATCTAATAAAGGTGACGTAAAGCGCGCCCAACCTATAGGTCATTTGGTCTGCAAGTAAGGTCAAACTTTGAGGTCAAAGGTCAAGTGGCTTAACTTAATGTCCGCTCGATGTCTTCTTAACCGATTGGAACGTTTTCAAAGCATTTCATTTACTTCAACGTCATGTCCGCTCCATATTATCTAACCCGCTTCGGGCCCCGAAAGAGTTTCATATATAATATATATATATATATATATATATATATAACACTGAAATCAGGTGTAAACCTCACCAAGACGACTCGTGTCCATACCGCATGTTCTTAAACCATTAGAATGAGATTCATTAAATTAGCATCAATGGTCAATGTCATCTGGACGACAAATGCAAAGTGCACACCTCGGCTATAACGACAAAGGTCAATGTCACACTTTCAGGTCAAATATCAAATAGCTTATAAATAATTGTCCGACCAATACCTTCAAACCAACTGAATTCTCGCTAAAAACATCAGTTGTTAGCCTAATTAAGACGCCATGCGTAGCGCACAACAAAGAACTTTAGGGGCAAGGTGAAAGGTTATTATCCTTGTATCAAAACAGCGTCTGGGGGCGTTAATCGCCTACAGTGATAGCTTAAGTTAAGTATTTATAGGTTATTAGCTTTGTACCGGGAAATATGGACGAGTTCGGCAGTGGAAATATTGTGTGACTTTAGAGCGCAATGTTCTTCCGCTAAAGAAAGAGTGCATATTTTCCGATGCAAAGGTAATAACTTTTTATGGCTTACGTATCCACACGTTAAAATGTAAATATTATGACCCTGAATAATATTGACAAAAGTAAACAAAAGAATTAATGCAACGACTCGAACCCGATATGAAATTCAGGTGTCAGTGTATGGGAAATATTGACTTTTCTCCTACCATTGTAACTTAACGGGGAATAGGAACGAGTACTAGTATGTAATAAGTGCTCTTCAAAGACATAAATTCTCCGATATTAGTTATTAAACAACGTGCGACATCTGTTCTGAAAAAGCATCAATTACGATTCGTTTTCTGTATAACCGCAATTCCCGAGATAAAATGCAACGCGCCCGTTCCATAATTTTGAATCATAAAGAGATTTGTCAAAACGCTTCTTAGCCTCAGAGTTAATATTCGAACGCTTAATCTTTGCCACATGTCAGAGAGAATATCATCTGTTTCCATTCCCAAGTTGGGATATTAAAAGTTTGAGATATTCACGGGTGGTAAACGCGCAATCCAATTCCCACTGGGAATACGCTAAAAATGGGTTACGCGGCTTCCGGTGCTGGTGTTGCGCATCAATATATACAAAATCCAGGTAGGTGGGTTTTTGTTTATTGTAAATGATGACACATTTACAAATGTTTTCGAAAAAAGCAAACTGCTATTCGACACAAAAATGAATAAAGATCATATGTGTGAAATACCAACTTATAAATTTAAGAATCAGCTCTTTTATCACGAAAACTCTGCTGGCTCGAACTGTCAAAAAAGCATGAAATCATGAAAAATGCCAATTTTCTAACTCTTGTGCCTTCTTTCTGGAAATGTGACGCTTCTAATGATCAAACACGTGTAAAACAGTCATGAATATTACATACACTGAATGAAATGTTGCTTTTGGGGTAAAGATTGGCAAAAAAATAATCGGGAATGGGGTTGCGCCCCGGGAATGGAGTTGCGCGTATACATTATATACATTATGATGTATACGAGCAACTCCATTCCCGGTGCGCAACCCCATTCCCGATTAATTTTTTGTCAATTATGTCCCCGTAAGCAGGATTTGAAGCAAATAATTTAGATATTCGTTACTTTATAACAGTTGAGTTATCATAAAAAGCATCAAATGTTCTCAGATTAGGCATATGAGGTCAGAAAAGTCCATTTTTGTTGATTTCATACTTTTTTCACGCTTCTTGTCGCCTGAGTTTTCGTGATGATAGAGCCGAATCATAACTTACAAACCAGATATTTTACACATATGATGTATTATCATATTTGTGTCGAATAGCATTTTGCTTTTTCCGAGAAAATTCATCATTGTCTCATACTAAGCAAAATCATAACTTCACATACCTCAATTTCGTCTTTTTATACGCGCAACACCAGCACCGGAAGTTGCGCAACCCATTTTAAGCGTATTCCCAGCGGGAATTGGATTGCGCGTTTACCACCCGTGATATTGGAAACCATAAAATAAAATTAGATGCTAAGACATTTCTATGATACAAAATGGCTTGAAACCAAACTATTTTAATACTTAACTATCCCCAGTTGTTCGAAATCATACCCAGCTGTTTAACTAACCGCCATGTAAATCATGTTTCAAAGCATTTGTCTAGTATGATGTTTTGAATTGACTGTAAAGACATGTAAGCGTCCAAAATCCGTAATTCATACATTTGTTTTACTAAGTTTTCTAAAATGTCAAAATGTAAAACAAAAAGTCGATCAAATATGGTGAAATTTCGAACAACTAGACCATGAAATATTTTAGTTTGCTCAAATTGTCAAAGATTAACCACGTTTTGTCTCACTAGAGCATTAATTAAACAGCGAGTATAATAATCCAAATTGGGTACACCGGGGAGACGTCAGTTATTACTGCACAGAAAAGAATTCGTTTAACATTAAGTTTTATTCATTCTACATATAAGTTATTTTGAATATAGATATAAATGTGTACTTTACAAAGAGTGAACTAGTGGTTTAGAGCTGGTATTTTAAGCTGCATTAATTTACCGGAATCATTTTTTCAGTGTCTGTTTTCATGGTGATAAAATACTAAATTACTAGAGGCTTTTATGATAATACATACAACTTGCAGTTTCATTATCATTAAAAGAAACAACAAAAGTTGAATTTGAAAAAAAGGACTTTCAGAGAGCAATTTCCTGTTGATTTCTGTATTTCGTAGGACTGAGATATTAAGTGGAAACTTTTTTTTTTATTTATTTTATTGTTTTTTTTTTTTTTTTTTTTTTTTTTTTTTTTTTTTTTGTCTTAACAATTTATTTCTAATTTGGAAAACAGGTTAAACTATTTTAATTGGTTTGTAATCATGACAATTGATCTAAGGGTTTGAATTAAATCGTAATTTGATTTTTATCCGTGAGATGTTAGTGTCGGAGGGAGTTATCTTTTTGGAATTTATTCCTGAAAAGTTCGTGCATTGCAAGACTGTGAGAGTTACGGAACTTACAATGACTCAAAACGTCAAATTATAAGACTGTGTAAATATTCTCAGCTTCTTATCATTAATAGATACTTATTACACGATATTGGCGGGAAAGAACAGTTTTCGGTATATAGAAGTCACTTTAGCAGTGTGTTACACTTTTTAGTTACCAAGAAAGTGCATATATGTAACATTTTATATATCTTAGTCTCTTAAACGAAACTTCTGTTATATTTGCAGTGAAAATATGAAAGATGTTGTTTGCGTCCCATTGCTTTGACATTGTTTGCAAGGCGCCTCGGCTGACAGACTGTGTAAAATTCGGCAAATTCGTGAGGCATAAATTCTCAACGGCTTTCTTATTACATGGCTTCATATGTACTAATGTAGTAATCAAATTACCACAATATTAAGGAACGTATTTTCGTTTGTCGATATTTATGCAAAATGCAGATTTTTGGCTTAGTACAAATTTCATAATTTACGACATGTATTTGTCAGTTTAATGTCATATAAGTTCAAATTTTTATTTTTGAAAAATGTACTTAAATTCTTAACAGATTCATTGGAAGCATAGAACACAAACAAGTAAATGAATAGGAGCCTCGCTTTCACTCAGTATGTTCCCGAGAGGTAATGACATGCTTAACACTTTTTGCTCTCTTACATCGTCTAAAGCGGTATTCTACAACAAGTAAACCAAACCCACTACATATATCGAAAACGAACAAAAATCATAGTTAAACTGAGCCAAGACAAAGGGAGGTTTTTGCAGTCGCCACACGGCTTTAAACTACATCTTTATTGGTAAGTTGATAAATTCCTGAAGAAAGTACTTTTGTAGCATAAACAAGTAAAGTAATTACAAAATCCGATTGATTCTGTTCACGAGAGGTACTTAAATGTGCAACACCGCTCAATTCTGTTATATAAATACGAGTATATTGCATGATCCCAGAGGACTAGGCAGTATCACAGCGCTACATGACGCCACACGACACTAAAAAACTGTTGTGACTGTTGATAAATTATTTCAAGGCACAGAACCCCTTCAAATGAAATAGTATCAGACACGACTGACTGTTCATGAGGATATTCCACACCGCTACCATTATATTTTACCATTCTAAATAAAAAGCATACGTAGACATACCACATTTGTATGTTGTCATCATAGATACAACGTTTTAATTCAATCACTTTTGTCCCATTCCTTCTGAAGGAAAACAAACCTTGATATTGCATTACCGTGTCAGGAGACACATTAAGCGCTATTGTAACCAGACGCTATCGTTCAACGATTTTAAAACCAAAGCATATCAAAGGTTTTGTTGAGTATATCAAATAACTTATGTAATCCTATGGATATATTTTCTTCCAAGTATACAGAAACCTAAGTTGTTCATTATTAACCCTTGTTATGACAGAACTAGGTCAAAATAGTTGGTTAATTTGATTCTAACAGAAAACAAACGACAACATCGGAAACAGGCAATAAATCCAATATAACATAGAACGACAACTGACCACCGTGTACTAGGGCAAAATGGCATACGCATTCATTTAACATTAACGCTTCAATAAGCATAACCAGATATTGCACAGTAGTCAACATTAAGCAAATACATTCTTAATGAAAAATATTTTACCAATTACTAAAGTGCTACATCTACATGATAAATCCAAAATACCCAAAATACTCACATATGCATGTGAACTGATTTTACATCTTTCTAGATAAGACGTACATATGTTTAATATGTAGACTGGTTGACTTCATGATGTCACTGCAGCTTTTGTTTAAGAGAGAAAAGCTGCCTATCCTTTGAATTTACCAGAAACAGTGCCAGCAACAATGGTTAGCTGTATGTGCTTTCGTTCGCCGTTCCATACACCATACAGTGTATTGTTTTTCGGACAGTAAGTGTAGAATGTATAACTACATTAAATGCCATAACGTTACCAGTTCTAAAATGAGTGTATTTATGTATCTGGTTTTTAACAGCATTTATTCACACAGAAACATTAAATGTATTGTTTTGTCGCCAGTTCTCAGCAGATGACCTTATTTTTTCTATGGAAATTTATTGTTTCCAGATCCAAACCAAAGAGGTGACAACAATGTAGAGTCCTTTGAGGCTCTTATGATTTTGTTGCATATCAATAAAAAGTCGGCGTAAGTGCGGTTTGATTTCATTCCATTATCATAACATCACTTAATGCCTTGTTATTTGTCTGTAGTGAGTTTTTCGCCTTCAGATTTCTTAGGTACGGTTGTGTATACTCTCTGCCATGTGATGATTACAAGATCCTTTACTGTAAGATATATCCTAGCTTCTTACATTTTCGACGGCGTAAGGATAGCGGACACTTCATCCCCGTTAAATATATACACAAGATGATAATTGCAACACTATCATAAAAATACATTTATTATCCAAAACAAAATTATTTTTAATCGCAAACAACAAATTTTTACCATCAAAATTCAAGCACACGTTTCCGCTTCCTACCAAATGACGTCAGTATTTTCGTCGGTCGTGACTGATTATATTTTTCGTGGCCGTTATACAGTAGAAGTAATTATAGAAAGACCATTTATCTTAAGGTGTATCCTGGGATGAAATACGTCGACCCAAAGTTGAGAATGGAGAACGTTATGCCAAGAAAAGTTGATAGAAATGAATCCACCGAGACTCTATTTAAGTAAGTTTCTCTTCTAAATAAATTGACATTAAATATCAGGCCTATAATATCTTTCAGAGAATTCCAGGAATAAAAGCCACTATATAGCAATTAATGATGTTCCTGTAACTATAAATGACAACAACTGAATTAACTTTCTTCTGATACCACTTAAAGTAATAAAATATTAAATATGAAATCCTGTTAAAGATGCAGTGTATAATTTTGTAAGAATTATTTCATATTTTTGTCTTCATTCAGTTGTACGATATATCTAATAGCAATATGAACAAAATGTTACTTTATATTAAACTAGTGTGTGTCTGCTGGTTAAAGTTACTACTGTACACCTCTATTATAGAAATGAGCTCAACTTTCCCATGACTATAATTATTCTTATGTGAGATTTTTAGGGCTATCATCAGTTAAAACTTTTGTAGGACACAAACAGTTCTATAAATATGTATTATAATAATCTAAAAATGCTTCTTTATGGCTATTTAAAAACGTACGCTTTGTCTGGGCTAAATATAAAGGTACGTCTAAGTTCCACGCGAATAATGTTGTAGATCCTGCAAATAAAGCATCAAACAAATTGTCATAACTTGACACATTTATTATAAAACTACATTACAAAACGAGTTGGAAAATATGAAAACATGCCAGTTACCGCTACCTGATGATATAATATTTTTGAAGGTCGTGAAGATCAATGAGTCAGAATCGATGATAATCAATTACAGTTTGCTACTTACAGGATCCAACAATTAAACAAACCCGCGTATAATCGTCGTCGCATTTTTACTTCTAAAACTATTTCTTATCTTTTGACTTCGTCTCTGAATACAATTAAAAGACAATGTGCTGCAGTATTGCTTTAAAGTTTGTGAGAACCTTGGTATTAATCTGTTTTGTTGTCAATATCTATCAAATAAACACTACAATTGATCGAGTATAAGCACTTACGTTTTTCCAATTTAGCTCATAATCTTATAAAAGAAGCGGGAAAAGGCATTTGAAAAAAGTATGTGCATACTTAAAGTACGTTCAAACTTTGAAAAATGGATTTCACAAACCTTGAAACACCTCTTAACGTTTACCCTGCTAAATTTCTAAAATGAATTGGTCCATCATTCAATTTAGGCAGTACAATTTATTATTTATACGGGTGTTTACTGAGAATTTAATGACTGAATAGCGAACAATGCAAACCATGATCACACTGCATGGATGTGCAGGCTGATCTTGGTCTGCACTGGTTGCATAGGCAGAACCATTTGCCGACAGCAGACTAAAGGTTAAGATTGGTCTTACACAACCATAACACTAATATCCGTACTAATGTTATCTATAACCTGCAGAAAATTAAACATAACGCTTGTTTTCCATCAAAAACTTGTAAAATCTGATACACAATTAATTAAAACGTAAAAAAAACTTAAAGCACAGTTCATGGTAACTGACCCTTCTATAGTTAGCGCAACGCTTTCCTATTTGATGGCACGGGGATTACTTATTTGTGAATTCTGCTAAATTCTACAAAAATAGACGGAGGGAGTGAGATTTTGAATTGTAACTTGCCTATGACATGCTGGTGGTGCCACGATATCAAACATGTTATTGAGTAAATTGATACCTCATATTAACCCTGTTCATATATTTTACTTTACTGTGTCTTATATTTGTCACTAGCATTAGACTGTATCTCAGCGGGCAATTATTTCATACACAGTCTTGCCAAACTAGTTGAAAATCGGGTATGTGTGAGATTGTCATACACTGTACATGTCTCAACGCCGGGTTGCCTTATACTCTCTATTTAATATGTTTTTGGTCGTTTCGTTTTATTTGTTACAAATATTCTCTTTTACGTGAGTGGTGTTACATCCTCTTCCATACAAATCAGTGAAAAACATGTTTTAGTTCTTAAACTGTTCTAAGCTGCTGCATTTCTTAGCTTATACTTTAGCTAACACGAAAGGAGTTACCAAGATACGTTCAAAGCTGTAAGATAGCAGTTTCTACGCTAAACAAGAGATGCTCTGCGCATTATAACGTACTCGCCAACATTCAAAAGTCTCTATAATTAATGCAAATTATTTACATAAAATGTTGTTGTCGAAAAGCGTTTTGTAGTAAAAGTTTCTTTTCGCAATATGATATTCCTTGGTGTCTTTTTGTAAATAGCTAAATACAAAAATAACTGTTACTTAATCCTACCAGAAAATTACAATTTCTTACAGAGTGGAATTATTGAATTAGATCATCAGCTAATTAAATAAGCAGAAAATTATACCAAATAATGTCTGCGGTTGGTGACGTGTATTTCCCAAGAGTTTCATTTCATTATTTTCAAACTCATTCCAGAGAGACTGAGTGCGTATACAATAGAAATTTGATATTACATGACATTTTTACATACAATGTACATCGCAAATCAATAGTTTGTGCTATTTACCGGTCTACATTACAAAAGCTAAAGTTAAAAGTACAAAAAATACTGATGTCAGGTAATACAACACTTATGGAAAAAGTTCACAGGTTGAATTCGGCAATAGTTGACAACTGACTGGCAATGTACTTTCAGCACTATTCAACATTACACAATTGCGTTTCTTCCTAGAGTGACCGCTGTAGACACACGCACACATTTCTTTCTTTCTCAAAATATGAAAATATAAAAATGCCAAAATAGAAAATGAAGGGTTAACTGATAGAGGTATAGGATAAAATGTTACTATGAACAGTTTAAATTTCCCTTTAACATACACCATGTATGTATTTACCTTTCGATATTATTATGTAGTGCAATAATTACGACCATGTTTTTTGGCTATTTCCAGTTTCAGATTCAATTTTTTCTGTAGTTATGTTTTTTCTCTAATTGCTATTTCTATTTTCACAGATCTATTTTTATTTGAACCAATCAGATGACTTGTTTCAACAAGCATTTGGCTGAACCATCAAAATAGCGTCGAATGTCAAAGAGTGAGGATTGTGCAGCCAGTCCGGGGCTCGAACCCGGGACCCTTCGCTTACAGGGCGAATGCCCTCCCGACTGAGCTAACCGGCTGTCTGACACCTTACGTGACCAAGTCCGTACCATGATATGTGATTTCTCTGAAAACGCGAGGGCGTAGATGCGATGTGGTCGTCATAAGAATTGTAAATATGAAAAACCCAGGCTAAATATAGATTTTTTAAACTTCTACTTTCACATTCAGAACGTTGCAAGTAAGGTTCTGATTGGCTAATGGAGGGTAGTCAGAACGAGGCTATCAATAGCATGTCTTCAGATCAAATTTGCGTAGCGTTAATTGGAGATGTACTTTAGTAAATTTGATTTTTTTCCTCATTTGTAGCAAGTTTTCAAGGAAATTCCACTGTGATTGCGTGTTATATTACTAGTTTAAACTTTTCACACTGAAGAAAGTCTATTGGGGACATGGGTTAGGCTTGCAAAAATCAAAATTAGTAAATAGTACGTTTTTTTTGTGGGGGGTGGGGGGGGAGTGGGGGGGCATTTTTCGAAAACCACACTTTTCAAAACATATATTGGAAGAACTGAAAAACAAATAAACACATTTATTTTATCAAATGAAACGTTAAACTGTGTATAATAACTATTTCTGATTACATGTTAAATGTACAAAATGCTTATGCTACACGAAATGGTATCTGATAGTGGAGTTCCCAGAACATTGAAGTGCCAGAACTTATAGTCTTGTTAAAACTTTTGACCTTGCTTAATAACTTCTTCAGTAGGGCTACCGTTGTCATAAACTTCGTAAATCGTTCGCTAAATTTTACAAGTCAAAAGTTTTTCCGCCGCCAGAAATGTATATTCAGATCAGTCATAATGATTGTCCTTTTAATCTAAAATAATCTAATAACTATAGTTTATGCAAACTAACCACACTTTCCTAACCAGAATCCTAACAGAAGTAATGTAAATACATTTCCATTTACTCTATCAAAGGTTATCAGCTTACCGAACAGCTGATTATTTATTTACATGTTATGTACGCGGATATTGATGATGTCATACACAACCTGTTTTTACAAGTTAATATTAAGAAAAAGCATAATTCCACAAATCTCCGATAATCGTGGTAATCCTACATCACCACCAAATTATAAATATCTTGTATCTAAGTCAAATGTACCACATGAAAGGCGAAAATTGTAGAAATAAAAATGTAAACAAAAGAATCGTGTGAATTAGGTCACGGTCACCCGAGATGGTTGTTACTTACGGTGTGTAACGATGGTCGAAACGTGTCACGTGACCTAAGATTTTTTCTTATTTTATATATATTATCATTTAAATAAAGTATTAGTGTATCACACATCTACGAACAAAAAAATCTGTACTGGATCGAAAACCTGTCATGTGACTTGCTCCATGTCCGACACGCGAAAAAAAGTTTAGGATACCAATAAACCATAATTCGGAAATTGAGATTAGATTCTAAAGAAGTCTTAAGACTTATCAGCAACAAGATATTTCACAACCATACATATTGCATACAAATGTTGTTGTTGTTGATGATGTTATTTTGTCACTGGCAAATATTAAAAAGCAAAACCTAAATTAAGAGACCATTTAAAGGGCTTCTCGCTTTACAATCAATTTAATTATATGGAAATCCTGTTCTGTTTTCTAACGGGATGCTCTAAATTTGCAGTTAAGATGTTTTATTTGAGATGGTTGTGCAGAAATGTTTCCCGTGGTTCTGATATTACTAGTTATGTAAAATTATGCTTAATTAATCGATTTTTCAGAACATAGTATATTTTAACGGTATTACATAAACATTTGTCGAACACAAATACTCAATATTTTGAATATGTTTATCATTATTCACTGTATTTGCTTAACTTCTAAGCTACTCGCTAAGTGAATTGTCAAATGTTCAGTCGTCTTATGTTAGCTTTATGATGAAGACTTTTATTATGTTATTGCCAAGAATGACTCTCATGAACAGACTAATTGTCAAACCTTGTCTGCTATTATTCTGCTTTGTCGCATTATATACTTCCAAAGGATCTCCTTATAGATTTTATTAACTATCACAACAACAGTCTCTAAGTGTCATGTAGCAGCCGTACAAACTCTTACCGTTACGGTACATGGATTCAGTGTTATTATATTTGGTCCTTTTGGATCATGGAATCCATTCATTATTTACCTATTAGAATTCCGCTTTAACCGGTGCCAGAGGGGGTTGAAGGGTGTTGCACTCTTACCTTTACCTCTTATGAACAGACTCAGTCAAACCCAGTCTGCTATTGTTTTGCTTGGTTTCATTTTATGCTTGCAAATGAACTTCTTGTAGAATTAATTTCCAACTTATTCCTGGATTCAAGCGCATTTATGATCAACGCTTTAAATATATATCATAGTCTCTAAGATGAAAAAAATAAACAAATAAATTAATAGGTGTGTTTTGCCAGGCCAGCGTAATAATGAGGAACGCAACTTTAATCTTCGTTTATATTGCTTAAGGGCTGTTTTGCTGCATCCAATTGGATTTTAATCTAATGTCCCTCCGCCATTCAATAAAGACAGGTTCTGGAACAAATTTCCGGGAAGAAATTAAGTTCTCAATACAATTATTGAAATGTGCTGCAAAATTTATTAAATGGAAAAGAACTGTCATACACAGAATGTGTCATAAGGGTGATAGTCAGAAACATTTCCTGTTCAGTTAGTAGGATAAAGTTAGTAAAATTCGATTTCAACCTCAATTTTTGCAAAAGTGTCGTCATTTGTTCCCTTGTACACTTGCTAAAGGTGCGGATTTAGTGCAAGAAAAGTCTTTTTACTAACCTTTGTGCGAATATATTTGAATTTTGAATATGGTTAGGAGACACAAGTATCCATCCATAATAAAGTGGTACAAACAGAAGTCATAACATAATATCAATGTATGTTTTAATGTATTATTTAAAACAATTAGTATTGTGAATGAAAAGAATGAAAAAAATGGGTTCTCCTACTACCACTGCTACTGCTGAAATTTTTTAAATAATTTAGAAACAAAAACTCATATTGTAATGTTTATTATATGACCAAACTTCAATTTGAAAGAAAGATTATTTTTAGACAAATCTGGAGGTCAGTGCCTTTAAAGGTTTATTGCTGTTGTTACACGAAAGTTTAGTTCAGTAAGGCCAGTAGCGCGCTTAGAAATAAGTACAATATACTAAACACCCAAAGAGACAAATGCAAAGCTTGTAACTGCCACACAGTGATATATCTATTCTAATTAAATTCAATATCTTTTTTGAAGGATGTTTTATTTTTCAGAACTACACCAGGTTACAGAGTACCAGCAATACCTACTGAAAGGTGACCCATTAACATCTTTGAAGTGTGTATTTGCAGTGCTACTGAAACTGAATAAATTGTTAAAACACATTCTAGACTTGTGTTGATATTTGCGGGGTAGCATTTTGTATGCCAACAGGGAAGCAACAAAAAAATGTAAACAAATCACGCCCTGCACATTTTTAAATATTGAGCAACATTCTAACATGGCTCGATATGATTGCCAGTTAAACAAAGAAGAAGTATATTCTGCGATAAACAACGGCTGGCGCCCGGACCGGTAACAGAAAATTTTGACGTCAATTACGAAGTCAAAATTCCGCATGACGTCTGGTTCCTTACTACTCAAAAAGTAAAATCTAGCACTATTTTTATTGAAATATCAATCAATGCCGTCTTGTGGTTCGTCGTCTAATTCACCACGTTTCATCGCGGTTCAATTCCTGTGCGTCTGAACTCTGAACCGTAATGAATTAGACAACAAACTACTATAGGCCTTGATTAATTGTTAATTAATACATAGTTTCAATTAATACCAACTATCTTTATAAAATGTTGTGATCGAAAATCTTTTATCCTCTTAATAATGATACCTCTGGGAGTAAGCAATGCGAAACTATATCCTAGACGACGTAATTTGTGGTTTTACACCCACTGTTAGAATTACTTCAAGAATGATTACATTTTCTTCCCGACCGGAATTATTGAAATAGATCATCAGCTGATCAAATATCGTGACACTTACAACAAATAATGTCTGCAGTGGGCGAAATATACTCCTAATGAGCTGACTTCACGTATTTTCAAACTCTACAGAATTGAGTGGATATGTTATAAACTAGGATCAAGATAGGCTATTCAATTCCTAGACAAGGAAAACGGAAAAAAAAACTCACTCCCTAGACAAAGAAAATGGAAAACATAGATATAGCGAACATACTAGAAAAATGAAAGCTAACACAATACATTTACCAAGAACCGTATGACTATAATCAAGACCAGCAAAATGTCTTCGAAGCATATCATAAAAGACAATCAGTGTCTATTCTGTTGTGACTTTTGTCATATTTCTCCAGATAAAAGATATCATTCTGTTTTCAAATTTTAAAACCACAAAGTGCAAAAAGGCATTTTTCAGACAGAGTCAGATATAACAATATCATCCTTTTTCATTTGTAAACCTTTTAAATGACGTCTCTCGTAAAAGTTATAGAAGATGAAGGAAATAAATTAGAAACGCGAGGAAAGTGCATTGGTTTTAAGTGCTTTATGCTACATTACTTCCAGTATCGACAGGCAACTTTATGAAGATATACCAGAAAAGGCACGGACACCATGTTGTAAGAGACTGTGAAGAATACTTGGTAAAGTAAGTTGCAGTATAGACCAGTTTCAGCTCCTTGGTGTTGTTTTTACCAATCGCAGTTCTATTGTTCCCCTATTGTGTTCCTGTATTAGTTCATTTTGTACTATTGTGTTTACTATGTGTGTGTGTGTGCATGCGTGCGTGCATTGGTCGTGTGCATGTCCGCGTATTCCGAATTGTGATTTAGAGAGGCTGCGCTTTTAGAATGTAGCTTTCCTTCCTTCTTCATTTAAAAGAAACTCTGATAATGATTATTTAATTGTTAGTTGAATGCACCAAGTTCAACATTTCTTTTTAAATGACAAAAAGTTAGGACTGGAAATATTGTTTGTTTTGATGTTTATTAAATGTAACAATGTAGCAATATCATATCAACACAAATATGATTATTTTTTTCTTGACGCGTAATTAATCATTAAAAGATGTAAAGTATGTGTGATTGAAAATGTAAAAGATATTAGAAATTGCCATTACCTTAGTATGTATTCATTAGAAACAAAACCTACCCATAATTTCATAAATCCCTTTTAAAGATAAATTTCATGCAAGTAAGTGACACTTACTCTTGTATGTCAAATGGAAGTGTTGGAAAATATATCGTATGTGTTTTCAAAATATACATGAGAATTAGAATAAAATAAATTTAACAAGTCAAAAACCTCAAAGATATTTCTATCTTACCTGAAACAAACAAATATTCCTCTAAAATTCTAAATAATACAGCTTTGGAAACTTTCGCTATGAGGTTACAACATGGATACGAACAGTCTCGATGAGAAATATGTGAAACAAATTAATATATGGTTTGTTTCAGTTTTCTCAAAAGTACTGTTTTTTTTTTCCATTACAGCATTTCATTCCTGGGTCGTATTATAATTATTAAAAGAGCTCAAAAGCAGAACTGATGTTCAAGATACATTATATTCGAAACGTCGATCTGGTCTACAATAACTGAAAATATACCAAATTAGTCTCAGTTTTCTAAGAAAAAATGGCATATTTTCATATTAATGTTAATATCAATTCGGTTAACTATAAACATGTAAATGTCGGTTAAATGTATGATATAATTTATAAGATCCCAAAACTTAAGTGAATATTCAAACCTTAAATAAAAATCTTAACATCAGTTTGTATTGGTAACGAATTCATTTATGTATTAAAGTATCAAATTCAATGTGATGATAATAAAGTTCCCCGTGTAATAGTTATATTGAAATTATGCAGATATTTTTAAAAATACTTATTCGCTTTTTATATCTTTACCATACTTCTTAAGCAATTGTCTGACTGTTAATCATTTAGCCGTATCACAAAAAATGAGCTTTTAGGCTGGTGAATTTAATAAACGAAATTACCATAGGTTTAATGACAATCCTAACAAAGTGAAAGTTATTAACTTTGAAGAGGATAAAAATTGAATTAGTAAAACGACTTTGAGACATTTTCTTGATTATTTCCGTATTTGGCAGTACTGAGATATTAGGTAATAATTAGACTTGTCTTGTCCCCTGTCTTTCAATCTAATTCGTCTAATTAGAGTGGCTTTTATGTGCAATTATCTGATTTGTAATCCTAAACATTGTCGTCTGGCAATTAAGCTGAAATGAAATCATTGTTATAGTAAATGTTGCGCCGTAAACGAATTTAGTTCTGTTCTCGCTGACGAAAATTACTTTAAGGACTAGAAATGAAATATATTTATATTGATGTGTATAAATTGACTGCCGGAACGATTCAATTAGCATATTGATAATGTTATTGTAAATACAATGGATAAACAGCAACACTTATTTGTTAACGATAGTAGGCAAAGCTTAAAAATAAAGCAAACCTTTCGAATATCCTTCCATGGTAATAATTTACAAGTTCACTAAGTCTAGTTAATCTGGTGTAAAAGGGTAGTTCAGTAAAATATAAACCAGTAGTATAAAACTTTGGTTGGCTACATTATATTTTTAACAAGTGATTATCATCGAAAGCCACTAGTCCTGCTTAATTTCGTTTTCATTTATAAAATGTCAAGTGTTGAACGCTATATATGCCTTTCTGTGTAGAATTTGCCACAAAAATGTACCCTGAATTTTGTTGTTTCCATGACAATTTGTCCAGACATAAAATCTTTGTTTTCGACTCAGAAGAGAAAACAATGATGAAAACTAAACAAATGTTGTTGTTTTTGTTGTTATTGCTGCTGCTGCTGCTGCTGTTGATGTTGATGCTGATGATGACTGGCATAATCCCCAGACAAGTAACTTGAAAATGGTGGTAACGTGAAAATACAATTAACAAATATGAGTCACGGAAATTAATTCAATAGAAAAAGTGGAAACTCCAAAGGTAACTCAATAGGACCAAAATGAAAATGTTGCAGGCTGGGTTTGATTGAACCTGTTCAAATCTCAGACAAGCAATAACATAATAATTGATTTAGTTATAAAAGTTACACTTACTGTATGACAATCGTGAACATCCTATGGAGGCATAGAACGTAGCAAAGCAAAGTAATAGCAGTCTCCGTTCATGAGAGATAATTGAATTTACAACATCTCTAATTCCTCCACTAGCACAAACATTATTGTCTCGTATGTACTTCCCAAGGTCTACTAAATATAACAACACTATGGTGTAATTGGAAGATTTCATTCAACTTTTCAAGATAGGTTTTACCATAAATACTCTTCTGCAATGCATTAATTTAACCAATACCACTCGAAAACGATCTATAACGGCCATACCTCTCCATGCTGAGGTAAGTCATCAACTTTTTAAAAACAAATATCTAACAAATATATACGAGGTCATCTTATGGACATTGACCGCTGTTTTTACATCATTAAATTACTTTTTTCCTGCGAAGGTACGTGCAACATGAAGTATTTAGTGGATAATAGAATAGGAAAATGTTACTACATTAATTATCAGCGATAATAATAATGTACAACTCCGCTAATTGCCACGTAATGGTTTGATGTAATTGTTATTGTGCCGTGTAAGCCATTTTTACACTGTCATACAACTGCGTACATTTGGTTGTTTAAAACCGAGATAAAGTAACAAAAAAGTAACAGACAATCTAACAGACAGTCATTACAAACAAACTATCCAATTTATTATACGAACGACAGATTGCAGATATATAAAAAGCTTTATCTTATTTCTTTCTGTGTTAATAATGCGTCTCGCGGTGGTATTAGGAAGTCTGGTTTCTGTAAGAGCGTATATAACGCCAGAAGTATGATATGTGTTCAGAATATCACGCAAGTTAGTGGAAGAGGAGACAAAGCTTTTAATTCAAACAGCGTTATAAACTTTTATAAGCATCCGCGCAGTCTGGTCAGGATCCATGCTGTTCGTTTTTAAAGCCTATTGCAATAAGAGAAATCATTAGCGAACAGCATGGATCCTTACAAGTCTGCGCAGATGCGCAGGCTGGTCTGGATCCATGCTGGTCCTAAACCCACTATGTTGGTTTTCTCATGGCGCGGCTCAATTCCTTTTCTCTAAGTGATCACAGTTCTCAAGATAAAATGTATCATTCCAATCCCCAATTTAAAACCACAAAGTGTTTCGTTTATGCACTTTTCATCAATAAAGTATGAACAGTTTGCATTTGTAAATATATCATGACGATCCAGTTCCTGCATTGAAAATGTTATACTTTGAAATAACTTCCCAGTGATATGTTTCACAAGGGTAATAGAATGAATAATCCAAGAAACTTGAAAACACAAACAACGGGACTAAATTGTAAATTTTGACACTATTATAAGTCAACAATTTTTGGAAAAGATTTTGTGTATCCTGACTTGATGAAATGAATATTTATTAGCATGTTAGATGAATATTTATGACCATAATAGCAATTTATTAATAACCAAAAGAACATAAAAATTGTTGTCTGTTTGAGACTACGGATTAATGATGTGTAATGTTGAACATTGTTTATGATGATTATGGAACTATAGATTCCAACAAATGAACCGTGCCATGAGAAAACCAACTTAGTGGCTTTGCGACCAGCATGGATCCAGACCAGCATGCGCATCCATACAGTCTGGTCAGGATCCATGCTGTTCGCTAATGGTTTCTCTAATTGCAATAGACTATGAAAGCGAACAGCATGGATCCTGACCAGACTGCGTGGATGCGCAGGCTGGTCTGGATCCATGCTGGTCGCAAAGCAACTATGTTGGTTTTCTCATGGCGCAGCTCAAATGAGCAATTGCTGTGCAAAATAAATAAATTTTTGAATGGAATTTCGATGCGTCAGGATTTAAAACCTAAACTGATGAGGATTCGACAGTCAGTCAGAACGGAACGGCTATCCATCCATGTTGTTGTAAAAAGGAAATGGGTAAGACATGTCTAACTTAGTGCTATAAAAATATTCACCAGTTTTCATTTCCTTATCGTGTGTGACAGTTCTCACTTCATGTGCAATTTTCGTCTCTCAATGACTTTCCAGCTCCGGTATCAATGCGTTTTCGTGGAATTTTTAATTTTGAATTAACTCACATTGTCAGTCTCAGCTAAGCTCGATAAGTCACATTTTTTAATTGTCATTTATATCGAAATTACATGTCAAGATTAAATCTAAGTTAATGACTATTTTCAAGTGAATTTTAAATATTGATAGTCAGTCTTAATCTTAATCTTGAAGTTCTAGTAAAACTTGCTATCTAAACAATATTCAACTCAGCTGAACCAAAACAAGTGTTATCAAACACAAAAAAACGAATAATGTACTACAGGTGAAGTATCAAAACACATTTTCTATTTTTTAAGTGCTTCATATCTATCTAATATGCATTAAGACGTATCTGGATGGAACTGCATTTCAATTCGATACGACAGCAATGTTCTGTTTCTATTGCAAAATACTTTTACAAATAAATTACCTTAATAGCCACTTACAAACTATATACATGAGTCTGAGTTCTATGATTGTGACTGCTTCTATTTGACCTTTGTCCGTGTGTATTAAGGAGGTAGGTTACCTTGTTACCAGGGTAAATTCAAATTAGTTGAACCGCAGTGATTTTTTGTATTTCGTGTAATTAAATGTTTTAGCTGCTACAATCTCAGTTCCGTTTATCTCTGTCCCTTCAAGTACAATTTTTATCCAGGTCTGAAGTACATGACCCTCTTAGGGTATTTTATATAGAAAGAAGAAGGAAAATGCGGATATTTAACACTTTTCAGTGTATTTTGGTTTCATTGTTATCCGTAGAAGTCTGCATAATTAATAGTTTTACTAGTATGCGCATTAGCTTTCTAATAAAAGCTTAAAATGTATATGTCGCGGGGCTCGTGTTTCCATGGTAACGCATTTTCTCTCATTTTTTCAAGAATTATGTATGAAAACGGGGTTTTCGACGGCTTCTGTGCCATTCTGTTATTGACCAACATGGAATATTTGGGTAATATGATTAGCAAAATACCAAGAACTTTACATGGTACTGTGTTTTTCTTAAAGTTTAGAGTAACCATGGCAACAGAGATGTTTAAAATAGCTTATATGTTGCTTTTTATCGTAATTTCTTATAAAAAATATTATATAAAATTATCTTTCTTGTTAATGTAGCTTTAAAACATCTTATTTCTAACGTTAGTAATATTTTCGTATGAATTGCAGTTAATTTAACAAATTTCACAGCTTAAAATACTTACAGCAGTGCCCGTCGTCTGACATTTTTATTGAAAAATCGTTTTGCATGCTGCTATTATTCTCATGGATATTGTTGAAATGAAAATAAAAAGCCGAAGCTGTGTTCCTTAAATAGACCAGTGTCAACGCTTTTGAATTTTACAATTAGACATATAGGTCACGGGCTTCGTTTCCATGGTAACATCAATTTAATTCAAGACACCACAATTTTATACTGGAATTTGAACAATTTTAGAGCTCAGTTTTAGTATTTAAGTAACAAATTATCAACGGAAATTGGGAAATAGGTATAACAAATCAAACTGCCCAATTTTTATTTGTAAATGACCGTAATAAGTTACCTTTCAGCCAACTATATTCCCAATCACATCAGTTACTATCACACATTTTCTTACATTCCGCATAACATTTCAATATAATTACATAAAAGAAGCAAAATATTGATCATTTTTCAGAGCAAAAGACTAATAAAAAGTATTTCAGCAAATAATGACTGTTTAAAAATAGTTCAGATAAAGAAAAAGCACAGAATAACGTACTTTCAAAATAAAAGCCATTATTTTTGCGCGGTAACTGACACGTAACGTCCTGACGTCAATGACGTCATTTTAAGGCAACAATGTTTTGAAGCGTTTCTGCGGCAATTCATTCATTATTTCTGCATTATTAAACCATTAAACATAAGATTGGAGGCAGGTTCAAGATTTATTTCCAGAAGAATGGATATACAAACACATTTAGTTTGTCGTAAACATCGTCGTAAATCGTCACGTTAGCTTCCGGTTGGACATGCGCACTTACAAATATCAAGGTAACCTACCTCCTTAATATCTTTTCTTGCAATGGGATGAGAGTTTTAGAATAGATAAAGTGAAAATCTGTACTGTAAAGTCTATTCTTGTTTCTACAATATTTTATTCATCATGATTGCAGTTGTTACAATATTACATATATTAACATAGAGGATAGAGTAGGAAGGTATTAGCTTTTATATTTTATAGAAACTCTCTCCCTGTACATAATATAGTTTCATTTTATTCATCATGATTTCGGTTGTTACATTTATTAACATAAAGGATTGAGTAGGAAGCTATTAGCTTATATATTTTATAGAAACTCTCTCCCTGTACATAATATAGTTTCATTTTATTCATCATGATTTCGGTTGTTACATATATTAACATAGAGGATTGAGTAGGAAGCTATTAGCTTATATATTTTATAGAAACTTTCTCCCTGTACATAATATAGTTTCATTTTATTCATCATGATTTCGGTTGTTACATTTATTAACATTGAGGATTGAGTAGGAAGCTATTAGTAGTGATGGGCAAATCGGCTAGATTTGCCAACCGATTAATCGGCATAATCGGACAAGCCAACCGATTCGATTAATCGGATATAATAGGATAATCGGTTACTCTAGTTGCATATTTATAAGTTCACCTCACAATGTATGTTTTATGTCATTACTTAGAAATGAATCTCACAGACATCAAATATCCTAATTCTGTTGTATCCCTTCATAAATATGAGTAAGTTAACAGTATAAAAGTAAAATATTTGTGAAGATAGTAAACTTCAAATCAGGTACTGTCTTAATTTCAGCGGGGACTTATCCAGTGCTATTATGTTATTAGATTAAAATTATTTGGAACAAAAAAAAGTATTAACAATTCATTAATTCTTAGTAAACGACTGGAATGATTTTAATCCCACAAAATCAAAAATTGAAAATACTTTTGCTAATATGCTTGCGTAAGTCTTACGTTATGCTATGCATACTGCCATACTAATGTCAAGAGTTTAGGCTGATGGTTTTCCCGGCTTAATTTTGTAAAAGCCATATATCTTCCAAAATCTGGGTGATCACAAATGACATCAATTTCTTTTGACACTTTGGAGGAAGCTATTTTAACGTAGAGTAGTTTCCCTTGGCGTAATTGCCCCCAAAGAACCGTTAATACCAGAAAGAAAAAGGTCAGAAAAAACTAAATTATCCGTTAGGGTGACAAGTAATTAATTGATCAGGGAAAAGTGAAGTCGGCGATCGCGCTCATGAATGCAACGCCGACGATTATTCGATTGTCGCCGATTGTCGGCCCATCACTAGCTATTAGCTTATATATTTTATAGAAACTCTCCCCCTGTACATAATATAGTTTCATTTTATTCATCATGATTTCGATTGTTACATATATTAACATAGAGGATTGAGTAGGAAGCTATTACCTTATATATTTTATAGAAACTCTCTCCCTGTACATAATATAGTTTCAACGATAACAAAATAAGTAATCTATCTTACATGTTATGCTTGCAGTTTCTTCCTTTATCAGTATGGTATGAGACCTAAGTTTGTCAAGTTATAGTATTAATATGATTAGGCTGGAAAAGGAATACATTTTCGGAAGTAAAATTTGAACTGTTTATGTGAACTTGATTCTTAGCATAAACAACCTCATTATGTATTAATCTCAAAACTAAAATTGAAAGAAGGAAGTGAAAGACAGAGGTAGAGATTAACAGGTCAGGAATGTCACTTTAGACACATGGAAATTTAAGGACTTTTCTTTAAGCTGTAGAGTAGGGCCAGTATGGCATAGAACTGGAAAATGGAGCTATCGTCACAGATATAGGTGTGAAAAATGACTAAGCTACCTATCAAATCTCTTTGTTTCCTGTATATATTTGTGTACATGTGAGAATAATGATTCACTTAGTGTGCTTGCAATTGAGGGATCACCACAAAACAATGTATTCAGTGTCACAGTGGCTATTGGCCTAATATTGTTTAGGAGATCTGTAAGGTACAATGGCAGATTGTTGCAAATCTCAGTTAAAGGTCACATGGCGATTTGAATGCTTTTAATGGATGCTGTATGGAAGGTCCGCTGCATTCAGTTTATATAAGTGATATTACAACGGTTAACTTTGCTTATTAAAGCTATTGATTGGTTCCCTTGACAATGTCCCTTTCCGCTTTCAGTGATAAAAATGCTCGAACCAATGCATAATACTGAAGTTTAGATGCCTCCGTTGCCGAGTGATTGAGGCTGCTGACCTCGAATCAGTCACCCTCACAGCTTCGGGTCCGAATCCTTGCGTTTAGTTTAGTTCTTTCATGACAGGAAGTCATCTAGCTAGTTAACGGATGGTCGGTGGTTCTTCTCAGATAATATTACTTGGAGGGAACACCTGGGGTCTTCCTCTACCATCAAAAGCATTCAAATCGCCATGTGACCTGTAACTGAGTTTTGCAACAATCTGCCGTTGCATACGGAGGAAATATTGAACGAAAAGAATGTCAAAACAATAGTAAGCCGTATGTCTTTCGTTTGGCTGTTCCATGTAGCATATAGTACCCGGTCAGTACATGTAGGGTACCTACACCGAAATATACATTACCCTTTCTTAAATGATGGCACATCGTTTTATCACATGCATATCGAATTAACTATTTTACTGCTTGGAGTCAGTAGATGGCCTTACTTTATATTGAAATGAATAGCTTGAAAGTCAAACTATAGTGAAAAGTCCTTTGGGGCTTTTTATCATGCGATATTATTATTGTATATCAATAAAATGTCAGCGTAAGAGCAGTTTCATTTCATTTCATTATGAGAACTTCACTTAATGCCTTGATATGAGTCTTTTAAGATGTTTTCCGCTTCTATGTCATATTTTTTTTTATTTTAATAAGACATATAAAACTCAATTGTTCAAAAATAATATTTACTTCGTATACAGTTTAAGCACGTTTGGTGGTATGAAATCTAATGAAATACATTTGTTTTTAAACCGTGTATTGTGCTATGTTTTTAACCTGTCAGATGTGCATACATTATACGCTCTGTGCGTTCGATATTATAATATTCGGCCCAACTTCGGTACTATCCGTATATTTTACGGAAATAAATAAATTTTGGTTATTAATAAGTGTCTAATTGCCATTATTTGTATTGTAAGTGAAACCCTTACTTGTCGTTCGTATTGATGGCTCAGTGGTTACAACACATGGCTTTTATGCGGGAAAGTGCTGGTTCGAGCCCATAAGTGAGAACACTTTTTATTTTCATTTTTAATTGTTTATTGGTTTATATGTTTTAAATTACAAAGGGACACGTGAAAATCAAAATTCACGGGCTTCAGGTTCAAAAGTGTTTCGTACTGAAATTATAGCGATCGAAACTGAATCACCTTCTTCTTCTTGTCGTTCGCGACTACACTGTCAGACCAGCAGCCTCGATGAAACTTGTGGTTTGCCGCAGATCCTCAGTACCTCCATACAGTTTCTGGTGGATTGGGGTATCTATCGGCCAAGTCGCAGCTCGCTCCTGGTCATGCCTTTTACATCTCTGAAGTACTAGTATATGCTCCGCAGTCTGATCTTCTTCACCACATGGACAAGTTGGCGATGGTGCCAGTCTGTATTTCTTGTACATGTGAGCATTGAGCTTGTTGTGCCCTGAGCGGAGACTGACCATCATCACTTGCTCAGACCGACCGATCAAGGAGATGAAAATCATCTTCCTCCATCCTTGGTCTTGTTAGTGCCTTGATGATGGTGACTTTCTCCTGGTAACTCACAGGTACTGTTGGTTGTTCTGACTGAGCTTCTAGCTTAGCCAGTTTGTCTGCCTCTTCATTGCCTGCAAGTCGACAATGGGATGGAATCCACTGAAGTGTTACTTTGCAGGTTATACTCAGACTCTGCATTCTCCTGGCTAGCTGCGGAGCTTTATTGTTGATCAGAGCTTCCATGACAGACAGTGCATCTGTGAGAAAGACGACTGAGGAGCTTTCTTCTGCCGAGTCTTCAACCATTGAGGCGGCCTTCATGAGTGCTTCAGTCTCTGCCTTGTAATTGCTGCAGTGTTCCCCTGTGGTTGCATGTAGTGTTTCTCTCTTGCCAGATGAGTATTGAATGAAATCTTCTGCTCCTCCATCTTTGACGGCGCATGTGCCTGATCCGTCTGTATAGACATGAGTCCATGATTCCGGAGGATAGTCTTCATTGATCATACCAAGTGTGAGGCTCTTCCGAATGCCTTCATCCTCTTGCTTCCCGCGCTCAAGACGAGGAACAGCAAGTCTCACAGTCACTGAGGACGATCATTCGCTGGTGGGTTGAGATTTTTTCTTCACTACCTAGGGGAGTCGTTGGTATGCTCAGCTCAGTTTTGAACTCTCGGTTGAGTTTCTTTGCCTCATGTACGAAGCTACTACGTTTGAGCCGATTCTTTGTGTAGCCTACTAGCTTGGCTTTCATGGGATGGTCTTGAAAAGACTTGAACTTCTCTGCTTGAAGCAGAACCTTTGCATATCTTCTGTCTTGTAACGGTTGTGTGCCTGTTAGCTTCTCCATGAAGGAGATTGGTGTAGACTTTGTAGCACCTGTCATGATCCGCAATGCTTGGTTCTGAACCTTGTCTAAAGCCTGTTGGTTAGTTTTGGCAGTAGTGGACCAGGCAGTTGAGCTATATTCTAAATGGAGTCTCACTGTTCCCTGATATACTGTCTTGAGTATTTGCTCATTTGCTCCTCACGTTGTTCCAGCAAGTTTGCGTATCATGGCAAGCTTCCTACGGGCCTTCCCTTCTGCTTGACTAATATGGGGCTTCCAGGTTAGCCGTTTGTCAAAGGTCACTCCGAGGTATTTTGCCTCGTCTGCTTCAATCAGCGTAGTATTTCCCATCTTGATTTTACCCGCCCTCTGCTTTGACGACAAAGAGAATAGTGTGGTGGACGATTTCTCTGTACTGATCGATACACACCAATCTTCAGCCCAAGCTGAAAGCTTGTTGATGGTTTCTTGCATCCTGTATGTGGCTGTAGTGGCATGTTCTTCCTAACACCACAATACCAGATCGTCAGGGTAGAGAGCAGCCTTTACTCCTTTCGGTAGTTCAGACACCAGATCATTTATGAAAAGCAAGAAGAGTGTAGGGGATAAGGGATAAGACTCCGCCTTGTGAGACACCATGACGCAACAGGAACTTCCTACTGTTGGCATGTTCTAAACTGACTCTTGCTCTCCTGTTGTGGAGGTATGACTTAATCCACCTCAGCATGACTTGTGACCTCCTACTCCAGTTCTCATCAGCTTGACGAGGAGTCCATCAGTCCAGACTTTGTCAAACGCCCTCTGCAGGTCAATCCATGCTGTAAGCACGACTTTCTGCTTTGGGAAGGCGTCCTCTATCTCTTGCGATAGATAAGTGGTCTGGTCCTCAGTGGAGCGGAATTGTCTGAAGCCAGCTTGCTGCGTTGCGAATAGGTTGTTAGTCTCCATGTACCACTTCAGGCGTGCATTCATAATCCTCTCCATGGTCTTTCCAACACAGCTGGTTAGGCTGATTGGGCGATAGCTTGCAGCCTTCTTTGGATCCTTCCTTTTATTGTGGATGGGGATCATGACTGCCTCTTTCCATATCTGTGGAAACAGTCCTTGTGTCAAGCTGTAGTTGTAAATTTCCAGGAGTTTGCAAATTGCTGCAGTGCCTAGATGGGTCAACATTTCATTTGTGACTCCATCTGGTCCAGGAGACCTCTTTGTCTTCAACTGCCTAAGAGCTGTCTGTAGCTCATGCAGTTTAAGACTCTGCTTGATGCATTCTTGTGTCACTTGGCTTGTCTGCCTTTCCCTTTTTTCTCTTCGGGCTTCCCTTTGCCGTTTCCTGTTGATGGGGATGTTGAAAAACATCTTTGTAGGTAGAGGCAAAATTGTTTGCCGCTTGTTTACCCGTCAACAGTTCACCATTCTCTTCCAAATTTACTGAGCCTCTTCCTGTTTCTTCATCGTTCAGCTGTCTCCTCAATCTCTACAGCTTTTGGCCATCTCGCTCTAGGTTAAGCGAGGCTGTTTTGTTTTGTTTCTCAAGCTCTTCCTCTGTGCTTCCCGTTTGCCTGAGGAATTTGGCCTTGGCTTGCTGTAGTGAGAGGTTACTTTCTTGTGAGGGATTGTTTTCTGCTTCCTCCCTGGCTTCTGATAACTTTGCCTGTAGATTCTCCAACTCATCACTCCAGTAGGGCTTATAATCCTTTCTTGCTTCCCTTGGAATGGCGCTGTAAGTAGCCTTAAGTATACTGGCGTTGAAGTCTTTGACAACCCGGTTGATGTCTCTGCCTTCCACTCTAATATCTTTACAGAGCTCATTACTCAGGTCCACCTGGCCTTCTTGTAGTTCCATCTGGGGATGTTAGGTGAAGTAGAGGCTATACGGTCCATAGTAAGTTGGATTGGGCGATGGTCGCTACCCCCTAGTTGTTCACTGACTTCCCGCTTGACATGTCCAGTATGTCATTAGTACATAAAGCAAGATCAGGGGTTGATGTTGTTCGCCAGCCTTGGAGTAAAAGGTTGGGGGATCATCTGGCTTGTTGGTGAGGTTTAGCTTGTTATCATCTTGCCAGGTCTCCACTTCCTCTCCACGTTTATCCAGGTGGTCATATCCCCAGCTTTGTGAGTGACCTTTAAAGTCTCCTACAATGATGAACCTGGTTTCATCAGTTGTAACTTTGTCAAGGGACAGAGCTTTGTCTCTTGGAGAGTATATGTTCACAAGTTTCAAATTGAACTTGTTCTTTCTGAGGCTCAGAACTTGGAACTCAGAGTCATCCACATGCGTGTTGGTCTGGACAGCGCTGATGTTGTTCTTGACCAATGTCATGATGCCTCATTTTCGTCTGCCAATTCTGTCACAGCGAAAACACTGGTATCCTCTGACTTTGAAAGATTTCTCCGGCTGTAGGTGAGTTTCCTGAATGCAACAGACATTGATGTCTTTCTCATTGAGGATATGCTCAAGTTCAGCTTTCTTGTTGAGGACACCCTCTGCATTCCAATGCATCAGCCTGAGGGACCTCACATATTCAGCACCACACTGTTGAATACCGGATGGCTGTGTAGTCATTGCGATATTGCATGGTGCTGTGGTTCGTTAAGAGAGTGCCAATGGCCCAACACCGCTGTCTTCAACTCTCTAGGTTTCTTTCGGGGTTACCTCACCCTTAGTTCCGAGTTAAAACCCTATCCTGGTAACACAGGAGCTATAGCTGGGGGTATGTTCATAGGCATCAGGGCGTGTCCACACACCTGTGGGCCTGGCATGCCACATGTCTGGGGGCGGACTCCTCCGAGTCCCCTGCAGTTCTGCCTGAGGCCGCAAGGTGCTCAGTTACCGTGTGGCGCCAACTCGGAGGCACAGCAAAAGGGCTTGTCTGCAGAGAGGCTATGTACTGGCAGGGAAGACTTACGCTCCTTTTTCACCAGAAGGCTAGCCAGCGGTGGAGGCTGAAAGCGGAAGGTGACAAAGCACACCACACTTTACGCATCAGCAGACCAATGCCACACGAAACTGAATCATGAATATAGCTTGTTTTAATTTATATCAATGAAATTGTAATATACTGAAATAAACCGTGAATAAAAATGATATTAAAGAAAAGAAATTAAAAAAGAGACAAAAATAAACAAAAATGGTAAAAATACAATGGAGGAAATATTAGATAAAAATGTACATGTACAAAATGTCTGTGAAAAAAAAAACACAGATACTGCACGGATTCGACCTTAAGAGCTCGAGGTTTCATGCTACTGACAGTGACCACCGAGCTATCGTGACTATCGAACCTCCTTATACACGCTTTAAATATAAACCATTTTAATTGCAGGTGACTTTCCGTACAGTGTACGGAATGTACCGAAAATCAACCGAAGATTAAACATTATGTGCACTGACCATATAATCAATATGCATTTTGACAGGTCAGTAAAATAGTACAATACCTTATGTCTAATCTAAACGTAAATATACTTTACGGCTGCGCATGTGACGTATTTTAATGTTTGTAAAAATACAGCGGATACACAAATCATATGGTTACAGGTAACACACGTTTCTATATTAAATAGGTAACAAAAAGTGTTCAGTCAATTTCTAAACAGAATGGAAGCTTGTTTTAAGAAAGTGTATTTGGAAACATCTAATCGAAATTCACATTTAATTGTCTGCCACATGTCTTTTACTTGCATAGGAGTAAAATTAGATAAGGCCTACAAATTTCTTTGTTTCCGGTAACATGCTCAAAAAAATAGGATAAGTAGGTCGGATTTTTTTTTTTTTTTTTTTTTTTTTTTGTTTATTTATTGAGTGAGACTTTTTAGAAATTATTTTTGTGTCAAAAATGCATAAACATAAGGGGGTTATGCCTTTAGAGCATCAGTGAGTTGATTTCTAACATCACTGATCACGTTTAAAGCATAAAAAGTGCAGTTTTGCGACTTTTTGTTAAAAAGTTTACAATAAATATTCTCCAAGGCTATAAAAACACTAAGGGTCGGGCAAAAGATTTAGGGTAAGTCGGGATACCGGAAACAAACATTTTTACGCATAAAACAGACATTCATGTTACTCCCAAGTGCGCATTTACACGTGATACGGCTTGTGAAATTTCTTTTTAATACAGGACACAACGAGCAAACGTCTCTCTTTGGTGTACCACAATAAATACATTAAAATATTAAATATTTTGTATGAGTGTTTAGCAGAATGGCTAACATTATGAAAACTGTTGCTGTAACAAAACCCTGAAATCCAATACTGCCACCAGGTTGACCGCTGCTAAAATTTAGAAACATAAAAACCTACAAACAAAGCATTACACCATTTGTGATTGTTTTCGACTTTCTACATTATTTTATGTTTCTAACTACCGATGCTATGTTATACTACAGGGACTACTATTCACATTTACTTGAAATATATTCTTTTAAAATTTAGATAAAGGACTGAAATGAACTAATTTTGGTCGTACATCTACTTGCCATTTTACTAGACTGCATTTAAATTCATGTATAATTATAAAACAGAACACTACCATGCCATATCCATCACGTTTTGGTACCAAGTAACAACGGCTTGTACAAAGTGGGCGGGGTAACTGAACTAATGGAAAGAGTGTTGGTTTTACCTGACTCCACTGGCAATGAAACGGATATTTTATTCATTTAGCCGAATAACAGAAATGAATTGGCAAAACGCTGTCTGTTTTTGCATTTTTTTTTCTTTTCTTTTTTTTTTTCTTTTTCTTTTTCTGAAAATTATCAGGGACTTTTATTCATATCACAACTCTTGCAAATGGCACACTAATAAACTTTGAAAAATACAAAATGACTAAGTTTTGAGACAGTTTTCTTGATTATTTTTATATTTTGCAGGAATGAGATATTAGACAATAATTTGATATCACAGATCGGTTTCTCTGATTAATTGGACGTGTTTTTATTTTATTTTATTTTTTTTTTTTTGTCTGGTTGATAATTGTTTCGACTGTCTGTAGTTTCTTAGAGAATTGGTCGTCTACTCTCAAGTTTAGCGCCCCCAAAAAATAGTTTCTTTTATATAAAACAAATAGTTTCTTTTTATACAAGGCACATTTGCACTGATATAAAATTGGGTTATAACACAAGGAAAATAGTAGTTTCGTAATCTACATTACAAGAACATATGCAAGGAAACTTTCCGTACTGACAGGCAATTTTAGTCAGACTCTGTTTGATGATGATAATATACCAAGACGATAACCGCTCACTTTTTGGCAGCAATAATTAATGCCATAATATACATAAGATTGGACCTTTTGTCGACTGAAGGTGGCTCTATGACTTTTGAATTTATGTCCAAAAGAATGATGGTACAATATAAGCACTATATTGAACCCGAAACAACGGTAGTGGTCCATGGTCTATGGTGTATGCAGTGCTACATGGCGGTAAATTAGTGGCGGAATATGCACGGAACGTCAGGTTTATAAGTAACCCTCCCACCTTTCTATCATCACAGCTACTATATACAACTGTAAAGTAAGCGTACGATAGAGAAAGGATAACACTTCTAGATCTTAAAATTGCTTTCATTACACAAATGAAAGTTAAAGGTATATATAGCGACTAAAATGTGCTAAATATTTTATATTTATGAGTATTAAATCTTGGAACGAAAGTTAGGTTAACAGGTACTTAGCATTAAAAATTTTACAGTTGATCGCCACACCAGTTGTTCCATTATAAAATATGTCAGATGCTAATGAATTAGCCTTAAATGACTTTTCTTTTTGTTGTTTTTATCGGTTTTGCTGAAATGATCGACTATCTGTTATGCTTTATTACTTAATTTAACACTAAGTAAACAAAAAACGCAACGGTTCTTATGGATGGTTGTGTAAACAGCCCTTTCCCCAGTCATAGAGACAATATGGTGGTAAAGTCTTTTTCGGAACTCAATGTACGTATGTCAGTATACTGATAATTGTTTTGTAGAGTAATATGCATGCTTTATACATGTTTGCTGTTAAATTTACATGTAAAACAACCCTTTCTTTCTATGATTTATTGTTATTTGACATTTTTTCTCAAAATGTAAGGCTTTACGAATAAATTTCCCAGTTAAGGTAGTTTTGCACGTTTGATAAACCGGAAGTGATGGCGTAACGTCATTTATCCGGAAAAAGTAGAATAAAGCCTGGATTCGGCGTACGGAAATGAAAATAATTTTATGATTTAATCAAAACCTGTGAGTAAATTTATTACAATAGCACTGTTGCTATATTTCTAAAGTAGAAATATGATATTAAAACATATGACACGTTAAATATTTCAAAATATATCCTAAAATTAGCGTGAAATGTCCGGTTCACTTTAATCAAATATCTCAAAAATAAGCACACGGACCTATACATTTTATTTCACCAAATTATAGGCCATATGTTTATTTATAACTGTGAGAAGTTTCATCAAAATCTACCTTATAGAACAATTTCTATTCGCAAAAATTTTATGAAAGTTATGATTTTCCCAATGACTCCCATTATGAAATATTGTTTAGGGTCCAAATTTTTCAAATCAGTCTAGCAAAAAAACAAGCACAGGACCCTATCTTTTTTATTTGCTGAATTTTCTTGGTATATTCTGAAGTTTTGAAAAATCAGTGCTTAATCAAATTCTACATTGTAGAAAAAAATATTGATCCAAACGTGCAGAACTACCTTAACCCGTACCAACAAATCTTTGCTAAAATGTTCATTATGGTGTTGTCCTCGACCTGAAGGTCAAACAAAGCAAAGGGCAAAGATCTCGTAGTTACCACAAAGTTCTATCGAGTCTCACCTGAACTACCTTTAACCTCATCCCACCCAACCTCCTAAAACAAATTTAAAACTCCTTGCGTGTACAGCATTGTTATGTCTACAAACACGTAGACAAAATTCAACAGAAAGACAACTTGGGCAAAACAAACAGACAACGGGATACAACAGAGTTCGTCTTGGCTAATATACCGCTGGGGAGTTTAAACCAAACTTTGAATCATGCACCTAATAGGACAGTGGTAATACATTTAAACTCACCAAGATTTGCTTCAATTCTTGGACAACTGACTATAAGAGAAAAACATTGACAACTCATCACAACTTGAAGCAAGGTCAAACCTACAATATCTGGGAAATTCAATATAAAGGCGAAAAGATTCACAGGCTAAATGACAAAATCACCGTGTGTGTTCAACTGGCGTTTAAAACACAACTGAGAAGCACGATAATTTTAGCAAAATGAATAGCAAAAAGCTAATAAGCTAGAAAAGCTAAAAATGCCATAATAATTTTCTGCAAGCTTCATGCGTGACCATATAATTCAATTCATTCCGCTTAGTTCTTTAAATTGTTCTAATTACATAAAATGAAATTGGTTTCAAAGTCTGAGCACGAAGTGGTACCACTAAGCAAGCTGCAAGACAAAATTTCACTCTCTTTGTCTGTTTTTTTTTTCTTTCTTTCTTTCTTTTTTGTTGGCTTTAGGAGAAAAACATTCAGGAGCCTTCCACTTTATTATTATATTCATCGCACCATCAAATAGGAAATTCTTTAGAGTAGCGACTAACTGAGGAGGTGTCAAACACTAAACATACACTGTTCTTAACGATTTTTGCATTGTATCCTCAATCACAAATATTTGATAAGGATTATGTTTAATTTTACGAATGTTTCAACTAAATCCCTTAGTATGCAGAGTGTGCAAGACCAAGTTTTAATTTTATTTAAAGTTTGTGTTATTTCATTTCAATAGTTTGGACGATCTTAAGTAAAATTTAGTGAAAACCTTCCGTAGTTTATGATATCGATAGCCTGTTAAAATAGTTTCTTGGTAATATGAAGATTTCTATCATTAAAATCCTCACACTTTGTGCAAGCTCTTGCAAATTGAATAAGTGTGTGTGTGTGTGTGTGTGTGTGTGTGTGTGTGCGTGTGCGTATGCGTGTGCGTGTGTGTGTTCGGGTTTAACGTCTTTTTCAACAATTTTTCAGTCATAAATTGAATAAGAGACACCGTATGATGTTGCTCGAGGGATACAATAATATACATGAAGAAATAATAGAAATAAACACAATGACGGCAAAGCTTTATAACATTTTGAGATGATAATAAAATTACGATATTACTTTAAAAAAAAACAAGGACAAATAAAAAGGCCACATTGAACGCAGACTACTATGTAGCACTCCACTGTAACATTGGAATGCTTAGATATATAAACGTACAAAGCGACTGAGCATAGACAAAACGAATGCAATAGTTATACCACTTCATATGAGCCGCGTCATGAGAAAACCATAGCACGATTGCGACCAGCATGGATCCAGACCAGCCTGCGCATCCGTGCTGTTCGCTTTCAAAGCCTATTGCAATTAGAGAAACCGTTAGCGAACAGCATTCTGGTCTGGATCCTTGCTGGTTGCAAACGCACTATGACGCGACTCATATAAATAATGCAAATCTCTAGCGAAACTGACTCTGGTCTAGACATTATTTATTACATGAACTTTACGAAACTACTTGGTCAATTACATACGCGAACATGGACATTGATTTTGAGTTTTATATCTAAAAAGTAAGACTCAGTAACGAGAAACAGATTCTGTAATTATTTATTCTCAATTGTTACAATAGTTTATATATTACATAATCATAACGAAAATTATCATGACCTGAGAAGCATCATGATAAAACCAACATTGTGCATTTGCGACCAGCATCCGCGCAGTCTGGTCAGGAGCCATGCTGTCCGCTAATGGTTTCACTAATTACAATAGGCTTTGGAAGCGAACAGCATGTATCCTGACCAGACTGCGCGGATGCAAATGCACTATGTTGGTTTTCTCACAGTGTTGCGTTTCCAACGTAGCTGGTTGCTGATGACTAGCCATTAAATCAGACACAGCTTGGGGTGTACGTCTAAGATTTAAATTTCAAGACAACTGTGAGTTCAATCCAGGTTTTTGGACCAAACAAAATGTTGTTGGGACAAGTTGTCCAAATTTCAACACTTGGTTAGTGATGCCCTCTGCAAAGTTGTTACAAATCATTATGCCTTTCGGGCGAGAAGTTCCAGAAACACCGATAACGTAAAATGATACCTGAAAACAAAAACACAACAACAATAATGCTAAAAGTTTCTGTACTTTGAATATCACTTTCGACAATTACGAACTAATCCGGTCTTCGGAGATTTTTGGAAGCAAATTTATTGTACATTTGACGTAATATTTGATAAATCATTTAATGGATATTTTTGCATTTCCACCTTGATAAATTATTTCATAGACACAAACTGAAAACAATCCTCAGAGGAACTTATTGGACGTTACTTCTTTCGTAATGCATATGACAATTATGAACCAATCCGCTCTCCTGAGATTTCTGAACTCAAAATTTATTTGCAGTTGACGTATTTTTTTATTAAACATTAAATGGATTTTTTGCGTTCAAACCGTGATAGATTATTTAAGAGATACAAACAATTCTCAGAGGAACTTTTACAATATCGGACATTACTTCTGTCGTAATGCATATGACAACTATGAACCAGTCCGGTCACCAGAGATTTTTAACTCAAAATTTATTTGCAGTTGACGTAAATTTTTATAAAACATTTGATGGATTTTTCGCATTTCAACCGTGATAAATTATTTAAGAGATACAAAGTGAAAACAATCCTCATGGGAACTTGTACAATATTTGACGTTACTTCTTTCGAAATGTGTATTTAGGAGGTAGGTTACCTTTATATTTGTATGTGCGCATGTCCAACCGGAAGCTAACGTGACGATTTACGACGACGTTTACGACAAACTAAGTATGTTTGTATATTCATTTTTCTGAAAACAAATCATAGACCTGTCTTCGATCTGACGCTTTATGGTTTAATAATGCAGAAATAATGAATAAATTGCCGCAGAAACGCTTCAAAACAATGTTGCCTTAAAATGACGTCATTGACGTCATGACGTTACGTGTCAGTTACCGCGCAAAATTAATAGCTTTTATCTTGAAAGAAGGTAATTCTGTGCATTTTCTTTATTCAAACTATTTTCAAGTAACCATTATTTGCTGAAATATTTTTTATGAATCTTTTGCTCTGAATAATAATCAATATTTTGCTTCTTTTATCTAGTTATATTGAAATGTTATGCGGAATGTAAGAAAATGGATGATGGTTATTTGGAATAAAGTTGGGCGAGAGGTTACTTGTTACGGCCATTTTCAAATAAAAAATCTAGCAGTTTAATTTGTAATACCTATTTTACAGGTTCCGTTGATAATTTGTAACTTATATACTAAAACTAAGATTTAAAATTGTTCAAATTTCAGTAGAAAATTGTGGTTTCTTGAATTGAATTGATGTTACCATGGAAACGAAGCCCGTGACCTATGTATCTAAATGTAAAATTCAAAAGCGTTGACACTAGTCTATTTAAGAAACACAGCTTCGGCTTTTTATTTTCATTTCAACAATATCCATGAGAATAAAAGTAGCATGCTGAACGATTTTTCCATGAAAAATGCCAGACGAGGGGTACTGCTGTAAGTATTTTAAGCTTAGAAATTTGCTTGAATAAATGCAGATAACACGAAAATATAACTTACGTTAGAAATAATATGTTTTAAAGCTACATCAACTAGAAAGATAACCTTATTCAATATTATTTTATAAGAAATTACGACAAAAAGCAAGATATAAGCCATTTTAAACATCTCTGTTGCCATGGTTACTTTAAACTTTAAGAAAAGTAGGGTACCATGTATAGTGCTTGGTATTTTGCTAATAATATTACCCAAATATTCCATGTTAGTCATTAACAGAATGGCACTGAAGCCGTCGAAAATCCCTATTTTTATACATAGTTGTTTAAAAATGAGAGAAAATGTGTTACCATGGAAACACGAGCCCCGCGACATATACATTTTAAGCTTATATTAGAAAGCTAACGTGCTTCCTAGTAAAATTATAGATTATGCTGACTTCTACGGATATCAGTGAAACTAAAATACACTGAAAAGTGTTAAATATCCGTATTTTCCTTCTTCTTTCAATATGAAATACCTTTGGAGGGTCATGTTCTTCAAACCTGGATAAAAAATGAACTTGAAGGGACAGAGACAAACGAAACTGAGATTTTAGCAGTTAAAACTTCATATTACACGAAATACAAAAAGATGCTGTGGTTCAATTAATTTGAATTTACCCTTGTAACAAGGTAACCTACCTCCTTAACTAAAATTCACAGTCGCTTTATTTTTCTAGTTTTTACACTTCCTTCCTATGGGATTTAAGGTCGAACACTATTGCAATATCCGGAGTAACATACTCAAAAGACTGCTGTGGCGGGGTTACTATTTGAAGTTATCGATACTGACATTGACCTGACAGAGACTATAGAGATGTATCTGTCTGGTATATCTCGTAGAGTATGACGAGGTTTGAATCTTGATGTCTAGGGCACGCCAGACAATTGAATTTTGCAATTATGTTACATTATTGTATGGAGAATAGTCACTTTTTACCTATTTAATTGTTGGACCAACGAAAACAAGTTTTATAAATACCTACATGTGATACTATTATATGTAAATTGCATAATCAAAAAGGATAAACATACTAAAACAAAATGAATCTCTATGCACAGAAATACATATTTTATCCGATTTCTGGATATTTAAATTTATATGGCAAGCTTTCAAATACTCTCACACTTCAACTCTTCTGGGACTTTTGTAATTTGAAGTACTCCAATTTTGTCGTAATAAATGCTGACAAAGCATCTCAGTTGTCAGTTTTCTTTTTTCATTCGATATTTTATTCAAAAGAGGCCAACATCTTGTGCCTGTAGCTTCCATTAATTTATAATCCACAATTATATGAACTGAAAGTCAGACAAATACTCTCCCCTTTAGCTGCAGTCTTTCCATTTGCAAATGCAGTATAAAATTATAAGTATATTAAATCAAGTTCCATACTATTTCTAGTTGTAGCATGGGTGTACAGCATTTGGTCACACGCGCATCAACGGCACTAGGTATAACACTAATTGTCAATAGATGTCACTGACCTTATTTTGTATGGAAATGAGTACTATCTCGGTCATAAACGAGAGTTCGCTATAATAACGACGCAACAGAGATTTACCATCATACGATTTTATTGCACATCAGTAAAAATTGAACAGAAGTGTG
This sequence comes from Mercenaria mercenaria, assembly GCF_021730395.1. Lineage (NCBI taxonomy): Eukaryota > Metazoa > Mollusca > Bivalvia > Venerida > Veneridae > Mercenaria > Mercenaria mercenaria. The sequence continues at coordinate 21,842,667 of NC_069364.1, read as the reverse complement.
GTTTGATTTAATTTCAGAATCACATCATTAATTAATGCTTTTTTATTCATCCTTAGGGAATTTTCCGCTTTCATATTATTTAACGCTAGCTATAAAACCCTGCTCTGTCATCATGGTAATAAATTTTTGAACTCTTATTTACTTAGAATTTATAAAATCAAACGTTTACCTATATTGAACTTTAAGTGGCATATTTAATGTTCTAACAATGTATTTTTCATCGAATTCTGTCCAAAATACAAGTATAGGTATCGCATAGTATAAAGACGTTTTGAAAATGTAACTAAATAAAACAATAATATAAAATGAAATCAGCACACTATTGTCCTTAGCATGCGCGGATCCAGCCAATTTTCTCAGAGGGGGTCCGACCGAACTCTCACTATGACAAACATGTGTCTTTATACACTAAATAATGTGATGTGACTTGTGCGGATGCTAGGATGCTAGCCGTTTACAAGTACAGGGTTGCCAATAAGTTTTTGTTGAACAGGCTGAAATAAAAAAGTAGCCGAACAGCTAGAGGGTCCTGGGGCATGCCCCCCCCCCCCCCCCCCCCCCCAACACACACACACACACACACACACACACACACACACACCCCTCCCGCTGGAAAATTTTGAAATCAGTGCTTCATTTCCTGCATTCCGGGGCATTTTAGGAGCATTTAAGAACACATTTTTCACTGCAATTTTATAAAAAATATATCCCTTATTTTCACGTTTTTTATTAACTCACCAGTTATTTGGGAAAAATAATAAGATTAAGTTTTCTTAAAGTAAAATTCTTTGTTTCTTTGAGATAATTAACATAAATATGAATTACGTCAAGGTCGTATTTAACAGCAGCCACATACACTTTGAATGCGGTCCTATTGTTGCCTTTTCGGACAACCATTTTCTTCCCTTCTTCTATTCGTTTCTCATTTTTTTTTTTTTTTTTTTTTTTTTTTTTGATTTTCCAGTGGGGTCCCCCTTGGATCATAGTATGCTTAGTATTGACCTGGAAGGGGTGAGGGAACCGAATCCTTTCCACTCATATCTGCCAAGCCTGATAGCATTGATATCTAAAGACAGTTATTTTTATATTTTACGGATTTGAACATTCATCCGCACCTTAAACACTTAAACGAAACAAAACGGCAGCCATACAGAAATTCGACAATGTTTATTGCCTTTCTGATATTCTTATGAAAAATATAATATCAATGAAATAAACTCTTATCTGCGTAAAAATCATCCTCTTGAATAAGTCAAAACATGCTTTATTTCCACATTATCAAACAATTGACTCAGACAACTACATGTCCAAAGCCCTGAAAAGTTCACTTCCAGTTCCAGACACAGAGATACTTAAAAATATAATCACTAAAAAATATAATCACTAAATTTACACTGATCCAAAATATAATAATAACACAAAAATTTTTGCTACTAATTAACAAAAACTGATGCCTTAAGTTAGGCATAAATAAAAGAAAGCTGATATCAGTATGAGAGGTGCTTAATTTTGATATCAGTTCAGTGACCTGATATCAAAGTAAAATAGCAGGCAAGTGATAGGCCTATCAGGCGCTTTGCAGTTTGCATTGTAGTTGCATGATATTTTTCTTTATAATTTAACTTACATCGCATGTGCAAGTAGCTGCGTGGACAAATCGTTTACCTGCCAATTTCAGTGTTGATAGTTCGAGTACTGCATCTGGCCATTTTTATTTTTCAGATTTCATCTAAAACGCTGTGAAATCATCTGTTGATTTCCAGCGTATATCTTCACTTTAAACGAGGGTGCTACTTATAGTTTTTGTTCGTATTTTAATAATAAACGACACAATACTGTGTGATACCTACAGATACTTATTCGCTCTATTATCAGAAGCTAAATAAACGCGCGCACAGTGTATGGTTTGCTGCCCATGTCATAAAAACTGTCGCGTCTCATTCTATATTTATATCAATGTTTACAAAATAAAGCGTTGTAACGATTTATAAAAATGCGTAAGAAAAACTGCGAAACCTCGAATGTTCCCATTAATCTGGAAACTAGAAACTTATCAACCATTTAGTTTCATGTATATATATGAAATAGGCCAGCTCTTTCGGTTAGACAAAAGGTAACAGAACCGATTGTAACTTTAAGTAACTGTAAGTATTTTTTGTTTGTTTCTTTCTTTCTTTCTTTTATAAATTCACTGATAGAACACATAGAACACATAGCAGGTCGTGAAACGCAATTAAGATATACGGCAACAGAATACGAGTTCGAATCATTTTCATGTTGACAACATCATTTCATTTCTTATTGTATGTCACCGGGCTTTTCTGCTCAAAGGATATATAGAGTAATAACTTTAAAATTCGTGAAAAATTCTGCAAGACATAAGAGGAATCTTGCCCCTGAACACACACTACCAACGCCATCACCTCCAACCTACGTTAGCACTGTGCGGCTGCTCTTGACAGCAAAACATATGTGTCTTTACACTTGCTATTCAGAAAATAATACATTTTTTCATTCCGACTGGAATATTTGAGTTAGAACATCAGCTTATAAAATATGTAGAAGTTATTATCAATTTTTTTTTGTGGTCGGCGAGGTACATTCCTCAAGAGCTTCTTAAGATTATTTTTAAATTCTATAGTGTTTGAGTGAAAATCAATAATTCAAGATTACATATTTAAGTTGGATGAACAATGATATATATTATCAATCTTATGCATAAGATCATAAGCTGGTGTAATAAATGTTGAAATTTGAACTTACAGATGCAAGGACTGTTAGTTTAAACAAGAAAAATTGTCCACAAATTATGCAAGTTTTATTTAAATTTGCTCCCTGAAAACTTAAGATTTATATTCTGATTGAATTTTGTGTACGGAATATGAATAAGCATTAGAGAAAGGCTGATGAATTCTTTAAACAAATGGTGTTTGCTTTGTGCAGATTAAACCTATTCTACAGGGAACTTCAAACTTGTTTTAAATGTAATTTTTCTGTACAGTTCTTTGCAAAATAATTACACAAACATGGAAACAGGGAAATAAATGGAAATCGCGTATTATCGTGAGCATTAATATTTAGCTAGAAATAAAACTTCACAATTGGTAGCAAGGTCAATTTAACACATCAGGGAAACCTTTCACGTAATGATAAAGTGTAGCAGATATCAACAAAAAAGATTCACTGTCTAATTGACAATGCATCTTCTGTTTCAAATGGTGTTTTAAGCGCAAGTATGTGCAACTGTGATAATAGTTTTTGCATGACTTTTTCTTTAAATTACTGGAACAAACACGCTTAATAAAGTATTGCATTTAAACATTGCTATACCCGACAAAGCGGACCGGCGCTCATCTCAATCGATTTTTACTGGATGAATAAACATTTTCATCTATGAAGCACGATTAATTGAACACAATGAATAATAGAATAGCAGATAATAGAATTATCTAATTCATTTTCGTAAATCTCATGGATGATAAAACAGTTCATTCCGCTTAAACACAGGTCGTCTGATCTGTCTTAAAACAATTAAATTTGCTTTTTATATTTTTATATACATGAATAAACTCTAAAGGGACGAGATATTGAAATGATTGATTACCTGGTGTACATATTGTTTAATTAGGACCACTTCTGAATGAGAAATGAATAACAGTGCAGATGTTTCGGATAAATTAAGAGGTGCATGTACATAAAGTTTCGAAAATGAAACACCTAAATCAAATATTGTTATTATCAATGTAAATAAATAACTGGTCAAAACAGAAAAAAGTAAAACTTCCTATTGACAATCAAGTGTAATTTTTTTTTAAATCTTTATTGCAATTTAATGAAATAAATGTAATAAGTGCAAACAATTAATGTCAAAATGACCATTTAACTTGTCCTTTTATCATGGTTTATGCTTGTGGAGGCATTATTACTCCATTAATCAGTAACCTTCAAAGTGAAAAGATTAACCTAAATGTACAACAGGAAGTTTAACGGGAAAAGCCTTATTTTAACACCACGGCCACTTTCGACAGTTATGAACTTTTCCGGCCTCCTGAGAGTTTTTGACCCACATTTATTCGCAGTTGGCGTAATATGTGACAAAGTAATAAATGGATTTTCTTGCATTTCCATAGCGATAAATTACTCAGTGATAAATCCTCGGAGGACCTTTCACAATATTGGATGTTTCCTCTCGTAATGCATCGTAGCTATAATTCACATGCAGTCGCTATATTAGCCCTACTTTCCAGACTAAAAAGCCTGCACGATTCAACAAAGACACGCTTTAAGTGATATGAGCACTTAGCCCAGTTAATCAAACCTTTACACTGATACTTAAAATCAGTAAATTCAAGCAGAATTGTTCCCGGAAGGTTTTGCATCTGCCTGTCTGTCTCTTTTTTTTTACTGTCTTACACCTCTCACTAGTTATAAGGAGAGTGCACGTCAACTATTACTGAGAATAAAAGTATACGAGAGATAACGGTAAAACCGATGGATGTTGCCCAATGTATGATCGTTGCATTTTAAAAGTACAAATTAAAGTGGAATTCGTCGACTGGGCACGATCTTCGTCTTTGAAGTAAAGCTTCCAAATGCCACTAATGTTTGATAATCAAAGCTCAAAGGGCAAAAACTCAGTGAAAATTTATGGGACCGAAACAGGAAGAAAAAATGCATATGTTCTGTTAAGAGTGGAGTTTTCTGTTATTAAATTCTAGCTGCTGAGAATGCTCTGGACATGGATAGCATGATCAAAGGACAATAAATCAGTGAAGAAAACATCCGACTAGAATATAAAGTCAATACGTGCATAATCTCTTTGAAGTGAAGCTTCATATGAAGTTGTGCTGAAATCCAGCCAAAAGTTGACAAGAAATTGTGCTAAAGTAAAAGTAAGCTTATGTTAAATATTCAGAGGGCAATTTCTCAGTGGAAAATCATGTGAACGGAGCTTGAAGATTCAATGCGCATCGCTTGGGAATGAAGCTTTCTATGAATTTTCGCTTAGTTACAGCTAGTGGATGCTGAGAAAAACTCCGGAACGAAATTGCAGACGTACGGACAATACGATGGAAGCGGCGACATATATGCTTCCCCTTTCGGGAAGAATAAAAACGGAGACAGCTCTTTCAGCAACAGTGGGAACCTAAAATCAACATGAAAGAGCTGTTACAATGGTATGGATATATAATGGAGAAACAACAGGATAAATCATTAGTAACTCAGTTTGGCACTACCTTCTTAGAGGAATTAAGGTCAGACAGAGTTGTTTACTAACCAGGTAGGAGTTGCGATTATTCAGAACGAGAGACAACTACAAGCAAATGGTATATCTTGCAGATCACGACACATCTGGCATATAGATGCCCATTTCCAAAGGCAAAACCAGTCGATGGAGTTTTGCAATTGTGTTACATTTGTGTAACGGGGATAGTCATTTGATTGTTCGCCACTGTTGTGTATGTTAACATGTGTTTGTAGTGACCATATAGATGAGTCAGATTCTAGTTTAGGTTTATCAAATGTAAGCAATACAGATTTAAGATGTAATTTAGCTAGAAGTTTTGAAAATGATTCATTAATGATCTTAATAGGGAAAATTAGGGAAAATGAGACAAATTGTTAACACTTTATCATAGTCGTTGAGGATTAAATACATTAAGGCAGTTTTAGTCCCCAGCAAAACATCTATCTTTTTACTACTAAGCGTAGAAAAAGCGTGTAGAATTTGAATATATATATCAGTATTTTGAAAAATTAGGAAAATTAAGGTCAGATCAAGTTATACCCTTGGGAATTTTGGAATTATATGCACTGACATTTGTCAATAGATGAATTTTTTATACAAAATAAACATCCATGCAGTCTGATCATGGTCTGCACTGTTAGCTATTCAGTCAGTAAATTTTTAGTAAACACCCCTTCAAATGATAAATGGTACAGCCCATACTGGAAGATGGACCAGTCCATTATAGAAATTTAGCATGGTAAGGGTTAATAAATATATTAACATTGAACATATTCCATTATCCAAAATGACCAGAAAAAAAGTTAATAAAATCTAGAAAAAAACACGTTTGAAGTATAGAACGCAGCAATCATTAAAAATGTTTTTCATTAGATTAGATTAGGCATAATAAATAGTGAAATCAATAATTTATAGTCTATATGAAAATAAAGAGTTAAGATCTCTGTTTTATAGTCTGCTTAAACAAAAGATTAGGGTAACTAACATATTAAGATGAATAAATATAGTGTATCTAAAAAGCTAACATTAAAGATAATCGGCAAACTACACTCTACAAGAGATCTGACATTGAAGAATAAATTATTTTTTCACATTAATTTTATCACATTAAAAAATACGTTGGAGATACTGTTCGTCTATGGGTAGCAAATCCTAAATTTTGTTTATTTCTTAATACTATTTATTCTTACAAAACCAAACATGTTCAGTTTGCAAATTGATTTTGAAATTAGCAATAGCATATTCTGAGAAGTGTACTTTATAAAAAGCTGGAATTAATTGTGTGAACGCCTTAACCTTTCTTGCATGTCTGACTTTATATAAGTACATTGAATTACTCGCCGCTTTTGGTTCAAGTGAAGAGGAAGCCATCCTGCTAGATTGCGGAAGGTCGGTGGTTTTATCCAGTTACCAAACCCTGCCTTAAATAATATGGGTACCTAGGACTTCCTCCATCATGAAAAGCACCAGAACAAAAAGTAAATGCCTCTTTATATGTTATACTTTACCCCTAGGTATTCTATAAGAACCATGATCATGAAGGGGAAAATTTACTTACCCGTTTCAATCGCGCATTTCATAATTAAAACACGCAGTTCGTTAAATGTGTACTATGGATATCAAACATGTGGTGATTTATCTTCCACTGTGTCCCGGTCACATTTCTTCAATATATCTTATCTTAGAAAAACATCGCGTAGTTTATAGTTATTTCAACGTTACACAAAAAACTTGCTTGACCTTCCCTGGTGAAGTTCCGTTCTAGATTACAGAACCATTCTGATTGGCTGTTGTGAACATTTATGTCAATCGTCATTTTACTACACGTGTTCGCTAAAATGTGGAAATGCAGCATAAATGTGCAAAATGAATAAAATAAACAGAACAGATTTAGACCAATGTACGATTTCAGATTAAAGATCATATACAAGATGAGTTTCATTCATCATTTCTAGTTTTAGTGTTAAATTGTATTTTGTTTTAATTCTGTTTTTGTTTGTTTATATTTCGTCAAACATGTGCACACTGCCGTGACCTCTAGACCGGATGTTCATTAGGGAAGGTCAAGCAAGTTTTTTCTGTAACGTTGAGGAAAGCATAAAATATGTTGATAATCTCAGCAATATGGAATATTGAGACATGGTGACTGGTGCACGATGGAAGATAAATTATCGCTTGTTCAATATACTAGGTACACATTCACCGAACTGCGCGTTTAAGATGAGAAATTTACTATTAAAACGGGTTAGTATATTTTCCCGTTCATGACCATGGATCTTATAGAATACCTAGGGGTAGGGTATAACATGTACAGAGGCATTTTCTTTTGGATCTGGCGCCAGTGATGAAAAGTTGAAAAGTCACCATATTACCTATGGCTGTGTCGGTTTGACGTTAAATCCAAAAAACACATTTTTATAAAAACCCACATATGATATACAAATGTATAAATTGCATTTGCAAACATAAAAACAAATACAAAGATACATCCCTTTGCACGGAAACGTATACATTATCCGATTCCTTGCTATTTAAATATATATTGCCAGTTTTCAAATACTCTCAAACTTTACGTCTTCTTGGCCTTTTGTAGTTTGATATACTCCTCGTTTGACGCCATAAATGCGGAAAAGGTATCTCAAGTGTCAGCTTTTTATATTTGATTCGATGCTTTATGTAGATGTGGCAAAGTTTCATTGCCCGCAGCTTCTTAAACTACCGTCCACAATTACATGAACTGAAAGGCAAACAAATACTCTTTCAAGCAGTCCAAGACTTTCCGGTTGCATATTTTTAGTTTGATTTATATACAACAGTACAACTAGAGGCTGTGCAAACTGTTATACTTTCATACCATCAACTAAAATAAATCTATTTATATGTATACGTCCTATTATGTTATTACATCATGACTTTGAAATGAGACTTACACTCTATAATAATCTTCAACAGGGTCCCTGAATGTTTACCATATACAAATTTGACATGTCATATCTTTTCAATCATCTCATATTTTGATTCTTCAGGGATAACTATATTCAAATTAATAGAAAAGTTGATGCAATATGTGACAGATCAGTGCCCCTGTTTTGTCGTGCATTTTCATTGTCAATGTTTACTTGATAAATAACTATCCAAAAATACAATTTGCAGAACGTCCTCCGAGATTGTGTCGACATTTTGAACATTGTCAGGCTCAATATAACACAATGAATACGTGCAGTCTCTATATTTGTCTTACCCTTCCCGGATAAAAAATATCTTCATTTGTTTAATGAACATTTCATATCATGTGTCGTGGGTCTTGCACATCCTAATTCATCTAGCAGTGATTATAATGCGTCATAGATCTGTTCTTCTATTTTCCGACATCTTCAGTGTGATTCACTACCCTAAAATATAACTTGCAGAAAGTCCACATAATATGAATACAGTTGATAAGTAGTGGTAATGCACTATTGCTATGACTGTTGTACGGTCGCTATATTTATTGTATGGTCGCTTTATTTATTGCACGGTCGCTATATCTGTTGTACGATCGCTAGTAGCTGTTTACCGAACTCCGCGTTTTAGGTGAGAAATATTCGAAACAGATGGGCGAGTATATTTTCCCGATGGCTACCATGGTTCTCATAGTATATCTAGAGGTACTGTATAACATATACAACTGCATTTTCTTTCAGGTCCGATGACAGTGGTTTAACCCAAGGTAGCCAATGGGAAAATATACTCGCCCATCTGTTTCGAATATTTCTTACCTAAAACGCGGAGTTCTGTAAATGACTACTATGCTATATATATTATATATATATATATCTTATATATTTTCTCTAATGTTCTTGACACTAATACATCGTTATAGCAATAATCGTTATCTCTCTTATTGCCTTAAGATGTGGGTTTCATTACATGCTTTTCCGTGAATTATCGAAATATTGCATTAAAATATATCTAGTATTTTCACAGTGAGAAATATCAAATATATCAAATATATTTTTACTGGCAAGAAGGGCCATTCTACTCTGTAATTTTGTAAGAGTTCTTCTTTAATGTTAAAAATTCGATGTCTTGTTGAAGTTTGAAGTTACTTTCTATATGAATTTGCAATTTATCTTATGTTTATATGATACGTTTTGAGGTCACAGACACAACCATGTACGTCTGTAAATTTTCTCGTATACTTTGTAGTTGTTGCTTCCTTTCTTATTGTGTCAATATTCTGGAAGAAACTGTGAAAACGTTACTCGACATGTTCACTAACCATAATTCTATTCACTGACTTAAATGGAAACTTTTAACCCAGAGATTATTAGTCAAGCCGATCATGTGGAAAGAGTGTTTGTCATGAATACTAAAGTTTACAACCCAAAACAAGACACCAAAAACGAACAGTGCCATTTTCCACCAAATTGGCCAAATTCATTAAAAGAATTTATTATTTTGAAAATATCGGTGCTGGGTTTGAAATAAAATCGGTATCAGATTTAAATTTGGGTCATGATATCCGATTTTTTTAAGTCTCATTAATTTCCGATAAGCAAGATAACATTGCCAAGACGTAAGCAGATTTACATTAGTACCGTATATTACCATACTTATTGCACGTGTTTGCAGAGAAACCTCGCATCGGAGTTGTGACTTCTGAAGATCATTGAGATATACAATTTCTGTCAGAATGGTAAGTACTCGTGCAAAGCAAACTAAATGAAAGAACAAGCCATATAATTTCAACTAAAATTTCCTACAGTCCGGTGAACAAAATTAGACAATAAAAATTTTGTCTTAGAGATACATCGAACTAACCTTTTAGATAATTATTTACTCAAGTTCAATGTATTCTTGAACGCCTTTTTAACACAACACCATGGCGACTATTTAGTAATTAGATAAAAAAAAGTTATTAACATTTTTCTTCGTACTCCTATATGAATGATTTCTCTACAAAAGCCAACAAACTATGATCTGTTATCTATCATCTATTTTCGCTCGCATAACTAAATCTTTCGAGACATTGTGCATGTATCTATGGAGAGAGTGAAATAAACAAACAGTGCTTAAGTTGAGCACAATAAGATTTAGACGTCTGAGAGGCATCAACACAAAATAGTGCATTGCACTGTTTGTTCATTTCACTCTCTCCATAGATACATGCACAATGTCTCGAAATATCAAAACTTTGCTTGTTCTTTTGGAATGTATAAATGTATGTTATCATGGTATGTTTGTGAATGCTCTTGAAAGGGAAATGTTGAAATTGTGTTTAAAAAGTTCGAAAAATGTAGGTCTAGGGGAAAAATCGTTTTGTGCACGTAACTAAAGCTGATGAAGAGTTTATATACCCCTATTACTGGAGACATCGAGGATATTTTTCGACCAACTGCTGTCAAAAAAATGTATTTTAATTTTATAAGAGTCAATTGTGACATTTTGCATGTATGCAGTTTTTTGTGTTCTTTAAGAAACTTTTCTACTCCAACATTCACAAGAAAACTTCACACGAAGCATAATTGACCAGCGGTCCTTTAAGAAGTTTGTTGAAGACGAGTTCCTTGCCGAAGCAGTATTCTTTTTTACACAACATACGTTTAATATATAACGGTAAGAGGTAAGAATATTTGTATGACAAATTGACAAGTAGTCTCCTTCCCAGGTATTTTAGTGTCAAACTTTGAATCGCTAGGGAGTTATGTGTTTTGACACAGAATAAATTACACCTAGTCTTTGTTTGATTTTTTCCCTACTAAATTGTCTTTTATTCGTAGACCTTAATTCTACGTCTCTAAATGCTGTCAGTTGTACCAAGAACATTTTAGCAACTGGTTGTCACAATGACGGTCCTATTTCTGTCTTCATGCACTGCATATTACAAGTCTTACAGTGCTGCTGGATATCGTACCGAACTGTTGATCTTGTTTATATCCAGGACCATCTGACATTTTATACAACATTTCTTAAAGAAAACGTGTCATTATATATGAGTAAATTTAAGATCATTCCTAAGACCGCAAATAATATAAAGAAAATATATATTAAAATGCCATCCACTTTTTATTCACAGTAAAAAATGAACATCCAAGGGGAGGAAAACAGTATGTAACATCAATTTGAAATCAATCAACAGTATTTTCCCTTGTGTAAGTTTACAAAAGTGTTCAAAACGAAAAAGCGGGTATAGTTCCGAATGAGATATAAGTTTCAGAATTATGAATTTTCATATTTTAAACGGGTTTGATAAGTTTTTGTATCGAAATGATTAACTTGTTTAAAAAAGAACGTAAATGTATTAGGCAACTATATGTTTCTTCTATATCATGGATGGACTAAAGCATAAACACATCTTAATGATGTTGAAGGGAACTAAACAGATACACCGAACTGAAAAAAAAGAATGAACCATTTCATATTTACCTATAGTCCGAACCGTAAAATAAACGAAAACATGATTGCATTCAAATCAAGTTGGGTAATAAAATTCGGTATGAAACGATTTTTCCACCATTGGTCGATTTACACATTATCTCCCAGAGATCCGGATCAAATTCGGCGTATATTTGAAGGCCCTAGTCAAATCCAAAACAAAGAAAACAGGGCTCTGTTTCTGTTAAATGACCTTAACAGTACATTTTGTTTATAAAGGTATCTCTATCGGCAAGTTTGATTTTAATGAATGCGATAAAACATCCAAGACAAAGATGACCACAAGTGTCAGTTTCAGTTTATTATTGATATCATATCCCGATGTGTTTTAATATTTTGTCCTGAAATTAACAAAATACAAAATAAAGTCAATTTTAAAAGGTCAAATGTAACTGTTGAAAAAAATGAGCACTAAACTAACTTCACAGAAAAGTTCTCGCGTTTCTGGAATGTCGCGTACTATCATTGAAAATACATGACTGAATTATATTTTTTTCATTTATATTGCTACTATAGAAAAAGGGATTAATAACTTTTATCTAAGAAAGATACGATACATTAAATACAACCCATAAAATTTAACTACTTTTTGCTTCTTTCAGTGTCTCAGTTCGAGACATGGAATTCTTACGACGCCTTTTTTATTTAGCAAGCAATAGGAGAATGTAGATTTCGATACAATACTGTCAATACATACTGAAATGCATCAATTTTTCATTGCAAATGCGCATGCCTTGTGCAAATAAGCAGGGAAATCGCAAATTAGCTATATGGGTAAAGACTAGACTGCTGGAGGAAAAGTAATGCATAAATATGATTAAATTCAAAAACAATACTACTAAAGACGAATACGGGCTAAGTACAAGAATACGACTACGGAGGACAATACGGGAAATACAAAACATAAACACATATCAAATTGTACGATACTCGTGGAAAGAAACCACATACTTTCTGTTGCAAGCTATTAATTGTAAAAATGTATAATAAAAAACATGTATATAGATCGAAAGCTATTTGCGTGCCTACATGGGTATGAACCACATTGGACGATCAGAAAAATCATCCAAGAATAGTTGACGCGTTTCCTGGATTTGTCTGAAGTCCTAATGTGGTCTGTATCCGTCTGAGAGCACAAAAAGTAACATTCAATCCTTAATTTATTAAAACACATCTGAAAGAAATGGTTTCTTATATTACTTGAAAAGAAATAGTTTGTATTCAATTTCATATAATATTAATTTGTTCTTGAAACTAATTTCTATATTTTTAAAACTTCATCAGAATTTCCTACACATGCTTGATTGTGTGGTGGATGCCTTCTGCCGTTTCGTGTCTCCAGGGCGAGGATACGAAGACACGAGAACACGAATAGACGAAACAACTGCTGAGTTGTCGCGTCTTCTGGGGCGAAAACAAGAAAAGCGAAGAAAACGAAACATTATTGGCAACGACACGCGGGGCGAAGACACGAGGCAGTTTTCTCGTTCTTTCGTGTCTTCGCCTTCCGGTTCAAATGCGCAGAAAGTTTACACATTCTTTCTTTACATTCTTACAAACATAAATAAAAAACTTTATTAAATTCTGCTGAAAAGGGATAATTTAGAAATATGCATTTTCGTTTTAGGGTGTCTCACCCCGAAACATGAAATGGCAAAAATCAGCCACCAGATGGTTGTTTCCTGAATTCAAGCGATCGTATCTCTCATCTGCAGTAACATGCGATCAAAGATAGTCTTTGCTACATTGCACACTAAATATATTATCTTATTCGGGAGAAAACAAATCAAACAGAAAGCATTGTTAATGAAACACAACACGTACTGTTACAATAAAAAATGAGATTCATTCAGAAAAGAACAAACTGAATTTTATCGTTATGGTAAACATTCCAGCAGTGTGCAGAGTCATTGGTGTTTATTTATGTATAAGAGCACCACTAAATGTATTCCAGTAATTACCACCATGTAGTGGGACGACATTGGCTGTGCACTTTATCCATACCCTTCCTCCTTTGCTTAGGACAGCGAACGCATCAGAGCTGTGACAGGAGCTGGCATCACTATCATATATATATCCACGTTTAATTTCCTCATTATCTGACATTATTGCATATCCGACGCCATCGCTTCGGGGAGTACAAAATTGTACTGTGAACAAATATGTCCCTTTCACCGGTGCCGTGAATATGCCACTGGTTTTATCATAACCGTTGCCTTCATTCAAAATGGTCCTTTTGTAAATAAATGTTTGCCCAGAAATGAACTGTACATTAGATTGACTCAGTTCGGCGGCAAATGCAAATGCTGTTGAAGATGCCGATTCTGAAAAGTATAAAAATGAATACTGTCACTGAATATATATTCAGTATTTTCAACATTTTTAAATGCATGACATTAAAAAAAATTTAATGGTAGATATTTGTCCGTATACGAGTTTACAAAAAGTTGTTATTGGATAAGTTGTTTACGTTATCAGAAAAAGAATGAAAAAGACAGTATTTACCTTTGATATTCTCAACTTCCTTTGCATACTGAACCATCTGTTCTCTATTATCTTCTTTCATTTCTTTCAATTCATTCTTCATAGCTTCCTTCTCGTTTTCCCAATCATGTTTTATCTGTTCTCTTTCTTTTGTCAAATCCTGCAATGTGTCAAAAACAAGTTTTTCGGTCGTCTCAACATCACTTTTCATTTTCTGCACCAAAATCTCAAGTTTTATCATTTTTTCTAAAGTCTTTTCTTCATAGTGGAACCGTGAACATTCTGGTTCAGAGGCAAATATTACATTCCCCAGAAAAAGGGATACGATAACAATTCCATTCATGCTTTCTTGTTTCTACTGTTTAAATGACAAAAATATAAGACGTTGTTTCAGACTTTGCTTCTACGCACGTGCTCTTACATGTTTGTAAAAATGAATGCTGCCCAAACTCCTGGAAATCTTACAATAAATTATCAAAGGGGAAGATTACAAAACATATGGCACATTATCATTTTTTTTTTCAAAAGATATTAGACATTTCCAAAATATAAAGATGTTAATATTCGTTTCAACGTCTATTATGTTTTCCGAGGACGCTTGCCCATATAAAGTTAAAATTATAGCTTAAGATAACCCTTACCCTGCTAAATTTCTATAGTGAACTTGTCCATCTTTCAAGAAGGACAGTACCATTAACTGTTGAAAGGGGGTGCTAACCAAAATGATACTGACTGAATGGCGAACAGTGCAGATTATGACCAGACTGAATGGATGTGCAGGCTGATCTTTATCTACACTGGTCGCAAAGGCAGAATCAATCATGTCCAGCATAGTAAGGATTAATAACCAGATAGCGGCTCGTAACGAAGTATGAGGCACTCTAAGCCAGACTGAATATTATGCTCTCAAGAATGCATTTGTCATTTAATTAATTAGATGCTTAGAGTTCCGTGAGATGTACGAAAACACATATAAACTGACTAAATTCAAATTGTAAATAATACTACACCCCTTCACGCGAACATATTTCTACAAAACGTAATAATAGCAGACTCGGTTTTAGTTTTAGTTTTAGTTTCCACTTTTCTCTATTTTATTGAGTCTATACATGAAAGAACATGTACAACACCTTTTACAGCTAGTAATGCTGTCACAGAACTTTGAATGATTTTCATGATCGAAAAAGGTCAGAAATTTAAACAAAGCCGAAAACCTTTCCACCATCGGATAATACTTTTGAACCACTCCTTTCAGACAACTTAACAATTTAATTGATTTCCTTTTGGCAATTCCACAAACACCTGAACGGGTATACTGCTATAATTCATCACTAAATCTCAAGTTTTATAATAATTTTGATTTAATGGCAAGAATTCTCAGAATTTGAGGTGGTTTTATGTGAAACGGAAATAAGATTTATCAAAACAGATGTGTCTGCTCTTGAAGAAACATAAATTTCTATTGCTTTTTATGTTTTTATAAGTATATTTTAAGTACTTGCAAAATATGCGTTGGCCAAACTCCAAGTACAAAATCTAGGATACTGAAATAAAAACTAAAGAAATTGGATGCAAATAACCGTTCATTGAGATACAACCAACGGTAACATAAGTACTATGATTTCAAACATTATTTATGAAGAAAATTCTTCAAAACATTAGTTGCTGTGTAAATGTATGTACTGTGTTTCAAAACTGGTCTTCATTGGAGAACGAACTTCTTTTGAACTGACTAGAAGTTTGTTTTATTCATCCGTTTTCTTAAATAGAAAAGCGGGTCAGGACTTTGTTCTGAGACTTCCCTTGTGAATCCCTTTACCTTTGATAAAAGTTTATTACAATGTTTAATTCTGAATAATTTTTGCTTTAAAATGATAATTACACTTTGACAGAAAAAAGTTAATTATCGAGTAATCGAAAAAATCGAGCATGTCTAAAGTATGCCGATTGTCCAATAATTGCTAACATAAATCTTAACTAGATAAATTAAGTGTTGCCGGTTATTAAAAAAGGAAATGTATCCAGAATATTCTGATTGCCCAGTAACACAAATCCTAACTAGATAAGTTTTGTATTTTTCGTTATTGAAAAAGCGAATATGTCCAGAGTATTCTGATTGCCCAATATCTAGTATAATTCTATACCTATTTTATCTATCCGTTCGCGAACGTTCATTTTCAACACGTGACCGTACAATATATTACGGTATTTGGATGCACGCGCGTACAAAAATCCTGTATTTTCTGTATTTGAACGGTTCAACAGTCCCATGTTAAACATACAATAAAGCCCGAAACGCGTGAAAATGTTCCGAATGTAACACGGATGAAGTAAGCGCTCTATGTACAGAGTTTGACTATGCGTCTTGAAATCTGGATTTAATTTTAGTTTTTTTGTTGTTGTTTTTTTTTTGTTGTTTACAACAAACAACAACGATTCAATGGATAACAATGCTATCTGATTTAGATATTAAAACGTTCGTTAATAATCAAAAACTTTAAAATACAGTAAAAAGGATCATCAGATGTTGGAATATTTGAAAAGTCGCTAAAAGAAGCCGTTCCGAACGAAACCTAGAAATTGGTATCAGCCCTGGCTGTCTGAATAGCTACCTCAGCAGTTTTTATTTAACGGTTAAGAAACAAAATGGAGAAGATTATGAATGGCAGCGGACGGGCGGTCAGCATCCAAAACATGTCTGCTCTATAATTCAGTTTTCGTCGGATCTTCACCGAACTTGCTGACAATGCTTGTGGGCATTACATCTCGGCCAGTTTCGATAACCAGCCGAATTGTACCAGGCACGCTTTGATTATAGTGAATTACTCGAAAAACGGGGAATTTAGCCTTGTCCGCTCTTTTAAGTCGAACAGTTTTCATCCGATCTTCACCAAACTTGCTTACAATGTTTGTGTGCATAATATCTCAGCCAAGTATTATTACCACCCAGCCCGCCCGCTTAGCTCAGTAGGTAAGAGCGTTGGTTTACGGACCGCGGGGTCGCGAGTTCGATCCTCGGGCGGGGCGTATGTTCTCCGTGACTATTTGATAAACGACATTGTGTCTGAAATCATTAGTCCTCCACCTCTGATAATTCATGTCGGGAAGTTGGCAGTTACTTGCGGAGAACAGATTTGTACTGGTACAGAATCCAGGAACACTGGTTAGGTTAACTGCCCGCCGTTACATGAAATACTGTTGAAAAACGGCGTTAAAACCCAAAACAAACAAACAAACAAAGCATTCCCTTAATAAGCAAAATCCTGAGAAAATGAACAGATATAAAAAATCAGTTTGGAATCGAGGAGCCTGTTCAACAGATATTATCACTATGCTTCTTTTTACACAGACTCTAGATAGGGAAAAGACGCAAAAAGAAATGGTAGTCGGCTAATGACGGATTCAAATAGTTCTCATTTCTTTTGCACTGTAAAGATTTTATCCTCACTTGCAATTTGTTTGCTGAAATCACATGATATTAAGCCTTTTTTTGAGACACACTTTTTATATGGTAACACTTTTAGAAAGTGTTTTTTTTCTTTATTACCACTTTCATAAAGTGCAAAATTATAACAGGAATTAAGCCTTGAATGTGTTTTTCCAACATAGTTATCGCTTAAAGATAAATTTTCTTCCACCTTATCAATAAATGGCTCTCGAAAAAGATATAGGTATAAGACCACTATTCTATTCAAATACTTAACAAAAAGTATATACAATTAAAAGAGAAAAAGTGAAGATATATTATACTTAATCATTTCCTCCGCGATTATACAGGGGAAACATGATATCACTGGCGGAACACTTTGTTTGTAAGGTAAAACATTCTATGACTTTCTGTTAAAAACTATTACAATATTTCATCATATGCTTGTAATATTAAAGCTATAATTTGCAGTATCAGTTTTTGTCTCATGTTTTCATTGTATGACATGGTTGTTATAGTCAAAAGAAGTGAACTAAATTAAGTTGTAATCGAGGTTGTATCAACATTAAATTTTTGCAATTTTTCAGTAACCGACAAACAAAATGAAAATAGCATTTAAGAAAAAAAGGCAGACAGTTACCAGTTGTAATAAATTTTTGACGATGGATTCAAGAAATGAAAACGCATCTTTGTGTATTTTTATCTGTCTGACGAGAGAACCTCCATATTATACATATTATATATACACAAAACATTCCTCATATTCATTTTTGAAACGCGATACAAGGATCTAGACAGAAGAAGCATTTAAAACTGAACAAAAGCATTATTTTTTCGAAATGTACAGATTCCTGAAGCTATAAAACATACATCATTTTTCATGGCAGGAGTCTATTTTAAGTCATTTATTTCATAACACGATTATTTTGCATGATTCTATTTTTGGATCATTCATAACATTTTACTAATATCTCTTCTACAGTATCAAATAACAAATGCACGGGTTAGTACTCTGTACGAATTATTGTTCCGTTTCAGCCCGCCGTTAATAACATGCATTTCAAATAGATTTACGTAAAGCCGTACGAACATATATTGGCATAGAGATTATTTGTAATGAATAGGCAAGATGGTGGCGCCCTAAAGGTATAGTCCATTTTAATTGACCTGACGGGGCGTGGTTTCTCGACGGTCCACTGCATTATTGTGCAAGATATGTAGTATATTCGGCAACCTGATTTCTTATTCACTGGCCGTCTACCTTACACTGTCACCATCGTAGCTCTACCTATTTTGCTCGTTTTTTTTTTTGTTTTGTTTTTTTTTTTTTGTTTTTTTTTTGTTGTTTTTTTTTTAGATTACCATTATTTGCATAAGCCAGAGATTAACTCCGCCCCGCCAGGTCAAATAAAACGCACTATATTCGGATGCATTTTACAGTACCCTTGTATCCATGTAACTCAGTCAAGTGTGAAATGTTGACCATACGTGTTCATTCTCAAGACAGAAGTACTGTAAATGTAGTAAATGGCTTCAATTTTGAATTCTTGGTTTTATTTGCATAGCAGGCTAGTAAGGATGAACTAAACCTTACCTTATTCCCATGTATACGTTTAAATTATTCTCATTAATTTTTACGTATCTTTTTAATTGATGATCTCTGATCTACTCATGACAGAAAAAAGATGTCCTATTTGTGCAAAAGAAAAACGATCTAAAAAAACAATGACACGTTAATGCCGTGCCACCTGACCGTAATTAAACAAAAAAGTTCAAAACCCGATGTGGTGCTTGATAAGAGTTAGACAAAAAAAAACGCCATTATATATCTAACATACGTACGAAAGGAAGAGATATTTACTTAGATGCGAAAAAAAACTCATAAAAGATGCTACCCAACACGATTTAAATCAAATGAGTATTTAAGCATTAAAATAGACTTCATGCAGTTACATACAAAATTTGCCGATTTTGTTTTTATTAGTGTAAACAGGAACATGAAGAGTTATTCCTGATGACATTTTTATCGTACATGTATACGCATCTAGGCTTATTTTTGTATACCTGATGGGATTTTGGGATTTTCCCGTGTTTTTGCCGGGGTGTAATATGACTCATGTGATGTGGTGCAAGAACGGATGCTTAAATTCATACGCTACTATTTCTACTTTGAAATAGAGCTTAAAAGAAAAACATTTGTTTCATTTCTATTTTTCTTAAGAATGTCTACAATTGTTATATGCGTTGATGGAAATATCCGGGCCTCGGATGCCTAAACATTTACCTTTTTTTCTTTTCGTTTTCTTGAAGCAAATGTATGGATATCTTGTGGAAAATAAGTCTACGACGGAGTGAAAATCTAGAAACTGTAACAAAATTGTTCTGAAGTAGCTGAATTTCATATGAAACAAAGAACAATTTCTTTTATTGGTATATAGCCTTAAGATGATGCCACAAAAGATATCACACACCAAATGCGCATTTTGTCCTTTTAAAGATGAAATCCATCTAAAATAAATGTGGCGAGATAGAAATTATTTTTGTTTAGGTACATTGACATTTTAAAGAGAAATCTTGAAACTTCAGTTTCGTACACCTATAGCAAACATTCAATGGGGATACCGAAAAAAAGTCGTAACAAAAAATACTCATCGAAATGCTCTTTGTATTTCTAACACATTCAGCGAATTAGTTATAAATATTTTAGCAATTCATTGCAATTTCTTGAAGAATTATTGGCTCACTTTATATATTGAATGTGTATAATTTAATATCAAAATAGACAAGTCCAAAGTAACAAAGTGTAATGTTCCAATCTTCCCCGTCATTGGGCAAGTAGGACAGGGGTAACAAATGTAACGTAACACTTGGTCTGTGTACCTGAAGCTTGTCTTGAACACAACACATTACGACAGTTCTAACATTTTTATTTACTACGAAGAGCAATGCACATACTTATAAATGTTCAGTCTAATTTCATGAATATAATCAATGTTCAATAAGTCTTTTAAAACAGTTCTGTTTACTGATCTATTTAACAACATTTCTTAATTATAAATATATTTCAAACTAGCTCTTAACAAAGCTTATTAAGTTTCAGCTCATGAGAGCGGGAACAAGTCCCTTAGCCCGCCACTTGGGCAGCCTCTCTCCGATCACAGAGTATACTGAGCTTATAAAGTGTTATACAGGAAAACACAGCAGACACATTATTTCACTTCCTGTCCACCTGGTAATTAAACTTAGATATTAACGGATGTTTTACACCCCGAAGCTACTGCAAAGTTGACAAGTTTCGTCTGACTTTTGAAATGTACAGTTAAAATCTTAATTATCCGAAAGAAATACCAAAATAGAAAAATATAAACATAGGTATTACATTACACAAAATTACACATACCTACGGAAATTGTGTTGAAAGTTGAATCAGTCATTAACACCAATCATAAAGTTTGCATGTAATAATTTCTGTAAGACAACAAAGAAGAACGTCATTTAGGCACCATCATCCCCCTCATTTTTATTCGGACGAACAATGCTCGAAAAGGACACCACAAAACGTATGTAGGATGCTCGCCCGACAATACATGGTCAATAAATGGCGTATATTTAGTATCATTGTCTACCAAGCCAACCACAGAAACACCTAACAAGAAAAGTCTAAGAAGAACGGTAAAATTTTCTAACGGCTAAGGAAACAGAAACTAAACCGAACATATCGAACATCAAATGGAGATGACTTATACAAAACAGTCTAACCATAGGACTTTATAGTGATATCATATATAACTAACATATATCTATCAACTGAATTGCCTATAAATAACGAACACGTTTTCTAACGCTTACTGTAATATTCTGAAAGAACATTTTAAACTCGAACGGAGCATTTAATATCGTTGGAAATTCACCATATGACTGTATTGGTGTGACGTGAAATCCAACAAACACAGTTTCATAAAAACCCACATATGTTATACAAATGTATAAATTTCATTTGCAGACATGAAAATAAATACGAAGATACATCTCCACGCACGGAAATGCATACGTTATCCGATTCCTTGATATTTAAATATTAGTACATAAAATAAGCTTGTAAATACTCTCAAATTTTACATCTTTTGTGACATTAAGGTTTGATACACCCTACGTTTGACGCTATGATTGACGAAAAGGTATCTCAAGTGTCAGCTTTTTATTTTTGATTCAATGCTTTCTATAGATGTGACAAAGTTGCTTTGTCTACAGCTCTATATCTACCGTCCGCAATAACTGCATGAACTGAACTCTTCTGCAGTCTGAGACATTCTGGTTTCGTATTTGCAGTTTGATTTATAAACGACAGTAACAACGAGAGGCAAAATTCATTATTTATATTGCAATTACATTTAAGACATAACATTACATTATTGTGGGTTTCATTACATGCTTTTCAGTAATTATCAAAATGTTGGATTGAAATATATCTGGTTCAGTGAGAAACAAAAATATATCAAATGTGTTTCTACTGGTAAGAACAGCCATTTTACTTGTAATTTTGTAAGAGGTCTCGTTTGATATTGAAAATTTGATGTCTGTTGAAGTTTGAAGTTATTTTCGATATGAGTTTGCAATTTATCTTATGTTTACATCATGTTTTGAGGAAGCAGACAAGACCACGTACGTCTGTAAATCTTCTTGTATACTTGGTTGTTGTTGCTTCCTTTGTCGTCCATTGTTCTTGTGTCAGTATTCTGGAAGAAACTGTATGAACGTTACTCGACATGTTCGCTAACCGTGATTCTACGTCTCTAGATGCTGTCGAGTGTATCAAGATCATTTTAATAATTGGTTGTCACAATGACAGACCTATTTCTGGCTTTATGTATTGGGAACCTGCACTGCAGTATCACAATATCACAAATGATGAATGCAAACATTGTCATGAAGCTCTTGGTTTTTGTCGTCTATTTTTCTGTTGTAAGAATTTAATTGTAAAAGATGATCCTTTTGCAAAAATAAATATACTATATTTCAATCATGCTGGACTGTTTGCGACCCCCCCCCCCCCCGCCTACAATATCGTACCGAACTGTTGATCTTGTTTATATTCAGGACCATCTGACATTTTATACAACATTTCTTAAAGAAAATGTGTCATTATATATGAGTAAATTAAGGATCATTCCTAAGACCGCAAAAATATATCAAATAATGTATTAAAATGAATTCCCGTTTTATTCACGGTAAAACATAAAACATGAACATCCAAGGGGAGGAAATCAGTAAGTAACATTAATTTGAAATCAGTCAACAGTATCTCCCCTTGTGTAAGTTGAGATCTAAAATGTATTTACTGAAATTCACTGGCTCCAGACCAGAAAGAAAATGCCTCTGTACATGTTATACCCTACCTCTAGGTATTCTATAAAAACCATGTTCATGAACGGGAAAGTGCATTTACCCATTCTAATCGAACATTTCTCACCTAAAACGCGAAGTTCGGTGAATGGGTACACAGCATATTGAACAAGCAATAATTTATATTCCATCGTGCAGCAGTCACATTGTCTCAATATTCCATATTGCAGAGATACTCCACATATTTATGCTTTCGTCAACGTTACAGAAAAATCTTGCTTGAACTTCCCTAATGAACATCCGGTCTAGAGGTCACAGCAGTGTGCACATGTTAGGCGAAATGGAAACAAACAAAAACAAAATTCATAATATTCACAGTCTTACAATAAAACTCGAAATGATGAAAACAATTCACCTTTGATATGATTCTGAATTTGAAATCATACATTGGTATACATCTGTTCTGTTTGATTAATTCATTTTGCACATTTATGCTGCATATACACATTTTAGCGTACACGTGTAGTTAAACGACCACTGACATACATTTTCACATCGTGTCGTAATCTAGACCAGAACTGCACCAGGGAAGTTCAACCAAGCTTTTTCTTTAACGTTGAAAAAACTATAAACTACGCGTTGTTTCTCTAAGATAAGAAATATTGAAGAAATGTAAACGGTACACAATAGAAGATAAATTACCACTTGTTCAATATCCATAGAACACATGTACCGAACTGAGCGTTTTAGGTATGAAATGCGCGATTGAAATTGGTTAGTACATTTTTCCGTTCACGACCATGATTCTTATAGAATACCTAGGAGTAAGGTAGGCATTGTAATTAAAAATGCAAAATTCAAGTAGGAGCTATCTATATTAGATTATGTGCATCAAAATACAAGGACTGAAAAGAATATTAAAATATTATTTCCTGAAAAAGAGTTATTTCAGCTGAAAAAAATGAACCCGGGTAAAATATTTGGAAAACATGGAGACAAATTCGCTTAGACTTTATGATAAGCTTAGGTGGCTATTGACCTAGAACCTCATGCAAACTATGCACTTTTTACCTCTTAGCATGGAAAAAGCATGCATACTTGCCACATTGATTAGCAACCTGAATAGAAAACTATGTAAAGATCAAATAATTAATTTCCCTGAGGAAAGTGGGACATTTTCTGTGGTGGAATTTGTCAACAAACAAACTTTTTTTTTTGAAAAGTCAAAATCCACAGAATTTCACAAGGTGAAATATGTTGGTAAAGCTACTGCTGGAAAGAGAACAATCTCAGCTTACAATACATATGCGTCAAAGTATGGGAAAAATGTCTAGAAATATGAGAAAATCGAAGAAATCAATTTCAGAACTGTTATATGCATAACTGTGTTATCATGCATGGCATTTAACATAGTAGGTTAATTTTCCTTTGCACTGATATAACATGTACAGGATTAGGATTAACAAACGGTGTTCACTCAACAATTTCACTACATAAACAGATTGTTTCCCTTGCGTAAAGAAGGCTTAGGGTAAGTCTCTAAAATATAGGTGAATCTCAACAAGAGTTGCCGGAGGACAGCAACGCTCGACTATTCAATACCCTAGTCAATTGAATGAATACAAAAGTCGACAAAGGGACATAATTTTGTAAAAATGCAGAAGAGGTTTACGGAACACAGTGCTTATTAGCTCATGACAGTGGACAAGTGTGTGAAGTTTCAATCAATTCCCATTTTGGGATACTGAGATACCAGCTTACAAATAAGAATTCAACCAAAAACTGCTAAGTTGAAAAAGGGGCATAAATTGGTAAAAATTAGAGTTATTCAACTTTTGGACTAAATCTTATATCATGACAGTGAACACAAGTGTGTGAAGTTTCTATCCGTAAGTGGATACTGAAATACCAGCTTACATACAAAAACTGAACCAAAAGTGCTGAGTGGAAAAAGGGGCATAATTTTGGAAAAAGTAGAGATATGGAACATGCTTAGTGCATGACAAATCATGACGGTGAAGAAGTGTGTGAAGTTTCAATCCATTTCCATTAGTAAGTGTGGCGAGATGCCTCTATCAAGATGTTTAATATGATTAAGTTACCGCATATAATTCGTACCTGGAACAATTAGACCCAATCATATTCCAACCAACAATGATCTGTCATAATTTAATATTTTAGATGATAGAATTAAAGTAATAAATACTGATTTCTAACAAAGTACCAGAAAAGAAAGGAAAGTTCTGTCTATTAGTGCGATAACCACGATGGTTTTAGGCTCTAACTACGGAAAATACACTCAGTATGTGCAAATTAGGCACATCGATGATCACCGTACTAAGGAGCTTGATTTTGTCATTATCATTGAACGCTCATTAATTGCAGAAGCTTATAAATATACCAGGGCAGTGCCGCGATTAGGATGGAACCTGCCTGGCTACCGAGAAGTTAACAACGTCATAAACAATATGATATAGAATATGCTTAGCTGCCGAGCAATATTAATAATATTGTAATTGAAATATTACCATATACTATTAGGTTCTTGACCTCCTATCATAGTCTGAGTCCTCGCTAAAAGCATTGTGTTTCGTTTAGGGGCTATGACGATAGGAACGTAACATCTAGTGGTATTTTGATAAATCTTATATATGGTATTCACCTCAGACATTGTTGTGAATTACCATACAACAAGATCCTATCCACGAATTTTGAGTGCTCGTCATCAGTTAAACTGAGATAAATTGGTTCAAATTAATTGTTTTACACATAACTAATCATTTTAGAAATCATCTGTTTTCCAATTAATCGGCAAGGAAGCACATAGAAAAAATATGTTATATTTTATATACTGAGCTAGACAATGCATGCTACAGTGAGTACTAAGATACCAGCTTACATTCAAAACATTATCCAAACGTTTCTAAGACAAAAGGGGGCATAGTTTTGTAAAACAGCAAAATAGAGTTATGGAACCTATGCAATATAAGTCAGTAATTCACACTGAGTAAGTTTTTGAAGTTTCAATCCTTTACCACAAGTGGTTACTGAGATACCAGCTTACATACAAAAACTTTACCAAATCGGGACGCTGACGCGGACGCAGACACAGACACCGACGCCAACGCCGACACACGGGCGAGTCCAATAGCTCTAATATTCTTCGAATAGTCGGGCTAAAACGGGTATTTTAACAAACGGCTTTCTGGACAATGGCACGTTATTGCCCGAGGTGCGAATGACTTCTGCTATTGCCGGCAAGCCATATAGCAGGACTTTAATTTCATAACATCAGAAATTAAATTTCAGTTTTATTTTCATGTTTTGACTCATTAGCAAAGTAAATATTTGTTGAGTATCGACTGGTCAAATAACTCGGACTACGGACCGGCGATCTATATAAGAAGTCATGTAAATAAGACGGGTTATAACTTGACTCCAAATATAAATCTAAATATAAATAAGCTTGTCCATAGACATCGGGCCAATAGTGTTGACTCTTGAGCGACAAGTGATTCTAGTGTTTTTAATTTGCAACTTTTCATGCGAGATATTAGATATTTTAGAAGCGAAAGTACATCTTGATGTGGATTATCCTTATCCAGTCTACACGGGCCAAGGCCTGAACTGAGTAAAACCAACATACGTATTTCCTTTACTCACTGGGTTATTTTCAATCAGATGTCAGAATACTAAACTTATCTCCATTCGTCGATTTCATTTAATCTCGAGATTCTACTAGTGCACTCACATGAATAAATAAATTAGGATAAATGGAGATTCAACGTCATTGTATTGTTTAAAACATCTGTAGAACCTAAATACATTTTGTCCGTCTCCACTGCAGGTCCGTTGCTTATTTATGTATCTTGTTAACAAAACTTTATATATTCCTCAAGGTTATATACAACTTTCTTAAAAAGTTCTTGTTTTCTTGCGAACTATTACAGTATCAATATACGTTTTTGCGTTATATTTGCAAAAATATTACAGAATTTTAAAGGTTTCTACCTCCACAAAATCTAGTCGTGTAAAAACTTTCAGACTGAGCCTGTTAAGGACAATGTCGACAAGACTACATCACCGTTGTAACCTTTTAACACATTGCTTAACATACCAGTACTGGTTTGTGTTTATCTACCTGTATTAAAAAATATCAAGACAGAATTAAGATTTATCACAGATTCCCTCATCATTTATCGTTCTTTTTTGTTTGCTACTGTATAAGTATAAAGTTCAAGAAGAAATATCTCTGTGTTATTGTTCAAGAAGAACAATTCCAGTGTTATGTATCCTTTTCAATTGTATATAAATACAAAAACATAACCGGAAACTCCCGAAAACATAACCGGATATGAAAATCCCGAAAACATAGCCGGAAACTCCCGAAAACATAACCGGACATGAAACTTCCGAAAACATAGCCGGAAACTCCCGAAAACATAACCGAACATGAAACTCCCGGAAACATAACCGGACATGAAACTCTTGAAAACATATCCAGTTATGACACTCCTGACAACATAACCGGAAACTCCCGAAAATATAACTGGACATGTAACTCCTGGAAACATAATCGGACATGAAACTCACATGGCATGAAATTCTCAGGAACATAAATGGACATGAAGCTTGGGAAAACATAAATTGAAACTCCAGATATAATAACCGGACACATAACCGGTCCTGACACTCCTGACAACATAAACGGACATGAAACACCCAACACTAAACACATGTCCACTTGATGTTGACGTCGTAAATGAACTTGTACACAATGAATAGATAAAGTTGTAATATCATACATCTAAAAAGGGAAAATAATCGGACATAAAACTTCCGAAAATCTACGCATGTCGTTTGATGTTGAAAACTGTAGAAATCGTACAATACATTAGTTGCATGCGTTATAAGTTCAAAAAGGCATGACTCAAAAAATGGACAAGGAAGTCCCGCCATTATTCGCATGTCACTATATTTTAGTCATGTATGTCAAATTCAATTTGGACTGGAAGAAACTATACAAGTAATTTAGTACACTGGATAAAGTAAGTCTAAAAATGGGCATACCCCGCCAGTCTGATCATGAGATGCACTGTTCGCCATTCAGTCAGTATCTTTTTGATATTCACCCCTTTTAATAGTCAGTGGTACTGTTACTTAAAGTGCTCTTTAAATTCAGTGTTAAAATATATATGTATCTAGCGCTATAAAGTATACTACACCTATACGTTCCATCCAAAGAACAACATAAAGCAATATAACTTTGAATAAATCCCACCACAAAGTATTTAATTTCTTATTCAAGGAAAACAACATTGAAGTTGGACGATGGCCGCCGAATAAATAATTTTCCCTAAAGATGTCATCCAATGAATTCTAATTAACTGAATTCTAAAGGACATGAAACTGCAAAAATACCTTTAATGTACATTATTGCAAAGTACAGTTCAAGCTCTACTACACTAGTTAATCAAAATGTATATACTAGTAGTGTGATAGGCTCATGTTGTACTTTTTTCAATGTATAATTTGCGTACATCAATTGACGACGCAATAATCGGCTCTTGAACAGATCATCTCTATATTTTCTTGGCAAAAGTTAGCATCTAAATTCAATATGCGGCATTCCTACATTATTTCTTGAAAATAAATAGGTAAATTGCTATTACCTATGATTGTTTAATGTGCAGAAGTAGTAAAATTTTACAAAAATTACTGTTTTCTACTTTTGCTGGAGTTTTAGACTGATTCAGAATACCCGAATTCTGAAATTGAAAACTAATGATAGTTACAATAGTGTTCAAAACGAAAATGCAGTAATAGTTTCTTTCTAAAATGAGGGAATGAGATATATATATTTCAGAATTATGAATTTTCATAAACGAATTGGATAACATTTTTGTATGTAAACAATTAACTTGTTTTAAAAAGAAGACGTAAATGTATGAAGAACCTATATGTTCCTCTATATCATGGATGAACAAAAACATAAAAACGTCTTAACCATTAACCAAATAATTCTGCCTTTGCGACCTGCACGTCCATGCAGGCTGATCATGGTCTGTACTGTTCGCTATTCAGTCTGTAAATTTTCACCTTTGAATCATGTGAGTGGTTATTATTATTTACATGAGATATAATGCATTTTTTTTCAGAAACACATGCATTGTATTGAGATATTCATGGGCTTATTGATGAAATATTCACTGTAGAAAAGCTGCACTGAACAATAACTAGGAAGCAAAATGAAATTTCAGATTCTTTAAGTAATCTTTAGATTTAAAATTATAAAAAGTGGAAAAAGCAGTCAAAAATGTGAATGATATTAAGTGTTTGAAAACCAAAATTGTTAAGAAAACAATCACATAATGCTACTGCATGAAAGATACTGAGTGCTTTATGAACGACTCTTCAGAGTTGCTGAAAACATTTTGACTTTAAGGAGATCCTTTTGAAGCAAAGATCGCAACCAAGCAAATAAATAGCAAACTCAGCTGGATCATGTCTGTTTATGATAGGTAATGAAGTGTGAAAAGCACCTTATGCCCCAAAGCACTGGCTTAAGAGGAATTCTATTTTAGTAAGTATGGTCAAAAATGACCAGAAAATCTAACAACAATGAAAGTGAGTACGAGGAGACTTTTTACAACTATCACATGTCATTTAAAGACATTTCAAAGATAACAAATTGTTTTTACGATCATCCTTTGGAAGCATAACAACACAATCAAGCAAAATAATAGCTGACTTGATTTGATTATGTCTGTTCGTTAGATGAAGTGAAATGTGAAACTGCCCTCACACCCCTAGCACTAGCTTAAACTGTGTTCTGTTATAGTAAAATTTTATGTATTGCTTAAAATTTGAACTTATTTAAATCAGATGAAATGTCCGAAAAATATGAAATGCACACAACATGAGGCAGCAGTGTTACAAGAATCAAATTCTGCACGTCTTGATTAAGATGGTACTTACGATGTATTCACTTTAATGTAACCTCATATAGCATATTTGCTGTCTTGTTAATTATCTGTTATAAATAATATGTTGCTTTATAGCATATTATTTACAAATTAGAAAGCAAATCACAAAAGAAGATCATAGGCCCTCAAAAAAACATTGTTTTTATGAATGACATTTGATTACACTTTGATTCTGAAGCAATGTCTATCATACTCTCGAGTTTCTTCTTACAGTTTGAA
Source organism: Mercenaria mercenaria (assembly GCF_021730395.1). Classification (NCBI taxonomy): domain Eukaryota; kingdom Metazoa; phylum Mollusca; class Bivalvia; order Venerida; family Veneridae; genus Mercenaria; species Mercenaria mercenaria. Next base: position 21,812,543 of record NC_069364.1, on the reverse strand, counting down.
CTTATGACAAAGACCTTTGGTATGTAACTTAATTGATAATCAAACTTTATTTGTTATGATTGATGCATAGTTACTCTTAGTAGTGTTTCTCTTAATGTTCTGATGTATCCAGGAATATTCCACCATATAATACAATTTAGTCCTTGTCTGTACAATTTAAAATATCCAAAACAATATTTTGTACATTCTGTCATTTTTGTAAATATTTCAAAATGACTACAATACTCTTCTTTATTTCATATCTATAATATTTTATATCTTGATTTGGTATCACTTAAACAGTTTTTTCCAGCTGGTTTTAGTTTTAAATCTAAAGTTTTTTTACTTAAAATACCAGCATATTTTCTTTTGTTTATTAGTTTTGGTTTAGCACCGCTTGGCAACAGAAATTTAGTCATGTAATGTTGAGTAGTTGACTTAACAAGTGCCCGTGGATTCTGTACTGGAACTACTCAGTTCTCTGTAGGCAAAAGATAAGTTCTCCGCATTGTACAGGTGTAAGTTTACCTCTACTAAGCTAACTTTAGACACGATGTCTTTATCTAATCGTCACGGAGAGCAAATGCCTCAATCAGATATCTGACCCAGGACCATATGATTCATCCTATTAAGCTAGGGTTGGTTTTGTTTATGTTCTTATAATGCTATTTTTTCTAAAATTCAAAAAGTACTTTTTATAAAACTTGACTTTCACTCACAGGAAGACTGAAAATACCAGCTGTATGATCATAATATCATGGATGCACAGATGGATATTATTGCATGTTTTATTGAAATTCCATCTAAGATTATAGTTACATGGATGGTGCAATATATATATTAGGCAATTTCTGAAATAATAGAAGAAAACCTTCTTAAAACTAAAGCTAACAGTTTAAAAAAATCAGTATGCAACAATTTGGGCTTCAACTTATTCTTAAATATCTTTTAAAAAAGCAATGGTAGTGGTAAAGTATTTTAAAATGTGTTATGGAAAAATATCACACTGCCTGACAATATATTGTATTATTATAGTATAAAATAAGTAATATTAATTATGTTCCTAGAATATTTTCTGAATAACTGATGCAATACAACAAGGTTGTTGAAATGGTAACGTAACATGTGTAATGTATGTTACATTGTTTTATTCGTCCTTTAATAAAGTGTAAATTCTTTGTCTGCAAAAATTGGTTTTTCATTGATAACAATTAATTATATCATTTTATTCAGTCTTAGGGGTTTCAGAATTCTACTCGTTGTTTGTAACACTGGTTCATTTTATGCAAATTAGCTGAGCATATCCAGTTTTGAGTAAACAAAAGTGCCATAAGAGTAACAAAATAATATATTACAAAACACTGAGAGACCTTAAGACCAGAACAAAGCTGATTGGTACATTTAAATTGATTTAAAACTTAGAAAATGTTATTTTTAGCAAAATTTTGTTATTTATTAACAATTTTCATTAATATTCATGAATATGCAAATTAGTTAATTAACATAAGAATGTTGCCATTAAAAGGCCAATGTTCTACTCCATTTTGACACCATTTTTATTGTTTTATCACCGAAACTGACCAAGATATGACTGATTATCATCTATATGGTCGTCCTTTTCAAAAATGAACGGTTGCCATGGAAACAGTGAAATAGTATATAGTTCAAAAGAGATTTTTCATTGAAACATTTTTATTTTGAAAGAATTGGTCCTGCCGGACAATTTGGTACCTATGACAAAAGTCTAGGGGGTGAATTGTAGACCTCATTGGCTCCCGTACTAAATGCTGTCAATACATATTGAAACGCAGATGCTATTGAGATAGGGCATGTCAGGGAGGGAAGAATGATCAGGACTATTTATCTTTGGACTACTTTTATTTTCGTATAAACATCACTGGTGTGATGATGTAAATTGACACCTTTTCTGAAATCACATGTAAGACGTCATTCACAAAATCAGTGTCGCAGTCCAAAATAACACCTTCTTTGGTACTAAAATGAGTTCAGGACCCAGGACCAGGGATAAAGGGGTCTGCAAATACACAAATAAACGCTGCACAATTCATTTATTTGTCAAAGGCCAATGCTGTGGCCTGCGTTATCAATTTCTCATTCCAATACTTAAAAAATACAAAAACAATAATTTGCAAAATGTACATAAATAATTAAAGCATCAAAAGCAACCTTCTAAATTACCTGTAAATATAGAAATAAAAGCATCTTTAAATATTTATTGTTAAGCATCATCAGAGTTTACAACACATGCTCAATTGTGTGGTGGCTGACTTCTGTCGTTTTGTGTCTCCGGGGCGAGGATACAAAGACACGAGGACAGGAATGGATGAAAACACTGCTGATTTGTCGCGTCTTCCGGGGCGAACACACGAGGACACAAAACACTGAAAGTGAAATATCGAAACTTTACGGGCAACGACATGCGGGGCAAGGCACGAAGAAGTGTTTTTTCGTCCTTTCGGGTCTTCGCCTTCCGCTTCTAATGAGCTGACAGTTTGTACATTCTTTCTTTGCATTCTTACAAGCATAAGTAAAACAAAATATTAAATTACCCTGAAAAAGGATAATTTAGAAATACGCATTTCTATTTAAGGGTGTAATATTTCATGTGAAGATATTGTTTACAAGTTGGTATGCCAAAACTTGTAACAAATTCAAACTATGACTGTGTTTAAAACTGGTGCCTGTTTGAAATTTTGCGCATTTGTTATTGTATTTAAGTTTGTAGTTGTCGTCGAAAATTTATTTTACATATCAGTAGAACATATAAAACTACTAGTATGCAGATTATGACATACATTTTCAGTGTTTCAAAATATATAGAAGACGAAAAGAAGAAGAAGAAGAAGAAGAAGAAGAAGAAGAAAGAAGATGAAGAAGGATCTTGAGTGAAAATTATCCTGTACTTGTTTCGTAAAACTATTTTTAATTAAAATGTCAATTCCAATATGGCTCGATTTGATAGCCTACTAAACAACAGAAGTCAAGGTCTGCATATTCAATGACAAACAACAGTTGACGTGCAGACCGGTAAGACAGCAGTATGACTTCAATTATGACGTCAAATTGCCGTATTACGTCCAGTTGGTTACTTCTCGTATTTAGGAAACCCAGCACGATTTTTATCAAAATTATTCAATGAACATGTAAAAATGAAAACAATCAAGGTTTATTGTGGTTATTCGTCTAATTTACCACGGCTAAACGTTCAGATGTTAAAATATTTAACCTCACTGACTAACGTCCTCGTCGGTCAATACCTGCGCATCTAAACTCTGAACTGTGATAAATCAGGCGACAAACCACTCGAAGGACTTGAGTTTTAGTTAAGTATACAATGTACTTTTCCAGGAATATATCTATAAAAACAAAAGTGGTAAATTTTTAAAAAACTTATAAACAATTGAAAATGTAATTTAAGTATTTCAGATAAATTAGCATATTAGATAGTTGTAAACTACGGAGGTCTGAAATATCCATCAACAGTTTTTGTTAATGCACTTTTTGAAAACGACACAATTTGGCCGTTACGGATCAAAAGTAGGTTTCGTAGTCTTCTTGAGGCCATGAAAAGACGGCAAACTACCATTTGTTTATCTTCGTGTCCTCATGTGCTCAGGGGCGAAGACAAAAGGATACGAAAGAAGTAATACTGCTAATTTCTCGTGTCTCTGTGTTATCATGTGCGCGGGGCGAAGACACGAGTACACAAAACAAAAAGGGTGACGACAATACATTTTGTCATTGGAATATTCCGTGTGTTTGCCCATAAAGTTTCGTTATTTTGCATTAAATGTTGTGTTTCGCATTCTCGTGCCTTCTCCCTGACACCTGAGGACACGAAGAAACGACAAATTAGCAGTTTTGTTACGTCCTGTCGTTTCCTCGTGTCTTCGTCTCCTCGTCCGGAAGACATCAAATAACAAAAATCAGCCACCATATGATTGTGCCCTGAATTCAAGCGCTTTTATCTGTCATCTGCAAAAACATAGGAATATTGAAGATACTCAAACGAAAACTTTAGCCTTTGTTACATTGCAAATTAATATATTATCTAATTCGGAACATACATTCTCCAAACATACATTCACAGAGGAAATAAACCACACAGGAAGCGTTTTTAATGAGGCACTACACGGGTTTTTACCATAAGAATTTAAATTAATTGAGAAATTAATCCTTAGGATAAACTTTCCAGCAGATTCAAGAGTTATTGGTGTTTATTTATGTATAAGAGCACCACTAAATGTATTCCAGTAATTACCACTATGTACCGGGATGACAGGGGCTGTGCATTTTATCCAAACCCTTCCTCCTTTGCTTAGGACAGCGAACGCATCAGAACTGTGACAGCAGTTTCTCTTACCATCATACATATATCCACGTTTAATTTCCGCATTATCTGACATTATTGCAAATCCGACGGCGTCGCCTGAGGGAGTACAAAACTGTACTGTGAAAAAATACGTCCCTTTCACCGGTGCCGTAAATATGCCATTGGTGTTATCATAACCGTTGCCTTCATTCAAAATGGTCTTTTTGTAAATAAATATTTGCCCAGAAACGAACTTCGCATTAGGTTGATCCAGTTCGGCGGCAAATGTAATTGTTGACAAAGATACCGATTCTGAAAAGTGTAAAATGAATAGTGTCACTGACTGTAGCGGTCAGTATTTTCAACATTTTTAAATGCATGACATTAAAATTTATTAAGTGGAAGATATTTGTCCGTATAAAAGTTTACAAAAAGTCTTGTTATTGGACAGGTAGACAAGTACTTGCCTTTGAAATTTTCAACTTCCTTCGCGTACTGACCAATCTGTTTTCTATTAGTTTCTTTCATTTCTTTCAACTCTTTCTTCATAGCTTCCTTTTCGGTTTCCCAATCATGCTTTGTCTGCTCTCTTTCTTTTTTCATATCCTGCAATGTGTCAAAAACAAGTTTTTCGGTCTTCTCAACATCAGTTTTCATTTTCTGCACCAATATCTCGAGTTTTATCATTTTTTCTAAAGTTTTTTCTTCATAATGGAACCGGGAACATTCTGGTTCAGAGGCAAATATAGCATTCCCAAGAAAAAGGGATACGATAACAACTCCATTCATGTTTTCTTGTTTCTGTTGTTTAAATCACAAAAATAAAAGACGTTATTTCAGACTGATTTCTATGTACGTGCTCTTGCCTATGTGTAAAAATGAATGCTGCTCCATTTACTGGAAATCTTACAATAAATTATCAAAGGGGAAGATCACAAAACACTCGACGCATTATCATTTTTATTCCAAAAATATTAGACATTTCCAAAATATGAAGATGTTAATATTCCTTCAACGTCCATTATGTTTTCCGAGGACGCTTGTCAAAGGACAGTACCATTAACTGTTAAAAGGGGTGCGTACCAAAAAGATACTGACTGAATGGCGAACAGTGCAGATCATGACCAGACTGCATGGATGTGCAGGCGGATCATGATCTACACAGGTCGCAAAGGCAGAATCAATCGTGTCCAGCATGGTATGTGTTAAAACCCAAATAGCAGTTTGTAACTAAGTATACAGCTTGTAAGCTAGACAGAGTTCTTTCCTCAAGAATGCATTTGTCATTTAATTAAGTACGCAAACAAATGTAAACTAACTAAATTCGAATCTAAATAATATTATACGCTCTCACGCGAACATATTTCGACAATACGTGATAATGGTAGGCTCGGTTTTATTGAGTCTATTCATGAAAGGCAATGTGCAGCACATTTTAAAGCTAGTAACGCTGTCACAGAACTTTGAATGATATTCATGTTCAACAAAGGTCAAAAATATAAACAAAGCCAAAAATCTTTCCACCGTCGGATAAAACTTTTGAACCACTCCTTTCAGGTTTTCTAACAGTTAAGCTGATTTATTTTGGCAATTCCACAAACACCTGAACGGATATACTGCTATATTCAATCACTTATTCTCCAGGTTGGTAATAACTTTGATTTAATGGCAAGAATTCTCAGAATTTAGGGCAGTTTTATGCGAAAAGGAAATGAGATTTACCAAAACAGATGCGTTTATGTCTGCTTTTGAAGAAACATAAATTTCTATTGCTTTTTATACTTTTAAGTGTTGGCCAAAGTCCAAGTACAAAACTTGGATATTTATGAGAACTGAAGAAATCGGACGCATATACATGTAACAGTTCAGCGAGATACAATCAACGGTAAAATAAGTACTATAATTTCACACTGTGTTTCGAAACTGGTCTTGATTTGGGAACGGCCTATTTTGGACCTTATTACAAGTTTTTTTATTCATCTTGTTTCTTAAATAAAAAAGCAGATCAGGACAGTGTTCTGAGACTTTCTTTGTGAATCCCTTTACCTTAGATAAAAGTTTTTACAATGTTTATATTATTAATATTCTTTGTTATAAAATAAAGTATCGAGAATGTCGAGAGTATGCCGATTGTCCAACAATAAGAATAATTTTAACAAGATAAAGTTAGTGTTGCTGGTTATTGAAAAGCGAAATTCCGATAACACAAATCTTATCTAGATAAGTTTTGTATTTTTCGTTATCGAAAAAGCGAATATGCTCAGAATATTCCGATTGTCCAATATCTGGTAACACAACTCTTAACTAGATAGGTTCGTGTTGCTTATTACCGAAAAAACGAATATCTAGAGTATCCCGATTGTCCAAGAACCGAAACTAGTATCAGATTCGTGTTACTAGCTCCTGGAAAAGCGAGTATGTATTCCGATTGCCGGGAATCTTTTCGCGTTAACCACTTAGTTATGTGAAAATCGCAAATCTTCACTAGGCATCGAGTCAATGTTAAAACGACAAATACCTAACTGGTGACACAGTTTTGCCGTAATTTAACACGTTAAGGTTCGCGAACAGATTCGCGTTAGCTCGATAAATATTGGTACATCCCAGTGTATTGTATCTGTATAACATTTTTAGCTCAGTGCCAGAACTATTCTACTAAGATTTCTGCCAATAGTATTGACATCATTAATCATTTATTAGGTGAATCATTTCTTTGCATACTGTTGTATCATTTTAAAGTCGGATTGTCTTCATATTTAAAATTTATTGTAAGATATTGCAGTTAAAGGCGATTACAGCGCGGCATCCCTCTATTTTGCCCAGTTGCATCCTGGGTAGTTACCATTGACAATTTATTAGAATCCCAGGAGTAAATACAATTTGTCCAAGCAATTCAAAGTTTTTCTTTTATTTATGTAAATGATCAGTCATTGTCAGGTGAAAGTCATTTGATTTAGGAATCATGCGTTTGATTCATATCCAGTTTTCATATAACGAAGGTGTTGCGTTAGTTACGTTAGTTTGACTTATTCTAGTACTTTGAACTCTCATTCTTTTGATTTACCCATCTTTTTAGCTATTCGATTTACACAGTGTTTTCAATTTGATGTGGTCATTTTGCACAGTATTGTATATTTCACATAGAGTTTGGTTCTGTGCACCCAGTCATTTGGCTTGGAACGCATTGCTTCCTAAAGTGTACACTTGGTTAGTAAGAATATTTCTCACTTATCGGACAGAAAAATCTCTATTTTTAGAAGTGCTGGAAAATCTTATCTCACATGGGTTATCCCACACTCCTGTGACGGACTCCTTCATGCGCTGAATATACATATTATTTATGTAAAATAATTAAAAATCAGGTACCTTTATATTTTCTCTCCGTTCCTTATAGTGTATTTCTCGATTCAAAATTCATTACTTTATGAAAAGAACGTACCGTTACGTTACAAACGATAAAACTAAAGCGGAACTTTGTTATTGTGCGTCACTGAAATATCACGACGTCACTTCTGCTTACGGACGCCAATTTCCCGCGTTTTAAGTAGTTTCATATTTTTATGCTTGTTTTTATTGTTTCTGTTGTGGTAAGTGAGAAATAAAATCCATCATTGGTGTTCGGTGAAGATCGGAAATCCCAACCCTCGGGCGCACCGCTCAAGTCTTAAACTCGGCTCAGCCTCGTTTAAGACTTGAGCGGTGCGCCCTCGGGTTGGGATTTTCTGATCTTAACCGAAGACCAATGATGGATTCTCTATATCTCTATGTAGATGCATTCTAAGACTCCAGACTTTGAGAATCAAGAGTCAAACGTTTTTGGTAACTTTTCAAAGTATTATATATGCATTGACTCAAATTTGCAGTTTGAAATTCATTTATCTTGGTAATTCATTTTTAGGTATACATACATTAGATAGGGAAATGGGTTGTCGAATAATGGTGGATTCGAATACTTCTCATTTCGTTTGCTCTGTAGAGCTTTATCCCTTACTTTCATTGCAATTTGTTTGCTGAAATCGCATGACATACCGAAATCATGAAATAATACTACATGTATAATAATCATAGCATTACAGAATTTATCATCGAAACTTCACACACTAGCACAACCACGCCCCACCATCCCACCCCACTCAATAAAAAGTTTAAATTACAGACAGTTTTATGTAGAAAAAAAGAAGATTGTCTATTTAGTTTGTTTATGCCACTACTGAATGTAACATAAGCATGTGCTCGATTGCATTATATTGTGTAATAAATGTCTTCTAACACGAATGACCGGTTATGAAATATACGGGATCATTGCTTCAAAACTATTTCCTTTTATTTTGTTAAACGCTACAGTAAACAGATTTCAAATGTATTAATTGGACTAATGGGGGTGGGAGGGGTAGTCATATTGGTTTAAACTGGTTGTATTACTGAGTAATGAGATTTTATACAGTTGAGGGAATCACTACTTTTTTTCATAAATGGTCTGGTAACAAGGTCTTCCCTAAAGTTTTTGTGACGAATCGGTGAGCTAGCAAAATGAATTTGAATATCTGAACTAAACGGATTTTATAGGGGAGCGGTGGTCTAGTAGATAAGGTGTCGGCCGCTTAACCCGGGGATCGTGGGTTCAAGCCCCACTGGAATCACGACCATGACTTCTTATATGACGCCAGTACTGGTTTCCAGGAAGCGGACTCGAGAGTGGTTCAAATAAGCTTTAAGCTTTCATCACAATCGAGCTAAAATAAATTGGTATATTAAACTTAAACTCTTGTCGTTAGCAAAAGTATATATTGAAACTAGCATAAATCTTAGCTGACACCTTTTTGAGACACACTTATTTTCATCTGTTTCCACCTTTATCAAGTGTTTTTTTTTTTCTTTATTACCACTTCCAAAAAGTGCAAAGTTATAACAGGAATGTAGCCTTAACCTTTGGCCTGCTGGTGGCAAGTAATTCTGCCTTTGCGACCAGTGCAGACAAAGATAAGCCTGCACATCCATGCTGATCATTATCTGCACTGTTCGCTATTCAGTCAGTAAATTTTCAGTGAACACCCCTTGGAATAACAAATGGTACTGCCCAAATTGAATGACAGACAAGTCCATTTTAGAAATTTAGCACAGTAAGGTTGAGTGTGTATTTGGAAGATACCGCTTAACGATGAATTTTCTTCTCACCTTATCAATAAATGGCTCACAAAAAGAGCCACTATTTTATTCAATTACCCGGCAAAAATTATATCTATTTAAAATATTATAAAAACCCAGAAGATGTATTATACAAAAATCACTTTTTTCTGCGATTCAACAGAACAAATTGTTATCACTAGCGGAACACTATGTTTGTAAGGTAAGACATTCTGTGACTTTCTATTAGAAACTATTACAATAAATCATCACATATTTGTAATATTAAAGCAATAAATTGCAGCATTAATTTTTGTATCATATCTTTGTCATATAACATGATTGTTTTAGTCAAAAGAATTGAACGAAATTAAGCTGTCCATTATAATGCGATACAAATTGAGTCGGTATGAACATTTCGCAATTTTTCAGTAATCGGCAAACGGACAATCGCAATTTAAAAAAAAAAGAAAAAGAAAATACATGTCAAGTCAATGTATTGTTGGGTGCTTAGTCGTTATGTTCAGATCTTGAAAGAAACAGGCAGATCCATGTGGTAACAAAATAATTTTCCATTAAAAAGATGCATTTTGGGATGTTACAGTTATTATGTTCAGTTATAATAACATTCTGTTTGTGCTCAACACATGTTCATCCATGAAAATAAACACTTTAGTAGAACTATTATAATAGTGAGGATTAGTACTTTCATCTTTTTCAGTTGCAGTGGTATGCTCTTGGGAGTTATACTAATTATGTTCAGTCGTGAAAAAGAACTGTTAAATGATACTAACTATCATTATGTTGAATACTTTTATTCAGTCAAGTCAATGTGTTGCTCGGTGTAAAGGTCGTTATGCTCAGTTCTTAGAATAAACAGGCATGTGGTAACAAAATTATGTTCAGTTAAAATTATCTATTGTGGGGTGCTACAGTTATTTACACCAAACAACACATTGACTTAACTGAAGAAAATATAATCAGCAACATAATGATAGTACCATTTAACAATTCTTTTTCACGACTGAACATGATAAAAATAACACCCAAGAGCCTATCATTGCAACTGAAAATAATGTGAGTACTACTCAATAATACACTGTCTCAGCTAAACATAATGATAGTACAACTCAACTGTTTATTCTCATAGTTAAACATAATGAGTAGAGCACCAATCAGCATATTATTATAACTGAACATAATAACTGTAGCACCCCACAACAGATTAATTTTGACTGAACATAATTTTGTTACCACATTCCTGTTTATTTTAAGAACTGAACACAACGACCTTTACACCGAACAACACATTGACTTGAATGAAGAAAATAAAATCAGCACACAACATAATGATAGTACCATTTAACAGTTCTTTTTCACGACTGAACATAATTGATATAACACCCAAGAGCATATCATTACAGCTGAAAGTAATATGAGTACTACTCAATGATACACTGTCTCAGCTAAACATAATGATAGTACCACTCAACTGTTTATTCTCATAGTTGAACAAAATGAGTTTAGCAACAAACAGCATATTATTATAACTGTAGCCCATCACGCACATGACTTCCCATAAAGAGCCGGAGAATGCCAAAGTCGCATACGGAAAATGCCGAAGTCGCATACGGAGAATACCGAAGTCGCATACGGAGAATACCGAAGTCGCATAAGGAGAATGCCAAAGTCGCATACGGAGAATGCCGAAATCGCATACGGAGAATACCGAAGTCGAATACGGAGAATACCGAAGTCGCATACGGAGAATACCGAAGTCGCATCCGGAGAATGCCGAAGTCGCATACGGAGAATACCGAAGTCGCATACGGAAAATACGTAACTTGCCGATTGTCATTACAGGTCCGCTACATTAACAGTTAAGTGCAGATTTTATACTTAACCACTTCACAAAACTCACTGCATTGCCTATTTTGCACTTAAGAGCAAATCGAATATATTTTAAATTTAGAAAACCTGTTGACGGACAGCTTTTAGCTGTTATATTTAGAAGATATTTATAGGTTATGCGATTTGTGCGAGTTCTACAGCGGTAATATTGCGCGAATTTAGGGGCGCAGTACTAGTCCGCGGTAGACAGAATGCATATTTCTTGGTGCAAAACTAACTGAAAATAACATTTTTATCATATACGTATCTAGGCTTATTCTTGCACACCTGACAGGATTTCCCCGTATGTTTGCCGCTGCTGACACCCCGGGGGTGTAAGATGACTCACGTGCTGTAGTTTATGAACGAATGCGTAAATTCATACGCTACCTTAATGAAATAGTGCTTAAAAGAAAATTATTTGTTTCATTTTATTTCTTTCTAAGATATGGAGTAAACTGTATAGTTACAAGAAAAAGTCTAACTAAGTCTTGCTGTAGGTGTTGATGGAAATATCCGGGTCTCGGGTGCCTAAACAGTTAACCTCGAGTCAGATATATCAATCTGCACCTACGACAAGTAAAAGTTTCTTATAACATAATTACATAATGAAATAATGTTTGCTGTTTAGCATCATATTACAGCTGATACATATTAGTATATATTAAAATGATGTCAAATATGACGTCACGCATCTAATATGAAATAGAAATATGACGTATTTTGTCCTATTAAAAATAAATACATCTGTAATAAGACAAATACATGTAGCGAGACAGAAATTATTTTTGTTTAGGCACATTGACATTTTAAAGAGAAATCTTGATAATTCAGTTCCGTAGGCCAATAGCATACCTGTTTATCTTTATATCTACATATAATACTTACAAAATAGGTAAAATGATTTATTATAAACATGCAGTCACTGTCATTGGAATATAACATAATGGAATAGAAACAATTCTATTTCATCTATAACACTTACTATTCAACCACATGTAATAAATGCAAGAGTGTATGTCAGTAGTAAGCAATAAAAGTATAAATTTTCGATACTAGTATATTGATACAACTTTCTGTTCAAAGAGGTAAATACTAATGGCCAACACCCTTTGTTTAGGCACAATCGGGAAGTGATACGTTCCAAAAAAAAGGTAGACGTCTGACAGCATTGCTAACTAATTTAGTTAGAATGGGCGTTTTGCTAACTACATTTGTAATTTAGTTAGAATGGCCGTTGTCATTAATCAGGTCATATGTATATTAAGGAAAAATTGTATGCATTAGTCAGGGATTTATAACATATTTCTACGGTCGAATCCTCTGTTTAGGTAAGCTTTCTTCTATATATGAACATACTATCATTAAAGATAAAATTCTAATGGATGTTTGAAAAAAAAGAGTAAAGCTTATGTAATTGAATATCAATCCAGAAGATAACTATCATGTTTGATGAATTCAGAATGATTTGTTTCTCTTGCAACTCATAAATTTTGCCAGCCACCTGATGGTAATCAATAAAAACATGTATATAAAAAGAACTACAAGAATCTCAGGTGATACTAGATAAAAATGAGGATACATATCTACAGGATGATAATCTTTCAAAATAGTTATTGCGAAAAAAGTACCTATTTGTTTAAAGTATAATTTCGTTATTCTGTTTTATTTATTTATTGACAGATATTGACTGTCATCACTAGGTTATGAGTGGAGAGAAGTTCAACATGTCAGATGAAGAGTTTGCTAAAAGCAACAGTTCTGTGGAAAGTAACAATGGTTCAGAAGGTACACTACCGCCATTCCAACTGGCTTCATATATCACGAACTACTTCTTAACCGGCGTATGCGTGATAATAGTGTTTTGTGATATAATTGCTGTCCGAATATTGCGCCGGTGTAAAAGAGTGCCATACCAGTGCCTGCAGTTATCCATTAGTTATCTTCTCAGTGACATTGTTGGAATGATAATTTATATAATACAAACATTGCTGATATTTGGATTCGATGTACACACTGATAGTGTCCTTAATTCACGCATAAGTACCGTCGCATTGATGAATTGCATTTCTGCGGCATCAATGTCTGCCATCATCTTGGAACGCGTTTTTGCGCTGAAGGCAAATTTGAAATATACCTTGGCACTGAAAAGGGTAAACATATATTTCATTATTGCTGTAATATGGCTGGCACATATTCTAGTCACGTCTTGCATAGTTTCTGTAAGTGTGTATTTTCACTGTAACTGGCGATTATCTAATTGTGATATAACGGAGGTTAACAAAGCTCCAAAATATTATTTTTTAGCGCTAACGATTCTATATGATGTCATCATGGTCTTCGCTAATGCCATTATTTATAAAGTTGCAAGACGCCATGCCAGTCAGATCGATGGAGTAAAACAAGTTACACATAAGGACAAAATGAAATATCTCGACAGTGTCAGTAAACGACAGTATGCTTCAATCATGTTGTTCGCAAAAATCGTGACTTGTTACCTGCTTTTACAAATTCCTTTATTTGTAACAATGGTTGTCAGCACGCAATATCCAGCTCTTCGAGATGAAACGCCAGTACGGATATTTCGTTCTTTTGAGTATATGTGTTTTCTTATAAACTCATTTGTAAACTTGTATTTATATATTGTGAAAATTCAAGAATGTAGAATGCATTTGTTTTTCATGATTGGAAAGTTTTCTAAGGAGTATGAGAGCAGAGCCAATTTGATACGCCTACAGGTATACAATATTGTGGTTTTCTCAAACCATGATTGTAGCTGAAGGTACTTGGGCTCATAATAAATCCTGTGACTAAATACACATGTAACGACATATAGGAGTGGAGAGAAAGGGCTCTGTACGCTTTACGTTGAAAAATGGCCCATCACAAAAATTACTAATATTTGTCATGCGAAGATTACAAACTTTTAACAAGAAACTAAAAAAAAATATTCAGATATATATATAAAAAAAACACCTTTCTACAGGATATTTACCGGCCCGACAGTTCCATCGAGAACGTCGTCTGCTCAATTCGTTTCGACGTCACGCGGAATTCTTCATTTCCGGCTTATTACATTTTCTCAGTATCCGCTAGTTTAATTCGGAGCCACGGACATTCAGCAGTGTCGACTATATATGCTGTTACTGTTATTGAAATCTAGCCAGTGCGCCTCCCTCTATAGATATAACGACAAAACAAATATATCAGCGTAAACCTCATGTATTCAGTTGACTCTCGTTTAATTTATCTTGTGAAACGTAACATCAAGATGCTGACCTTCGTGAAAAAAAAAACACAATAATATATATTTATATTTCATATGAGGTTTTAAAAAAAGTAAAATTTTGAAAACGGAGCATCCGTGTTTAATATGGGAAAACCGGAACAGTTACCGCGTTTCTATATTTGTTTGTATACTGGTAATACTATTCACTCCCTATATTTATTAAACCAACATTTTTCTTAATTGAGACGTGTTATCGTTAGTTGCATTCTCCCGCTCAATATTGCGCTGTTGAATGAATTTAATATAAGTTTGGTGATAATGAACAATTAACACATACGTACATGTATATACAGAAACGTTGATTCATATACATGTGTCTGTGTAAGTGATAATAAACACATTTCATTAATGACAGCTTCGGAAAAAAATGACATGTAATGCTATTGTAACGTTATGTTTATCATACTTTTCTGTAAATATTGAATCGTCATTGTATTTATTGTATTTATGTTGTTAATGGTAAAAAAACAACATGTATATGTTTATGCTAATAAACTTTTGAACTTGAGCTATTACAATTTCACATGCTAGTGTTCAAATACAGTTATGTATCTATTCATATAAACTGTACAGTCTCTATTGCAAAATGCAAAAATAACAGTGCTAAATATTCTATTAACATTTTTCTAAAGTAAGAATTATAGAAATAGCTCAAAATGAATAAATAAATATGCAAATATTATGCCCGTTGATTTATGAATTCAGTGCGCGGTATGCAAGCCTTGAAGCAGACTTAGCCGCTACGTTTTTATACAATTTTCAAAATGATCATTTGAATGAATGAATAAATGAATGAATGAATGAAAAATGAACTAAAATAATGAGAGATCGGATGAATATAGAGCAGACACAAATACACAGTAGAATAAAATCATTTTCATAAAAAAGCTAACATGCATTTCTTTCTACTTTGTAAATTGATGCAAATATAATAGAGTTTCGCCGAACTAGTGTTTATAATAATGTCAGCATCCCTTAATTAGTCATCAACCCCCAACATAGATATGACAAATAACTGGTATATTTAACTAACATATCGGTTAGCGATGTACATGTCACGCATCAATTTGATAAAAATCAGCACATTTCGGATAAAAAGATTATTCCTCTTGACACGAAGTTATCCCAGCCAGTCGGCCATTTGTTTGAAAGGTAACGACCGGAACCCAGATACCATACCACACCTGACACGTGCGTTGGTCTTACAAAGTTTGCAATACCAAGATGTGATATTTTCACTGTCATACCCTATCCAATATTTATACTCAATTAACAGCTGAGGTATGTCTGCTTTGTAGCCTAGCTTGCAAAATATCAGAAACATCACTACATACAGATAATGCACAGGTGTCGTCATTCATATGATAAGATGTTTTCTCAAACCGTGATT
Source organism: Mercenaria mercenaria (assembly GCF_021730395.1). NCBI lineage: Eukaryota > Metazoa > Mollusca > Bivalvia > Venerida > Veneridae > Mercenaria > Mercenaria mercenaria. Next base: position 21,796,538 of record NC_069364.1, on the reverse strand, counting down.
GTAGATGAAGGTACTTGGGCTCATAATAAATCCTGTGACTAAATACACATGTAACGACATATAGGAGTGGAGAGAAAGGGCTCGGTACGCTTTACGTTGAAAAATGGCCCATCACAAAAATTACTAATATTTGTCATGCGAAGATTACAAACTTTTAACAACAAGAAACTAAAAAAAAAATTCAGATATGATATAAAAAATATCACCTTTCTACAGGATATTTACCGACCCGACAGTTCCATCGAGAACGTCGTCTGCTCAATTAGTTTCGACATCACGCGCAATTCTTCATTTCCGGCTTATTACATTTTCTCAGTATCCGCTAGTTTAGTTCGGAGCCACGGACATACAGCAGTGTCGACTATATATGCTTTACTGTTATTGAAATCTAGCCAGTGCGCCTCCCTCTATAAATATAACGACAAAAACAAATAGATCAGCGTAAACCTCATGTATTCAGTTGACTCTCGTTTAATTTATCTTGTGAAACGTAACATCAAGATGCTGAAAAATAAAACAATAATATAGATTTATATTTCATATGAGGTTTAAAAAAAAGTAAAATATTGAAAACGGAGCATCCGTGTTTAATATGGGAAAACCGGAACAGTTACCGCGTTTCTATATTTGTTTGCATACTGGTAATACAATTCACTCCCTATAGTTATTAAACCAACATTTTTCTTAATTGAGACGTGTTATAGTGGACGCGACTTGACCCCGATGGTTGACCTTTGCATTATAATACATAATGAGGCAAAACCTATTATTGAAAAGGAGTGTACGTAAAACACGAGCTGCACGAAAAGAAGGAAATATAAATTCATGTAAATATAAATTAGTGTATTTTAAAGTTTTAACTGATCAAATGTAAGTATATATACTTTGATACTGCAATGTATACACACTTATTCAATATAAATATACATGGCTACCCTGAGCACCCTTGATTACGCACCCTTGCGCACCCTTGATTACTATAATGAAATAATCGATATGAATAATCAGCCTAAGGTCAACCATCGCGGTCAAGTTGCGTCTACTATATCGTTAGTTGCATTCTCCCGCTCAATATTGCGCTGTTATTGAGAAATAATGACTGGCTTAGTGATAAGTTTACGCATTTCCTATAACTGAAGCGATTGATACAAAGAGATGAATTTAATATAAGTTTGATGATAATGAACGCAATTAACACATACGTACATGTATATACAGAAACATTGATTCATATACACGTGTCTGTGTAAGTGATAATAAACACATTTCATTAATGACAGCTTCGGAAAAAAATGACATGTAATGCTATTGTAACGTTATGTTTATCATAGTTTTGCCACATACAGATAATGCATAGGTGTCGTCATTCTTATGTTCAGCTGTATATGATTTAGTCAATTTTACAGTGTAAACCCCAAATGTGATTCCCCGCACCTGTTCCTCCGGCAATTTAGGAAAGTCAATAACTGTTGATTCTGTTGCTTCTCACCACTTTTGTTTCGTCCAACTTTGAAGTTTTTCTTCCACGGTGTTTTGTAATTCGTTTTTCTTTTTAGCAAGTTCGAACATTTTAGTGCCAAGTTCGATATCTGCGAGGCGATCCTTTGTTTGAGAAAGTGGAGGATTAAACTTATTACAGACTGCGCATATGATGCGGGGTAATTGACTAGTTGGTAGTGTATTATTTAAAATCTGCCATTGTTTGGCAGATTCTACAACCAAACGTATTTTTGTCACAAGTCTACTTTCGTTAGCGTCTTCTGTTATGTGTTCTGTTTTTCCTTTCTCTAAAAATGAGGACATTTTAGCTTCAGTCCCAATGTCTTTAAGCATTCCGAAAGAATCTCTTAAACATCTGTCAAAAATGAAGACGTCGCCGCGCCTAACCCATGTTTTCATTTCTTCAACATTTTGCTCTAACATATTGATCAAAATGTTCGCATCGTTATTTTTACCATTCGCCAAACAGGGACCAAGTATTGAAACTATGTATCCAGATGTTGTTACTACCATCGTTGTTTTGACGAGTGGTCTTTTCTTGTGTACACTGTATGTTTTTGCGCTGGAATTTGAAATTAGAACTTTTGTGTATGTACACGTACGTTCCGTCTAAAACGGTAATTGGTAATTGTCGTGTATTTCTCAATTACATCACTCCTGCTAATGTGTGAAAACCCGATGTATAAAGGGGCAAAGGTTTTAGCCAGTTTATTCCGAATTGAAGTTATTGACCTACGTATTTTGACAGGTTGTATAGAGTACTTATTATTCTGTTGGAAAGACCAGTCTTCATTTTGGTGAGAAAAATAGCAAGAGGGGTGCGAATACATTTTTTCCGCGAAACCTTACTTTTATTTACATACTGGACCATTTCATCGAAATCGGATTACGATCTGTAAAATTGAGATATTCACCGCTCGATAAGGAGTCATCATCAAAGCAGAGTGTTTTTTTTTTGTTTTGTTTTTTTTTTTTATTTTTTTTTTATTTTCCGTCGCGATTTGTGTATATTTTCCATCATATCAATCAATTCTGAACTCTATAGATTAGTTCTGTTTCGAACATTTCCATTTCCTTTTACAGTCGTGATACTACTCGCAGTAAACATGTTTTCATTTAAATAACATGGACAGCATCTTGCGCCATTTGAAAAGAGCATCCCTGTTTCAACAAATAATTGATTCCTAGCACCTGGAATGTCTGACCCAATGCTCCTTAATGGAAGATTCAATTCGCAATATTTTTGACGGATTATTTTTTCTTAGTATTGACGATTTCAACCGATTTAAGCGGTGTTGACTTTGTGTCTGCTTAACATCGTTACATCGATTGAAGTAGAATTTCTGCCTACATTTTCTGCATGTAATATCTGTTGTGTCAGACTGGAGATCATCTGAAATAAGGAATGTTTTTTTTTCCAAGAACTTTCTGAACTCTGTATTTGATATGCCATTTATCGGAATGCGGTCCTTGGGTTTGCATCTCTTATTACAAAGTAAACATCGTCGATAGTAAAACATTGTTTCAGTCGCGCTACAAAAAAAGATATAAGATTCTATCATCATTCTAGGTTTTCAGCACAGGCACGAGTACCGGATCTAAGGTTGAAAAAAAATATGACTAGACAAATAAAAGAAACGGTTTTCATCATAAATCATTCTTTAACTGAAAAAAAAAACATATGGTGAAATATGAGTCCCCCATGATATTAGAAAAGGGCTAATATTTCTCCACATATTTTTCAGTTTGAATTGATTTGGGATGAAAAAAGGGTTTCTTTATCTGTCGGAAACGATATCTATAACTGGAGCTAATTAATAATCTGAATTGATTTAATTTCGCCAGCGATGCGGCAGCCATTTTGTTTTAATCAAAATTCACATCTGAAATGTATTTGTAGGATGGAATATATCCTGTCTCCACCTGACGTCTATTGATTATAGAAATAGATTATATGACACAGTATGTTTGTAATATTGTGACTGTCATGTAATGGTATGTTATAGTAATGTTATGACGATAAGTCAAATAAAACTTCCGTTCTGTTCTGTTCTATCTATTTATCTCCGACCACGAAATAATTTAGACTTATGGTAGTTGAATGTACTTTGAATAATCATAACTCAAGTGGCTAACAAGACAGATATAATGAGATATATTTATTAATTTGTTTGTTTTTCTAAGACCATGAACCAATTTGGGCTTGTGATAGTCGAATGTACCGGGGATCACAATAATTTCTATGACTACTAAGAAGACGGATGTTATGAGATAAATGATTATTTTCTGATTAATTGAACATGAGCGGCGGTATTATATGACAGTGACAGTCATGTATTATCCATTTTTATTACAAGTGATATGAGCTTAGTCTCCAAGAACTAATTTGCTGTCTCCAAGAAAATTCTAATAACTTACTACAATACGTGTGAATAAAATATGCTCACTGAAAATAGATATTCGAGAGTAAAGCGTGGCCTACTTATCAAAAGTATAAAAGGGTTATTCCGCCATTTAACAAATTAACATATTGCATATTTCTAATATCCATGTGTGTAAATTGGTAATTCTAACTCAGAAATAGGCCAGTTTTTTCACGTGATTACATATTGTAACTGGATAATTACAAATTACATAGTTCATTATTACATATGTCAGTTTTTGACATATGCATGTACATTATGTACAAACTTCTGCATATAACAGTTCTTCCTCAGAGCACAGAATAATACTAATTTTAGAACGTCATTTTGTAACTTATATGATACAAGAGTAATTCTAACGCCGCCTTTAAGCTTTTTAAATTTACGAACAGAAACGGTTTTTACTGGTTCTTTGGAACTTTTATATATCTTTCGCAAATTAAACCAGATAAAAATGCTTTCAAGCATCAAAGAAGTCTGAATGTGAGCATCTAAACTTGCCCACCCCTCACGCACAAAATGAGCCAAAATTTGCAATTTGTCGCTACGAAACAAAAAAAAATTAGATACATACGTTTTTTTATCATTTTCTAGCGTGATTTAACGTATTCCGTCATTAGGAATGATAATAAGGGCAATTTTGCATGATTTTGCGAAAACAAAATTCACCCACCCCATATTTGCCTATTTCGTGGGGTACAAACCCTCCGAACATTCCCCTGATTGACATAATACATAGCTGTTGTGCTTAATATGCGCTATGTGGGTTAAAAATAATAAAAATGATGCTTTTAAGGCTCTAAAATCACTGTTTATGGTGGTAGCATTTAAAATAAACAACATGTTTATATATTTACTTTCATGTCTTGATGTGTCCTCACCGCAATATTTTCGAACTGCTGTGCCGTCAATTAGCAGGTAGCAGGGTACACTTAGATTCAAATATTTTGGGCTTGGCCGGGCTTACATGTAGCGAATCGTAATAAGGCACTTCGCTGTGCTGAATCAAGGTAGCAAGCCCCCGGCAATATTTGTAATAATTAGAACTTCGTGATTTTTGATGTCTGTAAATTACAGTGAGAGATAATGATTATTAATTCTTTAGAAAAATTGATCAGCTGATACTTGTAAAATTATTATGTCAGTTGTAAAACTAACTACTGTTAGCTTTGTTTGAATCGTGGAGTCATCTTCGGCGCGGGAAATTCAAATCATTGAAGATATTGTTGATAGACACTCGGGTACATTTTTGCTATTCTGTGAAAAAACGAGATGGCTAGGCCGACATTCCATAACTCTCCTGTAGTTCAGTAGGTTCTATTAAAGTTGGACATTTTCCTGCAACGAGATCATTGCAGGCTGTTCAAAAAGTGCAAAACTGATGATTTTAGCGTCTTATCTTTAATGGATAGGGTAGAACTATTGTTTTTATAACTTCAGAGTCTGTATTTTTGTGTGAGAGTCCTAATTTTGTCATTAATTACATGCACACAATTTATAGAATGGCCACCTTGATCCAACACATTAGGGACGTGCTCTATTAAGACTCGCTACATATATATGTAATTTTGATTTAATCATATTTTATTGCTTCTGAACAAATAATACATAGCACATATACATAATAAGTAACAAAAGCAAATGGGTTGGGCTACAAGTTATTGCAACATTAGAAATCAGCCCTTCCCAAACATATATGTAAGCCTGGTCAAGCCGAAAATGTTCGAATCCAAGTTTACCCGGCTACGTAAGACTAAACAAGACGTACGTGTCTTGCAGCAAGACTTTGAAACAGGTTGTAAAATAACATTTACAAATGTCATTGAAAGAGTTACTGGATACTGATATAAAGCGAGTGTGGAAAGTGAAAAAATAATGTATTAAAATGAAATATAGAGTAAAAATAACAAAACAAAACAAATCAAAACGAAGAAAAATGAACGGATGAACAGGTAAGGTACAGTGTGAAATCTTGGTTTCTCTATTGAATTTCAACACGTATAGATATAAATAATAAATTTGGGACTACTTTTACACGTCCAGAATATTTGTGTGATGCGGTCACATAGAAATAGATGGAAAATTCAAACCGGACGCGAGGATGAAACTTGGTAGTTGATTTAGAGCTACAGTCAGTTACTAAAGCACTGGCTAAAGCATGAATTGACAGTGAGGAATATATCAAAGCTTTGTTTTCTTCATTGTTTTTGTCAGCCAGACTGAAATGATATGTAGAGGAAGTCATTTATGTCGTGTTGGAAGACCCATTAATTTCCATTTTTTATTTTAGATAAAGAGTTGAAAGTATAAGTGTGTAAAAAACACCCTTTAATATTTTCTTTGGTCTTCCTTCAATTAATTTTATCTTTAAACAAAACTTTTCTAAACATGTTAGAGTAAAACTTAAACGAAAACTTTCATCAACCTTGAAATAAAACTAATTACTTTACTGGTTATACATCAACATATGTAAAGAAAAGTGGGATTAAAATGAGTCAACTGCCGCTTGTTGATCAATTACCAAGAAATGGAGGTAATTCTGTATCACTTTTAGATATGAACTATGCCAAATTTATTTAATATAGATATTTAAAACGTTTCAAAGGATTGACAGAAAATAAAGAACTTCCCTCCACCGACTAGATTCTGTTGGCTACGTTTATACTATACGTAGGTAGAAAATATAACTACTTTGGTATTCTCATTATAAATGACTTTGATAAGAGCATGCTGCCATTCATTTGCCAATAGCGCTTTTCCAGTAAAGCCATCATTATACAGAAACAACAATAGTAATTTTGCAATACTGGAGTGGAGATTCACGTAAGTTGTTATGATAATATATATTTTTCAATTTATAGATAAACATTTTTCTTTCTTTTTTTAAAGAAAACCTTCATGGTTTCATTTTTAATTTTTCAATGTTTCATAACTTCAAAGAGGTGTGGATATATTTTTAATGGTCCGCATTATGAGGAGTCATGAATTCATAGAAAGAAAAATGATCAGGTTTGGAAGACCGTCTACCGTCTCCGTGAAGCATTTTAAATCACATTTTCATGAATTTTATCCCATTTTTAAATGATCTTTAGAGATATCGTCTTCATTTCAGTGTAAGATTTAAATCTCTTTGACCTTGCTGAATAATATAAGGTTTACACGAATGAAGTATAGATTTATTTAAAATGTTAAACATACGAAATTCTTTTTACGTCATTTTATAAGAATCTATTATTGGTTAAAGGTGCGGATTGATATATCTGGATCAAGGGTAAGTGTTTAGGCGGTAACAAACCTCTGTCGAGTTACCTCTAAACAAATCTCCGAGAGCCACACCTTCAGGCAATAATAGATTCGTTTTCTTGCATACTGTAATTTTCAAACATTACAAGAAACAAAATAAAACCCATGTTTTTCTTTCAAGCACTAATTGCTTATCGTAGGGTATACAATTACGCTTTCATTCATGTAATACAGCATGTGAGTCACCTTCAGCCCCAGGTGTAACACGAGCTTTTCCAGCAAGGGCAAAAAATCACGGAAAAATCATGTCCGGTATGCAAGACTATACATTTATACACGTTAAATATATATTTGATATAAGATATTTTCAAATACTAGTATATTTATCTAATATATTCCAGTAATTCACTTAAAATCATGTACCGGTAATAATATTTTTATTCTTTAGGAACCTAAACTGACACATAATTTTCGTCACCCGTTACTAAAACAGAAGATCACTAGGTCACATTTGATATCGGGTAACAATAGCTTACCATTGACGTTTTAAGGTATCATTCTGACATCATTTTTTTCTAAAGTTTAAGAAATAACTACACGTCTAATAATTTATGTAGTTATGCATCGGAAGTCACTTTAGGGTTAACCCTCTACTGTCTGGATATTTTAGATGACACATCTCTCCAAATTTAATCATTTTTTCTGCTAGGGGCGTAATATAAAGTAAATTATTGTGCCCCTTTTTCTAGGATGGAAGTTACACTGAAACTTTGAGCTCTATTACGATGAATTACGAGGATGATTCAATAAATTCTGTCACTGGTCTTGGTATGCCTAAATTATCAAACATACCAGGACAATCTTCACGTCATCCCTTCAAAGTATTTCCCCTGCACAGTAAACAGTTTCTATGTATGACCTAAAAGCTGCAAAGTAGTATTCCCTTGGTACACTGTTAAGACACTGAAAAATTGCAGAAGCAAAGGCACTTCTAATGGCATAGTGTTTACCTGAGAGCATTTTCTTTAACAATGGAAATAGGAAAAAAGTCCCCGGGACCCAGGTCAAGAGAATAAGGTGGGTTAATATGATGTATATCCCATTTTAGATTAGAAATTGACAAAACTTATGTTGAGACTGTCTAATATTTCTGAATCTGTTCGGCTTCGTTTACAAAAGAAATGCCCGAAGAACAAAAAGAAACAGCGATGCGTAAAGGTTAGTCTGGATGACTTTGACAGAAATTAGGGTAAACGAAATAATAGCTTAAAAGAGGCTTGAAATAAAAGTAAATCATCACATATAAACACTTGTAAAGAAGAAAGAAAGTTATTTCATTAAATACAAATAAGTTATACAAAATTTGACTATAACATAATGATTATACACCTGATTTACCTCTGAAAATAAGTCATTTATGATGACGCGCATTCAATTTATCATCAAAGCTAAGTAACTGGATTAAATCGACATTTCACAAGTATGTTAAGTAAACAAGAACGGTTTCTATAGAAGACCATTAGCACGCTTAGGGATATCGATCACATTGCTTTCGGACGGGTCTTGGTAATGGGGTTGTGTGCAGATAGCATGCGTTGTGATGAGACGTTAGAACGTTTCAAGTTCTAATACTAACCATTTGTTATCTATTTTGACGTTTCAGATATCTATTTCTTTAAAAAGTATTCAACGTTGAATCAAATATATCAATGCGAAAGAAAATGTAGTGACCATTAGGTTATAAGATACATCGCGCTCCGGTCTCCGCATACTTGAAATAGCTCATTGTACTTTATATCCAGAAGGTAACTACATAATCACAATAAATTTCTTAAATAAATTATAAAAAGATTGCACGTTTTTCTTTTCAAGCATTGTATTAATAAGTAGTTGACACATTGTATTGTTACGGAACGAAGATTTCTGTGTTCTTTCAATTATTTGCTCTATATAAAGAACACGCCCTGTTTATTCCAGTGTTGATCCTCAAAGTTATCGACGGATAACTTAGTAATAGTGTAAACTCAGACTCACATTGATGCAATTTTGAACAAACACTACTTACTTTTTAAACGGAAGTATGCACATTCGGAATTTGCAACTACAGAAAGACGAAAATACGTCTTGCTTTGCATGTAATATTTTGGCGTTTTATATAATTGTCTGGTTACATGTAAAACAAGAAAAAGGGAGAAGTGAAACTTCCACAGGTCGCCAAACGTGTTTTGTGACATTATAAGCATTGATAGTGATATCTTTCTATCTATTTATCCGCATTTTAATCTTGAAGTAGAGTATGTCATTGAGGTTCTTTATAGAAACTGTATTCAGATAGCAGACTCGGTTAGATGATTAGTGTTGAAATGTTCAACAACACTCAAGCTCCGCCAACTCCCCCGCCCGCCAGTTTTAGCATTACTTATCAACAAGAACCTCTTATCCCGAAGGACCAGTAATGATGGCGATTTTCACGGCTCTACAAAGCATTTGAAGACTTGAAAGGCTTATCAAATCTCCAAGAAGATCCTAAATATTTTCTAGCCAAGTCATGCTCATAAGGCGTAAAGGAATCCGCAACATCCTTCACATCTTGCATTAGCTTAAGCGAAATTCTTTTGCAGATGCATTTATACTTTTATTTATAACGCTTGATGTTGATTGGGTGTATATTATAGACAAAGGAAATAGAGATCAATGTAATTGCACCTTTACTAATCCGACCTGTCCTGTATTACGAAACCTGTTCAGTTGTGTCTTTTTGATACAGGTAAAACTCTATTATCTTCACTACAAAATTATTACTCATTTACTGGTATTCCATTTTATTATCGGCTTGTTTAAAAGTTATATTTTTACCATAAGTAAGCTGACGAAAAATATATGAAGCACTTTTTAAAGGGTAAATCAAACACATATAAATATAGTATTGGCCTAAGGCAAAGGTTTTTATTCTTTGCGATTAAATATTTAAACTTTGCTCTTGATATAAACAAAACTGTCATAAATTTCACATTTGTAAAATCATTTTTGGTCATTTGAAGGACTTAGAAATTAATTTCTACACTTTATTTAATACATTTTCTTTCTTTGAAAATTTTAGGGTCTATCTATATATGTTAATGAAAACTATGCCCTTTTCTCACAGACTGATGACACATTTCGGGTAATCATTGTAGAAACTCACTTTCTCATTCCATGTATCGTGACTTTCATGTATGAAAATGCTAAAAGCGAAATATAATACTATAGTTGAGTAAAGGACCGATATGGAAAAAAGCCAGTTTAAGGGAGGAGTGCAAGGTGTTTCACATTTCATTATGATTTTACGCGGACGCGTAAAATGCAACCTCCCTAAATAGATATAAGCATGATGACAATGACTGATATAACCGTTCGTATATATTATAAATATATATATATATTCTTTTTTATCTTCTCGACAGATGCAGACTGCGATGGCAAGTATTGAGATCGGGGAACATTTTAACATGTCACATCTCGTGGTTTCTACGAGTAACAATTCTTTGGGAAGAAGCAGCAGTTCCGTGGATAGATTACCGTCATTCAAACTTTCTCTGTATCTCGCGAACTACTTTGTACCCGCCATGTGCATGATAATAGTGTTTTGTGATATTATTGCTGTCCGAATACTGCGCCGGTGTAAAAGAGTTCCATACCAGTGTCTGCAGTTATCCATTAGTTATCTTCTCAGTGACATTGTTGGAATGATATTGTTTATAATTCACGAAGTGCTGATATTTGGATTCGGTGTACACACTGATATTGTTATTAATTCACGCATAAGTACCGTGGCACTGATGCATAATATTTCGTCAGCATCGATGACTGCCATAATCTTGGAACGCGTGTTTTCGCTAAAGGCAAATTTGAAATATACACTTGCATTGAAAAGAACAAACATTCACTTAGTTAATGCCGTGCTATGGCTGTTACATGTTCTAGACACGTGCTGTATAATTTCTTTAAGTTTTTATTTTCACTGTAATTGGAGATTATCTAATTGTGATATAACAGAGGTTAACAGAGTTCCTAAATATTATTTTCTGTCGCTCACGGTACTATATGACTTCATTATGGTCATCGCCAATGTCATTGTTTATAAAGTTGCAAGACGCCATGCTGTACAAATACATGCATTAAAACAAACGACATTTGGTGACAAAATGAGATATCCCGACAGCGTCAGTGAACGGCAATATGCTGCAATGATTGTGTTCGTGAAAATAGTGACAGCCTACCTGTGCTTACAAACTCCAATCATTATAACGATGATTATAAGCACAAGTTACCCAGATCTTCGAGATCAAACTCCAATGCAAGTTGTTCGTTCGTTAGCATACCTGTGCTTCCTCACAAACTCATTTGTAAACTTATATCTGTACATTTGGAAACTGAAGGAATGTAAAATGAAATTGTATTTAATTTTAGCAAAGTTTTTCAAACAGTTTAATAGCAGAGCCGAAGTGTTACGTCTGGAAGTTTATAATATAGTGATTTCTTCTAAGTCTAACAACACCGATGTCTCACATAACTGAAAAGTTTGCCCGATATTATTTGCCTTTGTACACTGTACATAAAGTATGCTGATAAAACTATTTCTGGTCTGATTAAAGCAAGTTTTCTTGTTGGTATTATATTCTTACAAATTAATCATACAGATATATAAATTGTTCTAAAAGAATTAACAGGTCATGCCAACGAATCTTTGAAAACTTTATATGTCAATTTAGTAGACACATACTTTGGAATGTTAGGTTAAAGAAAAAACCCAACCAACAACAGCGTTCAACACCAAATATCTGTTACCTGCATAGGTCCTGTAGTATGGAGAAAAAAGATAATAAACATATGTAGATACAGAGTTAGAAAAGTACTCCAACTCTTGTACTAAAATCCTGACGATGAAGTGTTTAATGTTTGTACTAGTTAACTCGACCTCTCGATGCTGTACAAAAATTAACAGCAAGACCACCAAACTAATCAACAAAGACTGGGAAATACAGGTTTTCTTTTCTTCATTTACCTGATGATGTCATATGGAGATCAAGTCTGCTGATGACTGTATAAATTTAACAAGTGACACAGGAGAGATCGCCATTACGTCACGCATAAATACCTGTTTATCTGGTGGTGGGTAAAACAAATGTTTTTACACCGTTTGTGTATGGGATCTGAATTTTTAATTTTTAATAACTTTTTCGCTCATTTATGGATTTTAAAAATTAAAAAAGTTTTGGAATGCTTAGGATTTTCATATTTTCCCATTTAAATATCTTTTTAAAATGAATATCCGTTTTAAATCACATAAGATTTTAATAGCGGCGTAGCGATCTTCTAAACATTTTGAAAAAACACTGTAAGTTAAGCGTTCATAATTAATCCATTTAATTTCGAATTTATAATCAAAAGTAATCAATTAATTGCTTGTTTTATACACTTTCCATTGATCAAAAAATTATTGATATTATTTGTGTTTTAAGAAAGTTTAAGCCGTTAGAAAAACATCACTGTTTACAAAAAACATGGACGCTCGGCGTCGGCCCACCCGGTCTTTGTCTTATCAGGTCTAAAAATAGAAAATACAATGGATTTGTTTACAAACACGATCACTCCTATACTTATATCTGATGATGTCATATGGATCTGTATTATGCATGCATTATGTTTGTTTCAACCATGTATGTACATCTGTGATATACCAAAATAAATCCACATATCTATATGGAGATCAAGTCTGTCCGACTTTTATTTCAACACCAAAGATCTTTTACCTACGCAGGTCCTGACAAAATGTACAATTTCTGTAGTCTGTAGAAAAAATTAAGATAATTAAAACATGTAGATACAGATTTAGAAAAGTACTCCAATTCTTGTAGTAAAATCCTGACGATGAAGTGTTTAATATTTGTACTATTTACCTCGACCACACGATCCTGTACAGAAATTTCACAGCAAGACTACCAAATCAATCAACAAAGACTGAGAAATACAGGTTTTCTTTTTTTCATTTACCTGATGATGTCATATGGAGATCAAGTCAGTCAGTTAGATTTAATTTTTCTGATGATGACTGTATAAATTTAAGTGACACAAATAATTATATAGTAACATTTAGTTTTAACACTGTTAGGAGGATACAAGGAAGAAAATCCGAAAACTGAGACAGGCGGTAAAAAATTTAGCAAGTTTTTGTTAGTCAAAAATAATGTTATATAAAAAATAAAAATAATATCTAAAAAGTTTACTTGTTAAAATGTATAGATACCTTATTACCGAATTATAAGTTTGATACAATAAATATCACACAATTACAAATATTGGATCCAATATTAACATCAAAATATAACATCCTGTATGACAAGACAGAAAATAAATACTTAACCCTTACCCTGCTAAATTTCTATAATGAACTTTTTTTCCATGTTTAAATTTAGACAGTATCATTAACTGTTAAAAGGAGTGCTTATCAAAAATATACTGACTGAATGGCGAACAGTGCAGACCATGATCAGACTGCACGGATGTGCAGGCTGATATTGGTCTGCACTGGTCGCAAAGGCAGAATCACTTGCCGGCAGCAGGCTAAGGGTTAAGAAGATTGGTAAAGTAATAATACCACCAAAAGCACACCTGATGTCTACTAGCATTCTCTACACAAACATTCTAACAATGATATTATTTTAAAACAATCTTTGTTAGGCTTACATTCCGTTCAAACACAAAACTATTTCGCGTATTTTTAATAAGGAAATAGCATAAGCTACTATGTGTTGTCATTGATTTCACAATTTATAAATGACGTTGATACTTGGCGTTACGTTGCGTAAACGGAAATTATCAAAACGATTCACCGTCTTGTAACGCGAACGAACAGAAGAAGTTTCGACGACGTTCTCTGGTTGAATGATAATATTTATAATAAAATTAATAACAATTTGATTTTTTCGTTCGGATTTCATTTCATGGATTTGATTCACGAAAATTGTCCTAAAGAATAGTGATAAACGTTTTACAGTATATATTGAGGTTTCTATATAATCTTATTAATTTTGTACGTAGAATCTCTCCATATTTTCATGTCAAAAAGATGGCAGATGTTTAAAATGAGGCGCACTAAATGTCAAAATATGTGTTAACATGTACTTACTCAAGGGGGGTATTCGATCTACTCCTTACCACCAAAACAAAATGGCGGCCAAAACTGAAAATGTGAGTTTTTCTTACTTTTTATCTTTTTCAAAGATTTCTAGACCATGACACATGGCTATCAACCTGCTCCACTGTTTTTTCTATCTATTGGTACCTTTAACTTTAGAAACAGTGCTGTTATTTGTCTGGAATGCTGGTCATGGGATTTGAATCGATAGAAAATCCTCCTGAAAACATGGGATAAGGAATAGTGCGATTAGCAAAAATGGTCTTTTTTCCCTAATTATTCAAATAGTTGTGAGCTATTTTTTCTGATAAGAAGTAAAATTTCATATATTTCCATCATGATTTGTCTGGAGCCGATTAAAAGTCGTTATTTTAAATTACACAGTTTTTTGTCTGATGGCAAGGAACAGTGTACGAAAATAAGAGGAAAAGGTGCAGTTCACTATTTCAAGCGACTTTTTTTCATCGCTCTTTTCGGAGTCAATCAAGTAAAATTCTGTTAAAATAGTATTTTGGTGATCATTTATAACTATCTCTTGCTCAATGTAGGAAGATTTAAAAGGTATCCGCCTGTCTATCAGACACGTGATGTACTGAAAGCCTAACGTTTAGCAAGTACTTAATATAGTATCCCTCACCAACATTTAAGTATCTATAAATTTCAATTTGGTATAGCGCCCAAAGTCGTTAATAACAAGCAATTGCCTTATAAAAATGTTGAAATATTTTTGTCTTAAAAAGTTAAACCTACTTAAAATACAATGTGTTCTACTAAAGATAGTGAAAAATCAGCAACACCACTTAACTTGTTTAGGCGTTATGCATTGTTGAAATATACCGCTCTTCTTTGTAATTTTGCTTTAAGATACATACATTATGCGACATTTAGGCGCACTAATTCACGATTTCATGGATACATACAGACAAGAAATTATTCGTGGTTGAAGCTTTAACTATGTATTCGACTTTTCATAATTATGGTTAACTCTTACATTATAAGTTAACGTTGGCTTAGAGTTATTAAGGGAAATATACCTCGGAAGTTTCGCTAGTAGATTATTGAACGAACATTTAACTGTTACAATACATATTTAAAAACAATGACAAAAGGCAAATCGCAAACATAATTAGCTCATAAAATCATGTATATACTCTTATGATGCCATTAACGTATACATTTGGAAGAGCAATTTGAATATTTTATGTGTCCTGCTTGTATCTTAAGCTGCACTACCAAAGTAACGTATCATTACACTGAATTACATGGGTATGAGAAAAAAAATACAGTCAAGTAAGGCTAAATATGTGGTAAATATGATTGTTATTTACCAACATTATGCATCTTATACCACGAATTTAAGTTCATTTAATTATCAAGCTTTTCTTGTAAACATTTATGTCAATCAATTATAACATGTATTAAACTTGTCAAAACATAAAACATGCAACTTTACAATAATACTTTTAAACAACAAATATTGTGGTTATTCCTTTGAAGTAAAACCGTTGACATATAATCAGCATAATCTTATGCACAATATGACTGTACAATCTTGGTAACCATCTGATCAGAAATATGCTTATGGTAACGTATGTATCCTAAATTAAGAATAACGAATCAATTCATTTTCGAGCACCAAAATTCGTGTTCAAGATTGCCATCAAACTGAAGCCGACCATTGTAAATCAAAAGCACAAATACTTAATTATTCAAATTAATTATTTCTTACGACTGTCAAATTAATTATTCGTAATTTCAAAGGCGGCGCTGATAATCTCGTTCTACTGTATATTTGTAAGGTGTCAGCTCTTATAACAAGTGCTTTTGTCATTGAATCCATGAATTACACAACATTAAACTGTATATAAGAGGAATAAGTGCATATTCAAATATTAAGAATTAAATGTAATCAAAAGTCACCATGTCGGAACTTTTCCAAAGAATGAAGAAAAGATCATTTTATTTGAGTACAGCCACATTCATGAACCAAGCATCAACACAAACCGACAATTCTACATATCAAATCATTCAGAATTAACAGTTCTATTAAGTCTGTCTTTACTGTAAAGACTTTTTCAAATATATTTACAATCTTGTAAAAAATATTTCAAGCCATATCACGGTTGGAACAAAATTTTATGCCCTTTTACTGCAGGAATTTTACCTTAACAGTAACCCCAAGTCAACAATGAGTTATTATTACTGATTTACGCACACATACACCAAAAACCTATGTAATCTATGTATTGATACATACGTTTCCGATCATTGTGCTATGGGTACCACGGGTATGCTGTTTCCATTCATTCTGTATTCAAAAAAAATGTCAAACATCTATCTTTATGATAAAAATGCCATGACATACGACCAATTCTGTAAACAAAACCTTTTTAACAAGAAATTAATATTAAAGCATATATTATCAGATTTTAAAAATAGAATTTGCATGACGTTTTGAACAAAAATAGTGATAAAAACAAAACTTTTCAGCAAGTTAAAACGCCCGAGCGTTTTATCTTGGAACCTTGACTTTAAAAAAATAAAAGAATCCTCATATTGTATAAAATGGTTTGTCAGTAAGATATCAAGTATATAAGAATACATACGTTACCATACGTAACGTATATATATCAATATATATCAATAGTTTGTACTGTATTTATGGCGTACTCAATATGTATAACAACATAAATTTAACTGAAACAAAAAAAAATATAATCACAAAAAGCTTTTACTTTAAGGAATATTAAATTAGCTTCCTATGTAAACCGAACATTACCAGCGGAGCCCGTTGAACATTTTCAGAAAAAGAAAACACGTCTTCAAGGTCAAATGTGCGGCTTTACATGTGTGAAATCTGCATCTTATGACGTAGACGATACAAACTGATGACACTGTCAATTAAAACTGAGTGACACTTTCTTGTTTATGTTATTTTAAATAAGACTGGTAACGCTTGTATCGATCATGTATCATTTTGCCATTTCTTATGCCATTTAAATTAAGATGGACCTCTATTTCAAAATAGATTTACTGAAAATACATGCACTGTTTTGGCGTAAAAAAACTACTCTACTTGCGAGGTATATTTCCCTTAATAACTCTAAGCCAACGTTAACTTATAATGTAAGAGTTAACCATAATTATGAAAAGTCGTATACATAGTTAAAGCTTCAACCACGAATAATTTCTTATCTGTATGTATCCATAAAATCGTGAATAAGTGCGCCTAAATGTCGCGTAACGTATGTATCTTAAAGCAAAATTACAAAGAAGAGCGGTATATTTCAACAATGCATAACGCCTAAACAAGTTAAGTGGTGTTGCTGATTTTTCACTATCTTTAGTAGAACACATTGTATTTTAAGTAGGTTTAACTTTTTAAGACAAAAATATTTAAACATTTTTGTAAGGCAATTGCTTGTTATTAACGACATTGGGCGCTATACCAAATTTAAATTTATAGATACTTAAATTTTGGTGAGGGATACTATATTAAGTATTTGCTAAACGTTAGGCTTTCAGTACATCACGTGTCTGATAGACAGGCGGATACCTTTTAAATCTTCCTACATTGAGCAAGAGATAGTTATAAATGATCACCAAAAATATTATTGTAACAGAATTTTACCTGATTGTCTCTGAAAAGAGCGAAGAAAAAAGTCGCTAGAAGAATGAACTGCACCTTATCCTCTTATTTTCGTACACTGTTCCTTACCATCAGACAAAAAACTGTGTAATTTAAAATTACATAATAATCGGCTCCAGACAAATCATGATAGAAATATATATTGAAACTTTACTTCTTATAAGACAAATAACTCACAACTATTTGATTATTAGGAAAAAAGACCATTTTTGCTAATCGCACTATTCCTTATCCCATGTTTTCAGGAGGATTTTCTATCGATTCAAATCCCATGACCAGCATTCCAGACAAATTACAGCACTGTTTCTAAAATTAAAGGTACCGATAGATAGAAAAACAGTGGAGCAGGTTGATAGCCATGTGTCATGGTCTAGAAATCTTTGAAAAAGATAAAAAGTAAGAAAAACTCACATTTTCAGTTTTGGCCGCCATTTTGTTTCGGTGGTAAGGAGTAGATCGAATACCCCCCTTGTACTGTGAAATCATTAATATTCGTGGGAGACTAATTTTCGTGGATTTCGTTGTTAAGTCAATCCACGAAATTTAATGCAAATGAACAAGTAAAATTCCCATTCAGATTATGTTCAAAAGTTGAAATCCACGAATTCATATCCCCACGAAATTGCCGTTTTGACCAAAACCACGAAATTTCATGCCCACGAAATTAAATGAGTTTACAGTATCTAATTTAAGAACTGAGCAGAGTCTATATCAGTGCATAGAAACAGTCTTTAATATTTTTTAGCTCTTTTCAATAAATTTGTTTATTTCAATATTTTTTTAAACATGTTAGAGTAAAAGTTTAAACGGACACTTTCATCAACCTGAAAATGAAAGTAAAAACTGTTCTGAATGTAAACCAAAACACGTAAGGATAATCGAGGGTAAAATGGAAAAAAAAACTCTGGTCGATCAATTACCAAGAAAGAGACATAGTTTACAAACACAGGATTGACAGAGAATGAGATATGATCCAAAATTAAAGATGATATATTAACTAATTTGGTTTTCTCGTATTACCAGTATAGCGGCCATTATTGGAAAACAATGACCATTCTGTTTGCGTTTAAGGCAAAGAACGCGTAATGGGCGGGAATTCAAAAAAAAAAAAAAACAAGCTGCCTCCTAGATAACATGTTTAATGATAGCAAAAGCTGATCTTCTCCCGATGTACAGTTACTGAAAAGGTCAAATGCACAAATTTTACGCAGATGGGATCGAAAAATAATCACGTTTAAGCCTAACCCGAAATAGTTGCGACGTTGCCGTTTTTACGGAGATTAATTTAGTTTCGGGGCATTCATTTAATTGAAAAAACAACAACAATGTTTTCATTTAATATAACAAGCACGGTGATGTAATTTTCAAAGATGTACTCCGACTATTTGCCGAAGGAAAGCTTATTTTATTCAAAAATCATGCCAAATTCTTTCTACGAAGTTATTGTTTTCGAGCTGATAACCAAGGAGTGTGTAAAACCTATTTCACTGATTCTTTTTTTAAACTTAAATTATCATATAATATTTTTTTACTGTAAAATGAGCAAAAATGTACGGGAGTCTCGAATTTGTTTTCGCTCCATTGTCTTAAATTTTTCCCTACCCCACTTTTTACGCGCAGATTTTGTGCATCAAAATTTTACAAAGAAATTCGTATTTTAGGTAAAAATAACTTAATCACAAAAAAGTTTACAACAACATAAATTTCGTTTTTAGCGTATTCTAAATGTAAGCCATTTTCCGATTTCTTTCCGTCTTATATTGTCACAATTGTAGACCTGAATGCATGTTAAACACACACAAAAATGCGTAATGATAAAAATTGATACTTCTGATACATTTTACTGTTCGTTCTCTCCTCCATAGAATTTTTTAGATTTTTTGAAAATGTTCCTGAAATGTTTTTGATTATTTATAAGATTACTAAATTCTTTGATTAATGGGTGCATTTTCACGCTATAGATTTCCGACCAAGTTGTAGGATTTATTAGCAGCGTTTCTTTTAACGGCTTGTTGCATTATCATATATATTTTTAGTCCCCTACTGGTTGAAAACCAGTTTCGGGAACTATAGGAATGCGCTTTTCCGTCCGTCCGTCCGTCTGTCCGTTCCCAGGACATCTTTCCGTGCCCGCGAAATGATGGTTAAGTGAATTCATAACGGTACTTTCTCTTTGATGTCATTCATTCCGTTCTGTTTATGTGACCTTTTTCTTTTTATGTGACTGATAGAACAATAGAGAGAACAATGGGGGTGTCACATAAATACCGTTTCGTGAGAACGTGCGTCCGTCCGTCCGCAATTTCGTGTCCGGTCCATAACTCTCTCATCCATGAAGGGATTTTAATATTACTTGGCACAAATGTTCCCCATGATGAGACGACGTGTCATGCGCAAAACCCGGACCCCTAGCTCAAAGGTCAAGGTCACAATTGGAGGTCAAAGGTCAACAGGGCTTTTTTCCTGTCCGGTCCAGAACTCTCCCATCCTAGAAGGGATTTTTGTATTACTTGGCACAAATGTTCCCCATGATGAGACGACGTATCATGCGCAAATCCCGGACCCCTAGCTCAAAGGTCAAGGTCACAATTTGAGGTCAAAGGTCAACAGGGCTTTTTTCCTGTCCGATCCATAACTTTCCCATCCAAGAAGGGATTTTAATATTACTTGGCAAAAATGTTCCCCATGATGAAATGATGTGTTTTGTGCAAAACCTGGACGCCTAGCTTAAAGGTCAATGTCACAATTGGAGGTCAAAGGTCAACAAGGCTTTTTTCCTGTCCGAATCATAATTCTCCCATCCATGAAGGGATTTTAATATTACTTGGCAAAAATGTACCTCATAATAAGACGATGTGTCAAGTACAACTTTCAGACCCCTAGCTCAAAGGTCAAGGTCACACTTAACAGTCAAATGTTAACATAGCATGAACAGGGTCTGTTTCGTGTCCGGTCCATAACTCTGACATTCATTAAGGGATTTTAATATCACCTGGCACAAATGTTCTCCATGGTGAGACGGCGTGTCATGCGCGAATACTGGACCCCTAGCTCAAAGGTAAATGTCACAATTGGGGGTCAAAGGTCAACAGAGTTTTTTTCCTGTCCCGTCCATAACTCTGCCATCCATGAAGGGATTTTAATATTACTTGACACAAATGTATCACATGATGAGACAACATGTCGTGCGCAAAGCCCAGAACCTTAGCTCAAAGGTCAAGGCCACAATTGGAGGTTAAAAGTAAATAAGGTTTTTTTCCTGTCCGATACAGAACTCTGTCATCCATCAAGGGATTACAATATTACTTGGCAGAAATGTTCCCCATGATGAGACGACGTGTCATGCGCGAATCCCGGACCCCTAGCTCAAAGGTAAAGGTAACAATTGGGGGTCAAAGGTCAACAGAATTTTTTTCCTGTCCCGTCCATAACTCTGCCATCCATGAAGGGATTTTAATATTACTTGACACAAATGTATCACATGATGAGACAACATGTCGTGCGCAAAGCCCAGAACCTTAGCTCAAAGGTCAAGGCCACAATTGGAGGTTAAAAGTAAATAAGGTTTTTTTCCTGTCCGATACAGAACTCTGTCATCCATCAAGGGATTACGATATTACTTGGCAGAAATGTTCCCCATGATGAGACGACGTTTCATGCGCAACACCCAGTACCCTAGCTTAAAGGTCAAGGTCACACTTTGAGATCAAAGGTCAAGAGCATTTTTTTCCTGTCCGGTCTATAACTTTGTCATGCAAAACAGGATATCAGTTGGCACAAATATTCACCTGGATGAGACAACATGTCATGCGCAAAACCCAGGCCCAAGGTCTAATGTCAAGGTCACACATAGAGACCAAAGGTCAGACACAAGAATGACTTTGTATGGAGCATTTCTTCTTCATGCATGGAGGGATTGTGATGTAACTTGGCACAAATGTTCACTAACATAAGACGGATTGTCATGCGCAAAAATCAGGTCTCTAGGTCTAAGGTCAAGTTCATATTTAGAGGTCAAAGGTCAAATTCAAGAATGACTTTGTACGGAGCATTTATTCTTCATGCATGGAGGGATTTTGATGTAACTTTGACCAAATGTTCACCACCATGAGGCACCCTTGTTTTTATAATTACGTCCCTTAGTTGTTACTATAAATAGATTTTATTGTAACTTTTTTATTACTGGCGGTAGAGAAAAATCGAGACCACTTTTCTGTGGTACAACATGCATGTTACATCCAAGTTTTAGGTGTATTTTGACCTATCTCTACCTGTTAAAGAGTTTCTTGTGGACTTATATTATATAGATTTTTTTAAAGATTAATTTCCCTTTGTTGTTCTAAATAACTTATATGATAACATTTTTATAATCAGCCAAAACAATTCAATATGAAAACAACTGTGGGTTTTTATATATACACATTTTAATCCAAGTGTGTTGTTATAACATATTGTATATATAGCACAATATTGTTTATACATCATTGACAGATATCAGTTCATGTTATACTGCAGTAGAGAAAATTAAGTGCCTTCCAGTAGGGGACTTTGTATTGCATGGCAATACTTCATTCACTTGTTGTATTTGGATTAAACACGTTTCAACTGACTATTTCATAAAAAGTTAAATACAATTTTCCCCGGAATCCGGAGATATTACTTCGAGCCCAGCTAGTTGGAGTGCTCCATAAAGTGGGAAAGTTGTCAATTTCTTACGGATTGTGACTAATAGTTAGAAACCATAAAGACATGTTGTGTAAGCAGACCGCCATGACATAATTGGAAGCTTAATGAGAAACGGCGTAAACCCAACAAAGTTAATGGCTATCCATAGGCGTAGGAGCGGGGGGGGCAGCGGGGGCCAGGCGCCCCCCCCCCCAAAGCTAAGAGAGGGGGGGGCAAACTATAGATTGGCCCCCCCAATATTTTGGAAAAGAGATATAACTTGCAGTCTAATATAACATTTACTTAGCATCATATAATTCTTTTCAACCTGATTTCTAATTTGCCTTCCCTTGTATTCTGACTTGTCTCTTTCCGTAGTGTGAGTACTGAAATCTGTACGCGCCATGCCAAGGATTGTTTGATTACATTTTATAAAAATAATATATCATTGAGCGCAACCACTACAGTTCCGGTTTGAGCGCCTGCAAAATCTATGTAACTATAAAGCTTGTTTACGCATGTAAACGTTATGTATTTTTTTTTGTTTTTCATTGTCCATTAAAGGGAAATGATATTTCCACAACTTTATATCACAATTAGACAAATGCAGCGCTAATTTAATTGATTGTATATCCAGGGCTTCAACAGAAGAATGTAAAAAAATTGCACACTTAATTAGAACAATACATAAAATACATAATATGACTGATTAAGACAGTTCAGTGCCTAGTCATATGTGTATCATCAGAATAAGTCAATGATTGCTAAAACATAGAGGCTTGATGGGGCCTTTGGCCCCTGTACAAGGCTTTGAGGCTTTGTCATGAATAATGCAGCGGGGATACCTTGCCGCACCTCCCCCCCCCCCGCCTCCACCCCCCACGCCGGTCGAAAAAGGTTTGCCCCCCCCCCCCCCACCCCCAAAGTTAAACTCGCTCCTACGCCCATGCTATCAAATGCGTAAGTGCACTCATTTTTTATTTCATGCCGTACACTTTTAACGTCTGGCGTTAACTTCATGTCGTTTTACTGTGCATATTTCGACCAATTTAAAAGTCAGAATTATTCGTGTATAATTGTGTTTGTTTTGGGGTTTTACGCCCGTTTTTGTCAACATTTTAATTTTTGCTCCACTATACGAAGTCTGGAGAGCTGTCCTACTCGACCCGGCGTCTGCGTCAGCGTCCTTCCGCGTCCGCACAATGGTTAAAGTTTTGATGCACTTACACTTTTTCTCTGTGATAACTTGATGGATTTCTTTTAAACTTAAAACAGTTATTTCTCATTAACACTCACATCGTATGACACAAGGCAAATACTCTTGCACTGATATTTCAGGAATTATCCCCCGTTTTACCTAGAACTTTAGGTTAAAGTTTTGATGCACTTTCACTCTATCTCGGTTATTACTTCATAGATTTTATTCTTAAAATAATTATTCCACCTCATCACCCACATCATATAACTCAAGGTCCATAATTCCGGACCAAGTTCTTTATGAATTATGCCCCATTTTTACTTGGAATTTAATGTTAATTTTTTTTGCATTTTTACTATACCTCTGCTATTACAGAGAGGATCTAATTCAAACTTAAAATAGTTATTACACATCATCATATGACACAAGAACCAAAACTCTGGTACCAATAATCAATGAAGTATCTCCTTTTATTTTAAATTTAAGGTTGAAGTTTTGATGCACTTTCACTCTATCTCTATAATTACCAAATTTATTCGATTAAAACTTAAATTCCACAGCATCACGCACATCATATGATACATGGATCCTATCTCTTGCAACAATATTTCATGAATTATGTCCCCTTCTTGCTTAGAATTTCAGTTTAATATTGATGATTTTTCACCGTATCTCTGTTGTTACTAAATGGAATTGATTCAAACTTAAATTGTTTGTTCCACATATTCACCTACACCATATGACACAAGATCCACAATGCTAGCACCAATATGTTAGGAGTGAAGCGCTCTTTTTACTTAGATTTACAGATTCAAACAGTGATGCACTTTTGTTCTGTCTCAGTTATTACTATTTAGATTTGAATAAAACTAGCAGTTATTCCACATTATTACTGACATGATATGACATGTCACGGTAAGGATTTGGTCACGTTAGGGGAGACGATGTGTCAGGCAACCGGTTAGCTCGGTCAGTAGAGCACTTGCCCTGTAAGCGAGGGGTCCCGGGTTCGAGCCCCGGACTGAATGCACATTTTTTCACCCTATGACAATTGGCGCCCAACATGGGATCGTGGCATGCTTGCTCGGTCAGTCCTACGACGCTTACAATATTATGAATCTCCGGAATTCGAGGACGAATTTCCAGTTTGTGGAGGTGTATGTCACGGTACGGATTTGCTTACGTTAGGGGAAAGATATGTCAGGCAGCCGGTAAGCTCGGTCGGTAGAGCACTCGCCCTGTAAGCGAGGGGTCCCGGCTTCGAGCCACGGACTGACTACATATTTTTCTCACCCTGTGACATACTGACATACATAGTGCAATTGCATTACTGCAGCAAAAAGTTTGCATTAAGTATGTCCCTTTTATACTCATTAAATATTTTAATATACTTTATCTTTGTCTGTGTTATTACTTCATTTGACACACACAGACTAGAGCTATTGTCCAATACCTTTATCCACATTTGAGTAATTAAACACTCCAGTGACAGCTCCAACTTCCGCAGATGTGCCCAGTTTCACTATCAAACATCGAAATATTCGAGCGCGCTGTCTCCTGTGAATGCTCTTGTTTTACTAGCACTAAGCTCTTTTTTTTCACAATAACTTACAAGTGTCACATTGACAAATGTTATTCACGGATAGATGACCATCCATACACCAAGCTATGATCGCTCGATTGACGGACGAACGCTCCAACCAGTGTGTCATTCGGTCCGATGAGTTTGAGTGGGGTAACTTTTGACTGGATGAAATAGACAAGAGTTCATTTTCTGAGGGCCAGTTCTATTTCTAGTTTCAAAACTGAAAAATTATTTTAAAATATTTGTTGATCGTGGTTTAAAATGTTCATTTACATATTTAAAAAGATGACAAAGATGAAGGGAATGGTTGTATATGCCGATGTTGAAATAATTTTTAGCCTGAGTCGGTTTTTCTTTTAGTTGTTATTGTTTATTTTTGTTTATTTTCTGTTTTGTTTATTTGTGTGTGTTGTTGATGTTGTTGTTTTGTTTGTTTGTTTTGGGGTTGTTGTTGTTGTTTATTTTTGTTTTGTTTTTTTAGCGTGAGGGGGGGGGGGGGGGGGGGGAGCGGAGGCGTTCTGTGTTAAAAAGATATATTTGTTTTATTTAATATATGAAGCAAAGAGCGATCAAATATGATTAATATTAAAAATGAAGTTAGCAGCTTTTTTTTTGTTTTTGTTTTTTTCGTGTGTTTTTTTTATAGTTCTGTTTAAAAAAATCTCTGAGCGGTCATGTCTCGGGGAACCAGGTTTCTAAATTTTTGCGTTGAAGTTTGGAAACGGCACCGGTCTTTCATATTTTAAACCTCAGCGCGGTTTTGTTTCAAGATAAAGTTGAAACTGACAGCGATTTAGCGGTTATATCCAGCCATAATATTCACGTTATTCAAAACTGGAAAGAAACACATACTGATAAAAACGGTGAACGTTTTTATATATGTATACACCACTTTAAAATATATCTAAGGTCAAGAAGGCGTCATAGAGCGCCATCTAGCGGAACGTCAAACATTACGCTTGACGACGCCACGTCTTTACGTTCTTAGATTTCATTTCGCATCGATTTTTTCATCATATTTAAACAAAAATATCTACTTGTAATAATTTTACTGCCTACTTTAAATATAATTTTCCGATATATTACTTTCCATCAAAGCTAAAATGAACGTCTTGAAGCAAAAAAAAAAAAGAAAGAAAAAAATATATATATATTATATTTTTACTGTAAAATATGGCAGAGATTTTGTCAGCATTTGATCGTATTCATATCCAACACTCAGATAAAAACCTTTTACTCAATAGACTAATAACGATGGCCCGCTTTTAATACTAGAGTTTTCCCTCAACGATAACACCTTCTTCCTAAATATGCTTCTTCCTCTTCTATTTTTCTGTATACATTGTCTTATTTGTCTTATGTATATAACTCCTGTCCCATGTTTTCTTACTTCTTATGTCTCATTCGGGGTTGTAAACTATAAAAGTTATCCTGATTTTAACCACACTTCAATGACGGCTTTTCTTGAATTCATACTATCCACCCTTTCAATCACATGACCACGAAATCATTGCAAAAACACGCCGTCATGTACACGTATCGATATCACGGGTTCCTAGCAATTTTATCACACTTTCTTCTATTCTTAAGTATTTATAGTTGTCCGGACTACGTCTTGTCACTGCACAACTCTTTGTTAGAGAATACTCTTATCTGTAATAAAATAAGATATCCTCGGAGAATCATCCAGCAGAATATAGATCGACTGTGTGATAATCGCCTGTTCATTTTGTGTCTTTTGAGTTCTCTATTTGTTGTCACATTCACATTATGGCTTGCATGCCTCTTACTTAATGCTGGAGATGTTCACAAAAATCCAGGTCCAGAATCAACTAGAGCTACTTCTTCTATATCTTCTCAGACAACCACATCACAGTATGCAGAAGCGATTTCTAACCATCTTTCCTTTGTTCATCTAAACGTTCAGAGTATACAACACAAACTCGATATTTTGTACGCAGAACTTTCAGAATTTGATATTTTGGCCTTTTCTGAAGCATGGTTAAATCGCTCAATTACTTCTGAAGACTTAGTGTTGCATTCATATCACAAACCCGAACGAAAAGATCGTTTTGGGGATTCTCACGGAGGAGTTATTCTGTATGTAAGAGATAATATACATTACTTGCGCAGATCAGACCTTGAGATTAATCGTCTTGAATGTCTATGGGTGGAAATAGTTCTTCATAACAACAAACATATTCTATTGGAGTCTTCTATCGACCTCCTAGTTCTGACAACATATATAATAACCTAATTGAGGACTCTATTGGTCTTGCAATTGACACAAACATCTCGGACATAATTATCACTGGAGATTTCAACTACAATGCTCTATGTCCAACTCCACATAGAAACATTCTTTCCATCACACAACAATTTAATCTAGAACAGCTTATCGGAGAACCAACTCATTTCACAGAACATTCAACATCCACATTAGATCTCATTTTCGTCTCAAATAGAAATAACATTCTTCTTTCTGGCGTTGGGGAACACTTCCTTGAACAAGATCAACGTTACCACATTCCTATTTTTGGGCTTCTCAAATTTAGTAAATTGAAACAAAAATGCTTTGACAGACTGGTATGGGAATACGACAGAGGAGATTATGACAGCCTAAGGGCTGAAATTGACAATTTGAACTGGAATAGCTGTATTGATCCAGATATCAATATATATGCTTCCAATATAACCAATCAAATAACAGAAATTTCAAAACATAATATTCCTAATAAAAATGTCACAATTAGACCCTCAGACGTCCTTGGATGAATAGTAATATAAGGAAGAACATACGGAAGCGTAAACGTATTTACAGAAAGGCTAAGAGAACAAACTCTCCCCAACAATGGCAAAAATTCCGACAAGTACGAAGTGAAACTGTCTTGCTCATTCGTGAAGCCAAATCACAATACTTCATCAAACTTTCAGACAAACTTAAAAACGGATCATTCTCTTCCAAAGACTGGTGGACTACTTTAAAATCCTTCATCTCTAAAACGAACACAATGTTATTCCTCCACTATATAATTCTAATACTCGTCAAACAACATCTTCTGATTTTGAAAAGGCTAACCTTTTGAATGATTACTTCCAAGAGCAGACTTACATTGATGACGAAAATATAGAGATACCCACTCTTGGCCAAACGAATGCTACCACTCTTTTAAATGAAATTCATTTATCTCCAGCAGAGACTGAAGATGGCTTAAAGTCTCTACCAGTTCACAAGGCCGCGGGTCCTGATGGCATAAGCAACAGAATTCTACTTGAGGCTTCTCATGAACTATCTTTTCATCTTTGTGACCTTTTCAATGCTTCACTTCAACATTCTACTGTGCCAGCCACATGGAAGGAAGCTAATGTTAGTGCAATCTTCAAGAAAGATGATGCCACTCTTCCGAAAAACTATCGTCCAATATCTCTCTTAAACACTACTGAAAAGGTTCTTGAACGCCTCATTTTCAAGCATGTTTTTAACCATCTTCACGATTCCCGCTTTTTAACTCCTGTACAGTCTGGTTTCATTCCGGGTGACTCTACGGTAAATCAATTTGTCTTCATATACGATACTCTCTGTAAAGCGCTCGACAACGGTCTAGAAGTTCGTGCGGTCTTTTTCGATATAAGCAAGGCCTTTGACAAAGTCTGGCACAAAGGTTTACTACGTAAACTAGAATATGCAGGAATCACAGGTTCTCTTCACATGTGGTTTCAAGATTATCTCTCACACAGACGTCAACGTGTTGTACTGCCAGGAGTCAAATCTGACTGGGCATTTCTTAAAGCTAGAGTTCCACAGGGCTCGATTCTCGGGCCTCTTCTTTTTCTTATCTTTATCAATGATATCGTGGATGAAATCAGATCATGCATCAACTTGTTTGCTGATGAGTCTATATATAATAGTTCAGCAACCGGATATTGCAGCAAATCTTCTCCAATCTGATATCCAAACAATAACATCCTGGGCAGAAAAATGGCTTGTTACATTCAATCCCTCCAAATCAGAAGCCCTTTTAATTTCAAGAAAACGAAACTTTCATCAACATCCTCCTCTTCGAATGTTTAACCAGATTATTCCCGAGGTACTTGAACATAAACATCTTGGTGTTTTCCTGTCAAATGATTGTTGCTGGCATTCTCACATCAACTACATTATAGAAAAGGCATGGAAAAGGGTATATGTAATGCGGAAATTGAAATTTTCACTTGACCGTCGCTCCCTTGAAACCATATATATTTCGTTTATAAGGCCAATACTCGAATATGCAGACGTAGTGTGGGGCAATTGTACTAATTGTAGTATGAATTGGATCAACTTGACAAAATTCAAAATAAATGTGCTCGCATTGTCTCTGGAGCTACCAAACTTGTTTCCTTGGAAAACCTAAAAAGAGAAGTACCCTGGGAGTCACTTTCCGACAGACGTTACAAACATCGACTTATCATGTTTTTCAAAATGAAATCTAATCTGACACCAGCATATCTATCCTCTCTAGTTCCTGATTCTGGTGATAACCGCTACAACCTAAGAAACTCTGAAAATATACATGGTGTACCCGCTAGAACAACATTATATTTCAATTCTTTTTTGCCTTCTGTTGTACGTGATTGGAACCTACTGAGACCAGATATCCGTAATTCTGAAACACTTTCATCATTTAAAAGTAACTTAAATAAAAACAAGCACCGCACTCCGGCCTATTATTACACCGGAAACAGGAAACTCCAGGTGCTCCATACACGACTACGAACAAAATGCAGTGCACTGAATCAACATCTTTACCTAAAAAATATTTCTCCCACACCATTGTGCCAGTG
This sequence comes from Mercenaria mercenaria, assembly GCF_021730395.1. Classification (NCBI taxonomy): domain Eukaryota; kingdom Metazoa; phylum Mollusca; class Bivalvia; order Venerida; family Veneridae; genus Mercenaria; species Mercenaria mercenaria. The sequence goes on along the minus strand of NC_069364.1, from coordinate 21,766,274 downwards.
TGGACAGATTGAAACTAATTTCCACTTCTTTTTTGAGTGCAGAATTTTTAATCGTTGTCGATACGATCTTCTTGATAATTTGAGGAATTTTGTTATTGACTTGGATACTGTTCTATTTGGAAACCAGGACCTTTCTGATCAGGATAACATGACTATATTCACTCATGTACAGACATATATATCCGAAAGTAAAAGATTCTCTTAGCAACCCTGAGACATGCCAATACCTTGCCTCTTTCTCGTTTCTCTTCTACGTTTGAGTTATTCTATCATTCAAAATTCACTTCCATTTTTATGTAAATATTTCTCTTCACCATGCATTGTTCTACCCCTTTTTTTCTTTTCATCAATAATGATTCATTTTTTTTTTTTCTTAAACATTTAAAGACTATATTCCTAGCCCCGTTACAGATTTTAGTTCGATACGCTCATACAGTTATATTTTGTCCGCTAAGGAGAAGAATTCTATAAGACTTGTCTTTCATTCTTATCCTTTCCTGTTTTGCTTTCATCACAGTATGACATTTGTATCAATATATGCACTTCATTTTGGGAATAAATATGTTTAAACTAAACTTCAACGCAAAAATTTAGAAACCTGGTTCCCCGAGACATGACCACTCAGAGTTTTTTTTTTTTTAAACAGAACTATAAAAAAACGAAAAAACAAAAACAAAAAAAAACCTGCTAACTTCATTTTTAATATTAATCATATTTGATTACTCTTTGCTTCATATATTAAATAAAACAAATATATCTTTTTAACACAGACCCCCCCCCCCCCCCCCCCCCCCCCCCACCCCCCTCCCCAAAAAACAAAAAACAAACAAAAACCCCAAAACAAACAAATAAAACAACAACACACACACACACACACACACACAAATAAACAAAACAGAAAATAAACAAAAATAAACAATAACAACTAAAAGAAAAACCGACCCAGGCTAAAAATTATTTCAACATCGGCATATACAACCATTCCCTTCATCTTTTTCATCTTTTTAAATATGTAAATGAACATTTTAAACCACGATCAACAAATATTTTAAAATAATTTTTCAGTTTTGAAACTAGAAATAGAACTGGCCCTCAGAAAATGAACTCTTGTCTAATTCATCCAGTCAAAAGTTACCCCACTCAAACTCAAGCACCCACCCATTTTCAAATATAAGTACAAAAACGGCCAGAAACGCTACCCTTAAAAATCGGCATTTCGGATGGTCCTAGAAAACCAAGCACTCGCCCACTTTCAAATATAAGTACAAAAACGGCCAGAAACGCTACCCATAAAAATCGGCATTTCTCTCCAGGTCAGAACCTGTAAGAAATTCGAGTTTTGGTGTAATTTTGGCAACCCGGATATTTTGCTTGCATTTCATGCTAGGATTGTCCTAGAAGACCAAGCACTCAACCACTTTCAGATATAAGTATAGAAACGGCCAGAAACGCCATCCTTATCAATAGGCATTTCTCTGCACGTCGGACCCTGTAAGAAATTCGAGTTTTGGTGTGATTTTTGCAACCCGGATATTTTGCTTGCATTTCATGCTAGGATGCTCTTAGAAGGCTAAGCACTAAGCCACTTAATACATGCATATGTAAGTACAGAAAGGGCCAGAAACGCTACCCTTAAAAATCGGCATTTCTCTCTAGGTCGAGACGTGTAAGAAGTTCGAGTTTTTGGGCGATTTTGGCAACCCATTTCATGCTAGGATGGTCCTAGAAGACCAAGCACTCACCCACTTCTTCATATTAGTACAGAAACGGCCTGAAATGCTACTCGTAAAAATCGGCATTTCTCTCCAGGTCGGTAGCAGTCGCTGATCAAACCGTTGCATGTTCAGACAATTTAGAGCTTCACTGAAGTCTGAGTAACTTGATCCTAAAATAATTCTACATGCACGTTTTTATAATCTAAGAACGGTAGATCTCAAAGACGGCACATGTCATTCTGACAGTTTCTAAGTGTAAAGTTCAAGCCCCCTCCCCCGCTCCCTCACCCACCCACCTGTTCAAGTCACCTATAATGTTAAGAAATCATAGTAGAAAATATAACTGTTTGTGACCAGTTTAATCAAATTCGATACTGTAGAGTAGTAGTGAAGCAAAACCACTGTAATAACACATATAATAGCAAGAAATCAATTAAAATGATAACCGGCTGTGACCGTGTTTGTCAAGTTCGATACTGACAGTATAAAGTAGACATAATGTCAAAACAATTGGGGTGTGTGGAAATATCTGATTTTCAAGATCGTTGCTGACAAAGAGACTGTAGAATAGAGATGTAAAGCCAAACGACTGATACTTATATAAAAATACCACTTATTCAAACCGTTTACAATTCTTCATTGAGCCAGGGTCACTCAAAATTTTCTCTAAAAATCTTCAGTTTTCAGCCCTTTGTTTCTGTTCTTAAATCAAATAGAAAAAAAAATCTAAAACATACACTCACTTCAAAAAAAAACATTTAAATCCACATACAGCATAATTATTTTGTCGAATATGAAATTTTAAATGTCGAAATCGTTTCTGAAAAACACATTACCCCAGCGGAAAATGCAAAAATAAAAATGACGGATTCCTCGAAAAATGCTCTTTTTCAGGTTCCCATGTTGTCGCACACAAGCTCAATATCATGTAAATACGGACATGACCAACTTTTAACATAAGTGAGGATTGATAAAAAATAAACATTATGACTTCTTGTTAAACTAATCGCGGGGTTTTCTGTTCGAAATAAACTATTCTATGGGCAGCCATTTTCACAGCAAAAAATCAGTCCCACACCGTCTCTCAATTCAAATGATTTTTACACCATTTTTAAAGTATATATACAGATATAAAATGTACTACGAATGCGTAAAATACTTACCATTTTACATTCATAAATATTTGACACGATATATTTTATTATGGTCGTATAACACGAAGAAATTTTCAGGTAATTTTTCTGTCGATTCGAACAATGGCTGCCGCTTGTGAGATACCATTCATTTTCAGATGGTCAGAAAGGTAATAAGAACATTTCATTTTATTTTCATGCTTACCGTTTGTCTATATGCACGTGTGATGTTGAAAACTTTTTATTACGTATTGCAATGATGAAATTTAGAAGCTCAGACATGTATTACGTTTCGGCAACGTAACGTAGGTACATTGGGATGATCTGTTTATACTTGCATTTAGCTTACATTAACGCTAAGCCTTATATAATGAGGGGGAAAAAATCAAGCAACACCAAATTATAGAAAGAAAGGGTTGTTTCATATGAAAATTGAACAGCATATAAAAAAATGTATATTACTTACAAAACAATTGTCAGTGTATTGATATATACATGTACAGTAAATTCCGGAAAAGCACTGCACAAATGGGCCACATTTTCGGACAGTTCAACGCCTTTAAAAAATTTAAAACTCACCAATTTCAATTAACTGTTACATATCTTCATTTTGTTGCATTTGCAGTAATGTCCAAGTGCTAAATATCACATCACTTGATGGAAAATAGTTTTCATTTCTTTACAAATGGCTTTCATTTTTAAAGGGGGCCAAATTTTTGAGAATATTTTAAGTATCAGTCTTACGGGGCAGTACGACAAAACATGTAATGGTCAGGTAGTTGGTAAAGATGTTATTCGTTTAACAAATATATCTGTGTTTTGACAATATACTCATAAGCCTTAAGATGACCAGAAATGGTGGCGTAAGTACAAAAAACAAAATGATATCGGGCTAACTTTTCAATTATGTTCTAGACATAGGTGTCAGCCTGGGAAGAAACCACTATATTATAAACTTCCAGACGTAACACTTCGGCTCTGCTTTTATACTGCTTGAAAAACTTTGCTAACATATAATACAAGTTCATTTCACATTCCTTCAGTTTCCAAATGTACATATATAAGTTTACAAATGAGTTTATGAGGAAGCACAGGTATGCTAACGAACGAAAAACTCGCATTGGAGTTTGATCTCGAAGATCTGGGTAACTTGTGCTTATAATCATCGTTACAATGATTGGAGTTTGTAAGCACAGGATGGCTGTCACTATTTTCACGAATACAATTATTGCAGCATATTGCCGTTCACTGACGCTGTCGGGATATCTCATTTTGTCACTAGACGCCGTCTGTTTTAATGCATCTATCTGTATAGCATGGCGTCTTGCAACTTTATAAACAATGACATTGGCGATGACCATAATGAAGTTATATAGTACCGCGAGCGACAGAAAATAATATTTAGGAACTCTGTTAACCTCTGTTATATCACAATTAGATAATCTCCAATTACAGTGAAAATAAAAACTTAAAGAAATTATACAGCACGTGACTAGAACATGTGACAGCCATAGCACGGCATTAACTAGGTAAATATTTGTTCTTTTCAGTGCAAGTGTATATTTCAAATTTGCTTTTAGCGCAAACACGCGTTCCAAGATAATGGCAGCCATCGATGCTGACGAAATATTATGCATCAGTGCCACGGTACTTATGCGTGAATTAATAACAATGTCAGTATTGACACCGAATCCAAATATCAGCACTTCGTGAATTATAAACAATATCATTCCAACAATGTCACTGAGAAGATAACTAATGGATAACTGCAGGCACTGGTATGGAATTCTTTTGCACCGGCGCAGTACTCGGACAGCAATAATATCACAAAACACTATTATCATGCACATGCCGGTTAAAACGTAGTTCGCGAGATACAGAGAAAGTTTAAACGACGGTAATCTATCCACGGAGCCGCTGCTTCTTCCCAAAGAATTGTTACTGGTAGAAACCTCGAGATGTGACATGTTGAAATTTTCCCCAATCTCATTACTTGCCTCACTGTCTACATCTGTCTACAAGATAAAGAAAGAAGAATTTATATTTTATAATTTATACAAATGGTTATGTTATGGTAATCAATGTCATTATGCTTCTTATCTATTAGAGATGTTGCATTTTACGCGTAATCAATGAAATGAGAAACACCTTATACTCCCCCTTAAACCGGCTTACTTCCATATATCGTTTCTTTACTCAACTATTACATTTCGCATTTAGCATTTTCATACATGAAAGTCACGATACATGGAATGAGAAAGTGATTTTTACAATGATTACCCGAAATGTGTCATCAGTTTGTGAGAAAAGGGCATAGTTTTCATTAACATATGAGCCGTGCCATGGGAAAACCAACATAGTGGCTTTGCGACCAGCATGGATTCAGACAGTCTGCGCACGAACAAAAACTAATAGATTTATCCTGTCACTTGCAGTATTTTCGACCCGATATCAGGGTGCCGTATATCTTTCTTGATATACCGTCAGTTGATCATGTGACCAGTGATATACGGTCAGTTGATCATGTGACCTTATGATCGATATTGCTGTCATAAGAAATTTTGCAACGAAACCATCATCATTGTGTTGGAAATGTCCGAACTAAGAAAATGAGTGGTCAAATAATGATTTTTTATTCAAAAACGAAGAAGTTATTGCGATTTTGCCGGTAATCACGTCATTATATAAGTGACGTCATTACGAATATGACGTCATTAAAGCGGTTGTCGCACACTTATTTTTGTAAAATAAATTGCCAAATATCGGAAAATGAAGTAATGACAAGATAAATAGAATAATAGGTTAACTAGTGCCTAGTGCTCCGGACGTTATAAGGTTCGCCTTCGGCTCACCCGATAACCTCCTCCACCTCGCCTGATAAACTTTCTCATCTACGGCACTAACCTATTATTCTCTATTTATTAGACGTGTAGTTATTTCTTAAATTTCTTTTTAAAAAATGGATGTTAGAATGATACCTTAAAACGTCAATGGTAAGCTGCTGTTACACCACGATATCAAATATGGTCTTGTGAACTTCTAATTTAGTAACGGGTGTCAGTTTAGGTTCCTAAAGAATACAAAGTTGTTGTTTTTTTACATGTTTTTCAGTGAATTATTTGGAATATATTAGTTTAATATACTAGTGTCTGAAAATGTCTTATATCAAATATATATTTAAAGTGTAAAAATGTATATTCTAATATGCTTGTCTCTGTTAAAACACTTGAATAGAATGACGTCACGTTAACGTGCGGTGACGTCAATTTTTTTGTTGCGACCAAAAAAGAGCAGTTCTATATTTTATCTACTGTTTTAGATTAAGGGCATATTAGAATCGAAATAATTTATAGCAAAACCGTGTTTTAACACTTTTTATACACTCGGGCGGTAATACGTCGTACAAATAATTTCGCTCGGGCTGCGCCCTCGTGAAATTATTACGCCCGACGTATAACCGCCCATCGTGCATAAATAATGTTAAAACACTCTTTTGCTATAAAGTATTTCTTAAGTCTTGCATATCAGACAGGATTTTTCCGTGTTTTAGTCATTGCTGGAATAGCTCGTCTTACACCAGGTTTAGTTTAATTTAGTTTAAACATATTTATTCCCAAAATAGAGTACATATATTTATACATATGACATACAGTGAACTTGCCTATTCCGAACCAGTCTGTAAATTGACTCATTTCCAAGTTTTTAAAGGTCCATTACTAAGGGAAAGTGAGTTGGCAATTTTTTTCATAGCCAGTGCATAGACTTCTGCAAGACACTAAATAATGAAGATTGGCAGGTCAAAATTTACAGAAGGTCTTTGGAACTCAAAGAAATGTATGTGTATTATGTTGAAATTTCAATGAATCTACAGAATGACCCCCCAGGTCTTTTTAACTTTCTTCATACTTCATAGATAATAATTGTACATATACTGCGATTTATTTCGAATTTCTACATACCAACTTTCATTTTCCAATAAAATGAAATAGTTTCTGTGCTTTTTAAAAGAAATTAAAATGTTCACTTTCCTTAGTATTGGACCTTTAAGCAGCCGTCGCGCATACGTCAAGAAAAACCGTAAGCTATGTTTTGGTTTTATATCTAATACATTATACCAATAATTAGTTGCTGGTAAATGTTCAAATTATTCTTACATAATACATATTTGCAACATTGTCCAAATGCTATATTTTTTCTTATGTGGAAATTTGACGAATGTAAACAAAAATGTCAAGATTCAAAGAACACTTGCGATCTAGTTTTTTAATGAAATGAAACGGAAGGGAGATTAAAAAGAAGGAAATTTTATGCTCTTTCCATTCATATATCCAAAACAATTTGACCATTGAGATGCCTAAAGAGGAAATATAGATGGCATACATTGTGCCTATTCAGAATCACACATTTTCAGTTCTGTTCTGCTGCACGTTGTTTAAAGATTGCAGAAAAAATATCAATTGTGTCCAAAATATTAATTTATGTTATTGTTTTTACCCATGGCCAGATGTTAAAGAAAAAGTCGGAGGTACTATTATACAATATGACTATTTAATTCACATAAAGGACAAGACCGCCCACATGACTGTTTTAAAACAGAATATTTCAATAATGCCAAAGAAAGATGTCATGCCTATCGTTTTAGTCATTTAATTGGCCTTAAATGCGATTATTTCTAATCCTGACATAAAATGATTTCAGTTTTCGATTCAAGATGGTAGTTTTATGTTATTGTGGATACTAGTAAGAAAACCATTTCAGGTCATTTGTGGTGATTCGGAATAGGCAAGTATGACCCGGATTACAGAAGAACAGAACAGAACAGAACAGAACTTTATTGAAGAAGCATAGATTACAAATTAACATTTTGCAATAACATGTGCGCAAAACATATATACAAGAAATTCACAAGCGGGTACTGGTATTGGTGATATATACAATTTATGTTTGTGGGGAAAGTGGTTAATCTTTTTCTTTTGTTTTGTCTAAATTTAATATATTGCAGAAATACATAAAACGCAAATTTACCTTTATATGACATTTTAAAGTCCAAATGTTCAGTTCCAAACCACAAAATACACTTTTACTCCACTTTAAACACAGTTTATTTTCGAATTTTACGGAGCAGAATTTAAAACGTCCGCCATAACCAATACCCACAATTCTCCCTACACACAGTACCAGTCTGATCAATTACAGAAATCTGTTACAAACAATATTTTGTTTCGAATTTCTTTTCACATTATTTTAATCGTGACATATTTGTCCAGCATTTCAGATGGAATTTATATTTAAAATATAAACTTGACGAAGTAAAACGATAAAAAATTAAAAACTGGTTCGGAAAGGGCAAGTTCGCTGTACTGTTGTGAAGACAAAACAGGAAAGGATAAGAACGAAAGACAAGTCTTATAGAATTCTCCTCCTTCACCCGGGGTGGACGGTGACTCACATGCTGTATTACCGTGACGAATAAAAGCGTAAATTCATAAGCTACGATAATCAATTAGTGTTTGAAAGAAAAGCATGCGTTTTATTCTATTTTTCCTAATATTTGAAGATTACAGTATGAAAGAAAACGAATCTATTACTGGCTGAATGTGTGGATAGAAATATCCGGCTCTCGGGCATTTTTAGGTAACACTGCAGAGCCACACTTACCCGTGATCCAGATATTTCAATCCGCATCTTTAACCAATGATAGATTCTCATAAAATGACGTAACAAAGAAGTTTAACATTTTAAATCAAATAATACTTCATTTCTGCAAACCATATATTATTCAGCCCGGTCAAAGACATTTAAATGTTACATTGAAATGAAGAAAAAAAAATCTTTAAAGATCATTTAAAAATGGGATAACATTTATGAGAATGTAATTTAAAATTGCACCACGGAGCCGGTAGACGGACTTCCAATCCTGATCATTTTTGTTTTTAAGAATTCCCGACACCACATAATGGGGACCAGTTTAAATAAATCCAAACTTCTTTAAGTTACGAAACATTGAAAAATCAAAATAGAATCATGAAGGTTTTCTTTTAAAAACACGTTTATCTACAAATTCAAAAAAATATATATATAATCATAGCAACTTACGTGAATTTCCACTCCAGAATATATTTATTTTTCAAAATTACTCTTGTTGTTTCAGTATAATGAAGGCTTGACTGGAAAGGCGCTATTTGGCAAATGAATTACTGCATACTCTTATCAAAGTCATTTATACTGAGAACACCAAATTAGTTATATTTTCTACCTACGTACGGTATAAACGTAGTCAACACGATCTTGTTGGTGGACATTCTTCATTTTCTGTCAATCCTATGTCTGAAACGATGGTAACCAATGACGCACATTGCATTTTAAATACCCATATTAAATAAATTTGGCATAGTTATATCTAAAAGTGATATAAAATTACCTCCCTTTGGACAAGAAGCTGTTGATTCATTCTACCATCGATTAACTTTACATGTGATATTTTTTAAAATAATAATTAGTTTTATTTCAAGGTTGGTGAACGTTTAGAAATGTTTAGAAAGGTTTTGTTGAAAGAGACAAATTTATTGAAAGAAGGCCAAAGAATTATTAAAGGGTGCTTTTAAACACCATATTTCCAGCTCATTATAAAAAAAAAATGTGGAAAACCATGTGTTTCCCAAAAAGATATAAATGCAAAATGTTACAGGCTCGACTTCAATGAGCCTGTTCATGGACGGTAGTGGAAATGCAAGTTACAATCCACGCCATCTAGCGCCGGGTTGGGTAGATCTCATCAGTTGTACATGTTACATGTACCATAATAGTTGGAGACATCCACCAATGTATTCGTGCGGTGGTGTACATGGAACGGTCAACGATACACGGAGTGTAATTCCATGAAAAGCGGCGTATGGTCCCTAGTTAGAATAATAGATTTGCCCTCAACAAGAAAACGATGGGCAGAACTAAGCAAACTGGTATTTAGAAATTGGATCTGGGGTTATAAACCAGCACTTAGCAATAATCATTTTTATTTAGTGCAAATTCATTTCGTGAATTTCAAGGGTGCATCAAATCCGTGACATCAAACCCAAAGAGAAAAAAAACTAAAATTGTTACTAATGTTAGCATTGAAATTGTTTTCCAGGGGTTCTTGTCAATACAGTGCCAATGATTGCCAGCGCAATGCGAATAGAATCATGATAACTCCTTCTGTCATAAGACTGTGAGTTATTTACGTTACGAGACGTTGAATCTTCTTGATCAGTTCTGTTTACGTTATTAGTACAAAAGTGATTTAAGAGTGATCGTCATTCGGAAATGTGATATTAATGACACCGCCTAGTAGCTTGTGCTAATTTCAAAAGAATTCACAAAAACAGATTTGTGTACAACGGAATTTAAGACAGGAAAGAAACTTTTGAAATTATTGTATACAGAATGTTTGTATAAGAAGTAGACACCAGGGGTGTTTTTTTTTTGTGGTTTATTGCCCGACTTCTTGAGGATGTTTCCTTGGCTTGTAATACAAGAAGTCATTTTCTGATAAAGTGAAATGAATATTTGTTATTGTATATTTTTCATTATATCACACTAGTAATTTGAGTATAAAGAAACTGATATAGAATGAAAACAAATTGATATTTTATAGTACATCATTTTTACAAATAAAAAAATTGCTCTAATCGTTTCACCACCTGTATTATATTTTACGCTTTCTTCCTTGTATCCTCCTGAAAGTTTAAAATGAAATGTTACAAATCTTTGTGTCAGATGTTAAAAGCACTGGCCTCCAGATCTTTCGACAACAAAAAAAGAAGAGTTTTTTTTCATATCTGGAAATTAATGCTATATTTCTTAAGAATGCTTTGGAACTTAATTACTGACAGACTATATGTAACGGAAAGACATGAGAATTACCTGTTTTTACTAACTTTTACGATGAAAATCGAAAAGCGTTTGAAACGCTTTACTCGAGGTAAAATGCATGTATATTTAATGCGCATTGAACACTAAATCCTCCTTAGCATTATTCGGAACGACAGCGGAAAACTGCCTTTGGGTTCGATTCCCAATGCGGTCATTTTTTTCTTCTTGATCTGGCATTTTTGAAATAGTTTAGAAACTATAACTCATATTCTAATGTTTAAATTTGAAAGAAAGACCATTTTTATCCAAAATCTGAACAATGAATAGAAAGAAGCTGTTATCTGGGATATGGGCTTAGTAATCCAGTATACTCATTTTCATGTATTCTGTATGGTATCATAATTTACTGTTGCTAGATAGTTTTAGCCCATTTGCAAACGACCCCGCAAGTCTCAGTGGCAGATCCAGAGGTATGCACCAGGTGCGCAACCCCTCTTAAATCAGGCGAACATATATTTTCATAATAGTTAAATATTATTTGAAATTAATTTTAGAGATAAGTAATAACTGTTTGTTAACAAGTTCTGTATTTAGCTCACTTAGATATGATACTGATAGAAATGAGAATGTGGTCAACTGGGCTTCTAAAGTTAAACATTTATTACAAGAATATGGTTTTAATGATGTATGGTTATATCCAGAATCAGTTGATATCAAACTGTTTATTCCAATATCACGAACAAGATTATTTGATCTGAACATCAGCAAATGGAGACAAGACATACATAACAAATGTTTCAAGAACTTACGTCGACATTTGGAATATCCGAATACCTAAATAAAATTAATCGTATTGCCAAATTAAGAATGTCGTCTCATCATTTAAACATTGAAACTGGTAGAGATAGACACATATTGATTTGTTTGTTTGTCTGTTTTGGGTTTAACGCCATTTTTCGACAGTATTTCAGTCATGTAACGGCAGGCAGTTAACCTAACCAGTGTTCCTGGATTCTAAACCAGTACAAACCTGTTCTCCACAAGTAACTGCCAACTTCTCCACATGAATCAGAGGTGGAGGACTAAAGATTTCAGACACAATGTCGTTTATCAGTCACGGAGAACATACGCCCCGCCCGAGGATCAAACTCACGACCCGCGATCCGTAGACCAACGCTCTACTTAAGCGGGCGAGCAGACACATATTGTGATCTGAAAGAAAATGTACTTTATGTGACACGACAATTTGGAAAATGAGTATCACTTCGTACTCAATAATATGTCTTGTTTATTCTAATTTGAAAATTTTAAACATGTTTTGACTATATTTTGTTATAAATGATAATTAAAATCATTTGTATGATTGAAAACGATTTGTATTTAAACATATTACACGGTATTGTTTGTCTATGAAATATTTAGTAAGAATGCATAAATTTGATCGCCTAGTCCAGGTATATTTGCTATTATCTTTATCTTTGACGCCTGTACATATTTTCATTCTCACTGTACGTATATGTAAAAAGTTTATTACTGTATGCTGTATATAGCTATGATGACGAGGAACATTTTATGTTAAAGTCTTATTATTATGAATAAAGTTCTGTTCTGTTCATATCCTAAAGTTGAGAAATCAATCATTAAACAAATTGCATTTTCGGCTTGCTTCGCTCACAAAACATTAAATCAATGGTATTCAAAACTGCTTAAGCGGATGAATGGGACGAAAGTCGAATTTAAAACGTTTCAAGTGTAAGTTATGCTCGTTTGTGTCGGAACAGAGCTTTAGCTTGAAACAGCTAACAGAAAATAAACTTATAATAAAATGCGAACCGGAAGACATTTTCTAAGGACACATGAGGATACATTCTGAAGTAAAGGCACCGACATTTTTGTTGACTTATGTAATCTTGACATCATATGAGCCGTGCCATGGGAAAACCAACATAGTGGGTGTGCGACCAGCATGGATCCAGACCAGCCTGCGCATCCGCGCAGTCTGGTCAGGCTCCATGCTGTTCGCTTTTAAAGCCTATTGGAACTGGAGAAACTGTTAGCGAACAGCATGGATCCTGACCAGACTGCGCGGATGCGCAGGCTGGTCTGGATCCATGCTGGTCGCACACCCACTATGTTGGTTTTCCCATGGCACGGCTCATATTAGAGATGTACACGTACCTCTTAATAAGTGTTACATTAAGCATAATTTTTATTAATTTACCTAATGTTTGATCCATGAAAGCCAATGTTTACTTTCCTTGATCTATCAATAAAATGGATTCGTTTGTTCTGAACTACAATCAAACAACATTTATCTTTTTTAATCTATTTGAGCCACACCATGAGAAAACCAACATAGTGCATTTGCGACTAGTACGGATCCAGACCAGCCTGCACGTCCACGAAGTCTGGTCTGGATCCATGCTGTTCGCCAACGGTTTCTCTAATTGCAATAGGCTTTGAAAGCGAACAGCAATTATTTCCAAAGCCTCTTGCATTTATAGAAAACGTTAGCGAACAGCATGGATCCTGACCAGACTTAGCGGATGCGCAGGCTAGTCTGGATCCATGCTGGTCGCAAAGCCACTATGTTGGTTTTCTTATGGCACGGCTCATATTTACATGTATGTCTTCCAACGCCAAGTTGAAAGCTAAAAGTGTATTAAAATCTCTCACTTCTTACTTCTTCGCTGGATAAACTATCTGTACAAATAATTTGAACAAGAGCTCATCGAACACGAAAGCCCCCCTTGATGCATTCAGTAATTGTATAAGGAACAGAAATTATAAGCTCACCATAAACAAAAGTTCTACTGTTCTGGTCCAATCTGACCTTGACCTTTAACCTATCACAGAGTGATCTTAGCACCAACGACTGAGCCATTTTTTATTGTTCTAAATTTCAAGACTAGCTCAAGATCAAAATCAAGGTTAAATTTCATTTTGGTACAAAACACTGCATGTGGTCCAAATTTGAAAGCTGTGGCTTGAGAAATGTGAAAATAGGTCACTAGATCAATTTCAAGGTCAAAGTTCATTTCAGAAGACAGAACTATGCAGGTGCTTCAAATTTGGAGGCTGTAGCTTGAGAAATGTGAAAGCAGATACTAGGTAAAAATCAATGTCAAATTTCAATTCAGAACACAGAAATATGCATGCAGTAAAAAATTTGAAGCCTGAAGCTTCAGAAATGTCAAAGTAGGTCACTAGGTCAATCTCAAGATCAAAATTCATTTCGGTACACAAAGCTATGCATGTGGTCCAAATTTGAAGGCTGTAGCTTGAGAAATGTGAAAGTAGGTCACTAGGTCAAAATCAAGGTCAAATTTTATTTTGGAACACAAATATATGCATGTGGTCCAAATTTGAAGCCTGTACCTTCAGAAATGTGAAATTAGGTCACTAGGTCAATGTCATGGTCAAAGTTTGTATCGGTACACAAACCTAAGCATGTAGTCCAAATTTGAAGGCTGCAGCTACAGAAATGTGAAAGTAGGTCACTAGGTCAAGAAGATTTTCAAAGCTTTTCCCTATATAAGTCTATGTAAACCATGTGACCCCCAGGGCGGGGCCATATTTGACCCTAGGGGAATAATTTGGAAAATCTTAGTAGAGGACCACTAGATGATGTCATATACAAAATATCAAAGCCCTAGGACCTGTGGTTTTGTACAAGAAGTAAGGTTTTTCCTATATAAGTCTATATAAACCATGTGACCCCCGGGGTGGGGCCATATTTGACCCTAGGGAAATAATCTTAACAATCTTGGTAGAGGACCACTAGATTTTGCTACATACCACATATCAAAGCCCTAGGCCCTATGGTTTTGGACAAGAAGATCATAAACCATTAAACTGTTCCTGGTAAATGTGACCTTGACCTTTGACCTAATGACCTAAAAAGCAATAGGGGTCATCTACTGGTCATGACCAACCTTACTATCAGTTTTCTTGACAATAGGCATAAGCGTTCTAGAGTTATTGCCCAGAAACCATTTTACTGTTCCTGGTCACTGTGACCTTGACCTTTGACATACCGACCTCAAAATCAATAGGGGTCATCTGCTGGTCATGACCAAACTCCCTATCAACATTCATGATCCGAGGCCCAAGTGTTCTTGAGTTATCATCCGGAAACCGTTTTACAGTTCAGGGTCACTGTGACCTTGACCTTTGACATACTGGCCTCAAAATCAATAGGGGTCATCTGCTGGTGATGACCAACCTCCCTATCAACTTTCATGATCCTATGCCCAAGCTTTCTTGAGTTATCATCCGGAAACCGTTTTACTAATCAGGGTCACTGTGACCTTGACCTTTGACATACAGATCTCAAAATCAATAGGGGTCATCTGCTGGTGATGACCAACCTCCCTGTCAACTTTCATGATTCTAGGCCCAAGCGTTCTTGAGTTATCCTCCGGAAACGGATTGGTCTACATACAGACCGACCGACCGACATCTGCAAAACAATATACCCCTTCTTCTTCGAAGGGGGGCATAATAAATAAGGAAGAAATTATGACATATAAATAAACTTTAATGACACTTCAATTCCTTAGTACAAAGATTTGCCACAATTTGAATAAAAAATTACAATGTTTTAACAATATTACCAGTAATGTATTTCTGTGACAGAATGTCAACTAAAACTTGTATTTTCAATTAACATTGTTGTATCAACTGAGAAGATAAATGAAACGACGCCAGACTGAGACATTCACCCTGTGATAGATCACACGGTATCAGATAAATGCCCAACCTATTTTACATAGGAACAAAGCCGTAATACTAAGATTCAGTAATGGAAATAAGCATAACTCAGTATTCAATTCATATTATAGTTCAATATTTAAATTTACAAATGCGTATTTTATACATTCCTTTATTTAGTGACTAAGTCAAAAGGGACGTGGACTTTGTCCGCCTGTGATGAAACCAGCAAGAGGGTTATACATGTAATGTCCTACTTTCGTGTATCACATATTTTCAACAATTTATAGGTCTTAACGACTCAATTTTCCTAGTAAACACTGACAAGATTTTTTTTTGTGTTTTAGGTTATGTTACACATACCATTTATATCTAAATTTCAGTTTAAAAAGTGATATGAAATTATTTTACAGGGCTTGAGCTTGGGGGGTGGGGGGTTGACTTCAGAGAAATAGTTGCTTTGAAGCTCCAAACTTCGCTCTAATCACACATACAATTTATAAGATTTTAAAACATTTTCAACAGTCATACAATATGCAGGTACTTGGATTCTACTGGAAAGACTGTCCGACATTCAGTCAGAGAAACCTGCAGTAATTGTCTGAGCAAAAGAAAATTTGTCGGACCAACATATTCATGGTTCATAATAATCCCTTCAGAAGAGTATATAATCGGATGCCATTACCGACCCACTACCTTAATGGACTAAGCCTTAAATCTGAGAAAATCACACCAAGGAATAATGATTTCACATAATCAAGAAATGCATGAAGTTTTATAAACCACTGAAAAACTAGAGATGCTTTTGAGAAAAGCGCACGTCTCCCACAACTGCCTAATCATCTAAATAGTAAGTTAGTCTTTATATACTGTTTACTTAGTGCACATGTGCATGCGCTTTCTTGACACCAAAAGGACGCCTATACTACTATTAGTATAGGCGCCACTCTGGGGGCAAAACTGCGCAAGAAATCTGAGAATTCAAGGGCCATAATTCCGAAGTGTCTAGGCCAATTTGGCTAGTTATCAAACTTGGCCAAGTACGTATTGGCAGACACATTTTGTTGAAGTTTGCTGAAGACTGGATGAGAAATGTTCGACTTGTGGACAAGCTTTGTGACAGACAGACACACACAGACTGGAGTAAACAAATATGTCTCCCACACCACTGTGTGGTGGGAGACATAATTATTGAAAGTCCAGTCAAGTTTCAATAAAAAAAAGTTTTTTTTAGCAAAAAGACATTTGTGGAATGTTTAAGCAAACTTAGAGACAAGGCAGGTACACAACTGAACAGGGTATAAACAGTTAACATATACATTGTACAGAAAAGATTTACCTATAAAACTGAGTTACCTGAACAATTACTGGTGTGACAAAATCTTACCACTCACTTGTACCACTAATTTATGTCTAAATAGTTTTCTAGTTCGATCACATTATTTTTGTGTTTTATTTTCATAATGAAGTTCAACAGATCAATCATAAAACATTGTCTGATAGTGTGATATCTTGAAAAATTTATGACGTCAATGTTATGATATTGTGTAAGTTTCCTGTATTTGGTTATTATTAGAATAAAAAGGTCGGATCAAGCGAGAAAACAAATCAACCAAACCACATACAAGTAGCTGCGAAATCAGGAAATTCCATCTTTTATAAGAGGCAAATCATAAAACTTGGTAACACCTAATTTTGCACAAAATCTAAACTTCTGTTTGGAATTCCTTTAATATCAACAGGAGGGCGTGGTAAATTTACTTTATATGAGCCGCGCCACGAGAAAACCAACATAGTGGCTTTGCGACCAGCATGGATCCAGACCAGCCTGCGCATCCTGTTCACTAACGGTTTCTCTAATAGCAGTAGGCTTTGAAAGCGAACAGCATGGATCCTGACCAGACTGCGCAGATGCGCAGGCTGGTCTGGATCCATGCTGGTCGCAAAGCCACTATGTTGGTTTTCTCGTGGCGCAGCTCATATCAGTAAAAAGCTCAAAGTTCTTAAATACATTTCACATGGAGTAGTTCTAGGTTTTCCGTGTTGAATATTATATATATGTTATGATGAGTTAAAGCTCACATTGGACATTGTAAGAATAACTTGAGGTAATTCTGCATGTGTAGATCAAAAAAAATTATAAAATGTAGAATTTGACCAGACACTGATTTTTCTGAACTTCAAAATATACTAAGAACATCTTGCAAATGAAAGATAGGTTTAGGTGCTTGAGGTTTTTCTAAATTTGAAATATTTGAACCTCACACACATTTTCATACTGTTAGTGTTTGGGAAAATTACAATGTTGATGACATTTTCGAGAAAAAAAATCTTTTTTACAATGTAGATTTTAATGACTTTCCATGTGCAGGTGTACATGTACATCAACATATATATTGTCTTTTATATGGCCAAATATATTTTGTAAAATGTATAATGCCCGTTCCCTCATTTTTTTTTTTAGATATTTCCCCGTAGTGTGAGAGATCTGCAATTTTCAAGCTGATTTGAAGACAGCATTTCAAATAGTTTTACAAAACAAGATTTTTCTTATCATTTATTTTTAGAAATAAGGTAATGTTGCCGTTTTTATAAATGGATACACGGGATCACATTTACACACAGAACAATTTTCCTTTCCATATGCTCGGTCCTCACTTTAGTCTATGTTATCTGGATAATAGATGTTATGTCAAGACGTCTCGGCTAACAAAGGTGCAGGACTACCTTATTTCAGATATACCATCTATAATTGGAAAGACACTACAAGTTCAATTCCAACAGAGCCGTTATGGAGTGACACTCTGATATGCCTAGATGTGTTAAGCTGACATGAAATATGTGAAACCCTTAACATATGGAACTGAAGAGGCATTTGATGATTTAGTATGACTAAATCTGCTGTAGTGTACATTAAACTATTTGAGCTGTGTAACCTTGCTGGTCATTCATTGTTGTGTGTATCTAACTGTTATTTATAATTTTTTGTGTTCTTTTCATATGATAACAAAGTGTCTTTCCCTTAAATTTCCTGTAAAACCCATAACTGTGCTTCCAAAATGAAACATTTTACAGCAAACTTCAAAAACTTCAACACAAGGGGCGGATACCCCCTCCCGCAACTGCTTTCACAAATTTTTTGGGATGGGCTTGCTATTTTTTACCAAATCAAGATGTAAAACTCTGCTTTTACTGGGTCATGGGGATAATGCTAGATGCGAGAAAAAGGTCATGTGTTAACCAGTCATTTTGTGAGGTTTGGTGATTCTAATTAAAACATTTTTTAAAAAAAATTTCCAAACAAATCAAATTCTGCTCTTCCTAGGTCAAGGGGAATTATACTACATGTGAGCAAAGGTCATGTGCTTTTTGATAACTATTTGAGGTTTCGTGATTCTAGCAGCTTATACATGTACATACTTTTTTAATAATCAGCATTTTCAACATCGGACAGACAGACACACTAACGGACAGACAAACAGCCAGACAGAAAATGCCAAAACAGTATCCATCTGCCTTTAGAGGGGAATAATTACTACATAATAATCCCTGTAAACTTGTACATTTTTACCGACTGTTGTCAAACTGAAACTAGAGTCGTCACAAGAGTGACGAATTATACCCCCACAATATGGCCTTGTCACAGAACTAAGCCAATGTCAAAGCCGAACTCGCTTGACCTTTGACCTACTGACCACAAAATCAACAGAGGTCATCTGCTAGTCAAGATCAACCTCCCTGTGAAGTTTCATGATCCTCCACCCAAGCGTTCTCAAGTTATTGTCCGTAAAAGGTTTAAATGACCTTTGACCTTTGGAACTCAAAATCAATATGGGTCATCTGCTTGACATGACCAACCTCCAGATAAAGTTTCCTGATCCTAGTCCCAAGCATTCTCAAGTTATTGTCCGAAAACTGTTTAAATGTTCCGGGTCACTGTCACCTTGACCTGTGACCTCAAAATCATTAGGGGTCATCTGCTAGTCATAACCAACCTCCCTATCAATTTTCATGATCCTAGGCCTAAGCATTGTTCAGTTATCATCCGGAAACCGTTTAAATGTTCCAAGTCACTGTGACCTTGACCTTTGACCTACTGACCTCAAAGTCGAACTTGACCTGCACTTAATGATGTTACGCCTGTGTACCAAAATTTATGATCCTTGGCCCAAGCGTTCTCAAGTTATCATCCGGAAACCATTTAACTGTTCCGAGTCCCTGTGACCTTGACCTTTGACCTACAGACCTCAAAGTCGAACTTGACCTGCATTTCATGATGTTACACCTGTGTACCAAAATTTATGATCCTAGGCCCAAGCGTTCTCAAGTTATCATCCGGAAACCATTTAACTGTTCCGAGTCCTTGTGCACTTGACCTTTGACCTACAGACCTCAAAGTCGAACTTGACCTGCATTTCATGATGTTACACCTGTGTACCAAAATTTATGATCCTAGGCCCAAGCATTCTCAAGTTATCATCCGGAAACCGTTTAACTGTTCAGGGTCACTGTGACCTTGACCTTTGACCTACTGACCCCAAATTCGAACTTGACCTGTATTTTCTGATGTTACACCTGTGTAACAAAAATTATTTCAATTGGTCAATCCTTTCTTGAGTTATCATCCGGAAACCATGCAAAACCAACGGACCGACCGACCGCCAAGCTCACTCCTATACTTCGTTTTGTGGGAGTATAATTAATATCCAACAGATATACTATTTCAAACACATTTTTTTGGAAGTTCATAGCGTAGCTTTTTAAAGAATAAGATTACAAGATTTATCACTCCTGATCTTTATCTAGTCATTATTCTATTTATTTTTTTTTGCAACAGAACAAGTTTTTCATAACTTTGTGCTACAAACCAACCAAAACAGTTTTAAAAGGTATTAAAAAGGAAAATAAGAGCTGTTGTAGGACAGTAATGCTCGACTATTCAACTTCCTTGTAAATTGAACTAACTGTAAGTCGAAACAAGAGCTGTCAGTTCATAGCTGTCAATGCTCCACAAAGGCCACGAGTGTGATCGGGGTTCGAAGGGAAGGTTGTCCCTCGTGGGGGTCTGGAGGGCGATGATCCCTAAAAGCCGGAAACGCCCTCACATGGAAAATTTAGATTTTTAACACAAAATGAATAGTCTCCCTCCATGTTTACTTTCTGTGACGTTTATTCATGCAGTAGAAATAACACGTTGCACCGGTGAATGTAAAAGCTGTATTATACGGTATGAAAACACCGTGTCAACGTCGCCTCGCATGTTTGATTCAATAATTTTCTACCAAAAAAACAACTGATTGCTTTATTTCTTTAAAATGCGTGTGACCTTGAATAGCGGGCATGTGAGCGTGATCTAGGGCCGAAATGCGTGTGACAAACGCACAATGCGTGTGTCTTGACAGGTATGTCAGTTGTCAGCCCCATCGACTATTCTCAGTGCTTGATAGTATAATATAAGCTATGAGTAAAACTTTAACATTACAATAAGCATATTCTAAGTAAAAAGGGGCCATAATTCAGTCAAAATGCTTGATTGAGTTACCTCCTTCTTTTTACAGACTGGGGTCATGATGGTAAACAAATATGCAAAATATGAAAGCAATATTTCAATGGACTTTGAAAATATTTGGGATGGTACGCAAACTTTAACATTACAATAAGCATATTCTATGTCGAAAAGGGGCCATAATTCAGTCAAAATGCTTGATAGAGTTGCCTCCTTCTTTTTACAGACTGGGGTCATGATGGTAAACAAGTATGCAATATATGAAAGCAGTATTTCAATGGACTTTGAAAATATTTGGGGTGGTACGCAAACTTTAACATTACAATAAGCATATTCTATGTCGAAAAGGGGCCATAATTCAGTCAAAATGCTTGATAGAGTTGCCTCCTCCTTTTTACAGACTGGGGTCATGATGGTTAACAAGTATGCAAAATATGAAAGCAATATCTCAATGGACTTTGAAAATATTTGGGGTGGTACGCAAACTTTGACATTTGTGTGACGCTCCCGCCGGGGCGAGTAGGATAGCTCCCCTATTCTTCGAATAGTCGAGCTAAAAATGGCATAATTTTGTCAAAAAGCAAAATAGAGTAACTGGACCAGTGCCATTTATCACAGTGAATAAATGTAAAGTTTCAATCCATTCCCACAAGTGGTTACTGAGAAACAGCTTACATAAAACAAGCAAATCCGATGAATTGGTATCCCCCGCTGAAAGGGTTTGTGGTGAGGAATGGCAAAATAATATATCTGGCAAAGTTAAGGATGTTACTTAGAAGCAAATAATTTCATTAGTCAAAATCAATTTAACAGAAAACAAATGTTTAATTAAAGAGTATAATATTAATAAATGTATGATACGTTGATCCTGACTAAAGAAATTATTTTGAGTGGAATATGCTTACTGTAACAAGCTTAGCTTTTAAAATTAAATGTAGTTAATTGAAATGTGAGCTTGAAGTTTAACTGGAATGAAATACTGTTTTTGAGTTGTTTGGCACCAAGTGTTGCTGTTTAACAAGTTCATGAACTTAAAAGAACAGACACCCTAAAGAGAACACAATCATGTAAGATATCTTGAACATGGCTGGGTCAAGGTTGGTGCAGTTAGAACTTAACATGTTGAAGGTCTGAACAAAAGGAATGGATATATGTATATGTTTATATATTTCTTTCGAGGGGGCGGGGGTGGGGTGTGAACGGGTGAGGAAACAAAACTTCACATGTTGATTATGAATATTGATGGAAAATTAAAGAAAAAAAAAAACAAAAAAAACTAAAATGTGTCTGTAGGACACAGGGTGTGCCCCCTCACCCCTCCCCCGGTACCTTTGTCACAAATAAGGGGAAATAATTCAAATGTCTGCAGTCTTAATTGGGTATAGCCTCCAAAAAAAATGAAAAGGATTAATTTTTCTGTACCATATACTTTTTTAGCTATGATTATCACAAACAAAAATCCACTGTTTTGGCTATTTGAAGGGCCGTAACTCTGTAATAAACGCTAAAATTCTCAAGAAGAATGCCAAGTGTGCAAGGTCACATTATGATAAAGACTCATGCAAGGTTTCATGAATTTACATTAAATACTTTCTGAGTGAGGCACATAATTAGGTGAAAATGTGCATTTTTCGACTATTTCAGGGGCCATAACTCTAAAAATTGGGGGCAGACCCAGATGAAAAATAGGAGGTGCGCAAGTTCATATCATGATTAAGACTCATGCAAGGTTTCATGAATCTATATCAAATACTTTTTGAGCTAGGCGTGTCACAAGGTGAAAATGTGCATTTTTGACTATTTCAGGGGCCATAACTCTAAAATTAGGGGGCGGAGCCAAAAATAAGAGCTGTCCGTAAGACAGCGCGCTCGACTTTTCTCAGTGCTTGACTCTGAATTTGAGCTTTGCCAGTAAAAAAAAAAAATCCAAGTTAAAAAGGGGCATAACTCTGTTCAAATTCAAATTATAGTTATGTGAATTGTGTCTCCTGGTGTAGACTTTGATAGTAAATAACTGTTTTGAGTTTCAAGTCAAAAGCTTTAATAGTAACAGAGATATTTGACTTTATCAAAAATTTTAACAAAAAAAATCTAAGTTAAAAGGGCCATAATTCTGTCAAAATTCAAATCAGAGTTATGGGGATTGTTTCTCCTGGTGTAGACTTTGATGGTAAATAAGTATTTTAAGTTTCAAGTCAAAAGCTTTGATAGTAAGAGATATTTGACTTTATCAAAAACTTTAACTAAAAATTCTAAGTTAAAAAGGGGCATAATTCTGTCAAAATTCAAACCAGAGTTATAGGAATTGTGTCTCCTGGTGTAGATTTTGATAGTAAATAACTATTTTGAGTTTCAAGTCAAAAGCTTTAATAAAAACAGAGATATTTGACTTTATCAAAAATTTTAACAAAATTTCTAAGTTAAAAAGGGGCATAATTCTGTCAAAATTCAATTCAGTGTTATGGGGATTGTTTCTCCTGGTGTAGACTTTAATAGTAAATAAGTATTTTAAGTTTCAAGTCAATAGCTTTGATAGTAACAGAGATATTTGACTTTATCAAAAACTTTTACCAAAAATTCTAAGTTAAAAAGGGGCATAATTCTGTCAAAATTCAAATCAGAGTTATGGGGATTGTTTCTCCTGGTGTAGACTTTGATAGTAAATAACTATTTTAAGTTTCAAGTCAATAGCTTTGATAGTAACAGAGATATTTGACTTTATCAAAAACTTTAACCAAAAATTCCAAGTTAAAAAGGGGCATAATTCTGTCAAAATTCAAATCAGAGTTATGGGGATTGTTTCTCCTGGTGTAGTCTTTGATAGTAAATAACTATTTTAAGTTTCAAGTCAATAGCTTTGATAGTAACAGAGATATTTGACTTTATCAAAAACTTTAACCAACGCCGACGCCGAGGCGAGTGCAATAGCTCTACATTTTCTTCGAAAAGTCGAGCTAAAAAATAGGAGGTGTGCAAGTTCATATCATGATAAAAACTCATGCAAGGTTTAATCAATTTCATGGAAGGTTTGAAAAAAAAAACTAAGCAAGGAATAAAAAAGTTTTTTTTTGAGGGGGGGGGGAGGGGGAGGGGGAGGGGGTGTGACCAAGGCAAGAGGGTGACCAGGTGTGGGTACACAACTTCACATAGTTAACACTAGATACTTCTAAGGGCCATAACTCTGATGTTACTTGGGCAATCTGACTGAAACTTGACGGGCCGCATAACTCATAGTGGTGAACATGTATATGAAGTTTTATTTAAATATTCCCAACCACTTCCTAGATATGGCTTCAAACGGATGGATGGACAGACCAACGGACAACGCCAAAGCTATATCCTTCCAACTTTCGTCGGGGGATAATAACATAACCAAATTGGGATGCTAATGCGGTGAGTCCAATAGCTCTACCTGTTCTTTGAACAGTTGACCTAAAAAGTTCCTTTGTTTTTAAGTTACTGCAGTGGAGTTTGAATCCATGACTAAATATTAGTACAGATTCTTAACCACTATGCCTCTGAGCCTTATGCTTTTTGGTGTATCATTATACCTATAAACTTTTTATAGCAATTTTATGTATGTACATGTAGGTTTTCTGTTAGGCACGTAATACCTTAAGAAGGGTGTCCCTGCTACAGTTTAGATAAATGGACTGTACTTAAACAATTAACAATAAAATATCTTTTTCCTCTTCAATTCACTTCTATGTTATGTATATTTTCTCAAATAGCATAAAATGCAATGTTTGTGCACTATGCCAACTATGTTGGAAGAACAGGAACTTGGAAAGATTGCAACTTCTACAAAGACATTAGTTGTCAAAGAGAGGCTGTCAAAGAGAGGTTATTTTACTAAAGAACTGGTCTAGTATTAAAGTATTAAAATGCCTCACTTTTTGTATGAAAGTAAACATTTGTTGTTTGAAGTTACGTTGTTAAACATTACTACAAATGAGATTCATGACCACTGAAAAATGACTCTTGTAAGTCCAGAATCACAAGAACATCAATTTTTAGATAAGGTCCTTTGACCATTTAACAAACTAAGAAAATCTATAACTAATAAAGCTGGTAAGATTTATGAAAAGCTTTCTGACATTACAACAAACAGATCTAAAAACTTCTATAAGTCAGTGAAAAAATAAAATCTATCTCTTAACAACACTTTGTGTAACTGTTTGAATAGATAAATTTATAAAATCTTCATGTCATAAAGAGAATTAAGTTCAGTTTTAATAAATAAATTTATAAAACCTACAAGTCACAACGAGGTTTAAGTTACTTTACAATTTCTGAATAATATCTAAATGGTCCTATTTATCATGTACTAGTGAGTGTTTAATCAGTCTATCATGTCGAGTAAAAGCTCTTGGACAGACAGGGCATTCAAAAGGTTTCTCTCCACTGTGGTCGTAACTATGACGTTTTAGATGTTCCGCTCTCATGTAGGATTTACCGCACTCAAGACATCGGTAAGGGCGTTCATTTGTGTGTCGCCGATAATGCCTTACTAAATGCTCTCGTCTGCGGTACTGAGAGCCACAAATATCACAACCGAAGGCTCGTTCCTCCGTGTGAATCTTTGTATGAATCCGCACTTTCTCCCTCGTTTTGAATTGTTTCTCGCAATATTCACACTGGTAGATAATATTTGGTGTTTCTTGAACACCTTTTCTTTTCCTGCCACGTTTCTTTGGACTAGCTGAACTGGAACTTTCATATTCAATGCCCTCTTCTGAAAATGACATCGGCTGACTTTGCCGACTTTTTGATTTTGTTAATGTTAGACGTATTCTGGGTTTCTTTCTTTTTCTACCATCTTTTTTCTTATTCATACCTTTAAGCGTATATGCTACATCTTTTGCTGCTTTCCTGATTTGTTCAATGTCATCATCAATGCCACCTTTCCGTTCTTTCTTTTTCCTGCCTCTTTTACTAGTTGGGCTAACTTCAACTTCGTATGTCCCTATTTCTACTTCTGAAGCAATATCTTGATTCTTAATAGTTTCTGAAGCAGCTAGAATTGCCTCAACAGATCTTTTAGAAGGAGACTTTCGTTCAACATCAAACACTGGCTCCATTTTGAAATGAATTTCACCGGTATTTGGATGGTAAACACTGACAGGATCGTTATACGTCTGCCTCATTCTATAAATATCATCGTATGAATTTAGATCATCAATGTCTAAATTCCTTGAAGACGATGGCTTTAACGTAAACTTAGAGCTACCGGGAGATTTTGTTGGTGTACTAATTCTCCTTTCCCTATGACTTGGAATATAAATATCCTTTCGCTGAAGATACATGGCAGTGAGTGGTTTACTACGCACTATTTCCTCCTCATCGTCAAGACTCTGAGACGTACTGATTTCTTCCTCAACCGCCTCTTCAATAACAAGACCACTTTCGTGATCATTGAGCGGCGTGGAAACTTGATCGCTGTTACTGACAGACATTGGTCTTTGAATAACTGGAATGGTTCCGATATAGTCATGGTGATAAATACTTTGACTGAGTCTATCTGGGATCAGATCTTCAGACACATTTTCTTCTTTCAGGTTAACAGGTGGTTCCATAGAAGTTCCGGACATAACTTTATCATTAACATCTGTGTCCGAATCATCGTTGTATTCATTTATTTCTTGTTTCAGACTTCTAGGCTGTGTAATTAAGATCCTATTGGTTGATGTGTCCTCAGACTGTATAACTACATGTTCCATTGGTATTGGGGCACTATAATTATGTTGGGTCGGATCAAGGGATATCTGGATTGGAAGCTGGCTACCGTCCGCAACCTGTTTTCAAGATAAAAATATACACGATATCAGTATTATCACAGATAAGCAAGCCATCAGATATACCATTACAAAGTATTCATGGACTACAGCTGAAACTCGGCATTTCCGATTTCAAGCAATCAAACATTTTACTTCAAGATAAAATGAAATTCTGTGCACGATTTTAGGTCGGGACTTGAAAATGTCTTTGAGATAGCCGAAATTTTAAGATAAACAAGAGGGCTATGATGGCCCTATATCGCTCACCAGAGATGATCTGGCCTACTGACCTAGTTTTTGACCCAAATAGCCCAGATTCGAACTTGACCTAGAGGTCATCAAGACAAGCATTCAGACCAATGCTCATGAGTTTCAAACTTTAACTGTGGACTCTATAGTATTAACAAGATTTTCCTTTGATTTGCTCTAGTGACCTAATTTTTGACCACACAAATTCCAATTTCAAACTTGACCTACAGATCATCAAGACAAACATTCTGACCAAGTTTCATAAAGGTTGGGTCACAAATGTGGCCTTGAGAGTGTTAACAAGCTTTTCCATTGATTTGACTGGGTGACCTAGTTTTTGACCCCACATGACCCAGATTTGAACTTGACCTAGCGATCATCAAGACAAACATTCTGACCAAGTTTCATAAAGATTGGGTCACAAATGTGGCCTCTAGAATGTTAACAAGCTTTTCCTTTGATTTGACTGGGTGACCTTATTTTTTAACCCACATGACCCAGATTCGAACTTGACCTAGAGATCATCAAGACAAACATTCTCACCAAGTTTCATAAAGATTGGGTCATAAATGTGGCCTCTACAATGCTAACAAGCTCTTCTTTTGATTTGACCAGGTGACCAAATTTTTGACCCACATGACCCAGATTCGAACTTGACCTAGAGGTCATCAAGACAAACATTCTGACCAATTCTCATCAGTTTCAAACTTAAACTGTGGACTGTAGAGTGTTAACAATATTTTCATTTGATATGGCCTAGTGGCCCAATTTTTGACCCCACATGATCCAGATTCAAACTTGACCTGTCCTAGAGATCATCAAGACAAACATTCTGACCAAGTTTCATAAAGATTGGGTCAAAAATGTGACCTCTAGAATGTTAACAAGCTTTTCCTCTGATTTGACCGGGTGACCCAATTTTTCACCCACATGACCCAGATTCAAACTTGACCTAGAGGTCATCAAGACAAACATTCTGACCAATTCTCATCAGTTTCAAACTTAAACTGTGGACTGTAGAGTGTTAACAAGATCTTCCTTTGATCTGGCCTACTGATCTAATTTTTGACCCCACATGACCCAGTTTCGAACTTGACCTGGAATTCAGCAAGACAAACACTCTGACCAAGTTTCATATAGATTGGGTCATAAATGTGGCTTCTAGAGTGTTAACAAGGCAAATGTTGACGCACAACGCACACCAACAGACTCCGGACAATGACCGGTCACAATAGCTCACCTTGAAAAAGTTTGAGTTATCAAGTTTCAACTGTATTTTTACATATGAAAAGTGTTTCCTTTGTCGTGCCTGGTAGAATTGTGACTTATCGTTCATAGATTTTTAAAAAATATTTTAATGTTACCTACTATTTAACAGTAAATGCTTTAAACTTCAAACACCTAGAAACCATAATTAAACAGCAGAGCTTTCACGGAAATTCACCAAAATTTCTAAGTCACAAAAATCTATGGAGAAGGGTAAAAAGAGGAACAATTTGAATGAAATTAATGTTAAAAATAATATAACTTGCAATGTGAGGTCACCTCATGATTCCAATGATTAGTGTGAGTTTCAAAGCATTTTGCCTGGTACTTTCAGAGAAACCTGCTGACATGCAGAAATTTCAAACTTGAAAAGGGGACATTATTTTAACAAATTAAAAGCTAAAGCTGTGAAACTTGTCTAGCAGCCTTTGAGAAAACCTGTTTACATGCAAAACTCAGTGAAAAGGGTCATACTTTTGACAAAATAAAAACTACAAATGTAGAGTTACCATACTTGTCCTGATGTTGAAGACATTGATTTTAAAAGAAACCTGCTTCAAAACAAAACTTACTTCTGACAAGGACTCATATTTGAAGAATTTCAGATAGTTGAGCTAAACAAGAGCTGTCACTTATGGTGACAATTGCCCTCGCAGCGCCTTGACCTTTGACCTGGTGACCCCAAAGTCAGTAGGGGTTGTGTACTCAGTAAGTACTATCAGCATGTGAAGTTTGAAGGTCCTGGGTGCAGTGGTTCACGAGTAAAGTGCCTTCATGCAAAAAGTTAAAGTTGTGACAAACGAACTGGGGGACAGATAAAAACTAAATTGCCTCCCTTCGGGTGTATAAAAACAAAACTTCTAAGTTCTAAGGCATTCTTAGGGTATAAGAAGTAGACATGCCTCAATCAATTGTTTAAAAGCAAGTTGTCCTGTTAGATGTGCTGCTTAAAATTTTCAACTGTCCTGCTACAATTTGCACTAGTCCCACAAGTCACAAAGTAATTTTTTTTAATCTACATTGTCTGGTGAAAACTGTCGAGCAGGAATCTTTTGTGAAGTATCAAGGATCTAACCAACAAGATTGTGGTATCATAATGGAACAGATTTAAGACTTCTTCTGTATACTCTGGTTATCTCAGTAGATCTGTTCACACAGAGCTTTTTTATATTTTTGGTCAAAAGTCGCACTTGTCTTACAGATTGAGTACTACAGCAAGTTCCACTCACCCAGAGAAAAGTTCTCCTAGTGTTTACGAGCAGATCTATGAGTAGATTTCTTAGTTTTGCCAGGTAATATTTGAGCCACGCCATGAGAAAACCAACTTAGTGCAGACGCGCAGGCTGGTCTGGATCCATACTGGTTGCAAATGCACTATGTTGGTTTTCTCATGGTGCAGCTCAAATATCACACAGTGCTGATATTGTGACAGTAAGATTACCTGAATGCTACACGTATTTGCATAGATTTGTCCATTTACAAGCTGCACATTGAGTTCTTCCTGTACTGAGAGTGGTACTTGCACACTGCCCTCCTCAACTTCTTCCATTTTCTTTTCTGCAAGTACCATAATTACCGTGTTAAATAAAGCAACAGATGTATAATAAACTTACTATATATATGAAAATTTATCTGTGAACTGACCTATTTCCTTTTAAGGATGACATGGTGTAATAGTCATTTTTCATATCTTATAACTGGATGATAATATTTTAATGAAATTTGGTGACTTAAAAGACACTTAAAATTTAAAACGTTTCACCGAGAAATTTTTCAAATTTTATCGATTTTGTGGGGAGATAATCGGTATTGAAGTTAACATTGATGCCTATTGGAAATATACAGTTTCTTTGAATTATCTCAACTTGAGTTTTGACAAAATTTTGCGGTAGAAATTTGCGTTATATGATTCTGATACAAATGTCAAAAAGAAATTTAAAATTCCCCATAGGGAAAAGGAGAAAATCATTATTTTCTAGTTTTCAGGGGAGATACATGTGTAACTCATGAAAAACCAAAATTATCAGGGGAGGTTATTTAAAGGAAATTTTTGAGAACTTCTGTCACTATATAACGTACCTTATTTCTATCGTTTGACATTTTCAAAGCTTACATTATCAAGTTGTATGTACGCTTTGGGTGAAATTGAAGCTTAGTATTACGGGTAGTAATCCTTAAAATAAAACACATTGTGTTCAAATATATATCATTTAATATATCTACAAGAGGGCCATGATGGCCCTATATCGCTCACCTGTTATCATTGCACTTGAGGACAAGAAGGTCCTCAGAAAAAATATCTAAGTCCAAAGGCTAGGAACAACAAAGGAAAGAAATTTAACCAAAAAGAAAAAAAAAATTCTTACAAGGTACAGATATGTCAAAATACACCTAAAAATTGGAGGTAGTACGTACCATCCATGTTGTACCACAGAAAAGTGGTCTCGGTTTTTCCCTACGGCCAATAATAAAAAAGTTACTAAAAATAAGCTATTTATAGTAACGTAAAAGGGAAGTAATTAAAAAGAAAATTGTTGTAAGTGAACAAAAGAAGGATCTGCCAAATAAATCTGTTGACATAAATGAAATTTCAGATCAGTATCTTCATTAGTTATGGAGATATACCCATTTTAATTTGAAATAAAGGGAGGTAATTTGACATAAAATCAGTCCATAGTTATCTACCCTCATTGACTCAGTCCAACTAATGACAATAATGAAATTTCAAATAAGTCCTATAAGTACTTACTGATATAAATCCATTTTGACTACAATCATGGGAGGTAATCAGATACAAAATAACTCTGGAACCTACGATTGGATCTGATTTGTCATGGAATCCAAGATTTATTGTTGTTGAAGATATTTTGGAAGTTTGTATAAAAAAAAAAACATAAATGAAGTCTCTATTTGGCTGCAAAAGCCAAAATAGCCAATTTTTGACCTTTCAGGGGCCATAACTCTGGAACCCATGATGGAATCTGGACAGTTCAAGAAAGGAACCAAGATCTTATGGTGATACAAGTTGTGTGCAGGTTTGGTTAAAATCAAATCATAAATGAAGTTGCTATTGTGCATCCAAGGTCAAAATAGCTTATTCTGGCCCTTTCAGGGGCCATAACTCTGGAACCCGTTATGGGATCTGGTCGGTTCAATAAAGGAATTGAGATCTTATGGTGACGCAAGTTTTGTGCAAGTTTGATTAAATTCAAATCATAAATGAAGCTGCTATTGTGCAGACAAGGTCAAAACAGCTAATTCTGGCCCTTTCAGGGGCCATAACTCTAGAACCCATAATGGAATCTAGCCAGTTCAAGAAAGAAACCAAGATCTTATAGTGATACAAGTTGTGTGCAAGTTTGGTTAAAATCAAATCATAAATGAAGCTGCTATTGTGCAGACAAGGTCAAAATAGCTAATTCTGGCCCTTTCAGGGGCCATAACTCTGGAACCCATACTGGAATCTGGCCAGTTCAAGAAAGGAGTCAAGATCTTATGGTGATACAAGTTGTGTGCCAGTTTGGTAAAAATCAAATCATAAATAAAGCTGCTATTGTGCAGACAAGGTCAAAATAGCTAATTTTGGCCCTTTCAGGGGCCATAACTCTGGAACCCATAATGGGATCTGGCCAGTTCAAGAAAGGAACCGAGATCTTATGGTGATACAAGTTGTGTGCAAATTTGGTTAAAATAAAATCATAAATGAAACCATTATCGTGCAGACAAGAAATTGTTGACAGACGGACGGACGGATGGACGCACGCACGGACACACGACGGACGAAGGGTGATCGCAAAAGCTCACCTTGTCACTATGTGACAGGTGAGCTAAAAACAGTCCAGAGGCTGTAGATTTGAACCCCACTGGGAATCATGACTGTGCTCCTAACATGACCAGTACTGACTTTTCACTGAAAGCAGACATTTAGCAAGTTGAGATATCAAAGAAAATCGGGCAACATGCATTTTCACTTTGAGATTAGATTTGAGCGAAGTTTTAAGCTCCAAAGTGCCTATTTCGCTCAAGTCAACCACTCGCGAGAGCCCTGTTTTGATTCAAATTTCTTGTGAATATTAGGTAAATCATATAAATTTGATATTTCATTTTCAACAAAATTTTAGATGTAATATCAATATGTACGAATAACCATAAATATCTTCGAAAAGGAGGTCCATAACCCTAGACAACTAACAGGCTTCCTAAAATTTACAGATACATCACTTACAGTGTGCGACATTAACTTTATTAACACGGTAGCCAATCTGGCTACGGACTTCCAATTTTTTGTAGCCCAACAGAATTTTTCGTAGTCCCACCAATTTTGGCACAAGAATGAACAGGACTTTCAAAGTTTCATTCTAATAATGTTTTATTTAATTTCTTTCCAATATACTGCTGTAGGTTGGTGATTATATTTCGAATATTGGATATATTGTATGAGTTTTACAAAATTGATTTAGAAATCTGAAAGTGTTCACAAAATTTTGCAGAAAGTCAAAGACACAGAGTCATGAAAGGAGATCAAAACAGCTTTGTAGACAAGAAATAGCTTGGCAAAAATACAATTGATTTAATTTTTTTATACAGCAGACTGACTAAGAGTCTCGCTATGCCTAATTTTTTTTTTGGAAAGTCAATTCTCCCTCAAACTGATTTAGGGAGAAGTGGGGAGACTTTGGGAAGAAGTGGGAAGACTCCATGGATTTTTTCTATTTCTAGCTCGACGCTGTGAAGTGATTCGATGACCATTCATTTTCTTAGTAACATCATTTCCCATACTGTGATTATTGTTTCATTACAAAATTCTGAGAAAAAAATTCTTTTCAGTTCAAGACGGTGCTGAATCTAGCCCGCCGACTTTTTGGTGCCATAAAAATCAAACCATCAATGTCAGTATTATGAAGTTAATACTTTACATGTCCTTTTTTTTACCATGGATACCAAATAATTGTGTCTATAATTCCAATTAATCACATAGTTAATCAACAATTTCTTTAGAAAATGACTATTTAACGCTTAAGTGTCAAAGACGTAACCGCGGCACTGATTGGCCTATTACAAACGGATAATTTGATTAGCTGTCACACTTTTCGCAAAAATCTCACAAGTACCTGAAGTAAACTAATTTTATTAATTAATTTATCAGGGGAAAATATTAACTTTTTTCAGCCAGGGGCCACCTGGGCCCCTAACTTTTAAAAACTAGGGGCCCAGACCAAAAGTTAGGGGCCCAGTTAATACGGTCAGGTATCTGTAGTGAAATATTGCATTTCAGGTTGCTCTCATACAAACCGGGTACATGTATGTTCAGTTGATTATCAACATTTACAGGGGATTAATTGATACAAGCTAATGCTTGTTTTATGTAATTGTACAATTGTATTTAATGGAAATTAAATTAAAACCTTTCAAAACTCAACAGGTTAAAATAAACATATTCAAAATACATTCAACATGTGACAGTGTAAAACTTTTCAACTTTAAATGTTTCTCATGTCCCCCAACAGCAAAAATTGCAAATGAGACCATTATCAGTATTTTGCAACCAGAGCCTATTTTCTTCCAATTTTTTGTTAAAGTTCCTGGACCTTTTGTTTTTTTCATAATCTTGATAATATTTTCGCTTTTCGGCCGCCGTTTGTACTTGCTTTTCAGCGGGCTTAGTAACCCCATCAAGAAAATGGCACATTTTTTCCTCAGTTTACTGGCTTCGCGTACATCACACATAGGGCGCCGCCATTACAAGGGAGATAACTCGCATCGGCGTGGTATGTCTAAAGTTCGTTCCAAAAAGCTAGCAGTTCATCGGCATCTCTACACGAGATGTGTAAATTAAGTTTGTGGTTCCGATAATAATGAAGCACATGCAACAGTGAAAACCGATGGCCACTTTTGCGAACCACGCTTTCAAATATTGCGCCACATTGGGAGGAAGCACTGCGTCGCACATGGGGTCACATGGCGTCGCAGTTTAAACGTGTCCGGTATAGACCGGTATAACGGACTTTCTCTTGACAGACCTCCATTTTTAAATGGAGTCGACTACGTTTTTGAATGATTCATACTATTGCAATCCATTTCCCAGTAGACATAAACATATAGTCCAGACAGAGCAACTCATTATATTCCTTTCAGTTCCCAAGAGAACTGTGAAAAAACGAAAAGAGACAAAAAAACACCGAATTATGGAAATTTTTATTTTTTTCAACCTGGTCGCCTCCTGGGCCCCTAACTTGCGATTTTTAGGCGCCCAGCCGATTTTTTGGTCGCACTGGGCGACTGGGCGACTGCTAATATTTTCCCCTGTTTATGCTATCAACGTGTTTTGTATATGTATTTAACACACATGACATGGTGCAAATTGTCAAAAGATTAGCAAGTGCGCCATCCAAAAAAAATTCGGGCGACTTGAAAACGTTTTTGGGTTAGACTTGAGCGAAGTTTGAAGCTTCAAAGCGACTATTTCGTTCCCACGTTTGCAATGATCTGTTTTGGTAAATTTATTCCTCAGAATTTTTCATAGCCCGACAGGCTACGGTCTGCCGATTTTCTGTCCCCCAGCAGATTTTTCGTAGCCATTGCCAAACGGGCTACCATTAGATTATGTCGCAAAATGCACTTAAGCAGCATGCCCATTCACGCACTGCAGTACGTGAATCACGTACAAAATATCAAATGCACGCATAAAAATCACTTGTTGGGGGTACATGCACGCAGAGATTCGGAACTCTAGTTCAGCTGCAATATCGCTGTTTATTTCATCGCGCACTTGCCAATTGTTTGGTATGGTCTAAAACGCAGATCCGGTCCAAGAACGTTATAATTTCGTTTCCATCACCGAATTCTCGGCGTAATTGTCAGCTGTATAGAGGGGTTTGGTAAATGTTTTAGCCGGACGTCATACGGGTCATTTGCAAAAAAAGAATGGATACGAAACGCAAAAAGGCATTTTAGCTTTAATAAACTCAGCAAAAGGTTAACAGTATTTTATTTTTCGATATTTAACTGCAATTTTGATACACATTGCATATCTGTAATAGTTTGGCCATTTATTATTGATGGACGAATTTTACCAGTCTTCAGTTGACTGTATGTTATTTCGGACGAATCGTGTTCCGTTCACGAAATTGGGAATACATGAACCTTGCTGAAAAATTATTTATATTTAGTATAATATAGGGAGGGGTGTTTTGATTCAGAATTTCCTATCTTAACTTTGGAAAAACATTTTACTTTTTCTAAAATTATCTCATCTGTTATACCCCACCCACGAGAGTTCTGTATGAAGAAAACAACAACAAAAAACAAACACAAAAAACATGTAATATACAAATTTCAGTAGTTAAATAGAAAATTTTCAGATCTGCCATGTAGTGTACCCCCAAATTTTGAAGTGTACCCCTATTTTGCAAAAGCAGGAGGTACATGTACCCTCAACTTTAAAAATGAGTGGGCATGCTGCTTAAGTATTGAAAAGTTTCAAACGTGTACATAGCTTTTTTAAGACTTAAAACAAAAGTTTTAACCAATGCAGACGCTGACCATTAAGTGACATTACCTCATAAATTTTTCAACAATTGGACAAGCTAAAAAAGATTATTTTCTTTTAAAAGATAAAATATCGGCCAGAAAGGAATTGGAAAATATTGTAATTACTATTCTTAAAGCCAGTAAGAAACCACGGTAAATAGGAAATGAGGCCACTGTGACACCAGCTTCCCAGAAAATTTGTAAAGCAGGATATTCGCTGTAGCAGGTATGACAATCAAAATGTAAGGCCATTAGCTGTTAAGCATGTTAGCTGAAAATTGATTATAAATTTATGGGTAGATTCCATTTTAGCGGTCCCCACTGACTTTGACTATTTATTTTAGGAGGGTTGTGTTTAAATTGTTGTTAAAATAACATAGCATTGGTATGGGGCCAGTAGCACTCAGCATGCCCACTCATTTTTAAAGTTGAGGGTACATGTACCCCCTGCTTTTGCAAAATAGGGGTACACTTCAAAATTTGGTGGTACACTACATGGCAGATCTGAAAATTTTCTATTTAACTACTGAAATTTGTATATTACATGTTGTTTTTTTTTTTTTGTTGTTGTTTTTCATACAGAACTCTCGTGGGTGGGGTATAACAGACGAGATAATTTTAGAAAATGTAAAATGTTTTTCCAAAGTTAAGATAGGAAATTCTGAATCAAAACACCCCTCCCTATATTATACTAAATATAAATAAGTTTTCAGCAAGGTTCATGTATTCCCAATTTCGTGAACGGAACACGATCCGTCCGAAATAACATACAGTCAACTGAAGACTGGTAAAATTCGTCCATCAATAATAAATGCCCAAACTATTACAGATATGCAATGTGTATCAAAATTGCAGTTAAATATCGAAAAATAAAATACTGTTAACCTTTTGCTGAGTTTATTAAAGCTAAAATGCCTTTTTGCGTTTCGTATCCATTCTTTTTTTGCACACGACCCGTGTGACGTCCGACTAAAACATTTACCAAACCCCTCTATACAGCTGACAATTACGCCGAGAATTCGGTGATGGAAACGAAATTATAACGTTCGTGGACCGGATCTGCGTTTTAGACCATACCAAACAATTGGCAAGTGCGCGATGAAATAAACAGCGATTTTGCAGCTGAACTGGAGTTCCGAATCTCTGCGTGCATGTACCCCCAACAAGTGATTTTTATGCGTGCATTTGATATTTTGTACGTGATTCACGTACTGCAGTGTGTGAATGGGCATGCTGGCACTAATGGAAAAAGCAGGGGTGTGGGGGCGGCAGCCCCCAAAGTAACGTGACGTCATGACGTATTTCCGACTGGGGACCGCTGAACTGGAAGTGTCCCTAAATTTATCCTATATGAATAAGGCCAACTAAAGTGACAAATTTGTACTCAACAATATATTACTCTTCTCTTAACATTATTCACATCTTAATGAGATGAGCGGCCCTTAAAGTAAAACCGTTCCGGTGCAGAACTGCTAACGGTTGACAACCAACAGTTTATATGATGCACTCCACCCACCAAAAAATTCAAGATGGCGGGTGGGGTGATGTGGCTAAATTGGGGTCCTGCCAATGCTATTTCCATCAATTTAGGAAATAAACAATACGCAAATATACTTTAGTTTTATTCTATATCTTGCAAATGATAAAATAAAAAACTATCCGCTGACTTACTAACAAAATCACTAAATCGCCAAAAAAATATTTTTTCTGATAAATGTAGGCTTGAAGCAACGGGATTACTTGCATCTCATTGGTCAAAAATAAAATTAAATACAAGAAAGGAGTTTAAAATAGCAACAAGAAATAATGTAAGCTTCTTGACTCTTCCACACGTTTATAATACATATTATCTGTATTACTAGACAGATCAGTGTAACAGACTACATAAACTTTTTAACATGAGATAAGATAAATGATTACAGATGCGTTTTCAATAATAGGTGTATAACCGGTACGCCTATAGTACGCAATGGAAGTAAAGTGCGCAATGGTGCGAAATGGAGGTAAAGTGCGCAATGGAGTCAATTTTTTTTAGCGTCGATTATTGGGTATACTTGCTGGCTATAGTTAATGGAAACGTAGTTAAATGCCAAGAAATGAAAATGGCACGCAAGCAGCATATATTTGTGCTAATTCAAAATTGTGCGCAATGGAGGTGAAGTGCACAAAGAACCTTTTTAGGAGCAATAATTGGATGAATATTTAGAAAATACTCACAGTTGTCTGTTTAAAATTGTTTGAAAGATTTTATTTACTCTCGGTAAATGCTATTGCAATAAAATGATAGATGTATCATAATTATAATTATAATTATATCTATCATTAATAATAACCCTTATATAACTAAAATAAGCTGCCGACTGAAAAAAATGCTCAATGAATTCTATTGTATAGCCGTTGTATAGGAACGATTATTGTGTAAACTTGTTTGAAATAATGGAATTGTCGTGAAAATTCTAAAAAAAAAAGAAAAAAAAATTAGGCACATAACAGATATTTGTGCTAAATCACTGGCACGCAATGGAGGCAAAGTGCGCAATGGAAACATTCTATTATAGGAGCGATAACTTGAAAACAAGTCTAAAAAATACTCCCAGCTACTGATTTTCTGTTTAAAATAGTTTTACTTAATTTATTATCGGTAAATAATATTGCAATAAAATGATAGATATATCATAATTATAACTTTAACGCATTTTAATAACCCTTTTATTGCTCTGTCTAAAATAAGCTGCCAACTGATTAAGGTGTCTAATTGAATTATTAGGATTATCACACCTATGCTAACTGATTAAATCACGCCTTTGGTAAGTATTTCACGCTATTTTAATTGGTTACATCAACAACAACAACAACAACAACAACATTTATTAGCATAATCGACATATATATGCCTTTGGCTAATGAACAGTATACAGTTCTTTCAAATCATGCGTATAAATAATTTGTAATCAAGATTTCAAACCCTTAACAAATAAAATTCCTTCAAATATTTACATATATTCCATTGGACCTTTTTCTTAGCAGATGACAACAAATTGTCAAACATTTTCAGATTTGGCCACGATGTTTTTGGCAAATATTTTGAACGTAAGTTTTTATATTTAGGACAAGTCAATAACACATGATACTCAGATTCTATAACATTTAAATTACAATTTTGACATATTCTTTGATCCCTAGCTATACCACTATACCTTCCAGTTTCAATAGCTAAGCAATGTGAAGACAATCTAAAACAACTGAGTAATTTTCTTAAGTAATCATTATCAACATTTGTGAGATATGGTTCAAACATAAACAGCATTTTAAATCTTGAATAATATTCTAGTTTTGGCATGTTTGTAATACTACCATGCCATTCCTGTATAAACTGGTCTCTTAACCGTTTTTGTAGCATTGAAAAATAGTTAATATTTGGCGCTATATGGTTCCATAAATATCCATATCCTAATTGTTCTAAAAGAGTTTTAACATATTTGGGCCAGTTTGTACATCGGGGAGAATTGACATTGTTACATTGGTCTCTAAAAATATCAGTCATGATAGAATCTGGATTATTTACAAGCTTTAACCAATATTTTAGAACTCTCTCTTTACACAGTATTGAGAGAGGATACCTTCCAAGTTCCCCCAACACTGCCATATTTGGGGTTTGCATTTTTACACCGAGTATCCTTTTACAAAATTTCATATGAATTCTATCTAAGCAACTTGTATCGTATACGCCCCATACTTCAGCACAATATAATAAAAATTGGTTCAACCATACGATCAAAGAGTGTCAATTTAGTCTTAACATCAAATTTTAACCTAGAAAATAGTGAATATAGACCATTAACAGCTTTAAGTGCTTGATCAGACAGTGCCTTAATAGCTTCAGATAAAGCTCCATTACAATTAAATTTCACACCAAGATAGCAAAAAGAGTTCACAGTTTCCACTGGTGTATCATTAATGTACCATTGAAAATCAATATTCTGTTTTCTTTTTCTAAAAATACATATTTTCGTTTTATCAATATTTATCTTAAGCCCCCATTTAACAGAGTAAATATACAAGCTATCTAGCTGTGCCTGGAGACTCTTCTGGTCGGTAGTAAATAGTACCATATCGTCTGCAAACATCAACAAATAAATAGAAAGCTGTTGCAAGTCGTACTCTGTTAATGAGTTAAAATCAAGGTTTGCTGTGACGTCATTTACGAAGAGTATAAAAAGTATTGGCGAGAGTGGTTCCCCTTGTTTTAAGCCAAGCGAAACCTCGAAAAAATCTGAAACATTTGAAAAAACCTTAACACAAGCTGATACATGTTTGTATATTGACTGAAGCATTCTAACCATTTTACTACTGATACCTATTTCAAATAATTTAAACCATAGGGCATTCCTATTAACTGTATCGAACGCCTTTTCATAATCTATAAAAGCACAGTACAACGATCTATTCATAGAAATAATCTTTTGTATAATACTATGAAGAATAAAAACACAATCAGAAGTACTTCTGTTATTTCGAAAACCAAATTGCACATCAGTAAAAGCATTTTGGTGTTCACACCATTTATTCAATCTGTTTCTTAATAACAAAGAAAAAATCTTGGCCATAGTACTTATCAGTGATATTCCTCTGTAATTAGAAGGATCAGATTTATCCCCTTTTTATGTAGTGGGGACAATTATTCCTTTTGTCCATGATATGGGATATACTCCATCATGATAAATTTTATTAAAAATTTTAACCAAATATGGTGTTATAAATTGTTTGGCATCTATAATAAAAAATGCAACAACAAGATCACATCCTGGAGATTTATTCCTACTTAAAGAAGATATGGTTTTGCTTACTTCTTGTACATCAAAAGGCTTATCTAAACAATCAATATCAACAGATCGATCCCTTTCGTTTATTATTTGTACATTATCTGAAATAAAACTACTTTCAACAGGTGTATTTAGAATTTTAGAAAAATGATTTCTAAATAATGAAACATCAACATCGGGATTACTTGTTTTACTTGAATTTCTATACTTGTTTATCTTTTTCCAAAACATTTTCGGTGATTTGCGACTAAGTTCAGAAATGTTGCGCTTTTCCTTTGCAAAAAGTTGTACTTGGCTTTACGTTTTACATCACAATAATATTTACGACTCTGCAGAAATTCGACAATATTTTCAGAATTTCCACACCTCTTTACTTTCCTTTTGTTATCTAAAAATAAATTTTTAGCCCGTCTGCAATCATCATTAAACCACTCATTTCTTTTTTTAATTTTGTTTGGTTTATAATTTACAGACTTACCAAAAAT
The DNA here is from genome assembly GCF_021730395.1 of Mercenaria mercenaria. Taxonomy (NCBI): domain Eukaryota; kingdom Metazoa; phylum Mollusca; class Bivalvia; order Venerida; family Veneridae; genus Mercenaria; species Mercenaria mercenaria. Next base: position 21,725,226 of record NC_069364.1, on the reverse strand, counting down.
CTTAAAACAGTTTTGATAAATAGTTTCAGATAACCTTTCTATATTCGAATCAATATTTTCATTATCATTCACAATATTATTCGTTAATCGATCAAAAACCTCTCGATTTTCTTCCAGTGATGCTAATAAATCCATAGACCTTCCAGAATCCCAATATATCTTATCAAATTTAATATGTTCCCTGCTATTCGAGAAAGCTGTTTTCTGACACATGATATTATATGCTATTGGACAATGATCAGAGTATTCCGTCAATTCCATAATTGTCATATCAGAAATATATTCAAAATTTCTTATATTTGTTAATAAATAATCGACTAGACTAGCCCCGTATCTCTTATTATTTAGACAATAGTAAGTACATTTTCCCGGCTCCAGACGCCCATTTACAATAAGCAGATCGTGTTCTTTACACAATGCAATCAATCTGTGCCCAAAAGAGTTAATACCTTTATCTTGTGAATTTCTAACGGGTATATCAATGTCATTATTTAGCGGTATGTTTACAAATCTGTCTAACCGTAAGTTTTCAACATAATCCTTTAATTCTGCTGTTCGACAGTTCAAGTCCCCAGCAAGAAAGATTTCCCCTTGGGAACTATATTGTAAAATATCTTCACTCAAACATTCAAAGAAGTCATATCAAACAGACACGATTGTGGATTTTATATACAGACGAGTCCTCGGCGGAATGTACGCAACACCGAAATAAATTACTTTGTCACTATTAGATTGCACACAATTCAACCTAAACCACAAAATACCGTTATTATTAATCTTGACTAATTCAACTTTACCGATCAGTGATTCCTTATAATATACTATGACTCCACCACTACAACGTTTCGCCTTTCTATTTGTTCTCGGTCGTGGACAACTGAAATACTCAAAACCTTTAATTTCAATGTTAGTAACTTTTGAGTGCCAGGTTTCCGTGAAAATTAATATTTCGAACTTAGAAATAAATTGCAAAAAATCACTGTCATTTAATTTGTTCGCTAAACCTTGTACATTCCACTGCAGAAAAGAAATGGACTGTTCATTTTCAGCCTATCCGTCACCATTCACTGTACCGGATGCGATTTCTGTATCCATGACTGCAGCCCCGTTTCCGGCGCGCTCTGCAAATGTACCGTCACTTCCGGTGCGTTGCTGATTGAGTCGTCTGCCCTTGATAATGATCTTGTCATATGACAGTATAGCGTCCATGCCATCCCGCCTAGCCTTAATGAGTTCCGGTACTAATTTGCGGCGTCTCTCTTGTATAGCTTTAGGGTACTGGTCACTAACGCGATATTCGGTGTTTTTGAGCTTTTCTGATGCAGCGTTTCTTATCATTATTTTATCTGTAAAGTTGTGAAATTTGGCAACTACGGGCCTAGTTTTCTCCGACGAGAATTTTCCGATACGATGAGCGCGATCGATTTTTATTCCATATGTATTTTCCAAACCTAGCGTGTTATTACATCAAGAAAGAGCGCACGTGTTTATTGATCTAATTATCGCTGTATAATGTCTTTTAATGTAGAAGAGTAAGTAAGTTTTGAGATTAAATATCCTAATGCTACGATTGTTCCCAAGTAGTATTATACAAGTACAAATTATTCTGAAAAATGTTAACACATTATAAATAAAGTGTCATAGGTATACTGAGCAGTGTGTAAATATCATATTTTTTGTTGTTAATCATTTTATATTTCTTATCTTATCTGTATAATGATGTATTAAGATCTACATGTTTTTGCCATTTTTTTTTCTTTTAAATATGATTCTTCCATTTTACAATTAATATTAAACTAATAGACTTTTAGCATGTTGTAATAATGAGTTTCAAATTCGCATGTTTGTATTTTTAACATATAATTTATAACCTTTTTGGGGCTTCTGGAAAATTGTTTAGAAAAATAAAACTATCTATTCACGTAGTATTGTATAATACCATAGGTGAAATAAAGTTATCTGTATGTCTGTCTGTCTATCTATAATTTTTTCAAAATGTTAAATTATGGGCTCGAATCTATCTGGAATCAAATGTTTGTGTATATTGTTCTAACATAATTTATTTATTTAAATTCAGTTGTTTGTTGTTCTGAACTTTGTCTGTACTTCAGGAAATATTGATATAGAACTGTTCTTTTATGATTTGTTATTAAGTTTAAAAAAGACTTAGAGCCGCGCATATATGACATATATTATATGTTTAAAAATGTATGAAATCTTAATGTTTTTGCTATGTTTTCATCGCATTGTTTCTTTTAAATAAATTATTTCTGTTTAAGAAAAAATTTAAATTAAACTGCATTTACGATTTGCAGCATATTGTAAATGATTACTTTCAAATGTATTAAATTCATATGTTTGTATATTTTAACATCATATATATCATTCAAATACGTTTAAACTTAGTATAAATATATAAAAATAACATGTTATAATATAAAATTATTTGATGTTTGTGTTTCTTTTTTAATTATTATTATTTAATTACCCTTCCAATGACATTTCCTTTAAAGAAATAATCATTCCTAAAAAAATTGACTCCATTGCGCACTTTACTTCCATTTCGCACCATTGCGCACTTTATCTCCATTGCGCACTATAGGCGTACCCGTGTATTCATTTGGAGTTCTTCGGTTATTTAGGTTTTGTAAGAGAAGATAAACAATCGGGCGAACGCTGGTATCTATAAAACATTTAAATCCAAGTTTTAAGTGAACAATGGTTAAGTCTTATTTGTTATTTCATTTTCAACCAAATTTAAGATGTAAATAACCCTAAATCTCTAGAAAAAAGAGGTCTGTACCCCTAGAAAACCCCTAACAGGCTTGTCTAGAGGTACGGATCCGTCCTTTAAGTATAGGATGTCTTGGGAGATTGTTGCTTCTTCGTGAAGACCGGAAAAATCAGTTGGCCAGCTGAAACTCATAACAAAATTCGGGATAAGAATCAGTTACCTGAAGTGGACAAGACTTCCAAACAAAAAGAAGATTTTGGGACACGGGGATGTATGGAAGATAAAATTTTGATGACAGGTTATCGTCAACAGCTGTCGAAGGATCAGGTTGAAGATTAGAACTTGCAAAAGTATCATCATCAAGCGTTGCTATTCGATGAAGCTGACAATGCGTCAGGAAATGCATATTATTACGATAACGACGTTCTCAAAAGAATATGGAGAAACAGGAACCAGCATGCTGTTTGGGAATAAATAAAACAAAGGCAAGGATATCGAAGTGTTCTGGTGGTCAAACATGTTTAAGGACATAAGTCAAAATATTGAACAATATGATGAATGCCAAAACGTTGCAAAAAGGACTAGCATCAAATCACCTATAGTATATGAACCAGTCGTAACAGAACTATTAAAAAAAATCTATGGATGTAGTTGGGCCTTTAAGGAGAACAAAACACGGGACTATGTACATTCTAACCATTGTGGTCGATTTGTGGATGAGGCTACAAGATACCCAGGGACTTAGATCAAAGAAAACAGCAACGTGTTTAGTAGATTTATTTAGTTGTGTTTGAATACCACAAACAATACTCAAAACAGGGATCAAACTTCAACAGCAACTCAATGAAAAACTTCTACACTGAATTTGGTATAAAAGGCATTTCATGCGCACCATGTTTGAATACCACAAACAATACTCATAGAAAAGGGATCAAACTTCAACAGCAACTCAATGAAAAATTTCTACACTGAATTTGGTATAAAAGGCATTTCATGCGCACCATATTATCCTATTGCCAATGGCAGAATTGAGAGATTTAACGGAACTTTAAACTGTATGAATATATCTGCGGATGTCTCTTGGTTATATTATAATACTTATAATATGTGTAAATGTTGAGTTCTGCCCAACCCAAGAAAGCGTGGACGGTAGCTTGCATTTCCACTACCGTCCATAGACAGGCTCAGTCAGTCTGCAACATTTTCGTCTATGTCGTGTTGGGACACCTGTGGTTTTCCACTTTTTTTATTTTAAAGTCAATGCTAAAATGCATAAGTATATCAAATAACAAGAACTATGATAAACTGTTGTTAAGTTGTGTGCTATTTTCATACCGCGAGGTGCTACGTGAAGCGATGTTGCCAACAAGGTTGCCTATCTCTAAAACTATGTTGAAGATCATATAGAATAATTTTAAGGTTAAATGTCAGAGATTACCAATTCAAAAAAGTACAGGGAACTTATTGGAAATGAGGTAAGTGTATACCTGGGAATAAGGTGGCGTCTGTGCGTTCTGATTGGTCAGTTAAGTAAACAAACCCAACAAGTGATTATTTTTTTACTGCATTTACAGTATTTCATTATACATTTTGACAAAATTTGCTACATTTTATGTGTATTGTAAAAAGTTTCATCAAATGAATTTCTCCCGCCATGACAGCGATGTAAACAGGAGGTCATCTCATTCACGCGAAAATTACTTTATTAAAGTATCACTTAGCCTGGCTCCCTGGCTGCATGGTTATTTTTATATAAATACTGGAAACATTTTATAAACAAATTTTACGCCTGTAAAATAGCACAATTTTATCTGATGGCTGAACCTTACAGCCTGGTGAAAGTTGGCCAATATAACCCTAGAATAACCGTGTAAACTGTTAACTACTGAGAACCCTATCAATTCTGAGGCAATTAACTATCAAATGTAATGACAAGTTCTCCTTACCAATTTGATAAGGGTCATTTGAGATCAGATGTTGTTATTTTCTAGAAGAGTATGATACTGAGCCCATTCATGATTCAACAGTTTACTAGTAAATGTAAGTGTGAAATATTGTATGTGGATAATTATTTGGAGATAACATTTACTCAGGATCTTTTTTATTATGAATTTTTAGGTTTTATTAAATGTTAAATATGAAAACTCTAACTACAGAAAGTGTTTGCTGTTGTGGTAAAATTAACCCTTACATCAAAAAAGTTCAAGTGTATTTTGTGTAGAGAAATGAAAGAAAACAGAAAAGAAAGACAGCGCTTGTTTCATGGTCAAGAAAAAAACAGACTTGTACTGGTACATAATTGAGCGATTTTTGGGTTATTAATGAGCTAATGGCAATACACTGGCAACATAGAACAGCTGATAACAAACGACCAATACACTAGCAATAGGAGGGAATTCAGACGAACCAGTGTCAAGTCAGTGTATTTCAAGATTGATGTCAAATTTATCTGACAAAAACTGGTATTTAGTTTCTGGTATAAAACTGACAAAAACAGGGTAACAAACTGACAATATCTTGGTTACTACCATTGTATTGTCAGTGTATTACCCTATGCCATTTAGACTATTACCAGAATTGTTCAGTTATTGCCAGATATCTGACATCACTCTGGAAATACAATGACATTATATTGGTTTGTCCAAAATCTCTCCTATTGCTAGTGTGTTGGTCGTTTATTATCAGCTGTTCTCTGTTGTCAGTGTATTACCATACTTTCTTCAGTTAAATGCCAGTTTTGCAGTCTGTCCATTGGCATATGTGTCTTAAACTGCGTTAATAAAGTGTACTGAAATTAAAAATATTTCATTCATGCATGATTTAATAGTGTTTTGCATATAGTGTGTTTTTAGTTACTTGTCAGTTTAATGCCAGATTATTGTATGCTGTTACCAGGTCTGGTACTACACTGATAATAAACTCAATACACACTGTGATAACTGGTGATAACAGAATAACAAGCTGGAAATTAGTTGAAAATACACTGGGAATACAATGGTAAAACACTGACAAAAAACTGGATTTACACTGAAAATGTACACAATTTTGGTAAGGGATGTACGTTGCTTCAGGTACATGAAGTGACTCAACAATAATGGTACATTGTGTGCTGTCATAATGGAAAAAAATCAAATGCAAATGGGGCAATTTCAAAAGTTAAGTTGACAGTTGGTCAACAGAATAAAACATAATTTCCTTTTAAATATTCTTTTACAACATGCTCTTGGTTTGGTCTTATTTGTTCATATTTTAAAACTTTCAATTATAGCTTCATCCATTTCATCATTAAAAGTGGTTTAAAATTATTTAATTCTTGATCTAAAGATCATAAATCCTCTGATAAATATGTAAAAGCACATTCCCATTGTCTGATAAGCCAATACAAGCTGAGGGCAGGCCATAAATCGGTAAATTAGGTGCGGCTCATTAAATGATGGTTAGCACATGAAACCCTTAGGTAACATGTCACAGTAATAGCACTGAAAGAAATTAATGGGAATTTGTCCCACAAATTTGTGAGACACTGGTAGCCAACTTGCACCAGTCCCTATGTTCGGAGCCAGGGGCAGTAAAAAATCTCAATGTAGAAACAACCTTCTGGAGTTACTTCCCTCTTAATGAAGAAAACTGATATATGTAAATAAGAACAAACATAGGGACGGGAGCCAGTCTAAGTATCACTATTCATATGTTTTTCGCCCGATATTTTGGTGGAACTAAGATAGTACAAGCCATAATGTTATAATGGAAGTCTATGGGAAAACAATTGGTGTTCTCTAACCTATATTAGAGCTAAAGTGTGCCTTTTTTTGAAAGCCATTACTGGTAATTTGAATGGTCACAGATCTGTTGTAGATGATGTATCAAGACGTTTTCGTACAAAAATAAGCGTGAAATTTAAATATATTTTACATTTTGGCCTTTTTGTTTGACAGGTCTGCCCATTTCCATCTGACTTTTTTTTGGCCAAAAAGGCTTATTTCTATCTCTGTATTGTCAGAGAATGATCAAAACTTAAAGACTTTATTTCTATTTTTTTTACGGAATGAATCATATTTCAGCTTCCAAACAAAAGCCTATGCTGATAACTTAAATTTTCGCGAAAAGTTTCAAAATGACGACAGGGTCTGAATGTGGGCCTGTAAATCGACATGGGGTGGGGGGGGCGAGGGTGACCTTAGTAAACTGTCTTTATCTTTTTATCTTTCTTAAAACTGAACATTTCTTAATGAAACAATTAGGTCAGAGACCACCAATTCAAAAAAGTATAGGGAACTTGTTGGGGATGAGATACGTGTATACCTGAGAATAAGATAGCGTTTGTGCGTTCTGATTGTTCAGTCATGTAAACAAACCCAATAAGTGATTTTTTTTCAAAATGGGACATTTTCATTGCATTAACAGTATGAAATAGAAAAGTGGAAACTTCACAAGTCGCTCAACATGACGAAAAACGAAAATGTTGCAGGCTCGGTTTGATTGAACCTGTTCATGGACGATAGTGGAAATGCATGCTACCATCCACGAAAATTACTTTATTAAAGTATCACTATTCACATGTTTTTCATCCGGTATTTTGCTGAAACTTAGCTGAAACTTAGACATTTCTTGAAAAAAATGTGATTGGATATACATGTTTCGATTATAGAAGGCCGTATACGCCAAAATGTTATAATGGAAGTCTATGGGAAAACAATTGGTGTTCTCTAAGCTATAATATGTTGATAGATTGGAAGCAACGATATGTACTAGAGTTGTACGGAGTATACAGCTCAGACAGCTTGGCCGAGAGATAGCTGAGTTTCCTTTCATATATACGAGACTTACGTTGGCCTTGGTCCAGTTCTGCGGGATGTCAATAGATGATAAGGATTTCTGAAAGAAAACGGTTATGACATCTGCAATTTCATGTCTCAGCTCCTTTACTACACTAGTCTAATCAGATCGTATCTAATGGATTTGTTGGTTTTAAGATTACAAAGATTTGCTGACAGAGATGTCAGCCATCTAGGGATGGTGTTTTAGAGGGTTTAGGTATCTTGGCGTCTGAATACATGTTTGTTTCATTGAAATATGTACACTATATATATATATATAGTGAGGATTTGCGAGAGAAAACTGATTGAAACACTTTATCAGTTTGTTGGCCTTGTTTTTGTTGTTAATTTTTAGACATCCTTATATTTGGTCTTTCAGTGGGAGACACTTCGTTAGGTTGTGAAGTTTCCACTTTTCTTTATTTTTTTAATTAGTGCGTATAGTTTTTAGAAGAAATATACATTGTGAGTCGACTGTTCCATCAGAATCAGCAATGCCCATCAAGATGTGTGGTGGAGCTTTAGTTTTAAATAAGGCTTAATTTAATTTTACCGCAACGTAAATAAGAAACACAATATTAATACTTTTAAACTTTAATTTCCTGCAATATTTCACAATCCAAAGTATGAAATTTAAATCCACATTTTCTAGCTATAATGTAATATCAAAACATTCCATAAAAGTTCTCAAACTTAATTTTTACTCTGTCTTTTTATAAGAAATATAAACCACCTGACCAAAAATTACCCTTTTCTCGTGTTTTATAGCCAATCTGGTGCCAAAGCTTATGTAAGAATTAAGGAGCAAACAGTTAGAACATATTAATGATACAACGTAAATATAAGTTCTAAGAACAAATACAGAACAATGGACGGAGAAATACTGAGCATAAATAAGATATTAGTGTATTGTCTATTCATGATATCTTCACGACAAGATGTAGAGACTGCTGAAATTCATCGAGGCTTTTAAAAATAAAATAAATAAGTGGAAACTTCACAGGTCGCTCAACACGACAAATAATTTATATTGATTGAGCCTATTCATGGACGATAGTTGAAATCCATGCTACCGTCCACGCCCTATAGCCCCGGGTTGAGCAGAACAGAACATTTACATATGCTTAAAGTACAAAAAGCAATTTAGAGACATCGCAGATGTATTCAAACAGCGATGAACATGGAACCTTCAATGATACACGGGTTGTGGCAAGTCTGATTGATGTTGTCATGTCGTGTTGGACGACATGTGGTTTTTCACATTTTTCTATTTTACTGCCTGTAGGAATTATAGTCAAAATTTAACTGTAATTTATTATTTGAAAGTGATTACATTTTGACCTTTTGGTACATTTTACTCTGTCATGATTTACATTTTGGTTTGGTAATGTTTTATCATGTGGGCCTGGGTACATTTTAGTTTGGTAATGTTTTGACCTGCATACGCCTGGAATTTCTAAATTCTAGTTTTATTTTCGTCATGATTGTTTTCTGGTCAAGATGTTACCTTCGCACTTGTGATAATGTGTTTCTTCTTCAAAAAAATAACACTCAGATTATAATATAATTTCTTCGTAATGAAATTCAAAGCATGTAAGAGTGAGTTAAAGTGCAACATCCTGAAACAAAATTCACTGATAACCTTCGTTTTGAATTGTATTTTTTTAGTGTATGTTATGTGCGTGGTTCCAGGAATGTTCATTGTATTTGTAAAACTTTGGGTTTTATGAGTGTAGTCTCCGGTGTTGAAAACACAATTTTTATGACGCAATTTGCGGGAAAAATGGAAACGGCTGGATCGGTGTCAAAAGTAAGATATAGAGTTGTCCACTGCAATGTTTTTTTGTTTTTTTTTTAAACATTTTAATCTGGGTGACGATTTGAGTAACACCTTTCTTTGGAAAACAGCAGTAGTGTCAACCGTTTACCTGATATTTGTTGTTGTTGACCTATAATATTTTACATAAGTTGCGGATAGGTTAAATTTCGGACAAATTTTTGATGACAGTTTAACAGGTCCCAGAAAAGTCACAAATTAGCTATATAGCTAAATCTAGCTAGAAGTAGCTATAAAACCAATACCAATATGGCAAAATGTGTCAAAATAAGATGCAAAATGGTCATAATCCTGTCCAAAAGGAGGGGCCTCTGTGGCCGAGTGGTTATAGTCGTTGACGTCAAACCATTTGCCCCTCATCGATGTGGGTTCGAAACCTCATTTGGGGCGTAGAATTCTTCACGTGAGGAAGCCATCCAGCTGGCTTACGGAAGGTCGGTGGTTCTATCAAGGTGCCCGCTCATGATGAAATTGTGCACGGAGGGGCACTTGGCGTCTTCCTCCACCATTAAAGCTGGAAAGTCGCCATATGACCTAAAATTGTGTCAGTGCGACGTTAAACCCAGCAAAATAAAATAAATAACAGTCCAAAAGGTTTGTAAGATGAAAGACAATGACATAAAACCAAGATATTTGTAGTTACATTTTCAATAACTGCGGCAGTATTTTGCGATAAATCATTACTGAATTTTTCACTTGTGATAATCATCGTGTATATGGCAAATTTATAAATGACTAATCGCATAAATTCGCAACATGTATTGAAACTGAAACTGCATAGATCTCCATTCTTTGCGATTGTCTTTTGTCTCATACTCCACTTAAATTGCATAATAACTATTTTATGTTTAATATTCACATATTTTGAACAATTGTTATTGGTTTTATAGCTAGAAATAGCTATATATAGCTAGATTTAGCTATATAGCTAATTTGTGACTTTTCTGGGACCTGTTTAAATGGGCATAATATTGTAGTCTATATAATTAGACGTGAAAAAGTTGGCATTTGACGTTCAACAGATCCCCCAGAAAAGTCACAAATTAGCTGTATATCTAAATCTGGCTATATGTATAGAAATAGTAACAGTGCTCTAGGTAATTTTTTGACCCAGGTGGTAATTGCCAGTTTTTTAAGTGGGGGGTATGAAAAAGTTGGGGGTAAATAGGAATTTTAGGGTGAAAAGAAGACATTTAGTTGTAACAATTTTATTTTGTTATTTGTATATTTATGCAGTGTTTTTTTTTTAAAGTCAATTTTGGGCTGAAGTAGGGCCCCAATGCCAATGGCATATAGCATGTTTCTTTCCCAATTTCAAAGCTAAAATTTCCAAAGTTAAATTCTTCTTACTTTTTTCAACTTTTTCAAACAATACTGTACCTACTAAACATTGAAACACAAGACAATATGCCTACTTAATGCATAAAAATTTTATGACAATTTTTTGTCGAGCCCGCTTGCGGAAGCGAAGACATAGTTGTCCAAATGGCTGTTCGGTGTATGTGCGTGCGTCAGTATGTGCGTCCGTCCGGATTTGTTTGTCCGGACCATAACTTTGACATGCATGGAGCAATCTTGTTTATATTAGGCATGAATGTTAACCTCAGTGAGACGGAGTGTCATGCGCAAATCCCAGGTTCCTATCTCAAAGGTCAAGGTCACACTTAGAGGTCAAAGGTCAAATTCAATAACGACTGTCCGGAGCATTGCTTCTTCATGCATGGAGGGATTTTGATGAAACTTGGCACAATTGTTCAGCGTTATGAGACGGAGTGTCATGCACAAGAATCAGGTCCCTAGGTCTAAGGTCAAGGTCACACTTAGAGGTCAAAGGATACAAGAATGACTTTGTCCGGAGCATTTCTTTTTCATGCATAGAGGGATTTTGATGTAACTTGGCACAATTTTTCACCATTATGAGACGGAGTGTCATGCGCAAGAACCTAGAATTACTTCCCTTTGTTTTTACTATAAACAGCTTATATTGTAACTTTTTTAATACTGGTCGTAGGGAAAAATCAGGACCACTTTTCTGTAGTACAACATGCATGTTACATCCAATTTTGAGGTGTATTTTGACCTATCTCTACTGGTAAGGATTTTTGTGTAGATTCATTTTTTTTTTTTTTTTTTTTTTTTTTTTTAAGATTTACTTCCCTTTGTTGTTACTACAAATAATTTATATTGTAACTTTTTGCAATCTTTTTTTTTATTTCGCTGTCCACATTGAGTACTTTTAACCACGGGAATGATGACTTCTGACTTCCAATTGTAGATTTTTATACTGATAAATAAGTCCTTTTACCTTTATAAATATATTATCAATTTGTTCATGTAAAATAGGTTAGACAGCAGCCTTTGTGGACATCTTTAAAGTTTTGGATCATTTGAAGCCATGCTCAGGATAATCTTACACCCGATCACGCCAAGCTCGTTTTCAGTATGTTCTAAAAAATGTAGCCGAACGGGCGCAAACTGTGTGGCAATGGAACAGACGTTCTACAGTCTGTCTAAGAACTTTATGGACTGGCTCGGACGGGGTTGAACGGGAATGGTGGTCCAGAACTTTGAGCCTACTCAAAAATTTCTGCCTATCATTCAGTTCTACAGTTAGACGGACTGACAACGTACTTGAAACGAGATGGACATACTAAGAACTGAACCGCCGTACTTCGATCGTACTAGAAACGTGGTATGACATAATGCGATCAGGCGTCAAATCAAGTACGTGTGCACACCGGCCGGATCCGTTTGTAGCTCGTTTAACCCATTCATAGAAAGACTTAACTCAACCGCATTACATTCTCATTGCGTCGTTATTCCGTCTGAATACGATCAAAATAAAATACTAAGTTTGCAATACGTTTCTAAATAGTTCTAAGAGTTTGCAATACGTTCTCAGTACGCTCCGCATGTTTTTAGTATGTTTTTTCACAGTTCCTACAACGTCGATCCCGTCTGCAGTACAATTTCAAAAGTTAGGATATAAATACATGCCGATGCCTTACAGGTTCAAGATTTGGGCACAAGGTTTAGCCAAGTTTATGCCTTTGCTTTTTGTACCCCCCGACAACAAAGTTGTAAGGGGGGGGTATACTGGTTTCAGGTTGTCTGTCTGTCTGTCCGTCTGTCTGTCTGTCCGTAGACGCAATCTTGTGCGCACCATCTCTCCTTATCCCCTTGACAGAATTTAATGAAACTTCACACAAGTGATCAGTACCAACAGTAGTTGTGCATGGGGCATGTTAGGTTCTTTTAGAAAATTTTTTTGCAGAGTTATGGGACTTTGTTTTTTTGTTACTATACGATATACATAGACACAATCTTGTGCACACCATCTCTCCTCATCCCCTTGACACAATTTAATGAAACTTCACACAAGTGATCAGTACCAACAGTAGTTGTGCATGGGGCATGTTAGGTTCTTTTAGAAAAAAAATTTGCAGAGTTATGGGACTTTGTTATTTTGTTACTATACTATATACATAGACACAATCTTGTGCGCACCATCTCTCCTCATCCCCTTGACGCAATTTAATGAAACTTCACACAAGTGATCAGTAACAACAGCAGTTGTGCATGGGGCATGTTAGGTTCTTTCAGAAAAAAAAATTTGCAGAGTTATGGGACTTTGTTTTTTTGTTACTATACTATATACATTGACACAATCTTGTGCGCACCATCTCTCCTCATCCCCTTGACACAATTTAATGAAACTTCACACAAGTGATCAGTAACAACAGTAGTTGTGCATGGGGCATGTTAGGTTCTTTCAGCGACAAAAATTGCAGAGTTATGGGACTTTGTTTCTTGTTAACATACTATGTACATACAGTCTGCATATGCAATCTTGTGCGTGCCTAATCTACCAAACCCTTACACACAATTTAATGAAACTTCACACAAGTGATCAGTACCAACCCTAGTTGTGCATGGTGCATGTTACATTCTTTTAGATAAATATTCTGCATAGTTATGGGACTTTGTTTTTTGTTACTATACTGTATACATACAGTCTATATACATACAGTCCACATAATTATGCAATCTTGTGTGCGTCAAATTGCAATGTACTGTGTCAGTGCATGCGGGGGGTACATTCATCACCTTTAGTGATAGCTCTAGTTTCTTCTGTGGTTTCTGACTGTCCTCCTTCATCCTCGGACTTGGAGACAGAGTCGTCAAAAGGTGTAGGGAATAAATTACGACGCTCATCCTCTCGACTTTCACATTCAGGGGCTGATTCAGGAGACTCTGTATCGGCTTCTGTGAGACATTGTTCTTTTACTGCTTTAACACTTTACACCCTGTCTCTGTTTGGCTTCACTTTTCTTTGTAGTCATATTGATACTTGCCTATTGATGTGGATTTTTTTTTGTGTCTTGAGAGGTTGAAGAGAAAAATGAGAATGAGAACTGGGCGAAACGTTATGGCTTTTACTAGCCATCAAACCAGAAGGTGATTGCAATTTATGTTCTGAACATACTAGGGAAAGATGAGGATGTAATCAGAACGAGTTAAACTGTCTGTGAATGAGTTGGTCGAGTTAACAACTAGTTAGAACATATTTCGACGTACTCAGAATGAAGTAGGACTAGTTACGAACTTCTTTAATCTGACTACATACGGACTTGGACTGTCTACAAACGGTTTCCACATGAGGTGAACGGGCATTTTTTTCCGAGCTGAACTTACTGTTAACGGACTTCAGATGGGATAAAGACACGATGGACATATCGAGAACTGTTTAAGAACTAACTACATCGCATTATGAATATTTTCCGGCCAAAGTACAAATGTTCTAGCCAGATCGCAGCCCGTTTTACAATATTTTAGGACGGGTTGGGATGTTTTGAGAACTAGTTTGGTGTGATGGGGGCTTTAACAACACACAGATGCTTGCAAAATTTCTTAAGCGTCTCTGCGACCTAAGACTGGTTTACATATTTCACATTTCAGGTTTTGATTTTTCCAAAAAATTCTCTCATATTGAGTTTTGTTCACTAATGAAATCACACAAAATGTTGGAAAAACCAACTCTTCTAATTTTCAGTGACATGACTGTTTGCACTCGGGCAAAAATTAAATACATGATTCTGCCAGAAATTGTATATTTTTGTAAAAAAAAAAAAAAAATATCTTTTAGCTCACTTTTAGCTTGACTATTCGAAGAATATTCTAGCTATTCTACTCACCCTGGCATGGGCATCGGCGTCGCACTTTGGTTAGTTTTGCATGCAAGTACATACAGCTATCACTTAAATGCATATATAGCTTTGAAACTTATTTTTTCCTTTTCTAGATCAATTACCAACCTCACTTGGTCAAGTTCCATAACTCTGACTTGTATTTTGAGCAAATTATGCTCCCATTTGGACTTAGAAATTCCTGGTTAAAGTTTTACATGCAAGTTACTATCTCCAAACTCTGACCTGCATTTTGGCCAAATTATGTCCCCATTAGAAATTCCTGGTTAAGTTTTACGTGCAAGTATTTACAGCTGCTATTACTAAAAGGCATATAGATTTGAAACTTATTTTTTCTAGATCAATTACCAACCCCACTTGGTCAAGTCCCATAAATGTATTTTGGGCAAACTATGCCCCCTTTGGACTTAGTAACTTGCATTTACATCTCCAAAACTAATGCAGATATTGAATTGAAACTTCCACTACTGCATGCACATGCCATTAAAAGGGTCATGAAATTAGCCTTATTTTTTTCAAACGTTTTAACAGGTCACCATTAAAATTAACCCATTACTTCTTACTATTTAATGGGATTTTCATGACCATAGTTTTAATGCCATACATTAAAAAGCCATGAAATAAGTGCATTAAAACCCTGGTAAAATATACCTTGTTAAAATGACTTTGATGGCCATGAAAAGCTGCTTAAAATAAACCATTAAAATAAGTTAACAGGTTCCTTAAAACTCCATGAAAATTTTTAATTGGCATGAAGTTAATGTGCCATTAAAAAATACCCCTTAATTCCACATTAATTAGTAAGAACTAATGGGGCCATTAATTATGCCCCCGAAGGGAGGCATATAGTTTTTGAACCGTCTGTCAGTCTGTCGATCTGTCTGTCCGCAATTTTCGTGTCCGGTCCATATCTTTGTCATCGATGGATGGATTTTCAAATAACTTGGCATGAATGTGTACCACAGTAAGACGACGTGTCACGCGCAAGACCCAGGTCCGTAGCTCAAAGGTCAAGGTCACACTTAGACGTTAAAGGTCATTTTTCATGATAGTGCATTCGTGTCCGGTCCATATCTTTGTCATCCATGGATGGATTTTCAAATAACTTGGCATGAATGTGTACCACAGTAAGACGACGTGTCGCGCGCAAGACCCAGGTCCGTAGCTCAAAGGTCAAGGTCACACTTAGACGTTAAAGGTCATATTTCATGATAGTGCATTGATGGGCGTGTCCGGTCCATATCTTTGTCATTCATGCATGGATTTTAAAATTATTGGGCATGAATGTGTACCACAGTAAGACGACATGTCGCGCGCAAGACCCAGGTCCGTAGGTCAAAGGTCCTAAACTCTAACATCGGCCATAACTATTCATTCAAAGTGCCATCGGGGGCATGTGTCATCCTATGGAGACAGCTCTTGTTTTTTAGACTGGGGTATGTCGTTGGTCGGGCGGGCGGGCGGGTGGGGGGATGGGCGGGCGGCGGCGTCGAACTGGTGTTTCCGGTCAATAACTTTTGTTTCGGTCAAGATATTTGAATAAAACTTGGTATGTATGTAGCTTATATCAAGACAAAGGCTGGGATTGATTTTGGGGTTTCTGGGGTCAAGGTCAAGGTCACTGTTACTTAAAATAGAAAAAGGGTTTCCGGTCAATAACTTAACTTAGGAATGAGCTATCATGATGAAACTTGGTGTATAGAAAACTTATATAAAGTTGTAGCTTGGGATTGATTTTGGGGTTTCTGGGATCAAGGTCAAGGTCATTGTTACTAAAAATAGGGTTAGGTTTGGGTTAGGGTTGTGCTTTAAAGTGGTGCACTGTGATTCAGTATACTTTTTTATTCTTATGAAAAGTGTTGAAAACCTGGTTTCGTGGCATTGCCGCGTTTCTTGTTTAATACTCTGTTAATGGCCGTTAATTATTAAAAAATTGATTAATGGTCTCATTAAATATGCCAGATTCAATTTTAATGGGTTCGTAATATTTTAATGGTATATCAAATTAAGGGCCATGAAAATTTGCCATCAGAATTAGACATCTTAAGATAATCATCTTCATATTTATATTTGCCGTATTGATTTAAACTATGTATTACTACACGTGTAATAGTATCCATACATGTGTACTGTTTTGTAAAATGCTAGAAGAATATTTGTTTCTTCTTTTTTTCTCTCATTATTTTGTAATGTAAACATATGTAACAGCCTCGTACATGTTGTCATATTGTATCCTTATTCTGTCATATGTTCATATGAAATGAGAAAATAAATGGATATTGTACTATATTGTGTTGTACTGAGAGGGGTTTACAGGTACCGGTTTAATAGATCAGGTGACCATGTGGGTAGTTTTAACTATTCAACATTATAATATTGACAAACATTCTGACCAAGTTTTTATTGGTACAGACATGAGGCATCAGGATAATGGTGTATTCAAAAAGCAACTGTCAACGCACAGTGGGCAATCACAACTTAGCTCTACTTCAGTACTTTGTGCTCAGGAGCATGCACTTAAACAGCTAAGAGCAAATGTTTGAGGGATTGCATCACAAGTAGATTCCCCCTTCCCGAATCAAGCGTACCACACTCTTTGATTCATTGGAAGGAAGAAGCGATTGATCTGCCCATGCCCCAGATGAATTTAAATCAGACTGTAAATCTTCACAATCATATGTACTGTTCACTTCTCTATAAACCTTAGTTTCTACTCAAGGACTGGAAAATTAATTTGAAAATCTAAACTGGTCTGAACACATTTTATAATGTAAATTCCATACCCCACCCATTTTCTTATACAAATGCAGATTATTTGGACAGGAAAAACAAAAAAAAAAACAGAAAAAGTGGCATGCATCAATACATATTTACCCTTACCAAAATAATGTAGATTGATGTTATCAAATAAATTAATATGTTTCCATCCGACTTTCATTTAAATAAATCTGATTATTTGTAGGGACACAATTTGGCAAACATTTGCAAAAAATGGCGTAACTGCATCAAGGGGAAATAACTTTAATGCAACTAAATATAACATCATGATATATTATAGATGATGTGTGCGTAGTATGTATTTATTGTGATTAAAGTCCATTTTAGAACAATATGGGACTAGAATTATAAGCATTCAATGGGAGTGCAAGTCAAAAACCAAAAAGAGAAAATATACGAATCACATTTTACAGAATGAAGAATTTAATGGGCATCATATTGCTGTTAAGGGCCATTATGTTTACTCTTAAATGAAATTGTACAGAACCTGAACATTTAATGGGCATTAAATCAAATTTACGGGCCATAAATAATCCTGTTAAATTCAAAATATACAGAATTTCACTATTTTTTCAAAGCCATTAACTTTTTTAGCTCCCAAACTAAATTTTTAATGGCATGATTCATGGTCAAAATGGGTGTTTTAGTGGTATTTTAACATGTAACCCATTAATATTGTGAAACCTGTTAAATAAAGTGATGCAAGAATTAATGAGGTTAATTAATGGTTTCTCCTATTTTAATGGGTATTTTACAGGGTTTTAAACCATGTTTAATGGTATGTGCATCCAGTAGTGTTCACATGTGTCTTCAGAAATTCCTGGTTAAAGTTTTGTGTGCAAGTACATACAGCTATTACTAAAAGGCATATAGATTTGAAACTTATTTTTAGCTCACCTGAGCACGAAGTGCTCAAGGTGAGCTTTTGTGATCGCCCTGTGTCCGTCGTCGTCCATCCATTGTCGACAATTTGACTGTTACTACTCTAGAAGTCACAATTTTGGCCTATCTTAATGGAACTTGGCCAGAATGTTTGTTAACACTAGTGGTCACAATTTTGGCCAAATCTAAATGAAACTTTGTCAAGATGTTACCTTCAATAAAATCTTGGACAAAAGATAAGAGGTAAGGGTAGATTTCTTGGAAGCACAGAACACCAAAAACACAGCCACAGAACCATGCATTTGCATAGTAGGCCTAAAACAACAAGAAGCTGTAATGGAAAAATATTTCAGACGGGTTGCTTCAAACATCCAACAAGTACATATTAATTTATGCTAAATATAGATGGAGGAGAAGGAAATGGTAAGGGGCAAAATTGGGCCGTGGGGGAGGGGTGGGGGGGAGGAACTCTTAAGGGGAAAGTTGGACAAGGACGAATATACAAAGGGAATGCCACGTTCATTAACAACAGTCACAGACACTCGTGTACCAAAGATAAACATACAACAACGACTAACTGAATAACATAGAAAAATGAACAAGCAACACATAAGGAAACAGTAGAGCACCATTATAGAATCACAAGCATACAAACGCACCCACAAAAGTAGAAAAAAAAAAACAGTTATGTACCGTCTTAGGATGTCATGCATTTTGGTAAAATTATGTCCCCTTTTGGTTAAAGTTTTGCATGCAAGTTATGGTTAAAGTTTTGCATGCAAGTTACTATCTTCAAAATTAATGCAGATACTGGATTGAAACTCTATAGATATTTTAACATTTAGGGTAACATTTTCCTGCTTCTTGGACAATAAATCAAATAGTCGAGCATTGGCTGGCTTAGGGCAGCTGTTTTTTGTTTAGCTCACCTGAGCCAAAGGCTCATGGTGAGCTATTGTGACCGCTCAATGTCCGGCATGTGTCATCCATCATCCGTTCGTCAACATTTCCTAAAAAAATCTTCTTGAAAACCACTGGGCAGAATTACACTAAACTTCACAGGAATGATCTTTGGGTGACCCTCTTTCAAAATTGTTTAAAGAATTGAATTCATGTAGAACTCTGGTTGCCGTGGCAACCGAAAGGAAAAACTTTAAAAATCTTCTTGTCCAAAACCACAGGGCCTAGGGCTTTGATATCTGGTGTCTAGCATCATCTAGTGGTCCTCTACCAGAATTATTCAAATTATCCCCCTATGGTCAAATATGGCCCCACCCCGGGGGTCACATGGTTTACAAAGACTTATATAGGGAAAACTTTGAAAATCTTTTTGTACAAAACCACATGGCCTAGGGCTTTGATATTTGGTATGTAGCATCATCTAGTAGTCCTCTACCAAGATTGTTCAAATTATCCCCCTAGGGTCAAATATGACCCCTCCCCGGGGGTTACATGGTTTATATAGAGTTATATAGGGAAAACTTTGAAAATCTTCTTGTACAAAACCACATGGCTTAGGGCTTTTATATTTGGTATGTAGCATCATCTAGTGGTCCTCTACCAAGATTGCTCAAATTATCCCCCAAGGGCCAAGTATGGCCCCGCCCCTGGGGTCACAAGTTTTACATAGACTTATACAGGAAAAAAAGTTTAAAAATCTTCTTGTCTGAAACCACAACTCTTAGACCTTTGATATTTGGTTTGTAACATTGTCTTATGGTCCTCAACCAAAATTGTTCAAATTGTACCCCTGGGGTGAAAAGCGGCCCTGCCCTGGGGGTCCCAAGTTCTATATAGACTTATATAGGAGAAAGCTTTAAAAAATCCTCTTGTCTGAAACCATACCACCTAGGCTTTTGATATTTGGTATGATGCATTGTCTAGTAGTCCTCTACCAAAATTGTTCAAATTATGCCTCAGGGATTAAAAGAGGCCCCGCCCTGGGGTCACTTAGCTATTATGTGAGTTTTATAGGAAAAATACTTAAAAAATCATCTGATCCTATTTCCAAGACTATTTAATTATAATTACTTGATGACCCTAAGTAATATGATGTCACTTGATTGTGACCTTGACCTACTGACCTGCTGTCTTGTTTTTAGCTCACCTGTCACAAAGTGACAAGGTGAGCTTTTGTGATCGCGCAGCGTCCGTCGTCCGTCAGTCCGTGCATCCGTCCATCGTAAACTTTTGTTTGTGACCACTCTAGAGGTCACATTTTTCATGGGATCTTTATGAAAGTTGGTCAGAATGTTCATCTTGATGATACCTAGGTCAAGTTTGAAACTGGGTCAACTGCGGTCAAAAACTAGGTGTCAGTAGGTCTAAAAATAGAAAAACCTTGTGACCTCTCTAGAGGCCATACTTTTCAATGGATCTTCATGAAAATTGGTCGGAGTGTTTACCTTGATGATATCTAGGTCAGGTTTGAAACTGGGTCATGTGCGGTCAAAAACTAGGTCAGTAGGTCAAATAATAAAAAAAACCTTGTGACCTCTCTACAGGCCATACTTTTCATGGGATCTTTATGAAAGTTGGTCAGAATGTTCATCTTGATGATACCTAGGTCAAGTTTGAAACTGGGTCAACTGCGGTCAAAAACTAGGTCAGTACGTCTAAAAATAGAAAAACCTTGTGACCTCTCTAGAGGCCATACTTTTGAATGGATCTTCATGAATATTGGTCAGAATGTTTACCTTGATGACATCTAGATCAAGTTCGAAACTGGGTCAACTGTGGTCAAAAACTAGGTCAGTAGGTCTAAAAATAGAAAAACCTTGTGACCTCTCTTAGAGGCCATACTTTTGAATGGATCTTCATGAAAATTGGTCAGAATGTTCACCTTGATGATATCTAGGTCAAGTTCGAAACTGGGTCACATGCCTTCAGAATCTAGGTCAGTAGGTCAAATAATAAAAAAACCTTGTGACCTCTCTAGAGGCCATATTTTTTATGGGATCTGTATGAAAGTTGGTCTGAATGTTCTTCTTGATGATATCTAGGTCAAGTTCGATACTGGGTCAACTGCGATCAAAAACTGTGTCAGTAGGTCTAAAAATACAAAAACCGTTTGACCTCTCTGGAGGCCATATTTTTCAATGGATCTTCATGAAAATTGGTCTGAATGTTCACCTTGATGATATCTAGATAAGTTTGAAACTGGGTCACGTGCAGTCAAAAACTAGGTCAGTAGATATAAAAATAGAAAAACCTTGTGACCTCTCTAGGTGCCATAGTTTTTAAGAGATCTTCATGAAAATTGGTGAGAATGTTCACCTTGATGATATCTAGGTCATGATCAAAACTGGGTCACGTGCCTTTAAAAACTAGGTCATTAGGTCAAATAATAGAAAAACCTTGTGACCTCTAGAGGCCATATTTTTCAATGGATCTTCATGAAAATTGGTCAGAATTTTTATCTTGATGATATCTATGTCAAGTTTAAAACTGGGTCACATGAGCTCAAAAACTAGGTCACTATGTCAAATAACCGAAAAATCGACATCATACTCGGTTCAAAGCTGGGTCATGTGGGGACAGGTGAGCGATTCAGGACCATCATGGTCCTCTTATTTGATTTATGGCCCTTGAATTACTGATTGGATCCACTCGTCCAGACTATCTAATTGGATCCACTCATCTAAGCCATCTAGAGACATTATTTTTTATAGGGGCAATAGTGGAAGACATGCGCTTTTCTCAAAAGCATCTCTAGTTTATGATTTGATTTTTACCAAACTGGCACACAACTTGTATCACCATAAGATCTTGGTTCCTTTCTTGAACTGGCCAGAGTCCATTATGGGTTCCAGAGTTATGCCCCTGAAAGGGCCAGAATTAGCTATTTTGACCTTGTCTGCACAATAGCAGCTTCATTTATGATTTGAATTTAATCAAACTTGCATAAAACTTGTGTCACCATAAGATCTCTTTTCCTTTCTTGAATCGGCCAGATCCCATAATGGGTTCTAGAGTTACAGCCCCTGAAAGGGCCAAAATTAGCTATTTTGACCTTGTCTGCACAATAGCAGCTTCATTTATGATTTGATTTTAACCAAACTTGCACACAACTTGTATCACAACAAGATCTTGCTTCCTTTCTTGAACTGGCCAGATTCCATCATGGGTTCCAGAGTTATGGCCCGTTAAAGGTCCAAAATTGGCTATTTTGGCTTTTGCAGCCATATAGAGACTTCATTTATGGTTTTATTTGATACAAACTTCCAAAATATCTTCAACAACAATAAATCTTGGATTCCATGACAAATCAGATCCAATCGTAGGTTCCAGAGTAAAATATATCTGATTACCTCCCCTGATTGTAATCAAAATTGATTTATATCAGTAAGTACTTAAAGGACTTATTTGAAATTTCATTATTGTTATTAGTTGCCAGTTGGACTGAGACAATCAGGGTAGATAACCAGAGCTCCAGATAAGCTGCGTATTTACGCAATTAAAATTGCAGGAAACCCAGTTGAATTCATACAGTGTGCGTAATGAAACGCAAGTAAAATTCCTAATACCCAATTCATAAAAAATAGCTTGCGTATCGCATTTTCCTTATTAGCTCACCTGTCACATAGTGACAAGGTGAGCTTTTGTGATCACCCGTCGTCAGTCCGTCCATGCGTCAACAATTCCGTGTCTGCACGATAGTGGTTTCGTTTATGATTTTATTTTAACCAAACTTGCACACAACTTGTATCACCATAAGATCACGGTTCCTTTCTTGAACTGGCCAGATCCCATTATGGGTTCCAGAGTTATGGCCCCTGAAAGGGCCAAAATTAGCTATTTTGACCTTGTCTGCACAATAGCAGCTTTATTTATGATTTGATTTTTACCAAACTGGCACACAACTTGTATCACCGTAAGATCTTGGTTCCTTCCTTGAACTGGCCAGATTCCTTTATGTGTTCCAGAGTTATGGCCCCTGAAAAGGCCAGAATTAGCTATTTTGACCTTGTCTGCACAATAGCAGCTTCATTTATGATTTTATTTTAACCAAACTTGCACACAACTTGTATCACCATAAGATCTTGGTTCCTTTCTTGAACTGGCGAGATTCCGTTATGGGTTCCAGAGTGATGGCCCCTGAAAGGGCCAGAATTAGCTGTTTTGACCTTGTCTGCACAATAGCAGCTTCATTTATGATTTGAATTTAATCAAACTTGCACAAAACTTGTGTCACCATAAGATCTCGGTTCCTTTCTTGAACCGGCCAGATCCCTTAATGGGTTCCAGAGTTATGGCCCCTGAATGGGCCAAAATTAGCTATTTTGACTTTGTCTGCACAATAGCAGCTTCATTTATAATTTGATTTTAACCAAAGTTGCACACAACTTGTATCACCACAAGATCTTGCTTCCTTTCTTCAACTGGCCAGATTCCATCATGGGTTCCAGAGTTATGGCCCCTTAAAGGTCCAAAATTGGCTATTTTGGCATTTGCAGCCATATAGAGACTTCATTTATGGTTTTATTTTATACAGTCTTCCAAAATATCTTCAACAACAATAAATCCTGGATTCCATGACAAATCAGATCCAATCGTAGGTTCCAGAGTTATTTTATATCTGATTACCTCTCCTGATTGTAATCGAAATGGATTTATATCAGTAAGTACTTAAAGGACTTATTTGAAATTTCATTATTGTTATTAGTTGGACTGAGGCAATCAGGGTAGATAACTGTGAACTGATTTTATGTCAAATTACCTCCCTTTATTTCAAATTAAAATGGGTATATCTCCGTAACTCATGAAGATACTGATCTGAAATTTCATTTATGTCAACAGATTTATTTGGCAGATCCTTCTTTTGTTCACTTACAATATTTTTGGTTTTTAGCTCACATGTCACAAAGTGACAGTGTGAGCTTTTGTGATCGTGCAGCGTCCGTCGTCCGTCCGTCCGTCCGTCCGTCCGTGCGTCCGTCCGTGCGTAAACTTTTGCTTGTGACCTCTCTAGAGGTCACATTTTTCATGGGATCTTGATGAAAGTTGGTCAGAATGTTCATCTTAATGATATCTAGGTCAAGTTCGAAACTGGGTCACGTGCTGTCAAAAACTAGGTCAGTAGGTCTAAAAATAGAAAAACCTTGTGACCTCTCTAGAGGCCATATTTTTCACAAGATCTTCATGAAAATTGGTCAGAATGTTAACCTTGATGATATCTAGGTCAAGTTCGAAACTGGGTCACGTGCCATCAAAAACTAGGTCAGTAGGTCAAATAATAGAAAAACCTTGTGACCTCTCTAGAGGCCATATTTTTCATGGGATCTGTATGAAAGTTGGTCTGAATGTTCATCTTGATGATATCTAGGTCAAGTTCGAAACTGGGTCAGCTGCGGTCAAAAACTAGGTCATTAGGTCTAAAAATAGAAAAACCTTGTGACCTCTCTAGAGGTCATACTTTTGAATGGATCTTCATGAAAATTGGTCAGAATGTTCACCTTGATGATATCTAGGTCAGGTTCGAAACTGGGTCATGTGCCTTCAATAACTAGGTCAGTAGGTCAAATAATAAAAAAACCTTGTGACCTTTCTGGAGGCCATATTTTTCATGGGATCTGTATGAAGGTTGGTCTGAATGTTCATTTTGATGATATCTAGGCCAAGTTTGAAACTGGGTCAACTGTGTTCAAAAACTAGGTCAGTAGGTCTAAAAATAGAAAAACCTTGTGACCTCTCTAGAGGCCATATTTTTCACAAGATCTTCATGAAAATTAGTCTGAATGTTCACCTTGATGATATCTAGGTCAAGTTTGAAACTGGGTCATGTGCCTTCAAAAACTAGGTCAGTAGGTCAAATAATAGAAAAACCTTGTGACCTTTCTAGAGGCCATATTTTTCATGGGATCTGTATGAAAGATGGTCTGATTGTTCATCTTGATGATATCTAGGTCAAGTTTGAAACTGGGTCAGCTGCGGTCAAAAACTAGGTCATTAGGTCTAAAAATAGAAAAACCTTGTGACCTCTCTAGAGGCCATACTTTTGAATGGATCTTCATGAAAATTGGTCAGAATGTTCAACTTGATGATATCTAGATCAAGTTTGAAACTGGGTCATGTGCTGTCAATAACTAGGTCAGTAGGTCAAATAATGAAAAAACCTTGTGACCTCTCTGGAGGCCATATTTTTCATGGGATCTGTATGAAGGTTGGTCTGAATGTTCATCTTTATGATATCTAGGTCAGGTTCAAAACTGGGTCACATGAGCTCAAAAACTAGGTCACTGTGTCAAATAATAGAAAAAAAACGACGTCATACTCAGTTCAAAACTGGGTCATGTTGGGACAGGTGAGCGATTCAGGACCATCATGGTCCTCTTGTTAATTACTTCCTTTTTACGTTGCTATAAATAGCTTATTTTTAGTAACTTTTTTATTATTGGCCGTAGGGAAAAACCGAGACCACTTTTCTGTAGTACAACATGGATGGTACCTCCAATTTTTAGGTGTATTTTGACATATCTATACCTTGTAAGATTTTTTTTTTTCTTTTTGGTTAAATTTTTTGCTTTGTTGTTCCTGTCCTTTGGACTTAGATGTTTTTCTGAAGACCTTCTTGTCCTCAAGTGCAATGATAACAGGTGAGCGATATAGGGCCATCATGGCCCTCTTGTTTAAGATACAGCCTTGAAATATTGATGACTTACACAGTTTTGCACACAAATCATGAAACTGAATTTTATTGACCATGAATATGACCTACTGACTTTCTTAATATTTTATCATCAGTTTGACATTTGAAACATGCAGCTCATGTCACCACCACCGGGCACACACAACTTGCTCCCCCTCCTCTCCAACCTCCTCACATGCCCCACCAAAAAAATCTTTAAATATGCTTTTCCTTTAAAATTTTGCTTTCCTCCTCTGGTACAACCATTAGGGTGTTTATTGCCCCCGCTTGGCAGAGCTTATTTTCATTGGTGGGCAAATGTCCTGGAGGTAAATATCCGTATCCCATTTCCCTTTACCAGAATTGCAAGAATTGTAAACAAACTTGTTTTGAAGTTGGAAAATCATCTGTATGAAATATTTCAAATCTCTTTCTAAATGTCCTTTGCAAAACACTGTACCGTATTTACCCTAAGTCTTGGGACAGCATAAAATAATTATTTTTTTCACTGTCCCAAGACTTATTTCCCGAAAAATAATTATTTTGAAAAGTGTCCCAAAAATATGGACACAATTCTCGGTCACCGGGTAACATCCCCCACCCACCCGTGTTGAAAGCGAAAAAATAAACGTTTAACGATTATCGGTAATTATTCTTTTGATAAACAAAGTAATTGGCCTTGTTTTCATCATCAATTAACACCCCCTCAAAGAGCTAAAAGTGTGTCGGTATCATGACATTAGAAGTGGAGATCAAAGCGGTATAGTTTCCCCGAGATTTTCATGGCATTACGTCATGTTTTCGCGCCAAGTTGTACATCACTGTTTGATCGTTTGCCTCGGTTCTTTAAAGAGCTGAGAAGTAGATCTAGTGTTGTGAAAATCAATGAAAAAAGCTTCTTTTTAATTTGTTAAAGTGAATGTGCAATATCCCGTATAAACTGACAGGTAAACGTGTCAAACTATAATAGCGGATATCTTACCTCTGTGACCCATTTGCCCTCAAGGAAATTTCAAAACGGTTTGAGAAGAATATCTTATTATAAAGTGTCCGTGTCAAAAAATATATGTACATGCACAAAGATTCATTCAAAACTTATTAAAAAAACGCAACAACATCATTGTTTTTTTTTTTTAAACCGCGTCCCGATTTTCTATTTACGTTCACAGAAATCTGTTTGCCAAAAATCGTTTTACTTCATATTTTTAAATTGCTGCCGCTTTTTCATTATTTAAGATTTTTCTATTCTGTTTTTTGCACTTTCTGGTCAAAAGTCTGAATTTTATGTCTATAGTTTGCATCATTTATTTACTTTTAGAAAGAAATAAGTATTTAGGATCGCGCTGTTTGAAATTTTGCAAGTAATTTTATGAAAATTCGACCGTTTTTATAGAATTTTGCCTACATTTCTGTCGATACCTTTTTAAAATCGTTATAGAATTCAAATTATATTACTTCTCAATCTGTGTTGAAAATCTGAAGCGATAAAATCAAAAAATGAATGTGTGACGCGCGTTTTTAGCTCGACTATTCGAAGAATAGTCTAGCTATTCTACTCACCCTGGCATCGGCGTCGGCGTCGGCGTCGGCGTCACACCTTGGTTAAGTTTTTGCATGCAAGTACATACAGCTATCATTTAAAGGCATATAGCTTTGAAACTTATTTATTCTTTTTCTAGGTCAATTACCAACCTCACTGGGTCAAGTTCCATAACTCTAACATGTATTTTGAGCAAATTATGCCCCCTTTTGGACTTAGAAAATTCTGGTTAAAGTTTAACATGCAAGTTACTATCTCCAAAACTAATGCAGATATTGAATTGAAACTTCACATGTGTCTTCGGGGTTATAAAACTAGTTGATAGCACCAAGTCCCATAACTCTGACCTTCATTTTGGCCAAATTATGCCCCCTTTTGGACTTAGAAAATTCTGGTTAAAGTTTTGCGTGCAAGTACATACAGCTATTACTAAAAGGCATATAGATTTGAAACTTATTTTTTCTTTTTCTAGATCAATTACCTACTTCACTGGGTCAAGTCCAATAACTCTGACATGTATTTTGGCCAAATTATGCCCCCTTTTGGACTCAGAAAATCCTGGTTAAAGTTTTACATGCTAGTAACTCTCTCCAAAACTACTAAGATATTAAATTGAAACTTCACATGTGTCTTCTGGGTTATAAAACTAGTTGATAGCACCAAGTCCCATAACTCTGACATGTATTTTGGGCAAATTATGCCCCCTTTTGGACTTAAAAAATCCTGGTTAAAGTTTTGCGTGCAAGTACATACAGCTATTACCAAAAGGCATATAGCTTTGAAACTTATTTATTCTTTTTCTAGGTCAATTACCAACCTCACTGGGTCAAGTTCCATAACTCTTAACATGTATTTTGAGCAAATTATGCCCCCTTTTGGACTTAGAAAATTCTGGTTAAAGTTTTACATGCAAGTTACTATCCCCAAAACTAATGCAAATATTGAATTGAAACTTAACATGTGTCTTCTGGGTTATAAAACTAGTTGATAGCACCAAGTCCCATAACTCTGACATGTATTTTGGTCAAATTATGTCCCCTTTCGAACTTAAAACTCTTTTGATATTTAACATTTTGGGTAATAATTTCCTGCTTCTGTGACAATATTTTGAATAGTCGAGCTTGGCTGTCTTACGGACAGCTCTTGTTTGTATACGTGTCAATAAACAAAAGTAACGGCGTTGTAAGTTAGACATTACGATAGGTCGCACATGCTCGTGGAATGGAAAATTACCGGCATGGCGTTTTGATAGCTGTACGATTCGCGGGTAAATTCCAGTCAGTGGTAAATAAAAATAACTAACTAACGGAAAATGGACTTCCTGGCTGCAGTAAAAAAATATACAACACTTAACTGGTATGGTAAAAAAACACTTTACTGTCAAAAGAATATCAAGTAAAAACACGACACGAAAATGTTAAAAAAAAAAATAGTCTTTGGTTCTTATAATTATTTGACATTTTGATCGATACAACACCATACAATGTATAATAACGGTATTTGACTTACATCTTGAATCAGTAACAACCATAGTCCCAACACTTAGGGACGAAAAATATGCTGAGAAAATACTTGTCCGAAAAATTAGGGACAAGAAAAATAATTATTTTTCCAGATTTTAAGGGTGTCCCAAGATTTAGGGTGTCCCAAGACTTAGATAAAATACGGTATTAGTATATTAATATTAGATTTTTGATATTTTTTCTTCAAAATACTATTAAATCTATATGAAAATAATTTCATTTAAAGGGAATTCCTATAGTTTTTTATGCGCATCTTTCTGCGCAGCCGACACTTTCTATGGAAAACTGAACTGAAGTCAACATTTGTTGAAACATGTTACAGACAATCTTAAATATGAGGAATTTTGAATGAAATGACATTTTTGATAAGTTATATCAGTAATCAAATGTTGATACTGGTTTATGTTGTATTGACAAGTATCATGCCTGACAGGTATCTTGCTATTTTGTGGTTGTGTTTTCACATCGCATTTTAGTACAAAGACAGTGTTGTTCATATAATGTAAGATAATTGACTTAGTACTGATAAGACAATATCACCTTTCAGATTATTTAGTATTCAATTATAGAAAGAATTACGAATTTTTAAAACGTTTTTTTAACTTTTAGCAGACATACATGTAATCAATTTGGCCAGGTTCGCGCCATTTCCGTCCGAACAGGTGTTGTATTCTAGCGGTCTTAACATAAAATTTTGCCTGGTGACCCATACATTTTTAGCCATTTTTATGCTCACAATACAATTATCTATACACAAGAAGAAAAAGAAAAAATTCTATGAAAGAGTTTTTTCAAAATTAAAAAAAATATTCTTCACTATGGGTATTTTTCATTGAAAAAAGTTCACAAAAGTAAATACAGTCAATATTGTGGGTGCGACCACGTGTCCTCAACGACCGTTTGTCTTTAACGACCACTTTGAATTCCCCCCGAACAATTTTACTATTAAAATATTTGTGCTAAACGACTTTTGTCTAACGCGACCAGCGACCGCTGATTTTCGGCAAAATTGACTGACCTTTTTTGGTTAAGCGACCGCTAAAATTTAACTATGTCCATATTAAATCATGTGTTTACATCAAACACTGCCGCCGATTAATTATGAGAACGTGTTGACACTTAATTCTCGATTGCAAAAGGTGAGAAATGTAAGTAACATCTGATGGGAACCCGTAATCACTGTATAATTATTAGCGAGAGACCGATATGACCAATCAAATTCGTCGTTGTTTTTAAGATCCGCCCATTTTTTCCAATAATAACTTGACCTTGATAAATAAGGAAAACCGCATATCGTGTTATACATGGGCAATCGTGTTATACATGGGCCTTATACATGTATTGTAAGATATCCTATGTGTAATTGATTGATTTTGAATATGTCTAAACGGAAAGTGTTAACGTTGGATGGATGATAGAGCTCGTGTGTTGGAATTAAGTAAGAACAAAAGTGCTCGTAAATTGACTGAAGAAATGGGCGTAGGAAAAACCCAGATCCAAAACATTCTGAAACGGAAAGCAGAAGTGTTGGAGGATATTGAAAACAATGTTTCAGGTGATCGTAAACGTGCGAGGAGAGTAACTGTTCACGAAGATGTAAACAATTTGGTATATGAGTGGTTTAAGGACGTGACTGCTAGGAGAATGCCCGTGTCTGGGCCTATCTTGTGCACTCAAGCTCTTTAAGTTCGCGAGTGATCTTGGGGACATTAACTTTAAGGCATCGACGGGATGGCTTACTTCGTTCTTGAAATGTAATAACATTGTGTGAAAATCAGCTGATTTTATCGAAGTAAAACACACACTTTATTACACTTTAAAGTTCTATTGATGTATGTAAATAGTTCATGCATAGGTTAACCTTTATTCTGAAACATAAAATGAAGAGAATTTCAAACTATTAAATTGATATGAATAACATATATTTTATCTGCATCCTTACCCGATGTGTCTCTTACATACACCACGTGAAAACCACATGAAAACTTAAGTCCAATATATTATGGCCATTTTCTGTACTTTGTCCTGAGGGACCGTTGTCTTAAGAGACCACTTTTTGCCTGTCCCTTAGGTGGTCTCTTAACACAAGATTGACTGTATGAAACAGTATTTTTTTTCATTTGTACCCATTATTGTAAGGATAGAGTATTACAAATATGACTATGATATCAAATAAGTATATAATAAAATCTGTAAAAAGAAAAAACCGTATTGTGCTGCCTGGATGTATATTTTGGTTGGTATTTATAAAAAAGCAGAAAATTATGAAAATGTTGAAAAATCGCTGGCAGTTTCAGCAACAGTGTGTGTGTTCAAAACAATTTTTCACAAAAACAAGCCTGGTGACCTATTGTTTTTATTTGTTCATTGTTTTCAGCACAACTTTTCCTATCATATATGTGAATTTGAAAAAATTCTATGAAAGGAAAAAAACTATAGGAATTCTCTTTAAGTAAAAATAAACTGTTATTATCTAATAAGTAACAGCGATCATAGGTTTTCAGCTTAGACAATTAGCATGGAGAGTAGTTCCCCTTTATCGGAATGGCGAAAATCATAAACAAACTTGTTTCGAAGCTGGAAAATTGTCTACACCTGTGTTTTATACACACCCACGATTCGTGTGGTGGGGGGGGGGGGGGGGGAGTCCTTTGGGTAATAAAACTGCACATTATACAGGGGTTTCTATGATAAAATCTGAATTACATTAACCAGGCTGGTTAAGTTGCCCAATGACTGTAACTGTTGACAGGTGCAGTTTCCTACACATTGCTAATTGCAAGCTACAGATTTCCAGTGGTTATGTAGAATACTTGAAATGACCTTCTTTTATAAGGCCTTCTGTAGAAAAATAAAAGACATAAAATGTACTTTTAATGCCCCCAAATTTGGGTACATGTATATTAAAATCGCACTTTACGTGCATGCATCCACTGGTGTGTGCATCTGTCCATGTGTGCAGGGTTTTCCCTAGAAAAATTTATTTTGGGGGACATGTTTGGATTTGCTTGAATACTTTGATACTCTTTTGGGCTTTTAATAGTTTAAATTGATTGAAATTAACTTTTAATTAATTTGGAAAATTGTTTTTTGGGGAAAACTCATGCCCCCCTTTGCTAAGAAAATGGGGACATGGACCTCGAAAAGTGGTAAATTTACCACCTTTTTGGGGGGCTAGGGAAAACCCTGTGTGTGTGTGTGTATACGTGTGAATTCTTGTCAGGGCTGAAAGTCTGTTTGTGTCCAGTTAATATCGAATGAATTTTTATCTGGATTATGTAGGGTCAAAAACTTGGTCACCGGCAGGTGAGATCAAAGAATAAGCTTGTTTACACTCAAGAGGCTACGTTTTTTGGTCCAATCTTAATGAAAATTGGTCAGAATATTTGTCTCCATGATATCACTAGGTCAATCATGTTTACACTGTTATTATATGTTTCTCATGCAGGTGAGCGACTAAGGGCCAACCCTCTTGGGTTTTTTTTTAACAAGATGATTATACCTAAACTATTCTGGCATATTTGGCACAGACAATTGAAACACTCTTGGGCATGCTTCGTGGGGAGGGGGGGAGTGGGGTGGGGGTGACATTTGTCACTGATAGTGACAGCTCTTGTTTCTTACTTTGTGACATGTAAACTGTAATGTATGCTGGTTTCATGACCCAGACTTTCTCTGTCCGGCTTGGATCAAGGCCAACTGATCTTAATCCTTATCATACTGGACCCGATTGATTCTACCTTTGCGACCAGTGTAGATCATGATCAACCTGCACATCCATGCAGTCTGATCAAGATCTGCACTATTCGCCATTCAGTTGATATCATTTTGGTAAATGTCCCTTTTAACAGTTAATGGTACTGTTCAAATTGAAACATGAACAAGTTCATTACTGTGAAATCATTTATATTTGTGAGGGACTTATTTTCATGGATTTCATGGTTTAGTCAATCCACGAAATTTAATCCCAACGAACAAGTAAAATTCCCATTCATTTTATGTTCATAAGTTGAAATAATCCACAAATTCATATTCCCACGAAATTGCCGTTTTGACCAAAACCACAAAATTTAATGCCCACGAAATTAAATGATTTTACAGTATAGAAATTTTGCAGGGTAAGGGTTAAGATGAGGTGATCTTGTAGAGATTTACCCTAAGCCTTCTTTACGCAAGGGAAACAATCTAATTATATAGTGAAATTGTTTTAGTGAACACATTTCTTAATCCTAATCCTGCCCATGTTATATCAGTGCAAAGGAAAAGTAACCTATCTATGATAAATGCCATGTATTATTACACAGTTATGCATCTAACAGTCTTGAAATTGTTTTCTTCGATTTTCTCATATTTCTAGATATTTTAACATACTTTGAAGCATATGTATGGGTAGTTGAAATTGTTCTCTTTCCAGCAGGAGCCTTTTCACCATATTTCACCTTGTGAAATTCTGTGGGTTTTGCCTTTTTTAAAAAAAATAGTCTGTTTGTTGACAGATTTCACCACAAAAAATGTCCTACTTTCCCCACGGCAATCAATTATTTGATCTTTACATAGTTTTGTAATCAGGTTGCTAATCCATGTGGCAAATATGCATGCTTTTTTCATGGTTAGAGGTAAAGCGGGTAGTTTGGATGAGGTACTAGGTCAATTGTCACCTAAGCCTATCATAAAGTCTTTGTGGAGTTGTCTCCATTTTTTCCAAATATTTCATCCAGGGTCATTTTTTTTCAGCTCAAATAACTCTTTTTTTTCAGGAAATGATATTTTAATAATTTTTTCAGTCCTTGTATTCTGATGCAGTTAACTTCACATACATATATAATATAGATAGCTCCTACTTGAAGTTTGTATTTTCAGTTACAATGCCTAGATCTTGATGTCCAGTTGTGTTTTCACCCCTAGGTCGAGCCCAGTACTGGCATCTGCTACCTAAGCAAGTTCAGCTCACAGACTAGGGTTAAATGTAGTAATGGTCTACTGGTTGTACCTTCCTCCCAGAAGAGCTGAACTCAACTAACTGATTCCCGGCTTGTAATTGTTGTTTAGAATGAGCAGAGCAAGAGCAGTTTTACATATTTCCAGGTCTAAGACTAATTTCTCAGTGACTGTTAGTTTATATGGTAGGGAAAATTTTTTATAACAATTTCTGTAAAACTTGAGGATTATAGATGTATATATGTAACGTAACATTGTATGTACATGATCCTTTACCGCCTTTGTAGCCTAGTGATAAGAGTGCCCGCTCATATCAAAGACTTGAAAAAAAATGGAAGTTGTAGCTGATGCTCAGCGATATGAGGATAGTGCTACAGGGCACTAGACAACTTTTGGGGACAGGTACCCATACCCTCAGGAAGGGGAATTTTTTGACATTTTAAGACGAAAAGGGGAAGTTTAAGCCATGTATATGTAACTACTTTTCACACTTACTGTTTTCAATCATTTCTAACTGATGTGACTATATTGCAATAGTAATCTTCCTTACAGGCACTATATAATATTAAAAGAAAGAGTTAATATCAATTTGTGTCAAACAACCAATCGTCAGGGGAATTTTCTTCTGAGAAAGGGGAATAGAACATATTATTTTAGGAGGGGAATGGTACCCATATTCAGCCCCAAAAATGGACAAACGAGTGCCCTGTGCTAGGACTGGTGAGCCGGGTGTCAGTATGTTTCTTGGTTAGGTGTCATGTAATGTGCCGCTATCGTGTGATATTCCAGTGTGGCAGCACTATAAAGTTGGACATTGTGCTCACTGCTACAAGTAGATATTGTTGATTATAATTATATGACTGAAAATTTGAATTTTTGAAGAAAGATGCTAAAGGGAAGCAGTGGTCTGGGGTCACGATCAAGACTTCTGATATGACACCAGTACTGGTTTTTTCCAGGAAGTGGACTCTGTAGAGGTTCAAATACGCTTGAAGCTTTCATCACAATCAAGCTATAAATAAATTAGTATAAACTAAACCAAAACACACAGCACACATACATGACCATTGAAAAAATATCATAGTACTGTCACCTTCCATTTTGTGATTTTGTGTTGTACGGCAATTTCCTCAACTTTACAAATAAGTTGGAAGTGTGTGTGTGCCTACATATATTTAAAACAACATTGTTTATTTCTCCATTTCAGGGTTGTTTTGCTTTCAAAGGAAAGAAGAAAAAGGCTAAAATTGGTAAGTTTATTTAAAGTCGAGTCCTTAAATTTTGTGTATGAGCATGCCCACAAATATATGATGACCTACTAATAATTTAGGAAAACAGTTGACCAGATAGGTATGAAAATGTTTATCATTATGTCTCCCATATGTTCATGTAGTTGATTTAGTGCTGTGTATCTGTATACATGTCAAAGTTTGCCAACACCACCAGGTGGATTTACACCAAACTACCCAAGAGTAATCATTGCCAAGCCTAGTTTTTGGTGGCTGCTGCCACCAGTGTTAAAAAGAATACTCTGTTTGAGAAATCTTGTCAGTTGTTAAGACCATCCTAACAACCAAAAATAGTTCCAGGCTTTCCAGGGAAATAATTATCTACACAATGTGCAGAATATGCAATGCTACAATATATGCCTTAATACCACTTTTAATGTAAATTCGGCAACTAAAATCAATACAAACTGAAGTCAACGTTTTAATTAAAACAACCACGTGTATGAATACAAATACGCAAAATCACGTGAATAAACGTTGACCTCATGTCACCTGAACTGAGCGATTATATTGATTAGCTATTGCATAGTACTGGCCGAGGTCACGTAGCTTATAACGTAGAAAAAGTTGAAACCTAGCCGGGAATCCAGACTGACAATTCAAACATGTTTCCTAACCGCATTGTCACATGTATAACTCCCGAAATATAAGACTGTATTTGATAAAGAACGATGACTTCTAATAGCAACGTTACAATAATCTACAGATTATATACATCTACAGATAATCCATGGCTAAAAATAGAAACGGAATTTCAACAGAAAAGTTTCCGAACATTTCCGGTCCATAGACAATACCAGTTTGTACCTACCATAGCTTTTCCAGCAAGTTGTAACAATTTTCAAGTATGTTAGAATAAACTTAAATGTTCGTCAATCATAGCTATCAAAATATAAGATATTATGTTAATGCAACCCTAGTGATCTAAGAATGTTACCGAATTTTAGACAGTATTGTCTCGTTGTCGTTTCAAACACTCGAAAATATGACCACATGTTAATTAGGCTATTTATAGAAAATCGATAATCAGCCGTGATACGGATTTCCTCAGGCGTTGCTACTGCCAATTAACACTAATTAGCGCACTAATTTCACTGTGGGGAATCACATGATCAAAATAATCTCTTAACCAAAGTTATATTTTGAAGAACATGAATAAATTTCCTGTCATGATAAGATATGAAATTTAAACATAGCCTATAATGTGACTAATGAAAATTGTTAAATTATCATGTAGTTGACAATAATGATAGATATCCTGTAATTACAAACACTAAGGAAAATAATAAGTGTCAGTTCTTCAGGTGTTCCGGATAATCAAAAGGTTACTGTGATTGAAATCTATGTAGTTTTAGGATACATGTATGTCGGCATATGATAGGCTATATTTTAAATTTACAGCAAAAGATTCTTCAATATTATCCCATCAGGCCTCGATCTTGACGGTAGCCCGGTAGCCCGAGGCTACCAGTTTTTCAGACGGACTACCGAATTTCCCAAGCTGGGTAGTCCGTCGGGCTACTAAGTTTTCAAACATGTTAATAATAAAAGCGTGAAATTTCACCGATTTATCTGATATTTCCTTTTAAATGACAACGATATTTTCGGTCCGCATAACACCGCGCGGGTCGGCCATTTTTCCGAAATTTAAATCCCTTAATTTTCACAATAATTACAAAAAGAACTTCATGAATCTGAAATGTACATCCTAAATACTAGCTTTCGTATATTTATGTATGAATTGATGACTTAAGATTTGCAATATATAAAGTAACTTTACAAAATTCAGAAATTACATCCCTAAAAATTACCTGGATTGACTGGAATTTACCCGCGAATCGTAAAGATATCAAAACGTCATGCCAGTAATTTTCCATTCCACGAGCACGTGCGACCTATCGTATCGCCGTTACTTAAATGTTTATCGACACGTACACAAAAAAAGCTTGTAGTGCATTCATTTTTTAATATAATCGCTTCAAATTTTCAGCACCGCTTTAGAAATAATACAGTTTGAATTCTATAACGATTTTAATAAGATGTCGACAGAAATGTAGGCAAAATTCAATAAAAACGATCGAAGTTTCATACAATTATTTGTAAAATTTCAAACAGCGCGATCTTAATTATTTATTTATTTCTAAAAGTAAATAAATAATACATACTATGGTCATAAAATTCAGACTTTTGACAAGACAGTACAAAAAACAGAATTAAAAAATCTTAAATAATGAAAAAGCGGCAGCAATTTAAATACATCGAGTAAAACAATTTTTGGCAAACAGATTTCTGCAAGTGCGGATGAATAGGTTACGGGACCTCGTGAACGTAAATAAAAACAATGATTGTTTTAAAATAAAGCAGTATGATGTCGCTGTGGTTTTTAATAAGTTTAATAAGTAAATGAATCTTTGTACATGTCTTTTTAGACTCGACACTATGTCAGATATTCTTTTCAAACAATAATGTAAATTCCTTGAGGGCAAATAGGTCACAGAGGTAGGATATCTACTATTATCGTTTGACACATTTACCTGTCAGTTTATACGGGATATTGCGCATTCGCTTTTAAAAAAAATTAAAGAAGATACTTTTTTACTGATTTCTTCTCAGCAATTTAAAGAACCGAGGCCGTACGATCAGACAGTGATGTGTCACATGGCGGGAAAAGATGACGTAATGCCATGACAATCTCGGGCAACTAAACCCATTTGATCTCCACTTTAGATGCCATGATACCGACACACTTCTTTTAGCTCTTTGAGGGGGTTTTAATTGATAATGAAAACAAGGCCAATTACTTGTTTATCAACAGAATAATTACCGATAATTGTTAATGTTTTTTTTTCGCTTTAAACACGGGTGGGTTGATGATGATTATTGTGTCCACGTCGCCCCGGACTGTGATAATAGGCTACATTTACTTGATCATAATGCAAAAAAAAACAAAACAAATACCGACCTACCGACCCTACTTTTTTTTGGCCATGCCACCAGAAACACAACATTTTTAGCTCGACTATTCGAAGAATAGTCTGGCTATTCTACTCACCCTGGCGTCGGCGTCGGCGTCGGCATCACACCTTGGTTAAGTTTTTGCATGCAAGTACATACAGCTATCATTTAAAGGCATATAGCTTTGAAACTTATTTATTCTTTTTCTAGGTCAATTACCAACCTCACTGGGTCAAGTTCCATAACTCTAACATGTATTTTGAGCAAATTATGCCCCCTTTTGGACTTAGAAAATTCTGGTTAAAGTTTTACATGCAAGTTACTATCTCCAAAACTAATGCAGATATTGAATTGAAACTTCACATGTGTCTTTGGGGTTATAAAACTAGTTGATAGCACCAAGTCCCATAACTCTGACCTTCATTTTGGCCAAATTATGCCCCCTTTTGTACTTAGAAAATTTTGGTTAAAGTTTTGCGTGCAAGTACATACAGCTATTACTAAAAGGCATATAGATTTGAAACTTATTTTTTCTTTTTCTAGATCAATTACCTACCTCACTGGGTCAAGTCCCATAACTCTGACATGTATTTTGGCCAAATTATGCCCCCTTTTGGACTAGAAAATTCTGGTTAAAGTTTTGCGTGCAAGTACATACAGCTATTACTAAAAGGCATATTGATTTGAAACTTATTTTTTCTTTTTCTAGATCAATTACCTACCTCACTGGGCCAAGTCCCATAACTCTGACATGTATTTTGAGCAAATTATGCCCCCTTTTGGACTTAGAAAATCCTGGTTAAAGTTTTACATGCAAGTTACTATCTCCAAAACTAATGCAGATATTAAATTGAAACTTCACGTGTCTTCGGGTTATAAAACTAGTTGATAGAATCAAGTCCCATAACTCTGACATGTATTTTGGGCAAATTATGCCCCCTTTTGGACTTAGAAAATCCTGGTTAAAGTTTTGCGTACAAGTACATACAGCTATTACCAAAAGGCATATAGCTTTGAAACTTATTTATTCTTTTTCTAGGTCAGTTACCAACCTCACTGGGTCAAGTTCCATAACTCTTAACATGTATTTTGAGCAAATTATGCCCCCTTTTGGACTTAGAAAATTCTGGTTAAAGTTTAACATGCAAGTTACTATCTCCAAAACTAATGCAGATATGGAATTGAAACTTCACATGTTTCTTCGGGGTTATTAAACTAGTTGATAGCATCAAGTCCCATAACTGATATGCATTTTGGTCAAATTATGTCCCGTTTCGAACTTAAAACTCTTTTGATATTTAACATTTCGGGTAATAATTTCCTGCTTCTGTGACAATATTTCGAATAGTCGAGCTTGGCTGTCTTACGGACAGCTCTTGTTGTAGGGGGGGGGGTGGGGGGCTAACCAGGCTGATCCATTATTGCAGTTAAATTTGAACAGCTACACTATATTTTAAAGGCCCTGGCTAAAAAAGAAAGTTTTAGAAGGGTAGTGCAAATCTGAACCCCACGCCTGGTATATAACTAGATACTGGTATAGGTCTTACTTTTTTTCTACAGTTTTCTCCCATAATTTCTGTCTGCTAGTTACTTGAATATTGTAACGTGGTTATCCACTTACGTTGGCTTAGCCTGCCCATGGATAGTGTGGGTAGGTTTGTTGCCTACCATTTAAATAACTGAATGTTTAATCAAGCATAAACTAAAATACATCATATTTATAAACAAAATGATTTCGGGCAATTAAAAATGTTTTCTGGCAAATGGTTTTCTTAACTTACTTGCCCGAAAGGACAATTGCTGAAAAAAATTAAGGTCAAGACTGTAATATATTTTTCTCTTTTCCAAAACGGGACTACCAGAAACCTGGTCGGGCTACTTGATTTCACAAGTTGGTAGCCCTGCTGGCTACCAGCAAAAGTAGGTTAAGATCGAGGCCTGCCCATATTATTCATATTCTTATTTTGGTTTAGAGATTATTTTGATCATGTGATTCCCCGCACTGTAATTTAGTACGATGATTTATGAACAGAACAGAACAGGACAGTAATTTATTGATATAACTTAAACATGTACAGTTCATCGTTATATTAAGAACAAAATATAATTAAACATGCTTTGCAATACGAGAGTGAACAAAACAAAAGAATATTCAGTTAAAATTCATTCAGTATTGTTTGCAATGTGACCTGCTATGAGAATCAAAGACATGTATGTTTTCTAAATAATATTCCCTCACGGATAATCTTCCTTCAGCAAATGTACAACATAAGATACTATATTAATGCATAGATACACATGTATCCGGTACAATTTCGTCTAACAAAACACGAATTATCAACAGCAGTGATGATATCAATACTCGCCTTTTTGAAACGACAATATGTCAGACTGTATCAAGCCATCGAATAACAGATTTGACCAACTTAAAAACTGAATATTGTTTTAAGACAG
Organism: Mercenaria mercenaria; assembly: GCF_021730395.1. Taxonomy (NCBI): domain Eukaryota; kingdom Metazoa; phylum Mollusca; class Bivalvia; order Venerida; family Veneridae; genus Mercenaria; species Mercenaria mercenaria. The sequence continues at coordinate 21,684,645 of NC_069364.1, read as the reverse complement.
ATTCTGCTCAATTCAGTCGCACCAAGAGTAAACCAACATAGTGCATTTGTGACCAGCATGGACCTGCGGATCCGCACAGTCTGGTCCATGCTGTTCGCTAACGGTTTCTCTAGTTGCAATAGGCTTTGAAGGCGAACAGCATGGATCCTGACCAGACTGCACGGATGCACAGGCTGGTCTGGACCCATGCTGGTCGCAAACGCACTATGTTGGATTTCTCATGGTGCGGCTCAAAATATCTGGATTGATACAAATATGTATAAAAATTAAAACGGTTTCGTTTCGCCAGTTACATAATTTATTTTTCGATTTTTTTCTCGGTCTGACTAAAGTTGCAAGTTTGTCTGACTTAAATGTCCAACATTTTTGCGAAGCCTGCTGTTATGTCTAGCGGGCTTTTGAGTACCGATATAACAGATGGAGTGATAATTAATGCGCCTCTTAAATACACGGGCTGCAGAATTGAAATTCTGTGGTGCATGTTTTGTGCTGTTTTCTTCCACAAAAATTTCATGAAAACCAAAGTTATCCGATAAGGACTAAATCAGTGTGTATATAATTAATGACAGGCACTGTCCAAAAGCTTTAGAAAGAAATCTTAAAAGCTGAATGGTTTGTAGAAAAAAGCTTATATTATTTATTTACAGTAAAATAATTTAAGTTGTTGTTTTCGTCACAAATAATCAAAAAGGATCAAAACTATTCGTTAAAGACAGAATCAGTGTGTATGTAAACAATGACTGGCAATGAAAAAAGGATTAATTTTAAAACCAAAGCTGAATATTTTGCCCCCCACCCCGCCCAAAAAAAGTTCTTTTGGTTTTTATTAAGAATTCCTCAAATGTCACTTTCTTTGTAATATTTTACACATTGATTAGCAGCCACCATCAGCGCTTTGAGCGCTTTGATTCATATGGTCAGCATTTTGTGGTATGAAGATATTCAGCAGAATTACGGCTCATGATTCATCAAATTTTATGATGTTTTGACCATTTTTTGTCGAGCCCGCTAGAAGACATAGTTGTGCAAATGGCTGTCCTTTATATATGTATAAGTGCATTCGTCTATCTGGAATGGCCAGCTCGTGATGAAATTGTGCACGAAGGGGCACCTGGGGTCTTCCTCCACCATTAAAGCTGGAAAGTCGCCATATGACCTAAAATTGTGTTGGTGTGACGTTAAACCCAACAAAATAAAATAAACTATCTGGAATGTTTTGTCCAGACAATAACTTTGTCATGCATAGAGCAATCTTGTTTATACAATAAAAAACCAAAACCTGTTCGGACCAAATCAGAAGTCTGGTTTTCAAAGGGTTCTAGTTTTCAGAGGATTTTGCACAGATTTGTGAGAGACATTTTATATGTTCATTCGTATTTATATCATATTGTATATATTAGTTTGTTTTTATTTGTTTTTGTTTTTTTTCAAAATCTGCATTGTATCTCTCTTATATTAAAGGTGGATAATCAGATTTTGGCCATGTAACGGATTTGTTCGAAACTTCAGCATCTGATCATTTACACTCATTTATGTTCACTTAACACTTAATACAAATTAGATTTTCACTGGAGGTATTTTTAAAATTTCATTTTCCTATCCTGGTTACAAAGATAGAGTTATTTTATCATAAGTATAAATTTGATAAACATACTTTGCCTAAGGAAATGTATAAATATTAGACATATTGTAATATATTTGTAAAATATTTGCATTAAAAATTATGTATTTAGATGGAATTCATTAGAAATGCAAGTTTGAAAAATTATTATTACCTCCCTTTGCCTATCTTGGTATCTTGGTTGCGCAACCAAGATAGATTGGAAATAAATGAATTCAGAAGCTACACACAGCTTTAAAACTTGCACTTTGGTTCATATTGTTCAATAGTTGATATGTCTATCAAATGCAAATGTAAAACTAGACATTGTATCGAAATAAAAAGAAATACCCAGCTTTTTATATACTTTCATATTAAAGGGGAGTAATTACAAAATTTTATAAAAATGATAAAATATACATTTCAAATAGGAATCTAACTGTATGTAATCGGTCTTTTTGTTCCTTAAATAATTCTCTACCAGAATATACAAAAATTAAAAAATGTCATTAAATGTTGATTAAATGTGATTGACCACCTTTAATAAAATCTGTGAATAGATCATTTGGAAGGTATTAACTTGGAATATAGGCAGGTGGTGATGAGAAAATGTGCTTTAGTATCATGTAACCACAACCGCACAACCCCACACACACCCTGCTCTCCCCCCCCACCCACACACACACACAATGCACACACCTCTTCTTTAAATTTTGCTTTTTATGCCCCCGAGGCATATTAGTATTCAACTGTCCATTCGTTCGTTTGTTTGTTTGTTCGTCACAACGTTAACTTTTTGCATGAAGGCACTTTACTCGCGTACCACTGCACCCATGGCCTTCAAACTTCACATGCTGATAGTAATTATTGAGTACACGACCCCTACTGATTTGGGGTCACCAGGTCAAAGGGTCAAGGTGCTGCGGGGGCATTTGTCACCATTAGTGACAGCTCTTGTTTCAATTTTGCTTTGGTTCTCCTCTGATATAACCCTTGAGAACCCTCGAGGTGTATATTGCCCGCTTGGCGGAGCTCTTGTTATGCCCCGAAGGTGGGCATAATAAAATTGCACTGTTGGTCTGTGTAAATTCTTGTCCAGGCTGTAACTCTGCCATCCATTAAGGGATTTCAAATAACTTGGCAAGTTCACCATAATGAGACGGCATGTCATATGCAAAACCCAGACATAAAGCTCCAAGGTCAAGGTCACAATTAGTGGTAAAAGGTTAATAGTGTCTGTTTCGTGTCCGGTCCGTTACTGCCATCCATATAGGGAATTTGAAATAACTTGGCATAAATGTTTACCATAATAAGCCGATGTGTCATTCGCAAGACCGAGACCCCTTGCTCCAAAGTCAAGGTCACATGTAGAATTGGAAGGTTAACAGGGTCTGTTTCGTGTCTGGTTCATAACTCTGCCATTCATAAAGGGATTTTGAAATTACTTTGCATAAATGTTCCCCATAATGAGACGACATGTCAAGGTCAAATTCACATTTAAAAATCAAACTTGTCAGGTTCATAACTCTGCAATCAGTGAAGGAATTTTAAAATTACTGAGCATGAATGTTCCCTATAATGAGATGACCTGTCATGCACAAGACCAAGACCTCGAGCTCCAAGGTCAAGGTCGTACTTCGAAGTCAAAGGTTAACAGTAATTGTCTGTTTCTTGTCTGGTCTATAATTCTGCTATTTATCAAGGGATTTTAAAATTACTAGTCACTAAAGTTCCCCATAAAGAGTTCATTCATCATTTGTAAGAAACCAGACCCCCTACATCCAAAGTCAAGGTCCCCTTTGGACATTTTATTTACAATTCTTGTCTGGGCTGTAACTTCAACATTTATAGTGGGATTTGAAAAATAATTCGAAACAAATGTTAACCATATTGAGAAAGTGTGTCCCGCTTATGACCCGTGTCTCTCAGGTCAAGGTCAGAGAATGATATATACCTAAACTATTCTGGCATATTTTTCGCAGACAGCTGTAGCATTCTTGGGCCCACTTCTGGGGCATTTGTCACTAACAGTTACAGCTCTTGTTGAGTCGGCTAAACGATGAAATCGTTTTGACGAGTCCTTGCTATCCAGCGATTCTCTAAGTCTAAATGGACCAAATAACACAGTGAAGGGATGTAGTTCCATTAGATTTCTCAAACTTCAAACAGTTCACTGCATGAATGAAGTTAAGTTGTGTGAATTCCCTTTGCTATGACCAATATACGATGTAATCTGTCATATTTATGACTTGTAATTGTGCAATACTCGAATGTAACTCATTAAGCATAAATGTGCATTTTATGAATTGGGCAGGCTTACAAAGCTTGCGTAACATCCAGCGAAAGACAAAAAATAGTTCCACAGGGCTCCAGATAAGATGCGTATTAGCGTAAATTACGTATAGAAATAATGCAAATACGCATGTCTAATAATTTCTAAGCATATAAAAACGTATATAAAATTACAGAAATGCACACAATGCTTTTTTAAAAACAAAATCTGAATCGTCTGGATGCATTAGGTAACATAGCCGATCCAGATCAGCCTTAATTCTCCCACATTGAACGTATACACGCATCGTATGATTTCTATAAACTTTGCGTGGGTTTCTACACACACACATGAATTTTGCAGTCAGTAAACGGATAAATTATCGGAAGAAGAAGCTCTTACTGGTTTGTTTAGTTACTACAGATATTAAAAATGATTTTAATTCTTATTTTTCGAGAAATAAACAAATCGGCGAAACATTAAATTGTATTTTCTTGTAGTTTTTGAAATCGAAAGTAGATCGTCTATGTTTGGCGAAACGAAACAACTTTTTTATGAAAAGATTTAAATAAGAGGTAATTTAACCGTAAACTTCAATGTCAAATACTGCCAATTGCTGCTAAATGTCTTCGTATCATCACAATTTGTAAAATATATTGTTCAAACTGGAGAAAAGTGTAATCGTATCTGGATATAATATTTTGGGTAAATATCGAGCTGTGTTATGAAATTTTAAGAAAAAAACTAAAAACAAACTGAAACTGGTAGACTATACTGTCAGTACATCAATCATTAGCCGACTCAGGCCATTCAGGCCTTTGATTTTTCTTTGTATGAGGTAGGGAAGTCAATAATAATTATTATTATAAAACTCTTCGAAATCCTCTATTAAAAGTTTAAACTTTCTACTTCCTCTTTCTGTTTTCAAAAGCAGGAAAACTAAGTTGTTACATCCCTTTAATAAAATAGTTTGACTGACATGTATACAACAAATTGGCAGTTGCTTGTCATGACAGACAAAGGTCATTAAAGCAAACAAAATGAAGAAAAAATTCTCTGGAGAATGATGTTCTCAGTTGAATGAGACAAATTACATTTATTTTTTACTTGTATGAGCAATTTCATCTGCAATAACAGATATATAACTAATGAAATATTTATTAATAAGTATATTTTAGCTGTTGTGACTCTTACGTGTCTGTGGTCTATCATGACCCAAACTGTTGTCTCACATTGTCATTCACAACAGGGGTATTAATCACTACAGTGATAGCTCTTGTTCACTCAGATACACTAAGCGTCACTTCACTATCCAACATTGAAAAAGTAGGATCTTTTTGTAGAACTTTAGGAAACGAGGAATTGTTGGTTTCTTTTAGCTCACCTTCAACTTAAAAGTTAAAGGTGAGCTATTAGTACAGGTGATAGGTGGCTGGTCAGGCATCCATAGTCAATTGTCCACAATTTACATAAATATCTTCTCTGAAACTACAGTTCAGAATTTTCCCAAACTTGGTCCATTGCATTCTGGCAAGATTTTCTCTCAGGTTTGTTCGAATAGTTTCAGTTGGCCCCTTTGAAAGAATTCTTCTCATGAACGGCTTGATAGAATTTCATCAAACTTGGTCTGTAGCATCATTATAAGGTCCTCTTCCAAATATATTGAAATATGGATACTTAACCCCTTTTACAGGCTGCTAGAGTTAAAAAATGGAAAAATGTTAAAACAGCTTCTTACGAACTCATTGATGGATCTTCTGGTCTGTAGCATCATTATAATGATGGTCCTTTGTCAGTTTCTTCAAACTTTGGTTACTAACTTGGCTCCATTGATGGTCCAGTAGAGCTACAAGTAAAAATACCTTTTAATGACTTAATCTTACAAACCTGTAGCATCATTATAAGGTCCTCTCTTGTTGTTGTTTTTTTGCAAACACTAGTTTATTGCCGTTTGTAGTGGGGGGGGGGGGGGGGGGGGGGGGGTGCACTTGCACAGGGGAGTTGTCACTTTTTATACGCCCGTTTGAAAAACGGGACGTATTATGGGAACGCCCCTGGCGGGCGGATGGGCGGGCGGGCGGGCGGCGTCCACAGACCTTGTCCGGAGCATATCTTCTACATGCATGGAGGGATTTTGATGAAACTTGGCACAGTTGTTCACCATCATGAGACGGAGTGTCATGCGCAAGAACCAGGTCCCAAGGTCTAAGGTCAAGGTCACACTTAGAGGTCAAAGGTCAAATTCAAGAATGACTTTGTCCGGAGCATATCTTCTTCATGTATGGAGGGATTTTGATGAAAGTTGGCACAATTGTTCATCATCATGAGACGGAGTGTCATGCGCAAAAACCAGGTCCCTAGGTCTAAGGTCAAGGTCACACTTAGAGGTCAAAGGATACAAGAATGAAAAATTCAAGAATGACTTTGTCCGGAGCATATCTTCTTCATGCATGGAATGATTTTGATGTAGCTTGGCACAGTTGTTCACCATAATGAGAGGGAGTGTCATGCGCAAGAACCAGGTTCCTAGGTCTAAGGTCAAGGTCACACTTAGAGGTCAAAGGATACAAGAATGAAAACTTTGTCCGGAGCATATCTTCTTCATGCATGAAAGGACTTTGATGTAGCTTGGCAAAATTGTTCACCATCATGAGACGGAGTGTCATGCGCAAGAACCAGGTCCCTAAGGGTAAGGTCAAGGTCACACTTAGAGGTCAAAGGATACAAGAATGAAAACTTTGTCCGGAGCATTTCTTCTTCATGCATTGAGGGATTTTGATACAACTTGGCACAAATGTTCACAAGCATGGGACGGAGTGTCATGCGCAAGAACCAGGTCCCTCGGTCTAAGGTCAAGGTCACACTTAAAGGTCAAAGGTCAGATACAAGAATGACTTTGTCCGGAGCATTTCTTCTTCATGCATGGAGGGATTTTGATGTAACTTGGCACAATTGTACACCATCATGAGACGGAGTGTCATGCACTGGTCCCTTCTTTTGAATTACTTCCCTTTGCTGTTACTATAAATAGCTTATATTGTAACTTTTTCATTACAAGTCGTAGGGAAAAATCGAGACCACTTTTCTGTAGTACAACATGCATGTTACATCCAATTCTGAGGTGTATTTTGAGCTATCTCTACCTGGTAAGGATTTTTGTGTGGACTTGTAATTTTTTTTTTTTTCGATTTTTTTTTTTTTTTTTTTTCGATTTTTTTTCTCTTTAAAGATTAACTTCCCTTTGTTGTTACTATAAATAACTTACATTGTAACTTTTTTATAATTGACCGTAGGGAAAAACCAAGACCACTTTTCTGTGGTACAACATTGATGTTACTTTCAAATTTTGGGTGTATTTTAAGGTATCTCTACCTGGTAAGGATTTTTTTTGTGGACTTAGAAAAATAAAAGAATTACAATAATTTCTAAAAAAAAACAACATTGTAAACAACTAGAAAATTAAAATTCCATTTGCAAATACAGGTGCTAGTGTAAACAAATTTGCTGTGACGGGCGTATATTGTGACATTCTGCACCCTTGTTCCTTATATGTATACACTGGAAACATTAAAAATGTTCTTTTACGCAAGTGAGAGCTTTAGGGTCACTGATGCTCTTATTTATAGAAAATACAGTTGTAACCATTCATGATACAGTATGTCATACAGATATTCAAGGTCAAATGGTAATGTTCAGGTGAGAGAGTTTGGGCCACTGTAAACCTCCTGTCAATATTTTACTGTATGATTTTAGATGACTATTTGCCAGCGGACAAAGCAAGAAGGTCAAGGTTATGTCACGCAACGTTTGTTCAGATGTGGGAGGAGATAGATACACAAATACAGGTATATTTTCTTGTGAGATACATATAACAGAGATGTTCCATTAGGAGATATATATGGTTAGACATACAGATGTGTTCCAATGTGAGAAATACAGATGTGTTCCCTGGCGATATAGATAGATACAGATGTGCTCATTTATGAGGTAGGTATACAAATACATGGATGTTTCAGTGCAAGACATACAGCAAAATATGGGTGTGTTCCCTTGTGTAATAGCTACACAATACAGGTATTTTCCCATATGAGATAGATACACAAGTACAGGTATTTTCCCATGTGAGATAGATACACAAATACAAGCATTTTCCTTTGTAAGATAGATACACATATATGGAAATTTCCTTTGCAAGATAAATACACAAAAACAGGCATTTTCTCTTGTGAGATGGATACACAAATATAGATGTTTTCTCATGTGAGATATACACAAGTACAAGCATTTTCCCATGTGAGATATATATATACACAAATACAAGTATTTTACTATGTGAGGTAGATACACAAATACAAACATTTTCCCTTACAAAGAATTAAATTTCCCTTTGCGAGATGAATGCACAAATATAGCCTTTTTATACGCCCGTTTGAAAAACGGGACGTATTATGGGAACGCCCCTGGCGGGCGGGCGGCGTCCACAGACTTTGTCCGGAGCATATCTTCTACATACATGGAGGGATTTTGATGAAACTTGGCATATTTGTTCACCATCATGAGACGGAGTGTCATGCGCAAGAACCAGGTCCCTAGGTCTAAGGTCAAGGTCACACTTAGAGGTCAAAGGATACAAGAATGAAAACTTTGTCTGGAGCATTCTCTCTTCATGCATAGAGGGATTTTGATATAACTTGTCACAAATGTTCACCATCATGAGGCGAAGTGTCTTGCGCAAGAACCAGGTCCCTAGGTCTAAGGTCAAGGTCACACTTAGAGGTCAAAGGATACAAGAATGAAAACCTTGTCCGGAGCATTTCTTCTTCATGCATAGAGGGATTTTGATATAACTTGGCACAAATGTTCACCACCATGAGACGAAGTGTCATGTGTAAGAACCAGGTCCCTAGGTCTAAGGTCAAGGTCACACTTAGAGGCCAAAGGTCAGATACAAGAATGACTTTGTCCGAAGCATTTCTTCTTCATGCATGGAGGGATTTTGATGTAACTTGGCACAATTATACACCATCATGAGAGGAAGTGTCATGCACAGTTCCTTTCTTTAGAATTACTTCCCTTTGTTGTTACTATAAATAGCTTATATTGTAACTTCTTCATTACTAGTCGTAGGGAAAAATCGAGACCACTTTTCTGTAGTACAACATGCATGCTACATCCAATTTTGAGGTGTATTTTGACCAATCTCTACCTGGTAAAGATTTTTGTGTGGACTTACAATTTTTTTTTTGGATTTTTTTTTTTTTTTTTTTTTTTTTAAAGATTAACTTCCCTTAGTTGTTACTATAAATAACTTATATTGTAACTTTTTTATAATTGACCATAGGGAAAAACCAAGACCACTTTTCTGTGGTACAACATAGATGTTACTTTCAAATTTTAGGTGTATTTTAAGGTCTCTCTACCTGGTAAAGAATTTTTTTTGTGGACTTAGGAAAACAAAAGACTTACAATGATTACTGAACAACCACAAAATTAAAATTCATTTGCAATACAGCAGCTAGAGTAAAGAAATTTGCTGTGACGGGCATATATTGTGACATTCTGGCACTCTTGTTGTCTTGTGAGATAGATACACAGATACAGGTCTTGCAAGGTAGATGAAATAATTACAGGTATGTTTCATTGTTAGATAGACACACAAATACTGGTATGTTAAGGGAAAAAATACAGGTATTGCGAGATAGATGCACAAAAACAGGTACGGTGCCATGTGAGGTAGCTACACACAATAAAAAATAGTTATTTTGCCTTGTGACTACACGTGTATGAATAGTGAGGAATGCAGTTCCGAATTTGAAAAATGTAACCTGTTTTAAGGACCTTTGCCGGAGTGGTAAAGGTTGCTAACATTTATTACCTTGCCCTTACTGTTGTAGGTGCGAAACCTTACCTGGAGAGAATTCTTTCACAACTTTCATACAGTCTTACAAGACCCTCAGATTTATTGCCTGTTACTAAAAAAGTCAAAGCATCCTTGAAAGCGCTTAATAAGCCCTTAAACTCCATGTTTTTTCGTAACATTTATTAAATACTGCTTGCAAAAAGTCTGGAATTCGCCATTTCCAAACGTTGTCCTGTGAATATATCCACTGGTACAGTAATGTTATTTGTATCACGGGCTAATAGGCATTTTATATTTATGAGCCGAATGTAATTTTTTTGAAAAAACAATTTAACATTGGAAAAATGGGCGAGACTGGAGTAAAATCACACAGAAAAAATGAAAATCATATCGGAAACTTTTTAATGGCCAAGAATAATTTTACTTTAGAAACTTTAACTGTCCCCCATTATTAGTCCTTGAAAACAGTGAAAAATCAGCTTTTAAATTTAAGGGAAAATTCCTTGTAAGTCCAGAGTTTTTCCTTCGTTGATCGGACACTGGTCCATGTTAGGAAGCCATCCAGGTGACTTACAGTAGATTGGTGATTCTACTGCTTATGTCTGAAATAATATAGGAGAGGCATCTGGGGTCCCAGTCAGATCTGCTATTTACCTTGGGAACAATTCAGTCTGTTTCAGATTTGACTTGCATGATAAAAAATATCTATTTCAGATTTTGCAGTCAGACTTCAACTGTAATATATTTGAGGACTTGCTGAATTTTACACAAACATGTCATCAAGGGTTCTCACTTGAAGATACAAGTAGACAGAATGCCATTCGTGAAATACCTGCAGCTGCTCTTGTCACAGGTCAGTTAAAGTTGTCTCCCTTTACATGAATGTTCTGCAGTCAGATACAGGTCAGTTATAGTTGTTTCCCCTTAAATAGATTTTTATGCCCCCAGCATCTACTGATGCGCGAGGCATATAGTGATTGTCCTGTCCGTTGGTTCGTACGTCCATACGAGGTTAACCAAATGGGACCGTTTCGTCTAGCATCAATACCCCTTACTAGAATTACTTGATACTAATGCAGATGTAACCTGTGACCATTCCTCATCTTCAGACATCACCTGACCTCAGTTTGAGCGTGACCTTGACCTCATTTTGAACTTAGGTTGCTTTATATGGGCCATCTTTTGGTTAACCAAATGGGACCGTATTGTTTAGCATTAGTACCCCTTACAAAAATGAATTGATACTAATACAGATGTAAACTGTGACTGTTCCTCATTTTCAAACATCACCTGACCTCAGTTTGACAAGGATGCCACTGGGGGCATCAAGCATTTATTGAACGCAGATCCTTGTTTTAGTACATGAGCCATAGGGTTGATTGGTACCATTTGTGGGGATTAATTCTTATAGTGATTTTTGGAAAGGCATACAACCCTGGAGTAAGATAATATGTGATAGCAATGTACCGATGGTAGCTTTTGGTGTGATATCATCCTGATATATGCCTACACTTAGATACAAGTTCAGATGAGCTAAAATATATCCAATGTGGACATACGAATTATGGAACATATGCTTTTCAGTTTGAATAATTGATGTATTTGTAACAAGCATTTAAGAACAAACAAAATAGTTCCTCAATTTTTGACATTTTTGGGTTTGCATCTTTGAATAAATGTTAATAAAAATAATGATTATAAAGAACATCTAAATAGCATGGACCACTATTAAGCATAATTACAGCTAATAATTAGATCTTCTTCAGATTGATGTTAGACCTGGTTGAGGTACCATTTCCCCCTACCTTCCCTAAGGAATCAAGGAATATTCAACATTATGACTTTCGGAAAGTACATACCAAATGCTTTTTATTCCTACATGAATGCTGTCTAAACGTTAGGGCTTTTGTAATTTACGTGACATTTAATATGTTTTTTAAAAACATTAAAGATGATGAAATAGCGCTACACAATGATTAAGAAAAAGTGCATTCTGTAGTTTAACAACCTTATATAACAATGAATTGACAAGATTTCTTTCACATACCCGTTAACATCTAAATAAGTGTAATTAACGTAACAGTGATTTTATTACCAACATTATAGATAGTTTACTTGTACTAATAACCCAATGACCAATATGTTTATGATTCTTCAGTATAATTGAAAGTACAGACTGAATAGTGTTTCTTATTACTATTTTTTCTACTCCATGATGTAATCTCCGTATAAGATGTACAAAACTGAAATTTCTGAAGTGAAGAAAATGCCCTGCACTGATCGGGAAAAAATTTATAACATTTAACTATACATAATTTGTGTTGTTGAACTAGATATTTACTAAAATGCAGTGAATCACCATCTCATTTCAGTAGTTGTGCGAATTTTACGTGGCATTAATAGGTGTTACCAAAATCAGTACAAATCAATTATAAATGTTCAAGAGCATAATTATACATGTATATATACTGAAATACATTTTAGAAATAGGTTTTAAACAAGTAGAAAACAAATAGATACTCATTGGAATACCATGGCTTTATAGGGACAGAATCATTGTACCCCCCGACAACAAAGTTGTAAGGGGGGGTATACTGGTTTCAGGTTGTCTGTCTGTCTGTCCGTCTGTCTGTCTGTCCGTCTGTCCGTAGACGCAATCTTGTGCGCACTATCTCTCCTTATCCCCTTGACAGAATTTAATGAAACTTCACACAAGTGATCAGTACCAACAGTAGTTGTGCATGGGGCATGTTAGGTTCTTTTAGAAAAAAAAATTGCAGAGTTATGGGACTTTGTTTTTTTGTTGCTATACTATATACATAGACACAATCTTGTGCCCACCATCTCTCCTCATCCCCTTGACATAATTTAATGAAACATCACACAAGTGATCAGTACCAACAGTAGTTGTGCATGGGGCATGTTAGGTTCTTTTAGAAAAAAAATTTGCAGAGTTATGGGACTTTGTTTTTTTGTTACTATACTATATACATAGACACGACACAATCTTGTGCGCACCATCTCTCCTCATCCCCTTGACACAATTTAATGAAACATCACACAAGTGATCAGTACCAACAGTAGTTGTGCATGGGGCATGTTAGGTTCTTTTAGAAAAAAAATTTGCAGAGTTATGGGACTTTGTTTTTTTGTTACTATACTATATACATAGACACAATCTTGTGCGCACCATCTCTCCTCATCCCCTTGACACAATTTAATGAAACTTCACACAAGTGATCAGTAACAACAGTAGTTGTGCATGGGGCATGTTAGGTTCTTTCAGAAAAAAAATTTGCAGAGTTATGGGACTTTGTTTTTTTTGTTACTATACTATATACATAGACACAGTCTTGTGCGCACCATCTCTCCTCATCCCCTTGACACAATTTAATGAAACTTCACACAAGTGATCAGTAACAACAGTAGTTGTGTATGGGGCATGTTAGGTTCTTTCAGCGACAAAAATTGCAGAGTTATGGGACTTTGTTTCTTGTTAACATACTATGTACATGCAGTCTGCATATGCAATCTTGTGCATGCCTAATCTACCAAACCCTTACACACAATTTAATGAAACTTCACACAAGTGATCAGTACCAACCCTAGTTGTGCATGGTGCATGTTACATTCTTTTAGATAAATATTCTGCATAGTTATGGGACTTTGTTTTTTGTTACTATACTGTATACATACAGTCTATATACATACAGTCCACATAATTATGCAATCTTGTGTGCGTCAAATTGCAATGTACTGTGTCAGTGCATGCGGGGGGTACATTCATCACCTTTAGTGATAGCTCTAGTTTTAGTTTAAATGTTAGAAATCTCCTGACACTTACTTATTAACAGATGGCACATATACTCAACCTTAATTATTTGACCTTCAACCGATGTTTATGTAAACAAGTAAAGGAACTTGCTGACAATTCAAGCCTTGAAAATCTGTTGGAAAGTCAAACAGCGTTTAAAGAATACTTTCAAATGTACCAACACTTCAAAAGCGCCACAGAGAGACACCACGGAAAAAGGCACACTTCTGTATATACTTTATTGATATAATGCATGATATACACAAATGTCAACGACCTGGATGTGCAAATAGGACTCTGGCACAAGTTGTGCCCACTATTTTTTGTGTCCAATCATATGAACGATGCAATGTATCTACCTGCTTATCCGTTAGTTTATATTAATTTGTTTTAGCTCGATTGTGATGAAAGCTTCATGCCTATTGGTGTCACTCTGGAGTCCGCTTCCTGGAAAACCAGTACTGGTGTCATTGGAAAAGACATGGTTTTGTGACCCCAGTGAGGCTCTCGAACCTATGACTCCTGGATTGAGCTGACACCTTATCCACGAGACCACCTCTGCCCTATCTGCTCCTAATGATGAATCCTGAAACCCACCCTTGTGCAGAAAAGTTTTTGAGGGTTCGTGACTTCAGTGTGTCTAGATCAGCCGCAACAGTATCACAGAATGTGTAAATTACTATAGAACAGACTATCAACCTTCATGCCAAGAAAAAGGGAAGCATCATAAGTTTCAGCAGCCAATATTCTTCATACTACAGGTGTTTTTGTCACAGCACATGCGAGGTAAATCTGTTGAAGCTACACAGACATGACTTCAGAAGACAAATCCACACGCAAAGAAGTGGATTAAAGCCGATTATGCGGATGTAAAAAAAAGTGATAACAGATGTAGAAAAATGCATGTATCAATTCAAAGCAGAAATTGGCAATAGCAGCCTTTACTTTAAAAAAATCAAAGAAAGTGACCAGCTCGCAGAATAGAATGGCTCAGATAAGGGCTGAAAGAAATGTGTTTTGGACTATTCGTGATATTAGTTGTTGAACTCGCATGATGTAGTCATAGAATTTCCTGTGTCATTTGCAACATTCTACGGAATGCCAACAAAGACCGACAAAGCCAAACTATTATACTACATTGAAGGAAGTATCGAGCTGCAACAAGTCATTCTATGGTGGCATATTTCTGCATACGAGAATCATAAAGTTTTCATGAACATTTTATGAACTTTCCCCCCCAAAAAAACAATACTTTTCGCGAAAAATTGAATAATCTTTCGTGAAAGTAGGAAAAAGTTTTCGTGAAAATATTATCTTGTTAACAAGACAGTGTGTTGAAATAGTGCTCTGAACTGCATAAAGATAACCCAATAGTCCCCTTTACGGAATGAAGCGTATTATATCAACCTCAATCCCCAACCACCGCCCCTAAGAGTGTCTAAAACTTATAGATATTTTATTATAACATTCATATGGGTTACAAAATTAACGTATTTTTAACTCCCTTTATTATTTCTGTAAATTCGGTATCTGTTATCGTATGCAGTAGTTGGCACTATCGTGACTTTTTTCCACTTAGAACAAGAAATTCTTTTCGTGAAAAGTTTTTAAATTTTCACGTAAACTGTTCTGTAATTGCAATCATTAAACGCTAAAGATGCAATATTTCAATAACAGTTCTATTAAATACATAAAATATATAAACTTAGTTGTTTGTCTATTAATTTTCCAAGTAAATATATTCCAAAATAGGAGAGAACCATTAGTTTGAAATAGAAAGTCTACTTATGTATAACGCAAGTTTGATGAAAGTCTATTTTTGGGTGGTGTTACTACATGGCTAATAACGCACAAAAAGCAATGCTGTCACATAGTTTCTGAATTGTCAGATGTTTACCTATCTAAAAATAGCATTGAGCTTTAATCCCTTCTGATGGTACCGCTAGCCAAAATATCTGGGTCTGGCTCATCAACTATTTATAGTTTATTATTATGGTCAGTTTTACTTGTCTCCCCTTGAATGTTTTATGGTCTGTTTTGTTGAACCTCATTTTTAACAGTACTTTAGATATGTTCAGCGCAGGATTGGTACATAGATTTGAAAACTTTAGTGGTGTTAGTGTTCTCCTTATTTTGGTCTATAAAAAACAACTAACCAGTAAAATCACCTTACTAGTCTTATCACGTAATAAAGGAAGTTTCCAAAGCCAATTTAAAATCCTCAAAAGTTAAATGTGAAACTTTATGCCAGTTTCTGCAATTTTGAAGTTTATAGCCACAACATATCGAGTTACCTAGTGTGAATGTAGTGGAGGCCGCTTACCATTAAATAAACATCCATGTGATGGAGGTATGCTCAGACCAGTCAAAAAACTAATATGATGGAGGCTGCCCAAAGCCTTACAAGGAGAATGTCACCATGGTCAAGGCACTAACGAGACCATGGATGGAGGAAGATGCTTTTCATCTCCTTGATCGGTCTGAACAAGTGATGATGGTCAGGATCTGCTCAGGGCACAACATGCTCAATGTTCACATGTACAAAAAATACAGACTGGCATCATCGCCAACTTGTCCATGTGGTGAGGAAGATCAGACTGCGGAGCATATACTTCAGAGATGTAAAAGGCATGACCAGGAGGGAGCTGCAACTTGCCCGATTATAAGATACCTCAATCCACCATAAACTGAATGGAGGCATTGAGGATCTGTGGCAAACCATTCTAACAACAAATTTCCTCAAACCTCATCTCTTAGAGTATTCAAATTGTGTTTTTGTCCTCTTATTTCACCAATAAGTTCTTTTATATCATCCTTCAAGTCGAAGATAACAAATCGCCATTACCGGTTTCTACGTTACCATTTTGTGTCGATTTGTGTACAGGATTAGCCATTGTCACATAACATAGAAGATCACAACTTGCCTATAGTCGTTCCCAAAGCTGAATGACTATTCAGTGCAAAAACTACCGAAAACTTTGTGCATAATCTACAGCACCACCTATCGGATCTACCTTATGAAGGGAAATCAATTTTCGTCTAATTCACTCCATTCAAACAACCATTATTTCATATATTTTCCAATGTTTTCGATTTTTACGTCGAAAAAGTCAGTTGCCAATTTTATCTACTGTCATGATGTAAAAAGTCAAATGTAAGTTACCACTTTTTAGAAGCTTTCAAAAACATCATCAGATGGTGGTCTATTCAAATCACTCTACATCCTTGGTCTGTCCGTCCTTCAGTTAACAATTTGTCGTTATTGCATCTCCTCAGAAACTACTGGGGGGGATTTCGACCAGTCTTTGTCAGAATGATGTATTGGTACCCTAGTTGTGTCCCTCTGAAAATCAGACTGGTTCAATAATTTTTGAGTGATTAATGGCCCTTTGTTTATTAGTCCCCTACTGGTTGAAAACCAGTTTTGGGGACTATAGGAATGCTCTTTTCCGTCATTCCGTCTTTCCGTCATTCCGTCCGTCCGCAATTTCGTGTCCGGTTCATAACTCTGTCATCCATGAAGGGATTTTAATATTACTTGGCGCAAATGTTCCCCATGATGAGACGACGTGTCATGCGCAAAACCCGGACCCCTAGCTCAAAGGTCAAGGTCACAATAGGAGGTCAAAGGTCAACAGGGCTTTTTTCCTGTCCGGTCCACAACTCTCCCATCCTTGAAGGGATTTGAGTATTACTTGGCACAAATGTTCCCCATGATGAGATGATGTGTCATGCGCAAATCCCGGACCCCTAGCTCAAAGGTCAAGGTCACAATTGGAGGTCAAAGGTCAACAGGGCTTTTTTCCTGTCCGGTCCATAACTCTCCCATCCATGAAAAGATTTTAATATTACTTGGCACAAGTGTTCCCCATGAGGAGACGACGTGTCATGCGCAAAACCTGGACCCCTAGCTTAAAGGTCAAGGTCACAATTGGAGGTCAAAGGTCAACAAGGCTTTTTTCCTGTCCGGTCCATAACTCTCCCATCTATGAAGGGATTTTAATATTACTTGGCACAAATGTACCTCATAATAAGACGATGTGTCATGCACAACTTTCAGACCCCTAGCTCAAAGGTCAAGGTCACACTTAGCAGTCAAATGTTAACATAGCATGAACAGGGTCTGTTTCGTGTCCGGTCCGTAACTCTGACGTTCATTAAGGGATTTTAATATCACTTAGCACAAGTGTTCCCCATGATGAGACGACGTGTCATGCGCAAATCCCGGACCCCTAGCTCAAAGGTCAAGGTCACAATTGGGGATCAAAGGTCAACAGAGTTTTTTTCCTGTCCCTTACATAACTCTGCCATCCATGAAGGGATTTTAATATTACTTGGCACAAATGTTTCCCATGATGAGACGACGTGTCATGCGCAAACCCAGTACCCTAGGTTAAAGGTCAAGGTCACACTTTGAGATCAAAGGTCAAGAGGATTTTTTTCCTGTCCGGTCTATAACTTTGTCATGCAAAGCAGGATTTAGATATCAGTTGGCACAAATATTCCCTGGATGAGACAACATGTCATGCGCAAGAACCAGGTCCCTAGCTCTAAGGTCAAGGTCATATTTAGAGGTCAAAGGTCAAATTCAAGAATGACTTTGTACGGAACATTTCTTCTTCATGCATGGAGGGATTTTGATGTAACTTGGACCAAATGTTCACCACCATGAGGCACCCTTGTTTTTAGAATTACGTCCCTTTGTTGTTACTATAAATAGATTTTATTGTAACTTTTTTATTACTGGCGGTAGAGAAAAATCGAGACCACTTTTCTGTGGTACAGCATGCATGTTACATCCAATTTTTAGGTGTATTTTGACCTATCTCTACCTGGTAAAGAGTTTCTTGTGGACTTATATTATTATTATTATTATTATTATTTTTTTTTTTTTTTTTTTTTTTTTTTTTTTTTTTTTTTTTTTAAAGATTAATTTCCCTTTGTTGTTACTATAAATAACTTACATGATAACATTTTTATAATCAGCCCAAAAAATTCAATATGAAAACAACTGTGGGTTTTTATATATGCACATTTTAATCCAAGTGTGTTGTTATAATGTTATAACATATTGTATATGTAGTACAATATTGTTTATACATCATTGACAGATATCAGTTCATTATGTTATACTGCAGTAGAAAAAATTAGGTGCCTTCCAGTAGGGGACTTTGTATTGCATGGCAATACTTCATTCACTTGTTTTTTTGATTTTTAATATAATCTTATAGCCAGTGGCCCTCCAAGTAGTTAATTGGTTTTTTGTTGAGCCCGCTTGCGGAAGCAAAGACATAGTTGTCCAAATGGCTGTTCGATGTATGTGCGTGCGTAAGTGCATGCGTGCGTCCGTCAGTGCTTGCGTGCATCCGTCCGGATTTGTTTGTCCGGACTATAACTTTGACATGCATGGAGCAATCTTGTTTATATTTGGCTTGAATGTAAACCTCAGTGAGACGGAGTGTCATGCGCAAACTCCAGGTTTCTATCTCAAAGGTCAAGGTCACACTTAGAGGTCAAAGGTCAAATTCAATAATGACTTTGTCCGGAGCATTTCCTCTTCATGCATGGTGGGATTTTGATGTAACTTGGCACAATTGTTCACCATCATGCGACAGAGTGTCTTGCGCAAGAATCAGGTCCCTAGGTCTAAGGTCAAGGTCAAACTTAGAGGTCAAAGGATACAAGAATGACAACTTTGTCCTGAGCATTTCTTCTTCATGCATGGAGGGATTTTGATGTAACATGGCACAAATGTTCACCACCATGAGGTGGAGTGTCATGCACAAGAACCAGGTCCTTAGGTCTAAGGTCAAGGTCACACTTAGAGGTCAAAGGTCAGATACAAGAATGACATTGTCCGGAGCATTTCTTTTTCATGCATAGAGGGATTTTTATGTAACTTGGCACAATTGTTCACCATTATGAGATGGAAGGTCATTCGCAAAAATTTAGAATTACTTCCCTTTCTTGTTACTATAAACAGCTTATATTGTAACTTTTTCATTACTGGTCATAGGGAAAAATCAAGACCACTTTTATGTAGTACATCATGCATGTTACATCCAATTTTGAGGTGTATTTTGACCTTTCTCTACTGGTAAGGATTTTTGGGTGGATTTAGAATTTTTATACGCCCGTTTGAAAAACGGGACATATTATGGGAACGCCCCTGGCGGGCGGATGGACGGGCGGGCAGCGTCCACAGACTTTGTCCAGAGCATATCTTCTACATGCATGGAGGGATTTTGATAAAACTTGGCACAGTTGTTCACCATCATGAGACGAGTGTCATGCGCAAGAACCAGGTCCCTAGGTCTAAGGTCAAGGTCACACTTAAAGGTCAAAGGTCAAATTCCAGAATGACTGTCCGGAGCAAATCTTCTTCATGCATGGAGGGATTTTGATGAAAGTCAGCAGAATTGTTTATCATTATGAGACGGAGTGTCTTGAGCAAGAACCAGGTCCCTAGGTCTAAGGTCAAGGTCACACTTAGAGGTCAAAGAATACAAGAATGAAAACTTTGTCTGGAGCATTTCTTCTTCATGCATAGAGGGATTTTGATATAACTTGGCACAAATGTTCACCACCATGAGGCGGAGTGTCATGCGCAAGAACCAGGTCTCTAGGTCTAAGGTCAAGGTCACACTTAGAGGTCAAAGGATACAAGAATGAAAACCTTGTCCGGAGCATTTCTTCTTCATGCATAGAGGGGTTTTGATGTAACTTGGCAGAATTATACACCATCATGGGACAAAGTGTCATGCTTAGTTCCCTTCTTTAGAATTACTTACCTTTGTTGTTACTATAAATAGCTTATATTATAACTTTTTCATTACTAGTCGTAGGGAAAAATCGAGACCACTTTTCTGTAGTACAACATGCATGCTACATCCAATTTTGAGGTGTACTTTGACCAATCTCTACCTGGTAAAGATTTTTGTGTATTTTTTTTTTTTTTTTTTTTTGATTTTTTTTTTTTTTTAAAGATTAACTTCCCTTAGTTGTTACTATAAATAACTCATATTGTAACTTTTTTATAATTGACTGTAGGGAAAAACCAAGACCACTTTCCTGTGGTAAACATAGGTGTTACTTTCCAATTTTTTGTGTATTTTAAGGTATCTCTACCTGGTAAGGAGTTTTTTTGTGGACTTAGAAAAACAAAAGACTTACATTGATTACTAAACAACCACAAATTAAAATTCCATTTGCAAATACAGTGCTAGAGTAAAGAAATTTGCTGTGACGGGCATATATTGTGACATTCTGGCACTCTTGTTTTTTTGGGGTTTTTTATGCCCCCGAAGGGAGGCATATAGTTTTTGAACCGTCTGTCGGTCTGTCTGTCTGTCGGTCTGTCCGCAATTTGCGTGTCCGGTCCATATCTTTGTCATCCATGGATGGATTTTCAAATAACTTGGCATGAATGTGTACCACAGTAAGACAACGTGTCTCGCGCAAGACCCAGGTCCGTAGCTCAAAGGTCAAGGTCACACTTAGACGTTAAAGGTCATTTTTCATGATAGTGCAGTGATGGGCTTGTCTGGTCCATATCTTTGTCATCCATGGATGGATTTTCAAATAACTTGGCATGAATGTGTACCACAGTAAGACGACATGTCGCGCGCAAGACCCAGGTCCGTAGCTCAAAGGTCAAGGTCACACTTAGACGTTAAAGGTCATTTTTCATGATAGTGCATTGATGGGCGTGTCCGGTCCATATCTTTGTCATCCATGGATGGATTTTCAAGTAACTACGCATAAATGTGTGGCACAGTAAGACGACATGTCACGCGCAAGACCCAGGTCCGTAGGTTAAAGGTCAAGGTCACACTTAGACGTTAAAGGTCATATTTCATAATAGGCATTGATGGGTGTGTCTGGTCCATATCTTTGTCATTCATGCATGGATTTTAAAATTATTGGGCATGAATGTGTACCACAGTAAGACGACTTGTCGCGCGCAAGACCCAGGTCTGTAGCTCAAAGGTCAAGGTCACACTTATACGTTAAAGGTCGTATTTCATGATAGTGCATTGATGGGAGTGTCCGGTCCATATCTTTGTCATTCATGCATGGATTTTAAAATAACTACGCATGAATGTGTGGCACAGTAAGACGATGTGTCGCGCGCAAGACCCAGGTCCATAGGTCAAAGGTCCTAAACTCTAACATCGGCCATAACTATTCATTCAAAGTGCCATCGGGGGCATGTGTCTTCCTATGGAGACAGCTCTTGTTTTAACATTTACTTCTCTTTGTTGTTACTACAAATAACTTATATTGTAACTTTTTGCAATCTTTTTTTTTTATTTGGCATAAGTGTTCGCCTCAATGAGAGTGCCGTGTGCAACTCCCAGTCCTTTTGACAGCTGACGGGCTTGACATGTTGCCCGTGGGCATCTAGTTTTATGGCCTTACCTGTAGAAGGGTCATAAAGTCTGCAGACACGAATGAGATAATGATTCAAGTTGTTCATTTTTTTCCTGTTATACCTTAGCAGTAAAAGGACTACCCTAGCAGACTGATGATTAATTTGTTTAGTTCTCAAATTTCTTGGTTGAATTATTAGTTATAATACAAGTAATTATATGTACATTCTTTGTTTCCATAATAAGGAAAAAATAATAATTGCATAGAACTCATTAATGGTGTCATCTCTCTTGTTTAGGATATGGGTTCAGTTATTATGCCCCCCTTCAAAGAAGGAGGGTTATATTGTTTTGCAGATGTCTGTCGGTCTGTCTGTCGGTCGGTTGGTCTGTATGTAGACAAATCCGTTTTCGGATGATAACTCAAGAACGCTTGGGCCTAGGATCATGAAAGTTGATAGGAAGGTTGGTCATCACCTGCAGATGACCCCTATTGATTTTGAGATCTGTATGTCAAAGGTCAAGGTCAGTGTCCCTGAACAGTTAAACGGTTTCCGGATGATAACTCGAGAACGATTGGGCCTGTAGGATCATGAAAGTTGATAGGGAGGTTGGTAATGACCAGCAGATGACCCCTATTGATTTTGAGGTCAGTATGTCAAAGTTCAAGGTCACAGTGACCCGAAACAGTTAAATGGTTTCCGGATAATAACTGAAGATTGCTTGGGCCTAGGATCGTGAAAGTTGATAGGGAGGTTGATCATAACCAGCAGATGACCCCTATTGATTTTGAGGTCAGTAGGTCAAGGTCACAGTGACCAGGAACAGTAAAATGGTTTCCCTGCGTTAACTCAAGAATGCTTGGGCCTAGGATCAGGAAAATTGATAGGGATTTTGATCATGACCAGCAGATGACACCTATTGATTTTGAGGTCATTTGGTCAAAGTTCAAGGTCAGATTGGACAGGAACAGTTAAATGGTTTCTGGATGATAACTTTTGGCCAAGGGTCATGAAAGATGGTAGAGAGGTTCATGACAAGCAGATGGGCCCCTATTGATTTTAAGGTCAGTAGGTCAAAGGTCAAGGTTACAGTGACCCGGAACATTTAAACCATTTCCAGACAATTACTTGAGAACGCATGGGCCTAGGATCATGAAACATGATAGGGAGGTTGGTCATGACCTGTAGATGGCCCCTATAGATTTTGAGGTCTGTAGGCTAATGGTCAAGGTCACATTGACCCGGAACAGTTAAACCCTTTCTGGACGATACCTTGAGAACGCCTGGGCCTAGGATCACTAAACTTAATAGGGAGGTTGATCATGACCAGCAGATGACCCCTGTTGATTTTGAGGTCAGTAGGTCAAAGGTCAATATGACATTGAACCAGAACAGTAGAATTTCTGTTCCTTGTGCAATTACTGAATGCATTAAGGGGGGCATTTCGTATTCGTCGAGCTCTTGTTAGTTGTAATTAAGTAATTACTAATTATATGTGCATTCTCTTTTTTTCCATAATTAGAAAAAAAAATAAGTGCATATAACTCATTAATGGTGTCATCTCTCTTGTTTAGGGTCAATGACACTTATTTTGATCTAGTGACCTATTTCTTTGTTTTTAACCAACAACATCCAAATTTGGGCTACATGTATAGTTTTGAGTGGCTAAATCACAATTTTGAAGGTACATGCTTCAAATTGGGACAACATGCGTATTTTGTGTTCCGAAATGAAATTTGACCTTGATTTTGACCTAGTGACCTACTTTACATTTCTCAAGCTACAGCCTTCAAATTTGGACCACATGCATAGTTTTGTGTACCGAAATAAATTATGACCTTGAGATTGACCTAATGACCTACTTTCACATTTCACAAGCTACAGACTTCAAATTTGGACCACATGTAGTTTTGTGTTCTGAATTGAACTTTGAACTTGATTTTTACTTAGTACCTACTTTCACATTTCTCAGGCTACAGCCTTCAAATTTGAAGCACATGCATAGTTTTGTGTATCAAAAGTTAATTGATCACTGGATCCAAGGTCTGTGATTACTTGGATTCTGACATAGTTACTGGATTTTGAGCTAGTCTTGAAATTTTGAACATTCAAAAATGGCTCAATGGTTGGCGCCAAGATCACTCTGTGATCTCTTGTTAAAATTTAACATGATTATGTGGTGTCACAGGAAAATTAATTAGCTGAAACTTGTTTTAATGTGAAATATATACCCAGATTAGTAAAATATTGCCAAAAAAATAAAGTTAATGTCTAGTTTTTATGCCAACCAAACTGTTTTGCTTGACCTCTACTTTTAGTTAGTAAACTTGATAAAAGTCTACAGATATGGATCTTTGCAGTATTGTATCTTTTTCTTAGGTTTAAGGATATTAAATAGCAACGTAAAGCGTCTGTAGCCCGGTTCTCTTGTTCCAAGCATTGTCCCAGTAAATTTAAGGCTGTTTCCCTGTGTCCAAGATCTTGTTCTCGGTCAATTGTCCCGAGAAGGTTAGACAGTGCTCTTTTCTTTTCATCTTGTCTCCCAAGACAACTATAGGTCTTGTATTGTAGAAAGTAGAGGTAAGAG
Source organism: Mercenaria mercenaria (assembly GCF_021730395.1). NCBI lineage: Eukaryota > Metazoa > Mollusca > Bivalvia > Venerida > Veneridae > Mercenaria > Mercenaria mercenaria. The sequence continues at coordinate 21,660,138 of NC_069364.1, read as the reverse complement.
AGAGAATCAACCATAGCCCATTTTTCCCAATGGTCATTGGGGGGTTTTTCTGCTAGATCATCTTCCAAAGATTTAAACATTTCATACTTAAGTTCATGTGGAACACATTTTATTTCATATGGCAGAAATTTAACACAGAATGCGGTAATGTCCTGTATAGCTTCTTCATTATGATCATTGGATAATTTAAGAAATCCTTTTCTTGGAGCTTCTCTGATGAAAAAATGGCAACAACAAATAGGCTCAACTGTGGTTAGGTCATAGCTTCTTTCAATATTCCTTAGTGTAATTTCTGTTTTCTGAGTATTCCCTACAGTAATAGATTGATGCAAGCTTCAGTTTACTGGAAGCAACGTCTGTGTTCAAACCCAAGGAGATCATGGTGAGAGCTTCTGCTGATACTGTATTGTACAAATGAATGCTTTGGGATGCTAGGGCAGTTCCCAGGTATGTACACAACCATTGTGCAAGAAGGCAGCATGCTGTTTTGTCAACTTCTTCACATTGATTAGAGATATCAGCTAATTTGAAAATATACTTCAGCAGTGTTTGTACAGCTTCTTTGTTACTTCTGTTGCTGATAGAAGTTAAACAAGACCTTAATATGAAATAATCAGTTTCAAGTGCATATGCCTTTAATATATAGCCTGAAACAATATCGCTTTCTTTGAATAAGCTTAAATTATTCATTTTAAGCTGAAGCCTTAAACCAAGATCCTCACACTCAATCCCCAGTAATGCTATACACCTATCAGTTACAACATCACATAGTTTTTGTAGAATGTAAGGTTTATATATGTCTGGTATATTTCCTTTCATCAAATTGTTTCCAGGTATGATAAAATGCGGACAATTTTCATTCAAAATGCAGTTGTGTAAGACAAATAAACATAATGATAGGCACCCAAGTATGTTGTTTTCTTTCCAGGTGTAAGAATGTGTATTTGCGATACAATGAAACATAACCGTTTTACACATGAAACTTGAAATGGTATCTTCAAAGTATGGCTTGATAAAGGTTTTCAATATCATCTTCATCAAGATGTAACATCGAATCTGTGTTATATCGAGACTGAACATCAAGATCCTTTCTGCTAAGGATGTTGATATTCTCCATTCAAGTTCCTCATGTTCACTGCCCTTGCTTCCAAGACCAACAAGGAAACATCCAGTATCGCCACATTTTCTTCTTATGTCAGCTGAAGGCCACTGACCTACACCTTGCCAGTCTAACCACTGCCTTGCTTGTAGAGGCCAGGATTTACAGGGTAAAGCAGTAACCATGTCCAAATCATTTAACCCAGGTTGTGGTGGTAATGTTTGTGCTGGACCATGTCTTATTCCTCCTTTGGCAGCAGCTCCTAATGCAAACATGATTGAATTCTTTAACAATATTTTTCCTTTTCTTTCACTGAAATATTTATTAGGTACAGTATGATATGGAAGTGGATTATCATTTCTCAGAAGTTGCAGAAGACAATAGCCAGGTGATACAGTACCATCCTGGATCATCAGATAATTTTGTACACCCGTTTTCCATTCACTCCTTTTTTGTATCACATTACAGTCATTTAAACTCAATAATTCGTCAGTGTCTGATTTAAGATGCCGTGTTGTCGTGCCCTCTGACTGACTGCCAAAGTGGTATGCTGTAATGTTTCTATCCAATAGTTGTAATGATTTTGTGTACATAGATTCACCCAGTAAAGCTGCTCTTCTTTTTTTATGTACAATCCTCTCATCTACTATATCAGAAAGAACCTCTGACAGTAATACCGACACTGGCTCAATGTACTCTGGCGCTTGAAACATTCTGAAAAGTAAAGCAGTAACTGACTAAGAAATACAGAAAAAAAATAGTCATAAAGAAAGTATGGAGATGCAGATAAGTGGCTCGAAATGTTTTGTCTGGAATCTCCTGTAGATTTAACCCTTATCCTGCTAAATTTCTACAATGAACTTGTCCATTTTTAGCTCGACTATTCGAAGAATAGTCTAGCTATTCTACTCACCCTGGCGTCGGCGTCACACCTTGGTTAAGTTTTTGCATGCAAGTACATACAGCCATCAATTAAAGGCATATAGCTTTGAAACTTATTTTTTCTTTTTCTAGGTCAATTACCAACCTCACTGGGTCAAGTCCCATAACTCTGACATGTATTTTGAGCAAATTATGCCCCCTTTTGGACTTAGGCAATTTTGGTTAAAGTTTTACATGCAAGTTACTATCTCCAAAACTAATGCAGATATTGAATTGAAACTTCACATGTGTCTTCAGGGTTATAAAACTAGTTGATAGCAGCAAGTCCCATAACTCTGACCTTCATTTTGGCCAAATTATGCCCCCTTTTGGACTTAGAAAATTCTGGTTAAAGTTTTGCGTGCAAGTACATACAGCTATTTCTAAAAGGCACAGAGATTTGTAACTTATTTTTTCTTTTTCTAGATCAATTACCAACCTCACTGGGTCAAGTCCCATAACTCTGACATGTATTTTGAGAAAATTATGCCCCCTTTTGAACTTAGAAAATTCTGGTTAAAGTTTTACATGCAAGTTACTATCTCCAAAACTAATGCAGATATTGAATTGAAACTTAACATGTGTCTTCGGGGTTATAAAACTAGTTGATAGCAGCAAGTCCAATAACTTTGACCTTCATTTTGGCCAAATTATGCCCCCTTTTGGACTTAGAAAATTCTGGTTAAAGTTTTGCATGCAAGTACATACAGCTATTACTAAAAGGCATATAGATTTGAAACTTATTTTTTCTTTTCTATATCAATTACCAACCTCACTGGGTCAAGTCCCATAACTCTGGCATGTATTTTGGGCAAATTATGCCCCCTTTTGAACTTAGAAAATTTTGGTTAAAGTTTTACATGCAAGTTTCTATCTCCAAAACTAATGCAGATACTGAATTGAAACTTCACATGTGCCTTCGGGGTTGTAAAACTAGTTGATAGCTGCAAATCCCATAACTGATATGCATTTTGGTCAAATTATGTCCCCTTTTGAACTTAAAACTCTTTTGATATTTAACCTTTTTGGGTAATATTTTCCTGCTTCTGGGCCAATATTTCGAATAGTCGAGCTTGGCTGTCTTATGGACAGCTCTTGTTCAATTTGGACAGTACCATTGGGTGCTTACCCAATAGATACTCAGTCTGACTGAATGACAAACAGTGCAGATCATCATGATCTACACTGGCCGCAAAGGCAGAATCAATCGTGTCTGGCATGATAAGGGTCAAGGCTTCATGGGGAAAATCAGCACTTTACTCTCTCAGATTCTTATCACTTGATCATGTCAAGGGGCCATTATTATATGAACCAGAGTAATTTGAAAAGTATCCATAGTGGCTTGCCAAAAGAAACATTGTGTGGAGGTGTTCTTTGATGTGGACAATATACAGATGATTGGAATAAAACTTGGTGCTAACTTAGGCTGAAGATAGTTATTGGCCTTGTAGATAAATTTGTACTTGTTCTCCCTGTACCAGGATTCAGTGCTGTTAATATTTTCTGGTCCTTTGGGATCATGGAGTCCATCCTACACATGTGTAATAGTGTTCAGCTTAAGCAGTGCTCGAGGGCATGAAAAGTTTTGTAATTGATACTTTATTTTAAACTTTTGTGAAATCTTCGATACTGATGGGAATTATTTTTTGTGTAGTGTGTGGTTGTACCTATTAAACAACTCAAAAACCACTACTGTGAAATCACTTTTATTCGCGTAATTTCGCGCTAGAACTGATGTGCGAATTTAAGACTGCGCTATTTATTATTTTTTAATTCATTTTTTCATTTATAAACTGAAAATGAGCGAATTAAAGCCCCCGTGAAACAGCCCTTTTTCACGTTTGCGCTAAATTTCATGCCAGCGAATTTAATTGATTTCACAGTAAATAGAATTTCCATTTATTTGAAATCTACATACTCAAGCTCCCGTGAAATAACTTTTGAATGAAACCACAAGATTGTAAACTAATTTATGGTGAAAATATCTTTAAATGTGTAAAATTACATACCTTTGTTTGGTTTGAAGTGAGCAAATTGATTTTTATAAACCTCTTCAGAACGGATGTTTGTAATGCCTAGTTGCGGTCTTTCCTTGTTTACTTCCTGTTTCTGTTTGAACTGGAGGATAACTCAAACACTAATCTTGTTTGGATAGCCAATTGTTACCTGCCTTTAAGGAGAGCACTTATGGTGAACAGAAAACTGTTTTTTATTCTTTTAAGATTGGCCTGTTTAAGTTTAATTTATTTGCATATATAAAAAGTAAAAATGAAGCCTTTCTAAGATCATCTGTCACATTGTGACAGGATGAGCTTTTGTGAATGCCCTTTCTCTGTCCATCATCTGTCCACAATTTGTATTGGCATAATACCTCGGTTCCTTTCAGAAACTGGCCAGAACCCATCATGGGTTCCAGAGTTATGACCCCTTAAAGGGCCAAAATTTACAAATTTGGCTTGTGAACATGGTAGCGACTGCAATTTGCAATAGATTTTAATCAAACGTCACACAACTTGTGTTGGCATGATACCTTGGTTCCTTTTGGAAACTGTCCAGATTCCGTCATGAGTTCCAGAGTTATGGCCCCATGTGGTTCTAGGACAATCTGTGCATGAAAAGAATTGGAACCACTGCCTTACCCTTGCATGATTGTAAGAGGCGACTAATAGGGTCTTAACACTTGGTTTTGTAGTAACTCTGTGATTCCAACAGGTATGCAAATTTTGATTCCATATCTCATGTTTTTATTTCGATGTAAATGAGATGTGCAACCAAAATTTGTAGTCCTGTTTTGGCACTATATAACCTATACTGTGTTGGTGTGCCATAAAACCCAAATAAATAAATGAAAAGGCCAAATATTTGCTATTTTGGCTTTTGCAGCCATTAAAGAGACTTGAAAATATCTTTAACAACAATTATAGATCTTCGATTCCATGATGAATCCATCAGATCCGATAATAGGTTCTAGAGTAACTGTGCTGACCGACTTCTGAAAGAGTCAAAATTTGTTAATTTTTACCTTGTGAACATGATAGAAGTGACATTTCACATTTGATTTTATCAACACTTACACACACAAAAAGTCACAATAAGACCTCGGTTTCTTTCGAAAATTGGCTTGATTCCTTCTTGGGTTCTAGAGTTACTGACCTTTAAGACGTATATAGGTTTCATTTTTGCATTGATTTGATACAAATTTGCACAGAATGTTTATCTTGATGATTCCTATGCCAAGTTCATACTGAGTTATCTAGGGTCGAAAACTAGGTCACCAGGTCAAATTGAAGGAAAAGCTTGTTAACACTCTTAGAGTCCATTTATGACCCTATCTTCATAAAACTTGGTCAGAATGTTATCTTGATGATTCCTAGGCAGTGTTTGAAACTAGGTAATGTGGGGTCAAAAACAAGGTCACCTGTTCAGATGAAAGGAAAAGCTTGTTAACACTCTTGAGGCCAAATTTATTACCCTATCTTCATATAAACAAAATTAATGTTATCTAGATGATTCCAAGGCAATGTTTGAAACTAGGTCATGTGGGGTCAAAAACTAGCTCACCATTCAGATCCAAGGAAAAGCTTGTCAGTACTCTGGAGGCTGTGTTTATGACCTTATAATTATGCATGAAACTTGCATACATGCCACATCTCCCGCCGGGAGACTTTTTCTCCCGTATTTTCAGTATATCTCCTGGTCTCCCACCGGGACATGAAAAACTCCCATAAAAAATAAATTCGGAAAAAAAGTCCTCTGTCGAAAAGTCGTATCTCGGACCCTGTGTAGACCTTTAGAAAATACTTGAAATTCAATATCAAGTAGCCCGGAAATACTCTTCAAACATAATTTTCATAGTTGTCTATAATCCCTAGCTTGTTTATCGAGAGATACACTCCTGAGGCATTAATTATCTTACCACCTACTGTCACCATCTGCAAACAATTAACCATTTTAATCTTACCCATAGGCAGTTGTAAACATGTGCATGCGGGATTTTAGACTGATTCAATAACATCAAAGCCACTGATCTGTAATTTTTCAAAACAATATGTAAACCAGTCTTTTTTTTCGCTGACCTTATATTTTATATTTGTCGGAAAACACTCTTTTCCCATATTTATCGAGCCATCAGAGGATGAGACAGATTAGTGCTAACACCGAGTTTATGTTTCTCAATTTAAATACTTGCACAACATGCAAAACAAGAGCTGTCGGAGGACAGCAACGCTCGACTATTCAACAGCCTTGTCAATTGAATGAATACAAGTTGAAAAAGGGGCATAATTTTGTAAAATGCAAAGTAGAGGTATTGAACCTCTGTACTGCATGTCATATCATGCCAGTGAACAAGTGTGTGAAGTTTCAATCCTTTCCAATTTGTGGATACTGAGATACCAGCTTACATACAAAAACTTAACAAAAAAGTGCTAAGTCAAAGGGGCATAATTTTGTAAAAATGCCAGGTAGAGTTATGGGACCTTCACAGTGCATGTTAGATCATGACAGTGAACAAGTGTGTGAAGTTTCAATCCATTCCAATTAGTGGATACTGAGATATCAGATTACATACAAAATTTAACCAAAAACTGCTAAGTCGAAAAAGGGGCATAATTTTGAAAAAAAAGATAGTAGAGTTATGGGACTTGCTTAGTGCATGTCAAATCATGATAGTGAACAAGTATGTGAAGTTTCAATCCATTCCCATTAGTAACTACTGAGATACCAGCTTACATACAAAACCTTAACCAAAAATTTCTAAGTCGAAAAAGGGGCATAATTTTGTAAAAAAGCAAAATAGAGTTATGGAACCTGTGCAATGTAGATCAGTTCATCACAGTGAATAAGTGTGTGAAGTTTCAATCCATTCCCACAAGTGGTTACTGAGTTACCAGCTTACATACAAAACCTTAACCAAAAATTTCTAAGTCGAAAAAGGGGCATAATTTTGTAAAAAAGCAAAATAGAGTTATGGAACCTGTGCAGTGTAAGTCAGTTTGTCACAGTCAATAAGTGTGTGAAGTTTCAATCCATTCCCACAAGTGGTTACTGAGATACCAGCTTACATACAAAACCTTAACCAAAATCGGGACGCGGACGCGGACGCAGACGCCGACGCCGACGCATGGGCGAGTGCAATAGCTCACTATTCTATGAATAGTCGAGCTAAAAATCGACAACAACTTAACAAAATTGGCAAGTTAATGTCAGACTACACAGAAATTCGGATAAGTGAATTTTATGAAATAAATTGCAATTCATACTGCTCGATTGATTGACTGCCATTCCTTTGTGATATTGTCATGTTGCAGTAATTAACAGGAAAAGAATTCCTAGGTTAAATACATGTAGTTTTAATCTAATACGGCCAATCCAGCAAAAGAATGACTTTCATTTTTGTTTTAACAGCTTCATTTATGAAAAGAAATGACTGCCCTTAAAAGACTGTTTTGACATGATATCTCCGCAATCTTTTGAGTATTGTATGCTTAAACATATCAAAGAGATCACTCTCTCCAGATGCAGAAGCATCAACACATAAAGCAAAAACAAAGTTCCTGGTTCAATCTTTCATGGAATTCTGAATTTCCTTGGATTAGGTTAAGTGCTATAAGTAATAATCATGCATTCTGTATACAACTGTGGCTCCACTCATCAATTCAATGTAAAAAAACTTGATGATATTTTCATGAAAACGGCTATTAAGCGCGTAAAAAGTGAGCGAATAAAAGTCTCCCTTATTTTTAACCAAATCTCCCTTAAGGAGGTAGGTTACCTTGTTACCAGGGTAAATTCAAATTAGTTGAACCGCAGCATTTTTTTGTATGTCGTTTAATTTGATGTTTCAACTACTACAATCTCAATTTTGTTTATCTCTGTCCCTTCAAGTTCAATTCTTATCCAGGTTTGAAGAACATGACCCTACAAAGGTATTTTATATTGAAAGAAGAAGGAAAATACAGATATTTTACACTTTTCAGCGTATTTTGGTTTCATTGATATCTGTAGATGTCTGCATAATTGACAATTTTACTAGTATGCGCATTAGCTTTCTAATATAAGGTTAAAATGTATATGTCGCGGGGCATGTGTTTCCATGGTAACGCATTTTCTCTCATTTTTAAACAACTATGTATAAAAATGGGGTTTTCTACGACTGCAGTGCCATTCTGTTAATGACCAACATGGAATATTTGGGTAATATTAGCAAAATAACAAGCACTTTACATGGTACCCAATTTTTCTTAAAGTTTAAAGTAACTGTGACAACAGAGATGTTTAAAATAGCTATTATCTAGCTTTTTGTCGTAATTTCTTACAAAAAATATTGAATAAAATTATCTTTTTCGTTAATGTAGCTTTAAAACATATTATTTCTAACGTAAGATACAATTCGTGTTATTTGCATTTATTCAATCAAATTTCACAGCTTAAAATACTTGTAGCAGTACCCTTCGTTTGGCATTTTTCATGGAAAAATCGTTCAGCATACTGCTATTATTATCCCCCGACGAAAGTCGGAGGGATATAGTTTTGGCGTTGTCCGTCCGTCCGTCTTTCCGTCTGTCCGGAGCCATATCTAGGAAATGGTAGGGAATATTTATTTAAAACTTCATATACATGTTCACCACTATGAGTTCTTGCGGCCCGTCAAGTTTCAGTCAGATTGCCCAAGTAACAACAGAGTTATGGCCCTTAGAAGTTTCTAGTGTTATCTATATAGGGTACTATAAATATGGCAATTTCTGCATCATAACTTTTGATATATTTGACCTAGAACTACGAATTTAAACAGAATTTGGATCACCATAATGTGGTTGTGTACACAAAATTTCGTTCGGATTTATTTGTAAATTAAGAGTTATTGCCCTTTAATTGTATAAAAATCCACATATTTGTACATAACAAACTTACCATTTGGTAGAATTTCATTAAATTTCTTTCATTCTTTTCCATGAACATTTATTGTAAACATGGGAAGTTGTGTACCCACACCTGGTCACCCCGATACCTTGATCACATCCCCCCCCCCCCCCCCACACACACACAAAAAAAAAAAAATCAAAAAAAAAAATCATTCCTTATTTTAGATTTTTTTCAAAAAAAAAACAACTTCATATACATATTCACCACTATGAGGTTATGGGGCCCATCGAGTTTCAGACAGATTGCCCAAGTAACACCAGAGTTATGGCCCTTAGAAGATTCTAGGGTTAACTATATAGGGTACTATAGAGGTCAAAGGATACAAGAATGAAAACTTTGTCCGGAGCATTTCTTCTTCATGCATGGAAGGATTTTGATATAACTTGGCACAATTGTTCACCATCATAAGACAAAGTGTCATGCGCAGGTCTCTTCTTTAGAATTACTTCCCTTTGTTGTTACTATAAATAGCTTATATTGCAACTTTTTCATTACTAGCATACATGTGATAAGTTCAGAATCCCAAAACTGGAGGTTTGCCATTTTTCAGCTGGAGTTGGGGTCTCAAAACTGGAGGTTTTTTATCGACATAAATTAAGCGCGCGGACACATAAGTTAGAGACAAAATCCAGTATTTTTGGCCACACAATAATGTATACACCAGAAGAAACGATCCTCATAACTCTTGATTTGAATTTTGACAGCGTTATGCCACTTTTTAACTTACATTTTTTTGTTAAAGTTTTATATAATGTCTAATATATCTGTACATTCAAAGCTATTGACTATTATGCCCCTTTTACTAGCAAAGCTTTAATTGCCCCTTTTACTGGCAAAGCTTTAATTCAGAGTTAATCACTGAGAAAAGTCGAGCATGCTGTCTTACAGAAGCTCCATCTTGTTCTAACTTTAAACTTTCTTAACAGATTAAATTTGTAGAAACAAAGTCTCAATTTAGGCCTGAAATGGTGGTGAACATGCATTAACATTATTCTGCTCGAGGACTGAAAAAAAAAAAACGAAGCTTTATATTGGTCTGAACACAACTCATAAAGTATGTAAATTCCTTACCCCACCCACTTTCGTATAAAAATACTGATGATTTTGGCATGAAAAATAGAGAACAGAAATGCATCAACATGTATTTACCCATACCAAAATAATGTAGATTGATATTATTAAATAAATGAGTGTGTATTTTCATCCAATTTTCAATGAAATAAGTCCGATTTTAGTAAGAAATTAATTTGGTAAACATTGGAAGAAAATGGCGTAACTGCATAAGGGGAAATAACACTCCTGTTCTAAAAATAGTAATGGGTTGGTTTTTCCAACAATATTACCGAACAAAACTTTTTTTGAATAATTAAAATTCATTTCAGTTGGGAATTATTTCTTATGACTGGGAGTTTTTTGCTTCAAATTGGTAAAAAAAATGGAGCGTAACTGGCATTGAGAATGGGCCGATATTCGGCCCCGTGAGACAGGTGGAAAAGGCCCTGCTTGTCTAATCCCTTATCAAAACAAACAATTAATAATTCACCTGTAAAAAACAACTCTTTCCTCCAGCTACATGCGTGTGAAACATGTATAATACGGTGACACTTTGATTTACTGTGTAAACATGTTTATTCCTCGGTAATTATCAACCCATTCATAATATTGATTTTTTTTGAAAAGCGGGAGAACTATGGCTTTGGTCGGGAGACGGGAGGCAAGGTGAAAAAATCGGGAATTTGACCCTCCCGCGCGGGAGATCACATGTATGTTACTAGTTGTAGGGAAAAATCGAGACTACTTTTCTGTAGTACAACATGCATATTACATCCAATGTTGAGGTGTATTTTGACCTATCTCTACAGGGTAAGGAGATTTGTGTGGACTTACAAATTTTTTTTGGATTTTTTTTTTTTTTTTTTTTTTTTTTTTTTTTATGTTTAACTTCCCTTAGTTGTTACTATAAATAACCTATACTGTAACTTTTTTATAATTGACCATAGGAAAAAACAAAGATCACTTTTCTGTGGTACAACATAGATGTTACTTTCAAATTTTAGGTGTATTTTAAGGTATCTCTACTTGGTAAGGAGTTTTTTTGTGGACATAGAAAAACAAAAGAATTACAATAATTACTAAACAACCACAAAGTTAAGATTCCATCTGCAAACACAGCTGCTATTTGCTAATTTGCTGCGATGGGCGTATATTGTGACATTCTTGCACTCTTGTTTTTTTTTTTTAAATGTTCAAACCTTCAACATGTTAAGTTGTGACTGCACAAACCTTGCCCTCAGCCATGTTCAAGATATCTTACCTGTGTTCTCTTAAGGACATTCTGTTCTTTTAAGTTCAAATGTACATGTTAAACAGCAACACCTGGTGCCAAACCACTCAAAGACAATATTTTGTTCCAGTTAAACTTCAAGCTTGCATTTCAATTAACTGCATTTAATTTTTATAAGCTAAGCTTATTACAGTAAGCATATCCCATTCAAGATAAATTCTTTAGTCAGGATCAAAGTATCATACATTTATTATGTACTCTTTAATTAAACATTTGTTTTCTGTTAAATTGATTTTGACTAATGAAATTATTTGCTTCTTATTAACATCCTTAACTATTTGCCGGATATATTTTTTTGCCATTCCTCACCACAAACCCTTTCGGCTGGGGATACCAATTCATCGAATTTGCTTGTTCTTGTAGATATTGTTGAAATGGAAATAAAAAGCCGAAGCTGTTTTCCTTAAATAGAACAGTGTCAACGCTTTTGAATTTTACATTCAGATATATCGGTCACGGGCTTTGTTTCCATGGTAACATCAGTTCAGTTCAAGAAACCACCATTTTCTACTGAAATTTGAACAATTTTAGAGCTTAGTTTTAGTATATAAGTAACAAATTATCAACGGAAACTGAAAAATAGGTATTACAAATCAAACTGTCTGTCTTTCTATTTGAAAACGGCCGTAACAAGTAACCTTTCACCCAGCTATATTCCAAATAACATTGGTTACCATCATACATTTTCTTACATTCCGCATAACATTTCAATATAAGTACATAAAAGAAGCAAAATATTGATTATTATTCAGAGCAAAAGACTCATAAAAATATTTCAGCAAATAATGGTTGTTTGAAAATAGTTCAAATAAAGAAAATGCACAGAATTATGTACTTTCAAAATAAAAGCTATTAATTTTGCGCGGTAACTGACACGTAACATCATGACGTAAATGATGTCATTTTAAGACAACATTGTTTTGAAGCATTTCTTCGACAATTTATTCATTGTACCCCACGACAACAAAGTTGTAAGGGGGGGTATACTGGTTTCAGGTTGTCTGTCCGTCTGTCTGTCTGTCCGTCTGGTCGTCTTTCCGTAGACGCAATCTTGTGCGCACCATCTCTCCTTATCCCCTTGACAGAATTTAATGAAACTTCACACAAGTGATCAGTACCAACAGTAGTTGTGCATGGGGCATGTTAGGTTCTTTTAGAAAAAAAATTTGCAGAGTTATGGGACTTTGTTTTTTTGTTACTATACTATATACATAGACACAATCTTGTGCGCACCATCTCTCCTCATCCCCTTGGCACAATTTAATGAAACTTCACACAAGTGATCAGTACCAACAGTAGTTGTGCATGGGGCATGTTAGGTTCTTTTAGAAAAAAAATTTGCAGAGTTATGGGACTTTGTTTTTTTGTTACTGTACTATATACATAGACACAATCTTGTGCGCACCATCTCTCCTCATCCCCTTGACACAATTTAATGAAACTTCACACAAGTGATCAGTACCAACAGTAGTTGTGCATGGGGCATGTTAGGTTCTTTTAGAAAAAAAATTTGCAGAGTTATGGGACTTTGTTTTTTTGTTACTATACTATATACATAGACACAATCTTGTGCGCACCATCTCTCCTCATCCCCTTGACACAATTTAATGAAACTTCACACAAGTGATCAGTAACAACAGTAGTTGTGCATGGGGCATGTTAGGTTCTTTCAGCGACAAAAATTGCAGAGTTATGGGACTTTGTTTCTTGTTAACATACTATGTACATACAGTCTGCATATGCAGTCTTGTGCGTGCCTAATCTACCAAACCCTTTCACACAATTTAATGAAACTTCACACAAGTGATCAGTACCAACCCTAGTTGTGCATGGTGCATGTTACATTCTTTTAGATAAATATTCTGCATAGTTATGGGACTTTGTTTTTTGTTACTATACCTATACATACAGTCTATATACATACAGTCCACATAATTATGCAGTCTTGTGTGTGTCAGATTGCAATGTACTGTGTCAGTGCATGCGGGGGGTACATTCATCACCTTTAGTGATAGCTCTAGTTATTTCTGCATTATTAAACCATAAAGCATCAGATCGGAGACAGGTTCATGATTTGGTTTCTGAAGAATGGATATATACAAACACATTTAGTTTGTCATAAACGTCATCGTAAATCGTCAGTTAGCTTTTGGTTGGACATGCGCACAGACAAATATTAAGGTAACCTACGTCCTTAAAAAAAGCCCTGCTGAGGCAAATCTCCCTTATTGATCGTCTTAAAATATGGCATGTATGAACTTGGTCAGAATGTTTATCACTGCGAAAAATATGTGCATATACGGGAGTATACGGTCCCTTATATGTCTAATATACGAATATCATATAAAAGGTATCTTTCCTGAAAGTATAATCAAAACCTACGCCTTAAACATACTTTTGGACCTTGACAATCCCTAACTTTGAATACTGACATAAACTGTTGAAACGTATTTATGCTAAGTATGAACGAACTGATCCATGTGAGAAAAACCTGAATGTCCAATTAAAGAATACTGGATTTCCATATATGGAACATCCTATACGGGAAAAATGTTTCCGTATATGCCCGTATATTAGGAGTTACACGGAATGCGTACACTCCTGTATACGGAACTATTTTCCGCAGTGTATCTTGATAATTCCTTTGCCAAGTTTGAAACTGGGGCATGTTGGGAAAAAAATCAGGTTACCACTAAAATCGAGGTAAACCTTGTTTACACTCTTGAGGCCACATTTATGACCCTATCGTCATGAAACTTGGTTAGATTGTTTATCTTGATGATTCCTGGCCAAGTTGGAAACTGGGTCATATGGGGTCAAAAACTAGGTCACCTGTTCAAATCAAAGGAAAAGTATGTTAACACTCCAGATGCCATATTTATTACCCTAACTTCATGAAACTTGTTGGTTAGATTGTTTATCTGGATGATTCCTAGGCTAAGTTCGAAACTGGGGTATGTGGGGTCAAGAACCCAGTCACAACTCAGATCATCAAAGGAAAAGGTTGTTTACAGTTTAGAGGCCACATTTATGTCCCGATTTTCATGAAACTTGGTAAGAATGTTTATCTTGATGATTCCAAGGCCAAGGTTAACAGGTGAGTGGTGTTTGATATTTTCAGCACATACCTTTTGCAAAATAGGTTATCATTTATCACACAAATGAATTACAGTTTGTTTATTTTTGATGACTTCCATTTACAGGAGTGAACACACCAGACCACAGTACAATGTTCAGCAACCTGGTTGTGATGTTACGTGACAGAGTTACCCCACAAGTTGCTATTCTCAAGTCCAAGGACTGTCAAAACGTGAAAAGTATACTAAGCAGAACGCTAAGTCAGCTGTTGGATAAACATTGTTTGGTATGACAAGCTTTAACTGATATATAGATACAAAAGCATTCATTTAACCTTAAATGTCAACTTGTACGTCTCATGAAATGACTCTGTCAAACCAAGTCTGCTATTATTGTGCTTGGGCTTGGTTATGGTCTGTGCTTCCAAAGGATGGTTGTAAGGATTTTATTAGATGAATTGAATGAATTTAGAAGCAAATCTACACTTGTTTGCATTTGTCGTATTCAAGGTGCAATAAACTGGCTACATTCTACATTGTGGGTCAGTCCTTCCTAAGCAGAGAATTTATTTATTTTGTTGGGTTTAACATCGCACTAACACAATTATTGGTCATATGGCAACTATCCAGCTTTGATGGTGGAGGAAGACCCCAGGTGCCCCTCCGTGTATTAATTTCATCTCGAGTGGGCACCTGGGTAGAACTACCTACCTTCTGTAAGCCAGCTGGATGGCTTCCTTACATAAAGAATTCCAAGTGAAGCTCAAACCCACATCGGTGAGGGGCAGGTGGTTTGAAGTCAGCTACCTTAACCATTCGGCAACTGAGGCCCCCTCCCAAGCAGAAAAGAGCCCAAACGAAATAAATAGATACTATTATGATAGTTAAACTTCCAAAAATTTGCTTGAGCATGAATACTGTGCATGGAATACAAAGTCTTTAAACCTGTACAGTAATGATGTCCATGGTCTAACTGGAATTACCAAAACAAATATGGATTATAGTGAACTGAATTGAAATACTTGTTTTTATAGGCAGATGAAGGTGATGATGAAGACGATGCAGAACTAAACATGAAGTCATTACCTTTGACTTTATCAACATTGTCAAAATGGTACAGAAATAAGGTCCTGGTAAGTTCTTCCTTATTGTGTGCTCAAAGTAATTCATACGTACAGTTTTTGAAATGCAGTGTTGTAAATTTAAGACAAAATATGTGTTTTAGGAATATAATAAGTCCATGACCAACATCTTACTGATTTCAATATGTTACAATTATTTTAATTATACCTTCATTAAGAGTAAGTGTAATTCTTCTCATCCTGTTAGTTAACCAGTTGGTTTCTGATCCAGTAATGGAAAATGCTAGGGACTACGAGTGTCAAGCCTGTCCACTAAGTTAGCTCAATAGAGAGAATGCAGATCTACGTATCGCAAGGTTGTGTGTTTGATTCCTGGGCGAGATAAATGATCTGCATGACAATTTTATTAAAGACGGTGTTTCTGAATTCATTCATCCTCTGCCTCTGATTCCTTTTGGGAAGTTACTTGCAGAGACCAGGTTTGTACTGTTACGGAATCCAGAACACTGGTTAGGTTAACTGCCGTCTGTTACATAATTGAAATACTGCCAAAAAAGGTGCTAGACTCAGACAGAACGAGTGTCAAACTTCATAGAACATGGCCTGTGGTCAGTGGATAACATAAGTTATTTTAAAGATAAGTAGGTGAAAGGTTAAAGTGACAGTGACCTGAATACTAAAACAGTTTCTGATCAGTAACTGGGGAACATTTGTAACTTCAGTCTACATAATACTAAATAGGAACATTGCTTTTATCAGTTGATGGCTATTGCTGTTTTTGGGACATTTGAGTCAAAGAATTAGTCAAAGATGACTGTTTGGGCCTTCGGCATTCAAAACCTATGTGAAAGGAATCATTAGATATCACTGAAATTCAGATAACCTTTCATTCGCAAAGCCTTAAATTTCATTTTTGTGTTTTCTGTTTTTAAAAGGTACTGTGTTTGCATCATGGTAATAGACTTATTGCAGCAATGCTTAATTTAATTGGCTTCACTTGCTGAAGAAGAAGACAACGGGTTTCAGAAGTTTCAACTTTGTTTTGATTGACTTTCAGAGCACAAAGGGAGGATCGTCACCTAAGAAGCGTAAATCTGCAGATGGGAAATCTGTTGCCATGGCAACCTACCCACCAGTTGTAATTGTGATGGAAGATTTTGAAAATTTCATTCCCCGAGTTGTGCAGGACTTTATAGCTATAGCCAGGTACCTTACTGTCTTTCATTTTAGAAAAATCTGAAGATGTGAAGAGGAGTTCACACAAACTATGTCAGAATTCTGAGTCAGTAATATCTCTTATAGCTGACTTTGTTTGTTTTGTAGCTAGTAGACATTGGTTAATAAAGTTTAATTTCTTTTGCAAAATCATTACAGTTGTGTCACAACAATCAGTTAACTTACCAAATTTGACAGACTCCATATACAGCAATCAGATAACTTACCAAATTTGACAGACTCCATATACAGCAATCAGTTAACTTACCAAATTTGACAGACTCCATATACAGCAATCAGTTAACTTACCAAATTTGACCGACTCCATATACAGCAATCAGTTAACTTACCAAATTTGACCGACTCCATATACAGCAATCAGTTAACTTACCAAATTTGACAGACTCCATATACAGCAATCAGTTAACTTACCAAATTTGACAGACTCCATATACAGCAATCAGTTAACTTACCAAATTTGACAGACTCCATATACAGCAATCAGTTAACTTACCAAATTTGACAGACTCCATATTCAAATTCAAATTGGACAAAAAAGGAACTGTGATCCAAACGATCCACACATATCATCTCCCCTAAGGGATATTAACTCGACTTTTTATATGCCCGTTTGAAAAACGGGACGTATTATGGGAACGCCCCTGGCGGGCGGGCGGGTGGGCGGGCGGCGTCCACAGACCTTGTCTGGAGCATATCTTCTACATGCATGAAGGGATTTTGATGAAACTTGGCACAGTTGTTCACCATCATGAGACGGAGTGTCATGCGCAAGAACCAGGTCCCTAGGTCTAAGGTCAAGGTCACACTTAGAGGTCAAAGGTCAAATTCAAGAATGACTTTGTCCGGACCATATCTTCTTCATGCATAGAGGGATTTTGATGAAAGTTGGCACAATTGTTCATCATCATGAGAAGGAGTGTCATGCGCAAGAACCAGGTCCCTAGGTCTAAGGTCAAGGTCACACTTAGAGGTCAAAGGATACAAGAATGAAAACTTTGTCCGGAGCATTTCTTCTTCATGCATAGAGGATTTTGATATAACTTGGCACAAATGTTCACCACCATGAGGCGGAGTGTCATGCGCAAGAACCAGGTCTCTAGGTCTAAGGTCAAGGTCACACTTAGAGGTCAAAGGATACAAGAATGAAAACCTTGTCCGGAGCATTTCTTCTTCATGCATAGAGGGATTTTGATATAACTTGGCACAAATGTTCACCACCACGAGACGTAGTGTCATGCACAAGAACCAGGTCCCTAGGTCTAAGGTCAAGGTCACACTTAGAGGCCAAAGGTCAGATACAAGAATGACTGTCCGAAGCATTTCTTCTTCATGCATGGAGGGATTTTGATGTAACTTGACACAATTATACACCATCATGAGACGAAGTGTCATGCGCAGTTCCCTTCTTTCGAATTACTTCCCTTTGTTGTTACTATAAATAGCTTATATTGTAACTTTTTCATTACTAGTCGTAGGGAAAAATCGAGACCACTTTTCTGTAGTACAACATGCATGCTACATCCAATTTTGAGGTGTATTTTGACCAGTCTCTACCTGGTAAAGATTTTTGTGAGGACTTACAATTTTTTTTTTTTTTTTTTTTTTTTTTTTTTTTTAAGATTAACTTCCTTTAGTTGTTACTATAAATAACTTATATTGTAACTTTTTTATAATTGACCGTAGGGAAAAACCAAGACCACTTTTCTGTGGTACAACATAGATGTTACTTTCCAATTTTAGGTGTATTTTAAGGTATCTCTACCTGGTAAGGAGTTTTTTTGTGGACTTAGAAAAACAAAACACTTAGTTATTACTAAACAACCACAAAATTAAAATTCCATTTGCAAATACAGGTGCTAGAGTAAAGAAATTTGCTGTGACGGGCGTATATTGTGACATTCTTGCACTCTTGTTCATATTCTATAAAACACATTATAACTTATATTTAAAGAAACTAGGAATGTTTAAGTACAGCATTTTTCAACTGTACAGAATAGTTAATTGAGTTACTGTTGCAAAAATAAATCTTAAACTTTTCAGCAATTACATCAGTGAATTACCTGTAGTTTTTGTGTTTGGTATTGCTACGTCTGTGTCTGCCATCCATCGTCTGCTGCCAAATGAAGTGTCATCATTATTATGTATGGAGAAGTTCCAGGCCCCACCCTCAACTGAATATCTCACCTTGGTCATTAACCAGGTAAGTTACAGGCCCCATCCTCAATTAAATATCTACAAGGGAAGTTTTTGCCCTACCCTTAACTGAATATCTACCAGGGAAGTTTTTGCCCCCAACCTCAACTGAATATCTCACCTTGGTCATTAACCAGTTAAGTTGATGCAGACTTGTTTAAGACCACAGCCTTGACTAAATATCTCACCTTTGTCATCAGCCAGGTATATTGGTGCAGACCTGTAAGCTCTTTGTCCTAGACACATTAGATTAAAACTTCATTTAGTGGATTTACAGATGGTACTATAAATAGCTACATTGTATGAAAAAAAAAAAAAACATCTTTAAGATCTTTTCATAGAATATTAGTTATATTGAAAAGCAACAACCAGGAAATTGAAAGACTTAAACAGTTTTATATGGAAGCCTTTGTGGCCATAGTAGAACAAGATCTGCACTGTTCACCATCCATTTAGTATCTTTTTGGAAAACACCCCTTTTAACAGTTAATGGTACTGTCCAAATTGAATGACAGACAAGTTCATTATAGAAATTTAGCATGGTGAGGGTTAATCCTGGGTGAATATGCAATATAACCTTTTCCTGTAACTTGTAACAATATCACATTTGAATAACTGTTGAATGCCACAAATGATTGGTAATATTTGAGATTAATATGTTGGGACAGGGATTATTTCAGCTTCTGTTACATTTAATTGCATTTCAGATAATGTTAATGGCCAATCACCCATCCAAGTTAGAACAGTGAGTGTTTGTATTTATGCATACTGCTATAACAGGTTTCTCTGTATTTCAGATTTTGATGACAGCTAACTACCCATTCAAGTTAGGACAAGGGGTGTTTCAACTTATGTTAGATATTTTCTTGTACCATGACTTCTCCGTACTAAACTTCATTCAGGCTTTAATGGTGAGTGTTACGATTCCTGGCACAACATCTATGTTATGTTGGTTTGGTAAGGTTTAACTTGCTCTTCAGTATTATTTCAGTTATATATGGCTCTGAGTTAACCTACACATCCTGGATTTCATGCCAGCTTTAACTCCTTGCAAGAATAAAAGTTGAGAGGGATGAGGGTGGTGCAGTTAAGTTTACACAAGGCATTATGAATAAATATACATTGTAATTGAGAAAGGTTTCTGTACCTGTGATCACTTTATTTTACTAAATGGAGGGGGTAGGGCTGATTGAGAAACAACACATCAAACACCGGGTTGATTAAGAATATTTTTTAATAGATATACTGGCTTCGGTCTTATCTACACCTTCAGCAGATTTGATTTGGTATAAATTGTTGTCATCTTGCAAGGTTTCATTGTTTCTGTTTTTAACAATGGGCCAATTTTTCTTTTGACGTAAAGTGTATGCTACTATATATGTATATTTATTTAACTATTTTAAATTTTTTATATTCCATTGTTTAATGCCTATTTAATTTCTGCACTTCTCTCCATACAGTTTGCTATGTTGGACCACTACTCTACACAGTCCCTTAGTTTTCTCTGCTGTCCCTTAGATAAAGTGGAGTCGGTAGTGAAAACAATGGACAGCTCAGATGTTGAACAGCTTAGACATCTCAAGTCATTTATGAGGTAAGTGTGGATATAGATAATGTTGAATTGGTAGTGAAGAAAATGGACAGTTCAAATAGGTAACAACTCATTTTAAGGTGAGTATAGGTCTATATCTGACATATGGAGGCAGTGGTGAAAACAGTGAATAGGTCAGATGTTGAAAAATCATTTATGGGGTGAGGGTAGGTCTATATCTTACATATGGAGTGATATATACTTCCACATAAGAATGAACGGGTAGAATACACTAAAGCGGTCCCCGTAGGTTTACAATGCGCATGCGCAGCAAGTTGAGTGTGGGGCAAAGCAAGGGTGTGGGGGGAGAAGCCCCTAAACCTAATCGTCTAAAAATAAAGCTACCTTATAGATATCTAAAAAATAAGCTAAAACTTTAATTTTCGAGACATTTTATTAGCTCATCTGATTTTTTGAAAAAAAATGATGAGTTATTGTCATCACTTGAGCGGTTGTCGGCGTCGGCGTCGGCGTTGCCTGGTTAAGTTTTATGTTTAGGTCGGCTTTTCTCCTAAACTATCAAAGCTATTGCTTTGAAACTTGGAATACTTGTTCACCATCATAAGCTGACCCTGTATAGCAAGAAACATAACTCCATCTTGCTTTTTGCAAGATTTATGGCCCCTTATGTACTTAGAAAATATCAGATTTCTTGGTTAAGTTTTATGTTTAGGTCAACTTTTCTCCTAAACTATCAAAGCTATTGCTTTGAAACTTGGAATACTTGTTCACCATCATAAGCAGACCCTGTACATCAAGAAACCATACATGTGATCTCCCGCGCGGGAGGGTCAAAATCCCGGTTTTTTCACCTTGCCTCCCGTCTCCCGACCAAAACCATATTTCTCCCGCTTTTCAAAAAAAAAAAAAAAAATCAGTATTATGACTGGGTTGATAATTACCGAGGAGTGCCAAACATGTTTGCACAGTAAATCAAAGTGTCACCGACTGTTGTGTATTATACATGTTTGACACACATGTAGCTGGAGGAAAGAGTTGTTTTTCACAGGTGAATTATTAATTGTTTGTTTTGATAAGGGATTAGACAAGCAGGGCATTTTCCACCTGTCTCACGGGGCCGAATATCTGCCCATTCTCAATGCCAATTAAGCTCCATTTTTTACCAATTTGAAGCAAAAAACTCCCAGTCATAAGAAATAATTCCCAACTGAAATGAATTTTGATTATTCAAAGAAAAATTTTGCTCGGTAATAAAATCACATAAATAATTGTTGGAAAAACCAACCCATTACTATTTTTAGAACAGGAGTGTTATTTCCCTTTATGGAGTTACGCCATTTTCTTCCAATGTTGACCAAATTAATTTGCTACTAAATCGGACATATTTAATTGAAAATTGGATGAAAACACACACTCATTTATTTGATAACATCAATCTACATTATTTTGGTAAGGGTAAATACATGTTGATGCATTTCTGTTTTCTATTTTTCATGTCAAAATCATCAGTATTTTTATACGAAAGTGGGTGGGGTAAGGAATTTACATAATTTATGAGTTGTGTTCAGACCAATTTAGAACTTCGTTTTTTTTAAAGTCCTCGAGTAGAATAATGTTAATGCATGTTCACCACCATTTCAGACCTAAATTGAGACTTTGTTTGTACAAATTTAATCTGTTAAGAAAGTTTAAAGTTAGAACAAGAGGGAGCTTCTGTAATTATAAGATAGCATGCTCGACTTTTCTCAGTGATTGACTCTGAATTAACGCTTTGCCAGTAAAAGGGGCAATTAAAGCTTTGCCAGTAAAAGGGGCATAATAGTCAATAGCTTTGAATGTAACAGAGATGTTAGACATTATATAAAACTTTAACAAACAAAAAATGAAGTTAAAAAGTGGCATAACTCTGTCAAAATTCGAATCAAGAGTTATGAGGATTGTTTCTTCTGGTGTAGACTTATATACATTATTTTGTGGCCAAAAATGTTGGATTTTGTCTCTAAGTTATGTGTCCGCGTGCTTAATTTATGTCGATAAAAAACCTCCAGTTTTGAGACCCCAACTCCAGCTGAAAAATGGCAAACCTCCAGTTTTGGGATTCTGAACTTATCACATGTATGAAGAAACATAACTCCATCTTGCTTTTTGCAAGATTTATTGCCCCTTTTGGACTTAGAAAATCAGTTTTCTTGGTTAAGTTTTATGTTTAGGTCAGCTTTTATCCTAAACTATCAAAGCTATTGCTTTAAAACTTGCAACACTTGTTCACCATCATAAGTTGACCCTGTATAGCAAGAAACATAACTCTGTCCTGCTTTTTGCAAGATTTATGGCCCCTTTTGGACTTAGAAAATATCAGATTTCTTGGTTAAGTTTTATGTTTAGGTCAAGTTTTTCTCTTAAACTATCAAAGCTATTGCTTTGAAACTTGCAACACTTGTTCACCATCATAAGCTGACCCTGTACAGCAAGCAACATAACTCCATCCTGCTTTTTGCAATAATTATTGCCCCTTTTGGACTTAGAAAATCATTTTCTTGGTTGAGTATTATGTTTAAGTCAACTTTTCTCATAAACTATCAAAGCTATTGCTTTAAAACTTGCAACAGTTTTTCACCATCATAAGTGGACACTGTACATCAAGAAACATAACTCTATCCTGCTTTTTGCAAGAATGATGGCCCTTTTTAGACTTAGAAAATCATGGGTAGGACAATATTTCTATTACACAAAAAAAATCAGATGAGCGTCAGCACCCGCAAGGCGGTGCTCTTGTTAAACTACCATTGTTGTAGGGACCGCTAAAGTGCAAGTGCACCGGATGAACAACATGCAAATCGTCATTTGATGCTTTATCGGTTGTCTGTATTTTCAGTGTGGGTTACTGTGACAGTTTGTTAAATTACAAGTTGAATGATTTTTGTCAGAACTTCAAAATCCGAATCATACAAATCAAATTTGATAGAAATGCCAGAATTTTAACATGATTTTTCCAATAGTTTTTCATGAAATCAAACTGTATTTCTTACAGATATGTAGAGAAATGTAGTGTAAAAGAGCAGCCAGATCTTCTGCTCAAGGATACATTTACAAAGGTAATATAGTGCTGCTACTCCTAATACAGATCATTTATATTTCAGTTCTTAACCCTTATCATGCTGGACATGGTTGATTTTGCCATGCAGATTATGATCAGCCTGCACATCCATGCAGTCTAATCATGATCTGCACTGTTCGCCATTCAGTCAATATCTTTTTTGGTATGCACCCCGCTTAACATTAATGGTACTATCCAGATTGAAAGACGGACAAGTTCATCATAGAAATTCAGCAGGGTATGGGTTTATGAGGTTGCAATTTAAATACTTGTACATGTAAGTGTATAAATGTAATAAGAAGTGTCTGCGAAAATTGTCCAGTAATATATGTGCATGCTAGAGGTAAACCTAAAAGTTTCAAAGTTTGAAATACAGTTTTTCAAGTAAGTTGTAACCATGTGTAATTTTCTGAATTTTTACACTTCAGACAATGAAATAAAGAATGGAATTTTTCTTATAAGTGTACTCGTACCTGTATAAAATTGCAGCGTCTCTTTATTCTGCAACTAGTTATTCTAGCTGTGATCTTGGATGTCTTACCAGTTCTAACTTGTTTTCTGCAAGAAACAACTTTCTTGCTTGAAACAGAGCTGATAGTCAAAATTAATAAAAGTTTTGCTATGTTTTTTAAGAGTTAAAATGTTGCTGAAATTGTTCAGATCAGAAGCTTTGTAAATTTATATTTGGCATTTTTATGCCCCAGGCATCTACTCCGTACGAGGTTAACCAAATGGGACCATTTCGTCTAGCATCAATACCCCTTACTAGAATGACTTGATACTAATGCAGATGTAACCTGTGACCATTTCTCATCTTCAGACATCACCTGACCTCAGTTTGACCTTGACCTTGACCTCAATTTGGACTTAGGTTGCTTTATACGGGCCATCTCTTGGTTAACCAAATGGTACCGCTTCGTCCAGCATCAATACCCCTTACTAGAATGACTTTATACTAATGCAGACATAACCTGTGACCATTCCTCATCTTCAGACATCACCTGACCTCAGTTTGACCTTGACCTTGACCTCATTTTGGACTTAGGTTGATTTATATTGGCCATCTCTTGGTTAACCAAATGGGACCGTTTCGTCTAGCATCAATATCCCTTACTAGAATGACTTTATACTAATGCAGACATAACCTGTGACCATTCCTCATCTTCAGACATCACCTGACCTCAGTTTGACCTTGACCTCATTTTGGACTTAGGTTGCTTTATATTGGCCATCTCTTGGTTAACCAAATGGGACCGTTTCGTCTAGCATCAATACCCCTTACTAGAATGACTTTATACTAATGCAGACATAACCTGTGACCATTCCTCATCTTCAGACATCACCTGACCTCAGTTTGACCTTGACCTTGACCTCATTTTGGACTTAGGTTGATTTATATTGGCCATCTCTTGGTTAACCAAATGGGACCGTTTCGTCTAGCATCAATACCCCTTACTAAAATGACCTGATACTAATGCAGATGTAACATCTGACCATTCCTCATCTTCAGACATCACCTGACCTCAGTTTGACCTTGAACTTGACCTCATTTTGGACTTAGGTTGCTTTGTATTGACAAGGATGCCACCGGGGGCATCAAGCGTTTATTGAACGCAGCTTCTTGTTTCAGATTTAATTAATTGTTACCATACATGTATGATTTTTTTCTGCAAGCGTCAGATTAAATCATTTATAGAATATTGTTGCACTTCTAATATAATTGTAAAAGCTCTTTTATTTTAAATTTGACAGTAATATTTGTTGCAGCAAAAAAAAAAAAAAGAAAAAAAAAAGAAAGAAAAAAAATTATAAAGTAGTACCAATTTATTTTGCTTTTACAATTTTAAACCAGAGCTAAGAGCCAAATTGATGGCATCTTATTGATGTCTGGCGATGAGAATGATGCACAGTGGAAGTTTATGTAAATGATATTTAATCATTTTGGTATTTGGTGTACATTATTTGTAACTTGCAGTGATTTTCAGCAATGGGACATAATCATGAACATTAGTTTAACTTATGTATCTTATAAACAGGAAAGAATTATACATCTGATACAAGGTATACATGAATACCACACAGATTTCTTTCCCATGTTGAAGTGTCTTCATGCACTGGTTGGCAAGCTGCCAGGCTATCCTCTAGGCAAACAGGTTTGTGTGTTTTTAGTTCAATTTAAAATGAAATTTTTCATTTCTTTGCTAATTCAGGAAAATGAAGTTCTGAATATGCTTAAAATGTTAATTGGTATTTTTTCTGATCAAGTTACATAACCAGCCTGATAGTCTTTGTTGCTCTGGAGTTATTGCCCCTGAGTTAGCTCTATATTAAGGTGAAGTGTGATAAGAGTTTATTTAGACAGTTTGGCACTTTTGATGAAGGTATTAAATGCATCCGCTACTATTTTCTATATAAAATTAACAACTTATAACATATTTTTATCAAGATTTCTAGCCTTTCACTTCCTGCGAGACTACCCTTGTCTTGAAGGTCTGTCTTTAGGCAATCAAAATATACCCCAAAAATATGGGGTTGACCATAATGCAGTGAAACCATAGTCACGTGACTGAGACACGTGATGAAAATGTTAATATTGTTTAGGTAGACATCAGAAAATACCTGTACTTCCACTTTCATTTTACAAGGCAGCTTCCAGTCAACTTTTGAAGCATATAACGTAGCTTAAAATCATCTGCGGACATTCCTTTTTACAATCAAGCATAAATAAAGCTTGTATCTGGCATGAAAATGGCCTTTACTAGGCGGGAAAATTGCACTATATATTGATATGGACTGCATTCGAGTGGACCACGGAGGCATATCCCGCTAATTGCCCCCTTCATGCCTAAAATTGACCAGTACATAATCATAATGAAAGAATATGTTTCATGGAGTATGTATATTTTGATATTATTGTCTGTGAACATGAAAACATATTCTTTGTTTGCACAGGTAAGGGAGGTATATTCCATGACACTACAGAGTGATGTATTTGATAGTGAGGACTACAAACAGGCCAAGGACTTACTGAAGTGAGTTTATTATTGTATCAAAAAGTTTATCCTTCCAGTTTTAGCTCCACTGTTTGGCAACCTTTGTTTTACTATTGCTTATATCTTACTGTATCTTCACAATAACATTGTTCAGCATGCAAACAAAGGTTGAAGTTTTTCTGTCATATCATTGTTACTATTGCTTAAATCTTACTGTAAGTTCACATAAAGATTGTCTAGCATACAAACAAAGTATGTGCATGGGCTAGGCCCATTATGCCCAAGGCAAGGTCACCAAGTTGTTACACTTCAAATTATTTTCATGTTAAATTTTTTCGAAAGATTAGTTTATAGACATATCTTTGGTACTTTAGAAGTTAATGACTTGAATTTGAAAATATTTCTTTATAATCATCATCTGCATGTGTGGTTACAATCCCCATAACTCTAATTGTATTTTTGACAGAATTATGCCCCTTTCATACTTGAAGTATTTTTGGCAATCTTTGCTTTAAGGATATAACTTTAGCACAATGTAAGATAATGACTTGTAACTTTAAATGTATCTTTATCAAGAAAGTCACATGCTTGTATAATAATTCAAGCTACATTCACAGTTGGAGAATGCCAAAATCAGTTGAGATGTATAAAAACTATTCTTCCATGATATCAAGAGTTATTATTTAGATTCATCCTATTTTTATGCCCCCGGCATCTACTGATGCAAGAGGCATATAGTGATTGACCTGTCCGTCCATCCCTTAGTTCGTTCGTCCGTCCGTACGAGGTTAACCAAATGGGACCGTTTCGTCTAGCATCAATACCCCTTACTCAAATGACTTGATACTAATGCAGATGTAACCTGTGACCATTCCTTATCTTCAGACGTCACCTGACCTCAGTTTGACCTTGAACTTGACCTCGTTTTGGACTTAAATTGCTATGTATTGACAAGGATGCCACCGGGGGCATCAGGTGTTTATTGAACGCAGCTTCTTGTTTTATATTGAAAATTATGATGTTCATTTCGTATGAACAGCAAAATGAAAAGCGTGAAAGTTATATCAACGCAGCTAAGTGATAACAGGATGCTGTTTTGACGACGTCAGCATATATTTAGGGAGAAAGTTTCTTAGATGACGTCACAGTTGTTCCGTCTGGTGAACAGAGTTTAATTGTAAATTCAACAAGATGTGTACAATTTATAATATAATCTTGTTTACAAATGGACAGGAAATATAATTGTAAATATAAGAAATGAAACTTTTCTTTGTTAATGCGAAATGAACGGCAGAATAGGATCGGCAAATTAAACATGAACCACTATGACCTTTGACCCAATGATGTGATAACTGTGTTATACTAACCGACTTCTTGTTTAATAGGCATGTCCACGATATTTACAGCCAAGAATTCTGAAATAGCATATGCAAATACATAATCACACGAAATTGCTGAACATTTCATTACCGTAGATACCCATGTATAATGCGCAGTTTTTTGACCCCCGGGACCACCCCCGAATCGTGGGTGCGCATAATACACAGGTATAGACAATTTTCCAACTTCAAAACAAGTTTGTTACCGATGTTCGCCATTTTGGTAAAGGGAAACTACTCCCCGCGCTTACTGTCTCCGCTAAAATCTAAGATTGCCGTTACGTTCCGTAAAAGATCGAATTGTTTATTTTTCTTTCAAACAAAATTAATTTCATATAAATTTAAAAGTATTTTGACGAAAGAAATGTTTATAAATCACAAAAATTATGTTACTAATTAAAGATCGGGAATTATCTTTAACCGAGATCAAACTGTG
This sequence comes from Mercenaria mercenaria, assembly GCF_021730395.1. Taxonomy (NCBI): domain Eukaryota; kingdom Metazoa; phylum Mollusca; class Bivalvia; order Venerida; family Veneridae; genus Mercenaria; species Mercenaria mercenaria. The sequence goes on along the minus strand of NC_069364.1, from coordinate 21,631,805 downwards.
AACAACATAATTGACACGAGGTGACACGTTGATTGCTGGTAATTACTGGCTTTATGATCGTGACAAAAAGACTATCACACCTTTTGTTATCAGTTTAAATTGAGAAGCTCATGTCATTTTGAAAGATACCATTCCGAAATATTGAATCAGCTGCTATTTATTTATTCAAAATAGTGAATTAAAAAAGGTAAAACAACAAATATATCAATAATTTACTGGTTTTATTTTCGAGAAAACAAAAATCGATAGTACCGTGAGACCGATGCTGCTCTCCGCCGCGGAGATAAAATTTATTACCGGTGTCGATGTAAACTCTACTTTCGTTTTCCATCCACCTCAAAATTGACCAAAAATTTTTTTTTTTTTTTTTTTTTTTTTTTTTTCCCAGGATTTAGGACTAAGATCGGGGGTGCGCATTATACACGGGTGCGCATTATACATGGGTATCTACGGTAATTAAGTATGTCTATGGGCAGTATGTGTATACAAACAAGTCTGATATACCATTTCAGAATGCTATCTAAAGATGAACTAAGAAGCTTACTCCAGCAGTGTTGCAGTATCCTAACAACAGAGACACGTCTGACTAGTGTGATGAAAGAAATTGAAGAGTATTTAAACAAAATAGATCATATTGATGGTTTGTATTAAAACAATATTTTAGGAACACTGATAGCTTAAGTGTTTATTTCTTTGTTCTGTTGGGTTGTAGCTTTTAGCTATTGTGATGGCTTATCGTCCATATGCATTTTCTTCAGATGATATCTCCTTTGGAACTTCTGATCAGAATTGCACCAAGGTCAGTAGCATCCTGGCATGGTTCTCTATCAATTTGCTTCAAATGTTTCAGCTTGGCTCCTTTTAGGGGCTATCAGAGCTAAAAATTGAAAATCTTTTCATGATCCGCTTGATGGATCTTTATCAAAACTTTGACTGTAGCATCGGTTTTGTCCTCTCCAAGTTTGTTCAAATTCAGATTTGAGGGCATGTCCCCTTTTAGGGGTCACTAGAGCTAAAAATAGAAAACCTTAGAATGACTTTATCTCATGAACTTCTGGATTGATCTTCATCAGATTTGGTCTGTAGGATCATTTTAAGGTCCTCTCCCAATTTTGTTCAAATCGGGGCGCTTGGACCCTTTTAGGGGTCACCAGAACTAAATACAGAAATACCTTTAAATGACTTCTTCTCATTAACTGCTTGATGGATCTTCATCAAACTTGATCTGTAGCATCATTGTAAGGTCCTTTCCCTATTTTCGTCATCGGGGGAGCTTGGACCTTTCAGAGGCTGCTACAGCTAAAAATAGGAAAAACTTTGTTTAATTTGATCTTCATTAAACTTTGTCTGTAGTATTGTTATTAATGCCTGCGCCCAAATTTGTTCAAATTAGGGTCTGTAAGAGCTAAAAATAGAAATACCTTTAAGCAACTAATCATGAATGGCTTTGTTAATCTTCACCAAACTTGGTCTGTAGCATCTGTGTAAGGTCCTCTTCTGAACTTGTTCAAATAGTGGCACCCAAGCTGTTTAAGGACTGCTAGAGCTTATATAGAAATACCCTTAAACAACTTCACATGAGCTGGTGGATGCTGATAAGCATTAAAACACAAGTCAGTCTGCTTCAGTGGTTTCTGTGTATTTTTTACACCCAATTTTAAAGATGTAAGAAGCATCAAGTGTTTGAACTGTTTGTCAGCTGTCACACTAATTTCTGGAATTTTCAACACCTGGAGCATATTATGGTCCTCTTCTCTGAAGTTGTACTGTTGCTAGTCTGTTTAAGCTCTGAAACTCAGGTGAGCAATCTATGGCCATGATTATGACTCTCTTGTATAGTAGTTGCATTAATTGCTAAGACATAGCATTGACTCATGAGGGCTTACCCTATTTACCCCTGTAAATATTGAGGGCTTACCCTATTTACCCCTGTAAATATTATTGACAGTCATGATTTTGTTTGGTTTTGAATCACCACAAGGGGTTAGAAACCCTGCAAGAGATGTAGAATTCTTTCATTCAGCTCAGGGTTTTTTTTCCGGCCGTTTTTATAGCTGTTATTCGGCTATATTCCCAATGCCAAAAAGTATGTTTTTTTCACAAAATGAGTGAAAAAAAATTCCCAATCTACACTCTGAAAAAAATTTCATCAAAATTGCACAAAAATTGACCAAATTATGGACAATTTTATAATGGAAGTATGTTAAAGATGTTCTAAAATGTGAAACAAGTGTATGAGAAAGTGCTTAAACACATCCTTACTTTATCCTATGGGACTAAATATTTCCCAATTTGGAACATTTATGCGTCAAAATTCCCAATTTTGGGGGTATAGGCTATGTTCCCAAATTAGCTAGAAAAAACCCTGCAGCTGGGCTTTTCACCCATTTGCCTGAAATAAGGGTCAAAGGGGGCACCTTGTGTACATTTGTAGTTGAAATGTAGTCAGTAAATTGTATCTGATAATGGACATCACTATCTCAGAGCAACAGATAAGCTGCATATTTGCCTAATCAGATTTGGAAAATATACTGTTGAATTTCAGCTTTGAAATTTTGAAAAAAAGCAAACTTGTTTTATTGTAACAAAACATTTTGATATACACATGTATGTATCTGCAGATGTTATAGATGAGGAGGAGGAGGAGAATACAGCTGATACCAGTTTACCTTCCAGAACTTCATTACATCAGCTTAGACAGGTAATTACACTATCTTAAAATGGTAGAACATATGAAATTTTAACTTGACTTTGAAATTTTTCAAATAGTCAAGGTTTTGTTGTCAGTATTTTGTCAGCATAGGTGTCACAAAAGTTTTGCATCAAGGCAGGTTTCTCTAAAACTACTAGGTGTGTCAAATGCTTTAAAGATTAGAACATGTCTCCAGCATCAAAATTTTATTGTACAGGACAAGCTACATAGCTCTAACCTAGACAACTTTTGTTAAAAAAAACCAGGAGAAACAGTTCTGAGACTAGCAGTCTAAACCAAAATAGTGCACTGTTTTTCTCCACTGATTTTTGAATTGGGCTAAACGGTTTTCATCCGATCTTCACCAAACTTGGTAACAGTGTTTTTTGGCATAATATCTCGGCCAAGTTTGATAACCATCTAAACTGCCGTAGGCAGTCTTGGATTATGGCCCTTGAATTTAAGTAACTGAATATTTAGACAGGCTTATTTTGTGACAGTCTGGCACTCTTAACTTCGGGAATTTTAGTTTTGAAATTGGGGGGGGGGGGGGGGGGGGGGGGGGGCGGGCGAAACATACTAGTTGCATTAAGGATTGGGGCCCAATTTCTGCCCCAAATGGCTTGAAAAAAACAACAACACTGTTATGATATATTTGGACTGAATGACTACAAGGTAATATTCCTTATATATATTGCAGAGACTTCAGGATATTAGTAAACAGCAGAAAAAATTATCTCCATATGAGAAGCTTAGAGAAGAAATTGTTGAATACTTCGATTCACTATTCAGGTAATTTGTTTTTTATGCCCCCGAAGGGAGGCATATTAGTTTTCAACTGTTCGTTCGTTAGTTAGTTAGTTAGTTCGTTAGTCACAACGTTAACTTTTTGCATGAAGGCACTTTACTCGCGAACCACTGCACCCAGGACCTTCAAACTTCACATGCTGATAGTACTTATTGAGTATACCACCCCTACTGACTTTGGGGTCACCAGGTCAAAGGTCAAGGTCACAGGAGCCAACGTTAACTTTTTGCATGAAGGCACTTTACTCGCGAACCACTTCACCCAGGACCTTCAAACTTTACCTGCTGATAGTACTTTATGAGTACACCATCCCTACTGACTTTGGGGTCACCAGGTCAAAGGTCAAGGTCACAGGGGCCAACGTTAACTTTTTGCATGAAGGCACTTTACATGTGAACTACTTCACCCAGGACCTTCAAACTTCACATGCTGATAGTACTTATTGAGTACACCACCCCTACTGACTTTGGGGTCACCAGGTCAAAGGTCAAGGTGCTGCGGGGGCATTTGTCACCATTGTTGACAGCTCTTGTTTAAAGAAAAAATAGCACCTGTGATAAGATTATTGTGTTGGCAATCTGTTTGGGATGTATTACATTTTAGATTTCTAGAATGTTGTTCAGGGGAGGAAAGTTGATTTATTATACAAGATTTATTGTTTCAGGAAAACAATTTGTAAAGATAGTGGACTGAGGGTATTTCTTGTTTTTCATTGAAAGTTACTAGGAGAACAATGTATGATTCAATTGAATCATAATTTGAAATAGTGTTGGGGTTTTCAGTGTTTAGATCATAGCCACTAGAGTTTCTAACCAACCATTTATATTTACAATTATAGAAAATGATGCACATACGGATTTGGGTTTTAAAGCCAACCTCGCCATCTCAAAGACTGCAGTGGAATGTATGTTCATATATTCTATATTGATAGATTGTTTTCATGTATAATTTCTACAGGAAAAAGTTCTGATTTGTTTTACTCCAGGCAGTATTTAATGTGCCCAATGAACCTACCACTGCATGAGATATTCTACTACAACTCCTCACGAACCATCAAACAGCGCCTGAATGCAGCACCAAGGTCAGCATTACAGATGGCATTAAGTAACCCACACTACTACTTACAGGTACAATATTTGAGAAAAAAAAGTCAAAAGATGAATTGTGACAGTTCTTCATTACTTCATTGCTAATCAAAAGTGATCATGATTGTGCCTTGAAAGGAATTTGGAATGACTGAAAATACTTATTTCAAAATTTATAGATTTTTAAAACATTTAATGTTTGAGGCGGATTTTGATACAGACAAAGTTTAGTATTATCTTTGTTTCAGTATTATTTAAAAGCCTTTGAACTGGTAATGTCTAACTTTGGTTGCTAAAACTTAAGTATAGCTGGTATACATGTTGTTCTATCTTGAATTTCTTGTACACAGATGACAGGAATCTTTCATCCACATGTTTGGTCTCTACAAGTATATTTACATGTAAATCACACCTACAAAAATGTATGAGCCAAACCATTTTGCAAATTTTGAGTGTTCAGGCATGCAATTTTAGTACCAACTTACAGGTTAAAGCACTAGAACTAATTTGCAAGTTAGTTCTAGTGCTTTAACCTGTAATTCTTTAACTTGATAGGCACATTGCTTCAGGCATGTTTGTTCTGCACATGGAAACACTTGTTTATCCCCCCGCCAAAGGCGAAGGGGATATTAGAAATGCTCTCCGTCTGTCCGTCCGCAACGATCTTTGTCCGGAGCATAACTCCAAAAGTACTGGAGGGATTTTCCTCAAACTTCATACACTGATAGAACACATTGGGAGGAAGTGCATTGTGCAAGAACAATAACTCTACCTTGCCTATTTTTTGAGTTATCCCCCTTTACCATATTTTCTTTAAAAAAAATGTCCTGAGCATAACTCCAAAAGTACTGGAGGGATTTTCTTCAAACTTCATACACTGATAGAACACATTGGAAGGAAGTGCAGTGTGCAAGAACAATAACTCTACCTTGCCTATTTTTTTAGTTATTCCCCTTTATCATATTTTCTTAAAAACATTTGTCCGGAGCATAACTCCAAAAGTACTGGAGGGATTTTCTTCAAACTTCATACACTGATAGAACACATTGGGAGGAAGTGCAGTGTGCAAGAACAATAACTCTGCCTTGCCTATTTTTTTAGTTATCCCCCTTTATCATATTTTCTTAAAAAAATTTGTCCGGAACATAACTCCAAAAGTACTAGAGGGATTTTCTTCAAACTTCATACACTGATAGAACACATTGGGAGGAAGTGCAGTGTGCAAGAACAATAAATCTACCTTGCCTATTTTTTGAGTTATCCCCCTTTATCATATTTTCTTAAAACATTTTGTCCGGAGCATAACCCCAAAAGTACTAGAGGGATTTTCTTCAAACTTCATACACTGATAGAACACATTGGGAGGAAGTGCAGTGTGCAAGAACAGTACTCTACCTTGCCATTTTTAGCTCATCTGATTTTTTGAAAAAAAATGATGAGTTATTGTCATCACTTGAGCGGTTGTCGGCGTCGGCGTCGGCGTCGGTGTCGGCGTCTGCGTCGGCGTTGCCTGGTTAAGTTTTATGTTTAGGTCAGCTTTTCTCCTAAACTATCAAAGCTATTGCTTTGAAACTTGGAATACTTGTTCACCATCATAAGCTGACCCTGTATAGCAAGAAACATAACTCCATCTTGCTTTTTGCAAGATTTATGGCCCCTTTTGTACTTAGAAAATATCAGATTTCTTGGTTAAGTTTTATGTTTAGGTCAACTTTTCTCCTAAACTATCAAAGCTTTTGCTTTTAAACTTGGAATACTTGTTCACCATCATAAGCAGACCTGTACATCAAGAAACATAACTCCATCTTGCTTTTTGCAAGAATTATTGCCCTTTTGGACTTAGAAAATCAGTTTTCTTGGTTAAGTTTTATGTTTAGGTCAGCTTTTATCCTAAACTATCAAAGCTATTCCTTTAAAACTTGCAACACTTGTTCACCATCATAAGCTGACCCTGTACAGCAAGAAACATAACTCCATCCTGCTTTTTGCAAGATTTATGGCCCCTTTTGGACTTAGAAAATATCAGATTTCTTGGTTAAGTTTTATGTTTAGGTCAACTTTTTCTCTTAAACTATCAAAGCTAATGCTTTAAAACTTGCAACTCTTGTTCACATCATAAGCTGACCCTGTACAGCAAGCAACATAACTCCATCTGCTTTTTGCAATAATTATTGCCCCTTTTGGACTTAGAAAATCATTTTCTTGGTTGAATATTATGTTTAAGTCAACTTTTCTCATAAACTATCAAAGCTATTGCTTTAAAACTTGCAACAGTTTTTCACCATCATAAGTGGACCTGTACAGCAAGAACATAACTCTATCCTGCTTTTTGCAATGAGTTATGCCCTTTTAGACTTAGAAAATCATGGGTAGGACAATATTTCTATATACAAAAAAAAATCAGAATGAGCGTCAGCACCCGCAAGGCTGCTCTTTTTTGTGAGTTATCCTTTTCTTTATCATTATTTTCTTAAAAAATATTGTCAGGAGCATAACTCCAAAAGTACGGTGGATTTTCTTCAATCTTCATACCTGATTTTTGAAACACATTGGGAGGAAAGTGCAAATGTGCAAGAACAATAACTCTACCTTGCCTATTTTTTGAGTTATTCTCCTTTATCATATTTTCTTAAAAAAAATTTGTCCAGAGCATAACTCCAAAAGTACTGGAGGGATTTCTTCATGCATAGAGGGATTTTGATATATCTTGGCACAAATGTTTACCACCACGAGGCGGAGTGTCATGCGCACGAACCAGTTCCCTAGGTCTAAGGTCAAGGTCACACTTAGAGGTCAAAGGATACAAGAATGAAAACCTTGTCCGGAGCATTTCTTCTTCATGCATAGAGGGATTTTGTTATAACTTGGCACAAATGTTCACCACCACGAGACGGAGTGTCATGCGCAAGATCCAGGTCACTAGGTCTAAGGTCAAGGTCACACTTAGAGGCCAAAGGTCAGATATAAGAATGACTTTGTCCGAAGCATTTCTTCTTCATGCATGGAGGGATTTTGATGTAACTTGGCACAATTATACACCATCATGAGACGAAGTGTCATGCGCAGTTCCCTTCTTTAGAATTACTTCCCTTTGTTGTTACTTCAAATAGCTTTTATTGTAAGTTTTTCATTACTAGTCGTAGGGAAAATTCGAGGCCACTCTTCTGTAGTACAACATGCATGCTATATCCAATTTTGAGGTGTATTTTGACCAATCTCGACCTGATGAAGATTTTTGTGTGGACTTGCAATTTTTTTTTTTTTTTTTTTTTTTAAGATTAACTTCCCTTAGTTGTTCCTATAAATAAATTATATTGTAACATTTTTATAATTGACTGTAGGGAAAAAACAAGACCACTTTTCTGTGGTACAACATAGATGTTACTCTCCACCTCACTACTGACTTATTCTTTCTTCCACATCTTTAAAACTCCTGATGCGGACCACAACTAAATGGTTCTTCAAAGCTTTCCCCAAAATTAATACTTTCAGACACTAACTTGCCAGGAACTTTAGCCTTCAATTATAATATGCCCGGCGGGGGGATTAGCCATGTGTAACATGGCTCTTGTTTGACTTAGGTATTCTTTCAGTTAGCTGTATTTGTGACAAGACTAGTCAAGTTTTGCTGTCCGTCAACAGTAACATTCACTGCCTACAATGCTTGTTGTATGAAAGGTTGAAAGGAAAAAGATGATATAAATGTTATGAAATTAGTTAAACATGAACATATGAAGTGCCTGCTGTCAGGAATATTAGTTTTAATGTACTGTAAAAGTACATATTTTTGCAGGATCAGAATTAAATCAATTCAATATTTTGAGTAGGTGTAATATTTGTGATATTGTAAAATGGTATCCTTCTTGAATCTGAATTATACTAATGGCGAATAGTTACGTGAGGATTAATTTCAGCTTGATGAAGGGCCTTGCGACATAGCAAAAATTAATACCTTGTGAAAATTTCTGCTTTTACAGTAAATAAAGTAAGAAATGGAATAACCAGTATTTGATAAACAGTATTCCTAAATACTTTACCAGATATGTGTAATCAAATTGAGCTTGCACATTTGAATGGTGGGGTGGGGTGGGGGAGGAGGAGGTCAGGAAGTGATGGGGGATGAACTATAAATGAAGATATCCAAAGACACTTTAATTAAATGGGCCTTTGATACAGGACCTGTATTTTCAAGAACCATTTTCTGGCCTGAGTTAAGTGTCATGGAAGCATTCCACATTCAGTTTGTGCAAATATTTCTGTAGGTTTTCACTTCAGATATCTTCAGTGTTAGATACAGTTTTAGCTCAGGTGTTTGAAGTAATAGGTAAAGCTTTTTTATTCACCTATTTATGGGCCTCCGTTTCTGGTTTTAGTGTAGTTTTTGTAAGCTGGTATCTCAAGAACCATTGAAGGGAATTGATGACGGGAATGGATTGAAATTTCACACAATCACTATGATGAAGTGCCATGCTGTGTACATGTTCCATTATACTCTTTCGTTATTGTTACAAATCAAGATTGCAATTCTTGGTTACGTTTCTGTATGTAAGTTATTGTCTCAGTACTAGGCAAAGAGAATGGATTGAAACCTGACACACTTGTTCTCTATGATGATTTGATATACTATGCCCCTTCGACTTCGATATTTATTCACTTAACTCTCTAGTGAGAAGGCAGTTGATTAGTTTAATAATACTCTGTGTAAATAAAGATACTTTAATTTTTCACACCAACTTTAAAGGAGTCAGAATCTTTATCACATAGATATTTTAATTTCAGTGCGAATGTTGCAGCACAGATTCCGGACAGATCAAGTGCACTATGCCAGATACATGTATTATATATAAACTACACCTGGAATGTGGGCAGCTAATTAATCTATATGACTGGATGCAGGTAACAGTATATTTTCTGTGTCTTGTGTAAACAATGAAAACTTTAATCTTACTAACATTCTTTGTAATCAGTATTTGAAAACAAGTACAAACATAATTATGCCCTCCTTCAAAGAAGGAGGGTTATATTGTTTTGAAGACGTCAGTCAGTTGGTAGGTCTGTCGGTCGGTATATAGACCAGTCTGTTTCCGGATGATAATTCAAGAAGGCTTGGGCCTAGGATCATGAAATTGATAGGGAAGTTGGTCATCACAAGCAGATGACCCCTATTGATTTTGAGTTCAGTAGGTCAAAGGTCGAAGTCAGAGTGACCAGGAACAGTTAAACCATTTCCAGATGATAACTTGTGAACGATTGGTCCTAGGATCACGAAACTTAGTAGGGAGGTTGATCATGATCAGTAGATGACCCCTATTGAACAGTTAAACGCTTTCCAGGTGATAGCTCAATTACGCTTTGGCCTAGGATCCTGAAAGTTAATAGGGAGGTTGATCATGACCAGCAGATGACCCTTATTGATTTTGAGGTCAGTAGGCAAAAGGTCAGGGTCACAGTGACCTAGAACAGTTAAACCCTTTCTGGAAGATAATTTGAGAAAGCTTTAGCATAGGATCACAAAACTTAATAGGGAGGTAGATCATGACCAGCAGATGACCCCTATTGATTTTGAGGTCAGTAGGTCAGAATTCAAGGTCACATTGGCCAGGAATACGGTTTCTGGGCAAAAACTTGAGAACTCTTGGGCCAAAGGTCATAAAAGATGATAGAGAGGTTTACCATGACAGCAGATGACCCCTATTGATTTTTAGGTCAGTAGGTCAGAGGTCAATGTTACAGTGACTCGGAACATTTAAACTGTTTCCAGAAAATTTCTTGAGAATGCTTTGGCCTGGGATCATGAAACTTGATAGGGAGGTTAGTGATGACCAGTAGATGACCCCTATAGATTTTGAGGTCAGTAGGCCAGAGGTCAAGGTCACACTGACCCGTAACTGTTAAACCCTTTTCGGAACCTTTTACCTTGAGAACGCTTGGGGTTGAGATCAGGAAACTTAATAGGGAGGTTGATCATGACCAGCAGATGACCCCTGTTGATTTTAAGGTCGATAGGTCAAAGGTCAAGGTCACATTGAACCAGAACAGTAGAACTTTCGTTTACAGTGACAGTTTATGTGTTCGACAAGCCCTTGTTGCATTTGTTATTTTTTTCAGGTTAAGCAGACTTAGACATGGCTAGTCGGTTTATGTAGGGACTTGTGATAAAACTTGAAATTCTGTTACAGGTCCAGTACTTCATGCAGTCTGCATTTCTGGTTTAATTTAGTTATATGATAATTTCTGTGGCATATATACCCAACAAAAAAAATGATCATTTTTGAAATAGGAAATGATTTGTAATTGCAACATGGAGGAGTTAAGTTTCAAACCTAGAGATCTCTGGATGGGAGCAGAAAGTGGTTAAGATCTGGATAAGTTGTAGATCGGTTTGAATTTATCCATTTTCTTGACCAAAAAACAGAATTTAGGATGCAAAATTTCCTATTACTATTATCATTATTTATAAATAGAAATAGAAATGTAGGTTATGTAATAGTTTTAGTTGAAGGTAAAACAAAATAGGAACCATGCAAACGGAATAGCAGCATGTAAAAAGTACATTCTTAAGTTTAAATTTATGACAAGGAATGTTGATGAACATTAGCCTGAGAGATAGTGAGTCTTGTTTACGATGGATCTGAGTAAAACAGATCTTATGGGGTAAAAGAGATGTGTTTTAAGACAAGCATTGCTTCATATTTCAGGCCTATCTAACTGTGGTACAGCCAGAAGATGAAGACATTGATTCCAATGAACAGTCTCAACAATTACAGTATCCTTTGACTGCTTGCAAGTTTTGCTTCTAATACTCCCGACTTTAAAGTCTTGGTTCCATATTTATCAACATGTAAAGCCAAAAAATGAAGAACAGAAATACTTGATGTACTGTAACTTTATTTACAAATTTATACTATTGAAAGGTTTCTTTTAGATGTCTGCTGTCTTCGAATGCATAGATAGGCAGGCTGATTGTTCAAATCAGCTAAAGTTCAAAAATAAGGAAAGTATAATGGTTTGTATTACACACTTTGCTGGAACTTGTGACGTTGTTAATCTATATATTATACATGGAGATTTTTGTCTTGACTTCACTGAAGTCACTGGTTCTTAACCTGCTCATTTACAGTAGTAGATAAAAGCCTACATATATGGACTCTGGCAGCATTGTTTCTTCCTCTTAAATTAAGGGATACAGAATAACAACATAAAGCAGCTGTAGGTCTTTTCTCTTGTTCCATACATTGTCCAAGTAGATTTAGGGCTGTTTCCCTGTGTCCAAGATTTGGTTCCTGGTCAATGGTCCTGATAAGGTTGGAGAGTGCTTTTTTTGTATCGTCATGTCTCCCAAGATAGCTATAAGTCTTATATTGTAGGAAGTATAGGTAAGGGAGAGAATCCACCACTGCACAGTCCATCCATTCGCCATCTTCACCTCTGAAAGCAAGATCCGTTTTTGTAGATCTGAACAGCTCATACTTCAGTTCAGTTGGAATGCAGTTAATTTCACATGGCAGAAATCGGAGGCAGAAGGCTATAGCATGCAGTAGAGCATCTTCATAGTGCTTGTCAGATATTGCATTGAATCCTGTCCTATAAGGTTGACGGATGAAAATATGGCAACGACAAATAGGCTCAACATTGTTTTGGTCATAGCTTTCTTCAATATCTCTGAGAATAAGTTCAGTTCCTTGAGAATCTCCAGTGCAGTAAAACATGGATGCAAGCTTCAGTTTACTTGATGAAACATCTGTGTTCAGACCCATGAAGATACAGGTGAAGGCTAGTGCTGATATTCTGTTATACTGTTCAATGGATCGGGATGCCAGGACAGATCCCAATGTTGCATAGAACCATGGTACAAGAAGGCGGCAAGCTATTTTGTCAATTCCCAGGCATTGATTGAGATGGATTAGCTTGAAAAGATACTTCATCAATGTTCCTATAGCAATTTCATAACTACTGTTTCTAACTCGTGTAAGAAAACCCCATATGGAAAAATGAACCGACTCAGCAGTTTCATGTAATAAGTTTCCTGATACAATGTCACTTATTTTGCCTTCACTTAAATCATTCAACTTCAGCTGAAGCCTTGCACCAAGATCGTCACACCGAATCTCTAGTAACGCTCTTCCTTCACTGTTTATTATATACTGTATTATTTCAAGAATATGAGGTTTTGACTGGTAAGCAGTATGTCCTGCCATCAAATTGTTTCCTGGTATGATAAAATGCGGACAATTTCTATTCAAAATATAGTTGTACAGGACTAATAAACAAGATGATAGACAAACAAGTAAGTTATTTTCTCGCCAGAAGTTGGATTGTGTAGTCGAAGTTAATTGTAACATGGCTGTTTTACACATGAAACTTGAAATGGTGTCTTCATAGTGCGGCTTGATGAAAATTTTTAATATCATCTTCATTAAGATGTAACAACGAATCTGAGTGATGTTGAAATCGAACATTAGACATCTTTCAGCTAAAGATGTTGATATTCTCCATTCAAGTTCCTCATTTTCACTGCCCTTGCTGCCAGTACCAACAACAAAACATCCAGTATTGCTACAATATCTCTTCATATCATCTGAAGGCCACTGACCTACACCTCGCCTGTCTAACCATTGTTTAGCTTGTAGAGGCCATGACTTACAGGGTAAAGCACTAACATAGTCAGCATCTTCAACCCCAGGTTGTCCATGTTTTGTATATGCCGGACCATGTTGTGCTCCTCCCTTTAAAATATCAGTAGTTACAGAAGATATTATACTATTCCTTAATAGTATTCTTCCTGTCCAGTCCCTGAATTGATGTTCGTTGGTTGCATCATTGTACGGAAGCGGAGCGTCTTTCCTCAGATATCGTAGAAAACAGTAGCCTGGTGATACAGTCTCATCCTCGATCATTAAGAAGTTCGTTACACGAGGCTTCCAGTCTCTCAATTCCTGTATCACATTAAAGTCATTAAAACACAAAAGTTGGTCAAAGTCGGAATGAAGGCCATGTGTAGTTGTGCCTTCAGACTTACTACCAAAAAAGTATGTTGAACTATTCACATCCTGTAGTTGTAGTGATCTTGTATGCATAGATTCCATTAGCAGGCATGTTCTTCTCTTCTTCAACACAGTTCTCTCATCCACTCCTATATCAGCAAGAACCTCTGACAGTCTTACTGACACAGTGCGTACATAATCTGGTGCTTGAAACATTCTGAAAATAAAGTAGCCTACATAATTACTCTGTAATATGCCTGTCCCATTGTTGTTTATAAAATTTTGTATGATATTTCAGCAGATACATTTTACATTGCCTATATTTCTTACCAGTGAAACTAGAGCTATAACTAAAGGGGATTAATACCCTCCACCTTCTTTGAAAATGTTATACTATTTATAAATAATACTCACTTTTCTTTGGAATACTACATTTTATGCCCCCGGCATCTACTGATGCGGGAGGTATATAGTGATTGTCCTGTTCGTCCGTCCGTACAAGGTTAACCAAATGGGACCGTTCCGTCTAGCATCAATACCCCTTACTAGAATAAATTGATACTAATGCAGATGTAACCTGTGACCATTCCTCATCTTCAGACATCACCTGACCTCAGTTTGACCTTGACCTCATTTTGGACTTGGGTGCAAGATCTATCGACAAGGATGCCACCGGGGGCATCAAGCATTTATTGAATGCAGCTCCTTGTTAACCTTTCATTAGGCCTAAAAAATTGCTTGTTTCTGGTATCCTGACCTACCCTAAAAATTTGCTGCTTCTCTAAATGTTTTTAAGGGGTTGGAAAAACGGCCTTGGCGTTTTTTGGGAAAATTTTGTATTTATTCAAGAAAGAGTTATGGTTCTTGTGCTTTTCAGTTTATGTTGTTTTCTTCTACCATTGTATCAAGTTGCTGGGAATTCTGTTGTAATTAGGGATGGGAACGAATATTCGAAAATCGGTCGAATATTCGAATATGAAAATCAAATTCGAATATTCGTAAATTATTGTATTTTTTTTTCAAAATAAGTTTCTTTGATTTTGGGCAATATGAACCAGACATACAGAATAAAACCATGTCATGTTAGTTTATCACGTATCAAAAGATGTCCAATTAACAAGAAAACAGCAATGCATAATTGGCAGGGGCCATCGTTACTTATTAACAGTTTGCAACAGGCGTCAATGTGTCAGATGCATGTCAAAAGATGTCCAATTAACAAGAAAATTGCAATGCATAATTACATGGGGTCATCGCTACGGATTAACAGTTTGTATTAGGCGTAAATGTGATATCTTTTTATCTTTTGTTCATTTTTATTGATGCCTGTTTTATGTAACAAGTTGTAAATTTTTTTTTTCGAAAACACTACCAAACTTGTAGATATTGTCGATCTTTTCACAATATTTTCTACGACGTTTCAGACCATCCGCAGAATCGGTTTTCATCCGCAATCGGCCGTATTCGAATTAAATTTTGAAGTAGTTAATAATAAAATCAAGAAAAACGTATGATTGATGCACAAGTTCATTTTGAAGGAGGTTTAAATCTGCCTTACTTGCATTTTACACGACGATTTTTACACGCCGATTGAAATTTTTCAAAATGGCGGCGGTGATACAACAGCGCGTCACGTGTTTAAATGGGACGACCTGCTATTTTTAGATAAAATTGCGACGGTCTAAATTATAATCGTTTTGATTTTTTGTATCATTTTGAAGCTAAAACACTGAATTAGTTAAACATGTTCATGATTATACTGACAGACTGACAGAATCGTGAAAAAAAAACGCTAGGATCGGCGGGTTTCGCTATGTAGGATCGGGTTACCCGAAACAAACATTTTTTTGGCCTTATTTACGATGATCCACGCTTTAAACAAATGAATACGTTGTGTATATGCCAATCACTTAATAAGAATTTAAAGCTTCCATTAAAACTAACCGAATATTCGAATATATTCGAATATGGCAAACCGAATATTCGAATATCGATTTCAATATTCGTTCCCATCCCTAGTTGTAATTCTCACTTAATTTTTACTGTGTAAAGTCGGATTAAACTCCCTTCAGGAAAGTCAAAATTATTGCTTTAAATGTCAAGAACTGAAGAAAAAAAATACAAAAAGATAGATGACTTGTCAGTATTCAAGGCAGAGTTACAGTGTTGTGCCCTTCAGTAATTTACTGAAGTGTACAGTTACAATTTCAGAGTGATGATTTGTCACATTTTCTTAGTTCAATTGCCTGCTCATGATGAAACAATGCACGGAGGGGCACCTATGGTCTTCCTCTACCATTAAAGCTTGAAAGTCGCCATGTGACCTATTATTGTGCCAGTGCCTTGTTAAAGCCAACAACAATACAAATAGTTCAGTTATGCATGTCAAATTTTATAGGTCCAATAGATACATTCAAGTCCAAAAGGAATAATTTTGACAAAATAAAAAAAATTACATGGTGAAGTGCAAAATTGAATTATGGACCTAGATTTATATAATGTTTCAGTCCAGTGAATGCATACATTAAAATACTAAAGGAAATTGGAATTTTTAGTGTCAAAACAAGTCTGAGTTAACTGTATGAGCTAATGATTGTTACAACCATAATGCGATATCTCAGCAGAGATGTTGAAAGAAAACAATTGTGCCACATGAAAAATGGAGTTTGAAACTTGATTTGTAAACATACATAATGATATGAGGTAAAGTTTCAATCAAGTCCATAGAGGTTAAGAAAAAATGAAAGAAATGTCCAGTTTGGGGACATTTTCCTAATGAAAAAGGGAAATAGTTTTAACAAACCAAACTTGGACTATCACTTACAACAGGAAATACCAGTATGATAAAATGTAATTTAAGGTGGTACCACATTTTGGATTTTAGCCCGCCCGCCCGCTTAGCTAGTAGGTAGAGCGTTGGTCTACGGATCGTGGGGTCGTGAGTTTGATTCTCAGGCGGGGCGTATGTTCTCTGTGACTATTTGATAAATGACAATGTGTCTGAAATCATTAGTCCTCCACCTCTGATTCATGTGAGGAAATTGACAGTTACTTGTGGAGAACAGGTTTGTATTGGTACAGAATCCAGGAACACTGGTTAGGTTAACTGCCCACTGTTACATGACTGAAATACTGTTGAAAAACGGTGTTAAACCTAAAACAAACAAACATTTTGAATTTCCAGTGAATGACAAATTAAAAAAGAAATTCAGTTGATAACAACAAAAAGAACCATTCATGTATGCCTTGAGAAGGAGTTTTTGATGCCCTCATTACTTACAAGGAACTAAAACAATAGAAATTATTATGTGACTTCAGTGAGCTCAACAAATAATTTCTAGCACAACTATAACAATAAAAGAACTGACTGTTCCTTACAGTTGTTTTCTCTATCAATTAATGGTGTAAGATTATTCCTATTGCTTCTGTCAACTGACACTAACTTAGAAGCCATTGATTCATAATATTTGAATCCCTTATTTCACATAAATAAATCGAGGAATAATCAAATGATCACATACACAATGTATCGGTAATAAAATTTCAATACCAGTATAGTGGACGCAACTTAACCCCAATGGTTGACCTTTGTATTATAATACATAATGTAGCCTGGCTCCCTGGCTGCATGGTTATTTTTTATATTACTTCTGGAAACATTTTATTAGAAACTTTTAAGCCTCTAAAATAGCACAGTTTTATCGGATGGCTGAACCTGTTTGGAGCCAAGGGCAATAAATAATGTCAAATGTAGAAACAACTGTCTGGAGTTACTTCCCTCTAAATGAACAAAACTTATATATGTAAATAAGAACAAACATAGGGACGGGAGCCAGTCTATACATAATGAGGCACAACCTATTATTGAAAAGGAGCGTAGGTAAAACGCTTCATCCCTTTTCATTCATAAATTTAAAACTGACGAACATTTATCCTGATACAGATTTACTGCATACCTTATTTCTACAATGAAATAATCAATATGAATAATCAGCTTAAGGTTAACCATCCCTACTATACTGTGTATTACAAAAATGCTAAAATATCTCATCCATAACCATTTGCCCAAGTAGTTTGAGATGTTATAATCTTCATATTAAAACATTTTAAAAAGTGTGTACAGGTAACATTTTAAGATTTAAAAATAAAGTTTTGAATTTTATGAAAATAACTACCTTTGATTTGGTTAAAAAACAGTCTGCAAACTGTACCATTTCCTCTCAAGAATTAAAATTTTATGTAGTATTGATCTTTGTTTACTATACTGATTAAAATATTCTCTTCCTTTCCATTTTAACAGGGAGAAAACTCCAACATAATCAGTTGTTTTCAGTCAGTTTGAGTAAGTTACCTTTATGTTCTATTTTTAATACAAATTAGAATTTTTTGTGTTTTTTCAGCTACAGCACATATTTAGCAGAAGACTTATGATTTGTTTGAGGAATGAGGTTACTAAGAATAGATTTTAGCTCACCTGAGCCAAAGGCTCATGGTGAGCTTTTGTGACCGCTCAATGTCCATAGTGGGTAGTGCGTCCGTCAACAATTTCTTAAAAAATCTTATTCTTGAAAACCACTGGGCAGAATTACACCAAACTTCATAGGAATGATCCTTGGGTGGCTCCCTTTCAAAATTATTCAAAGAATTGAATTCCATGAAGAACTCTGGTTGCCATGGCAACCGAAAGGAAAAACTTTAAAAATCTTCTTGAAAACCACAGGGCCTAGGGCTTTGATATCTGGTGTGTAGCATTATCTAGTGGTCCTCTTCCAAAATTGTTCAAATTATCCCCCTAGGGTCAAATATGGTCCCGCCCCAGGGGTCACATGGATATAGACTTATATAGGGAAAACTTTGAAAATTTTCTTGTACAAAACCACCTGTCCTAGGGTTTTGATATTTGGTATGTAGCATCACCTAGTGGTCCTCTATCAAGATTGGTCAAATTATCCTCCTAGGATCAAATATGGCCCTGCCCCTGGCGTCACATGGTTTATATAGACTTATATAGGGAAAACTTTGAAAATCTTCTTGTACAAAACCACATGGCCTAGGGCTTTGATATTTGGTATGTTACATTATCTAGTGGTCCTCTACCAAGATTGTTCAAATTATCCCCCTAGGGTCAAATATGGCCCTGCCCCGGGGGTCCCAAGTTGTATGATGTCACTTAACTGTGACCTTGATTACTGACCTACTTTCTTGTTAGCTCACCTGAGCAATGCTCAGGTGAGTTTTTCTGATCGCTCGATGTCCGGCGTCCGTCGCCCGGCGTCTGTCGTCCGTCGTCTGTCAACATTTAGCTTGTGTATGCGATAGAGGCTGTATTTTTCAATTAATCTTCATGAATATTGGTCAGAATGATAACCTTGATGAAATCTAGGCCGAGTTCGAAAATGGGTCATCTCGGGTCAAAAACTAGGTCACTAGGTCAAATCAAAGAAAAACCTTGTGTATGCGATAGAGGCGGTATTTTTCAATTAATCTTCATGAATATTGGTCAGAATGATAACCTTGATGAAAACTAGGCCGATTTCAAAAATGGGTCATCTCGGGTCAAAAACTAGGTCACTAGGTCAAATCAAAGAAAAACCTTGTGTATGCGATAGAGGCTGTATTTTTCAATTGATCTTCATGAATTTTGGTCAGAATGATTGCCTTGATGAAATCTAGACCGAGTTCAAAAATGGGTCATCTCGGGTCAAAAACTATGTCACTAGGTCAAATCAAAGAAAAACCTTGTGTATGCGAGAGGCGGTATTTTTCAATTGATCTTCATGAATTTTGGTCAGAATGATTACCTTGATGAAATCTAGGCCGAGTTCGAAAATGGGTCATCTGGGTTTAAAAACTAGGTCACTAGGTCATATCACGTAAAAACCTTGTGTATGCGATAGAGGCTGTATTTTTCAATTGATCTTCATGAATTTTGGTCAGAATGATACCCTTGATGAAATTTAGACCAAGTTCGAAAATGGGTCATCTGGGGTCAAAAACTAGGTCACTAGGTCAAATCAAAGAAAAACCTTGTGTATGCAATAGAGGCAGTATTTTTCAACTGATCTTCATGAAATTTAGCCAGAATGATTACCTTGATAAAATCTAGGCCGAGTTCGAAAATGGGTCATCTGGGGTCAAAAACTAGGTCACTAGTTCAAATCGAAGAAAAACATTGTGTATGCAATAGAGGATGTATTTTTCAATTGATCTTCATGAAATTCGGTCAGAGTGATTGCGTTGATGAAATCTAGGTCGATTTTGAATATGGGTTATCTGAGATCAAAAACTAGGTCACTAGGTCAAATTAAAGAAAAATCTTGTGTATGCGATAGAGACTGTTTTTTTTCAATTGATTTTTTATGATTTGGTCAGGTTGATTGCCTTAATGAAATCTAGGTCGAATTTGAATATGGGTCATCTGAGGTCAAAAACTAGGTCACTTGGTCAAATCAAAGAAAAAACTTCTGTATGTGATAGAGGCTGTATTTTTCAGTTGATCTTCATGAATTTTGGTCGGAATGATTGCCTTGATAAAATCTAGGTTGAGTTTGAACATGGGTCATCTAGGGTCAAAAACTAGGTCATATCTAAGAAAATGCTTTTTTTATCGCAAGAGACCAATTTTTTGGTCCAATCTTAATGAAAATTGGTCAGAATATTTGTTTCCATGAAATCACTAGGTCAAACATGTTTTACACTGTTACGGAGTGTTTCTTAGGTGAGCGGCCTAGGGCCATCTTGGCCCTCTTGTTTTTTAAGATACAGCCTTAAAATTTACATACACAGTTTTGCACACAAATCATAAAACTGAATTTCATTGACCATGAATGTGACCTACTGACTTTCTTAATATTTTATCATCATTTTGACATTTGAAACATGTAGCTCATATTACTCAGGTAAGCGATCCAGGGTCATCCTGAACCTCTTGTTTGAAAATCTAAATCAGATCATCGCCTCAAGATAATTGAAACAGTAAATGAAAAGATGATTTAGCGGAGTTTGGTTTAAACTTGTAAACTACAAAGTCTGAGTCACTGTTCAGCCAAGGTAATGAAGCCAAAACAGAGGCTAAAAAGGTCAGTTTATTAAACACTTCCTGTCTGGTTGTCAGGAAGTCCTTAAATTTCCTGTCTGGGAAAGTCAGGACTTAAAGAAAGGTAGACAAGAAAAGACAGGAATTTGAATACAGGACTTAAAAGGAAAGAGTCAGGACCTATCAAAAATATGTATTCCTGCAGGGTCCTGGGGCCATTAAGGTTGATGACTTAAATCGCTTATCCCTCATCGAGGTGGGTTTCGAGTTTGGTACCTTGTCAACATTCTTGAGGCCATATTTCCTACTTGACCTTCATAAAACATTGTCAGAATGTTGGTCTCAATGAATTTTAGGTCAAATTTGGAACAAGATTATCTAGGTCAAAAAGTAGGTCACTAAGTTAAATCATAAAAGGACATTGTAAACACTTAAAAGGCGACCTTTTCAAACTGATCCTCATGAGACTTGATCGGAATGTTTGTCTGTTTTAAATCTTATGATATATATGTAACCGGGTCACTTTGGTAAACATTAGGTCATTAGGTCAAATCATAGAAAAACTTGAATAGTTTAAAGGCCACTGTTTCAACTTTATGATCATATATCTTTGTCAGAATATTGTCTGAATGAATTCTAGGTCAAGTTTAAAAGTGGGGTACCTAAGATGAAACTGAGTCACTAGATTAGATCTTTGAAGAACTTGATTAATGATCTTCCTCATTTACATAAAACATGAGAAAAAAAACAAACAAAAAAACATTGTCTATCAAATCTAGGCCAAAGTAGATACTTGGTTATCTGGGGTAAGAAATGGGACACGTGAGCGATACAGGGCCAACAGGGCCCTCTTGTTTAATTTGATATTTTTTTTCCCTATCCTGGGTTCCAAACCAAGAGAGCATTAATTTAACATCAAATCATACTTTGCCTAGGGAATGGTCTAAATATAAGACCTTTGTATATTTGTCAAAGATGCATTAACAACTGTTTGTATATGCAGGGTCACTCAAAATGAAAGACCCTGGTATATGTAACTTCGCCTATCTTGGTTCGCACAATTAAGATAAAGTGGAATTCAGAAGCTGTACACAGTTGGGTTTCAGTTAGATTGTTTAAAAATTCTGATTTCTTTTTCTGCTTAATATTTACCCTGCTAAATTTCTATAATGAACTTGTACATCTTCCAATTTGGACCATTAACTGTTAAAAGTGGTGCTTATCAAAAATATACAAGCTGAACAGCGAACAGTGCAGATCATGATCAAACTGGGTGGATGTGCAGGCTGATCATGATCTACACTGGTTGCGAAGGCATAATCAAACGTGTCCAGCATGGTACGGGTTAATAGAGGTTTAACTTTCCTTGTGAAGAATTTACTCTCAAATATTTCCTTAACAAGCATACCAGAGCACGATTTATTCAAGCGGTATCTCAGTTACAGTTCCTAGGATTTGTTAAACCAACAAAACGGAAAACAGATCACGTAGCCAGACTTACATGGGGAGGTTGCTGAGTGATACAGGAAAGCTAGCAGCAAAGATACAACAGAAAGATGTTGATTGCGGTGAAAGAATGGTGCTAAACATACACAATATTATATCGGACTGATG
The DNA here is from genome assembly GCF_021730395.1 of Mercenaria mercenaria. Classification (NCBI taxonomy): domain Eukaryota; kingdom Metazoa; phylum Mollusca; class Bivalvia; order Venerida; family Veneridae; genus Mercenaria; species Mercenaria mercenaria. The sequence goes on along the minus strand of NC_069364.1, from coordinate 21,609,586 downwards.
ATAATTACCATGGACACGGACATGCACAATTTGAAGTAATAGCATATTAAATGTTTAAATGGAAGATATCAGTTGATTGGAGACGCTAAAATTCACATTTGATTATGCTTGAATGTGTTAAGATTCTGGCTTGGAAACAATACACTGCTGAAACTTACTATGTATTGCATGTGCATGCTCTGTTTCATCAAAATCTGGTTATTAAAGAAGATCAGAAACTTTCACATTGTAAAGTATGTCTATATTTCATTCAAGCTATTCAATTAATATTGCCAAATTTTGAAAATCTATTGGAAAATTGGTAAAAGAGGGTTTGGCTTGCATTATATTTCTTAATCATGCATAGATTTTTGTTGTACATTATACATTGATATGAAATGCCCTTGTTATGAATTTGATATACTAACTGGAAGAATCTAAAAAAAAACACGTGAATGAAAATATTTGACATAGTCGGTATATTTCAATAAATGAATGAAAGCAATACCATTTTTCTTATTTATTCTGACCTTTACATTGAAATTGATTTTCACATTTCATTGATGGTTCATTCCGTACAAATAGTTCATGATAGCTATAGGTAGTTCATGATAGTCACAGGTAGTTCATGATAGTTCATACATGTTGAGGTGACAAGCTAATGTAGCTTTTGTTAAGTTAAAGAAGCTAACTAGGTATACATACACGGTAACACAGCAGTGTATTTTCACATCCTGAACAAAAAGTAGGTAAGTAAAAATCTATAACTGCCCTGTCCCCCTGTCATTCCTTTATAAATCTAGGCCAAGTTTGTAACTAGGTCATCTTGGTTTTTATATCTAGGTCACTGGATTGAATCTTGAAAAACCCATGATAACATAGTTCTTAGATGTTTGTTTGTTTGTTATAAATTTTGTTATCTATAATAAAAAACTAAATCTCTAGGCAAAAAGTGAAATTTAATGAAAAACATGAAACATAGTATCTAATAAGTCTAGATTACAGTGAAGCTGGACACCCTTTAAGGTTAGTCTATGTTATAAAAATACAGTTGAATCTCTCTAATCGAACATGCTCGGACCAGGAAAAAAGTTCAGATTAGAGGGGTTTTCGGATTACAAAGGTTTCTATTTCTAAATCTGTGAGGAATGTACAGGAAAAACAAATTAATATGGGCCTATTGCATTTTAGTACTTATAGTACATACATGTATTCTTACAAGTTTATGTTCAAAAAAACTACATCAACATGCAATTTTCACACTGCTAGTTGCATGCATCTACAAACTACAACTAAAACCAGTGTTGAGGGCCTATTGTTATTGACAGCATTATAAAGATTAATAATAGTTAAAATTGTAAACAGTCTCAAAAATGTCAAAGGTGAGCAAGATTTACATCAGCAACATTGTCTACGGTTTGGACTAGATCATAATGTAATTAGATAATACAAATCTCAAGTTTGTTCGGTTTTCTGAGTTGAGGGGTTTCGGATTACAAGGGTATTTTATAATAGAGAATGAGTAAGAAAAATCGGGACAAAATAATTTGTTCAGTTTGGAGAGGTTTTAGGATTAGAGGAGTTTGGATTAGGGAGGCTCCGCTGTAGTAGAACAGCTTTGTATGGATTTTTAGCTCACCTGAGCACAAAGTGCTCCAGGTGAGCTTTTGTGATCACCCTGTGTCCGTCTTCAACAATTTGACTGTAGACACTCTAGAGGTCACAATTTTAGCCCAATCGTAATTAAACTTGGTCAGAATCTCTCCCTCAGTAAATCTTGGAGGAGTTCATTTTTGGGTCATCAGGGGTCAAAAACTAGGTCAAATCAAAGGAAAAGCTTGTTAACACTCTAGAGGTCACAATTTGGCCCAGTCTTAATGAATCTTGGTCAGAATGTGGCCTTCAATAAAATCTTGGACGAGTTTGATATTGGGGCATCTTGGGTCTAAAACTAGGTCACCAGGTCAAATCAAAGGAAAAACTTGTTAACACGCTTGAGGTCACAATTTTGACCATATATCATTGAAACTTCTTCAGATTATTAATCTTGATGATCTTTAGGTCGAGTTTAAATCTGGGTCAGGTGTGTTAAAAAACTAGGTCAAATAAAAGGTCAAATAAAAGGGGTCAGAATGTTAATCATGATGATCTACAGGCAAAGTTCAAATCTGGGTCAGGTGAGATAAAAAAAACTAGGTCACCAGGTCAAATCAGAGGAAAAGCTTGTTAACACTAGAGGCAACATTAATGGCAATACCTCTATGAAACTTGGTCAGAATGTTTATCTTTATGATCTGTAGACTAAGATCAAATCTAGGTCAAAAACTAGGTCACCAAGTCAAAAAATCAAAGGAAAAAGTTGTTAACACTCTAGAGGCTACATTTATGACTTAATGAATCTGGGTCATAACGGATCAAAAACTAGGTCACCAGGTCATTTCTAAGGAAAAGCTTAACACTCTAGAGGTCACAAATTTGGCCCAATCTTAATGAAACATGGTCAGAATGTTACCCGCAATAAAATGTTGGACAAGTTTGATAATGGGGCATCTTGGGTCTAAAACTAGGTCACCAGGTCAAATCAAAGGAAAAGCTTGTTAACACACTTGAGGTCATAATTTTGACAGTATTTTCATAAAACTTAGACAGAATGTTAATCTTGATCCTCTAGGGTAGGTTTGAATCTGGGTCATCTGGGGTCAAAAGCTATGTAACCAGGTGAAATCAAAGGAAAAGCTTGTAAACACTTTAGAGGCCACATTTATAACCATGTATCAATGAAACTTTTTAATCCCCCGCCACAGTTGGTGGGGGGTTATAGGAATGGTCTCTGTCCGTAACACTTTCATGTCCACTCCATATCTCCTAAACCCCTTGAAGGATTTTCATGAAACTTTGGTCAAATGATCACCTCATCAAGACAATGTGCAGAACCCATGAGTCAGCCTTGTTGGCTCAAGGTCACAACTTAATGTCAAAGGTTTGAGTCTTCCATTTTGTGTCCGCTCTATATCTCCTAAACCCCTTGAAGGAATTTTATAAAACTTTGGTCAAATGGTCACCTCATCAAGACAAAGTGCAGAACCAATGAGTCGGCTATGCCGGGTCAAGGTCACAACTGAAGGTCAAAGGTTTGAGCCTTCCATTTTGTGTCCGTTCTATATCTCCTAAACCCCTTGAAAGATTTTCATCAAACTTTGGTCAAATGATCACCTCATTCAGGCAATGTGCAGAACTTATGAGTAAGCCATGCCAGCTCAAGGTCAAGGTCGAAACTCGAGGTCAAAGGTTTTAGCCTTCCATTTCGTGTCCGCTGTGTATATCCTAAACCCCTTGAAGGAATAAAACTTTGGTCAAATGATCACCACATCGAAACGATGTGCAGAACATATGAGTCAGCCATGCTGGCTCAAGGTCAAAGGTTTGAGCCTTCCATTTCATGTCAACTGTATCTCCTAAACCGCTTGAAGGATTTTCATGAAACTTTGGTCAAATGATCACCTCATCAAGGCAATGTGCAGAACTTGTGAGTTAGCCATGCAGGTTCAAAGTCAAGGTCACAACTAAAGGTCAAAGGGTTGAGCCTTCCATTTTGTGTCTGCTCTGTATATCCTAATTCCCTTGAAGGATTCATATGAAACTTGGGTCAAATGATCACCTTATCAAGGCAATGTGCAGAACTTGTGAGTTAGCCATGCCGACTCAAGGTCAAAGTCACAACTTGGGGTCAAAGGTTTGAACCTTCCATTTTGTATCCAGTGGTATCTCCTAAGCCCCTTGAAGGATTTTCGTGAAACTTGGGTCAAATGATCACTTCATCAAGAACTCATTAGCCATGCAGGTTCAAGGTCAAGGTCACAGCTCGAGATCAAAGGTTTTAGCAATCCATTTTGTGTCTGCTTTCCTTAACCCCTTGAAGGAATTATATAAAACTTGGGTCAAATGATCACCTCATCAAAACATTGTGCAGAACTTATGAGTCAGCCTTGTTGACTCGAGGTCAAAGTCACAACTTTGGATCAAAGGTTTGAACCCTCCATTTTGTATCCAGTGGTATCTCCTAAGCCCCTTGAAGGATTTTCATGAACTTGGGTCAAATGATCACTTCATCAAGAACTCATTAGTCAGCCATGTCAACTCAAGGTCAAAGGTTTGAGCTCTGTATCTCCTAAACCCCTTGAAGGATTTTCATGAAACTTTGGTTAAATGATCACCTCATCAAGACGTTGTGCAGAATTCATGAGTCAGCCATGTCAGTTCAAGGTCAAGGTCACAGCTAAAGGTCAAAGGTTTGCCCTTTCACTATCCATAGCAGTGGCGGGGGATTTAGCTGTCTTTCAGACTGTTTTGTTCAGATTATTAATCTTGATGATCATTAAGTCCAATTTAAATCTGGGTCAAATCGGGTAAAAAAAACCTAGGTCACCAGGTCAGATCAAAGGAAAAGCTTGCGAACACTCTAGAGGCCACATTTATGGCAGTATATCTATGAAACTTGGTCTGAATATTAATCTTGATGAGTTGTAGGCTAAGATCAAATCTGGGTCAAAAACAGGCCATCAGGTCAAAAACCAAAGGTGAGGAGCTAGTGATTTAAAGTCAACGACCTTAACCATTCGACCACGGAGGCCCCTGATCCACAGACACTTTGGGTTCAGACCCCCATGCAACCCGCTCTCCGCCGCCCCTGGTTAAGTTTAGCCAATTTTTTATCTCTTGAAACAAATATTCGCACTGAAGAGGCTGTCTGTCGCATTTAAAGGTCACGCTAAGATGTCAAAGATTTAGACCCCGACCGTTACGCTACCAGTCGCACAAGGATTTTAACATTATTTGGCACAAGTGATCCAAAAACTAGATAACGTGTCACGAGCAAGACGCAAACGTAAACTATAATGTCAGAGACCAAAGATCGCACATGTATACGAATAACAAGCCACGAAATGTCCAGAGGCGGAGAATTTGGAGACCAAAAGATATTATAAATACACAAAACGTCGACATCCGAGGGGAAGTCTTTACTGTTCCCATTCTTAAATGCATATAAGGAGGTAAAATTTTTTTACTGAAAGTTATTTTGTACTTTATGACATTTGCTCTCGTTATAATATACGGAATCCTGTTTCCTCCATCGACTTTTCGTATAGACAGATACGCGAAAAATTGAAATCAAGCATCTAATTTCAACTTTTGTGCTATAAATTTACCGCGAAAAGTCTAAATCTTGAAGTTTTTGATCCGACAATTGTGCAAACGTCAACTTTTCGACCTGGAATCAAGCGCGAAAAGTAGAAATTTTAAAAGAGAGCTAATTTCAACTTCTCGTGCTAAGATATTTCCTCGAAAAGTTGAAATATCGAAGTTTGTAACACGACAATAATTATTGTCGTGATAATGTAAACTTATCGACTGAATTTGTAGTGCGAAAAGTATAAATTCTTAACTTCTACTTTTCGTGCCAGTTCTTTGGCTGATAATTTCGCGATATTATCACTTAAATTTCGACTTTTCGTTCTAGGGTTAGGGTTATTTAGTTAGCCCTAGAACGAAAAGTCAAAATTTAAGCGAAAATATCGGCCAAAGTCTTGGTCGAAAAGTTAAAGATAGGCCACTTAATTTCAACATTTCGCGCTAGATTATGGGTCGACAAGTTTGCATGACAATTCTCGGGTCAAAAACTTCAATATTTCTACTTTTCGTGGGACATCTTTGCACGAGAAGTTGAAGTTAAGGCTTTTAAATTTCTACTTTCTGCGCTTGATTCTAGATCGAGAATTTGACTTTTGCACGACAATTGTCGTGTTAAAAACTTAAAGTTTTCGACTTTTCACGGTAAATTTTTAGCGCGAAAAGTTGAAATAAGATGCTTAATTTCAAGTTTTCGCGTATCTGTCTGCTGGTCGAAAAGTCGATGGCGGAAACAGGATTCCATAATGATAGAATGTCCCGTCACTAGTGTTGCAGTGGAAGTCGCAAACAACTCTGAAATATTGGGTTGAATCCTTTGTTCATGTAGGCGGATTTACAAGGTGTTTCGAGCATGATTTGGCTGCGTTCAATAATCTAAACAAGAAACCACCCTTAACCATATTGTCTTTTTAATAAATACACTGATATCTCGTATTACTAGTATCAAAACGACACACAAAACACAAATATATTGAGCAAACTTTAGACCTCTTTTTTCATAAAATCTTGAATTCAGGCAAATACATGTAACAATCAAAGATCATTTTCACTAAATTAGTTCTAGATAGTCGTGTTTCAAATCTTCAAAATGTTCTTTCAGGGGTGTTTCACTACTCTGTGACGAACTTCTTATAGGTCCGTCACTAGTTTCAGTACTTCCCATGCTTTGCGGACTGCGAGGCGGGGGCTCCGGTCTAGGACTGATGTCAGCGTAAACGGGGTCCATCATTTCGTTGTGAGATAAATGAGCTCTTGAATCCTGTCTATATGCCTTGTGAACAAAATATAACTCGTCCTTGTTTTTCTTCAGTTTTCTAGATGATTTTCGCCAAGCCACGAAAAACACTACGCTGAACGTTAACAGGACTATCATTATGCCGAATAATACAAATGTCAAATCATTTGGTTTAAAGTTATTTTTGTAAGAATTCATATTTTGTTTACCAGGAGTTTTTTCATTATCTGTAGATATTGTAGTTGAAATATTTCCGTTGTTGCTATGGTAACTTGGCGTTTGGGTTTGCACTTGGTTTTCTTGAGTTTTAGTTTGACGGGCGTCATCTTGAGATAACTTGGTTGCAGCTGAGGTAAATACAGTTTTGGTTGCCATGGAAACGGATTTCTTTGTTGAAACATTTTCTGTTGTTAATTGTGTTGTAGAAGGCGGCCTTTTTGTAGCAACGTGAGTGCTGTGTGGTGATGACGGCGACGGAAATATTCTTGTTGTTTGTTCATTTTTCACGTGTGTACTTGTTAACACGGGTTTGGAAGAGGTTACTACTGGCAACGGTACCATTTTTGTAGATGCTGTAGTTAAAAACAATAAAACATGTAAAAGACACATATATATTACCAGACGAGGACTTAAATTATTAAAAATAAAATGATCAAAGAAAAAAAAAGTATCTTGCTAAAGAAACTACTAAAACTACCTTTTTTGCTTATCCAAACGTTTTCAAAATGTTAGACTAACACCGAAAGGCACTAGGTGCCATATTTACTCCAATACTGGAAAATAATTATTAATGAATTACCTTGAAACCCACCGCTGGACTGACACTGGCACTGAAAACACCCTTTTTGGTCAAACTTTCTTTGACAGGACACCGGACACTGCATCCAGTTGTCATGTTCGCAGCCGCTGTAGAATCCAGTTTGACCTGCGAGTACAAAAGGGCCAAGGTAACATGTTGGACTAAGTACCAATACAATATTGTGTAAAATGACGGATTGGATTTACATAAAGGGACGCTCTTTTCTCTTTAGCCGAATGCAATTGATACTTGTGAATTTAAAAGGTCTATATTTTACAAGAAATATAAATACAGTCAAACTTGTCTATAAAGACCACACTTTTTTTTGGTGGGGGTACATGTACGGGATTTGAACCCATTATCGTTTCGCTGAATCAGGGACAGTCCGGACCATTGGACAACCTGAACAGTATGTCTCATCACCATTTTGCTGTATCCCTAATTATGTCAAATTACATCCAGGTTATACAAAAATATCCCTGTCCATGGCCTTTAAGCGCGCCTACGATTTGCTACCTCCTTTATCGGTCTACAGTCAAACACGCCAGTATGTCTCTGAAATTTCTTTTTGTTAAAGTGTTTATTTTATTTAAACAGTCTGGTGTCAAATTCACGAGTCTATTAGTAATATTATGCACAACGACTTTCTTTGCACATTGTCATCAAAACTTAACTAAAAGCGTACACACGTTTACTTTAATTTAGTTCACACACTAAGCTTTCAACAACAATATCAGTTTAACGCATTATTTACCTCACTGATGTCGATGATTTCGATAGAAAAAAAACTCTGAAATATATAGGTAATTTATAAGTCCAAGATCTGCCATATGGTCATTCTGAAAACCCGTTTTTAGTAGCATTATAATTGTTTGGTGCTACTAGTTTACTGAAAAACGGAATTCATGATAATGCCACAAAAATGTGCAATACCTGCATTTATTGGCTGCATATGAATAGGCAACCCGTTTTCTGGCATTACTAGACTGCTACCGGTGTTGCACTTCGGGTCGCAAATAAAACATCCGGTTTCTGGCTGTTTCTTCAGACAGACGCTCTGACAGGGTTCTAGTGGGCACTTCATGTGCATCATATTCATGTTCATGTTGGCAAGGTCGATGGCATTGCCGCTCACTGAAAGACAAAATGCTTGTTAAGCTAGATAAAATACGTATAAGTACATTATAAATTGGGCTTCAGTAATTGTGTACGTATGCAAATAAAATGCCGAAGTTTTAGCCACCGTTTAGACACATATGTAACGAACAAAATGAGAATTTATAAAAACCACGCATGATAGTAGGGGTAGGGGTATCATAGTATGAGTCACCGTACGACCGGCTGGCCATGCAGTCACGTGGCTATGCGGTCAGCAAAAAGATATGTAGCAAGTGCGAAGTACCTCCAGAATTATTTTGAAAATAATCCAAAGGAACTTCATATTCATGACCGCCATGAAATGAGCCGTGCCATGCGAAAACTAACACAGTGCATTTGCGACCAGCATGGATTAAGACTCTTCGCTTTCAACGCCTATTGTAATTAGAGAAACCGTTAGCGAACAGCATGGATCCTGACCAGACTGCGCAAATGCACTATGTTGGTTTTCTCATGGCGCAACTCAAATAATAATTAATGGTTAGCAAGCTTTTTTTCCAGAATTGGTCTAAGCTCTGTGCTTAACCAAATTATGTACACTGAAAAAAAAAGCTAGTTCATTGAAGTCTATGGTGCACATTATTTCCGCTCTTTAAACTAATCTCTTGTCGCTTGCCATTGCAGGGTAGCTGCATTACATACATGCTAGTAACATAGTTATCAACAAATATCCTATTCTAGTTTAGTCTTATAAAAGCTTAATGTAAAGTCGTTAGAATTCTAACTTGCATAGTAGTAGCTAAAACTGTATTTTAAAAACTATTTAGAAATGTCTTAAGCTTGCCACAGAAAAAAATGTACCTTGAGCCTGTGCGAAAGTCCTCTGCAATGTAACGAGAAAGCTTAAACACCACAAAATCAACATGTCAATATTTTTATCTGAGAAGTGTTGCAAAATAAAACTAAAGTATATTAAATATATTTCCGGGAGTAACATCACTTTCAAAAACCGACATTTTGCCAAATTGTCACATCTCGACTTGAACCAGAGTACTAAAATATCCGGGAGGTTGTTATATTATTTTTGTTATTTATCTCTACTTTTATTGTCCCTCAAACACCAACAACAGGCGCTTTTTTCTAAAAATTTAGTATTCGTCCAGTCGACCTTTGCGGCTTGTGATAAACTTACCCGTTATCGATGACCTGTTAGAAAGTACTGATACACCAGAGATACGAGTGCTTTTGTCTCAGTGTAACAGATAAAAGAACAATGTTAGGGCCTACTGACAATAAAAGTTTGATAAAGACGGAAACACCGCATGGTGTTTGGTCCATATCACTCACAGTGTGCTTTTGAATGTTAAAATTTGGATGATATTAGAAGAAAGGTGACTCAGCACACTTCGAACGATATTAAATGCTGGTTGTTTTAAAAGTGCTTGAACCACCTAATAACTATTTGTAGTTAGCTTATTTAAAACGAAATAGCATTGTCGATGTCTGTTTTAGACCTAACGTAAAAAGAATGAAAAAAAATAGCCGTCCTTGTTAAAAAATAAGTTCTACAGAATATTTGAACCAAACGGCATTCTCTAGGCTACCGAAAGCCAAACTGGAATTCAGTATATACAGGTCTACCTCTCTGCTTTTGGTGCATAAGACTAAAGAGGAACTTGTGAAAGAAATAGCCATGTAAGAAAAAATGTAATGTTTTCCAATGGCAGTGAATTATGAATAATATACAATAATAATTGATATGAACAAACATTCCACGAAAACTGGCTTTTGTTAGTTACAATCATAGTTTTATAATCAAATTTAATCACGCCATTAAACACAGCAAGAACTGTATTTCATTTGCGTTTTAAACTTCAGTGAATTTTTCAGGATATCAGTTCTTGATCTATATAGTTGTCGAATAATATTTCCCGTTTTTAATATTTTTAAATAATTTCGCAAATATGTACGTTTCAAATTTTACTTTAAATATCTGTGTCGTTGAAACTGAGGGTATTTATAAAATAAAAAGGCCATGAAAACGTTTTGTTGCTTATAAATGCGGAAGCTCGATTTCAAAGTACATTTACAGACAAGTCATATCAATGTAGTCTTAGTAAATATTATAGGTTGTTTGAAAGAACATCCGATGTCAGTAAAAACAGTAGTGACCTTCCACGATTTTACAGCTTTCGCTTACTGTTTTCATTTTCTCAAATTAGCGCACGTAAGGAGAGAATGACGCACGTGCTCACGGGGCGAAGTCACGACATTTCGACATATTTCGCCCGAATTAACGGCAAACTTAGTATGTCTATGTCTATGTTATACTGCTTATCAATCGTTATCGATTATAACTAGCAGGCGCGTTGTCAGGGATAGCTGTTAAAAACAATAAGAATACAGAGATTATGTGCATCTCAAAGATAAAGTAAAAGAACTATTATACAGGTCAGGTTAAAAAGTAAAAGCAGGAAGTTGAATTAGAACTGATAGTAGGGTGGTAGCTGCCCAGCAAATAGGGGCCTACTTCTAAGCTGGGACTAGCTTGCAAAGACACAGGGAGACTGTTCCACAGACGTATGCTTCTGGGAAAAAAGGAGTTTGCATGACAATGTGTCTTTGAATACGGTATCAAGTAGTTCAAGTTTCTAGTAGGTCTAAGGTGACTGTGGTCAACAACAAGGTGTTGTTGGATCTTGTACAACATAGTAACTGCGCTGATCTTACGGCGTTGTTCTAGGGTTTGCCAGTTTAGTTCATTTATCATTTTGGAGACACTACTGGTGTAATTGTAGTCATTAAAGACATATCTTGCTGCAGATCTTTGAACTTGCTCGATTTTATGGATTAGGTATTTTTGCTATGGATGCCATATGGTGGAACAGTACTCTAACTGGGGTCTAACATAGGTTTTATATGCAACCTCTTTGACTCTTTTATTTGGGGTTTTGACATTTCGTTTGAGGAATCTTAGACATTTTTTGGCTTTGGATGTTACGTTGTTAATATGATTGGTCCATGATAGGTCTTTACTAATGGTTAGCCTACGCCTAATTTATATTTGGCAGAATCAGCCGATTTTGCACCCGATGGCATGCAGCTTATAAGGGAATATTACAGGGTTTCTAAAGGTCGCTTACCCTACGAATTTCATTTTGTTGCATGGATATGCAAATTTCTTTCCGGTATCCTTAATTTTATCATCACGGCCTGCTATACATACATGTCGTACGGCAGCAGGACTGTTCAACACTTTTGTCTTGGCGGGACAGATACTTGGATGGATGAATTTTCGATTTCAAGTTTTGCCTCGTATAACAAAGTTTTTAAAAAAAATTCTATTTATGTATTATTCACACATGCAGCAACGCGTTTCTGTCAAAAAAAACAATGTGATAAAAATAAATACACATGTATAAGTTAGGTACGAATACATTTGGAACGAATCCAAATTGCTTAGAGACGCCGCCATATTGGACGTACACAATTGAGAGCGTCCCTGTAAACATTACCGTAACTTTTATGCGCAAGACTTTGTTTTCTTCAAAAAAGTATCGGTATGTATATGAAATTAGTTCTCCCGTTTCTGCTGTCAACATTATTTATTTCATAAAGATATCATTATTGAAGGAATCTTAAAATATCATTTGATACTCATTTCTTTTGAGCGCACCTGCTTACCCCACCCACTTGAAATAGATGAGAAATTGGAAAATGAAATCAGGGTTTTTTCTAGCTATTTTGGGAACATAGCCTATACCCCCAAAATTGGGAATTTTGACGCGTAAATGTTCCAAATGGGGAAATATTTAGTCCCATACTAAGGATATAGTATGTATGTCTTTAAGCACTTTCTCATACACTTGTTTCACATTGTACAACCACTTTAACATATACTTCCATTACAAAATTGTCCATAATTTGGTCAATGTTTGTGCAATTTTGATGAATTTTTTTTTCAGAATGTAGATTGGGAATTTTTGCACTCATTTTGGGAAAAAAAACATACTTTTTGGCATTGGGATTATTGCCGAATAATGGCTATAAAAACAGCCGAAAAAAAAACCCTGGAAATAATACGATTACTTCAATTGTTTGTTTTTTTTTGTGTATTTTTTATTTTGATAACTTATACTGCCACATTTAAATATGATATTATATTTGTTATATTTCATTTAGAGCAGATTCAGTTCATTTGGAAAAATAACGAAGTCCCAGTGGCTATTCTTAAGTTGCAGTCTCGTAGGAATAGCCAGGCTCTCCTCTCCAGTAAGAATATTGAAAAGCTTGCAGGTGTCTATTCCTACGGCTCTCCCGTCCAACTATGAAAAGCACGCAGGTGGATACTCCTATGACAATTTTGTGTTAATTTACACATCGTACTTAATTCATTCGACTGATATGATTTCACCCAACTTCTTTACTTTTCCGGGAAAACAGAAAAGGGAAGTGATTTCCCGTAGTATAATGCATTTTATTACTATCAGTTGTTACATAAACAAACAATTTTAATACAACAAATTATCATAAGTGTAAAATACTTATAATATTTATCAGAAATTTGTCTTCTAAATAAATCGGAAAACGATTGTTGGTTGTAAAGATGAAGATGTAAATACTAGTTAGAGAATTATTGATCTATGTTTCTTGTGTATACATGCAAATTTTTTACCACCACTCTAAACATGTTTATTGCCCTTTAACTTAGTTTTAATTTTATACTTGTCGTTTTTCACTCATCAGCTTGACATATTTGCATCAATTCAGACCTGACATTGTATTTGTAAAACAATGACCAAATGTGATTACATGTCATTTCCAAAATCGGTTGAAAATGTAATATATCAGTTGAATGACTTCAGTACAATGTATTATAATACCAAACTGCCATAGGAATAACCACCTGCGGGCTTTTCACTATTCTTATGGGAACTTAAATAGGCTTAAGGCATTTGGTTACCAGATATCTAGACTCTTCCTTAATTTTAGAATGAGCAATTCTTTTTCTTCAGTATTTTTTGATAATTATTAAAGATATCTACACTTTATTCATAGGTAAAATATAGTTTGTTAGTTTTAAAATAGTCAATATTCTTAAAGTGTATGTACAGTTGCAACAAGAGTCATGAATAATGTCAAGAATTTGGCAGCCTATTGTTTTATCATCAGATCTGAAGCAGAGTTTGTTTTACTGTGCATGATCAAGATATAATTTGTACATTAATCTGAATGTATCCAGAGGTTGAAGACTTCTTACTGATAACTCTTCAACAGTTTAAGACAAAATTTATTTAAAACTTAAAAATTCAAAACAATTCAAGAATATTTTAAATGTTCCTATTACATGATATGAATGGTATTGACTTTAGTATATTGAAAAAGAAATCAAGGGAAAGCCATGATTATTTATAATACAAAAATGTTGGAGCAGACACTATACCATTAAACTCAAACTTTCAAAGAATGTGATAACAGAAACAGAAATTGAAATAGTATAAAAATTCAGAACACTGAGCTAGATTCATTGATATTGTTTATTGATATTTTCTGAACTGTATTTTTTGTGCTTTTGTTTATTTTTTTATTTGTTTGAAAATTCCTTATCACTGACACATTCTTGTATTAAATCAAGTTTGATAAAATCTGAAGTGATATGTCCGTTTGTGAATGTTTCATGGATTGAATAAGAATTGTGCAGGTTTAAAATTTAATGCAATAGTCCAGAGGACCAGCGTCTTGTTGACCAGCTACCTTTACTTTCTGATCTTGGTCAGGTGTATGAGGACTACTTCAGACACTGCTTGTGAAATTTTGTTTAAAGGTATACATCTTGTTCATGAAAAAAGAATGTGTAGAAAGCCAGTACTATGTAAACATTTCAAACAAATGTGTAAAGAAAAAATTTGTCTTTTATTAGCAGTTGTAAGAAGAAACAGCAATGGCAAGTAGGGCCAGCAGAAGCTCTCAAGGGGGTAAACCCTTTTCTGCACACAGATCCCAGACTGGCCTAAGTCGTGCTGGAGCATTGGGTCAGAGATACCCAGAGATCAAACAAAGAGGTTTCTACTCTGATATCATAGGAACTGAAGCTGTTGATGGAGAACTAGGGGTAAGAGAATAGCTGCTCATATTTAAACTTTAATGGAAAAAGAACATACATAAAAGTTTTATATTTTGATAAAGGATGAAAGATTTATACTTGGTATTTTTTCTTCTGAAGTCTACTTTTGTGCATATTTGTTAAAAGAAATGACTATGTTGCCTGAAAACCCCATTGGTAGTGTATAGAAACATATTTTATTATTTTACTTTGAAACAAATCAGTACGCTTACTATAGTACTTATTTTGAATGAAAAATATATTGCATTTTGAATTTCAATATCAGAATAATACAATTAAAAATTATTTGAAATGGGTTATTTCATTTTAGAATAAATTTATAGCTGTTTTCTTTTATCGATTGTTTTGAAGTTGTTAAATATCTATTAAAAGATAACATTTTATGCTGGATTTCTTCCAGGACATATTAAATGGACCGCCAACAGCTCATGACACACGTTGGAATGTTGCCAAGGAAAAACATACACCGAAAGGTTTGTTCTTTTGATTATAAGTGTAGATTTGCATAGATTGTATATATTTCTTGTTTTCAAGTAGTTGATTTCATAATAAGATAATAATACCTTTTAGGTATGAATTAAAGGATTGAATATCGGTGTTATATCTGTTTAGATTTCATTGATATTAAATTTAACATTAACTGATATAAAGCATTGTTTTGGGGGACATTTTTATGATATAAATTTTGTTTTGCAAGATCCAGACAGTGCCCTTATCTATCAAATTTTAGAGTCTCAGCAAAAAGAAAAATGTTCATGAAACAGGGTTTTTTTTTCCTTCTATAATTAACTGGCTGTTAATAGGCCCCTTCCATGGACAGAAAATTTCTTTTAAATCATGCAGTTTTCCCCCAAAATTTACTTTGCATCAGGCTTTTTCTTCCTCTTTGCCCAAATACCAAGATTTTTTTTTCCAAATCACAGGCCTGGGCTCCTTCCCATCTTGGTAAAAAAACCTGTGAATATTGATAACATTTTCAAGCAAGAATTGTGTTATTTCTTTGTCAAACTGAATATTGAAAAGTACTGTATATAAATCAAAGATACAAACCAAATTTCTAATTTTCTGACACAGTATTTTCATATTTAATACCTGCTTTAAACTTTCTGTAACACAAGATAGAAATGAATAACTGCAAATGGATCAAAATGTTTGACATACAATGTTATATATAAGTTTATGTGGATGGTTGTATAAGTTGATATATAATTATGTTGTAGATTATATTGTGCCTTTCTCACCACTACTTGAAGGCACTGACCTCCAGATTTTGGCTAAAAACGATCTTTCTTTAAAATTTAGGTTTGGTCATATAATGAACATTAGAATAAGAGATTTTATTTCTAAACTGTCTTGAAAATGCCAAATCAAGACAAAGAAAAAAGTGGGAATCGAATGCTGGCCACCGCAGCATTCAAGACTTCCCCGTTGTCTTTACCAATACACCATGGAAGAATATGTTAAAGTTTCAACACTCTTAAATACTAAGCATTAGTTTCAAGATACCTAAAAAAAAAGTTTACTCTTTATTGTTGTACGATCTGGAGGCCAGAGCTTTCAATAGAAGTAGCTCATTTGCCAAAATTACATACCTTTTCTGCTGATCTCAAAACAGTTTGATCTAATTTTATATGCTTGCAATATTGAAAGTGCATATGATAAATGATTACTTTTCAGTAACATCGTTTGAGGCTAACACTGATTTCTCACAGGCTATGAGAAACCAATCGTATGGACCTACAACAGAAATCACTGACATCTCTGTAAGATATCCTGCTTTTCATTTATATACTCTCATTTCCTACAAACAGTTCTTACTTTTTGAAGCTGTTTTTATTTTAAGTTAAGAAGTTAAATGCATTTTTTTTATAATACAAGATTTATATAGATTTAAATTTCACATTTATATAACTTTATTGATAATAAGGAAACAAAACCATTTGGTTGCATGAACTTGCATCACACTTTGAAAGAAAAATTAGTTTTTCCTAATTATGTTACATAATTTTTACAGTGAGTACCTTTTAACCAAAGTTTACTGTACATTTCAAATTCTTATCGGAGTTGTAATTTTTAAATTTAATAACACATAATAATGATCTTCTGCTTTTATATTATTCAAGGACTTTCCAGTGAAAGCATCAGAGCCAAAAGTACAATTGCCATTCTACACAAAACCTGGGGAATGCCCTCGTAAAATTGAAATTGAAAGGTAGTTTTGCTACAATATTATTGCAGGAACAAATTCTACTGATTTTTGATATAGTTAAAAAGTAAAAAAATGGTATTCACTAGATACAGTCAAAGTAATTTTTTGTGTTATTTTGTAAATGAGAGAAGTGATTTACTATGTTCCATGATATTGCCTCCCTTTTTTGCAACAACAATCAGTTGGATTTATTGCAGGTTTTTCCCATGTGGACAGTACTGTGCAATTAAAATTCATTATTTTTATCTTTACAAGTAGTTACTGAATAATATTGTGTGACTTTACCATTCTGGTTGTAGCTATCTTGCACGTGTATTTGAAGTGAAAATCAAGTAGACGTTGCTAAGTATTTTTAGGGCAGAAATCAAAAAACATTGCACTATGCAGTTATGATTGCTGTCGGTTTACCTTCTACCCTCCAGTCTAGTCCAAGATTCAAACAGATATGTCAGTCACAGTCAGTTATGAGAAAAACATGATATTTTATACCGATGTGTTTCAGTAGTTGGGAACAAAATATGTAAAGGCTTTGTTTCATTTTCCAGAAAGAGAAGGTTGTATGAAACACTCAGTTTACCAGAATTGTTAAAACAGGAAAACATTCAGACAAAACTTCTGATGCCCAAAGAGCAATCAGGGGAAGCTATAGAACTGAACAAAACTCCAGATGATCCTGCACCATTTCCACCATTTCTGCCATTACACATATTTGATAACGAAGAGTTTGACTGTCGTACCCCTGAGGAATGGATCAACATGGGTTTAGAAGGTGGCGTACGCAAGCCTTGTCCAGGTGTAGCCTTACTGCCAAAGAAGGATTCTGATGCAGATTGTAAGTCTGGTTCCTGTTGTGTAACTTCCTTGTGTTTAACATCTGACTTAAATTTAAACGTTCTTATTTCAGTTTGACTGTAGCATGACCTAAATTTTTAATCTGTCCCTAGATGATTTTGTTTCTTTTTTATGTGTGAGAAAATAAAACAGTGAGTGGCACATTAGGTTTATTCTTTTGAAAACTCTTACCTGTATATTATTCAAGGCAGATAAAGAGAAGATGAATATGAGATTGTTGAATCTTACCATTGAAAATTGAGATTTATTTTTCATTGGTGACAAAATTTCATTACTGATAAAGACATATTTGTATTTATAGTGCCCCCTACAGATCCAAGTATTGTCTATGACTGGTTTGATGTGGGAGTGTTGGACTATGACTGTGATAAACAGCAGTACCTTGTACAGAAAGTGAACAGACAGGGAAGAGTTGTAGATACTGATGGAAATGCTATAGTTAATGGAGGGAAAAGTGCAGATGGTAATTTGATTGCAAATACTTCATTTGTTTGCCATTTTAATTATGGTAAAGTTATGAAATAGTATTCAGCTTTTGTAAAAAAATATTTTTACCAGAAACTACATGTTTTCCTGAAGTAACTTACAACTTCCTCAAATAAATCAGGTGCAGGACTTTCTTTAAAATCCATGTGAAGAACATTGATTTCAGTTGTCTTGGGTAATCAATTTGTGACATCCTTATTTGGAGTCATCTGCTCATTCTGCTGAGTTAGCCTGGGAGTGGAGACTTTTATGCCTCTGGTGTTGAAAACCAGGAGGCATATAGCGTTTGACTGTCATTCTGCCCATCCATCACACTTTCTTGTGTTCTTGCCTCATATAGTTTATCCATTTGAAATGAAACTTTCTGTACATGATAAAAGTGAAGTAGTCATTCACATATTGTCTGGGTTTTAATGTACAGTAATTTTTTTAAAGTTACAGCCCTATTTTGGCCTTTGAAATATAACAACTACATCAAAACATTGTGTACTCAACAGCTCCTACAGTTCCCATGTAGTTGAAATGAAACTATATGTCTGTAATATGAAATATATAATTATATGAAGAAGTCTGGAACAGTTTGTGTGACATTAAAATTGAATGGAATGTAACGTTTTAAGTTTATTTTGTTAGGTTTAAGGATATGCTTACCCTCCCAGTACTGGATACCTAGAGTGAGGTTGATGTTCTGTGCGGAGGATCCCCGTGTATTCACACAGCGTGTAGCAGAGGCATTTAGACTGAGGAAAAACACAGAGGCTCTGCTGAGATATAACCTGTATATAGACTGTATGCCTATGGATGGTGTAGGAGAGCTTGACCAGGCCTCACTGAAGAGAATGGTAGAGTGGGCAAGGACTGCTCCAGGACTGTCAAAGGACAAAGGGTAAGTGTTGCATAACAAATTGTCACATCTTTAAAATTATTGTATCTGCTTCACATAACAATATACTTTTCTCATGATTAGACAACTGAATTTATATTGAGCCCACCCACTTAGCTCAGGAGGGAGAGCACAGGTCTACAGATGGTGGGGTCATGAGTTCGAGCTTGGCGAGGTGTATGTTCTCTGTGATGATTTGATAAAAGACATTGTGTCTGAAATCATTTCATCCCCCACCTGTGATTCATGTGGGGAAGTAGGCAGTTACTTGCGAAGAACAGGTTTGCACTGGTACAAAATCCAAGAAGACTGGTTAGGTTAACTACCTGCTGTTACGTGACTGAAATACTGTTGAAAAACGGTATTAAACCCATAACAAACAGATTTATATTGAAAATTCAAAGTTACATGCCTTAAGTTAAATAGTAACAAATCTAGGGATGAACAGTGAAGGTATATGGATGGACATCAAATTTTGGTCTGAAACAAAGCTTTCAACAGAAATTGAATTATGCAGAATTTACAGAATGAGAATGTCAGTATTGTAAATGTATGTAGATAAACTGAATAAATACAGAACAGGACAGAATTTTATAACAGACTTGTACATAGTACATTGCCTACATTTCAGCCTTGAGGATGGAATACAGGCTCTTGAAAAGGAAGCTAACATAGACTTCTGTCGTTCCATGAACAGAATTATCTTTGACAAAATCATTGAGCAGGATAATTCCACATTTGCTTTTGTGTCAGTGCCGGCTATTGAGGATAAACCTGTGCCATTCAAAGGTTAGAATATTTTCTGTTGTGTAATATTGTTTCAATAACGGATATGATGTGCCAAGAGCTCAATGTCATGCATTCAGACAGATAAAAAAAAAACCTTTCAACGATATTGCAGTGCATCTTGCTCTGGTGCAATAAATTCTTTAATGTTAAGTAGTGGATTGTTCTATTCAGGAGCCAACTTTTGTCTGAAAAGCTCGGACCTGTGCCAGAAAAGATGCTGTAAGAGCATATAAGTCAGAATGAGTATTTTGTCATCATAGAACTTTGTATGTTCAGTAAATAAATTGCCTGAACAATTCAAGCCATTATCAACTGTTCAGCCATTGAACAGGTAACTCTGTAATTAAAATTAACAGTACCAAAATAGAAATTACTTTTACAACAGTTACTGTATTTGAAGTGTTTTACTTCATTTGTACGGTAACTTAAAACTTTTTTTGTAAATCTTTCACATTTTTGAATACAGCTTGTAGTACAGATGTACCGGAATATGACTATGATGGGGTGTATGATGCATTTGCCTTCAACTCCCTGCTGACCAGGGTAGAGAGTATCAAAGCTACAGGAACAGTGGCCATTGAGTGTAATGAAGTGGCCAACAAATGTCTGTATCATGTCCCTACAACCAAACCTATGAGGATTGAGGAGTTTGAACAAACACAAGCTCAGGTTACATCACAGGTGAGACAAACATATATTAAATGATCTTTCTGCAGGCAGGTTTTTTTTTTTTCAATACTAGACCATGCAAGTTTGAATACAATGGATAATAAGTAAGATCGGAATGCACATATTCTATATCTGAAGTTATTTCCAGTTGGAAAACCAAAGGGTGCTTTCAGATAGCTTCCACTTATATAAATGTTGGTATACTAATATTAACTAGATCAGAAATTGTTTGGGCTTGCTTCAGCTAAAGTTTCTAGCTGATTGATTAAAAGGTTCTGTATATTGATGGAAATGCCCTGACTGTAATGTTCTATCATTTTGATATCAACTGTTTGTTCATTTAAAATATCTATGACCAGTTGTTGATGAAAGGTCAATGATCTGTATTTCAGGTGGCATTGTTCTTGAAAGACTCATGGATCTCAACATTGAGGGCTGCCATCAGAACAAAACTGCGCGATGTTGGCAAGGGTTGGTTCAACATACATGAAACTAACTTCGAAGTGTATCAGATATCTAAACTGAAGAAATTTATGGAAATGGTCAAATTCATGATGCAGGTTTGTAAAGCTTTTTTAAAAAACTTTGTTGCTAAATCTTACACACATCCAAATGCAGATAGTTTATTGTAAGAGAAAGATTTATTTTGCCCAGTATCTTCGTTCTAGATTTTTGTTCCGTATCTTGTATTTTTGACAATATCAAAGTAATGCCCCTTTTTTATTTAGAAAATGCAGGCGGAAGTTTTGCGTAAAAATTGCAATTTCCAAAGCTCGTTGTAGATACTTTGTTGAAACTTCACGCACATGGTTGGTACAATTGAACAGGATCACAGCATCAAGTTGTGTAATTCTTACATAAATTTAGACAATACATCAATTCTTAGATAGAAAATTCATTTTACTGACAAGCCTTTGAATAATTGACATGTTGTCATGAAACAGCTCATGTTTAGTGTGTTTAATTGACTGATATTATCAGTTTAATGAGAAACAGTTTCAAATCAGTTATCCAATGAACTTTTGTTTTTCAGGATTCTATGAGATTTTTAGTACAGAATTCTCTGTACTCCTTCACGCAGATGATTCTTGATGCCTGCCATTCTACAGTGAAACTTGAGGAGGATTTTGTTTGGGGAAAAGATGTGATTTCTAGTCCATTCAAGTAAGTTAAAGTAAAATATATGATCACTTACTATTTTGATGTAGTCTGAAATATGTTATCACATAGCCGTCAACTTCAGGTTTACATGATTATTTCCAATACTTTGTTGCACAGACATGCCAAAATTTCTATCATCTTTACTTTTATTGCCATTTGAATTATCTTTTTCTGGTTTAACTTCAGGAAAGATGAATTTTGTAAAATGTGATATTTAAGTTCATCTTGTGTATATATGAATCATTTCTGTTTAGACTCCAGTCTGGATTATTTTTGATAAGTATTAAAAATAGATGTAAAATGGGATAATTTTGTTAAAATCAGTTACATTTTCATATAAATTTCTGCTTTCTTGCCCAAAGAGAGTTCCTTATAACCAAGTTATAGCAGATACCAAGTTTGCTATTTGTGTAGATTTTTATATGAAATAAAGAATGCAAAAACATGGAGAATAAGATATTGTTTTTTATTTTCAAGTTTTACCATAGTGTAGTCTATAATATTCTATCTCTTTCAGACCCAAGAGAAATGCCTTGTTCTTGGTGGATCTACAGTTAGACAACACAGGTGTACATTACAGTACAAATATTAACAGTTTTGAATCATCTCTGGTTGGATTGTTTGACAAAGGGATACAGTCGACACAGAATGTTCCACAGCTTGAGAAGGTAATAGAGTCACAGAGTTCAGCATGTACTCACAGTATCAAATATTTTTTATCAGTTTTAAGAACTGAAAGATTAATTAAAATTAGGTAGATTTTAGAGATAATTATCATCCATATCATGGCAAGATACTTTGAGATACTTGATAACCTAGCGCAATGTGTTGGAAAAGAAAACCACTTTACGAAAATCAGATGGTGTAACAGGACATTTTTCCTTGCTGAAAATAGTCCCCCTAACCATGAAAATATTGCCCTGGTACTGTGGTCTTTGTCGTCAAATTCGCTTTCATTGGTAACATAATAAATTGTGTCTTAAATGATGATGTTTTGTCACTGCTTATTAAACATATTGACTGATTTCTACTTCCTATTTCAGTACATTCTGGAGGACATTTTCTGGTCCGGAACTCCACTGTTGGAATCTGTTGGTGAACATGAGCCTCATGTTGAAGAACTGCGTGAAAATATCAAACATGCTATCAGGAAGTCTCTCATTCCAATGAAAGCCTATGCTCGAGAATACGAGAAACATCTCGAGATCATGAACCTTGATATCAACCAGTATGTCAGGTAAGAGGGATATGATAGTTGAAATAAAAAGAGCTCAAGTTTTATATTTGTCAGTAGAAAATGTTAGGTTCGAAAGGAAACCACAAACAAAAGTAGTGTTGAACTGGTATATGTAGATCACCTGAGGCTCATAGGCTGGGGTGTATATTGTGTTTGGAGGATGGGAGGTGGGGTTGGTTGTGGTTAATGGCTTTTAGTCATCCAGCTCAATATTTATCAAGAATGTATGGTTGTTTTATCCTTTCCATCCTTTTCTGTGTCAAAGTAGAATGAAATATTGTTAGTAAATGCATTGTAGTTTCAAATATTAATGAAACTGAAATAAACAACAGTGTTGTCTAAACTGTGGTAAAACATTCTACCCTCTTTAACCAGGATGTAATGCAATTTGACTGTCTATGTTAGTCTGTATTATGAAAAACAGCCATCAGAGATAATCTACATAAGTTAGAACATTCTGTTTAATAAATGAAAGAAAAAAGATTGAAATTAGATAAAATTGTTCATATATTTCAGGGACTATGAAGCCCAGGAGCACACTGCTCTTGAAGTGAAACAGGAAGTTGAGATGCACTTAAAAGAAAAAGACATTATCGAGGCAACCATTCCTAGCAACCTCATTATTGGTCCATTCTGGATCAATACGGACTCAGTACGACAAAACTTGTCAAAGAAACGCAAAAATCTCAGTAATGCTGTACTCGAGTACCTGGCGAGACATTTGAGAAAACAGGCTGATGAAGTACGTCTGAGATTTGTAGAAAATGTTTCTATTCGAAATTTGCAATTTGCTATCATTAGGTTGGATGTATATCTTAACACCTGTTAGTTAGACTTAAAAGCGGTCTGTCTGTTATTTTAATTACCTGTAAATAGACATACAGTTAAACCTGCCTTTAGCAGTCAGCCAAGGGAATGGGAAAAAGTGGCTGCTTAATGCAGGTAATTTATAAAAGGAATGACCATTTTGGGAAATGAGACAATGACTGCGTAAAACAGGTTGGCTGCTTAATAGAGGTGACCGCTAAAGCAGGTTTTACTGTATATGTTAACATTGTATTTTCTTGCCAGACGTTCTAGAATATATAATAAAAATTTCGAACTTACATCAATTTTAAGTGCAGATTAGAAGTAAAAGTGTTTTAAGTTAACAGATTGTTTTATGTTACCTAATAGGCATGTGAAGAATTTAAAGCAATCAGCCGAAAACTGTATGACAAATGCAACTGCATAGAGGAGCTGTCAGACATGAGGGAATGGATGAAATCTATCCCTGAAAAACTCAAAGAACATCAAGTAAGCAACATATGTTTTTATCTACTTTGTTTTGAGTGTTTAAGGAAAGTCGAAATTTTTTAGAGGCAACAGTATTTTTCATGAATGAGAAGTTGATAAAGATTTCGGGTGATTTTGAAAATAGGTAAATATAGATAATTGTCAAAATTTTCTAAATAACTTTATTTTATGGATTTGCTATTAATTTAACATTTTCTCGAGAGCAGAAACCACACACACTTTCAGTGTGATCTTTTCATGTTAATTATAATGGGAAAATTTGTAGAATTTGTTGTCAGAATAAATACAAAACCAAATATATTAAATCTTACATATATTTCAGGATTTGATTGACAAAGCTATGGATGACTATGAACTCATAGAAGAATTTTACTACAATCTGTCTACAGATGACTTTAATCTCAAGTTAGAATCATTTCTTTAATCTTTTTGAGCACCCGAAGGGAGGCATATTAGTTTTCAACTGTCCTTCCATTAGTTCGTTCGTCACAACGTTAACTTAACTTTTTGCATGAAGGCACTTTTATTTGCAAACCACTACACCCAGGACCTTCATTCTTCACATGCTGATAGTACTTATTGAGTACACAACCCCTACTGACTTTGGGTCACCAGGTCAAAGGCCAAGGTGCTGCGGGGGCATTTGTCACCATTAGTGACAGCTCTTGTTTTTGTTTCTCCTTTGTATTTCCCCAGAATTCATCGCTATAAGTTTCCTTAATCAGATATATATTCAATCTCATAAGATATGCTGACATAATTCAAGATGGACAGTTAGTCATGATAAATTTTTGATCTGGAAGTTGTGAAATTGTTTTACCATATTTTGTGATACTAGGTTATGGTTATTAATTGGTTTGATTTACCTAAAAGAGTAAAATTGAATGCACAAATGTTATAGTTGACAGTAAATTAAAATTAAATTGCAAAAATTATACAAGCCATTATAAAACCCCATGCTGTTGTTATAGTTGTGAATTGGACCTTATGAAAATGTTCCAAACATTGCATGATGTTAACAACTGTTTCAGTCTGTATATATAAGATTGTTTAATTGAACTTCAGATGGACAGCTATAGGGTGGCCACACAAGATTGAGGTACAGATGGAACAGACATACAATCAGCTAGAGGAAGATGAAGAAAGATTCAGAAAACTACAGTCATCTGATCAGGCCAACTTTAACGACAGGCTTGATACACTACAGGTACAATTTGCAGTTATCAAATACCATGTATAACCTTATAGAAGGCAGCTGTTTTATTTGACATGTAAAGGTACTTTCAAAAAGTAAGAAAACATTCATCATCTTTCCTTGCACTGAATTGTTTTGTTTTAGCGGATTTATTTTCATCAGAACCAAGCAAGCAGTAGATTGTCTCCTTATTGAAAACGGTATCTTTTAGGTCCATTTTGCAGTGTCGCGTTAATGTACTTGACAAGCTAGAATTGTGAAATGCCTGTGATGTTAAACAACAGAAGTGTTGGAGGGGTAGTGGGTATAACTCTAAATCCATAGGTTGAATTTTTTTTTTATTGTGATGATAGTGAAATTCCAACTTGAAGTGAACACAGCCTTGGAATCCACAGAGCTGTAAGGGATCATGAAGTAAGTTTTCAAAAGTGTTTCTTTACTCATGGTAAAATTGTTTGTAACAAACTTAACATTATGCCTGTGATTCAATAGACCATGTGTGAAATATTTTAAGATGGTTGTTGCTGGAATGGCCGCACACAGTGACATCAGCAAGGGTCACGAGATTGCCAATGAAGTACGAAGAGTTGCCAAGCAGCTGAAGGAAGCACAGGGACTGTCCAGCACATACAATAACAGAGAAAGACTGTTTGGCATGCCTGTAACTAACGTAAGTAAAATGGATGGTTACCATGGTAACACAGTGAGGATAATGGCTGACACAGGTTTTTGTATCTGTATATGTATAAATATTTTAGGAAAAGCAGAATTAACTTGTGGTTTGATTTGTTTGCGTGCATACATATATATAACTAATATTTATTGTTATATTGAAGTGGTATATGTTTTAACAGGAGATTTGAAAATATATCCTTGGTTTTTAACTAGTATTTACAAAGCTGTTGAAGGGATCTATTGATTTTCTTTTTCATAAATTTTCAGACATTTTATGGGGATGTTTTAATTCAGTTCTGAAAATTTCTTGAAACAGTTTAACTACATGTATCTGGATTTTTAGTGACTTGGAAGTTTTAGTCTTGTAATCAGAAAATTATTAAAAACATCAACAGAATTAACAGGATTTTATTTTTGCTAAATTGCCACTCTGAGTATGTTTCTACTCAAAATACAGCTTTGTAAGTTGTTTTTATTGGTATAGAGGGTCTAATACATTGTATATAAAATGTTTGCATGATTTCTTAATGTGTTATCCAGTATATTTCAGCATAATAGTTGGTTTGCTTGGTAATGACCTATGTACCAAGTTTGATGTATGTGCATTCTATTTGTCATAACTCAAAGTGCCTTTTCAAGTGTTTTTCTGGGATTATCATGCTGGAGGAATGGCATACAGCTGTGTTTTTGTGTGTGTGTCTTGTCTGTGTGTTGTGTTGTGTTGTTTTACACTGTCTAGAACCACTTGTACTAACAGTCACTTTACATGGAAAAAAAGGAAGAGCTTTTTTTTAGATATTTTATTCTTTCATTTAAAAAGAAAGTATCATTCAAAATTAGATTTGTGTGGATTACATAAAGTTGGCTGATATTACTGTTGGTAAATTTCTAAGCTTCCAGCCATTGCAAATTCATGGAAGTTTATTTTGAAATGATGTCAGTGCATAATGATGCCTAAGTGAAAAAACCTGGTATTTTTCATAGGTAGATTCTTTAATTAGAATATTGACTTTAAAATGGATGACTTTTGATTGCTCAGAGTGACTGTCTTTAAACAAAATCATGTGATGCTGAATAAATTCTTTTGTACTGGAAAAAAAAATGTTCCAGAGGTACTAAATAGTTTAAATAAGCTACTACCTTGGTCGATATAGATTTTCTTGGTGCATATCACATCGTATTGCGCAGTTGGAAAGTTAAAAATTGTATGATTTTTGGCAAAAATCTTTATCCACTGTACTAACTTTCTACTTGTGATTAAACAGATATGTATTCTCTTGTCTACTTAATTGTACTCATTTCGGCTAAAACTTCAGCTTAAAACTTCAGCTTGTTTGTTTAATACAAAAGTCAGTATCTATAAATCGGTTTCATAAGGGTGGATTTTTCTTTTCAAGTAAGTTATAGTGTATGTTTGGAAATTTTCAGTTGTGATTTTCCTAAATGGCATATTTGCAAACAGGAGTTAAAACTTGTAGGTCCACTTTGATATTTACTTTTTCTAAAAAGCGAAAAATATAAAGGAATGCCATTCTATTATGAAGATAGATATACATGTAGTAGCATTAGACATGTGTCAACTGTACTTGATACACCATAGAAATAAGTGTGTGTTGGATTGTCATGTGCTCTAACTTTTCAGTAGTGATTAGTATTTTAGATAAAGTACTCTGTTGCTAGTTTCATAACTGTTTTATTTGCCTTTTCTTTACTGTATTATAGCACAGATAATGTCTTGTTTTCTATCAATTCAGATTGCACTTTTTTTCTGCACACTTTATCATATAAAGCAACTTCAGAACTGAAGATAACTAAAATACTGCGGAATTATTTAATTTCATTGTCATAAATTACATGGATTTTACCAAAAATGTTTTGTTTTTTTTTGTAAGGATATGAATTTGTGGATTTTACAGCCCCTGAAAAATTGGTATTTCCATGTTATTTTGGTAAGTTTCAGAAGGTCACATTTTATACCGACCATGTGACCATGATAAAAGACAGGACCACTTGATCAAGACGCACATTTGGATTAATTTTTTTTTTTAATTATGAAACCATGAAATCCAACAAAATTTCTCCCACATTATTATTAATGATTTCACACTAAATGATTTTAGTAATTGTTGCAAATATTTGTAAGAAACAGAACTTACATGATACCGTTTAATCTATAGATTTCGCAATGCTCTGTTACCTAGTCCAGTAAGGAAATTGATAATGGTATTTGAAAGTTATTATAAGAATTCAGTCAGTTAAGAGGGGAAATGAAAACATTGAAAATGGAAATTCATGTAAAAAAATCTTATTTTCACAGTATTGTTTTGCTCATTTTTTGGTTGATAGGTTGGAAGTTAGTCATTTAGTTTCCGATCAATATTTAGAGAACATTTTGCCTTCAGTAGACAATTTTCATAGGATAATTGCCTTTGGTCAGTTTATGTTTTGGGGATAAGTAGATCAAAGGTCAATTACAATTCGCAAACTTGAATGGTTTGACCAAGGACTATCAAATTTTTAATGTGTTTACTAGTAGTCAGTCAAGTGACAATCCCTTTTTTTTTTAGGAGGTGGGGGGTTGGTTAGTCAGTTATACCTACTTCTTGGGGGTTGGTTGGTTAAATGTCAAGGTTATAGTGACCTACCGGTAGGTATTTGAAATGGTTTCTGATCAACATCTTGAGAATGTTTTGGCCCGTAAGCTTCATAACATAGTTGTCTGTGACCAGTCAGTGTATGACCCCTAATAATTTGGGGATTAGGTCAGAGAACAAGATCACAATGACATTGTGACAGAAACAGTTTCAGATCAATTGAGGGGGAATGCTTTGGCCTATGTTTATCATACTTTATAGTATGATTGTATATGGTCAGTTGGAGGTGAATGTCAAGATGAAAGTGGCCTTGAGAATTAGTTCGTAAGATGTTTAGCTGGAGAATGCATAGGTTATAGCTATCAAACTTTCTAGTATGCGTATCTATGGTCACTAAATAAATCAAATTGTTTTTAGATCAAAGGTCAAGGTCACAGCATACTTGAGACCAAAAATTAACACCCAGTTACATCTGACAGGCCATTTTGGTGGGCATATATGCTTTACAAACAGCCCCCCCCCCCCCCCTCCCACCATCACCACCACCACACACACACATGCACACACAGATTCCAAAAATAAAGCAGAGAAATTTTTCATCAATTCATTAGCTGAATTTCTCCTAAAAATTTGATGCTACACATAGAATTTTTTTAAAAAATGCATGTAGTTACAGCTTAGAGCTACTCATTCACATTTCGGTTGAAAAAGAATGCATATCTTCATGTATATTATTTAAATAATGTTTTATTTTGGCATCGAGAAAGTAAACAAAATATGGAAAAAGCTGTCTAATTTAATGATTAAAATCACTGTTGGATGTTTATTTTGTTCATTCTGATAAATGTGTCACAGACACTTTCCTCCATTGAAACATTGTACTTGGGATTGTTCTGCATGTTTGAACCAGAATGCCTCCGTGGCCTAGTGGTTAAGGTTGCTGACTTGAAATCACTTGCCCCTCACCGATGTGGGTTCAGGCCTCACTCAGGGGGTTGAAGTCTTCATGTGAGGGAGCAATCCAGCTGGCTTACGGAAGGTCGCTGGTTCTACACAGGTGCCCATTTGTTAAGAAATAATGCACGGAGGGGCACCTGGGGTCTTCCACCACCATCAAAGGTACCTATAATATGACCTATAATTGTGTTGGTGCGATGTTAAACCTAACAAAAACAAAACAAAATGAAGCAGAATTTTTCTAAAATGCAGAATTTGTTTAAACCTTTTCTTGAACTTTAGGATCTACTAAGAAAATTCTGCAAATAGAAAAAGATCGGGTTGTGTACTTGGTTTTTTGCCAGACTGATTTTGAAAATTTGGACCAAGCAAGTTTTCATACCAGGAAAATCAATATATCAATGGAAAGTTAGGAAACTGGCCATTTTTTTAGCTCATCTGTCACAAAGTGACAAGGTGAGCTTTTGTGATCGCACAGCGTCCGTCGTCTGTCCGTGCGTAAACTTTTGCTTGTGACATCTCTAGAGGTCACATTTTTCATGGCATCTTTATGAAAATGGGTCAGAATGTTCAACTTGGTAAATTCTAGGTCAAGTTCGAAACTGGGTCACGTGCCATCAAAAACTAGGTCAGTAGGTCTAAAAATAGAAAAATCGTGTGACCTCTCTAGAGGCCATAATTTTCAATGGATCTTCATGAAAATTGGTCAGAATGTTCACTTTGATGATATCTAGGTCAAGTTCGAAACTGGGTCACGTGCCTTCAAAAACTAGGTCAGTAGGTCTAAAAATAGAAAAACCTTGTGACCTCTCTAGAGGCCATATTTTTCATGGGATCTGTATGAAAGTTGGTCTGAATGTTCTAGAGGCCATATATTTAATAAGATCTTCATGAAAATTGGTCAGAACATTCACCTTGATGATATCTAGGTCAAGTTCGAAACTGGGTCACGTGCCATCAAAAACTAGGTCGGTAGGTCAAATAATAGAAAAACCTTGTGACCTCTCTAAAGGCCATATTTTTCATGGGATCTGTATGAAAGTTGGTCTGAATGTTCATCTTGATGATATCTAGGTCAAGTTCGAAACTGGATCACGTGCGGTCAAAAACTAGGTCAGTAGGTCTAAAAATAGAAAAACCTTGTGACCCTTCTAGAGGCCATATATTTCATGAAATCTTCATGAAAATTGGTCAGAATGTTCACCTTGATGATATCTAGGTCAAGTTAGAAAGTGGGTCACGTGCCATCAAAAACTAGGTCAGTAGGTCAAATAATAGAAAAACCTTGTGACCTCTCTAGAGGCCATATTTTCCATGGGATCTGTATGAAAGTTGGTCTGAATGTTCATCTTGATGATATCTAGGTCAAGTTTGAAACTGGGTCAACTGCAATCAAAAACTAGGTCAGTAGGTCTTGAAATAGAAAAACCTTGTGACCTCTCTAGAGGCCATACCCTTGAATGGATCTTCATGAAAATTGGTCAGAATGTTCACCTTGATGATATCTAGGTCAAGTTTGAAACTGGGTCACGTGCCTTAAAAAACTAGGTCAATAGGTCAAATAGTAGAAAAACCTTGTGACCTCTCTAGAGACCATATTTTTCAATGGATCTTCATGAAAATTGGTCAGAATTTTTATCTTGATAATATCTAGGTCAAGTTCAAAACTGGGTCACATGAGCTCAAAAACTAGGTCACTATGTCAAATAATAGAAAAAACGACGTCATAATCAAAATTGGATCATGTGGGAAGAGGTGAGCGATTCAGGACCATCATGGTCCTCTTGTTTTAAAACAATACATGGTTTGCCATTAATTCATAGGATGCTGTTTGTTTTTCGCATGCTAGCTATAGGCTTCGTTTTACATTTTTTAAACGTTCGACGTGACACCATTCCTACCAGTTTATCAAACATGCAGAACCATCTTTACAGGTATCTGTTGCAAAATGTCATATTTTATTAAACTTAGATATACAAAAGCTTCCTTTTGCAAAATACATCTTTTTATTTAATTTTCTGAGAACTCTAACACCAAAAAAATTTGAATGAGTAGCAAAACATCTGGAGTTGCTAGGTTTAGTTACAAGCACGTCTACTGCACATGTCTCTGACAATAGCTTAGATAGAGTAGAGCTGTATGGACTGTTTATTGTTCTAGTATGACAAGCTGGGAAAGCTTGTGAAGGACTTTGAGCCTTTCCGTAATCTCTGGGTCACAACTTCTGATTGGATGAGATGGCACGAGTCATGGATGAACGATCCATTGACATCTATCAATGCTGAGGAGTTAGAGAAGAACGTGAATGAAGCGTACAAAACAATGCACAAGTCTGTCAAAGTCTTCAATGATATCCCAAGTAAGTATTGAATGTCTGAGTATTTGAATAGAAGGGGAAAATTAGGCCTGAACTTTGTGAGATGTTTACTTAAAGTAAGTGTTTTTTTTATTATACATAAAGCACTGTGACTGATCTAGTTACAGAACTTGAAAATGTTACAGTTTCTTTTTCTAAAGTTTGTGTTATGTTTAATGTTAAAGCCTACAAGCACGTAAGTATTGTGATCTACTTAGCATGTCTTCCTCAGTTTTCATAATGCATCAAAACAAAATACTATAGGTATGTTTTTGGAGACACACTTTTATCAATATTTTTGTTAACAAAACTGATCTTTGTTGTACAAATGTTTCCACTGGAAAAGAATTCAATGTTCTAAGATGAAAGCTTCAGTTGACAATATTTCTAATCAAATATTTTATTAATAGTTTTAATATTTATATGTTAAGTTTGAACAATAAAATAGAAACTAAAAGTGCTCCAAGTTTAGCTTAGCTGGTTAATTCAGTGATTTTCTTATCTGTAAACAGGTGTTCAGCAGGTGGCACAAGAGATCAAGGGTATGATTGAAGAGTTCAAACCCTACATTCCACTGATCCAAGGTCTACGAAACCCTGGTATGAGGAGCAGACATTGGGACACGGTTAGTACAAGTCTTATTTGAAGTTTAGCTTCACAAGAAAACTTGGTTCTGTGAATTTGAAATTGACAGGTACTGGTTCATACAGTTTTATTTGCCACAATGATCGTGTATAAACATTCTTGATAATTCAGTTCTTTAATTGAAAGATTTCTTGAAGCAAACATAATTTTAAAACTAATTAGACAATCACATAGTTTTTAAGTAGTTACATGCAGATTAAACTTCATGAATTAATCAGTTATGAAAGTAATGAAAAAAACAATGAAAAAATTTAGTTTTGTTACTTAATGTACAAGTAGCTTTTTTGTTGTTATGGAAGTTCTACAAAGACCTCTTATTTTCCAGTTGTCCAATGAGCTTGGATTCTGTGTTGTACCAATTGGCTAACTTTACATTCACTAAATGTCTGATTTTCTATTTTCCAGTTGTCCGATGAGCTTGGATTCTCTGTTGTACCAAAGGCTAACTTGACATTCACTAAATGACTGATTTTCTATTTTCCAGTTGTCCGATGAGCTTGGATTCTCTGTTGTACCAAAGGCTAACTTGACATTCACTAAATGTCTGATTTTCTATTTTCCAGTTGTCCGATGAGCTTGGATTCTGTGTTGTACCAAAGGCTAACTTGACATTCAGTAAATGTCTGATTTTCTATTTTCCAGTTGTCCGATGAGCTTGGATTCTCTGTCGTACCAAAGGCTAACTTGACATTCAGTAAATGTCTGATTTTCTATTTTCCAGTTGTCCAATGAGCTTGGATTCTCTGTCGTACCAAAGGCTAACTTGACATTCAGTAAATGTCTGATTTTCTATTTTCCAGTTGTCCAATGAGCTTGGATTCTCTGTCGTACCAAAGGCTAACTTGACATTCAGTAAATGTCTTGAGATGAATCTCAATGACCACATTCAGACTATAGCCAAGGTTGCTGAGGTTGCTGGCAAGGAATACTCCATTGAACAGGTTTGTATACAGTAGCAATTCTTTTTGCTAATTTAAAAGCATCTATTGCTTAGTGGTAAAGGACTATGACTTCATTTACCGTCTATAATTGTGGGTTACAGGTTTGAATATTACAGTGTCCATCTGACTGGTTGTGTTTGGGCGATTGGGTGTTAAATCATTAATAGGTCCATTTGAACAGGATAACTAAATAGAAATCGGGTACATTGCCACCTGACATATGGATGTGATGTATATTCTCTGTGATATATGACTGAAGATATGTCCAAAGTATTTCCTCCTCTACCTCTAATATATGTGAAGAAGTTGTCAGTTCTTTTTTGAAAAGCATTAATACTTCAATGAAATCTGGGAATAGAAAGCATTGTTACATAACTGAAATACTGTTTAAAAAAATATTGCAATAAGCACATCACGGGCTCGTGAGTTTGGTCCTCGGGGTGCATGACGATATGAGAAAAAGACATTGTATCTGAAATAATTCATCTTCCACCTCAGATTCATGTGTGGAAGTTAGCAGTTACTTGTGAAAAACAGGTTTGTACTGGTATTGAATCCAGGAACACTGGTTAGGTTAACAGCCCATTGTGACATAACTAAAATACTGTTGAAAAACGGCATTTAGCCCATTACAAACAAAAAACACTCATCTAATAGTTAATTATTTGTTTATATATTATAAAAGGCTTTGGATAAGATGGAGAAAGAATGGGAACCAGTGCAGTTTGAAATCATGCCATACAAGGAAACTGGCACTTACATCCTGCGTTCTTCAGAGGACACGTCTCAACTGCTCGACGACCATATTGTCATGACACAGAGTATGTCATTTTCACCATACAAGAAACCGTTTGAAGAAAGAATCAACAACTGGGAAAATAAACTCACAACTACTCAGGTACTCTTTATAGAAATACAAACTTTGAAAATGATACTGTTGTACTATAGAAGTCATTGGTATTTGTTACACTGATTAACCTGTTTCCTTCATGAAAAATATAAAGTAATTATCATCTACAGATTTGACTTTGTCAAAGTATATTCTGTATATAAGTGAATACATGTAGTTTTAAATACAGAAAATTTTCATAGAAGTCTGGCTGTTGTTGTTTTTTTTTCTAAGATTTTTGGCATGTGCTGAAAGATTTTTTTTATGGTAGATGTTTTTTCTTTCATTTTAACAATATTTCAGCATAGAAAATTATTTGAAATTTAAATTTTCCTATTTCATCTGTTTTTATTGTAAAGAAAAGTAGTGTGTATTGATATTTCTAATGCTACTAGGATGTGCTTGATGAATGGCTCAACTGCCAGAGAGCCTGGTTGTACCTTGAGCCAATCTTCAGCTCGGAGGATATCAACCGACAACTGCCAGTGGAGAGCAAGAGATACGCCACCATGGAACGCATGTGGAGAAAAATTATGAAGAATGCCAAAGAAAACCCACAGGTATATTAAAGCATCTGCCAGCTTAAGAATGTGATGGGGTGCCTTTTTATGCAACAGACATTTAATATACATGTATTTTGTCAGTGATTCTCAGTGAAACAAAAAAATACTGTTTCTAGTGCTGATATAAAATAATTTTATATATGAAACAAACACTGTAGATGTTTTTTGTATATGTGGAACAATTCATGGTTCGGTTTCTGTAGACAATTGACAAAATAAGTGAGATAACGCTTCCATTTTAAGCTAAAAAGATTTGCACAAGTTTTTACTTCACAAACGACGATCTTTGAAATTCTTTATTAATTTTTCTAAGCAATACTATTTCATTAGCTCATCTGATTTTTTGGAAAAAAATGATGAGTTATTGTCATCACTTGAGCGGTTGTCGGCGTCGGCGTCGGCGTTGCCTGGTTAAGTTTTATGTTTAGGTCAGCTTTTCTCCTAAACTATCAAAGCTATTGCTTTGAAACTTGGAATACTTGTTCACCATCATAAGCTGACCCTGTATAGCAAGAAACATAACTCCATCTTGCTTTTTGCAAGATTTATGGCCCCTTTTGTACTTAGAAAATATCAATTTCTTGGTTAAGTTTTATGTTTAGGTCAACTTTTCTCCTAAACTATCAAAGCTATTGCTTTGAAACTTGGAATACTTGTTCACCATCATAAGCAGACCCTGTACATCAAGAAACATAACTCCATCTTGCTTTTTGCAAGAATTATTGCCCCTTTTGGACTTAGAAAATCAGTTTTCTTGGTTAAGTTTTATGTTTAGGTCAGCTTTTATCCTAAACTATCAAAGCTATTCCTTTAAAACTTGCAACACTTGTTCACCATCATAAGCTGACCCTGTACAGCAAGAAACATAACTCCATCCTGCTTTTTGCAAGATTTATGGCCCCTTTTGGACTTAGAAAATATCAGATTTCTTGGTTAAGTTTTATGTTTAGGTCAACTTTTTCTCTTAAACTATCGAAGCTATTGCTTTAAAACTTGCAACTCTTGTTCACCATCATAAGCAGACCCTGTACAGCAAGCAACATAACTCCATCCTGCTTTTTGCAATAATTATTGCCCTTTTTGGACTTAGAAAAATCATTTTCTTGGTTGAATATTATGTTTAAGTCAACTTTTCTCATAAACTATCAAAGCTATTGCTTTAAAACTTGCAACAGTTTTTCACCATCATAAGTGGACACTGTACATCAAGAAACATAACTCTATCCTGCTTTTTGCAAGAGTGATGGCCCTTTTTAGACTTAGAAAATCATGGGTAGGACAATATTTCTATTATACAAAAAAAATCAGATGAGCGTCAGCACCCGCAAGGCGGTGCTCTTGTTTTTATCTGCATTTACTTGTCACTTTAGTGTATGTACATTTGTTTTTGTATTATCAGCATTAATTTCCTAAATTATTACTGCTTTTATTTCATTTTATTGCCATGTATTTCTATTTACAGGTTATCTCCCTGTGTCCAGACAGCCGTCTCCTTGACAACCTGAAGGAATGCAACAAGTTGTTGGAGCAGGTACAGAAAGGTCTCAGTGAATACCTGGAGACGAAGCGTAATGCCTTCCCACGATTCTACTTCCTGTCTGACGATGAACTGCTTGAGATTCTCTCACAGACCAAGGATCCCACAGCCGTACAGCCTCATCTTAGAAAATGCTTTGAGAACATTGCCAAGGTAAGACAAACCTTTTTATACGCTAATGTATGAAAAATATTTTGGCTAATACATTCTCCATTTTTCAGCACCCATTCTCCCAATTATGAAGTTTTCTGTTGTTGACCAGTTGTTTTATTATTTCTGGAAAAGGGAGACATACAAATAGGCTGTGTCTTTCCTGCCTATTGTTATAACTATCACACTTTTTGTCCAATTCATAACTCTGCTTTCAATAAAGGGATTTTGAAATTACTTGACACAAATGTTTCCCATAATGAATTAACATGTTACCCACTTGTTCCCAGTCTCAAATGTCAAGGTCACATTTAGATTTCAAATGGTAACAGGGTCTGTTTCTTGTCTAGCTTTGGAATGTAGTGAAAAAAATACAAATTAACAAAGCACTAAAGTTCAGAAGTATTCTTCTATCAAACTTTGGCCTACATTTTAGACACTGGAGTCTTAGCTCAGCGATGAAGACATGATGAAATAAAGTTATTAATGAAATCATGATTACTATTAGATTATCGTGAGACTTATCCTGAAAAAAATTATGTTACAGCTTCGTTTTGAGGATGACTTACAGATCACACGTATGTACTCCGGTGAAGGTGAGGAGGTGGAGTTCCGAGGGAAGAAGTTGTATCCAACGGGCAATGTGGAGGACTGGATGTTGGAGATAGAGAACTGTATGAAAGAAAGTCTCCGTCTCATCATTGAGGAAAGTCTGGATGACTACAAAAAGGTTTTTGAAATCTGCTTAACTGACTCTCATTGAAAGTGTTCTCAAAATATAATTTACATTATTGATATTTTATCATACAGAGGCTTTAAAATCAGTTTACAAATATGAGTGAACACATTTCCTATTTTAATGGTTTGTCAGTAAAAACCCTTGTGCAGATATAAAAGTTCATTTGCCAGGAAATAACAGCAATAGACTTTGGAGTGTTTTCTGTAACTTTTATATTTCATAGTTACTGTAGCAACTTAGCAATGTTAAACATATATTTAAGCCATTGAGCTTTGATATATATAAATTTAATATTATCAAGAAAAGCCTACTAGGGTAGGAAACAAAAGGTCTGAAAATGTGTAGTAAATGTTTACTGTTGATAGGGTTTGAGGTGTTAATGTATGATAATACATTTGATAAACCTTTACCAGTTTTTGTGTGATATTTCTCATTAATGGAAGTTTTGTTTAATTTAGGTACCAAGAACAGAATGGGTATTGAAGTGGCCAGGTCAGGTAGTGTTAGCCGGATGTGGTGCATACTGGGCGACTAATGTAACAGCGGCACTTGAGAGGAAAGCCCTAGGGGAATATTTCAAGGAGGAGATATTACCCCAGCTTAATGATTTAAGAGAACTTGTTAATAAAAAAATATCAAAGATTGGACGTATGACATTATCTGCCTTGATTGTGATAGAAGTGCACGCGAGAGATGTGATCATCAATATGTTGGAGAACAACGTGGAGAACGTCAATGATTTTGAATGGAT
The DNA here is from genome assembly GCF_021730395.1 of Mercenaria mercenaria. NCBI lineage: Eukaryota > Metazoa > Mollusca > Bivalvia > Venerida > Veneridae > Mercenaria > Mercenaria mercenaria. Next base: position 21,571,588 of record NC_069364.1, on the reverse strand, counting down.
CAGTCAACTTAGGTAAACATACTTTAAAACAGATTTTTATTTTTTATGTATTGTTAGGATATACATCACTACCATATACCCAAGTATATAAAAAACACAACAGTATCTTATTGCCTCTCTCCCTAATATTGCACAACCCATATTTTCCACACAAAAAAAAGTTGACTTCCATCATAAAGCAAAAACAAGTACTATGATAGTGCTGTTATTGTTAAATTAATTCATGAGAAGTTGGATTTACAGTCTGTCCGAAATATGTAAAAAACGAATTTAAAAAAAATTGTAGAGGCCTTAATAAATGCCCCCTTCTGCAAAACGTAATGCTGCCAGGGGTGTTAATAAGGGAATATATGGTACATGTAGTTATGAAATGAACGGTCCTTTTTTTTCAGGTATTACTGGCATGATGACAACTTGTTTATTCGGGCTGTGAATGCAGAATTCCCATACGGGTATGAGTACCTTGGTAACACAATGAGGCTTGTGATCACTCCTCTCACTGACAGATGTTACCTTACCCTCACTGGTGCCCTGCATCTCAAGTTTGGAGGGGCTCCAGCAGGACCTGCAGGGACAGGGAAAACAGAAACAACAAAGGTAAAACGCCAGCCTATTCAACCAACTTAACAGCATTGGACCATTTTAAAAGCATAACAGGGAATTACCAATCCTTCATTAGATGGATCCTTGTTTCATACTTAGTCTAGTGGAATAGTTTTGTTATGCCCCTTAATGGAAGAAGAGTTGTAGATGTAGAAGAATTTCCCATGATTCCTTTTTAGCTCATCTGATTTTTTGAAAAAAAATGATGAGTTATTGTCATCACTTGAGCGGTTGTCGGCGTCGGCGTCTGCGTCGGCGTTGCCTGGTTAAGTTTTATGTTTAGGTCAGCTTTTCTCCTAAACAATCAAAGCTATTGCTTTGAAACTTGGAATACTTGTTCACCATCATAAGCTGACCCTGTATAGCAAGAAACATAACTCCATCTTGCTTTTTGCAAGATTTATGGCCCCTTTTGTACTTAGAAAATATCAGATTTCTTGGTTAAGTTTTATGTTTAGGTCAACTTTTCTCCTAAACTATCAAAGCTTTTGCTTTGAAACTTGGAATACTTGTTCACCATCATAAGCAGACCCTGTACATCAAGAAACATAACTCCATCTTGCTTTTTGCAAGAATTATTGCCCCTTTTGGACTTAGAAAATCAGTTTTCTTGGTTAAGTTTTATGTTTAGGTCAGCTTTTATCCTAAACTATCAAAGCTATTCCTTTAAAACTTGCAACACTTGTTCACCATCATAAGCTGACCCTGTACAGCAAGAAACATAACTCCATCCTGCTTTTTGCAAGATTTATGGCCCCTTTTGAACTTAGAAAATATCAGATTTCTTGGTTAAGTTTTATGTTTAGGTCAACTTTTTCTCTTAAACTATCAAAGCTATTGCTTTAAAACTTGCAACTCTTGTTCACCATCATAAGCTGACCCTGTACAGCAAGCAACATAACTCCATCCTGCTTTTTGCAATAATTATTGCCCCTTTTGGACTTAGAAAAATCATTTTCTTGGTTGAATATTATGTTTAAGTCAACTTTTCTCATAAACTATCAAAGCTATTGCTTTAAAACTTGCAACAGTTTTTCACCATCATAAGTGGACACTGTACATCAAGAAACATAACTCTGTCCTGCTTTTTGCAAGAGTGATGGCCCTTTTTAGACTTAGAAAATCATGGGTAGGACAATATTTCTATTATAAAAAAAAAAATCAGATGAGCGTCAGCACCCGCAAGGCGGTGCTCTTGTTGTTGCATATTTTTACTCTTTCTTGAAGCAAAAGAGCATCCACACTTGAAATTTCTCAGTGCTTGTATTGAATCTGTGTTTTGTCTGAACTGCTATATACATGAGAGTGATATTTCAGTTGGATGTGGATGAAAAAAATGCTTATTTGTTTTTATATGATTGTAGGATCTGGCAAAGGCCATGGCTATTCAGTGTGTGGTCTTCAACTGCTCTGACCAGCTTGACTTCATGGCTATGGGCAAGTTCTTCAAGGGTCTTGCCAGGTATGTCTTCAAGGGTCTTGCCAGGTATGTCTTTCTTCATTGTAGAATAAGAAGTTGTTTGTTATTTTAGAGTAGTAGAACATTTTAAAGCATGTTAGTAAAGAAAATGAAAATAGTCAATGTCAGAACTTCATTACAATAACTACTGAATGATGGAATTACAACCATAGCAATTTTACAAATGTTTAAAAGAAGATACTGACTTTTTCATAGATCAAAAGTTGAATAGGGTGAGTGTCTTGATCTAGAGATTAAAGAAGTGAAATACTTTTTAATGAACACTACTTAGAACATTCTTTGGTATTATCTAATGATGTGTATGGAGGGACAGTGGTACAGAGGTAAGCATCAGTCTTCTGATCCAGAGGTCAAGGGTTCAAATTTCAGTGAGAGCAGAATACAACTGCGATCTCCACAATCCCTTGCTTATGCGCAAGCGCTGGTCAGATATGTTCAGGTACTTGCCAGTTATGCCTTGGTACTGGCTTTTTGTGCACTGATACCAGTCACTTATCAACGCCTGAATACTTGTAAGTTATGTGCTTGTACCGGCCATTTTTGATTGGCCAGTTATGCGTGGGTACCTGTACCTGCCAGTTTTGTTCAGGTACTGGTCAAAAGTCCAGGAAACATTAACTGAGTTTAGTTAACAAGTTTCAGGACTGTCTCTACAATCAGTGTGCAATATATATCGGTAGCTTTAAACTAAATGATGTCTATGTTGGTTTGTAGTGCTGGAGCATGGGCGTGTTTTGATGAGTTCAATCGTATAGATATTGAAGTATTATCAGTGGTAGCTCAGCAGATCACCACTATTCAGAAAGCTCAACAACAGAGGGTGAGATACTGTAGCATGCTGCATGTTCTAGCTTAGTGTGTCATCTAACCTTAACCAGTAACTGTGTACTTCTCGTAGTGTTCAATTCTCATTTCACTTTTCTGTAGACAGCTTTTGATCTGTTATGTCATTCAAATGTCTTCTCATCATTTTCATAATAGATTAACTCTACCAGAAAATGTCTTGCAACCCTTCAATCTTGGAAAAGCATGACACCTCAATTTTTTATTACCCTTCACTTCTGTAAAAATCCTAACACCCCTCTGAGTTCATAAAATGTCTTAATTATCCTACATTTCAGCAACATTTCATTCTTCTTTTAAATGTCTAGCCACTTCCTTCTCAGCAAAAGGCTAACCACTTCTGGGATTTACATTTGGCTAATCACTTTATATCTGTCTTTTCATGTCTCTTGCTTTCAGATATCTATTAATCCTTTATTCTTTTGACAGAAATCTTTTTAACCTAGTTCTATTTTCTCCAAATGTATATCTTTCTCTAATTTCTCTGCACATGTATATTTAGCTGTGGAGCTTGGGCGTGTTTTGACGAGTTCAACCGTATAGATATTGAAGTGTTGTCTGTAGTTGCTATGCAGATTATGACCATTACCAGAGCCCAGGAAGCTAAAGTATACTTGTTGAAAAACCTGCTGTTGTGATTCTTATTTACTACGTTTTTTAAAGCTATACATTCACAGATTGAGCAAAAGTTTTTTCAGCACCATGTACAAAGCAATTTTATATTAAATTCATATCTGTAAATTATATAATATTTATAATTGTAAATGACATGTATATCCTACAAATAGCAGTGGCAAAAAATTTGAAACCGTAGATACTGGTGTATAATGTATAACTGTGTACCTGTGTATAAACCCCAAATCCTGTGAGGGTGACATTTTGGTTAATTTCCTGGTATTAAATATGAAAACAAATGTAGAAAATAGAAAATCATTTATATATGATAAACTTTTATACTTGTGTGTAATGCACACCCACAATTCATTGTTGGACCTGTTGGATGTGGGGAAATGAGTGTCAGGAAACGGGTATCTACAGTGAGTATGAAAACCCATATGCAATGATTGTATTTGCCTTAATTGAAATGATGATAACACTTCTATGCAAAATCTGTGAATGTGTTGCTTTAAGCTCACCAAGTCTAATGCCTGATGTTATTATGTTGGTTAATTTGTTTATTGTTGCTGTTGATGTTTTTTTCAATGTTCTTATATGAGTAACTTACATGCAATTGTTGAGCTAAAACACATGCATTTTGTAAAGGTGGTATAAATTTCCAATAGTGTCTGTGTAGTATTCTGTATGATATTTAAGAAATAAATATCTTGGGTTTTAGTTCAACTAATCATAAAATTTACAAAATTATTACATTCTGATCAAAGATAAGTTTGAAGATTGCTTCCAAAAAAACTGAGAAGGTTATGTTAAAAAAAAATTATTAAATAGGAAAAGATAATATATAGTGTTAATTTAATGATGTTATTATTTTCCCAGTTGGACAGATTTGTATTTGAAGGAGTAGAGCTACCATTGAAGGCATCCTGTGCTGTGTTTATCACAATGAACCCTGGTTATGCTGGTAGAACTGAGCTACCAGACAACCTGAAGGTAATACATACAATTTAGCTGACAACTTACCATTTACTTTGAAATCATTAAAATTCCAGGGGGAATAATTTTCATGGATTCAGTGACTGCAGCTGTCTATGAAAGTATGTCCCCATGAGCAAGTAGAATTTCCTTCATTTTAACTTCAGAAGTCATATTCCCACAAAACAGTTAGGCCAAAACCATGATTTTTTAGCTCGACTATTCGAAGAATAAGTAGAGCTATCCTACTCACCACGGCGTCGGCGTCGGCGTCACACCTTGGGTTAAGTTTTTCGTACCAGTCCACATTTTGACAAAGTCTTTTGAGATAAAGCTTTGAAACTTTCAACACTTGTTTACCATCATCATGGCCAGTTATAGGCAAGAGCACATAACTCCATCAAGGATTTTGGCTGAATTATGGCCCCTTTTGACTTAGAAATCATGGTTAAGTTTTTCGTACCAGTTCATATTTTGACAAAGTCTTTTGAGATAAAGCTTTGAAACTTTCAACAGTTGTTTACTATCACCATGTCCAGTTATAGGCAAGAGCACATAACTCCATCAAGGATTTTGGCTGAATTATGGCCCTTTTTGACTTAGAAATCTGGGTTAATATTTCGTACCAGTCCACATCTTGACAAAGTCTTTTGAGATAAAGCTTTGAAACTTTCAACAGTTGTTAACCATCACCATGTCCAGTTATAGGCAAGAGCACATAACTCCATCAAGGAATTTGACTGAATTATGGCCCCTTTTGACTTAGAAATCATGGTTAAGTTTTTCGTACCAGTTCATATTTTGACAAAGTCTTTTGAGATAAAGCTTTGAAACTTTCAACACTTGGTTACCATCACCATGTCAGTTATAGGCAAGAGTACATAACTCCATCAAGGATTTTGGCTGAATTATGGCCCTTTTTGACTTAGAAATCTTGGTTAATATTTCGTACCAGTTCATATTTTGACAAAGTCTTTTGAGATAAAGCTTTGAAACTTTCAACATCTGTTTACCATCACCATGTCCAGTTATAGGCAAGAGTACATAACTCCATCAAGGATTTTGGCTGAATTATGGCCCTTTTGACTGAGAAATCTTGGTTAAGTTTTTCGTACCAGTTTATATTTTTTGTAAGTGTTTGACACATGGCTTTGAACTTTTATCACTTGTTTAGTATAATAGTCTCTATCTGTAGGAAGAGAAATAACTCTGTCATCTATTTGGTGAATTATGGCCCATTTTGGACTTTGAAATTGGTTCTGCTTCCATACAAGTCCATGTTTTGTCAAAACTATTTGACATATGGCTTTTAAACTTTGAACACTTGTTTATCATTATGATTTTCATCTGTAGGCAAGAGTACATAACTATTTCGACTGAATTATGGCCCTTTTTGGACTTTGAAATTGGCTCATATATTGCCATTTAGTGCAAGACTTATCGAAATCAAAGTAATACAGGAACATTGTTTGTCTAATCTATTTATTTCTTTTGTCTGAATATCCGTGGAAATATTTTGACACCATTCTTCAATCAATACTTCGAATAGTCGAGCGCGCTGTCATCAGACAGCTCTTGTTTGCCAAGGAAATTAGCTGATTTCATTATATTTCATTATATTTCATTCATAGGTCTACAAATTTACCTTAAGATGGTTCTAATAAAAAAACTACAGACTTACAGCCATTTGATCAAATATATGAACTCTTTTACGAAAGAAACGGTTGGTTTAAATTCCAATATCTTATTATATGGTTGAATTTTTTACAGATTTGAAATATTCTTACATGTTATGTTTGTTATTGAATACTTTACAACAAGGGGCTTTGAAGAGAAAAGAAGAGAAAAAATCTTTCCCTTTCCTTAAGTGTTGTAGTTATAATGGTATTGGATGACACTTGATTAAGCTACCCAGATGCTTCTTTATCATGAAATTGTGACACATGGATTTCTGTTTCAGGCATTGTTCCGTCCAGTAGCTATGATGGTACCAGACTATGCCTTGATTGCAGAAATCAGTTTGTTCTCTTTTGGTTTCTCAGAAGCCAAACAATTAGCCAAGAAAATTGTGTCTACCTTCAAGCTGTCATCAGAGCAGCTCAGTTCACAGGTAATATATCGTTGCTTATTTTTTCCTTCTAGTCTTCATTAAATGTTTAACCCTTACCCTGCTAAATTTCTATAATGGACTTGTCCATCTTTCAATTTGGACAGTACCGTTAACTGTTAAAAGGGGTAGATACTGACTGAATGGTGAACAGTGCAGATCATGATCAGACTGCACGGATGTGCAGATTGATCTTGATCTGCACTGGTTGCAAAGGCAGAATCAAAGGCAGAATCAATCGTGTCCAGCATGATAAGGGTTAAAAAATAAGGCTCATAGTCCTAAGGTATGAAACTGAGTTTGCAGACCAGTCTCAGAATGCTGTCTTGCCATTGGTCAGTTTTAAGATTCTGCTCAGGATTAACCAATCAGAGGTTGGAATATTTAGACTGGTCATTTCAGCTTCAGCGGTAAAGTTATAATAGTGGCTATTAAATTTTGTTAATGTCTCAGAAATTACGAAACTTCATGCAATAATGCCATACTTTGAAATGCATATTAAATTAATTAATAGCCCTCAAAAGAAATGACATCAAAATATATAATTTTTAAAGATTTTTTGACTGCACTATCTCGTTATGTACAGTCTAATAACTACACAGTATATTGATATTTCCTCCCTGGTATTTTTACATGTATCACTGAGTCTTTGCTGTATATATATATTACAGGACCATTATGATTTTGGTATGAGAGCTGTCAAGTCTGTGATATCTGCCGCTGGTAACCTCAAGAGACAGTACTTTGACATGGACGAGGTAAAATATATGTACAGTCGAGACTGTTTTAAGAGAGCGACTTTGGGAAGCAGCAAAAAAGGTCACATATGACAGGGAGTCTCTTAAAACAGTGTCACTCAACCGGCTGATGCTGGTTTCATATATCTGACTGATTTTTCCAATTAAGTACATGTATATCCGATACTTATATATAGGCCTCTGAAGGGAAGAGTGAAAAATGTTTAAATACTATTTTTTAATTACATTTTGATAAAATAAAACATTTAAAATAGTTTGCATCATTCGTAAGATGTGATAAAACATTAAAATTTAAGCTCATGATCTGGCAAGCAGTAATTGGGATTTTAAAATATAAATGTTCCATTAGATAAAGATGAACTGTTTACACACTGTTAATGTTCATTTGTTTCTTTGTGTATTAATCATTAAATGGTCCTGTGAAATTATTTGTTATTGACTGCATCTTTAAACCATGTTTACTTCCTCATTTCCTGTTAAATACCACCTTCTTTTTGTTTCGGGAACATTGTTAATTTATGCCCCAACTCCTAATTCTTCAGCGACTTTATACGCTAGTTTTCCCCGGTCGAGCAATTTAGTGCCTTAACACGCTGTTCTAATGTCAAAACAGTTCTTTTTTACATTTTTCATCGGCCATTTGTTGTAAACAAATAAGTTCTCGCCTCAGACAACTTCACGCGAGATAACGAACGGTAACTCTTGTCGAGTAAAAACTTGCGAGGGGGCATCTCACAGTCACTGAAAACGGTCAAATAATCGATTCGGGAGACTGATTTCACAGTCGCTTGTCGGGTAAGGCAGGGAGTTGCTTAATTCAGGCTATTTATATAGTAAATTGCATCCGGGACATAAAATAGGGTCGCATATGACAGGGAGTTGCTAAATTCAGGGGGTCGTTAAGGCAGTCTTGACTGTACATTATAAATTACCAATATGGTTAAATATTTCGGTTGAAATTAAGCCAATTGTTTTCTTATTTCTTGCAAGTTTTGCAGAAAACAGCCTTTTAGTTACTTTTCTTATGCTGAAATTTTAGATTACTGTCTACAAATGTTATTTCTCAATGGAAAATTGACTTAAGGTGTTGATTAACTGTTAGCCATAACATACTTGAATGTTAAATATTTTGATGTAGGAACTGATTGCCCTCAGAGCCATCAGAGATGTAAATGTGCCCAAGTTCTTAGTGGATGACTTGAAATTGTTCAATGGTATCGTCTCTGATCTGTTCCCCAATATTAAGTAAGTATCCCCAACAGACAAATCTGAAAATATTAGTGTTACGTTATGTAAGACATATATGAAACTATGAAACTTTCTTAAACTTTCATTAAATTTTGTGCACATATTTTGTCAAAAACAACTTTTATGAGACATGAATTTGTAGGTTTTGAACTGAAAAGATGAAAATTTGCCTACTTGTTGGGATTTAATTTTATGAATTGACGCAACCTGGAATTCCGTGAAATATTAAATTTTCACAAATGTTAATGATGTAACAGTATTCTGTTTTTTTTTAAGTACCAGTGATAAGAAGTGATGTTTCAATATGAAAAAAGAGTTTTATGTTGTCAGAAATCAGACATTTGCACAATTCAGATTCTCATTTTTGAATGTTTTGAGTATTAACATAAAAGTTTGATGGCTAAATAATCTTACTGGCTATTGTACTGTATAATGTTTTGTGTGTTTAATTTTGTTTAAAATCATTTACAGAGAACAGCCCATTGATTATGGTACACTTGATGAATATTTGAGAAAGTCTTGCCCAAAACTTGGAATCAAAGATGTTGAAGGTTTGATTTACTATTGCTTTGTCTTTACATGTTGATATGGAAATTGAAGTCCTGCTCATTTATGTCTGTCTGTTTGCCCATCTATCAGTCCGTCTCTCTGTAAAGTTCAGTTGAGACTACTTTTTGTGCCTCTAGTTGGATTTTAATCAAAATAATTGATATGTGGTGTTTACACTGAGTCGACTAATAAGTATTTTGACTTCCAGTTATAAAAAGTTATAAAGTTATTGACTCAGATTTTATTTCAACTAATGAAATCTGTCAGAAGAACTGTCTAAATACTGCTGGTAATTAGAAACTGATTTGAAATATAGTGTGGAAAAACTTGTGCTTGCAATGAAACACGATATTTGTTGATGTTGTGTTATATACCTGTAAAACCTGTCTATTACAATGGTATATGTTTGAATTTGATTTTTCAGGTTTTATCAACAAGTGTATACAGCTGTTTGAGACAACTGTGGTACGACACGGTCTTATGTTGGTTGGTCCAACTGGATCTGGTAAAACGAAGGTTAGTGAATGTAAGATTATACTTAAATAACAGATAAAATAAAATTGACCAAATTTTTTCCTCTCGGACTAAAATTTCATGAATTCGCCTCTTCCCAAGATTTCTTTACATATCTTCAAGAGCTGTTGGGCAGAAAGAACTAACTTCGACTCACTCCCTTTAATCAGTGTATGCTTATGCATGGGTTTGGGTCGAATTCTTTCATGTGAAGAAGCCATCAAGACAGTTTGTAGGAAGCAGATAGCTGTGCTAGTGTCCCTATCCATGCCTGAATTAAGGCCCAGAGGTGGACCCCTGAGCTGGATTATAAAACTGACTTTGGAGACAGTCTCAAAATTCTAACAACTGATTGGTTGTTACTAAGAACAGTTTTGAAATTGACCAACGGTAGCATTGCAATTCTGAGACTAGTCTCCAAACTTTGTTTTATAGCCTTAGGACTTGTTCTTCATTTCTGTTTTCTTTTTTCGTTTCAGTGTTATGAGACCTTGAAGATGGCACAGACAGCACTAACTGGTCAGCTGTCACCTGCAGGCTTCACTTTCACAGCTACACATTCCTATGTTCTCAACCCAAAATCTATCACTATGGGTCAGCTGTACGGAGAATTTGATGCCCTCACTCACGAATGGTAGGTGTGAGGATAGCTTGTTTTTTTTTGGTTTTTTTTTTATATAAACTCGAGAACTTAAAAAACATCTCATCTATATATTTATGACAATTTTTTCATTCTTGCAACTTGTATTAAAATATTTTGATATCTGCTCATTATTATTCATTAAATCTGACCCAACAGGGTGGTTTCTTTTGTGAGACTTGAAGCATAACAATTGTGTCCTGTGCACATGTAGCTGGGGCTGTAATCTGTGTCTTACAAAATTCACCGCTTGCATTTACAATAAGTAAATGTTATTACAACGCAATTACAATAAGTAAATGTTATTACAATATTACAACGCAATTACAATAAGTAAATGTTATTACATGTTGAAGTCAGTTACAAACTAATGAAAAGCCATTTTGTTCAAAATTTCCAGACTTGTATTAAAGGTCTATTCATTAAAGTTATTGACTTGCATTCCTCTCAAAAGTAGGCATTTCTCAATATCTTTTATTGAAACCCTTTAAAGTGACAATATCATACACTGTCCAGTTATTTTGATATGGGAGAGTCACCAGAATTAACTGGACATGCTGTGGCTCTAGGGTTCCACATTTCAGAATTTTTATTATTTTGCTATGATATTTCTTTTTTCTTGCAAAAACAATATTGTTACACTAGATGAATCAGACATAAATGGAAAATCTAACATTTTCATTTCAAAATTTTGAAAAATAACTGTTTTGTTATATGTGATACAGGACTGATGGTATCTTGTCAACACTCATTCGTGGTGGTTCGTCAGCAACAAATGAAGACAAACGTTGGTATGTCTTTGATGGACCAGTAGACGCTGTCTGGATTGAGAACATGAACACTGTACTGGATGACAATAAGAAACTGTGTCTTAGCAGTGGAGAAATCATCAAACTCACTGACGTAATTTTTTTTAAATTTTAAATAGAGCTATTAACAGCAGTTTACGGTTGTAAATTCCATGTCAAGGCAAGGTGTATGTTCTGTGTGACCCTTTGACCAAAGGTAGTACTTCTTAACGTAATTTGTCATCCACCTCAGTCTAATCATACAGTTGGTTGTGTAGAACACTTGAGTACTAATAAAGTTACAAGCTGGTGAACATTACAGCCTTACATAATTTAAATACTACTGTTATTCAGATATAGTGTAATTAATAATGCTTAAAAGATTTTCTTCTATTTTAATCATTACCAGATATTTGTGCTGAAAATCTCTGTAAAATGCCATTTCATATATAAGATTGTCTTAGCATATTCTATTTCCTAAACATTTTAGTTCCTCTCACAGGATTGGATTTAGTTGTGTCATAGCTAAGTATTTCATGTGTAGAAGCTGCCTATCCTGCTTGCAGTAGATCCATGACGCTACAAGGGTACTACCTGCCTATCCTTAAATAATTCTCTGAAATGTCATTAAACCTTTGGCGACCTGCCCGCTTAGCTCAGTAGGTAAGAGCGTTGGTCTACGGATCGCGGGGTCGTGAATTCGATCCTCGGGCGGGGCGTATGTTCTCTGTGACTATTTGATAAACGACATTGCGTCTGAAATCATTAGTCCTCCACCTCTGATTCATGTGGGGAAGTTGGCAGTTACTTGCGGAGAACAGGTTTGTACTGGTACAGAATCCAGGAACACTGGTTAGGTTAACTGCCAGCCGTTACATGACTGAAATACTGTTGAAAAACGGCGTTAAACCCAAAACAAACAAACAAAAACCTTGGGCGCCTTGTATGACTTACTATGACTAAAATTTAGCGTAAATGTGTATCTAAATATTTCAGCACATGACAATGATGTTTGAAGTGGCTGATTTAGCTGTCGCCTCCCCAGCTACTGTCAGTAGATGTGGTATGGTATACCTGGAACCAAGCTATATTGGACTGCCACCTTTTGTAGAATGCTGGCTGAGAAACATTCCAGAAAATATCTACCCATACATGGAGAAACTACAGGAGTTGTTTGACAAATTCATGGAGGTATTTTGTTTGATAAGACTTACTTATAAATTCACTTGATCTGAACCTAGTATAGAAAAATATTCATTTTAAACTGATATTCTATGGGTGTTTAAAATTTTGAAAACAGAATTGAGTATGTATGTGAGTTTGCAGAGATTATGTTGAAGAAGGTTTTGCTTAGACAGTTATTTTTACATCCATAATTGATCATGATTGGTGAGAAAGAAATACTTTCTATATATAAAACGCCTTCTCTTTGAAATTATTATCAGTCTTATAACTACAGAAATAACAACTTTGCTTTCAATATGGTGATGTAAAAAAACAACACAACTTTACATTTCTGTCTTCACTTACGTACTTTCAGCCTGCCATAGACTTTGTGCGTCATCATGTTCGAGAGATAGTTGGCACGGTGGATTGTAATCTAGTGTTCAGCCTCCTCAAACTGCTAGAGTGCTTCTTTACTCCATTCATGCCCAAAGAGGTATATACATGTACATTTACCTACATACTTAGCTTTCTATAAACCTTTATATTAACCTTAGCTAGTTTGGCTGATCATTAATTATTTGTATCATCCTCCGCTAATTCAGCTTAATAAGAAAACATTTTGTCAGTAATGAAAAAAGCAACTTCAGGGAAACTCGTGCAGATTTTAGGCATCAGTTTTGTCTTAGAAACAAGCTGGCTCAGTTGTTCAGAACTTTTCTTGTTTTAGCCATTGTTGATTCTAATCAATCTAGAGTATTCCATAATATAAGTTTTACACATAATGTGAGATGTAAATAATTTTCTAATGGTTTATAGAAGCACTAAAAATCAGTTATTTAAATAAAAAAAAGATTTTTAAAGACTAGGAAAGTTGTCGAAATGTAGAGGGTTTTTTAGTCTTTAGCTTTTACACTTAATCAAACTTCTAGTACTCATTCTAGTCAAGCTAGAGTTACTTGAACACTTCGACATTGAAAAACTTGAAATAAGTGACACAGTTTCTAAAAATAATGTTCTTACATGCATAGATTTTAAAAGAAATATTTACAATTTTTTGCATTGTTCCTTTGAGTTAAATATTTAATTTGGTCATAAAGTTAAGCAGCATTGTTGCATATTCTTGTCATCTTCATTCTTCTCAGTACTGACATCAAATGGTTCCTGTGTATCATATTAAACTGGTCTTTTACCTTCAGATCTCTAGTTTCTGCTATGTGTAATCATGCTTAGTATTCATGAACATATACATATATAAACAAGTATTATGTTGCTTGCTATTATATATTTATGTTTTAAACACATACATTGCATTTCATGAAATACTTGCAATATTAACTTGTCCTGTTGAAATAAAATACTGTAAACCTAGAAATGTTCGTGGATACTATGCTTCGTGTTTTTCAGAACGTGGACATTTTCGCGGATACAGATATTCTCGGAATCATATCCATCGCGAATCCCACGCAAGTGAAGTCGCAAGTGAACGTATTTAGTATGCTAAGGCAATAGTTGCATTTATAGTATTCTCGAAAACGTTCAGTATTTTGTACCCCTTAATTATAAATGTACCCCAATCCTTTTCATCCATATCAACGGCTATTCACACACCTGATTATTGACAGTCAGTAAATTGCTGTTATTACAATATCATCTGTTTGCCATTTAAAGCAGTATCTTTTGTTAGGAGATTAAACAACACTTAGCAGAAATAGACCAATATTTTACTTACAAATAATACATGTGTATATCGCATTGGCTGCCGACTACAAATTGCATTATATGTCGTTTGATAGATGCATATTTTTTCTGTTTTTATCCCCTGTTTGCCTGACAGATCAATATTGAAAAGGCTGTTACATCATAGAAAAATAACGTATCAATCAATTGAGTTAATGTGGATTTGTGCACTCATTTTATACAATTATGGTACTAGAATTTGAGCTATTAATATCCAGGTATGTGTAAGTACAGAACCATTTTATAGCGATCTATTTAAGCTGAAGCTAGAATCTTTCACGTTTTTGTTAGATCAGAGTTTTTCGCGGCTATTTAATTTCATGGAAACATACTACCCACGAAAGACACTAATTTAAAAAGTGCAAAAACATTTCTAGGTTTACAGTAACTTGTCGAATATTTGAAAATTGTGAAGAACTGCATCAAAAACTTTCTCTAATTTTGCCTTTTTTTTCTGATCTATTCTTTGTTTTGAAATTGTTAACAAAACTAATTTAGTAAGCTTAATTTTTATCTATGACATAACTGCTTATTATATGCATGCCAGACAAGCACTTCTAATTTAACTATTTTAAGAATAAAATTTACAAGAAAATATCCCAGCTCATGTTATGTTTTAAATATAAATATTTCTTATTTCTTATCATAATCTAGGGTAAGATATCTGTGAACCACACACTGTCTTGAATTGTGACAACTGAATTTAGTATTTATGTTGTTGCATTGGTGTTCACAGAATGTCAAAAACGTCTTCCCACAGTTCACCTGCCTAAGGTGTTGTGTTGTCTGTTGTTGCAAGAACTGCTGTAATGTTTCATACACATTTTAGCTTTGAGCCGCGCCATGAGAAAACCAGCATAATGCATTTATGACCAGCATGGATCCAGACCAGCCTGCACATCCACGCAGTCTGGTCAGGATCCATGCTGTTCACTAACGGTTTCTCTAATTGCAAGAGGCTTTGAAAGCCAACAGCATGGATCCAGTCTAGACTGTCGAATTTGCGGGCTGGTCTGGATCCATGCTGATCACAAATGCACTATGTTGGTTTTCTCATGGCGTGGCTCATTTACTTTGATTACCACATGACTGGATGCCTAGATGTCTTTCCATATGGACTTGTAAAATTTGATATTGGTTGTGAGGCATCATTTGATTGTATTTGATTCAGTGTAAAATGTGCCAGTGTTACACTAGTAATATTGTGCTCCTAAAATTGAGCAATATCTCTCTCCTAGAATTTGTGCATATTTCTGGAAACAAATCTAATAACCTATAACTGTTGATGTATTGACTCAGTGTTCTTATATTTTCTGGTCCTTTGGGATCATTGAGTATATTTAATTGTACTATAGCAGAATTCCGCAAAAGCAAGGGGGCGGGGCGGGAGGGGTGTTACACATTTCATTACCTCTTTATAAACAGACACAGTAGAACAGAATATGCTATGGTGTTGCTTGGTTATGTTCTGTGCTTCCAAAGGATCACAGACTTTATTACTCATTGATGCAAAAGTTTTTAGGTATGATATGTATGCTACTTTTTTGGCGGAATGGGGAGAAATGTAGTTCAGATAGAATATGAAAAATTTTCCAGTGCCATTTAGTATATATGATACCTAACCTACAGACGCAGAATATTTCTCATATTACACTGCTTTTTCAGTTTGACTTTGCGTCTGACAGTGTGAGACAATCACTTACGTTTTAGATATTTTTTTACAATGCAGTATGGTTGCACGTCTTCTAATTATTTTGGTTGTGCAATTTGTTCCGATACTTGACCAACATTATAGTACTGGCATGCTACTTATGGAGGTGTCTTGGTCTATATATATATATATATATATATATATATATATATATATATTGCACAGATTATATCTTCATTATGAAGAGCACCTAGATGCTTACTGTATATTTCAAAAACAGCAAAAGCATGGTGATTGGGCACTGGTTTTACTGTCTGAAATTTACTTGTTGTCTTTTTTCAAGCATAATTGTTACGTTAAAGAACAGCGGTCTTAGGGTGAAGAGGTGTACTGGCTATAAGAGTAGAGTTTTACTGTATTTCTGGCCCTTGCAGGGAGGCTTGCAGCAATCTCACTGTCCATCTTTATCAAAAACACTTTATGCCTCAGCTATGACCCAATATAACCAATTCTAGGGTTTTCTGTGAAACTTTAAACAAATAATGAGATTAATCCAACTACTATAACAGTAACCGCTCAAAGGATATAAGCACAATGTCTGAGTTTCTTTCGATGTCAAGTGGTCTAAATGTAGAAAATACTTGGAAAGTTGCTGCGGACCACGTGACTACTTGAATTAACCCTGATACTTGTTCAGTCTATGCATTAAAAAGGATGTTTGTTTGTACTGTAGTCACATGCAGATTATCAAGTTGCAACCCGAGTTGCATATTTGAGTTTTCTAAAAAAAAAAAGTATGATTTATAATATGAATAAAAAAAATTTCAACACGGACTTTGCATGGGCTTGCCATACTGCTTACCTACTTCATTGTACTAAGGCAGTTCAGTATTAATCAGAGACAAAGACAAGTCTCTTTATTAAGTTACTGCTAAATAAGGACCATGGCCAGTGTTTTTGTCTTGCATCACAGCTGGCATGGTTGGATGGGTCACATTTCATTGCATGGCCTGTTAGCTTTTGTCATGATGTAATGTGTTGGAGCATTTATAAATAGAAAATTTATAAACTAGAATGGTGATGGAGCAGTTATATATACGTATATATATCATAGAGCTATTTTTAGCTCACCAGTCACAAAGTGACAAGGTGAGCTTTTGTGATTGTGCGGCGTCCGTCGTGCATGCGTAAACTTTTGCTTGTGACCACTCTAGAGGTCACATTTTTCATGGGATTTTTATGAAAGTTGGTCAGAATGTTTATCTTTATGATATCTAGGTCAAGTTCCAAACTGGGTCACGTGCGGTCAAAAACTAGGTCAGTAGATCTAAAAATAGAAAAATCTTGTGACCTCCCTAGAGGCCATATTTTTCAATGGATCTTCATGAAAATTGGTCAGAATGTTCACCTTGATGATATCTAGGTCAAGTTTGAAACTGGGTCATGTGCAATCAAAAACTAGGTCAGTAGGTCAAATAATAGAAAAACCTTGTGACCTCTCTAGAGGCCATATTTTTCATGGGATCTGTATGAAAGTTGGTCTGAGTATTCATCTTGATGATATCTAGGTCAAGTTTGAAACTGGGTCACGTGCGGTCAAAAACTAGGTCAGTAGGTCTAAAAATAGAAAAAACATTGTGACCTTTCTAGAGGCCATATTTTTCAATGGATCTTCATGAAAATTGGTCAGAATGTTCACCTTGATGATATCTAGGTCAAATTTGAAACTGGGTCAACTGCAATCAAAAACTAGGTCAGTAGGTCTAAAAAAAGAAAAATCTTTTGACCTCTCTAGAGGCCATATTTTTCATGAGATCTTCATGAAAATTGGTGAGAATGTTCACCTTGATGATATCTAGGTCGAGTTCAAACCTGGGTCATGTTCGGTCAAACCCCTAGGTCAGGAGGTCTAAAAATAGAAAAACCTTGTGACCTCTCTAGAGGCCACATTTTTCATGAGATCTTCATGAAAATTGGTGAGAATGTTCACCTTGATGACATCTAGGTCAAGTTCAAAACTGGGTCACGTGCTTTCAAAAACAAGGTCATTAGGTCAAATAATAGAAAAACCTTGTGACCTCTCTAGAGGCCATATTTTTCATGGATCTTCATGAAAATTGGTCAGAATTTTTATCTTGATGATATCTAGGTCAAGTTCAAAACTGGGTCACATGAGCTCAAAAACTAGGTCACTATGTCAAATAATAGAAAAGGCGACGTCATACTCAAAACTGGGTCATGTGGGGACAGGTGAGCGATTCAGGACCATCATGGTCCTCTTGTTTAGATCTGTATACCGATTCACTTCAGTAATTATTTTATAAGACAATGATACTACATGTATTACAAAAAGTAAATCTGTTCAGAATCAAGCATTTAAGTAAAGCAGTTAAGTCATTTTCTTTAAAAAATTAATTAGGTATATATTTACATGCTTCTGTTATTTGTTTCTACTCACATAAATTTACATAAAAATCATATTTATTTTATCACAGCTTTTATTACATTCTGTTGCTTTCAAGTTTAAGTTATTGCTTCTTTTTCCGTGTGAATCATTTTGCTAACATTATGTGTTTTCATTTCCACAACTTAACATCGACATTCGACTTTAACCTAAACTCTGACCCTTGTTGCCATAAAAACTAACTGTCTGGTTGCTAATGGTTACAACAGAGAGCATTAAGGAAAGCGGTAAGATATTAACAATACCAGATAACAGTTCACTAATAGTTACATTTCTGATTGAGTTTATATGATCGTTGCCACCAGAATTTTTTTTTTTTTGAAAATTGAAAGAAAGTTGTAATGTTTTTATCAAAGTATCAGACGAGTAATCATGAGTCGGCAATTACAGTAGTACATATTCTCGGTTATGTTAAACTTTCCCAACTAGTAATTACAGCCGTGTGAATGTATGAACTACATTACAGACTGAAGAATACCGGGATTATAATCTAATAACATAATGGCATGGAAATTTACAATAATTCTGGTTTCTTGCCTTAATATTCATTTTTCTAATGAACTAAGATAGATTTCTTTAAAAAAGATATTGAAATATATCAGGTGAAAGAGATGATGAAAACACATGTTATGCATTGTTCAGAAATGTAACCATTGGAAACTGTAACAGGTTTTCAGGTAATACTTGTGTTTACATATAGAGAGGTTAAGATTTAGTACATGTATGTTACATTATATATGTGTGAACTTTTTTCTTATAATATAGCAGAATTATGTTCTGATATATTTAAACACAATAAAGAGGTTACATATCTCAATTTCATTTTAGTGTGGCCTGAGTGAAAATTTCACATGGTGTGGAACTGATTCAGAGTGTTTAAATAAATTAAACATGGTTCTGCTATATATTATTTTGATTCTAAAATGTCTTTAAGTTTATATTAAAAAGTGGGAGAAATGGGGATGCAATATTTCTTGGTACAATATGGCACTAATAGGTCAGCATGAGGTAAACATAACCATTTTTAAACACGGGGATGGGGTTACATGTGCCAAATAATATAAGACCCTGTGTTACTATTGGCATGTTTTAATGAAAAGAAATCTTTTCATATTAGAATTATCTATACTTAGCAATCCACTACATTTAATTAATCTGAAGAACTTTGGCAATTTTTGTTAATCATATATGGGTATTTTCTACACATACACACATTAAAATCTAAACCTCTCTAAGACTTGCATTTGAAGAATTGTTTTAAATGTATATCATTGGTATAGTTTAAAGCTTCTGTTACAGGAAATGCATAGTTTATGCTCGATTTTTTAATAATTATATTATTTGTAATATAACAATTTACCCCTTGATTTTGTGTATTTAGGGCATGCTGGCAGGAAAATCTGATGAAAAAGGGGGAAATAAAAAAAGATTTGTATGAGTTTGTTTTGACAGAGTTATGTTTCATGACAGAGTTGTCTTGCTTAATGTTTTACAACATACAGACTGAGTTCATATTGACTATGGCACTTGTAAGATTACTTTGAGGCACACCAGTTTCATGTCCACTAAAGACAGGGATTGAAATATTTCCAGTTGCTTTTTTTCCATGACAAAACTGCGTTCCTGTAGTCATGGAATATTTCCTCTGCAAAAATTGTGCATATTTCTCAATACAACGCTTATAAACCAGTATTTAGATAGCAGAGTTTTAATTTAATATCTGATGTTCTCTTGATAATTATTGAAACCCTTACCCTTAGCCTGCTGGGGGCAAGTGATTCTGCCTTTGCAACCAGTGCAGACCATGTAGGCTGATCATGGTCTGCACTGTACACCATTCAGTCAGTAAATTTTCAGTGAACAACCCTTCGAATAATAGATGGTTTTGCCCAAATTTAAGGAAAGACAGATCCATTTTTAATAATTTAGCAGATTAAAGGCAAAATAAAACCTTAAATAGTCTTTTTTGCCATATTGCAACATGAGCTCAGTCACATGTTTAGTTGGTTACATTTTCACAAACATGTTCAAAATGGTGGGGAGTCTGTAGCAAATTTGTTAGTGTTATGAAATTTGTTATGAAAGTGTATTTATAAGTTTAACCACTTTTAAATAAATCACATACAGACAGATGATGAGGTAGATGTTAGGGTAAGTGGATAGAAAAGTTGTGCATTCTTACCTGCTGAAAAAAAAAAAAAATCAAACTTTGTTGAATAATTATTTTTTCTTTAGTAGTTTTATCTGTAGAAGTAAATTTTTGAGATATTTTGATTGCTTTAAGGTGTAGAAATCTCAAATTATGTGCAGTATTATTTGAAATTCTTTTTTTTTTTTTTTCATCTTTGATTTATGTTGCGTTATTATGCCCCCCCTTTGAAGGAGGAGGAGTATATTGTTTTGCAGATGTCAGTCTGTCTGTCAGTCTGTCTGTTGGTCGGTATGTAGACCAATCAGTTTCAGGATGATAACTCAAATATGCTTAGCCCTAGGATCGTGAAAGTTGATAGGGAGGTTGGTCATGACCAGGAGATGACCCCTATTGATTTTGAAGTTAGTAGATCAAAGGTCAATGTCACAGTGACCAGGAATAGTTAAACGATTTCCATATAAACTAAAGAACACAGTTTCAGGATGATAACTCAAGAACACTTGGGCCTAGGATCATGAAAGTTGATATGACGATTAATTATGACCAAGAGATGACCTACCATTGATTTTGAGGTCAGTAGGTCAATGGTCAAGGTCACAGTGACCTGGAACAGTTGACCGTTTCCAGACAATGACTTGAGAACGCTTGGGCCTAGGTACACGATACTTGAAAGGGAATTTTATCTCAACCAGCAGATGACCCCTATTGATTTTTTGGTCAGTAGGTCAAAGGTCAAGATCACATTTGCCAGCCCGGAATAGTTGAACTGTTTCTGGATGATAACTTGAGAACACTTTGGTTTAAGATCACACTTGATATGGAGGTCTCTTATGACAGGTAAATGACCCATAACTTTTGACTTTAGGTCAGTACATCAAATGTCCAGTGCACAGTGACCAAATAATTTTTGTTCCTGGTGCAGTTTCTGAATGTATCAAGGGGGAGTATTTCGTGTTCTATGAACTCTTACTTTATTGTTCTCCTGGAATTTTTTTATTGAAGTGTTTCCTCTTTCCCCTAGTAAGTAGACGATGATGACTCATTTGGAAGTCATTTATCAGTACCCTTTCAAGTTATTTACTCAGTTTGAATTATGTATAAAAGACAATTTATAATATTTAGGTTATTAAGGTCATTAAGGTTAGTTTGTCAATAAAACCATGGATTCCTTCAAACAATAAAATAAGTGCAGATTTTTTATTGAAACCATGGACTTTCTTGATGTAAGAAAATACACAGATTTTGTTTTGAACAAAACCATGTATTTTAGGAGTCAGTCTCATAGAGAATAAAGTGTGACCATGTAACATTACATAATACTCTGCTAATCAGTTTATATTTTTATTACAGATGTACCAGTTAAGTGTTTTATCTGACATTCAACAATTCCTGCATAATGTTTCATAATATTACCAAATATTTTATACACCTTTACTGCCGTTGCAGGGAGAGAAGCCGATTCCAGCAGAAAGACTTGCTCGTATTGAGGAACTCATTGAACCATGGTTTATATTTGCCCTTGTCTGGTCAGTGGGTATGACAGGAGACCATGACAGTCAGCTCAAATTCTCAAAATGGATCAAGGACAAAATGAAGGAAGAAGGGGTATGTTTTCCTTTGTTAAATGTCTGTATCCATACCTTTTGTAGCTCACCTGAGCATAAAGTGCTTTAGGTGATTTTTTTCCCATTACGCAGGGTACATCATCTCTTTTGCCAGTGTCAACTAAGTATCACAGGAATATTTATTTCTTGATTGGTCTTCTTTCAAAATTATTGAAAGAAATTCTTTACGTGCAACAGAACTCTGGCTGCCATGGCAGTTGGAAAAAGTTAAAAATAGAACATTCTTCAAAATATCATTTCATCCTAAGACATTTACTATTTTTAAATTATCTAACAGAAATGTTCCTTGGCTGACTCTGTTAAATTGTTAAAAACATCTTGCTCTATCAAAATGATATTACTTTTGGGGGTAGAGCTAGTTTCCATATATGACTTCATTGAACATTTCGAAAAAAAATCTCTGAAGCTTTTGATGAGTTTTCAAGAGTAATTTGGAAGAAATGTTTCTTGGGTGACTCTTACCAAAACCATTACCTGTTTGGGTGTGTAAGTCAAGTGAGCAACTCAGGGTCAACATGGCTCTCTTGTGTTAATGATAATACAGTACTTATTTGTCTGGGTTTTAAAACTGCCAAAATAGAAAAAATGGAAAAAGAAAAAATATAGTGGGAACAATTTTTCACAAATTCTATATCTCCTGATCAGATTTTCTCACAATTTACAACAGTGGCAAATGTGAGAGAAATCGGTAGCATTGAAACCATACAAAAAGTAGTAAAGTAAAAATCTAACCATGATTCTTTGCCAACTCCTAAATTCTTTGGAAAAAATTGGACTTAAAATTCTTTGATGTACACAGAATTAGTTAAAGAAATCGAAGAAAGTTATCAAGAGAGAAGTAATTGTATTACAGATCAAGATGTTATACCCTGAGGAAGGTAATGTCTATGCCTACAATCTGGATGATGCAGGTATCAGCAGTTCAGAGAGTGATGATGCACTTGATGATGAAGAAAAGGGTGAACGCAAGGTAAAATCTTCTTTTTTTTGTCGAATTTTGTTCAGCTTGCATTTCTTCAAAACCTACACTTCTGTTCTTTTTACATTAAATCTCTGATTTTTTCTGTGTTAATAAAAATTGATTATCATGAAACTTATAGGGTGTTGGCATTTAAGGTATTTCAAAAGCAGATTGTTGCATTACATTTACAAGACACTATTTGATGTGCAATAAGGCAAATTTAACCATTGTTTCTCAGGAAAATTTGTGTCTTACTGAGTTTGAAGTAGCAATATGATATAAGCTCCCATGGTAGTTATTAATGTAGGCATATGATATTTATACATGTAACAGCTTACAGCAGGTGTGTAAATGTAAAGAAAAACATATTAACATCAAATATTATCAGTGCCAGAGACATACAGTTCTTATAATCCATTGTGCCAGTTTTCACACTAGACATGATGTCTACAACATATGTCTTTCATTATTTTATGGATTTACACATATATTTGGACACATGTCTTTTAGCACAGAAAGAACATAAGTAATATATATATATAGGTAATATATACAAAGTAATTTCTTCTTGTCTTTGTGACTTTCACAGAAAGCCAAGGTAGTAAGCTTTTATTGTGTGTATGTGTGTGAGTTTTTTTATGGTCGCCCCAGTTAAACCGATATGGATGACTCGTCCAGAAGACTGTATGTAATTTTAGTTTGAGGAAAGCACAAGATACAGAAGAAGCTTCCATTCCCAGAACCTTCCAAGGGTCTTAAGTGTGCCAGGTGTAAAATACCTATAGAGGGGATTCTAAGCAGAATGTAAACACAATTTTTTTAGGGGGAGGAGCACGCCTGCCCACCCCTTCAACCCTGGAACTGTGTGCTTGTTTTGTTTGTTAAGTTGTTGAATTTCTTTTCTTTCTTTTTTTAAATCTAACTTAAAAATACTAGTAGTAATCAGTTGAATGTGTGTTGTATGGAATGTATTCTAATATGTAAGAATTTGTGCATTTAACAGAAGAAATCTGATCGAGTAAGGGAATGTTGTAGCTTTTAATATGAGCCGCGCCATGAGTAAACCAACATAGTGTATTTGTGACCAGCATGGATCCAGACAAGCCTGCGCATCCACGCAGTCTGGTCAGGATCCATGCTGTTCACTAACGGTTTCTCTAACTGCAATAGGGTTTGAAAGCGAACAGCATGGATCCTGACTAGACTGCGCGGATGCGCACACTGGTCTGGATCTATGCTGGTCGCAAACGCACTATGTTGGTTTTCTCATGGCACGGCATATATTGGTTATACTGTTTAGTGTGTTTGTAATGATTTTGTGGGTTCTTTGTTTCATGTCTATTAACTATTGTTTTCAATGTTTAGGTTTTTTGGAACATTTTGTTTTTAAAATGTTTTTTGTTGTTTGCAGTTCATTTGATTAAGTCCTTGAAAAAAGCAAAATTTAAATGCGGTCGATTACATGAATTTCTCCAGTCTTTATAGCGTTCATATTTCTATTGGATACGTAGTTTTAATCAGTATGCTATTGTTTTAATTGATAGTATTTTCCCTTTTTGGTGCAGATATTTAAAAATTTCAAGTTACTTATTTTCGTAACTGGGTTAACCTTATCAGTAATGCACTGTATATCAAAATATATTAACGAAAATGTTGATATGTGAATATTTCAAATGTCTTAAAATCAGCTTGAAATGTATGGCATCACTTTGATCGTGGGTAGCTATCTCAAAAGTATGTGCACGGACCCACAAATTTCATTTGACTATATACAAGACAATTTGTTAATTTACAACTGAAAAAAAATGTTGTTGAAATCATTTTATTCATGAAAATATTATAAAAATTGTAATCTTTCCATAGATATATATTATGAAAACTTGTTTTAGGCCAATAATATTTACATTTGTACAGCAAAAAAACAGTCACATGGCCATATCATTTTTATTCACCATATTTTCTTAGTATATTCTAAAGTTTAGAGTTAAGTAAAATTCTACATTGTAGGAAAAAAAAATACTGTGAACATGCTTTAGAGTTAAGTAAAATTCTACATTGTGTGGAAAAAAAAAGTACTATGAACGTGCTTAACTTGTAACTGTGAGAAAAGAACTAGAAAATGAGAAAAATGAAAAAAAAAAAGAATAGTGCATGGTTTGATCAGACTATAACCCTTACCATGCTGGACACGATTTGTTCTGCCTTTGTGACCAGTGTAGATAATTATCAGCCTGCACATCCATGCAGTCTGACCATGATCTACACTGTTTGCTAATCAGCCAGTATCTTTTTGGTAAGCACCCCTTTTAACAGTTAATGGTACTGTCCATATTTTGAAGATGGACAAATTCATTATAGAAATTTAGCATGGTTTGACCAAGCTATAACTACATTATTTTAGATCCAGTGGGTGGGCTGGATGGAAGATAGAGATGCCTTCGTTATTCCACCAGAGACAAAGTTTTCTGACATTATTGTACCCACTATAGACACAGTGAGAAGTTCTTATCTTCTAGAAATGCTGCTGGTGAACAAGAAAACGGTGAGTCTTGTTTGATCATCTCGTCTAAGTTATGATGTCAGTATATCTAGATTTTGTGCAATTTCTTAAGAGGCAGTATCAACTAAAAATGATTTAGATTGATCTTGTAAGTAATAATAATAGGAGAGTGTGTTATCGCAGATATCATGGCCTTTGGGTACAATCAAGGGCTTACCTGTGAAGATTTTAATAGAGGTGAAAACAAATATTTTTAGTGGCACATTCACCATAAACAAAACACCTCTATGTAAGACCGTCACACTAAAAGGCAAAGGAAAAATGTGTACAATAATAGTAAATTTGGTGTGTATTTGTAATGATAAAGAGCTTATAAATGCCATTTATTATGTATTTCAGGTGCTGTCTATAGGTCCGACTGGTACTGGTAAAACTTTGACCATTTCTGATAAGTTGTCACGCAACATGCCGAAGGAATACATTCCAGACTTCATCGTGTTCTCTGCCAAAACAAGCGCCAACCAGACACAAGATCTCATCGATGGCAAACTGGACAAGAGGTTTAT
Organism: Mercenaria mercenaria; assembly: GCF_021730395.1. Classification (NCBI taxonomy): domain Eukaryota; kingdom Metazoa; phylum Mollusca; class Bivalvia; order Venerida; family Veneridae; genus Mercenaria; species Mercenaria mercenaria. The sequence goes on along the minus strand of NC_069364.1, from coordinate 21,545,646 downwards.
TTAATTTTGTTCTATAGTGGCCTTGGTGGCCGTTGGTTAAAGCTAATGGTTTCAAGTCACTTGCCTAACACTGCTTGTATTTGAGTTTTGTTTGTTGGGTTTAACGTCGCACCGACACAATTCAGGTCATATGGTGACTTTCCAGCTTTGATGGTGGAGGAAGACCCCAGGTTCCCCTCCATGTATTATTTCATTACAGGCAGGCACGTGGGTAGAACCACAGACCTTCCGTAAGCCAGCTGGATGGCTTCCTCACATGAAGAATTCAATGCCCCGAGTGAGGCTTGAACCCACATCGGTGAGTGGCAAGTGATTTGAAGTCAGTGACCTTAACCACTCTGCCACGGAGGCCCCTTATACTAGTATTTGAGCTGCATTTGTATTACATTCTACCACCAGAGGGAGCCATGCAGTTGGCTTGCTGAAAATGTTTTTGTTTTTTTGAGGTGCATGTGCCTGAAAAAAAATGCATGGAGAAGCACCTGGATTTTTCATCCACCTTTTTAACTCGAAAGAAACCGTGTCACCAATACCTTGGACTTACTATAAATGCAAGGAAACAAATACAGATAAAACACTTGTGTTGTTCAACATAAATGATAAACCTGTTTTAGTTACCGTATAACGAGTATTTTTTACCTGCTGCTAATTTTTACTATTTTTTATGACCAAATCAGATTCGTAAATATTGGCCTCGTATAAATTCGCCGCGTAAAGTCAAGTAAACCGGTATCATGTAACAGTTTTCGATCCGTACAAATGGCGCTTTGATATAAATGGGAGACAATTTCTTTTTTGTCATAACAATGACACTTGTGACGAAATATCATAAACCTGTGCGGTTACCTAGCATTTTGACTGTTTTATTTTCATGCTGTAAATATTTAATGAGCTAATTTTTTACTAGAACTTGTGATTTCGTAAATATTAAAATCGTATAAAATAAAATCATGTGTTTTTACCCCAAATCCGTAAACTTTTACAGCAGTAAAAATAACCCGTTATATGGTATTTGCTGTCAGTCCACCCGCTTAGCTCAGTAGGGAAAGTGCAGGTCTATAGATCATGGGGTCCTGAGTTCCATCACCAGGCAAGGCATTTTTCTTTTTAATGATCGATAAAAGACATTGTGTCTGAAATCATTCATCCTCCATCTCCTATTCATGTTGGGAAGTTGGCAGTTACATGTGGAGAACAGGTTAGTACTGGTACAGAACCTAGGAAAATTGGTTCGGTTAACTGCCCACTGTTGCGTGACTGAAATATTGGTGAAATTGGTGCTATAAACCATTAACAAACAAAGTAATCACTGTCATGTATTACCATTTTAAATTTTTATTGCTGTAATAAGGTATGTTAAACATGGTTCGATTTTGAATTTACTTACAGACGTAAGGGAGTGTTTGGACCACCTCTAGGAAAGTACTTTGTGTTTTTCGTTGATGATTTGAACATGCCTGCACTAGAGACGTATGGTGCCCAACCCCCAATAGAACTTGTCAGACAGTTCATGGACTTTAAGGGATGGTATGACAGAAAGGCTATCGGTAAGCTTCATATCTTCCTCTGCCTTGCTCAGTTCTTTGGAACTGTAACTTAGTTTAAAGCCTTTTCTTATATGCATTAATACTTTTTCATTTCCAGTTGACATAATTTAGTGATGCCTTGTTCAGATAAAAGGCATTTCTATTGGTCTAAAGACATCACATGTTATCTGATACATTCCATATTGGAGTTAGTAATTCCATATTTGGTTAGTAGCTATCAGGTATTAGTTTTGTTGTGCTGTTAAACTTCAGCAGATACTGTAATAAAAGGTAGTCAGCAAGATAAAAATCGTAACATGGCTTCCTGGTAACTGGAAACGGAATAAACACTGTCCTGAAAAGCCATATCAGACTAGAGTTTCAATCTCGGCTGATCTGGATTTCCTTGAGTGCCTAATCCTTGGAACCATTTTTTTTTTTCATGGGCATAGAATTTTGTGGTTTTTATCAAAACGGCAATTTCGTAGGGATATCAATGCGTAGATTTCAAGTTTTGAAGATGGAAAATGGAAAGTTCAGATGTTCGTTAGGATGAAATTTCCAGGATTGATATAACCACAAAATCTATGAAAATTAGTCACCCATGAATATTGATGATATCACAGTATTCTGTATCTCATTAACAGCAAACCATCTACTGCACATGATAATATTGTTCAAATATTTAATAAAAAAAAACTTAAGTTTCTCACTGTTTGCAGTATTTTGATAAAGGCTCTTGGTGATGAATTAATTTGCTTTTAGATAAACTTGATGACTGCACCAAAATGAAAATAGTTACAACAAAACAGTTTTTTCTACATTACAAGTCATTTAATGATAGAAAATAGAAGTTGATTTCACCTTGATGTTGAAATGTATCGGTGACAATTCACTTGCCTTAATCTTTATATATGTTTTATCTTTTGTGTAAGGTAAATTAACGTCTTTTTGTAGGTGAGTTCCGCCGTCTTGTTGATGTGAACTTTGTTTGTGCCATGGGTCCGCCAGGTGGAGGACGTAACCCAACAACTGCCCGTCTGCTGCGTCACTTTAACTTCCTGACTTTCACAGAAATGGAGGACAGCAGTTTGAAGAATATCTTTGGATGCATCCTTAAATCTTGGATATGTAAGTTTTCATGAAAAAAAGATTCAGATGACGTCCTTACATGAAATTTGGTAGAATATAAATGACCAAAAATGAACAGATGGTAAAACTTTTTAAATTTTACAGAATAGAATCATATAATTTGAAACATTTTAATGTATCCTAAAGGCCTTTTTATTCCTTACGTTATACATATAGTAAAAGGCTGTGCTAAAAATCAATAATACACAATTAGCTTTCAGAGGGATCTACCTTTTGATTTTAGTATTAAATAAATGAGCCTTTAACCTGCCCTTGGAGTAAAAAAAGAAACGCTTTTAGAAGGTGTCAGGGGTTTCTTCAGATGTAAAACTGATATGTCTTTACTGTAATTGTTGTTTCAAACCCAAGAATACAAACCACAGACTGAAGGAATGGTTATTATACCCCCAGATACAAAGTATATATGGTTTATATTAGAGTCGTGTACATCTGTCAGTCTTTCATTTGTAAAGGCATTACTAAGAAACTATATTTCTTGTCTGCTTCATATCTCTTATAAATTTCTGGAGGAATTTTCATACAATTAGCATCTGTTGTTTACCTTATTAAGATGACATGCAGAACAGACAACGATTGTCCATAAATCCGAGGTCAAGGACACAGTTGGATGTCAAAGGTCATGGCTTTCTTGTAACAGAGCTTTATTTTTATTTTGGGGTAGTAATTGCTTTCAGCGAATGATCTAATTTGCTGCAGTGTTAATAGTCAGAATGTAGTTTTAGGTATATATTGAGATGAGCAGTCAAATTTTAATGTAATGTTATTTTACTATTACAGCCCAGAATGCAGGAATATCTGGCCACTGTGATAAACTGACAGAGATGACCATCCATGTATACAACACGATCAGTACACAGTTACTGCCAACCCCAGCCAAGTCGCACTACACCTTCAACTTGAGAGATCTGTCCAAGGTGTTCCAGGGAATACTCATGGCAGAACCAGGCAAAATTGATGTATGTATCACTATAGCAACTTGTTCCTAAGAACTCCCTTTTCTTAAAGATAACTAACATGGCTGTGTATTTTTGACATTTCTGTTGTAACAGCCAATATATAATAGTTAGTAGACATCTTAGAGTTTGTCAGATGTATTTCTGCAGGCAATATGGACATTTTCAATATACTTTCAGGTAGAGCTTAATTTTGTGATATTTACTATTTGTCTTTTTTTTGCTAGTTGTTTTCCCTGTTTGCATAAATAAAAAAAAAAACTTGCATTTTCGGCTGTCAGTGTATAACTTTTAGATTCTAAGAGACCCAAAAATCCAAGTGGAAGTCTTAAGATATCAGATCATATTTGTTCTATCCTACATTAAAAAAAAATATCAAAGGTCAAAAGTGAAAAAAAGAATGAAGATTTTTATCAAGTAGGTGTCTTGCATACAGCATATGCGTGAAGACCTAAAGACCATGTGTGACACATATATATCTTCTTGTTCTTTCACAAGAGTGTGATCACATCCGTCTAACTTACAGAAGGTCGGTGGTTCTATCAAGATGTTCTCCTGTGATGAAATAATGCATGGATGGGCACCTTGGATCTTCCTCCTCCGTCAAAAGCTTGGAAGTTGCCATAAGACCTATAATTGTGTCAGTATGCCATTAAACCCAATGAAAAAAACAAACAAAACAAGAGTGTGATCACTTTGACTTTATGGTTTATATTCATCAGGGTGTTGCCTCGCTGTTGAGACTGTGGTACCATGAATCATGCAGAGTGTTCCAGGATCGACTTGTCAGTGATGAAGACCGCAACTGGTTCGATGACCTGTTGAAAGAGAAGATGAAGTCTGACTTTGAAGCAAAGATAGAAGAAGTGATCAATCTTGAGCCCATTCTCTATGCTGACTTGCTGTCTGCCAATGTGGAGAACAAAATCTATTGTGAAGTTACTGATCATCTAAAAGTAAGTATTGAAAATGTTGATGTGTTTAACATTTCTGTCAGAAGGCGAGGTAAGTTTTCTCCATAGGGCTATATGAAAAAGTCGTCTGGAACCGCTGGCCTGATTTTAAAATAATATCATACAGATGGTCCTTTGATGACATGCAACCAGTTCTTCAGATCATTCTGTAATATTAAAACAAATGGTATCCAGGGGGTGGGGCATGTTTTTCACATTTGGCTATAACGGGAACTTTGAGAATCTTCTTGTCAGTAAAATGGCTCTTTATATGACAAATTTTTATTGCTGTTGCAGGTTTACATGCATGAAATACTTGCTATACTGTGATATACATTTGATTTTGTTAGCATGGAATTTCTTGATTTAAGCCAAAACAACTTTTTCTTCAGAATAATGTTGAAATTGTAATGTTCTGGATTTTGATACCCAAGATTCTTTTGAAATCAAAATTTAACCTAACAAGTACTCAGCACAATGCTAATACAGTATCTCAGCCTCACTTTTATAGATTGTTTTCTAGATATTTTACATTCATTATTGATATATTTACATTAATATGTTCACTAGTTACAAAAGACTTGTGAGGATATGCTGGATGATTACAACCAAATCAACACGGCACAGATGAACCTTGTGCTGTTTATGGACGCTCTCAAACACGTTTCCCGTATCAGTCGTGTTATCAGACAGCCCCTTGGTAACGCTCTCTTACTTGGTATGGGTGGATCAGGACGTCAGAGCTTGACCAGACTTGCTGCTCACATGTAAGTATTATTGCATATTGAATGTTGGCAGAATCCTGTGTCTAGAATTTCAGTCAACTGTGAAAACTTGAGAAGTAGAAATTTGCCCTGGTGATTTTCAAGCAGAAAGTGAAAAATATTGAAAATGTGATAAATGTTGAAAATTTTTAAAGTTAGAATTCAAAGTTTGGGTGCAAGTTAATGGTGGGGGATGGGGGGGGAATCCCTGCAATATCTTAAGTGTTTGTGACACCAGGGATTTCAGTCCTATAGAAATGACCAGTGTTGTTTATGATATTGATTCTGTGCTTTTGACAACATCCTTTAGACGGTTAATTTCGAAAAACACTATCTCATTAACAAATTTTTTGGCATGATCTAGACATACCATGTTAAACAATTGGTATGCAAGAACTATACAACATGCAGTATTGATAAATGATTTTAAAAAAAGCTTCCTTGTTCAGCCACAGGTACTGCATGTATCTATATGAAACTGTGAATTCATTCATGTTCCTAGGGGACTTCTGTGGTTCCATAAATCCAAGAAAAATTAAATTTCAAGGAACAGTGAAATTCCCATTCATTGTATCTTTAAAAGCTGTAACCCCCAAAGTCATAAACCAGAGAAATAAACATTTTGATGAAACCTAGGAAATTCTATTCCTCAAAAATAGAATGATTAGACAGTTCTTTGTCTTTCTATAACAAAAAATGCATTTTTTTTCATACAGGGCAGACTATGAGTGCTTCCAGATAGAACTGGCCAAGAACTATGGTAACAATGAATGGCGTGAAGATTTGAGAAAAGTTATGATGAAAGCTGGACTGGAAAATAATCCAACTGTATTCTTATTCAGTGACACACAGGTTTGTTGAATTTAGTTGATTGCTTGAAATCACATGATGAGCAAATTGCTTCAGTTATACATGGTTCCAGAAAATGAAAATATGAGAATGTCCAGAGATCACATATTAAGATACTGGTGTTAGCCATGATGATTGAGTCACGGATGCTTGAGTGAGAAGTGTTTCACTATATTAAGAATATAACAGTTCTGTCTCCGGTTTGACAAAGATAGTTTTCAGGTTTGTATTTCCATTGTAATTAAGCTCCTGTACTTTTCAAAATTGAGTATGTGTAAGAACTGTAAAGGTTATTACTATTTCATCATTGTAGATCAAAAGTGAATCTTTCCTAGAAGATCTGAACAACATTTTGAATGCCGGTGACGTTCCAAACATCTACGGTTTTGATGAGCAGGATCAGATCTACACTGCTATGAAGCCGATCTGTCTGGATGCCGGGCTCATACCCACAAAGACCAACTTGTTCTCCATGTACACAAAACGTGTACGCAGCAACCTACATACAGTGATCACAATGAGGTAAATTGAGCTGAGTCACATGGGAAAGGACCTGATGATGTTATTTCATGAATAAATGTCGAAAGACAAATATTTTGCACCAATTAATGATGATGTTTTTCAGTCCAACTTTTCTTAACGATCTTAATAAATTTACTGTACTTTAGTAAAAATATTGCTTAATGCACGTTTTAAATGCATTAAATTGCCAGAAGTATCACAAGATAAATTCTGATTCTCCTCAACAATGCTGTTATTGAATGTTTATATTAATTTGTCTTGATTTTTGAAAAAAATCTTCGAGGTATTACCATCACAGGATGTAAATGTTAATTAGTAGGTTCAGATAGGAAAACATTTTTAATTTAAATTTAAATTTTATGTTTGTATTGACTTCAATAGATCTTATGTTTCTGCAGTCCACTGGGAGAGATATTCCGTGCCAGACTGCGTCAGTTCCCTGCTCTTGTCAACTGTTGTACTATAGACTGGTTTAGTGAATGGCCAGCTGATGCTCTGAAGTCTGTAGCCTTGAAATTCCTTCAAGATATCCCAGAGTTGGATACCACAGATGAAGTCATGGATGGTCTGGTAAGAACAATTTGAACCTAAATATAGTTGACACTCGGTATCTTAAAATCCAATGGACCAAGCATTTCATTTCGAGATAACGAAATTTCCAGCTTAAACATGATACTTAATGCAAGTGTTTTTTACTAAATATGTTTCAGACTTGATATCAGGTTGAAAAACAGGTTCCTTTTCATATCAAGTGTGAATTTACTAATTGAAAAAAGGATATATATTGAGATGAAAAACAACTTTGTTGTTTATTTTAGGTGACACTGTGTCAAGTCATTCATCAGTCAGTGGCAACAAACTCAATCAAGTATTTGGCTGAGATGTCACGACATAATTATGTGACACCAACAAGTTATCTAGAGCTGCTGGGAATCTTCTCAAAACTTGTTGGGATGAAGAAGATGGAGCTCAACACATCTAAAAATAGACTGAAGACAGGTCTCGAAAAGGTGAGTAGAAGTAAATGTGATCTGGAACAACTTGAATGAGACCAGTAATTGACTCAATACTTCGTAGACATATATGAGCCGTGCCATGATATAACCAACAAAATGGCTTTGCGGCCAGCATGGATCCAGACCAGCCTGCGCAGTCTGGTCAGGATCCATGCTAATTGCTAACAGTTTCTCTAATCGTAATAGGCTTTGAAAGTGAACTGCATGGATTCTGACCAGACTGTGCAGATGCGCAGACTGGTCTGGATCCATGCTGGTCGCAAAGCCACTATGTTCGTTTTCTCATGGTGCGGCTAATATATTTTCAAAATATGATATTCTGACAGGCTGGATGTATGTGGCTTTTAAAAGTCAATATACTATTGTTTATAATGTGCTGTATGAATAAATTGCTTTGGGATGTAAAATTCTCTTGTTTGAGGAAGTCACCCAGCTGGCTTACAGACAGTTGATGGTTCTACACATGTGCCAGCTCAAAAGGTGTATCTGGTGTCTTCCTCAACCATCAAAAGCTGAAACAACTATCATCTCTATGGCTACACACTTGAACACATGAGCTTATCAGCACAATATAATCTGTGATTTTGCCATGTTACATAAAAGCCAACAACAAAAATAAGACTACCGGTAGTGTAAATTTTATAATTGGGGTAAAGACACTAAAGACAGCAAATAGGGCAGTTATTGCCACAATGTTATCTGATTGTTTCCCTTTTGGATGTCAGATTTTACAGAACTTGTTCAAAAGTTGTTGTAAAAAAGAAATGTTTTTCTGACTGGTTTAATAGGAAAATAAATTTAACAGAATGGAACTTTTACTGTCAAACTGATTGACTTCTTTAGAAATATTTTCACACGTAAATTTCAAACATTTGTAGTATACGTTGTTTTTCTTCTTATTACACCCTTAAAGGTTTTTAACGAAACATTATTTCTGGAGTGAATCATTATATTGTTTCTTCTTTAAATAAAATGTCTTTTTGGTTTAATTCAGTTGTTGACAACCGCAGAAGAAGTGGACAAACTCCAGGAAGAGTTGGCGACCATGAAACCACTGTTGGAGGAAGCTGTGAAAGAATCAATCAGTACAATGGAGAAGATCTCCAAGGATACAATAGTGGCTGAGGAGACAAAGTCGGTTGTGCAGACTGAAGAAGCTGCCGCCACTATCAAAGCTCAAGAAACACAAGCAATTGCTGATGATGCTCAGAGAGATCTGAATGAAGCTTTACCTGCTCTCGTAAGATTTCTTTCTTAAAACCATTCATGCAATCTGAGAACAATATATTGAGAAAGGTGTTGGTCAAATTATGTGGAGAATTATATGGGGCAATTATACCCTTTGCAGGAATTTCAACTGTATCTCTGCCTTCCAACATTAGTTTTGGCACAAGGTTAAAAAACTGAACTTTGAGGCCAGTCTCAAAACTACAACATCTGATTGGTTGTTTGTGAACACAAATTTGAAATTGACCAATGAGATGGCTGTATTCTGAGACTGGTCTACAGAGTAATTCAGCTTTCACTAAGTTGAAGCACATTAATCATTATGATCTTCTTTTCTAGCTTTAATTACAAGACCATCTGACAAGTAATTCTTTTGAGGGACATGAGTTTTTTCTTATTCCTCGAAAAAGGCAGATATCCCTTGTGATAGTTTCATGAAAAAATAATTTCTTTTAGCTCAATTGTTTGTAAGCTGCTTAATATAAATTACTGGTAGATTCTGACAGAAATACAAATTCTTTTTACTAGCTAAGTCTTAAAACATGAAATTGATAAATTTGTTTGATAAGTAAGCACTGATTTTCACGATTGTGGATTATAGGACGCTGCTGTAGCCAGTTTGAAGTCACTGAACAAGAATGATGTAGTGGAGGTACGAGCTATGCAGAGACCACCAGATGGTGTGAAGATGGTCATTGAAGCTGTTTGTATCATGAAGGGGATTAAACCAAAGAGAGTGGCAGGAGATAAGGTTTGGTTTATATCTTAAATGTTACATAAAAGTTGCTTTTAGTGTGTTGGTCTTGCAGGCTTGCAGAAACATTTTCAGTAACATTTCGTTTAACTGGTTAACCATTTTTTATTTCTTTATTTGTGTATGCTCTAATAGTTTTGGGGTTTTTATTTGTGACTTTTGATTAAGGTTGTAAATGAGCTAAATTTTTAATGCACAATGTTACTGGTTCGAGGTACATGAATACATGTTCTGAATACTGTAAAATCTAGACCTTTTGATAGGATTTGTACTCTGAACAAGCTAGAAATGATGTCATATGTTTAGAGTGTATTGTGTATTTTTATAGCCTGGACAGAAGATAGATGATTACTGGGAACCAGGTAAAGCCCTGTTGTCAGACCCTGGCAAGTTCCTCGAGAGTCTGTTCAAGTTTGACAAGGACAATATTCCAGACTCAGTGATCAAACTTATTCAGCCCTACATAGATGATGAAGCCTTTACCCCTGCTGCTATAGCCAAGGTAAGTGCCCATGTTGTTTCTGTAAAATTCAACATTTGTAGCAAGGTTATATATGTCAGGGAGAGTGGTTGTTTTGTAATTAAAGCCTCTCCACATAGGTTATGGGTTGTGTTTTTTTTTTTGTAATTTAGAACCCTTTTCATGATAGACACGTTCAAAGGCACTTCACATATAACAACTGCAGCCACACAAGGTGCGAAATCATCCTCTACTAGTACAGACACAGAGCAATCTGAGAGGTACAGAGTGAGATAAAGCCCCCAGAACAGACAGAGAGAACTTTTCAGATACAGACGTGTCCGGCTAACTTAGCCTAGCTCTTTTCGAATAGACAGTCTGGTTCTTTAACGTGCCCGGTATATAGCACCGATACACGCAAAGCCGTCTTTCCTGGGAATAACCAGTACAGGCCTCTACTTACTGTTCTTGTTTCAATTCCAGGTCTCAAAAGCTTGTACATCTATCTGCATGTGGACAGGGGCTATGCACAAATATCACTTTGTTGCAAAAGGTGTAGCACCTAAGCGTGAACGCCTCCGTGTCGCTTCTGAAGAGCTGGCCGAGACACAGCGTATTCTAGCTGCAGCTAAAGCAAGACTGGCAGAAGTTGAGGAAGGTATTGCAACACTTCAAGCCAAGTATGATGACTGTGTGAGGAAAAAGGATGAATTGGAACAAAAGTGTTCAGAGTGTGAAGGACGTCTTGTAAGAGCTGACAAGGTGCGTACCTTACCTAATGGACATACCTTTTGAGAAAAAAAAACAAAAACGCCGTAAACACCGATATTTTTGATTATTTTTTTTCAAAATATCAGTATGTAGTTTATATTATACAATAATAGACATAGCCACAAGTGGAAGTTAAGTCCTGTTGTTCGCAAGTGAAAGCTACTTGAATTTACAGGTAAAGTAAAGGAATTTTCTTATAAATACGTTTTTTCAATGATTTTATTTGAGATTTTTAGGTGTTATTGAACTTTTAAGAAGTTCTATTAAACCATGGCTCTTTCAGTCTGTTGGTTTTTGTTGCATTTGCAGTCTTCAAAATTTAAGCAGCTGAACATTAATTTTAAGTAGTTTGCTAGAGATTTATTGACATTTTACTGAATTTTCTGTCAATCCTGTTGCTGTCTCCGACAAACCACTATACTCTATTGTAGCTTATTGGTGGATTAGCTGATGAGAAGGAGAGATGGAAGGTGTCGGTTGAAAAGCTTGAATCGGTCATTAACAACTTTGTAGGTGATGTGCTGGTGTCCTCGGGATATGTTGCATATCTTGGAACATTCACTGTAAGTATATTGGGATCATAAGAAATACAGTGGAGTCTCTCTAATCCGAACATGCTTGGACCAGAAAAGAAGTTCGGATTAGAGAGGTTTTCGGACTAGAAAGGTTTCTATTTTTGACCAAAAATGTTTGCTGTTTGTTAAACATGATGTGTATATCCATCTACTCGTGAATGGATTAATAAACATAATTAATGTATAAGCAACATGTAGCTATAATCCTGTCTCACACCACTTGTCTTTTATAAGAATCAGCCATGCATGTCTGTGGATACACTTCATAACATCATTAGTTATGTGTCATCATTAATATAATCTGTTCAGTGGAAGATGTTGTAACAATATAAAATGGTCAGAATTGTGAGGGGGGAAAAATTGCTCTGTGGTAATAATAAAATCTCATCTTAAGTTTGAAATAGCTCCAAAAACTTTGTTGAAACATGTTTTTGAAAAAAAAGTCTCAAACTTGCATGGGATTTCGTTATCTAAATTCACCCGATTTCCATAACTGTTGATCTTCAAAAATTCCCTTTGTAATACACATATCCATAATTATTTTCTAGGGCAAGTATAGGCACAGTATGCAGGAAGAATGGGTGGCAGCATTAGACAGTAACAAAGTACCACGCACAGATGAGCCAACCCTTATAGCTACCCTGAGTGACCCCGTCAAGGTACGAAGCTGGCAGATATATGGTCTACCAAAGGACAACTTGTCTGTTGAGAATGGTGTAATCGTACAGTTCTCCAGAAGATGGCCACTCTTTATAGATCCACAGGGACAAGCAAATAGATGGGTGAAAAGTATGGTATGTACTTAAAACAAAATTGTTTAAGAAATTTGTTTAGACATAACAGGTTTTTGTAAAATTGGTGTCAGAACATTTATATTCAAAGGAAAATAACTTTTGTGCAAAGGAAAATAGCTTAAACAAAATGGATCTGTTTTAAAAAAAAAACCATTACATTTTCATTCCAAAGAAAACTACCTAAAGTTAAAGAGATCAAGTTTAACATAGAACGATAAACCTGTCATTGTGAATCAGTAAAAATAATTAATATCATTCATTCACTCATTATCTCATTCATTCATTCATTCACTCATTCATTCATTCATTCATTCATTCATTCCTATATTCATTCATTCAACTATTCTACAGGAAAAAGACAATGGTCTGGATGTGATCAAATTATCAGACAAGGATTTCTTACGTAGTTTGGAGAATGCTGTAAGATTTGGCAAACCATGTCTACTGGAGAACATACAGACAGAACTGGATCCTGCTCTAGAACCTATTCTTCTTAGACAGGTATGACTTAATTTTAACTTGTTACATCAATGTTAAATTACAATAAAGGTGATAGGAATGCTAAAGGCTCTATATTCTGAAAGAACATTAGACATCTGACCTTGACGTCAAGGGTTCAAATCACGTCAGCGATGGACTTTGAGCACCGTCTTTTCAAGCACTTACCAAAGAACAGTACTGCTTAGAAGTCAGAGAAGCAGTCATTGAGCATGTTTACATAATTAAATAAACTTTGGATGTGAAAAAGTTCAGTTTAGTTATAACTAAACATTTCATACTTAACTTATTTTTAACTTGTTTTTTTTTTTTTACAGACATTCAAACAGCAGGGTAGCACAGTGATCAAGCTTGGTGATGCTGTAATTCCATACCACGATGATTTTAAGTTCTACATCACTACCAAGTTACCTAACCCACATTACACTCCGGAGGTCTCCACTAAAGTCTCCATTGTCAACTTTACTCTGTCTCCAAGGTAACAGTTTGCTGAAGTTTGTCTTTTAGTTAGTAGGTCTCCCTTTCAGTTTTAACACACTTTTTCATAATATTTTATAAAGTTTCATTTAGAGAGTACACTTACCTAGCTATTACGTGGCGTTTTCAGTGGATACAGAAATATTTTATAAATTTGTTTAGAGAATACTTTGCCTTCATTTATCTTTACTTTGATTTAAGGGTTTACCTAGGTCTGACAGACTTCACTTACTTATTTTTCATGAAGTAGATTATAAAAGATGTAATTCTGGCTTTATGAATTTTTAACATTGAATCAAGTCTTCTCTTTTAATAATGTAAAATCAATAATATTTGGGGAGGGCGGACTAATTTTCATGTATCAGTGTTGTGTCATTTCCTGAAATTAAATCTCAGTGAAAGAATAAAATTCCATTCATTGTGTCTTTCAATGTTGAAATCCTTAAATTCATATCCCTACAAAATACCAGTTTTGGTCAGTAATTTCACGCCCCCCCCCCCCCCACCCCCCCAAAAACTGGAATAATTTCACAGTAAGCATATTTTTCTTCAATATTTCAGTGGTCTAGAGGACCAGATGTTGGGTATTGTTGTTGCTGAGGAAAGACCTGATCTTGAAGAGGCCAAGAACCAGCTGATTGTCAGCAATGCAAAGATGAAGCAGGAGTTGAAGGAGATTGAGAACAAGATCTTGTATAGACTGAGTACGTCCGAGGGCAGTCCTGTAGATGATATAGATCTCATCCACACTCTTGAGGCTTCCAAGATCAAGTCAATGGAAATTTCTGTATGTAACATTCAGTGCTATATCCTTCAAAGTTCCATTGTGCTTTAAATTTTTGTTCTTTAAAAAAGTCACTGTAATGATTCCATATTCAAATATGGTATACATACTCCATCTGATTAACCTTTACCCTGCTCAATTTCTAAAATGGACTGGTCTATCATTCAGTTTAGGCAGTACCATTTATTATTCAAAGGGGTGTTCACGGAAAATTTACTGACTGAACAGCGAAATGTGCAGACCAAGATCAGCCTACAAGGATGTGCAAGCTCATCTTTGTCGGCACTGGTCGCAAAGGCAGAATGACTTGCTGCCAGCAGGCTAAAGGTTAAAGTGAGGATGTTGTAAGATAATGCAGAAATCAGATTACAGTATCCAGGAGATGTTGTAGATGAAACTATGAAATTATTTGTTGGCTGGCCTGAAATTTTGAGGCTTCAGCAAAAATAGTTATTTCTTGGGGACATGAATTTGTAAATTTGAAACTTCAGACATGATGTGTGTAGGAAATTTATTTAGTTGTTATGATTTAATTTTGTGGTTTTGTTTGAAAGGTCCACAAAAGCCACGAAAATTAGTGGCTATGAATATTAATGATTCTGTAAGAAGTGAAATACAGTTTAAAATTAAATTAATTCCACAAAATAAACCAGTTTTTGTGCATGTATCTGACAAATTATCCTGTTTAGCATTTTTTTGCCCAATTTCAACAGCTCATTTATACTGTGTGATCAACTGGAGATCAATAATTTAAAAGTGTTCGTAGATTTTGGAAGCCTATGTAGTTTTTAGCTCACCTGTCACATAGTGACAAGGTGAGCTTTTGTGATCACCCTTCGTCCGTCGTCAGTCCGTCCGTCCGTGCGTCAACAATTTCGTGTCTGCACAATAGTGGTTTCGTTTATGATTTTATTTTAACCAAACTTGCACACAACTTGTAACACCATAAGATCTCGGTTCCTTTCTTGAACTGGCCAGATCCCATAATGGGTTCCAGAGTTATGGCCCCTGAAAGGGCCAAAATTAGCTATTTTGACCTTGTCTGCACAGTAGCAGCTTTATTTATGATTTGATTTTTACCAAACTAGCACACAACTTGTATCACCATAAGATCTCGGTTCCTTTCTTGAATTGGCGAGATCCCATTATGGGTTCCAGAGTTATGGCCCCTGAAAGGGCCAAAATTAGCTATTTTGACCTTGTCTGCACAGTAGCAGCTTTATTCATAATTTGATTTTAACCAAACTGGCACACAACTTGTATCACCATAAGATCTTGGTTCCTTTCTTGAACTGGCCAGATTCCATTATGGGTTCCAGAGTTATGGCCCCTGAAAGGGCCAGAATTAGCTATTTTGACCTTGTCTGCACAATAGCAGCTTCATTTATGATTTGATTTTAACCAAACTGGCATACAACTTGTATCAGCAGAAGATCTTGGTTCCTTTCTTGAACTGGCGAGATTCCATTATGGGTTCCAGAGTTATGGCTCCTGAAAGGGCCAGAATAACCTATTTTGACCTTGTCTGCACAATAGCAGCTTCATTTTTGATTTGAATTTAATCAAACTTGCATAAAACTTGTGTCACCATAAGATCTTGATTCCTTAGTTGAACCAGCCAGATCCCATAATGGGTTCCAAAGTTATGGCCCCTGAAAGGGGCACAATAGCAGCTTCATTTATGATTCGATTTTAACCAAATTTGCACACAACTTGTATCACCACAAGATCTTGGTTCTTTTCTTGAACTGGCCAGATTTCTTCATGGGTTCCAGAGTTATGGCCCCTTAAAGGTCCAAAATTGGCTATTTTGGCTTTTGCAGCCATATAGAGACTTCATTTATGGTTTTATTTGATACAAACTTCCAAAATAACTTCAACAACAATAATTCTTGGATTCCATGACAAATCAGATCCAAGCATAGGTTCAGAGTTATTTTATATCTGATTACCTCCCCTGATTGTAATCAAAATGGATTTATATCAGTAAGTACTTATAGGACTTATTTGAAATTTCATTATTGTCATTAGTTGGACTGAGCCAATCAGGGTAGATAACTATGGACTGATTTTATGTCAAATTACCTCCCTTTATTTCAAATTAAAATGGGTATATCTCTGTAACTGATGAAGATACTGATCTGAAATTTCATTTATGTCAACAGATTTATTTGGCAGATCTTTTGTTCACTTACAATAATTTTTTTTTTTATTACTTCCCTTTTACGTTACTATAAATAGCTTATATTTAGTAACTTTTTTATTATTGGCCGTAGGGAAAAACCGAGACCACTTTTCTGTGGTACAACATGGATGGTACCTCCAATTTTTAGGTGTATTTTGACATATCTGTACCTTGTAAGAATTTTTTTCTTTTTGGTTAAATTTCTTCCCTTTGTTGTGCCTGTCCTTTGGAAGTGCAATGATAACAGGTGAGCGATATAGGGCCATCATGGCCCCCTTGTTGTTAGAATGTAAACAAAATAACCAACCACACATATGAATATTTCCAGGCTAAAGTGTTGGTAGCAGAACAGACAGAGAAGGATATTGATATAACAAGAATGCAGTATATCCCTGTAGCTGTGAACACACAGATCTTGTTCTTCTGTGTTGCCGACATGGCAAACATTGATCCTATGTACCAGTACTCCCTCGAGTGGTTCGTCAATATCTTCCTTGGTGGAATCAGTAATGCTGAAAGGGCAGGTGAGATAGTTGTCTAATTTTAAATTTCTAAAACAAAACCCAGCAAAAACTAAACTTTTGGTGTCTAATATTTATAACAACAACAACAAGATGAGGAGAGTTAGAACCAAAATGTTTCCCGTAGCAAGTTTTAATTACGTAAATGTTGATATCATTCTGTTAACAGACAGCATGTGTCATTGCATACTGGCAGTCTGCTATTTCTAGTTTCTATAACTTTATGAATTTTGTTCCAATGAATTTTGTTCGAAAACTTTTACTGGAAGTATTTTACCTGTAAAATATCAACATTTACAAAGAATTTCTTACTAATAAAAGACTAACTGTTTGAAGCTAATATAATCCTTTGTGTGTAAATACTTGCTCAAGAAAGCAGAATACTTTGATCTAATCTGAAAGAAAGTCCCTTCTAATGATCTTCAGTGGTTTCCTTTATTTCATTATAACCATATGTACAATTTTATAATTATTGTCTATCTTACAGGTGAAAAAGGTAAGGACATATTAAGTAAATGTATGCGCACATATATACATATATACACACATATGCAAAACTTTTCTTTCTCTTATCCTGCATTGTAAACTTGCTTGCACTTTCTCCAAATTATGCACCTTTTTACTTGACTTTCTTCATGTGAGGAAGCCATCCAGCTGGCTTACGGAAGGTCGGTGGTTCTACCCAGGTGCCCGCTCGTGATGAAATAATGCACGGAGGGCCACCTGGGGTCTTCCTTCACCATCAAAGCTGGAAAATCTAAGATATGGTGAAATGTTCACTGTTTATTATCCATTCTCATGCATCAGAAGTTCATCAAAATCCCGAGAGGAATCATTCGGGGAACCATGGTTACCGTAGACCTCTGGTATGCGAGAATGATTATTATGATCATGCAATGAAAAACAGTGCCCTGCAAAGAGCAAAAATTGTTTATTATTAAATGACTTCTAATGTAAATTGCTCGTCCATACGTTGTGTTTTGTGCCATTTACTGTTCTGTAGCTCAATAAAAGTTTGATGGGCTGCAAGTCAAAACTTCAGGTTGATTTCTAATGTCACTTCCAAAATAGATGATTGCCAGACAACAAGTATATATTATATTCTTCTAAACAACCTGAATTTTCCGATTCAGATTTAAGTATTCATATATAAGATGTCTAGTATGTGCTTTTTTCTCTATTTTTTTTTTTTGTTGCAAAGCCTAGACGTAAAGACATTACCTTTTTTCTTTTGTAATTCATTGCTTAAAATTCTTCAATATTAGACTTGTGAAAAAAAAAAGATGGATGTAATGTATTTCCGCCCTAAAAATGGATATCAGCTAGTATTTCAGTATTCTATGTAGAGCATAGTTCTATCTATCTTCATGTAACTATATAGATAACTTAAAGAGTGTATGTATTTTGTTGGGAGGAGAAGGCAATAGCAGAGAAGACTTCACCATTGTTGGTTGCACTGTACGCTTCCAAAGGATCTTCTTACAGATTTTATTGGCATAAAACTACATACTTTTACAAAACTAAAGAAATGAAACTATTTTGTTTAATTGTGTCTAGTGTTGACATGGGATAGAATTTGCCAATAAGAAGTACGGTGTCAGAAAAATATCATTTGTGACACACTTCCCTCGCAATTTTTCATCTGAAATTGCTTCACATTAATGGTGCATGTATTGCTTTTTCTGGACGGTGGATGTCACATTATTCTTGTAAAATAAGCTTAAAGAAGATTTATTGCTGAACAAGTTTTCTATTTTCTGAATGTGCATCATTGCTGTATTTAAGCACATGTTTGTAGCAGAAGCACAGTTTGATATGTATGAAAATAGAGTTTGCATGTTAACACATGCATGGGAAACCTAGAATATTATCATTACTCTTGTCGTTTTAACCTTTAGTCTGCTGGCGGCAAGTGATTCTGCCTTTGTGACCTGTGTAGACCAAGATCAGCCTGCACGTCCATGCAGTCTGATCATGGTCTGCACTGTTCGCTATTCATTTAGTAAATTTTCAGTAAAAACACCCCTTCAAATGATAAATGGTATTGCCAAAATTGAATGATGGACCATTCCATCATAGAAATTTAGTAGGCTAAGGGTTAAGGACAGTTGTCTCTTTTCAAGTAAATAAAAATTTTGGAAAATATTTGTAAGGAAAACAATGATATATGTGAAAACCTAGAGAAATATTTGATAATGTTAGAAATCAGTAACTTAAGGCATATTTTTATCCAGAATAATTTTGATTTCTTGAATTCATACAACTAAATGGGTTACTTATACAAATTTTTACATAACTTAGGAATCAGTTATAAGTAGAGATTGTGTATTTTTCAGATAACCTTGCTCAGAGAGTGGAGAATATCAACAAATACTTCACATTCAGTCTCTATAGTAACGTGTGTAGATCGTTGTTTGAGAAACACAAGCTTCTGTTTGCTTTCCTTCTTAGTACACGTATCAAACAGTACAACAACCTTATTGACATGGTATGTAGAACAGTAAATATCATTTGAGCTGCAACATCGTGCATTTGTGACCAGCATGGATCCAGACCAGCCTGCGCATCTGGGCAGTCTGGTCAGGATCCATACCGTTTGCTAACAGTTTTTCTAATTGCAGTAGGGTTTGAAAGCAAACAGTATGGATCCTGACCAGACTGCGCAGATGTGCAGGCTGGTCGCAAATGCACTATGTTGGTTTTCACATGGTACGGCTCATTTATAGTTCAAACCATTATGTAATTCTAGTTTTAGTCCATAAAATAAATTTCAGACTTTTATTTCATGGTCGCCTTTTCTGTAATATGTTTAATCAACTTGGTGCGGACAAACTTTATTCAAGTCAAGCCACAAGAATTTGATTTTGTTTGCAGAACAGTCATATTCATTTGTAAAATAAACTGGTATTGCACTTTTTTTTGCTGATGCCAATTCTATTTGTAATGCCTATAAAACGCTTTATCATCAATCTTGCATTTATACTATTTCAGGATGAGTGGCGTTTCTTCCTGGCTGGAGGCACAGTCAAACCAAAGAACATAGAGAACCCGTCCCCAGACTGGGTATCATCAAGGTCCTGGAATGATATCCTTACATCAGCTGTTCTTCCAAAGTTTGCAAACTTTCCAGAGGACTTCAAGAACCATCTAGATGGCTTTAAGAAAATATTTGACAGTCCAGAACCTCACAGGTTAGTTGTGTTTCTGTGGACATTATTGATTTTTAATTTTTAGTCTTACTTAACCCCTCCCTTCAAGAAAGAAGATGTTAGTGTGGTATGCATGTTTGTTATAAAAGAATTACCTAGGAAAAAGATTAACTAATTTAGAAACATTAAACATTACCATAATGTTGCTAAATTTAATCAAACTTACATAATCTAAACAGTAATTTCGCAGTTAGTATATAAATATATTTTATGATTACAGAGAGCCGTTGCCAGGCAACTGGAATACAGACCTAGATTCCTTCCAGAAGATGATTGTACTTAAATGTTTGAGAACAGACAAGATCACTGAAGCCATGCAGGACTATGTTGCTGAAAGTCTCGGACAGAGATTTATTGAACCTCAGGTATGTTAACAGCCCTGTTCTAGAACCTTGGATATGTAAACATCACTTTTCCAGACAGACATTTATTGGACCTCAAAAAGTATATTAAGATTACTGTTCCAGACAGAGATTTAACATACCTCAAGAATTATAGATAATTTACAGACCAAACATCCTGAAACACTTGTAACAGTTCTCTTTATTGCTTATAAGAAAGAACCTTTAATCATCGTGATAAAATGTAAAATTTATGTATAAAACGAAATACCTCCATCTTACCATCAATACTATCTTTAATTTCAGACTGCAGATTTACACTTGGTATTCAAAGATTCCTCGCCAACCACACCATTGATTTTCGTCCTGTCGACAGGTACTGACCCAGCTGCTGATCTCTACAAGTTTGCGGAAGAGATGAGATTTGGCAAGAAACTTAGTGCCATCTCACTCGGCCAGGGACAGGTACAATACAATACTGAAAATACTCTTTTGTTTGGCCATATAGTTCAAACTTTATGAAATTTGCATATCAGCCAATTGTAAAGGTGTTTGCAGCCATTTTTCTTTGATAGAAATAGCTTATCATTTTCTGATAATTTTTATTTTCATAACAGAATGTTTCTTATGTAGTAGTATTTTTAGGAATATTTAGTTCACCATCTTAGAATTTAAATGACCAAGGTTTTCCCAATAAATGCACACAACACTTGATTCAGTCTATATATATATATGTATATTAATGAAGGTGAAGTTAGAAAAGCTGAAAGTTTTTGTTTTCTCAAACCTTTTGAACTTTTTAGGGACCTCGTGCTGAGGCAATGATGCGTAGTGCTATGGAGCGTGGAAAATGGGTGTTCTTCCAGAATTGTCACTTGGCGCCAAGTTTCATGCCGGCTTTAGAAAGAATGATAGAACAGATTGATCCTGATAAGGTAAATTAATTAATGTTATTCTATCTGTATGCCATTTTGAGAACTTGTTATTACCTATTAATAATAAAATATGTATCATAAGAAACAGTTGTGCAAAGCTGAAAAACTTTACCCAGTTTTAATCAGGAACAAACTTGATGATGACAGAACATTCAGATTTGATATTTGCTTACTTTGATAGTGATTTTCATAATTTAAAATCTTTTGATTGCCAATATCAGCTCAAAATTTTATGTCAGGAAGTTGTGAAAGGAGTTACTGCCTGGTAGTTATAGTCCTGTATCCCACTGTCAACTATGTATCTCTTGAACAGACACTGACTTTCTCTGCTTTTACATTTTGTGAAAGAGAAATAATTTTTTGATTTTTGTTGTATAAAACAAATGCAGATTTTGTCTTCTTTTGATATAGTGTATGAATGTTGTATTCTAGGTGCATCGAGATTTCCGACTGTGGTTGACCAGTATGCCAAGCGCCAAGTTCCCGGTGTTTATCCTACAGAATGGTTCAAAGATGACTGTTGAACCGCCACGTGGACTCAAGGCCAATTTGCTAAAGAATTACTCCAACTTCAGTGACGACTTTTTCAACACTACAGGCGAAAAGGTATGATTTACTGTATTTTATAATCTTTTACTTTTTCGGACTAAGAATTTGTGAAGTATTTGTTTCTAATATTTCAAGAAGAGTGACATAGTTTGTAATTGAAATACTGTAAAAGCAGAAATTTTCGTGAGGGTTTAATTTTTCGCTATATTCGCGAGGCCCTACATATTGAGAAAATTAATCCTCACTTAAATATTCACCATTAGACTAAGTATAGCTCAAATTCAAGTATGATACCATTTTTACATTTCACGAATATTAAATTATGCGAACATACTCAAAATTTCAAATTTGCAAAATTTTGTCACAGCGAAAATATGTGCTTTTACATTAAAGGAATGAGTCTCCGGTCATAAGCTATATCTTCTTGAGAATTTTTCCCGAATTGTGAAAAAAAAAGAGTGACATTTACTATGTTTAATACTTGATGCAGTGGTTAATAAAAAGGAACAGATCATATTACACTAAATAAGGACCTTTATTGTTGAAGAAATTATGAAAAATAATTTGAATAGTAAGCAATTTTTATATGTTTAAAATTTATAAGTACAATTTTTTCTTATTGTAGCTTCAAAGTTCTTAATTCTGTGATGTATCAGTTGTTATGCTGAAGATAAAGCTGATGTTGAGAAACTTGCAGTTAATCTTACTGTTCAGTGTGTATACAAAAGTGCTCACAGATAATTGAGCCGCGCCATGAGAAAACCAACATAGCGGCTTTGCGACCAGCCTGTGCATCCACGCAGTCTGGTCAGAATCCATGCTTTTTTGCTTTCAAAGCCTATTGGAATTAGAAAAACTGCTACTGAAAAGCATGGATCCTGACCAGATCCTCGCAGGCTGGTCTGGATCCATGCTGGTCGCAAACCCACTATGTTGGTTTTCTCATAGCGCGGCTCAATTTATTATAAGCAGTAGAAAGAAACTTTTTTCAAAGTTAAAAAATACTTTTCTTGAGAGATGAACAGGCAGTACAGTGTTCCTTTCTTTTTTTAAGACAAGATTGGCAGTATTTTTTAAAGACAAAAAAAGGGAATAAAATGTGCCTTTTTTTAAAGACAAAGGGAAAGCAGTAAAATGTACCCATTTTTGAACAGAAAAGGCAGAAAAACTTGTTTTTTTTTTTTTTTATATTTTGTTACCTTTTTACAGTATATTTTGCTTACATGGTTTTGACTACTGCAAAACAGAAAATTTTCAAGCTTCACACTTGATAAAAGCTTGGCAAAAAAGCTTGCATAATCTGATACTGTTTGGTTTAATTCAATATATATATATGTCTGGTTTTAAAGAAAAAAATGGAAAGGGTGAGTTACAAATTGAGATATATCCAGAGTTTATATAGACAGAATATATCTGGAAACCTGTAGCCATTCTTTGTAGCACATTTTATAGACTATACAATTTTTCTGATAGATTTTTAACATGTCTAGATGAATTTTACTCTCTTGTATCCTTCCTGGTGTAGGGTAATATATTTCTAAAATGAGCCGCACCATGAGAAAACCAACATAGTGCATTTGTGACCAGCATGGATAAGACCAGCCTGCGCATCCGCACAGTCTGGTCAGGATCCATACTGTCCACTTCCATACCCTATTGCAATTAGACAAACCGTTACGGAACAGTATGGATCCTGACCAGACTGCGCAGATGCACAGGCTGGTCTGGATCCATGCTGGTTGCAAATGCACTATGTTGGTTTTCTCATGGTGCGGCTCAAAATAGTTACAGCTATCTTAGTCTGGTTCTGTCAATACCAGTACTAGTTACTTGGTACAAGTTTAGAGGAATAATTGCAGTAGACAAGATGTATTTATAAAGTCGGGATAAGACATGGATTTTTTTTTGTGTTATAGCATCTGCAGAATCCCGAGGGATTTGGTTGGTGCCCCAGCTCGGTAGGGCAAGGGCACCAACATATCCCGAGGGATTATGAAGATGTTATAACACAAAATGAACATGCGCTAACACTATTCTAGCATAAAACATGTAAAAACTAATGAATAAATAGATATATTGTCCCGTGACATCATTAAATTTTCATGAAATGCACAGGAATATCTGCGTTGTTTCATCATGTTGACTTCATTTCCTTTTGTACTATCTGTTTTGGGGCCATAATATGTTTACACATTGCCACAAAATGTGCATATATAAAAAGATGTTTTAACAGCATGTGAGCGGGAGAATCTCTCTGTTAACACATGTAAGTGAGAAGAACACGGTTTTATGCTAGAATATATTTATAACATAATTTATATTCAGTAATGAAAGATGAGTACTTTGAATGAACTAGCTGGTGTTTTTTTTTAAGATAAGATAGATTTGTATGAAAAAAAAATAGTTTAAATGAATTAGTATGAAAAGACATATTAAGAAATTAGTATGAAAAGAAGTATTAAGGAATTAGCATGAAAAGAAAAAATATTCAGCATACCTTTCTGCAGGCGCAAATAAAATTGGTCAGTTTTAACTGAAGCAAATTATAGTTTGTCTGCAATTTTAACACTGGAATTCTTTTCTTAGAGCATTTAATCTAAATTGAAATCTGTTGCAGATCATTGCTAGTGACAGTTTTCCAATAAAATCCACAATGTCATCTGTTCTAGATTAAATTAATTTAGTTTTAGAAATCCAGAAACTGTTATAATACTTACTTTTTAAACTTTCGATTTCATTCTTTTACATACTTTAAGCATGTACCCCTTTCAACTTACCTTTACTATTTCTACCTTCTTCTTTTTCTCATTTTTTATTTCAAAATTAAGTAATATATGTATTAGGGATGTCAACGAATACCAAAACTGGTATCCGAATATTCGGTCAACCATCCGAACGAATATCCGGATATTCGTTCATGCACATAACCTCTTTTTTTCTGAGGACCTAAACGTGTTTATTATAAGGGCTTATGATGTTTTTTCTAGTACCAGTCGTGCTTGCAACATATTAGCGGTCGCCATTTTGAAATGGAAGAAAGGTAACTCTTACAAGATTTTTCTACTTTCGGTTTAGTTTTATAATGCAAACTGAAAAGATACGAATCGTGTTTTTCATTTATATGTAACTATTTATATGAGGCCGGGTCCAGAATATTTTCTTTCAAAAATTGGCTTAATATAATTGCAAACTCATTATGAAAAGACGGATTTGTTTCTTTGATTACACAAACACAGTAATGAAACGACGTAGAAAGTTTGTTTCGTTTATTACACAAAAAGCATAATAGATATGGTGAATAAAACAATTTTCACGCTGTAAACTAGCAACTAAAGTTATAACAACAATGCAAACTTCAAATATCAATAGATTGTCTTTAGCAACGACGTTTTCAAATTGATTGGATATATAATTGGGATATACATGTATAATGTCTTTTGAAATTTTCCCAATTACAAAATCACTTAATCAAATTCAGTCGTAACTGAGTCTATAATGTTCACACAAGTTCGAGTGTTTGCACTTACACAGAAGTAATGTCCTTAGACACTTTGTTTTTGTTCAGAAAAATAATGTTATCCACGAGGTCACTGGACAGTCTGTTTCTCAACTTATTTATCAAAAGTCCGGCGGAAGAAAATATTTGTTCCGACGGAACTGATGTTGCGGGCACAGCTAGAACCTTTTTTGCAATGAGAGCAATCTTAGGAAATCTGTGTTCATTATTTTTCCACCACTCTAGAGTATCGACGTCCTTATATATTTTTTCCGACAGATAGCACATAATTTCGTCACTACTATCGTCTTTCTCCGGTGATTCTATACACAGAAAATCAAGTTTGCGCCGTTTTGGTTTTGGTTCACTATCACTTTCACCCGAGATTCGTAACGGCATTTCGTCGATTTTACTTTCCAACATTTCATGAGTTGCCTTGCGTTGTTCACGTGTCAGAAATCCGAGCCGTTTATACTTGGGATCAAGAAGTGATGCCAACATAGGCACCGTTGAAGCAGTGTCCACAGAGTCAGGCTTAAAACGCCTGATGAACTCTCCCCTTATAGTGTCCTTCACCTTCGCGATTAGTCCACTATCATCACTTGTGCGTTTGAGACAACCGTTTATTAATCCAAACACGATCGGATATATCTCTGAGCAAGACACATACTGATCAGAGCACATGTACGTTGTAACGTCCGTGAGAATATGTAACACATCACAGAGATCACTGATAATGTCCCATTCGTGATCCTTCAACAGAAGCGCACTATCATTCTTGCTAGTGATGCTAGTATCCAGCATAATGTCCGTTAACACGTGTCTTTGCTCAGATACACGTTGTAACATGTTGTAGGTGGAATTCCATCGGGTAACAACGTCCTGTTGAAGCTCGTGCTCGGGAGCACCCAGTGTAACTTGGCGTTTCCTCATTTCGGCCGTAAGTGTTGTTGAATGTTTAAAGTGGCCGACAAGTTTCCTACATTTAGCTACCGTTTTTGAAACACTCTGTAGTTCTAGCGCCGGTTTTATACACAGTTGCAAAGTATGTCCAAAACAACCGAGATCGCTCCACTCATCACATATGCGTCCAGCATAATCCATGTTTCTCGCGTTATCATGTACACATGTTTCAACTTTCCCCACGAGGCCGAATTCAGAAATGCAGTCCTGAAGTTTTCGTGCCAAGTTTGCCCCCGTATGTCTCTCTGGCATGGCACGAGTAAGCAGCACATTGCTCCTCATGCGCCGTTCATTATCGATATGGTGCTCTGTGACCGTAATGTAGCTTTCTGTTGCATTGGATGTCCACGTGTCAGTTGTTATAGCAACAGAAGATACACTCGCGAGAGATGATTTTAGCAAGTCCTTCTCACTATCATATCGTTTAACAATCCGAGAACGAATAGTATTCCTGGATGGCACATTATACACTGGCACTACAGTATTCATCAGACTTAAAAATCCTTCTCCTTCAACGACACTTAGTGGCATATAATCCATAACACCATATTCGCTATCGACTGAGTTATTTTCTCACTTTCAGACGATGACACTTTTTTCGGTGTTGAAACAAACGCTGACAGAGATGTTTGCTTTTTGTATCGCCGTATTTCCACTGTTAATTGATGGATGTTTTCCATTGAGATGATTCCAGAGGTTAGAAGTTCCTCCAGAATAAGCAAGGTAGTCTCACACAGTTGCACTTAGCCGATTTTCGATCATTTGCAGTGTAAAGTACTTCAAACGTGGGAAGTAGTCGGAGGCATATTGCTAGCAATTTGTATCAGTTGTTACGTCTATAATATTAAGAACTGATTTAGGACATTGAAAAGTTTGTTCAAGCTTTTATTTTCACAATATCCAATAAATTAATTCGATACAATTTGAGTAAATTATGAGTAAAAAGGGCGTAACCTTCTATTGACCAGTTATATACAGCGAAACATGTTTCTAGTTGTTAGTCTCTTTCATAAAGCGTGAAACAAACATGTATGATGAAAAGAGCAGTGCCGATATTTATCGACAAATTTTGTTGCAGCGGCGTCATATCAAGAGCATAAAATGCACGTGCACTAATTATTACCTTTGCACTCTCCACGTCTTTTCTTAAAGCTGCAATATTTGCCGACGATTTGTAAACACATTCTTTTTAAATTACGCATAATTTATTAATTGACAATAATTGCATTGTTGACCAAACAGGACTACTTAAGTGACAATTATGTTTCGCACACCTGTCGGGTATGTGTCATTACCATGACGACTGTGTATTACGTTTTGACACGCTATTTACGTGACGAAAAATTACAATGCTATGAACATAAAAATAAATATTTCAGTAATGTGTATGTTACCACCGGATATTCGAATACTTAAATAAGATCCGAATATTCGTACCCGTGACCGAATATCCGGATATCCGGATATCCGTTGACATCCCTAATATGTATATATCTATGAAATACAATTGATTTGTTATTGTTACTAGGGCTTTGGTCGACCTTTAGTGCGGGTAATGTTGAATTGACACTGATTTTTGTCAGCATTCACAGGGGCATGACTTTGTACTTCACAAACATTGAAAAACACACAAAATTATTTGAGTATCTTCATGCATGGTGGTTTTCTTTTATCAACACCAAAAATTTTGCATGCCAACCTGTTTTGAACTTCCCAGTTTGAACTTCCCAGTGTGATTTGAACTTTCTTTTGTGCTTATGCTACGGTCAGGACTCTGCTACGGTTAGGACTCTGCTACGGTCAGGACTCTGCTATAGTCAGGACTCTTGTTACCATCAGCACTCTGCTACAGTGTATCTCATTCTGGCATTCTAAAATTTGTCTAAAGTGCATCACAAAATATTTTATTAAACAGTTTGGTAGAAATTATCTAAAGGTGAATGAATCCCCACCACCGCAAAGAATGATTGTAGAGCAACCTGATAAATTTTTGGTTTTTGCTTTAGTGATTTCCACAAAGGAATTAAGGAACATCGGTTAGGTTAGCTAACAACTCTTACGTATTACTGAAATACTTAAACATCAAACAGAACAGGGAAGCCAATAGGTTAAGGTATCTATCGTAAGATGTTTTGACTTATGCATTTGGTTACAGTCATATATGCAAGTTTTCAGTTATAGCTATTAAAAGGGTACTTTACCTAACCACATACATGCTGAAATCCTGTCATATTAGGAGTGAACACAGAGATAATTTTTATGCCCCTGAAGGGAGGCATATTAGTTTTCAACTGTCCATCCGTTAGTTAGTTAGTTTGTTCGTTCATTCGTCATAACGTTAACTTTTTGCATGAAGGCACTTTACTCGCAAACCACTTCACCCAGGACCTTCAGACTTTACATGCTGATAGTACTTTATGAGTACACCAACCGTACTGACTTTGGGGTCACCAGGTCAAAGGTCAAGGTCACAGGGGCCAACGTTAACTTTTTGCATGAAGGCACTTTACATGCAAACCACTTCACCCAGGACCTTCAAACTTCACATGCTGATAGTACTTATTGAGTACACCACCCCTACTGACTTTGGGGTCACCAGGTCAAAGATCAAGGTGCTGCGGGGGCATTTGTCACCATTAGTGACAGCTCTTGTTATTCTTTAATCATCAGTTGAAATTACTGAATTGAAGAGAGGTTAGGCCAAGTTATGTATAACTTTCTACTTTAAATATACAACTTCTTTTCTAAGAATCAGAAAACAACAGAAACAGAAGGACTTGAATTTGAAGTAGGGATAGTTCATAATCTGTGCATCGGTCAGGAATCGTTCTCATTATCAAGTTCTACTTTATGAAATTTATTCCTACTAGAAAGCCGTCTACAGTATTATTAACTACTGACTGATGCACGAGATGTTCACACTAAATCTTGTATTTCATTTTAAAGTTTCAGCTTCTTTGTTACTTTACTGTTTTCAGTTGTTAGGATTGTGTTTCTTTCATAAATATTTTCTTTTCTAAATTTTACAAATTAAACATTACCTGTGTGAGAAAATGTTATTGAAAGTTGTGATCATGTACTATATATTTTTTAGATGTATAAATTAACATAATTCCCTAAGTATAAGTAATTACTGCGCAAATGGGTAGCATAAAAGTTGCCATGTTTAAGTACAACATCCTTTAATATTGCAGTGTCTATTCCTTGATTTCTCAAGCATTAATAGAATTTAAAATTACTGTCAGTTACACAGATACTTTGTTACTCTAATTTATTGATCATTTTTAGCATAAAGTATAATTCCTACATATTGATATGGTGTCACTATCATTTTGCAGCATTATGAAGTGTGAATTTGACATTGCATAATTGAATACATAAAGAGTTGAGTTGCAGTCTGTGAATTTAATATTTTTGTCTGTATTTTTAACCATCTAGGTCCACGAGTTCAAGCACTTGTTGCTGTCTATTGCCTTCTTCCACGGCTGCGTCCTAGAGAGAAGGAAGTTTGGTGCACTCGGTTTCAACATTCCATATGAGTTTACAGATGGTGATTTCAGAATCTGCGTCAGTCAGCTGAAAATGTTCCTTACAGAATATACTCACATTCCATTCAAGGTAAGATATAAAAAGTGTAAGAAATACATGTATAGTAGAATCTTATAATATTCCTTTTTATTATATACCTATATAAATTCTGTCAAAAATACGACTTGTAGTTTTCAAGTAAATACGAACAGGTAAAAGAAAATCCATATTGTACCTTTTGTATTGTATGTTGCCGGACTCCTTTTATTTGATATGAATGCCCTTTGATATGCCTGACCTGGCAGTTCTATAAATAGTGCACACAAAAAGTACATTCAGTAATATTTTAACATCGATGAACTGTTAAAACATAGAAATGACAAAAAGGGTGAGGTATGTAATAAAAGGCTCATTATAACAGTAGCTAGATCTGGGATTTTGTATTTGGCTCTGTGGATTTTACCAGGTCGGATCACACTCGGCGTTTGCACACCTCGCGTTATTCGACCTTGCAAAATTCACTCGAGCTGAATACAGCATCCCACATCAAGTTACTATTTAAATAACCCTATTTTATTTTAAAAAAACAACAACAGTCAGTACTATCAAAAGTTTTATATTGTAAATATTGCAATTTATATATATTGATTGCTCTGTAGATACAAAATATACTTCAGTAAAAGACAGCTATGTAGATAGATTCCGAGGTCTAGTTATTGTGTATCTTTCTTCTTTAAACTTTTAAGTTATTCACATGTATAAAATGATCGTGAACCATAGATCTGACTGTGACAGTTAACATTAAAACATGTGTTCTGTGGTTATATAGACTTTCCTTGAGACATGAAAGTCAAATTTCTTCGTAGTATTATCCATATTAACGTTTTATGTGGTAAATATTTTAGGTGTTGGTATACACAGCGGGACATATCAACTACGGAGGTCGTGTAACTGATGATTGGGATAGACGTTGTATGATGAGCATTCTGGGAGACTTCTACTGCAAGGACTCTCTTGATGACGAACACAAGTATTCCGAGTCTGGAATATATCGCCAGATATCCACATCCATGGACCATAATGTAATTACGTGATACACTTAAATCTATTAATAGATAACCTAAGTAGCTCACTACTGGCTCTCTGCTCCTGGTATATGGTGGAACCAAAATCATACAATGCTTTGGGATTCAAAGATTGTCCTTAAACAGGCAGCTTCTTTCTGTTAGATTCTTGAAGTATAGCAGTTTTTGACCTATCCCAAATCCATAAATGCATTGACTATTCTGTAACTGTTAAGGTAAAAAAATTGAGAAGATAGACCAATTTCTTTCAAGAAAATGTATTGAAATTAATTGTTCACAGAATCACTTGTTATATAGTTGTATTAATGATAAGCAATGTAAACAGCTTAAGCCATTGACTGTATAAAAAACTCGAGGTACTGACATGTTAAAAAGAGCATCTTTATAAACGCAAAATGGGGTATGATATATTGAGGGGAGAATGATTTTGGTGAAGCCTGTATCAGTGCTATGACCAGTAGTAGCCCTCTATACAGTATCACAGTTATCTTATGGGATCGTGGTGGATCAGTTCACCAATATTGTGTGTGCTTGTTTACCAGTTCCTGTGTTTATTTCCCCAGCTTCCTCTTCTATCTGCAGTGTTCAAATTTATTCCAAAATAAATTTGATTAAGATGCGTTAGGTTTCTCCATGATAGGAAAATTGAACTCAAATAATGTGATGGATATTGATCATAGTAGATTTTTTACTGAGTCATTTTTCTTACATTTTTTTTTTCTTCAAATTTTGAATACATATATACACCTGATAGGTTTAATTAGCTAAAATAGAACTGACAAAATAGTCAAGGTCTTATAATTTGAACACTGTATGTATATTTGTTCAGTAGAGGTATGACTGAACAATAAAAATTTCTTCCATATAACAGACTTTGCCAGCTTTATTAAAGTTTAAAAAGTTAAAAAAGGAATTAATTAATTGACTGACATAAGAACAAGAAGAAAATCTTTGAAAGTGTACCTACACTGTAGTCAAAGGTTGAAATATCTGGCAAAATTTGTTGCTTGCAATGGTTTGTGTTGTATACAGAATGACTGGCTCCTGAAGTTTTACTGAAGTTTCTTTGTGAGTGTTTGATCTCCTGATGAGTCAAGTGTTGTCCATGACAGTCACATAATTATGACAATATGTATTAAGTCATTAGTCCACAGTCATGTGGAGAAGTTGTCAGTTACTTGTGGAGAATAAATGAGCCGCGCCATGAGAAAACTAACATAGTGGGTTTGCGACCAGCATGGATCCAGACCAGCCTGCGCATCCGCACAGTCTGGTCAGGAATCATGCTGGTCGCTTTTAAAGCCTATTGGCATTGGAGAAACTGTTAACGAACAGCATGGATCCTGACCAGACTGCGCGGATGCGCAGGCTGGTCTGGATCCATGCTGGTCGCAAAGCCACTATGTTGGTTTTCTCATGGCGTGGCTCAAATTACTACTAGCCCAAAACCCAGGGAGGTTGTGCAAGTTAACTGAGTATTTCTTACATAGTACTGAAAAAAAAAAGAAACAGAAAACAGCCTTAACTGGAGAGAAAAGCTACGAATGCTACATGCAGTTTTGCTCCATTTTCTTTCACTAACACTTCAGAAGCCAGTGAACATATTTACATTATAGTTGCTATATGCTTTATATTATCTCATAGACTCTATATTTATCCCAGAACGACTTGAGACTTTCACTTTTCCCGATGCTTTGTTAATGATTTGAAAAATCCTGGAAATTTGTTAGTCTTGGTCTCTTTGTTTCTATGCGTGTGTTTTTATTAGACTTTGAGCCAGTAAGGGTAAAATGCTATGGAATATTTTCATTATAGAAAATTAGTAAGCTGCTATGTCAGATAATAATCTTGATTATCAACTGATAAGGTTAGTTCTATAGTAAATATTGAATATAGGGGCCTGGAGGGTTAGTTGTTTTGCTCAGATGCATTTAATGCTTAAAAGGAATCTTTTTATAGATTTTATTTTCTGCATTTAGAAAAATGGCCTCCAGTAGGAGGTGTTTTTTTTTTTTTTTAAATCTGTTTGTGAAAACACCATGTTTAAAAAGAGGCGTTAAGTTGTATGAGAATTCTTTTCTTACAACATTTTTAAGCTTCTCCGCATAATAAGTATTGTACCATTTAAGGTTTCTAGATGTTGTGTTAAAAGTTTGCAGTGTTAATTTAATTTGTCGTGTGAATTAACATTTATTAAAATTCATTCTGTCTTAGACCTCGTACAAATTTCTGTCAGATGCAATAATTTCCTATTTCTAAAATAGTTGGCATTAATTAGTTTTCATTTAATTCACAAGTAGTTGTCTCCCTTGCTTCAGCTAGCTGATGATAGTTTATTTAGGTTCTGTACTAGTATGCTGCGTTTTCTGGTAGAAATTATTCCTCTTTTTCCAGCCTCTTGCATTCTCTAAGCAGCTGACTGTCATCCATAGTACCATAGATGCTTCCTTTCTTGTAGAAATACTGAAAATTTGTCTGGTAAAGAACTCCACTTGCAATTGTTTATATATATGTATATATATTTTAATGTAATGATGTTAGGAATGCTGTTTGGTTAGAGAACACCATATCAATTTGCACACTGATTCAGTAAAAGAAAAAACCAAAAAAAACCAACAAAATACAGAGAACTAGGAATGTGATGGATTGGTTGTCCTAAATACCAAAAGAAATTAAATGAACTCAGAGTTTGTCCTTTCCTTATTTCCAGGTAGTTAGAATACAGGTTGATGACAAAATATGCCTAGCTTTAATTTATTTAAAAAATTGGTATGCTTCATTCCCCCATCGTGTTGAGAGAGTAAACTGAGGGTTGTTCGTGCAAACATTATAAAGTTTCACTGTTCATGAGGTTTTAGTTGTGCAACTAAAACCAGTCTTGCAAAATATGTGAGTAAATGCACATATTTCATATTTGGAAAATTCATCTGATTTCAAACTGTTCAAATGGAAGCCAAATTGAAATATATGATTGTTGTCTGCTAATATAAGCTGTGTTTCATATACAAATGGACATATAATTTGTAGTTTCATCAATATTTGATATACTGTATTCAAACAATACATATCCAGAGTAAAATTTCACTTACGTCAGTGTACAACAGCTGTCCCTGGAATCAATAATGCCATTCATAAAAGAACTGACATCCAGTTTTGTCATGAAAAGTCTGTTGGGCTAGCAATCAAAAACAATTACTATTTATAGATTCATGGGGAAGGTGCAACAGATATCAGGATGTCAGTCAAATTTCTATGATTTCTTTGATCTGTAAGTAAAACAGCTGCACTCCCACGCATTTATTTAAATATCTCAATATAGGTATATCATCTTTTAGCTATTAAGTTTAGCTTTGTAATGTTGACTGTTGGTGTATTGTTTAAAAGGTGTTGTAGGTTCAGCCTAGAGGTCACAATCACACCTTGTCTTGTCTAGGACCTTTGTAACCATATGGGACTTCCATAGTTACACCTCCACAAACGAATTTTGGGAGGTATATAGGAGTGAGCTTGTCCGATGATCTTCCTGTCCGTTGGTTTTCATGGTTTCCGGACAAAAACTCATGAAAGGCTTGACAGATTTAAATAAATTTTGGTACTGTGACAAGGCCATATTGTTGGGGTATTATTCATCACTCCTGTGACAGTTCTAGTTTGAGTCAGCAGTGGAATTAGTTCAAACCATGCCAGGGGCCATGACCACACTTTTAGGTACCTGTAAATTATGCCAAATTGAAATAATGGAAATTGAGCCACTGGTTTAGAGATAGGATTTTGTTCTATTCTGGCTGAAATTTGCTCTGATTTTAGAAGGTCTATTGCTGTCTGAGTTTAAAATGTTGTGCTGTGAGTTAACTCTATTGTTGTGAGGTATACTTTAAATTCTTCATTTCAGGAACTATTTGTCTGTTGTAAAATTTCACTCTTCAATATTGCTGGCTTCTGTAAGCCATACATTCAAAAATTAACCCCAAGTTTTATCATAATATTTTCATGATTTTATTATGCTTTTTATGTAAAAAGACATTTATTCCATAGGGCTACATGCAATATATAAGAAGTTTGCCAATTAATGACACACCAGAAATATTTGGCCTCCATGATAATGCAAACATCACGTTTGCTCAGAATGAGGCTTTTACTCAACTTGAGGCTTTGCTGAAGCTTCAACCCAAGACTGCTAGCGGAGGCGGAAAATCCAGAGAAGAGGTAATGTAACATATTTTGTTATTTATTACAAATCAAGCTTAAATATAGTCTTTTACAAAGAATGCACATACTATTTATTGACCATTTTGGTATTTTCAGTTCAGATCTATTGCCATAATAGCAAGGACCCTTTAATAGTGACTGTGCACTACTTCCAAATGGAAAACATTGACTCTATATGTGGCATGTCTAAAGGTCACAGGGTCTTGAGCATATCAGTACAAGTGATGCACATGCGTTTTAAGAATGCTGCCAAAAGAATGTATCTTCTGATACATACCAAATGAGCCGTGCCATGAGAAAACCAACATAGTGGCTTTGCTACCAGCTTGGATCCAGACCAGCCTGTGCATCCGCGCAGTCTGGTCAGGATCCATGCTGTTCACTTTCAAAGCCTATAGCAATTAGAGAAACTGTTAGCGAACAGAATGGATCCTGACCAGACTGCGCGGATGCGCAGGCTGGTCTGGATCCATGCTAGTCGCAAAGCCACTATGTTGATTTTCCCATGCACGGCTCAAATGTTTTTCATGTTCAGACGAAAACTACAAGATTGCATTTTATTCCTTAATTAGTCCCTACAATTGGTCTGAATATTGCTTTTAATTAGTGTCTTATTTTCTTGTCCATAAGAGGTTCAACTAACCAGAGCCAATCAAGCTTTTCTGCCATAAAATAACCCAGTCAACCTGCCATGTTGAAAATCAAAATTCATTGTGTCTTAGGTTATCTGTCCTCAGCAGTCTTTTTCAAATACGGAAACAATCCAGTTAGCATGTTGAGGTTTAGTATTCCTGCCCATATGGCCTGCCCATGCCCTATATTCATCAACATTATATTTCTGCAACTTTGACTTAAAAAAAGCTAAAATTTCATTTTCCTCCAGCACTGTCAAATGTGCATAGAGTGCAAGGAAATTTGGCATGAATCTTCTTTCTGCAGATTATGATTGTTCAGCAAAATTTTAGCAAATTGAATTTTCTGTAGACGCAAAATTTATGGCAAATTGAATATTTGCCATTGAGTCTTGGATTTATTAATGTTGATTTATACAGGCCCTGGGGTGGCCTCAGAAGACCTCCATCACCACTAAAACAAGACAGTTTCTATAGTTATTACCTTAGTTGTCTACTATATTAGAACAAAAGAAAGGATATTGCTATAATTATATTGCAAGCTCTTTAATGAATGTACAGATTATGGAAGAGACTGCGAAGAGAATTTTGGGCCAGGTACCAAAACCATTTGATCTAGAATTAGTGATGAAGAAATACCCAGTGATGTACGAACAGTCCATGAATACAGTGCTTATACAGGAAGTAATAAGGTAATATATAGACTGTGTTGCCTTTAGTTTTGAGCATAAGAAAAATGCACGGGTGGCATATTGGCTTTTTTGCCATTTCATGGGGCTCCATTCCCCATCTCCAAAATGTTTGGTTCCCCCAATTTTTGACAAAAAATGGACACATATTTGTAATAGAACTCATAAAGTTTTTTTTTTTTAAGTTTTACATTACTGCTATTAAATATTTAAACCATTAGACAATGAGCTTTTAAGTCATTTTCTTTTGAAATGTAACATATTTATGACTACCGGTACACAATTTTTCCTCTATTTTAGTTATGATGTATTTTCCCCTAATGTGCCCTGCCACTATTCCTCCAGTACTGAAATTAAAAAAACTGCCACATAACGTGAATTTTTAGTTTTCCTAGATTTAGTGCTATGTTGGTAAAATATACTTAAAAGATATTTGTACCCGAATGTTTCTGTCAATTTAATACTTACAGATAGTGTGAAAACAGGCTGAGCCGTGCCATGAGAAAACCAACATAGTGGGTTTGCGACCAGCATGGATCCAGACCAGCCTGCACAGTCTGGTCAGGATCCATGCTGTTCGTTTTCAAAGCCTATTGCAATTAGAGAAACAATTAGCAAACAGCATGGATCCTGACCAGACTGCACGGATGCGCAGGCTGGTCTGGATCTATGCTGGTCTCAAAGCCACTATGTTGATTTTCCCATGGCGCGGCTCAGGCTAAATTCAGCTTAATCATTTAGGTCTCTACTTCCACTTTTTGTCTTTCTCATGCATTCAGTTATATTGTTTTATCCTGGTCTCTGTGGAAAATTGATTGAGGTTGTTATCTTTGAATTGCTTGCCTCTCAACGCTGTGGGTTGGATACCACACAAAGGATGTAAAATTCTTTCTTTTGGGGAAGTCAGCTGGCTAACTGATGGTCTGTGGTTCTACCCAGGGGCATGAGAGGCACCTGGGATCTTCATACGCTTTTTAAAACTTCAGAAGCTCCATTTAACTTAAATTATGTCTGTTTGACTTAAAACTCAACAAAACAAACAATTCTTGTAGTTTTGCTTGAGGAAATTCCTAAGAAAAAAAGTTTAGCAGAAAACCTAAGAAATAATACCTTTTATATGATGTATACCTGAGAGCTTTGTTTACTGTCTAGAGAGTTTTTAAAAAAAAAGTGTTCTGCAATAACATCATATTTAAAAAGCATAATAAAAAAGTGTACAAGTATTTCAGTGAATATTTTATGTTCCTCAGTCATAAAGATTATAATACAAACCATTTGATTTGATAAGTTTATTTGCAATATAACCTTTAATCTGTTACTATGATAATGTTAAGTTGGCTGTGATATACGTTGTTTTCAGCTCTCTATTTTTTGTATTGAATGTTATAAAAATGCTTTAAGAACACAAAATAAGAGTTGGTCTGTTTATACAAAAGTTAGAAAAAAGCACTTTCTTTACAGTAATACACTGATTTCTGGAAGTTGCAAAAGGATGGGCAAAAGGCTTGAGCTAACAAGGATGTTGAGTGATTAGAGATTCAAACATAAAAAAAAATACAAACAAATGACCATGGACTACTTAAATTGCTTGACTTTGCCTGATTGCTAGAGCTATCACTGCTCTCACTGTACACTGTATATTGTTATTGTTGATAAAAAGTTAAAAATGAAATGATCCAGCAAGATCTTGATATTTCAGTGAACACTTTAAAGATATTTGTTGTTCATGTTTCAGATACAATCGCCTGCTCTCTACTGTTCACAAGAGCTTGAATGACATTCTGAAGGCACTGAAGGGTTTGGTTGTCATGTCACAGGAACTTGAAGATATGTCTATCTCACTCTTCAACAACATGGTGCCCAACATGTGGGCAAAGAAGGTATGCTCATGACATTGTATAACATTAATTTGATTGATGTCAAGCAAAAAACGACTTTGATGGTCAAAAATGTTGTTGTTTTTTTTTTTCAGTAGAATAACTGATATTTAATCATTTTAGTGAATCATTTTTTCCATTACAAGTATTTTTCATTTGATCATTACCTCTGAAGCTCAAAGTAAGTTTCCCCAACTATAAAGGTTCTTTGCAATAACTGTCTAGGACTGTTCAGCAGAGAGCATACTGCTGCATGGTAGACACAGATACCTTGATATGCATCTATAAACCATACAAAAATATGATTTTGATAATGTAAAACTAAAACATGTGTTTTCTGTGACAAACAAGATTGTATATTGTAAAATTTAAATCTAATTCACAAAAATGATTATATTGTAAAGTGCTCATATTCATAGAGAATTGGTGAGAATAGAGCATCTGCCAATTTTAAACTGCCTGTGGGCAAGGATTTGCCTGGACCAGTGCAACAGATCAGCTGCATATCCTCATTGATCAGGTCTGCATGTTCTATCATCAGAGATTTAGGTAGCAACCTTTTAAAGTTAATGGTACTGTCCAATTGAACCGACAGTTTTAAGTAATTGCAGTAAGGATAAGTAACATGAATAGTTCCTTGAAAATGGATTGTGAAAATTTTATAACAATAGATAGTTACTATGTCATATTTGTTAATTCTGATAATGGTCATAATTACCTGACTCCATTTATAAACCACCAGTCAATAGTTTGTGCTGTTGACTGGTTTCTAGTTCAACACTAAATTTTGCTTGACGAAAGTTAAATCTTGAAGAGAAAAAATGTGAAAATATTTTTCTGATGTCATAAATGAGCCGTGCCATGAGAAAACCAACATAGTGGGTTTGCGACCAGCATGGATCCAGACCAGCCTGCGCATCCGCCGCTGCAGTCATGGTTCAAGGATCTCATTGCTGGCCGCAAAGCAGCCACTATGTTGATTTTCTCATGGCGTAGCTCAAATCAAACACTCATTGAATGACTTGCTGATCAATGTTCAGAACTATTTGCCTGAACTTTGGGCAATAGTTTTGACTATTGACTTTGTGTACTATATGACACTTTTCTCAAAATGAACACTTCAGCATTTTAAATACTACATTTACATGTTCAAGGCTTAATTATCAGTACATCTTGAGCTTTTAGAAGCTTACCTCAGGAAGTTCATGTAATTACACTATTAAGTTGTCCTAATGAACGTATTTTGCATATTTTGCTTGAAGCATAATGATAAATGAGTTGTATAACAGTTTTTTATGGTTTTAAAGTAATAGTTTTACCTGAATAAGTGTTTGAAAACCCTTAATTAATAATGTTCTATATCTCTCGGCAGCATGTATATGTTAATTTAACATTTTTTCGAATTTTTATTACTGTTAAATGGATTGGTAATTCTAATGATAGGCCGTGGATGTAAAGAAGTTATAAGGCCAATCTACTAAAAAAAAAATGAAATCAGCAGTTTACTCTATTACATTATTTTGGTGTGTGTCTTTTTTGGGGGGTTTTGTTTTGATTTGAATACATTTTTTTTTTTGGTACACAGGTGTAACATTAGAAAATACAGGTCAAGTTCGACTTTGGGGTTAATAGGTCAAAGGTCAAGGTCACAGTGATCCTGAACAGTTAAATGGTTTCCGGATGATAACTTGAGAAAGCTTGGGCCTATGATCATATATTTTGGTACACAGGTGTAACATCATGAAATACAGGTCAAGTTCGACTTTTGGGTCTGTAGGTCAAAGGTCAAGTTCACAGTGACTCGGAACAGTTTAATGGTTTCTGGATGATAACTTGAGAATGCTTGGGCCTAGGATAATAAATTTTGGTACACAGGTGTAACATCATGAAACACAGGTCAAGTTAGACTTTGAGGTCCTTGGGTCAAAGGTCAAGGACACAGTGACTTGGAACAGTTAAATGGTTTCCGGATGATAACTTGAAAACGCTTGGGCCTAGGATCATATGTTTTGGTACACAGATGTAACATCATGAAATACAGGTCAAATTTTACTTTGAGGTCAGTAGGTCAAACGTCAAGGTCACGGTGACTTGTAACAGTTAAACGGTTTCCAGATGATAACTTGAGAGTGCTTGGGTCTAGGATCATAAACTTTTGTACACTGGTGTAACATGCTAAAATACAGACTTTGAGGCTAGTAGGTCAAAGGTCAAGGTCATAATAACACGAAACAGTTAAATGGTTTCCGGATGATTACTTGAGAATGCTTGGGCCTAGGATCATGAAAATTGATAGTGAGATTGGTTATGATCAGCAGATGACCCCTAATGATTTTGAGGTCAGTAGGTCATAGGTCAAGGTCACAGCGACCTGGAACATTTAAACAGTTTTCGGACAATAACTTCAGAACGCTTGGGACTAGGATCACGAAACTTAATAGGGAGGTTGGTCATGACCAGCAGCAGGGTTCTCACTAGCAATTTCAAGTTGCAGTCCTGGGACTCCTAAAGCTGAAAAAGTTGCAGTCCCAACTACTGACTTCACGGACGGACAGACTTAAACGTTTCTTCAAAACACAGGCCTCTGTTGTACTGTCAGATTAAGTGTAGACCAACAGTCATTTTTAATCACAATTCTTAACCCAAATATTGTTAAGGTGAGATAAAAAGGTAAAGGTAAAATAGGTAAAATGTAGTCAAAAAATTAATGTAGGACAAAATCACCCCTGGACAACATCCCCCCCACCCCACTCCCCATCCCTGCTGTTTCTGGTCTTCCTGGACGAAATCCTCCAGTGAAATTATCAAGGTGGACAAAATCCCCCTTGTGAAAATATCAAGTTGGACAAAATCCCTCGTGATAATTTTTCTTTACCTTTTTAGCTCGACTATTCAAAGAATAAGTAGAGCTGTCCTACTCACCATGGCGTCGGCGTCGGCGTCACACCCTGGTTAAGTTTTTTGTACCAGTCCACATTTTGACAAAGTCTTTTGAGATAAAGCTTTGAAACTTTCAACACTTGTTTACCATCACCATGTCCAGTTATAGGCAAGAGTACATAACTCTGTCAAGCATTTTGACTGAATTATGGCCCCTTTTGACTTAGAAATCTTGGTTAAGTTTTTCGTACCAGTTCATATTTTGACAGTCTTTTGAGATAAAGCTTTGAAACTTTCAACTCTTGTTTACCATCACCATGTCCAGTTATAGGCAAGAGTACATAACTCTGTCAAGCATTTTGACTGAATTATGGCCCCTTTTGACTTAGAAATCTTGGTTAAGTTTTTCGTACCAGTTCATATTTTGACAAAGTCTTTTGAGATAAAGCTTTGAAACTTTCAACACTTGTTTACCATCACCATGTCCAGTTGTAGGCAAGAGTACATAACTCCATCAAGCATTTTGACTGAATTATGGCCCCTTTTTGACTTAGAAATCTTGGTTAAGTTTTTCGTACCAGTCCACATTTTGACAAAGTCTTTTGAGATAAAGCTTTGAAACTTTAAACACTTGTTTACCATCACAATATCCAGTTGTAGGCAAGAGTACATAACTCCATCAAGCATTTTGACTGAATTATGGCCCCTTTTGACTTAGAAATCTTGGTTAAGTTTTTCGTACCAGTTTATATTTTGTGTAAAGTGTTTGACATATGGCTTTGAAACTTTTATATCTTGTTCAGTATAATAGTCTCTATCAATAGGCAAGAGTACGTAACTCTCTCCTCTTTTTTGGCTGAATTATGGCCCTTTTTGAACTTGGAAACTGGTTCTGTTTTGTATATGTCCATGTTTTGTCAAGACTATTTGACATATGTCTTTTAAACTTTAAACACTTGTTTATCATTATGATTTCCATCTCTAGGCAAGAGTACATAACTCTGACAACTATTTTGACTGAATTATGGCCCTTTTTGGACTTTCAAATTTGTTCAGTTTTTCTTACAAGTCAGCGTTTTGTCAAAACTATTTGAACTGTGGCTTTGAAACTTTTAACACTAGTTTATCAACATGATTTCCATCTGTAGGCAAGAGTACATAACTCTGTCAACTATTTTGACTGAATTATGGCCCCTTTTGGACTTGGAAATTAATTAAATTTTTCATATAAGTCCATGTTTTGCCTAACATATAACTTAACATATTTGCCATCATGGTCACACATTGCCATTTAGTGCAAGACTAATCGAAATCAACAAATACAGGAACATTTTTTGTTTAATCCATTTTTTTGTTTAGTCTGAAAATCTATGGAAATATTTTAACCCCATTCTTCAATCAATTCTTCGAATAGTCGAGCGCGCTGTCATCCGACAGCTCTTGTTATTTCAGAATGGAAACGTGGAAACGTATATAGACATACAGTGAAAAGAAAATATATGAACAATTATACTTATATTTTAATACTTATTAAGAGCATAACGTTAAAACATTCGGTCTAAAATACATTAAAAATGCACAGTATGTCTATGATCAACATATCAATAAATGCGTCTTCAGTAACATCAGCGATTTTGCAGAAAAATAATCACGTTACTAAGACCGGCATCAACAGCATCTTAAAATTACTCGGACATTCATAATTAAGCCTAATTATCACTTTTTCTAAAAAGTTCTTTAAAACTGCCTGGAAATTAGTATCGTACTACGTGAGAAAACAATCGAAGTAACTTCAAACACTACGTAATCCGTCGTTGTCACCTATGCAATCACGCCGACAATCACATGTATTCGAGTTGATCATACATATGCCGCCTGTCTCGTGGTGTAGTGGAAACGGGCAACGCTGATTGGCTATACGCAGCTATCGGTGACAAGCGAGTAACTCCGCCCACATATTTTGCTCTCGAGTCAAACCTTGTGTATTCGCAGGTTTATGTAATCAATTAATTTTCATTGCGTCTCACTGCAGAAACGTGCGTCCGGAGACTCCCAAGCTGCAATAAACATGCGTATAACGGGACCAATTGCGCATACAGGGACGCAAATTTCGACGTTTCCGAGAACCCTGAGCAGATGA
Source organism: Mercenaria mercenaria (assembly GCF_021730395.1). NCBI lineage: Eukaryota > Metazoa > Mollusca > Bivalvia > Venerida > Veneridae > Mercenaria > Mercenaria mercenaria. Next base: position 21,502,332 of record NC_069364.1, on the reverse strand, counting down.
CTTGTATTGATTTAGGGTTCCAAAGGTCAAAGGTCAGAGTGACCCTGAACATTTAAACCTTTTCAGAACAATAACTTGAGAACGCTTGGGTCGAGGATCATGAAACTTCATAGGGAGGTTGATCATGACCAGCAAATGACCTCTATTGATTTTTAGGTCAGTAGGTCAAAGGTCAAGCAAGTTCAGCTTTGACACTGGCTTAGTTCTGTGACAAGGCCATATTGTGGGGGTATAATTCGTCACTCCTGTGACAACTCTAGTTTGGAATGGTTACAAAATGTAGTCACCATTTAGTTTGTCTAAGTTACTGCTAGGCTCTTACTTCATCTCTACGTGCCCTGCCCTGTTACAAGCTGACAACATTGGACAAAATATGATGTATGTTTCACAAATGAGTACATATCATTGCATATTTTATAGAATATTACTACCACTAAAGTAATTAAAATTTAAATGATGTACAATAAATTTTATCTTGCATCGAAGCATGAAACTTTTGCAATATAATATTTCAAAAATGATAAGTAGGTATTATAAATTGTTTGAAGTCTTGGTTTATTAAGTGCATGGTTAACCTTGCATACTTATTTATTATTAACAAGCATTCATTTTTATTACAGAAAAAAAGAAAATAAACAAAACTTGATGGATTACTTAAAATTTGTTTGAACTTTTCATTTTAAGGCATTTAAACTTTGTGTGTGTGAATATACGTAATAATCTGCTCTTTAACTTACGTATTTGTACATTGAACAATAACAAAACATAGTATTAAGATAAATTTTATAAGGTGTATCGGGGTGGAGATGGGATGTGCTATTAATGTTGTGTATCTTTATGCCCCCGAAGGGAAGCCTATTAGTTTTCAACTGTCCGTCCGTTCGTTCGTTAGTTAGTTCCGTCACAATGTTAACTTTTTGCATGAAGGCACTTTACTCGCAAACCACTGCACCCAGGGCCTTCAAACTTCGCATGCTGATAGTACTTATTGAGTACACGACCTCTACTGACTTTGGGGTCAACAGGTCATAGGTCAAGGTCACCAGGTCAAAGGTCAAGGTGCTGCGGGGGCATTTGTCACCATTAGTGACAGCTCTTATTATACATATTTTACACTGGAGTCTTTTTCTTTCATTGTTATTAGTACATGTACTCCCAAAAAATAAGCAAAAAATGCATTCTTTTCACAGAATTTTGGCTTTATGCCTTTTTCAGTTGAAATATTTCAATAAATCTTGTATATCACATGTATTCACTGTTTAACGTGTTGCCACTAGACATTGCTTAAATGTGACTGTCATCAGACAACCTTGGCAATCCTGCATTTATAATGAAGATATCAGTCATTGTTTACGGTCAGTGGGGAATCTTTAACCTCAGCGCTTTATGGCTGTACATTTGTCTATACCTTCTTAAACCATGCTGATTCATGAATCTGCTGTTTTATTCTGTTTGCTGAATACATCTTCATTAGATTTGAAAACAGAGTGCCAAGCTTTGCTTGAAATTTTTGACATTTTTATATGTTATGGTAAAGGCTAATTAATATTTGTTTCTTTTTCAGGCATATCCTTCTCTCAAACCTTTGGCATCTTGGGTGTTGGATTTGGTGTCGAGAGTGAAGTTCATCACGACATGGATTGACGAAGGCCTTCCAGTTGTAAGTTTGAAGTTGCATTTGAAGAATGACACACTCTAGTTCTTACAAGAAAATCAAATACATAAATCAATGAACAATGTAATTACTAATGATCAGGCATTGAGAAAATTAAAAGTATAACAGTTTTACTCCATGTAGTCTCAGCAATGTCGACTAGTAAATTTAAAACAAAACATTTCATTCCTCAGTTAGATGATTCTTCTTCCCAGGAAGTATTAAGCTTTTATTAACCTTTAACCTGCTAAATTTCTAAAATGGACTGGTCCATCATTCAATTTGTGCAGTACCACTTATTATTGAAAGGGGTGTTCATTAAAAATTTACTAACTAAATAGCAAACATTGAAACCATGATCTGTGTAGGATGATCATGGTCTGCATTAGTCGCAAAGACAAAATCACTTGCTGACAGCAGGCTAAAAGTTAAGATGAAGATGAAAGAAAGAAGTTTAAATCCTCAACTACTATTAAGTATGTTGTACATTTTAGGTGTACTGGATCTCGGGATTCTTCTTCCCACAAGCCTTCCTCACTGGTACCCTGCAGAACTTTGCCAGACAGAAAGTCATCTCCATAGATACAATCACATTCGGATTCCAGGTAATTGAAATTCAATGTCCAAGATGTCATCAATTCTTGTAGTGGATCAATAATGACCATCTGCAGTTTCCATTCAAAAGCATAGTTACTGTATGCAGATATTTACGTTTTCCATGTTTGTTCCATTGAAATTTATTCATTTTGCCTTACTGCAAAAGGAAAAGCACCAAAGTTACTGTAACACCAAGGTAATATGCCACTTTTTTGACAATGACCGCATCTAGTCAGGGAGAACATTTCTTTGATGAATTTGCAGTTGTTCCATCCGGTGAACAGAATGACTGGAATTCTAATGTTAAATACAACAAAATATGTCTGATTTATTAAAAAATAAATAAAAAAAATTGCATGTTTTGAAAGCTGTGTGCTTGAATTAGTTACACCAATATTTAAAAAAATGCTGAATTAGCAAGAACATGTAAAACTATGGAATATGAGTCCGTTTTGCTTAACTTAAAAGCTGATTGATTTAGATTTGGCATTAACCCCAATTTATAGAGGTGACATGAAATCAAAAAGACTATTATTTTCTGTCAGACTGAGCTTTTTATGCTTTACGTGAAAGGATTACATTACATTTAAAGAATATTTACCTATAGATTGGTCACAGCTGTAATCGCGTCGCAATGGTTCTATGATTTCCTGAACAACAGCTTAATCTGCTGCATACCCAGTATGGTCTGGAGTAGATATAGTACAAACGGCTGAAGTATATGCAAATAGAATTATTGATTAAGTATTAAAGTTTTAAGCCAGCAAGCAGATCTTGCAGCAACAGGGTAACAAGGGAAAAAAATAAATGTATTTTTGCAGAAATCGTAATTATGCTGCTCTCTTTGTCTTTGATTTAGTGTGTGGTGGGTCTTTAAGATATTATACACTTCAGGGTTTTTTGCATTGTTTTTTTTTTACCAGGAGGGGAAGAGGTCCAGGTCTGTGATTTGGGGAAAAAATAGCTCGGTATTTGGGCAAAGGGGAATAAAAAACTTGGTGTAAAGTCAATATTGGGGGAAAACGGCATGATTTAAAAGAATTTTTTTAGGGGAAGGAGGCTATTAACAAGAAGGAAAAAGAACCCTGCACTTTTTGGACAGTTTGATACAAAGTACTGAAAATTATTTGTTGGAGGTTCAAATAATATATGGCAGGCCATATAACACAGGTGTGGATCAGCATTTTAAAAAATGGAGTAGTGTAATAAAAAAAGGATAATGTTTAATAAATATTTCTTAAAAAGGTTGATAATCAATACTTTTTATTGCTAGTTTTATTGTAATTTGAACAAGGAGTATTTAATTTAGACTGAATATTGAATTTTTAGCTCATCTGATTTTTTGAAAAAAAATGATGAGTTATTGTCATCACTTGAGCGGTTGTCGGCGTCGGCGTTGCCTGGTTAAGTTTTATGTTTAGGTCAGCTTTTCTCCTAAACTATCAAAGCTATTGCTTTGAAACTTGGAATACTTGTTCACCATCATCAGCTGACCCTGTATAGCAGGAAACATAACTCCATCCTGCTTTTTGCAAGATTTATGGCCCCTTTTGGACTTAGAAAATATCATATTTCTTGGTTAAGTTTTATGTTTAGGTCAACTTTTTCTCTTAAACTATCAAAGCTATTGCTTTGAAACTTGCAACACTTGTTCACCATCATAAGCTGACCCTGTACAGCAAGAAACATAACTCCATCCTGCTTTTTGCAAGATTTATGGCCCCTTTTGGACTTAGAAAATATCAGATTTCTTGGTTAAGTTTTATGTTTAGGTCAACTTTTTCTCTTAAACTATCAAAGCTATTGCTTTGAAACTTGCAACACTTGTTCACCATCATAAGCTGACCCTGTACAGCAAGCAACATAACTCCATCCTGCTTTTTGCAATAATTATTGCCCCTTTTGGACTTAGAAAATCATTTTCTTGGTTGAGTATTATGTTTAAGTCAACTTTTCTAATAAACTATCAAAGCTATTGCTTTAAAACTTGCAACAGTTTTTCACCATGATAAGTGGACACTGTACATCAGGAAACATAACTCTATCCTGCTTTTTGCCAGAATGATGGCCCTTTTTAGACTTAGAAAATCATGGGTAGGACAATATTTCTATTATACAAAAAAAATCAGATGAGCGTCAGCACCCGCAAGGCGGTGCTCTTGTTTTTTCTTTGTAATTATTTATATATAATTGCAGCTGTTGTCAAAAAACTCAATAGGCTGCTTACAACTGATCAATAGTATGAAGTATATAATAATATACGACTTGGAATCAAATGACTGAATTAATGAGAAATAGGCTTTTATTTGCTTTTTGGTCAATTTTTCTGGAAAACTTAGTATTAATAGCAGATGTTACCTGGAGATTATAAACATTAATTGCAGAGGTGTATTGATGTTGATGTGACATGTGGGGAGGGGATCAATGAGATTTTATTCAAGTTCCAGTATATGATAAAGTGTGTTTTTTTTCCTCTCTCAGGGTATATCATTTCATCTGATATGGGTTTTTCTCTATTTTCTGATGAAATGGTAAAACGATATTTAGATTGGATTGGTATATTCATGTATATTTGAGGGGGCACTGTCGACTATAGAAATATTTTTTTATGTTTTAAAACTTAGTCTTCTAATAAAAAAAATAGAAAGAAACAACAAAAAACATGAGAAATTATGAAAATATAGCTTCCAAAATTACAATTATGAAGCTTTTATGATACTGTTTAGACTTTCTAGAACGTCATTTTAAAATTTTAGTTCAGGTATAGAATGTCTTATTCAAGTTTTATATAATAAACTTGGTGTTTTGCTAAAAAAACAACAACAATAAAAACATAAAAATTGTTAAAATTTTAGATTATTAAATTAGAGTGTAAAGTCTTTTTGATAATGGTTAGATTAAGATTTGTGCATGTGTGTGGGGGGTGGGGGGTGTTGGGGACACACTCCAGTTTGTTTTCTCCTCCCGCACCTCCTACTGGTAAGTCCCCCTCCGCCCACACAAAAGGTTTACCTCACTCAGGGATAAAAAGAAAACTGATGTATTTGTATACTGAAATGCACGTTCAACATTTCTTTGTTTTATTTATAATTTTTAATATGTGTTTGTTTTTTATCCCCCCACCAAAGGTGAAGGGGATATTAGAAATGCTCTCCGTCCGTCCGTGCGTCCGCAACGATCTTTGTCCGGAGCATAACTCCAAAAGTACTTGAGGGATTTTCTTCAAACTTCATACACTGATAGAACACATTGGGAGGAAGTGCAGTGTGCAAGAACAATAACTCTACCTTGCCTATTTTTTGAGTTATTCGCCTTTATCATATTTTCTTAAAACATTTTGTCAGGAGCATAACCTCAAAAGTACTGGAGGGATTTTCTTCAAACTTCATACACTGATAGAACACATTGGGAGGAAGTGCAGTGTGCAAGAACAATAACTCTACCTTGCCTATTTTTTGAGTTATTCCCCTTTATCATATTTTCTTAAAAAAATTTGTCCGGAGCATATCTTCTTCATGCATGGAGGGATTTTGATATATCTTGGCACAAATGTTTACCACCATGAGGCTGAGTGTCATACGCAAGAACCAGGTCCCTAGGTCTAAGGTCAAGGTCACACTTAGAGGTCAAAGGATACAAGAATAAAAACCTTGTCCGGAGCATTTCTTCTTCATGCATTGAGGGATTTTGATATAACTTGGCACAAATGTTCACCACCACGAGACGGAGTGTCATGCGCAAGATCCAGGTCACTAGGCCTAAGGTCAAGGTCACACTTAGAGGCCAAAGGTCAGATACAAGAATGACTTTGTCCGAAGCATTTCTTCTTCATGCATGGAGGGATTTTGATGTAACTTGGCACAATTATACACCATCATGAGACGAAATGTCATGCGCAGTTCCCTTCTTTAGAATTACTTCCCTTTGTTGTTACTTTAAATAGCTTTTATTGTAACTTTTTCATTACTAGTCGTAGGGAAAAATCAAGACCACTTTTCTGTAGTACAACAAACATGCTAAATCCAATTTTGAGGTGTATTTTGACCAGTCTCTTCCTGATAAAGATTTTTGTGTGGACTTGGAAATTTTTTTTTTTTTTTTTTTTTAAAGATTAACTTCCCTTAGTTGTTACTATAAATAACTTATATTGTAACATTTTTATAATTGACCCTAGGGAAAAAACAAGACCACTTTTCTGTGGTACAGCATAGATGTTACTCTCCAGTTTTAGGTGTATTTTATTAATTTTATTATATATAAGGTATCTCTACCTAGTAAGGAGTTTTTTTGTGGACTTTAAAAAACAAAAGACTTACAATGATTACTAAACAACCACAAAATTAACATTCCATTTGCAAATACAGCTGCTAGAGTAAAGAAATTTGCTTTGACGGGCATATATTGTGACATTCTGGCACTCTTGTTCCCTGTTAGCTTTCCATTCCTTCTTTTTACAGTAGCCATATAGAAAAACATCATAGCTATACTCTTCATGAAAATTAATAAAATTTAGCAGTAAACCACCTCACTTCTGACTTATTCTTTCTTCCACATCTTAAAACCCCTGATGCGGACCACATCCTTCAATTATGATATGCCCGGTGGGGAGATTAGCTATGTCTGACATGGCTCTTGTTTGTGTGTGTTGGGGTGAGAGGTTGGGACTAGTTCATAAACTTACAATAGCATGATATTTACAGGACTACAACAGGGAAAACATATATATAATCAAGCCGCACCATGAGAAAACCAACATAGTGCATTTGCAACCAGCTTGGATCCAGACCAACCCTCGCATCCATGCAGTCTTGTCAGGATCCAAGCTGTTTGCTTTCAAAGCCTATTGCAATTAGAAAAAAACAGCAAACAGCATGGATCCTGACCAGACTGCGCGGATGCACAGACTGGTCTGAATCCATGCTGGTCACAAATGCACTATGTTGGCTTTTTTATGGTGCAGCTCAATTATATTCTTTTTGTATATTGCATTCTGAATCAATAGCCAGTATTTCCAGCTATTTTATAGATTTAGTATATATACATATTGTATATAAAAATCTGTCTTGTAGATCAAGCAGGTACATACTGTATATAGACAGTAGTAACAGCCTGTCATTTCATTATATGGCTACATACACATGTCAATTCATGTATCTATTCAACTAAATGATTTGAAGATTTGCAAAGCTAGCTGGAAATGTCTCCATAATCACACTTTTTTTTCTCACAATGCCTCTCATTGAATAGCACCACATTTGTGCTGTTTCTGTTACATGGGCTCTCTCATTAAATAAGCTATTCTGGCTCACTTTCAATGTTTTATGTCAAAAATTAAAGAACACATGGCTGCAGCAAATAGCTATTTTGGCTGTAACCATGAAAATTTATGCGCAAGAAAAAGAATTGGTTTCAAAGTAATTTCCTTGTGTATGTTTGTCTCCAAATTTCGTTACAGAATTTCCTGTATTCATTTATACTCAGGTTTGATCTACATCCACACTTGGACAAAACTTGTCATTTACAGTATTTTTGTGGTCACATTCTAGTCCTGAAGAGCCATTGCAGAAATATATACAGCAGAAAACTGTCGTCAATTTTAATAAAATCTTCAATACATGAGCACAATTAAAATCTAAGCCTACTTTAAAATCAAATTTTTTCACAAGGGATTATTTTCTATATGTTTGCCAACTGTCTGTCTTCTAGAAGATAGATAGTCACCAAAGTGATAATTATATTTAATAATTTTTTATTAAGTTGACCATATATTGCAATTATTACGCTGAGCAAACCCTGCAGTGCAAATTTCAAATATTGTGAACTGTTTGGCTCTCAACAACATCAGATTTTACAGTTGATCCCGTTCTTGACATAGAACATCGATAGTATAGACCTTGGCACTGTCCTTGTTGGTGCCGTTTTTGCTGTTGTTGTTGTCGGCTTTTGTTTAATGAAGTGATATATTTCAGATAATGCGTGAGAAGGCGGAAGAGTTGAAAGAACCTCCTGCTGACGGCTGTTACATCAACGGTTTGTTTGTTGAGGGTGCTCGCTGGGACTTCGTCCATCATCAGCTTACAGAGTCCAGACCAAAAGAATTGTACACAGATCTGCCTGTACTCTGGCTGAAACCAGAGGCTAACAGGAAAATACCAGAGTCTGGAATCTATGACTGTCCTTGCTACAAAACTCTTACTAGAGCAGGTAACATTTCTTCTTTCCTCTGAATGGAACATTTTGATAATGATTTATGAAGAGTTTGATTTGGATGTGATGAGTCAGTCTTTATCTGTGAGAAAAAGCAGTGGGATTTGTATAAAACAATGAACAATACTTTCCATAACTTTAATAGGGAAATAACTTTTTGTCAAGGAACTTACTTGATTTGACCCTAATTCAAGTCGGAGAGCTTTCAATAACAATCTTAGAGGTGGTACATTCAAGTTCCTTGGCATGAAAACAATGTTGCCAGTAGCAACTCATTGAAAACATTGCTGGAAATAGTGGTCAAGCGGTTTTCACATTCTGTATAAATGTAGATGGAAATGTATTGCCCTAAATAACATACATCCTGAAGTAATATACCAGCACATAGGGCAGAATGGGTCAAAATGACAAGAATGTTATATAATAACATGCATTGCTTTTTTTAATAGAGGTAGCATATATGCAGCCTAAAATATATAACTCTTGACATGAACTGGTATGTAGAAAGTATTAAAATGTTAGTAAAAGTTTTACTGCTTTTTAAACAAATTTTGTAAACCTAGTACATTTTAGAAAGTTTAATTGCTATTTTGCTCAAAAATGCATTAAGATGTGTTCCTTCACTTGAAATATTTTAAGATATATCATTAAGATTAAAGTAGTAATATAAAATACTATGATAAGACATATAGTAAATATTTGTGTTTTAAATAGCAAGAAAAAAGAATGATTTATTAGTATATTGCACAATGATTTATTTTCTACCATTGTTTATTGTATTTCAATTATGTACTTCACAACTATAAAGGAGAACAATTAGCCTCCAGCAACAGCATGTCAAAATAATGATACAATCTTTTTATGATCATTAAACTATATGGTCATAGCAATGTCAACATTCCTTTTGAAACAATGGTCAGATAATTGTGCTTTATTGTAGATAGCTACTGTCATAACATATACATGGGTTGTAATAGCTTTTTCAAGCCATGATTTTTGTATCAGAGCATGTCCTCTGTCTAGGTGTAGAACAAAAACCCTCCCCCACCCCCAAAGTTAAAAAAATTAGTTGTGGAGATACAGAAAGTCCCCCCTGCACAAACAAAGTGCCATCTTTGATTATATCCCTTTTTTTTTATTTTAGATTTTTTTTTCAGCAAAACCAAAGGTGTAATTTTCACTGCCTTGGCCCAGTTGAGCATAGATTTGTTCAGGTTTTTGGGGGTGGGGTATTGTCCTACATCCTTGCTCATAACCCCAATTTTGAACTTTTTAGCTCAAGAATACACAGTAACCTATATATAAAATACTTGCTAATAAAACATGACTGTATATAAATTGATTTTTATGGTGTTTGTTTGAGTTGATTTTATGTGCATAAAAGATGTCAAAAGCTTTTGTATATATTTGAACAAAGATTTACTTAACAATACAAGAGCCCTACAGGTATTTTGAAAAGTATCAGTACTTTGATTTGGTTCTTGGTCTGTGAGTTAGCAAAGTGGGTATAGGACAGGGCTATGTATTGAGAAATCATTGGTTCCATATTCCCTGTTCTCCATGGCAGTTGGACAGAATACAAAATGTCTTGACAGCACCTGTAGAGAAGAAATCAGTACTGGTGCAGAATCTAGAAAAACTGAACCTAGTTACATGACTTAAATACAATCGAATAATTATGTTAAGCTCATGCCAAGCAGAAAAAAATGGCATGGTTCTTTCAAAAAGAAGAAGAAAATTGAGGGAAAATGTTGTCAAGGTATTTAAAAGATTACACCTGATACCTTCACTTAGCTTGTAGTTCCCAACAATATACATGTATGTTTTAAAAGGAATTGATTTATTTTATTTACAGGTACATTATCAACAACTGGGCATTCAACAAACTTTGTGTTCTCAGTGGAGTTACCAACAGACAAGCTACAGAAACACTGGATCAAGAGAGCTGTTGCCCTGCTTTGTGCTCTAAACTACTAAAAAAAAGACTCCTGGTGCCCTGCTTTGTGCTTTTACTATATAAAAAAACATTTGAACTTGAAATATATGAACTTGCTTGTGATCTACAAGAAAAACCAACTACAGTATTAACCAATTATGAACATAGGTCAGACCTTCAACATTGTATATTATTTTCTTATTTAAGAATTCAAATCTCAAACTAAAGCCATCCATTGATATATATATATTATAACACATGTTATGTAATACATGTACTATATGTTTCACCAAGTGCTAAAGACACCAAGAGAAAAGTTCTCTGATGACATACATTGGTTCCAAACTAAATGACCACATACATGAAAACCAGTTAAATATTATGAAAAACCAAAAGTAGTGTATTCTAAGATTTAATTTAAAAATGACTGTTTTCACAAACACTTGATCAGCTCCCCTGTCTCAAAGGGTCACACAACTTGGATGTGTCATATCTATCCAATTTCATACTTTAGTTGTTCCATTTTTATGATACATTGTGCCATGGTATATATAATCAGGTGAGTGTCTTGGGACCATAGTTGCTCTCTTGTTCTTGTTCATATCTACATTATTAATTGATTAAATTTATTGATGATTTGTTGATAACAGATTTTTATAAAAAAAAATCACATTACTGTAAAAAAAACATGTTTATATGTATTTATTTTGTTAACTACTGTTAAACTTCTATGAAGTGAAAAAAATGGATATAGAATTGATGAATTGCCATTATAGGAGAATGGTGAGATATATATATATATATATATATATATATATATATATATATATATATATACTTTCATGTATATAATTGTACATTTACATTGATTAATGTTTCTTTCTTTGCAAACTGTTTTTGTGTTTGAAGGTTATTTTCGTATTTATATATTGACTCAAGAATCCGTCCGAAATCTGTTGTATGGTAACATACTGAATTTCTGTGTTGGACATGTGACCGAGATGGGATTTCTATGTATTCAGTTTTGATAATTTTACTTTATTTAATTCTGGTTCACTATAGGGTCGGAAATATTCATATGAGAGTTTAAGGAAAACCTGCAAAAACTGTTAATAATTATCAAGTAATGACAGTTCCTCATCCAGCTAAAAAATATCCTCATTCTGTCTGTTTAAATTGCTGCCGTTTTTTCCTTGTTTAGGTTAAACAGACTTTGCAGTTTGAACTTCATTTCATTTAACTATATATCAGTGTCCAGGAAGTAGATTTCAGAAAGGAAACATGCTGAATAATTTTTCAGACAATGTATTAAGTATTTTTTACATCTTTATAAGTTTGTCAATTCAGTAGAATGTGACCCTGCCTTATTCTATAAGAAAAGAAAGAATACAGTTGTTATTGTGTAGATCAGACTCTAACAAAATGAGAGTTTGTACTTTGTTAAACAAGAATTCCATCCAAATACAGACTGTGATAGTTTTTTTCTGTTTACTTTATATTTATTTAGTTATGTTTATTTATTTGACAGATTATAACCAAACTTAACCAAAGTATATTATTTAAGATGCTGCTGATATATATTTTTTTTTCTAAAATAAAATAACATCTGTGATATTACAAGTTTAGATGAAATGTTTTACGAGAGAGAAAAAATAAAATTGAAGATCTTAATTGTATTTCTGTAGTCAGTTTTAAGAACCTAGTGGAATGTTTGAAGGTTTAAGAAACACAGCATTCTGCTAAGGATTCAGATCTTTTTAGTGTTATTTCTAGTTATTATGTGCTATTTATAATTCAAATGCAGTTTAAACTACCTTAGAGGCAGCCTGTCTTTTGCATCTGCTTCCCTGAAGAAACTGCTTGACAAACGTTCATATGGATTTTTTGTTCTACTTCAAAGTGTAAGTGTATTAAAGCAAGAATGTGTTGCTGCCATTGATTTTTGTCCCATACTTGTTTGTATGTAATGATGCGTTTTTGAGAGCCAGTTCAATTGAAATTTTCCTATCAGTTTTAACTTTCAGTTTGTTTCCATTGGGAGGGAAGAACTTGCTGAATGAGCTGGTCCCTGGATCAGGACATGAATGAATGATAACTGGCAATATCAAAATCAGGACTTTCAGTGCTTTTGATTTCAGATTTCTATATTAGCATTTTTATGCCAAAAAAGCTCTTCCGTTGGAGATCACCCATTTAATTTGTCTAAAATGAGTGTGATTTTGTACAGACCAGTTAGGCATCAAGAACCATATGCTTGGTAAGCTGTGTCACAGCTCTTACACAGTGCTTGAAGGAATAATACCTACAGTTTTGCAATACTCAGTTTTATAAGGAGAAAACCACAAAATCATATCCTGAGCTGTACACTGGTCAAATTATTCCCAGTTTAATGATACCTTGGTTCTTTGCTCTGTTTTGAAGAAACCCTTGTAAATTTATTTTTGGCAAGCTATTGTTTAATTTTTTTATGCCTCTGAAGGTGTGCATATTAAATTCGCACTGTCCGTCCTGCTGTGCGTGAGTCCGTGCATCGGGTAAATTCTTGTACGGGCTGTAACTCTTCCATCCATAAAGGAATTTTGAGATAACTTGGCATATATTTTCATTATAATGAGACGACATATCCTGCGCAAGACCCAGACCCCTAGCTCCAAGGTCAAGGTCACATTTACAAGTCAAAAGGTTTACAGGGTATGTTTCATGTCTGGTCCATAACTCTGCAATTCACCAAGGGATTTTGAAATAACTTGGCATGAATGTTCCTCATAATGAGAAGACTTGTCATAGCAAGACCCAGACCCCTAGCTCCAATGTCAAGGTCACACTTGGAGGTCAAATGTTAACATGGTCTGTTTCTTGTCCAGTCCATAACTCTGTCATTCATGAAGGGATTTTGAAACATCTTGGCATAAGTGTTTACCATAATGACCCAGACCCCTAGCTCCACAAGGTCAAGGTCACATTTACAAGTCAAAGGTTAACAGGGTATGTTTCTTGTCTGGCCAATAACTCTGCCATTCATTAAGGGATTTTGAAATTACTTGGCATAAATGTTCCTCATAATGAGAAGACATGTCATGAGCAAGACTCAGACCCCTAGCTCTCATGTCAAGGTCACACTTAGAGGTCAAAGGATAACATAGTCTGCTTCTTGTCCGGTGCATTACTCTGCCATCGGTGAAGGATTTTGAAATTACTTGGCATAAAATGTTCCCTATAATGAGATGAGGTACCATGTGCAAGACCCAGACCCCTAGCTCCAAGGTCAAGGTCACACTTAGAAGTCAAGGTGTTTCTTGTCTGGTCCATAACTGCCATTTATCAGGGGATTTGAAAATAATTTGACACAAATGTTAACCATATTGAGAAGATGTGTCACACTTATGACCGAGGACTCTTAGGTCAAGGTCACAAAATGATACTGATTTTTTGCGCATAAAACTGTGGCATTCTTGGACCTACTTCGGGGGCATTTGTCACCAATGGTGACAGCTATTGTTGTTGCTTTAATTGGTATGTAGCTGATTTTAATTACCTAACTTGATACATTTAAGGTCAAAGTTCTATGCTTCCACATCCCCCTCCTCAAAGACGTGGAGTAAATCATTTGATTTCTGATCAATTACTGCAGAAAGTTTGGGCTTACACTAGTCAAACTTCATAGGATGGCTGATTGCCTGTGATCATTGGGGTTCAGTAGGTCAAATGTCAAGGTCACAGTGACCTCGGGACTGAAGAAATTTTCTGATTATTTACTGCAGTTAAACTTCACTGGATGAGTACCAGTACACAGTAGACAGTGATATAGTCATATTGTGACCTTGTGACTGAAAATGTCTCTGACTTAAAACTCTCCCATCAATATCTCAAAAAATCACTTTGATTCAGTATTTGAAAAGTCCAGTTGTCAAAGGCTTTCAGACTGAAACTGGCTTGAAATTAATAGAAACTGTAACTATTGAAATTTTAAGGATATCATATTATGGACTGTAGATAAACAGTTACATTGGGACTGAAAAATGTTTTCCAACCAGTATAATGATAAATCTTGGTCATCTGGATGATTGCATGTGGTTAGTAGATGACCCTTTAAGTTTGGGGGTCAAATAAGGTTTCAAATCAATTACTGGAGTATTTTTTAACCTATGGTTGTCAAAACTTCATTTGGTGTTCTACTGTGAATACCGGTAGTAGATAACCTTTTGTAAAAGGTCAGTACCTCAAAGGTGAAAGTTACAGGTGCCCTTGAAACTCTTTCCAATAAATAACTGGACAGCTCGTGAGCCTATGGCTGTGACAATGCGTGTGATCTGTAGATTGCCTATTATTTAAGGGTCAGTATTGTCAGTTGTCAATGGCACAGTGATTCGAGACTTGAACTGTTTGCAATCAATAACTAAATAAATACTCGTGCCTACGGTCCTGAGATAAAATGTGGCGTTAACCTTTGGTCAGTAGTTGATCCGAATCGTTTTTCAGACTTAGTAGATGAAAGTTGCGTTGAGACTGAAAACGGTTTCCGACTATAGTTGGAAATCAGAGGTAAAACTTCTAAGGATAATTGCATGTCATTCAGTAGGTCAAAGGTTAAGTGAGTTTGTGACTGAAAATGTTTCCATTAATAAAACTCGCATTAAGGTTAAAGGCCAAGGTAAAATCAGAAATTTTCGTAATGGGTTTATTTTCTTTACATTGGCTAACACTGTATTCACGAAAATAAAAGTTCTGAAAGTGCTCTTGATGTTACATGTATACACAAGTTGCCCATGTATTTCGAATAGTTTACCATGCGCACAATTACAACGAACGAAATAAAACAACTGTTAATCTTGCGAAAATATATTTTAAAGTGTTCCATGATTGAAATTTTGTATCTAGTCTTAAGTTTCCAGGGATACCAAAAACTCTTGCTGTTTTGTATTTTATATGTATTCCCTTCTTTCAACATTTGTGTAATGTTAACGCATTGAACTCTTATAAAAAGAAACGCACTTTAAAAATCTACGCATTTAGACTGAAAATATGTAAGTCTACAAATTCAGCCCATCTTGCTATCATTTTATCACGGACGTCATCGGTGTGTGCTGAAATAGTTCTATAGATGTACAAAAATCAAACGCAATTTTGACGCGAGGAAACGTGTGGTCGTAGTGTCCAGGTGTTCGATATCTGTGTCTAACAGATATAATTATAAATTTGAAAATGAAACAGAATGCCGATTTTCAGGACAGGAGAGTACCAAAGAACGACTTTCACAGACTGCGTGTACAGCAGAACTGCACCAGACCTACGGGAATAGAATGATGTAGATCGTGCTTTCGTTTTAAAATTTAAATTAACTTCTCACTATTCAGTCATGAAATGAAGTGGAAGAAAAGTGAGCTTTGATGCAAATTATAACTTTTATGAGATGTACTTTGCATACAAAATACGCGCTACAATTTACGTACGTCTTCGTTGATGTTTACAAAGTATATATATATATATATATAGTAATTGTTCTTCGACTGACGCAGAAATAATTGAAGCAAAATGAAAATAATTATTTATGATTAGATTTGAAAGATAACTATGATTGTCGTGACAGTTGGTGGGCAAACCTAAGGTCAAAAAGTTATATCTAAGGTCAGAATTCTGTTTTCGCTCTAAACAAAACCGATACATTTGATACAAATATCTAACCTGATTCGTCTACTGTTTTTTCTCTGTCCTCGTAAAAGTGCAGTCTATATTCTATTAAATTGAGTCGATAAAAAAAAATGTTTTGTAAATTGTTTATTCAAATCCTCTTCATGGATATTACTTTTGTAATGCATATATTTCTTTGTCTATTTTAGGATTTCTGTCTACTGAAAATTCATTTTGATGTCTCATTAAGATACGGCCAAATCATATATAATTTGAAAGACATTGTACCTAGGCTAGACTTGATTTTTATCGTGACTGGCGTACGGAAGAGAGTGAGTTTCGTTTCTTGCATGCTGGCGGAGTCAACCGTAATTCCTAAACATAGTCACACATTACCCTCCGAGCATTTTTCATATAAGCACTTGATTTTGTACTTTTGCTTGTGAATCACATAACGTTTTGCTAACAATTCTGTGTCTTAACTGGCTGAAAAAAGTACCATTTTCTTGTGGACCTTAATAATTCCTGTGCCCATGTACCTGTTCGCTGATTTACCAGTCTAGTGTGGTAAACCTGTCAACCTGAGTTTCTTAGATTCATTTGTCTGAAATGGCTTTAAAATGCATAGTTTTGCCGGATTGAATTTCCGCATTTGTCTAAGAGGCCCCGAACCCCACCTCTGCTTTATTAAAATTACAGACGAGTAGTGCGTATGCGTACCTTTTAACCTGATTTGCTCAGATTTTTTGTCAGAGATGTCTTAAATACACAGTCCTATCGTGTATATTTTCAAAATTTCCCGGGAAGGACACGGAACCCCTATCTCTATTTGTACTCAAGTTATGCAGGCGGTAATGTGTACATTTCAATCTGATTCACTCAGATTTTTTTTATCAATCAAAAATGTCTTAAAGTGAGTTTGTCTTTTATAATTCAAAATTACTTGAGGAGAATCTTGAAAACCCATCTTTACCTGTTTTCCAATTATGCATTGGATTAGTGCATACTTTTTAATCTTATTTGCTCAGGTTTTTTCGATGATGGCTTAAAATTGTACTATTTCAAAATTTCTCGGGGAGAACCCCGAACCCAACTCTCTACGTGTACTTCAACTATGCAGGCGAGTAGTGTGTATATTTTACTCTGATGTGCTCAAGATGTTTGTCTGAAATCGCTTGAAATGCACAACTTTGTATTGTAGTGTCGAACATTTTCAAGCAGGTTCGCCCCGATCTCAACTTGTACTCCAATATTGCAGGCGAGTTGTGTGTACATTTCAAAACTGCTTTGTTCAGATTTTTTAAATCTGGAATAATTTAAAATGCACCATTTTGTCTTGCAGAATTTCATTTTTTTCTCAGGATGGGCCACGCCTTAGCATATGCCACAACTCCATATGCTTTTTATAGATTGAATATAAAATGTTCACTTGTAAAATCGTAGTTTGTACCTAAGTCCATGTATGCAACACTATATAACGTAGTCACACCCGTGATCATATATTTACTAACAACAAGTTCAGTTACAAGTTTTACTACAACTTTTATTCTTATTTCATGTTTACTCTAATAAATACAAAACAGAAAAACCTATTACGAATCTAAGAAACACAAACTTTCATAGCACATATCTTGGGGCCTGACAATTAGATCTCGTTCAGTGGACTTGCAGTAAAACATCTTATTGGCATTTTAAGTTAAGTTATAATTTCTGTCTACTTTGGTGGCATGAGTCATTGACAGATATTACACATCGCGAACCAATTAGAATATTTATTAGATAGACATCATACAACAAAAACAAACACTTTTTTTTCATATATATCACATCTAAATTAACATATTACTGAAGTTATTAATAATGAATTTTAACGTACGTGATAAAGCTTGGGGATATACGAGAAATGTTAATATGGAACCTGATGTAGCACTCATATAAAATTATGTTGTTTACAACGTGATCCGGCAAATTGGTTACGTGAAAATTGAAATGCAATATAATATATGTAATACATGTATACGAATTGAATAGATATCAAAAGTCAATTAAATCAATCACAAATCACCAATTTATATACACATGATAATACAAATATGTAACTATGTTACAACTCTTTCCCGAACAATTCTGTCTCGGTGCATGTGTTGTACTCACTAAAACATATTCTGCATTCATCACTAGAACTTAGTGCACTCGTCACTGACATGCATTGCACTCGCCACTAGCATGCACCGCATTCGTCACTAGAACACACTTTACTCGTAACTGGTATGCATTGCATACTGACATCTTCGTAACTCCCAACAGAAAATATAAAAGCATCCGTGATAATAAAATTTCCGAATATATATATATACTGCTTACAATATGTGCAGACCATCGTTACAACAACCACGTCGTATTTAAAGTGAATGTAAGACAGATTCCCATCCCGACCACCACCTTATTTGATAACAGACTGTAAAGAAGATACTCTGGATAACACATATGCTAGAGTCCCGATTTTCTTAAACCCATGTTGGAAAAAAATATAGCCAGAACCTGCGGTTGTAACCTCACCTGGCGCAGTGTACTTCCTTTCATAGTCATTATAAATTAATTTTGGCCGTGACATCTAATAATATCGAGTAGGCCTACGATTTATAATAATTCAAAACTGATTTGAGATGATTTCGCAGAATTTGGAGCTTAAAGCACTAGGTCTGTCAAAATGTTCGACCGATGCAGCCTGCAAAATTTTAATATAGTTAACTATGGCCACTATGCCTGAATACTGTGCACTGGTATTGACTGAATAAAACATATTTAAAAAGCCACTGAAAGTTGTAATGCCGCTGTCCACAGCTGTCAAAATGATAAACACGTGGGTTTTTCCGATTGTAAACAATACGTCACAGTGACGTATTGTCTCATTTGAATAATTTATTTTTATCTCGCCAGTTTCATTGGTGCGTGATCAGACCAATTTAACGTGTCTCAAAATCAGCTGGATAAGCATTATCATATTCGTACGCATGCAAAACGGATCTAGAATAATAAATTTTATGTCAGTGTTTATTTTTTCTGCAAATCAGCTTCTAAAGTTGCAATGACAATTCGAAAGCATATCTGATATTTTTCTGTTGTGATTATTCCGAAAAAAACACATGTTGCAGTGAATTATTGGGATTTACTTTACGCTGTGTATGAATGTTAACAGCATTGAGAGATTAGGTCGGGAATTTCTTTTCAAAGCTAAACAGAGCTGATACAAGTTGGGTGTTTTCCCGTCTCCCTAATTCTCTCTACGGTTTCGACTATCCTAGGGGTAACTGAGCCCCGGGACTTCACGAAAATGGATCTCCTTTATGGAAGTGATCAAAAATTTGGCGAAATGGACGAAGATATGAGTGATTTTTTGGATAACGACGTTTTTCCTTCACCGACCACGGTAAGCACATGACTTGCAACTCTTAACATATGGTTGTGTTCTCATAGTTTTGTACATCTATTAACACTTAATACAGATAAAAATGTTGAAAAGTATTCATTTTAATGTTGTCTCTAATCGACAGACCCACTGTCTGGGCAGTTCTTAAATTGGAAATTATAGAAACCTGTTAACATGCTGTTTGACATATGGGTGCACATGTTGACAGTTACGCCCATTTTTCAAATTCACTTGACCCAATTCTCATAACCCACTGTCGATGTTTTTCACGGGTATATGATTTATAATGAACAACTTTTATTGAGATTCAAATTGTTAAAGCGTCACGGAGCGTCAAGGGTGGATCCCAAATATTAAGTAGATTCTTTTTAAAATAATTTGCATTTTATTTGAATAAAAATATTTAAGGAGTACAAAAGATGGAAACAAGCATGGTTACTGAAAGATGGTTAATGTTATTTCTCATCATTAGAGATGGGCGTTTTCTGCTCTTCTGGTAATAATTTTGAAGATTTCATCAAGATTCAAAGCGTATTTCATATGGGAATTCTAATGACTAAATTGTAATATTTAAATGTAAAAAGACTGGCTGCCGACCATTACAGTAGTGCACGGGTTTGCAGCTACGGAAATAGCTTGAAAAGTATTTCCTTTAATTATATGCAAGTTTATGATCATCTTTTTAGATAATGTCTAAATATTGTCTTCAATTAATTTTTTATCGTAATAATTGCTGGAGGCCTCATGGTCTTTCCAACAATCACATAGATCGTTATGATCACAGTTGAAATGCAATATAGCACACATACATTGATAATGAAATAACTGTAAAGATGGCATCCACAATGGTATGCCAAGTTCGAGCTCCGATCGGATTGTCATGCGAGGAAGTCACCCAGATCATCGGCGATTCTGTACCCAGGTCCTCGAACGTTCTTGAAATAATGTTCAATGAGATAAAAAAAAATATATATATATATATAAATAAACGAAATCTTACCCTTATACCGACTAGTGTTTCACTTTCCTTAAGAGAGATTAAAGGATTTTCATTAGAGATGATGCTTTGACATGATAATTAAGTGTCAGAAATGTGCGCATTTGGTGTTAAATTACGGAACACATGTGGTTATTTGCGATAAATCAGTTATTACAATACACTAAACCTGGCAAATACTGACCATCCGACTTCCTCCTTGCTGTTTTTTTTTTTTTGTTTCGTTCATTTGCTAATTGGGTAGCATGACATTTAATACAATAGAAAATACGATACCTTTGGGAATAATAATTTACACCAGGACGATTAAAATTTGGAAGTTTAATGAGAAGTCTGAATATTTAGTTATGGGAAAATCACGTCATTACAATAAATTGGGTAATTTGAGAGATCTGGCCAATGATTCTAAATTGATCACGCCCTGACGCATTTAAGACTATTTTTATACCCGATCATGATCGGACGGATCAGTGCCCATTCATACTTTTCTCACACAGGGTGTATAAATATACATGTAGTGGTAGTATTTTAATAATAGTAAAGCCTCCTACAATTTAAACCCAACTTTCAGGTTCGTGATCAAGGACGCACGATTATAAAACCCGATCCGGGAACTTCAATAAAAATTCTTTTTCACAAATGCGTCACAGCGTTACCCGAGAGTGAAAAGGATTAATTATTTATAAAGCCCTTGACAGAGACGAATAATTGGAAGAAATATATAATATAGCACTAAGGGGTATGAGAGGCATACAATCGTGCTGTAGCCTGCCCACTAATACCCTAGATAGAACCCAATGTTTAGATTTATTTTGGTAACGATGTATATCGGAAGATAGGTACGGTTCCACACTATTTCGTAATTATAAATTGTTGATCAAATTCCAATTTTTAGTTTTTATATAACGTTACTGTAGAGCGAGTTTTTGACGCCAAAGGTGCGTTTATACTCAATATCGGCTAATCGCAAAATTTCATGACTGAATGGTAACGATGTGGTCGCAGCACCAGAAGATGTTATTTTTCACGCACATTATTTAATAATTTAATACAACCAGCGTTATGGCAGTGGAAAACGTTGGTGCAATCTTACGTATAAACCCCTACATGCGATGTAACGTTACAAGACGGGGACGCAACTTAAGCTGCTAATGATCGGTGCCCTAAAGCAAGAGATACGATTAAAGCGGTGGTTGATTGAAGGAGGCCTGAGGCAACGCTTCATTTCGCTGTCATCTTTTCGCACTACTATACTGTTTTAATGAACATGCATTAATGATCTTACATTTTAGTATGCTTTATGAACAAGTGTAGCATTTCGTCAGTTTTACGCTGCAGACGTAGACTGGAAAATGTACGCTAACGCTATATTGAAAGGCATGACATGTGGATGAATGAAAATGAAATGCATATATTATATTAACTTTAACATAGCTTAACAAAGGGGCACGGAAAAACTGACCTCTGGCACAGATGGCTTTGACATTTATGTTAGCTACCGGGACAAGTTAACGGACAGTCTCCCTGCAGTGATATACGTCTGCTTTGTTTACTGTATTTTGGAAAGAACCGCTTATTGTCCGTAAACGGATGCAGGTTTCTGCTACTGGACCAGGGAACATTTTCTCAGAATCGGTGCCAACGTTCTTAGAATATATCCGCGTGATAAAAACTCGCAACAGGTTGTCTGTTTTGAAATTTGATCTACATATACATCGGAGAATGAACAATCTGATAAGCATTTGGCTGACCTACTTACTGGATCACGGACTACTTTCAACTAAAAATTCCCACAAAGGAAGATGGCTGGCTGCTGAATCTTACCTATGACTTGACATTTACAAGGACTTAAAATATTTTTTAACTTAAGAAATAACCACGATGAAGCCAATATACCTCTTTGTTTTGATGATAAATTATACGAGGAAACGTGTAGGTCAATGCTCGACATGCTGAATAGCCTTCAGCCATGAAAGACTTCTGTTTCAGCAGTTTCGAGAAACCCCTTAATGAGTCGTTGACCTGCTCAACTCATGAAACCTTGAAATAAAAAAAAAATTCACATGATTTACACAGCCTTTATGTATCCGAGATTTTTTTGAACTGTCTTTAGATTGAGTTTTTGAAACATACATTTTTTACCCTATATCATATAAGTGGTTAATTTCAAAAGTGTTGCCATAGTTATATATTTCTGCACAAACCACTTTGTCATTGTGTGCAGATATTATTTACAATAACTCACATTAAGCCTGGAACCTACTGCTTTTTGAATTGCAGTCTTGACTTCATTATTTGAACATAATATATTATGACAATAAATTAAAGCTTAAAAGAAATTACTTGCAATATTTATAACTTAAATAAATTAATTCCCAAGGGCTACATGCATAAGCTCTTAAATCTCTAAAGACCAAGTTAAAATGGTACTACTGTATAGTTTGCGTGATCTGATAATAAAAAGCAGTCTTGATTTGGAAACCACAGAATTAAATGATTCGATCAGTACTTGACTTACTCTATATTTGGTTTGAATGTTTTGAAACAATTTTCTGGATGAAAAGTGTCATTAGACCTTCTAAATCCCCAGACAAATAAACATTTCTGTGTTTCTAGACTCTGGTTAAGTGCTTCAATATTACATGATAACATATATTGTGAAGAGAAGACAAAGTTCCTTTATTATATCTTATACTGATGTGGTGTCATTTAAGTTCAGACTGCCATGAATTTTCTATCTTATGTCGGCATGGATAAGACTGGTGTTATCAGTTTGTATATGCAGCCCTGCCCTTTTGAAAACTAAACCAGACAAACTGCACAATACAGAAATGTTGATATTCCGAATAGTTAACAACAGAATCTATGTTTTAAACATGTCTCAGCAAACATATTTTAACACTTAACGAAAAACCCATTAAAGCTTCTGACTCAGGATAAACAGCTTGTTAGAATACCTCTTGTGTCAGCATAATTTTAAGTTCTCTCCAGTCAATTAAAAGAATGTAGATTCTTTAATGTGTAGTCAATAACCCAACTGAGCAAAACAGAAATCCTACTGTAAATCATTTAATATTTGTGGGGGACTAGTTTTCGTGGATATTGTGGTTGCGTCAGTTCGCGAAAATTAATTCAAACAAACATGTAAAATTTCTATTCAATTTAGTTGAAAACCTGAATCAGTGAATTTATAGCCCCACAAAAAAGACTGTTTTTGCAAAAAAGCACGTAATTTTTGTGAGCTTGAAATGAAATGATTTTAGAGACTGCTCTGTTTTGAACCGAGTTTAAAACATCTTTTTTATATCAAAATATTCTTATGTCCATGCATGTTAATTAGCTTACAGATGATACAGGATACAGAAAATCAAAATGCATAGCAATTTACTGTTTGAATTGTCTTTTCACATTAGTTAAATATTTTATACTTATCTTAAATATAATGTGAAACACCTGCTGTTGTTTGATAAATGTTAGCTGATGCAATGAGAGTAAGATTCAAAGCTGATGCAATACATCTGGTTCCAACTTAGCTTGAGAATCCAGCCTGAAAATTTCTTCTTCTTTTTTTTCTTTCCGCAAACTGAAAATATCAGTTAATGGCAATTAATTCTAATAATGCAAATTTAGTTTGGTGTGATGGGGGTCTTTAATACATAGATATTAGTTTGGTGTGATGGGGTTCTTTAATACATAGATATTTGGTATGATTTATTTAGAAGCAGGGGCTCAAAACAGGTCTGAGATTACCAGGTTATTTTAAGGTGGTGCAGCTAGGGCTTTTCAAGAATATGCATTAATTCAACAACTAAATGTAAAGTTCTGTTAAACAGTTTATTTTGAATTCTTAAATATTTCCCTTGTTCATTTTACTTTTAAAATCTATGTTATTATTTTGAAAATCATGCATTCGCCTCATGTTCAGTCCACAATTAGCCTGAAGCAGTTATTTGGTGTTTTATTATATATATTTACCAGTTGCATTAAACTTAATTGAAAATGTCACTGACTGGTAGTGCGGTACTTTAAATGGCTACAGATTTGAAACATTTCTAAATAGGAAAGATTATGGAAAGTCACCGAATAATAATAAAACAGAAGCTGACACTGGTGACATCATTTCAAAGTTTCTATTTATTAATTTCACATAAACAACTGATAAAGTGATAACTGAGTTTTAGAATTAATAAGGCTGAGTTAATATATAAACGCAATTTCAGATATTACAAAATTATTTAATATCTCGACATTGTAAACATTGATACTGATATCATTTAATATGGTCATAATCCTCTTTACATTCAAGTGATAAAGGGTACAGCATAGTTCATAAGTCCATGAAAACCCACATGTGTTGTCAAACGTTTTTTGAAAGTGGTACTTTGCACACTGAACTTGGGAATAATTTCCATTGTTACCCCTTGTACAACATGTTTTGTCCCAGTGGTAACAGCAGCTCAAAAGCTTGTCAAGTAGATGGCATAAATCCATCTGATTATTGAAATGATGTTGAAACTGATGTACACTTAGTATCAAGATGGATTAGCATAATCTGTAACAGTTGAGCAACACTTGAGACATAAAGTTCTTTCTTCCTGCCTTCATTTTAATGATTTGTTTCTTTGTATGTTGTCATTTTCTTTCTGTCTTTTTCCTTTCATTCTTTCTTTCTTTCTTAGTGTCTTTTGTCCTTTCTTTTTTTCTGTCTTTCTTTTGTTGTGTCTACATTCTGTCTTTCTTCTTTGTTTATTTCATTCTTTCTTCTTTGATTCCTTTCTATCTTTCTGTCTTGTTCATCTGTTTTCTTTAGTTTAATTACATATCAAGTTCAAGGTTACAGTATAGACAGTGCGTACACATCCTGGACACCTTATGTCCTGGTGTACCTGGTCTAACCTATGGCTGACTTCCAAAAAATGATAACTAAAAATTCATATCCTGGTTTACTTGTAAGAAATCACATGCATGAGCTACTGACTGAGTGTAAAAAAGTGTCGTATCCGTGTCATGTATTCATAAACCCATTATTGAAAAACTGCATGTTTTAGGGTTAAAAACGTGAAAATTTAACATTATTTGAGCCGTGCCATGGGAAAACCAACATAGTGGCTTTGCGACCAGCATGGATCCAGACCAGCCTGCGCATCCGCGCAGCTTGTCAGGATCCATGCTGTTCGCTAACAGTATCTCTAATACCAATAGGCTTTGAAAGCAAACAGCATGGATCCTGACCAGACTGCGCGGATGCGCAGGCTGGTCTGGATCCATGCTGGTCGCAAAGCCACTATGTTGGTTTTCTCATGGCACGGCTCATTTAGGTCTAGGTAAACCCATGTATTTAAGATGTGAGTGCACCGTATTCAAAATAGCTTTTAATTAAATCCTTGTTTTACTGTTACATAAGTCGTTAAATATTCTGTTATTTGTATGATGCAGGATGCCGGCAGCTACAATATGGACGACGAATGGTTTAACAGTTTCTTTGTCGACCCAGTACTCAATGACAAAATGATCACAGATGCCGCCCAGCCTCCACATATCAAGTCCGAGCACAGCTACTCCACAATGAACGAGAACAGTCTTAGCGGCTCAGAGGATCTCGGCGACATGAGCAGACTTGAAGGTACGTTACAGAAATGACGGCAAACCACCCCTGAAATATTGAGGCAGTAGTCACAATTTCAACCAAGAAAAGTTTTTGTCTCCGAACATGTAACTACATTTGAAGGAAATTGTAATGAAGTGGTATCTATTCATGGCAGTAATATGTAAACCAGATGCATGAAAAAAGTCTTCTTGTGTTTTCATTGCCAAGTTTTTTACTTAATGTAAAAGGTGAAATATATAAAATGTATACTGTTCAGTAGCTGACAGCTGTTGTTTGAAATTGCTTTACTTGTATGGCATAGCAATGAAACTGACGAAGTGTTTTAATTAAATGTCATTGCTGGCTGTTTAGTTGGTGCATACATGATTCATGATAAACTACCCCATAGTGTTTTCTCATGATCAATACATGTATGATTCTCATGAAATATTCACAAAGTCTCCAGTTTTGAAGGTTAAAAAGACCATTCATTTATAATGCATGCTTTAATTGTCATAAATATGCATTTTATATGTCTTTCATACATAGATAGTAAAAGAACAGTAGGCTGTATTATGGTGTCACACTAAAAACATAATTTACAGGTTCAGCCATGTATGTTTTTTTTTAACACAGATTAATATGTTGCCTTTTTTACGATAGATAATATATATGCAGCTGCATTTTAATTCAACTCATCTTGACTCAACTCAAATGTTAGAAATCAAACAGAGCAACAAAATTACCAATGATTTGATCAAGACAGATATTCAAAAAATCAAAACTATTTACTGAGTCATCATCTTTGGAGTAATGTTTATTCAAAGACAGGTGTATCAGGTGTTATGTTTAAACTGTTTCATTGTAACTCGAGAGAATGTTTCTTTTTTTTATTTCTGATTAACAATAAGTTTCAGTTTGAAATTAACGTACTGTAGTTTAGAGCAGTACATACAAAACCACAGGTGTTTGTTTTCTTCGGTTAAAATGTTTATGTCTGACTGGCTCTGTCCTTCAATTCGATGAAAAGTTGCAGACATTCTCTATTATATGGCAGCCTATTCTTGTAAAATACATACATTTCCATACAGCCATTATTTTGTGTTTTGTTATTAAAATGACATGTAGTTTTAGAACTTCACATGTGTTTTCTGTGATGAATGGCCTGCTGATAAGTGCATGTGCACAGCTTGTTTTAACCACAACACAGACGAAACAGCATATAGTTGTTTACAAACTGTGGGAATATGCGTGCAGAAGTCGATTAAAGGGATTTGTAACAAGTTGCATACCCTGCAGGATTTAAATTCATAACATGTGTCCACTCTCAGGGTCTCCATTATTTAGAGCCTGAGCTTGAAATTTAATAAAACTAAGTTACATCACCAGAGCAAAGACCCGTCTATTTATTGTTGAGTTTTATCGTCAGAATGGGGAAAAAAAGGTCTGCCTCCGTAGCGAGTTTTTGTTTGCTTTTAAGAAAAGGTAAAGTTTCTTGTTTAAGGTGGGAAGTCGACGAAAGGACCTCACCTGGAATGGATTGAACAACTTTTTTCCAGCCTAGCCCACAGCAGGGGTCATATTTACCTCCCCAGCATCCAGTTTAGGCCGATACTGCTGGGAATTATACCAAATTAAGTAAATCACCCTGCACTGAACACTAGTTGGGATATCAGCCGGGAATCAAACTCGGACCGCTGGCATTGTAGTCCAACCTGCTAACCATTGTGCCACTGTTTCCCTTTAATAGAAATGGATGCATTTTACATGAATTGGGTACTATATAATAAAGAAGTGTTGTTGAGAAAGGGTGAAGTGTTCATCTTCTGATTATGGTTATTGCTATTCATAATTCAGATATCAAAATAAGAAGATGTTAAGTACAGTTTAATAGGAAGAAGTTATCTTTGTATTATCTTAAAGCCGTGAGACATCGTCACCTGTCTGGTATAGGTGTTCGTGACAATCTGACCACTGTACAGAAAGGTTACTTGTTGTCACATGAATTTTGGGCTTGACTCAAAATTTACTCGTTTTGTGAATTAATGATAAGATATAGATACGCAGATCTTTGAAGATTGTTACTATTATAAGAAAGAGCTTAATAACACGTACATCAGTGTAGTCGGTTTTGCAACTTGTCTTGGACTTGCATTTTGTTGAGACTTTCCCCTTGTAAGATTTTAAAAGGACCCGAATTTCACAGTACATAAAACTTAGACCTGTGTACAGTTCCTGCTTTATGCAGTTCAGGAAGTTTAAAATAAGGCACACCTCCAAACAAGTCAGATAAAGTTAAAAGTGTAGGAATATATATAGGTTACATTCTATTCAAGTAATTGATCAGTAAGACACAGCTTGATTTTTATCATGAGGAAAAAGGAAAACGATATTCCTCTTACAATGGCACATTTGTTTAAAGATTCACACTTGCTAAAAGAATTTTTGCTTGTTAAAAGATTGGTTACATGAACCCACCAATGAATTAATAGAAGGCCTTCATGTATAAGGAAAACGTCTCAGGAAATTTGACTGCTGGAAAAGTACACATACATGTTCTTGTTTTAATCACACTTCAAGAATTTGCAGAATATTAACATACACATGGATTTCTCATCCAGTGAAAAACATTAAATATAATCCTTAGAAACTTGCCATGGTTGGTTAAGAACAATTACAGAAAGAGTCTGTTTTCATGAATTAAAAACAGACTTTTACTCTTGTGGAACAGTCTAGTGAGATTGTAAAGAATTCTATTTCAAGAAAGTTGTTAATGAAACACTGCCTTTTCTTAACTTTTTTAGTACGTACATGTAAATGAATATGGCAAGTGCTTTATATGATTGATGTTTAATATTGTCCCCTGTTATATGAATTCTGCCATTTCCAAATCGGATAGGTCAGAGTTTCATCCATGCTGGTCGCAAAGGCACTTTATAATGTTGATTTTGTCATGGCGCGGCTCAAATTGTGTTCTTGAAACGACTTTAGAACCCTGCTGCATTTTGATTCTTTTTTGTTGCCTTTTCTATCAATTCGTATGTAAATGTGCCCCAGTTCTGACTTGTTTTTGCAAAACGAGACTGCATGAAGAAGTAAAAGTTAGCTGATCAAATTTTTTGTTTATATATATATTATATGTATACCATACTTCAATAAAAAAGGACCATAATCTTTTGAACTAATAGACCTATAATATTGCTGATATCGTTTTAGATTATAGACCCTTATTGCAGATTTTTATCTTATACCTTTATTGATTTCAATATAGCAATTGTACAAAAATCAATGAAACAGGACAGCTGACTGAAGCACTATCATGTTACTTCTCAAACAGGTGCTTGCGAAATAATAAGTTACTGCTTTTAGTCTATAAAGTTCTAATAGTACTATCAGATACTTGTTGACATTTTTAATTTCAGTGTAAAATTTTCTGCTGATAATGTATCGAAGATCTAAATGGTCTGATAGTGAGATATGTCAAGTCGCCCGGGGCTGTATAGAAATTGTCATTAGTATTGACGATGATAAACATTTCCTTGACACCTTACAGTTTTATTTCGAATCCCTTCGGGCAACGCTTCTTTTCCTCACATTTACTCCTTTATATACATATTGTACAACAATAATTATTTTTTTACAGCAACGCTTTAAACCTCAAGTTTCCGATTTTATTCAGGATTGTTACTTTAGGCCTATAAATTTGAAAATTAGCCTTAGAAAATTTAAGAAAAGTTTTGTAACATTAAGTTTAAAGTCTGAGTTCTTTCAAGGAAAACATTTTTTTTTTGGTACAAATAGTGAAAAATTTGCTTGTCAAGTTCTTCAGTCATATATTCTACTTTTGTTCTGAACCAGCTGTCCGTTAAATGTAACTTATTAAAAAGTCCTGTATATATATAGTTACAATTAGTAACATGCATGCACAATCTGCTTTTGATGTAGAAAAATGAAAGGTTACACCTTGCCTTCAGCTGTTCATGACTGTTACGCTCATTGTCCTGTTGAAAATAGTTTAACTTGGACTATTGTATTAAACCACACAAGCTGAATGTTTCAGCAAGTTCCTAACAATACTATATCAATAAATGCCAAGTTTTAGGTGCCCCAGCTGTTAAAGATGCTGTTGATTAATTAAAAAGAACAATTACACTTTTTTTCATGACATTTACATTCTTATTTTGAGAAGATAAATGTGCAGTACTTGAATTTTTAAACAGGGTTCAGTTCTTTAATTTTTTACTGCTGAAAGAGACACACTTTTTACTTTCAAGGTTATCTACTACAAATCTCTTTTTAAATGAGATGTTATGTGATTTTGTCCAAATTTGTTCATAATCTACACAAGAAATGCAAAAACTATTTCCAATTTTTCAACACTTCACATTTAAAACTTTGTTGTGTTTGGGTAGAGTCAGAGGTCAATTTTCTCTTGTTTTGATGGTGAGAGCGGAATTTGGCTATGGTTTCCTCAGTCCTGGAATGATTTAACATATAATAGTCTAAACAATAATTATTGTCCTTGAGTAATTTTTCATTTGTATATTGTTTAATTATATTATACCAAATTTTTATAGCACCCTTTTCATGATATACACATCCAAATATGCCTTTAAAAACATACAAAGGCTGCCACTCTGAGTTCTACCAGTAGAGCGATTTGAACAGAGTGAGAGAAAGCTTCAAAAAGGTAGAGATGGAGATGAAAATAATCACGACTCATTATATTTTTAGATTTGGACTCTGACTTCCTAATCAAGAACGCGGCCCTTGACCTTACAGTAAAATCAACAGAAAGCATAAACACACCAAAACCAGAACCATTGGACAGTGACCCGATCAAGATCACATCGACAGCCTCGACGACAGTAATGACCCGCACATTCACGGTAACAAAGCAACAGCCCACAATTATTCTGGCATCATCGGCCCAAGGACAGACTGCATTATCAGAACGATCAGTATTACCAAAAATCACAGTGAAAACGGAACCTATAGATACTTACGATTCTTCAGATCAAACAGGTAAGTGTCTCTAACCTTTATCCTGCTAAATTTCTATAATGAACTAGTCCATCTTTCAATTTAGACAGTACCATTAACTGTTAAAAGGGGTGCTTACCAAAACAATACTGACTGAATGGCGAACAGTGCAGAATCATGATCAGACTGTATGGATGTGCAGGTTGATCATGATCTACACTGGTCGCAAAGGCAGAATCAGTCGTGTCCAGCATGATAAGGGCTAGCACATGAAGAAAAGCTGCCAATTCATGGCCATGTGGTTTTTGTCACTGACATTGAATCAGCAGCCCCCTCACTTCTGGGTTCAGTCCCTGCTCCTGCTGTTAGGTGAAGACACCAGCCGGCCCCCTAAAGGAGCTGGTTTGCAGAGGCAGGTCCTGGTGACCCTTTTTATAAAAGTGGACACCGTTCTTGTGGATAGGAATTTTGTGCATTGCAGTTATCATTATTGCTTGGATAAAAGTCTCTTGTGTAAAAAGAATACATAAACAAAATGACATAAAACAGTATCCTTTATCAATAGCTGTAGTTTATATTGGTAGTGAATGTATTGAAGCCACATTTCAAATAAGACAGACAGTCGGTTTAATCAATATTGTATTTTAATTATAAAGTACTGAGAAAAGTTAATAGTGTTTCTTTACAATCAAGCTATCATTTGATAAATATATTGATAGTAAGGTTTTATCTACCTACAACAAGGTCAAAGTTCAACAATGTGAACTTTTACACCTTTTGTTTATCCATGAATGAGCCCATGCTTGATTAGTCTTGTTTACATTAATACTTTAGATGAAAATGACTGGTAAGGATAAATGTAAATAATATTGAAGTCGATAACAAAAGGCCTTTTTACATTTGTATAGGCGGGGGTAGTAAGCTGTCCGTTTTTAAGTATTAATGCTGTGACGTACTGCCTGCAAACTGGAACACTTAGTGCATATTTTAGATGAGTGATTGAACTTAACAAGTGTGTAATGTAGGGCTTTCTGAAGTGGTTTTTAGGCAAAAAATTATTTGTCGACATATAGATAAATGCTACAAATTATTTGCTAGACAAAACATCATTATGTATGCGGATCAAGTTCCATTTGTGATCAGACACTGTTAAATCATTGGTATTTATGAGGGACTATTTTTTATATATTTTGTGGTTGAATATGTCTATAAAATTAAACATGAAGGGGGAAAAGATAAGTCTAATTTGAAACCCATATATTTATCTTTAAAGCCTTTTTATCAACAACAACAAAAAACAGTGCACTTGTTTGGCCGCTATTAAAAGAGTATGATTTTATAGATGATGTCCGAAAATGGGACCAACTTGCAAGTTTGCTGGTTCTGTATAGTTTTAAATGTTTCATTTCATTAGGTGTTCGCAAGACAGAAGGCAGTGGCTTGGTTTGTACTGTTAAATTTGAACATTTTCTACTTTATTTCAGTGAATATTGACTCATTAGTGCTTCCACCCACACCACCCAGTAGTAGTAACAGTGACAGTGACAGCTGTCCGAGCCCACAACGCTCCGCCCCATCAAGTCCAGTACGACATCTTCCATACTCGCGCCAGCTGGACCGGCACTCATCGTACTCATCATCCCTATCACCTACAGGATCATCGCGGCATTATTCACACTCATTGTATTCGTCATCTAGTCAGGTATGTATAGTTTTTTACTTTTCAAATGTAACCTGTTTAAACCTGTCATATCTTCAGTTAAGTTCAGAGGTTTCTAGGCCAAAAGAATGATGTATTCATATTTGTGTCCATCACCTCAGAGAAAAGATTGGTTAACTGCATTGACTTGGAGAACTGGTTAACTGCATTGACATTTAGAAGTGGTTCACTGCATTGACTTAGAGAACTGGTTAATTGCATTGACATTTAAAATTAGTTAACTGCATTGACATAAAGAAATTGTTAATCAAATTGATAATGGAAAAGCTAAAACAATGCACAGATCCAAGAAACGACTGCGTCTTGCTTAATTCAGTTTATAATATATTCTGTTGTCTCCAATAATTTAAGCCAAGCCAATTTCAGAGTTAATTTCAAAGTGATTAAATTTTGTGCTGAGGAAACAATTTCTGATTAAGGTTCAGTTTGGTGCTTTAATCATTCTTTAGCTAACAAGCTTTCTGTGTGGGATGATTCCATTAGTAAGTTGACATTTACTTTGCTGTCTCCAACCATGATCATTTTCTGTTGCAGAGTGACAGCGGAGTTGATATTGTATTCCAGCAGATTCCGACATCAGGCGTCCTCATGCTAACAGAGGAGGAGAAACGTACACTGATCTCGGAGGGATACCCTATTCCATCCAAACTGCCACTTACAAAACAGGAGGAGAAAAATCTGAAAAAAATAAGACGCAAAATTAAAAACAAGGTATGTAGCCTGAAACAAAAATCATTAATGTCTCCTTTGAAGATAGGTCGTGCACAAAGTTTAACAATGATCGGGGATATCTAAATCAGAAAATGACTGAATACACTTAAATTTAAAGTTGTATTTACCGTGATTTTTGCTGTTTTACTTATAAAATTATCATGAGTCTTTATATTGCACTCAAGTGCAATATTGAATGGAACATAAAATTTGTTTTATAAGATTTATGATACTAGTATAAGGTCAGAGATACAATGATTTTAAGAAATTGCTTGGTTGAAAGATTTCCATTGTTGGAAATTGTTTCATGTCATAGAAAAGTTAGTTCAACGATGGTTAATAATACCTGATTTAAGGCACACAAAAAATCTATGATGATAATATAGTCAGTCGACACTGGAATGTGATGAATATCGAATACCTGTGAACAGGATTTTCTCTCAGTTTTCCTGTTGTAAGAAGGTGATAACTCAATTTTCCATTTCCAGTTTTATATATTATCTGATTCCAGACGGGGTATTTTATATTGTTGTTGTTATTGATTTTCACAGTGGTTTTTTCTCTCTTTCTCTGTTTGTTGTTGATTAAATATTTACCAATCGTGGGTCTTATATTTCTAAGGTCTACTTATAGTTTCTTTGAACTTACTTTGTTTCATATCGATGAATTTAGTTACAGTTTAGATAAAGTTGTTCTGGTGTTAACTGCTAAGGTGCTATTTATCAAATTCGTCTTAACTAATTTTTGGTCTAGAAAAAGTTTTACTTATGCATTAAAATTTCAACATTTATATCAGTTTTTCAACACTGACTCTATTGTTTGTAACTTGCTATTGAATTTGTATTCTACCAGTTTACATTATGTATTATATTTGTATAGCAATTTAGTTTAATTGCTAGGTCAATAGGTTTTTCACCTGAAAATCCTCTGACCCACTTCAAAAGAAGTCAGTTTGTGACACAGCTGTAAAGTTTTGTAATACTTTCAAGCTTTTGATACTTTTTTTTTTAAATTTCAGAAGCAAATTGTTATGAATAGTACTATTAGTACTCCCTCGTTAAGCTGTTGGTCTCATTATACATTGTCTTTATAACCTAAAATTACTGTATTTGCCAATCTAATTAAGGTTATTATTAGGTAATTATATCAGAAATGAATACAGACCTAAATGTCAAGTACCGTATGTGTTCAAAATTTGTGTACTATGACCTAGGCCAAGGGTATTGTGCGTTTTGTTGTTAATACTGTATGTGATCAAAAATTGTGTACTATGAGCTAGGCCAAGGTTATTTTGTGTTTTTTTTTGTTAGTACTGTATGTGATCAAAAATTGTGTACTATGAACCAACAAGGCCAAGGTTATTTTTTGTTTTGTTCTTAGTACCATATTTTATAAAAATTGTATACTATGAAATAGGCCCATGGGTATTGTGTTTTGTTGTCTCTTAAATATTGATGCAAATTTCCATAGCTCTATTGTAATAGAAACTTTGTCAGTGCTTTTGAAATATTTATGGAAGTGAATTCATATGCATCAGATTTTATTGTTTTAAAGCTTTTCACAAATGCACATGTATTTGGAAATATTAAATATTTAGTTGTTCTGTGCTGTAGTGGCAAGATTGTTCTGTAATTCAGTGTTTTGCATGGAAATGACAATATGTGTGATAAAAGCTAAAGATGACGCAGATTGCAAATATTATATTATCTTATGAAAGGGAAAGGGGATTGTCTAGTGGTGTCATCCACTCAACACATGGGCTGGGGTTCAAGCCCCACTAGAGTCACGCCGGCATTTTCTCATATGACTCCAGGACTGGTTTTTCCAGGAAGCAGAAGCAAGTGGTTCAGATGAGCTTGAAGCTTTCATTACAATCAAGCATAAACAAATTTGTATAAACTAAACTATCTAATGACAATTTTATTTTGCAGATCTCAGCTCAGGAGAGCAGAAGAAAGAAAAAAGAATATCTTGAAGCATTAGAAAAAAGGTAATACACAGTTGATAAATCACTGAAATACAAATTTCTGGCCCTTAGGCTTCTTGAGCTTGGGCTTGTATTTATCACTTAATTTGAAGCATAAGTTTCAGACTTCAGAAGTTCATGAGCCCATATCTTGACTTTTCTGTGGGTGTTCATTGAGCTTAATTTTGTTTTCTTTAAGAATTCTGATGATTGTCAGCATAAACAGGGCTTTTTCTGGCCATTTTGGGAAAAAGGCCCCTGTGCTTTTTGGGAATTTTCGACTCGCGAATACTGCCATATTGTGAAATATATGTATCGGTTAAACATCCAAATTAGGAAAGTATTTCCATGAAAATCAGTCTTTTTTATTTCTTTACGTATATTTCTGTGATTTCTACTGCTAATATTCATAAAAGAAAACTGCTTTATATTCAAATTCAAGCTGCAAATTCAATAAAATCTACAATACAATGGTTGCACCACTATAATTTGCAACAAAATAGGTCTTTTAAAAAAAAAAAAAAAAAAAAATTTTTTTTTTTTTTTTGGTTTGATTGGGAATTTTTGAACAGCTATTGGGAAAAAATATGCATATTTGCCATTGGGAATGGGGCCGAATTTCGGCCCCGTGGGACACACTGAAAAAGCCCTGATAAATCATTTTACACTGATTTTACCCACAG
Source organism: Mercenaria mercenaria (assembly GCF_021730395.1). Taxonomy (NCBI): domain Eukaryota; kingdom Metazoa; phylum Mollusca; class Bivalvia; order Venerida; family Veneridae; genus Mercenaria; species Mercenaria mercenaria. The sequence goes on along the minus strand of NC_069364.1, from coordinate 21,466,233 downwards.
GCAGAAATCCCCTTAGAATTTTACTGTAATATAATATCTAAAGAGTTTGTTTATTCTCTGTCATAACCTGGTTGCCTAGAGAAACAATTTGTAAAATATTTATGGAAGATAATGATAGAAGTATGACTTCAGCAGAACTTCAAACACTAAAGTCTTACAAAGATGCCGCATTTAATAAACTTGAAAGCTCCTTATTAATTCATTAAATTAAATGTTTCTTTCTTTGCTAAGTAATTTGATAGTATTGTTAATATCTCGTCTTTTGATTTCAGAGTGGAGTCATTTTCCCAAGAAAACAGTGAATTAAAGAAGAAAGTTGACTCTCTCGAGAATAATAACAGGTATATATGAGCCGTGCCATGAGAAAACCAACATAGTGGGTTTGCGACCAGCATGGATCCAGACCAGCCTGCGCATCCGCGCAGTCTGGTCAGGATCCATGCTGTTCGCTTTCAAAGCCTATTGCAATTAGAGAAAGTGTTAGCGAACAGAATGGATCCTGACCAGACTGCGCGGATGCGCAGGCTGGTCTGGATCCATGCTGGTCGCAAACCCACTATGTTGGTTTTCCCATGGCGCGGCTCATTATATTATATATATGAAGGCAGTGTACATGTTTATTTGAGATTTTGAGTTTCAAAACTCTCTGAATATCCAAGGTTAATAGTTTTCTGGGGTAACTTAGGCAATCTTTTCCTTGTTATAAATCAAGGAAGTACGCAAACATGACATTTGTCGTTTTAGTAAAGTTTGGGATGTGGGCTCGTATTGATACTGTATTTACCAGTGGACTTTTACCGATAAGTTTTTGAAACTTTTATCAATTTATGAAACAAAGTATATAAATGATACAACAAAACTAAATCATTTTCACCTTTCTTTAATACTTAGAAAAACTTTGGAAAGCATATATAGCATTGAACGAATATATTCAGGTTTATAGTAGGGTAAAGCTTTAGTCTAGTGGATATTAGCCATTACATTAAGAGGCCATGAGTTTGAACCTTCAGTGATATCATAACCATTCTTGCTTGACAATATTTTTGAGGAAGGGAGGTAATTCAGGCGAGCTTTAAATGCTGTTCTTGATTGAATTGAAATAAATGAGTATAAAAGCAGAAATGAACGTAACATTTTCTTGCATATATTTCAGATCCCTCTTGAGTCAGTTACAGAAGCTGCAAAGCCTTGTGGGTAAAATTCCACGTCCCAGTGGGACAGTTCCGCAGACTGGACTTATGGTAGGTGAACCCTAAATTATTTATTGTTATTAGATTAGTTATTATGGGGTTATGTTCAGGTTTCCATCTATGTAAATTTATTGATTTTTGCATGTATTTTAGGTTTTATGATGACAACTGGTTTTATTTAGAAATATGGTGTACTTAAACAAAGTATATTTGAATGAATTGAAGGTATAGGAAAACATAGAGTTTTGAAAAAGAAAACTGCAAGTTTCAATAGACTTTCAACATTTATATACTAAAAGCGTGTCTAAAAGACATGTACCATGAAATATAAGAAACTGTTTCATGTATATTTTAATCTTTATCCTGCTGGTGGCAAGTGATTCTGTTCACTATTCAGTCAGTAAATTTTCAATAAACACCCCTTGATAAACAAGTGGTACTACCCAAACTGAAAGATGGACCAATCCATTTTAGAAATTTAGCAGGGTAAAGGTTAAGTAATAAATTGTGTTATATAAATGATGGTTTTCGGGGATTCAAGTAGATATGTTTTACATATTGAGGAAGACATGCTCTAGTCAGATAGGAAAATAAAAAAAGTGAGATTTTTTATGTACAACTATTTGAATAATATGTTAAAATGATAACATGACACTTGTAGTATCTTACTAAAAATTCAGAAAGGTTTGTTCAGCATATTAGTTCAGTTGTTTTATAGTATCTGGAAAACGGAAGATCATTAAAAAAAGTTGTTTTTTTTGGTTGTTTTTTTGTGATAATTCTGCTGGAGCAATGTCAGTTGCATTAAATCACCTGTTTATTTGTTCTTAAACAAAATCAGTTACAGGTGATTTAATACAGTGTTTTAGTTTAAAATTGTTCATCACTGTGCTAACATATATCTAGAATATTCATAATTTCATTATCACACAGGATCAACATTTATTGCAAAAAGATATCCTAAGTGTACAAAGATATTTTTTTTGCATGTTTTTTTTTAAAAATATTTTTGAACAAATTTAAATGGATTCCTGTGTGTTAAGAAATTATGATGAAAATGAAGGCTACATTACAATCAGAAGAAATTTTATAGGAACTTGTGGGCACATGGTTTACCATTGTACATACCTACCCTACTTGTGTTTCCCAATTGTGTGCTAGTATAAGTAAAAAAATTCTTCATGTTTGTCAAAGTATAGCCTTCATTTTCAAATTCATACATGCCAAACCTTACATTTACTAAACCTGACAAGAGGTGCTTAAACTTTCAAAATAAAAAAAAAATCTTTCTGGAAAATGCAATGTTATGTAAGATTATCATCTAAACACACATAGCTAATGCATCAAATTTTAATATTTGGCAATTAAAAAGTATTTCATATCCTTATAAAATGTGAGAGTATTTGGCATGGTTATAAGACAGTTGATATAACATCACCAAAATTTACACGAGCTGCATGTTGGGAATCGTTGCAGGTTCTGGTATTATGTTTCGCTGTATTTCTGGGCAGTTGGACGCCAACTTCTCTCAATATTGGCTACTCCACTTCTAAACCTGGGCTTCCCAACCATCTACCTTTTGCGAGCCCACAGCCGGTGAAACCCTCGCCAATGATGGGCCCACAAATTGAAGGGGCTAAGGTTGATGCTTACTGTACCCCTCCCAGTAAGTATTCTTTCCCCCACCCCCTCTCACACCCCTCTAGAGTGATGACACTGATACAGTGAAACCTTGGACTTTTGAATTGCCTAAGCTTATTTTGCTTTTATACTCTTTGGGTAGTAAAAGTTTTACAGTGTAGTCTGTGACATGTTCATAAAGTTTTCACTAATCAATATTATGATTCAAAGATAAAACAACACAGTAAAAAAATAAATTGTTAAGTAAAGTTACAGATTTGCTGGAGCAGTGTATTAAATCCATAATAATTAGTGTCTTTAAGATTTCTTGTGTAGTTTTTATGTAACAAGGAACATAAGAATTAGTACTGTGAAATCATTTAATTTCGATGAAATTTCGTGGTTTTGATCAAAACGGCAATTTCGTGGGGATATGAATTTGTGGATTACAATTTTTGAACATATTGTGAATAGAAATTTTACTTGATCATTGGCATCAAATTTCGTGGATTGACTCACCCACGAAATACACGAAAATTAATCCCCCACGAATATTAATGATTTCACAGTAACTGACTCATCACTTTTTTCAGTCCCAAGGGGATTTTTTTTTTTTTTTTAATATTTAATTTTTAAAATCTGTTTTAGTTAATTGTCTTTATTTTCTAAACTTTAGGAATACAAAAATTATTTTGAAAAACAGTATGATTGTTCAATGTTCATATTTCCAAATTGAAAGACTTTGTTTCTAAAGTTAAAGAGACAGTTCAAGCAGAAGTAGTCACTGTTGTCACTCTACATATTAGAATAAAGTTGTATTTGTAAAATATTAGTATGAAGCTGGTGCTTGAAAATTGAGCCATACCATGAGAAAACCAACATAGTGCATTTGCGACCAGCTTGGATCCTGGCCAGCCTGTGCCTCTGCGCAGTCTGGTCAGGATCCATGCTATTCGCTTTCAAAGCCTATTGCAATTAGAAAGACTGTTAGCGAACAGCATGGATCCTGACCAGACTGCACGGATGCGCAGGCTGGGCTGGATCCATGCTGGTTGCAAATGCACTACGTTGGTTTTCATGGTGCGGCTCAAATGTATATTTGTCTTTTATAAAAAGAGATTTTGTTTTGGTTTTAAAATGGAAGTAAAAGGCATTGTGTATATATGCATCTGTACAATATGCAGGAATTTAAATAGAACAAGAAACTATAATAAGCCGATATTTAAGGAAAGTGTCCTGACAGTTAAGCTTAACAAGGCCACTCTATGAACAGATATTTGATATAGTTATAACCTGTTATTTTGGGGCTATGTAAAATATAATTAATGTCAACAAGCTATAAATAACATATTTTCTCTTTCGTTTACAGTGAAATCTCGTGTGTTGATGTCGCTGCGCGGAGAACAAGATGACCTCAACTGGTATGATATTTATGGTCCAAACATACCAAATGCCGAACTCGAGAAGGAAGATGAAGATTCCGTCAAGTCTGAGACTGCATGGTACCAACCGAAAGTGTTGTCTGCTAAAACCGAAACTGGCAATGACAAAAAGGTTGTCGATGCTGTCAACAAGGACAGTGTCCAGGAATCCCTTCCCGTAGAAAAGAGCGAAGTAGTTGAGGTCACAGTTGATGGCCGCTTTGGCCATGCTAATCACTCCCGAGATGAGCCAGTAAAAAATGTTGTCGGAAAAGACATTTCTAGATCCGATATCAAGGTTGAGGGACTCGTTGAAAGTGCTGATACTATTTAGTTAAATATATATTTTGTCTTTGTTTTATGCATAATATATTTTGAAAAAATGTTTGCTGATAAAATCATGGTGAATTAATGAATCATTTTTGCAACAGAATGTATTTTCTGTCAGAAATTTGCAAAAAAAAAAATGATGTAATTATCAGCCCAAACAGGGTTACAGCCCTGGATGTTGTAGTATTTTCAGAAGTGCTGAGAAATTTGGGAATTAGCTACGCAATATTGAAATAAATTTATATGTATATATATATTTGTTAAAAAAAGAAAAACAGTGTTAAGTAAACACAATATCTTATTCTAAGGCTAGTTCACATAGATGAATTTAAGTAAAGTTCTTTATGTGTAACCTTAGCTTGTGAGATTGAGGTTGTTTTATCAGAAATGACAGAAGAAAGTCAGTTGACATTCAATGTGGATCTGACTGAATTGAATTGTATATATGTAAATACAAAACCATGAGGTGTATTTATTCATTAAACCAACTGCTTCCATTTTGTGATGTCATGCTACGATGATCCTGGTGGACCAATCACACTTGTGCATTTACTTCATTAATATTCATTATTCATGTACTCATTACCATAACCATGAATATTCACTCTTGATGCCATTTATTTACTGTTATTTGTGCTTTTGAAATATTTTTTTTGCGTAATATTGTATGGTAAATTTTACTTAATATATATAACCATCTTAAAAGTAAAATTGAGACAAGATTATAAAAAAAATATCTGATCTTGAAAATCCAGATTTTGTAAGAAAAATGTGAAAAGACTGTCTCAGTTTTAAAACTTCTTATTTTGTGGTAATTTTATGCATAATAACCTCATTTTTTAAAGAAAAGCTGGAGAGAGAAAAAAAACTTTCCCACAGGAAAAAATTAATATCCTCAAAAATGAAGAGAAGAAAATTCTACAAAATATTGATATTTGAGATTATTAAAAAATGACATATATTGGTTCTTTAAAATGTGCATATGACTTTCTCTGTTTCTCTATTTCTTTCTGTGATGTTGTTACTCCTGGAAAACTATACAGATGTGTTGATTACGCCCAAGATGAATGAATGACAGTAGCAAAACTATGTTGAAGGGAAATGCATTTAACTTTGAAAACATGAAAATTATTGGCCTATGTATATGAGAAGTGTACTTTTACGATGAATGAATGAAATACTTGAATGATATAAGTGATCATGTACATAATTAGATAGAGTACATGTATTTCTTGTTAATTATATGGCCTTATGAAAATCTTGTTTGGTTTTCGGACTTGTTTATAAGTATGAGAAAGAATTGTTTAGTTTTTTTTATGATAAGCCATTATTTATAGTTAAAAAACTTTTTCTTTCAATATATTAAAAAAATGTTTTAGCAGATGATGTTACTTTTCTTTAAGAAATGTTTTACAAATGGTAAAGATTTTATAAGAGGCTTAGAACCAGTCAATATATTTATTTGGCCCTATGGTTTCATCATAGTTTCCTGTGATAATTTTTGATGGCCTGGTAGCCAGAACTATGGTTTGTTGTTAGCTACTTGATAAAGATTTCTATTTTTGTTTAAATTATAAGTAGGTGTAAAGATAAAAAACAATTCATCCTTTATGAATTTAATTTCTTAGTGTAAATAGCTCAGCAAATATTATTTACTTGAAGTACTTTTCATATGGTTTCACGGGAAAATATCTTTATAAATTCTTTTTCATATATGCATACAGAGAGATGATACATTCAAAGTTTGATCTATTGATATATGTATCTTTTGTTAATATATACATTTACTGTTATTTTTGTAGAAACTTAGCTGTTTTGTTGAAAAGGAATAGAAGGGTACTACGATTTCCTTAAATAAATTGCAGGTCCTCAGTTTGTGTTAGATAACAAGTCTGCTGGGATAATTATAAAATCATGCTATAAAACGCATATTGAATGGCTTGCCAGTCAGTAAATGTATACAATAAGTGCGTACTATTACCATGAATTTTTTCGACATTTAAACTATAGGTAGAACAGTTACTCTTTTCATAACATAATACTAGAAGTGTTTTATGCATTTATAGAAAAACATCACTTTGGAGAACACATATATTTATTTAAATTTTCATCTTTTTTAATTTGTTTATTTCTACAATTTTTTTGGGATTGTAAGCTAGTCATATGCACCATTCTTTGCTATTTTATTCTTCATTAATATTTTTCATCTGCAATTTAGTGGGTTGTGGGCTTAGCGGCCTAAAATGTTACTACTCTTGTTTCTGATTGGCTCATGAAACGAGGGGATGTCTCAAAATTGTTTGTGTTTTATGATTTCTGCAACTTTGAGATTTTCCTGGTTTTATTTGAGCCAATTCAGAGACACGTGTTCAATATGGCACGTGTTCAATGTTGTATTGTTGATGATGTTGAAACATCACTGTGTATTTTAAAAAATTGTTAAATATGAACATGACAGGTTCAAGAATTGTGCTTTTTTGGGGAGAGCATTATGCAATTAAAAAAAGAAATATATATTTTAAAATGAAAGACACACTGACTTACGTTTTGTATGCAACACCAAATAAACCCTCATTATGAACAGTCTCCTGCAAGATGCAGATAGTTTTATTCAAAGAGAAGAATAAGTTACATGATAAAGCACATGCTGCACGAGATATCAGGCTGGAAAAATGACCAGAACAAAAGTAATCCTTATCTTGCTGGACACGATTGATTCTGCCTTTGTGACCAGCGTAGATCGTGGTCAGGCTGCTCATCCATGCAGTCTGATCAAGGTCTGAAGTGTTCGCCATTTAGTATCTCCTTTAAACAGTTAGTGGTACTGTCCAAATTGAAAGTTGGACAAGTTCATTATAGAAATTTAGCAGGGTAAGGGTTAATGAAGGAATTTGTGCCCATTTAAAGTCCTTGAAGGTCATGGTGAACTAGTGCCCTGGTTTTCATTTTTACTTGCGGATACACTTAAGACGGCGAAATGTAAAAAATTGAATATCAGAGTTAAATCTGATGGGATTCGCATCTATTTCAGTTGTGTTATCTGATATGTAAAACAGTGAGACAGATGTTGTATTTTAATGTTCACTACAGTCTCTTTAAGAAGTTTGTGGTCAATTACCTGTTAATGAGATTTTACGCAAGTTGCTTGCTCTACATACTGTTTAGTGGTGCAAGGGACGCAACTTTCGTAAGTGCTTGAATGACACAGCAAGACATTTTAAAAGTACACTGTTAGGCTCAGTTTCCATGAATCACTAAAAGGATACAGCAGGAAATTTTACCATGTTTTTTTTTATCAATTGTGTGTCATCTCACATGTCGATATTTTCCATTAACTGAACGGGAAAATTTGCTGATCCATTTGAAGAATAATTTCACAGAAATATCTCAGTGGTGTCTATTCCGTCAAATAGAAAAAACACCATGGACGTCAACGTGTGAAACTAGCACACATAGGAAACCTTGAACTTTTCCCTACCAGAACTGGCCCGCTTCAAACGTAGTTTGGAAGGTATGTGTCTCGGATGGCACTTACCGAATAATTGTCCATGCTGTCACAATTCGTCAACAATTTATGCGAGAGGGGCTGTGTGTTTTATATCCTCTGAAACTACTGGCCGGAATAACATCAAATTTGGTCTGCAGCACCCTGGTAAGGTCCTCTATCAAGTTGGTTCAAATGGGGGCACTTGTCCCCTTTTAGGGGCTGCATGTGTTATAAATAGAAATACCTTTAAACATTTTCTTCTCATGAACCGCTTGATGGATCTTCATCGAACTTGGTCTGTAGCATTTTTATATGGTCCACTCCCAAGTTTGTTCAAATGGGGGCACTTGGCCCGTTTTAGGGGCGGCTAGAGCTAAAACTAGAAAAAAACTTTTAAACAACTTCTACTCATGAACCGCTCGATGGATCTTCATCAAACCTGTTCTGTAGCATAAGTATAAGTGTGTTCAATGGGGGCACATGACCCTCTTTTAGGGGACACTAGAGCTAAAATTAGAAATACCTTTAAACGATTTCTTCTCATGAACCGCTTGATGGATCTTCATCAAACTTGGTCTGTGGTATTGTTATATGGTCCTCTCCCAATTTTATTCAAATGGGGACACATGGCCCTCTTTTAGGGGCCGCTAGAGCTAAAAATAAAAGAAAACCTTTAAACAACTCCTTCTCACGGACCATTTAATGGATCTTCATCAAACTTTTTCTGTAGCATTATTATAAGGTCTTCTCCCAAATTTGTTCAAATGGGGGCACTTGGCCGCTTTTAGGGGCCGCTAGAGTTAAAAATAGAAAAACCTTTGAATGACTTCTCATGAACAGTTTGATGGATCTTAATCAAACTTGGTCTGTAGCATTATTATATTGTTCTCTCCCAAGTTTGTCTCAAATGGGGGCACTTGGCCCTTTTTAGGGGCTGCTAGGGCTAAAAATAAAAATACATTCACGCAACTTCTTCTCATGAACCACTTTTTGGAGCTTCATCAAACTCGGTCTGTAGCATCATTATTTGGCCCTCTCCCAACTACATTCAAATGGGGGCACTTGGCCGCTTCTAGGGGCCGCTAGAGCTAAAAATAGATATACCTTTAAACAACTCCCCATGAACCGCTAGATGGATCATCAAACTTGGTCTGATGCATTATTATATGGTCCTCTCCAAATACTAATCAAATGGGGACACTTGGCCCCTTTTATGGGCCGCTAGAGCTAAAAATAGAATTATAATATGCTTTTCTCTGTTAAAACACTCTTGTGCTAGAATGACGTCACATTAACGTGTGGCGACGTCAATGTTTCTGTTGCGACAAAGAAAGAGCGCTACTGTATTTTATCTACTGTTTTAGATTAAGGGGCATATGAAAATCGAAATAATTTATAGCAAAACCGTGTTTCAAAAAGATTTACAGTACAACCTCTCCAGAGCGGCCCTCTCCTAAGCAAAAACCTCTCTATAACAACATCATCAAAATTTCTCTAAGCTGAACTATACTATCAAATTTGCCTCTCCAAAGCAACAACCTCTACATAACAGTCAATATTTGTATCTTCAAAAGTGTGTTGCTCTACAGAGGTTGCACTGTATACACTCCGGCGGTAATACGTCGTACAAATAATTTATTACGCCTCTCGTATAACCGCCCATCGTGCATAAATAGTGTTAAAACACTCTTTTGCTATAAATTATTTCTTCGATAACTTTAAATGACTTCGTACCATGCACTGCTTGATGGATCTTCATTAAACTTTGTCTGTGGCATCATTATGTGGTCCTCTCCCAAGTTTGTTCAAAGGGGGCCCCTTATATGGCCCGCCAGTGCTAAAAATAGAAATACCTTTTAAACAACTTCTTATCATGAACCGCTTGGTGGACCTTCATCAAACTTAGTTTGTAGCATAATTGTATGGTCCTCTCCCAAGTTTGTTCAAATGGGGGCACTTGGCCCCTTTAAGGGGCCGCTAGAGCTGAAAATAGAAATACCTTTTAAAGTCTTTTTTAATCTATCTTTGTTTTTAATTTTTTAATTCTTTTTAAAATTTAAAGCTTTGTCACAAGCAAGATCTAATTATGTCAAGGTCTGCCTCAGGCGAGCGACTTTAGCCCATTTTGTATCATAATACCCACACAAATTCAAGAACAAGTATCGACAAACCTATTTTCAGCTTCATCAAATTAATGAGTAAGATAGGGATTTTTTAAAAAAACAATCGGAAGCCATTCGTAATAGCAATGATCTTTTTCTTAAGACTCTACAGTCATTCTTTAATTTCCATTTTTTTCTGTATTTGTAATAAGATGATTTCCATGTATCCTATTTGTCCGATTTTAAATACATGTAGCTGTATCTATAATGTGTTTGAAATATAGTTTCAATTCGAAGAAACATGTTCGGTTTCCGTAATCGTCGAGTTGCGCTTTTTTTTGCGGTAAAATTTGTGACAAATTTGAGAAACCAAAATAGTTTATCTTGGTGTGGTTTCCGTATATTTGAAGGGTTTCAGTATTTAAATGAGTGTGCATTTCCTGATTAACTCCACATTAAAAGTGATTAGATAGGGATCCATAGTGTCAATGAATCTTGCTTGTGTGTTTTTTTTTTCTTTAAAAATAAAATATATCCCCACTGTAGTATAGACCTGCCACCTTTTCCTTTACAGCTGCAACGGAAAGGGGGTAAAACATGTATTCAGGTCTGGATCCAGCCCCTTCCCACCTCCCCCACCCCCCACACCAGTTGGCTTAAAAGTTCCCTTTACTCATCCAACTATTTTGGCAAAGGAATAACATTTTCTCAAAATTTAGACGCAGAAACTCACTAAAGGCCACGATTTAACCCCTATTTTTCAAAATTTTCCAAAAGGAGAAACCCTGTCCCCCGACCCAAACACGAGCGGAGTGCTTGTTCCGTACCTACTCCCACTCGACGCTATGCACATTGCCGGTGACGCCTTCATTTTAAACTGGTGCCCCCCCCCCCCCCCCCCCCCATTCACATTCAAATATTTCTGAATCCTGCCCTGGTACATGTATTTCTGTCGATTCGAAAGCATACATTCTTAAAAGTTCAAAATTTTAAAAGTCATTTCATTACCACATATTTTATTTTGCCTAGCTGCGTTGTATGCTTTCAAAAGAGCTTAAGAGCTTGTTTAGCGGCCGTTACAATTGCCTTAGAAACTTCCTTGGAACATACAACCTAAACTCCTACAGTGTGCAGACATGTGGTTCAGATATATCATTTGCATTTATAGTTTTTTTTTTTGTTTTTTTTTTTCAAGCGTCTCTTTTTGCTAAGACGCAGGGACAACCAGGTTCATGTTTGCAAGATTTTCTTGAGAAAATGGAACATAATTTATACATTTGATGCCGCGCGAATAGTGATACCCAATGGATATAGCAATGTGTAAGCATCAGCAGACAGGTCTCGCTGAGGAGGTCACTGAAAACATTATCACAGAGAAATGCCAGGGAACTCTCTACGAGTAATGAAAATACCTATGGAGACAGGCGACACTGTAACAAACCTTTTGCGAACGTTAAGCTACAGTCACACATACGGATATGTCCGTGCGTTGAGGTACGGTGCGGATAGGATTAGTCTGTGGGTGTATAACTACGGAGCAGTACGTCTTAGTACGGGAAAAATGATGAGAAACAGGAAACAAACAAAACAATACAGGACGTGAATAAGTACGATAGGTACGAGGTACTACGTTGAACTACGTTTTACTACGCCTTGCAACTTGCCCAGCGCACGGACGGGTCTGCGGTAAACTACGTTGAACTATGCTTAAGTACGAGCAGCCTCGGATAACTACGTTCAGCTACGGCGAGGTACGTAACAGCACGGATAACTACGTTTAATTACGTTTAACTACGGATGAATAAGTTTCAGCCAAGTTGGCCTAAAGTCACGCTCAAATGGCTACGGTTCGCTCAAACTTTTGTGCATGTTCAAAAGTTGGAGAAACTTGCAAGTTTGGAATAAGTTTTGAGTACGTTTTGACCACGTTTTGGTACGGATTAATACGAATGACTACTCTGAGGTACGGTTCAGGTACGGATCGATACGGATTACTACGTTCTGTCCGTAGCTAGACGTAGCTATCCGCGCCGTATGTGTGACTCGGGTATTACAAAGACAATGAAAATATATAAAATTTAGATAAGGCAGTCCGAGTATTGCAACACTACCATTAGAGAATATCAAGACTTTGTTTACAAGTACACTTTGTTCGCATTCAAGGAAACTTTGGGCGTCCTTGGGCGCTTTGTAACTTTACTTCTTGTTCTTCCATGTCCGATTCGAGATAGAATCGCCCCAATGACACGAACAAGGCCCAAAAACATTGTTCAAAACAATATGGCGGAATAAGATGGTACAACCTCAATATCCAAGAAACATCGAAGCAAAATAAACATATGATAAATTTATGACCAAATAAAATATTATTTGAATGAAGAAATTACACTACTTTTGTTAAAATGTTGGTTTACTCCCCCACCCCCCCGTCGATAAACAAGCGCTGTAAACGAGGCTGTAAAACTCCACTTCCGGTTCCCGGTGTTTACTCGAGCTACGTGATCCGACTCGACTCAGTTCCATCGGGGGAATAAACGCCCAAGGACGCCGCTTGAGTTCTTATAGGCGCCCAATATCTACGAGTGAAGGCTGGAGCTATTTGAAATAATGAACTGAAGTATATTTGATGAAATAAAGATAGATCTACAGAAATTATTTGACTATATGTTTGAAGTTAGGAACGTTGATGAAACTTTTCTATCTAGAGCAGTTACCTACTAGTAAGATTATTACACGCACTGATGTCGATATCACGCCTTAATGAGATTTTGCACTCTCTTCCGTTAGTGTCATTGTTTGTGAGATGATGCAAGGGAGACTATGTTTATTATGACTCAGAATATTTACTGTATTTAGTTGTATTTCTTAGTCTAGGAATCGTATCGTTACACCATATGTCCGATTCAGGCGATGGTGATGTCTATTACATGTCGGTGATGTCTGTTATGTAGATGATGTTTGTTATATGTCGGTGAAGTTTGTTATGTCGACGATGTCTGCTATATGTCGATGATGTCTGTTATATGTCGATGATCGGCTGTTGTTTCTGCTGCAGCGACATTGTGATACATTTCATCGTGGTTTCTACTATTGCATATTTGGGACCAATTTTTGGAAAAAGAAAAAAAGCACGTTGAGAAGTTGTTTACAGTCGAAAATATTGAAGATTTATTCTTATTTATTGGATATAAAACAAAACTTGGTTCGAGTCTAGGCGATTTTTGCAATTTCGAGCATCTAAGTAATCTTAATTTTTTTTCTCTTATATTTGATATTGCTCAAGTTCAGTGACCACAAATGATTTTTCCACATACTTACATTGCATCATAACAAGTGTCCAAAACGGTCAGTTTTAGAAAGATCTATCATAGTTTCTGGGGAAAATCGTTATCAATAATCGATCACAGGACATATTATATCGAGCATACGAAATCTTGTCTCACGGGCACGGCATCTTACTTCAGCCGCACGAAGTCTTACCGCCAGCATACGAGTCTTATCTTGAGGGTGCAACATCTTATTTCGAGCGCATATCTTATTTCGAGTGTATGGCCTCTTGTATTAAGCCTACGGCATCTTATCTCGAAGACTCATCCTATCTAAAGCGAATGACATATTAAGCGTGCGACATTCTACCTCGAGCATACTACATCTTATTCTGATCGCTTGACCTCTTACCTCGAGAGCACTACATTTATCTTGAGTGCAAGACATCTTATTTTGATCGCACAACATCTTATTTCGAGTGTGCGACATCTTAAACGAACGACATCTTATCTCGAGGGCACACTATCTTAATTATATAGATCTCACGACTTCTTTTACTCCTGGGTAAGACATTTTATCTCGAACGTACTAAATTTTATCTCGAGCGAAAGACATATTATTTCTAGGGGAAAAACATGATTGTCCTTAACATACCATCCCCGCAGTTTTAAGACTGATCCTAAAATTTCAAAGGGTTCTTTATAAATTAAGTAAATACAGGCGTTTAGGAACAACCAGTGCAATGCTGCAATGGTCCAGTGTTGGGTGCTAAATGCTGAACAGTTGAGCAACCTGACCGGGACTCGAGCCTTGGACCACAGAATACCGTTTTTGTGCCTTATCAACTAGGCCACCGGGCTGCGTTGACTCTATCATGACACTTACGCCGACAGCAGATTGGAGTATGAAGCAGTGTACAACTTTTTCTTTCATGAACACGTCGTAAAATTGTTCTAAAATTAATACTGCCTGGGACTGACTTAAATCAACTTTATCAAAATCAGAATGGTTCCCCTAATCCTTACCTCGTTCCCAGCAAAAATAAAATTGGTGGTCTCTGACCTAAAGTGGGATGAACATATGAGAATCTGCTAATCAAATAGTTCTGCACTACTTTTGAAAAGGAGTTAACCGGATTCTCACTCCTGCTGTGACAAGTGTGATTCTAGTATATCATTGAAACTCTAAAAGTTAATGTTTTAAAGATTTTTTATTAAAAAAAAAATCAATACAAAACATTGTAAAATGCTATAACAATACGTAATATCATAAATAAAATCAGTTTAAGGAAGAACAGTAAATATGACATTTATTTGGATTTGCTTTCAATGCTTTATATACATTCAGCATAAAAATAATAAAATGGTTATAGTAGCTCCCTTGCTTATCACATGTTGGCTTCATTCATCTCTCGTACCATCACGCGATTAGAAATGAGGTGCCAAGTGCAGTTGAACTTGTTTCACAATCGAGCAAAAATAAATTACTATATGGTGGCTTACTAAAACTGAATTATAATTTATAATTCACATTCAGGAACATTTTTCACGTTTTGATGTTTACATATAATCACAAGCTGTCATTCAGAAGATTTATAACTGGGTCTTGTTGTCATTTGTGTTCCTGACGATTGTGTAAAAGTGTTCGTATATTTTTCTCGGAACAATTTCAATACTTTCCTCGTGCACAAAAAGCTTAAAGCTATAAACAAGCCTTGCAGAGTATTAAATATAATAAATAAATACCACATAACAGTGTTATTAGTAAAATTTGCAACGAAAGCAAAAGCCCACGTTAAACCCATTACTAAAGATAATCTCAAATTTATAAGAAAGGAGCTGGTTGAAGGTCCTTTCCTTGCAAACGCCCCTTGCTTTCTGGCTTTGGTGATGTGATAAGCCGTAAACCCAAAGGAAACAAAATCAAACAGTTTAAATATGGCTAAAGGTCCTGCAAAGAACACGAGTAAAGCATTTCTGGAGGTTATCCAGCAAACAGACTGTCCGTACTTAGGTCTGAAAGCCTCTAAGTCTTCTCTGTCAAAACCTGCAAAATTTAGAAAAACAGCAATACCTACAATAAGTAAAGGTAAGCACCAGGCATATATGCTGTAATAAAAAAATCGCTTTGATCTGGCTGTTTGGTGCCTTTGAGAGACGAACTTGTGTGAAAATGTTATCCAAAGGTCAAAGGCGATGACATTCATCCAGCAGAAAGCACAAAAAAAGAAGTAATGCATTGCTATGGCCAATGCAGTGCACACATCCTGTATATTGGCAACTTGTGCTGCTACAAGGAATAATACTTGTGACACTATTAATGATATTATCAAACAAACGATGTTCTTTCCTGGTGTGTTGAGCAGTTGTGGAAACAAGATATAAACAAAAAGTGTTAGTAACGACGCTGTTATTGACACAACTAAGCCGACTAATGAAATAAAACTTTCTACTTTATCATACTGGTACAAAACTGGAATCCCCGTAGTATCACCAGTATAACTTAAATTCAATTTTTCCAAACAGGCGAAAACATCTGAACCATTTTTCGAGTATTCGGTATCGTTCAAAATAATATCGCGAAAAATGATTGCATTGGTGTTATTTATATATTCAAATTCATCTGCGTCGATTTTAGTGAGTGTGCAGTTATCCGCAGCTGCACGCATTGTTTCATTATTCATCGATTGCTGTCTTATATCTACATTCTGCGGAATTGGTGAACATTTACCTTTGAATGGCGTTGTCGAAGATGGACAAAATATTTCTCTGCACGTGTTTGCAAAAGGGTCGTAAATTTCATTATTATTGCACTGGCTAAATGGTTTTCGAAATTGTTCATTTTGTACTTCCCACATCGAATTGAAGTCTACAATCAAGCGAAAGCTGTATATTTTGGGCGGTAGTCTTGACTGTACTTTTATAGACGCAAAAAGTTGTGGCTCGCAGTACAATCTTCTTCTGTAAACACCGTTGCAAAAGGCACAGTGCTTATTTCTATATACGTTGCCTATATCTGAGTATACCTTTGAATAAAATCCTTTTGCACAGGTTTCTCGAATTTCATCTCCGATGTAAGATGCTGGACATACAGATATTTGTTTTGAATATATGTTGCATTTCCGAAACGGGGAAAACTCATTTGGCATCTGAAAGGACAGTTTACAATTTTTCGTGTCGGAAATATTCATGTCAGCTTTTTCCTCGAGACATTCCACACTTGCCCTCCAAAATTCATATTTATATACGTTGTTACAGTGGGCACAGTGCCTGTTTTTATAAATAAATCCTGACTCGGTTTGATCTGAAACAGGAATTTGCGAAAAAATATCATCAGATTCCGTTGTTTGTTCGCAAAGTCTTTTAGTGACGTCATCATTCCAAAATGGCGGACATTTTGAAACAACCATCAAACCTTCTCCATAAGCGGAAAATCCGTCTACATGAGTGCAGATGAATTGATTTGAAACCAACTCTACATCCCGTACAATGTCTGCGTCTTCGCAACAGTCTTCAAGAATACCACATAGCCTGTCGCATGAACACGTTTTTGAAGCTACCGTAGAATTACACCTGCTTTTCTCCAGACAATAGTCTGTGCCAATACTATTGAATTTGACATTAAGATCAACAGAAGGGACATCGCTGATAGGTTGAACTTTATTGTCAATTGCCACCAGTGGCGGGGAAACTGTGCTACTTACTCGCACGTTCCCTCCATTAATGTTAACTATTTCTTTAATATTGGTATAGTTTGTTTCAACTGGTACAATATCACTAATATCTTTTGCTTGATTTACCGGCTCTTGACCATTTCCATGATTAACATTTACTTTGTCCCCAATTTTTGTAACATTAGTCATAGTAGGCAAAATACCACTTGTGTCTTTACTTTGATTCACAGGCTTCACAGATTCTATTACACTGATGGCAAATTCTGGCGATCCGATTGTTTCACTTGCACTTGTTGCTTTATCAGCATCAATACGTGTATTGTTGGGCATCACAGGTAAAATTTCACTGACATCTTTACTTTGGTTGACTGGTCCCGTTTTATCTTGTATACTACTGACAGGCGCTGTAGATGTGCGGCTTTCATTTAATCCAACGTTTCCAGTATCTTTAATAGTTACAGGTAATATGTCATTTACATTTTGACTTTGGTTTACTGGTTTCACAGAGTCTGTAATACTGGCAAAAGATGTAGGTGTTCCGCTTCCACTAGTTTTATTTACACTACTAACATTTCCAACATCAGAATGTGTTATATTAGTCATAACTGGCATAAGGTCATTTACATCTTTACTTTGGTTAACCGGTTCGACGGACCCCTGTTTTCTGCTGATAGCAGATACAGGTTTTCCGCCTTTGCTATTTTTATTCTCGCCAAAAATATTTCCCGAATCAACATGTGTATCATTAAGGATAACAGGCACAATGTGATTAACATCTTCACTTTGGTTAACCGGTTTGTCGGAACCCTGTCTTTTACTGATAGCAGCTACCGGTGGTTCGTTTCCTCTAGGTTCATTTCCGCTTACAGCAGTTCTCACATGAGCATGTGTGTCATTAGTAATCGTAGGAATAACATCATTAACATCTTTTCTTTGGTTCACTTGCCCTATTTTATCCTGTATACTGCCGACTGAAGCTATCAGTGTACGATTCTCATTGGTGTCTTTGGTATTATCAACACTGTGAGCACCTAGTGTGTTTGTTGTTACGGCAGCCACTTCGGCTGCATAACTGTATCCATAAAACATTACGACACATGTCAATAAGGTCGCTATCTGTTTCACTGATGACGGCATAGTCAAGTTCAAGTTAAACAAACACTTTAAATCGGAAATCAGTTTAATCCGTGTTCATAGTAACATATTTTATTCCTCAGAAAATTCCAAGTTATGTCGTAGTTTCACACAAATTGGTGCTGTCATCGTCTATCAAATCGAAATCGCCCCCAAGTGGAATGTTGTAACAGATTTATGTGAACGTTAACGAATTATTGTGACGAATAACATTATTTTGAGTTTTCGTCTTTTTTCCGCATGACAAAATATAAAAACATCATCTAAACCATTCCTACTAATTTTTACAATTTACTATTGGTTACTTAAAATTGTAAACCTGTTTACGTCGGGTTCTTAATTAGTCATTAATTAGTTACATTCATCAAGCTGTGTTCATACCTGTGGTTGTATACTGAGCATCAGTAAAAACGAACCAGTAAATAATACTTTAGTTATCATTACTGACTTTTGAAAAGTACTAAAATACATGTAAAAGACTACTGTAAATATTATAAATACAGGTTTATATATTAAATCATCATATTTTTATGAATGGCCCTATATTGTTTCGAAAAAAATATTTGTGCATGAATATAGTTCTAGTTATTTGTGTTTTTGAATTTGTATTTCTATCAAACATATCAGCTTTTATTTTCAAATAACCAGTAGCCAACAGTACATGAACATCTACCCCCTTCCCACTCCCCCGCATTATCTAAGCCCGCCCGCTTAGCTTAATAGGTAGAGCGTCGGTCTACGGATCGCGGGGTCGCGAGTTTGATCCTCGGGCGGGGCGTATATTCTCTGTGACTATTTAATAAACGACATTGTGTCTGAAATAACCCGTCCTCCGCCTCAGATCCATGTGGGGAAGTTGGTAGTTACTTGCAGAGAACATGTTTGTACTGGTACAGAATCCAGGAACACTGGTTAGGTTAACTACCCGCCGTTACATGACTGAAATACTGTTGAAAAACGGCGTTAAACCACAAACAAACAAACAAAATTTGCTATATACAAAATGTTTATGTATATAATTATGATTGTTTTAAAAATTTTACGACGACCCTGTACGAGTTTACTATAAGAAACTTTGTAACTCACTTTTGACGCTAAGTATACATTCGGTATGTCACAAAAGTGACATTCATCTTTCGCCTTCCTACATGAGATGACAGTTAATGACCAGACTGTAAAATCTGATGATCCCTGCAAGCTAGAGTATCATCTTCCGGCAATTAATATTAATTGACTTTATATGTAGACGTTTCTTGAAAATATAATTTTAAATTAACTGAATACAGCAGAACTATAAAGTTGGGCATTGTGCTCACTGCTACAAGTAGACAACGCCGTTTATATGACTGAAAAATTGTTGAAAAAGACGTTTAACCCGAACACACACACACACACACACACACACACACACACACACACACTATAGCTTTAAAACGATTATAAATTAAAGGAAGATTTTTACGTATTTATTTTTGACATTCTTATAATTTTTTAAAGTAACTATGGCAAATATCCAATCTTTCAGGATTCAAGTTTTATTTAAGTTTGCTAAAGAGAGCTTATTCATTAATTAACATCTGTTTCATGTGATTTTTGTTGGTAGTAATAATAATAATGACAATAGTAGCCCTACATTTTTTTATCTAAAGAGGATTTCGTACTATGCTATAACCTAGTCTGATATATTTACAAAAATATTACCAGTTTAAAGTATTAACAACTAGCTCAGATATAGTAGTTGTAATCCTCACCCCAAACTCTAAGGCTCCTTTAATAAATTGTACGATTTTAAAAGCAACTTTATTTTCCCAGTTTAAAACTATTTTATTGCAAGTATACAACCCGAGAAAAGTATTATATACCTATATAAATTCTGTAAAGAAATCAATCGGATTCTATTTCACTAGTTAATATGAACAGGCAGAAAAAAATCTGTATTGTACCTTTTGTACTACAAATGTATGTTTCCGGACTGCGTTCATTAATATGCATGACCTGACACAGTTCTATAAATAACACACATAAACACTTTTCTAAGTTACATTTTACTTGAACATCGATAAACAATGAAAATTTGGTTAATAACGAAACAACAAACACAAGTGTTGAGGTATTTAATAAAAGGGCCGGCATAACAGCAGCTAGATCTAGGACTATGTATTCGGCTCTCGTGGATTTTTCAAGGTCTGGCAAAAATCCACTCGAGCCGAATACAACATCCCAGATCGAGCTACTGTTATAATACTAGTAACCCTATTATATTGAGTCTTTGTTTGTTTGTTTTGGGTTTAACGCCGTTTTACGATGTAACGGGCAGTTAACCTAACCAGTGTTCCTGGATTCTGTCACCAGTACAAACCAAACCTATTCTCCGAAAGTAACAGCCAACTTCCCCACATGAACAGGAGGTGGAGGACGAATGATTTCAGACACCATGTCTTTTATCAAATCGTCACGGACGACATAGTAAACACTATCGTCCATTAAAATCAGATAATTTAAGTCTGTTGTTAGAAGCACAAGTTCGAACGTTTCTGTAGGATATTTTTATTCAAGGAATTTACATTTGAATGTATAATTATAGTCAAATACTTTCCAGAAGTCCAAGAAAAATGTCATTTCTTCGTCATTTCCACTGTATATCTATACATAACAGTGATACCTCAGGCTAGTTTGGACCTTATTTTATTATGCACATATCAAATAAAACGTACTGTACTGTATCATTATAAATCGTAGTGAGAAATATTTATCGCCAGTAATTGCTACTACTTACTCATCCATCCTTTTTCGGAAGAAATGAAAGAATACCCTTTTTTCTAGTTCAGGACACCTTGTATATATTTACAGAGAACTTCATATATTGCAGCATAAAGACAATATAAGCTGGAACATTTCATGACTTTCCAAGTTATTTCAAAACTAAACTCAAAGTGATATTTTGTTAATACATCCTTGTACAATTTTTTGTTCATTACTCTATCTATGTACTAGTGTAACCGAGAAAAAGTCTTTCATTCATAAAGTGTTCGTTACGACAAGTTTCTAAAAGGCAGGTTATTATTCAATTTTATTTTATTTTATTTTTATTGTGACTGAAACCGTAATTTTCATTTTCTATCATCTTTTCTTTGAGAGATTTGAAAAGTACGTGTTGTATGAGAATCATATCAAAAAAAAATTGTATAACTATGGAGTGAAAGGAAAAATGTTAAATGCTTTGAGATCTTTGTATAGCTCAGTTAAGTCTTGTATTAGACTAAATGGGGTCAATAGTGATTGGTTTAATGTGAAGACAGGTTTACGTCAGGGATGTAGTTTATCCCCAATTTTGTTTAATCTGTTCATAAATGACCTAGTAAATAATGTTAAACTGCTGAATGTTGGTATAGACATTGGTGAAGACGAAAAGCTATGTATACTTTTGTATGCCGACGACATTGTTCTAGTAGCGGAGAGTGAGACAGATTTGCAGTTGTTGCTTGATGTCCTTAGTGTCTGGTCCGAGACAAATAATATGTCTGTCAATGCAACAAAAAGCCAAGTTATCCATTTCAGGACAAAGAGTGAACCTCGAAGTAATATTGCTTTTTGCTGTGGCCCACATACACTAGCTGTTGTTGATAAATATGTCTATTTAGGCCTTACTCTAACTGAACATTTGGACTATGGAATAACTGCAAAATTTGTTGCACAGTCTGCTGGTAGAGCTCTAGGCTTGCTTATTGCTAGATGTAATAAATTAGGCGGTATGCCTTTTGATGTATTTTCTAAGTTATATGATAGTCTTGTATGGCCTGTTATTGCTTACGGTGCCTCTATTTGGGGGGAAAGGTCATATTCCTGTGTTGATGCTATTCAGCATAGGGCTATGAGGTTTTTCCTCGGTGTAGGGCGATATACGCCGACCGGTGCAGTAGCAGGCGATATGGGCTGGACACCGCCACTCGCTAGACAGTGGATTAGCATTGATAATTTCATTGTTCGTATGAGTAAAATGGATAATAACAGGTTGAATAAAAGAATTTTTGTATATCTAGACAAGATTGGTAACTACAGATGTAGGAATTGGAATTTTAGAGTTAAAACATTGTTACGTAAGATGAATTGTTCAGAATTTATTGTAAATAATGAGACAATTATTAATAAAAGAGAACTCAATACCAAAGTTACAGACTACATAATGAATGATTTTAAAAATAATTGGTTACAAAATGTCAATAGAATTAATGGAATTAATGGAAGAGGAGGTAATAAGTTAAGAAAGTATAAGTTAATTAAACAGGATTATGGTGTAGAAACTTATTGTAAACTCATTATGTCTAGATCTCACAGGGCTGCCTTTGCAAAATTTAGAGCTGGTGTTGCCCCGTTGAGAATTGAAACTGGGAGGTATGAAAACTTGCCTGTTGCTGCTCGAACTTGTCCGTTTTGTGTGTCTTTAGTTGAAGATGAAATACATTCTCTGTTCTTTTGTCCAATGTATAATGATCTACGTAATTTACTATTTGAAAAAGCTGTACACCTAAATGTAGATTTGGAAATATGACAGAGGAAGAAAAATTCATACTTCTGTTTACAAATGATGATATTATAAGAGATTGTGCAAAAACCTCTTTTTAATTTTACAACGGCGTCAGACATTTTTGTGCAAGTATGTGGAGAATGTTGTGGGAGAATCAAGATGTTTGTTGTCTTCTTATGAATGCTTCGGGCAGAATGAGTCGAATCTTGGTTCCCCATGATATTGTCCTCACATGTAGTACATTTTTCATAATGAACATGTGTACATACATAAGCTTTAGACAGTAAATATATCTTAGTGTATATAGAAGTGGTTATTATAGAAGAATTTGTTTTTAACGATGAATAAATGTATAATGTATAGTCTCTAATAGTTCTTTTATAGAACAGTCATGTACTATTATATGTATGTTTTAAAATGTAATTGTTATTGTATGTATTTATAGAGACTCTAATAAACTAATAATAATAATAAAATATCAACGTAATAAGTCGCCAGATGAACTCTAAATGTCCTGTCCACGTCGGGTGTGCTTTCAGTATGTGATTGATTGATAGAAAATATAGAAGAAAACAAAATTCAATTACGAGATCCTCTCGACTGAGCCAAGTGAATGATTAATTTCACCTTCTTTATTAGAGTCATTCGTCTTCACTGATATGACCGTCCCTTGTTCCTCTGTAATAGATGCGTTTGTATGATTCTTAACGTGCTACTTTCTTTTTATAAAGGTATTATTGCTATGGTTATTTATTTATCTAACTATTTAATTTATTGCTTTATTTTATTCTATCTTATCTTAATAATTATTTTCTTGTTTCTTCCAATACATCTTCTATTGGTAATAACTTTACATATAGCAAACGCAGCCACACAGCGCGCGAAAATCATCCATTACTTATGGTGACACGTTACATTTTACCTATTTTTAAATAATTTTGTTGTTGTAACCGTTGTTATAAATGTTACTTATTGACTGTTGACACCTATGACACCTTTAGCATGCTAGATAAATTGACGTCTGCTGGAAATGTCGTCTGCTAAAATTGTAAAGTTCATTCAATTTGCTCCAAAATTGGAAGAAATATTGTTAGACTAGCAAACAGCTTGGAACCTGATCAGACGCCGATTTAATCGGCGTCTGATCTGGTTCCAAGCTGTTTGCAATGGCTGTTAAATACGCCTGCAGCAGGCTAAGGGTTAAATATATTTAGCTGTTTTGTATATAATTAAGATTTTTTGAATTTTGTATATTGGATGGTCCAAGAAAGTCTGCAGTTACATAATAAGGAAAACAGACGATTTTTTTTTCTCACAAACGCATGTGGTCATGTCATTTGCCTCTAATCATTATAATTCTCAATTGCTTATGAACGGTTCAAAGTAATAGTTGGTTTGCATTAAAGACATGTAGGAAACTTTCGATATAACTTGAAAGGCAATTAAGCAGTTTTGTACATCTGTACATTTGTAAGACTATGCTATGATAGTGATCGGAGTGTACATGTACGCAAGATTAAAAAAAAATACATTGGTGAGGTGGCCAAATTATGAGCTTATTTTAATAATTTCATATCTACATTGCAATTATTATACGAATATATAAGCAAACATGATATGAGCCACCCCACGAAAAAACCAACATAGTGGGTTTGCGACCAGCATGGATCCAGACCAGCCTGCGCATCCGCGCAGTCTGGTCAGGATCCATGCTGTTCGCTTTCAAAATCTATTGCAATTAGAGAAACTGTTAGCGAACAGCATGGATCCTGACCGGACTGCGCGGATACGCAGGCTGGTCTGGATCCATGCTGGTCGCAAAGCCACTATGTTGGTTTTCTCATGGCACGGCTCATATTTGTTTTGTCCGGTTTATTGTTGTGATTCCAGGAATATGAAAACACACGTAGGCGAAGGATCATTACGTGTGCATTTACTCATACCTACGTCTCTACAAAATATCAAACTGGTATGACCAGAGTTATTGCTCTTTAATTATTTGTCTTTTGCAGCAATGTCTTTGTAAGTTAACAATTATTTACATTAATAAATGTGCCTTGGTTTCCACTCTGGTTCTAAGCGCCGCCTCTGTGTCATTGGCAAAATACACATAGACGGTAGTAATCCTCCAACAAATCACGTAGATTATACAATAATAAGACATAGAGAATCCATCATTGATCTTCGGTTAAGATCAGAAAATCCCAACCCGAGGGCGCACCGCTCAAGTCTTAAACGAGGCTGAGCCGAGTTTAAGACTTGAGCGGTGCGCCCGAAGGTTGGGATTTTCCGATCTTCACCGAACACCAATGATGGATTCTATTTCTCACTTACCACAACAGAAACAATAAAAACAAGCATAAAAATATGAAACTACTTAAAACGCGGGAAATTGTGTGATCGCATGTGTGACACCTTCTTGATGATCACAAGTGTGACATCATCTATAGACTCGCATGCGTGACATCATCTTGATGATCACATGTGTGACATCATCTATAGACTCGCATGTGTGACACCATCTTGAGGATCACACTTGTTACTGAAAACTTTTAATATGCCCAAACTAATAAAATACATACTGCAGTTTACACTGTGTTTGGTAAAATTATATTTTTTTCATCACAGATGGGATTGAAACCAAAATATATTCAATTGCTAAATGTTAACATGTACATATAAAATTTATAAGACTGACTACATAGGACAGTACCTAAGGTCATTAGAGTATATTTGAAAAGTCTAGCAAAAAGACTCTTAAACAGATCATATTGGGGGCAACACGGTCTATACTGACTTTAAGTTGATAAAGCGAAATGGGTAAAACTGGTTAACCCACCAATGATCGGTTAGCGATTTTTGTAATAAGGAAACTGTAAAAGGCATAAATGAATGATACTATTTTAGTAAAATAATAGAAAATGAGTTCATTTCCCCCTGTCTCTCGTTAATCAAACGGATAGAATGCAATGGAATTCAATTCCAGCGAAAATAGGAAGCATTAATCGAATAAAGTATCCAATTCTCGTCTTTTCTCAAGTGTGAAAATGATAACTATAATTACATGATATAAGACCCGTGCTTTTGTTCTGGACTTCACAAGCTGGGACGCTGGATATCCGACATTGCTCATCGGACAGGTTAGTATTTAGTCTAACACAAATTTCATCATTATATCGTATTATCTTTTTAATGAATACAAATTTACATTTGTTGATGAACATACTTTATAATTTTCTCTTCAGTGTAATATATATTTGATTAAATTTACCATTTGATGATCCTGGGATTTTTTTTTTTTGATTTTTATTACGTGGATATCTGTTTTAAGTCTTTTTGTTATGTAAATATAATAAGCATCTTGCATTAAGAATACAATATATGTTCGCAAAAATACAGTTTTTTTTGTTGTATAAGGCAGTTTGATAGGGTTTTATGTACTAGAACTTTTATCTATTCAAAAGCTTAATTAAGAAATATGCCTTATTTTTCTAAATCATATGAATATTTAGAAGATAATTATTCGCATTTTTACGGAAAACATGACTTTTTAGTTTTCAGGAATTATAAAAATGAGGCGCACAATTCATTTCTATGTTATGGTGACGTCACTGTATTTGCTTCGGCTGAAGGGAGCACGGTCAGACTACACAGAAAACAGTCAGGATTTCGATGTCGAACAGAAAGGTCAAAACTATTCTGCTGGTCTGATATCTACATGCAGTCGATTGATTTTGGATGACTTGAATTTAAATGCAGACAAGTTGTACGATGGTTCTGTCAATGAATTAAACCTTTCTGTACACCATGAGACGGACTTATGGGTTAGCATCACAAATTCCATGTATATAAAGTCAGCAGAGTCACCCAATACAAAGGTCACTGCTAACAAGGAAGTCGAGATTCGGCCACTCGATCAGCAACCAGCGTACATGAAAATTCCAGAACTTTCATCAGTCTGTCCACAACAAAGAAAATTCAGTTCAAACAGACAGTCGGTAAATCAGTATGAAAGTGATGTTCAACGTCCAGCAGTCCGCAGAGCTGTTTACCGACATGAAACTAGAAACAGAAGAAGAAATGCTAGTCCCATCAAAGAAATGAATACCAGGAGAGAAATGCGTGTAAATAATATCCGAACGGATGAACGTAGAAGATTGAATATAAGAATACGATCCATGATAAGGCGTGCTGACTCGCATCGTGAAAATCATGATAGAATGCACAGACGTCAAGTACGCAGGCTAGATGAGGTTGATAATCAACGATATGATGCTAAAAGACGCGATCAAAGAAATATCTTATCTTCTGATATTCGAAAGCAACGTGACAGATCCTTATCTGCTAGACAAGTACGCTCTGATGAAAGAAGACAAGAATTCATCAGCAGAAAAAGAGTGCAGAGAAAAGATTTTACAGAAAACTCAGATGCTAGACAAGAACGAAGAGAAAACAGACGTGTTCAAGACAGACGTCCTACCCGAAGTTTCAGTATCAGACAAGAACGGAGAGAAAATGATGTTATCAGAGAAAACGACATGCAAAGCCGAACAAGGAACTCTGAAGAAGTTAGACGAAATACTCACTTTAGATCAAGCAGTAACAACAGAAGAGTAGCCGAAGAGCGCCGTGAAAATATTGTTACAAGTAACTTTCGCGGAAGAGACGATGTGGTTCGTCGGGAATCTGAAAGATCGTTAAATATCAAGGCACACTCAGACCGTAGACGAGTAGATGATATACGAATAAATACAAAGAGAGATAAATCTGTCAGATTTAGACATGATGTACAATATAGCATTAGCCGCGATAAGTCTGATCTAGCCAGTTTGGATGAAGGGCGACGGCACCAAAATAGCAACCGAAGGTACAGTCAGATTCGTCGCTCTGAAGGGTCTCACGACACTGGAAGATCTGTGATACGGGAAAGACACGCCGATAATACTAGGCAAATACCAAGAGTAAGTGATATTTTCATACAAACTTTTAAAAGCTTGTTAAATTGTAACATTATGATATTATAATTGTACGCAAAAAATTTACGCATCATGTTAAATGGACATGACTTCGTGATAAAGTTTAGAAGAATATGTGAGAGCGGTTGCACCTTGATGTTTATTACTCAGATTTCAAAACATATTAATCATTTACAAAGTTTTCAGTTGGTTAAATTTACATACATCATTGCAAGCTGATGTTAATCCTTCCGAAATGAAATATGATTTAATCATGAGGTAGGTCGACGATCCGGAAATGTAAGGTTGTGTCTGTTACTTAGGCACTTTATAGCATGTTCTTTGCATTTTCGGAAGCCATAAAACCTGAACATAAAATCATACTTTTGTAATCCACTTTATTGAAACCAAAATGGCATTTCCGTAATAATGTAAGGCAGTATCTGTAAGACCCTTTTTTGGACAGTTTTGAAATATCTTCTACATGCAACCTTTCAAATTTATTACGTAATATTACGTGATTTTGGATACAAAAGAACTGCAATTTTGATTCCCGAGAGCAAATGGGAAAGCTTTTCTCATGATTACATTTCTTATCCATTGTAATTCATGAACAGACTAAAATCAGCGAGTCTGTTAATTTTATGCGTGGATGTGGTATGTTCTAATCTTCACAACACTCCTTAAGTGTTGTGTGGAAGCCGTAAAATCGCCTTGTTCTTGACTCTGTGTTATAACTTCTGGTCCTTTGGTGTCATGGTGTGAATTCAAAGTTATTGTATAACAAAGTTCCGTTATAGTCGATGCTATGGAGGCTTGAGGGATCTTGGACATTTCTTCGTCTCACATCAACCCATTCAATGAAACTGAATGCACTATCACATTGCACTGTTGTGGTCTATACATCCAAAATAAATTTTATTGATTTGTCATATTGCTGTTTAAGAATACATATTTTTGGCAACGTCTGCTGTTATACTAACAAAAGCAAATCTCAGCACAAACACTTAAGAGACTGTTGAAAATTTACGCTATGCAGAAAAGTTAGAGTGAAAACAACTGTAATTGTCTTCTTCATTTTTCTAGCTCAATGTACGAGGTATGGGTTACAAGACAGCAACCTATGGCAACTTCTGGAGCTTGTAAGTTTTTATATTAGTGTTTCTCGTTTATTTCTGTTGATTGTATATACGACTAAATATTTCTATTCTTTATAGATGAGATTTACTGGTGGAAATAAAGTTCTGGTGATTTCAAAAGCATTTTATTTTACCGTTTTTGTGTTGAAGTTGTTATTTTTATTTTTGCAAATAGATTTGCAATCTAGTTTTAGATATTTAGGTATTGAAAAAATTTCGTAATGTCGCAAGAGGTACCTATATATACAAACAATATTTAGCATGCTATAGAAACAATATATATTTTTTAATTTTCAGGGATGAAGGAGGCATTTCTAGGGCAATTCTTGTTGGTTTCGTAGGAATTCTAGGACGAAAACTTTGGCAAAAACAGGCATGATACAGTCCGGGATATCTAGTGTCAATTACAGGGATATAGACTATGTAGAATATGTAATGACAAATGAGAAAGGAAGTCTACAAAATGAAAATAAATCTGTTCTTGAATAAAACGTACAGCCATTCCCAAGGTTCATGTTCTCCACGGTATTGTAACCTAACTGTAGTAAAATAAAAACATAAATCTGGAATATTATTGTTTTCTCTTTTGATAAATTGCATGAATATTCTGGTAGACAATCACTGCAACATTTTGTGTAATTTTGTACGCACGCTATTTATAACTAATGCAAAACGTAAATTTTAAGGTTATTCGACTGAATAATACAAAACCTGCACAACTTCCTGTTGTAAAGCTACGTACAGTGTGCATTTATTCTGTTACTCTTTTTTATACTTCTTTCTCCTATGTTAACACACATAACTTTTATTCAGCCTTAGTACACAACAATGCGTTCAGGAAGAACAATCAAATTTGACAAAACTAGGAACGAGCATGATATTCCCCAAACTAAAATTACGTTCAGTAAGGACTTTAATCCGTGACCTCGTCTGCGTTCTTTTCACCTTATACGTTAGAGAACTGAGAGAATTGTTTATCTCGCAATACCCTCTGAAATTCAATGTCGCTGAATCTGAATTAATATTTTAAATGAGTATCTTTTCATACTGAATTTATCAAACGAGTTGAATAATGCTATGCCGAGCAGTTTATCAATTTTATTCAACGAGTTTAGTCTATTCAATGTGGAAAGCCACAAATGAAATATTCTTTTTATCACACGTAAGCTTTTCCTGTTGAAACATCAAAGTTTCTTCTTTCTTTACCTATTATAGACGAAGTAAATTCGCCCAACGTCTCCTATAAATAAACGACGTCAACGTCAAAGCTTTATTATACTAGTGTATTATCAAATGTAATGGCTAATTTTACTCCAGCGCCGTCAATTATGTGATGAAGCCCTTTAGAGAAAATTGGAATGTTAAGAAAATTAAGCAAAAACAAATGAAAAAAAACTCCTTGACATATCGAATGTCGAACTCAAAACTAGCCACCATCTTAACATACTTTTAATTTAGGCATTTAAATCCCTAAACTTTAGTATGTGTTGCAGTCAGCTGCATTCCATATCAAAGTAAATCTACTGGTGATCAGCTGTACTCTATATCAAAGTCAATCCGCTGATGATCAGCTGCATTCCATATTAAAGTCTATTGTCATATCCACTGGCGGCCAGTTGCTTTCTCATTTATAGTCATTTCTATATCAAAGTAAATCCACTGGTGATCAGTCACATTCTACACCATAGTCATTTCTATATCACAGTAAATCCACTGGTGTTCAGTTGCATTCTATTTCAGTGTCAATATTCTACATTATTGTAAATCCACAGGTGATCAGGCGCATTCTATTGCAATGTCAGTTCTATATCAAAGTAAATCCACTGGTGATAAGCCGCATTCAATATCAACATCAATTCCTGGATGTAACATCTAGACATTAACTTCAGAAAGTGTCTTTGATTACCACCAGCATTAAATCATACGCAATTTCGATATAAGTTGGTTGCAGTTAACTTTAAACTATACGCCTTCATAAACCGATGGACGCTTAAATGAGGGTTAAGAGTGTCAAAAATATTTGATCGAAACATTAACCATAACTTCTCAGTTCATTTACAAGTGCATTTTCAACACGTACATCTACATTGTGTGACGATACGCTTACTGAAATAAAGAATGAAAGCCTCAATCTCTCTTTTTGTATTATTTTGGAAAATACAGCATCTAAATCCTTTGCAGCAGTTTGTTTAATTTAAGAAACTATAATATACAGTGCCCTCCAGAAATCTGGAGACAACTTAGAAAAAATACAGTTTCTATCAGAATATAGACCACCTTTAAGGCTTTATATCAATAATACATCACAGAGTAAGACTTCAACAGCCTAATTTTATTAATCATATAGCAATGATGTATCACAAAAATAATTTCAAATGATTTAGATAAGGAAATAAACATCACATTTTATGTTTTATAACTTTTGCAGTTATTTCCCATTTGCCTTTAGACATTTGGAAAGTAATAAAAAACAAAGTCGTCCAAAGGGAAAAACATGCATTTTTGATGAAGTTTATCCACACAAGTACCACTTTACACATTCTATCCTCTATTTAAATAGCGAAAATGATTGATTAATAGTCATATCTAAAATATGGACCATTATTTTTGTATTCAATTTAAATGGTGGCAAAACTAGAAAAGGAAAACGAAAGTGGTACATTTTTACTTTTATAAGCAATATCCTTACTTGACATGACTAGGTTACATAAATTACGAACGAATGTCCTCTCAGAAGATTGAAATGTACTTTTCTGATTATTCATGTCAACAGTATACCAATCCCACGAGTTTATTTTTTGCCCTCTATTTGGCTCGGAATCTCCCTTTAAATAGTAACGATTTCTATGCTGAGACAGCATGCCAGACACGCACGCGCTGAAATCAACAAATATTAACGTGCAGGTCTTAATGTTATAACATCGAAAACCAGAATAACGTCTCTCGATAAAGTAGTCACATTCATGGTTCTGGTCACTGCAAAATGTGTATCGTTGATTACTACTTTTCAGGGAATATGTTCTCTCTGTCTAACACGGACACTCGGATGAACAGGCGATTGTGATTCCCCTGAAATAATAAATCAAAATGTTATTTGAACTTATTTCTAAAACAGATGACAAAGTAAAAGTAAATTACGCGCTCATGCAGTCTGCAATTGTACAATCAGTAAGGGTGACCAGATTGTTCTAGATTAGGTTTCAACGCAGCTCATGTTGCGCCCGTATAGTCGGAACTGTGACTAATTAAGAAACTAAATTCACATTGTGCTCATATGCAGTAGAAATATTGCGTTGATGCAGCCTGATAAAGAGGGAAAATTGCGCTTACACACACCCTGCAACAAAGCTCATATCTTGCTCATAGAGTCTTCATCAGAGCTCGTATTGCGCTCATATATTCTGCAACAGAGCAGCTCATACTGCGCTCTTATATTCTGCAAAAGAACTCATATTTTGCTCGTATAGCTTGCAATAGAGTTCATATTGCGCTCCTATAATCTGAATAAAAGCTCATATTTTGCTTGCATATATTGCAACAGAACTGATATTGCATCCCTATAGTCTGCAACAGAGCTAATACCCTGCAAAAGAACTCATACTGCGCTCTTTTAGTCTTCATCAGAGCTCATATTGTATTCATAAAAACTGCAAATGAGTTCCTGTAACAGAGTTTATACTGGGCTTCTGTAGTCTATAAAAGAGCTCATATATCGCACGTAAACACTGCAACAGATCTCATATTACGCCTGTATACCCTGCAAAGGCGCTCATATTGTGTTCATACGCTCTGAAATTGAGCTGATATTGCCCACATACAGTCTGCACAATAGCTCATATTGTGCTTATACAGTTTGCAGCAGAGCTGATATTGCGCTCATATAGTTGAAAAAATATCTTATATTGCGTTCATACAGTTTGCAACAGAACTTATTTTATGATAATACAGTTTTCATCAGAGCTCATGTTGCGCTCCAATACCCATACAACATTCCTAATATCGCGATTGTTTGCCTGCAGTGACTCCTCTACTGTGCTTGTATATCCTGCATAGCTCATATTGCGCTTGTAAAGTTTGCAATATAGATTATTCTACACTGATATAATCTACATCAGTGTTTACATTCGCTCTTATAGTCCGCAATAGAGCTTATATACGCTCTGTTATAGTCCGCAACTGAGCCAATGTTTGCTCGTTTTCCCCAGAACAGAGCTTACACTCGCCAGTATGGTTTGCAACAGAGATTATATTCGCTCTTATAGTCCGCAACACAGCTTATATACGCTCTTATAGTCCGCAACTGAGCTAATGTTCGTTCGTATAGCCCGGAACAGAGCTTACTCTTGCCTGTATGGTTTGCAACAGAGCTTATAATCGCTCTTATAGTCCGCATCACAGCTTATATACGCTCTTATAGTCCCCAACCAAACTAATGTTTGTTCGTATAGCTCGGAACAGAGCTTAAACTCGCCCGTATGGTTTGCAACAGAGATTATATCCGCTCGTAAAGTCTGCAGCTGAGCTTATATGCTTATATTTGTTCGTATAGTTTGCTACATATATTATATTTGCTCGTATAGTCTGCAACATAGCTTATATTCACTCGTATAGTCCGCAATAAAGCTGATATTTAGATCATCTGCAGTAGAGCTCTCATTGCGCTCAAGCAGTCTGGACAGAACCTCAGAACATGTACCGTTTTTTTAAGTCAGGAACGGTGATTATGTATAGTACTAGGGCGCAATAATTTTATTATCCGAAGAATTGACAAAAGCTACATTGTTGATTATACAATTGAACACAATTTGAAATGTATAAAAACAAAATTACATTTGTATAATCAGTTTTTTTAAAAAGAGAGGGCCATGATGGCCCCATATCGCTCACCTGACTCAAGTGGTATATGATTTCTTGATAGACCTCTGCTATTTAAACTAAATGCTTGAGGTTTCAGACAAGAAGCTTGTTAAAAGGTGTTACAATATAAGTCTATGTGATATATGAACCCAAGGGCGGGGCCAATTTTGACTCCATGAGCACGATTTAAATAAATCTGGCAAAGGACCACTACACTAGATAATGTTACAGACAAAATATCTAAGCGCTTGGGCTTGCGGTTCTGGACAAGATTTTTCAGTTTTTCTTGTATTAGTGTATGTAAAACAAGTAAACATCAGGACGTTATGACTTGATATTTTAGACAAGAAGACTTTTGAAGTGTTTTCTGTAGAAGTCTACGTGAAACAAATGAACCCTTGGCCGGGGGCAAGTCTAATTCCTGGGACAGAATTTGAACAAGCTTGGCAAAGAATTTCTAGACATTGTGACTTTCCAAATATCTAAGTTTTTGGCGTTGCGGTTTTAGACAAGAGAGTTTTAAAAGATGTTCTTTTTCTGTTGACATGATAACTACAGTTCTGTAGGGAACAGCTTTCGTAGAGGATCATTCAAGAAACGTTCAGGCAAAATTTCATCAAATTCCATCGAATGGTTTCAGAGAAAATACGTACGGATAGACGGACGGCCGGATGGAGGACGGACGATGAATGATCACAACAACCCACTTCGAAGAATTTGTGCTCAGGTGAGGTAAAAATAAGTGTAAGTTTGTATTATCTTTACTGCGCGTAATGCATATAATATGTAACAAGGTAAAATAAATATTATTTAAGATGATCATACCTGCAAATGGCATCACAACCGTACCACAGTGTTTCTCCGCGTGTCGAGCACACGGGGTCTACATCTGTTCGTCTGCATTCGCACGTGCTTACTGGCTGTAGACTGGGTTCTGCATTGTAATTATTTGGATTGGTGCTATACCGGGTTTGATGGGGATCGTAAGGTGCTGGTTGAGGATCGTAAGGTGCTGGCTGGTTGTTATACTGGGTTGCTAGAGGATCATATGCTGCTGGCTGATTCTCTCCCTGTGTTGGCAGAGGGTCATACGGCGCTGGCTGGTTGCCGCCTTGGGTTGGTAGAGGATCATAGGGCGCTGCCTGGTTAACACCTTGGGTTGGTTGGGGGTCATATGGTGCTGTTTGAGGATCGTAATGTGCTGGTTGGGGATCATAAGGTGCTGTTTGAGGATCGTATGGTGCTGGTTGGGGATCGTAAGGTGCTGGTTGAGGATCGTAAGGTGCTGGTTGGGGATCGTAAGGTGCTGGTTGAGGATCGTAAGGTGCTGGTTGGGGATCGTAAGGTGCTGGTTGAGGATCGTAAGGTGCTGGTTGTGGATCGTAAGGTGCCGGTTGTGGATCGTAATGTGCTGGTTGAGGATCATAAGGTGCTGGTTCCTGGGCGTACTGGTTTGGTTGTGGATCGTACGGGGCTTGGGCAGCAGGACATGACATCGCCATTGATCTTTATCTTCATGCTGAATCAATATACAGTAATAACAATGATATAGTAGCATCTCGAGAGTTTTCATGACTTATGTTGGCCGTCATTAATATTCAATGGCACATTTTTCGCACTAGGATAAATCGTTCATATACGAAAATCATGACTTAAGTACTTGTTTCTAAACGAAGATCGAGAGACCATCACATACGCTTCTGTATATTTTGATTTCATATTGCTACTTATTTAACCAGTCAGAAGACTTTTTCGAATGTCAAAGATAAAAAAATGTGCATCATTCCAGCTCGAACCTGGGACCTCCTACAAGCAATGCACCGATGAGAACTGTATCTGACACAGTCGACATAAATTGTAATATCAAAAGTAGTACATGCAGATTCAAATGTTGTAAGTAACTTATTGCTAGCGAAGGTGTCAAACGAGCTATAATGGTCTTCTCAGACCTATGCGTACGTAATAGAATGTACCTTTAGTCAGATTGTACGATAAATAAAACTCATTTGTACCACTGCTAAAATGATTTGTTTTTGTTTCTGATGGTTGATAACTAGGCTGTATTTCGACTGGGCAGTAAAGCAATTTTTATACAAATCTCTTTCATTGAAATGTCTTCGCAAACAGTGTGTGCCAAATATCTATCTGGCTTTTACTAAACGATCTAATATTAGAAGTATATCACTTATACTGGCAAATATTTTCTCTATGTAATAATACGTTTTAAGTGCTTGTATGGTACATAATATTTCTGAAGAGGTAAGTATTTCAATTCAGCTATATTTATCCTTGTCGACACAAATACCCCTTAGTTACTCCCCCTCACACTACGAGCTTCCTAAAAATAAATGAAATTATGTTGTTTTATTATATTATGTCTACGGTCCGTTCGTCCGTCCGTCAGCTCCGTATTAGTTTATGCCAAGAATATTTCCAATAATGATTGCCAGTTAAAGGCATGGTCATAGGTCATTTAAACAGTATTAAGCCTTAGACAATATAAGCCTTAGACAAAGTACGACGATTTCAGAAACATGCGTTCAAGGTCAACGTTGTGCAGTTAGACCAGTGTCCGTTCTGTATATTTTCAGCCCATGGAAGGATATTTTGAGTTAGAAATTATTTACATTATTTTACCTTTAATTATAAATTGCTACAGTTAACTGGTCCATCATTCAAATCGGGCAGCATCACTTATAATGCAAAGGGGTGTTTACTGAAAATTTACTGACTAAATAGCGAACAGTACAGACTGGTCTTGGTCTGCACTGGTTGCAAAGGTAAAATCACTTGCCACCAGCAGGCTAAGGGTCAAGCCATTTTTGTTACATTGTCAAGTCAGGGGCGTGCTTAAAGAGCAATGATAAAAGGGGAATATTTCGTGTCTTATATATCCATGTAATTACTGTAATCTAACTACATTTTTTAGTGGTACAAATCAATTTTCCCACGATAATCACATGATATGCTAGAGAAAACTTGTAACCATGTCGGCTCACCGCAAAACAGATTTACTTGGTAAAGGGTGAATAAAACGTTCTTTCCAGTTAAGAAAAAGGCACTAAGAAATGTCCATACTATTCACTAAATGACTATCTATGACTGCCATTCAGTGAAAATTGTTCATTCAACATTGTCGAATATGCAATGTTTCATTTAAGTTCATGGTTTTCAAGATGACAGAATAAAACAATTAAAGTTCATTTTTTGTTTAAAGTGGGATGAGAACTGTGTATAGGATGTAAACTTGCGAAATGACGACATTTTACTAGAAAGACATTTAAGTAGTATGGAAATAATGCTAAAATACCTGCATTTCAGCATACAATCATTTTCAAATGTATGTCCCCACATGGAACATACTGGTTGGTATGTTCTACTACAATAGTCTTCACAATAGTAAACTGGTTCGAAGCTAAATGGGTCGCATGGGCACTGTCCATTACACGCTGTCCCCACACCTGCTCTGTTGGTTAAAGTGGTTAAGAGTACATGGTTAATAATACATTTGTCTTGAATATAGGGATATATGTTTTGTTAATATAATGCATTTATATATAACAGTATAAGTAATTTTTTTATTAATATGGACATTGTTAGTTATTTAAAGAAAAAAGAATCACGCGACTTGTCGGAATGTCGGTATATTTATGTAAAATATCCAGGAAATGTGCGCTGGTCTGCCACTCAAATGAAAAATAATTTTGCTGACTATAACACATATTATTTCGCGGTATAAAGGTTAATGATTAAATACGTGCATAATCATTGTGCAATGGGAAGTTTTTAGCAGTTTTATTTCTTTTTAAATGATACATTTATATGATTAAATATGGAAATATTCAACTTTGATCCATTATAACAATGGTTCGATAGAGAAAAGACGCTAAGGTTTACGACTTTAATATAATAGGGCCAACTTACGAACAGGATAGTTCGCACGGGTTCGTATAGGTTATTCCATCTGTACCACACACGGGGGCGTAAATGCCATTACAGTGACATGAGGATGCTGCTCCTCCTCCTCCCACTGACACACCCCCTGATCCTCCCTCGCCCGGCTCCCTCTCTATTGGCTCCCTCTCAATCGCTGCTTTAGGTTTAGACGTTTTCGTCGTTTGCTTCCGATTAGCTGCTTTGTTTGAAGGATTCGCAGACTGTCTTATGTCAGACATCGTACGTGTTTGTGTCCATCCGGCTGACGATATCTCTGCGTTCGGAGGTCCATAGACAGCAGGGGCGCCATTTGGGCTTGTATTTACATTATTTGTTGACGACTGTGCTGATTGGACTGGAACACCGTTTGGTCCT
The DNA here is from genome assembly GCF_021730395.1 of Mercenaria mercenaria. NCBI lineage: Eukaryota > Metazoa > Mollusca > Bivalvia > Venerida > Veneridae > Mercenaria > Mercenaria mercenaria. The sequence continues at coordinate 21,428,222 of NC_069364.1, read as the reverse complement.
TGAGCTAATGTTGTTGTTGACTGTAACCCACCATACGTTGTGCTTTGAATTTCCGGAAGACTCGTTGGCTTTGGTTGGACGGGCACGCCGTTGAGACCAATGCCTCGTGTGGTCGTCTGCATCCTTCCTTGAGCGTTATTTGGAAGTATACTTGTTGTTTGTTGTTGAACGCCGAGTTGGCGATTGTTGCTGGTTGAAGTTTGTGACTGGGTTTGTGCAAATGTCGTCTGCTGCATATTGTAAGGATCCAAATCAGGTCTCGCAACGTCGCTAGCTTGGTATGTTTTGCTATTTTTGCCACAGGGACAGACACCTTGACATTTAAAACCGTCGTGTCTGAAAGCATGAGTCATATAAAAGCACATAAAAGTGTTAACATCTGTTTAAGGAAAGGTTATTGGTTAATGTTTTAAATATGTATATTTTATAAAGAAATTGATATATACGGTATGTAAGTAATTGAAAATTAGTATGGATATATGCTCGGTTAATATGAATCTACTGTATAAAATTGTCAAAGTGTACATCCGAATGTCAGCCGCTTACTCACACCCAGTTGTTCATATGTCGGCTGACATTACTATAATGACAGATACTCCACTGAAATGTGGAAAGGAGCACTTAAATTATCAAAATGGCATTTGAAGTCTACTTTGTATCAAATATCATTTTTACGTATCATATTTTTTATTTACGTATATATCGAATAAAGTACTGCTCAACCGATTTTATTTTACATACGCCTTACTGAGGATGTTATTTCTAAATACGAAATACATTGAATTTATGACTCCTTGGTGTTAACGCTTTAGATTACTTGGACATTAAATTACTTTAAAGTTTTCTTGTTTTTCGAAATACTTCTGACATTGGCGTTTAATCTGGTGGTGCTACAAAGCTATAAACTGAATTTGGGGACCAGTCTTGCAACACTGCCCTACCATCGAGTAGTGATTACACACTGAGAATAGAACAACTAGAACCGAGCGTTTGATCTTTAAAAATACCTCGCTGATAAACGCTAAAATGTATCAAATTGCATTCATAGCTCGTCAAATATAAAAACATAACCCATCAACCTCATAAACGGTATAAACATTTGAAACCCCGCAAACAAAGAGGTTGGTAACTTGGTAAAGTGATGTTAACGTCGAACTCTGTCAACTCAAGTCGTAAATGGTCAAGATATGCCAAACTAAGATGCTTTATTAGCAAAAATGTGTTTGTTTTAGGAACATATACCGCTACAGAAGCTACTATATGACAAAATAGAAGTGTGCGCCGTAGTTCATTCGTCCCCGACATGTCATTAACTATATATATAGTATCATTTTATCAGTACACCTTGTTTTAATGTGTTAATTTGTACTTAATTTGTTGTTAGCACTTAAACCCTCAAATGAACTGTGAGTATGGGTTCAGTCTGAAAAAGAGTCTATAGTAAATACGCATGATGCTGAATTAACAAGCAACAATTTTAAACGGATACAAAAGCATTGTTTCAGTCGTAAAGGTTTCAATCAAAATATACAGAGTTGCATCCGCCTAAATGAAGAATGATTTAAATAAAACTGGTCCTTTTCGACGCTATTAAGCATGATTAAATTCTGTTATTTACCTGCATCTACGTTGACAGTCGTTGTCGTAGGTACTTCCCGTTACGCTGCATACAGGCCGGTACACTTCCGGACAGTTACAAGATGGTGGAACGTCCGCAACCTGTGGGGTTGGTCCAGCTGGTTCCATTGTAGGGGCCGGACGTGGTGGTAGCTGTAGTCTCCGCCTGCCTGGAGGCGGTGGTCCTTGTCTAACACCTGGCGGAGATGGTCCCTGACTAATAAATGGAGGCGGTCCTTGCCTACTTGAAGGGGGAGGTCCTTGTCTGTAATTTTGTGGGGGTGGTCCCTGTCCATTGTTTTGGGATGATATTTCCTCTATGTTATTTTGATAAGGTGGTCCTTGCATGTTATTTGGTGGAGGACCATACCTGTTATTCGGTGGAGGTCCTGGCATGTTATTCGGAGGAGGTCCTAGCATGTTATTCGGAGGAGGGCCTTGTCTGTTAGTTGGAGGTGGTCCTTGTCTGTTACTTGGGGGAGGTCCTGGCATGTTATTCGGTGGAGGGCCTTGTCTGTTATATGGAGGCGGTCCTTGTCCGTTACTTGTAGGAGGTCCTGGCATGTTATTCGGGGGAGGTCCTTGTCTGTTATTCGTAGGAGGTCCTGGCATGTTATTCGGGGGAGGTCCTTGTCTGTTATTCGGTGGAGGTCCTGGCATGTTATTCGGGGGAGGTCCTTGTCTGTTATTCGGGGGAGGTCCTGGCATGTTGTTCGGGGGAGGTCCTTGTATGTTATTCGGTGGAGGTCCTTGTTTTCTCACTGGAGAGGGTTTTTGACAAGGACAGAATCCATCACAGGCTTTTGAAGCCCCACTGAAAATATAACACGCATTACAGTAACAGTTTCCAAGTTTGAGAATTTCTTTTCTAAAATTCGTCTTCTGTGTGCTATTTATACAATAAATCTTTGTGGAAAGTCATCAATATTATCTTTGTACCTTACCACAGAAATTCATATGCATCATGTGTACGGCTACGACGACATCATAGATTTTTTAAAGTGCTGACTGAAAGTTTTTGTCAGCATTAAGTATGTATCAAAATAAACAGCTACAACAACATTTAAAAAAATACTGCCTACAACAGTCCCTAAGCTGAAGCTTTTTATAATGAGCCGCGCGATGACGAAACCAACATAATGCGTTTGCGACCAGCATGGATCCAGACCAGCCTGCGTATCCGCGCAGTCTGGTCAGGATCCATGCTGTTAGCTAATGGTTTCTTTAATTGCAATAGGCTTTGAAAGCAAACAGCATACATCCTGACCAGACTGCGCTGATACGCAGGCTGGTCTGGATCCATACTGGGCGCAAGCGCACTATGTTGGTTTTCGCATCGCGCCACTCATATATTTTACTGGACTTCCAACGTCCCTAGAATTTATGGCATTAATCAAAACGTGATTTTAATGCGTCGAAAATACTATTGGTAATGTAACAGACCGTTTTTGTAGTTCTTTTAATTCTACAGTGCTTTCAATTGATGTTAATTATATGGTTCCAACGCGGCAAATAAATTTATATTTCAGAATTATAAGGGGAGGTAATAAAAAAAGAATAGATTCAGTAATATTTTCTATCATACTAATCAAAAATCCAAACCTTTGACAAATATATGAGACAACAATTACCCATTTACCTAAAATAGAAAATAACTAGAAATTAATAAATTTTATGTTCATAACAAAAATATGGCCGCTACATTTATGTCGCGTCATTGTTTCCTATTTTTAATCACTTATCATTAATGACTCGATAATGTACATAATATGTCAAACGGATCAAAGTTATTATAATTTCAGCGAATGGTTCATAATGAACGCATTTTTCAAATGTTAAAATGACTAGAAAGTGATGTTTTAAATCACTAAATGTGACGAGGATAATGTGTTACGTCCGTAACGTTTTACGTGTTATTTATCGTTTCTCCTTCATTTGAATTACTTTGTTATTATAATACTCTTACAGTTTAATTAATATTTCCGTTCAATATTTGGTATTAATGACACTGTTATGTAGTCTTGACGAAATTATGATTGATATTGTCGCATTTTACAGCTTTTATACAGGGAAACACACATTTAATCAGGAAAAAAAGCTGTTATAAATAACGCGCTTTAAATTTTGCACTGGCAAGCAACCACAGTGGGTCAGCTGCCCACTTTGGTTCATTTTTTGTTTGTTTTACGGCTAGAAATCCCCAAATTTCGATCAGTTTAGAAGCACAGACTATCCTGCTACTCCTTGTTGAACATCAAGGAAACGTTAAACATATATTAACTTAATAAACATCTCTTCGACGATTATATAGATGGTAAATAAACTTTAAATGTTTATCTGACATTTGCACAAAGTCATTTCAAAAGCCGAGTAATGTGTGTAATTACTAGCCAAGTAATGTGTTATTACTAGCCGAGTAAATTGTGTAATTACTAGCCAAGTAATTTATGTAATTACTAGCCCAGTAATGTGTGTAATTAATTTGTGTAATTACTTTCCGAGTAAATGGGTAAAAAATTAGCCGAGTAATGTGTAGAATTACTAGCTGAATAATTAATAGCTGATTTATATGTGGAATTGCTAGTCAAGTAATACGTTAAATTAATAGCCGATTGATAGATTGCTGAATGATGTGTGGAATTACTAGCCCATTAAAGTGTGAAATTTCTTTCCCAGTAAAGTGTGGAATTACTAGCTGACTAATTACTAGCCGTGTAAGGTATGGAATTTCTAGCCCAGTAAAGTCCGGAATTTCTGGCCGAGTATTGTGCGGAATGACTAGTCGAGTAATGTGTGGAATGACTAGTCGAGTATTGTGCGGAATGATTAGTCGAGTAATGTGCGGAATTACTAGTCGAGTACTGTACGATTGACTAGTCGAGTATTGTGCGGAATGACTAGTCGAGTACTGTGCGGGAATTACTAGTCGAGTATTATGCGAAATTATTAGTCGAGTATTGTGCGGAATGACTAGTCGAGTATTGTGCGAAATTATTAGTCGAGTATTGTGCGGAATGACTAGTCGAGTATTGTGCGAAATGACTAGTCGAGTATTGTGCGGAATTGCTAGTCGAGTATTGTACGAATGACTAGTCGAGTATTGTGCGGAATGACTAGTCGAGTATTGTGCGGGAATTACTAGTCGAGTATTGTGCGGGAATTACTAGTCCAGTATTGTGCGGAGTTACTAGTCGAGTATTGTGCGGAATTACTAGTCGAGTACTGTACGATTGACTAGTCGAGTATTGTGCGGAATGACTAGTCGAGTACTGTGCGGGAATTACTAGTCGAGTATTATGCGAAATTATTAGTCGAGTATTGTGCGGAATGACTAGTCGAGTATTGTGCGAAATTATTAGTCGAGTATTGTGCGGAATGACTAGTCGAGTATTGTGCGAAATGACTAGTCGAGTATTGTGCGGAATTGCTAGTCGAGTATTGTACGAATGACTAGTCGAGTATTGTGCGGAATGACTAGTCGAGTATTGTGCGGGAATTACTAGTCGAGTATTGTGCGGGAATTACTAGTCCAGTATTGTGCGGAGTTACTAGTCGAGTATTGTGCGGAAATTACTAGTCGAGTATTGTGCGGAATTACTAATCGAGTATTGTGCGGAGTTACTAGTCGAGTATTGTGCGGAGTTACTAGTCGAGTATTGTGCGGGAATGACTAGTCGGGTATTGTGCGGGAATGACTAGTCGAGTATTGTGCGGAGTTACTAGTCGAGTAATGTCTTTTAAGTTGCGCTGCTTATAATAAGCACGGTCAAAGAACCAACATTAGAGGGAACATTTTCGTTTCTCGATTTAATATTGTCGACATGACATAAAAGGCTTTTCCGCAAACTTTTGTTGAAATAACATTAAATTTATTTATAAGGTGACAATCTTCATAAAGGCTTTTCCGCAAACTTTTGTTGAAATAACATTAAATTTAGTTATAAGGTGACAATCTTCTTTTCTTGACAATTTATTTGACAAAAAAGGTTCTAAGCAGATACATTTGTCAACTATCATCATCGTTTTTGTCGCAAGAAATTCATATTTCGAAAAGGTCTTTTGAAGAAATGAAAGTCATCTTTTCGAAAGTTACGAAATTTATGTAATGACTTTAAAAATACAACTTTATATATATAAATTCTGTAAAGAAATCGGCTTGTATTTCACAATTAAATATAAACAGCAGACAAAAAATCCGTATTGTACCTTTTAAATTCCGTATTGTACCTTCCGTATTGTATGCTTCCGAACTACTTTCATTAATATGCATGACCTGACACAGTTCTAGAAATAGCGCACATAAAACGTCACTTAGTTCCATTTAATATCGACAAACATTTCAAAGATTTCGTTCAATAACAAAACAATAAACAAAAAGGTAGGGGTATACAATAAAAGGGTCATTATAACAGTAGCTAGATTTGGGATTTTGTATTCGGCTCTCGTGGATTTTGCAAGGTCGGATCACAATCGGCTCTTGTGCGCCTCGTCAGATCCGATCTGGCAAAAATCCACTCGAGCCGAATACAGCATCCCAGACCGAGCTACTGTTATAATAACTCTATCGTAGTTTTATTCAAAGACGACCGGTTACTGAAACACTTGACCTTTAAGAAAGAACACTGCCATTTCGTTATTAAACTGGAATTTAGAAGAATATATGGGCGACAACCTATTGATTATTTGACAGAAATTAGGTCAAACGCATTGTATCTTACAGTGTCATGGTTGTAATATATGACTCTGTTAACAGACTGATAGTCCATCAAAACATTCATAATTATAATGGGTTACTGTTTTTCGTGTCAATCATTTAAGAGACAAAAATATGTTGCCTAATGAAGTGTTTGTTGTTTCTCGTTAACTTTTGACTGGCACTATATCATTTAAATTCAGAGATCGATAGCCCGAAAATTATTTTGATTTTCTGATATTTATGGAAAGAAACATTTTATCTATGTAGCAACCTGTTGGTGAAATAGAAATAAAAAAGACTAAAAGTCTGAAAGTAATTTCTGATATTAACCACATTGCGACTTCTAGCACCCTCGTGATTGAGTAAACTCTGCGGTCGACTATCTTCTTTGAAGCTTATGAACAATTGAAAACGTGTGTGTTTGTTTAGCTCACCCTGAGAGTGCTTAAGGCGGCGTCGTCGGTGACGTCGTGTGCCGTCAAAAATCAGACTGTTCACAATGCAAAGATCACAATTTTTACCTTTTCTTGATGAAACTTATTCAGAATGATACCCTCAATAATTGCGGAAGAGTTTGCTTATGGGTCATCTGGAGTAAAAGCTAGGTCATTTGGTCAGTTAATAGGGAAAACTTGTCAGCATTCTAGAGACAAAATTTCCTTTCTCATCTTATAACTTTGTGAAATAACTCTGTATCAAGTTTGAAACGGGGTTATCTAAGGTAAAAAGCTAGGTCACTGGGTGGAATCATAAAAAACCTTGTTCAAGCTGTAGAAGTCAAATTTTCTACATGATTTTCATGAAACTGTGTCGGGATGTTTGTCTGTATGAAGTCTAGGTTAAGAATTAAACCGGTTTATCTAACGTCTTAAGACTAGATCACTCACTTGGTAAAACTTTTAATATTTCTAGAAACCAGTTTATACTTGATCATCATAAAAACGTGTCAGAACATTTTGTCTCTACGAAATCTAGGTCATATTCAAAACTTGGTTATATGAGGTTCTTAAACTGGGCATCAGATGGAATAATACAAAAATAATGTTAACACTAAAGAAGCCACATTTTCTAAATGATCTTCAGAATGTTTGTCCTTGTGAAATCTTGGTAAAGTCTGAAACTGACCAATCTAGGCCAAAAGCCAGTTCACGCAAGAGGCGTCCTGTTAAAATCAAGGATGAATTTGTAATGAGGTCATTTAGGTAAAAAAATTGGTCACCAGATGAAATCATTGAAAAACTTGGTTAATGATCCACCTGATTTACATAATACATAGGTGTTCGTTTATTTCGGGTTTAACGCCATTTTTCCAAATTATTTCAGTTATGTAACGGCGGGCAGTTAACCTAACCAGTGTTCCTGTCCTCCATAAGTAACTGCCAACTTCCCCACATGAATCAGGGATGGAGGACGAATGATATCAGACACAATGAATTTTATCAAATCGTCACGGAGAACACAGGCCCCGCCCGGGGATCGAACTCTCGACCCCGTGATCCGTAGATCTGCGCCCTCCCTACTGAGCTAAGCGGACGGGCTTTACATAATACATGGTCAGAATATTTGTCTCTATTAAATCTCGGCAAATTTAGATACTAGGTTATTTGGGGTAAGAACAAGGTCAGGTAAGCGATACACGGCTTTCAGTGCCCTCATTTTTTTCAAATATTGGAAAATTGGAAAGAAAATTGTTTAACAGCATTAATTATCAACTTTATAAGACACAAATGGTACAGTTCTGACATTTTTGTTCAGACGAACAAAGAAAAATAAATAAAAAAATAAAATCTGAGTGAATGCTTTTGCACGCGGTGGATTTTGTTTTTAAAAATAACGCTTTTAAAATACATTCAAAAGAGACACTTTTACGATTCCGTAGTAACAGTTTGTTAGTAAAAACGTAAGATTAGAGTTATAGTGTTAAAAAATAAAGTATATATGACAGGCTGTTTCCTTGACGAGAAGTGCAAGATTAATGTATGCGTCCATTCATAAAGATAAAAAATACTTCATGTTCTGAAATTACATCACGATTATTACAAAGAGTTTCAAGTTTTAGTAAAAACCCGGTAGAATAACACTGTCTATATATAGAAATGTAGCAAATTTGCTGAATAGGTAAAAAAACAACGATTTGAAATACCTATCCATGACCCTGTTCTACAATTAAAAATGCATAATACCCGGTAATATATATCAGATATGTATGTTTGACGTGATTTTATGACTGTCAAATTTTCAAAAATAAAAGAAAATGTTTTTTTTTTTTTTGAGTCACAAAGTTTCATAAATGCAGAATATGCATTATGGAAATTAAGAATTTTAGTAATCCATGTGTAGACGTACAATGTACAGTTAAAATACAGGCCAATGTTTGATCTTTTTGCATTTAATAACATTGAATTTACATTGCATTTTAGACGAACGAATAATTTTGCAGAACATTACAGACAAATTGTCAAGAAGGAAAACATTCACAAGACGAATAAATATATTTCAGAAATATAGTACAAGAATTATTTTTTTAGGATATTGCAGACGAAATGAAGTTTTTTTTTCAGAATTTTGCTGAAGTGTATGGGAAGAGGTTGTCCGCGAATACATGCATATTGCTTAAATATAATATCATAAAAGTTTTAGAAAATGCTTTCATGGGCAATTATTGCATTAAAAAGAAAATATAATCTCTTTCAAGCGTTTTAAGAACTTTTTATCTTTAATCAATAATATAATTGAGCCGTGCCATGAGAAAACCAACATAGTGCAATTGCTACCAGCATGGATCCAGACCAGCCTGCGCATCAGCGCAGTCTGGTCAGGATCCATGCTGTTCGCTTTCAGTCAGTTGCAATTAAAGAAACCTATAGCGAACAGCATGGATCCTGACCAGACTGTGCGGACGCGCAGGCTGTTCTGGATCTATGCTGGGGGCAAATGCACTATGCTTGTTTTCTCATGGCGCGGCTCATATATAGAAAACGCTCAAAAGCATTAGTCACTTAATCACGCTATCCAAAATAGAAATAATCTAACTTTATTTTATATGATACACTTAAAATATCTACTGAAACAAAACTGGTTTATCTTTTTTCGATACGTAATATCAATCATTCTCTGTTTTCAAAAAAAAATAAAATAAAATAAAAAAAAAGGTAAAAATAAAAAAAATAAAATAAAATAAAAAAAAAATAAATAAAAAAATGAAATTTCAATGTTCATCGTGTCGTTTGTCCCTTAAAGGCTCATACTGCCTTTGTTAAAAATGTGGCTGTCACTTTTTCCTTTATGAACATAATTTAAAAAAACATTACTGTCTTGTTAAATCTTATTTTTGATCATAACTTTCTTTAACATTTGTCAAAAGTTTGAATATTGCTGAATATACTAAAATGTTTTATTGAATCCATTGAACTTTTTATTACCTCCCTTTAATGCCCTAACTGTAACAGTTCATGTGCAATATTAAAAGTAGTGCTTTTCCAACTATGTTAGTACGCAAAACATCTATTTGGAAAACTGTTTCATCTGTTTTTAAAAATAAAATTTAAAGCATTATGGGCCTTTAAAATTGAAAAGAATATTGTATTAATTGTATTGAAAAGAAAAATGTATAATAAATGACCGCAAAGCACAAACAGAAACTTCTGAAGCATAGTGTTGTGTCCTTGGACGCCTCGCGTGTGTTCTTCTTTACATAATGACCATGTCATTTTACCGTAAATAGAATTACGTGACGACATCTATATCATCCACTTTTGATAGGCTTGACAGGTTTTATGCTCGTGCATTACGGAATTACGGCCAATATAACTAAATACGTTGTAAAACAGAAGTATAAAGTAGGGAACGTTTTGCGAATACCTGTCCTTGATAGTTGAATAAATACTTTCATATTATTGATACAGGCATGACAAAATCATTTTAAAGACCTGCTCCAGTCCTACCTTTTAACCTTAAATTGTCACTGAAAAAGCATAAAATTCTATATAAAATACCTGTGGTTTTGCGTGCTAAAGTGTGGCGCGTGGCCGTTAACTGTTACTTATTGTAATCATGGGTTGCATACACACAACAGAATTTGAACAGCCGCGGAGCAGGGCTTTAATTGCGATCATTTCTGGAAGGAAACTTTTTCTATATCCCCGCATTATCAAAGACAGATAATTTTCGATGCAGCTAAATATCCTTTGCAGAAAAGAGAATAAAGAAAAAATATTGTGAAACGCTTTTCTATAAAAAACGACGAATTTATACGCATTAAAAAGTAATCGTTCCGAATAGAAAAAAATATATGTTCCTGTTATTCCGAGACCGACTTTAAAAATTTTGACAGTCGTTAAATGAAACAATGACACGCAAACACCAAATTAGTTCAAACTAATTTTAATATTGCACTAAGCTAATGAAGTTATTTGTCAGTAGAAAAGTGTAAAATCTGACTTTTGTTCGCTTTCTGTACTCATAATAATATAACAGCACGATACAATAATTTTCGCCTTCTTTCATTCAGCTTGTATCCCGAGTTCAAACGATTTGATACATTGCCTTCCTAATTTAACTGACTGTTAAGAGTGACGTTAAAAGGGTGTTAAGGAGGTAGGCTACCTTGTTACAAGGGTAAATTCAAATTAGTTGAACCGCAGCATTTTTTTGTATTTCGTGTAATATGAAGTTTTAACTGCTACAATCTCAATTTCGTTTGTCTCTGTCCCTTCAAGTTCAATTTTTATCCAGGTTTGAAGAACATGACCCTCCAAACGTATTTCATATTGAAAGAAGAAGGAAAATACGGAAATTTAATACTTTTCAGAGTATTTTAGTTTCATTGATATCCGTAGAAGTCTGCATAATTGATAATTTTACTAGTATGCACGTTAGCTTTCTAATATAAGCTTAAAATGTATATGTCGCGGGGCTCGTGTTTCCATGGTAACGCATTTTCTCTCATTTTTAAACAACTATGTATAAAAAACGGGGTTTTCGACGGCTTCAGTGCCATTCTGTTAATGACCATCATGGAATATTTGGGTAATATTATTAGTAAAATACCATGCACTTTACATGGTACCCTATTTTTCTTAAAGTTTAAAGTAACCATGGCAACAGAGATGTTTAAAATAGCTTTTATCATGCTTTTTGTCGTAATTTCTAATAAAAAATATTGATTAAGATTATCTTTCTAGTTAATGTGGCTTTAAAACATATTATTTCTAAAGTAAGTTACATTTTCGTGTTATTTGTATTTATTCAAACACATTTCACAGGTTAGAATACTTACAGCAGTACCCCTCATATAATATTTTTCATGGAAAAATCGTTCAACTTGCTGCTACTATTCTCATGGATATTGTTGAAATGAAAATAAAAAGCCGAAGCTGTGTTTCTTAAATAGATCAGTGTCAACGCTTTTGAATTTTACATTTAGATACATAGGTCACGGGCTTCGTTTCTATGGTAACATCAATTCAATTTAAGAAACCACTATTTTCTACTGAAATTTGAACAATTTTAGATCTTAGTTTTAGTATATAAAACAAATTATCAACGGACCCTGAAAAAAAGGTATTACAAATCAAACTGCTAGATTTTTTATTTGAAAATGGCCGTAAAAAGTAACCTTTTACCCAACTATATTCCAAATAACATTGGTTACCATCATCCATTTTCTTACATTCCGCATAACATTTCAATATAACTACATAAAAGAAGCAAAATATTGATTATTATTCTGAGCAAAAGACTCATAAAAAATATTTTAGCAAATAATGGTTATTTAAAAATAGTTAAAATAAAGGAAATGCACAGAATTACGTACTTTCAAGATAAAAGCTATTAATTTTGCGCGGTAACTGACACGTAACGTCATGACGTCAGTGACGTCATTTAAAGGCAACATTGTTTTGAAGCGTTTCTGCGGCAATTTATTCATTATTTCTACATTATTAAACCATAAAGCATCAGCTCGAAGACAGGTTCATGATTTGTTTTCAGAAAAATGAATATACAAACACATTTTGTTTGTCGTAAACGTCGTCGTAAATCGTCACGTTAGCTTCCGGTTGGTCATGCGCACATACAAATATGAAGGTAACCTACCTCCTTAAGGACAAGCGCGAGTAAAATCCAAAAATAGAATTTCCGCGGTTTGGAGAACTTTTGCACTATTTCCTTATATATTACCGGCGTTTTCAAGTGCGAATAAAATCGCGAAATAAAGCTTCCGCGAATATGAGAACTGCTGCACTATTTCCCCATACATTAGCTGCGTTTTCTCGCTGTTATTCGCGAATCATATAATTTCAAAGATGACCTATCGACACTAAGACAATGTATATAATTGTTTGTGTCTGCGTGTGTTTTGTAGCTCTTTGACATTTAACACATGTCCTATGTACACGTACTTCAAACACGGTTACACATGGTCAGGTAATCATGACCCTCATTTAATGAAGTAAACCAATGGCGAATAATGACTTGTGTTTTTATAACGGAGTTTTGATCGATTAAGAGAGTAATAAATATAAGTCAAAATAGTCAAAATAGTCAAAATAGTCGTCGTATTATATCATGATATAAATAACGCTTTTGAAAGTTACCTGTCACATAATGGTGTGTTTTATTTTACTTTTTGGCACACTTTGATTCGTTAGTCTAGACTTTTTTAAGACCACTCTTACAATTGCGCTTTGTGAACAGTCTCCAAAGTGCAGATCTAACTGCCTTAATATATCTACATTTTGTTTTGACGTCCCATCCACACAATTATAGGTCATTATGGTGACTTTCAAGCTTTTCATAATGGAGAAAAACCCAAGGTGCCCTCCGTGCATTATTTTATTATTTTCGGGTACCTGCATAGGTAGAACCACCGGCCTTTCATAAGCTGGTTAGTTGGATTCTTCACATGAAGAATTCATTACCCTGAGCGAGGCTCGAAGCCACATCAGTGAGGGGCAAGTGACTCGAAGTCAGCGACCTTAACCACTGTGCCACAAAGGCCCCGAAATACATTTACAATTGTAAAACAATATACATTTATTGAACCTTGCCGGTCAATAGTCAAAACTGTTGTTCCTCGGTTCGAAGACTGGCAAGATATTCAAAAAGTGTTTTATTACATGACATCAGAAAATTTTTTTTTTTAATTATTAGCCCACTAAACTTGAAGTGAATATAGACCTGTCATATTACACAAATTATCGGCCGGTTTTATATAAGGAGTATACTATTACTCAATTCCTTAAATAAATCACCCGTCTGTAGTTTCTATTGCTGACCGGCCTATAGTTCAACTGAGGTTTGCAGGCCAATGTCAATTCGGGTGAATTACTTTTTGTTATTTATTTCTAATATAATGTAATAAAACATTTATTTCATGGCCTGTCAGTCAATAGTCAAAACTATCACACCTCTGTTCTTCAGACTTGGGCAATTTATGCCTTTGAACGATAAATAATTTGGCATTTCTTTCGAACATAAAAGTACAATAATGTAACTTACGTCCATATGAAACATTCCGACATGTATGTAAAGCCGTCTGACCCACAGACCGGTGCTACCGTGCATGGCTTTTTAATTGGACCGGCGGATTCTCCCGAGGGTGCAGCAGAATGTGCACTGCCTGGCGTCTGTCCTTGACCTTGGTTATAGCCGTTGTTGTTGTTGTTGTTACCATTGTTGTTGTTATTAGTCTGAACAGGCCCTTGAGGCTCATTACCATTGGCCGACTGACTCTCGGCTCTCACATTTGTTTCTCCAACGGAATTTCGGTTCGAATTTGCTGCACTGTTTGGCGTTGGTTCAATTACAACGCTCCACTGATTAACCGATTCTTTGGCGTAAGTTTCTTGCTCTCTGTTAAACGTTTGACCTTGATTATAGTTGTTGTTATTAGTTTGGCCAGACCCTTGACCACCAAAGCCGTTGCCTGACTGACTATCGGAATTATCGTTTGAAAATGCACCAGCGTTATTATTTCGATTTCTGAAAGCTTGTTGTCCGTCTGAACTACGCGGTGCAGCGCCATTGTTATCCGGTCTATTTCCTTGTCCAGAGTAAGCATTTTGAGAATTAAGATCCTGCTTCCCTGTAAGCTGTTGTTTTCTGTTAAAAGCTTGACCTTGACTGTAGTTGATGTTGTTGTTATTATTGTCATTTCTGTTATTATTGGTTTGGCCACGTCCCTGAGATTCCACATTGTTACCTGACTGACCTCCGGCTCCAAATTTTAAATTTCTGCAATGATTTGAATAAATTTCGTAGAGGTCCACCAGGCAATGCTACACGTAAAATATCTAAGCTCTAGACCTTCTGGTTTTTGAGAAGAAGATTTTTTAAGATTTTCCTATGTAAAATCAAGTGACCCCTGGGGCGGGGTCAGTTTTGAACCCGGGGTCATAATTTGAATAAACTTGGTAGAGGTCCACTAGGCAATGCTTCACACCAAATATCTAAGCTCTAGGACTTCTAGTTTTTGAGAAGAAGATTTTTAAAGTTTTTCCTTTCGGTTGCCATGGCTACCAGAGTTCTGCATGGAATTCAATTCTTTGAATAATTTTTAAAGAAGACCGTCCAAGGAACATCCCTGTGAAGTTTCATCAAAATTGGCCTGTTGGTTTAGGAGGAGATGTTTAAAGGAAAGTGTGGATGGACGGACGCCGGACGGTGAGCGATCACAATAGCTCACCCCGAGCACTTTGTGCTCAGGTGAGCTAAAAACAAGAGTAGGTCAGTAGGTCAAGGTTACAGTCGGATGTTATCAGTTGGGGTCATCTGGTAAATATAATCAAACAGTCTAGGAAATATAATCTGATAATTTTTGAAGTATTTTTCCTATATAACTCATATATCAATAGACCACTGGGGCGGGGCCTCTTTTCACCCATGGGGCATATTTCAAACAATCTTGTTAGAGATCAACTAGGTAATGATACAAACAAAATATCAAAGGCATAGGCCTTGAACTTTCAGACAAGAAGATTTAAAAAAAAATCCTATATATGTCTATGTAAAACTAGGGAATGCCGTGGCAGGGCCTTTTTTCACCCCAGAGGAATAATTGGAACAATCTTGGTAGAGGACCACAAGGCAATTCTTCATACTAAATATCTAAAGCCTAGGTGTTGTGGTTTCAGACAAAAAGTTTTTTTCCTATACAAATCTATACAAAACCATGTGACCCCCTGGGCGGGGCCATATTTCATCCTAGGGGAATTATTTAAACAATCTTTTTAAAGGCCAACTATATGATGCTACATACCAAATATCAAAGGCCTAGGCCCTTTTGTTTTTGACGAGAAGATTTTCGAAGTTTTTCCCTATATAAGTATATAGAAATAATGTGACCCCCATCCCCACCCAAAGGCGGGGCCATACTATATCCTAGGGTGATAATTTCAAATCTTGGTACAGGGCCACTAGAATAGGATGATGCTACATACTAAATATCAAAGCCCTAGGTTTTATAGTTTTGAGCAAGATGATTTTCAAAGTTTTCCCTATATAAGTCTATATAAACCATGTGACCCCCGGGGCGGGGCCATATTTGACCTTAGGGGGGTAATTTGAACAATCTTGGAAGAGGCCACTAGATGATGCTATATACCAAATATCAAAGCCCTAGGCCTTGTGGTTTAGACAAGAAGATTTTTAAGGTTTTTCCTTTCGGTTGCCATGGCAACCAGAGTTCTATATGGAATTCAATTCTTTGAACAATTTTTTGAAGAAGATCATCCAAGGATCATCCCTGTGAAGTTTCATCAAAATTAGCCTGGTGGTTTAGGAGATGTTGTTTAATGGAAAGTGTGGACTGACACCGGACAGTGAGCAATCACAATAGCTCACTCTGAGCCTTTGGCTCAAGTGAGCTAATAAATGAAATGCATGACATTTACATGCTACTACAAAACTTTGTTTTTAAATAACACACCAGAAAAAAAGTTAATTCTACTATTTTTCAATGCAGAGCTGCACTACATATCAACCTATTATAAATGTATTGCAACTAAAGTAATTCTCTATTTACCTATATATACCATAAAGTTATATCCTGTGTTTGGGTTTTGCATTCTGCATTTCTACAATTATCAATAGCTTTTTATATCTACATGTATCATTACAATCACCTTATTTAATAATTATAAACATAATTTCATTTTTAAATTAGTGGGAAAACTGACATAAAGCACATGTATTGTACTTTTATCATACAGAAGAGAAGAAATTTCATGTACACAAAAAAGGTAACTTAAGTGTCTGTGACCTTTGTACATGACACAATGTCTTGTAATGGTTATTATGTATGCAAAATAATTTAGATATACACCAATGCATAAAAAAGTAACAGACCAGATAAAAAAATACCAAGATGTTTCATCTCTAAAGGTGACCTTAACCTTGAGTTAGAGGTCTGAATCTTACATACAGCAAATTAATTTGTTATGGTGACTGTGGCAAGTTACTTGAATATAGTAAAGTTACTGACAAGACCAACTAGAACTGTGGATGAATATTGCACAATAGCATGAGTCTGTGTTAAAAAATATCAAATAATCAGAGAGGTACAGATAAAAATTTAAGTATGAAAGGGGCATAATCTGGTCAAAAATACAAATCAAGAGTTACAGGGATTGTTACCACACATGCAGATGATGATGATTATAAATTACAGCTTTTAATTTCAAGTCATCTTTTAAAGTACCAAAGATATGTCTATAAACGAAGCTTTCGAAAAAATTTAACATGAAAATAATTCCAAGTATAACAACTTTGTGACCTTGACCTTTGGTATAATGGGCCCAGTCCTTGCACATACTTTGTTTGTATGCTGGACAATGCTTTATGTGAACTTACAATAAGATATAAGCAATAATAACAAAGATATGACAGAAAAACAAAGGTTGCCAAAAAACTTTAACATTTAAAATAACCTAAATATAACACCTTGATGACCTTGACCTTGGATATAATGGGCCCAGCCCCTGTACATACTTTGTTTGTATGCTGGATAATGTTTATGTAAAGTTACAGTATGATATAAGCAACAGCAACAAAGATATGACAGAAAAACAAATGTTGGCAAAAAACTACTTTTTTTCTGGTGTGTTATTTAGTCACTGAGCATAAAAGTTCTACTGTTCTTGGTCAAGGTGACCTTGACCATTGACCTCAAAATAAATAAGGGTCATCTGCTGGTCAAGACAAACCTCCCTATTAAGTTTCGTGATCATAGGCCCAAGCATTCTCAAGTTTTTATCCATACACATTTTAACTGTTCCTGGTCACTGTGACCTTGACCATTGACCTAATGACCTCAAAATCTATAGGTGCCATCTGCTGGTCATGATCAACCTCCCTATCAATTTTCATGATCCTAGGCCAAATTGTTCTCAAGTTAACATCCTGAAACCATTTAACTGTTCTGGGTCACTCTGACCTTGGCCTTTGACCTATTGATCTCAAAATCTTTAGGGGTCATATGCTGGTTATAATCAACCACCCTATCAACTTTATGAACCTAGGCCAAAGCATTCTTGAGTTATCATCCAGAAAACATTGAACTGTTCCTGGTCACTGTGACCTCAACCTTTGACCTCAAAATCAATAGAGGTCATCTGCTGGTCATGACCTACCTCCCTATCAACTTCATGATCCTCGGCCCAAGTGTTCTTGAGTTATCATCCGGAAACCGTTTAAATGATCTGGGCCACTGTGACCTTGACCTTTGACCTACTAATCTCAAAATCAATAGTGGTCATCTGCTGGTTATGACCAACCATCATATCAACTTTCATGATCCTACGCCCAAGCGTTCTTGAGTTATCATCCGGAAACGGATTGGTCTACATACCGACCGACCGACATCTGCAAAACAATATACCCTTCCTTCTTCCTGCCAAAAAACTTTAACCTTAAAAATAACCCCAAGTATAACACCTTGGTGACATTGACCTTGGGTATAATGGTCTCAGCCCCTACACATACTTTGATTGTATACTGGAAAATGTTTATGTGAAGTTACAGTAAGATATAAGCAATAGTAACAAAGATATGACAGAAAAACGAAGGTTGACAAAAAACTTTAACCAAGAAAGGTAAGCCGCACCAACGCCGGGGCGAGTAGAATAGTCCCCCTATTCTCCGAATAGTGGAGCTAGAAATGACTTTCATTTCTGTACGTCAAATTCAGGCTTTATTTTATCAAACATGAATAACTATCTTAAGTCAAATAACTCTACCTACATTCTGAACAGTCAAGCTAAACAAGAGGGCCATGATGGCCCTATATCGCTCACCTGTTATCATTGCACTTGAGGAGAAGGTCCTCAGAAAAAATATCTAAGTCCAAAGGACTGGAACAATAAAGGGAAGAAATTTAACCAAAAAGAAAAAAAAATCTTACAAGGTATAGATTTGTTAAAATACACCACAAAATTGGAGGTACCATCCATGTTGTACCACAGAAAACTGGTCTCGTGTTTTCCCTACGGCCAATAATTAGTTACTAAGGCTATTTATAGTAACGTAAAAGGGAAGTAATTAAAAAAAAAAATATTGTAAGTGGACAAAAGAAGGATCTGCTAAATAAATCTGTTGACATAAATGAAATTTCAGATCAGTATCTAGTTATGGAGATATAACAATTTTAATGTGAAATAAAGGGAGGTAATTTGACATAAAATCAGTCCATAGTTATCTACCCTGATTGTCTCAGTCCAACTAAAATAACAATAATGAAAGTTCAAATAAGTCCTGTAAGTACTTACTGATATAAATCCATTTTGATTACAATCAGGGTAAGGTAATCAGATATAAAATAACTCTGGAACCTATGACTGGATCTGATTTGTCATAGAATCCAGGATTTATTGTTGTTGAAGATATTTTGGAAGTTTGTATCAAATAAAACCATAAAAGAAGTCTCTATATGGCTGCAAAAGCCAAAATAGCCAATTTTGGACCTTTAAGGGGCCATAACTCTGGAACCCATGATGGAATCTGGCCTGTTAAAGAAAGGAAGCAAGATCTTGTGGTGATACAAGTCGTGTGCAAGTTTGGTTAAACTCAAATCATAAATGAAGCTGCTATTGTGCAGACAAGGTCAAAATAGCTAATTTTGGCCCTTTCAGGGGCCATAACTCTGGAACCCATTATGGGATCTGGCCGGTTCAAGAAAGGAACCGAGATCTTATGGTGACACAAATTTTGTGCAAGTCTGATACGATTTAAATTATAAATGAAGCTGCTATTGTGCAGACAAGGTCAAAATAGCTAATTCTGGCCCTTTCAGGGGCCATCACTCTTGAACCCATAATGGAATCTCGCCAGTTCAAGAAAGGAACCGAGATATTACGGTGATACAAATTGTGTGCCGATTTGGTTAAAATAAAATCATAAATGAAGCTGCTATTGTGCAGACAAGGTCAAAATAGCTAATTCTGGCCCTTTCAGGGGCCATAACTCTGGAACCCATTATGGAATCTGGCCAGTTCAAGAAAGGAACCAAGATCTTATGGTGATACAAGTTGTGTGCCAGTTTGGTAAAAATCAAATCATAAATAAAGCTGCTCTTGTGCAGACAAGGTCAAAATAGCTAATTTTGGCCCTTTCAGGGGCCATAACTCTGGAACCCATAAAGGGATCTGGCCGTTCAAATAAGGAACCGTGATCTTATGGTGATACAAGTTGTGTGCAAGTTTGGTTAAAATAAAATCATAAATGAAACCACTATCGTGCAGACAAGAAATTGTTGACAGACGGACGGACGGACGGACTGACGACGGACGAAGGGTGATCACAAAAGCTCACCTTGTCACTATGTGACAGGTGAGCTAAAAGTGGGACAGGTCAATCAATAAATAAAGGATGCTACAGGCTAAAGTATAAGGGAAAAACTTTAAAAATGTTCCTGCCTGAAAGGATCATTCCTGTGAAGTTTGGTGTAAATCTGCCCAATGGTTTTCAGAAAGATTTTTTAGAAATTGTTGACACACAACGCACAACAGGCATTGAGCGGTCATAAAATGTCACCCTGAGCCATTGGCTCAGATGAGCTAAAAGAAAATAATCCAGGAACATTTTCCATATTGTTTGATGCAAATGTATTTCAAAATGGAGCAATCTATTTTTTAAATTAATCAATTTTTGAACTGAAAAAATGGGCAAACACGGCAACTCCCTGTTTACTGCAAAAGACAAATCTAATATCTATCTTTAACAGACAGAAAACCTGTTTCAATCAGAAAGACATGGTTGTTCTAAGGATGATCGTTTTGCTTAACTGGATAGAAATTTTGTAAACATTTACCAGTCAAACATGACAAGGACTCATTTAAACATGTTAACACAGGAGCCTTAGTAAATAGAAGAAAGCAATCACAAAAAGATTCTCAACAACTTCTTATTCACAACAGAAAATACATTCTTTTGAAAATAGTATTGAAATGCAACTTAATGATCTTTGAAGATTTAATAAACTGTTTCTTAAATATGTTTGATGAAAACTGAATCATTGACTTCACAATATGCTTTGTTTCTGTTCTTTTTGCATAGTAATGCTGCACTAAAAAGGTTAAGCAATATTTCTACAGCAAACTTGTGCATATTTCTCAAGATTAACAAAAAAACAAAAACAATCTGATATGATATATTTTGACAATACATGTAATTATAACCCAATGCCTGTGGTGTATAGTAATACATCAGACTGTAGATATCATGTTACTATTACACTATAAACAATTTGTCTCAAATCTCTTTAACAAGGATTCTTAAAATAATAAGTGTGTTTATAGTGACATACAATATCTAACAAGGTTAAACAGTAAAGCTATGTCAAAAACAAAATGCAATTATTGTTTGTTGAAGAACAATTTATCTAAAACAGAAAAATAAACATTAGTCTGTGTTCAGACCCTGATATTAACTCCTAAGGCTATTCAAATTTTGTGTAATTATATCTATTTTCTTCTCAAAACACTTTTAATGATTAATCAAGCCAAGACTGATAAGGTCAAAATATAATGTGACTTTTTTTAAGATTATCTAATTGGTAGCCATCCCAAAGAGGAAAATACTAAACAGTATCATACAACTTTAAGATCAAAGTTGACTTTTCAAAAGAAATTTAGAAGACTGCGGAGTTGCTTGTTTCTATATGCAGTGAAACGTTTACTAGTGAATTGCTGTTCAATCATGGCATTGATGAATCAGGAATTAACAGTACATGATGTGATCATCTGCAAAATTTATCATCTTTAACAAATTTATACATGATACTAATGCCCACCAGTAAAACAGCCACAGCTTATATGTACTATAAATGTGCATGTCAGGGTTAGAATTCAAATGCTTTTTAGTGAGTATAAAAAATTCATAACATAACTTGTAGACAAATCTAATGTTTGATACACAATACAATTGAGGACATAATTCATACTTATTCCATATTATACATAATACAACTTTAAACATTCATTATAACTTTTCATACTTGATCAACAAATTACAACTGTGAAAGCACTCTATACTAAATCCATGACACTGTTGTGTGTGTACTTTATACTTACTCATTGACACAACTGTAGATGCACTTCATATTTACTCCATGACACAGCTATGGAATTACTTCATACTTACTCAAGTATAAAACTGTGGAGGTACTTTATACTTACTCCAAAATACTACTGCTGGTATACCTCATGCATGCTCAACTAGTTAGCTACATAGACATATTTCACACTGCCACTTACTCCATGACACAAAGTTCTGTTATCATACTTTATAACTACTACACAATACGACTATAGTCAAACTTCATACTTATCCCACCATACATCTGTAGACATACTTCATACTTACTCCATGATACATATGTAGATATACTTCATATTTACACCATGACACATCTGTAGACATACCTCATACTTACTCCATGATACATATGTAGATATACTCATATTTACACCATGACACATCTGTAGACATACTTCATACTTACTCCATGATACATCTGTATACAAATTTCATACTTATCCCACCATACATCTGTAAACATACTTCATACTTACTCCATGATACATCTGTAGACATACTTCATACGTATTCCACCATACATCTGTAAACATACTTCATACTTACTCCATGATACATCTGTAGACATACTTCATACGTATTCTACCATACATCTATAGATATACTTCATACTTACTCCACCATACATCTGTAGACTACTTTATACTTCACAATACAACATACTGTATCGACATATTTCATACTTATTCTACGATATAAATGTGGTTGTACTTCAAAAGTACTCCATGACACAATTGTGAACGCACTTCATACTTACTTCATGACAATGTATTCATAATAATTACCATAGATCTACTTTAATATATCTTTAATATACTTACTCTACAATACAACTGCAGTCACACTTCATACTTACTTACTCCACAATATAATTGTAGAAAATACTTCATACTTACCCTCTTACGCCACAATACACAAGCAGACACAAACAAAATATCATGTTGTAACCAGGCAGGGGTGGCAAATTCAATTGTCCGTATTGCCCTGGGGTTGTCCCAAAGCTTGTACGGACAAATGAAATTTGACCAGAATTTACTATATTTATAACTATCATACGGACAAGTAAACAAGAGCTGTCAGTGGACAGCACGCTCGACTATTCTCAGTACTTGATAGTATAATATAAGCAATGAGTAAAACTTTAACATTACAATAAGCATATTCTAAGTCGAAAAGGGGCCATAATTCAGTCAAAATGCTTGATAGAGTTGCCTCCTCCTTTTTACAGACTGGGGTCATGATGGTAAACAAGTATGCAAAATATGAAAGCAATATCTCAATGGACTTTGAAAATATTTGGGGTGGTACGCTAACTTCAACATTTGTGTGACGCTCACACCAGGGCGAGTAGGATAGCTCCCCTATTCTTCGTAGTCGAGCTAAAAATAGCAATTGGCAAAAACGGACAAGCAAGTCAAAATCAGCTTTCGCCACCCCTGCCAGGCCGCACACTATGTAAAAACATCATCAATTGTGCATATCATGTAAAGCACCATGAATGAATACATATTTACAGCAGATCGAAACAGGAAGTCAAAGAAATGATAAATGCTGTTGATTCCATTTAAGTTAGCACAAGCAAAATTTTGTGATACTGAGTTTGGGCAAAAGACACATGCACATTGCAAGTATGCGAGCTTAATTATTCCAACCCTGCATGTAAAACGATTCATTATCACACACAATTGTGACAAATGCCAATTTCTTGGCATTGTTTTCAAAATAATCAGAATACTGATATAGGCTCAATGGGGTGTAAAAAATTGTTTGTTTCCGACATTCCAACCTAGCTATCTTAAATTTTTGGCCCGACCCTTTATGTTTTTATAGCCTTGGAGAATAGTTTTTTCAACTTTTTAATAAAAAGTTGCTAAGCTGAATTTATTACATGATAACTTATTTGTATTCATTTTTTGACACAAAAATGATTTCCGAAAAGTTTCCCTTAATAAATTTTTTTTTATTTTTTTTTCCGTCCTAGGCCTACCCTAATTTTTTTAGCATATTACCGGAAACAAAAAATTTTTTTAGTCTTTGCCTAAAATCAAAATAATTTAACTCTTTATTTCCTATTAGGCCAGATACGATACATCTGATTTCCATAGATATCAAGCATTTCTGACATCGAAGTTTTGATTGACTGCTGACATGTATGCTAATCCAGTTAATTATCAGTATCTCATTCTGCACTATTGTAACAATCAAATCTTTGCAGACTTTGTTCCTGGCCTATGTAGAATTTAGAATACTCTGTACTGTAAATGTAGCTCATAATTGTCAGCTTTTTCCACTTGCCCAAAAAATATGTCAAGCATGCACTTAGACTTCAAAGTTTATATACTATTCTTATTCAGTTGTTTTAACTGTGACCAAATATTCTGGTAACAGGACCATTTGAAGCACCCATTCAGGCTCCAGTGTCTCTGAAAAATATGTTTGTGTGATTAATTAATCATTTTGTTGTTCATACATGTTTAAATGAGGGCCAAGAAATAGTAACAAAATTAAAAATTTAGAGTGAAAAATATAAAACATAATTAAAAATTTAATGAGACTGTTTGTATTTTCTTACTATTCAGTATTCAATGTCATTGGCTAAAAAGAAAATGAATCACCGCTGTATACACTGTAAACATTTGAATATAATCTGGTTTTTATTCTACAATATATTTTTTTCAAAGTGTGCATAATATCATTTGCGTGTAAAGATCAATAGAAAAGAAATGGGTACATGCATAGTACATACATGTACTTATGGCAGAATCCTATTAATAAGTTTGAAAATATGGAAGGTTACTAAATAACAATATATAGAGTCTAAGACCATTTTCTTTATATAAACCACACACAAGTTTAAGGCCTCATAACTTCAATCCAGGAGTCGTGAGTTTGAGCACCTGACTGTAGGGTCACGACCATGCCTTCTCATACGACACCACTGCAACCAGTAGTGGTTTTTTCCATGAAGTGGACACGAGAGTGATTCAAATAAGTTTTAAGTTTTCATCACAATAGAGCTCACATATCTAGTATAAATGGGAAACTTACTTTTTTTTCATCCATTCACATGACAGGCTGATTCTGCTAGGTTGCACTGCACCAGTCCATGATAATTAAGTTCTTCTCTATCTTCCGTTGATGTCAAACCCCTTGCGGGAACGTAGACATTTCATAATTTGCAAGAGACTGAGAGTTGGTGGTCACCAGGTTTTGCCTCAGGCTGTGGAACCTCCGGTCATATCAAAATAGCCGCTAATGGCGCTAACAGATTCTTGATCAAAAGTGGATGAAGATATTCCTGGTTTGCCCTGCAGCTAGGCAGTGACGGCACAATGCTAAGTTCCATTAGATTAGTTCATCTTTACTGTCCAAAGAGCGTAAAAACATTATCTGTATACCCATCATTTTCATTGACATTGGGCTAGCAACTAAAATAATGTCACCTGGATACAGTCATTCAATCAGTTCCGGCATTCAATTAGTTCCGACACACTTTCTGAAATTAAGCTTGGCACAGTGTCAGTATGTTCAAAAACTCTATTTTTGCTATTGGGTCATATAAAGTAACCATTTCCTCGCCAAACGAACGCATGTTTACAAAACTTGTATGAAATCTGGGTCAACAAGCACTTGCAGTTCAATACGAGGTTACGGATGCTGCGTTTTCTTCGATGGAGGTTCTGAGGAGCTTGAAAGTTGGAGAGCGATTTCTTTTATTCTAAAAACATAAATACCAACAGGTTGGTATCATTTTGTGTATTTATATTCATTCTATTGATAACATTCGTCAATATGATTTGGCAGTTTCATGTAAGCGAGTAAAACAGCATCATTTAAAGGCCGCTCGCTAATCAATTCCGGTACATGTGCTATATATGTTGGGGGCCGTATAGACGTTATCTTTACTTGTCACACACGCTGTATTTAGTGCTATTTTGTAGCATGCTCTGCTGTTCAATGGATATCTTTGGTCATTAAACTCAGTCCACATGCAAAATATATATTATAATATTCTTATGGAAGTTATGTTGTGCTGTATTATTTTGTCTTTTAACATTTACTGTTAAAGAACATGCTGTCTGATGAATAGATTAGAACAGAATATAATCTATTTTTAATCATAAGCCATATAGACTCTATATGATTATTCCAATCACATTTTTAAAGTATGTTAACTTAACAACCACTTAAGGACCAGGTCATGTCATTTACCAGAAAAGTTGTGTGTGTATATATTTTCAGCCTCTATGTTATTAGTGTAGCCTGGTTTTAATGACACCAGTTATCATGTGACACACAGTATAAATGCTCAGTAGACTAACATTATGTGTAAGATAAAATTCAAGTTGAAAAGAAAATACAATGCTTCATTGCATATCCCTAGTTGGCATTTTTTTTTTGATATTTGAAATATTCCATTTAACTCTTGGTATGATATTATTTATATCTGCAGCTACAATAGCCAGCCAGATGCACTTTCAGTAGATCACGGAAAAGCTCAGAGAAATCAGCACTTTGTAGAGTCCTGCAGTTAAGACTGCAAAGTCTTTTAAGCTGTTTTTTTTAAATACAATTAATGATTTATAATAATATAAATAAGTCTATACTAATTTGTTCCACTTAGATTGCAGCTTATATTAATGACTTTTAACACCTTACTCTTGATATTGCGTTACCACTACTGTATATTATGAATGAAATGAAGCCATTTTCTCCTTGAATGCAGAGCACTTTTAGGTAAGGAAATACTGGTATCATCTGTGACTATAGATTTGAACTAATAACTCCTGCAGTCTGAGTGGACAAAGATATCGTGGCTATTACTAGAGGCTTATGGCTTTTCTAATGTAATATAAAAATGAATAAACACGACATGTTATCTAGTATGTACAGATTACATGTTTAGAAAAGCGCTTCTTTCAGTAATGCATATGAACTGTTAAAGTTATAGCCAAAGAAGGAAGGTGATAGAAATTAAAGGTTCAGTTAAACTTTCTACTGTTGTCATCAGTATTCAAACCTTTGACAAATATAAGAGAAATATCTATGGGAAATAGGATTTAACAAGACAAAAACTCGCACATAACCCTTTTTAAAATTCCCTAATATATTTTTCTACAAAAAATATGTGATGATATTAATGAACAAGTTATTTAACTTTGTTGGTTAATTGTACTGTTTTTCTGTTTGTTACAAGTCAAAAAGCAGTTGATATGTTAAATATATTCAGTGCTCCAGCTAGCTATTTACAGCAGGGCGCATCGCCCGTTCCGAAATTCGTTCCGCCCTGTTGCCCCGCCAGGCACCCTGCCCGTTTTACAACCATTCATTTCTTTTTTTAGCCAAACTTCCCTTTTAATTGCCTCAGTGATTATAATACACTGCTTTATTGCCCCCTTTTTATCGAGTGATACACGCTGGGGGGCATTGACATAATTAGCAAACAATTACCTGCTGTAATCGTGCCCGAGGCAGACCATGATATTTTAGACTGCTCCACTAGCATTAAAATCACTGAACCTTAGTGTTAAAACAGTTTGCAAACCAGTCTGAAATCATTATCATTTTCGCGCCACCTGTCAAAGTGTACTTTCGTTTTCGGTAATATAGTCGTAAATATCCCTTTACACACAACTGAAACTTAAGTCCAGACAACAGACATTTAAATCTAATTAATAAAAATCGATCACAATCAAATTTAAATAGGAAAATATTTTGATTTTATCGTTTTACAAGTTTTTGAAATCGAAAGTAGGTTGTCGTCTGCTTTGTGAAATTGCCGATTTTTCATGAAGATTTCTTTGAAATTAGTTTACTAGGATGTAATGACAGGGTACACTTTAATGTCAGATACTGTAAAATGCTGTTCAACTGTCTTTGCATCATAATAATTTTTCAAAAATATTAAACTGGACATTAGACGACTTTTAGAAAAAAGTGTAACCATACCCGGATATAAAATTTTGGATACCCGGAATACGTTTTATTACAAGTGCTAAACTTGCTTTTAGACTGTTGGAAGTTAAAAACTTTGCCTGATTTCATTTATTTAAGTGGAAGTTTAAACTTTATTTTCTGTATATATGAAAGTTTCATATCATTGGCTAGTCCCACATCGGAGACCAATTTCCATAACGATGGCCGAATTGAAAACATAACTAAGGCCGATTTTTAAATTCCACAACGATGGCCGATTTATATACCAACGTCTCCAGAATGGGATTCTTACTGTGTAACACTTTAAAGATAAAAAAAAAACACATTCAAAAGTTTTTTTTTTGTGAGTTTATTATCTCTCGATATTAAAAGATAACATTACTAATTTTTTCTTATATTACTTAAAACTTTCGTATACAGGTGCATAATTTCAAGAATGATAACTTGTACTAAACAAAAATATCCTGAAAGCAAACAATCACGCAAGTTTAACAATCACGGTTATCTATAAAAAAACAGAATCGAGACCCACTTTTAAAAGGGGAGTAAACAGGTGAAGAAGTGAGTACGAACATATCTTTATTTACGTATCATTCTTGCATACATGTACTTCATACAATTACATTATAATACAAACATAAAATCATATGCAAGACCATTCTTTTAAAGAATTATTGGAGACTGAATTAATTTCTATAAATATCATAAAATTTCTATCATATACTATTATTGTATTAAGAAAGGTTAAAAATAAGAACAATATGATGTGTAAAAACTGAGAAACTGGGCTTTTAATGGCCGAAAAACTGACATAAAAGTGGACAATTACATTAACAAAACTGAAAGGCCAAAAAACACCACAAACGTGTATCTAATAAAAATGGTTTTAGAAAAAACAAATATTATAACAGATCAGTCTGTTATAAACTGATCTGATTAATACCAAACTCCCTTTAAAACATAATTGTCTACTATAATCTTTCAATATTTCACATATAGTACCATACATAAATACACTCTTCGGCTATTTAACGGTAACATGGAAATAATTCCACGTATAACAACTCGGTGACCTTGACCTTGGGTTTAATGGGCTGAAAAACATTATTTTTTTAAAAAGCCCTAAGCTTATTTCCTCCAAAGCCAATAGTTCCTGGTTCGGCGTTAACTGTATTCACCGAATTCTCAATATATTTGATATTTGCTTAAACATGTATCTTTAAGCTTAGTAATACAATTAGACTTAGGCAAAGGAACATCCATGTATGCAAACTCATTACAATCATACACATTCATAAGAGATGTCATTCTATAATGCCAGTTTCTATTACTGTTTAAATAACCGTACTTAAAACATTTATAACTCATCCTATTTTCTTGCATAAGTGAGTATCGAACCCATAAATTTGGAACACATTTCAACACGCAGATACTAATGTCAGTTTTCGCAGAATTACACAGTGTATGCTTGGAAAGCATTTCAAAAATAAAAATCATGCATTTTCAGCACGTTAGTTACATCGTTTGCACACGTTTTTTTCTCCCGTAAATACTTTGGCGTATCCGTTCAAAAAGTAGGTTTTATGCAAGAAAGTGTTTTGTCAACATTATGATGAAAAAATGTCCAACTCGTGGATAGAAATACGTTAAGAAAGACAATTACCTAATATTCTCTGTTTATCACCATATTTAAGGAATTGACGATTTTTATTCATTAGCATGCAAAATATCACGTAGACATATCTTAAAAATGTACGGATGTACGGAAATATATCTGCTTAGAAACGGCAACAACGTCTGAAATCTGATGAATAAAATTTTCAAAATCGATAACATGCATACGAGGCAAATTACTGGAAGTTAAAACGTAATAACTAGAAAGATCAAGTGTTCAAACATACCACTACACACTGTCAACCAGCTAAATAAATGCAATATTTTGTATTCTAATATGGCTAACAATGCTTTAATCATCACAACGATGTTATGTTGACATCACGCCAACGTGATATTTAGTACGCATCAAGAAATAGTCCTTTCAAATTTCACGAATTTTACTTAATAACATGTTTTAAACGAAATGTCACATTGCACAAATGTTTTGATTAATTTATACACTTACTAAAATGTTTTGATTAATTTATACACATACTAAATTAGTTATTCGCATTGCTGAATAATTCGCAATAATTTTCGCTCGAACTGAATTCTGCCGCAAGACGTATTACCGTTTCCGGTCCTGGCGTGTTTTAACAAATACCTTCTACTGGCGCCATGCTTGCGTGAAGAAACATTTCCATTTTTTAATATAAATTTTACAATATGAGAATCAAAATAATTTATAACAAAACAGTGCTTTGTCACTGTACACCCGGGAAATTATTACGCCCGACGTTAACCGCTCATCGTGTATTAATAGAGATAAAGCACTATTTTTCTATAAATTATTTCTTAATTCTAATAAGATTGTCTCTGTTAAAACATACGTACGCCAGAATGACGTTACGTTAACGTGCGATCACGTCAGTGTTTTTGTTGCGACTAAAAATGAGCGCTACTATATTTTATCTACTGTTTTAAATTAAGGGTATATTAGAATCTAAATAATGCATAGCAAAATCGTGTTTTAACATTATTTATACACTTGGTCGGTAATACATCGTACATTTAATCTCACTCGGGCTGCGCCATCGTGAAAATTATTACGCCCGACGTAGTACCACCCATCGTGTATAAATAGTGTTAAAACACTCTTTTGCTATAAATTATTTCTAAATAACTATGTCCACTTCAGTCTTGAACAAGAGTTGTCACTATTGATGACAAATGCCCACAAAGCACGCCCAAGAATGATACAGCTTATGCGTAAAAAATCATACATCATTTCGCGACCTTGACCTAAGAGACCCGGGTCATAAGCGTGACAGACATTCTCAATATGGTTAACATTTGTTTAAAATTATTTTCATATCCCTTTATAAATGGCAGAGTTATGAACCAGATAAAAAACTTTTGCTTCTCAATGTGACCTTGACCTTGTAGCTACGGGTCTGGATCTTGCGCATGACACGTCGTCTCATTATGGTAAACATTTTTGCAAAGTTATATGAAAATCCATTCATGGAGTTACAGCCCGGACAAGAACTAGAGATGCTTTTGAGAAAAGCGCATGTCTCCCACAACTTCCCCTATAGATCCATAAATTAAAAGTGCTTTGGCGTATTTGGCTTGTTATCGAACTTGGCTAAGGTCTTATGCCCAAACACATTTTGTTCAAGTTTGGTGAAGACCGGATGAGAAATGTTCGACTTAGTGAGCGGACAAGAGTAAAAAGGCGGATTTTTCGGTAATTCAAGGACCGTAACTCCAAAATGCCTGAACCTATTTGACTAGTTATCCCACCCGACCGAGGTCTCATAGTCAAAGACATTTTGTTCAATTTTAGTGAAGATCGGATGAGAAATGTGCGACTTAGAGTGTGGACAAGAGTAAAATGGCTGATTTTTCAGTAATTCAAGGGTCGTAACTCCAAACTGCTAGGACCGATTTGGCTAGTTATCGAACTTGGCCGAGGTCTTATGGTCAAACAAGTTTTAAGTTTGGTGAAAATCGGATGAGAAATGTTTGACTTAGAGCGTGTACAAGCTTTGTGACACACAACACAGGCACACGGACTGGAGTAAATCAATATGTCTCCCACACCACTATGTTGTGGGAGACAAAATTAACCGGACGCACGCACGCACAGAAGGACAGTGCAATTTTAATATGCCCACCTTTGGGGGCATAAAAATATATTTATTTATTGACAATGTTATGTACAAATCAGGCTTGTTTGATTTGAAACCTGTTGAGTGTGTGCTCTGTTCCATTCCTGTCATCATAAATTCTGTAAAGCCTACCTGTGTCAGTGTATTTGACACCAACACATTTTCCAGGACGATAAAATCCAGTATTGAAACAACTTGTCCCGGCACTGAGGGCAGGATTCAATCGGTAATACACACTTTTCCCTGCATTCGGGCAATACATGTCGTCATGTAGCAGGTTGTCATTAAACTGTTCCAGAGGAAACATTCTTCTATGTAGCTCCTTCCTGTCAACGCGACTGTTATTAGATCTTTTCCTCTCCTGCAATTATTTTATGAAAGGAATAAGTACAAAACACGCTAGTCTATATTAATAAAGTCACTAAATATCACGAAAACGTAGATCATACCACAGGTGTTTGGCCTCCATGCACTTTATATTCGGATGCTAACTTGGTATTAACAATATATTTACAGACTTAAAAGAGATATAATAGCTAACATATGGACAAGACCCGTAGACCTAACAGGAGACTTATGTGTTAACTCTGATATGCCATTCGTCGATTATTTGTCTCACGTTATAACAAAATGTTCTATTAGTGCTGTACGACGAGAAATCTTTTTCACTGAATTAGAAACAATTTTACAAACAATTACATTACAAGTATAAAATTGCTTAATGAAAAAATGTTTACAGTAAAATTGTTGAGAGGCATGTCTGAAAACGAGATAGAGTATTCGCATTACGGACATATCGATTTATTGCGGCTCTCATATGATTACATTATAGACTGTTTGCTTTTAATATCAGATAATTAGAATACTGAACGAGTGTAAAAAAAGACAGTAAAAATGACAAGGAAGAGCAGTAGAACACATAACTAGCTTCTTGATATTTATTCTCAAATGATATAGTATTATACATTAAGGCATTCCTGTTGATATGTCATCATGATATTACCTTTGTACTTTGATATGCATGTTTGTTTAAGTTAAATTATGTTTGTAATATGCAACTGGCAATCTCCCGAGTGGAGGAAATAAAGAATCAGAATCAGAACATGTAATTGTTGCTTATTTCCTGTTCAAAAAAGTTTCTTTCCCTGTTAAATCACGAGTCTGACGAGAATGACGCCACGTTAACATGCGGTGATTTCACAGTTTTTGTGGCGACTAAGAAAGAGCACTACAATCATTTTCTACTGTTTTAGATTAAAGGCATCAAAATAATCATTCAACACTATATTTTAACACTATTATACAGCAGTATTACGTCGTTCAAATAAGTTCTCTATTGAGTGGTGGAACCAATGCTCTCGGTATTCCTATGCTCGCGGTATCTCGATAAATACGCTCTCTGCAGAAGCACAGATTAAAATGTCTTACCATGCAATGTCCATCACCGACCATTGGTGATATGCCTTTACAACAAAAGTAGTGATAGCCGCGCGTGCGGCTCACGTGACATATACCGCAGCCGATACATTTTACGCAATGTATTTTCGTCGCACAGACAAATTTATACGCCAAAAATTAACCAGTTAAAGTTAGTGTGTTTTAAATCATGCATTGCATTCAGATATGAAATACATCTAAGAGCAAGATTTGATGAATGTGACGCTTGGCTACAATACGAGTGCCTGTTGAAAAGATCGATGTTGAAGAGTAATTTTCCTATACACCAAATAAGCTCGGGAAACAATAGTGAGTTAATCAATGACGTTGTTTGAATCATCAATACTTGACCATTCTGTTTACATATGACATTAGTTTACGTTTCTTAAGCTTTGTTCTAATGGTGACTCAATTTCTGAAAGAGAAATATACACATAGAGGCACATACTACGTTTTATCCTCATTTCTTTTGTTTATCACATAATAAATGTTTAATGTTCTTATTATTTTTTCCACATATGCCGTGTCGATAGCTCACAAGACGACTACGTCACGATGAAGCACATCAACAACATGTTTCGATAAATGCAGGATAACTTTATGTTTTTGCATAGGCAAATCGAATTAGCAAATTTTTCTTGCTTCTTAAATAGATTATGATATGTACAAACCATCTCTAGCTTAGGTTCCACCACCCTAGGGACCCGCCCGCTTAGCTCAGTAGGTAGAGCGTTGGTCTACGGATCGCGGGGTCGCGAGTTCGATCCTCGGGCGGGGCGTATGTTCTCCGTGACTATTTGATAAACGACATTGTGTCTGAAATCATTAGTCCTCCACCTCTGATTCATGTGGGGAAGTTGGCAGTTACTTGCGGAGAACAGGTTTGTACTGGTACAGAATCCAGGAACACTGGTTAGGTTAACTGTCCGCCGTTATATGACTGAAATACTGTTGAAAAACGGCGTTAAACCCAAATCAAACAAACAAACAAAACCACCCTAGGGCGACGTATGACGGTCCCCGTAAACAAAAGTGTTGAAACACTCTTTTGCTTTAAATTATTTTAGAACTAGAAGCTCATAAATTTTCCTTTAATAACCTTTCAAAATTATTTCTTCAACTGGTTATTGATGATAAAATATCATCTATTCTTTCTTTTATTCTAATTCAGTTTTAATAGTACACGTGAAACACCGTCCATTTCTTTGATAACGTCACTTTTATTGCAGTGAAACGAAATGATCAATTTTCAATAATAGTTGCCCTCTACATTTGACCGTCCTTAGTGAAACACTGGCAAGGGAAAACCTAATTAGGTTATTACGATCAAAGAAGCTTGTATTTATACTCACTGATTCATTTCTAGCGTTTTCTTCATTTTCCACAGATTTGCGCTTCCTCCATTTTTCAATGTATTCATTAACTGTTAGCTGTTTAACAAGAAAAATAACAAAAAATGTAAACATGAATTTTATAAAGCCAACATTAAACAGTTTAGAAACACAGTTATGATTTACGGGTAGTTAAAACGTAAGACATTATGGTGATCTTTGCTTTAAGTCTAATAGACCATGATCCTGTTTGCGCCGCCGACCAGACAGAAAATAAACAAACTGAAATTAAGTGTTACATTTTATCTTGCTTTTTGTATTGTACATTTGTTGTTTTTGCTGTGTTTGTACACCGAGAAGTCTTAAACATTTGTCGCACAAATTTCCTTTACTAGAAAAGCAATATAGCCCTTCAATGTATTCCTACTAAAGGCGGATATGGTGAAAATGATGATAATTGCTTTTAGTCTCTAAAACGTGTATGCCATTTGTAACACATTTTAAGTTCCATTTCATATGCGGCTATTGTCAGATACTTGAAAAATCATACTGTTCGAAACACTACTTCCCTTCTTAAGACGTCCATTTGAAAACAGTTTTGGTATGACAGACGTGGACTGCTATTCATAGCAAAGAGCAATTCATCGAAAAAGGACAAATTTACTTAATAATTAAAATGCATGAACATTTGTTTTTATCCATAGTAGAGTCAAACTGAAAATAACTTAAATACCGGTCGGGTTATTTGATGAACGGGTATAGTAATGTATAACTTAAAAACTTAATCTAAATTCATTATTCCTCCAACTATGATTCGTGTAGGCTAGATTTAAACAGCGATTTATCAAGCAGACATACTTTTTTGTAATGACGTAAAACAATACGTTAATGATGTGTCCTTACATTTAGATCTGATCCCTGTGGCGTATCCACTTCAAATTCCCTTGGCTCGACATCTTCTTTCACTCCCTAGAATATATTTTTAAATATTGCTAATTTGCTTTTTTACTTCAATTATAAATAATAGAAATACGCGTTGAACTTCGTCAAATTCAAGTTTGTTGTTGATTCTATTTTGTAATATTTATGTAATACAGAATTTAATAAAAAAAAACTGACACGTTCTATACGTCAACAATTGTGAAAGGAGTAGATAAGACTAAGAGGTTATCATACAGGGCTGGTGCACTTTAAGGCGACATTGGCAAACTATGATTATTTAGAGCTATTACCCAGAGGAAATGTTATAAAAATGCTCTTACGATAAAATTTCTTTCCTCTGGTGTTCCTGTTGCCAGTGGGATAGGCGCCTCGCTATCATAGACCTTTAAAATAAAGTTTTGTAAAAATGGTTATTTAACCAATTGTACTTGTAATACTTTTAACTGTTAAAACATAATACTAATTAAAATTAAGGTGAAAACGAGACTGTTCCGAGTTACCGCGAAAACAGAACATGCATGTATAAGTTCGCATGCTTATTCTTTAGATATTTGACAATGATTAAAGTCAATCGCTTATCCACGCTAATTTCAATACATTATTTAAGAAATTATTTGTAGCAAAAACGCGTTAAAATATAACATTTCACTGATTTTGTTTTCATTTTAATCAGTTTGATTTCGTATTAAAACTGTCTTACCACAATGTCTCTTTGTTCTCCTCGGGATGTTTCAGTCCGTGGTATCGGCGACTCTCTGTCATATATCTAGGAAGAAATAAAGTAATGGGAATGTGAATTTTGTTAAGGATACACACTGGCATGAATGTCTGTTACTACTCAGTTAACATTAGATGTAAACAAGCATAAACTCTAATTATACAAGTCACCGAGTAGCATAAACATTAATTTTTGTATTTCAGTTACCAATAAACTTGACGTTAAAAAATCAAACTTCTGGGTTAACAAGCGCGCTCGACTTTTGTCAGTGCTTGTCTCCAAATTAGAACTTTGCCCGTAAGACTTTAAACAAACATTCTAAGTTAGAAAGTGGCATAACTCTGACAAAATTCAAATCAAAGTTATGGGAGTTGTTTCTGCAAGTGTTGACTTTGATAGTTAATAACTCTTTTAATAGCTTTGATAGTAACAGAAATATTAGACTATGACAAAATATCTAAGTAAGAAAGGGGCATCACTCCATATAAAGTCAAATTTGAGTTATGAGGATTGTTTCTCCTGATGAAGACTGATTATAATAAATAGCTATTTTAAGTTTCAAGTCAACAGCTTTGAAAGCAACAGATATATCTGTTAATTATCAAAAAAAAAAAATTAACCAAAAAAATATAAGCTAAAACAAGAGCACCGCCTTGCGGGTGCTGACGCTCATCTGATTTTTTTTTGTATAATAGAAATATTGTCCTACCCATGATTTTCTAAGTCTAAAAAGGGCCATCATTCTTGCAAAAAGCAGGATAGAGTTATGTTTCTTGATGTACAGTGTCCACTTATGATTGTGAAAAACTGTTGCAAGTTTTAAAGCAATAGCTTTGATACTTTATGAGAAAAGTTGCCTTAAACATAATACTCAACCAAGAAAATGATTTTCTAAGTCCAAAAGGGGCAATAATTATTGCAAAAAGCAGGATGGAGTTATGTTGCTTGCTGTACAGGGTCAGCTTATGATGGTGAACAAGTGTTGCAAGTTTCAAAGCAATAGCTTTGACAGTTTAAGAGAAAAAGTTGACCTAAACATAAAACTTAACCAAGAAATCTGATATTTTCTAAGTCCAAAAGGGGCCATAAATCTTGCAAAAAGCAGGATGGAGTTACGTTTCTTGCTGTACAGGGTCAGCTTATGATGGTGAACAAGTGTTGCAAGTTTTAAAGCAATAGCTTTGAAAGTTTAGGATAAAAGCTGACCTAAACATAAAACTTAACTAAGAAAACTGATTTTCTAAGTCCAAAAGGGGCAATAATTCTTGCAAAAAGCAAGATGGAGTTATGTTTCTTGATGTACAGGGTCTGCTTATGATGGTGAACAAGTATTCCAAGTTTCAAAGCAATAGCTTTGATAGTTTAGGAGAAAAGTTGACCTAAACATAAAACTTAACCAAGAAATCTGATATTTTCTAAGTACAAAAGGGGCCATAAATCTTGCAAAAAGCAAGATGGAGTTATGTTTCTTGCTATACAGGGTCAGCTTATGATGGTGAACAAGTCTTCCAAGTTTCAAAGCAATAGCTTTGATAGTTTAGGAGAAAAGCTGACCTAAACATAAAACTTAACCAGGCAACGCCGACGCAGACGCCGACGCCGACGCCGACGCCGACGCCGACAACCGCTCAAGTGATGACAATAACTCATCATTTTTTTTCAAAAAATCAGATGAGCTAAAAAGGGCATAACTCAATCAAAATAAAAGCCAGAGTTATGGAGATTGTTTCTTCTGGTAAAGACTTTGATAGTAGAATACTATTTACAAGTTACAAGGCAATAGCTTTGATAGTAAAAGAGATATTTGAATTTATCTAAACACTTTTACCAGAAATTCTAAGTTAAAATGGGGCATTACTCCATGGAAATTCAATCAGAGTTATGGGGGATTATTTTTCCTTGTGAAGACTTTGATAGTAGCAACTATTTTCAGTTTCAAGTCAATAGCTTTGATAATAACAGAGATATTGACTTAAACAAAAAAAACTTAAAA
This sequence comes from Mercenaria mercenaria, assembly GCF_021730395.1. Taxonomy (NCBI): domain Eukaryota; kingdom Metazoa; phylum Mollusca; class Bivalvia; order Venerida; family Veneridae; genus Mercenaria; species Mercenaria mercenaria. The sequence continues at coordinate 21,390,190 of NC_069364.1, read as the reverse complement.
GGGGCATAAGTCTGTCAAAATTCAAATCAGAGTTATAGAGATTGTTTCTCCTGGTGCAGACTTTGATAGTAAGTTTTACAACCATTTCAAGGTTCAAGTTAATATCTTTGATAATAAGAGAGATATTTATAAAAAAAAACTTTGACCAAGGCGACGCCGACAACGGGATGAGTGCAATAGCTCTACTTTTTCTTTACTTTTTCTGCTAAATCAAGTTAGGAGAAATGACAAAAACAGGCGTAATGAGTACAGTATTACTTAAAGTTGATTAAATATAAACAGCACGGCTAGTTTCTTAAGCTATTTTAACCCATGTTTTATGGATGGTAAAACAAGGCAAAACTATAATATGAGGATAAAAAAATGTTACTGAAATTTTTGTTTCTTTGTATTGTTACAACGATAAAACAATAATTTATATATTTTACCTGCTTTACTGTTTTTTCTGAGCAATTTGCGTTAGGTGTTAGATGCACAGGTGTTAGTGCTGGCATTGAAATTGGTGTCCAGTTGTATTTAATACCGTCTGACCTTTGACTTCCTAAAGAAAAGGATTTCTTTACAATGCCTATAACACTCATTAAATCCATAACATGTAAAAGAGGTAAGCGGCGGAGATAATAACATATGCTGTTGCGTAAGTTTAAGAATTGAAATAATATATAAAATCGGCTTATACATATATATATGATGTAATGTACTTTTCGATCACTATTTGCAACTAAAGGGTGACATAAAAAGCTGGTTTCTGTTGCAAACTTGTTCGTACGCATGTAAAAAATGCTCGCACAGAAATTGGTTAATATGTTCAATTTAATGTTTAATCATTTGGAGTGAAACGATTAACGGTTTGGAATGGAATAATGCCATTGCATCATTTTGGTATTACAGAATTGAATGTAGTTCTTTAACACAGGTCGTTTTGTATTCAACTTTGACAGTAACATAGATTTAAATACCAGTTATGTTCTGTTCAGTCACCGGATGCATACTAATTTCGCTCTCGACAAAAACTGTGTCTGAAAAATTAAGCAAAAATTACATTTTAAATGCCAAACTAAAACATTACAGAAGCATTATTTTTTCATTTAAACTGTTTCAATTTCGACTTTGGTAGCACCTATAGACTATTCTCTCAAACTACGGGGGACTCCACGTCGTCATAATTACATGCAGATGGTATCTTGTGTGGTATAGCAAGAAAGTGTTATACCGGTAATGAAACTATGCAATTTAGGTGCGATTTCTGCATCCTCCGGTCATAATGGAAACTGTCGAGACCAGACACACAAGGAAAACGCGTGCCGACTTTAATCTCATGTACTAGATCTAAGTTTTCTTTCTTTTTTGCTCAGGTGAGTTTTTCTGATCACTCGATGTCCGGCGTCTGTCTGTCGTCTGTCCGTCAACATTTAGCTTGTGTATGCGATAGAGGCTGTGTTTTTCAACTGATCTTCATGAAATTTGGTCAGAATGATAACCTTGATGAAATCTAGGCCGAGTTTGAAAATGGGTCATCTCGGGTCAAAAACTAGGTCACTAGGTCAAATCAAAGAAAAACCTTGTGTATGCGATAGAGGCTGTATTTTTCAATTAATTTTCATGAATATTGGTCAGAAAGATAATCTTGATGAAATCTAGGCCGAGTTTGAAAATGGGTCATCTCGGATCAAAAACTAGGTCACTAGGTCAAATCAAAGAAAAACCCTGTGTATGCGATAGAGGCTGTATTTTTCAATTGATCTTCATGAATATTGGTCAGAATGATTGCCTTGATGAAATCTAGGCCGAGTTTGAAAATGGGTCATCTCGGATCAAAAACTAGGTCACTAGGTCAAATCAAAGAAAAACCCTGTGTATGCGATAGAGGCTGTATTTTTCAATTGATCTTCATGAATATTGGTCAGAATGATTACCTTGATGAAATTTAGGCCGAGTTCGAAAATGGGTCATCTCGGTTCAAAAACTAGGTCACTAGATTAAATCAAAGAAAAACCTTGTGTATGCGATAGAGGCTGTATTTTTCAATTATTCTTCATGAATTTTGCTCAGAATGATAACCTTGATGAAATCTAGGCCGAGTTTGAAAATGGGTCATCTCGGATCAAAAACTAGGTCACTAGGTCAAATCAAAGAAAAGCCTTGTGTATGCGATAGAGGCTGTATTTTTCAATTGATCTTCATGAATATTGGTCAGAATGATTACCTTGATGAAATCTAGGCCGAGTTTGAAAATGGGTTATCTGGGGTCAAAAACTAGGTCACTAGGTCAAATCAAGGAAAAACCTTGTGTATGCGATAGAGGCTGTATTTTTCAATTGATCTTCATGAATTTTGGTCAGAATGATTACCTTGATAAAATTTAGACCAAGTTCGAAAATGGGTCATCTGGGTTCAAAAACTAGGTCACTAGGTCAAACCAAAGAAAAACCTTGTGTATGCAATAGAGGCTGTATTTTTCAACTGATCTTCATGAAATTTAGCCAGAATGATTATCTTGATAAAATCTAGGCCGAGTTCGAAAATGGGTCATCTGGGGTCAAAAACTAGGTCACTAGGTCAAATCGAAGAAAAACCTTGTGTATGCAATAGAGGATGTATTTTTCAATTGATCTTCATGAAATTTGGTCAGAGTGATTGCCTTGATGAAATCTAGGTCGAGTTTGAAAATGGGTTATCTGAGATCAAAAACTAGGTCACTAGGTCAAATTAAAGAAAAATCTTGTGTATGCGATAGAGACTGTTCTTTTCAATTGATTTTTATGAAATTTGGTCAGGATGATTGCCTTAATGAAATCTAGGTCGAATTTGAATATGGGTCATCTGAGGTCCAAAACTAGGTCACTTGGTCAAATCAAAGAAAAAACTTGTCTATGTGATAGAGGCTGTATTTTTCAATTGATCTTCATGAATTTTGGTCAGAATGATTGCCTTGATAAAATCTAGGTCGAGTTTGAACATGGGTCATCTAGGGTCAAAAACTAGGTCATATCTAAGAAAATGCTTGTTTTATCGCAGGAGACCAATGTTTTGGTCCAATCTTAATGAAAATTGGTCAGAATATTTGTTTCCATGAAATCACTAGGTCAAACATGTTTTACACTGTTATGGTGTGTTTTTAGGTGAGCGTTTGGGCTCTTGGCCTTTTTTTTAAATTTTTTTATCGGTGATTTATTATGTTCTTTGCAATTCTTTTGTCGACATTTTCAAAAAACTTGGTTCTTTTGGGTTTAAAGTAAAACGTTTTGAAAAATTTCTTACCCCTAATTTCTTTTTCGCTGTTAGTCTTTTGGAGGGGTTTATCACCGGTCGTGACCAGGCCCCGGGTTTATATAGTTTTTCAAAACCTGCCCAAATGTTATTTTTTTTGTAATTTTTGCAAAATTTTGATATCAAATTTCTAAAAAGATGTTTTGTAAATTAATAATTTGATTTTGATTTTTATTTGAATTAAAATATTTGTTTAAATATGCCAATTTGGTTTTTAGGCTTTTATGGTGCTTAGAAAAAACTTGCAGAAACAGAAAAATTATCTTTTTCACGAATTTGATTGTTTTTTAAATTGTAGAGGTTTTAAAATATTGTGCATGGGATGTTGTTTTAAATGCTCTCAAAAATAAGATTTAAGCTCTGAAAAATCCCCCTTTTTTGTCTAAAAATTTACGAAAAAATGCCGGGTGCGAAAAATAATGAGTTTTTTTATTTAAAAATGTTATTTTCTTCGAAAAATTCTTGTTAATTTAAGACTCAAATAACTTGCTTGAATCCCATGGGGGCAAATATTGTTATCGGTGTAATTACCCTTTTGGAGAAAAGGTGATTGCATTTTTTAATTTTATTCGCCCCCTGAAGGACAAGTGGTGGAGCTTGCGAAATCGAAAGAAAGTGTCTGATTTTAAATAAAATCTTGTAGATTCTAGTCTTTTGATTGACAGTACTTGTTTATTTTTTATCGTTTCACTTTAAAATTGGACTAGTGATTACATAAAACCGTTTAAAAATAACACTCAGTAGCGTGCGGGTGCTCAAAGGGATTCTTGAAGTTCTTAGCCAAAGCCGGCCAGAGTGACAATTTTAATAAGATTAGGTCTACAAAAGCAGTTGGTATTGTAAATTTTATTAGCTGTTTTCAACTACTGAAATTCGAAAAAGTGATCGTAATTTTGATTTTTTCAGTTGGATTGTATCCAAAAATTTAAAAGGGACCCATATCATATGGAAAGAGGAGTATTGGATGTTTTGAAATTAAATTTAAAAAAAAACATTTATAAAAAGGGGTTTGGTTAAAGGAAATTTTATCTAAGTCGTTTGTGAACAATGAACAAAAGTCTGTAGGCTTTTGGGGATTTTTTTAAGAACGTTAAAAAAATTTCCCTTACCCAGTTTTTGCGGCCCCTTTACAGCTGGGCCGACTGAGGCAATATGAAAAAGTGCCTTCCCCAAAGGCCCCAACCCAATGGGAGTTCCCAGGAATGAACGGGGCCTTACCTCTGTGGACAGGTATTAGCCTGTCAAAAAATGCATCCGCACGAGTTTTCATTTTTTGTTAAATTATGTGGTATGAAGTTGGGGTCAGCCAACCCAGGGGTTGGGTTCGGCCCCGGGGTCGGATTCTGTAGGGAACTAGTATGGTTTTTCCCAAGAAGCGGACTCGAGAGGGGTTCAGTAAGCTTAATCTGCCTTTAAGCAAAATACTCTTTTTTTATTACCAACTTTTTCTCTCTCCAATATTTCCCTTTGTGTGGAACCCTTTTCCAAAAAAATTAGTGAAAATTCAAAATTTAATGTGGCATAAAATTTCAAAAACCCCATTGTTTTTAAGTCCTAATGTTTTTCTAAAGATCTTTTCTTTCAGCGTGAGACACGTAGTTTTTTTGTTTTTTTGATCACTTTCTGACTTTTGATGAATGTATTACACCAAAAAATGTCCCTTTGCAATTTTTTATTTGTTAGGTCAGTTTTTTTTTATTTTTTTTTTTAAAAAAAATTTAGATTATCTTTATTTGACCCCTACATGAAAAAACCAACTTACCTTTTAGTTGGTTTGCGACCAGCATGGACCCGCCAGCTGGCTTTGCACAGTTGGTCAGGACCCTGCTGTTCGCTAACGTTTCTCTAATTCCAAGAGGCTTTAAAAGGTACAGCATGGTTCTTGATCAGACTGCGCGGTGCGCGGCTGGTTGGTCAATGTGGTCCAAATCCAATTTTGGGGTTTTTTTCGTGGAGGTATTTTCCTTGAAAGGGAGTTACATTTGAAAAAAAAGCAGTTTAAAAACTTGACATTAAGGACTGTTCAACTTCAAAAAAGCCAAAAGGATGTCCCCTGTACCCTTTTTTGACATTTTTTTTAATTTCCCCATTATTAGAAACTCTGGCAATTTAAAATTTTGTTTGTTTTTTTCAGAAGTAACAGTTTTAATTTAAAAAAGTGGAAAATCAATTGTTTGGCTTTCAAGTCTTAATTTTCCCCACATTTTGAAAATGTTCCAAGTGATATTTTTTTAGTGGAAAAAAATGTACTTATATGAAACATATTTATGAATATATTTTTGCTGGGGGTTTGCCCCCGTGCTTCTTTTAGTAAAAAATAAAGTATGTATGAATTTTCTGTCCATTTCCAGAGGGTTTTTTCATTTTCTACTCTCTGTAAGCGTGCTGTAGAATAAATGATTTCAAGGGGGTTTATTTTTTAAAGTCATTATTTTCTTTAAAAGGAAAACATGCGTTAAAATAAGCTTGTGTTTCTTGGTTTTTTTTTTTGAAAAGTAAAAAATAAGATGAATATTTACTGATTTTCAGTATGTTCCCCCTGTGCCCCTGAAATATAACTCAATTTTGAGTTGAAATTTTAGAAATTAAATTAGGACATTCTTGGAAATGGCTTGTTTTAAATTTTCAAATTTGGGAAAAAAAATAGGTTTTATAATAATATTTTAAATTAATTTTCATTAGCAAAAATTTTCTGGGAAAAATTTTTTTTATGTCAGATTTGTGCAGAAAGGCTGTTTTTAAAAACAATCTCCCAAACTTTGATTAAATAAGTTTAAACCATAAATTACCCTATTCTTTATTTGAAAATATAACTTTTAATTTTTTTCCTTTTCTAAACATGCAACTTTATCACCCATCATACGCTTTTAAAATTACAAAACTTTCAATTAAAAGTGAACTATTTTCTGATGTTTTTTTCAAACTTTCCCAAAGTTTTTTCCCTTAAATTTTGGATTTGCTAAAATAAAATGGTGACCACCATAAGAAATAGGTTTTCAACTGTATGTCCCATTTTCTTCATTTTTTAAAAAACCACCAAATATAGAAAAATCTGAATGTCCAATTTTTTTTGCCAAAGTTGGAATAGGTAAAGTAAAGGAATTTTTATTTACTTTGCTTTGTGAAAAAATTTAAATAAGCTCCGTGAGCTTTTTGCAACCCTTTTTAAAAACAGTTAAATACACGAAAACTTATTCTTTTTTTCTGTTAAGTAAAAATAATTAAAGACACTGATTTGGTGTGCCTGGTTGGGCCCTATGGGGTGTAAGGTCGGGTTTATTGGGGTGGGATCATACACAAGTTTGGACTTTGATAGACTTGCTTTTGTTTTTTCATATAAGTATGTATGTCGTGCGTAAATGATTGCAGGGAATTTTCCCCTTTGTAGCAAATCGTTCTCCCTTTTAACCCAGTTTAAAAAGCTTGTTTGAATTATGGCTAAAGTTAATACACAAAGGATAAGATAAAACAGTGTTTTTTTCTTTTTGTTTAAATCCTCATTGCTGTTTTTTTTATCAAAAAGTAAAAAATGCATTCAGGCACTTAGTTTTAAAATTATAAAATTTGTGTTTTTTGAAAAATGTTTATCTTTATTGTGGATTTTATTTTCAAAAAAGAAAGTTATTTAGCAGCATGGGGAATTTGTTTTTTAAAATATATAAAACCCTTTTTGTCCTTTTTCCTTTTTTTTTTTTTAAATTTTGCAGCTGACGGCTTTTTTAAATTTTTTCAAAATAAATTCAGCAATTAAAATTTTTTGCAGGTTTTATTTTGTTACTTTTGATAAAAGATCATAATCATTGAAAAAAAAAATTTGTAATTTCTCTTAAATTTATTTTATTTTTTAAGGGTGAGAATGTTTGCAATAAGGTTATAATTTAAACTGGCCGGACTTTTAAAATTTTATAAAACATGATGAGCAATCGTTTTAGTATATTATCAGTTAAAATAATTTTGTGTAATTTGAAAGAAAAAAAAAAAATTAAACAGAAATGCAAAAATGGAAAAATAAAAATTTATTGTAGGCAAAAAAAATTTTTTGATTTCTGGCAATATCAAGTTACAGGGGTTTTAGGACCCTAATCTGACTGGACCGACGGTCTTGTATTTGGGGATTAAAAGTTGGTATTTGAGGGGGGGGGGAGGGGGGTATTATATTATAGCTACATTAACATTTTTTTAAAAGGGGCTTCTGTTATTATGAAAATTTTTATTAAATAAGCAGGTTCCGATCATTTTACTAGGAGTTTTTATGTTTATAAGTTACTAAAAAATTAATGCTAAAAAAAAAATTTCTTTAATATTACATTATGTTTTATGGTAAAAACTTTTAAAAAACTAAGAAAAAGGGCATTGATACTTTCCCATTTTTTGATATGGTTTGAATTAATTTTAATTAGAAATAGTATTTTAAGTGGTGATTTTTTTTTTAAAATAAAATTGTCTGCTTTCAGAATTTCCTATAGCTGACCCTCCACTGTAACAAACCTTTTTATAAACACAAATAAATGTTATTTCGTTTGGTATTGAAAGTCAATGGTTGATCTTGATGACCACTTTTTTAAATGGGGAAAGTTAACCAATATTTGCAGTGGAGGGGCTATCCCCAAGTTCAATGACAGGAAAAGGATGGACTTCTTACAGATCTATTGAACATGGTGAATGGTTTTTTAAAAGTTTTGTAATTGTACTTATAATTAAAAAAATCTCATAATACCCACTGACTGATAATTGGTTAAAAAAAAATCCAACTTGTCTTTTAATTTTTTGTTTGTGTAGTGCCATTAAATTTAGGGTTTTTTTTTTGGAGAAATTACTTTTATTTTAATCACAGTTTTTTTTGATGATTTTCAAATTTTAAAAATTTTTTTTTAAAATTATTATAATCTAGGAGCTAGTTCGTTCGTGTGTTTACTGGCAAACTCCCATTAGGCTTATTAGACATGATACTTGTTGTGTCGTATTACAGATATGTTAAAAGGAAAAGTATGGCAATAGGTTTTGGAAAAAAAAACTTTCCCCTATTTTTCAAAGTTTTTAGACTTAAAAATCTTTTAAATGTTAAGATTTAGAGAGAAAAATACTTAAAGTTTGAAAAGCAGTTAAAGTGTTTTCTTATTTTTGTATGTTGGTGACAGTTGACATTAAATTTTTTTGAAGAAAAATTTTTTTGAAAGGAAATCTGGAGAACTTTATGAATTTTTGAAATCTTTTTCTTTGAATTTGGGGAATACTTACCAAAATGTAGGTAAGTGATGTAAAAAACGAGTCCTTTATTTCCCTTTTATAACAGTTTTGTTTTTTTTTTCCTTTGCTTTTATCATCTTTGCCTATAGATTTTTTTTTAAAAAGAAATCTAAAAAAATTTTAATTATTCCTTTAAGACAATGAAATGGGGAAAACTTTTGTAAATTTGATCAGGGGAAGTACTTTATTGGATAGAGAACTTTACAAGGTCGTGATTTTTGAAAATGTTTTTTTTAAATTTTTTGTTTTCCCTTTTTTAAAACCCTTTCTTAATGGGCGTGAATGCTTTGGTGGTTTTTATCATAACAATGTTTAGCTCGACTACTCAACCCTGGCAAAAGTTGGTTCAAGTTTTTTTTTAAAGTTAAATTTTTTAGTTTTAAAAAGATACTGTATGCACATTTTTTGGGCGGGCACTGTCAGAATTTTTCAGGTGATGCCCCATTTTTTTTAGAAATTTGATTAAAAATTTTACCCTAATGTTTTTTCCTGCAAGTTTGCAGAAGGGCCTTTTTAAAGGCTGACTATTGGACTGCTTTGTTTTTATAATCGCTACTATAAAAAATTTCTGTTCAGTCACAGATTGATGGACAATTTTATCTTTACAGCAAAAAACTTTTACTTTACAACAAGTTTAGAAAAACTTTATTAAAATTAGGGTTAATGTGATAAGTCATGTCTTTCATTTTTGTGATCAAGTTTTTTTACAATGATTTTTAATTAAAAAAGAATGGAGCACTTCATTAAATTTTAATTAAAAATAGCGTGATAAATTTTTTTGGTTTATTTTGTTACTTAGATTAAACTAAAATTGAATAAAAAAGTAATTGTCACTTCTTTATTTTGTTTTTAAATCATTTTAATTTTTTGTTAGTCGGGAAAGTTTTTCAAAGGGTGAGAAATTGCGTTGTGTAAGAGTTAAATTTTAAATTTGGGTTGGGACTTTTCTAAATGACTGGAAATTCAAATTTTCATCAACTAAAAAGTGTGTTATTCTGAAAAAAAGCGCATTTCTCATTACAGACAATAAAATGCAAAAAATTCTGGAAAAAAACCAATTATGGGGTACATTCTTAAAATTTATGATCTCTGACATGGCTAATGTCAGTCCACAGGTGTTTTAGAATCCCTTTTAAATTTGGTTTGGAAGGTCCCGTTTAGGGGATTATAAAATTAGGGGTAAAAATTTTTGCTATTGACCTATAGAAAATGTAGGCTAAAAATTTTCCATTAGTGTTTGGGGCGAATTTGGGAAAAAAATGAGCATTTATATTAGTTTGTCATCAAACCTTGAAAACCAAGGTAGGTAACTCTTGGTTGAAAATTTTTACTTAAAAGAATTTTAGCACGAACTTTTGAAAACCTATATCTGTGTTTTTTGTTTTTTTTTCTTGTTGTTGTTTTCTTTTTTTTGTTTTGTTTTGTTTTTTTTTCTACATTAAAAAATTGAAAGTCGTGTGCCTTTTATTAAAAATGCAATTTTTTTAAACAAAAAGAGACTTGTTTAAAAAAAAAGATTTTAAAAGGAAAAATGTTTTGGATTTAAAAACCCAAAATTTAGCTATTTCCGTATGCAATTATTTGACTTTGATAGCATTTTAATTAATTAAAGTGAAAATCATTTTAAAAAATTTTCATTGTTTTAGGTCAGCCATCGTTTTGAAGTTGCTTTCTTGGGAATCAGCTGTCCCGTGGAGTTATACCCTAGCCCGGCTTTATACTGGTCAAAGAAGTGTTTTTATTCTTTTGAAATTTTTTTTTAAGGAGGATTTAAAATATGAGATTTTTTTTCAGGGAATTTTCTTCAAATGTGCCTTCCATAGAAAAAAAGTTTTAGGAGGTTTTTAGTTTTAAAGTCGATTAATTTAAAAAATAAGTAACCTTTCATACTACCATGGCATCGGCATTTGGGTTCCCAGTTTTAAGTTTTTCTTACCGTCCATTTTTTAAAAGGCCTTTTGAAGTATTTAACTTCAACGTAATTTATCATCATTATACCATGTTTTGGCCAAAAAATACAAACTCCCTCAAGGATTTGATGGGAATATGGCCCCCTTTAATTTTGTCACTTGTTTATAATAATTTCTATAGGCAAGGTTAATAACACTTAGGGTAATTTGGTTATTTGTCCCCTTTTGGACTTTGAAATTGGTTCAGTTTTTGTACAAGTCCACATTTTGACATTGCTTTGAACTTTTTAACACCAAGTCTTACCCTTACAATAATATAACTTAAATGTTTTTTCAACATCTCCCAATTATAGCACAAGATGCTAATCTTGCACCAAAATTTAATAAAATTTTGCCCTTTTTTGTTTTAAAAAATACTTTATGTGTTTTTGATAATTTTCTTTATTTTTCTCAAATTTCATAAAATTTTAAAAAAAAGACTTATTTTTTTGCAAAATCTTCTCGCCTTGGAGCCATTAGTTGGGGTTTGATTATAATTGTAAAACATAAAATAAATGTTGAAAGTTTCTAAAAAAATGTTTCTTTTTTGTTTTCAAAATAAATCCCCCCAGTTTTAAACCCTTTCCGTTTGTTAAACCTTCTTTAAAAATATTTTTAAGGTTTAGAGTTTCATTTCCCATAACTATAATTGGAAAAACCGCGCCTGGAAATCTCTAGTGGGTTTTTCGACGCGGTCCCGGGCCAGACTGTGCATCCCCAGTTTGTCAGGTCCCTGCTGTTCACTAAAAAGTTTTTCCAATTCCAAAAGGCTTTAAAAGGAAAAGCACGGTCCCGACCCGAATGTGCGGATGTGAAGGATGTTCCGGATCCCGGGGTCGCAAAAACCAAAATATGTTGGTTTTCTCATGGCACGGTTTTTTTTTGATTGACCACTTTTAAAATTATTTGTTAGTTCCCTTTACCGGGGGGAAAAAACGAACGTTTTATGCTGTAATTTGACGTCATAATTGATGTCATAATGGGCTCTTACCCGTCCCGCGTCAACCGTTGTTTATCGAAAATATTATAGAGCTTTATTTCCCTTTTTTATTGAATCAAAAGGGGTAAGTCCCGGGTGGTTTAAAAAACGAAGATAAACGATGAACCTTGGTAAATTAGAAATGAATAAAAAGAAGGTCGATTGTTTTATTTGAAGCCATGCAATTCGGAGAAGGAGGGGTATTTTGTTTTTAGATGTTTGTCAGCGGTGGTTGCAGTGGTTTCGGTAATCAAAAACTCTTGAGCCTAGGTCATTAAGGGATAGAGGGGTTGGGTTTAAGTCCAACTTACTAAAATATATAAAAAAAAAATGAAAATTTTTAAAAAGAAGATTGGGGGAGTGGTTAAAGGGCGCGACTTTTAAATACTTCCCTTCATCGATGTGGGTTGAGCCTCACTGGGGCGTTGAATTCTTCATGGAGGAAAACATCCGCTGGCTTACGAAGGGGCTTGGTTTTCCCCGGGCGCTCTGAGATTAATGCAGGAGGGGCAATGGGGTCTTCCCACCTAAAACTGGAAAAAATCGCCATATGACTTCTGTGTCGGTGGCACGTTAAATCCCCAAAAAAAAAAGACAATTTTTTTATTAAAAAAATTCACATTTTTAAGGAATGTGGTTTGATGCCCAAAGCCCGATTTGTACGCGCCTGGAACCCCAATTTTTATACCCCTTGGTGCGAAATTTATTCTGAATATAAAAAAAGTGAATGGCCTGAAATTTAATGGGGAAGTTTGATTACTCAGAAAATTTTGTCTTGATTTATTTTGTTTATATCAAGTCTAATATATAAAAAGAGTTTTTTAATAAAAGTAAGAAAAGTGCATTTTTTTGAAAATTTTCAACAAAAAAAACTCAAATTTTTGATCATTTATTTGGCATATAAAATTTTTTTATATCATAGGTTTTATAAGTTAAAAGCTAAGGGCCGCCCGTGCGTTATGCTTCCCCAAACCTTTTTGGGTTTTCAAGCCGTTTTTTGTAGAGCCCGTTGTCCAATGGTTGTTCGGTGTCCGTCCGTTTTCGTGTCCCGCCACATTTTGTCATGATTGTTGGGGTTTTTAAAATAATTTCCAATTTTTCACCATCATTAGACGGCGTGTTGCGCGCAACACCGGTGAATTTACGGTCAAAGGGACACTGAGTTTAAAAGGGCAAATACGGCTATTTTTGCTTTGTCTGGGCAATAACTTGTCATTTAATGTGGGATTATAAAAAGACCTGGGCCCCAATTTTTCACCTCTGGTGGTGTGTTGCATGCCAAAAAGCCTCAATATCTAAGGTCAAAGGCACACTTTGGAGTTTAAAGGTAAATTTCTATAATTGCCTTGTCATTGAATGTGGGATTTTAAAAAAATTTTGGCACCTTCTTACCACCATGAATGGGTATCGCGCGCAAGCCTGTGTCAATATCTCAAAGGGTTAAGGTCAGGACTTTAAGTTTAAGGTCAAATATGCTATATTACCTTGTTCGGACAATAACTTTTTATGAAAGTGGGATTTAAAAAAACCTGACAAACTGTTTTATTTGGACAAATGTTGTCTGGTGAAAGAAAGAGTTTCGTGTCAATCCCCGTCCCTTTTTTCAGCCCGGGAGCTCGACATGTTGCCTTGGGATTCGTTTTCAAGTATATTGTCTAATATAAAAACCGCCCCTTCGATTATCCGGCTTACCCCAAACCGTTTGATTCTCACGCCCATTTTTTTTTTGGATGTGGTTTGTTTTTTCAGCGCCCCATTTTTATACGCGCCTTTAATACCCAATTATTTTTCCCGTTTAGCAGAAAACAAACCCGAATATTTTTTTTTCATAATGGTATTTGTGAAAAATAAAACCACTGTGCGTTATAGGCTATACCCGAACCGTGGTTTCCCCGCCCCCCCGTGTTATGCAAGATACGGAAAACTTAAGACACCTTTTAATATGAAATTTTTTACTTTTCCCCTTTTTTTTTTTCAAAATATGTTGCTTTTTTGCCATTTAGGTTGCTACGCACCCGAATATTAAATTAATAAAAAAATACCCCCCCAAAATTTCCTAGTCCCCCCCCCAGGCCCCGGTTTTTTTTAAAAGTTTTATTAGCTGTGGTTAGCATTTTAGTCCCCTTTGAGAAAAATATTGAATAACTGAAAAAATATTTTTAAAAGAAAGGGACTTTTTATGAAAAAAAACAACTTTTTTTTTTTAAGGTTGTGGCTTTGATGTCACCTCCGAATTGTGCGCCTGAATAGCCCAATATTTTTACCCCTTGATGCAGAATATTTTGAACAATTTTATGTATAAATTTTTGGAAATATGTGTACAACTAAAAACCCCCCGTGCGATTTCACGGGATACCGAAACCCTTGATTTTCACGCCCGAGTATTTATCAAATAACGGGAAACCCTTTTTAAAACAAATTTTTAAATAAATCTTATTAATTTTTTCCTTTTTTTAAAAAATTTTTGCTTTGGTGCTCACACCCGAGTTTCTTACACCTGAATATTAAAAAAAAAAAAAAAAAAAAAAAAAAAAATACCGATTAAATGTGGGAAATTTTTCTTGAAAAAAAATTTAAAACATGTTTGATTTTATTAGTCTTTTAAACCCGGAAGGGGCTAATATGTATCGTTGTCCAGCTTAGCTAACACGTCCCTTCGATTTTTTCGGCCCACCGCCGAACCGCAAAAATGCTAAGTACCCCTGCCCCGTTTTTTTTAATGAATCAATCGTCGTTAAACATTTTTTTATGCACTACACGGAAAAAAAACACGTCGAAATTAATTTCACAGGATGCTGTGTTGCCACGGTTAAATTTCTCTACAGAATAAATTTTTTCTTTAATAGAAAAAAAGAATTTTCATCAAAAAGTTATTACTTTTTTGTACACCCCCTTGCGTGGCCCAAGCCAAGCATCGGGGAAAAAAAGTTTTTAAAAAAGTGCAGAAGTTTTTTGAATTTTTTGATTTTAGGTATATCATATTTTCCACAATTACGCCCCGAAAAACATTTATCTAGTTTTCTCCTCACTAGCCGCCCCTGGATTTTTAAAAAATTTGTATCGTTACTGCCGCCCTGGATTATTAAAATTTTATCGTTCATAATATTCGGTTTAAAAAAAAATGTACGGACCGTGTTAACACTATTTTTTAAAAAAGGTCTGAAAATTTTGTTTATGAAAAAAAAAAACATTTCCTTTTTCTTTAAAACTTGTTGCTTTGAGCAACCCGAGTTGCTACGCACCTGCATATTAAATATCTTTTTGATAACCTTTTTCGTGGTTTTTTTTTATTTTCCCCAAAACTAACAACCCCCCGTTTTGTTTAACTACGCTGTACGTATATTTCTTTATCAAAAAGGCGCAATTATATTTCCCCCGGTTTCTATAAAGGGCCTATTTTGCTCATAAAACATTTCGTTTTATTGCAGTACACAAAAATTTTATAAATTTATTTCGAAGATAATGTTTTTTATTTTTTTTCAAAAAAAAAGAGGTGCCAAAAGCTAAATTATGTTTCCACGCACAAAATATCCCCCTTATTTTAGAGTTAATTGTTTCCCCCAAATAACATTTTTCAAATATTATTATATTTTTTGTATGCACGCCGTGTTTTTCCCCCTCATGTCCGCCCTGGATTTCCCAATATTCATGTCTCCCAAATTAGATAAAATATTGAACTATTCTAAAAAGAAAGACTTAATTATATTTATGAAAAAAAAAATCCCATTTTTTTTCAAAGTATGTGGCTTTGATGCAAAACCCCCGAATTGATACGCGCCTGAACACCCAATTATTTTTACCTTGATGCAGAAATCATTCCTGAAAAATTTTAGTTATACTGGTATATATATCTAAAGCTAAGCCCGCCGTGCGATTATCAGGGGCTATATCCGGAACCGTGCGATTCTCAGCGCCGGGGTAATTATCACACGCGGTGGTAATATTACCACGCGTGTGATATTCACGCGACACGGGCCTCCGCCACCTTCCATATGCTTCTTCCATATCTGAAAATGAGAGTAGCTGGTAAACTTTGAGAAACAAATCTCTCTGGTAGACATTAATAATGGGCAGAAGTGATGATAATAAATGTTTAATTTTTACACATTCAGGGGGCATTGAAATTGTAAATATATGTTGCCCAGTAATTCAAAACTTTACATTTCGATGTATACACATAAGAAAAGAAAAGAATATAAATTTTGTACAAATTTGTACATTACTCGCATCATGCGATTACATACGGATATTACATGTGTGCTTCTTCATATCAAATATAAATTAAACTAGTTTAAATAAAATCATGATAAAATGCGAGGCTCTGTCGAGCATTTATAATTTTATTTAACAAGTTTATCAATGTGAAGTCAAAAATACAATATTTTTTTTATACATGTTAGCTTTTCCTGCCGAAACAAAAACAAAATCTGCTTCCTTTCACTATATAAATAAGTCAAATTGACCAACGTGCCCGATACTGTAAATAACGTCGACGTCAACGCTTTATTACCTGCGTATTGTTGTTATGTAAGGGCTTTATTACAATGCCGTGCCGTCAAACATGTGATAAAACTAAATACAACACACATTTCTTTATGAAACATTTCTGCATAAAACTGCTGAATTGTTTTTTGAGGCTGTTTTAACAGGAGAGAAAATGGTGTTAAAAGAGAGATTCTCGCGCTCAGTGCTGTTATAACACCTATAGCAGAGCGTAAAGTAATACGGATAATTCAATTAAAAATGACGCCCAACGTGAAACAACAACTCGGTATTCCCGCGCTTTAAACGAAATTTTATGGCGTTGAGGAATAATGTATTCATTCATCCGATTTATTTTTTTCGCGTTTTAGCAAGAATAGCGTTAGGCATGTTTTTTTTCCCTCGGGATCCGTTAGTACCCTTCTGCAGGTGTAACATCACGAAAAACATGCGTTATCCCTACATTCTTTGATGGTTTTTTTAACATTTTTCATAATGGTTATCTTCAAAATTTTTTTAAAAAAGATAATCTAATCTTTTGAATTTTTCTTGTTTTGTTTTTATACATAAAAGTTAATATTGGACTTTAAAGAGCAATGAAATATTAAATTTTGAAGTTACCAGATAAAGCCTTTGTTGCAACAAACCTTTAAATCGACCACGTCTCATGATGAAATCTCTGTATCGCCTCTACGTCTAAATGCGCCTTTTTTAAAGAATTCCTTCTCTTCTGCTGTGAGAGAGCATGGGGAACCTTGATGATGAAATAAATAGAAGAATTGAGTATGTTATGAATTTCAACCTCTAGTTAAACCATGTAATATAAACATATCTTAAAAAGCATGTACAAAAAATCAAGTTTTTCAATTTGATTCATGATGTTTCTTAAATTTCAGGGTTATTCCACATGATTTTTTACATCACTGTTGAGAACTTTCGAGTAAACATTAAACAAAACACAATACCTTTCATTAGGGGTGCAGCAAATTTGGCCTTTTAAAAAATTTGGTACGGTGTTAAAGGCCCTAGTAGATCTGTGTATTCTGTTATTGTAACTGTAGTAAATTCGGGTAACTGTGAAACCCAGTTCCTCTCATCGACCATTTTATGCTGAAGTAATCAGTCATGTTCTATTGAACCGTTCTACTCTTCCTGAGACTGGGATGGTAGGGTCTTCCATCATCTGTATTGCTTCAAACTCCATACAACATCACCCAGTCAGAGTTTTAAAACTCTCTACCATTATCTAAACAAATTGCTAGTATACATTTGATTTATCATTGCGAACTAGTTGTGTCAGACAGGCCGATTAAATGAACAATGTTATAACTGTGTTTGTAAACAGATATAAACCTAATATATTCTGCTAAAGATACAGATGTTATTTCACAAGTAAAAAAACATGCGAAAAAAAACGGATTGTACATTAGTAATGTGTGTTGTCGATAACTTTTGTTTGTTTACTATGACGTAATAATTGCAACGTAAGACCTTTTAAAGACTTGTTATTATGAATCAGACCATGTTTATAACAAATCTAAAGTAATACAGGCATAAACGTCATCTGTCTTTTAGGCGTATGGTCTTGTGGAATTACCAACCACCCAAGCTTCCTAAAACGAAAGGTTCAACGACTGAGTGATGTTTCGAACCAACGGGAGAAACCGAGATGATAAATGCTTTTTATATAAATGAAAATTTATGTTATCGTTACCACAGTAGCATTTTCTTGCAAGAGCTGTAGAGTTTGTATGGACACAAATGTTTTATTTTCCCATAAAGCCATCCTAAACAGATGCAATCTTAAATATTTAAGGAAAAAAATATTTAATTAAAAGATATTCAAAAACTAGATGTGTGTCATATGGACACAGGCGCTCCCACCCCCTTCCCCACACACACAACATGTTTTATGACTCTTTTTAAAAATATTTTTTAAGATGTTTGCAAAAAAAACTTTTAAGAACCGTATGTGTATTTTTCACTTAGTTAGCCATAACTCTAGCCTAGCTGAATGAAATCCTTAAAAAACATTTTACAGGTATAAAAACAGTCCTCTAATGTTTTTTGAGTAAGTAGGAAAAGAAGTCTGGTCTTATTTAATGAAAAAATTAAAAAACAAATAAGTCAGGGGTATAACCCCTACATGACTTAATGAACCCGGACGCGAAACCCAGGTGCACAACTACACATGCTGACCAACATTCCTGAAACCCTTTGGTGACTCAGATCAAATACTTTACATTCCTGTAAAGTTTTGTGACTCTACGTCAAATACTTTTGGAGCTAAAAGTGACACAAACAAAAATTTGACAATTTTACAAAGTCAGGGCCATAATCCTACATGAGTTGGAAGGACGGCGACCGCACGGTCGACGGACAAGATCTATATGCCCCACCAATATGGGGGTGGGGGTGGGGCACAAAAATTCTTCATTTTGAAGCTCTCTATATAAATATGTTTATGCATGTTTACTGATAAAACTATTCGAGGAGCTCCCGTACATGTATATAAAGCTGTTTTACGGCCTCGGCAATTTTCTTTTGATGTCTTGCTCTTCAAACCCTTTGCCAAACCCAAATCTCGAGTAGCAATCTACTATGTTTAAAACATAGTTGAAACCTCTACAGGCAGGCATCTTCTTAAAGTCAATTCCCATCTGCTGTTTGGGTATGTCGCTGGTATAGGTCTTCTGGATCGTGTGTCTTCGGTAAATCTGCAGCCAGTTACACTGGTGGCATTTTATCTGCAAGAATATTTATTTAAATGCATGAAACAGAAAAAAATGGCATTTATTCTTCAATGTACCCTTTACAGTTTTTGTATATGAAAAAATAAAATGAGTAAAGACTGGCATTCTGTGGCTATATTGTTTTACGCCTTTCTCTTCCGTATTTATTTCTAAATAGATGTTTTAAATTATTATAAGTAAAAGAAAACTAGCTACATATAAGCAATACGTGGTTATTAGAAATGCGAGTTATCAAAAGTATCATTTTTAAAATGTAATTTGAAGACATTACCCAAAAAAAATTAAAGTATGTATCAAATTTCATAGTATTGTAACTTTAGTAACATAACTCCAGGGGCCCCCCAGTTTTATGCCAATATACATTCTGACAAGGTATGTTGAACATTGCATATAAATGCTCAATTTTAAGGTAGTTCTGCACATTTGGATCGAAAGAATTTCTACAATGTAGAATTTGACAAAACTGTGATTTTTCAAAACTTCGGAATATAATTAGAAAATTCAGCAAATAAAAAGATAGGGTCGTGTTCTTGATTTTTTGTAGACTGATTTGAAATATAGGATCTCGCGCAATTTCTCATAAAGGGAGTCTATGGGAAAATCACAGCTTTCGTAAACTTTTTCTGAAATATTTTTTTTTTCTGCACTGTAGATTTTATGAACTTCGCAAAGTTATGAATAAAACTTTTAGCCTATATTTCAAATTGGTGAAATAAAAGTATAGGTTCGTGCGCTTATTTTGAGATATTGACCATGATTAAAGTGACCTCACATTTCAAGCTTATTTTAAGACATTATTTGAATTATCTAACATGCTAGATGTTTTAGAAATCATTATTTTTTTAACTTTAGAAAGTTTAGTAACAGTGCCATTGAAATAGTTTTACTCACAGGTTGCCTTTATTCATTAACTGATTTCATTTCCGTACGCCGATCTAGACTTTATTCTACATTTTCCGGATAAATGACTTTAAGCTATCACTTCCGGATTATTAACGTCAGAACTACCACCTTAACTGCTCATCTTTTTGTATGTTATCAAAATTTTCCTTGTACTGTTTGGTGGTTACCAAACCTGGCCGACAACTGTGCCAAAAACCGTTGTCAACGAGTGTTGTGATGATGGAATGGAAAAAGGTTGAATTTAGAGAGCGAACAAGGCTACGCTTGTTGGTTTTTTAGTAATTGAAGGGTCATAATCCAGGGGGAGCGGGGTGGAGTGAAGCGGTGAAGAGATAAGAAGGTAACGTGTTAAACAAAAAAAAAAAAGCTTAAAACGGCGAATGCACGTTTTTTAAAGAGGTTTTTAGTGTACCAGTAAAAATATTTCCCTTAGGGTTTTAGTGTCAGTTATTCATGTTTAGATCCACTTTACACAACCCCCAACCGCAACCGATTTGGCAAGCAATAAATTCAGATGCGATGCGTATGTTCAACTTATCGTAAATAAAATACACACACCGTTCTGAAGTTAAAAAATTTTATTTGATTTCGACTGACTGGTCCAACAGGAGAGCTGGGGTGCGGTCGTTTATAGGGGGTGATAGATGAAAATTGTGAAAAACGGGTTTGTTAAGTTACAAAATTTTTAAATCTGAAAAAAAAAGTCTAACAAATATCAAGCTTTACACCTCTCGTTTCGTTTCCGAATCATCTAAGTATATGCCGAAGTTTCGAAATTACCAGGGTTTTAAATTTGAAAATTTGTAGAAAATTTTAATTCGAACCGTACGGGAAACCAGCTTAAACTGTTTTATTTTCGCAATTATGTTTTTTTTTTTCAGTATTAAATCAATCAAAAACAGATTGCAGCAAATAATCAAAACACTGATAATAAGAAAGCAGATTCTCTAAATTCAGAATTTGTAAAAACGATGATACTGTCTTGTGAAAAAATATGAAACAATTTGCTGATAAAATGGCGGAGAAATTTTTTCTTTGATTCCGAATTGTACGGAACCCTTTTAGAGTGCTTCTTACAACACAAACATTAAACTAAAGTGTGTCTTCGAAGCGTACGAAAATTACTTATTTTCTTCGAAACGCATGGCGGGAATTAATAGTCTCAACCCATAAAAACAATGATTTTGAAACAACAGAACCACGTGATGAGAAAAACCGAGGTGGACAGATAATTTCAGTTTGCCCCCATACTTTTTTGTCATTTTTATTTTCACAATACAACTGTTTATTCATATAAAAATAGGAAAAAACATTTCTAGAATTTTTTTTTTTTTTCAAAATTCAACAATGTTCTTTAAGTTATGAGTTTTTTCCTTTGAATAAAAAGTTCAAAAGTGAATGTGAAACCGATTTATTGTAATACTATTTTTATTACAATATACTATGAATGAAATAAGTTTCTGATTAAATCAGTTAAAAGAATAAACCTTATTCGGTGGTCTTTATGCAGAGATTCTCCCTTTGGTTGGAGTTAAAAAAAAAAAAAAAAACAACGAAAATATGAAAATGTTGAAAAATCAGTTTAAAGCAACAGTGGGTGTTTTCAAAACAAACTTTCACAATACAACCTTGTGACCTATTGTTTTTTTTTGGGTTCATTGTTTTCAGCACAATTTTCCTGACATTTTACTGATTTTAAAGGCAGAATTGTATATTTCATGATACATCCCTCCGTTTTGAAAATGTCTTAACGTGTTCCCTCAGTCCCGGAAATATGTCCCTCCGCAAGCTTTCATATACGCGTCAGGTTTCCTGGGGTCTTTTTTCGTGATTCTTCTGCAGCAAACTTATCAACTGCGGTTTTTCTAACACATTGCCTAGGCTTTCAGGGTTGTCTTGGCTTTTTCGATAAAGTTTTTTTTCATCTTTATCTTTAAAAATACTTCTCTAGGATTTGTTTTATTTTCCTTTCATTACAGTCTGTTAACTCTGACAGTTTCTTTGGCCCCCATTTGGGGATTGCTGGATTTCTTTTCGGCTACAGTAGTAATTAGATCAAATTCAGCCCAGAACCATTCAGGGTTTGGGTTTTTGTCACTGGTTTTCTTTTTTTTACTTGAGCCGAAAGGGTGTCGGGAGATTGATCCTCCATCTTTGATCTAAAACATCAAAGCTTTGCGGCTAATTATGACGTCAAAATATCATGACGTCGTGTGTTTGCTTACAAATGACGTCAATTTCGCAAACATTTGGACTTTGCGTACGTTGTTGGGGGACCATCGGGAATTTGTAAATTTCTTACAATGACTGTTTCATGAAATTCGTTTTAGAATATGGTTGTTTATATCCTTATATCATCAAAAAGGCAAACAATCGCCCTGCTAGTAAATGTGATCACATTTACGTTAAATATTAGTATAAATTTAATTCGACAGAGAAAAATAGAAAACATCAGAAAAACGTCATGTAGCCTAAAAAGTAAAGAATTTACCCGTGCGCATTATTTAACGTCTCGGTAACTTCACAAATTATTTTTTCTGCCAAATAAGAAGACTCGGTTACGTGACGTCCAATACATATTACGTCATTTCAGTCATTTTCTGTTCAAGGCTTTCTGTAACAAACCGAAGCAAATATACCAACTAACAACGTAAGATTTTATTTCTTTTCGCGACGGATTTGTTAAAAGTTCGGTATTTCTTTAAATATTGTAGACTTTCTATAAAGCTTTTTTTTTCTACAAAAGTACAAAATTAACTTTTGATAGTAGTTTTGTCATTTTGACTGATTTGGGCGTTTAATTTTATTATGGTATTTCTTTATCTAGTCGCAATGTCAAAACGTGTAAAAATGCAAAAAAAAGAAAAAAAAAAGAAAGAAATTCCCGTTTCGTTTGAAAACTAAATAATGTATAGTGTTACAATTGTACGGACATTGGCATATATTTCACTGTTGATACTAATGATTATTAAGATAATTTTAAATTAAATGAAGTATAGAGGATAATTGTTGGCTTCGGTGTTATATCAAAGTTATAATTTCACCGAGTGGGCACCAAAAGGATTTTACAAGGCGCAGCCAGGAAAAAAACACTTTGGGTCACGAGTGAAAATACCGTGATATACATTGATACAAACATTTTTTGTGTTTAATTTTATGTCTAAAACTTATTTTGTTGTGTTTTTTCAATAAGTGTCGAAATTTTGCGGGAAATTTATCAGGAAGCATCGCAAAGAGAGTACATTTTAACGACGTCATCGTCATATTTTTCGCTTTCAGTACGCTCGGTAAACTTTTTAACGTTAATCCCGGGGATCGATTTGATAATTTTCACTGAGTGGCCAGTGAGTTTATCAGGATATAATTACCCTTTTATTTCGATAAACCACGAAAAACATAAAATAAAGATGGCCCCCGTTGGGACCAAAATATAAATCGGCCGTCGTTGTGGAATCAGCCACCGTTGTGGAATTTAAAAATCGGCCTCGTTATGTTTTCAATTCGGCCATCGTTGGGGAAATCGGCCACCCTTGTGGAATTTAAAAATCGGCCTTCGTTTGTTTCAATTCGGCCATCGTTGGGGAAATCGGCCACCCTTGTGGGACTAGCCCCGATATGAGCCTACATATATGTTCATGTATAAATTTATAAAAATTTAAGTACATGGAGAAGAAGGTACTGAAATTATAACAAGTAAATAGGCCTAAACACATAGATATTGTTATTCGTATGCAATTACAAAGAAAGTTACAGTTGATAATCCGTGCCAAGTAAAATACAAACAGCAGAATTTTTGTTAATAAAAAAGGGGTATTAGGATGACAGACATTAGCCCATTAAAAGACAAAGTATGCCTTATACCATGCCTAAGTGTGCCAAAAAACATGCCTAATTAGCTAAATTCCATGTCTAAAGTATGTTAAAATGCCCTGAATGCATGGACAGTTATATTTTTTTCCCGGGGAGCATGGTCCGGACTGACCCCCCCCCCCCCCCCCCCCCCCCCCCCCCCCCCCCCCCCCCCCCAGAAGTGCCCTTTTCAGTGCCAGCACCCTGCCCCTTTTTTTAAACCCAGCTGGAGCATGATATTAAAATTAAAAATCATTGTTTTATAGGTTTTTAATTATTTTTACCCAGAACATTTACTCATGAAATTATGTTATGAATTGAGCGGTCGTGGATAACACCGCTGGACTGTCCAAATGACAGTTAAAAATTACTTTGAGATGACCCCCAATGACACAAAGGTCTATAAATAGATACGAGATCGGAACTGATGACAGGTAACGGAACCAGTTGAACTGGATGTGTTGTTTACATCCCGAGTTAGCATACTTTTGAAAAGCTCAATTTTGTTCAAGTTGGGCTTAAATTGTAGCTGAAATAAAGTCTTTTATCCCCTTTTAAAAAAAAGAAGTGTTTCCTAGAGGTGTAGAATTTGAAGCAAAAACGCATAACGTGTGTCGGAACTGATTGAATGACTGTACGCACATCTTGAAAGTTTGTTAAACCGAATGACTCAATTTCCACCAGCACATTACTTTATCTTGACATTCATTGTAGTTTTACATAATGTAAAATCGTTTTATAAAACATAAAAGTCTTAAAAAGATGACAAAATTTATCTGCGGGGTTCCCGCTCGCCCTTTTCGGAATCAGTATGGTTTTCGCATAGATCTATCATGAAATTTCCCTTGATTCAGTCAGTGCGTAGCCTTTGAGCTGACCCGCCCTTTGTCTTTCTTGTCGGTAATTTATCAGAGCGTGCTTGAATTGTTGTGGATGTAATTCGCGTGTATGTCATCCATTTTTAACAAACGCTCAATTGGAAACAAACCCGGGTTTTCCCTCCGATGTTCAGTTTCAGTGCCGTACCCGTACCGGATACGGTGTTCGGAAATAGTATATTTTTTTGTAGATTGTCTTGGTAAAAAAATAGGTTTTTATGTGTCCAACTTTTATTAAAGACCTATTAATATACACCAAACGCTGTTATTGCTTGATACCAACTGAACTTTTTTTAAATTTGCCTATGTTATCAAAAAGTGTTTTTTTTTTTTTTCTTTGTAACTTACGTTGTAGTCGTCGTCATTGATAAATATTTTGACATTTGTATTTTATTGCAATTAGTGCTGTATTTTCAAACTAACTCATATCGTTCGTGTTGTTTTTTTACAGTGTGACAGTATAGTGGAACCTTTCTTAAGAACAGTATCAGATAAAAGTTAAATTTTTTTAGTTCAATGCGGAGATGTTTTTTTTTTTTTTTTTTTTTGTTTGTTTGTTTAAAGTGGTTTTTAATGAGAATAATTGCTACATAAGTTAACAAAATAAACAAAATATTTAAATTTAATTACATGGGGAAAACTGATAGGCCCATGTTTAATATCTAATCCTATTCAGTTACTTATCTTTAATTTAACCCGATTTATGTTCCCATGCCTACTTAAAGATTTAAATTTAAACTTCAGTCATGGTAAAGGTAACTGCAAATTAAACAGGTGGACCCGCTTTAAGGTTTGTTCACTTTTCACGTGGTAGGGGCCTAATAGTGTACAACTTAATGAGTTAACATGGATGTTTTCAATTGCGACACCAAAATTTCTCAAAGTTGGATGAGTTTCCGGGTTTTTCAAAGGGTTTCCAGTTTATAGCGGTTTCAGTGTATTTGCTTGTCTCAATTCTCTTTACAAATCTAGATCTAGATAATGTGACCTATGAAAAATATTGAATGTTTCATTAATTTGGACACGGCAATGTACAACGAACTCGATATTATATCATGTCGTGGAATTTTCGACTGTCTACATAAAATGCTTAACCACGATACACGAATTCAAGCGAACACGCAACGAGCAACGACACACGACAGTCTATCGCTAAAAATCGCAGAATTATCGCATGTCGAGGTTATTTAGATCAAATGTTGTTAAATTTTTGCTTTCAAAAATTAGTCATTTTCAATCAGATATTAGACAAAAGTACTAAAGATGTATTAATAAATATTACATGTATTTGAGAACTATTTAAGAACTATTTCATAAAGCTCAAACCCGACATAAGAGTCGTAGGCCTACAGGCTCGAACAGGGTCCATGTCAAAAAGCAAAGAATGCACGACAATACACCTTATTTTTAAAAAAAAAAGTACATCAACTAAGGCTCTGAAGTAACACGCTGGGTTTTCAATTATTTCTACTGAAATAAATAGTTTCAGTAAGTTTTGTCTGTCTGTACGATCTGTAGACTGGCGATAGGGACCATTTAAAATTTAAAGCTAATTCTCGTCGCATTTTTCGAAAAAATTCATCAATTTCATTTTTTTTATAAAAACGCTAGGAATCGTTTAAAACTGAAATTTTTTAATAAGTAGTGGAAATATTGTTTTAACGAATATGAAAAACCCAATTTTTTCCCCGACGGACACGCCGGGAACATTTCCTGCATGAACTTTAACCTTTTTGACTTAAACTATTAGCCGTTTAAAATAAGGAAAAACTCGTATAAAATATTTATTTTGGGTAAATAACAGCAAGTAAAACTTGTTTTGATAGAAATGACAAAATCTGTAAGTTTGTGACAAGAAAAACAAATATGTTAGTCCGTCTGTACGAAAATTTTGGATAAAAGGTGTATTTCCCTAATTTCTGTAGGAAACGCCGTGTTTTTCATTAACTTGAAAATAATTGTGAATGTTTAATAACAAAAATGTTTATGAAATAACTTTTATGATTAAATCTAATACATTGTGTAAAGAGATATATAATTTGTAATTTTTAAGCCCAGTTTCGTCGTGGGACCGTCTTAAAATGTATCATTTTTCGTGAAAATATGCATTCTTTATAATTATATTAAATAGGAGCAGAGAGGTGTGCCTTGTCAGAGGAGTCATATCTTTATAACCTGATGTCTGATTTTAATAAATGATACATTTTTGCAAAACCACAAATTGTCCCAGAGAAAAAGGTCAAGTCGGGTTTGAACCCGGTCAGTTAGGGGGCAAGGTCATAGAACAAAGTCCGGTAAATCCAAAATGTGAACCATTCGTAGCGATTTGATGCCAAAGATCTTTTAGCAGTTAAAAGCGTAGCCGCCTTCAGTGGTGTTAGGGGGGGGGGGGGGAGGGGGGGAGAGGCCGCAAAATTCTGATTTTGTTTTTGTTACAGTATCAAGTTTCAAGGAAAACAGAACATAGAATTATACCGGAAAACCCCATCAAAGTGCACGTTTTCGCTTAAAAATGTTCTTAGGGGGAAACCCCTAATTGCAAAGCCCACCACCCAACCCCTTTGTCTGTTTATACATTTTACTGCTTTTCCGAAAAATAAAGTTTGATTTAAGGGGCTAAACATCGCATCTTAAACTCATTACATTGAAGTTAAAATTACAAAATCTTTATTTTGGAGATCCCCCAACTCCACCCTCATGATTTTTGACCGCGCTGCATATATTTTTGTACACTGATTTAGGCCCATCAGTCATTTCCATCCCCTTTGGTGGTAGGCCATTCCATCTAAAAAGACCGAAACGCGCAAAATCACATGTAGCTCTAAATTTTGAACAGTTCACGGAGGAGTATGTTGTACAGACCTCATTGTCTCCGCCCTTTTGTTTTCATAATGCATTGAGATATGTATAGGTTTTCATATCAAAAAACATATGGGTCCCCATATGGGACAATATTTCATATGATTTTCATATGTTAATTGTTTCATATGAGTAGCATATGAAAACCTTCATATGAAAATCATATGAAATAGAACATATGAAAAGCATATGATCGTATTACGATATGATTATCATAAGAAATTCATATGGATTTCATATGGTAATCGTTTCATATGAGAATCATATGTGGCGAAATTGGCTATGTAGGACACCGTTATAGACTCACAAGCTTACAAACGCACCTACACAAGTAGGAAAAAACAATCAATGACCGTCTTGGGATTCGGCTGCCAAAACTCCATTGTGGACATTCATCTAATTTAGCTGGTACCTAAATGGTATTTTCACCAAGTTGATGATATTTACATATTTACCACATTTAGATTAAGTAATATCATTATGCTCCCAAAATAATTTCAGGGATGTGGAGAGTCGGAGGGAAAGGGGCTTTTTAGCTCATCTGAACCAAAGGCTCATGGTGAGCTGTTATAAACGCTGTCCGTCGTGCGTCCGTCAACAATTTCTAAAAAAAATCTTCTTCATTAAAACCACTTGGCAGATTTACACCAAATTATACAAGAATGATCCTTTGGTTTCATCCTTTCAAAGTTGTTCGAAGAATTTAATTCCACACAGAACTCTGGTTACCATGGTCGGTTGCCATGGTAACAGAAAAGAAAAATCTTCATGACCGAAACTGCAAGGTGTAGAGCCTCAATTTGGCATGTGACATCATCTAATGGCCCTCTATGAAAATTGTTCAAATTATACCACTTGGGTGAAAAGAGGTCCCGCCCCGGAGGTCCTAAGTTTTACATAGACTTAATATCGAGGGTTTATCGCATCACTATTGTATCTTGTTCTTTATTTATATACAGTTACAATAGTTTTGTAAGCCCGCGATATAGGAATAAACTTCAAAAATCTTCTTGTCTGAAAACACAAGACCTAAAGGCCCTTTGATAGTATGTAACAATGCTTTGTGGTCCTCTACCAATATTGTTTAAATTGATACCCTGAGGTGAAAAGAGGTTCCCGCCCCAGGGTCCAAAGTTTTACATAGACTTTCATAGGAACGAACTTAAAAAATCTTCTTTTCTGGATCCACAAGTCCTAGGCATTTGATATTTGTTATGTTGCATAGCGGTCCACTACCAAGATTATTCGAATTATGCCCCTGACTTGAAAAGCGGCCCAGTAGTAATCTTTTGATATTTGGTGTTTTGCATTGCCTAGTTGTTCTCTAACAAGATTGTTCAAATTATGCTCCAGGGTTGGTTTAAACATATTTATTTATCAAGATATACATTACATATAACATACATACATATAACATCCACACAATACAAATATCAAGACAAGTGGATTGAATTGAAAGCTGCTAGAGCTTATAGAAATTCTCTCTGCTCCAGGGTTGAAATGTGGCCCCGGCGGTCTCTGGTTATATGAATTCTATAGGAAAAATACTTAAAAAATTATCTGATCATATTTCCTAGACTGTTTGATGATAATTACCTGATCACGCCCGGTAATCTCCAGAATCATATAAGTCAGTTATGTAGTATGGAAATGCTTCTAATGTGATTTCAGGTTATGATGGATCTAAAATAAAATCATTTACACAGGTAATTAAGTCTTACGTCTTTTTTTCTAATATTTCTGCAAATGAAGAATATAAGCAAATGCTATTCAATGCAGGATTGCGATTAGAAAAGATATTATGAGCAACGGCCAACTATTTGTTTTCTGTTAACTTCAGCGGTTCTGTACCACCCTCATCGCGTTCCTGCTTGTGTTTTTCGAAGTCATATAATTTTCTTGGCCATTATTCGGCGTCAGTCAATTAAATATATACAAACAATTTAATTTATCCCCACAATTAGTGAAGGGGGCATGGTTTGCGACTGAAATTAATGCAGTTTATTCGGTGTTATGATTCGGATTTTACTGGGGGAAACGGAGCGGGGTGGGGGAGATTCTTCTTAGCATAAAATTGCCTTATGGGGTCTTAACCATCCTTTCAGGAAAAACGAAAATCAAGTTACACGTATAGGCCTGACTGAGGCAAGTCGGAACAGTGTTCCAACATGCCGCGACCACGCTGTTCCAGTTTACCCCAACCACGTGTTACCTTCTCTCATCGTCTTGTGAAAGCGCGCTCGATGACAATAATTCAAATTGCAGTGTTTCAGATGTTAAATCAGAAAAAGGACTTTAAAATCATGTATAACGATAAACAATGTTTCTGTACTTGCGATATGAGAAATAAACCTTGTGCAAAATGCGAAAATTACTTACGGAGTCGAAAATTAAACTTTTCACACTCCGTCCTTTTGTTTTTCCCCCGCTGTTGAATCTTTTGGAGATAGCAGATACTTGTTACTTCAGTTTTACACCTTATCAAATATCATGTACATTTTTAACATATCAAAATTATCCCCCTTGTTCCGACTTACCCCGTGTTCCGACTAACCCCGGTTTCCCCTACAAATTCCCATCTTACACCTTGTCTAAACGCACAAACACACACACGCGCGCGCGCGCGCGTACACATTTACATATATTTGGTGCTGTTTGGAAAAAATGTAAATTGTACGCACATGCGCACAAAAACACATAGAGAAAATTGTATGGCTTTAAGAGCTACATCTTGGCATAATACAATGTGTCATTGTAGTATATGTCACTTAAGGTTTTCGTTTCTCATCTTGAGTAATTGTACCCCAACCAAACATGCTTGTGGCACTATATTATAGAAGTCAGTTTTGTCACGCCACGTCCTGTCGCGTCGCTTCCCATCCCGTCCCGAAATCTATTATCTGTTATTACTAAATGGATTTGATTCAGACTTAAAATAGATGTACCACTTATCGACCGCACCATGTGACTTAAGGTGCACAACTCTGACATCAATTTTTTTCGGCGAACGCCGTCTAAGAACGAATTCGTGACCTGGTCTGACCCATGCCTCGTGACTGAAGTTTGCAAATCAGAAACGAAAATTTAACAGAAATATGACTCGAAGGGAAAAACTTGTCAAATCCGAACCCATAGCACATTCTTAAACCACCTCTATATGTCCGGCCCTGATGGGCCGTGCAATAACGCATTATAGATAATTTATCAAAATGAACGCTGCCTGATTGGACGAGGGTGTCTTTTTTCCCCACTCTGCTGATTGTGCAACGCTGAGTGAAATGACAGACGAAGCGTTTGTCCTTAATGACGCTGTTTATAGTTTTAAAGCTAAGTTTCTCTCAGTATATTTAGAAGAATATGGATAAATCTAAAAAATGATAGGTAAGTTTAATAAATATAATAATCAAAGCCTTGAGATGTCTGGTGGTTGCGGGTTTTGCTAGAGTTATTTTTATTTTAAATGCCAATCTATAAATATACATGTATAAGAAACAAATACTAATGTGCCTCATATCTAAGATAAACTCTGCCTGACCTTACATGAACAGTTGGAAGTCAGTGATGTAACCATGGGCTGGAATACCTAGTCATTGACAGATCTTATATAATCTAAATGGCCAGTGTGAATGGATAGAGGATGAATAAGAACCGCTTGATCATTGATAGTTCATCCGCATTGTTCATGAATGGGACTACTTTGTGTAGCACATGAACAAATTCCTTTGGATGTGATTTGGAATCAAATAAAGATGCTACATGATGGTCAAAAATACACTTAACTTAGGTAGCGGGATAAACCCGCAACCAAAAACCTGTTCAAATACCAACATATATCAATTTACAGAAAAAGAAGAATACGGTCTGCGTATCACATTAATAAGGGTGTAATTAGCCGATCGATTAAGATCTTCTAGGTAGAGAAGTGCATTACAGATCACTGCGTAGGATAAACGAAACAAAATTGCACCCCTACGAAACCTTTGTGAAAAATTAAAAGAGAACCATTTAAATTGTTAAAGTGTGGTGTTTAGTTTTGCTATTTGAAAAATGTTAGATGATAAAATAACACAAATGATATGAAAACTTCATAAACTTGTCTTATTACAATTCGCCTACCATCTTTTTAAAAGATATTTCTTGTTTATGAATATTATGTTCCCTTTTCCTTAGAATTTAGGTTTAAGTTTGATGTATTTTCACATCATCTCAGTTATTATGAAATGGATTTGACTCAAACTTAAAATAGATATTCCACCTTACCACCCACATCATATGACACAAAATGCATAACTCTGACACCAATTTTTTCATGAATTATGCCCCATTAGAATTTAAAGTTAATATTAATGTATTTTCACTATATATCATTCTGATTGGCTTAGAGCCAAAGGGAAATAACCTTTTTTAACTTTTATACTGAGTTACTTCTCCTTAAATTCAAAGAATTAGTCTATATTAGAAATTCTATTTTTATATTTTTCAATATTTTAGGTACTTTTCTAACTTCTATATTATTAGTCCTTAGTATAAAGTAAATACATGTTTTTCTGTGGTAACATGTGTCGGTAAGACACTTTTTTGTATACACTAAAAGTGTTTTTCTAATATTATTTTTTTTTATATTTACCTTATCCCTCATCCTGGGCGCATATACTAATTTTACTTATATGTGCCACATAAGCCCAGGATGAAGTACTCCAAACGACCGTATTTTGGAGGTATAAGTCACTCTTGATGTCCCTTCCCATGAGAAGGAACACTTATGGTGAACATGTCACACTTGACTGAGCAGGTAATGGATACAAGGGTATCATCAAAGGCATCCGAATTCCAGTAGGCGCCTCCATTTTGTACTCATGCATATTCATTACAAATAGCCTCTTTGCCAATGTGTTTTTACGCACATCTAAGTCAATCTTTAATAGTAAAATACAACTACGAAATAAACAGACCTACAAAAACAAAAATATAGTTTAAACTATCTAACTCCTAAATCTTACATGTCATATTGTAGAATCGAGATTAACTAAATGAATATTCATCATCTAAAAATAGACTCTCGCCTAAAAATATTGTCTACTATTATTCTTCTCGGTTTCATTCTTTGCTGCTTCCAGAGGTTCTTTTTACGATTTTATTTCATACCAACTGTAATATTTTAACATTTTAAGTATAACCATCTTTCCGGACCCCCTCCGGAAAATCTTTAAAAAAGGAAAGAAGACAAGAAGGAAAGAAAATGCTTTTCGAAAAAGGCAACATTAGGACTGCATGTAAAGTATATGCGGCTGCTGCTACATACGACCCCGACATAATTCATATTATTTATCTAAAAGAAACTAAGAATTTTACCTTCAAGAAAGCTTGATTTTATCATTTTTCCCAAATTTAACAGGTTAGTCCATAAAACTGCCCCAGAATGCAAAAACTGAGAAAATTGGCTGTGTCCGTGCATGGTCACTATACCTGTCCAGTACTGGACATTATGGTAAACGCTTCTTTCCTGCACAAATGACAATTTCGCAACTTCTGTCCGGTTTGTAAAATTTCTGGCCGCGATAAACCAATTGACTTGTAAATTGTATTGTTAACTGTGAGTATCATGAAAGGCGTTTAAGCTGTCCTTCGTAGAAAAGTTTATATAGGGAATTAACGACGTACGTACGTATAGACGGTTCTGGGGGCGAAGACTTGGATACAGATACAGGTGACACTTAATTAAGCGAAATGAGTAAGGCTACCATCGCCGCGTTGTTGGAACCACAGGGATCCGTCACATGCTATGATCAGCTAATAGGCCTACTGGATCCTTAGACCGATCTGCTTCTTACTTTATCTATCAGCTCTTCTATATACTTTCTCTTATCCTTGCGCATCGTCATAGAATTGTCAAGTCTGACAGTATGACGTACTAATGTAGATGTAGATAGAGGGGAAATTTCTTTTGATAGAGGGGATTTTTTAAAAAATGTTTTTCAGATTTCATCTAAAGAAAACATTTTTTTTAAAAACCCACTATCATAATTTTTTCCCCTCTATCCATAGCATGTGACGGATCCCTGACTCATGCGCGTAGCGTGGCATACTCGGTTACTCAGCTGAGTATCATTTAAGATCCAAAAATAAAAAATAAAAAAGGCTAAAAACTCCATAGAAGCAATACAAAACTGATCAGGTATGGAGGTATGGACAATGTCATAGCATATGAGTATGCTGTTGTCTTGGTCCTTGACTTTGTTATATATTTTTTTTTTTGTGACGGCAGACTGCTGTTGCTCTTTTGTCAAAATTTATATCAAAATTTCTAAATGTTTTTTCTTGCTCCACTTGCACTTGTTATTGTAAATACTTATTTAAATCTAAATATATTTAAAATTCTAACTACATATATGATTTCAGATGCATATATACTATAGCTGCTATATTGGCCATAAGAACAATTTGCTCTATGGCAATGGTCCATCACTAGTAAAATTTATAAGGATAAATAACTGTATCTGTAACAACTATGAATTCCCAAGTATTCTAACATGGCTCGATTTGATTTCCAGTTAAACAAAGAAGGAAATGTTGTGATTTATTGTCTAATTTACCACGGTTCAGATATTTCAGTATTTAACCACTCGGGCTAACGCCCTCGTGGTTCAGTTCCTATTCTGAACTCTGAACCATTGTAAATTAGACGATAAACCACTCGAAGGCCTTGATTGTTTGTTAATTATTTCCTAATTCGCTACGATCAAACAAAAATAAATTATCTATCCCATAATCAAAGAGAATCAACGGGAGCAAAAAGAAAAAATTCAAAGATTAACATTTAGGCTTTGTTATCCGCATTGCCATAGTATACCTTTTATTTATTTATTTAAGTCTCATTCACATGCATACAAACACATATAAAACATAAAAACAACTTTAAAAAATGCATATGACCATTCTTGACATAGAATTATATGAGACTATCTAATCAAACATTAAATGACAACCGTAACATTTCTAGTTAATAACTAAAACAAGATTTACCCTGTGATCACAACACCCTTGTACTTTATGTGAACCAGAGAAAATGTATGCAATATACATAAAATACACATGCACCGATACAAACAAATACTTGCATCAGCATCCATACATATAAATATATTTCACACATAAACATATCACATACGCATGTATATATATATATATACATATACACACACATATATACATACACATATATAAATGCATACATATACATATAACTTTACTATACCGTAGAAGTGGCAATATACGTTCACATTGATCAAACCGTAAGACGAGAAGCAATTACCTAAAGTGGCAACATACGTATGAATGAAAAATCTGCCATTACGGGCTGGATTTATACACATATACATACATACATACATATATACACATACACATATATATACACACATATACTAACATACATATATACCCATATACAAAAAATACACCTATACACATATAAACACATATACATAAATACATGTATATACATACCCATCTACATATATATCCACCTACATATACATACATAGGTACCGACCTACATATATATATATACACACATACATACATACACGCACATAAAAAGTAATATACATATATACACAAATATACAACACAGTATTAAAAAAAAGGCAACTCAACAGCCTAAATAGGCTTAGCTGTTTATATGCCCAACAGATTTATCTTCCCTTTTCCACAATATTCAAGTTCTATTTACATGATAAAACTAAGGAGTCATTGCTAATCGTTGTATTAAAAACCATATAAAATGTCCAACTGAAACCATAAAAGCTGAATAAGGAAACGCACTTACTTAAAAAATGGTCTTTAAAGATCGATTATCACCCCGATCAGATCGTAGATGAACTGATTAGCAATAACTTCTTAGAATCTGTAAAACTGCTAATTAATACTAAAAGAAAATATCTATCCATTATCAACAACGATAAAATAACCTATGTACTAAAAGGAAGTAAAAAGACAATTCTTAGGTGTACAGATAGTTTTTCCTACTTTTAAAAATATAGAAACAGGATTTTGCAGCACACTTAACAATTTCTGGATTAGAAAAAATAAATGACATTTTACCTTCATCAGATAAATTGACAAATTGTTCATCTATAGACACTGCCTTAGTAAATAAATCTTTTCTTATATGCTCATACTCCTGACAGTATAATAACACATGTTTTTCATCTTCAATACCATTTCTGCATATTGGGCATATTCTTTGATTTAAAGGTAATCTCTCGTATCTGCCTATTTCAAGTCTGATAGGGGCGACACCACATCTAAACTTTGCGAGAGCTGTTCTATGTTTATAAGGCAACATTGTCTTAACATATGATTCAGGTTCAAAATTAAACTTGAAAGTTCTGTAAGTCCTCAATTTATTTCCTCCACTACCAGTATTACTGTTAATGGTATGTAGTGTCTCAATCCATGTATCAAGATACTCATTTAAATATGAGGTGGTTAATCTATCAATCAACGTCAGTCATATAAGAGGACAAATGCCGAAAACCTGAAAAAATGAAATTTTCAAAACCTAAGCAGTATTGGAAAATATTGAATGGAAGAAAAACAAATAGATCAGGTGCGAAATTAAATGACTTGTATGAATACTTCAGGCAGTGTAATTATGCAAATGTTGATGAAAATAATATTGATATAGATGTCACTGATGACATTAATCAGGATCTAAATCAATCCATTTCTATGGAGGAATTAGAGAAACAGTAAAAAACTTAAAGAATAACAAATCAAGCGGTGTTGACAATATCTGTAATGAATACATTAAGGCCACTGTTCCGAAACTTAAACATGTACTGGTTAAACTTTTCAATATCATTTTTAAAACTGGAGTTGTGCCGAATTCTTGGACTGTTGGGAAAATTGTTCCAATTTATAAAAACAAAGGAGAAATCACAGATCCTGCAAATTACAGACCAATATCCTTACTAAGCTGTTTAGGAAAACTTTTCACAGCGATATTAAATTCAAGACTGGAAAAATTTACATCTGATAATATCATAAACAAATTTCAAGCTGGATTTAGAAAGGGTTACTCCACAGTTGATAACACGTTTGTTCTTAGTACTTTAGTTGAATTGTTAAAACACAGTAAAAAGAATGTATTTTGCGCTTTTGTTGATTTAAAAAGTGCTTTTGATACCATATGGAGAAATGGACTATGGGCTAAACTTATTGTTGATAATATAAATGGAAATTTTTTACGAGTTATTAAAAATATGTATGACAAAGCAAAATCGTGTATTTTTTCAAATGGCTTTAACTCTGATTATTTCCCTTGTAATATCGGAGTCAGACAAGGGGAAAATTTATCGCCCCTGCTTTTCTCCTTGTATCTAAATGATTTGCATGATTACATTAAAATCAGTAATTTAGTAAATGGTGTAAAATGTCATAAACATGGTATAGAAAATGATATTAACAATTATATTAAACTGTTTGTTATTTTATACGCTGGTGATACGGTTATAATATCTGACTCAGCAGCAGATTTGCAATCAGCACTGAATGTTTATGAATCATATTGTGATGATAACAAATTAACTTTGAATACGTCAAAGACAATAGTTCTTGTTTTTTCAAGAGGTAGACAAAGAGCATATAATTTTAAGTATAAAGGTGAAAGTATTGAAACTGTTTCAGAATTCAAGTATTTACGTATTTTATTTAGCCGAAGTGGTTCATTTTAAAAAGCTAAAAAAGAGATAGTCAAGCAGGCAACGAAAGCAATGTACTGTCTGATTAAAAAATCTAAAGCGTTATGTCTACCGCTTGACATGAAGATTGAATTGTTTTCAAAAACTGTAAAACCTATACTTTTATATGGTTGTGAGGTATGGGGATATGGGAACCTAGATGTAATTGAAAGGGTACAGTTGAAATTTTTAAAGTATATTTTGAATGTGAAAAATTGTACGGCAAATAATATTGTTTACGGTGAAACAGGTGTTACACCAATATCAATTGACATCAAATCGAGGATTGTGTCATTCTGGTCAAAACTTGTTAGCTCAAATGAAAGTAAGTTAACAGGGGATATGTAGAATGATAAATGTATGGGAAACACAAACATTCCCAAATGGTAAATGGCTTTATATGACTATAAAGCAAAAATTACGTGATTTATTTCTAAATGAATGGCATTCAAATATTGAAAATTCAAGTAATTGTAAAAATTATAGGATATTTAAAACAAAATTTGGTTTTGAAGAATATTTGATCGGTACACAAACAAAATATCTTAAGTATATTGTTAAATTCAGAACGAGAAATCACAGACTGCCTATAGAAACCGGTTGTTGGAATAGAATGCCTTTAGAATTAAGGAAATGTACATTATGTAAT
This sequence comes from Mercenaria mercenaria, assembly GCF_021730395.1. Taxonomy (NCBI): domain Eukaryota; kingdom Metazoa; phylum Mollusca; class Bivalvia; order Venerida; family Veneridae; genus Mercenaria; species Mercenaria mercenaria. The sequence continues at coordinate 21,352,629 of NC_069364.1, read as the reverse complement.
CAAAATATTGGCGATGAGTTTCATTATCTCTTAGAATGTTCAGCATTAAATATTGCAAGAAAAATTTTTATTAAACCACAATACATAAGGAACCCTAATATCATATCATTTGAAAAATTAATGACAACCAATTTACACAATCATGTTGAATATAGAAAGCTATGTATGTTTATTAAGGAAATTATTAAAATATTTGAGTGATGTTTTGAATACAGTGATTTATGCTAGTGGTGATATATGTATACTTTTTTGTCAGGCATTATTGTCATTACTACAAATGAAATGTTTTTGGTTACATATATTCTGTTGAAAGGAACATTTCCCTTTGTATAACCATGTTAAATGTATATTATTTAGCCTCACTGATATTATATGTCAATATTGTATTTTGCCTCATATTATCATGTGTATCATGAAATGAGAGTAATAAATTGAATTGAATTATAAACTATCAATTCATAAATTTCTACGTTATGAATATACTTTCCGGGTAATTATGCTAAGAGGCACCTACGCAACCCTACTTCACTCCGTCGTGGGAAGGGGGAGTATAGAGAAACAAAGTTTCAATACCAGTCACCTTCTTCTTATGCCCTGACACCCATTTTCCAAAAATTTATTGGCGGAAAAATACATCAATCAAAATTATTTAACGCATGAAGTGAATATACATCCTACATCTCAATACCTTTGAAATATGATAATACCTCGATTTCTTTAAACCTAGGATACACATATGTAATAAATGCTCATAACCAGCATTTACAGTAAATTCTCTTTTGAATATTGCAGTTAAAGAAAAATGTTGTAAGCATTATATATTGATTTCTAGGTTATTTAGGCCTAAAAAAAATTCTTTGTTTCCGGTAACATGCTCAAAAAAATTAGGGTATGTAGGTCGGAAAAAATTATTTTTTTGGATTTTTTTTTTATTAAGGGAGACTTTTCAGAAATTATTTTTGTGTCAAAAAATGAATACAAATAAGGGGGTTATGCCTTTAGAGCACCAGGAAGTTGATTTGTAACATCACTGACCATGTTTAAAGCATAAAAAATGCAGTTTGGCAACTTTTTGTCAAAAAGTTGAAAAAAATATTCTCCAAGGCCATAAAAACATTTAGGGTCGGGCCAAAAATTTAGGGTAGGTCGGGATACCGGAAACAAACACTTTTTTTTACGCCTTAGCCATCTGTTGCATGTTTACAAGTTGCATTTTGCATGTTGCATTTTAATATAACAATCGTCCTTGTCATGAACATTGATTATAAAAACTTCCAATTTCCGTGAAATGTATCTATACATCGTTGGAAATCAAGTAAATAATGATACTGAGACAAAAGTCTTGTGATAGATGTTTAGGCTGAAATAGAAAATCTAAGTTCACGAAATGACAATAAAGGAAATGTGTAGACGACATTAGTAATTAAATATTTGTACTTGAAGAATGAAATAAGAATCTATTGAAATAGCTTCATCATTTTTGGGGGCAATGCCCCCAGATTTAACAAACCGTCTTTCAATTTTCTTGTCGAGCTTATGACCAACCTGACAACACACAGAAAACAAGTTCCAAAGTATTTACCAAACATAACTTTCATATTGCAAAATGCAATTATATTTTTGATCCAGATATGATTAAATAGATCTACACATTTTATACTAACAACAGTATGTGAAGAAAACTAAACTGCATTATAAATATAAATTATAATAGATCTTCTTAAGCGTAAGAATAATAAAGACGCTTGATTTGATCACGTGATCGATTCTGAAACCGACACTTGTTTTGATCATGTGACCTATTCTGAAATCCAATAACTAGTTTCAATACGCTCAAAAAAAATGTGTTCATGATTCTGCGTGAAAATAGCAACTACTCAGTTACTGGAACAGACCCGGAGAGAGAGTAGAAACTACTCGCACCCTAGGTGGCTCCAATTACATGGTAATTGAAGTGATGGCCAGTTTACCAGCATGCAGTCAATAAAAAGCAATAAATCACATGTAGCAGTGTTGATAAGCCTTGATGCAGGAATTAATGAATAACATATATAAAATGATAGTGTGCTGTTTATAGTGAAGGCATGTGCATTTAACTGCATGTCTTTTAAATTTGCCCATTTTTTTTTCAGGAAACTTAATATATGGATATAAGACAAAATTAATCAACATCAATTTTGTGCAAAAATAGTTAAAAACTATGCCAATAAAATGGGTCTTATTATTAGAATATAATTCAAAGCACAGAATATATTTCATCACAAAATTTTCTTATTAGAAGACAATATTGAAAATATCTATGTTATTTAATTTTCTAGCTGTGTATGACTGTCTGCCTGTCTATCAGTCAATAAGGTAGATCTTGCTGCGACTTTATAAATCTGTTTTTACATATTAAAACCTGTTTTGTAAGAAGATGGCAGTCTGAAGAATATGCTTATCATTATAATACATGTCTGTCTGTCTGTCTGTCACTAAAGATGGAATATGCAATAACATGTCCTTGAAATGGAAAATTATCCTGTGACGACAAGCAAGAGCTAAAAGAACCATTTTCAGATTGGACCAGATGTTGTTTATTATGCATGCCGATGTACCATGTACAGGTCTTTAATAAAATTCTATTCTGTTCTGTTCTGTTATTATTAAATATTTGGACCAAAAATGTTCCATGATATATAATTATAAGAAAGTTAAAAAACTTTACAATTTCAAATGTGTTGTTATGTCTATTATCAGAGAGTATCCAAATGACCTAACAAGATTGGTAAAAGCCTGCATATTTTGTATATTTTATGTGATTAATCACCTGTTAATTAAGTATATAGGATTAATTGTTTTACTCTTCCTGTTTTATTTAAAAAAGGTATTCTTCTTCGTGGCCGTTTCGAAAAAAATGAACAGAATGAATGTGAACGTAATTTTAAGATGTATATAATTCATTACATTGATTTTTTTTATCGTTTTAATTTGTTAGCATGTACACATCAATGTGTAGCCATAGCTTAGGTTCTATCCATTGCTAATCAATCGTAAGCTCAGCAAAGAGGCATTTTGTTTTTAGCTCACCTGTGGATGAGCTTTTGTGAACACCCTTCGTTCGTCGTCTGTCCACAATTTCTTGTGAACACGATAGAGACCGCACTAGGCCAAGTTCGAAACTGGTTTATGTGGGGTCAAGGCCAAGTTTTACAGGTGAGCGATAAAGGGTCAACATCACCCTCTTGTTGTGATGTTTGAATGAAATTTATATTACATCTGAATATGTAAATGAACAATTTTGAGCATGGCTTTTCATATCTTAGTTCTTCACAATTTTATAAACCGAAAGTAATGAAGTAACTTTATTGTTCTTGATAACATAGAATAAAGCCTATGTATGCGTTACTGATGTTCGTGTTTACTAAATGGCAATGTCACAATCTTTCTAAAATGAAATTCAATTGTTACAATGTTTACAATGAAACAATTCCAATAATGTCTTCACAAACTGTGAGAATTTTTAATAAAATCTGCAATATAGTGCAAAAAATGCGATTTTCCTATAAACTCCAATTACAAAATCTTGCTTAAGGTCCAGATTCATTCAAATCAGTCTAGTAAAAAATGCAAGCACGAGAATATATATATTTTGCGACTTTTTCTTAGTATGTCCTGAAATTCTAAAACGGAGTGGTTTTATCAAATTCTGCATTGTGGATTATATTTTACCTTCAATGTGCAGAACTACCGAAATTGAATCCACAAACATGTGTATTCGTTTTGTTATTTTAACAAAATAATTGTTACATAATGCAAATTCATGTCAGTAGAGGTAATTTATCAATTTACATGAACCAGTGTACGACATGTTTTTTGTTCTGAAATTCTTCTTACGTGTTTCAAGAATAGAGTGTAGATAATTTAAGGCATTGACTTTATTTCTTTTCTTTTTTCTTTTTGAACTTTCTCTATAATTTGCAAGGAAAATGTTTTTTAAGATGCTTTCAACATGAGCATTTTAGTATACGATCTTTATAAGAGAATAAATGCAGTGCATTACATTATTTGTTTTTGTGTAAGGTGAAACCACTGTTTAGTAGAGTTTTATAATAGAACAGAGCAGAATAGAATTTAGAGAACCTGTACGTGGTACATCGGCATGCATAATAAACAACATCTGGTCCAATCTGAAAATGGTTTCTTTTATCCAGTTACAGATTCCATCTTCAATAAATGACAGACAGACAGACATACTTAATATATGGATGAAATATAACGATAAGCATATTCTTCTTACTGCCATCTATTTATAAAACATGTTGTTTTTATAAAGTCGCAGCAAGATCTACCTTATTTGACTGATAGACAGGCAAACAGGCATACAAATGTAGAAATTTGAATAGCATATATAGGTATTTTCAATATAGTCTTATTACTATCAAATTTCCTGATGGAAGTTATTATATACTAATAATATGACCCATTATATTTCATAGGTTTTAAATATTTTGCACAAAATTGATTAAAGTGGATGTTGATTAATTTTGTCTTATATCCATATATCAAGTTTTCTGGGGAAAAAATGGGCAAATTTAAAAGTGACATGCAGTTAAATGCACATGCATGCACTATAAACAGCACACTATCATTTTATACATGTTATTCGTTTATTCCTACATCAAGGAAAATCTGGCCTAAGCTTATCAACTATGTTACATGTGATTTATTGCTTTTTATTGGCTGCATGCTGGTAAACTGGCCATCACCTCAATTACCATGTAATTGGAGCCTCCTAGGGTGCGAGTAGTTTCTACTCTCTCTCCGGGTCTGTTCCAGTAACTGTACTAAGGAATTGCAACGCCACTGATAAGCCGATAGATTATTGATTTTTTCATCGCAGTGCCTCGACACTGTTGTGGATGTGTATTATGCAGAAACTTTATCAGTTTGCGGCGATCAGTACCGTTTATCAGTAGGCGAATCTATAAATATGCGGCAACATCCTATAGATCCCGATTCGCAATCTGTTAAAATATCTTTTCTGTGCAGGTGTTATTTCTAAAATATTATTTCAGAAAATACAGTGCTGAAATGAAATACTTTTCACATGTCTAAGAAAATATTTTCAAGAGATATGTTATTTATAAAAATTAATACTATATAAAAGATAATAATAATAAAAAATAAGATAAAAAAACAGTGTTATACTTGAAAATAGAATAGGTAGAAAAAAATCATTACTTATTCGTCAGTTTGAATTTATGACTTATTTGGATCGGTGGTGGGGAGGGGGGAATTAATTTGACAGTTTGATTTTTTGTAATTATTATCTAATCTAATAATCGTCAGTAGATTTTTTCTCTCATTGTTCGAATTCGTAAAATCAACTATGGACAGATTACTTCTGTTTACACTAACTATTAAGAACATTTTAAAGCTTAAAGGCATATTTATGTACTTGGTCGGACCGTCCTTATTCGTGATTTTATATTATGTAAAATTATATATTTTGATCTCGAAATCAGCTGTAAATCGTTAATCAAAATGTCTTGTCCACAGAAGTTGCATAAAAATGAATTGAATTTCAAATAGTTACTAAAATTTAATACACAATTGCACGATGCATATCCATATCGGCGGACTCTTTGCGAAATATGCTTTATCGGCGGTTTCTTGCGTCGGCACCGGCGATTCTTTGCTATAAACAGGTTGGCAGTTATAAAAAGTCAGATAAACACACCAAATTGATTAAGCTATAATGTTTCCAGATAGTCATTAGCCTAGAGCCTCTCTGTGCGTAATGCAGAGAGCCTGCCTGTGCATCGAAAAAAAAAAAAAAAAAAAAAAAAGAACTGGTATGCAGAGAGACCGCCGGTGCCACGACAAAACCGAAAGTAAGTGGTTTTGAAAAATTCCATTTACATTTCGGCCTATTTATCTTTATTATTTGGAAGAATATTGATAAATAAATACAAATAGTGCGCTTGATATGTATGATATCAAAGCAAAAACTGGTTAAAGACTGTAGAAAAAGTCGGGCTAGTGTTCCATGTCAGTACACCATCAACAAATTTCATCGAGTTGCGAGCAAAATCGCTGATAATTAAAAAGTAAACACTATAAAACATAGAAAAGACAATCTTCAATCCAACCTGGGCACTGTTTATAGCCAAAAAAAAGCCGGTGCCGACGCAAAGAAACCGCCGATATAGCAGATTTCGCAAAGAGTGCGTCGATATGGATATGTACTGTGAATTGGAGAGAGCATCCTGAATATACATGTCATCTAGGGAAGGTCTGAATCCATGGAGATGTCAAAAGTTATGGCATCAGAATCTTGCGGGCATGCAGTAATTTCAATTGGAACCAACACGCCACCGCAAATCAGGAGAGATATTTTTTTTTACTTTTTCCTGAAATCCGACCTCACAATAGGGCCAGTAGAAACGCGCTTATTCTGGAAAAGTACAGCATTTCCCAAACTGAACATGTGCCCGATTCTTTAGTCTAAAGATCAGAATATTATTTATATGACGTGTTTAACATAATTATAATGTTCGGGAAATCCTTGAAAAAGAACCGAAGAAAACATTCATTCCCAGATTTTTATTTAAAAAAAAACACGCCATATACGCTGATTAAACTGGTATTTATCTGCAGGAAAATTATCGTTTAACGTAAAAAGTGCGCTAAATACTGTTATAATTACGTGTACATATACGTATTTCATCATTTTTCAGACCGAGTAATTTTTGCTGTGGGAGGTAATCCACCACTCCGCTTTGATAACTTGCCACAGGTGCCCGTTATATTTTGGCCTCATTTTCTTGGTAATTATCCCTGCAGATATACATTTATGTTACCAGTTTAATGTATTTCATTTATCTGAGGGTGCAAATGGTTTCTGATGGTGATATTCGAAAGCAGAACCACCAGAAATCTTGTTCTTTTCCCACGGGCGTTTCGTATCCTAATTTACTCGAACCTAACAGTATACGCCAGTTCGGTAGGTTCATTGATATGACGAATCACGGTTTTCATAGGGTTTAATGTATTTCTTGTATCATGATATTAATAGTTTGAAATACAGGTGTACATTAAATAACCTAAAATTGAAAAAGACAATGTTATTTTGATCAACAAACATAACAAACAATATGAATAATACTATCATCATATATCATGTATGTTTTTAAGAAAACAGTTACTGAATTTTAGCAATAGTTGGAATGGAAAAAAGGTAGATCTATAAAAATATTTTTTACAGGTGTTTGTGTGTTAACAAATGACGACTCCTTATTAAAATGATGCTTATTTGTAACAAAAAACATTCCTGAATTCTTTAATTGATAAGTATTGTACACATTAGAAAACATAGCCTAGATTTTTTCAATGTCAGTTCAAGGAAATCCTGTTCCTTTAAACTTTCACATATTGGAATATTTTGACTTTCTTTCCAAACTTTCATAAAGTGTTACAAGTTTGCCTGTTTCTGTTAGACTGTCAAGAACGCATGATGTCAGGACATAGAGTGCAAACAGAAGTATTGAAGAAATTGAAATACATTGTATAGCTTTATCTTTTTCATTTTATCAAACCTGGCAATGAAAGATTTTTGTTTGTCGATGAACAGCTGCTATTGAACAAGACTAGATTGTTTATCTTTACCTTTTGAACAAAATATAGAAGTGTATTGAGCACAAAGTTAATAAATTTTATTGTTGTGCACTCTTGAAATTGTAACCACTCCATTTCTTGCCACACACAAGTACATTACATAATGCCTGCATGTACTTCCCTGACATGAATGGGTTACATCAAGTCTTGAAACTGCAAAGCATTGCCCCCATCAGTCCTCTCAGTACTTTGATTCTGTTTTGAAATTGTGCATTTATAAGTCAAAGTTTGTCCTCAGCAGTCTAATCAGTTCCTAGGCAGTTTAGAGTATTTATTGCAAGGTGATTTGCATATATTCCAGTAATTGTAACACGTATGCACACATGTGTACTTTATTTAAGAATTGAATGCTATTTTCTGGGACTTCTTGCAAATTCATGAATCGCGCTAGCGATTCTTTTGATTGATTGGCAAGAAGCCTTCCAGTATGGTTCATGCCTATATAAATGCACAAAAATACCATTCAATTTTACGACAGCTTGCTACAAAAATAACTGATTTGCTTTCCAGGAATATCAGAAAATCAAAATAAATTTCAAGATATCGAATTTTTAGTCACAGTAAAAAAGACCCGCCCACGTCCAACTATAATTCGCCTTCCGATAAAAATAGATCTACAGTTCCTGGGTTTTAGTTAAAATATGTTTAACTCCAGTGATAATTTATACAGTCGCATCATTCAATTGTGATCTTTGACGTCAGAAAAATTAGTTAAAGCTATAATTAAATGTTCTTTTTGAATGTTTTGGCGTCCACTTTTGAAAGAATGTTTGGAACGAGGCCATTTTGTCCATGTTTTTGGTGAAGGACGTCAGATTACGCGTGCAATCTCGCGGAAAGGGCCGCCATTGGTATTATTACTGCAATGTTAACGCTTTTGTCTTTCCATACTAAAATGTATAGTGAATGCAAATTTTGTATACAACAAATAAGTGTGGAAAAAGAGCTCATGTTGCTTACTTTGTGAATAACAAATTTCGTCCTGAATAAATAAACACCCTAGTTCAAGTCCTTCCAAAATGCCAGCCCCACCCCTCTCCCCGACCCCGATTTGTATCGTTCATCAACTTATATAGACCTTCCTTTACATTCCGAGCCGTTTGTGAATATTTTGTTCAAAACTGAGGAAGCATAGTTTTGGTGATAAAAGTCACCAGAAACCACCCTTTCTCTAGGTTTGCTTTAAAATTCCCGCAGGGGAGGCTCCCCGGACCCAGCCGGAGGAGGGGATTCTTCTCTCCCACACTCTTCCATTGAGTAACATCTAACCTGATCAAGCTACGCCCACAGGCTGTGGTTGGAACCACCGCTTAGAACTGCGGAAGCTATTGATCAATGGCAAGACAGTGTGAAAAGGGGGATAGGTGCAGTTTAAAATAGCGTGGCATGTGTTAAACATCCATACGTGACTCTCATCCAAATGTTAGCAACTTCATTTACAACAGCAGTGGCTCGGAATCACGATCCTTTGCGTTTAACCAGCGTAGCATCTGACACCCGGTGAATTTCTCTGCGCAACAAGTGTATTGCGCATGCAAATCGCCCGTGACAACAAATACGTCATCACGTGTTCCCGAAATAGATAGCATACACTCAAATTAGTTTACTAATGTTTTGATTTTTCGTGCTGAAAATTTGACATGTTTGTGTATTGGACATAACCTGAGCATGGAATTTCAATAATGGATGTTAACTATTATGTAATCAGGATAGTATGAGTGGCAATCAGGATAGTATGAGTGGCTTAATTGATGGAATGTATGCCCAATTAGTGAAACAAGTGCTTGCTTGAGTTAAAATCCAAAATGGACGCAAACATATCGCCATTATCGGTGGGAGAGATTGATCCGAATTTTGAGCCTCAAACTAGGGCACGATCAAATACATGGCCGTGCAGACCAGTTGAGGATTTTGTTGAGACTCAGCAAGGGTCACCATCTGATGACCCAGCTGTCATTGACCATACAAAGGATGTTTTAGGCATCAAACAGAAAACGTCATCGCGAAGAAATGCATGGGGAAATTTATCATACGCTGACCTAATTACGAAGGCTATTCAAAGCTCATCTGAACAGAGACTAACATTGTCCCAGATTTATGACTGGATGGTACAAAATGTCCCCTACTTTAAGGATAAGGGTGACAACACAAGTTCTGCTGGATGGAAGGTGTGTAATAGTGATGTATTTGTAGTAATTCACTAGTATTGTAGAGGTCATAAATTTACATATACTGGTTGACCCAGTTGTATCCTGTGAATTGTTACTAAGCTGTGGCTAAGGGTTTGATAACCAGTTCTCTAGACAAACCCAGTACAGGCTGTCTAGAGAGCGGGTAATTAATGTTAATTTGCATCTCGAATACTGTAAAGGATACACATGCATTTTTTTCTTTTTGGAAGTATCTAGCGCTAACTGCATGGTCACCTAGCCTGTGTTCTAGCTGTCCAGTAGTGGATGGTCAGCCAGGCGCATAGCTAGGACACAGTTGTGGTGTAGGGGGTGTGCGGGTATCCTCCCAATTGAATATTTTAAATGAGGACATCAAATGGTGCATATGGCATATATTTGTTCAGTAAAAATAGTGAACTAAAACCGTGTTCTAGCTTTCTTGAATAAATTTCCAACAACATGTATTATTTTTACTACTAGACATCTGTACATGTGTAATATGCAGCAGATGTGTAGGTAGACCTAAGAGTCCTTTTTATAATGAAAATTTTTGTGCTACTTTCTAAACAATAAGCCTTTGCATCTTACTCTTTAAACAACAGAGCGAATCTCCTTGCATCTAAATGTTTAGATTTTTAGCATTTTATTTCTTGCCAACAACTTCATGATTTATAATGTAGGAAATGACCGCATAATTATTGATAATAGAGTTAATAAATTTTTGTTGATAAAATTCACAATTTTTGAATTAATAATAGATCAAAATAGCTCTAATATGTATACTATAAAAATACATAGAAGTTGAAGTAAAAGTAATAATAATAAATTTGCAGTTTTAATTTTATGGTAGTTTTAATTTTGTGGTCATATTTAGGGCATATTATATAAGCCTGGTACAGGGGTTCCATTTGACCCGGAATCCCGGGTCCGGACCCGGGAGATTTTCAAAAGACGCTCAAAGGACCCGGCACGATACTTGCCTGTGCGTCCTTCGGGACCCGGGGGCATTTTCCTTTGATAATCCTTTCTCTTATCATTCATTTCCTTCAGTAAAACTATTTCCACGATAAACACGTGTATTCAAACTTTGATCTTCTGCTAAATCCCGCCCTTTCTCCTGTAGACATGCCTCGCTGATTTTTTTATCAGCAAGTTATGTCACGGCTGGTGCACATAGGTAACAAGAATCAATGAAGTGTTGAAATTAATTGATAAAGCGTATTGATCCTGTGTACTGTCAAAAAAGGCGCCAATTATTAAATTTATCGTTAGCAGCTGATTACCGAGCATGTGAAAAGTGTCCTGCAGGATTTTTTCATGCCAACTTTAAATTAGAACATTGTTTAGTGATCATATCGTAATTTCAACAAGAAACTTCACAAATTTTGGTCAATTTCGAAAGCAAAAATAAGTTTAGAATGTCCTTTCACGAGTCTTAATTACACCCGATGGCATATGCATATTTCCAAAATTCCTTAAAAAAAACTGACTTTCAATGCAGTTTTTAATGACAAGTAGCATCATTATTTGAGGAACTATCTCTGATTTAGCTTAATTGACCAAGTAAACTGAGTAAAAACTACTTTCCGATGACATTCCGAAAGTGTACCAGTATCCGGATAGTACATTTTGGATACATTTTTATAGAGTGTTATAGCACTGTTATTAAAAAATAAATGAAATATTGAAGAAAAACCTAATCAAAATAACATGAATTTTGATTAATATTAGTTTACAATATGAGACTATGTGACCTGAAACTGACATTTTTATTATGCTGTAACATGATCTTGGGTTTATTGTTTTCTTAGGTAAAGATCTACGTATTACTAAATAAAAAAATATAGTCAATTATATGGACGTGTTGGGACAGGACTCCTGTATTTTGGAAAAGGACCCTTCAAAATTTGGGCTCAAGGGTCCTGGGACTCTTGGGTTTTCAGGTCTAGTGGAACCCCTGCTGGTAAAGAGGATCTATAGGCTAGGTGTCTGATTACCTGGTGGCTAGAACAAAGGCTAGGCTTCCATTTTCTGGCTTTAATAGGATCAGTTACATGTAATGAAAGAAAAACTTAGACTGTCTTCAAGGATGAAAATCTGAAAATCAGTATTTCTTTTCAAAGAATGAAGTTAAAGATGACTATTTTAATAATAATGCTTCATTTTCACTTCCTTTTCATTTGGTTTAAAAAGATTTTATTAGATCATAATACTAGGATTTAGCAATTAACAGCTTCTGGAAGTACAGATCGGTACTTGTAGGCACTTTATACTGTTGAATGAGTTATAACTAAAAGATACAACTGAAATATATGTAAACATCATGCAGGAAATGTCTGCATAAATGGTGTAAATAAATAGTGATACTTCTGACATAAGGTTATGCAGACCAGAATTATCGCTTTCAGAGTAATTCTGAAAAGCACTGGTTAGATTGTATAAATTTGCTATAATTCAAATAGAAATTCTAAAAAGCAGTTAGATTGTATAAATTTGCTATAATGTTTAAATTTACATCTTGGCACACTTGACATAGTTATAATTGTTCAGTTGAGGTGAAACATGACCAGGGATATTGTATACATGTAGTTTGTCAGGGTTAAGTGGTAAGGATAATGTAACAAGCAATGGAGGATTTTGGTGTATTGTTACAGTTTAAAATGAAGGACACTAGGGGTAGACTGGCTCCCGTCCCTGTGTTTGCATTGTCATATTTCTCTGACATATTTCAGTTTTCTTCATTAACAGTGGAGGTTCTTTCTAATTAATTATTGACATTTTTATTGCCTCTAGCTCTGAACATAGGAACTTATAATATAATATGCTCTAACCCTGAGATACTAGTAACACTCCGGGAGAACTACGTTCCAACGTAAGTCATGTCTCAACGATATCATGTGACATATCTCAACGACTTCTGGTTACCGTATCGCTCAATATGACACGGCTTATATTATTTTCATATAGCAATTACTTTTATGATATTTACTTATGTCTTGACTTGGACATTCAGGTTCTAAAAGTAATCGCATAAATTTATCAAAACATTTAAATTTTAAAAACAGTTGTCTGTTATTTAGAAAATAGAAGCATTTTGCTATTTTCCAGAATAAAACAAATATACTACATTTTTCAACAGCAATACTTACTGACAGTCAATTATCGATTAAAGGCAATGCCAGTTATAATGTTAGAAATATATTACTCCAACTGCTTTATCATAAACAGGCAATATTTATTCAATATCATGTTCCTCATTCTAACCGATGATGTTACTAACTCTAAACGCGACATAGATAAGCGTTACTGACACTCATCGAAGTCTTGCGGCTAAACATTACTTATATTCGAGTGTAATGTTCCAGCAAGTCTGTGACTGAAAATCAGATTTTGTTCAAAGTATGTACATATGTACTAGTATTTTTTATACGTTTCTTTTATTATCATTTGACGGTTTCCCCAAGATATCTTACTAGCAATATGTACGGGGTAGCGCGGAGTTGACTTATACTATTGTATGCGCACACCTTAATTATTATTAAGTCTGTAAAAAGATTCTTTTGAAGCACAGAAGGCAACTAAGAAACCTGAAGTAAGCATGTAATTGTAGGTTATTAGATTTGTATCTAGGTATATGCACGCGTTCTGCAGCGGAAATAGAGAAATATTGCACGACTTTATGAAGAATGAATGCTTATTTATCGATGCAAATCTAAAAATCTTTTTATAATTACTACGTGTGTATTATTCATTATATCAATGATAAAAAAATTGTTCTTTAACCCAAGTGGTACTGAAAATGTCCTAGTTAAAGAACTTAAAAACATGACGACATCCATGAAACTGACGTCACAATTGACGACACGCACCCGAAATAAAGCTAAAACGTCAATATTTATAGGTTATTGACTTTGTATGTGGATATAATGCACTTGTTCTGCAGCAGTAATATTGCGGGACTTTAGGAGCGCAATATTATCCGCGAAAGAACGATTGCATATATCCACTTACAAAGTTGATAACGTTTTTATTACATACCTACTATCAAGTAATTACTTTATGTCTAAATTTTCTTTCTGGTACGAAAAACAGGAAAAATACGAGAAGAATTTCTCCGAAAATCTAATAAACAAATCAAGCTGACGCGCATTCATATTTTCCGCAAGTTGAAACGTCAAATAGATGTCGCAACGTGCGCGTGGACGTCATGTACATCACGCGATTCTTTCCATTTAAACGTTTAGAAAACATTACTCTCCGATATGAAAGCGTTGTCCGCAATATGTACAGTCTAATGTATGGGAGAATGGTGCCTTTGCGTAATAATGGCCCGGCCAAGGAGATAATAGCCCGAGAGCTGTTATTTTCTTTTAGGGCCATTATCACTAAAAGACACCGTTCTCCCATCTATTTACCTGTTTATTACATGTGTACCTATAATCGTGTAAGAAAAGTTTAAAGTGCATTTTTCATTTGTTCAAGCATTTACCGGGGCTTTTCTGTTTCTATACCATTTGGATAAGAGGCTACATGTTGTATAAAATCAAATGCCTTGATAGTTGTACTTTCTTACATAAAGCATAATTTAGGGTTGTAAAAGAAAATCATTTCATGAAGAATTGCTACGAAGTTAATATACGACTGGGTTGTGCTTTCTTGCCATAATGGCACGTCTAGTGTTATAATCGCCCAAGGGCTTTATTCCGAGGACCATTATGAAACTAGGTGTGCCATTGCGGCTAGAAGGCACAACCAGCCGTTTATTGACTTTTTTTATCATATACGTTCAATTCATATTTATTTTGGTATTTTCATTTTATATATTTTCCAAACACCTAAAAGAATTTGTTTTGCTTTTTATCAACAATGCCATCAATATTTGACAATCGATCTGATTCAGCGACCTTTCAATCGCCTTAAATAATGTTGCTTCATATCGTCAACATCAAAACGCGCTGACGTTCTGGTTACCCGGGGCCGTCATGGTTATGGCGCCAGAGGCGCTCTGCGCCATTATGGATACATAAACAGAAGCCGTAATGACTGTTTTAAACGGCTTTTTGTTACTATTTATAGTAATGCATATAATAAGGAAAAATATTGCACGATCGCAGTCCATTGAAACTCAATTGAAATAATTTTAGATACTTAATAAGGAAAAAATACACCGGACTGGCCTTTCCGTCGACTTTACCAATGCCTGCAAAACCCATCTGGCACCCCATGCGATGGCTCTCGTGCTGGTTATGACAACTTGTGCTGCTTTGATATTATATGGTATTGTATATGTGAACTTAGACAATATCATGTACCTTGAGACCTTCTCTTCGTCCTATTTACATGTAGTATTTTTGTCGGTCTGAAATACGTTATTTTACGGAAAGAACATACCGTTACGCTTTAAACGATAAAACTAAAGTGGAACTTTGTTATTGTGCTTCATTTGAATGTAATGACGTCACTTCGGCTTACGGGCGTTCAATTCCCGCGCTGTGGGTGCATGCTCTGCCATAAGAATGAGTACTGCAAATGAAGTGTTTCTAATTGCTTTTTTCTGTTGTTATTTGTAAAATACGGCATGCAACAAAAATGATCTGTCAGAATGAAACGATATGCAAGAAAAAATCAGTTATGTGTTTACGAACTCGACAGAAATATCCGTTCTGAGGGCACTTGCGCCTTGTATGGTTACGAGTTATGACGTCTCAGGTTCCTAATACATTTGCACGGCGTAGTAAAAATAATTATTATATGCGGAAAAAATGAGCAATACGCCTGCACATGGTGTCGAAAACATTTGTTACGAAATAACTAATTTATGTGGAAAGTTCTTGAAGTAATGCTTTACGATCCTGATTATCTATACAGTATTGATTACCGGCGTACGCATGTACGTACTATCTAATAAGTGTAATTTTCTACAAGTTCAAATGGTAATTATGATGCTGAGACTTTGCAACACTGTATGTGAGACGTTGTCACATAATGTATGTTGTCGTTGCGGCCTTGCAACATTTATGTAGCTTACATATGTGTATTTGTAACTAGTTCGTTGTATCTTGCAAAATGCTGCAAATAGCTAATATATCTTCTACACATCAAACTTATCTTTTCAGTTATGAAAACGTAAAATATATGCTTAATTACACATAATAAGTGAATCAACAAGGTCATTGGAAGCGATACCGTAGCTTCATCGTTGAGGTATGTCACATGATATCGATGAGACTTGACTTACATTGGAACGTAGTTCTCCTGGAGTGAGTAAAAATGAGCTATTTTAGATCCTGAGGCTTAAAATTTATGTATAAATGAAAAAATATCCACGGAGCCCGGCTAAATTAGGGGCTGAGGTACATGTACATGTAACATAGATACTCACTGAATGCTTAATACATGTTAGTTTTTCACTGGAGGTTTTGTTAAAATCTGATTTACCTACATGTATCTGGGTTGCTCAGCCTAGAATTAATTTAGCATATTTAAGTATGAATTTAATAAATTTAAAGTAACTACTACTAACTAGTTCAGGATATTTTACACAACAACTTTTCCAACTCTACACCTGATTTTTGGTTGGTAGCATATATATAAGTAAAAAGATAATAATTGATACTTCCCTTTGCAGACCAACATACTGAAATAATTGAGAGTATAGAAACAGTAATATAAACAGGTCATTTATTTCTAATAGGGACCTATCCCTATCTAATCGCTAATATGGGTCTTTTTGTTCATTAAATTATTCTCTAGAATATACATTTTGCAGGAAATCTGAATAAAGTATCATAAAATATTACTTAAATGTGATTGACTACCTTTAAATGACACAAGTTTGTAAATTTCCTGTTCAGGCTGATAATATAATATTATTAACCTTTACCCTGCTGGCAGCAAGCGATAATGCCTTTGCGACCAGTGTAGACCAAGATCAGCCTGCACATCCGTGCAGTCTGATCATGGTCTGCACTGTTCGCTATTCAGATAGTAAATTTTCAGTGAACACTCCTTCGAATAATAAATGGTACTGCCCAAATTGAATGATGGACCAGTTCATTTTAGAAATTTAGCAGGCTAAAGGTTAAACAGGGAAAAGGCTTAAAATTTGTTACCTGTCATTACTATTACTTGTCATCTTGAATACTAGGCATGATTTGTGTTGTGCTTTTCTTTAAAATTTTGTTGGTTATCACAGAAAAGTTTGACATAAGATGTATGTTAGAATCAAAACACCCCCAATATACAGGGTGAGGGTTAATAGAAACAAGTGAGTGAGTTGGGTTTTACGGCGAATCAACACAAAATGGTCAGTATCGCCGAGTAATAGAAACAACCCCATAAACAATGTTACTGATATCAGTAATTAAATCCCCCCCCCCCCATATACAATGGATGTAAAGTGATAATTAAAACATCCCCATAGTGGAGAAATTTAACATTTAATATTGTATACTGTAATCTCTCTGTATATACAAAAACTTCTGACGTTATGTACTAGTCTATTGTCTAAGTTGCTTTTATCTTGCAAATGAACAGGGATAAATATCATATTATAAAAAAAAATGATATAAGCTTCAGAAATACTTGTATCCACAGGTTAAACTTTACAGATTTCACAAGCTGAAAACTCAAAAACACCGATGGTGTGTCAACCACAATTATAACGCTGGCAAAATATGCTTTTAGGATGCCTGAATGTGCTGTACTATTGACCTTTAGCCTGCTGGCGGCAAGTGGTTCTGCCTTTGCGACCAGTGCAGACCAAGATCAGCCTGCACATCCGTGCAGTCTGATCATGGTCTGCACTGTTCGCTATTCAGTCAGTAAATTTTCAGTGAACACCCCCTTGAATGATAAGTGGTACTGCCCAAATTGAATGATGGACCAGTCTATTTTAGAAATTTAGCGTGCTAAGGGTTAAAGCAGTAGTATCAGGTAACAGTCTGTAACTGCAGAACAGACAACTTCAGCCTAAAATGTGGTTATACATGTATTTCGATATTCCACAATTATACACTTATTTTACCCCTGCCCTGGAGGCAAATGTAATATAATACTACAATTAACAATATCTATCAGAAAATGTAGTGATGAAGCAATATTTTGGTCCAGCAAAAATATTTCTGATTTTACTATATCACGGTAGTTTGATCCATTGTAGAATTCTTAGTTGTATTCATATTGTGGTATGGCCTGTGATGGCATTTTCTGGCATCTGCAGAAGTTGTCCGCTCTCTAACGTAGGGATCAAGATCTTATCTAATGTTAACTGAACTTGGTCAAAATATTTCTTGGCAAAATATGTTGGCCAAGGTTGATAACCATCGGGATTGTCCAACTCCAAGTGGCTCTGGAGTTATGACCCTTGAATTACTAAAAAATTGTGAAAATTGACAGTTGTCCACTCTCTTAGTCAGTAGAGCTTATCAAAACTTGATCTGACACAATGTTTATTGATGTAATACCTGAGAGCAAACTCCAACGCAGTGATCTCCCTTGCCACTTCGCTCATTGATCACTGCCAACACAACATTCATGTGACCATTGTTCATCACGTGATGATCGGTTTTAAAATAAACTTATGTGTTTATATAATACAGAAATCTACCGATCTTTTTACAATAACATATCTTGACCTGCAGGAAAATATTCAAAACACTCTATCTGTTTCGGCTTGGGGTCAATGGCAGCATAATTACAGTGAACGGCACATCAAAAATTAACGCCGACATACTCGTTTGTTTACTTTCAGTTTCGTTTCAGGATACTTAGCGGTCGTGTAAATAATTACCCATTTTCATTCACAATCGTTATTTTTTTATTATGGAACATTCGCCTGTGCTAAAAGAAGTGTAAACTTCGAAAACATTGGAGTAAAATTAAATAAATAATTATATAAATAAAGAAGTCCACTTAGCTGAATTTTAGCTAAAAACATTGTGTTGGCAGTGATCAATGAGCGAAGCGGCAAGGGAGATCACTGCGTTGGAGTATGACCTGAGAGAAGTTCAATAACCAGTTGGGAAGTGCCAGTGTTCTTGAAAAATTACTCTTTGATATAACTTAAAATTGTGAAAATTGATGGTGGCAGTAGTTCTTATACAGTGTTCACCAAACTTAGTCTGAATGTGCATGCTAGCTTGGCTAAGGTCTGTAAGCAGGCTAGTCTTTGTCGCTCTAGAGTTACATGTATGGTCTGTCACTCTGTGCAGAAAATTTTCAGTATTATAAAGGCCACTTACTATAAGTATGTAGAGTTTTTTTATCTTCAAATTAAGTTTTTGTGACAAGGCATATATTATATGACAGTTTGACACTCTTGTTTAGTATTTCCCTGTTTAGGAAAACCGTTCTTTGCCATCAGCTCTAATATGCCGAAACACAAGTGCTTAGTGAACATTCTCGTTATTAAGGAAATAATCACTTTGTAATTGGTCATGATTTATAGAGGACCTACATGTACATTGTATCATGCGTTTGGTCAGTAAGAATTGAAACAACTTTGGTTGTGTCCATTTTATTCTAGGAGTTGATTTAGCTCTTCTTACTCTTAGTACCTTGTGCCTTTTTTACTCACTGAAGTTGTAAACATGTTTATTTTTTGTGGGTTGTATTTTTCATGAAATTTTCAATTTTCTGTGATCCGAATCATGACATGTTCCTTACATGTAATTGTAAGAAATTAGTGTTGCATGTGTGTTCTGGAAAATGGACTATTTTCTTAGTATTCTTACTTTTCTACCTGCATGTTTAAAGCTTGTACATCATAAAAATTTATATATTTTCAAAAGATTACTGTGCAATACCTAATGCCATTTGAGATTATCGTAGTGGAAAGTTAAATGACACAGGCCCTCTGTTAGTCATTTATAAAAGCAAGTTACGGTATATTTCGCAATGTTGACTTACCTGTTATAACAAGATGATGCCAGTAAATAGGTCGAGTCAAGTCAGTACATGGTAGAGTATGTGACCTCAGATAAGAGTGCATGTTTGTTTACAAACAAACCACAATTGTACTCTTTTTGTGAGTCAAACA
Organism: Mercenaria mercenaria; assembly: GCF_021730395.1. Classification (NCBI taxonomy): domain Eukaryota; kingdom Metazoa; phylum Mollusca; class Bivalvia; order Venerida; family Veneridae; genus Mercenaria; species Mercenaria mercenaria. The sequence continues at coordinate 21,332,760 of NC_069364.1, read as the reverse complement.
CTCCCACAAGAGTAAAATTACGGAATATCTGATAGTATAAATATAAAATTCCATTTTTCTTTTGATACGTAAATCTTAAAAAAGTTTACTTGGTGCTTTTAGATTAAAAGTAAGATATTAATGTTTTTATAATGTACATTGTATTACCCTGGATGGAATAATCTGAAGTACTGTGACCAGTGACATTCTTTTGGCTTAAAAGGTTGTCCGTACTTAGACTTAAGACTATGTTCATTTATTTTAAACTAAAATTATTTGACCAAATCTCAAAATTTTACTGCTCTAAAGTCCTCTGTCAGATGAGTATTATAATACAATTATTTTAAAGATCATACTATCTGGAACAATATGTAAATTAATTATATATAAATTTACCTTTACCCTGTTAAATTTCCTTAATGGACTGGTCCATCATCCAATTTGGGTAGTACAACTTATTATTCAACGGGGTGTTCACATGAAATTTACTGACTGAATAGCGACCAGTGCAGACCAAGATCAGCCTGATCTTGGTCTGCACTGGTCGCATGCTGCTAGCAGGCTAAATATTTTTTGAGTGTTTAAAGGTTCGTAAGTGATAATACATAAGCTGCATCATGAAATCAAGGATTTGGGGAAAAAAGATTACCCGGACATGTTTGGGGAAAACTAGGACACAAACTTTAACAAAAAGTAATAAAAAGAGGGTCAGTGGAATTCAGTTTCAAAGCATTCTACTCCTGTTTGAAAGTTATTTAGAGTGTTCAAAGACAAAAAAAATTACAATTCTGCAGGCAGCATTTTGTGAATGCATGATCAGAAAGAAATTTTGTGAGAGGAAGAAGACCTTGAAAAATGACCTGAAAAGTGAGGTGAATGCCATCTTCCTTGAAATATCTTTATCATTTATGCACATATATAAGTTATGATTATAAAACAGTTGGATCCTCTATCAGAACTTTTGAACACCATTCCCTCCTCTTACACGGATCTTTCATTTAGGTCATAATCCAAATAATACCTACTTCCAAGTATCTCATTTAATATCTGTCATCTGTTGAAATGAAAGTTTTGTGTGACCTAGTTTGGGGATTATTTCAAGCTTGACAGACCATTTTTGCTTGGTTTCAGAGGTATAATGTGTTAATGATTACTAGATTTTTTATACAATACTAGACAGAATATGTAGAGCAAAGACCACTCGTAATAGTATTTCTTACTTTGTCAGTCAGTGTTCAAACCATTGATAAAATTTATACATGTACAATTGTACATGTATATGAGAAAACAGTTACCAAGAAGGCAAGAACAGGATTTAACAAGAAATTTATAAGTGTCCTTTATGTTTGTTACAAAAATGTGGCAACCACATTATTAATAAACAAGACATTGAGACCCTTTAAAAGTGGTCAGTCACTTTTAAAGCAACATGTTATGACATTTTGCAGTTTTTTTATTCTGTAGGATATTATTTAAGGGAAAGAAAGACACATTTCATAGAATTAGATCCCTATTACTAGTATTAGAAATGTATCATCTATTACTTTTTATGAAATTTTGTAATTACCTCCCTTTAACATGAATAAATGCTAAAATAACTTTATCTTGAATTGGCAACCAGGATAGTATTAAATTTATAAAAAGTAAATTTCAAAAAATACCTCAAGTGAAAACCATGTATTAAGCGCTCAAGGAACACAGATATATGTAAATGTTCATTTGCTAAAGTTTTGAACAAATCAATTCTTTGACTGAAATCTGAATAACAACCAGGTTTTGAGGTATTTTGGCAAAAATGGCACAGTATGAAAAGAAGCAAAAGGAACTGAAATAACAAAAAAATAGCCGGTATGCCTAGTAAAATAAATTGCATGTATTTTATATGTGCAGTTAAATTGTATAGAAATTGTTGCTTGATAAACTCTTGTTTTACAAACAGCGCTTGCTGATTTTTGTCATGTGTCAAAATTCTTACTGGAAAAGTCAGGTATTTTGAGACTTTACCTGCTGAATTTCTATAAGGAACTTGTCTATCTTGCAATTTGGACAGTACCATTAACTGTTAAAAGGGGTGCATAACGAAAATATACTGACTGAATGGCGAACAGTGCAGATCATGATCAGACTGCATGGATGTGCAGGCTGATCATGATCTACACTGGTCGCAAAGGCAGAATCAGTTATGTTTAGCATGATAAGGGTCAGCTATTGATCTCTGTCAAGCGAAGATTGAATATAGTGGCTCTTGTATAAATTTAACTAATGGAGTCATTAGTTGGAGCTTAGCTGGAACCTATAAGTGCTTGTAATAGAATAAATCTTTTCCCAATATTTTGTCATATTTTTACCAGTCCACTTGAAAAGCTTTTAAATGCCTTATGTACACTTTTGGGTAGGCACTTTCGAGTTTCAGTTGAAATGTTATCATTAAAGATTTTTTAGACTCTAGTATTGAACATGTTGTTATGCTTTTGCCCACCACTGTGTCCAAAAATTGATGCTTTTGCTGCACTCCTCTTTAAGATGAAGTTTTACTGCTGATCAGCATTTTTCTAAGCTTTAATTCTTAAAAGCATAATTAATTGTGAGATTGCAATGTCATGTTTGCAATTAAACTATTATATTGTTTTATATGAATTAATGACCCCACAATTTTGTCATTAAAGTTTTCATAACAATGCACTTTTGTTGTAGCTGCTTAAATAATAAAGCAATACAATAAATGGAAGAGCTTTTGCTGTAGAAAATACATGGTATATTTGATAATTACTGATTAAGACATTCAAAAAGTATTGTTTTGAATTTAATGCAGTGTTTTTTTGTTTTTTCAGAACTCCATTCGACATAACTTGTCTCTTCACAGTCGATTTATGAGGATACAAAATGAAGGAACAGGAAAAAGTTCCTGGTGGGTTATCAACCCAGATGCCAAACCTGGGAAGGCTCCGAGACGTCGTGCGGGCAGCATGGAAACAAAAAGTTTGGAGAAGAAACGTGGCCGAATCAAAAAGCGAATTGAGGCTATAAGGGCTGCTCAGGAAAATGGCACTTTGTCTGGTGAAGATTATCAAGACTTGCATTATAGCTTTAATTTGAGCCCTGAATTTCGCACTCGGGCGGGAAGCAATGCAAGCAGCTGTGGTAGATTGTCACCAATACAAGCTGCTGTTGAACCAGATTTACATGATGGTCAGGTTCCGCCTATGTCTCCCATTCCATGGGGAACAGAAATTGAGACTGAGGAATTTAATACAAACAGTAATGAGTCATATTCTCTCGTTGATTCTTTAGTAGGAGGGCTAAATATACAAGAGCCTGCCAGCCAAGGTCTTTCAGGTGAGAGTAATGACGTTGATATGACATTAAAGCAACAGTTACTCTCTGGCGGGTCTATGTTGCAGTTTAATTCCCAGAATAACTATGACAGTACTGGATTTTCTCCGCTCCCTGCACCACCCTCATATAATGATCATCTGCAACAGCAACAGCAGCAAAATTCTCAGCAGACAACAGTATTAAATCTGGATACATTAAGTAATCAAGGAAGAAGTTATACAAATATGTCACCGAATCACATGTATCAGGACACTGTTCTGACGCAACATCAAATTTTGCCACAACAAACCATGACCAGCTCTGGCTCAACAACATTAGGAATAAATACACAGCTTTCTCCAGCTCGGTCTCCCCAACTAAGTCCATCAAATTACTCTCCAAGATCACAATATGTGCAGTCCCCACAGCCAATCAAACCATCTCCTGTACCCTCACCAGTAAATCAAGTGCCAATGAATCATGTACAGTCACGTCATCAAACGAGTGGAATTGGTAGCGGACGATCTCTTCTTCAGCAGTGCCTAGAAGCCCCGAATGATTCGATGTTGCGAGCGGCACTTACACAACACATGGACTCTTCTTCATATCAGCCTCAGGTACGACGCCAGCAGCCGCAGCACTATGGTGGACAATTTAGTACCGCATTTTCTCAGATTACGCCAATGTCGAATATTGACAGTATAATCAATAATAACCAAGTGAATTCTGTTGAAAACATGGAAAATTTTTCACAGCCATCACAAACGAGTAGCAACACACAGGTGGGTGGGGTACCCGTCCGCAATGAAAGCAACATGAGTCTTGAGGAGCAGATAGACACTAATAGCATGCTAGATCTCGATTATGATGTTGAACAACTTCTCCGGCATGAACTTGCTCTAGATTCAAATTTGGAATTCAACTTTGGAGAAAATTCTCAAAATGGCCCTACCTCAGAAAGTAATAATCTTGTTCGGTAACATGACTTGTTAAGTAGGTCGAGAATAGCAGAAGAAAAAGGTTTTTTGAAACCTGAATTGAATGCTTTGAGTTCTTAGCTCTTTATATGGGGCGTTTTGTTGAAGATGGAATTTGCGAAGTGCTGGAATTCACTTGTCGGAAATTAATGTTGTGAAAACTACTGTATATAGCTTGATCAAAATTCACTGTTGGATAGTGCTTCTCAGCTTTGGATGCTAGTGCAATGTAGTGGCCAGTCTGTTATAAAGCTTACCCACCCTTATCTTGAAGTTGGAATGTTCCATTCTATTGAAAAGGAAGAGTTTATTGTAGAAGGGAAGAGAAGAAAATGGTTGTGTTAGGGGGACAGTACAGTTCTGTTATGTTATACTTAATTATTCAAGAAAATGTTTGACGGGAGAGTAAAATTATTTTGAAAATCTTCACTATCATTTACATCTTTTAAAGTTCTTGTTGTCTCAACAAGAAAAATAATGCCAAAAATGCTTCCACACCTTTCATTCAATCACCTTGGTTTATGACATGGCGTGTGAGCAATAACATAATGAACTGTGTCATAACTCTAGATTGGCAGAAGAGGAGTAATTTCTGGAAGGTGCAAGTATCCAGAGATGTTATTATGGAGAAATACTGATAATATTGAAGATCAATGTCCATTGTGGTTGCATTTTAGGGATTTATAGAGGAAGATTTATGGACAGGAAGAAAATTTTTTTTTTTTTTTAATTTCATGAATTGGTGAAAATGGTAGGGAACTAGGTGCGGGAACACTAGTTTCTTGTGCTGAGAAAGGAAAAAAAAACAGGTGAAACTTAAAAAGAGTTCTTCCTTACTGGAGGTAGAAATTAGTTACTTTGTTAATTACCGTATATACTTGGAAATAACTGTTGAAAACAGCCAAGTGGGTAATGTTGTGTTGTTGAGACCCTTTTGTTGCTGTTTTTTTTTTAATTTTTTATTAAGTTTAACTTAGAATAATAGACATAGATTTATACTAAAAACACTCCTGCATGTACACTTACCAGGCAAATGGAAATGAAATAATCAAATGAAAGCATACTAAATTCTCAATATATACATTGTCAGGTTTCATAATATCAGAATTCAAAATCCGAAATGGCTTTTTTGATTCACTCATATTCTTCGACAATTAGATTTGCATAAAATTTTGTGGCGATAGAAAACATATTAAGACAAATCTACTCGGCATATGACAGATTACTGTAACTTCACCATAGTGGTTAAGTGTATAAATTTATAAGTTGTATCTTGGAGAAGTTTTTATGCCCCCACTTTGGGGGGTGGCTTATAGATTTGCCCTTGTCCGTCCTTCCATCCGTCCGTCCGTCCGAGAATGTTGTGTCGCGCCTAGCTCCAAAAGTATTTGACGTAGAGTCACAAAACTTTACAGGAATGTTGGTCAGCATGTGCAGTTGTGCACCTGGGGTTTCACGTCCGGATTCATTCAGTATTGTAGGAGTTACGGCCCCTGACCTAGGAAAAAATTTGTGTCCTTTGTTATGTAGTGGGGGCATCTGTGTCCTATGGACACATTTCTAGTTTATTTATGATTTTACCCCTATATGATAACTTAGATAAGTTAAGGTTTCTCCTCTTTCAGAAAATGGAGGGATTCATTGGACAATGGTAGGGGAAAAGATGTTAATTAAATTGTTTTGCTTGTTAGCTCACCTGTCACAAAGTGACAAGGTGAGCTTTTGTGATCGCGCGGTGTCCGTCGTCCGTCGTCCGTGCGTCAGTGCGTCCGTGCGTCCGTGCGTCCGTAAACTTTTGCTTGTGACCACTCTAGAGGTCACATTTTTCATGGGATCTTTATGAAAGTTGGTCAGAATGTTCATCTTGATGATATCTAGGTCAAGTTCGAAACTGGGTCACGTGCCATCAAAAACTAGGTCAGTAGGTCTAAAAATAGAAAAACCTTGTGACCTCTCTAGAGGCCATATATTTTACAAGATCTTCATGAAAATTGGTCAGAACGTTCAACTTGATGATATCTAGGTCAAGTTCGAAACTGGGTCACGTGCCATCAAAAACTAGGTCAGTAGGTCTAAAAATAGAAAAACCTTGTGACCTCTCTAGAGGTCATATATTTCACAAGATCTTCATGAAAATTGGTCAGAACGTTCACCTTGATGATATCTAGGTCAAGTTCGAAACTGGGTCACGTGCCATCAAAAACTAGGTCAGTAGGTCTAAAAATAGAAAAACCTTGTGACCTCTATAGAGGCCATATATTTCGCAAGATCTTCATGAAAATTGGTCAGAACGTTCACCTTGATGATATCTAGGTCAAGTTCGAAACTGGATCACGTGCCTTCAAAAACTAGGTCAGTAGGTCTAAAAATAGAAAAACCTTGTGACCTCTCTAGAGGCCATATATTTCACAAGATCTTCATGAAAATTGGTCAGAACGTTCACCTTGATGATATTTAGGTCAAGTTCGAAACTGGGTCACATGCCTTAAAAAACTAGGTCAGTAGGTCAAATAATAGAAAAACCTTGTGACCTCTCTAAAGGCCATGTTTTTCATGGGATCTGTATGAAAGTTGGTCTGAATGTTTGTCTTGATGATATCTAGGTCAAGTTCGAAACTGGGTCACGTGCGGTCAAAAACTAGGTCAGTAGGTCTAAAAATAGAAAAACCTTGTGACCTCTCTAGAGGCGATATATTTCATGAGATCTTCATGAAAATTGGTCAGAATGTTCACCTTGATGATATCTAGGTCAAGTTCGAAAGTGGGTCACATGCCTTCAAAAACTAGGTCAGTAGGTCAAATAACAGAAAAACCTTGTGACCTCTCTAGAGGCCATATTTTTCATGGGATCTGTATTAAAGTTGGTCAGAATGTTCATCTTGATGATATCTAGGTCAAGTTCGAAAGTGGGTCACGTGCCATCAAAAACTAGGTCAGTAGGTCAAATAATAGAAAAACCTTTTGACCTCTCTAAAGGCCATATTTTTCATGGGATCTGTATGAAAGTTGGTCTGAATGTTCATCTTGATGATATCTAGGACAAGTTTGAAACAGGGTCATGTGCGGTCAAAAACTAGGTCAGTAGGTCTAAAAATAGGCCAGTAGGTATAAAAATAGAAAAACCTTGTGACCTCTCTAGAGGCCATATTTTTCATGAGATTTTCATGAAAATTAGTGAGAATGTTCACCTTGAAGTTCAAAACAGGGTCACGTACCTTCGAAAACTAGATCAATAGGTCAAATAATAGAAAAACCTTGTGACCTCTCTAAAGGCCATATTTTTCATGGGATCTGTATGAAAGTTGGTCTGAATGTTCATCTTGATGATATCTAGGTCAAGTTTGAAACAGGGTCATGTGCGGTCAATAGAGACCATATTTTTCAATGGATCTTCATGAAAATTGGTCAGAATTTTTATCTTGATAATATCTAGGTAAAGTTCAAAACTGGGTCACATGAGCTCAAAAACTAGGTCACTACGTCAGATAATAGAAAAAACGACGTCATACTCAAAACTGGGTCATGTGGGAAGAGGTGAGCGATTCAGGACCATCATGGTCCTCTTGTTGAAGCCTGTAGTTGAACAAAAAGCTTGCTTACTTGTTGTTTGTTGTGGAGAAATGTAGATTTCTGCAAGATATTTGTTACATTTAGAAATTTGATATACATGTACATGTTGATGAAATTGTTTATATTGCCGGTATACATATGTATGAATTGCAATAGCTCAGAAATCATTCATTGTTGAAACTGGGTCAATCACATACAGAATGATAGTAAGAAACGAAGTCTTTGGGGATATTTTTAGAATAGGCTTGCCTGTCATATACCAGCAATAACTTCTGAAAATCTGCTTCTGAAAATATTTAGAGAACCAGACTTTTAGTATTATCTTTAGAACCAGTCTTTAATTAATATATTTAACTTGAAGGTACCTTATTCAAACCCTTTGTTTCATAGAGAAAAAATGACCAATTCGTATTTTATTTACAGATCTTTATAGAACATCATTTTTTTCTACACCTGCTTTTCATGAAAGTTCTATCATAAATTGATGAAAAAATAGAAAGAAAATAGCCATTTGAATAGTTCCTAGTGAAATGCCAGCCAGTGGTGGTGTGCTACCCTAAGATTTTGCTCTTGGCCACATAGTAAACCATTACTTTTAGTTTTGATCTGCAAAACTAGCCATCATGAAAACACTCGTATTTCAGGCAGAATGCATTCTAGTAGTGAAAAAATGTGATTAAAAAAGCACAAGTTCTACTTGGATCTGTTTTCTTTGGACTTCTTTTAAATTACACGGAAGCACATTTTTTTTTATCAAATTACGGACCTTACTTCCCTAAACTACCAGATTGGTTTCAGAAGTAGGTACAGAATTGTTACAGATTGTAATAAATAATTGAGGTATATACTTTAACTCCTGCATACATTAACTGTTTGTTTTTGAAGATCAGATTTCTTATTAACTTCTCCTGCAAGAATTACATACTGTCATCTATGAATTTGAAATTAATGTGATATTATTATTTGGTCAAAGGAGAAAACAGTATTTAAAGCCTGATTATATACGTTTTTGCTTTGTTTTAAATTGCCATTAACTGTGGCAACTCTTAATTATTTGTAGAAACTTAGTCATTTTGGTGGCTTCCTCACGTGATAAACGGAGAAGGTCTCAAATGGAGATAAGTAGAAAGTGATTCAAGGTCAGCCACTTTTAACAAACCTTGCAGTACTATTTTAAACGGAAAATGTAATTTAAATTAAAATATTTCAACACATTTGTCCTTGGTGAAAAAAATCCAGCTATTTCAAGTAGTCTGCCCTAGGCCTTTTTTTGTTACTTAATGTACTTCCGAATTAAAAAAGCTATGATTGATGAATACTAGTAGATTTAGTGCATTTTTGTCACATATTTAAAGCGTGGTATAGTACATGCTGTTCAATCATCCTAATGCTGTCAAAGCCATGCCTCGGAAAAATTGCCGTAAAAAGTAAAATAATTGAATTTTTTATATGGTTTATACCTAATGAAGAGTTACCTTTACCTGTGATATTAATTATAGTAAACGCATCCATTATCAGCAAAATTCATTGGTGTAATGATTGTTTGCATTGTGGCCTTGTCCTAAATGTTTGCATTGTGGCCTTGGCCTAAATAGACTGAATAATATCAGTTTTGTTGTAACATGTATGCGTGTTAGGTTACAAAAACAATTTCTTGGTGAGGGTGGGGGGAGGATTGAAAATGCAGGCAGCTTTAAGAAAAATTTGTGACGTCATGAATTTTAATTCCTTAAACTTTGACACTGATTTTTATCCATGTTCCCTTTTTAATAGAATATTCTAGGTCAAACATTTTCTTCTTTCGCTCGAAATCAACTCCTTCATGTTGTTGATATAAGAACCTTATGGATTTAAAGTGCTTAGATTCTGTAATCTGTTTTTATTTATTACTTGAGCTTATTTAATTTGATATTGTTTAACTACTTACATATACTTTCATAGTGCTTTTATATATTTTTTAGCCATTGTATCTCTCACTGTGAAATCTTAAACTTTTGGAGGTGCTTAATTTTCGTGGATTTTGTGGTTGCATCAATAATCCAGGAAATCAAATCCAAGCAATGAAATAACATTTCCATTCATTTTATCCTTAACCTTTACCTTGCTAAATTTCTATAATGAACTTGTCCATCTTCCAATTTGGACAGTACCATTAACTGTTAAAAGGGGTGCTTACCAAAAAGATACTGACTGAATGGCGAACAGTGCAGACGATGATCAGACTGCACGGATGTGCAGGCTGATCATCATCTAAACTGGTCGCAAAGGCACAACCAATCGTGTCCAGCATGGTAAGGGTTAAAAGTTGAAAACCACAAATTTATTTCCCCAAGTAGCCATTTTGGCCAGAACAATGTAATTTCTTGACCACAAAATGAAATGATTTTACAATAGTAAGTATGCTTTATGATATGTTACTTAAACTATTTAGTTTCTAATTGGTTATTGCCAAGGATTTCAAGTTGAATTAGTGATTAGTTTATTTGTTATTTGTTATTTTAATTAGTATCATCGTTTTATTAATTGGGAATCTTAAGTATCTTTATAGTTGTCATCATAATTGGCAAATTGTTGCAGGGATATTGCATGATAAGATAACATTTCTGTTCTAGAATTTTCTCTTGGTCCATTCTGCAATCAAGTATAATGCACCTGTACACATGTCGAGATAAAAATGAGAATCAACCTTGCAAACTGTGTTCACAGTCTGGTATTGGATCATTGGCTCACACCTGGAGCACAAGGTCATAGAACTTGAATTTTGAGACCAGTCTAAAATCTCAAACAGTTGATTGGCTGCTGCTAATCAGTTTTCAAATTGACCAATGACATAGCAGCAGTCTGAGACTGGTCTGCAAACTCAAGTTTCTTTATCCTCAGAGTCAGACATTACGCCTTTTGAAATGGACAATTTGATAATTTGGTTTGATTAAATACTCTTCAGTATTTCTGTCTCCTCTTCTTGCTCTGTAATTGCTAAAACAAACCTGGGATAAATTTACAAATACAGACATTTTATTGGTGTCTTTCAATAAAAGAGATGGTAAATTTAATAAAATGCTTTAACTTAAATCCTTGTTCAGAAGAAACTATCCATTTGGGTACTTTAACATAGTCTATAAATTGACTTAGTAACATTTGATGAGAAGAGTTTTTCTAAATCTGGAAAAGAGGAAAGGAGACATTTGGGTACGCTTACAATTCTTGTTATGTTTGACAGAAATACTTAAGAGCTATGGGATGTAGAATATTGATCGGGGAATATTTCAGCGCGATACAAGGAAGCAGTATGTAGAATTATCTGCTCCAGTGTCAATGCTGCTATATCATTATTTGAATAATGACGTTCTGTGATTTACAGATGCATTTGAAAGGCTGTGGCAATTAAGAAAATCAATGTAGGATGGCTGTAATTGATCATAATCCTTGATTGTTGTCACAGCTGAAGTAGTGATAAATTTGTGCTTCCTGCTGATTCTGTATCAAACGATAAAACTTGGTTGGCAGTCCTGACTCAGCATTTTCTTTACCTTCTGTGCATATGTTAACTTTTACCCAGCTAAATTTCTTAAATGGACTGGTCTACCATTCAATTTAGGCTGTACCACTTTGTATTCAAAGGGGTGTTCACTGAAAATCTACTGACTGAATAGCGAACAGTGCAGGCAAAGATCAGACTACACGGATGTGCAGGCTGATTGTGGTCTGCACTGGTTGCAAAGGCAGAACCGCTTGCGACTAGCAGGCTAAAGGTTGATATGTGAATGGATCCGATTTTACATGGTGCTTATACTTGTGTTTGTATAGAATATGCTTGCATATTCTTTATGTTTAGGCGTAAAAAAAAAATTGTTTGTTTCCGGTATCCCGACCTACCCTAAATTTTTGGCCTGACCCTAAATGTTATTATGGCCTTGGAGAATATTTTTTTCAACTTTTTTTAAAAAAGATGCAAAACTGCACTTTTTATGCTTTAAACATGGCCAGTGATGTTAGAAATCAACTTACTGATGCTCTAAAGGCATAACCCCCTTATTTGTTATCATTTTTTGACAAAAAAATAATTTCCGAAAAGTCTCCCTTAATAAAAAAAATTTCCAAAAAAAAAAAAAATTCCGACCTACCTACCCTAATTATTTTGAGCATGTTACCGGAAACAAAGAATTTTTTTTTTTAGGCCTTACTAGAAATGGCGCCTCTTAATAGCCCATTTCACTACGGTTTTTAACGAGAATCCACGAAAAACGGCGATCATGATCCGAACATCTAATCGTCTGACCAATCAAATGCTGGAGGATACATGTACAAAATACGCTTTAAATAGTAACATAAATTGTAAACAACGGCGCGTATTTACTTTTTAAAATATGGATTTTATTGTAAAAACGTCAACTGAAACTACTTCATTATTTATACAATCACTCAATGCGTTTAACCAGAGAGTGGTAATGCGAAAAAAGGACAAAAGTCCAGCAGGAAAAACTTCACAATTAACTTTTCTTTGTCTTGGAACTTGACCTACATACGCTACGATACCAATACATGTATAATTACTCGGACATGTCCGTTCGTGTAGTGCTCGTAAGAAACTTCCCTGATTGAGCGAAAATCGGAATGCGAATGAGGAAATAAGTAATAATAGTAAGAATATTGAATTTTCTGAAAGTCTGTGGCAGTTTTCCAATAGAATAAGAGTCTTTAAATTCAATAAAAGGGTGCTCGTCTGCTGCTGAAGTACTCGCCATCACAAAACAGTCATGTAGAATTTAGAACCAGTATTTCATTGGTCGAGCCGATCAGCTGATAAGCCTCCATGTGATTTGATTTTACGAAAATTTCCGATAAATTCCGAAGTTCCTGTGAAATGGGCTGTTGTGTGAGTTTTGGTGTATACCCACACCCTTTGAGATTCATTATTTGAAAGGCCTTTGATTCCAAGTGTAATGACCTTTCATTAAGCTGTTTGTAGAAAGCCAGTCATTTAAGGGGATGATGTGTGTATTGGATGGAATTCTGATTTGGCTTTGACTAAATAGTCAAAGTCACAATGTGAAGCTAATTTTAAATGCCCATTGTTAAAATTGATTGATGACTGTTTACTGCATAGTTTTTCTATGCATTCAATGAGTTAAAAAGTTATTTAGAATAGTCCAATAGCCAGATTGAATGATCAGTTTAAGATGATAGATTGGACAGATACTATGCTAATTGGGAACTTGACTTTAAACTTAATTTCAAATGTGAATTATATTGCGCTGTTAAAATCACCTGATATTTAAATTTGAATGATTATGAAATGATTTGTACTTAAGGTTTAATAAATTATCTTGATTGTGTACCATTTAACAACTTGAGATCAAGTAAGAAAGTTCATCACGAAGAAAGTATTTTAGCTGTGCAGTGAGCAGCCTTTTCATACAGTTTAACCTACCTTAGTGGGCACCTGTATTATGCAGCCACTTGCATAAAGCAGCCGGTCAGTTAACTTCCCAAATTGATTCAACAGGTGCCTCTGTGGCTGACTTGTTAAGGCCACTGGCTTGGAATCACTTGCCTCTCACCAATGTATGTTAGAAACCCGCTTTGGGTGTATAGTTCTTCAAGCGAAAGAAGCTATCCAACTGGCTAACATGTTAAAAGGTTAGTGGTTCTACCCAGGTGCTTGCCCTTACTTGAAACAATGCGAGGGGCACCTAGTGTAGTCGTCCACCACAAGAAAGCTGGAAAAGGCACCATATGACCGAAATTTTATTAGTGTGACTCTAAACCCAGATAAAATAAAAAATGTTAAACTGCCTTTAGCAGCCACTTTGTGTTGCTCCTGTGGCTGGCTGCTTATAACAGGTCCGACTGTACATGTAATTATTGGAATGTTGGTCTAATGGCAGTTAAGAACGTAATTAATATCATAATGTACATGTATGCAAATTAAGCTTAATTAGTAGGAGATATTGTATTCAATTTGAATGAAATAAGTACACTAAAGTTCAACTTTGTTTATATAACTAGGTTGATTAAAGGGGTTTACATTGTAGAATTAAAGAAAATTATTGTTTTGCAAGTTTGTCAGACCCAGGGTTAATGTTAACGAAAAAACTGCAGTAATTTATTGATCCAAAGGAAGAACTTGTGATAGTTTTCTATTAATTTTATCAGACTGTTTTCTGTTAAACTCTTGTTATGTTATTTAGTCAAGCCACACTGCTGTCCCACCTTCATTTTCTTAAAGTTCATGTATGTCTTTGCAGCTAAACCAATACTATATATATAATTCTGGTCTTGCTGCAAGATCTTAAAAAAATCATTTTGTTTAAATGTGTATATGCTCATGATTTGTGGCTCATATGAATTAAGATGTATTTCATATTTACTACATTTTCACCCCTTCAGTTTGAGTTTAGACACTTCCATAATGCTTAAAGGGAGAGTCTATTTCAGAAATATAGAGATGATAATTATTATGTCATTATTATCATGTTCAAGAATTATTTTGTTGCGCAGAAGGCAGAATTATCTAGTCCTTCATCCTAAATGTGATGTAGAGAGAACACCTGATTTTTTTTAGAAAATTAGTTATTATTTTAGTAAAATGTTAAGATATCAGTTAACAATAGAAGAAAAGATAATAGAAAAATTCAAAATTATTGAGATACATATATGTAAGTAAGTCAGAAGCTCCAAAGAATGATGATCAATGACTTTTAAAAATATTTCATTTGTTGGATGAAAACTTATATGAATACATATAAATACGTAAATGATACGCATAAAATAAAATGAGCCGTGCCATGGGAAAACCAACATAGTGGCTTTGCGACCAGCATGGATCCAGACCAGCCTGCGCATCCGCGCAGTCTGGTCAGGATCCATGCTGTTCGCTAATGGTTTCTCTAATTGCAGTAGGCTTTAAAGGCGAACAGCATGGATCCTGACCAGACTGCGCGGATGCGCAGGCTGGTCTGGATCCATGCTGGTCGCACACCCACTATGTTGGTTTTCTCATGGCACGGCTCAAATGCTTTCCTTTCTTGTATGTTAACTGTTTTAACTTAAATTTCTTATCCCAGCATTTTATTTCATTTTTAGTACAAGTCTAATTTTAATGATACACACATAGAATTTTAATATGACATGTATTATGTAAAATATGCTGTATTAAGTTTTCTTTACATATTAAATGGCAGATTTGTAAATATTATGTTCTATTATGTATATATTTTGTTTCATAAAAGGTGTAATATCATACCAACCACCTGTATGTATATGCTGCTTTTTACTATATTACTGCTCTCTTCAGTTAAGCATTTCTTGTACAGTCATTATTTGTCATGATAGGTTTTTCATTCTCAGTAGAGTTGTTGCTGTCTTCTTTTAATGATCAGTGTAAGTTTTTGTTCATAACCATTACATCACCTGTATTTTGCAAATGGTGTCTTGTTAGAAAAGGGAAGTAACTCTTGATGCAAGGACAGAAGTTTTAAGGTTAAGCTCAGAACCAGCAAATGAGATGCTGAAGTTTTAAAAATCAGGTTTATAACCTTTGACCCTCAGTAATGTATAGAATTTTCTGTGCAATGTTCAGAAAATGACATATAAAGTAATGCCCTCGTTCTATCAATATACATATTCTGTTTAATTTCACAATATGTCTCGTTTGCCGTCTGGCTTTAAAACTACATTAACAGAGCCAACATAGATCATTCTTGACCTGCAGTCATCAAATTTCATTGGATGATTGCTTCTGTTTAGAAGATGATCCCATGCTTTTTTGTTTCAGAAGGTCAAAAGTCAAGGTCTCTGTGACCTTGATACTGAAAATAGTTTCAGCTCAATAACTGAAGAATACTTTGACCTACAGTCCACAAATTTCATAGGATGATTGCCTATAGGCAGTAGAAAAGCTCTATTGCTTTGGTCAGAGGTCAAGGTCATAGTGACTTTGGGAATTAGAATGGGACAGGCCATCTTGCAGGAGCTTGTTTTAAATCTTCCTTTTAAAAACAATTCTGTTCTAAGATGATCTGCCAGGTTTACTTTCCTCATCTCTCCTAGATATTGATGTGGACTGTTATCAGTCTTTACAGCTCTGGGACGTAGATGCGTCTTTTCTGGTACAAGATTCAGACCTTATGTCAGTTGATCAGATGAAGAACAGTGAAGAAATTAGATTTAGCCGAGTTTTCAAAGCTTATTTTGCGCTCACCATTTTATATATAGACACTGGCAAAGAAAGCACTATTAAAGTGTTTGAATATTAGCTAATGGCTAGATGATGGAGTTGTCAATAACAACTAACTTTTTTGATCTGCCTCATTCAATCTTTACATCCCATAACTTGACTAGAAAGGAAACTTGTTTAGGTCACTATTTGAATAACTTGAAAAGTTTATTTTGTAGACATTGCCCTGAAGACTTACTATATGTACATATTTGTATTGTTTGCTCAAATTTTATTTTTTGCACATTTTAAAATGTAAATATATACATGTAGTCTGAAAAACGTAATGGATTTTGTAAATAGAATGCCTCACTTCATCTAAAGTAAATCATATTTTGCCAGGGATATTCTTGTGAATTTTGTTTTCACATTGTCATTATTGGTGTAACTCATTTAGTTATGTTGTACGATTTTCATGTTGTATGTCCGTTATTAATAAATTGACCATATTGTTACTTCCCTTAGAACTTTATTTTGAATAGAGGTTTAGTTATGATCTCCTCTAGCCCCATTCAGTTATGTATGTGAACCCTGTAGCACATGACTAGGTTACTATTAAGCTCATGTGTAGATAAATGGCATATTTGCCAAGAAATTCACTGCTTTTGTTGCATCATTTGTTTTGAATGTTTTAAAAGTATTGCAACAAGCTGGATACATGTAGTTAATATGCATGCATTGTTATCATAATTCAAGGTTTTCTAAATATTAAGTACTTTCTTACTCTGTTAAAATTTAATCATTATTATTCATGGAAATTTCATAAAATGCAATATTAGATTTCATCAATAACGAGCCCTATCCAAATTTGCGTTTAATATCATCTCTGACAGCATTCAGAAATTTTAATATCAGTTTAACAAGACTATATTGACTCGCTTTTCAAAATGTATTGTTATGATGTACTTTAGATCTTGTCACCTAAAGTTATCAAAGAAACCACAAAAGCAATTATTTGTTTTATGTCACATACTAGTATTTATGACTTCCGAGCAAAGATGTTTTGTAGTGGTGTAACAAAATGAGCCGAACGATGAGAAAACCAACATAGTGCGTTTGCGACCAGCATGGATCAAAACCAGCCTGCGCATCTGCGCAGTCTGGTCAGGATCCATGCTGTTCGCTTTCAAAGCCTATTGCAATTAGAGAAACAATTAGCGAACAGCATGGATCCTGACCAGACTGCACGGATGCGCAGGCTGGTCTGAATCCATGCTGGTCGCAAAGCCACTATGTTGGTTATCTCATGGCGCGGCTCATTTATGACTTGCCAGTAAAGATATTTTGTAGTGGTGTAAAAAAATGAGTAACGAGACGTATTACTGATTTGATATTTTATTTTCTTCACCACACAAGTGGAAATTTACTGCTTCTGAAACTTGTGTGTTTTAACCTGCAAAGATTTTATCCTACAATCATATCCTCAGGTTATCTACATGAATGTTGACAGTTAAGATTTATGCGTTGCATTTTATTGCATGATTTGCATATAATAAAGCGGAGACCTTGGGTTGAATAAATATCACCATAAGGCTGTTTAACATGTTTAAATATTGAATGATACAAGATAGGACATCACTAGGTACCTTTCTAAATGTGATATAGCCATTTAAATTGCATGTTAATATCGGGTGTTAATTTCCATGCACATGATAATTATAATGAAGTATCTTTAAGAAAATCTGCCCAGTCTTTTCCATAAAACTGTCATCCTGTCATTTGCTAAAATCAAATTGGCTCAGTTAAACTGAATTCCAGTAGGTTTCTGGTATGTGTTAGCCTTTTTTTCCCCTGCATTTCTTGCACCCCACTGTAGAAAGAATCACTATTGCCTACACTGTATGTTAATTTTTAGTCCGAAATGAAGGCTGCTTGTACATTATTTTCATGATGGAATGGCATATACGTTCGAAAAACAGAGTAACTGACTTTTGGATAGGGATGTCCTGTATCAGTAACAGCTTTCTTCCAAACCATTTTATATTGATTATATAGAAGCAATACCTTCGGTAGAAATATGACTGTTTTTGTTAAGAGCTCCCATTAAAAACAGAAGTAGAAGAACTCTATTCAGTAAGCTTTAATCATTTACATGTATAGGAGACATATGTATAAGACCAGGCATATTTTGTATAGGCAATGATGCAAGAATTCTCCTTGAAGTAAATGTAAACATTGGCAACATTTCAGGTGTAACACAAGTGTGTATTTTTGCCGAAAGCTAGTAGCATTATCTCATGTGATATTTTGCCAGCTTATTTCTTTGCTACAGTTAGATTTGGAAGATAATTGTCAACTAAAATTGATACATTATGAAGGGCATGCAAGTACTTTTGACTTTTTAAAGTTTTTTTTCTCTATTTTACCATAAAAAACATGAGCTGTGATGCAAACGACAAAGGCCCATCTGGTTGTCTTGACTGAATGCAAATGAAAACCTGCCAGCATACCATTTAGCAGTAGGGATTTTTGAAACAACAAAGCGGGATTGATGAGGGTTTGAATGGTCAGTTTATGGTCAGAAACAACAACTAGATGCTGAGGAGTTGAGATTCTTGTTATCAGTTTGAATGGACATAGATAAATGACTGAAACTTCTTTTTTATATGCCCGTCTCTTAAAGAGCAGGGCGTATTATGTGAACGGGCGGGCAGCGTCTAAAAGCATGTCTGCTCACTAAGTTGAACAGGTTTCATCCGATCTTGACCAAACTTGCTGATAATGTTTGTAGGCATAATATCTCAGCCAAGTTTGATAACCAGCCAAATTGCCCTATGCACTCTCGGATTATGGCCCTTGAATTACTAAAAAAACTGCAAATTTAGCCTTGTCCGCTCTCTTAAGTCAAACAATTTTCATCCGATCTTCACCAAACTTGCTGACAATGTTTGTGGGCATAATATCTCGGCCAAGTTCAATAACCAGCCAAATCGCCCCAGGCACTCTTGGATTTTGGTCCTTGAATTACTTGAAATCTGCGAATTTAGCCTTGTCCGCCCTCTAGGTCAAACAGTTTTCATCCGATCTTCACCAGACTTGGTGACAATGTTTGTGGGCATAATATTTCAGCCATGTTTGATAACTACCCAAATCGCTCCAGGCACTCTTGGATTTTGGCCCTTGAATTACTCAAAATGTTTTTATGATATGTAACTGAATATTTAGACGGGCGTATTTTGTGACAGTCTTGCACTCTTCTTTTAATATTCAATCTTAAAATGGCTTTGATTGCTCAACATTTTGAAATGCTTTAGAAGGTGTGCAGTTGTTCTTCAATAACACCTGTAAACTGTAGGAGTTTACCTTTAATGTGCTTTCAATATTTGCCCAACAGTAAATGTAAATGAATAAGTTTTCTTCACAATCTAATGTGTTAGTATAAAGCGAATCAAGTTTGTAAAGACCAGTCTATTTATGGTCGGGTTTAATAACCTGCAGCAGTACATTACATTATAACTAAAAGTAGATGATGTCTTTGACCGACTTCGGAATGTTAGAATTTCATCATCAGGGTTTATCAAGAAGTGAGCTGGTTATAATATTTTATGGTGAAATTTACAAGATAATGAATTTTCTTAAATCTTCCATTTAATTAAAATGTTATTTGACCTGTCAGGATTAAAAATTATACGTTTGAAGACCAGTCTCGAAATGCAACCCTGCTGTTGGTCAATTCCAGGACTGAGTTTGAAATCGACCAGTCAAAAGCTAGAGTTTTCAGACTGGTCTCCAAAATTAGTTTCAAAACCCGAGGTACAGAGTGAAATCTGCATTGTAGTGATCTTACTTCAATTTAAGCAGTCCAAAAAGGAAAAATTCGTTATTACAGCAATAGTTTTTGTTACAGTAAAAAAAATGTTTGAATCAAATAAAACATGTGAACACAATTTTGAGTAAAAAAAACAATAGAATGCAAGATAAAGCTTGTGATGTCCAATGTTGTGAGTAATAATGAGAATCACATTAATGTTAGTAATTGTCACATGTCTATCTTGTTTGACATTTAATACAGCTTGGCAGCTCAGATAATAGAAACATGACCTACTTTTATAGTCCTTTCGTACTTGCAGGGGTAGGTTATTAATTAACTTCATAAAATAATCATATTATTGGGATAAAATAATCTATATAATGTAATACTTCGTTGGACTAAAAAAAGTTTTGTGTTAAGCTGAAGTACTTGCAAAATTTAATCCTTTGCTGTTTCTTCTTGTAACCTAATACTCTAGCTACTGCTTGGTTTTAATAATAAATTGAGCTGTGCCATGAGAAAACCAACATAATGCGTTTGCGACCAGCATGGATCCAGACCAGCCTGCACATCTGCGCAGTCTGATCAGGATCCATGCTGTTTGCTAATTGTTTCTCTAATTGCAATATACATTGAAAGTGAACAGCATGGATCCTGACCAGACTGTGTGGATGTGCAGGCTGGTCTGGATCCATATTGGTCGCAAACGCAATATGTTGATTTTCTCAGGCGCGTTAAAGATTGTAAAAGTTTTTATACAAACTTCATTCTTCTATCATACATGTATTACTAACATACAGTATGGCACTATGTCCTTGAATACTTAGAAATTAGAGAGAAAACAAACTTATACTTAGACTTACAAAGTCTGTTGAGATCAAATAGTCTGTAATAATATTAATTTCTTCACACTGACACTAAATTATTTTCTCAGAAAAACATTTTCTCTCTAGGCTCATCTCAACACAGAGGCAAGAGATATTGTAAATTTTTTTAGAAAGTGGTATCAGAGAGGATTGATTTTATGGCCAGGTGCTTTACATTCAATGACTCTAACGACTGATGCCAGTCTAACTTATACTTTGTGATATGTTGCACTTCCTAATTGAATGGTCAGAAAATTAATGAATATTCGGCATATTTAGCACTTTGTTCTCGAATCACAAGAAATTTAGTGAAAACATTGATATCGGGCATATGTGGCTCTTTGTTGTTGAATCATAAGAAAATCGGATATTAATTACCCTTAAGTTCAGTAATATTTAATATTGTACTCTGAAGTAAAGTGAAAATAATGAGAGAATTCTTAAAATGAATGACTTGATTGTTCAGAGGATAGTGTAAAAGTAAAAAGTATATAACAACATGATTTAAAAGTACAGCAAACTGTATTAACATTTTGTTGTTTTTTATGTGCTTTGCTTGCATGCAGACAGCACGCAGTTTTTAAAGTTAAAACTAGAGGCCTGCCCCTTTAAAGGAAAGACCTGTTGCTAAATTTTTTGACTTTAGAAGGCAATGCGTTAAGCAGTGGTTTAAACCATATGCAGTTGTGGTTAAAAAAAATCTTAATATCTTGATATCTTAATTTACACAGTTTATATAAGATCCTTACCAGACTTACAAATGCCTAAACAGACAATTCTTTGAAAAGCATCGTGGACATTTTTCAAAAATCATGTTTTAACATATTTTGAAAAGCCTTCTTTTTCACAAAAAATCGCTGAAGACAGCTTTTGTGTTATTTTTTCAGTTCAGGTTTGAATTGGAGTCAAATTTTCAAGAATGAAAGCTTTTTTTCCATTCCAAGAAGCCATAGTACATTATGAATAGATGACTTGTTCTCTATTTTAAGCAACATACAATTATTGGTGCAAAATAAAGTAAACCAGACTATACAACTTGACTACGTGCTAATCTTTACCTTAAAAGGAAGTAAATTAAAAGTAGTAAATACGTTACTTCGTCATATTTACGCACTTAGATTTGTAAACTACTTACTGAGAAAAAAACTCAGGTATCCTGTTACATATCTTTATAGCCTTTGTTCCTGTTGAGCTAAAATTCATTTTGTTTCAGTGCAACTTCCTGATAAAAAGTAAATATATTGTGAGTCACTGAATTTTAGTCATGAAGCATTTGTTTAAAATAAAAGGTGCTGAAAAGCTGTTTACCCATTAAGGCATGAGGTGCAACCGTGATTTTCTATAGATCTACACAGCTGAATGTAAATTTTTGATATAATTCTGTTCTACAGATTTTTGCTTTCAAGGCAGATCTATGCTGGTCTGCGAATTTTTCTATAACAAAACATTTTTTTTAACATCACCCGATAATGTAACTGTGATGGTGGCTATGGATGGAGATCAAATATTAAACAGACTTAATTACAGGTGGGAATTTTACTGGATTTGAAACAATTCCCCAATTAGTGATTTACAGTTGATTTAATATGAAGCTTGTTAATGAGAAATCAGTGAATATTTCATTTTAGATATTACCAGTAAGTGCGCATGTAATGGATACTGTGTGTTTTTGTCATAGCAACCGTAGAGGGACATGAAGTCATTATATCTGTAATTATCAGTGACTTGTGTTTTACCTTCTGTTTGCCATCTGGTCCCTATAATTCTTTTTGTCTTTTGGTCTCTTTAAGGTATATGAGCTGGTTTTAAAGGTTTAAAAAAAAATTGAAACCAGTCTCAAAACTGTTGCATCTGATTGGTCGATTTTGAGTTCAGTGTTGAAACTGACCAATGACAAGAGCTTTAGTTTGAGACTGGTCTCCAAATTTTGTTTTAAACCCTTGGAACAAGCTTTCATTTAGCAGGAAATACAAAAGTAGATTAATATAAAATGGTGCATTTATTTTGAATTTGATATTTTGAGGGTTGCATATGAACTGTTTTATGTGTAAGAGAAAAAACCCACTACCTTTGAAATATAAAATGTCATGTCTTATTGACTGCATCATACATTATTTCTTTGTCAGTGATGATAGCCTGTACTTTTTAAAATGGTGGAAATACAGGATCTTAGGTTATAAAACTGTGCTTGGGGACACAGCTTCTGATTGGTTGATTTTGAGCTCAGTCTTTAAATTGACCAATGGTAAAATTGCTTTCCAAAAGTTAGTTTGGAACCAGCGTGCAATTCTATGTTTACATGTTTTAAATAATTTTGAATACCTGTAGGTGTCTTACTACGCTGTAGACCATATTGTAAATTGGCTCAGCCAAATTATGTTATCCACTATAAATAAAGTCGTTATTATTTTTATTATTACACTATGTATAATAATAACGCAGTTTAGTGGACTAAGGCACTCCTGGGTGTATTCTGATTATGTTTACATTACATTACCTGTATAAAGTAATAGTTCAGTATCAGTTGTTATGGTGTGACAATGACTCATTTGTTATCAACTTGGATTAAATTCTATCATCAAATACCTTTTAAAAAGATCATCGTTTTATATAGCTGGCTTATTTAATGGAACCAGTCAAGAGGTGAGAGCAAAAGGTGACTAAGTGCATATTATTAATTATAAAAGAAACAGATAGGCCTGTTTTGCTTTCACCCCATATAGGACAGACTGGATCTTATGTTATTGTAAAAGTAGTTGAATATAATTATACTATCAATGGATAGTTAAGATGCTATTAACAGAGCCCCTGGAAAAAAAGCAAATGTATATAGGACCCAAGTTTGAGGGAGCTTTGCAGCTTTGAAATAGATTATTGTTATTGAATGAATGTATTCTTGCGTACATTGAATTATGAACATTGTCAAGTTAAATTTTTGTGTTATATGAATTTTGTTAAAACTGTATGGCATTGTTGATTTGTATCTTACATTGTAAATTGTCATTACAGTACAGGATAATGCAAAGATTGCTGTAATAGCAGAATTTTAATCATATCTCAAAACTGTAAGTGATATTATATCTTAAAGTTTACATTGCTATGTTGAAAAGCTTTTCATTAAAACAGTAAGGAGCACAGGATATGAAATTTTATCCTGTACAGCATTAAGATATCTCAGTTTTTTCTGTACTGCTAAAGTTCGAGACTGTCACATAGCTTTTGACTGGTTTTCAGTGAAACACCTTTGACTAGTCTCATTTATGACTGGTCCACTGTTATAAACATGGACTTGGTCATTGCTGTTCAGCTGTCCACTAATGTGGAAAAAAATCTTGCAAGATTTCTGCTCCAGTAAATTGAAGAAGCTGCTTTATTGCAAGCAAAGGTACATGCCTTACTTCAGTTTTCCTGTGCAAACAAGGTCACATGATAGAACATTGGTATTCTTGTAGGAATATTTCAATTTTATTAAAACATTAATCAGTGTTTACTCAATACTTGTACTGGAGTTCTTTTTAGAAAAGCGGGGATTATATGAAATATTATACTCTTGATTCAATATTATTTAAGGGGTGAATGCAAAGAGACCCAAGTGCAGAGCATATAACTAAGAGATAAGCACGTAGACTTTTTTCACATTCACACCTCTTTCCCAGAACAAAATTAATAACTACATTGTCACTAACTTGCCTTTGCAACCAGTGCAGACAAGATTAGCCTTGCAGGCTGTTCGCTGTTCAGTATGTAAATTTTCAGTGAACACCTCTTCGTTTAATAAATGGTACTGACGAAATCGAATGATAAACCACTCCATTTTAGAAATTTAGCTTGGTAAAGGTCAATACTTATCAGCTCTAACATACTATATAGGTCTTACAAAACATATAATAGAATTGGCACAATCAATATATAGAGCAAAAAATGATGAAATATTTTGGTAAAAAAAGTGTAATTCTTTGAAATATTGTGGTAGTCTTTGCATTGAACTGTTTGAAAAAGCATTGTAGATAGCATTATCAAGACTGTAGCGTTTGGTCTATTGCCTTCCTTTTTGACCCTGGTTTACATTTTATTTTTTAGAAAAAAAAAATGTATAAATCCGTTTAAGATTGCTCATCAGTTTTATGAAATAATCTACACTGTTTCTGTAATAATTGATTTTAGAAGTGGGTTTAGGCTACTAATACTATTATTTTTTAATCCTAAAATAGTTAACCCAGTTTTAACAAGCCAGGGATTTTAAATGGAAGTGTAGATGATGTTATGTTGTGTATATTGACTGTGATGCATATAAATTTTATGTACTGTTCTCAAAAAATCTATAAATAATAATGTTGAAAATGGTAGATTAAGTGTTACTTTGATAAAGTGTATTTACATGAAGTGATTCTTGTTGTATTTTCATTTTACCCCATGTAACACACAGATCTTAGGTACAGTAGTACTTCAGTAGAATTTCTTGAACACAGCGGTAATGCATGTTTTGGATAAGGTCGTCCAGTGTTGTTTTTTCAGCCTGAAATATATTACAAGAAAACTTAATATTTCACATTGGAAATGTCAGACCTTGATTTGAGCTCAAAGTCAATTTAAGTAGATATATTCATAGGAATATGTCTGACCTTGCTTTAAGCTCAAGGTGAATGTAAGATTACATATTCACAGGGTAATGTCAGCCCTAGATTTAAGCTCAAGGTAATATTTATTTATTTATTTGGGTTTTACGGCACACCAGCACAGTATAGGTTATATGGTGCCAAACAGGACTACAAATTTTGGTTTCATATCTCATTTAAATCGAAATAAAAACCTGAGGTATGGAATCAAAATTAGCATACCTGGTGGAATCACTGAGCTATAGCAAAACCAAGTGTTAAGACCCTATTAGTCGCCCCTTACGATCATGCAAGGGTAAGGCAGTGGTTCCAATTCTTTTCATACAAATATCGTTTCAGAACCATATGGGGCAAAATGTAAGAAGACATATTCATAGGGTAATGTTAGACCTTGATTTAAGTTCAAGGTAAATGTAAGATCACAGATTCATAGGGTAATGTCTGACCTTGTTTTAAGTTCAAGGTAAATGTAAGATCACAGATTCATAGGGTAATGTCTGACCTTACTTTAAGTTCAAGGTGAATGTAAGATCACATATTCACAGGGTAATGTCTGACCTTGATTTAAGTTCAAGGTGAATGTAAGATCACAGATTCACAGGGTAATGTCAGACCTTGATTTAAGTTCAAGGTAAATGTAAGAAGACAAATTCATAGGATTATGTCTGACCTTGATTTAAGTTCAAGGTGAATGTAAGATCACATATTCACAGGGTAATGTCAGACCTTGATTTAAGTTCAAGGTAAATGTAAGAAGACAAATTCATAGGATTATGTCTGACCTTGATTTAAGTTCAAGGTGAATGTAAGATCACATATTCACAGGGTAATGTCAGACCTTGATTTAAGTTCAAGGTAAATGTAAGAAGACAAATTCATAGGATTATGTCTGACCTTGATTTAAGTTCAAGGTGAATGTAAGATCACATATTCACAGGGTAATGTCAGACCTTGATTTAAGTTCAAGGTAAATGTAAGAAGACAAATTCATAGGATTATGTCTGACCTTGATTTAAGTTCAAGGTGAATGTAAGATCACAGATTCACAGGGTAATGTCAGACCTTGATTTAAGTTCAAGGTAAATGTAAGAAGACAAATTCATAGGATTATGTCTGACCTTGATTTAAGTTCAAGGTGAATGTAAGATCACAGATTCACAGGGTAATGTCAGACCTTGATTTAAGTTCAAGGTAAATGTAAGAAGACAAATTCATAGGATTATGTCTGACCTTGATTTAAGTTCAAGGTGAATGTAAGATCACAGATTCACAGGGTAATGTCAGACCTTGATTTAAGTTCAAGGTAAATGTAAGAAGACATATTCATAGGGTAATGTCTGACCTTGCTTTAAGTTCAAGGTGAATGTAAGATCACAGATTCACAGGGTAATTTTAGACCTTGATTTAAGTTCAAGGTAAATGTAAGAAGAAATATTCATAGGATTATGTCTGACCTTGCTTTAAGCTCAAAGTGAATGTAAGATTACGTATTCGCAGGGTAATGTCAGCCCTAGATTTAAGTTCAAGGTGGATGTAAGATCACAGATTCACAGGGTAATGTTAGACCTTGATTTAAGTTCAAAGTAAATGTAAGATGACATATTTATAGGGTAATGTATGACCTTGTTTTAAGCTCAAGGTCAATGTAAGAAAACATTCATAGGATAATGTCTGACCTTATTTTAAGCCCAAGGTCAACGTAAGAGGGAATGTCAGACCTTGATTTAAGCTCGAGGTTAATGTAGGGGAACCTACATTAAACTTCTGTCTCAGCCAAGGATGTTAAAAAACATATTTCAGAGGGTAATGTCCGACTGTGATTTAAGTTAAGGTTAATGTAAGATAACATATCCATGGGGTGATGTCTGATCAGTGTTAGGCAACCTATATTTAAACTATTTTAGTAAAAAGGATGCTGCAAGACTACGTAGGGTAACGTCTGACCTCGCTTTGGTCAATGTCGATGCAAAATAATCTACAAGTGCATTTACAGATAGCACCGTATACACTTGGAAACATCAGTAATTACTAAAAAGAACTAGATGACTACACAACAGAATATCACCAGATGATTCAAATTAGTCTCAGACTACTGGTATAAATGATTCAACCATATACAGAACAAACTGGTATGTACTATATTACTAAATAACAAAATGTTTGCTTACCAATACAGCAAACCTGTGTTATAAGGGACATATTTCCAAAGTCCTGAGGAGTTCAATAAATCTGAGTTTTACTGTATTAATATTTGACCCAGTGATCAAAAACATAACAAGCTAGCAAACTTCAGTGTGATTTCTGGTATTCTCTTATCTGATACAGTAATCAGCAAATGATTCCAGCAGTGATAACACTGGAACTACTTTTAATACAACATTTCCAACTTGCACCAAATATTAAATTTGTTCCTTATAGTTCAGCTTTAATGACGGAGGTTTGCGGTAAATGTCGAGGCAATGTGAACATTTTATCTCCATTTTTGACATCAGTTTCCTGCATATAACCCACACCTTAATTTTGAGCAAGGGATTAAAAGGAAAGTGAACAAGAGCTGTCTGTAAGACGGTGCGCTCCACTATTCAGTGACTTGACAGTAAAAGATACATTTTAAGTTTCAAGTCATTATCTTATAGTGTACCAAAGTTATACGTGCAGAATTACCTTAATTTGAAGTTACAGCAATATATAAGCAATAGTAACCTAGAAAAACAAAGGTTGCCGAAATACTTTAACCAATAAAGCTCATGCTGACGCTGGGGCGAGTAGAACAGCACCCCTATTTTCCGAATAGTGGAGCTAAAAAGGATTTGGCATATTAGTCACATTGCCGTGGGTTTTGTGTGAATTACAAAATGTTGCTTATGGTTATAAGATCAAGTAATATCTCTTCACAGCCTAACACTCATTCTCACACACAGCCATATTAACTATCATTTCCGGAAAACTGCTGATGCATTTGGTTGTAAACATCTTGCATTGCATATCACCAATTCGCTGCTAAATAAAAGTTTCATTGTAAAGCTTACATTGTGAATAAACTCACACATCATTTATATCACATCATCAGATAACCCACAGAAGCATTAATTTTGCACGATCAAATAACCCACAAAAGAATTCATAATCACACTTTTAAGTAACCCACAGAAGCATTCATATCATGTTGTCAAAATTCTTATCACATCATCAAATAACTTGCAGAGCTATATGCATGTCACCTTGTCAGTTAACCAACAGAGGCATTCATATAACATCTTAAACAACCAAAGAAGTGGTCATATTATGTCTTTAAATAACCAATAGAAACAGTCATATCAATGTCACCACTGAATAATTCATATGAAATAATATCACAGATGACCTAAAGAAGCATTTTGTACAAGTAACCCCGATTGGGAGGCACATACAATACTATTAGTCTGCACACAAAATGGAAAGTTGCAAACCTATACAAAGATTTGGTGAATAGTGACAAGAGGTATTGATCTAAAAGCTTAATATTCAGACAAAACCTGAGACAGAAGTTACAATTTCTTGATGGAGCACTTCACAGATAGAATCACTTGGAATTGAAACCTGTGTGTGTCCAATTAGGAGGCAAAAACTTCCAGATCTGTGATCTACAGTGTCTCTTTAAAACTCTTGACCCCAGGGGACAGCATCATTGCCACAATCTGAACAGAAGAAGTAGCTTTTAAATTCACAAATGTGCCATTCATCAATACTTGTCTCAAAAGCAATCTTGAACACTGTCTTGGAAAGATTGAACTGTCTTGAACAGACATTAAAATCCTGTCGAGGCTGTATGCAGTGTCTCAATTTTAGAACTGTAATACCACAAATTTCCATCAAATCTGATAAATCCGTAGACAAATTGATGGCACAAGTTTTATTTAATGGCCAAGATGGACTACTTAAAGGAATATTCAGAAAGCAATACAACTTTTGATCTCCAGCCATCTCAAAGTGACTTTAAAGTTCAAATGTTGGGTTAGTGAAGCTACAATGAAAATTTTATTTAGTTAGTTTTCATTTCATTGGAAGATTCATTACCTGTGTTAAGAAAAACAAAGGAACATTACAGATTATCTGCCTTGTCAAAAATTTTCTCTGGCCTGTAGCCTGCTGGCAGCAAGTGATTCTGCCTTTGCGACCACTGCAGGGCAAGATCAGCATGCACAGATATGGTCTGCACTGTTTGCTATTCAGTCAGTAAATTTTCAGTAAACACTCATTCGAATTATAAATGGTATTTCCCAAATAGTATGATGCACCAGTCCATAGAAATTTAGAAGTGTAAAGGTTACTGATCTCTGTTGTTATTTAAACTTCGGATACCTGTACTATGCATTGAACATTTTATTAAATAACTGAATTGTTATCCCTGCGAAGAATGTCACAGAAATAAATACAATGTATACAGATTTCTAGATAAAAAGTAACCCATGTAGGGGCAATAACTCATTTGTAACTTTTAACATATGAAGACATTAATTTACTATTTAGTATTTGCTGGAAAACAGGAACACGCACATATAACTAAACCTAAAAATCGTAACAAAAGCAATAACTCTGGTCACACTTAACAGATTTTCACAAGATATTTGCACAAAATGTCAACTCAATGTAATCAACTGTTACAAACTATTCTCCAACTGATACACACATTTACATATAACATAAACAAACGTTTGTTTTTTAATACAGATATCTGCAAAACCAAATCAGGGGCAACAACTCTAGTCAAACTAGGTTGACTGTCACAACAGTTTCAAGCAAATGCAATAACTTATATCAAATATCAACTGACTTAGATGTTTGTTTGTTTGATTTGGGTTTAACACCATTTTTCAACAGTATTTCAGTCATATAACGGCAGGCAGTTAACCTAACCAGTGTTCCTGGATTCTGTACCAGTACAAACCTGTTCTCCGCAAGTAACTGCCAACTTCCCCACATGTATCAGAGGTGGAGGACTAATGATTTCAGACACAATGTTGTTTATCAAATAGTCACGGAGAACATATGCCCCGCCCGAGGATCGAACTTGTGACCCCGCGATCCGTAGACCAACGCTCTACCTACTGAGCTAAGGGGGCGGGTACTTTGAAAAATGTTAGGAAGATATAGCTGCGAAAAGGACAGATGAGCAGATAGACAGATACACTTATGAACACCAAAACTTCAACCTTCGATTTTTCACAGAGGATATCAAAATTGTTTTCAGGGCAGTGAACCCTTTTATATATAATTTATTGGTTTAAATTGTAATTTAAGCAGGTGACAACATAACCTTGTAAATTAATGTGGCAAGTATTTGCAAATCTGTTCATGTGCAACGGAAAATGACTACTTTATGACAATGTAAGTGTAAAGACATGTTTTAAGTAACCAGATCACACTTCCAGTGTTAAAATAATTCCTATATTGTAAAATCATGAATATTATCGGGAAACTATTTTGCTGTGAATTCTATAGTTGTGCCATTATCCACCAAACATTGAACAAAAAAACTCACATTTGTACTGTATCCTTAACATTTTAAATCTACAAATTAACCCTTACCCTGCTAAATTTCTGTAATGAACTTGTCCTTTCAATTTGGTCAGTACCATTATCTGTTAAAAAGGGTCAGCTTTCCAAAAAGATACTGACTGAATGTCGAACAGTGCAGATCTTGATCAGACTGCATGGATGTGTAGGCTGATCAAGATTTACACTGGTAGCAAAGGCAGACATCAATATAAGGGTTAATGTCTCCATGAAATTGCCTGTTTGCTGAAACCATAAATGGAACGTAAACAAAATTAAACTATTTTGCAGTAACTCGTACAGTCCGAAATATGTAAAGAAATCATAAAAAAATATCCATGTAAAAGTTCAGAAAAAGAAGTTAAGTATACTTATTAGATGCTTTTAAAATGATAAATCGAAGAAGAAGTTTTTTTTCTGTTAAGGGAGACGTTCCAATATTTCCATTAGAGCAAATCACAAGTGAAATCACAAGTGAAATTAGAAGATGCTTTTGTAGAAAAGTGCATCTCTTCCCCAATGCATAGTCATATAGGCAAATGGTCAATAGCGGACAGGAGCAAAAAAGTCAAAGTGACACTGATGGTTGGCTGCAAAAAGGAATCATCTACCTGGCATGTCTAATCATCCCACCAAGCAGCCTAGTGATTCTCAAGTTATGAACTGGAAACGGTTTTCCATGTTCAGACTTCTGTGACCTTGACCTTTGATCGAGTGACCCCAAAATCAGTAGGTGTTATGTACTCTGTATGTCCAATCATCCTATTAAGTTTCAACATTCTGGGGTCAAGTGGTTCTCAAGTTATTGATTGAAAACAGTTTTCTATATTCTACCCCCTGTGACCTTGACCTTTGATACAGCGACCCCAAAAACAATGGGGGTCATCAACTCTGTAAGTCCTATCACCATTTGAAATTTGAGGTTCTAGGTCAAATGGTTCTCAAGATATTGACTGGAAATGAATTTCCATGTTCTGTCTGCTGTGACCTTGACCTTTAACAGAGTAACCCCAAAAATATTAGGGGTCATCTACTCTGTAAGTCCTATCATCTTATGAAGTTTCAGCATTCTGGGTCAAGTGGTTCTCAAGTTACTGACTGGAAATGGTTTTCCATGTTCAAGCCCCTGTAACCTTGACTTTTATTTAAAACTAAACCCAAATCGATAGAGGTCATCTATTCTGCATGACCAATCATTCTATAAAGTTTCAACATTCTGGGTCAAGTTGTTCTTAAGTTATTGATCAAACATTGTTTTCCATGTTCAAGCCCCTGTGACCTTGACCTTTATTAGAGTGATCCCCAAATCAATAGACTCATCTCCTCTGCATTACAAATCAACCTATGAAGTTTCAACATTCTGGGTCAAGTGGTTCTCAAGTTATTGATCAAAAATGGTTTTCCATGTTCAGGCCCCTGTGGCCTTGAACTTTACTAGAGTGACCCCCAAAATCAATAGAGTTCATCTACTTTGCATGACCAATCATCCTATGTGAAGTTTCAACATTCTGGGTCAAGTGGTTCTCAATTTATTGATCGGAAATGGTTTTTCATGTCAGGCCCCTGTGACCTTGACTTTTGATGGAGTGATCCCAAAAACAATAGGGGTCGAATGAAGTTTGAATGTTCTAGGTCAAATACTTTTCCAGTTATTGATCGGAAATGGTGTGAACGACAGACGGAAGGACAGGGCAAAAACAATGTCTCCCCCAGTGGCAATGACAATTTTGATATCTTACTATAAACAAACATTTCTCTACATGCCCATTTATGAAGAATATGTTGATGTTTTAGGCCATGAAAATATTTTTGAACAAATTTGCATTCAATGATTTTAGGCGTTAAAATTTTTTGTTCGTTTCTGGAATCCCGACCTTCCCTCAATTTTTGGCCCGACCTAAAATGTTTTATGGCCTTGGAGAATATTTTTTTCAACTTTTTAACAGAAAGTTGCAAAACTTCATTTTTTATGTGTTAAACATGGTCAGGGATGTAAGAAATCAACTTACTGATGCTCTAAAGGCATAACCCTCTTATTTGTAGTCATTTTTTGGCATAAAAATAATTTCTGAAAAGTCTCGCTTAATAAAATAAAAATATTTTTTTTTTTTTTAAAAATCAGACTTACCTACCCTAATTTTTACCGAGAACAAAGAATTTTTTTAGGCCTTATCTGTAAATTTGTTATACAGTATTGACATCAACCAATGTCAACAGTTTAGTGATACTGTATGCAGTTTTTTTAAAAGTTTTCTGGTTAATGTTGACAGCTCCTTGAATGTTTCTGGAAACTTGCTTTCTGGTCAATTATGATAGTTTCTAGAATGTAATTGGAAGCTTGTTTTCTGGTCAATGTTGACAGTAACTGGAATGTGATTGGAAGCTTGTTTTCTGGTCAATGTTGACAGTTTCTGGAATGTAAATGGAAGCTCGTTTTCCAGTCAATGTTGACAGTAACTGGAATATAACTGGAAGCTTGTTTTCTGGTCAATGTTGACAGTTTCTGGAATGTAACTGGAAGCTCATTTTCTGGTCAATGTTGACAGTTTCTAGAATGTAACTTGAAGCTCGTTTTCCAGTCAATGTTGACAGTTTTTGGAATGTAATTGGAAGCTTGTTTTCTGAACAATGTTGACAGTTTCTGGAATGTAATTGGAAGCTTGTTTTCTGGTCAATGTCGATAGTTTCTTGAATGTAATTGGAAGCTTGTTTTCTGGTCAATGTTGACAGTTTCTGGAATGTAACTGGAAGCTTGTTTTCTGGACAATGTTGACAGTTTCTGGAATGTAACTGTAAGCTTGTTTTCTGGTCAATGTTGACAGTTTCTGGAATTAACTGGAAGCTTGCTTTCTGGTTAATTATGAGTTTCTGGAATGTAATTGAAAGCTTGTTTTCTGGTCAATGTTGACAGTTTTTGGCATGTAATTGGAAGCTTATTTTCTGGTCAATATTGACAGTTTCTGGAATGTAATTGGAAGCTTGTTTTCTGGTCAATGTCGATAGTTTCTGGAACGTAATTGAAAGCTTGTTTTCTGGTCAATGTTGACAGTTTCTGGCATGTAACTGGAAGCTTGTTTTCTGGACAATGTTGACAGTCTCTGGAATGTAATTGGAAGCTTGTTTTCTGGTCAATGTTGATAGTTTCTGGAATGTAATTGGAAGCTTATTTTCTGGTCAATATTGACAGTTTCTAGAATGTAACTGGAAGCTTGTTTTCTGGTCAATGTTGACAGTTTCTGAAATGTTATTGGAAGCTTGTTTTCTGGTCAATGTTGATAGTTTCTGGAATGTAATTGGAAGCTTGTTTTTTGGTCAATGTTGATAATTTCTGAAATGAAACTGGAAGCTTGCTTCCTGGTCAATGCTGATAGTTTCTGGAATGTATCTGGAAGCTTGCATTCTGGTCAATTATGATAGTTTCTGAAATATGAAACTATTTGAAGAACAACTGAACCTTAAAAAATGTAAAAGAAAACATTTATGGACTCATAAGTATGCAACAACTTTCTAACTCCTACATTGGTGTAAGTAACTCATCACATATAGGAGTTAGTAGTCCTATATCAGAAGTCAGTTAAGTCCTATACATGGTAGCAGCAGCAAGTTAAATAGTCTGGATTATCTGCCCCTTAACTGCTGCACACGCTATTAGTACACGATGGGAACCAGGCTATAAGTTAAACCCTATAATGTAGAATTTACTATGTCCTACATAGGTGTTACTTAGTAGGCTAAGTAGGAGTTTTAAAGTCATACATAGGACATGCTACATATCTTTCTGCTTGCACCATGACACCTTAGAACAAAAGTCTAAAAGTAGAAAAAAATGTCTTGCAGTTAGAACAGATTGTTATCAGTACTGTTTAAGCAAATAAAATGAGTGCAAAATATTTATGTCATTAGAAGTTCAGCATCATAAGTTACCACAAATCAAATAATATCCGTCATTTGCACATGTATGAAGTCTGTTTTTTTTCATGCTAAATAGGCTAACTGTCAACAGAAATTCAACAACAGAAGTTCTAGGAAAAACTTATCATATTGTGAAGAATGCTTTCAAAGGCAAAAATTAATTTACTGAAGAAGCACAACTTTTCTAGTCTGGCACCCTACATATCAGCTATAGGGCAATCATATTAAAAACAAATCTGACAGTTTCCTATATGTTATGTAAAAAATTTTCCTACAGACAGAATTTCTTTAAACTTTGTGTACTGACTGAGAATCAAGTTTAAAACGGAAATATGTATTAAAATCATAGGTAATGGTGCTAGATCTTGAAACTATCAGAATGTGTCTTTAAGTCAATATTTTAACTCTAGTACATATGTTTTAAGAGAAAATCAGCACTTTCTGACTTCCGTTATTTGACAGAAACTTGGCTCAATGAAAGTCCTATAGGGCAAGTATCAAAGCATTCAAACTGCAATCTCTGAAAAGCTATACCAATCCCTATTGTATTTTGCTAACTATTGAGGCCATACATGGCAAGTCAGATTAGTACAATGCAGTTCAAGACCTGCTATTTGACAAGAACTTCCTTTAATATAGAGAAGTCAGCAAGTACAGTGCATTCCCTGAAACATTTATCAAGTCCTGCTATGCGACAAAAACTTCCTCTTATATACAAGTGTCAGCAAGAACAGTGCATTCTCTGAAAAGACACTTCAAGTTCTACTATGAGATGTGAACTATGGTTGAAAAGCTTCTTTAGTCTTGCTACATGAACTACTAAGGTATCATACAGATCAAATCATCAAGTACAGTGCAACCTGTGAAAGCTTACTTCAAGTCCTGCCATGAGACCAAACTAAAGGGTGCTAGGCCTTATCACTTTGTTCCTGCAGGTTGCAGGTATGTTACTGTAACCCACCTATCAATCATCTGAGAACGGACCTCTTCAACTTTGAAACATGTTCTTCATACAGAAGCAGTTGCTGTGGACAGGCTAATCTTGTCTCAATGCAGCTTTGCATGCAGGTATTTGCTCTTCAGACATACCATCAACAGGAAACATACAATAAAGGAACTTATTAAAAGAGTGTAGTGTCACAAAACTTGAACAGAGCACCACTGTGCGCAGCAAAATCTGCCTTGTAGTCATGTGCCTATCAAATCTGATGATCATATGTCAAAGGATTCTGTGGGTTTGAGATTATAAGATTCTTTCACTGGTTGTAGGTGCAGATGGGAATATCCAGCCTCGTGGGTAACTGTTTAGGTGATAACGAGGCTCCCTGCCGTGTTACCGCCTAAACAGTTACCCGAGAGCCAGATATTTCCATCTGCATCTATAACCAGTGACAGAATCTTTTTCTTGCATACCGATTTCAAGAAATAATAATAACAAGAGCTGTCTGATGACAGCGCGCTCGACTATTCGAAGAATTGATTAAAGAATGGGGTCAAAATATTTCCACGGATATTCAGACAAAAGAAATAAACAGATTAGACAAACAATGTTCCTGTATTACTTTGATTTCGATAAGTCTTGCACTAAATGGCAATATATGAGCCAATTTCAAAGTCCAAAAAGGGTCATAATTCAGTCAAAATAGTTATGTACTCTTGCCTACAGATGGAAATCATAATGATAATTTAAAAGCCATATGTCAAATAGTTTTGACAAAACATGGACTTGTATGAAAACAGAACCAATTTCAAAGTCCAAAAAGGGCCATAATTCAGCCAAAATAGATGACAGAGTTATGTTCTCTTTCCTACAGATAGAGACTATTATACTAAACAAGTGATAAAAGTTTCAAAGCCATATGTCAATCACTTTACAAAAAATATGAACTGGTACGAAAAACTTAACCAAGATTTCTAAGTCAAAAGGGGCCATAATTCAGCCAAAATCCTTGACAGAGTTATGTACTCTTGTCTATAACTGGACATGGTGATGGTAAACAGGTGTTGAAAGTTTCAAAGCTTTATCTCAAAAGACTTTGTCAAAATATGAACTGGTACGAAATATTAACCCAGATTTCTAAGTCAAAAACGGCCATAATTCAGCCAAAATCCTTGATAGAGTTATGTGCTCTTGCCTATAACTGGACATGGTGATGGTAAATAAGTGTTGAAAGTTTCAAAGCTTTATCTCAAAAGACTTTGTCTAAATATGAAGTGGTACGAAAAACTTAACCAAGATTTCTAAGTCGAAAGGGACCATAATTCAGCCAAAATCCCCGATGGAGTTATGTACTCTTGCCTATAACTGGCCATGGTGATGGTAAACAAGTGTTGAAAGTTTCAAAGCTTTATCTTAAAAGACTTTGTCAAAATATGAACTGGTACAAATTAACCATGATTTCTAAGTCAAAAGGGGCCTTAATTCAGCCAAAATTCTTGATGGAGTTATGTGCTCTTGCCTATAACTGGCCATGATGATGGTAAACAAGACTAGTGTTGAAAGTTTCAAAGCTTTATCTCAAAAGACTTTGTCAAAATGTGGACTGGTACGATAAACTTAACCAAGGTGTGACGCCGACGCCGACACCGACGCCATGGTGAGTAGGATAGCTCTACTTATTCTTCGAATAGTCGAGCTAAAAATAAAATCAATCGAACAACTTTCTTTTTAGAACTATTTCTTATGGCAGTGTATTTAAACAAAGTGCGGGAAACCAACGTCCGTAAACAGGAAAGACGTCATGACGTTTCAAAGACAAATAACAACGTTTAGTTCCGGTTTTGTTTTATCAGTTGTAGCGTAACATTATGAATTTCTGATAAAATAACGTGATTTGAATCGAGAAATATACTATCAGGAACCAATAGGAACTGTCAAAGTATTGAATTTTTATTCCGTTTTTTAAACAAAATATAAATTACTACATAAATCTTCTACATATATGTAGTTCGTAATACATCATTTAAAGCACGAGAGTCATCTGCTTCCATTTGATCAAATTTGGGAGAGGACCTTATAGTAATGCTACAGGCTAAATCTGATGCAGATCCATCAAGTGTTCCATGAGAACAAGTCACTTAAAGCTTTTTTTCTATTTTTAGCTCTGGCTGCCCCTAAAAGTGGCCAATCTGAAAGATTTAAAAAAAAAACTTCAAAGAGAAATATGCCAGGATGCTTTTGACTAAGTTCGCTGCAGTTCTGAACCAGAGTTTCAGAAAAGTTTACATCTGGAGAAAGGTGGACAGAGTGTGAACGATCACAAACTCTAACCAGTGTACTTTGTTGCTCAGGTGAGCTAAAAATTTAAGGACAAAAAGTATAAATATAATCAGCAAATAGGTGACATTTTGGTCAGTTTCTGAATGTCTTAACCCTTACCCTGCTAAATTTCTATAATGAATATGTCCATCTGTCAATTTGGACACCATCAACTGTTAAAAGGGGTGCATACCAAAAAGTTACTGACTGAATGGTGAACAGTGCAGATCATGATCAGACTGCACAGATGTGCAGGCTGATCATGATCTGCACTGGTCGCAAAGGCAGAATCAATCGTGTTCAGCATGATAAGGGTTATCCAAAACACAATACATTTTCATGTAAAACATATTTCAATGTTTCCCAATCCTGTGACAAAAATAAATCTGCTAAATTGCGTTTTATCCAAATTAATGTACATAAATGAGCCGTGCCATGGGAAAACCAACATAGTGGCTTTGCGACCAGCATGGATCCAGTCCAGCCTGCGCATCTGCGCAGTCTGGTCAGGATCCATGCTGTTCGCTTTCAAAGTCTATTGGAATTAGAGAAACTTAGCGAACAGCATGGATCCTGACCAGACTGCGCGGATGCGCAGGCTGGTCTGGATCCATGCTGGTCCCAAAGCCACTATGTTGGTTTTCTCATGGCACGGCTCAAATGAAAGTAACCTAGAACAATTTCTATAAAACTTAATTATACATTTCTAATGCTACCATTAATAGACAAATATTAGTTCACCTGATACCAGAATTGCATCGAAAAAGGTTTTCTGAGAATATAATTTCAATTTGTTAATTTGTATGAACAGATCCAATGTCAAACATAGACAAAACATTAATTGTTATTTCACTTATAACATTTTAAATTTATCAATTTAATTATGGCTATTTCCTTTATTGCAGAATGTTTCTGTGGTGACAGGTTATTTTAGCTTCCATTTGTATTTTTAATGATATTTCAGTGATATACTGTAAAATCATTAATTTTTGTGAAAGAACTAATTTTCATGAATTTGTGCTAATCTTAAAAGTAAATACATGAAATAAAGTTCCCGATGAACAAGTAAAAGTCCCACTCATTTAATGTTCAAAGTTGAAATCTACAAATTTATATTCCCATTATTATCTGTTTGGGTCAAATACATTAAATTTAGTGCCAATGAAATGCGCAATAAAAAAGTATAATGGTATATTAACAATGTAACATTGACATGAGATGGACGTGAAATTGCAAAGGAAAAGAATACCACAGTTGTTTATTTGACCCTCGATACTTTGATGGTATTATTGGTACGTGTACTGATGTAGGAGTGACCAACGTGCCAGCGTCTGAAGTATCACATTACTCCCCCACAAGATAAGCAAAATATGATAATTTGTTAAGACCTATCCTCTATGACTTTATACATTTATAATGTATCTTATGCTCTCATTGTTTTCTCTTCTTTAGCAAGCATTTTGTTCAACAAATACTTCCTAAAGCTCACTTACTCATTGTTTTCTCTTCTTTAGCAGGAATTTTATTCAGTAAATACTTCCCAAAGCTCACTTACTCATTGTTTTCTTTAGCAAGCACTTTGTTCAACAAATACTTCCCAAAGCACACTTACCCATTTTCTTTAGCAAGCACTTTGTTCAACAAATACTTCCCAAAGCTCACTTACTCGCTGTTTCTCGCTGTTTTCTCTTCTTTAGCATTTTATTCAGTAAATACTTCCCAAATCTCACTTACAGTTTTCTATTCTTTAGCAAGCATTTTATTCAGTAAATACTTTCCCAAAGCTCACTAACTCATTTTTTTCTCTTCTTTAGCATTTTATTCAGTAAATACTTCCTAAAGCTCACATACTCACAGTTTTCTATTCTTTAGCAAGCATTTTATTCAGTAAATACTTTCCAAAAGCTCACTAACTCATTGTTTTCTTTTCTTTAGCAAGCATTTTATTCAGCAAATACTTAATCCCACAGCTCACTACCTTGTACTATTTTCTATTCTTTAGCAAACAAATACTTTCCAAAGCTCACTTACTCATTGTTTTCTCTTTTTATGCAAGCACTTTGTTCAGCAAATACTAGCTAAAGTTCAACTTGTATGGTTTTCTGTTTTATGCAAGTATTTTGTTCATCAAGTTCCTGTGAAGTTTGGTTGAAACTGGCTTCAGGGTTATAAGATGTTCTTCAAAGTAATTGTGTACCATAGATGGACCACAAACGACTGTCATTTCATGATCCTAAAAGCTCACAATGCGCATTTTGTCCTCAGCTGAGCTAAAAGGTTAACAACTTATATGGAATATAATACATCTATTCTATTTAAGTAAATGCAGTTAATCACAGTGTACTGAGCTAATAATTATTATAGGATCTTAACAATTAAATCAGGCTAATAAGCTGTACTTAGAAGACAGTAATATTAAAAGCTTTTATTCATAAAATGTTTTTCTGTGAAAAATTAAGTGGAACCCAAAGAACTTGAAAACTTGATATATGCTTCATTTTAAAAGAGACTAAATCACTTGAATCAGGATATTTAATAGCTACATATAAATCTACCTGAAATAAAATAGAACCACTAAGAATTAAAGAAATTAAAAAATCTAAAACAAGAGGGCCATTATGGCCCTATATCACTCACCACTTAAGGACAAAAAGGTCAAAGAAGCATAATCAAGATCAAATTCTTACAAGGTACAGATATATCAAAATACACCTAAAAATTGGAGTACATGACGAGGCTCCTGTGACCTTGACCTTTAATAGACTGACCCAAAAATCAATAGGGTCATCTACTCTGCATGTTCAATCATCCTATGAAAATTCAACATTCTGGGTCAAATGGTTCTCAAGTTATTGATCAGAAATTGTTTTCCATGTTCAGGCTCCTGTGACCTTGACCTTTAATAGAGTGACCCCAAAATTAATTGGGGTCATTTACTCTGCATGTCCAATAATCCTATGAAGTTTTAACATTCTGGGTCAAGAGGTTCTCAAGTTATTGATCGGAAACGGTTTTCCATGTTCAGGCCCCTGTGACCTTGATCTTTAACAGAGTGACCCCAAAATCAATAGGGGTCATCTACTCTGCATGACCAATCATCTTATGAAGTTTCAACATTCTGGGTCAAGTGGTTCTCAAGTTATTGATCGGAAATTGTTTTCCATGTTCAGGCTCCTGTGACCTTGACCTTTAACAGAGTGACCCTAAAATCGATAGGGGTCATCTACCCTGCATGTCATGTTCAATCATCCTATGAAGTTTCAACATTCTGGGTTGAGTGGTTCTCAAGTTACTGACCGGAAATGGTTTTCCATGTTCAGGCCCCTGTGACTTTGACCTTTAATAGAGTGACCCCAAAATTAATTGGGGTCATTTACTCTGCATGTCCAATTATCCTATTAAGTTTTAACAT
Source organism: Mercenaria mercenaria (assembly GCF_021730395.1). NCBI lineage: Eukaryota > Metazoa > Mollusca > Bivalvia > Venerida > Veneridae > Mercenaria > Mercenaria mercenaria. Next base: position 21,291,350 of record NC_069364.1, on the reverse strand, counting down.
TCTGGGTCAAGAGGTTCTCAAGTTATTGATCGGAAACGGTTTTCCATGTTCAGGCCCCTGTGACCTTCATCTTTAACAGAGTGACCCCAAAATCGATAGGGATCATTTACTCTGCATGAACAATCATCCTATTAAGTTTCAACATTCTGGGTCAAGTGGTTCTCAAGTTACTGACCGGAAATGGTTTTAAATGTTCAGGCCCCTGTGACCTTGACCTTTAACAGAGTGACCCCAAAATCAATAGGGGTCGCTACCCCAGCAGCCCTACAACCCTATGAAGTTTGAAGGTTCTAGATCAAATGGTTCTCCAGTTATTGATCGGAAATGAAGTGTGACGTACGGATGGACAGGGCAAAAACAATATGTCTCCCCAAGAGGGTGGTGGTGTGTGTGTGGGGGGGGGGGGGGGGGGGGGGGGGGGACATTTTAATTGAGTTATGCGTTTAGAACACTAGTAAGTTGATTTCTAACATGACTGACCATGTTTAAAGCATAAAATGTGCAGTTTGCAACATTTTGTTTAAAAGCTGAAAAAGAAATTCGCCAAGACCATTAAAACATTTAAAGTCGGGCCAAAAATTTAGTAGGTCAGGATACCGGAAACAAACAATTCTTTTTTATGCCTTACGGTACAAAAATAAAATAATTTTAAAACTGCAAACACCACTGGCAGATTTCAATAACATATAGTTTCAAATATCAAGAGATCAAATTTCATTGTAAATTTGTCTTTAATCTGGGACATTTAAAACAAGGTACTGATAAAACTATGCAATTATATCATATTGACACTTGGCAAAAGGCCGGGAAAGCTAGGTGATTCACCCACTACACAAGTATCCAGAAAATAGGTCTGTATCAACCTTTAGCCTACTGGGGACAAGTGATTCTACCTGCGCAGGCTCATCATGGTCTGCACTGTTTGCTGTCCAGTCAATAAATTTTCAGTGAACACCCCTACGAGTAATAAATGGTGCTGTCCAAATTGAATGATGGACCAGTCCATTTTAGAAATATTTAGCAGGGTAAGGGTTAAGATTCAATTGAGCAGGTCATAGATAATTTACAACAATGTATATGACATGCTATAAATAGAACTCCAGTAGGTCACTGTGTCAAATCCATGAGCATTTAAATATAACAGACTAATGCATTTGCAATTATCTTTATTTGCAATTTATCAGTATATTTTAATGTCTTGCAATATTTCATTAATCTACAGTGCTTCAGTAATTGGGAGCTTTTGTTTTCTTTTGTACCTGTATGTTAGGTAATTCATACTAGACTTCCTTCTTTAAACCTACATGATTATCTCCCTTGTAAATGTGCATATATCACACTTGTGAAACATGTACAAAACTTTTCATTTTTGTACGTAATTCATATGCCATTGCTTTTATGCTTTGTGGAAGTCTTTAGCCTGGTACCAAATGGTTACAAGAACTCGTAGAATATGAATGCCCCCCTTGATGCATTCAGTAACTGCACAAGGAAAAGAAATTATTTGGTCACTGTGCACTGGACTTTTGACATACTGACCTCAAATCAATAATTATGGATCATTTTCCAGTCATAAGTGACCTCCATATCAAATGTGATCTTAGTGTTCTCAATTGGCCCGAAACCCATTTGATGACGGGGCCGGAAATTGCCCTTTGATTACTGATCTAAAATCAACAGGGTCATCTGCTGGTCATGACCAACCTCCCTATCAACTTTCGTTATCCTAGGCCCAAGGTTCCAAGTTATGGTCCGAAACCATTTGACTGTACGGTCACTGTGAACTTGACCCCTTTTATCTACTGATCTCAAAATCAAAGGGGTCCCTCTGCTGGTCATGACCAACCTCCTATCAAACTTTTGTATCCTAGGGCCCAAGCGTTCTCAAAAAAAAAAAAAAAAAAAAAAAAAAAAAAAAAAAAAAAAAAAAAAAAAAAAAAAAAAAAAAAAAAAAAAAAAAAAAAAAAAAAAAAAAAAAAAAAAAAAAAAAAAAAAAAAAAAAAAAAAAAAAAAAAAAAAAAAAAAAAAAAAAAAAAAAAAAAAAAAAAAAAAAAAAAAAAAAAAAAAAAAAAAAAAAAAAAAAAAAAAAAAAAAAAAAAAAAAAAAAAAAAAAAAAAAAAAAAAAAAAAAAAAAAAAAAAAAAAAAAAAAAAAAAGTGTTCTGGTCCCGAAAGTGTTCCGGGTCAGTCTGACCTTGACCTTTGACCTATTGATCTCAAAATCAATCGGGTCATCTGCTGGTCATGACCAACCTCTCTATCAACTTTCATGATCCTAGGCTCAAGCGTTCTTGACTAATCATCTGGAAACCAATTGGTTTACAGACAGACCGACATCAGCAAAACAATATACCCCTCCTTCCTCGAAAGGGGGCATAAAGTATTAAAAATGTAGCTTGTCATTCTTTATAACAAAGAGAAAACACCAAAACATGTTGTCAGAAGTTTAAAACTGTGGTTTACACCCAACATGAGAAGATTTTTTTCACAAAATTCAGCTGTAACTACATTTAATTATTGTGAATAGTAGTTGACAACTAATATGGATTTTTTTTTTATGTTCCAACTCCATCTACGGGCTGGACAAATGTATATAGTTGTAAGAGCTTATAAGCATGAGTAAGAGCTGGCCAGCATGAAAAGATTCAAGATATACAAATAACAAATCTTCTTCTCTGAATGGGAGAAAAAGGACATAACTATAGAGAACCAATCATGTTATGAGGGAGTGAGTGAGTGAGTGAGAGAGTTGGGTTCTACGGCGAATCGACACAAAATGGTCATATATCACCAAAATCATGTTAAGAGCAGCACAAAGCACAAACAAAATTTGTCTGATGACAGCGTGCTCGAATTTTCTGTGCTTCACTGAAATAGACTTTAACCAAAAAATTCTAAGTTAAAAAGGGGCATAACTCTGTCAAAATTTAAATCATGGTTATAGGAATTGTTTTTCCTGGTGTAGAATTAAATAGTAAATAACAAAGTTAAGTTTCAAATCAGAAGCTTTGAAAGTAATAGAGATATTTGATTTTATCGAAAACTTTCACCAACGGCAATGCCGCAGGGCGATTGAAATAGCTCTACTTGTTCTTCTAAAAGTCAAGCTAAAAAAATCAATGGAACATTAAAAATTTTAGACCGACTTTGCTACTGACATGAACTGAAGTGAATCTTTATGCCAAGTTACAGTAAAACACCAATCGCTTGCATGCAACACAAGGGGTTGAGCAAAATGCTCCAATTATCTCTGGTTTCCAGAGACCCGAACATAGGATATTTAAGATTGTTTCAAATTTTCACTGGCAGAAATGGTGATGCATAATTATAACACACTCATGAGATTTACTAGAAGTTATTAATTATGAAAGACATTCCAATATGCTACATGTATATCTAAATAACACATGTTTAGAAACTTATATTCATATTATCAAATCCAATTTTTTATTATTTTCTTTCATGTTTTTAAAAATCTTTACTCAATTTTCAAAGCATACTCAAACCTGTGATTTTTCGACTCCGTATGAAGATGTCATAATTATCTTCCACCTCTTGAAAAAAGAGGTTTGTATGTGTGCATTGTGTATGACCCCAAAGCAGCCTCTTGAGGTATGATAAAAATTGTTTCTAAAAACAGCTTACTTAATTTTTTCATTAGCAAAATGAGTCTTAAAGAATTTGCAAGATCTCAGTGCTAAACAAATTTACAATACACTTGACAATTTCAATAAACCATTCCTAGACAAATTTTTTCATATATTTCTCAATGTCCTACTGATATTCCGACTAGCCGACCATGAAGGTCCTGCATCACTCACCAAGATTTTATTCAGTTGAATATTCCATCCAAGTTTCATTGGACCAAACATATTACCTCTTGAGTATTAAGAGTAAAACTGTTTATGACACTAATTACGGATACAGGGCTATGACAATAGCACTTTTTACTTTATGCGTAGGTGAGCAAAAAATATCATTTATCCAGCATATTAATCCAGCATACATTTCATATCACAGTAAATATTTTCATTTTAAAATATGATTGTTTTTTAATTATTTTGCAAAAATCATCCAATATCTTCCTGCATCTTGTTATCTTGTGTTTGCACATCAACTGACTTCGGTGCTATGTATGAACCCATCCCAGCTGCTCTGTCAGCCTCGGCTTGTGTGTATGGCTCAACCTGGAGGGCTTTTATTCTGAAATTTTGATATCAACTTGTTTTACAAGTGTTGAAACAATAACTGGGCTATGTTTCCTGCTAAAACATAGCATTTATAATGACTGCAAAATTATTACAATTTTTAACACGATACTGTATAAGTGGATATGTTCGCCGGTCAAAACTTTTGCGAATTGCCGATTCCTGATGTTTTTGTGACCTGAAATATTCAGAAATCGCTGAAAACTGACGTGCCAAAGCTAAGTTTGTTTATCTTTACTCGACTATAATAATGCGTCTTGGTAAACGTTGACTATAATAATGCGTCTTGGTAAACGTTGACTATAATAATGCGTCTTGGTAAACGTCTCGGCGATATATGACCATTTTGTGTCGATTCGCCGTAAAACCCAACTCACTCACTCACTTGGTAAACGTAGAAATTTACGCTGGCTGATGGTTTTGCAAATTCCATAAATTCATGAACATTTTTACATTGCAAACTTTTCCACTTATACAGTACTGCTTAGAACAAGTATTTCCCGTAGACGGGAAATGTTATAACTAACTAATCCAGTAAAGGAATATGATTTATTGGACTATTTAACTATTTTCCTGTCCATCTGCCTGTCTGATCTGATGGCCTTGCCATATTTATGTGGGGAAGTTGCCATTAACAAGAAAACAACTCTAAATAACATCAGACAGAAATACAGTAACAAAGGTTCAGGCCTGGCAAACAACAGACAAGTTTTATATCATACTTGTACAGGTACATGTAGGATTTCATTTTGTAATTAAATTAACGAGCATCCAAGTTCAGAAAGTTATAACATCAAAATTTTCATATAATTTACTTGAAATAAATCAATCTGAAGTTGTGAACCGGTAGATTATTGTCTAGTGAGCAACACATCAGACACTTTTTAACAGACACTAATTATTATGAAATGAGATTGACTACATATACACCTAACGGTACTTACTGCTACATCCTGGAATATGTTTGTTTGTTTTGGTTTCAGTTATATAACAGAAGGCAATTAATCTACCAGTGTTCCTGGACTCTTTACCAGTACAAACCTGTTCCAGGCAAGTAAATGCCAACTTCTCCGCATGAATCAGTGGCAAATGAATGATTTCAGACCAAATCGCCACAGAGAACATACATCTCCCCCGAGAATCAAATTCACGACCCCATGATCCGTAGATCTACGCTCTCCCTATTTAGCCTGCTGCAGGCTATCCCGGAATATTACTTCTGAGAAATGGTAATTAAAAACACTAGAAAACAGAAATTCTAGTAAACGACTAGAAATAGAAATACTAGGAAAAGTAAATTCTGAATTACCAACCTTCTCTTGTGAGGCTTGCCTCTGAAATGTTCCTTTAACGCCTGCTCATTAATACAATATTTCCTGAAATAAAAAAAATATAATATCTACTATGACCAAAACTGTTCTATGTACAGACATAAGATTCAAAGACAAGGACAAGAGCTGTCAAGTGATCAATTAATAAAGGGGATAACAAAAAGCTCAACTATTTGAAAAAATTCAAAATGGTCTACTTAAAATCCGTGTATCACGGAAGTTAAAAATCTAACTAAAAAGCTGCCTCTGCTTAAACAAATCACATTTTTGACTTTTTTGGCTTTCATAAAAATGTTCTTTAACAAATATTGTGACAGCAAAAATACAGCATATCACACTGCTACTGTAGCCTGCTTACAAGTTCAGTGCAATGCTTATCCATATAGGTATGCATGTACTTGTAGCCATTACTTGCCATTATTAACACTTATGGTGACTTCCCTAGAAAAATGTTAATGATTCTAGTTGCAGGATAATGCAAGATACGAAACATGCTTCAATTCTTGAAGCTACCGGTACGCTTGTACTTAGGGATACAAGATGTAAAGAACCCATACAAGGGACACATAGCCAAACTAATGTTTACAGTAATTTAAGCTGTTCAGGTGGGGATCTAATTCAATCTTACTACTGGACAAATGCACCCATTCCATCCAGAACTCTGGTTCTACCAACTGTTTTTTTCCATCAAAATAAACTTATCACATCTAGTAAAGCACTATATTTTGCTGAAGGATGCACCACCATTTCAAAAAGAGTTAAAGTGTCTCCAATTTTTTTTATCAAAAATTGGTTCTGTAAACTAATTTTGCTACCAACTTACTTACATATGAAATTTTACAAGGTAAAACCAAGGTCCAAAAGATATTAATCTTCAAACATGTCTTTGAAACTATAGTAAAACAATGATCACTCGAAATCATAACTGGATGAACCAATGCTACAGTTATCCGGAGTTTTGAGTGGTTCAAACAGAAAATATAAAGAAAACAGCCGGGTACCATATGACTTGCTCAAATCAGCCTTGATACTTGAGCCATTGATCCTATTGTGGGTTTCATTTAATCATTATCGGAAATAGGCGAAAATTGCAGAAACTGAGTATTGAAGGGTCAGGTGCTCTCCTATTAATTCAGAACTTTATTTTCTACAGGAAAGTAGCCCTACAGCAAGGGGAAATCCCAGCCCCTGGCTTTTAATGAAACCCCTGTCTGGTAAGCTGTGTTCCACTGTATATGGGAAGCATTTTTGCAATACTTACGCACAATGAATACAATAGAACTGTCCAGCACCGGGTCGATCATAGTCAATTTCTTGATTCAACAGCTTCTGTGCTTTGTCTGGTTTCATATCTTCATGAATCTGATCATGGTCTTTTGTTTTACGTTTAGTTCTGTACTTCTCCTTCAGTGGCTTATCTCCCTTGTGTTGCTTCTTCCTTGCATATCTCCCCATTATTATGCTGTATCTAACGGCACCTGAAATGTATATTTTCTTTCAAAAAGAGATGTTACCATTTAAATGAAAGTATTCAAAATTAATCACCAATTCAGATCTCTATTTGTATATTTAACTACTGTAAAATCACCAACATTCATCAAAAACAAATTTTTCATTGAGTTCACGGATTTGTCAATCCAGGAAATTCAATCCCATTCAAAGCTTGAAATTCTCAAATTCCTATCCACATGAAATGAAATAATTTTTTGAGATGCATGAGACACAAAGTTTTAGTCTCTTTTTATGCATATTTTTGACAAAGTAAAGGGCCACAACTCTGGTCTGGCAGAGTGAAATCCCAATTAAAATACCAGTTGCATAACTTTATGTGCTGAATGACTATCCAGTTATGGTACAGTGTGAGGTTTGATGACCCTGTGTCAAATACTTCTTGAAATATGCACAATATTTTTTTTAACTTCAGTGTTTTTAGCACTACCTTTACAAAGAGAAACTAAATAATAAAGTCATTTTCTGTATTGAGAGCAGCTGAAATCAGTAGTTGGGTGTTACATGTTCTTGCACTTTTTATAAACAGAGAAACTAAAATATAAAGATAAAAATTCCAGCTGTTATTGCCCACACAAATGGAAACTAAAATTAAAGAAAGGCAGATTCTACACAAAAAAAAACTAAATGATATCGAAAGAATTTTTTATTGCAACTGTACCAACACATGGAAACTGAAATTAAAGAATAGCACTTGATACAACACAACTGAAATAAATATAAAAAGCTTAAATCTATGAAATATAAAGATTCCATTATCCTCTGTTTGTGTCTTCTCCTTAGTCAGTGATGTCTGGTGTGCTGATTGCATTTTGAGTAGCTGAATAAAACATGTTTAAGGCACCAGTACATTTTCACAAGGAATGTGTAACGTCATATGAGCCGTGCCATGAGAAAACCAACATAGTGGCTTTGCGACCAGCATGGATCCAGACCAGCCTGCGCATCCGCGCAGTCTGGTCAGGATCCATGCTGTTCGCTTTTAAAGCCTATTGGGATTGGAGAAACCGTTAGCGAACAGCATGGATCCTGACCAGACTGCGCGGATGCGCAGGCTGGTCTGGATCCATGCTGGTCGCAAAGCCACTATGTTGGTTTTCCCATGGCGCGGCTCATATATGCTTGGGTTGTTCCAGCACAGGCTAAACTGAAAGGTAGTGTCTATAGTGCAGGCTAAGGATGTATGCCACCTTATTTGAGTTTTCTATTTAAATTAAAACTTTAATATATATATACAACTTGCTGCTGTAGGACTGCTACCTTAAATATTAGAATTACTACCTTAAAATATAGTAACAAATTGCTGCCATAAAGCTGCTACCTTAAAAATAAAACAACTAGTTTTATAACCCCGAAGGCACATGTGAAGCTTCAGTTCAATATCTGCATTAGTTTTGGAGATAGTAACTCGCATGTAAAACTTTAACCAAAATTTTCTAAGTCTAAAAGGGGGCATAATTTGCTCAAAATACATGTCAGAGTTATGGGACTTGACCCAGTGAGGTTGGTAATTGACCTAGAAAAAGAATAAATAAGTTTCAAAGCTATATGCCTTTTGGTAATAGCTGTATGTACTTGCAAGCAAAACTTTAACCAGGATTTTCTAAGTCCAAAAGGGGGCATAATTTGCCCAAAATACATGTCAGAGTTATGGGACTTGATTCTATCAACTAGTTTTATAACCCCGAAGACACATGTGAAGTTTCAATTCAATATCTGTAGTAGTTTTGGAGATAGTAACTTGCATGTAAAACTTTAACCAGGATTTTCTAAGTTCAAAAGGGGGCATAATTTGCCCAAAATACATGTCAGAGTTATGGGACTTGACCCAGTGAGGTAGGTCATTGATCTAGAAAAAGAAAAAATAAGTTTCAAATCTATATGCCTTTAATTGATGGCTGTATGTACTTGCATGCAAAAACTTAACCAAGGTGTGACGCCGACGCCGACGCCAGGGTGAGTAGAATAGCTAGACTATTCTTCGAATAGTCGAGCTAAAAATTATCCATACTTCATTTGAATGTTTGGACATGGCTACTTAGTGGTTACATTTAATTTGGAATATTTGAATAGCATTTTTCTGCATGCTAGTTCATTCATTTCATTATATACTGCTTGATGTTGCGTGACTCATGAATACAGCAGCAAAGAACACTTTTTATAAGAGCCACGCCAACCCATACACAAACAGAGGCAGTCAGTTGTTTTCACGCTGTCCGTCCTATTATTTGGACTAGGGTCTTGTAGCCTCAATGTAGGGGGATATTAAGCAACACCTGAAAATGTCAGATTTTTTTCAGGTTTGTATCAGGGGTCTTATGGTGGGGAGGGGGCGGAAGGTTTTTTCACCCCAAGACACCCAAAGAAACCCCAAAACACCCAAAGACACCTAGAATATTAATTTATTTGTATCATTTATTAAATATATATATTAAGACATGTTTATACAGATAACATAACCTTTAGAATAGGTTTGTTCAAGGAAATACATCTAAGAACATCAGCTGAAACGAAATTGTTATCAATGGGAGGCAAAGCCGACATTAATACTATGTGAATTACATATTGAGTTGTTTCCCTTGGATATGGTCATCCTGCGAATGCCTGATGCCTTTACAGTTAAAAACATTTTTTTTTTGCTCAAATTTACTAACAAATTTTACAAACACAGTAACTTTTGAATAGAAGGGAAATAACTGGATCGGAATGTAATAATTACATTTATATAAGCTTTTGGATTGTTCCCCTTGAATTATTATGTTCTACAGTTTCCGTTTCTACGATTAAAAATAAATGAAAATTATCACCATTTATTCAGGGGCGGCGAAATCTGATTTCCACTTGCTTGTCCATTTTTGTCATTTGCTATTTTTTACTTGTCCGCATAATAGTTATATAGTAAATTCTGGTCAAATTTCACTTGTCCGTACAGGCTTTGGGACAACCTGGGCAATACGGACAATTGAATTTGCTGCCCCTGATTTATTCAAAACATGTTATTATTTTGATACTAAACAATAGGATAATTATTGTTTTTTTAGGTGTCTTGGGGTGAAAAGACCCTCCCAGGAGGGGGTGATCAATCAATGATACTGCCACCTGTGAACTGCTCAATTTCACAATAATTAAGCAGGCTGGTAACATTGCCCGATCGGGCTTTTGACATAAAAACTAATATTTCTTGAAAAATAATGAAGATATTTCCTTCAAACTTGGTCCATTTATTAAGCATAACATATGATACAAATTAGAATAAAAATAACTTGGTTGCCTTCAGTTTTGGAAGAATTATTTCCCCTTTTCATATTTTTATGATGCATAATTTTTGAAGTCCAAAAAAAATATGTTTGAATGCAATGTTTAAAACAGAAAAACAAAACAAGGATGTTGAGTACACTGGAACTACTAATTCTACAGCAACGCCGTCAGTCAAACCGACTGATCCTCCTATTCAAGGTGGCTGAGGGTCTGGTGCCAGCACTACCACCATCGGAATACCTGCATCCGGCGAAACACAGGTCAGAGAGATGGCCTGTTCGCACCAGCTGGTTCATTTGAACCAGGCTGGTCCAATTGACCCATAACAAGACATGTACACATGGGCCAAATTGTGATGAAAAACTTGTAAAAATATGTGATTAGAAACACATTCGCAATCTTGTTTTGACGTGGACGCTTACTTCTGAGCATGAACTGCATGCTCAGACAAGCTACATAGGCTGCATTGACTAGATTTTTGCCGCAGAACAAAGATAAAATGGAACAAATTTAGAACTGTCAAAAAAGCAGGAGTTATTTGCATCAAATTTACGGTATTTTTCAACTTTTATACATTATTTTGCCGTGCTTTATCAGTTCGCCGCCATTTTGCAATTTTCCCAGCTGTATTATGATCATGTGAATGAAAGTAGCCATTTGATGCAGGTGAAACTGAAAATAGTATAAAGGGAGACAAATGTTGCAGTATTTAAGTTACGGATGCAGGGAGATACGAATATACGGCTGCTTCTCAAATCAGCGGAAGTTAGTGTGCTTTCTTTCTCCTTTATCTCTTGGATTTTACAAATGGCCGAAATTAAGATTTTCCAACAGCTACATTATTCTTTTTTAACAATTTTGTAAAATTTATGGTGACCTAATTGTACAAAATAATGTACTTGTTTGCAAAGCGATTCGCAGGTTGTTGTTAGTGTCAAATTCATTGAAATTTAGTTACATTGCATGAGTAAAAGTCCAATAAATCATAAATATCCATACCATGATGCGAATATCAACAATGATTGTAAGTCTTCTTCTAAAACCAGAAAAACGTGTTATATAATATATTTTATAAGAAAGTAAAGGCGAGACGAAACAAGGAGAAATCTATGTTAATTAATAAACTCGCCACTACATCAAAACATGTTGTTTTTCTCACGAAGCGCACATAAAACACCCAGGGGTCTAGCTAGGTCCAAATTTTTGGGAAAAGTCACTTCTCCCTCAAGCTGATTTAGGGAGAAGTGGGGAGACTTTAGGGAGAAGTGGGAAGACTTTTTCTACCGCAATATGATGTTGAGTGATTCGAAAGGTGGCTGTAAATTTTCTTGTTTCTTGATAAAAAAACATTGATGTGATCATTCATTTTCTTAGTTAGATCATTTCCCATACAGTGGTAATCCTTTCGTTACAAAATTCTGAAAAAAAATAGTTTTCAAAATTCAAGCCGATGCTGTAAATGTAACCTGCCGAATTTTGGTTATATCTTACATGAAGTGTTTATTATTAACACCGAGCAAAGAAGTAGAAGTGTATTTATTTTTATAGCTCTTTGCACCGAGTTATTCACCAAGGAATGTCAGTATCTCACTCGAATTATAAAACTGAAAGTAAAATGTCTAAACTAGAAATACATAAATTCAAATAAATTCATCAATGGAAGTCAATTTAACGTAGTTAATACATTACATGTCGTTCTTTTATCATAGATAACAAATATTTGTGTACCATATTCCAATTAATCGCATGGTTAATCAGCAGTTTCTTTAATAAAACATTGTGTTGTTTTTGTTTTTTTTTGCACTCGAACATGTTGACAATTAACGCGAAGTGTCAAAGACATAAACGCGGCACTGATTGGCTTAACACAATAGACTCTGGTGTACCGGATAATTTGATTCGCTTTCACACTTCTCGGGAAAATCTCGCAAGTACCTGAGGTAGGTGGAGCTTAAATTATGCTACCGGCGTGTGTTTGTGTATTCGACACTCATTTATGACACCGTGCAAATTGTCAACAGTCCGGGTAGCAGTAATTAGTGAGTGCGGAAATCAAAGAAAATCGGGCGACTTGCATTTCCCTTTGAGGTTAGATTTGAGCGAAGTTTAAAGTTCTAGAGCGCCTATTTCGCTCAAGTCGCCCACTCGCGAGAGCCCTGATTTTAACGCCCTTAAAACATTGGTCCAGGTCATATAAGTGTCATTAGAAACACAGGTTAGAAAAACATGTCACTGCTACACACGAAGTACATAAAATGCCCACTAAACAATTTAGCCAGGTCATGAAGTGTTAAAATGCAGTATATTGATCAACATCAGGTGTAACTTTGAGTGACTTACCGGTTTATGTAAATGAGATATGCTACTGATCTGTATAAATACGAAACAAAGTTGTACAGTGTCAGAGTGAGAGGCAGAGCGGCCTGAGAACGACAAGTCGAAAGGTGGAAGGCCACATTATGTTAAATTAAGTTTGTTAGCTCTGTCAGTTAGAAGATATACTACTGGTTATGGAAAATAAATTAGTTAGATACAAAAACAGTGTCTTAAGTTATTTATCCAGAGGACTTAAGGAGCGGCTACGCTACACTAGCCTAGTTCAAAAAGGCCATCTCTGTGACCTGAAACAGAGAAGGCACATTAAAATTAAGAAATTTACAGACTGCGAGTCAAAAAACGTTCTTGAAAAACAAGTAATAAATAATTCATGTGGCTTTCTGGTTAAACATTGTAAAACTGAGCAATTACGCAACTCTTTCTTTGTGAAAAGGACACAGGATTGGAACCATCTCATATGGAAGATCAAATACAGTTGGTTGGTCAGTTCTGGATCATAGGGGTTCCGGATCACAGCACTGTTTATACACTTACATGACGATGATAATCATTTAGTTCTTAGCATGAATTTTTGCTTCAATATGAGAAATAACATACCAAAATATAAGTTTTACAGATCGCTGGAATGCGAAGAAAATTCGTATTTTTTTAATCCATGTGATCTGGAACTCACGCAACAGGGACGCAACACAATCGAGAAACCATTTTTAAACAAGAAAATATTTTTATCTTTCAAGTCTGTCAAAATGTAATGATTAGGTTGGATGATAGAAAACAATCATCATTTCACAGGTGTCACAGTGCATCTAAGTTTTACTCTAAAATGATTAAAGACTGACCAAAATGATCCAAAACTGACCGAGGTGGGGACACCAATGTTGCTCCTGCAGAATAATTATTTACTTCAAACCAAATGTGGTAATTTAAAAAGCAAAAGGATTTTCCTTTCTCTCTGTGCAAAAATTTGTTTTAAAAGATATATTTCCGAAGCTCTATAACAAATAAAGATTGATCCAGAACTGACCAATCGACTGTAGTGTGCGCAGACAGTACAGGGCTTTAAGTCAGCCCTCCATTATTACTAGCGCTTCCTCCCGGTGTTCTATACCGAAACTGGTCCTACACCTAGAGCATACAGATACAAAGCCCGATCGGGCAATGTTACCAGCCTGTTTAGTATCCGAATAATGCTATGTCCGAGGATATCAACAGTTGACATTTTGTCAGTGTCACATAGGACAGTTAATTCTCTCTAGTATACTTAATTAAATTACAAACGTCTTCTTTAAAAGAGAATCTGACTGATCAAAGGCTTTAAGCGACATGAAAATACCAACCGAGACAGAATGTAGCACACGTGTTGTTGTAGGGGTCTCCCTTTTAGCTATCCGTGGAAGCTATCGGTGACAAGGTATAAATACACTAAATCATAGTAAAATGTGGAAATTACTCCCCTTGATCCATCTTCCGCGTGGAGGTTACTAGGTAAACAGTAACAACAACAACAAAACGTCAAATGGAACCGAATACAACAGATTGCAGCAGTTAAGGCTGCAAAACCAACAGCAGATTCGCTGCCAATAAGACATCCAAAAACTTTGGACAACCCAGGTTCGTACTATCATGACAATCCTATTAAAAACCAAGGCATGGCGTGGCCCGGAGTTCAACCCATGCCCAGGTCTGGTAGCGTTGACATTCCCGCATTGAGTGCCACGCACGCATCAGGTCCCAGAAAAGTCACAAATTAGCTATATAACTCAATCTAGCTATATATAGCTATAAAAATCATATAAAACCCAATAACAATTGTTTAACATATGGTGAAAAATATTAAACGTAAAAATAATTATTATCCCATAATCCATGTGGTTTATGAGACAGAAGACAATCACCAGAATGGAGATCTATGCATTTTAAGTTTTCAATACATGTGTCTATTTGCGATTAGTCATAATCTGATTCCTATGAGGTACGGATCCGTACCTCTAAGACAAGACTGTTAGGTTTTCTAGGGTACGGACCTCCGTATTTTATAGAGATTAAGGGTAATTTCAAATTTGGTGAAAACGAAATAACAAATAACACTTCATCAGAATTCACCTAAACTTGGATCAAAATGGTTACAGATTAACAACGCAATCGTTTTTTTTACATTTTCCTTCGACGTAAATAACCGAGGAACACCAAATAAATCACGAGATAAGAACTGGCAGAAAAAAAGGTATAAGATTAACAAAATAATATTAAATATGAATGGGGAATAAAACTATTTTTAATTGATAATTATTCTAGACTGTAGTGCATTTATGTTTTTCACGACATTTGGGTAGCCGTTACAAGATACAAGGGACGTTTTCACAAACATTGCATTACTTAATGTCGCTTAATTGAATATTAAACAAACAGTTTTTCCGTGCGTTATCAATATACCTTGTTTAAACTAACAAAAAACATAGGTGCACGTTTTTATGCCTAATTTTTTTATTTTCTTATTTTTTTGCTAAATTTCAAAATAAGGGATAGATAAATTCATCAATCTAGCTGTTAGTCCAACAATATATTTGGCAACAAACTAATCATAGGATCAGTGTATTCATTTGGAGATGATCCACGGTTATTTATGATAAAGAAGAAGGTAAACACTCGGTAAACGCCTGGTATCTCTAAACCCATTATTAGATCCACGTTTTAAAGTGAAGACTTGTAAAGCCCTTACATGTTATTCATTTTCAACAAAATTTAACATATAAATAACACCAAAATCTCTAGAAAAAGGAGGTCCATAACCCTATGACACTTCCAATCGCAAAATACTGCAACAGTGTATGAAAATGTGATTACAAAAGATTCTTGGATTTGTTTATTTGTCTTTCATCTCTAAACCCTTGGACGGAATTAAGAACCATTTTGCATCTTGTTTTCACATATTTTGCATTATTGGTATTGGTACTGTTTTATAGCTACTTCTAGCTAGATTTATGCAATATAGCTTAATTTGTGACTTACCTGTGGACCTGCTGCCCATTGAATGTATGCTATTAAACCAATGTTTAAACCTAATCCCAACCTTTTTAGTCACTATATAGTTATGCTCAATACGTGCATACATCCAATAGGGGCATTTAATGTTGACTGTCCCCCGTAGCAGGTAGTCCAAATAATAATCAGAAGGTAGAATCGTCTACCTGAGGGTCTCATTAAGTAGACAAAGGATCCGGTAACTTAACGGATTGAAAAAAAATACATAAAGTGATGTAATAAAATCTGTGCCGATGTACGTATGTGACTAAAATACTCACATATAGAAGCATGTGTCGTTAAAATTTTCACACGGCAATTAATCTGACAAATACATCCATTATAGAAGCACGCATATGAAGATGTAGTGACCAATGATAACTCAATGCAGAAGCATGCATTGATTAATAATATCACGAAGCTTATCTGTGACGATGTAAGTGACGAAAAAATACAGGAGAAGCATGCGTTGTTAACATTCACATGGCTATATGTGTGGATATAAGTGATCAAATATACCATTATAAAGCACGAAACAGATGATTTTTTTTCACAAAGCTATCTGTGACGATGTATGTGACAAAATAAACACATTGACAATCATGCACTGAAGATTTATCCCGTGGCTATCTGTGAACAATGGTATGTGAACAACTATACACCAATAAATAAACATCACTGGATGATATTTCAAGGTAGCAACTGTGACGAATATGTGACTAAAAATACTCTCCATAAAAGCATGAGCGTTGTCTACATTTCACGCGCAATCTGTGATGATGTATGTGCCAAATATACTCATTCTAGAAGCATGCACTGATATTTCATTCGGCTATCTGTGACTTTATAGAATTATGCAGTGACAATATTTCACTTAGGTATCTGAAGAATTTTGATGATTACTCCGTTAATCGGATCCGAATCGATATTATGTGAAACCGGTTTCAAATTATTTTGCAAAACTGCAAATCGCTCTCAAACAATAACATCGCATATTGAACCTTTATCTTCTTAAAATTCTTTGACCAGTAATTATACATAACAGTATATTTCCGCTAAAACACAATAGACTTTAACAAAATCAATAGTCTTAGAATTTGCTAAACATGGTATAATCTAAAAAATAAAATACACCACATAAATTATGACTTAACAATTAATTATCACACTGCTTCAAAAGATACAGTCTGTAATTTCCTAAAGAAGTCAGCAGATGGAAGAACCTATATAAGGTTGTCAGTAAAGAAAACAGCATTTCAAATATGGCGGTTGATTAACCGGTTCGATATTCGATTTCATACAAATGATATAACCGTTTCAAAATTTTGAAAATCGTCCCACCCCTAGGTTATCTGTAACGACGTATATATAAATAATAAAAAATTAAATATGCTCACTGTAGAAGAGGACTAGCTCCTAGACTATGAATATCTTTTAACTAATTATATTAATGTAGTGAACGAGCCAGTCTAAACCTATGTCCAGTATCAACATCAGTCTTGTTTGAAATCACTAATAGACTGGCTTTGTCCTCTATGAAATAGAATTTGTAAAAAAGGGAAAATATATAAATATAGTTATTATCATCTAGTGGCTCGTCTAACTGAGAAAAAAGCTCTGATATATTTAATGTAGCTATTCAACGATGTATGTGACTAAATAAATAGAGACATGAAAACATACTCTCAATAGAAGCATGTGAAGTTTACATTTCATGCAGCTATCTATGATGATATTTTTGTTCAAATCTAACCCATTAAAGCAGCAGGCACTGATGATCTTTCACATGGCTATCAGTGATGATGTATGCTACCAAATAAACTCTCTGAAGGAAGCATGGTTTAATGAAATTTCACGTAGCTATTTTGACCAATGTATGTGACTAAAATAAACTTGCAATAGAACATGCGATATATAAATTTCACGCGGCAATCCGTGACGCAAGTTTGTGACCAAATACAGTCCAAACCTGATTGACAAAGACCACGTCTTCGAAGCAAGCACATACAAGATGGACTGTGTTTCACAGGTGGTCTTTTTCAGGGGGAAGGGACACTTCTCAGTTAAGCCATTATCATGTCTGATAAAAAGCTTTCTAGCATTCATTATGTTCTATGTATAAATTCTTCGTCCGTGCAAACTTGCAAATTTTTCAATCAAGCAGTACTTATTGTGTATGCATTAATTGCAAAAGGTCGTGAAAATTCAGCTGGATTTCAAAAATTTTCATCCCAACGGTCCAGCTGGGTCGATATTGGGGGCAATCAATATGTTCTCTCTTGGGAAACAGTAAGCCGTCGCGCTGGTGCGGTCGCCAGTTGCCGCTTATTCAACCGGCCCTTAAAGAGCATTTTTATACGGGGGGACCAAAGACCGGTCGTTGTCGACAGGTGGTCGCTATTTCCGGGTGGTCGCTAGCACAAGTTTGACTGTACACCCATTAGAGAAGCCCACACTGAAGATATTTCACATGGCTATCTGTAAAGATGTATTTGACCAATCATACTCATATGTGACCAACCATACTCATTATAGAAGCCTCGGTAGCCTAGTGGTAGAGAGTCCGCTTCGAGTACAGGAGGTCGTGGGTTCGATCCCCGGCCACATCATATCAAAGAGGTAAAAAATGGTACTACTAGCTTCCTGGCTTGGCGCAAGCACACACACACACACACACACACACATTATAGAAGCATGCACTGATGGTATTCCATGTGGCTGTCTGTGATGATATATGTGACCAAATATACTCGCTGTAGAAGAAAGATCTGATGATATTTCATGCAGCAGCAATCTGTTACGATGTATGTGATGAAAAAACATGCATTGTATACTTACAAGTATCAAGCGGCTAACTGTAACAGGTATGTGACTTACTAGGCCCATTATTGAAGCATGCAGTGAAAATATTTCACTTCGCTAATGGTGGGGTTTGGTATGTATAAGACAGCAGTTATTTTTTTTAAGATTAAGTTATCTCGTGCTCACGACATCCTTATCTTTGAACACACAAGATCTTAACCTCCAGCTTCGACACTTTTCTCAGTGCACACAACATCTTATCTTGAGTGCACAACAACTATGTCTCGTGCCCATGGCATCTTAACCTCAGCGCACGAGCATCTTATCTCGAGCGCTCAACATCATGTCTATAAAAATTAAGGCCCCATCCGTGGGTTTTCGGTCATAAGTATGACTGTCACCTTTTTGCTTTTGTTCTGTTTATACTTTTGCTTGCAGGGTATTATTTTAAATAAACAAATTGAACAAAAAAGCCAACAAAAATCTGATGCTGACAATGTGCAATTTAATGCTATGAGTCAAACTGCGATTAGTAGCTACTGTAACATGCAGTAAGCATCACTAATTATGTTCTTTAATGTTTAAAAGATAGGATGACCAATTATGTGCACCCCTCTCCCAAATGATGTGATAAACTTGTACTTGTGGGAAGTTTAAGTCTGAATTAAATAGGTGGGACACTAATTATCTACTTGTCGGTATGTTTTTACTAATGACCTAAGCTCACACAAAGGGCCCGAATATATAAATAAGATGTCGAGCGCTCGAGATAAGATGTCGTGCGCACCAGAAGATGTCGAGCGCAGGATATATGATGTTCTGCTCTCCTGAAAAGATGTCATAAGAATAAGATAAAATGTTGAGCACACGAGATAAGATGTTGTGTGCTCGAGATAAGATGTCGTGCGCACAAGATAATTTAATATAAAAAAAAATAAATGCATGTCCTAAAAGATACCGTCTTATAGTGGTATGTTTATGACATGCATTTTTTTTTTTGGATAAAATTTAATTAAATTTACTGATGATCTGAGTTAGCAAAAAGGGCCTTAATATTATATTGATAAGATGTCGTGCGCTCGAGATAAGATGTCGTGCGCAAAAGATAATTTAATCTAAAAAAATTAAATGCATGTCCTAAAGATACCACGGTATTAGTGGTATGTTTACGACATGCAATTATTTTTTTTGATTAATTTTAATTAAATTTACTGACGATCTGAGTTACCAAAAAGGGCCTTAAAATATATTGACAAGATGTTGTGCCCTCGAGATAAGATGCCGTGCGCACGAGACAAGATGTCAAGCGCTTGAGATAAGATGTCATGTGAATGAGATAATATGTCGAGCGCTCGAGATAATATGTTGTGCGCACAAGATAAGATGCCGTGCGCATGAGATAAGACGTTGATCGCTCAAGATTAGATTTTGTCTGCAGGAGATAAGATGTTGTGCGCACAACATGAAATATATGGCGATCGTATTCAAAAGAGATAAGCTGTCATGAATTTTGTTGTGCTCAAGAAAAGTTCCGAGAGTGCACATGAAAAGATGTTAGATTGCTCGAGATACGATGTAGTGCAAACACAATATAATACGTCAGGTGCTCAAGAAAAGATTCTTATCACCGAGAAAATATGTGGAGCCTCGAGATAAAATATGTCACCGCAAGATAATAAGATGTTCAGCGCACGAGATAAGATGTGGTGTTATGAGATAAGATGTTCATCGCTCAGGTAAGATGTTGTGCACAAAAGACCTAAGAATGATGGATAAGATGTTGAGCACACGAGATAAGATTTTGATCACACTCAAGTAAGATGTTGTGCACACATGATATAATGTTGAGCCTTGATATAAGATTTTTTGTGCTATGTAACATAATATGGCACTTTGCTCGAGATAAGATGTCAGGGCGCATGAGATAATATGTTACGTCCATGAGATAAGAATGCAAGCACACGAGATAAGATGCTGAGCGCTCGAGATAAGATATAGTGCACATAAAATAATATAATCATAAAAAACTAAAATGCATGTCCTAAACAATACCATCGTATTGACTAAATTAAATAACGAAATATATTTACTGTATCTGGATAATATTTCAACATGGCTTTCTCTGACGCTGTAAGTGACAAATCATACACATTCTAGAAGCATGTCACAATGATATTTCACTGCTATATGAAGATGTATTGTTACCACTTATACTCATTCTAGAAGCATGCACTAATCAAATTCCCGTGGCTATCTGTGACGATGTAAGTGACCAAAGTGTACTCTATTAATAGAATGAACTGATGATATATCTGCGTGGCAATCTAAGACGATTGTAAAGAATAAAATATACTCATTGAAAAAACATGCACTGAGATTATTTCACGTTTCTACAAGTGACGATGTTGTGTGAAAACTAAAAATACGGACTATAAGTAAGCCCTTGTTTACAATTCAACGCAGCTATCTGTGACGTGGTATGTGACCAAATGTACCAAATATACTTATAAGCATCCTGGTTATAATTCACATAGCTATCTCTGATGACGGGGGGGTTGAATTTGGTTTACACACATCGTCACAGATAGCTACGCAAATATCATAGTGCATACTTCTACTGTGATTATATTGGTCACAACACATCGTCAGCGAGATAGATACGTGAAATATCTTACTGCATAATTTTACTGTGAATATTATTTGGTCACACACATCGTCACGATATTGCTACGTGAAAAAATCTTTACTGCATACTTCTTAAACTACAGTCAGTATATTTGGGTCACTACACATCGTCACAGATACTACGTGAAATATCTTTACTGCATACCTTCTACTGTGAGTAATATTTGGTCACACACATCCGTCCAATATAGCTACGTGAAATATCTTTACTTCATACTTCTACTGAGAGTATATTTTGGTCACACACATCGTCACAGATTGCTACGTGAAATATCTGTACTGCAACTTCTACTGTGAGTTAATATGGTCACAACACATCGTCACAGATAGCTACGTGAAATAATTCATTAGTGCATACTTCTACAGTCAGTAATTGGTCACACACATCGTCCACAGATAAGCTACGTGAAATATCTTTACTGCAACTTCAACAGTATATCTACTTAGGTCACAACACATCGTCCCAGATAGCCACGTGAAAATATCTTGACATGCATACTTCTACTGTGAGTATATTTGGTTGGTCGCACATATCATCACAGATAGCCACGTTAAATATCTTTAGTGCAAACTTCTAAAAAAGAGTATATTTGGGTCCACAACATCGTCACAGTGTTGATAGCAACGTGAAATATCTTTAATGCAAACCTCCTACAGTCAGTATAATATCTTTTATGCATACTTCAGGCTGTGAGTATATTTGGTCACACACATTTCACGATCGCCAACGAGAAATATCTTCAGTGCATACTTTCTACATTGAGTACATTTGGTCACACACATCGTCACAGATTAGCTACGTGAAATATCTTTTATCATACTTCTACAGTAATAAATATTTTGGGTCACAACACATCGACACAGATAGCTACGAGAAAATCTTTAAAGTGCTACACTACTCTGATTATATTGGTCCACACACTCGTCACAGATAGCTACTGAGAATATCTTTACTGCATCTTCTACTGTGAGTATATTTTGGTCACACACATCCGTACATATAGCCACGTGAAAATCTTTACTGCATACTTCTACGGTGAATAAATTTGGGTCACACACATCGTCACAGATCGCCACGTACAATATCTTTACTGCATACATCTACTGTGAGTATATTTTGTGTCACACACATCGGTCAACAGATTGCCACGTGAAATAAGATATTACATGCATTACTTCAGCTGTGATATATAAGGTCACACACATCGTCACAGAATAGCTACGAGAAATATCTTTATGCCATCGACATCTACATAGTTTATTTGGCCACACACATCGTCACAGATATCTACGTGGAAATATCTTAGTGCATACTTCTACTGTGAATATATTTGGTCAAACACATCCTCATAGAAAGCTACGAGAAATACTTTAGTGTATACTTCTACAGTTTGTATATTTGGTCACACACATCGCCACAGATAGCTACGTGAAATATCTTTACGCAAACTTTTAACTGTGATATATTTTGGTCACACACAATCGTCCACAAATAGCCACGGTGAAATATCTTACATTGCAAATACTCTTTTAACTATAAGTGTGGAAAGTGTAAATTTGGACACACACATCGTCCACAGATTAGCTACGTGAAATATCTTAGTGCATACTTCTACAGTAAGTTATATTTGGTCACACACACTCGTCACAGACCATCTACGTGAAATAACTTTTAACTGCAATACTTTTACAGTCAGTATAATATCTTTAGTGCATTTTTCTACAGTGAGTTATACTTGGCCGGTCACACAACGACACATCGTCACCGATAGCTACTGAAATATCTTTAGTGCATACTTCTAAAGTAAGTATATTTGGTCACACACACATCGTCAACAGACTAGCTACGTGAAATATCTTTACGCATACTTATCAGTCATATAGATATCTGTAGGCATACTTCTACTGTGAATATATTTGGTCACACACATCGTCATAGATAGCTACGTGAAATAATCCTTTTAGTGGAACCCAGACATCTACAATAAGTTTGTCACACACATCATCAAGATAGCCCGTGAAAATATCTTTAGTGCAATATCTTCTAAGTAAGTATAATTGTCATCACAACATCGTCCACAGACAGCTACGTGAAATATCTTTACAGCATACTTTTACAGTCAGTATAATATCTTTATGTGATACTTCTACTGTGAATATATTTGGTCCACACAACATCGTCATAGAAACGCTAAGTGAAATAACTTTAGGGTGCAACTTCTACAGTAATTTAGTCCCACACATCATCACAGATAGCCAACAGACATAGTCTTTATGCATACTTTCTACATTTAGTATATTAGGTCACACAACAGACGTTGACAGATAGCTACTAGAAATATCTTTACAGCATACTTTCCACTGTGAGTATATTTGGTCCAACAACACCTGTCACAGATAGCTACGTGTAAATATCTTTAGTGCATACTTCCACTGTGATATATTTGGTCATAACACATCGTCATAGATAGCTACTTGAAATATCTTTAATCATACTTCCTACTGTGAGTATAATTGGTTCACACACAATGACGTCCACAGATAGCTAGTATCTATCTGTGACGACGTGTGTGACAAAATCTACCAAGCAGAAGATGCAGTAAACATATTTCACGTAGCTATCGTGACTATGTGGTGTGACCCAAATATACTCACAGCAGAATAGTATGCAACCTATTTCACGTAGCGTATCTGTGACGACGGTGTGAACAAAATATACTCACAGTAGAAGAAATGCATAAACATATTTCACGTAGCTAACTGTGACGATGTGTGTGACTCAAATATACTCACAGTCAGAGTATGCAGTAAACATTTTTCACGTAGCTATTCTGTTTTACGATGTTGTGTACCAAATATACCTTACAGTAGAAGTATGCATAAAGAAATTACACGTAGCTATCTTTGGCGACGACGTGTGTGACCAAAATACTTTAATTGCAGAAGTATGCTGTAAAGAAATTTCACTAGCTATCTGTGACGATGTGTTTTTTGCCCAAATAATACTTACAGTAGAATTATGCACAAGATAATTTATCACGTATCTATCTGTGACGATTTGTTTTGACCAAATATACTCACATCGAAAGTATGCACTAAAGAAATTTATAGTAGCTATCTGTGACGATGTTGTGAGACCAAATATACTGACTGTAGAAGTATGCATAAAGAAATTTCCACGTAGCTAACTGTGACGATTATGTGACCCAAGATATACAGACTGTAAAGTATGCACTAAAGATATTTCACGTAGCTAACAGGACGACATGTGTGTGACCAAATTCACTCACAGTAGAAGTATTCAGTAACAGAATATATCACGTATCAATCTGACGATGTGAGTGGACCAAATATACTCACCGTAGAAGAATGCAGTACAGAAATTTCACGTAGCCTAATCAGTGACGATGTGTGGGTGACCAAATATACTCAGAGTAGAATTATGCACTAAAGATATATCACGTAGCTATCTGTGACGATGTTTTTACCAAATATACGCACAGTAGAAGTATGCACTAAAGATATTTCACGTAGCTATCTGTGACGATGTGAGTAGCCAAATATACGCACAGTAATAAGTATCACTAAAAAAATACCGACTGTAGAAGTATGCAAGTAAAGTAAATTGCACGTAGCTAAATCTGTGACGATGTGTGGTGACCAAATAATACTCACTGTCGAAGTATGCACTAAAGAAATTTCACGAGCATCTGTTGACGATGTTGTGTGGCCCAAATAAACTAAACTGTAATGTATGCACTAAAGATATTACACGTACTATCTGTTGACTATGATGTGACTACAATATACTTACTGTAGAAGTAAAAGGACTATATGAAAATTCACGTAGCTATCTGTGATGATGTGTGTGACCAAATATACTTAATGTATGAATCTGCACTAAAGATATTTCACGTATCATATCTGTGACGATAGATATTTCGCGTAGCTATCTGGGACGATATATTGACCTAATATACTATACTGTAGTGAAGTAAAAGCCCTTAAGATGTTTCCCACGTAAGCTAACTGTGACATGTATATGACCACATATACCTACTGAAGAATTATGCACTATCGATATATCACGAAGCTAACTGTGCCATGAAATGTGGCTAGAAGTACACACTATAGAATCAATATGGTTGCTTACATTTAACGCGGGGATCATGACGAAGTATACTCACAGTAGAAGCATGCGCAAACGCGAAATTTCGCATGGCTAACAGGTCGACGTAAGTGAACAAATAAAATCATTGTATAAGCCAATCACTGAAGTATTTCACGTGGCTATCTGAGACGATGATATCAACCAAAATAACACTGTAGAAGCATGCACTAATAAAGTTTCACGTGGCTATCTGTGATGAAACTACCATACCTGTACTATACTTGTACTAGTACAGTTACACATGGTGATTTAAAGAGTCTTTAATCATTTATTTGATATGGGAAAAACAATAATTCAATTATTGTTATAATAACATAAGAATGATTGTACTTTTCCCCTATCAAATAAATGTGATCATACGTATTGCAAAAATGTTTTGTAATCATCCAGGAAAAGACAAAATCCCAAAAAATGTTTGTTGAACTGAATGCAATTAGCAAAAGGTATTCCTCATTCATTCTTGACAAAGTAAGATTCAAATGAAATTTACAAATACACTCTGATGTCTTGTTTACCTATGCTGTTCATTTTTTTATTCACAGATGTAAAAAAATTAAACGATTTTTCTTTGCAGCATGAGCAATGGCTTTATTTGAAGATGGAAAGAAACCTTCTGTGCTCAGGAGAGATACCAAGGTTATGGTGCTTCATATTCAAGAGTTTTACAAGATTATTCTAACCGTCCTCACAGGGTTGTATGTATGCCATTTGCCGAAACACAATGGAAGTAAAAATTAAAAAAGATTTGTTAATTAAATGTGTTTGATTGAAAAAGGAAAATATAAACATGTAATTACTTTGTTACCAACAAGAAAAATATAATTATAGAAACACGAGCTTATCTAAAGGATCTGAATAGTTTTTTGCTTCATTAAATAGAATCCTGGGATTATAATTGAATAACTTTTTACTGTGATCAATATTGTCTATTCAGGTTTTCCATCAACATGGCTTGCCAATTAGCACACCAATAACTATTGTGAAGAAAAACCTCCCAGACGCGATTATTGGTTTTTAAGAGACTTCAAAGTTGTAAGTTTATAAAATCCAGACTTCAGATTGTTCTTATCTGTGGCTTATTCTTGTAGAGTTAGCTCATGGACCGCCTGATGCTTGTCGTCCAACACACGTCAACAATTTCTTTGCCTGCACCGATAGCAGTTATCATTTTCCAGCTCACCTGAGCCTAAGGTTCATGGTGGAGCTTTTGTGACGCACAGTGTCAGTCGTCCCTTTCATGATGGTCCGGCCGTAAGCATTTTCTAAAAAAAAATCTTAATGAAAACCACTGGGCAGAATTACACCATGGCTTTAATATTTGTAAGTAGCATCATCTTGTGGTCTTATACCAATTTTTTTCAAATTATCCACCACAATGTCCAAAACCGGCCCGCCCCTGGTCACAAGGATAGGGATTTTTTTAAGTGAAAAAATGCCTAAAATTAAAACGTCATGCTTATAATAGTATATTTATCATTAATATTGTAGCATAAGTCGTTTGTGTAAGATGCTTGTATAACCAACTTCTCATTTAATATTTATCCAATCTTTTTCCAGAGCTGCACAAAAGACATCATGTACTGGTAGTTAAAGACTTACAAGGTTAGACAGTTTTCTTGGACAAGCACTGGCCTTTGGAAAAGTTCAGAAAACGTAGCCTAGAAAACTCAGTTGGACCTAAGTGAAGTTGTTACAGAAACCAGAAGAAGCAAGCTCTGCAGTTATATATCTTTAGGACACCGGGCCACATTTTTGATCGGCTATACGAAGTATATGGTGAAGCTATCCACTCACCCGGTCTTTCGGCGTCCTTCGCCATCCCAGCATTTGGTTTAAAAGCTTTTAGCTCACCATGAGGCTCAGGTGGGCTATGTGTATCACTCACCGTCCGCGTCTCCCGTCGTCCGATCCCATAAACTTTTATTTTAAATGCACCCTCCCATAAACATGCAAGGCCAATTCATCCAAACTTCACAGGAATGTTCCTTGGGTAAGCTCGACTTCGTGAGCGATCCAGGGTCATCATGACCCCTCTTGTTACATTTTCACTTATTTCTCCTCATCTCTTAATTACTTTGATGGATTTGATTTTAAAAACATAAAATAGTTATTCTACATCATCACGCACATCATATGGGCACAAGGGCCATAACTCTCACATCCTATTTTTGACGAATTCCCCCAACACCTTTTTTACTTAAGAATTTCAGGTTTTTGATGCAGTTGCACTCTATCTCGGTTTAAATTCCTTAATTGGATTTGATTCAGTCTGAAAGTAGTTTTCCACCTAATCCACCTTCATCAAAATACACAATGTGCATAACTCTTGGCACCAATATTTCATGAAATATGCCCCTTTTACTTAAATTTAAGTTAATATTGTGATTCATATTCCACTATATCGTATACGAAATAGATTTGAGAATTCAAACTTAAAATAGTTGTTCTATTCCATCACACCCACATCATATAACACAAGTGCAAAACTCTTGCATCACATTTTAAGAAATTATCCCCCTTTTTGCTAGAATTATACTGATATTGTTTATTTATAATACACTTAAATCATTATACCTGTGTTATTACTCAATGTTTTTGACACAAGACTCAAGCATTTTGAGTCAATAAACATTCCATTGTACAGCTCAGTTTTCATCAGAAGTGCCCTGTTTCAACTATCCAGCATCGAAATAGTCTGGTCTCGCTGTCTCCTGTGACAGCTCTTGTTTTTGCAACGATACCAGTCATAATGTATTTTTTTGACAACACAGAAAAATGACGGTCAACTTGACATCTTCAATTTCCGGAAGTAACGAAAAGGAAAATAGACGTGAGAACTGAAAACGAAAGTCATCTTTGCATTGGTCGATAGTCAGCGGTCATGTGCATTGCACCCCGTCCAAATGTACAGGGAGCCAATTTTCCAGGCGTTTTCTAACTATCTGAAAATACCTGGGCTATTGCACGACTGTCACGTTTCATCAAACGACTACATATTGAATCTTATTAAACACCAATTCCAAAGGGTCGTACTGAGCAAGAATACATGGAGGTTTTTGGAACATCGTCATATCGCTCAAAAGGTCCCTTTGTGACGTGTCTGAAAGAGTCATTATATGCCTCGGAGTAAGCTATTTTCGTATTTGAAGCTAAGACCTAGACATTTCGATTTCAAGTGATAAATTCCTACGGAAGCGTGAAAGGACCTAAACTTTTATTACGTTAACTGGTGCGGAAAGGATATTATATAGTTCATGACAGAACTATTATTTCATTATTACAAATGAATTTGTACATCTGATAGTATTTTAATTACTTTTGCTTTGAAGTATGACATTTAACATAAGATATAAAAGAAATAAAAATATCGAGACCACTTTCTATGGTAAATACATGGATGGTACCATCCAATTTTTAGATATATTTGGACATATCTGTCCCTTGTAAAGATTTTTCTGTTACCTCTCAAGATTTATTATGGGAATTACCCCCCCCCCCCCCCCCCCCCCCCCCCCCCCCCCCCCCCCCCCCCCCCCCCCCCCCCCCCCCCCCCCCCCCCTTCTTCCTTATGCTGTTCCTGTCCTTATGGGCTCCATCATCAAGTTCTTTAAATTTTGCTCACATCCTTGATGTAAACCTGCGGCTGTATTGCCCCGCTTGGCGAGCACTTGTTTTGACATTATGTGACTGGAGCAGAATTAGATGTTTTTATATATTTATGTTTACTTCAGTTCAGATGACTATATGAAAAATTTTAAACAACAAGTCCACAACTGTTTTTGTTAGAAATTATATTTATTTACGGCCATGAATATAAACCGCCACGCATTATAATGAATTCACCTAGATTACGATGAAAAATGCGGTTCTTAATAATATGTTGTATTATTGGCCAGAAATTTTGCACATAATTAAGTTTTTACACTTAAAAGGAACTAATTCAAGCAAAAATCTGGAATTTTTAGCCCCCCTCACCAGAGCACGAAATGCAAAGAAAACTATTGTGACCGTCTTGCCGGTGTCCCGTTCGTGCGTCAACCATTTGCTTGTTAAGAAATCTATAGGCCACAGATATGACCTAATCTTATGGTCAGAAAGTATTTCATGACTCTTAGGCAAGTTTTGAAACTGCGTCATGTGGGTCAAAAAAAGTGTCATAGCCAAGAATAAATGAAATAACCTATGTTACCTTCGAGAGTACACATTTATGACCCTGTTTCTTCAAGACTCATTGCAGAAGTTTGTGTCAAACAAAGGTAAATCCGAATATGGGTCATTGTAGGTAAAAAACCTTTAACCGGTCAAATCAAAGAAAAACTATTGTTTGCAATAGGGCTGGCATTTGTCAAATGGTGTTCGTGGAAATTATGATCAGAAACCAAAGAATCTCAGCGGAGTCCCTTAAACGCGACTGGTTATGTTTAAAAAGACATTAAAATCTTTTCATAAACCTCACTTAATTTATTTATAATATGATGCGATAAAACTTGTGAATCAGAACAGAATGGCGTGTTTACAGTAGTTATGATATTTGGCATGTTCATCGTCAAATAGCACTGTCAGGATAAGTCCTCGCCTGTTTCTTGCATTAACACTATTATGGTTATAAACATCTCGATATAAAACTAAAAGAATGATAATAAAAATAGCCACGTGAAAAAGGTCATCGTAAAGACAAGACGGCGTGCTACTATAATTGGTATATTTGGACATATACAACGTCCGTAGCAGATAGCCGCGGGGAAATATAAACAAAGCATGCTAACCATAGTTAGTATATTTAGTCACATTCACGGTCCAAAATAGCAACGTGTAATATTAATAAATGCAACTTTCCACAGTAGTAAATAAAGATATAATTTTTAGCAAAAGAACGCTTTACCACTATTTATGCACGATGGGCGTGATATTATTTGTACGACGTATTACCGCCCAGTGTATAGATAGTTTTTTAAAACACGTTTTGCTATAAATTTTTTTCAATCTAAATGCATTTAATCTAAAACAGTATCGGCGCACTTTCTTGGTTTGCAAAACACACGTTGAAAAAGTCACCGCACGTTAACGTGATCGCATTCTACGCGTTAAGCGTGTTTAAACAGTAGAACAAGCATATTAGAATTCGTCATATACGTTGTCACAGAGAGCTAAGTCAAATATATCATCATTTACATGCATGCATCTATAATGGGTACAATTTGTCACAATACCCCCGTTCACAATAGCGCGTGAAATGTTAAACAACCGCGAAATTATCATTAAAGCATGCTTCTGCAGTGAGAATATTTGGGTCATGAAAAACATCGTCACAGATAGCCACGTGTAAAATCATCCCAATGCATGCTTCTCCAATGAGTATATTTAATCCAACGTACATCACACAGATAGCAACATGAAATATCAATTAAAAGAGTGTATTTGGTTACATACCCGTCCACAAGAGATTGGCGCGTTAAATGTAAATAACGCAGCATTCTATATAGTGAGTATTTTAGTCACATGCCATTGTCACAGATAGCTACGTGAATTATCATCAATGCATGCTTCATCATTGGATATATGGTCATAAAAAACCGTCATACATTGCACGTTAATTTCATTAGACCTCCCTTCTACAGCGAGAATATTTGGTCGAGTACATCGTCATAGATACTCTTTTAATATCATCCGGCATTGGTTCTACCAGGAGTATATTATTGGTCACATACAACGTTATAGATAGCGATGGGAAATTTTTAAGTGCATGCCTCTGCAGTGATATATATGGTCCGTATACATAGTCGACAGATAGCCCCATTAGCGCTGCTTACTACACTGAGTATATTAGGTTACATTCCCCGTCACATGTAGCCAGCCGCGTTAAATGTAAAGAACACCGCATTCTTTCGTGATAATACTTAGCCCAAACTTCGTCACAGATAGCTTCGTGTAAAATTATTAAGTGCTTGCTTCTACAATGAGTACATTTTTGTCATATACATGGTCATAGAAGCCACGAAGATATCAACAGAACTAACTGTATCCAATAGAATATATTTGGTTAAATACAAGAGATAGGCCGCGTGAAATATCCATGCAATGCTTCTACAATTGGGGCGGATGAGTCTATTTGGTCACATACACCTTCATCAGATAGTCACGAGAAATTTTTTAAGTGCATGCTTCTGCAAGGGTAAAATTAGGACGAATACATAGTCCAGATAACCACATGAGGTTTTATTATGCACGCTTCTACAGTGGTATATTTTTATGCCGTATACATCGTCATAGAAAGCCGTGCGTTAAAAAAAAACAACGCAGCAATCCTAAGTGAGATATAGTTAAGTCACAAACATCGTCACAATGTTCAGATAGTACGTGAAATATTATTAGTCCATGCTCCACAGGGAGTGTTAATTATGGCATTATACAGCGTCACAGATAGCCACCTGAAACATCATCAGTGCATGTTTTTACAATGAACACATTTGGTTACATACATAGTCGGAGAGAGCCGCGTGAAATAACATCCATGTATGCTTCTAAAATACACATATATCGTCGCAGATGGCCACAAGAAATTTGTTAAGTTTACATGCATCTACAATGTGTATATTTGGTCCGTTTACATCGTCACATATAGCCACTTGAAATAACATTTGCGCATACTTCAACAATGAGAATAATATGTTACATACCCCGTCAATAAGCCGCGTACTGTAAGTGGAATATTTTAGTCCATAACACGTCGCAAGCAGATAGCTACGGAAAAAAATAATAGTGCTGACAATTTCTACAGTGAAGTACATATGTCAATACATCGTTATGAATAGCCACATGAAAAAACATTAGAGCTATCTATTATAATGAATATATTTGGTTACATACAAAAGACCGAGATAGCCGCGTGAAATATCATCCGTGCATGCTTCTACAAGGAGTATATTTTGTCACATATTAGTACTCGCCAGATAGCCACGGGAAATTTGTTAAGTTCCACATTCTGCAGTGGGTATATATAGTCGTAATACATACTCACAGTAAGCCTGAAGAATTTAATTAGTGTACCATTTTATAGGGAGTAAATTTAGTCGTATTCATCTTCACAGATAGAAGCCGCGTAAAAGTAACCAACGCAGCATTCTGTAGTGAGTTTTGTTTAGATTCACATATAGTGACAGAGGAGCCACGTGAAATGTTATTAGTCCAAGCTTCTACAGTGAGTTGCATTTGTCATATACACGTCCATAGATAGCCACGGGAATTCATCAGTGTAAAGCTTTTACAATAACACAATTTGGTACATACCTAGTCAGAGATAGGCGCGTGAAATATCTCTGTGCATGGTACTAGGGCAATGAGTATATTAGGTCACATACTAGTACATCGTCACAAATAGCCACGGTAATATTTTAAGTGCAAGCTTCTACAGTAGGGTATATTTGGACGTTTACATTCTCACAGATATCCATGGTGAAATTCAGTAGCGCATAGCTTCTACAATGAGATTTTTGGTTACATACCCCGTCACAGATAGACGTGTTTTAAATAATATAACAACGCAGCATTCTTACTCACTAATTCAAATCACATACATGGTCACAGATAGCTACGTGAAAAATTAATTAATTTCATGCTTCTACAGTAAGTATATTTGGTCATAGCATGTCACAGATAGCCACGTGAAATACTTCAGTGCATGCGTTTAACAATGGACATATTTGATTACATACAAAGTCAGAAATAGCCGCGTGAAAATATCATCCGGTTATATATATGCTTCGCAATGATATAATTGGTCCCATATACAACGTCCACATTATACCACGGGAAAATTTTTTCATCTAAAGCATGCTTTAACAGTGTGTAATTTTGACGTATACATCGTCACAGATAGACAAGTGAAATATAATTAGGGCATGCATCTACAATGAATAATTATTTGTTTACATACCCCGTCACAGGACAGCCACGTTAAAAAGTAAACATCGCAAGCTTTCTATAGTGATTTATTACTAGTCCAACATAATAAAGTCCACAGTGATTGATACGTGAAATATTATTAGTGCATGCTTCTACAGTGGGTATATTTAGTCCGTAAAACATCGTCACAGATAGCCACGGGAGATCTTATTATGCCTGCTTCGTTTCTACAGTGGGTATATTTGGACAGTATATATCACATCACAGATAGCCACGGGAGATCTTATTAGTGGCATGCTTCTACAATGGGAAATTTTTGGTCGTATATATCATCACAGATAGCCACGGGAGATTATTATAGTGCATGCATCTACAATGGGTAAATTTTGGTCGTATTCATCGTCACAGATAGCCAAGTAAACGTCATTAACGCATGCTTCTACAATGCTTATATATTGTAACAACCCCGTTACAGAAAGTCGCGATAAATTAAACAAACGCAGCATTCTATAGCGAGTATTTTCACAAGACACATACATGGTACACAAGATAGCCACGTGAAATATTAAAAGTGCATGCTTATACAAGGTGAGAAAATTAGGATCCATACATCGTAAAAGATAGGACCCCCCGTGCATCTTCTACAATGAATAATTTGGTTACATACATAAAACAGAGCTAGCCGCGTGAAATACCATCGTCACTAAAATATCGTCTGTGCTCGATGAAATATCAAAGGTCAGCGCATTTGGTTATACGGTCATATGGACAATATTATGATATATACAATTATTTTCTGCTCCCAACCAAAGCATACACAACTAATTTAAATACATGCATTTATTTTGACTTCTTTTAATGATTACCAATCCATGCGGTATAATGTTGCAAATATAGTGTTAAATAAAGCCTATAATTTTCCGAGATCCTTGATAAACAAGTTTCGAAATTTTACGGTTTGCACACTTTTTTTGTCAGACAAAAATGCGAGATTACAGACGCGGTATTTTAATCTTGCAGAAGAAAGAAAAAGCCCTGCAGCAGCGTAATTGAGAATAAAATAGACATAAATATGTAAATTTTAGAACATAGAAGATATTAGCGTTAAAGTCAAAACTCCTCGTTTTAATTATTTTATTACAGATTCCTTATGGCGGAGGCAAAGTATTTCGCAGCTGTGTAGAATTACCTGGTCTCTATTGTCATTCCTGTATAATTAGACTTTCTATAGGCCTGAGTGATATAGTTCGCTAAGTACAAAAATCTCGGTTTATCTACGATAAAATCACACTTGGAACTTGTTATTTCGAATCTAACACGAAATACTAGATCAACAGTGTTAGAAAAAATGGTAACTACTATTTTACGACAGTGCTACGCACTTGGAATCAGCTGACGTTATAGCACCTAGAGATTTATAGATAGATTTTGCTCTACTGTACAATGTATGTAGGTTAATTGCCTGGACGTGTTTGAATTCATATACTCGTTACAACATTATCCGATAATTCTTTTTATACTTATTTATGGTCATCATTCATTCTCCAAAACATTTGCATATAACAGGTAAGACTGCAAGCAGTTAAAGTGTGACCCTCAAGAAATAGTGTATTAATGCCTCGTCACCGATAGAATGCAAGGATAGCTAAAAGGAAAATTCTTGTCTTTCGTTTCGCAACCGGTTCGCCTGTAAAATACATACCTGTGAGAATCACAGACTAAAGGCCACTAATTGAAATCTTCTATTTGCAGCTTATTTACGCATCACTTTCTCATTCACCTACTTTTCATGAATGTTCTATCATAAATTAACAAAAATGGAAAGAAAATAGGGGAATGAATAGGTAAATGTTAAATGCCAGCGAGTTGTGGTCTGCTATCCTAAAATGACGCATATTTGCTATTTTCCGCACATTTTTAAACTCTTTTCAATTTGCAAAACTTGCCATCGTTGGAGTACGGTATTAACATGAAAACGGTCTTATTTCATGCAGAATACAATCTAGCAGTGAAAACATATGATTAACACACCCTTTCTAAATGAAATTGTGTAAAAATGAAATTATTATGATATATTTTCTTTGGAGTTCTTTCAACTACACCATTTTGACTGAATTACTGACCTTGTACATAATAGATGGCCTGCGTATTCATATGTGGCGCCAAAAGCTACTTTGTTAATTAAGGTATATCTGAACGTTCAGATACAAAAAAAAATCCAACAATGTAAAATTTGATAAAACTCTGATTTTTCAAAACTCCAGCCGAATATACTTAGACAATTCGGCAAATGAAAACCATAAGGTCGTGTGCTCGATTTTTTTGCTGGACTAATTTGAAAAAAAGACCTCAAACATGTTTTCATAATGGGAGTGTATGGTGAAATCACAATTTTTATAACATTTTCGCGAATAGAATTTTTTCTACGTTGTATAGATTTTAATGAAACTTCTCATATTTGCAAATAAATATTTGGCATAAAGTGTGCTAAAATAAAGTATATAGGTCCGTGTGCTTGTTTTTGACATAGAGATTCACGCATTTCAATATTTACTCACCAGTCGCCATTAATTCATCAAATAATTTTCCTTTCCGGCTTTAATCTACGTTTTCGGCATAAATGACGTTATGCCAATACTTCCGGTTTATCAAACGTGTAGAACTACCTTAATTAGACTGCGTTTTCCGGAATGCTTTTGTAGACTTATGTTAGAACCAAGCACATGCATGTTTTCCCAGCATTTCTTCGTATAGATATTGTCTCAAAGGCTGACCTCCACAGAAAAAGTAGGAAACGCACTAATTGGGTGGGAGTTTGGTTACTGAGTGAAATCTTTATATTAGCATTAGAAACCGCGGTCAGTCACTTTGGTTCCTTTATGCTTCAAAAGTTTCAATTCATAAACCTCTATCCTTGAAAAACATTTTTTTTTTAAATGACTGCATAATATTTGGCGTAATTTAAATGCACAAAGTACAATGTAGCATTAGCAGTAGCAGCAGCAGCAGTAGCAGCGGAAGCAGTTACGTATAATAATAATAATAATAATAATAATAATAATAATAATAAATAGATATAGACAGTGATATTGCATTCGTTTATTTCAGCTGTAAATTTGTTGCATTTACGTATGTTTTGCGTTTAATTGTTGTTTAACGGTATACTAGACCCAATTTTCATATTTGAAAACATGAAAAAAATACTACCAGTAGTTTATGTAAACATAGAATAGACAAATTTATGTGTATTAACACTGATGAATTTGGTTAATAATAGTACACACTGTATATATGTACAGCTGAAAGCAGTATAAATGTATACTATCATAAAAAACTGGAAGTTTTTTTTTTTTACACAATCAGCTGTTACTACATGACATTTGATTATGAATGTAGCTCATTATAGACAATTTATTTATAGATTTAGTAAAGCTGAATATATTTGATGAGGATTATCTGCATTTGAAGTAAATATCTAAATATAAAATATTTCAATGAAAGATGAGCAGAATACATCTTTAAGTATATACCTCCTGAAAAGACGTTTTATATTTCTAACCCAGGTATATATTGATCCCGAGATAGTATAAACTTAGATTTCATCAATGTTTAAGTGTAGGATGGACGCTCTTTGTCCAAGAAAATAATTTTATTTCGTTACAATGCATTGCTTTCGGACATATCCAAGCTTTAGTAGAATAAATACGATAAATTAAGCTGCCCTACAAAAGGAGGATTTTCAACATGACGTGAAACTAAATTGGTTTATTTTAGCGTTTCATGTGAATGTTATAAATCATAAAATCGTTTTTTATTACATTATGAGAGCTTACAGGTATTCAACAAAAGCTGTAAAAATCTTAGCAACTATTAAATTTCGGACAAAATATATGCTGCACACATCCTTTTGAAATACTACTAAAACACAACTGACTTCATTTTAATATTTCTCTCAAAGTTTATAAAACTAAATTACAAGTTATACTAAAGGTGTGTCAAAATCCTCGTCGTGTTGGGCTCAGTATTATCACTATTTTTGGTCCCGAGATTGGGTTCATAGAGACCATTCAATGTTAATTTATGACATAATACTACGTCGGTGCTTATGTGTGCATTTTCATTTAAAGAGTAGAAACATTTCTTATTAGAACTACGTGAAACGAAAAAAGTATCAAAATCGGACTACATGCAAAAAAGATATAGCCATTTGAATACCACCACTGCACGATCATGATCTACACTGGTCGCAAAGGCAGAATCAGTCGTGTCCAACAAGATAATTATTAAAATTGTTTTCAATCGTCAGGTCAGTAAGAAATAGTAGCAATTAAAAAAGTGAAACCAAATAGAATATAATACTCCTTGCTTGACTACCTGAAACATAAGGAGATTTAAAACGTGTTTAATATGTACTGATACCATTTCAACATTAACTTTGATATTCATTTATCTGATTTCTTTGGGTGTTAAATAAGAACGTAGGCCTAAATCAATCAGATTAGAGGGGGAAAGTAAATTAAACGGCTATCTTTATTTGCATTGCGCTGAAAATCCATTTAATTTGTAAACATTTATTGTAAGTGAAATAGAAATATAATATTTAATGTACACTGGCTGCATTGTTATCAATGAATAATTTGTTGTGTAATTCAGCATCAGAAAAGTAGGGCCTATGTTTTAAATAGCGCATTCATATCATCCGATTTTTAGCTTTCCTAAATTAAAGTTTCAGGGTGAGCTAAAAGCATACGGTTGTTGTCCGTTATCGGGCGTCACTGACTGAAGGCCACAATTTTAAACCAATCTGAATCAAACTTAGTTAAAATGTTTATCATTTGTCATAATAAAATCTAGGTCAGTTTTGACACTGGGTTACCTGGAGTAAAAATCTAGGTCACTACAACAAATCACAGAAAGGTCTTGTTAACATTCTGGAGGCTGTATTTTCTGCCAGATCTATATAAATGTTTTTCTTTACGAATTAAATTTCAGATTTTAAGCTGCGTTACCTAGGATAAAAACTAGGTCAAACAATTAAATATAGAGACCATAATTTCCATGCACTTGTGTCTTTATGAAGTCAAGGTCAAGTTTTCAACTAGGGCATCCTTGGCCAACAAGCTGGAAGTTCAGCTGGTAAAATCATAAAAAGAAACAACACATTGTTAACACGCTAAAGGTAATATTTTCTACCTAAGTTACAGAATACGTTGTCACGATCTATGTCACTAGGTTGAATAATAGAAAAAAAAAACATTAATATTTAGAAATCGCATTTTTGAAACACCACAATAATTTTGGTTTCTGTCCATGACATATATTCAAAGTCAAACAGTCAAGAGCAGACGGATGACTCGTAGCCATCATGGACCTCTTGTATGATAAAATCAGGTACTTTAAAAATGCATATACAAGGTAGGGGTCACATATCAAAATTGTTCAATCAGTTTATAAAATTGAGATGTTAATGGTGTCTCTGGTGTGGTTGGTGTTTAAAGAAAAAGAAAAAAAACATGTAAAAACAGCTCTACTTTTAATGATTCGTATGAAAATTGTAACTGCGAAGTACAACATAATGCAACGAATGACCATAGGGAATAAGCACCGACTTACCTGTTGTATTCGAAAGGCATTTTACTATCAGTTTTAATCATTTACTATATTACATTTTTTATTATGTAAAGTAAATGTATACATGTATACTTAACTAAATGTCGGCCATAATCTGTTTACACTGGGCCAATTTTATATCAAGTGTGGAAAGGTGGCTAATTTCAGTCTTGACATCTAAAATCAAAGGAATTTGCCTCTAGATATAATTATGCCAATAACTTCTATATTGAGAATGAAATTTAACATAAATAAATAAATATAATTATGCCAATTACTTCTATATTTAGAATGAAATTTAACTTAAATAAAATAAATAAATAAATAAATAGATAAATAAACCCAAACGTTTGACAGTATTTATTTATAAAAACCCTAACTGTTATCAGTGTTATCTGTTTAAAATATAGAAAAATTATGCACCGCGTTTGTCACGCAGTAAAAATGGATGTAAAAAGTTGGCACATCTCTGCGGTTTGCATTTAATTTTTAGATACATTTTCTTCTTTGAGGAGGTGGGGAGGTGTTTTCTATTTATCTTATGAGTTGCACGTCTTTTAAGATGTGACGTAATTTTATATTACATATTAATCATTAAAGACAAAAACACCAAAAACATCAGAAGAGTAAATCAAACGCATACGCATTTTACTATACAGGGGGCGTGGAAGGCTAAGGTTCGCGACATCATCATTTAATGAAAACTTGTTTGGGAAAGTAGAATTCTTTGTCAACACCGTGGCCTTAAGACTAGTCATTTGTCATTCGTCGTATTTTGAAAAGTAAATACAGCATTTTCAGTCCTGAATTGTTTGACACAACAAGTGTATTGAAATACAGCTTTTATTTGGCGGTGTTTGTTCGTTTGCCTAGTTTATAACAAACTATAGAAAAGTGAGATAAACAAAAATGAATGGATGAAATATTTAGGTAATTTAACATTATGTGTACATATGCCTATAATAACACAAGACGTTCACTCTCCATCCGCGGTATACAACGATTCGAAGTTTAAACAAATATAATAAATTAAGATTCGCAATTTATGAATGTTTGAGTAAGAGAAAAAGGGCCTGCAGAGTGAATTAAGGATTTAAAAGAGGATATAAAATATACAGGCTGTCAGGAGCAGAATACAAAATCCGGCAATAATTTTCTTATTTTGGACAAATCAAAGTGGATTTGTGATAAGAGAGGTTGTTAAGTGTCGAGTTACAAATCGAATAACTTCTATGCATGTTTAGGAACATTAAAGAAAGGCGTACTGTATGCAAATAAGTGAGAGTGCATTAAGTATTTATTCAAAAAGAATGTTGTATATCTGAAACCATCATTGAAATATTTATGAAAATTCATCACGAATGAAAGAAAAGGAATACAACCTACTTAAAAGTTTTCCTTGTTTTGATATTACAATTGCATGTGGTCGATTAAACAATTCACGATTCAGTTCAGGAATTTAAAATGCAGATTTTAAAATTAAAAAATTTATTGCTATTCTAAGACAAATCAAAATCGACTTTGCATTGGGCAGAAAACGATAGTGATGTTGTGAATTATGGAATATATCAAAATTACTTTAAAAATATTCGTGAACAGTTTTAATTAAGTTCATGGATTAATGTACAACTTATTTCGGAAAATGTCTTTTAACACGCATATAATGTTGAAGAGAAAATGGACGCAAGTAAATTCACTTCCAAACAAAGACATCAACTTCAAGCAAAAATGACTCCGGAAATGTGCAGGGCGATAAAGCGGCAGGAGACAAACTCGGGATTAGACTATTGGAAAACTGGTTTCAATAACTTAAACGTTTCGGAAGGTAACACTGGAACACAAGACAAGAAACCAACATACCGCCGACTTACCCAAGTCAATTTTGATTTTCCAGGACTTTTCTTACCAAATGTTGGGAAACAACCATTACCGCACAAACGAAAAGATGCTAAAGGGCAGTCAATAGTTTTAAACCGAACCAAGACTTCGTTTATTCCAGAAATTAAAACAGGCCGCTCAAGCTCAGATGTTCGCCAGAAGTCAGACAATCCGAACCCGTCTAGAAAGGCAGCAGTGACGGACCTCACGTGCCTTCAACTCGCAGACACGCTACTGTCTTACAATAAGTCGCCATTAACTGGAGTGTATGGAACTTCTTCGTTCGGATTATACCCATCTTCGGTGAGATCACGATATGTTGATTTATTTTGTGACAAAAAATCCGGCGAGAACAATGTTGGCAAAGATCAACAAATTAGATCGAATGGAGAGGTGGACATTAATGAAACGGCGGATCAAGAAAGGAAGATGCCAGTTCTAATGTATCATACGTTTCAACCTGATGACAATGACGATATTGCCGAGAGGCATCGAGACATTGTTAGTCCGTCGTCGGATACACAAGCGACTGACATTGACGCAAACGCTAAACCACACACAAAACCACAAAAATCCATTCTTAAAAACGGACTTAACAAAGCAAATAGGCCAAGTTCTGAGACGGCTATTTCTTACACATATTCGACATTAGAAAAACCCACTGCCAGTTCATATCAGCTTCCAGGAGCAAAATCTCAACTCCGCTCTGTTTCGGAGACCAGAATACCGACTTCGTCGCTTTATCCGAAAATTCAGAACGATCTGAGTGATTTCGGACATCTTCGTAGGTTAAGAAGTATTCCAGTGAAACATGAAAGTACTGGTGCTGTTAGAAATATTCCAGTTAGACTGGAAAGGGAACATACAAGTTTCGGGGAATACAAGGGTTTAGAAACTAGAAAAAGAAGTGTTAGATTCAATGCAGCGCACGAAGTTCGCGAGTATACACCATGTGAACCAATCAGCTTTTGTTAGTCATTATGATAATATTACAGATACAGAGATAGTTAAACTTTAAAGGATTTACTACAGTATTACGCTAAACAAATTTAGAAGGGTACCGCTACTTAATCGTTATCTTATGAAAGAGAAGATTATATGAGAGTGAAGTGCAGATTTTCTTTCGATGAATGTACTCCTATTGTGTTATGATGTTTGTTAATGTATTTCTTTTTGGGAAAGTATTGCAATATATAAATAAAGCAGACATAGTATTTGTATTTATTTTAAACTAACTCTTGAAACATTCCGTATTGAGTTAAACCGGCAATACTGTCACCATGGCATTTTTAATACAAAATGAGCGAATGTTAATGAAAAATGTAACAGGACTCTGCAGATCTGACCTGCTGTTTTATCCACATAGTCCGTAACAGGGTTTTTATTGCAAATCACGGCTTTATTTTCAAAAATCCAGATGTAATATATATACATCATTCTAAAAGGTGTGCTAGGGTGGTTGTAAGGTCTTTTAATTTTTTAAATATCTTTAAGAATGTCAGTTGTGGTCAAAATGTATTGGTCAAATCGTAAAAGTGCGACAAAATCAAAATTTGAAAAAAATATATACTGAGTAAATTTACAGTTTCTGTTTTGCATAGTAACTAAGATATCCTGTATAGCTCATCAACAAATGAAATAAACATTTGACTTTTTAAACTTTTTGTGTCCAAAACGGCCGTTTTTATGATTAATTCAAAATTAATTCATATATGTTCAACAGTTAAAACTCTCGGAAATCTACACAGTAGATGAATTTACGATGCCATTGGCTGCCCTGTTGCTTTACCGGATGTTTTGATTTTTCGCGCATGCCCATTTTAATGTTTAGCAAAAAGGGACCGAAACAGATAAGCATTTCGTGCCAACCAATATATTAAATTACGCATATGTATGGTGAGAAATAGACTATTTCCATCTTAGAATGTATTATATAAATGGTATTGTCGTGTATTTAAAGAAAATTCAATGAAAAAACCTCTTTACGGAAAATGTGGATGAAGCAGTTGTTCCCGGTGACTCAAACTAGGCTCTGCTAGCCCTGGTATATATGAAAAAATATTACCGAATGTTTTTGTGAATCCCCGAAATGCGCTGTATTGCTACTTTCTGTGTCTCTCTGGAAACGGTGCTCTAGTGGAGCATGCAGCTTGCACCTACCTCTATGGCAAGTCTGTTTAGTATTTATTCAGTGACTACGGAAAATATTTAAAATATATATAGAGAGATATCTCTAAACGTTTTAAAGCTATCAGTTTAAGATATGTACATGTATATATCTTTTCCATGCCAAGAGATAGCATTATGTATGTAAACGATAACATTACTATATATATAGTATAAGTGTTTCCTGTATAAGGCCATTAGGGAGATAGATATCTCTTTATCTTTGAAAGTACCTTGTGTAGAAATTTTCTAGGAAAGAGATCTAAATTTACTAGCTATCTGTGTAAGATAAAAAAAGGTATTTTCGTTGTAAATTGAGCTAACTTTGACTGTCTGGCTGATACTTCGTTATCACTTACATGTGTGAACTGTTCTGTCTGTTACAAAGAATGATATACTTATAGAAAAAAATCAGTCACAGAACAGATATAACTCTTTTAGAAGTAATCTGTCTCTCTAACTAGTGGGATATCGCTATAAAATGAACTTTTCCTGTAGCCACTGAATAAATAGTAAAACTTCTCATAAACAGTTTTAACCAAACCACAGGGTTTATTAAGTACTGCAACAAGTCTTTAACCCTTAAACCCTTAAATTCCCATCATTCAATTTTGGTAATACCATTTATTATTCGAAGGGGAGTCTACTTTATTTTAAACATTTACTGACTGAATAGCGAACAGTGC
The DNA here is from genome assembly GCF_021730395.1 of Mercenaria mercenaria. Classification (NCBI taxonomy): domain Eukaryota; kingdom Metazoa; phylum Mollusca; class Bivalvia; order Venerida; family Veneridae; genus Mercenaria; species Mercenaria mercenaria. The sequence goes on along the minus strand of NC_069364.1, from coordinate 21,247,788 downwards.
AGACCATGATCGGCATGCACGGATGTGCAGGCTGATCTTGGTCTGCTCTGGTCGCAAAGGCAGAATGCCGCTAGAAGGCTAAGGGTTAAGTGCCGTGTGGCGGCTGTAAAATGTCTCCCCGTACTTAGACTCAGTGGTGTTATATTTTCTGGTCCTTTGGGATCACGGAGACCATTCAGGTTTACTTTAATGCAATTCCGCTTAAGCCATTGCTAGAGGGCGTGAGGGGTGTTGCACATTTCATTACCTCTCATGACAGACAAGCCGAGTCTGCTGTTATGTTGCTTGGTTGCGTTCTATGCTTTCCCCCAAAGATCCTTTTCATAGATTTTATTTGCCATATATCTCAATCTATAAATGAGCCGCGCCATGAGAAAACCAACATAGTGCGTTTGCGACCAGCATGCATCCGCACAGTTTGGTCAGGATCCATGTTGTTCGCTTTCAAAGCCTATTGCACTATTAGAGAAACCATTAGCGACCAGCATGGGTCCTGACCAGGCTGCGCGGATGCGCAGGCTGGTTTGGATCCATGCTGGTCGCAAACGCACTATGTTGGTTTTCTCATGACGCGGCTCAAATTAGCCTGCAACATAACGTTCTCATCAATTCCCCTGAATATTTGTATTGTACAAAAGCGTACCAAGTCTGTTAAAAGAGACCTCTTAAATATCTTGGTGATTTATATTTTAGTTTCAATATTCTATCTCATTCACGTATCAGTTGCAAATGTCTTCAATGATAGGTATAGATATTGTACGACTTGCTCTTATTTGATCGGCTGCTCTTAAACTTTAAGATCTTGTGTATAAAAATATATATTTTAAATAATTACTCAAAATCGTAATATCTAATATGTGATTTTATATCGTGAAGATAAACTTACATGTGTCATTTTTTTATATTTTTCGTGCAATTAGAATATACTTGTTATAGATATATGAAGCATCTTTCCAGTACAGTTTCTATTTGTGGTTGGACTACTTTGCGATGCGTGGCTCTATCTGTGTTTTCTGTGCCCTGCATGCGCGTATCCAAATTATCTGTCGTTGCCAGTCGTTCTGATACAAGTATGAGTATTTTTTTAAAATTACCATCAAGGTGCCGATAGACTGAAGATTTTTTAGTATACCCGAGTTTGTGAGTAATTTTTAAAAGTTGAGATTGTGGAGGCTTTCAATCATATTCGTAAAGCCCATAAGCACCGTCAATACATAAAGGAAGGACAAGGCCGTAAAATCTGAGTTCCCGACCTTGTGCTTCTGTGATTGAAACTGCAGTTACGTCTAAAATATAGTCTCAAGAATACATAAATATATAGTCAATGATAGATCATAATCGGATGTTTATAAGTTTCCACCGCCGAACTATTTTCCGGATTGCTTGTTTTTAGTTCGATAATTGAAACAACATGTGTCTTAAGTTAAGGAAATAAATACATTATATTCAACTGAAAGTCTCAGTTTCTCCAAAGTTATAAATTTCATATTCCGTAAAATGTATTTCTGTGCTGTAACAGCTTACTCATTATGTACGAAATAACATTTTTAAAAAGCTGTTGATGTTGCCTCATTAAATGACAAGATTGTCGTAATTACGTGCTCATTGTAAGATATACAAATAATGAGTGATATAACGCACAAAATATACGTGAATATATTTTAGGTATGAAGGTATTAAATGCCTCTGCTACTATTTTCTATATAAAATTAACAACTTATAACATATTTTTAGCAAGATTTCTAGCCTTTCACTTCCTGCGAGACTACCCTTGTCTTGAAGGTCTGTCTTTAGGCAATCAAAATATACCCAAAAAATATGGGGTTGACCATAATGCAGTGAAACCATGGTCACGTGACTGAGACACGTGATGAAAACGTTAATATTGCGTAGGTAGACATCAAGAAATACCTACTTTCACTTTCATTTTACAAGGCAGCTTCCAATCAACTTTTGAAGCATATAACGTAGCTTAAAATCATCTGCGGACATTTCTTTTTACAATCAAGCATCAATAAAGCTTATATCTGGCATGAAAATGGTCTTTACTAGGCGGGAAAATTGCACTATATATTGATATGGACTACATTCGAGTGGACCACGGAGGCATATCCGGCTAATTGCCCCCTTCATGCCTTTATTTGAAATTTTAAGAATCTAACTTTCATTGCTTATGGATAGCTTGGTAGGACTGTTGAATAACTACTTATATCGTGTTTTTTGTGTGAAATCTTTGCTATATATAATTATATTTTTACAGCAGAATTTGAATACTAATAACACACATTGAATACAGTTTTAACAAATCTTGAAACAGGTATTCCTCTTTAAGAAAAATACAGTTACTAGTACATGCTATTTTTTAAAAAATGGCCCATTTACTGTGCAGAAGGCAATATGCGTAAACATTAAATTAGCCTTTCACAGACAGGTGATGGCTAGGAAAGAAATAAAGAAAATAACGAGTACAGCTAATAAAAGTCAACACTTCTTGGCAACTTTGCAAATACCGTAGCTATATACGTAGGCCTAGTTGGTGTATGGTGTATTTATTGACTAGTGACAAATGTAATAGGTTTGATGTTACTATATGCCTACAAGGAAAAGGGCAGTACAAAAATTTGAGGTATCTGGCAAATATCTGTTAAACCTTATACAGTCATTTGTTGTAAAGTTTTGACAGTAAATCGGTAGGCGGATTTTTTAAGTAATGATTGTTTACGTTCACGTGTATGCAATGATGCCAAAGAATTTGCATTTTTTATGTAGTTAAGGCAATTACATCATTTGTTTGTTGCTGATGTTGCTTTTTTAAATTGTTTGAATCTGAATAATAACAATTGTTGAAAAAGTTCAAACGATTTAAAAAAAGGAACCGCTGGGTCGTGCGTCATGTCGCGTGTCGTACGTCAAACTTAAACACAACATGAGGAGTCATTATTTATTCATAACAGTTTCGCTTAATTGCATGCAAGAAGGCGGCAGGGCCGATGCACGTTCCATTTCCTCTTACTTTCTAAATTTAATAAGACAGAGCTGAAAAACGACGAAGTACATTTTATCAGTTTAACTGCTGGGAGTTTGACATTTGATGCACGCATCTCACATAAACATTTGATGTATGCAAACATATTAATGGCCAACTCAGACCATGGGAGTTCATTACATTGCGAACACATAGGTCATAGCTTTATCGTTACGAATACAAAAGAAATGTAATTATATATATTTACATTCGCTCTATTCTTCTCCATTGAAAATTATGACATTTATTTCGTATGAACAGCAAAAAGAAAGGCGCGGAAGTTGCGTCATCGCTGCTCAGTGATAACCGACCGCTGTTCTGACGACGTCCGCGTATAGTCAGGGAGAACGTTCCTTATATGACGTCGCAGTTGTTCCGTCTCGTGAACAGAATGGCCGAAAAGCTGAGTTTAATGTTAAATGCCACAAAATATTTGTAATTTATAATATTGCTTACAAATGGAAAGGAAATAAAATGTAAATATAGAAAATGAAACTAGTTTTTTCGGTGTTCATGCGAAATGAACGACAGAATAGGATCGGCAAATTAAACATGAATCGCTAGCGCGAATGTAAATATGTACATTTATAAATTGTTGTCCACAGTCATAAAACAGTCAAATACAGTATATCAGTGTGTGAGTGGGGAGGAAGGGGGTAGGGGGGAAATACAGTTTCATGTAAACAAGTGCACTAACAGAATAGTAACGTCCAACATTTCAAGCACTTCTAACATAAAACGATGTCTTAATAACTGTTCAAGTCATAATAAATATATTTTAGTAATATATAACCATGTTTTGTTGTTATGAATTTAGGCATAATTATATCTTCAATGCATTCAAAGGCCGTCCTGAATATTGAGAAATACAGCAGTAACAAGAATTCGAGCCTATTTACTATTACATGCATAATGACCAAAATTGCAATTTAAAACATTTTAACGTTTTTCTTCTGCACATTATGCTCATTACGCATTAGTTTCCCGGTCCTGGCACTTGAAATTTCTATGATGCTCTTGATTGTCTCTCGCCTGTACTGGTTCTTACCAGGAAAGACGACTTCGCGTGTATCGGTGCTACACGTTAAAGAATCAGACTGTCTATTCGAAAAAAACAGGCTAAGTTAGCCGGACGGGCCTGTATCTACAAGGATTTCTCTCTTTCTGTTCGTGGGGGGGGGGGGGGGGGGGGGGGGGGGGGGGAGGGCTTTGTCTCACTCTGTCCCTCTGGTCAAATCGCTCTATGTATGTACAAGTAGACGATGAATTTCGCGCCCTGAGAGGCTGCCTTTGTGGTGTGCTATGTAAAGCGCCTTTGAACGCGTTTATCATGAAAAGGGTGCGATATAATTCTGGTATAATGGTAATAATAATAATAATAAACGATTTCATAGTATATTTTATGTTATTGTACATTTTTTACTTCTTTACAGTTTTGCCGAACTTTCTTTTTCAAAATATCTGAACTATAACAATAAAATAGGTCTATATATGTATTCACAATTCATCTTAACCTGGCTTTGTTATTGAATAGTCATGAGATTTACCAAGCCTCATCATTTTCCTTTAACATGTACTTCCGCTTCAAAAACATACAGAAGAATCAAATATTAATTATCGTCGTCTGTGTCTGCATTGATTATAACGCAGATTCGGTCTTTGGTCCTTATCCCAATACGGAAATATGCAACATTAAGAATGCGCAATAAATGAAGCGTCTCTCCTGTATGAATGTTAATATTTCATATTCGCCAGAACAGACAAAATGATTTTAAATAGATATGATTTAATAAATACACGTAATTTCATTGTAAAGTAATATGATACCTTGCTTCAGAAGAGTTAACCCATCGCCTATAAATCAGCCACAAAGTAAAGTTTTTTCTAATTTCTTTTCCTTAAATAAAGCAATTCTGCGTAGCTATACGTACACGTGTTGTTTTGTTACCAACATAATTATCAAGTAGTTAATAAACGGAGATTTCATTTTAACGTTGCTAAAAATGATAAATGCCTTTTTTTAAGTATTGAACAACCATTTTCCTTTTCAAAGGTTACTTCAAAATTTTCAAGAAAGTGTCCGTATTCTAAACTTAAGCATAGACCGTTGTCCGTGTTTATCTGGCATTGCAATGGATGACAGAATGTTGTTGTTATTCGTAACTATCAGCTGCTGTCAATGACAAAACAAGTTAATATATGTCCTCTCCACTTCATTATATTAACCAAAGCTTTTTCATATTAGAGTTCTGGCGGCTACTGTTCAATGAGTTGGTGGCATTAACAACACACGTTTTAAAGGAAAACGTCATCGTAAAAGTACGCGCATGTTTTTAACATTGACCTTTCTTGGCGGTGCACTTAGCTCCTTTATTTGTTTGTTTTTGTCCCTGACGGCCATTGTTTTTGTTTTATTTTATTTAGATTTATTTATAGCTGCTACCGGAATTCCTTCCAGATGACTGTTAATAATTTTAGTTTGAGCATAGTGCATAGAAGGCTCTCCGATTACAGATTGTAAAAACCCTGTACAATGCACTCTTATCCCAATGTATAAAATATTTTACTTGGAAGAGCGGGGAATCGATCACACGATGACTGGTTTCATAGTCAGACAGTGTTACCACAAGACTACTTTGTCTGTCCTCTCTTTGACAGTTGTTTTACTTTGTCAATGCACTTTTGTGTAAATGCAAACCATTTACTCATCGATACACACACTACTGTATGATTTCAGTTTGGGGAGGTTGCGCTCTTGTAACATTGCTATTACAAATGGGTTTTGTTTTTGATACCTCGAGGACTGTTCACACAAAATAGGAAGTGACTACTCAGTGTTAGCAGTGAAGTAGTCCACAATGTAGTTCTATGTTGTGATGGTAACATGAATCATATAAGTGTATGTCAGTTATATTCTTTTGGAGTTCTGTTATTGCTGATTGTATTGGGAAAAAATCTAGATTACTTCCATCCTGAATTTCCAGGTTTTAGTTATTTTTATTTAGTAAATGTCTACACATGCGGGATTGCTCAACTACAGTGCTACGTTTGGACAATCGCGGTTTTATTTTCCCTCAAAACCAAAATGCTCAAAACCACGATGCGATGATGAAAGTCGAAACTGTTATGATGAAAAACCACGCTACGATAGTGAAAGTCGAAATTCGAAACCAGGATGATGGAACCCGAAGCCTCGATGGTGAAAATACGAAATAAGGTGTTATGCTTTTCCTACAGGTGGTGGATGTGTTATGTACATTTCATTCCCCATTATGCTATATTTTATTACTTTTTATATTGGTGACACATAGTTAACTGTAAAGCCTGACCTAGTTTTGAGTCATGTAGTGCTCGCGTACGGTCTGGTACGGCCTACGGGGCGATAGCCTGAACCCGGAACACAGCAAGAGTGATTTCCCTTGGCGCGGGCAGCACGAAAAGACGTTGCTGGTGTTACTAGACAATATTATTTGGCTATTGTCCCAATTAGCATAAAGTACAGACTGATTCCACCTGGTAAGTTTCCCACAGTTACAATATTGGTGGCAGCGGTTCATTTTGAGCCCATATTTCGCCGACCAATAAATCGCTACCGAACTTCTATTTTTAGGCTTGGCCAACTTGCCAGTCTAAAAACGGTTGTGACTTGTGTTGGAAAAGGGACCAGGTAAGGCGTAATTGAATTTAGTCGATTACGTTCTAGGTCTAAAACACTTATTTAAGTGTAATAGGTTGAATAATTGAAAAATTATTCGACATTTCCAGACAGTTTGTTGGGACTTATACAATCGGAAATCCCTATAGTTGGCATTGTAGTTTACCTTTGTTGAAGCTTTAGGATCCTTAAAAGATTTTTTTTGGATCATTCTGGAATTGAAATAATTAAATTTATTTCTGATTTTGTTGTTGTTATTTTGATTTTTATCAAGATGTCACAACAAAAGAGTCCAGAAGGTAAGTCAGTTACATCTGGTATTAGTGCACAAGTGGTTTCAATTAATTTTGCTACCTTGAGCAATTGAGAATGATACCTGGAATTAATACAAAAATTGCCAGTGCAATTTTATTGGTGCGTGAGGCAACGGGGAACATAACCCGGAAGTCTTGTCCGTGCTGTGTCGTAAGAAATTTACAGAGTCTGAGCTGGGTCGAATTGATTTTACCCAGAATAAACTATGGCCACTTCAGGACAGTGATAAGGAGCCTGAGGCTAGAAAAGAGCCCAGTGCTTGGTCACAAATTAAGACCGGAAATACTCTAGCTAGGCCTGGGGACTTGATCACCCCTAGACCGAGAATGCATGCTGTATCTTCTGGTATGCACAGGCCATTTTTGAAAACTCCGGCTGAATTCCTTGGGACACCAGCATCGGGCAGGAATAAGGTATCGTTACCAGAAACGAAACTGAATTTCAACCTTGGTGAAGGTAGCACTCCTTTTGGTGATGATGGTAATGCCAATGCAAGTAGACCATCATCAGATGGGGGAGTGGGAGCCAACTATAGTCAGTGGCAAAGAAATTAAGTTCTTTGCAAAAGCATTTGGCATTTGATGGTAAGGGCAGCTGGGAGCTTTTGATTTAAAGTTTTCCAGATATGCTGAGACATGCGGATGGTCAGATGCTGAGAAATTTGAGGGCTTGTGCTGGTGTCTTACTGGCAAAGCTATGGATTATTATGTACTGATACATGATAGTGGTGAGGTTGAACTCTTACCAGGGTTTACATAGTAAGCTTGAGGCGCGGTTTGGTGAGCACGAGTTGCCAGCTGCGGCTCAATTGCAATTTCAACAGGCTTGCCAGGAAGAGGGCGAGTCGTTAGATGATTTTGCAGACCGGCTTTTGACACTTGCAGCAAGAGCGTTCAGAGGCCTGCCAGATTCATTTATGACTAATCAAGTCATAAGTCGTTTCTGTCAGGGCCTGTTAGATAAGGACGCAGGCATTCATGTGTTTATGCTTGATCCTACGAGTATCCAACAGGCCAAGCAGGTAGTCCGTAAATACCAACAGGCACACATGGCTATATTTGGTATGTCAAAGCACCAACCTAAGTTGTTCGAAGAGGAGGAATGGTGCGAAGAGGAGGAACATGTTTTTGCAGTGGGAGAAATGGCCGGTAGCACACAAGGGGCACCGGATAATAGGACTGTCATTGAGGCACTTAAGCAATTAGAGCTTAAATTTGAAGAAGTCATGACAGTCAGATCCAGTAGAGGTGAATCTGGTGAACTACCATAGAGGCTTTATAAAAGCAAAATCTGTTTTATGCTTTGACAGGCAAAACTTCGGTTTGTGTGGCGGGGAGAGTGGGTCAGAGCTTTGAAGTTTTGATAAGAGGCTCTGATGCAATCGCCTGGGTTAGCCTTGCTGATGGGGATGGATGAGTTTATGCTTGACACCAATGCATGGAATAAATAGATCAGTGCATGGGTACCATAGGTCCAGGTCGGCAAGGAAAAGGTCATTGCATATGGGTAATTATGGTAGTTTCTTACTTGGTAGACTTTATTGTACGGAATGACCACTCAAGTTTGAGGTGGTTCATGGGGTTCCAAGAGCCTCAAGGTTAACTGGTGAGACAGTGGCCGGAGGAGCTGTCTCAGTTGAATATTGTGCTGCAGCACGGGGTAGGTCGTGAGCATGATAAAGCTAAGGCAATGTCTTGAATGCCGGTTGGAGGCATTGCAATGAGTATCATGCTGGGACACGACTGGAGCAGTTACCTTGTGGCAGGTGTAATTACTGTTAAGAAGACAACGAAAGTTGGGGTCCTTTAACCTTGTAGACGACGCAGTGCCGTTGGTCATAGGGGACACCGAAGCTTCCATCATAGAGCGTTTGAGGGACCTAGGACCATCAAGGGCATGGGTACGACTGTCTACGGGTTTCTTGATGTAGACGACGCAGTGCCGTTGGTAAAGGGGTTACCCGGAGTTTACATCACAGAGCATCCGGGGAACCTGAGACCAACATTGGCATGGGTACGACTGTCTACGGGTATCAGGATGGAACCATAGATGACACCGAAGGTAAGAGTGGCAAGCCAGTCCTTGCAATAGTAGTCTCAGATGCGGGGTGACCCTTCTGGGAAAAGTAGCCTACCAGATGAAGTAATTCTTGGTGCTGGTATAGATTTAGACTACTCCTAGGGAGTTAGTAAGCTCCTTTGTGGTAGATATGTTTAAGGATGCTGTTGTAAGCATGAACATGGACCACAAGGAAGGTTGAGACCTAGGCTGTTTAGAGCCTCGGTAATACAGTCACGCCTGGACAGTCAGGTTCAGTGCCTACTGTAGGACGACCAAGTTCACAGTCTAAGGTCCTTTCCTCTGGAAAGGACAAACTAAAGACTTGCCGTGCTTAAGGGTGCGACAGGTACCTCTGACTCTACAAAGGGTCTGGGGTCTAGCTTCAGAATTCCATCTCGGTACCGGATCTAGGAGCTCTGAGGGATAAAACTGGACTGTATAGTTGGTGGTTCTCAGTGGAGCTGAGTAAAGTGTTGAAACAGGATTAGAGATTGCTGTTTGTTTTGGATTGGTAACGAGGTAGGACAGATCAGGCATGGTCCGATCTGTTTCGTGCCAGTCAAGCGGCTGAGTCAAATCGGTGAAACAAGGAACAATTTCTTCTGTTAGATTGTGTTTTATGTTAGTGTGACTAAGGTCAAGATGGCATACATCTTGGTATGCTGAAAAGTCTGAAGGAGGAAGCTATTGAACTCTGTCATAGCCTTCCCTCTTTGAGACATCGGACTCTGAAACAGATTAGTCCGATGAAGCCTCGTCCTAGAGACCCTTGACGAGGAACGTATGGCCTCACACAGTTTTACTAGGATAGGGCAGGCACCGCAAGGCCCTGTCACAGAGGAGACTTGAGCTCTGCTTGGACTAGCAGTAAGGTTACCTAGGCCCCCCTCTGTTAGGCAAAGCTCAGGTAGAGGCAACTGTGTGAGGTAAGAGTCAGCCGCCTGGTTGACTAAAGGTTGTTTTATGGTAAGTGTTCGGCTGCTGACCATTCTTGGAGTAGGAAAAGTTCTTATGATAGCATTGACTATCTATAGAAGAACTGAGTCTGTTTAAGCCATAGGGGCTGATCCCGGTGCACTATGGATGCGGAGATCCATGATCGCCGGTAGCGGTGGTATTGTGGCTAAAGTGACACAATACTAGTACTGGTTAAACCCAGGAACATCTCATATTTATGAGCAAGAGACCATGGTATACTTCCATGGTCTAAGGGACCATGGTATACCTCCATGGTCTAAGACACCATGGTCTACTTCCATGGTGTAGGGACTACCTCCTTTCAATAGGACGGGGAGGAGTGTAGTGCTCGCGTACGGTCTGGTACGGCCTACGGGGCGATAGCCTGAACCCGGAACACAGCAAGAGTGATTTCCCTTGGCGCGGGCAGCACGAAAAGACGTTGCTGGTGTTACTAGACAATATTATTTGGCTATTGTCCCAATTAGCATAAAGTACAGACTGATTCCACCTGGTAAGTTTCCCACAGTTACAATAGTCATCATGTATGTCAATAACGTACATGTAAAAAATGTACTTATATTCTAGGGTTTCAAGATGGTTCCGTCACAACTACTGATAAACGGGCAGCACGAAAAACCCAAATCTACCCAAATCTTACCCAAATCTACCCAAATCTTACCCAAATCTACCCAAATCTTGATAGGAATGATCAAATCTTCGTAGATTATGAATATTGATAATATATTTCAACATAAATATATCATTTTGATGTATTATAACGATAATTAACTAGAAAAATCGGCGTTGAATTGAAATCGCTCAATATTTGTAAATATCACGGTCAAGTATTCTTACATAGGTGCTGTACGTAAGAAGAATCGACTGTGATATTTACAAATTTCCCCATTTGGAGATCTATTTTCTTAATTTCATTTACTTCAAAACTATAGGGAAAAAATGAAAAGAAAATCTTTATCATTATTGATGAATTATATTAACGCTTTACTGTTAGCACTGTTTTGGGATGATAAGCACAACGAGAGATAACATTCATTTTAAGGATTTTAATTTTCTGTAATTCATGTCGTGAAACATGAGATTCTGGGCTATTTTTATATCAACATACATATATTGATGAATTTTGTGCGGTGACATCGAATAATGGCGGCATCCATAACGTTTTCGGTGGCAGCGCCTACGAATTTAATTGGGAGAGATGTTTTTGAATGAGTTCCCGCTTTTGATTTATTTTTGGACCCCAAAAGAGACTGGAGTAGCCCTTCCGCAGACACAATATCCGTCATGGAATGCACGTGATTCTTTCCCGCCAAAATGCTAATAACGTGTCCACAACGTAATTGTTTTCACAAGCGTGCACAAGCAATCTCATTTCAAATTTATCGTAAGTATCCTCAGATGTAAAACAAGGGAATTGCTGTCTTGATCATGCTTTAAATTTCATTGAGAGCGTTGATGGTCACCGAAAGAATTATGTCAATCTAGATGTCATCGTGCCACCGATTATTTTCTGTATTTCGCACTTGAGTAGATGTCTATAAAACTGATTTTTTCATTTTCCCGCCATGCACGTGGCGTTTACAATGCATTTAAGCAGCATGCCTCCAGATTTGGCTAAAAAAATCCTTCTTTCAAATAGAAGTTTTGGTCATATCATGAACATTAGAATAAGAATCTTTGTTTCTAAAATATTTAAAAAATTCCAAATCAAGAAAAAAGACGACCGCGTCGGGAATCAAACTCGGAACTGCCGCGACAAAAAAGACATTTCCCATCGTCGTAACCAATAGTGCTATAGCTGAAGTAGTGAATAATGACTTCAAAATATAGATATTTATAATCGAGACAGTTTACCTTGAGTAAAAGCGTGACAACGCTTTTCGATTTTCATCATAAAAAGTACTAAAAACAGCAAATTCTCGAGCTGTCCTTCAGAAAGTTTAAATTGAGTTGAATTTATGAATATGACTTTCGAACTCCATTCTACTTGAGGTCTACGTGTATGATACTTACCCAAGTTTGAGTCAAGTTTGAGTTTGAGTAACGGCTATAAATATTGGCCAAAGTTTGCTGACATTCTATTTCGTGGGCTTAGAGCGAAACTGTCTGTTTGCTTCTATTTCTATATACACTTAGACAGTTTCGCTCTGATCCCTCGAATTTTATCCAGTCAATATTTTCAACGATGTTATCAAAAATAGGAAGTTTTGAAATAATCCGTGAACAAAATTCATCTCTTTGTGTACTGTCCCATTTATATCAAACATCTGTGAATGTACAATACAATGAAAAATGCAACGGAGCAGGATCACTCCACTCATTTAAATCACCAACAGTAAAGTTAGATAGCAATTGAAAGCCTTGTCGGCGTCGGGACATGATACGTGCAAGTTTTAGAATAAAAATTCCGTTGGCTCAATATGACTTTTTTCCAAAACCGTATTTTCCGTAGAAAATATGCTAGCTCGACATAGATCTTCTATACATTTTCCTACACTGACCGACAAAATTGTCCGAATATTTGGTTGCACGTGGGAGTAAGTTGTAAAGAGCCAGCCTTAACGAAAACGCGACTAAAATGTACTTAAATATCGTGTAATCCATGACTGTTAACAGCAAATTCAGTACGTTGTTTTTGTGTTATATTTCGTAATATCAGGCCATCTTCTACGTTTCTTCAATTATTTTGGCGGGAAAATTGCACGTGCCTTCAATGATGCTTCTTTGCTATACTGACCGCGTTTTTACATGCATTTATTTTCGTGTCAGTAGCTATGTTAAATTTTCATGGAATTGTAAGCAAAATGTTTTTAAACCAAATGAAAATACATGCTTCAGAGCTTGAAATTATTTCATATCTGTAGACCAGTGACCGTCTCTAAAATGGTTGAGGTTATAATATATTTCATTCAAGTTCTAAGTATATAAATGATGTGATCAGCTTCCAAAAAGAAAGGATGTTAATGTTTAAACAGCGGTTGGCTGATAATATCAATTCTTTCATTTATACTCGTAATAGTGATACAACGAAATCACGACTTTTTAAAGAAGGTTGCGATTTGATTCTTTTCGAACTCACCTGGCCTTTTTCATTTACTTAGGTACTGATTTGTTCTTTCAAACAAGGTATCATGTACTGGCTTGTTCTCATGATCCAACAAACGTATTATTTTAAATAAAATCGGACATCGGGAAAATAAGACATATTCCACCCCTCATTGACATATTTAAAGGAAAATAGTACATTATGAGAGGTTCCTACGACGGAACCGTATGAATATTATATATAAATTTATGTATCTGTTTAGACAATAACTTGATTTAATTTAAAGCTATTTCACTAAAGTATCTTGCGTCTGTGGAGGAAAGGTATGAAAAAATTAAATATTAAATATGTAATAATCACGATTGTTTGTTGATAACATCCGAAACGAAATTTCATCATCAATGTGTATATTTCAAATAGTTAGCGAATTATATCTTGCATGTGATTGTGATAATATTGTATTAATATATGCTTCTCTTCCTATGAAGGAATAAAAGATTGATCTATGTATTATTTGCATACGAAAGAAATGTTTACTTACATTACTATTAAACAAGTCTACAGATCATACAGAGGGACACAACTTACACAAAAGTATTCATTTCCATAGAAATATTAGTTATGCACAAAAGCCTGCTACTTCTGATTCTAAGTTGATGTACAACAGATTTTTTTTAGACAAATAAGATGTATTTTGGCGCTTTTCTCGCCTTTGAACATAGCCCCAATGTTCGAGCCCGGACGACCCTTAGGGTCGGGACTTAAACATAACCTATACATTTATTGAAAAACCCTTGGTCATTGTGTGAAATCTAATCAGTGGCTTTCAAAGTTTACTTGCAAGGAGAAGCACTAACTTCGTATAAATCATCCGAATTATTGTCCTAAAGTTACAATCATATCAGAAATTTTATAACATTTTACAGCAACTGAAATACAAAGGAAATTTAAGAATTTCATGAAAAATTAAATGCAAAGTAAATTGAAAGTAAAGAAATTTAGATTGCAGTTTGATAGTAATTTACATAAATTCAAATCAAATGCAAAATATGCATTCCAAATTTAGATGTGATTAAGTTACATATATATTTTTTAAATGCACCACTCAGGGAAACGCCTTCAAGACGTAATTTTTTTTTGGTGACAGCTGATTGGTCATAACGATGTCAGTTAAATAGCCAACGGTTCCGCCTATCTTTATGACCACCTGTCAGGCGCAATACACAGCCACTGTGCACTACGGCCAGCATTAGATAAACAGAATCCGGCTACTGGAATACATGACCTGTATATTTTTGTGACGTAAAATTAATTAAATTTTCAGCTTTTTTAAATACAAAGTAATTCATATAAAGTTAATTTTAAGGACACTGCCGACTTTATAATTATGAGCCGGTATAACCTTTTTAATTAAAAGGACAGACATAAAAGCTATACATGATGGACATGATCGGAATACACTTTCCATAACCTGATTGTTTTAAAAAAATTTCCCGATCATATGTAAGTGTAGGTTACTAACCGAGTAGGAGGTGTTCATGAATTGAAAATACCCGCGCTCGTGCGAATCGTGACACCGAGAGCGCAAAGCGCTCGAGGTGTTACCGCACGAGCGCGGGTATTTTCAATTCATGAACACCGATCTAAGAGGTAAGTAACTGACTTACACAACATTTTTTTTTCAATTCAATGTAATGTTTGTCGGTAAATAGCTATATATAGCTAATGTTTTCCTGTTTATATATATGTACCGACTTTGAATAAATTTGTATTGTATTGTTGTTACCGATGCTATTTTTACTCTTACAATATTTACGTAATATATTTCACGAGAGCCGATTGTTTTCTCTTGTAGATCTAGTATTGTAGATCTAGTATTCATTTTCGGGAAACGCTGGTGAGAAATACTTTGTCCTTTTATCCAAGATACTTCTAAATATGTTTCATTCAAAGTTTTCGATAACGTTTATAGAATAAATAAAACACATTCGCGCAGAATGTTTTATACGAAATTGGAATTGTGAACCTGCGGGAAATTTCCATTACCGAAATGCAGCCGTAGCTTTTTTTTTTTTTAATAAATGGTGTTTTTGCAGGACTTATGGCAGCATTCATTCGTATAAATAATATGTAGTGTTTACATCATTTCAAAGACTGGGTTATTCTGGATTTTTCCAGGATCTTCTTTTTATTTTTGGTGAGACTTGAATCTTCCATAATGCTTACCAAAATGAGTTTTAAATAAAATGTGAACTGAGATGAATGATTTTTCTATGACAATAGGTTGTTGAAAAGATATTTTTGTGCGTGAAAAGATGAGAAATGGACTGGAAAAAGACCCCCGCCCTATAAAATGGGGGTGTACTATTACGAGTGTTCGTTCATTTTGCAAACAAAGACAGCTGCAACATAGACAAAAAATAACTTTTGAATAAATTGAATTGAAAAACAGGTATAAAAGATGCGTGTTGCCTTCATTGATAACAAACATGGACTATGGAACGCAACGTCCGATCATGTTCAATCGAGATTATTCATGCACTGAATAAGGTCGAACGTTCGTTGAAATCAAGTCTAGTGTCTCTAATACTTGAGAAAAGACAAGTCAAGCAGGTCACCCTTGAGATGCCACAGCTTCATGGGGTGACCCTGATTCTCTAATGTAGAAAAAAACCTAACGTCGTATGAAATGTCTCAAGCATAAAGCATTAACCAAGGTCCAACGTTCGTACAAGTCACATCAAGTGTCTCATATAGTTGAAAACCTAACGTCATATCAAATATCCCAATGGTAGCTTTGACACCTAGGACGGACGTCGTGTTGATCGTTCAAAGTAAGTCTAGAGTCTCTACTTACTTGGAAAAGCAGGTCATCCTTGACTTGCCACAGCTTCATAGGATGACCCTGTACTCTAATGTAGAAAAAAACCTAACGTCGTATGAAATGTCTCAAGCATAAAGCATTAACCAAGGTCGAACGTTCGTACAAGTCACATCAAGTGTATCTAATACTTGAAAAACGACAAGTCAAGCAGGTCACCCTTGAGATGCCACAGCTTCATGGGGTGACTTCTACTCTAATGTAGAAAAAACGAACACGTATCAGTTGTCTCAATGATAGCTTTGACCAAGATCGAACGTTGGTACAAGTCACATCAAGAGTCTCAAATAATTGAAAACGACAAGTCAAGCAACGACACAGATGTTGTTAAGTAGTTAAGAATAGGAAGTTTGATAAAGTTAAAAAGAACGGACAGGCATCAAATGTCTCAATGATAGCATTGATTAAGTCCGAACGTTCGTACAAATCACATCAAGAGTCACTAATACTAGAAAAGAACAAGTCAAGCAGGTCGCTCTTCTTACAGCGCGAAATGAAAAAGGGCGTACATGTTCTCTAATGTGAAAAAGACCGAACAGGCATCAAGTGTCTCAATGATAGCTTAGCAATGAACAAGGTTGGACGTTAGTTCAAATCAAGTTATGCCTGTTCGTTCTTTTTACAATTAGAGACTCGTAATGTAGTAATCAAACTGTTCTGTCCAGATTTATAAACATGCATTATTAACTACTCTACAAGGATTATATAGACTGTGAGGGGAATCCCCTATTAGTAATACGGTTGTCTTTGACCAACATGCTTGCTTGACTGAAATATATATGAGACAGTACATGTGGTTTGATCTTGTTCAATGGAGACACTTCATGCTTGTTCGTTCTTTTTACAATTAGAGAAATACTTCAAAAGTAGGGAGACAGTGGTTTCTAAAAAAAGTAGAATGAGCATATACCTGCATACGAAAGGTGTTAAAGGCATACAGACACTAAATAGAAAAATGGCGCGAAAAAAAATGCAAAGAAAATAATGGCGGATACAAATAGTCCTCAGTTTTTTTGCTCTGTAGAGCCATTTTCCTTATTTTCTTTGCATTTGTTTTGCTAAAATCACATGACAGATCTATGCTTGACATGTAGGTAGCATTTTCATAATGAAATAACAACATTACAAAATTATTCATGGAAACGTAGATCATACACCACCAGTATAATTTGGGGTCTCATTTTTTAGCTGATTTTGCGGTTTGTGTGTTTGACTGAAATTATTTTTTTTGCATCAAACATGACCCCCACTTTTCTTTTGATTTTTAGTTAGTACTGACAATATTCTTCAAGAAAATGTAGGTTACAGAAATTTAAAATGGGTCCTGTTGTGTGCTGCGGTCATTGGAATTAGGTCAGTTTTATATAGAATAAAGAACAACAACTATTTAGTGTGTTATAACCTATAAGATGACATTGGTAAAAATTGAAATCTGGCCTGATGATGGTGGAAATGGGCTACTTTGATTAGAATTTGATAGAAAATGACAAATTTATTGCAATTTCGTTGAAAATGAGGATAAAACCCCAAAATATCACATTTTCACTGTTTTGAGTGTATTTTGTTCAAAAACTGCATATTTATAGCCTACTGATTGCTATTTTCTGGCCATCAGAGGTATAAGTGAACATATTTAACAGTTTAAATGTGTAATTTGCATGCACATCAGAGCAGAAAATGTCAAAACAGGGCAAAACAAGGCTGCATTTAGGGTAACTGCTTCAAAATTATGTCGCGACAGCTATTTTTGACAAAATCTGACGCTTTGTCTTATGGCACTGAAAATGCCGTAAAAACTTGGAAACTGTTGATATCAAGCTAAAACCTTGTATTCTTTCATGCATTTGGGTTTTTTGTACATTTCAAATGAAACTGGCACAGTGTCAAAGAAAAAAGTTTTTCTATAAGATGACATTGGTAAAAATTGAAATCTGGCCTGATGATGGTGGAAATGGGCTACTTTGATTAGAATTTGATAGAAAATGACAAATTTATTGTAGTTTCGTTGAAAATGAGGATAAAACCCCAAAATATCACATTTTCACTGTTTTGAGTGTATTTTGTTCAAAAACTGCATATTTAAAGCCTACTGATTGCTATTTTCTGGCCATCATAGGTATAAGTGAACATATTTAAAAGTTTAAATGTGTAATTTGCATGCACATCAGAGCAGAAAATGTCAAAACAGGGCAAAACAAGGCTGCATTTAGGGTAACTGCTTCAAAATTATGTCGCGAATATATATATATTTTTTGTTGTCGAACGATCTGGTGGCATGCTGCTTTAAGCTGTTAGAAAAACATCACTGTTTACAAAAAAAACAAAAACATGGACGCTCGATGTCTGCCCACCCGCTCTTTGTCTTATCAGTTCTTAAAATAGAAATTACAACGGATTTGTATACAAACACGATCTTTCCTTTTTTTATAGCTCTTTGGTAAATAATAGTGGGAATTTCATCACTAAATTCTATGGACAATTGAGGATGGTTGTCTTTAAATGGAAATAGAAAAGCAATGGATCAGCCACGCCCATATAAAAAGCTATTTTTATTGGAAGTGTCTAGGGGTACGGATCCGTACCTCTAGAATCTGATTCTAGAGGTACGGATCCGTACCTCTAGACACGCCTGTTAGGGTTTTTCTAGGGGTACGGACCTCCTTTTTCTAGAGATTTAGGGTTATTTATATCTTAAATTTTGTTGAAAATGAAATAACAAGTAAGTCTTAACCAGTCCTTCACTTAAAACTTGGCTCTAATTGGTTTACAGATACCAGCGTTCACCCGATTGTTTATCTTCTCTTTCAAAACCTAAATAACCGAGGAACTCCAAATGAATACACCGTTCCGTGCCGATTAGTTTGTTGTCAAATAAACTGTTGATAACAGCTAGATTAATGAATATATCCCTTAAATGAATTCTATTTGAAATTCAGCAAAAATAAATAAATAAATAAATTTGGCATAATAATAAGCACCAATTTATTTTGTTATTTAACAAGGTATAATGATAATCGGCACGGAACTGATTGTTTAATGATCAATTAAGCGACATTAAGTAATAGAAACTGTTTGTGAAAACGTCCCATGTATCTCGATCGTCACGGCTACCAAATGTGTGAAAAACATAAATACACTAAGGATTAATTATAAATTAAAAATAGTTTTTCCCAACATATTTAACATTATTTTGTTTAATCTTTATATCTTTTCTTCTGCCATTTCGAATCCTCGTGATTTATTTGGTGTTCCTCGGTTATTTACGTTCCGAAAGAAAATGTAACAAATTGGATGAACGTTGTTATCTGTAAACCATTTAGATCCAAGTTTAAGGTGAATTCTGATGAAATGTTATTTGTTATTTCATTTTCAACAAAATTTGAAAGGTAAATGACCCTGAATCTCTAGAAAAACGGAGGTCCGTACCCCTAGAAAAACCCTAACAGGCGTGTCTAGAGGTACGGATCCGTACCTCTAGAATCAGATTCTAGAGATACGGATCCGTACCCCTAGACACTTCCATTTTTATTTTTGGTTGAAACGCTATTTGACAGGGGAAATTACAACTAATGGGTCAATCATGGTCCTAGAGAGTCAGAGTTTCCCATGGGAAAATCAATAGCAGAGTCTGACCTAAACCGTTTTAGACACCGAATACGCATGCGCAATTTTAAAAGTTTTGTTTCCGGCTTTTTCAAAACAACCAGAAACGAAGGTTTCAATATAAATTATCGATACAGATGGCCACACGGGTAATATGAATTATTTTCATAACGCAGTTGATATTTTTGTAATTGTATCAATAAATATTTGAGTAAGAGTTACTTCTAAATCCTGTTTTTATCAAAATTCTGTGAAAATCATCGGTTTTCGCGATAGTCAGGAATGACTTCGATCAGAACTTTTTGGGTAGTTTTGATATCAGGATCAAAAACATGTTTATACAAGCAGACGAATGGATTTTTGAATCCTGTTACATGTTTTTCCACAGAGTAGATAAAATATGGAAATGGGCATTTTCTGCAAATTTTATGCTTTAGCCCTAGGCTTATTCCATTTGCTGCTATTTTCGCGTTACATCTGGTCTCGCGGTATTTGATTTTTGCGAGAACAACAATATGCAGCACTCTCTACAGTAAACAAATTTGACCTACTTTGGAAGCTGATTACGTTTCACACCCTATTTTTGCAAACGTAGGTCAATTATTTTCAAATGCCCTCGTCGATCATTTGACTCAGTTAAGTTGGTAATGAATTGTGTGTTGTCCAACTATTTGACGGAATTACCCTTCCAATGTGTTAATTTTACATTGCAGTAATTGTTAATGTCTTTCTCACGAAATTCATTTTGAAAATTTAGGGGTCCTATACATTTTACACTTTCACAGGAAGCGCTGTATCAAGTCGGATGCCGTACCGCGAAATTAGAACTAACTCCCCTGGCGAAAGTGAAGGTCACATGCACCGGAAACATGATGGGTTTAAAAGTAAACAAGGACTAGAAAAATGATTTTCTGCTTGAAATAATAGTGGAAAAGAAAAGGTTTACGAAGTTAATAGGAAATAATAGCACATAATATTGCTTTTTCTTTCCTTTATTCATTTAATCCCTTAGTACCGCGAAAATAGGTGCAAACAGGCTACATTTTTAGCCGAGGCTATATTCTTGATATTGACATTATAGGATATATCCCGTTTTTCGGTATTAGCCACCAATAAACACCCGTTCCCGGTTTTACGGTGAGAGGGGTATCGGCCATTATGCTTAAGATTATATAAATCCTTTTTTCAAGGTTTAAACAAAGAAAATGAATAAAAAAATTAATATAAGTACTGGTACTGACGATAAACCCGGACAGATGATAAAGTCGACCACCTTGGAAATATTTGATTGCAATCGGTTATTTATAAAATTGAATACACCATCTAATAGTTTCCATTTACAACACCAACTGGTGTAAATAAAAACAAAATTGGTAATATTCTGTAATATGAAAAAGGCAAAGCCTCTGAGCGAGCGTAGCTTAAACGGCAAAGAAACTATTCACTGCTTAAAACAATTCCGAGAACCTATTCACTTGAAAAGAAACAAAAATTTAGTGTCATTATACCTGTAACAGCGAATATCATACGTTGCAAAATTTATGGAAAGCCGGTGTCACGGTGACGTCATTACCTGTTTGTGGCGTTCTTATGGCTTTATGCTTATTTATGACATTTTATCCCATTTTCTGGCCAATGCTTGATCTTTTAAAAGAAAATCATATTTTTTTCTACCAACTGGAAATCTTTCTTGCATTATTTTTGAGTGATGGATAATATTCAGCAATCAAATGAAGTTCTGTATTCACTGCCAACAAAGCATTTCCTGTGAGCACCTGTCCTCTAGGGACACGCACGTTGTAAATAAAAGCAAAATTGAAATTATTTCCATAACATAACTTTTTTAAAAATAAAGACACCTAATGAACATAGAGATTGTAACTCAAATATAAAATAAAAAAAACAAAACAACAATTTTCCCGACTTTGACGGAAGTAGAACAAAATGGCGGCGCCCAGACGAGAGGAAAATTTTTCAGCTACATCACTTTGCCCCATTCGGCACACCTTTGTTATATTCGCCTACACATTGCCGTAAGGCGAGCTACGCGCTCGCAATTGCGCTTTGCGCAATTCAGTGCTAGCGAGCTATGCTCGCTATAAATAAATGACTAACATTTATCTGTATAAAAAATATTTATCCAAAATTACTGGGGAAGAGGGTGTTTTCTTGCGCATGCTCACTGTCGCCACATGAAGGCCTGAGATTTGGTCACTTTTTATTACTTGATCAGGAATGACTGTTGCAGCTTTTTGGGAAAGTTTCAATATAATACTACAAAGAAAATTTTGTAAATGACTAAAGTGTTCGAATTTATCATGAGTCAACCTGCGTACCGTCCCCATTTTACTAACCCCTTTCAGGGCCTCAGTTCATGTGAGTTTGCTAACTAAATATAAATTTGAATTATGTAAAGTTTTCAGCAAATGTTAAGCTTTAGTTTGATACCAACCATTGATTACAAATTGCAGAAATAAAAAAGTTACAGGTAAAAAACCTCAATTTCTGTTTGGGTTTATCATCAGTACCAGTATTGCAGATTATCATAAAACATTGTTGTAATTAAGATGTAGCAAATATATCCTCAAACTTCAGGGGACTGCTAAAGTGCATTCTATCCAATTTATTTTTAAAATTTTATCTTTTATTCTACACTGCCACTTTTGTGGCTCGACCGATGGTGTAAAATTATTCACATTTTCAAGATTAAAAATTTTTTTTGCTACGATTTTGTTGCCGAGGTCGTAAAATAGTATTTTTATTGTGAGAAAGTAAAAACTTTCCTAAATCTTTATCTTCTAGCAAAAATAATCGCTAATAGTGTACATGGTCTTTATATCGGTTAATCTTGCCAGTCCCCCTGACCCTATTTACGGAAATACCGGAGGACAGGATTTATCCTATAATGTCAATATGGTCAATACACAGCTGCCGTGCAAATAATATATTACGGACACAGCAGCGGTATCCCTACTTCGTTATTCACACAGCAGCCGTGTCCCTTAGAAACTATAGTATTAGTACGGCAGCAATTGTAATGGACCATTGGAGAGACCCATGAAAAGGATTTTTCTGCTGAAAGTACGGCCTTCGCAATTTATTTTAGATAAATTTTCGTTGTTTGATGTATGAAGAATTTTGAAGAAAATATCATATAATCCCTCCTGCACAATATAAGATTTTGAGATGCATGATTTATTTATTTATTATAGTACAATGTATACAATCTATGTTGTTGTTGAATCTATGATTCTCGAGTACGATTATGATATGGCGCTAAGGAACAACCGGCTAAGATTGCCGTGTCCTTAAGAAATTAGTTGCACAGCTACCGTGTAAACAGTCACTTCATACATTTTTAGCTCGACTATACAAAGTATGGTCTGGAGAGCTGTCCTACTTGATCCGGCGTCCGTGTCTTTCTGCATCCACACTTTGGTTAAGTTTTGATGCACTTTCGCTTTATCTCTGTAGTTACTTGATGGATTAGTTTCAAACTTATAATAGATATTCCTCACCCACATCATATGGCACAAGGGCTGTAATTCTTGCACTAATATTTTATGAATTATCCCCCCTTTTTTCTTAAAATTTCAGGTTAAAGTTTTGATGCACTTTCACTCTATCTCAGTTATTACTAGATAGATTTGATTCAAACTTATAATAGTTGTTACACATCATCCCCCACATCATGTGACACAAGGTCCATATTAAACTCTTGCACAAATATTTCATGAATTATCCCCCCTTTTTACGTAGAATTTAAGGTTAAAGTTTTGGTGCGGTTTTACTCTATCTCAGTTATTACTGCATGGATTTTATTCAAACATAAAATAGTTCTTCCACATTATCATTCACATCATATGAAGAAGGATCATAACTCTTGCACCAGTATGTCATGAATTATGCCCCCTTTTACTTAGAATTTCAGGTTGAAGTTTTGATGCATTTTCACAGTTTCACTCTCTCAGTTATTACTAAATGGATTTGTTCAAACTGAAAATAGTTGTTCCACATTCTCACCCACATCATATGACACAAGGTACATAACTCTGGAACCAAGTTTTCATGAATTATGCCCCTTTTTACTTAGAAGTTAAGATTAATTTTTATGCATTTTCACAGACACTATATCTCTATATTACAAAGAGGATTTGATTCAAACTTACAGTAGTTGTTCCACATCATCACCCACATTATTTGACTCAAGGGCCATCACTCTTGCACCAATATTTCATGAATTATGCCCCTTTTTGCTTAGAATTCCAGTTTAATTTTGATTCTTTTTCACTGTGTCTCTTTTATACTTATTTAATGTTTTTATTCACTTATTTTTATCTCACTAATTACTTGATACTTTTGACACAGACTCAAGCTATTGTCTAAGATAGAAATCTGCACTGGAGTCATTAAATACTCCAGTGACAGCCCTTCCTCATATGTGCCAGTTTCACTATCCAGCATCGAAATAGTCTAGCATGCTGTCTCCTGTGACAGCTCTTGTCTGTGTGTGGCCTTCATATGTCAATCAAAGGGGCCCGGCACATGTGTGGATTGTGTTTAAATGTGGGTGGGTTGAGTTTAAATTGTCAAAACTGGCATAAATGTATCGACAAACTAAGTAAATTGTCAGTTTTTAACATTTAATTATATTTATTTAGTTTAAATCTTTATTTTCAAATTTATGAAAGGTATTCAAATGAAAAACAAATTTAAATTTTATATTGAAATTTAGAGTATTTAATTTTCAAGATTTTTTTTCTAAGTTGCCGATTCTAGACATACCTTGCAAAAAAGAATTTCTCCTCATTTGTCATGTTAAACTTTTGCTTACACTATTAAATTAAATTTTCACCACAATTGCAACTGCATTTTCCAAAAATGTTGTGTAAATTATCTGTCAACAAGTTTGTGGTAGATTAATCAATAAATATTAATGTGTTTTGAGAGGTTTTTACTTACAAAACATATATTTGGCGGAATCATGCATCGGTGGCCAGTATTTATATTTGATAGACACAGACACAATACTGGAATACTACAGTGCTTATTGCAGTTACATACAATATACCAGTAAGTCTAATTGTTACATTTTGTCTCCCTTGCAGCCAATAGATGGTTGGTCCTACAATACATTACACAGAACAACTGTAGTGGCTCAGAGAACATATGAAAGGGCTCGTAGCAGGAATGTAGAATGGCCAAAACAGAAACCTCCTTGCATGCCTGTTCAGGTAAACAAAATTTCCAGAAGTGTGAAATTGGTTAAGGGATATGAATTATTTTTGCTATAAGATAATATCATGACCAGAAAAGTGTGTTTCAGGTTTACCAGTATTGACTGTAACGTGTAACTGTTATGACATTTTTTATATCATGTATACCTATAACGCTTGATTAATCCACATTATTATCTACATCATGTAGCATAAGGTCCATGAATCAACAGGCACCAGTATTTTGTAAATTAAGTCCCCTTTTAGCTTGTCTAATAAAAGAATAGTAAGACTAAGAGCTATTTGATGAATCAACCATGTGTCTGCATCAGTGTCACAACTCTAGCATCATTATTTCAAGAATTATGCTGGCCACTTTTTACTTAAATTGCAAGTTAAAGTTTTGATGCACTTTCATTCTATTTATTAAATAAATAAATTTGATTTAAACTTAAACAGTTGTCATGTATCATCACTGGCATCATGATCATATGACACAAAGTCCATAACTCCTGGTAGGTTATTTCATGAGTTATGCCCCCTTTTTGCTTTGAATTTCAGGTTAAAATTTCATGCATGTTCACTCTTAGCTCGATTATTACAGAATGATTTTGATTCGAACTTGAATTTAAATGTAATTTGAAATAGAGATAGGTATTACATGAGTGTCTTTTCGCGTTTAATAAAATGATAAAAAGCGAGGCTCTGTCAAGCATTTAACAATTTTCTTTAACCGCTTTATTCCAGTGTGGAAAGACACAGAATATAGTATTCTTTTTAGCTCACCTGTCACAAAGTGACAAGGTGAGCTTTTGTGATCGTGCAGTGTCCGTGCGTGCGTCCGTAAACTTTTGCTTGTGACCACTCTAGAGGTCACATTTTTCATGGGATCTTTATGAAAATTGGTCAGAATGTTCATCTTGATGATATCTAGGTCAAGTTCGAAACTGGGTCACGTGCGGTCAAAAACTAGGTCAGTAGGTCTAAAAATAGAAAAACCTTGTGACCACTCTAGAGGTCACATTTTTCATGGGATCTTCATGAAAGTTAATCAGAATGTTCATCTTGATGATATCTAGGTCAGGTTCGAAACTGGGTCACGTGTGGTCAAAAACTAGGTCAGTAGGTCTAAAAATAGAAAAACCTTGTGACCACTCTAGATGTCACATTTTTCATGGGATCTTCATGAAAATTAATCAGAATGTTCATCTTGATGATATCTAGATCAAGTTCGAAATTGGGTCACGTGCCATCAAAAACTAGGTCAGTAGGTCTAAAAATAGAAAAACCTTGTGACCTCTCTAGAGGCCATATATTTCAAAAGATCTTCATGAAAATCGGTCAGAACGTTCACCTTGATGATATCTAGGTCAAGTTCGAAAGTGGGTCACGTGCCATCAAAAACTAGGTCAGTAGGTCAAATAATAGAAAAACCTTGTGACCTCTCTAAAGGCCATATTTTTCATTGGATCTGTATGAAAATTGGTCTGAATGTTCATCTTGATGATATCTAGGTCAAGTTCGAAACTGGGTCACGTGCTGTCAAAAACTAGGTCAGTAGGTCTAAAAATAGAAAAACCTTGTGACCTCTCTAGAGGCCATATGTTTCACGACACCTTCATGAAAATTGGTCAGAACGTTCACCTTGATGATATCTAGGTCAAGTTCGAAAGTGGGTCATGTGCCATCAAAAACTAGGTCAGTAGGTCAAATAATAGAAAAACCTTGTGACCTCTCTAAAGGCCATATTTTTCATGGGATCTGTATGAAAGTTGGTCTGAATGTTCATCTTGATGATATCTAGGTCAAGTTCAAAACTGGGTCACGTGCTGTCAAAAACTAGGTCAGTAGGTCTAAAAATAGAAAAACATTGTGACCTCTCTAGAGGCCATATATTTCATGACATCTTCATGAAAATTGGTCAGAACGTTCACCTTGATGATATCTAGGTGAAGTTCGAAAGTGGGTCAC
This sequence comes from Mercenaria mercenaria, assembly GCF_021730395.1. Lineage (NCBI taxonomy): Eukaryota > Metazoa > Mollusca > Bivalvia > Venerida > Veneridae > Mercenaria > Mercenaria mercenaria. The sequence continues at coordinate 21,221,037 of NC_069364.1, read as the reverse complement.
ATGCCATCAAAAACTAGGTCAGTAGGTCAAATAATAGAAAAACCTTGTGACCTCTCTAAAGGCCATATTTTTCATTGGATCTGTATGAAAATTGGTCAGAATGTTCATCTTGATGATATCTAGATCAAGTTTGAAACAGGGTCATGTGCGGTCAAAAACTAGGTCAGTAGGTCTAAAAATAAAATAACCTTGTGACCTCTCTAGAGGCCATACTTGTGAATGGATCTCCATAAAAATTGGTCAGAATGTTCACCTTTATGATATCTAGGTCGAGTTTGAAACTGGGTCACGTGCCATAAAAAACTAGGTCAGTAGGTCAAATAATAAAAAACCTTGTGACCTCTCTAGAGGCCATACTTTTCATGGGATCTGTATGAAAGTTGGTCTGAATGTTCATCTTGATGATATCTAGGTCAAGTTTGAAACTGAGTCAACTGCAGTCAAAAACTAGGTCAGTAGGTCTAAAATTATCAAAATCTTTTGACCTCTCTAGAGGCCATATTTTTCAATGGATCTTCATGAAAATTGATCTGAATGTTCACCTTGATGATATCTAGGTCAAGTTTGAAACTGAGTCAACTGCAGTCAAAAACTAGGTCAGTAGGTCTAAAATTATCAAAATCTTTTGACCTCTCTAGAGGCCATATTTTTCAATGGATCTTCATGAAAATTGATCTGAATGTTCACCTTGATGATATCTAGGTCAAGTTCGAAAGTGGGTCACATGCCATCAAAAACTAGGTCAGTAGGTCAAATAATAGAAAAACCTTGTGACCTCTCTAAAGGCCATATTTTTCATTGGATCTGTATGAAAATTGGTCAGAATGTTCATCTTGATGATATCTAGATCAAGTTCGAAACAGGGTCATGTGCGGTCAAAAACTAGGTCAGTAGGTCTAAAAATAAAATAACCTTGTGACCTCTCTAGAGGCCATACTTGTGAATGGATCTCCATAAAAATTGGTCAGAATGTTCACCTTGATGATATCTAGGTCAAGTCTGAAACTGGGTCACGTGCCATAAAAAACTAGGTCAGTAGGTCAAATAATAAAAAACCTTGTGACCTCTCTAGAGGCCATACTTTTCATGGGATCTGTATGAAAGTTGGTCTGAATGTTCATCTTGATGATATCTAGGTCAAGTTTGAAACTGAGTCAACTGCAGTCAAAAACTAGGTCAGTAGGTCTAAAATTATCAAAATCTTTTGACCTCTCTAGAGGCCATATTTTTCAATGGATCTTCATGAAAATTGATCTGAATGTTCACCTTGATGATATCTAGGTCAGTTTCGAAACTGGGTCATGTGCGGTCAAAAACTAGGCCAGTAGGTATAAAAATAGAAAAACCTTGTGACCTCTCTAGAGGCCATATTTTTCATGAAATCTTCATGAAAATTAGTGAGAATGTTCACCTTGATGATATCTAGGTAAAATTCAAAACAGGGTCCCGTACCTTCGAAAACTAGGTCAATAGGTCAAATAATAGATAACCTAGAGACCATATTTTTCAATGGATCTTCATGAAAATTGGTCAGAATTTTTATCTTGATAATATCTAGGTCAAGTTCAAAACTGGGTCACATGAGCTCAAAAACTAGGTCACTATGTCAAATAATAGAAAAAACGACGTCATACTCAAAACTGGGTATTGTGGGAAGAGGTGAGCGATTCAGGACCATCATGGTCCTCTTGTTATGACATGTAAGCTTTTCAAGCTGAAATAAATAATTTTGTCTTTGTATACATATTATAAAGACATTGTCTTTTCGCCAAGGTTTTAAGTATCGGTAGGTTTTAGATACTTTTATTTTTGATTGGCTTAATGCTTTAGTATTCAGTTTAAATTTTCCTTTTCCAAAGTTTTTTACGGCAACAATTATTGTGTTGCAGGATGTGGAAGAGCCATTTGTATATACAAGTCTAGATGAAGCTTTCTCCACTATACTGCAGTTTATGTCCCAGACTACAAAACAGTGCAAGGTAAAAGTTTTGGATATTTCTTTAAACTGGCTTTGGGATTTTAAGGTGACATCAAGGATAAAGTCCACATTGGCTTTTCAGCAAAGTGAACTGACCATATATACTTGAGGAGAATTCTAACTGGTCACTTGAATTTCAGATGATGAAATTTTCCATATTTATATAATGTCCATGTTTGTGGTTTTAGATTTTGACTGCATTTACATATCATTTGCAGATAGAAGTTTGCAATTTCAATTGATGTTGTTCAGTTCTAAATCTGTGCTGAAAGAACTTTATTTCATTCATATCATTAAAGCAAAAATTTCATTTTGTACATAAGCATGAATCTCTGAAATGTTTTCAAACTCCACACACATCTTTGTGTTGTGAGGTGACCTCACAAAGCCAGACATAATTATGTGGGAGTTTGTGTCACAAATTACTCTGGCAGTTTTAAGTGGAAGCAAATGCAACTTCATACGCATGAAAGCCATGAAACGTTGATGTGTAGATCATACGATAGCATTTTATGGTCATTCAAACTGTGGCAGTTATGCATCCTTGGACATGAAGAAAATGTGTACATTGGCATTATCAGCATGTGGGAGTTTGTGAACTGAACTTGTTTTGCACTTTTTATGTGTAGAATAGAATGACATATATGTTAGAGTCAGTTGACAAAATTTCTTATTTCCTGACCGTCCTCTGACAAAGCTGTATGTTCGGGGTATTAATCACAATCAGTGATAGCTTGAGTTTTACTTATTACACACCTTTTCATTTTTGCCTTGAATATTTTATTTTGTCTTACAGAAGTATTACAAAAGCAATCCCCCATCTAATACTCAGGAAGTGGAACAACGACACTGTAACCGGTTTCATGCTTCACGCAATACAACACAGTGCAGGAAACCAGTATGTATTGTATATATATACTTCCCCGAAAGGGTAATAATGTTCCATCTGACAGAATGACACTCACATAAATATGTCTTAAAACATTTAAAGGAAAAAATTATTAGAATGTTGTAAAAGTTTTGTTTGCAAATCAAAATAGAAACTTGAGCTTGTTGTTAAACCTTCAGGTAAAGATGAAAAGCTATGTCACTGGTAGGTACTTTCCAGGTAGAGCTAACACATCTATCAGTTTTTAGTACAAGGGAGATTATATGAGAGGAAAAGGAAAAATGCTTACTTTTTTCACAACAATACAACTCGTTACTTTGAACCAGGTCATGTATTTGTAATTAGTAAACCTCATTATTAATAAATCTGTTTAAACCACAGAAAAATGTTTATAAACTCTATATTTCTCTTCAGCTTTAATTTGTTGTCTTTGTAGATGACCAGCAGTGTACACAGACAGACAGATCAACATGTATCAAGACCAGAATATATACCCTCTCAGTATACCTAGATTGACAGTAAATGTCTTACTTGATATAGTGCTGGATAATTTTATTTCTTTTTATCCATCTTTAAAATCACGTTTGGAATCAGATGGCTGTATTTTCCTGTAAGTTTCAGTAAATACAATATTGTTGAAAATTTTGTCTAATTATTAGCAAATGGAAACTATGCATATTCGATTAATTTATTCTGCAACATGAGTGAATTTTGTTGTGATTTCAAAATTTTCAAGAACTTACAGTGTAGTATTATTACTGGAAGAGTTCTCAATTTCTTTAGGATTATCAAAAATTTATTTTGATGGTGAATATTCTGTGTTTAATTTGACTCAGCTTTAGTCAGCTCATTTGTTAAAAATTGCACCCGACTCTTTTTGTCAGCAGATCTGTTTGTCAGTCGTGCATTAATAATTCTTTTCCAGTACTTTTGTACCAAACAGTGCAGTTTTGTATTGATAATTTACGTGCCTTCATCTTCTTTCTAAATCTAATGTTCATAAAATTCTCTTTGTTTTCTGTCTACATAGTATACCCTTCATCATCACATTTAAAATTTTCTTTTTATCTATTTTATCTATCTACATAGTATACCCTTCTTCTTCATGTTTTTTATGCATCTTTAATATGATTATTTTACGCGACCAAACCACTAATTTATCCAGATTTAAACAATTTTAACATTTACTCACTTTTTCATCCATCCCGTATAGCTCAGTTACCAAACATAGTTGTGGGACATTTTTATCATAACTGTGAATAGGATTTAAACTATTTTGTTCCCATTCAACAAAAGAAATATTACACAATTTAAAATTTTTGGCAGGGAAAAATTATTTTACTGTAGCTAGTAGAGTATATGTAAATTAGCTCTGTTGTTGAACTAAATGTTAAGATTATGGTACCCTTCCAAAACTTTTTCAGTGTATAAAAAAATCTAAACATAAAAGAAAATATTTGTTTTCTGTTGTACTCTTTTATTAAATATGCAGACAATTTTCTGTTGAAGATGAGAGAAGATATTGTGTGTAGAGAATGGGTGTTATTATTTTTTGGGGGTGGGAGTGAAATTTTCTAGTCAGTGAAAGAGAGTTTAGCTTCAGTTTTCACATAAGTTTTGAAACATAGATTTTTCACATTTTTTCTCTCAATCTAAATGTAAATCAAAATAATACGTAGAACCACAGGTAATTTTACTTTATAAAACTATGTACACTCTTACAAAAAAATATCAATCAAAATTAATGAAAACTAAAATTCAAAACCAGTTGTATACAGTGGTACTAATTTATTGTGTCCAGTCAGTTAGACTGGTACTAGAAACTTGTGTGGAACCTGAACATTAGACTGGTGCTTATTATTGTGTTCATTCAGTCAGATTTGGTACAAATTATTGTGTCCAGTCAGTTAGACTGGCACTAGAACTTGTGTTGGAACCTAAACATTAGACTGGTGCTTATTATTGTGTTCATTCAGTCAGATTTGGTACTAATTATGGTGTCCAGTCAGTTAGACTGGCACAAGAACTTGTGTGGGTGGAACCTAAACATTAGACTGGTGCTTATTGTGTTCAGTCAGTCAGACTGGTACTATGTGTTCATAATTTGTGAGATTTTATTCTTTTATATTGTTATTAACTTTTTATGTAAATTTTAATAATAAAATAACGTAAGTAAACAGGTTTTATTTTATGCCTTATACCATGGATTTCAAAACGAAAACAAAACAACCATTGATGCAGAAATGGTTATGTATTGATAAAATGTCCTTTTAAGGTAGTACTACATGCTTGAAAAGTATGAAGTTGCAAGGTAATGCCATTTATCTATGAAACATACTCATGATAGACTAAAGCCTGGATGTAGCCATATGAAGACATAAATCACATTGAAAATAAATTGCAGTATTTGTGTTAAATTGATAAAACTGGTTAATAAAATTAATATGCATGTATGACCAAACATTTATAAAAAATCTGTCATTAAATTAGATTGAAATTAGCTGATCATATTTATCATCAGCAAATACCTCAGAAATAACCCACATAGACCTATTCATTTCACTAAAAGAAAAACCACTGTAAGAAGTTTCATTCAAACCTGCATTTTCCCATAGATTCTCGTTATGAAAATTTATAGAGTTGGTCTAGCAAAATAACAAATACATCTTTTTCAGATGTTTTTGGTATATCCTTTTTAGCTCACCTTCACGAAGTGACAAGGTGAGCTATTGTGACCGCTTGATGTCCGTCGTGTGTAGTGTGTCATGCGTCAACAATTTCTAAAAAAATCTTCTTGAAAACCACTGGGCAGAATTACACCAAACTTCACAGGAATGATCCTTGGGTGGCCCCCTTTCAAAATTATTTAAAGAATTGAATTCCATGCAGAACTCTGGTTGCCATGGCAACCAAAATGAAAAACTTTAAAAATCTTCTTCTCAAAAACCAGAAGCCCTAGAGCTTAGATATTTGGTGTGAAGCATTGCTTAGTGGACCTCTACCAAGTTTGTTCAAATCATGACCCCGGGGTCAAAATTTACCCCGCCCCAGGGGTCACTTGATTTTACATAGGAAAATTTTAAAAAATCTTCTTCTCAAAAACCAGAAGCCCTAGAGCTTAGGTATTTGACATGTAGTATTGCCTAATGGACCTCTACTAAAATTGTTCAAATCGTGACCCCCGGCATCAAAATTGACCCCGCCCCAGGGGTCACTTGATTTTACATAGGAAAATCTTCAGAATTTTTCTAAAAATAAACCAGAAGGCCTAGAGCTTAGATATTTGACATGTAGCATTGCCTAGTGGACCTCTACAAAATTTGTTCAAATCATGACCCCCTGGGTCAAAATTGACCCCGCCCAGGGGTCACTTGATTTTACATAGAAAAATTTTCTAAAAATAAACCAGAAGGCCTAGATCTTAGATATTTGACATGTAGCATTGCCTAGCAGACTTCTACAAAATTTGTTCAAATCATGACCCTGGGGTCGAATTGACCCCGCCCCATGGGGTTACTCGATTGTACATAGAAAAATCTTAACAATTTTCTAAAAATAAACCAGAAGGCCTAGAGCTTAGATATTTCACTTGTAGCATTGCCTAATGGACCTCTACAAAATTTGTTCAAATCATGACCCCCGGGGTCAAAATTAACCGCACCCCAGGGGTCACTTGGTTTTATATAGGAACATCTTCAAAATTTTTCTTTAAATAAACCAGAAGGCCTAGAGCTTAGATATTTCACATGTAGCAGTGCCTAGTGGACCTCTACAGATTTGTTCAAATCATGACCCCGGGGTCAAAATTGACCCAGCCCCAGGGGTCACTTGATTTTACATAGGAAAATCTTCAAAATGTTTCTAAAAATAAACCAGAAGGCCTAGATCTTAGATATTTGACATGTAGCATTGCCTAGTAGACTTCTACAAAATTTGTTTAAATCATGACCCCACCCCGGGGGGTTACTTGTTTGTACATAGAAAAATCTTCAAAATTTTCTAAAAATAAACCAGAAGGCCTAGAGCTTAGATATTTCACATGTAACATTGCCTAGTGGACCTCTACAAAATCTGTTCAAATCTTGACACCCAAGGGTCAAATTGACCCAGCCCCAGGGGCTACTTGATTGTACATAGGGAAATCTTCATAAATTTGCTAAAAATAAACCAGAAGGCCTAGATCTTTGATATGTAACATTGCCTAGTAGACTTCTACAAACTTTGTTCAAATCATGACCCCTGGGGTAAAATTGGCCCGCCCCAGGGGTTACTTGATTGTACATCTGAAAATCTTCCAAAAAATTTCTAAAAATCATCAGTTTGACATTTGAAACATGTAGCTCATATTACTCAGGTGGGCGATCCAGGGTCATAATGACCCTCTTGTTTAGCTCATCTGAACCAAAGGTTCAGGGTGAGCTATTAGTATAGGTGTATGGTGTGGCATCCTGCCTCCACATTTTCACTTAAACAACTCTGAAACTACTGGTCACAATTACACCAAATTTGGTCTGAAGCATCCTGGCAAGGTCCTCTGCCTTAGTCTACCAAGTTTGTTCAAATGGGGGCACTTGGCCCCTTTTAGGAGCCGCTAGAGCTGAAAAATTGAAAAACCTTAAAGTGACTTCTCATGAACTGGTTGATGGATCTTCATCAAACTTGGCCTGTAGCATCATTATATGGTCCTGTCCAAAGTTTGTTCAAATGGGGGCACTTGGTCCCTTTTAGGGGCCGCTAGAGCCAAAATCAGAAATACCTTAAACCACTTCTTCTCATGAATGTCTTGAAGGATTTCCATCAAACTTGGTCTGTAGCATCATTATAAGCTCCTCTCCCAAATTAGTTCAAATGAGGGCACTTAACCCCTTTAAGAGCCAAAATTAGAAATACCTTTAAACAATTTCTTCTCGTGAACCAGTGGAAGGATCTTCTTCAAAGTTGGTTAATGGCATTATTATACAGTCCTCTCCCAATTTTGTTTAAATGGGGTCACTGGCCTATAACTAAAAATAGAAATGACTTCTCATGAACCGCTTGATGGATCTTCATCAAACTCGGTCTGTAGTATCATTATAAGGTCCTCTCCCAAATTTATACAAATGGGGCCAGTTTGTCCTGTTTTAGGGGTCGCTAGAACTTGAAATAGAAATGCCTTCACAAGACTTCATCTATGAACTGCTTTATGAATCTTCATCAAACTTGATTTTAGCATTATTACAAGGCCCTTTACCAAAATTTTTCAATTGCAGAGACTTTGGCACCTTTTAGCAGCTGCTAGAGCTAAAACTAGAAATACCTATAAACAACTTCTAATGAATAGCTAGATAGATTTTAATTAGACTTGGTATGTACGATTATTTCAAGGTCCTCTCAAATTTGTTCAAATGGGTGCAGTTGGCCCCTTTTAGAGGTTGCTAGGGCTAAAAGTAAAAATACCTTTTAATGACTATTTATCATGAATCACTCAATGGATCTTCATGAAACCTGGTCTGTAGCATTAATATGAGGTCCTCTTAAAAATTTGTTCAGTTTGGGGTGTTTGGACTTTTAAAAAGGCAGATAGTTAAGGTCCTCTTTAGGGGAGTGACTTGGGCCCATTGGGTCTCTTGTTTGAAATTCAAAATGAAAAATGCAGGGATAATACACGTTTTTTTTGTATTAATGTCAGCAGATGCCCGCAGTCAAACAATTATGGTTTTATGTTAAAGTTTAGGCCCTTTTAATGCAGATTCCAAAAATGTATAGGTCATAAAAGGTAGTAACAGTTATGACCTTGTATTTCTGGGACATCAATTTATGTAACGTTATTTTAAAACAAGACCAGCAGTTTCTGACCAGAAAGCTTTTATTAAAGTTTCCACAATATAAGTACATACCTGAAAAGTGACCAAGCCCTCTGCAAGCCATGGTTTTGACAAATCCCAGTAATTTGAATAATCTTGGTATAAGGTCACCAGAGGAACATTTCAGTCAGACAAGCAGTTTAGGTGGTGTTGTTTAAGAGATTTTTCTATTTTTATACCCCCACTACACGTTTTGGGGGGCTATATAGGAGTCAGTTTGGCATGTCCTGTCCTGACGCGTCCCGAAATCTATATGCCTTGAAGGATTTTAATTTAATTTCAAATTATTATTCATAATAGTAGAGTGCCAATTTCGAAAGATCTAGACAGGCTGGACAAAAGTACCAAATTTTGTTAAACGGTAGCTTGGAACAATATAAGACTTTTGGCTGTAAGGGCCAAGGTCACAGCTCTTTGGGATTCTATTTTTAGAACATTCAAAATGGCCGCCATTAAAACAAATAGCTATTCTAGTAAAAGTTAGTTTTTATTTTATTCTTGATACATATTTATGTGTAAACTGATTCATACTTACTCTTAGGGTCAAGTGATGTATTTGCATACAGTTAGGTCATGCTACATAACAGTCTGTCTGTACATTCGTCCGTACGTACGTTAAAAATGTCTTCTTTTTTAAAACCATACGCTTTACGTACATACATCATAATCCCTGTAATGTGCTGCTTGATCTCGATTGGTCTAGAGGTGATAAATATGTGTAAAGACTTATTTTTGTAGAAGATATGTTCAATTTTTGTTTCGTTCGTCCGTCTGTCTATCTGTCTGTCTGTCTATCGCAAAATCGTGTCCGCTCTGTATTTTAGTCATAACGAGACCACGGTAGCTTGGGACAATATAAGACTTTTGGCTGTAAGGGGCAAGGTCACAACAGCAGCTTGAAACAATATAAGACTTCTGAATGTAAGGGCCAAGGTCACAGCTCTTTGGAATTCTATTTTTAGAACATTTAAAATTGCCGCCATTAAAACAAATAGCTTTTTAGAAAAATATAATTATTATCTTATTCTTGATACATATTTATGTGTAAACTGATTCATACTTACTCTTATGGTAAAGTGATATATCTGCATAAGGTTAGGTCATTCTACATATCCGTCTGTCTGTACATTCGTCCGTACGTACGTTAAAATGTCTTCTTTTTTAAACCCATACGGTTTTACGCGCATACATAATAAGCCCCGTAATGTGCTACTTGATCTCGATTGATCTAGAGGTGATAACTATGTGTAACCGACTAAAGTTTTGTAGACGATATGTTCCATTTTGTTTCGTTCGTCCGTCTGTCTATAGCAAAATCGTGTCCGCTCTGTATTTGTAGTCACAATGAAACCACATGTGGAACGTAACATCAGTTTAATATTACTGTTGTACATGTAGATCAAATGACATAAAGGTAGCATTTCATGTCCGCTAGTGCCTCAGATAACATGCATATGGCAATTCCATTCATCCTTCTATTGAAATAAAGCTATATTGGGAGACATGGTTCATTTTCATTTATGGTTCTTTTGCATCATATACATGTATCAAATAATAAGCTTTGTTCTTTTGTTTTTGGTAGTTTTGTTCTTTTGTTTTTGGTAGTTTAAGCATCGCATTAACACAACTCTAGATCATACGGTGACTAAATAAGCTTTGTGATTAGCTTTGTAATTCCCATAATAGAACACATATTACATATATTTATTTAAAATCTCTATATTCAAATAGTTTTACTTTGATATAGCTAAGTATCAATATGGTCATATCTATATACTCGTTAAGAAACTATAGGTAAGGGAAGCGGTTGTCTAGAGGTTTAGGTATTGGCAGCTCAACACAGATCATAACTAAGCCTTCTCAAATGACACCAGTGCTCAGTTTTACAGGATTCGAGTGTGGTTCAGATAAGCTTCTAGTTTTTATCACAATTGAGCTTAAAAATAAATTAGTATAAATTAAAAAGCTATAGTTATTCATATAGACAAGAGAGGAATAGATGTCTGCACATGCATTTATTGAACATAATGATTTATTTCTATTTTAAAAGGTCTCTTCTTTTATATAGACATTCTCTTCTGTATGATGATTAAAAGCCAATAGGAGATATAGATAGACATACAATGCTGACACTTATCACTAAAAGCTCCCAAGTAATTATGCTATTTCACTACACATATCATCAGAAGTATATGCACCTTTATGACAGACTCCTTATGAATATATAAACGGAAATACTATGCAACAAAATTGTAAGGCATAATGAAACAGTCAAAGCATTGATTGCAGCATACATGCATTGCCTTTTAAATAGTTTGAAATTTTCCACTTAGATCAATGACATCAATTCCTTCTTAAACGACGACAGCATGTCTTAATCGATTGAAAACAGTTTACAGTATTTACACCAGCAATAAAAGAAATAGAATAAACTAGTTTCCCTTTATCTTCAATATTGATTTAATATGTTTTCATCACACTGGCTTAATATGGCATTGTTCGGGCAATTAGTTAATTTATTTCAAATATACTTAAATTAATGATTGATCTATGCATGTCATTTATAAGCATAGCATTCTTTCTCAACATGTAAAACACATAAGCTGTTATACAATTATCACCATTATATTGATAAATAAAGCAATTTGCAGTTAGTAATGTTATGAAATTACCTTACACCTAATTCTCTAACCTTGAAATAACCCCTAGAATGCAACAGCCCCGTTGACACATAAATAAAAGATAAGAATGGCAATCTCACCATTAAAACTTTGCCATATACACAGTTGTTTTAGATAATATAGGTACATGTAGTAATTGGTGCTCTCTATATAAGACATTAAGAAATAGGTACATGTAAACATGATTTGAATAGACATTAAGAAAATGTTCCCCACAACCATCTTTAACAGTTGTTCAATATGTCTAAAGTACTTTTCAGTAGGATATTTTGTCACGTCTGTTTAGGTGAACCGTGTTAAAATTCCATAATGTGAAAACCTGATACAGCAACTCTCAAAAAAGAGAATATACATGATAATTACATGGTTGGAAAAGCACTTCTTTCAGTACTGCACATGTATTTAACCTTTTGCATAAAAGGGAGGTTATAAAAAAGAACGGACTCAGTAATGCTTTATACTTTGTGAATCATACTTTAAATACCTTTGAAAAATATGTTATTAATAAAGTATCAAAAAGAAGAATTAACAAGTTATTAATATATTTTATGTTTATAACAGCACATGCGGCAGTCACATAATAAACAAAGCCATTATGGCCCTATAAACAGTTAAAACAAATCATTTTCATACATTTTTTTTTTCATTTTTAACCGGGTATTTCAGGAAGAGTCACTTGGATATTCCAAAAGTCATTAGGCATTTAACAATTTATAGAATAAATACTGTCAAAAAATCTTAAAAAAAAACCCTCAGATTTAGCCAAAACAGCTGTTCTGAAAAATATTAATTTTGCGACGGACGAGCGGACAGACGGACGGAACAAATAATAACATGCTTCACCAAAAAATAGACAGACAGACAGATTTTTTTCAGCTGCACCAATACATAATTAAAGTCAAACTGCACATTACGGGGCCCATCTTATAGTTATAATCACAAGTATACTGTTTATAAACAGCATTTTTGACATACAGACAGACGGATTTACAAACAGACGGACGTGAAAATTGACATCACTTCCTGTAAATGTATCACTTGACTGTAAGGGTAGGTATGAATCAGTTTACGCATAAATATGTATCAAAAATAAGATAAAAAATAACTTTTACTAAAATAGCTATTTGTTTTAATGGCGGCCATTTTGAATGTTCTAAAAATAGAATTCCAAAGAGCTGTGACCTTGGCCCTTACAGCCAAAAGTCTTGTGTTGGTCCAAACTACCTGTGTGCAAAATCTGGTACTTTTGTCCGGTTTGTCTAGATTTTTCAAATTTTATGAAGAATTGGAACTAAGCAGTAGAGTGCCAATTTCGAAAGATCTAGACAGGCTGGACAAAAGTACCAAATTTTGTTAAACGGTAGCTTGGAACAATATAAGACTTTTGGCTGTAAGGGCCAAGGTCACAGCTCTTTGGGATTCTATTTTTAGAACATTCAAAATGGCCGCCATTAAAACAAATAGCTATTCTAGTAAAAGTTAGTTTTTATTTTATTCTTGATACATATTTATGTGTAAACTGATTCATACTTACTCTTAGGGTCAAGTGATGTATTTGCATACAGTTAGGTCATGCTACATAACAGTCTGTCTGTACATTCGTCCGTACGTACGTTAAAAATGTCTTCTTTTTTAAAACCATACGCTTTTACGTACATACATCATAATCCCTGTAATGTGCTGCTTGATCTCGATTGGTCTAGAGGTGATAAATATGTGTAAAGACTTATTTTTGTAGAAGATATGTTCAATTTTTGTTTCGTTCGTCCGTCTGTCTATCTGTCTGTCTGTCTATCGCAAAATCGTGTCCGCTCTGTATTTTAGTCATAACGAGACCACGGTAGCTTGGGACAATATAAGACTTTTGGCTGTAAGGGGCAAGGTCACAACAGCAGCTTGAAACAATATAAGACTTCTGAATGTAAGGGCCAAGGTCACAGCTCTTTGGAATTCTATTTTTAGAACATTTAAAATTGCCGCCATTAAAACAAATAGCTTTTTTAGAAAAATATAATTATTATCTTATTCTTGATACATATTTATGTGTAAACTGATTCATACTTACTCTTATGGTAAAGTGATATATCTGCATAAGGTTAGGTCATTCTACATATCCGTCTGTCTGTACATTCGTCCGTACGTACGTTAAAATGTCTTCTTTTTTAAACCCATACGGTTTTACGCGCATACATAATAAGCCCCGTAATGTGCTACTTGATCTCGATTGATCTAGAGGTGATAACTATGTGTAACCGACTAAAGTTTTGTAGACGATATGTTCCATTTTGTTTCGTTCGTCCGTCTGTCTATAGCAAAATCGTGTCCGCTCTGTATTTGTAGTCACAATGAAACCACATGTGGAACGTAACATCAGTTTAATATTACTGTTGTACATGTAGATCAAATGACATAAAGGTAGCATTTCATGTCCGCTAGTGCCTCAGATAACATGCATATGGCAATTCCATTCATCCTTCTATTGAAATAAAGCTATATTGGGAGACATGGTTCATTTTCATTTATGGTTCTTTTGCATCATATACATGTATCAAATAATAAGCTTTGTTCTTTTGTTTTTGGTAGTTTTGTTCTTTTGTTTTTGGTAGTTTAAGCATCGCATTAACACAACTCTAGATCATACGGTGACTAAATAAGCTTTGTGATTAGCTTTGTAATTCCCATAATAGAACACATATTACATATATTTATTTAAAATCTCTATATTCAAATATTTTTTACTTTGATATAGCTAAGTATCAATATGGTCATATCTATATACTCGTTAAGAAACTATAGGTAAGGGAAGCGGTTGTCTAGAGGTTTAGGTATTGGCAGCTCAACACAGATCATAACTAAGCCTTCTCAAATGACACCAGTGCTCAGTTTTACAGGATTCGAGTGTGGTTCAGATAAGCTTCTAGTTTTTATCACAATTGAGCTTAAAAATAAATTAGTATAAATTAAAAAGCTATAGTTATTCATATAGACAAGAGAGGAATAGATGTCTGCACATGCATTTATTGAACATAATGATTTATTTCTATTTTAAAAGGTCTCTTCTTTTATATAGACATTCTCTTCTGTATGATGATTAAAAGCCAATAGGAGATATAGATAGACATACAATGCTGACACTTATCACTAAAAGCTCCCAAGTAATTATGCTATTTCACTACACATATCATCAGAAGTATATGCACCTTTATGACAGACTCCTTATGAATATATAAACGGAAATACTATGCAACAAAATTGTAAGGCATAATGAAACAGTCAAAGCATTGATTGCAGCATACATGCATTGCCTTTTAAATAGTTTGAAATTTTCCACTTAGATCAATGACATCAATTCCTTCTTAAACGACGACAGCATGTCTTAATCGATTGAAAACAGTTACAGTATTTACACCAGCAATAAAAGAAATAGAATAAACTAGTTTCCCTTTATCTTCAATATTGATTTAATATGTTTTCATCACACTGGCTTAATATGGCATTGTTCGGGCAATTAGTTAATTTATTTCAAATATACTTAAATTAATGATTGATCTATGCATGTCATTTATAAGCATAGCATTCTTTCTCAACATGTAAAACACATAAGCTGTTATACAATTATCACCATTATATTGATAAATAAAGCAATTTGCAGTTAGTAATGTTATGAAATTACCTTACACCTAATTCTCTAACCTTGAAATAACCCCTAGAATGCAACAGCCCCGTTGACACATAAATAAAAGATAAGAATGGCAATCTCACCATTAAAAACTTTGCCATATACACAGTTGTTTTAGATAATATAGGTACATGTAGTAATTGGTGCTCTCTATATAAGACATTAAGAAATAGGTACATGTAAACATGATTTGAATAGACATTAAGAAAATGTTCCCCACAACCATCTTTAACAGTTGTTCAATATGTCTAAAGTACTTTTCAGTAGGATATTTTGTCACGTCTGTTTAGGTGAACCGTGTTAAAATTCCATAATGTGAAAACCTGATACAGCAACTCTCAAAAAAGAGAATATACATGATAATTACATGGTTGGAAAAGCACTTCTTTCAGTACTGCACATGTATTTAACCTTTTGCATAAAAGGGAGGTTATAAAAAAGAACGGACTCAGTAATGCTTTATACTTTGTGAATCATACTTTAAATACCTTTGAAAAATATGTTATTAATAAAGTATCAAAAAGAAGAATTAACAAGTTATTAATATATTTTATGTTTATAACAGCACATGCGGCAGTCACATAATAAACAAAGCCATTATGGCCCTATAAACAGTTAAAACAAATCATTTTCATACATTTTTTTTTCATTTTTAACCGGGTATTTCAGGAAGAGTCACTTGGATATTCCAAAAGTCATTAGGCATTTAACAATTTATAGAATAAATACTGTCAAAAAATCTTAAAAAAAAACCCCTCAGATTTAGCCAAAACAGCTGTTCTGAAAAATATTAATTTTGCGACGGACGAGCGGACAGACGGACGGAACAAATAATAACATGCTTCACCAAAAAATAGACAGACAGACAGATTTTTTTCAGCTGCACCAATACATAATTAAAGTCAAACTGCACATTACGGGGCCCATCTTATAGTTATAATCACAAGTATACTGTTTTATAAACAGCATTTTGACATACAGACAGACGGATTTACAAACAGACGGACGTGAAAATTGACATCACTTCCTGTAAATGTATCACTTGACTGTAAGGGTAGGTATGAATCAGTTTACGCATAAATATGTATCAAAAATAAGATAAAAAATAACTTTTACTAAAATAGCTATTTGTTTTAATGGCGGCCATTTTGAATGTTCTAAAAATAGAATTCCAAAGAGCTGTGACCTTGGCCCTTACAGCCAAAAGTCTTGTGTTGGTCCAAACTACCTGTGTGCAAAATCTGGTACTTTTGTCCGGTTTGTCTAGATTTTTCAAATTTTATGAAGAATTGGAACTAAGCTATAAAGACCAGATGACATGTTGAACACATCACCTATGCCTGATGGTCAAAGGTCAAGGTCAAAGGTTAGATATTTGGTTTTTGATCCATAACTTCTATGTGCCTGGAAGAGTTTTATTACTAAATGGATTTGATTCAGACTTAAAACAGTTGTTCAACATCATCACCCTTATCATGTGACACAAGGGCCATAACTCTTGCATTAATATTTCATAAATTATGCCCCCCTTTTTACTTAGAATTTCAGGTTACAGTTTTGATACACTTTTACTCTATCTCAATTATTACTAAATGGATTTGATTCAAACTTAAAATAGGTGTTCCACCTTATCACCCATATCATGTGACACAAGGTGCATAACTCTGACACCAATTTTTCATGAATTATGCCCCCTTTTACTTAGAATTTAAGGTTAATTTTGATGCATTTTCACTATATCTCAGTTATTACTAAATGGATTTGATTCAAACTTAAAATAGATGTTCCACCTTATCACCCACATCATGTGACACAAGGTGCAGAACTCTGACACCAATTTTTCATGAATTATGCCCCCTTTTACTTAGAATTTAAGGTTAATTTTGATGCATTTTCACTATATCTCAGTTATTAAGAAATGCATTTGATTCAAACTTGAAGTAGTTTTTCCACATCATTACCTGCATCATATGACACAAGGTGCACAACTCTTGGACCAAAATTTCCTGAATTATGCCCCCTTTTTGCTTAGAATTATACTTACATAGTGTTTTGATACACTTTTACTGTACCTCCATTATTTGATAATTTTTAACACGGACTCGAGCTATTGTGCAATATTCATCCACCATTAGGTCATTAAACACAACAGTGACAGTTCCAGTTTCCTCAGATGTGCCCAGTTTCACTATCCAGTATCGAAATAGCTCCTGTTTTACGTAGTTATAGCCTCTTTTCAACTTAAAATTTGCCAAACTCGTGGTTCCTGGACAGTAACTTGTGAAAGGCTTGACAGATTTACCTGTTTTTGGTATACATGTGTAACATCATAAAATAAAGGTTAAGTTCGACTTTGGCTACAAATCACCAATTTTTTTATGTTGTTATGGCCCTTTTCCAACTTAAAATTTGCCAAACTCATGGTTGCCGGACAATAACTCACGAAAGGCTTGACAGTTTAAGATAAATTTTGGTACACAGGTGTAACATCATAAAATACAGGTAAAGTTCAATTTAAATTGCACCTTCTTGTGGCCACGTCTTTCTTATGGTTGCCATTCTTCTGTGACAAGACCGTATTGTGGGGGTATTCGTCAGTTAACAGTTCTAGTTAACACTGGTGGCCCCTATGTGCAACCAAGTGGAACTGTGTGAACAAATTTGGAAGAGGACCAACCAACTTCCACAAAATGGTTTAAAGAAAAGTGTCGACAGTGAGTGATCAAGATAGCTCACCACCAGTATTAACAAAGTGCTTTTGGGTGAGCTAAAAATCTATGTTTTGCTTTGAGCAATGTGCGCTCTTTTCTTCTGAATTATAATATTGCTCAGTATCTCTGCTGCAGCAGTGGGCCATATTTCACAATACAAAAATAACCTACATAAACAACAAAGTTGATGGAGATTTTTTTTCACTTTATATTAAAAATATGACATTATCACAATACTGTCATACTGCTGTATTGTTAACATGATTTTGTAAAAAACAAAATAAGCATATAAAACAAACTAAAAAGATTTATACATAATTGTTACATAATTAAAATAGCACACTGATAATTTACATTATCTTTATACATATGCTACAAGGTAACTGTCAGTTGTTTAGAAAAAAGCCTACTGTTTCTAGATGTCATGTCTTTTTCTGTTGAAAAATAAAATATTGAGAACATTTTCTCACAATGCCAAAAAGACTTGCATCAAACTCCCGTAACTTTTTTTTTCTTTTTCAATTTTCAGCTTTCCTTTAAGTTTGAATCACAATCCACAAGACTCGATGTTGACCTCCAAAAGCAAAATCAGTTCACGTTACATTTTGATGAAACATTTATTTTATCAAGTCTATAAGAAGGTCAAGGTAATCTAACAGCTTTTTCGATTTTCAGTTTTGATTTGTTTGAATCTCCACTCACAAGAATCGAAGCTAACCGTCAGAATCAAAAACCAAATTGCGTTTACGTTACACTCAGATGGAACATTTATCAAGTCTATAAGACAGTTCAGGTCATCTGACAACTTGCCAAGTCCCCTAGGTAAAATACTGTTTAAGCAGGGGCCTCTGTAATTTAGCCAGCCTGAAGTAGGTACCAGAACGCAAACAGGCATATACCAACAACAGTTAACAATTATGTCAAAAATTGAGACCACTTATATAGCTGCTATGGTTAAATTGTTCTTTATGGCTATTAATCATGGCAAATTTTGAAGTTCTGCTACTCACAAGCCCACCAAAGTACGTCTTTTCCTGTTTAGACTTGATATGAATTCATTTTTTATTTCACAAACCTAAAAAGGGCGTGTTTTCCTCTCTGGACTGTATATGAACATAATTATTCTTTTTTTTTTTTAACTGAGTAAAAATATACTGTGTATGCTTTGTACATATTTTGAATATTTGGGAAGACAAACTGTTTGGTTTATTAGGAAAAAGGAACATCCAACTTTATCAACCACTTTAAATCACCAAAGGAAAAAATCGGCAAGACTTTCAAATGAAAATACATGAGACCTTACAGCACACTACTACTGCAAAAGGCAAAAACAAAAAGGCTGAAATGATGCAGTTTATACACATTAAAAAAATGCATCTCTATGTCTTTGTACACTGGATTAGAATTTACATGTCCATATTAGGAACATTATATATTTCATTTACACTATGAATAAAATTTACAGGTGTATATTACAAGTTTTACTTCTGACACAAATGTTATACATTCAAACTAAAACTGTTTACTTCCAGCATACCAAGAAAAAAATAACAAGTTTTAATCATCACCTAGCTGTGTATAAAGCCCTAAAGGAAATAAAATAATGCCAACATGCTACAGTAACACGTACGTAAAACAATAATTTTTGTGTGGTTACTTAAGAAAATTTTCTAATAACAAAATAAGTCTAAAATATTTGGAAGAATTTTAAAATCTGACTAGCAACCCTTCTGAATACCATGGTATGCGAAAATATGACAATCGCATGAAAAGTATCATTTTAAAAAGTAAATATATTGTTCACTGCTTTATCAGTATTTAATACAGAAATATAGGACTTTAAAGAAATATCAATTAACTATTTTTTCCAAGAATGGAAAACACAGTAACTGTGGAATATATTTCCAACGATTTCAAAGTTCTTGCCCTGCACAAAACTTCTATGTTCTATTTTCATTTTGCAGCAAAAAATGTTTTTATTTCACCCATTTAATAAACAGTACATTGCAGAAAGTATGACTCCAAATTAATTAACTATTCCTGAACAGATAATTTAAAAACTTTGCATACATTTAAAGTGAAAGGAATGCCTGACAATAGGTTAATTTCATTTAAAAGTCAACCCCTCAGCCTTTCACAACGCTGAAAGAATTTTTAAAATTGGACCACTATAGAAAAAGAAATGGCAGTTTGAAATTTAAGAAAATGTCCAATCATGGAGGCAGCCATTTTAGTGTGTTTATGACTGGAATTCTTTATTTAGCAAAAACCTTTTAAATAGATTAATATCGTATGTTTCTTGAGAGTGAGATGTAAAACATGGTAATTTCTTGCATTATAACTGGAAAAATAGAGAAATAAATTTACAGAAATAATTAAATTTAGTTCAAATATGTATCTAGAAATGTAATAAATCCACCATTTTGTTTCTTGTTGTCATGGAATCAAAATGGCGGCAATTTTATCAAATATTAAAATGTTCATAACTTTTTCATTTGTAAGATGATTTTGAAAATTCTTTCACTTCTTTAAATGATTAAAGAAATCCTAGCAGACAGAATTAACGCAAGAACATCATTGCATTTCCCTTTAATCTTTCAACATTTCAGCAACCTAACTATAGTTCGGCGATATATGACCATTTTGTCTCGATTCGCCGTAAAACCCAACTCACTCACTCACTCACCTAACTATAGTTGTTCCACACCTTTCTCCACCTCCTTCTTTCCTTTTGTTACTATATTTAAGAGCAGTTAATAAATCCTACTTCAGAGAAATATGATTTTAAAGAGTCAGTCTATTAAATAGAAAGCTAGTTTCATTAGTCTTCAATGGCTATCCTGGCAGTGCTGTTTTTTCTCCTAAATTCATTATCACTGTTGCTCAGTTACAAAATATTTTATTACCATCAGCTTGTACAAATTTTATTCACAAACTATCAAATTAACTTGTTAACATCTTAAATAGTTATAGAAACATCCTTTAAGGTCTGCTTATTGTGAAGTAAAAGCAGGTACAATTACTGTATTCAAAGCTTACAAGTTTTTAAAAATGAAACTTCTAAAATCGGAAAAAAGTGTGTCATTAGGGTAGATTTCTAGATAAAAGATACATTAGCTTGGTAGTGTAAAAAGCACATGCATTCTGCCTTTTATGCCTAAATAAATACATGTAGGACCCTCGCTCTCATGCCACAGAATGGCAATATAGATAATGCCCATACCAGAAGGGTCTAAACCTATTCTTGATTTTTTTTCACTCTTTAAATCTCATTTATACATTAAAACAACCATTTAGTTAAAAGAGCTAATTTTTTGTTATCACTTTCATCTATATAGACGTGCAAATTCTCTTAAAGCGTCTGAGATTGGTGTCACTTTTTCTGCACTAGTCACTGCTTTATGAAAGTCTGTTAATTGTTTATGCGTAACTGTTATTGCACCTCCGGTAGCTTCTGTCGGCAAGGCTTTTAATACATGCTCCAACCATACACAGAATGTCTGAAATATAAATAAAATACTTACAATAGACTTAAGCCAGTATTCCACGTCTTTATGTAACATTTTAAAAAATAACTTTTCTTTAAACCCCCCCCCTCACTTTTCTTACAGTTATGTTTTCTAAATTCCCCCCCCCCCTCCCCCTATTTTTCATCATGCAATTAATGTATGAAGAATATATGCAAAATGTGAATTTCTGCCAACTAGATCCAGATATTAAATTCAACATAACACCTGCGTAAACACAACAACAACTATATCATAAACAGTCAAAACATTTTGCTGGTGACACACTTTGTAAGTAAATAAGCAGAATTTCAGCACAGGATGGATGGAATTTTTTTTTTTTAAGTCTTGGCACAATATTGCTAAGAATATGTAACTTGAGTATTATTACTTACTGGTCTGTCTACTAGCATCAGCTCATACAGGACGTCACTGATGTCAGCTGACATGTATGTAGGCAGGCAAAACACAATTGAATGTATTAAGGAATGCACCAATGCCTGCCCATGTTCATGTAGTAGTGTTTTCACTAAAGTACTTCTGCTTTCAAAGTCCTCACGCTCTGTAACAGAAAGTAGACTGTAAATTACATGTGTATATCTGTGTTCTGTCAGTTTTGTAAGTCAATCAACATAATTTAAGTTTATGGCAACTTCCACTTTTTTATGGAAGAGTATCCCAGGTTCCCCACATGCCAAATTTTATCATAGAACACGACCGTTGTCAAGCAAGAGATGAATAGCTTCCTATCAGATGACTGGAATATGCTCAACACCTGCGACACTGTTGGAGGTCAAATGATTTGATCAAGTTTAAAACCATTGCTACGGATGACCCCAACATTGATAAAATACTGACTGTTAAAGGGGCATCAATCTGCATCAATGACAACAGCTGAAAGAGTTTAAGTTTGGAGAAACGTCTGACTGCTTAATGATGATATAAGTGTCTCTAAGTCTACAGATTAACAATGTTTATTCAGTCAGGGTATACAGTTTAAAACCCATCGGTTAATGCTTAAACTTTCGTAACTTGTTTACAGTATCATAAAATATTACAAAGCCACCTGGCAATTCCTATTTGAAGAGCTAATGCTTATTTCTGAATCCTTGACCTTTTACTTCCATCTATGCAGTTTAAATGTTTAACGACAAGCGATAAAGTTTTAATGCAAACATTAATTTTCTAAATACTCTTAATATCCATTATGCTCATCAAGCATGCTCAGACTAAAGGATTTGATTAACCACAGGTTGCTACAATTTCACTTAAGTCACTTTTTCGAGAAGCAAAAAGACTTTTTTTGGAAAACTTACCTGAGTAACTAAATTTAAACTACGCGTAAAAAGTGCTGAAAAAGTATACAGAAATAGTTACATATTTTAAAACATTACACTCCGGCTAATGTTGAAAAAGTATAATTGCTTCATATTACATTTTCATATGATTAAATATTAGCTTCAATAAAAATATGAATGAAAATTGCCATCACGAGACAAGATTTTATGCTTTTTAAATTCCTTTTCAAGAATTAGTGACTTTTATCTCTTTTAGAATAAGATATATTATTTTGTAAATACTTTTATGCTCATTACTTGCAGTCATAGAATAAATTATATTACATAATTATACATACAATATAACAACAGAATAGAACTACTGACATCTTTAGAAGAGTGCCTTTAACAAATTAGTTATAAATTTCATCAAAACATTTGCATCCTGTGGCGACGTGCGAGGAGGCTATTGCACACTAATACCGGCTTTATTGCTACACTCTGTAGGAATGGCAATGGAGCCCGCTGGATAAATCTGTTTGAAAACATCAACACTTCTCTTTAGTAATATCAAATCCTATTTTAGCCAGTGGCATAGTGGTGTTCATGGTAAAAACATATTTCACAATTTTTTCAAATACTTTTAAAAAGAAATGTTTTATTCAAATTATGTCATACTTTTGTACATTAAAGTTACAAGTTTATGATTGTTCTTCAGCAAAAAGACTAAAACAAAGGTATCAAAAATTGCAACAGCTAGAAAAATGAGCAAATCAGTTAAATTTGTTCAAATATAATTATATATGCTAGTCTGTTTAAGTGTTAACTGTATAGGGCATAACTTGTTCTTAACTGCATCTCAATGTTGCTGGGTTTTAATATCAAATCATTAGCTGTTAGAAGTCATACGACAACTTTCCAGTTTAACGCATATGGACAGTACAAGATGGACGACTTCCTCATATGAATTAGAAAGCAAACCCTGACAATATCTCACCAAACACTGGCAAGGAACAAGTGATTCAACACTAGTAACTGTAACCACTAACCCGGGAGGTAACTATTGTGCAACTTAGTATACACAACATCTAATAGAAAATTAAAAGGGAAGAATATATACTCACCTTAAACTAAGTCTAAATAAATCATCTACAGTATCTGGGTGGTTTCTGAGACCATTTTGTTCTTCTAGCAACTTGAATGTTGGTGGACAAAATGCCTGTCAATTAATAATGACATACAGTAACTACAATAAACATTTGGAGTAACAGATAAATATCTTTCTCAAAATCAAATTATAATTTTATCATTAGAGTATGCGCTTGGCATAACACAGAACAAATCATTTAAAGTTTTCTATTTCAACAATTTAAAAGAAAGGTCAGCAAATCTAAAGGAAAACAGGTTTTTCTACAGAGATATAAGCATGCTTTTGTTTGTTCTGGGTTTAAGTATGTAGTTCTTAATATCAGGTTCATATGATAACAATTATATAACATATTACTATACTGAAATAATAAAACTTCTTTCTGTAACTAACAACACCATAAGACTAGGTCTCAGACTTTTTCTTAAGTAACTTTGGAAAATGCCATGGCCTTTCAAATTGGCTTAATTTGCATGACAGAACTGCCCATTTTGTGATCAGACCATTTATTGATACAGGAACGTCTGCCTTTCAGAGCTCTGATAACAGAGTTCTGTAATAGAGGCCAAAAGCTGATGCCTCAATAAACAGAGCTGTCATAGACAGCCAACTAATATTCGAAATATGTCACAGAACTGAATTATACCAAATGTTAAATATCCAAGAGTTTAAGTTCAAAGGAATATCGGTGGACTTATGCTATAATATTATAACCGAGAAACATGTTAATCAATTAATATCGCATTATTTTGGGTAGTAATTGCATGTAAAACTTTTAAACCAATTTTTAGTCCAAAAGGGAAATTGCAAATAATTAAGATTTAACTTGACCAGTGAGTAGTAATATTAGGAAAGAATAAATAAGTCCAACTATATGCTTTGTATACGATGTACTTGCCGCAAACTACCAAATTTTCTAAGCAATAATTGCCAATACTGCCAGAGTTAGACAGTGAGGAGTAATGCTAGAAAAAGAAAAAAGTCAATCTTATGCCTTTATTATAGTATGTACTTCGCACTTAACCAGTTCCATTCAAAAACATGCAAGTTATGACTTGACCGTGAGTAGGATTGATTGAAAAGAAAATAGTCAATTATAGCCTTGTAATAGCTGTATACTTGCGCAAAACTTACAATTCTAGTCAAAAGGCATAATTTGCCAAATGAAGTCAGAGTTATGGACTTGGTGCTTCACTAGTTTTATACCCGAACATTGAGTTTCAATCATTGCATTATTTGGAGATTAACTTGCATGTAAACTTAACCAGAATTTCTAGTCAAAAGGGGCATAATTTCTCAAAATACTTTAGAGTAGGAACTGACCCAGTAGTGGTATTGACTAGAAAGATAAATAAGTTTCAAGCTATATCCTTAATGTAGTGTATGTACTTGCATCAAACTTACCAGTTGACGCGCGCCGACGCCGACGCCAGTGATAATAGCTAGACTATTCTTCGAATAGTCGAGCTAAAAGAGATCATTATTCCTTAAGTGTGAAATAATGAAAAAAAAGGTTCTTTCATTCGAATTATCTGCCATAATGGAAAGATATTTCCGATCAAGACTTGCGAATCACCTGTAAGTAAAGCCCCGCCTGTGGTTAAGTACTTAGTCTAAACATTCGCTGTTGCTTTGTATATCAATAATCTAAAACTGATCTAGTGACTCTTGACAGTTCAGATATAATCTGAACATATCTAGAGCTGTGTACGTCCTTGGCCAACTCATCCACCAATATTGCTAGGTAGGAAACACGAGTGCGAGTGTACTTGGTACAAATCCCCTCTGTAAATGTAATTTATGTTTTCTAAACTGTGAACATGAATATTATGGGATAATTTTTGGATTCGTGGTGAGTAAATCCACGAATTAACCAATGAAGTAATTCCACCATTTTATGTTCAAAAGTTGAAATCCACGAATTCATATCCCCACGAAAATGCCATTTTGACCAAAACCACGATATTTCATGCCCATGAAATTAAATGATGTTACAGTATATATTATAATTAAATACTGACTTAAATCTAGAAAATCATCATGTATTTGTAACTTGGCTAGATATATAAACTAACTACCTATGTAGAGCTGTAATAACAAATGTTCTAGTAACAGAAATTTGTTAACAAGAGCTGTCGGATGACAGCGCGCTCGACTATTCAAAGAATTGATTGAAGAATGGGGTCAAAATATTTCCATAGATTTTCAGACTAAACAAAAAAATGGATTAAACAAAAAATGTTTCTGTATTTGTGGATTTCGATTAGTCTTGCACTAAATGGCAATGTGTGACCATGATGGCAAATATGTTAAGTTATATGTTAGGCAAAACATGGACTTATATGAAAAATTTAACTAATTTCCAAGTCCAAAAAGGGCTATAATTCAGTCAAAATAGTTGACAGAGTTATGTACTCTTGCCTACAGATGGAAATCATGTTGATAAACTAGTGTTAAAAGTTTCAAAGCCACAGTTCAAATAGTTTTGACAAAACGCTGACTTGTAAGAAAAACTGAACAAATTTGAAAGTCCAAAAAGGGCCATAATTCAGTCAAAATAGTTGTCAGAGTTATGTACTCTTGCCTAGAGATGGAAATCATAATGATAAACAGGTGTTTAAAGTTTAAAAGCCATATGTCAAATAGTCTTGACAAAACATGGACATTTACAAAACAGAACCAGTTTCCAAGTTCAAAAAGGGCCATAATTCAGACAAAAAAGACGAGAGAGTTACGTACTCTTACTATTTATAGAGACTATTATACTGAACAAGATATAAAAGTTTCAAAGCCATATGTCAAACACTTTACACAAAATATAAACTGGTACGAAAAACTTAACCAAGATTTCTAAGTCAAAAGGGGCCATAATTCAGTCAAAATGCTTGATGGAGTTATGTACTCTTGCCTACAACTGGATATTGTGATGGTAAACAAGTGTCTAAAGTTTCAAAGCTTTATCTCAAAAGACTTTGTCAAAATGTAGACTGGTACGAAAAACTTAACCAAAATTTCTAAGTCAAAAAGGGGCCATAATTCAACCAAAATGCTTGATGGAGTTATGTAGTCTTGCCTTAAACTGGACATGGTGATGGTAAACAAGTGTTGAAAGTTTCAAAGCTTTATCTCAAAAGACTTTGTCAAAATATGAACTGGTACGAAAAACTTAACCAAGATTTCTAAGTCAAAAGGGGCCATAATTCAGTCAAAATGCTTGACAGGGGCCATAATTCAGTCAAAATGCTTGACAGAGTTATGTACTCTTGCCTATAACTGGACATGGTGATGGTAAACAAGTGTTGAAAGTTTCAAAGCTTTATCTCAAAAGACTTTGTCAAAATGTGGACTGGTAAGAAAAACTTAACCAAGATTTCTAAGTCAAAAAGGGGCCATAATTCAACCAAAATGCTTGATGGAGTTATGTAGTCTTGCCTACAACTGGACATGGTGATGGTAAACAAGTGTTGAAAGTTTCAAAGCTTTATCTCGAAAGACTTTGTCTAAATATGAACAGGTACGAAAAACTTAACCAAGATTTCTAAGTCAAAAGGGGCCATAATTCAGTCAAAATTCTTGACAGAGTTATGTACTCTTGCCTATAACTGGACATGGTGATGGTAAACAAGTGTTGAAAGTTTCAAAGCTTTATCTCAAAAGTGTCAAAATGTGGACTGGTACGAAAAACTTAACCAGGGTGTGACGCCGACGCCTACACAGACGCTGTGGTGAGTAGGATAGCTCTACTTATTCTTCGAATAGTCGAGCTAAAAAACATACCTTTTTATATAGTCATACTTATATATGTGTAGTATTTCAAACTTAACTATACACACCAACATGTTTATTCTGTGTATTAATAGATACTTTTAGTAACTGCTATTTTCAATTATGAAATTTGGGCATAATATATCTTCAACATTATGTGGAACACTTGTGAAGCCTTGAAGCTACTTGATAGAGACGCCTCAGAATTAGAAGGGCTTAAGTGGAAAATCGTAGTTTTCGGCAAAACGAAAAAAAATGTCTATGACAGATACGCTCTTCTAATTCAGAGGGCGTAAGTGGACTTTTCTGGTACAAAAATTAAGTGCAGATACGCCCTTCTATTACTATAATTCTGAAAAACCTTTCACTTACCCCCTTTTATTAATGGTAAATTTGGTCAACACAGCAGTTTGTAACAAATTTTTTAGTATTTCCAGGTCCAAAGTTTAAGTCTCTATACTGCTACACACATCCTGTGGCACACTCCTAAATCATAAATTTAGCATAATGACTGACCTGAGGCACTAAAGGTTGAAGCAAAGGTGATGAACTCTTGCCAAGGCACCGGATTGCAAATCTTATACATCTACAACATCTCTCCACTATCCTCACATCTGCCTGGTACTTTGTACATGCTTGAGATAGAACTGGCCAAACCTGAAAATAAAAACTGTGAAGAGACTCAAGGAATTCTAAGTTGATGCCTACCACAATATAAAATGAAGTTGTTCTTTTTTTTTTAGATAAGTGACACACCTGTAGTTATTCTAACAAAACTTAACATTTTTCTCTGCTATATAAACACTTGCAATTTAGGACCAGAACTTGTAAACATTTCATATCCGTGAAGAAAAAAGAAAGTTTAATATAATAGAATGTATATTAACCTCTGGAACAGGGAGATAGCGGCAACATGGTTGTTAAGCTGGACTACTATTTTCGATTCCCGGTCTCAGTGGACAGCTGCAAAGTGTTAAGTACTTGGTGATTTACTTTAACTAGTAGTTTCCAGCTGTATTTTCCTAGACTGGATGTTGAGGAGGTAAATATGACACCTGCCATTTACCAATGCTAAATTAGAAACCTTGGAAACAAAACCTCACACAGGCTCTACAGACATATCAGCAACTAAACACTATGCAGTCTGTTCATACATGGCTTGCTGTTTGTCCAGTTGTTTGTGTAAAGCTGAGAAAATGTCTCGTTCGTATACCACTAACACAACTGTAACTGTAACACATACCTCTTGTATGACTGGTAAACATGGATGGACTTGACCATTGGTCACTGTTGGTGTAGTGTATCTAGAAATAGTGAAGCAAACATAGAAACAACCATAATGTCCTCAAAGCTTTAAAAATGTAACAAACATACAAATGAACCTGCCTAAGCCCCATCTGTATTAAGCAATAACATGCTTTAAGCACACACATCTATTTTAGAACATTTGTCATATGACTAGAAACACCTTGTTTTCGTGTTTTTCATTTCTCCATTTTCATGACAAGTTACATTTTAGATACTGGAAACCTATTTCGCAGCAACATAGTGATAACACTATAAAGTTGATTTTGTATAATGACTGAATATCTTTGATGATGAACTTACATCAAAAATTAGGCGTTGCTTAAAAAACAAGTTCATTAACACTTACCCTGCTAAATTTCCATAATGAACTTGTTCATCTCTCAATTTGGACAGTACCATCAACTGTTAAAAGGGGTGCTTACCAAAAAAGATACTGAATGAATGGTGAACAGTGCAGACCTTGGTCAGACTGCACAGATCATGATCTACACTAGTAGCAAAGGCAGAATCAATCGTGACCAGTATAAGGGTTAAAACTTCCCTTTCAAAACTTTATAAAGACATTTTTTTATACGTAAGTTGGTGTTACCTGAACACAGCAGAGAGTCTATCTAGCCACACTGTAGGATCATCTGTGGCTCCTTGTTTTGGTATATCAGAGCCTTCTGACAATAACTGTAATATAAATACTGTAATATATAATCACTTGCTTTATCAATATAAATGCTTACTCTACAGAGTAAACAAACACTGAAAAATACTTTCTTCCAGCTTATGAATATGCACTTATCTGAGTTATTTCTAACATACATCCATTTCCAATGACTTTTTCCATGTTCCTGATTTTTTTTAAAGTGGCATTATGCACATCTTAGTGCACATAGTGTATTTTTTGGTGAATGTTTTATAAAAGCAATTTTTGGATGCTGTCACAGTGTGCATTTAAATGCATTAAATTAACTATATATGAGTATTTGAAGTTGATGCTTTAGGAATAAAGAAATCAGACTAATAAAATAATAGTTCTTTTCTTCTATCTTCTACGCAGTGATCTCCCTTGTCTATAGGCCGAGATTTCTGAAGTTGAAGGGAAGCAACCCCTGTGTGCAATTTAACTTTTCTTAAAAAGACTGCCCCAGTCAAAATAAGAAAAGTCATATTTGGAAAGTTATTATTTCGTACTGGTAGCAGGAAGAGTTTCGTATATTTAGTTAAAAGCTATAATTTCCTCCACCCTTTTTACACATACATCTATTTCAGCTGAATTTTTACTTGAAAAATGCGCATAATTCCACTTTAATTTGTTAAATGACATCTTCAACCAGATTTTAGTAAGTTATCTTCTGTTTTTTCTATTACTAATGATCAATTTTAACAACATTTATAAGAACACAACTATCACTTCACCTTATTAAGTCCTGTGGTTTGGAAATTGCACAATTTTCGCATGCCTTCTGTACAACTGTCATGTGGTAGAGTTGCTAAAATAGTTGCCACACCTTTAGAGCGAGAAATATTCATTTAATAAAATGCAAGCATATAAAATTTTCAATTCAAACAAGAGCTGTAAACTAGGAATGTCTCCACTAGACAAGGATGTTTCCTGAAGATATTCGTCAGTACATAAATAGGTTACAGCACAATCTGTATGGAAGACTAATTTTCATAGATTTCGAGGTTATGCCAATCAAATCAAAATGAACAGATATAATCAACAGATTTATCACGCCAAAAAACAGCCATTTTATCCAAAACCACAACATCTATAGCCATAATAACTTGTGGTACTTTAAAAAAACTCCTTCTTGATTCACAGGTAATCAGCCATAGAAAAAGACTAAGTTAGAATATTGACACACAGATTTTAGCAAACCTGTATGTCTCTTCCACCATTTTCAGGGAAGAAAAATCTATGAACTGAAAGATGCAATGTCTACACTCTCATAAGTCATAAAGAAAATGTATAGATTCATGTACATAAATAAATAATTAAATACAGGTACCACTAACTACATTTCCAGTAGGAGAACTTAATCAAAATTTTAAAATTTATGTACAATATTACATATTTTTGTTAAATGAATGTACAATGTAATATCAAGGGTAACCTCGTAATAATCCCGTTGCAGCGTCATTAGAGATATTGAAGGTATCAACTGCCTGCGCTATCTGTATCAGTCCATCACAGTGAGATTTCATATGATCTTTACACATTGTAGAGATACTCTGTAGAGCTGTCGCCGCCACTGACGCCAGCCGAGATTCTTGTAGACCTGCCAGCAGGTACTGTAATACTGGGTCTGAAATAGTCAGATAAGTTAAAAGCATGTCAAACTAGTTTTAGATATCATAAAATGAAATATCTCAACTATCATTTCGGTATCAGTTGTAATTTATATGTGATTAAGCCTGATTTTCCCTACATATATTAGCTGAAAAACTTGTTGCTTTTTTGTGCAAGAACTTCCTTTCAAGCAAGCAAGTTTCATTAAAGTAATGAAAACAGTTACACTCCCTAAAAAAAGAAATATAGTTACTTAATCAACCTTTCGTTACAATTCTAAATGTCCTTCAGCAATATATGCTCAGAGAACACATCCCAGAGCTATTATAACAGTAACCCAACTTGGAACCAATAGTTTTGCTAGGCTCAGATCACATAAAGTGCTAAAGTGCAGACTGTGATCTGGCCTGGCAAAACCTGTGAGAGCTGAATTCATCCAACATCAAGTTGTTTTAAAGACCCTTATATACCTCCATATACATTTTAGCCTTAACCCTTACCCTGCTAAATTTCTATAATGAACTTGTCCATCTTTCAATTTGGAAAGTACCATTAACTGTTAAAAGGGGTGCTTACCTAAAAGATACTGACTGAATGGCGAACAGTGCAGATCATGATCAGACTGCATGAATGTGCAGGCTGATCATGATCTACACTGGTCGCAAAGGCAGACTCAATCGTGTCCAGCAATGGTAAGGGTCAAATAACTAAATTCGCTTTAAAAAAAAAAAACCCAACAAATTACTGACTTCCCTGACCAAGAAAAGGTTATGAAAACAGACCAAGCACAGGCAAAATTCTGAATCAGATTTCCACCTTCTGAAATAAGAATTTCTGATTTTGGTCAGTATCTATATATTTAGTAGATACAAACCTTATTTTTCACAGAATATTTGTAGGTAAATAATCAACAGTTATCTCACATCAAAATTGTAAACATTTACCGATTACTTGTGAGTGACTATCAATCCATTCACATAATTCACCGAGCAACTGTAGAGTTGTGTAGCGTACTGCAATATGGGCAGTGGATGGTATAGATAACACAGCTTCAACAACTTGCGGTACTACATCATTCTCGTCTCTGTAAAACACACAAACAAGGAGATTTATTCCCAATTCCAACATTTAATTAAAGATACATCTGCAGGTTCCATTGTCCACCTCTTTTGCACGTTTAATATAATACACTTATAATACAATGGCTTGCCAGTCAATAGTCAAAACTATTTACCCTTGGTCCTCACTGAGTATTAGAGTATATAGACTATTTACCCACAAGCCATTCAATAAATGTTTTATTACATTACTTTTGAAATAGAATTCTGTTTTTCTGCTTAAATTTGGACTTCAGTCCAGCGAATGAGCTGAACTACACAACTGTCAATAACACAAGCTACTGCCTGGCAATTTATATCAAAAGTCATTTAATCAAGGCTCCAGATAATTTTTTTGGCCTTAGCCCTATGAGTATTTACTCATCATAATTTTTGTGAATGAGCAAAATAGTAAAATTTTGAAACTGACTAGGAGTAAACAGAAATCAGTGTTATAACACATTTATTGGGTCGTAACACCCATGAATTCAATTCAACATTCAACTCTTTGCTTCTTTTTTCTCCCTGAGCTTACTTTGGCTTCACACTCGCTACCGAATCCAATAGAATATTCAACATGCCTTTAGCTATGTTTTGGGGATCATTTTTGTTGGTTTAACGTATGTGTAGTGTTTGTTCACTTTTTACATTCTTAGAAAGAGACATTTTTGTTGATTACTCAGTACCGAGAGTTGATATTTTAAATCGACACCACTTTAAAATACACTACCGTATTATCAATATTAAATCCCAGCACACATTGAGTGTATAATATAGTTTAACCTGGTTTACAAAGTACCATTCAATGCATGTGTATGTTCAATGTGGGAGAATTAATGCCGACCTTTGGTCTGTTATGTAAAGCACCCAGACGATTCAGATTTTATTTACGCTAGTAAAAAACAATTGCGTGTGTTTCCGTTATTTCATATTCGTTTTTAAATTATACGCTTAAAAATTATCAGACATGCATACATGCATTATTTCAAAGCGTAATTTAAACTAATACGCATCTTAACTGGAGCCCTGATTTAATAATCCCTTAAAATGCTTGCCAATAATGTTGTTATTGTATATAGCATGGTTTTTTAACTGAACTCGTAATGTAAAACTGAAAATTTGGAAGCTCAAGAATTATTTCATGTTTTGTGTGCATACAATTTCTATTACAATTAACAACATTATTTTCTACTTAAAGCTTAGCCTTACATTTTGAGAAAAAAACTTCAGTAAAAACCAAATCATAGATTAACTTATTGTAACTATTACAACTGACATTTTATATATATTTCTTTTGTTACAGTAACATCGACACAATTTAGGTCAATTTGCGACTCTTCCGGCTTTCAACTGTGCAGGAAACCCACTTTGTGTCCCTTCAGGCATAGCTGTAGGCATGCGCGGAATCATAGGTATAACCACCAACCTTCCATATGCCAGCTGGATGGCTTCCTCAGACGGAGAATTCCACATCCTAAGCAAGATTTGGAACGACAGATCTGTTTTAGGACAAGTGGCTCGAGGTCAGCGACCTTAACCACTCACCCATGGAGGCGCCCGATTTTGAAAAGAGGTGGACAGATTCAAAATATATCACTGAGGCTTCAGAAAAGTACTAATCACACATTACAGCACGGTTATACATACGGGAGAATATTTTTTGCAACTGATGCCATGATGAACAATGAAGCTTCAGAAACATCCCACGTTGTCTCTGATGTTTGGCTTTTTAAATTATGGAACATCTGTAATAAAAAGACAGCAGTGAAATTAATGTATTCAGTCACTTTTTACATTTCCTTTTTTTTTAATTTTGTTTTATCTTTCTGGCACAATTTGACTTGCAAACTTGTTGCCAGGCAAAAATTGTAAGAAAAAAGCACAGCAAAACTACAGATTACTGATGTAACCACACAAAGAATTTTCTATTTATTTTTGTTGGGTTTAACGTCGCACCAACACGATTATCGGTCATATGGCAACTTTCCAGCTTTGATGGTGGAAAAAGACCCCAGCTGCCTGGATTATTTCATCATGAGCGGGCACCAAGATAGAACAACCGACCTTCCGTAAGTCAGCTGGA
This sequence comes from Mercenaria mercenaria, assembly GCF_021730395.1. Taxonomy (NCBI): domain Eukaryota; kingdom Metazoa; phylum Mollusca; class Bivalvia; order Venerida; family Veneridae; genus Mercenaria; species Mercenaria mercenaria. Next base: position 21,186,789 of record NC_069364.1, on the reverse strand, counting down.
TGGTTTCCTCACATGAAGAATTCAACGCTCGAAGTGAGGCTCGAACCCACATCAGTGAGGGGCAAGTGATTTGAAGTCAGTGACCTTAACCACTTGGCCAAGAAGGCCCCGAACCACACAAAAGAAGCTATTGTATTCTATATAAAAAGATCTATTAAAACTCACATGAGTAAAACAAGTAGAAGAACCAACAATAAATATCACATCTTTTATAAGCTCCGATACTCTGATTCGGAAATCTGCAAAATCATCTGACGGATCTAAAATGCCATCCTGTAATAAAGACAGAACGTAAGTCATACATATCTCTGACTATGCTACATCATTGCAGCTTTTTTGTCTCAATACTTGAAATCTTTCTTATTCAAATGTACTAATGCGTCTATCAGCTATTATGCAGCGTCCATTTTTACTGTTGTCTGTTTCCCTGCATTTTAACGCAACATAAGATGTCATTATATCCATTGTTCATTAATATTATTCCCTCAAGAAGGATGTAGCCGAAGCACTGGAAAATCAGTGACTGCATATTTTCTTCTTGTCGACTAAATTATTGCTTTAAATGCCATTTTTCAAAAGAATTTCAGCTATATATAGTGGTTAATTAATTTGACAAGTGTAGTTGGATTCCATGTTTTATACTAGTAACCTTAGATACACTTCAGTCAGCCGTCTTGGAAAACAAATGACTTGCCCTTGATTTAAACCTTCAGCTTGCAAACACTGCAAGTTTTCTGCATCATTCCACAGGCTAATTTAAAATTTTGAAATTCTCAAACACAAAAGCCCACAAAATGACCATTTTTGGCCAAAACCCATGAAATAAATGACTTCACAGAATACATACATGATCCGGGTCCATCTGACAGTGTTGACATAAGGCAATAATCAGTCTCTGTATATAAGGCTTGAACACATCATTTAATTCTGTCACATTCTTCTGGTATAAATCTTCAGATAATTTATACCAGTAGTTAAAAGTCACTTCAGCCACCTATGTAACAAGTAAACAGTATTGTTAATTAAGAAATAGTAAGTTCCCAAACGTGGTTTATCGTAGAATAATCCGAGTTTTGAGTTCTTATGCGTAAGAATATATCACGAAGGCAGTAGGCCTGAGTGATATACTGTTCGCATAATAACGAAAAACTCTGGTTATTCAATGATTAATCACACTTGGGAACTTATTATTTCGATTCTAACACGACATACTAGTATCAACAGTGTTAGAAAAAAAAAAGGTAACTACTTTTTACGACCGCGCTACGCACCTGGATCAGATGACGTCATTGCACGCGAGTGGTATATTGCAGAATAACCAGAGATAGATTTTGCTCTACATGTATATAGGTTATTTGCTGGTCTTATTAAATTTTCAGTTAAACTTGCTCAAGAGACCATGTCTAGTAAGATACCACTTGCATTAAGCGACCATTTTTTCAGTTCCCCTTTGTGTTGTTAAAAAAAAAAAGAAATTAATATCAAGAGACAACTTTTTGTTAAGAGACCACTTTTGGCCATTCCCTTTGGTGGCCTCTTAATACAAAGTGTACAGTACAATTCTAAAAACAAAATTTAAGTGAAGTTTTCATTTAAGCTTAAACCTTTAATATATTAGATGATAGTCTATATCTGACTAGTAAATTAACAGGATAGTGGCACTTGTAAGATACAGTCTTAACATCCATGATACAGAGAGTTGAAACAACCTTGATTAACCTGTACTAACAGGCACATTCAAACAATTATTTATATAAATCTGCGAATCTTTGAAAAATATACAGATGTGCAAAATTCTCCTTACCTCATACTGGTGGTGTCCTACACACATTAGTAATAATTCTAAAACTTTAAAATCTCCTAGACCCTGAAAACAGAAATTAATATTAACAACCTGGTACATTTCCTTCGAGTTTACAGGCATTTTTGGTGTAGATATAAAAAGAAAATAGCTGCTGGCATATAATTAAAGGGTTACTATAACAGTAGCTTGATTTGGGATGTATTTATCTCTTGTAGATTTTACAAGGACTGATCATATTCAACACTTGAGCGACATAATCCAGATCAAGCTAAGGTTACAGTAATTCCAAGATTATCAAGATGTTCTTTAACTCATAAATTATTTCAGCTGAAATTTTGTGAGAATAACAAGAGGGCCATGATGGCCCTATATCGCTCACCTGTTATCATTGCACTTGAGGACAAGAAGGTCCTCAGAAGAAATATCTAAGTCCACAAAGGACAGGAACAACAAAGAGAAGAAATTTAACCAAAAAGAAAAAAATTCTTACAAGGTACAGATATGTCAAAATACACCTAAAAATTGGAGGTACCATCCATGTTGTACCACAGAAAAGTGGTCTGGGTTTTTCCCTACAGCCAATAATAAAAAAGTTACTAAAAATAAGCTATTTATAGTAATGTAAAAGGGAAGTAATTAAAAAAAAAAATATTGTAAGTGAACAAAAGAAGGATCTGCCAAATAAATCTGTTGACATAAATGAAATTTCAGATCAGTATCTTCATTAGTTACGGAGATATACCCATTTTAATTTGAAATAAAGGGAGGTAATTTGACATAAATCAGTCCATAGTTATCTACCCTGATTGGCTCAGTCCAACTAATGACAATAATGAAATTTCAAATAAGTCCTATAAGTACTTACTGATATAAATCCATTTTGATTACAATCAGGGGAGGTAATCAGATATAAAATAACTCTGGAACCTATGATTGGATCTGATTTGTCATGGAATCCAAGATTTATTGTTGTTGAAGATATTTTGGAAGTTTGTATCAAATAAAACCATAAATGAAGTATCTATTATTATTATTAGAATCTATATGGCTGCAAAAGCCAAAATAGCCAATTTTGGACCTTTAAGGGGCCATAACTCTGGAACCCATGATGGAATCTGGCCAGTTCAAGAAAGGAACCAAGATCTTGTGGTAATACAAGTTGTGTGCAAGTTTGGTTAAAATCAAATCATAAATGAAGCTGCTATTGTGCAGACAAGGTCAAAATAGCTAATTTTGGCCCTTTCAGGGGCCATAACTCTGGAACCCATTAAGGGATCTGGCCGGTTTAAAAAAGGAACCGAAATCTTATGGTGACACAAGTTTTGTGCAAGTTTGATTAAATTCAAATCATAAATGAAGCTGCTATTGTGCAGACAAGATCAAAATAGCTAATTCTGGCCCTTTCAGGGGCCATAACTCTGGAACCCATGACGGAATTTCACCTGTTCAAATAAGGAACCAAGATCTTATAGTGATACAAGTTGTTTGCAAGTTTGGTTAAAATAAAATCATAAATGAAGCTGCTATTGTGCAGACAAGGTTAGAATAGCTAATTCTGGCCCTTTTAGGGGCCAATACTCTGGAACCCATAAAGGGATCTGGCTGGTTCAAGAAAGGAACCAAGATCTTATGGTGACACAAGTTTTGTGTAAGTTTGATTAAATTCAAATCATAAATGAAGCTGCTATTGTGCAGACAAGGTCAAAATAGCTTATTTTGGCCCTTTCAGGGGCCATAACTCTGGAACCCATAATGGGATCTAGCCAGTTCAAGAAAGGAACGGAGATCTCATGGTGATACAAGTTGTGTGCAAGTTTGGTTAAAAGAAAATCATAAATGAAACCACTATCGTGCAGACACGAAATTGTTGACGGACGAAGGGTGATCACAAAAGCTCACCTTGTCACTATGTGACAGGTGAGCTAATAAAAAGTACAGGTATTTCATTCTATTAATAACATCACAAGTTCACAGCATGATATAGTGCTGTAAGTAGCAGCATTTTACTACAATTTTACCATCTATAGTGTTTTTATATTAACAAATATTACTGATAACTCACTGAATTACTTGAATTACAATTACAATTACACAAAGCTTAAAGAATTTTCTGAATTTCGAAACGTGAGCCTTTTAAATGTATCAAACTGATTTCAGAACTGTTGGTCATACTTTTACCAACACAAAAGAATATGATATGCATGTAAACCAAACATTCACATCAACACAATATAGTTCATACAGTGACTTGTAAAGCTTATTGAATAAAGGAAGACCCCCCACCCCCAGTGACCTTTCCAGCATCATTTCAGGCATGGGTGGGCAACACGGCAGAACCACCGCTCTTCCAAAAACAAGATGGATAGCTTCCTCACTTGAAGAATTCTACACCACAAGTGAGGTTTTTAACCCACATATGTGAGTGGCAAGTGAATTGATGTCCGTAACCTTAACCATCAGTCAACAGAGACCCCTACAAAAAGAAGCAAAAAGCATACCTGATTTGGTTTTTCTACAATAACTTCTAAAAAGGATTCAGCCATTTCTGTGAATATTCTACAGTAGTTTAAAGATCTGAAATAAAATGTTACAAATTAGCAAGACTATTGACTATCTAACTACATGTAGAAATATGAATGACACAACCTCAAAGTCAAAAATATGAAAAAATCTAAATCCAATAATTGGCCAATTTAAGTTCAGAATTAGTTACCCATCTAGTTGAAAAGGGAGAGCGCAGATCTACTAACCCAGGGTGGTGAGCCTGATCTATGGGCGAGGTGTATATATTGTCAGTGGCAATTGATAAAAGACACTGTGTCCGAAATCATTTGTCCTCTGGTTCTGATTCATGTGGAGAAGTTGGCAGTTACTTGCAAAGAACAGGCTATGGCTAGTAAAGAAATCCAGGAAAACTGGCTAGGTTAACTGCCCACAATTATATGACTGACTGAAATACCATTGAAAAATGGCACTTTAACCAAAGCAACCGAACAAACAAGTTCAGAAGTACTAAGAACTTGAAGAAATAATCACATTTTGTGATTAACCTGTAACATCACACAGTTTATCTACTCTGAAGAAAGGTTCTATGCATTCTACATAAAGAAATGCACTCGCTGAGCAATTTAGAAACATGTTTGACTAACATTGCTAATTAATGTTAGAAACATCAAGCAAATTAAAATTGTTAGCTTATATGTTAGATTGAAATATACCCAGTGTTCCATACCAGGCAAGACTTTAGATCAAAAGTGTCTATGATTCAGAAGTGGATGACAAAGTTAATGACTTCATATATATTGCCTTTATAGATAATCCCGGAAAATATCCAGTCTTGTTCTGTGGTTTTGGGGATCAGATCCATGATCTTTCAATTCATACTTTTGTTCTCTACCTACTAAACCAACAGTACAGACACCATAAGTAAATCACACGTACTTGTCTATATCCTCCTCAGCCACAGACTGATGGAATGCCTCTGTTAGTTCTAATACAGATATAAACAAAGCTTGTGCCATAGCTGGATGTGCATCTAGATCCTGAAAAACAAGCACATGTTAGCCGTGCCATGGGAAAACCAACATAGTGGCTTTGCGACCAGCATGGATCCAGACCAGCCTGCGCATCCACGCAGTCTGGTCAGGATCCATGCTGTTCGCTTTCAAAGCCTATTGCAATTAGAGAAACTGTTAGCGAACAGCATGGATCATGACCAGACTGCGCAGATGCGCAGGCTGGTCTGGATCCATACTGGTCGCAAAGCCACTATGTTGGTTTTCTCATGGCCTGGCTCATGTATTAAATCCAAAAGAACAGCATCATAAGTATTTGAAATTAACTGAGCCCTAAACATTCATCTAATCAATATAAAACAGGAGTACCAAGCTGTAACAATACACACATGTCACAGCTACTTATTAAGCAGACTATATAAAGCCCATAAGCATTGTGACCAAATAGTATATGTACTACACTGATAAGAGTGGATATTGTCAATTTTCAGTGATTCAAGGGTGACAACTCCATAACCACAAGGTCATTAAACATGGCTATCATATTATACCAATGATAACCAAGCTTGGTTAACATTGGGTAAAAACTGTTCAAACTGCTCAAGAAAATGAGCTTTCGAAATTTACATTTTTTCAAAAGCCATAGCTCAAAACACCTGGAGAATACAGTTGGTTTTCAAACATTGCCATGATATCATGCCCATGAACATTGTGAACAAGGTCGAGGAATACTCAATAAAAAAAAAAACTGCACAAATTAGAGAGCAGATAACTTTTGTGACAGCCACTTTCTGCAACAGTTGTTCTCAGAAGACACTAAACTATATACCATACACTGTGGCCTCGTAGAAGCATCAGCCCTGGGTAGGCAGGTGGGAGGTTTGTATCCCACTGGGAGCCATTTGAATGTGGCTGGTTGGTAAGCCTACAGCTAGTTAAAGAATGGTTACTAACTGCCTTCCTGACTAATGCCTGGCATTAAAAGATAGGATTCAAGACATAAATGTCAGGCCAAAAATGTGTCTCTAAGTCAAAATGGCTAACTCTTTCAAAATGAGTGACACTACAAATAAACATACACTTTACTTTACATAACAATCATTAATTAAATCATTTTTTTTTGTTGGGTTTAACGTCACACCGACACAATTATAGGTCATATGGGGACTTTCTAACTGATGGTTAAAGAAAACCCCAGATGCCCCTTCTTGCATTATTTCATCACCAGCGGGCACCTGGGTAGAACCACCGACCTTCCGTAGCCAACTGGATGGCTTCCTCACATGAAGAATTCAACGCCCCGAGTGAGACTCGAACCCACATCTGTAAGGGACAAGTGATTTGAAGCCAGCACAGGTCCCACAAGTTTTGAAAAGGCATGACCTTTTGACCTACATGATAAATTCCTAAAATTAGAACTGCAGAATAATAGCCCCTCAAAGATCATTTTCATCTGACAGTAAGGTATACTTACCTCCACACAGTAGAGAGCATTACACACACAATCAGTTGCAGCTTCATGCAGTCCAGTGCTACATTCTTTTGATACCTGGAATCAAAGTAACTTTACTTAGACAGGTTCATTTCATAGCTCACTGGCTCGTAATAAATTATACTGATAATCGTGACAGATTTTCTACACACTTGATAAAGGTTCAGACCCAAGATCTATGCCAAAGAGAACATTTTTTTTTTCAATATATTACAGTTAATCTGCCCTGTTTTGGTCATTCACACTAAATGGCATTGTTTTAAATACATGCATATATTTGACAAGTCTCTTTTGCCCTGTGGAATACATTTTTTTTCTGTAATGCCTGGTTCGATACAGCTTTTAATTTCTCACATTTAATTTTTACATGAAGCAAATTGGAGACATAAATTTCGACCCCCTAAAGTCACTGTAACTGAAGTTTGTGACAAAACAATTTTTTAGGACCTGTAAAACCTGGACAAGATACTGTTGAAAAGCAGTGTAGAAATGAAGGTAAAACAAGTATGTTTTCTTTGCCACTCTATGAAGGATGTACAATATAACTAACAAACTTTCCACTTCTATTAACAAGGTAGAGATGAAGCGAGACCTTACCATAGCTTTAAATGGAGCTGCAAAGAGTGGTGACTGGACCACAGATTCTGGTATAGCATCAATGTTGTACCAGCTACTGAGACACTTCAATACCTTTGTATGTATTTGAATATCTGTAGACATGTTTTCTAGACATACACCCTGAAAACAAAAGTGGCCACAGTTTTACAAATTCTTGCGCAAAGTTGAAAATCAAAGACACAAACTATTCAAATAGTATTCAATACTCATTCATACTCAGCAAAAAGAACATACATTATAATTTGTGGACTTCTTTTTTTTTATTTCTTCTAGCCAATATAATACATACAAACACAACATCTGCATTTTTTTATCAGTCTTGTAAATGCAGAAACTGTGTGGAAATCATAGCAATTTTAAATCACAATTCTTCATTGTTTATTTTCATATTAGATTACAGAAAATCTTTCATAAATTAAATATTTAAGAAATTAAAAAAACAAGTATTTAAGAAATTCAAAAATTACCTCCTATAATCAAAAGAAGTAGCATTCTTAATTGACCAGATATATATGTAAAGGTTACCAAGAGATGAAGTACAACTTGTGATGAAGACTTGAGTTCATCAATCACATCCTGCCGTCGGTTAGCGCCAAGTCGTAGTGAACGGCTATTAATCTGGAACAACAAAACAGTGTATCAAGCTTACTTATAAATAAAAAAATATGTACATGATGCGACTTTTCTATTAAAATTTTAAGAAAATCTAAGCGAGTCATGTTATATTTTTTACGATATATTTATAAATATACATAAATCCATACAATGGAAGCATAGAATTTAGCATAGTAGATTTGAAGATGTACTTAAAGTTGTGGATGATGGCCAGACTAAATACATCCAATGATCCTCAAAGATCACGATGACTGCTTCGTACTCAGGTGAGCTAAAAAGTCACCTGTGAGTCAAAAGTCCCAGAAGAGCTAAAAATACTTGTGTTACTTAAAGCCTGCAAGGAAGATGTGATGTAAATCAGTCAGTTACAACTTACAATAAAATGTTCATGTCCATATTATAATTTATGTTTAACTTTTTTATATTTGAGCAAGAATTTGGAAGCAAGAAGATCGCAATAGTAAAATGGAGCTTTACCTCTTCCGGTAAAACTATTAAAACTTCAAGTAAAAATGGAAGCTGTGCTTGATTGGAACCAAATCTGAAATATAAATGTTATGTCAAAATGAACAACAGTACATAACAAATGAATGTGGTTTTTTATAGTATATACATAAATTTTGTTTTATACAGTATTGTATCTACATATACTTTGATTTACAGTTAAGGTCGCATGGTGACTTTCCAGCCTTAACGCTTAACCTGTTAAATTTCTATAATGAACTTGCCCTTCTTTCAATTTGGACAGTACCATTAACTGTTGAAAGGGGTGCATACCAAAAATATACTGACTGATTAGCAAACAAAGCAGATTATGATCAGACTGCATGGATGTGAAGGCTGATCATGAGCTACACTGGTGGCAAAAGCAGACCAAGTCGTGTCCAGCATGATAAGGGTTAAATGATGTAAGCTGTCCCTTTAATCAATATAATTTCAGGCGAAGGCAGACACCTGTCCAGAACCACAACCTCTGCAAGCAAGCTGGATGGCTTCCTCAAATGAACTCCAGTATGCCTCAAACCTATGAAAGTGAAAGACTTGACTCCCAAACATGGCTTATGTTCTCCTCTGAGTTTTTTTTTCAAAACAAAGACGTCCCTTTGGAAGTAATATGTTCCCATTCTCTGTCTGAAGAGATAATAACAGTTACCTGTCAAGATAAGTCTTGTCTAGTTCAAAATGTAAAATGTCAACTTTCTTATCTGAACACCATTAATTAAACAAAATACCATCAAAAAAATCAAGGCTAACGTAGGCCTCACTGTATCTCAACGAGCACTCATGAGGGTCACAAATTTATGTATCAGACATATTGCACTTTCCCATACTAAAGCAAATTTACCCTACTTACTTTTGAACTAGGTCTTGAACGGGATTTTTCCATGTTATCATCTGCAAGGCCAGGTCAGCCAGGGCCAAACTCAACTATCAAAATAAGAACATATTATTTTATTATTTTTAAAATAATTCATATAACCTTTTGATTCTGCTACATGTACCTCAAAAATAAGATATTCCTTTGTTAAACTGTTTATATATATGTTAAAAAGAATTAGTACTATACAAGACTAAACAATTTTACTAGATTTTCAGACTGTATTTCTCAGCAGAGTTAAGTTTTAAATGTATGTGATGCAACAACTTATGATACAGTCCAGATTATTTTATGTGACCTTCAGCGGGAACTTTAAACAAGAGGGTCAAGGTGGCCCTAGGTCGCTCACCTGAGAAACACACCATAACACATAACAGTGTAAACATGTTTGACCTAGTGATTTCATGGAAACAAATATTCTGACCAATTTTCATTAAGACTGGACCAAAAATGTGGTCTCTTAAGTGTAAACAAGCATTTTCTGCAATTTGACCTAGTGACCTAGTTTTTGAGCAAAGATGATCTACATTGGAATTTGACCTAGATTTGATCAAGGCAATCATTCTGACTGAATTTCATCAACATCAACTGAAAAATACAACCTCTATCGCACACAAAATTTTTTCTTTCATTTGTCCTAGCGGACCCCGGATGACCCACATTCAAACTTGACCTTAATTTCATCAAGGCTATCATTCTGACCAAATTTCATGAAGATCAATTGAGAAATACAGTTTTTATTGCATACACAAGGTTTTCTTTGATTTGACCTAGTGACCTAGTTTTTGACCACAGATGACCCTTATTCTAGCTTGACCTAGATTTCGTCATGGCAATCATTTGGACTAAATTTTATGAATATCCAGTGTAAAATGCAGCCCCTATTGCATACCCAAAGTTTGTCTTTAATTACCCGGATGACCTAGTTTTTGACCCTAGATGACCCATATTCAACAGTGTTCGACAAATTTATAATTTTACTGGTAGCCCACTGGGCTACCAGATTTTTTTTCTGGTAGCCCAGCATTTTCTTATAGTTGCCCAGAAAATTAACCATGAAAGTACTAACTTGCTCTATCCGTACCCGACTTATTGAGATGTGAGAATAAGATGGGTCTTTAACAATATTTTGTTAATAACAGAAATCTAAAAACACAAAGATAAACATTTCATTCTCTTTAATCATAATATAGAAATACAAGCTGAAGTTAATACAACATCTTATTAACCCTTAGTCTGCTGCAGGCGAATTTAACAGCCTTTGCAAACAGCTTGGAACCAGATCAGACGCCGATTAAATCGGCGTCTGATCAGGTTCCAAGCTGTTTGCTACTCTGACAATATTTCTTCCAATTTTGGAGCAAATTGAATGAACTTTACAATTTTAGCAGACGACATTTCCAGCAGACGACAATTTATCTAGCATGCTAAAGGTTAAAGAAACATTTTTACACAAGTATCTCTTAGTTTACAACCTCAAAGTCTTAAAATATTAAAATTGTAAATTTCTGTCAGTATTGAGATGAACTTGTGTACTTATACTTTCTATACTGGTAATCACAAATAATTTGTATTAGATGTTCACAAAATGTATTTAAATTGCAAGTCACTGTCAATCTTCACAGGTGGCAGTATCATTGACTGGTCACCCCTTCCCCACCCTAAGACCCCTGATACCACCCTGAAAAAATTTCTGACATTCTCAGGTGTTACTTAATATCCCCACCCTACAAGACCCCTGATACAATCATGAAAAAAAATTTCAACTATCGAAAAATTTTTGTAGTTTGATAGTTGAAAAAAAAGTTCAGGGTTGTATCAGGGGTCTTGTAGGGTGGGGATATTAAGGCATCGCCACAGTCACAACTCAGTATCAGTTCATATTTTCAGTCAAAGTATTTTTCTCTTGAAAATTGCACTAAAGCCTTAACAGCTGGTCAAATTATCATCAACATAAGAAGCATATGATGATTTATAGTACATATGCCGCTTGTAAAATATTTGAGTCTCGTTTAGACCGAAAATTTACCCCAAAATATTGAAATTTTATGTGCAGTAGAACTCCAATATAAAAAATATTACAAAGACAAAATTTAGTTAATTTCATAGTACAATATGTATACTGCAAACTCCTACGGACTTTTGTCGAAATTGTTCCTGGTTATTGCATTAGACACAAAAAGACAACCCCATGTAAATTTAATTTAAAATGTTGTTTGTACATGCATTACTGACCACAGGTAGCCAGGTAAACCTATACATAATCCTATAATATCACCTGTTTATATACATGTAAATTATGTGTGAACAGATAACACAAATTGGATAAATTGATGGTGTTGGGATTTTTGTGTATAATTCAGTAATCAGGTAAAATTTCAAAATAATTTCTGAAGACTTTATTCTTCACGGTCTGCTTTACAATTGGCTGTAATTATCTTTGAAATGTATTGAATATATATTGAGTTTGACTGCAGATAAAACTGCAAAATTTTGTCATAGAAAAATATCGAATAAAGGCATAATACAGGTAGTGAAATGCACATCCTTCTACTTGCATATGTTCACACAGATATTTAAAACATAATTATGACAAATTTATTGACTTTATTGTTACCACTTAGTCATCTTTTATTTTTATGAAAATTTGCATGTAAAATGTTGAGTCAAATGGCTGCCACTGTAGGCGATGCCTTAAGGAACACCTGAGAATGTCAGAATTTTTTTCAGGGTGGCATCAGGGGTCTTAGGGTGGGGAAGGGGTGACCAATCTGATTGGTGATTGGCAATCAATGATACTGCCACCTGTGTCAATATTGAGATCAACTTGGGTACTTGTACATTCTATAAACATTCATTAATCTCTAGTTAAATGTTCACATAATCATGAAATGGTATTAACCAAAGAAATCGGCATTATACAAAAGACTCGTGTAGTAAATTGACAGTTTTTATGTTTTACGTGTTTTTCGCACATGCTGACAGACATGTTACTAATGACTCATTTTACGCTGGTTCCCAGCCTTTGAACTGTCGAAGCAGTGAAAGCGTGGTACCTATCATAATCAGTCGTCGGTAATGTACGAGAGGATCCGATTGAATTTAGAGATTTTGACTGGTACATCGGTCATAATTAACTATCATTAAATCGGTCTACTTTGATTAGTCGAGCGGAGACCAGTCCACGATAGTTTGCATATTTGATATTCGTAGGCGGAGACTGCTTCTGCGGCCACCGTTGAAATTATCGATAAATGGGCGGGGTTAAACTAATAGCACGGTTTACGACCTGTTAATCAGTACACATGGAAAGTTGTTTATTGCAAGTTATAATCGAGTAAACGACCGGATGTTGATTATTTTGTTGGGGAGTTTTGTAAAATATACAATAACCGGGCTACTGATGCTTCAAATTTATGGTTGCCCGGCGGGCTTCCGCCGTTATTTCTGGTAGCCCGCGGGCTCCGGGCAATTGATTTGTCGAACACTGATTCAAACTCCACCTATATTTCATACAGACAAACATTCCGATTAAATTTCATGAAGATCCGATGTAAAATGCAGCCCCTATCGCATACACAAGGTTTTTCTTTGATTAAATATAGTGACCTAGTTTTTGACCCTGGATGAACCATATTCGAAATTGACCTAGATTTCACCAAAGTAATCATTCTGACCAAAATTCATGAAGATCAATTGAAAAATACAGCCTCTATCGCATACACAAGGTTTTTCTTTGATTTGACCTAGTGCTCTAATTTTTGATCCTAGATGACCCATTTTTGAACTTGGCCTAGACTTCATCAAGGTTATCAATCTGACAAAATCTCATGAAGATCAGTTAAAGAATACAGCCTCTATCGCATACACAAGGTTTTTCTTTGATTTGACCTAGTGACCTACTTTTTGATCCCAGATAACCCATTTTTGAACTTGGCCTAGATTTCATAAAGGTATTCATTCTGACCAAAATTCATGAAGATCAATTGAAAAATACAACCCCTATTGCATACATAAGGTTTTCCTTTGATCTGACCTAGTGACCTAGTTTTTGACCCCAGATGACCCATCTTCGAACTAGATTTCATCAAGGAAATCATTCTGACCAAAATTCATGAAGATCAGTTGAAAAATGCAGCCCCTATCGCATACACAAGCCAAATGTTGACGGACGACAAACGACAGACAGATGCCGGACATCCAGCGATCACAGCATTGCTCAGGTGAGCTAAAAGGTCACATATGACAGGGGGTCTTTTAATAGCTTCACACTGTATCGTATATGACAACAACCTGGGTATTTTACATTGTGAAAACTTCAAGAAAGAACTTAATACTAATGCAATGTGGAAAACATTCCATCGTTCGATACATTTTTCAAAACATCTTAAACTATGATCAAATATATATTCCCATATGGGATCTAAAATGAACATAACCTTGTAAACTTCACCCACTATGCAACTGTGCTAGTTTTGTGAGTGCCAGCAGTGGAGCTTGAACCTTCCCTAACCAAATCAACAAGTCATCATCAGCTGTTCTATCTGCCTTATATGTACAAGCTAAATGTGAATTAATAAACTGCCCGAAGAATCTACCAAATTGTTTATATTACCACACAATAACATACCTGTGTAACAATGACATGGTTTGTTTCTCCGGTAACTTTGCCTGCATGTTCCAACAGTGAATCTCTCAATGACTGAAATCAAAATTTCTTTTATTAATAAAACAATTAATTCAACATGTAAGTAGAGATATGTAAGACTTCAATGCCAATTCTAATTACAACAGCTGTCTACAAGACAGTCAGCTTGAAATTTCTAACCTGAAAAACCACCACAAATTAGCAAGACATATATAAATGTATTTCATTACAATTTATCATAAACTGAAATTCTATCCTGGCAACAATACCAACTTGCATGCAAAACTTCAAACAAGTTTTCTCAGTCAAATATGGGCCATTTATAAATTTGAACAAATTTTAACAAAGAGTTCTACAAACTTGCATGCAAAACTTCAAGTTTTCTCAATCAAATATGGGCCATTTATAAACTTGAACAAATTTTAACCAAGAGTTCTCTAACATGGGCATGTTATGATGTAAGTATGTCTAATGAGAAGAATGTCCTAAATGCTACCGAGATACTGCTTGCAATACTTTTAACCTAATTTTCTAAACTGAAAAAGGGCCATAATTCACATTAAATCCAAACAAATATTATTTAACTTGGCTAATATGGCTATTTCAGTAGGTGTGAGAAAATTTTGATTTTAACAATTTTAGGTAATTCAATGGATATAGCTCAAAAGAGTGACTGGGAGTAACCAGCTGGTAAACAAACTTAGCAGAGACATTATGCCAATAAACCCTGTGGCCCATTTACATTGTAAGTGAACTCAAGATTCCACGGGTCTATAACAATGACTCAGCCATAGTAAAATTTATAATTTAATTTGTCATATGCCATAATTTTGCACTGGGAAAAATACATGACTTTGGCCATAAAACTGGCATTAACTACTTCTATCTTTTATTAACTTTAGAATAATACACTTGAAAAAAATCCATGTTATGGAAAACGTGGATCAATCAGCGTACCGCTATTCATTATATTTAAACATTTTTTTCACAATGTGGAGAAGAATTTACAGAACAGTCATTGTTTACAAAATTCAAACGCAATGTAGTCTTTGTTTTATAATTCATCGACTATTACGATTCATTTCTTACCTGATGGACATTTGCTGGAAGTTCATGGAAGGCATACTGAATCTGAAGTAAGAAAATGAATAACTGTTTGAGAATAGGTACAGACAACGGCCAAAAGCCTATTGACAACTTTAAGCAAGAAAACCTTGATAAAAAAATTAGTGACTCAAAAATCAGAGTGAATTTACTGTAAAATACTGTAAGCTGTATTTGAGAGGCTAAGCTTGGATATTAAAACTCAGAGCTGACATTATACCATGTACAAATGAAGTTAGTCCAAAAGTTGTAAAACCTAAGGAACTTATTATAACGATACTGTCAGTTCTGCAGGGATTTATTTTCAAAATAACTGACAGGAAATAACCCAAAAAGTAAATCCATCATGAAAATTTCACATTTTATCAACTCCCTTGTGTATTTTTTTCAAAGGTAATCACTGTATTTTTAAAATACAGCTGTTTAAATCTTACACAATAAAACATCAACATGGGTGATAATAAACCAAATTTTTATTCGTAAGTAACACACCTTTGTTCTCATGGTCTGAGCAGCAAAATAGCAAGCTTCAAGACTTTGGTGCAAGGTCAACAACTGGTCTGCAACCTGCCATGCGTGTACCTGTAATCATAAATCAGATAATGTAGTCAATATCCCTGTTTTTACCTTCAGACATCCCCAGCTGAACATCCCAGCTTCAAACTTGAAAGGTCAGGGCCTCTGTGGTTGAGTGGTTAAGGTCAATGACTTCAAATCACTTGCCCTTTATCAATTTGGGTTGACTCAGGGTGTAGAATTCTCCATATGAGGAAGCCATCCAGCTGGCTAACGGAAGGTTGGTGGTACTACCCAGGTACCCACTCATGAAGAAATAATGCACGAAGGGGCACCTGGGGTCTCCCTCTACCATCAAGGCTGGAAAGTCGCCATATGAACTATAACTGTATCGATGCGACGTTAAACCCAACAAAATAAATAAAATTAATTTATTGATCAATGTGTAAAAGTTAATTGATAAACAATGCGTAGAAAAACAGCCTATTATTAGTTTCATTATTGTCACCTACCTATCGTTGTACCCCTCTGTATAGTGCTTATTAATTGTTGATACAAACAAGATAATACTTATTGAAAGGTTTGTTGGTTCAATAATTAGAAGAAATCAATTGGAGAATTGAAAATCGTTCCATTTCAGGGCTTCAATTTCATGGAGTCAGGACTGCCTAACATTCAGATTTTGGAGTCCCTCTTAAATTTTCTTGGGAGTCCTACGTAGCATCACTTTGTACAATGATCTTCAAAATCATCATCATCATAATCACTGCTATTATCATCATGTCTAATTGGTAGAGAACAATGTGTTAATTAACAGAATTTAGAGAAAGGACCATTAGAATGATTAGAAAACATTATATTTAACAAAAAATATTTCATTGTTTTATCATACGTATAGCAACAGTCAGCATTTTATTAAAATCAACAGACTTACCATTGTTCAGCTACATACTGAAAATCCACTTTTAATAAGTTTTATATAAAAAAAAATCTAAAAGTACATTTTACTTGGGAGTAGAATTATGTCAAATTACGTCATTCACCTGACAATACCCAACCAGTTAACTTTCATTCCCACATCAAAGAAAATCAATAAGGCCATCCTTAAAAAATTGTTTGTTTGCAGTAACGCAACCCAGAATTTTTAGTGTGAGTAGGTAGGTAGGGATTTTTTTTTTTTTTTGTATGCTAATTGTACAACACCTGCATTTTCTTTTTAACCCTCTGGTTTATACACCTTCTGGGTACTAACACTTCTCTGTAGAATGCTAACTTGATTGTAACATATCTGCAAGGGTGGTAGTTTTCACATAGTATGAATACTAATATTACTAGTAATATCACCTTTTTAATAACAATAAAAACAACAGATAGCCTGACACCAGTCAGAAACAGAGCTTATTATCTCCATATGAACTTAAAAATTTAAGATTATCAATATATTAAACAAAAATAATTGGCCAGACCTTTTGAATGTCCTTGCACTGGCTAGGGTAATAAAAAAACATTACATTCCTTAGGATTCAGCATTGAAGTACACAGCAAAATCTTTGATATTTCAATACCCTGTAGACCTGAGTCTGATTACTAGCACCACACTCCTTCAAAGCCTATGTATCATGTAATTTTAAGACAATACTTAATTGTTTTACATTGTTTACTCAGTTAATATTTTAGGGAGAAGTCATTTCTTCCTCAGCTAAGATTATGGAGAAGTGGAGAGATTTTAGGGAGAGGTGGAGTGATTTTAGGGAAACGCGGAAAGATTATTAATAGCGCCATGACATGCAAGTTGAAAATGGAACTAAATATACTTATCAATGTAAACCTAATTTCTTATCCTTGTGAATCTAATGTGATTAAACTGCAAATTAAAGTTTTTTTCACTCCTGCAATGATTGCCTTAACCAAGAAAAGCCTAATCTGAATATGAATACAATTAAAAAAAGCTAGGTTAATTCCATATCAGCAAAAAATAAATCAAGCTTCCAGTGCTAATGCATTCAAAGTCAAAACACAAAAACCCATAGAAGCATTTCACAGTCACTTCTTGAATTAAATACATGTCAATAGCAGTGACATCACTATGACATCACACATAATACACGTCTTCTTTGATCTGCTAGTGTCTTCTTTGATCTGCTACTGTCGGCACACATTAAAAGAAACAGTTGTCAAACAGATTAAACCCTATGGGCGGCGGTTACCGCCAAAATTAATAAATATACAATCCATTCATAAACAAGTCAGTCATTGCATTTCAACGCCATCTAGTCTAAAACTCTATCCCGTCCAATAACTTTGCATTCGACGCATTGTATTTTGAAACCATTTAACACAAAACTTCATTCCATCCATCTAAACATGGAACGATGCATTGAAAAACTTGTTGCGATGCACCGTGCTATGAAATCATCCAACAAAAGATGATAACATCCAGCTCAATGTGAAGCCGTCTAACACAATGTGAAGACGTTTAACTCAACATGAGTTTGTGCAGTGTAAAATGAAACGATTCATTAAAGCTTGGCGCCGTCTAATGCATACTGAAACCGTGTTGTGTGATCTGGAGCGGCGTATCAAAATTTGATGCCATGCAGCCAAATGTGAAGCCATTTAACGAAACACGAGTACGTGCATTGTAAAAGGTTAAAAAGACTATTAGTTCATAAGTTTTCCCTTTTACAAATACAGATTCTGGATCAGTTTTACATAAGAATATCTTAAAATTTGTCCTAAAACCGACCCTGTGGTAAAATTCTAACATTTAATTTGACACTGTTCCTGCGATTTATCTGACTTATTTTCGTGAAACATCTTTCTTCTTAGTTTAAGCTTTGTGAGAAGAATGCTTCGTGAAACAGACTCAGTAATAGAAATAATAATGACAAAATTAACAAACACTAAAAATCTCTCGAGTTAATTATTAATGATATATTATCAATGTAAGCATGTTTATGTCTTTAGACAGTACGTCTAAATTACATGTATTTCACTGCAGAGTTCATGTTTGTTTGTTTGTTGTTTTTTCGGGGGTGGTGGTGTGTGTGTGGGGGGGGGGGGGGGGGGGGGGGGGGGAAGAGTGGAAGATCTTATGCCATTTTAAACAATATTTCATTTAAGGTGGACAGTCTATGGATCTATATTTATAACAGGGCAAACTTATGAACTGATAGTCTTATTAACCTTTTACAATGCACGTACTCGTGTTTCGTTAAACGGCTTCATATTTGGCTGCATGGCATCAAATTTTGATACGCCACTCCAAATCACACAACATGGAATGTATTAGTATGCATTAGACGGCTCCAAGTTTTAATGAATCGTTTCATTTTACACTGCGCGAACTCATGTTGCGTTAAACGTCTTCACATTGGATTGCATGGCATCAAGTTATTATACACCGCTCTTAATTACACAAAGCGGTTTCAATATGCATTAGATGGCGTCAAGTTGTAATAAATCATTTCATTTTACACTGCACGTACTCATGTTGTGTTAGACGGCTTCACATTGAGCTGGATGTTATCATCTTTTGTTGGATGATTTCATAGTACGGTGCATCGCAACAAGTTTTTCAATGCATCGTTCCATGTTTAGATGGACGGAATGAAGTTTTGTGGTAAATGGTTTCAAAATACAATGCGTTGAATGCAAATTTATTGGACGGGATGGAGTTTTAGACTAGACGGCGTTGAAATACACTGCACTGACTGACATGTTTATGAATGGATTGTATATTTACTAATTTTGGCGGTAACCGCCGCCCATAATACCCAGTTTCTGATGGCAGGTGTCAAAAATTTGCATGAATTTCAGTTACATTACTTAAGTCACAGAAAGTTTCAGTAATAATAACTATATTTCTAAAGTCTGGGTTTTGAAAAATAGGTAAAAGTGGACCCATGGAAATTTAATTTCAGGCAAATAGGAAAATCTAGAAATGTAAACATTATGGATTTCTTTCGCTTGTTTTAGTCATTGCATTGAAAGGATGTTTAACTTTTATAAATAAATTTTCAGATAAGAAAATTTTGTTTGTCTAATATTTTTTAACGTTTATTGTGCTCTTTCCAAGTGACTTGTGCAGTGTCACTGCAGTTTTATCCTCGGGGCAGATTAAAAAGATTATGCAACGACAAAAGATCGAAACTAAAATTATTATTAATTTTGTTTGCAAAATTGTTTGAGAAATTATGACAGAATGATATCCAAGAATTTATCTATCCCAGATGTTTTACGTACGAGAAAAATCATTATTTTACAAATCTAAAACTCGGTTAAATACGTCTGCAGTATTGCACAGATAACACTATGTACCAAGATTTGTCCATGTGGAATTTTCTAAACAACTTTTTGCATGAATTTTTGTAGTATATCAGGAAATCGGCAGGGCGTTCGGTAGACCCGAGGTTCTGGGTTTTCACTCACACTTATCGAGAAAAACTCGTATTTGACCCGCACAAAAAAATTCCCCGTGCGTCGGCTTGACCCGAGGAAATTTTCTTTTATGCGTCTCGAGTTCGAAAGAACTGCACCTTGTCAATCAAAATCCCGGTGAATTCGAATATTGTTCGCCGCCATAAGCGGAAGTATGGCAGTAGGCGGAGCTTGGTATATTAATCAGCTTCTAGCAGATGTCAATCATGCCACGCGCCGACTGACATGTGGGCTTCTCGCGGTTTGTATTTGGTACAATAATGTCCGTCATTGCCAAAGGTATTTATTGATCAATGTGTAAAAGTTAATTGATAAACAATGCATAGAAAAGCAGCCTATTATCCTATTTGTGTCACTTGTTTATTAGCGGTTTACAGAAAGCGTAACATTCACATATTTTGTTTCTTATCGGTCATATCGATCATTCATGTAGTTGAACCTCAACGAACACTGTCTAGGAAAACATATACAAATACAAATAGTTACCCAAAAGAAATAACGAAACAAGAAAGAATAAAAACATGGCACCGATAAAAAAAAAATTCCAAGTTTTGGGTTAAAAAATTGTTTGAGTCGCGGCGATTTTCTTGAGTCGGTCGCGTTACCGCAAACAAACAATTTTTTAAGGATGGCCTAAAGGAAAATTTTGCCGACTCTCTCCCTTTGAACTTTATCTGCCATGTGCTGATGTTTATTTCAGGCTATTCATCATAATGTGTCAGATATATCAGTTCTAAATAGGAGACAAATTTAATGTTTTTTGTTTTATTTTTTAAAAAAATACTGTACTGCAAAAGTTAGTGATGGGCCGATTAGCGGATAAAATCGATTGATGGCTAGAAAAGCCCAACCGATTCCGATAATAGATTATGTTTTCTCAGAGTCGATAGCAGGTACGAATCTACACGGGTACGAATGAAGGTTTCCGAAAGGAAATACGGTGCGTGAGAATTTATGTTTACCTAGAAATATCCGAAATATGGACTACCTGAATGCATAATGGATAAAACAGAAGTATGACGACAATCAAATTTTAGTATTTCGTTCAGTTATCCATTGAAAATGGATTTTAAATCTTACAGTTAGGCACAGCTGTTAACAAGGCGGTGTCCAAAGCGTCAATAAAAGTGGGGCAAAAAAATTAGCGAAACTTTGATGATTCTTCTTATTTTACAACGGTATGTTCGAGGGAATTTATCTGTCAAAACTGGACAATAATGCCATCAAATTTCCGTGTCCATGATGTAATTTCAGTGGAAATATCTTTGGTGTTCTTATGCAGTTGCAGTTGTCTTTGAGTTGTCATGATATTTTCTGCAAAAATTCCATATTTCCTGTACCGCTGACCAGTGTACATATGAAAACAGATTAAACTCTGATTTTTAGCTAATGATCTTTTTACCAAGCTTCATGACATTCAGAGGTCGCGAAAGCCGTCGGACATTTCCGGTAAATTTTGATCCGGTCCGGCGTGATATATAAGTTCCCAGACCGAGTGTCCGATAAAAATTGCAGGTCAATATGACAAAATAAGAAGAAAGTCCTCCACAATTTCGCGAAAGTTTGAAATTGTAACATGGAATCCCGAGAAATTGATGTCAAACTATATTTTAGTAAGCGCTTGTATCACTGGTACTTAAAATAGAAACAGTGGAAACCCCTCACGGCATCATGACAATTCTAAGAATGCGTGTTATCATTGGATGCGTACTAATCATGGATGGTACTCGATTTATGTACGCGGGAACCAGAAGGGAATTTACAGAAATTCCGAGGTAATCTTTGTCTTTATATGTCAACATCAACGTGGCTCGGTGCAAACAACAGACTTGTGGGGGAAAAGACAGCAATGATAGAGCAAATGAATATGAATAAAATCAGTAATCCTTTGGAAGCAAAGAATGCAACCAAGAAGAATAACAGCAGACTCGTTTTGACTGAGTCTGTTTGCGAGAGGAAATGAAATGTGCAACATCTCTCACGGCCCCTACTGGCCCTAGCAACAGCTAAGGGGGACTCAAGATCTATTACACATATGTTGAATGGACTCCATGGTCCCAAAGGACCAGAAAATATAACAACACTGAACAGGGTTCTTGGAAACGCCGAAATCGGCGTCCCTGTACGCATAATTGGTCCTGGAATACGCGTTTTTTGCAGCTTGGGAGTCCCCGGACGCACGTTTCTGCAGTGAGACGCAGTGAAAATTAATTGATTACATAAATTGCGAATACACAAGGTTTGACCTGAAAGCAAAATATGTGGGCGGAGTTACACGCTTGTCACCGATAACCGCATATAGCCAATCAGCGTTGCCCGTTTCCACTTCATTCGAGTGAAGTTACATCACGGTGTATTGATTTTGTTGTCCTTTGAAAATATCAGTAAAATACCTCTGACAATTGCCAATGTGTATTGGCAAGGATCATAATTTTTGGCGTATTTTACACTGGGACGCCACTTAATGGAAGCCCTGCATTTTTTTTGCAATTTCAAACAGCAGGGGTTAACAAACACCTAGCCACTGCCTATATTATTGGGCAGTTCATAATAGCACATTCTCTAATCAGCCCCTGTGTCTATTTTTAGAATGACTTTAGGATGATTTCTCCTGATCTGACCATGACTGAACATATTTGGGAAATATTTCAGTCAAAACTCGAACAGCTTACAAAATGAAAAATTATTTCCCCACCCGCAAATGTCTAGAAAAATTATGTACCGATCTCTGCAATTCCCCTAACCAAACTGATGCCTTCTCTTTTCCTACAACATCTGGATTATTGTATAACGCTTGGAGAGCTTGATTAACCGTCTCTATGGACGGTGGACTCTCCATATTTCTGTATTTCTTAAATAATTGCCCAAAAAGGCCAAAATTTCTTGCCGGAAGTGTGTTTTGTTGATTCAAGCGCATGCGCAGTTTAAGGAAGCTAAATAACGAAAAATACTAACAACGCAGATATACCCACCCGAAAGCCAAATTAAGCACATGGAATTTTGATAATTTTAAAAATATTTATTGTTTCCTTATATAATGTATTTTTTTGTCCCAAATACGTCACTGAATATTTCTTTCTATTTAACTATCTATCGTTATTCTATCTTCTTCTTCTTCCAGTACTGTATAGATATGGTCAGGAGTCATCGTCTGACTGTATAGTTGACCAGCTACCTATCTATCTTCTATTACTGTCTAACCCAAGAAACTTTTGTACACATCAAACTACAATTTAAATGTTAGTAGAAAATGAAGGAAATTCAGGCCAAATAAAAGTGAAAGGAAATGTGTCTGTGATTTAAAAGATAAAACAGGGTTGAAGAGCAAGGTTATATAGTGAAGTGTGTTCAATATTACAAATAGCCGCATTGAACTGCCCAAGAGTTGGAAGAAAGGGAATGTGAGGTGGAAGATAATTCCTAAGGACTTTAGTCCTGGAGAAAAAGGAGTATTTGTAGTGGTCAGTGGTTGCAGAGATTAACCTGTGAAACATCGGATGATAATGGCGTGATTGCCTTGGGGATGTGATAATCTTCTAGATCTATGTGGATTGCAACCATTTGATTTGAGAATTGAAAAGAAAGAGTCGGAAAGAGGGCGTGGCAGTATGAATAGATAGATAGGTATATTTTATACATAAGAGAGAGTCGGGAGTCAATGCGCCGGAGATCTAACCTGTTCCATTTTAGATCTAACCTGTGCCATTTTAGTCTGTATAGCATGTCAGTGACTCTGGAAGTGCGATATAGCCCAACGTGAACTGTCTTTGTACCGCTTCTATCTGGTCTATTTGGGTTTGTGTGTATGAAGACCAGACATAA
This sequence comes from Mercenaria mercenaria, assembly GCF_021730395.1. NCBI lineage: Eukaryota > Metazoa > Mollusca > Bivalvia > Venerida > Veneridae > Mercenaria > Mercenaria mercenaria. The sequence continues at coordinate 21,162,837 of NC_069364.1, read as the reverse complement.
GAGCTATATTCCAGCTGTGTTCTGGCGAGTATCTGATATACCATGGACTTGAGGTGTTTTGGGTAGACATTTATATTCCTGTGAAGGAAACCTAGGATTTTTCATTTTTTTCATTTTTGGCATGTAACGTCTTTTACTTGTCTTTAGATTATAACTCCTGAGTGCACCTGAAGACCAAATTTAAAACCGCTGACCTTGACGTTAAAATTCCTTAATTTGACTACATAAGTGTACATCAATACCCTGGGATTATATTTGTGTTGTAAAACTTGTTGCTGTATCAGATATGTTACTAACTAATAGTAAGTATTAATTAATTGTAACTGAAATAAGTATATATTTTTAATAAGTTCATTTATATAAAAAGCTGATACAAGAGCGGTTAGTAAAACAAATATGTCCCTTATGATTGTCTGTTCAATTTTCAGTCCCAATATTTACTATGACCCTGACCTTGAACTACTGACCCCCAAAATAGTAGTCGTCATCTACTGATCACGGGCAAACATCCAATGAAGTATGTGGACTTTAGGTCAAAACGTTCTTTATTTATTGAGCCGAAACTGTTTTAGTCTCAAGATCACTGTGACCTTGACCTTTGACATACTGTCACCAAAATAATTAATGTGAAGTTAACTTACTAAGCGGAAACTATTTTCAGTCCCCCGATGTCAAATTAAATTTAATCCCTTTCAATGTCGCACTATTACTTTAGACCGAACATCGTACAATAGAGATTACATGTTGACAAGGGTCAAAGCATACTTCCAGGCGTATGTGAAACGCGCTTTTTATACTGCATTGCGCACACTGTATACTTCTTTCCGTTTCCGTCGATTATTAAATGTAATTCAGTTAACAGCATAGGCATTCGGAACATTTGTTTGGTCTATAATGATGCTGTATATGAAACAAGAGCTGTCTCCATAGGATGACACATGCCCCCCGATGGCACTTTGAATGAATAGTTATGGCCGATGTTAGAGTTTAGGACCTTTGACCTACGGAGCTGGGTCTTGCGCGCGACACGTCGTCTTACTGTGTCACACATTCATGCGTAGTTATTTTAAAATCCATGCATGAATGACAAAGATATGGACCGGACACGCCCATCAATGCACTATCATGAAAAATGACCTTTAACGTCTAAGTGTGACCTTGACCTTTGAGCTACGGACCTGGGTCTTGCGCACGACACGTCGTCTTACTGTGGTACATATTCATGCCAAGTTATTTGAAAATCCATCCATGGATGAAAAAGATATGGACCGGACACGCCCATCAATGCACTATCCTTTAACGTCTAAGTGTGACCTTGACCTTTGAGCTACGGACCTGGGTCTTGCGCGCGACACGTTGTCTTACTGTGGTACACATTCATGCCAAGTTATTTGAAAATCCATCCATGGATGACAAAGATATGGACCGGACACGCCCATCAATGCACTATCCTTTAAAGTCTAAGTGTGACCTTGACCTTTGAGCTACGGATCTGGGCCTTGCGCGCGACACGTCGTCTTACTGTGGTACACATTCATGCCAAGTTATTTGAAAATCCATCCATCGATGACAAAGATATGGACCGGACACGCCCATCAATGCACTATCCTTTAATGTCTAAGTGTGACCTTGACCTTTGAGCTACGGACCTGGGTCTTGCGCGCGACACGTCGTCTTACTGTGGTACACATTCATGCCAAGTTATTTGAAAATCCATCCATCGATGACAAAGATATGGACCGGACACGAAAATGGCGGACAGACTGATAGACCGACGGACCGACAGACCGACAGACGGTTCAAAAACTATATGCCTCCCTTCGGGGGCATAAAAAAAACACCCATAGATAGTCCAATCAAGCACCCATTACTTTATATTAATTAAAGGTATACACTTCTGCAGTGCTGCATTTCACGACGCCTTTCGTTTCACGCTCTGTCATTTTGCAACCAAAAAAGATATGGCCAAATATGTGCACGCCAACATCCGTTGAATAATATCTTTCAGCTCCAGGGTAGAACTTTTACATGTCGTCCTTTTTTTAAACATTGACTCAATTTGACAATTGCGTCAGTCAGAAACAATCGTTGCGGTGCAAATGTCACGACTAAACAGCCATTTTGTTTTTGTATAGATTAACTTTGCTGTATTTGTTTTTATGACAAAAGATTTTATGAAAGTGAATGTGCTAAATATGAATAATTATCACAACATTTTAGTGATTAATAGTTAGCTAAGGCGTTGAAATAATAATAATAAAAAATTCAGCAAAAATATAGCTACAATACATGAAGTTTGTCATGCATCGGCAATAAAATCAGGTCTCGTTTTGATCGAATTTTCTTATCAAATAATGTCAATATAAGTATCCTTTGTACTTTTATTGTTATTTATATAAATTATTTTAACGTGTCATCAATCCACACGTAGTTATGAGTACCAGTCTATACAATATGTCGCCCGCCCGCTTAGCTCAGTAGGTAGAGCGCTGGTCTACGGATCGCGAGGTCGTGTGTTCGATTCCCTGGCGGGGCCGCGGTATGTTCTCCGTGATGATTTGATAAACGAATCATTCGTCCTCCGCCTCTGATTCATGTGGAGAAGTTGGCAGTTACTTGCGGAGAACAGGTTTGTACTGGTACAGAAATTCAGGAACACTGGTTAGGTTAACTGCCCGCTGTTACTTGACTGAAATACTGTTGGAAAACGGCGTTAAACCCAACACAAATAAGCAAACAATTACAATTTGTCGGTTTGATGGGTCATCATTTCGGTGGTTGTAACAAAGTCGAACTTAATTAAGGTGTTCTGAAGGTTGCAGAACACTCACGATTTTCACTGATTTAACGTAATTTTGTCTTACATAGATTAAACCTACCAGCAGATGTTAAATCCCATTGTACGCAGACAGTATAAAAGCAGGTTTGATTTCATTTGCACTACTGTATCAATATAAGTTTACGTACAGTGCTCCGACCAAGTCTGCAACCATGATGAAATTTTTGATTGCGGTTTGTGTGATTGGTAAGTTAATTCAATAGTTAATTCTATGTTTGTTAAATTGAAATTAAAGTTTAAAATCGGAAAAAATATATAAGGGAAAAAAGCAAGTTCCATGTAGCTTTCTTTTTGGCGATGGATTTTGGAGTCGTTAGTTCAATCCTCGTGCGAGGCGTATATTCTTCGTGACGAATTGATAGAATATATTGTGTCTGAAATCATTCGTTCTCTACTTTTGATTCAAGTGGAGAAGTTGGCAGTTTACTTGTAGGGTACATGTTAGCACTGGTACATAATCCAGCTAACTGCCCACCGTTAGATAACTGAAATACTGTTGAAAAAACGGCGCTAAACTAACTAACTAAATAACCAAGTAACTAACGAAATTATTTATACAATTGTTGTTTTATTCTGTTTTTGTTTTTAATGAAAATATTTTAGTTTTTCACTTTTACTAATGATTAGCATTTAATAACATTACCGCCGGACTGTTAAATGTTTATTATATTTAGCCTATGCGGTGGCCCAGACTAACCACCAAATGTTTATTATATTTAGCCTATGCGGTGGCCCAGAATAACCACCAAATGTTTATTGTATTTAGCCTATGCGGTGGCTCAGAATTACCACCAAATGTTTATTGTATTTGGCCTATGCGGTGGCCTAGACTAACCTTCAAATGTTTATTATATTAGCCTATGCGGTGGCCCAGCTTAACCGCCAAATGTTTATTATATTTAGCCTATGCGGTGGCCCAGACTAACCACCAAATGTTTATTACATTTAGCCTATGCGGTGGCCCAGAATAACCACCACCCAGGAAACGGAGATAATGTACACCATCACCCGCATCCAGATGGCGACCTTCACCGTGACCATCACCATCCTTGTCCTGACTGTACTGATGCAAACCAAACAGCTGTCTGTGTCAGCGGTGTGTGCAAATGTGAAACTATCAGTAAGTTCTTTTAATTAGGCGTTTAATTCCGCATTTGTTGGCGGATATAAACTTATTATTTTAATTTTCTTTTGAATTAAATCATACCATCTCAGTTAAACGCATTTAAACTTGATATACATTCAACAAAATGAATAAAAAGTCACGTCTATTTCATTAATATTTCAAATATTTGAAAAGTGATTGCGTAAAGATATTAATATTTTTAAGTAATTTTTGGATCTTGAAAGGTAGAAGACCGTTTAGCAAAATGTTTCTGAAAACAACGGCGAACAAAACAGAGGGTGCATTTGTTTTTTAAATTTCGAAAAATAAAAAAGCGAAATCTGTAAATGCCAGAATGTTTTACCTTTCGACTTTTTAAGATCAGCAGCCAGTAATAAAATTTTCAGACTTGGAACTGTAATCTTGTCACTTGTGGTCAAAAACGTGTTTGAAACATAGATCTTATTTTCGCTGGTATCTCGATCTTAAACTGAAGCTCATAGTGAAATTAGAAATTTGTTTTTGTCTTAGCGAAACGTGCGGCGGGCTGCCATGATCACGACTGTACATGCCCACCTGGTCAAACAGGTTTCTGCAATCAGAACGATAAATGCGAATGTGGGGACCATAATACTGACCCTGTAGGTAAACGTGCAGGTAAGTTTATAACAACATTTTCTTTTAGCTAAATAATGTTCCAAAAACATTCATTCTTATTAAAAAAGTGTAATGCTCCAAGCACGTTCATTAAGAAACTGTAATGTTCCAAATACGCTAATTAAGAAACTGTAATGTTCAAAGTACGCTAATTAAGAAACTGTAATGTTCCAAGTACGCTAATTAAGAAACTGTAATGTTCAAAGTACGCTAATTAAGAAACTGTAATGTTCCAAGTACGCTAATTAAGAAACTGTAATGTTCCAAGTACGCTAATTAAGAGACTGTAATGTTCCAAGTACGCTAATTAAGAGACTGTAATGTTCCAAGTACGCTAATTAAGAGACTGTAATGTTCAAAGTACGCTAATTAAGAAACTGCAATGTTCCAAGTACGCTAATTAAGAGACTGTAATGTTCAAAGTACGCTAATTAAGAGACTGTAATGCAAAAACAAACTGAGGACTGTTTGAATCCGCCATTATGCAACTACATTTTTTTCGCACTATTTTCCTATTTAATGTTTGTATGCCTAAATCAGATATGTTCCAGATACGTTGATTAAGAAACAGTAATGCTCCAAATTTAGGTTCATTAAGAAACTCTGATGTTCCAAATATGTTCATTAAGAAATAGAAATGTTCCAAACACGTTCTTTAATAAACTGGAAAGAAACGATTTTTCTTTGACATCAAAATAAATAAAGTCAGTTCGTCTTTTTTAAATACAAAGATATTAAGGGGCAGCCATTAAAGCAACTCGTATCTTGATTTATCTCCAACACATATTGTTTGGTCTGCATCTCTTCTGGTAACGTATGTCGTGAACTTTAACAGTAAGTATTTCCAAAAAAAGAAGAAAGAAAACAAACAAACAAACAAACAAATAAAACTAAAAGGAAGAATAAGCACATCTTGTATGTGATAAAAATGTTGAGAAATAGTCTTAAAATTCTATCGAAGTCTTTTTCTTCAGGTATGCCAAAAATCTAAAAAATCTAAATGTATTGTATGCATGTACATAAACATTTCTTTTTTATGAGTATGGTCCTACTTAACCTTTATTTTACAGCTCAGACGTGCACTACAGCTGATGATTGCCCAGAATGCGAACACCATGGCTCTAAAGTATGTGAGAAAGGACATTGTCATTGTAAATAATATAATTGAACTCGAATGTCTTTTTTTTCAAATAAAGGTAGACTACTTTCTTAGCTTTTTTATTTACCTGGAATTAAAGCAATGTACAGGCGGGTCTGGCTGAATGAAAATGTGAATTGTAATGATATGGGTATATTTTCATTCTGTCCAGGTTATTAGACATGGAGTTTGTTCCATTCGAGCTAATTAGACATGGAGTTTTTTCCATATCATTATATTCTTGCACACCGGACTAACATTTCCGTTGATTTTACCCATGCCGGCAAAACCCGCCTGGTACCTCCGGTGCCAGATGGCTCGCGCTGTTAATGACAACTAACTATTCTTGCATTGATCTATATACTTTATATAAAATGCGATAAAAATCAAATACCTTGAAAGTTCTTCCTCATTCCCTATCATATATTTTTCGGCTCAAAATAAAATAGGGTTATTATAATAGAAGCTAGAATTTGGATTCTGTATTCGGCTCGAGTGGATATTTGCCAGATCGGATCTTACAAGGCGCGCAAGCGCCAAGTGTGATCCGACCTTGCATTCCACAAGAGCAGAATACAAAATCCCAGCTCTAGCTACGGTTATAGTAACCCTTTTATTATAGACATCTACCTTTTTTTTGTTGTTGTTTTGTTATTGAACGAATACTTCAATGTTTATCGATATTAAAATGGAACTAAGTGAAGTATTTATGTGCGCTCGGCAGCATATAATACGGAAGGTACAGGACGGAATTTAAAAGGTAAAATACGGATTTTTTTCTACCTGTTCATATTTAATTGTGAAATACAAGCCGATTATTTTACAGAATTAATTTCTATATAGGTATATAATAAATTAGTTTATCATATACGTGCTAATGAAATATCGATATTAATTAAATAAAATACATAGTTTCATCGTATTATTTCTTTCTGCACAACATCTTTTCTATATTATCATTGGGCAGTGATTTCTGGATCATGTAAAGAAAATATACATATGAATAATGAAATAAACTATTCCTGTGTCTTACAAAAGTCAAGATATAAAATTTAAATGATTGCTTTACGCCTATCGTACATTTTACCCGGTATGACCAAATTTAAGGGTTCGGCACATGAGTGGATTGAGTTTAATGCCTTAGTTTTGCGAACGTATGACCTGGATAGCACACCACGCCGTACAACACAAGGGAGACAACTCCAGTGTTCTTGCAATTTCCCACAGAAAACATGGTCTATCTACCTCTATTATATCCGCTACTTGTTATGGTTTCGACCCACGCTTGTTTGTTTTTAAGAACAGCGATAGGTAATGAGAGTCATTTTCCAATTATACTGTCCAGGAAATAGTCCGCTCGCGATATTGTCATGCAGGACATGAAGCATATTATACTTTTGAAGGATTCTATAAACATCCGGAATAAACCCAGTATACTGTTCATCATGATTTATAAAAGACATTAACCGACTGGCAAAACTTTTCGCTAAGCAGGTTGGTGGCAGGCGACACGGCTGACCCAGGAATTGAGTCACACTCAGTAGAGTTCCTCTCAATTTGGTCGCTGCTTCCTGCAACATTCTACCCGTTGACAGATATCGATCACATACAAACCAAGATGGGTGTAAATCTCTTCTTCACTTATCTCCTCATTGCCAAGTTTTCACTGTCTTTCACTTCGGGGTTTCCCGTCTCGTTGAGAACTATAATCGCACACGTATTATAGCCAAAACGCCACTTACACGAGTTCTTGTGACTGATATTTAGCATTTCACCAAGTGTGCGTTTTGAGAACGAAATCAGAATAATGTCGTCTGCGACGGTTAGAGAGCACAACTGATAGTTATACAGACAAACACCAAGACCACTTTGTTCCAGTTCCTTTATGAGACCGTTTATATATAAGCAAGATAGCAATGCGGCGCAGATTTCTCCCCTTGTCGCGTACCTTGATCATGACCAATAGGGAACCATTTCGAAACAAAACTACGGGTATGAATCGTTGCCCGCGGCACAAAATATGCCGTCTTATTTCGTTTAAACGAAATCATTCATTTCGTTTAAACGAAATAAAAAGAAAAGTCTCACATTACCTAATTGGAAAAATGTGTGTAACATGTCACTTTAGGGGCACCGTAGTATACAAACACGATCTCTCCTATAAAACAAGAGGGCTATACTGATCCTAAATCTTTCACCTTACCTCCAATATCTGACCTTGAATACGTTTTGTATGATATGTAATCGTGAATTGTAACAAATGTGTTTAGTATGAAGAACATAAATGCTGAAACGTTTAAACGAAATGATTTGGTTTAAAACGAAATGATTTCGTTTAAACGAAATAAAAAAAAAGTATTACATTACCTAATTGGAAAAAATGTGTGTAACATGTCACTTTAGGGGCACCGTAGTATACAAATCCGTTGCACTTTCTATTTTTAGTACTAATAAGACAGAGATCGGATGAGCAGACGCCGAGCGACGATGTTTTTTTTTTTGTAAACAGTGATGTTTTTCTAACGGTTTAAACTTCCTTAAAACACAAATTATATCAATAATTTTTTGATCAATGGAAAGGTTATAAAACAAGCAATTTATTAATAACTTTTAATTATTATTTCGAAGTAAAATGGATTAATTATGAATGCTTAACTTACAGTGTTTTTCTATTAAGTTTGAACATCGCTACGGCGCTATTGAAATCATATGTCATTCAAAATGGTAATTTATTTTAAAAGATAATTGCATAGGAAAATATGAAAATCGTAAGCATTTCAAAACTTTTTGAATTTTTAAAATCCTTCAATAAACGAAAAAGTTATTAAAAATTAAAAATTCCGATCCCATACATAAACAATGTAAAAACAATTGTTCTGCCAACCACCAGATTAACAGGTGTTACTGTGTTCTCTCCTTATTAGCACTTTTTATCAGGGGTGGTATAGTACGTCATCAACAGGTGCGCGCAACACTTCCCGATGCGGCTTTTTTATGTCAAAACACCTCGATTCGGTGAGTAAACTTGCGATTATTTCATTGGTAACGAATAGATTTGGAAATGACATATAGTCTAAAGTACCCGCATGTGTCTCTAGTTTATCACTGACGTTTGCATTTTTCAAGAAAACCTTCCGTTTAAGAGAACATTCGAGCACAATGCACTTCATGGAATCACTTCCCCATTCACCACACCATATTATACCGCATAAAAAGAGTTTTCATGTATTTCTAATGACTAAATGCCTTTACGGGTGCTCTTTTATGGCAAACAGAGGTCAGTGATTCCTTAATTAATTATTGCAATCGATAGTTTCAAAGAAATCAGTAATATAAAATTTCGCCTTCCCGGTTCACCAGGTAAAACGATGCACTTCCCAGCTCACCGCCCGTTTGGCATCGTGTTTGACTTAATTATATGTAGCCCTTCAATTTATTTTGACGCATGGTACTTCGGTTGCCATACCAGCAAAACTAGTATTTAGCAATGAACGTTTATAAATGTCAGTAAAACAAGTGTTTAATTTACCTTTAAGGGCTATATTATGAACAGATTTACTCTTTCTTTTTCAGATCACAACGAAACACTGAGATATTTCTGTTTATCAGAATTAAATTATGAAGCTAAACATCTTGGGGTTCAGGCAGTATGATATTCCGTAGACAGATTAACATAAACTGCATATAGTAATTCATGCATTTCTCGGGAATAAAATGACACGTCAAAAAAATCAGAATTGTAGAAAGAACAATACCCGCTTGTTGTGGATGTTTGTGAAAAAGTCAGAAATGAAGACCACAAAAGTAGTCGTTGTTTGAGGTTCACTCACTGGCAATATGTGCAGACACCGTTTAAAACAGCTCACTGTTACGTGTGACCACTACCGTACAATATTTAGCCATGGACAACTTTTGTAGACGGAATTTAATGTGATTTTGCAAGACTTCAAACAATTGTGATTTTTTATTGAAACATGTTTTGTTTTGTCTGTCTGTGTTGAAGTCACAGAGTCTTGTCAGTGCCTCTCCTTTCTTCTAAATAACATTCGACAGATTTTGATGAAAGGCAACAACAGTATTAAACTTTGTATGAAATGTAATTGACACTAATGCTCATAACGGGTAAAACACAACAATGTAAATATTCTTGTTATCTCTATGTTTCGGTCAATAAACGTTCACAGATTATACTACATTGCCACTTTATCAATTTTTGTGTGTTTTTAATGAAATTTCTGAGTTATATTTTATTAGTGTAGTTGCGGAAAACCTCAACATTTTCCAGTTTAATGGTTTCAAGACATTATATTCTGATTTTTATTGATTTTGAAGTTTAGGCAGTGCACCTCCACTTCATGTCTTTCTGTGGTGTCTGAATATTTCCAATTGTTGAGAATATGTGACATAGAGATGTACACTACTTCTTGATCGAAGAAAATTAACATGCAATGTAGAAAGAATGTGTCAGATATGCCATCTTAATGAAACTAAAGGTGAATTTTATTTTTTTTTAAATGTTGAGTTATAATGAATTACGTCCAAAGTTAATGAAACGTTATCATAATACTCGTATTTATAAGTGTGTATAAAATTTAGAATTGCTACAATCAAGTAATAAATCTACTTTTCGTTGATTTGTGTAAATATATAAATTAGCTGATAAAAAGGAAGATGTTGCTATGTCTGAAAGTGTATGTGCGTATGTTTATGTCACAACGGCTTCCACTGTGTAAGGGTTTAAATAAAATATCAGTAAAAATTCTTTTTTTAAAATATCTGTTTTAAAACAAAATTTTCAACAAACTAAACAGTTTAAGAAAGCAAAATAATTTACATTGCAATGTGAAATTGTTCTACCACTGTTCAAGCTCACTTCGAGTTTTAACATGTAATTGGGTGCACTTAGATTTTCAAGCAAAATCTGAACATTAGTCAAATATTAAATCCTGAACCGCTTTCTATTGTAGATTCAATCGATGTCCCATTCTACTACGTGGTAATTATAATTCGGTTGCAGTCACTCTTGGTCTTTCCCTGCGCACATCTAAAACTCTTTAATAAGAACATTTCGTTGGCGCGATACAGTAATTTCTTATTTTTCCCGAGCAATTGTGATGATCACGTGGCCCTGAAACGTTAAACAAAATTAAATATAGTAGCATATCATTAAAAACTAAACTGCATTGGTGCGACTTTATACCTTCAAAAATATATTAAAAGGTTGCTCCTATAAAAAAACAGCACATGACAATAATTTAACTATATAATTTTGCTTTACTTAGCATATTATCAATGCATATTCTTATTTGTCTCATCGAGCCTTGCCTTGAACTCAAGTTCGGAATCAAAGCCATCATACTCGACTATTTTCGATGACACGCCATATATAGTTATCATGAAAAAATAACAAGAGTAACAAGTTAACTAATGGTTTCCAAAATACCTTCTATTTACTAGTATATTATTATGTGTCGAAGTGCCTAACTATACCCCTTATTAAGGTTTATCTACTGTAACATTATTGAAATTAAATCAGTTATTTATATCCATACCTTCTAACAGCAACCGACATAGTCGTGACAAAGTTTGGTACGGAGACCTAGTTGAGCGTTGAAATCCTTGTCTGTGGTAATTCCGTTAAAGGATGTTCTCCACTTCTCAAATATTATGTCGTACAGCTTTTGGAAAATATAATACGTCAATTATGTCTTGCATGCCGATCACTCAGCAACCCTTTTAACATATATTGACAATTCCATTGATGCAGACTAGAAGTTTTGTTTTCTTTTTCATCTTTCATGTACCTAAAATAACAAATATAAGGACATGATAGAACATAATTATATCATACATATGCACGTTTATAGTATACAACATATGTTCAAGATATGCCTCGTTCTTTTAATATTATCTTCAAATGCTTAAATGAAGTTTACGGACCATCTAGTGCAAGCACTCTGACAATCAGTTATTCGAATTAATAGAACGTCCAGGCAAGCGTGATCACAGTTACATGAGCACCAGCCCGATGTTAGTCATGCTGGAAATTGGTGAGCCGGGGAAGGACATCAATTCAGTTGGTGAACCGGGAGGCAAAATTTTAGTTTACTGATTTTTCGGAAAGTTTAGATTCCAGTGACTAATGAAGGTATCACTGACATCTGTTTACCATAAAATAACACCCGTCAATGCTTGGATTTATCAGAAATGCATGTAAACTTTTGTTATGCGACATAATATGGTGTGGTGAATGGAGAAGTGTTTCCATGAAGTGCATTGTGCACGAATGTTCTCTTAAACGGAAGGCTTTCTTGAAAAATGCAAACGGAAATGATAAACTAGACGCATGTACGGGTACTTTAGACTATATGTCATTTTCGAATCTATTCGTTATCAATATAATAATCGCAAGTTTACTTACCGAATCGAGATGTTTTGACACAAAAAAAACCGCATCGGTAAGTGTTGCGCGCACCTGTTGATGACGTACTATACCACCCCTGTTTATTGTACTCTGAAATTTTAAATCTCTGACGCAAGTCTGTTTAATATTGCATATCAATAGAACGAGTCATAATCTAAAATAACCCACGCGTTTCTCTGTGTATTTTATATATAAATAGTAATGATACACTTGATTTATTAAACTAACACATTATATTAAGACGTGTTAAAAAATAGAGATTTAGGGATTGAATTTTCAACAAAAATATTATTTTTTGTAAAGTACTGATAAACGTTCGTATTTCTCCGGAATAGTGTTAACTTTTACAGGTAAAGTAAATTTTTTTTTACTGTTTTACACTAGTAAAAATGTAAAAATTGATAAAGAGAGAATGTGGCTGCTGGAGTCACTGGCGCCAGACCAGAAAGAAAATACCTCTGTACATGTTATACCCTGCCCCTAGGTATTCTATAAGAACCATGGTCATGAAGGGGAAGATATACTAACCCGTTTCAATCGCGCATTTCATACCTAAAACACGCAGTTCGGTAAATGTGTATTAAGGATATCAAACAAGTGGTAATTTATCTTCCATTGTGTACCGGTCATATTTCTTCAATACAGAACAGAACAGAACAGAACAGATAATTTATTCAGACTTGTACATGTGTACATCGTCAAATATACATTGAACATAATAAAACATCAATAAATGAAATCACAATGATCGAAGTTATACAGGATGTTCACATTTAACAGATACAGAGGATGAATTATTCTGTAATAATTGTTGATAAAGATAATCTATGTGACAATGCAGTTCTAAGATATAGACATACATTAATTAACATATTTCTATTTTCTGTCTTTAACATCTCAGTAAACATCTTCAATACATCTTATCTCAGAAAAACAACGCGTACTTTATAGTTATTTCAACGTTACACAAAAAAACTTGCTTGAACTTCCCTGGTTAAATTCCGTTCTAGATTACAAAACCATTCTGATTGGCTAATGTGAAAATATACGTCAATCGTCATTTTACTACACGTGTTCGCTAAAATGTGAAAAATGCAGCATAAATGTGCAAAATGAATAAAATAAACAGAACAGATGCAGACCGATGTACGATTTCAAATTAAAGATCATATACAAGATGAATTTTATTCATCATTTCGAGTTTTATTGTAAAAATGTGATTTTTTTTTAAATTCTGTTTTTGTTTGTTTACATTTCGCCAAACATGTGCACACTGCCGTGACCTCTAGACCGGATGTTTATTAGGGAAGGTCAAGCAAGTTTTTTCTGTAACGTTGACGAAAGCATAAAATATGTTGATAATCTCAGCAATATGGAATATTGAGACAATGTGACTGGTGCACGATGGAAGATAAATTATTGCTTGTTCAATATTGTAGGTACCCATTCACCGAACTGTGCGTTTAAGTTGAGAAATTTACAGTATATTTTCCCCTTCATGACCATGGTTCTTATAGAATACCTAGGGGCAGGGTATAACATGTACAGAGGCATTTTCATTCTGGTCTGGCGCCAGTGGCTGGAGTAGGGTATTATTATACGTAGTTATGTTGTCCATGATCTAGGGTTAACTAGGATAAAAATAGAGAATGAAAAATCTAAGCTGGAAAATTCTGGAAAATATATCGATACAATCTGTAGATAGAGACTGTATAGAGAATATTTCGAATGGAAAAATATCTCAAAATCATTCACTCCGAAAATGTTTAAAATATTTAAACCCGAATAATATTATCAGTTCGTAAATGATACGTAAATGTACCTAGTGGCAAAAATGCTACATCATTCGATGTAATTGATATAATGGCACATATAATACATCAGCAGTTCTCTGCTGGTAACTTTGGTTGATAATTTCACGAGTGCCTTTCAAAAGGCCAGTTGTTGTTTAAGGTCAAAAGGTAAAAGCAACTGTTGAATCGTAATGATTATATTTCATGCCTTTCATAATGTAGGGTATATACAAATGTAATGTTGTCTAGCCTTACGTGACACACAATCTTGACAGATGTCCCAAAACTAGTTGATAATTTTGTTAAATTTAGACTGTATCTTAGAAGAACATTTACTGTTACACCAACTAAATATTAATTTAAAAACTTAAACAAGTAGTTCATGTAATTCCATTATCAAGCCCATAATCGACCAAATAGCAAGGGACTGAGAACTTTGATCAATAAGACTGTCACAAAACCTTGCATTACCTGAAATGCATACAACTGCACAAAGGACATTCGTAAGAAATCATAAAGCACACATGTCCACCTCCGCGGCAGACCTTGCGACCTATAACTAACATCGGATATAGACTAATTTGAACGTGTTCAGAGATGAGTTACTTGATTTGTTTGCAATGACTACCGTGATCAAGCTCCTGGCTGTGTCACTTTGATGCTCATCGATCAAGGTTGGCAGTCTCTGCAAGACAGAAGGAAGACGTAGATCCAGACTTACGTAAACGTTTAAATCATGCATCACTTTCTGAAATTCAACGCTAAAGACCTCCTCAAATCTAGTGACAGGTGAACCCGTGGGATATTCACACTCTACCAAGTCGGTCTACAGTTTAGAGACTCATCACATCTACGCACTGTACGTGAATGAAAGCGCCAACCACGATCACAGATATTTTTAGCTCACCGGAGCACGAAGTGCTCAAAGGTGAGCTTTTGTGATCGCCCTGTGTCCATCGTCCGTCGTCGTCCGTCCGTCTGTCGTCAGTCGTCCATCGTCCTTCGCCAACAATTTGACTGTTAACACTCTAGAGATCACAATTTTGGTCCAATCTTAATGAAACTTTGTCAGAATGTTACTGTCAATAAAATCTTGGATGAGTTTAATATTGGGTCATCTGGGGTAAAAAAGTATGTCACCAGGTTAAATCAAAGGAAAAGCTTGTTAACAGTCTCTAGAGGTCACACTTTTGGCCCAATCTTAATGAAAGTTGGTCAGAATGTTACGCTCAATAAAATCTTGGACGAATTTGATATCAGGTCATCTGGGGTCAAAAACTAGGTCACCAGGTCAAATCAAAGAACAAGCTTGTTAACACTCTAGAGGTCACAATTTTAGCCCAATCTTTATGAAACTTGGCCAAAATATTACCCTCAATAAAATCTTGGAAGAATTTGATATTGGATCATCTAGGGTCAAACACTAGGTCACCAGGTCAAATCAAAGGAAAAGCTTTTTAACACTCTAGACGTCACAATTTTTGCCCAATCTTAATGAAACTTTGTCAGAATGTTACCCTCAATGAAATCTTGGAAGAGTTTGATATTGGATCATCTGGGGGTCAAAAACTAGGTCACCAGGTTAAATCAAAGGAAAAACTTATAAACACTCTAGAGGTCACAATTTTGGCCCACTCTTAATGAAACTTTGTCAGAATGTTACCCTCAATAAAATCTTGAAAGATTTGATATTGGGTCATCTGGAATTAAAAACTAGGTCGCCAGTTAAAATCAAAGGAAAAGCTTGTTAACACTCTAGAGGTCACAATTTTGGCCCAGTCGTAATGAAACTTAGTCAGAATGTTACCCTTAATAAAATCTTGAACGAGTTGGATATTTGGTCATCTGGCATTAAAAACTAGGTAACCAGGTCAAATCAAAGGAAAAAGCTTGTTAACACTGTATAGGCCACATTTATGACTGTATCTTCATGAAACTTAGTCAGAATGTTAACCTTGATTATCTCAAGGTCCAATTTGAACCTGGGTTATGTATTATTAAAAACTAGGTCACCAGGTCCAATCAAAGGAAAAGCTAGTTAACACTGTAGAGGCCACATTTATGAAAACATCTTAATGAAACTTAGTCAGAATGTTAATCTTGATGATGTATAGGTCATATTCAGATCTGGGTCAGTTGGGGTCCAAAACTAGGTCATTATATCAAATCAAAGGAAAAGCTTGTTAACACTTTAGAGGCCACATTTATGACTGTATCTTCTTGAAACTTAGTCAGAATGTTAATCTCGACGATCTTTAGGTCAAGTTCTAAATCTGGGTCATGTGGGGTAAAAAACTAGGTCATGGGGTCAAATCAAAGGAAAAGCTAGTTAACACTTTAGAGGCCACATTTATGACCATATCGTAATGAAACTTGGTCAGAATGTTAATCTTGATGATTTTTAGGTCAATAGGTCAGGTGAGTGATACAGGGCCTTCATGGCCCTCTGTTGTACTATTGGAGGATTCCAACAAGGGCGACACCCTCATGTTTACCACCAGTAATGGTTGTATCCTCCCCACGTGCAGAAAGTCAAAACTACTATTTTATAATGCACTTGACCTTTTCCAGAAGAGGGAAGAAAACAAAACTATTGCTAAGCAATAGAAATCTCCTACCCCCAGGGCATTTGTCATATTTTTCTACTGTAAGAACGACATGAATTTTAATCGAAGTTCCTGCATATTCTCAAAATGTCAGTTTTCATAAAAATGTTTGTTCTTTGAAAGTTAACAGAGAATCTGTACTTTGTGACTGGCGTATAGACAGACAGGTGGACGAACGGACTGATAAAGATAAAATAATTTATATATTTATATATTGTTTTCTATGTATATCCCAGATTTCCATGAAAAGATCTCTTGTACTTTAAAAGTAACTACAGAACCCACCATTTGTAACTTACGAAAGACAGAATACGGACGAAAGGACAGACAAACAGAGGAAACAAAATTATGTAGATATTCTCCTTATTGTGTTCTACCTGTTTATCAAGTTTCATTAAAAACTCGTGTAATTCTAAGTTATCGCAGAATAAAGATTTTGTCATATTCTTATTATTTATGACCAAAGCACTGTCACACCCTATATGACTCCCTTCGAATAAAGCTCTCCGGGGAGCTATATTCGGAGCACGTTTTCGTACATAGCTTCTTGCTATATAGGTGCAATATACGAACGCAAGCATGTGCAAATGCGGATATGTCTCCCTTTACATGGATTAAAATGCTTTAACAGTGATGTAAGAGTAATACAAAACATGAGTATGTGGAAGTGTTATTCTGATCATGGAGAAGCGGCGTAGGCATACTGATTTGCTCTTTTCTGTCCATGCATACGAATGAGTAAGAGAGTGAGCGTTCGTAGGTACGTACGTCCCGAAAATGGGTACCATTTGACTAACAAACATCAACGTTTACAAATATGATAACTGTCGAGTGAAATAGGTATATTGGTTTTAATTTAAGAAATAATTTATAGAAAAACAGTGTTTTATCACTATTTATACACGCCCGAGTGTATAAATAGTGATAAAGCTCTGCTTTGCTATAAATTATTTCGATTCTAATATGTTCTTTATTGTAAAATTTATATAAAATATGATGGAACTGTTTCTTCGCGCAAGCATGGCGCCAATAGTAGGTATTTGTTAAAACACGCCAGGACCGGAAACGGTAATACGTCTTTCGGCAGAATTCAGTTCGAGCGAAAATTATTGCGCATTATTCAGCAGAGCGAATAACTAATTCAGTATGTGTATAAATTAATCAAAATATTTGTGCAATGTGACATTTCGTTTAAAACATGTTATTAAGTAAAATATTTCATGAAATTTGAAAGCGCTATTTCTTGATGCGTACATGGTGCTAAATATCACGTTGACGTGACGTCAACATAACATCGCTGTGATGATAAAATCATTGTTAGCCATATTAGAATTTTTTATCTGTACCTGTACAAGCCCTTGATTTAGTCCAAATACATACTTGATCATACCATAACAGGCATTCATCTTCATGAGTCACCAAATTTGAAACAAATGTTGAATAGGCGTAAGTGAAGAATTCATTTTTGTATCTGAACAGCAACTGCAGAATTATAGCCCTTGAGTATAAAGACTGTAAGAAGTACTGATTGGCAAATAGTGGTTAAGTAACAACCCTTACATTAGATTTTAGACATCATATGTGAAATATTGTTATATAAACTGGTCACAAGATTTAACACAAATTTCATGTAGTTTCAAAGAAGAATAAACAGTAATGCTTTGGTAAAAAAGAGTTAAAGTTCGGTCGTCCGTATCCCTAGTTTTTTTTATATGTAGAAGCCTATACATTCTCTGTAAAAGTGAAAACAGGCGACACATTGAGCATGATCGCGAGGTTAAGACAACCAAATGCCGTTAGCCGGGCTCTGTATCTTGCTCGACATTCATTGTTTTACTATGAAAGATTAAATTAGGACTGCCGAGCCCGGCATTCCAGCTCTGTATTCTTTTTGTTCAGCTACATAAATTGGATATCGATGGCCGAGCTTTGCAATGCATCTCGGCATCCGGTTTTCACTACTACTATACAAATGTGAATGCCGATAACCAATCTCAGAGCCAACTCCACACACATTATTGAAAGTAGAGTGCGGATCCGAATTATTCTGTATTTCATGTTGCTTTCCAGAAATTAATTTCAAGATCTTGAATGAATTAGCAACTACGTGGTTTCTGTTGTATAAAGAGACCGAGAAGCCACTTGTATATATGGAACAAAGCTACAGGTGTTACATGTATAGCTCCAATTTTAGCAAAGGAGCTATGTACGGAGAATACAGCTCCACAGAAGCTATATACGAACTTGTGCACCGAATACAGCTCCAAGGGGAGCTGTTTCCGAAGAGAGCCATATAGGGTGTGACAAAGCACTCGTATTTGTTGCATAACCTTAGGACGGCCAGCACATATTTATGCAATCTCGCCAGGCATATGTATGTTTTTGACAACACAGAAAATGACGTCACTCGACCTTCAGCTATTTCCGGAAGTAAATAAAAATGAAAGTAGAAATGCTAAACTTGAAAACGAAAGCCGCATTTTGATTCGTAGATAGTCAGGGGTCACGCGCAGGGGTCGTCCCGTATAAATGTATGCGCGTGGACTTCTTTTTTTTTTTTTTTTTTTGCTATTGGGGAGCCAATTTTCAGCACTTTATTACGAATTGAAATTATCTGGGCTTTAGTACAGCATGTCAGCTTTTAATCTATGAAAAAATATTTGACCTCTGGATAAACAGAAATCCCACAGGGGTCCGTAACGGACCAAGGGTACATTGATAATTTTGGAACTTCATCAAATCGCCCAAAATGTCATTTTTGATGTTGTCTGAGAGTGTCAGTATATGCCTCAGGTGTAAGATATAACCGTATTTGAGAGCTGCAGACCTAGACATTTCAGAAATATTTTCAAAATAAGTTTCGTGTAATAAATGTTGTTTCTACGGAAGCGTGAAAGGGCCATCAGACGCTAATACGTTTTAGTACGTTAAGGCTGCGGAAAGGATATCAATAACAGAAATAACAACCACAAAGGTTGTCAAAACAACAAAGTAATAAGACATTATTAATCTCCATATTGGCGTTTATCCATATATGAACTTTCATAAAAGTCACATTTTTTTAAACAAATACATATTGAAAAATTCCTGCATGGCAATTAAGCATGAAAAAAATGAGGAATATGCCGTTTAATGTCATACTTAATAAGTGTATAAACTGATACCGCCGGCAGATTCATTCATCTGATCTTTGAAATTAAGAGACAATCTTCGAAATACTCGTATACACAATGTAATGTAGGGCAAATCCCGCTTGATATGTTTTCAGTTGTGCAAGTATATTATCAATTAGTTAGGAAGTTTTAGCAAGGATCTATGATTTGTCGAATAGTTCTATTCATAAGTTTGTTTTTATTCTTTCATAATAGTAGCCTAAGGGATTTATTTTTTGTAGTAAGACACCAACAATTATATTCATGTTGTTGGGGATACATATTCTGTGTTTTTAAATGATTCAAATGATTTAAATGTCTTTACTTAAATCGTCTAGTTGCAACAATACCTATATAAAGAATCCCAAAATCCATAATTCATCATTCGTGTATAATTGTTGTTGTTGACTGTAATATTCCAGTTTATCAATATTTCACGAATACTTTGACAATGGTTGAAATTTAACTTGAATATTTCTTCAGTCAGGATGGAACATTTAACAATGGAGTATTATTTTTCAGACATGCTTATAGGTAACATTTGTTTTTAAAGTTATGTGTAACATGTAAGATATTATAGATAACAAAAATATTTTTATGAAAACAAATAGATAGGTCATTCTATTTCCGGGTAAACAGTAAATATCTGTTTATCGTGACATCTCGCACCACATATAAGTTAATTAGGAAGCGGTTTGTTTATCTTGCTTTTTATAGTTGTTTGGATACACGCGTCAATGTACTGTAGGCTCCGTCTTAATTAATATTAATGAGCTTTACTACTTCTTGAATGTATGTATTGTTATATGATTGTGCAGTATAATCTTAGTGGAACTACATGTGGTAAATAAATATATAAAAGATGCCTGTGTTCTGACCATATACATATAATAAAACATGGTGTCAGAAGATAAGGAATTTAAACAGTATTATCAAAGGATAATATAAAAGATGGAGTTAAATATTTCAAAGGAAATAACTAGGCAGAATAAACTGGAATTTCAAAGGAAATGCAGAGATTTATAGAGAAATGCAAAGGAATTCAAGAATAATCTGTGGACTTAATTCTGTGTTAAATAAATTTGACATTTTCACCACATAAATGGGAGGATTGGCGATGCAGATTTATTCGATTCCGCTTCGCATCAAAATTAACGGAAGAACAAGGAGAAATCCAAGTCTCAAATTTGATATATGCTATGGCAATCGAGGCAAGAAACATTTTCAAGGCATTCAATTATAGTGATGCGGACTCAAAAGGTTTCGATAAAACTTTGGACAAATTCAATGAATATTTCGTTCCAGATAGAAATATAATTCACGAAAGAGCAAAATTCCACCAAAGGAAACAACAACCTGGAGAACAAGCTGAACAATTTATCCGAAACTTATACGAGATTGCGGACGGATGTGATTTCGAGAAAAGTAAACAAGACCAAATAAGGGATGCAATTGTAATTGGAATTAAAGATAAAGAATTATCTCAGAAAATGCAGCTGAAAGATAACTTGAATCTTGATGAGGCCATGACATTAGTTCGACAAACTGAAATGGTGAAAATCAAACTAAAGAACAATAAAAAGTCTTGGAAATATCGAAGAAGTTAAAACATCTGGTAGAAATTCACAACCGGTTGGACGTCAATCGCAGATGGACATAAGAAACCCTAGGAAACCGGAAAATCTGGAAACAAGATGTACTAGATGCAACTAGAACCACAGGCGAGGTAGCTGTCCAGTCTACGGAAAGACCTGTAGAAAATGCGGAAAGATAAATCACTTCGCGACATGTTGCAAAACAAAATCCATGCAAGAATAGAATGACACAAAAAAGTGATAGTGAAAATCATGGAAATTGTGGGATTATTGATCTTATCAATTGTGAAAATAAAAGGGAATCACCATGGATTATTAATCTGAACATTTGTAGGAAGTCAAATATTCAATTTAATATGATACAAGGGCTGACGCCACAACCATGTCCATAGCTTCATTTGTAAAACTAAGTCCCCGTCCAATTTTAAAGAAACCAAAATCTGTATTGAGATCCCCGCGTGGTAAAGTTAATGTTAAAGGTTACTTCATCGCCAAAACATTTAGAAATAATAGAAAATTTCTCCTTAGCGTATTTGTTCTCACAGCAAAGACCAAACAAATTTACTCAGTAGAGGGGCATGTTCTGCAATGAACTTAATCAGTCGTGTGGAAGAAATTCCGCAAAATGTATTCGGTCGTAAAGGCTTGATTAATGGCGATCTTGTCAAAATTGAATTAAAGCCAGATGCGATACCGTATTCAGTCACAACAGCGCGTCGTGTACCGGTAAGTAGAGGAAGAAATAGCGAGAATGGTTTAAGATTGTATTATAAACAAAAAAAGTCTCAGTGCCCACTGACTGGTGTGCACCCGTGGTCCACGTTTCAAAGGCAAACATTTAAGTACGAATCACAGTAGATTACAAAAAAAAAAAAAAAAAAATCAGTAAAGAGAGAGAGGTCTTGAGGTCTTCATGCTTCAAAATATTAGCCATATATCACCGAAACTTCCTGGTATGACTGTATTTTGTAGAAAAGAGCTTCAGAGGGTGGTAGAATTTATAAATTATTTGGGTAGATATGTAGAAAATTTAGAAAATTTAACCCATGATCATGGGTCCCATGACAAATGTTAAGACAGATCGGCCAGAAAAAAGCTTCAAACTTGCCGGAATCAGTTCAAGTGTATTTTGGTGTAAGAAATGATTTTGAGTTGTTAATGGATTTGTTTTGTTCAAAGAATAGTAATCCCAAAAGGTGAAAGAGTTATAGTACTTGAAAAACTACATAAAACATCAATGGATAAATAAAGAGTGAAATCTTGTACCACAAAAGGCGTGGTGGTGGTCTATTTAAAGACATTGAAGAGGCTATAAAAACTGTCAATTTTGTCAGGACGTAATGCCATGAAATAGGAGAGAACCGTTAAAACCATCGGACATTTCGCAAGGGCCGATCATTTAAAGAAACAGTATCTTGTCGTGACTGACTCTTATTCGAAATACATTGAAATAAGACACCACGGATAGTGTCATTCAAACATTGCAGAGCATATTCCTGCACTGGATACATGAGTCAATATACTGTAGGCTCCAACTCCATGAATATTAATTAGCTTTACTACTCCTTGAGTATATGTATTATTATATGACTGTGCATTATAATTATGTATGTAGAAATATAAGAAACAAGACCTGTTTCCATAGGATGACACATGCCCCCGATGGCACTTTGAATGAATAGTTATGGCCGATGTTAAAGTTTAGGACCTTTGACCTACGGACCTGGGTCTTGCGCGCGACACGTCGTCTTACTGTGCCACACATTCATGCGTAGTTATTTTAAAATCCATGCATGAATGACAAAGATATGGACCGGACATGCCCATCATTGCACTATCATGAAATATGACCTTTAACGTCTAAGTGTGACCTTGAATTTTGAGCTACAGACCTGGGGTTTTGCGCGCGACACGTCGTCTTACTGTGGTACACATTCATGCCCAATAATTTTAAAATCCATGCATGAATGACAAAGATATGGACCGGACACGCCCATCAATGCACTATCATGAAATATGACCTTTAACGTCTAAGTGTGACCTTGACCTTTGAGCTACGGACCTGGGTCTTGCGCGCGACACGTCATCTTACTGTGCCACACATTTATTCGTAGTTACTTGAAAATCCATCCATGGATGACAAAGATATGGACCGGACACGCCCATCAATGCACTATCATGAAAAATGACCTTTAACGTCTAAGTGTGACCTTGACCTTTGAGCTACGGACCTGGGTCTTGCGCGCGACACGTCGTCTTACTGTGGTACACATTCATGCCAAGTTATTTGAAAATCCATCCATGGATGACAAAGATATGGACCGGACACGAAAATTGCGGACAGACCGACAGACCGACAGACGGTTCAAAATCTATGTGCTTCCCTTCGGGGGCATAAAAAGTAGTGTCCTGATTACTTATGCAGTCAAGTTTATCAAAGGCATTTAGTGTGGATGTGAAGTATAACACTTGTAATGTTTCTTTATTGATGAGTCATTGTTTATTGACCTAGTTTTGAGACATCATATATGTATGTTTTTATATATTCCTCTTGTGTTCCAGAAAGTTCTACCACAATACTGATAAACTGAGTGTAACAATCATTTTAAAAGTGTGGATTGTTTTTGTGTTTTCCAGAATGTTCTCTATATTCATAGTGTTACATGAAAGTTATGGAACTTTCCATGATATATTAAATAGAAAGCTGGCTCAAGACAGCGGAGAATCTTCAGTTAAAATATTGTTAAAAGCTCTTTATTTCTTAATAACAAAATATTACCAGTTTGACATTTGAAGGATTTACATTAAAATTGTGGATTTTAAAACTTATCTTTGAAGAGAGGATTTATATTCTTTGAATGTACTTAAGTTGGGAAATATTGTGGAATTTATACTGATTGGATTTGAATTTGACCAAGACAGAATTTTGACTATTTTTGCACATTAGATTACATTTTACGGCTATGTGATATGTTTAAGGTATTTGAATTGTTAATTTAAGAATAAAATTTTGTTATTGTCTTTGTCCCTTTTATACTGTGACACTGTTGGGTTTTTACGAAGTCAGTCAGTAAGTAAGTAAGTAAGTAAGCAAATTCTTTATTTATAGAGGTAACCAATTTAGCAAAGCTTCCAAGAGGCAGCCCTCTTAGGGCATCATACTATTTTTTCCTGGGATCCCAGCTAAATATAGATTTTAAGGTTAAATATAGCTAGACTTCTTGAAAAACTCTGATTGAATGTGGGAAGGTCGTCTTTTAAACCCAATTGACGTAATTTTTATTTATATTCAAGATTCGTTTTATAAATAACATGGAATTACGTTGTGTTATTTATGGATATCTAAATGAGTATATATAGTAACTTTGCCATTATTAAGTGCAAACAGGATATAAAATCGGTAGACATTAATACAATAGCATTGAAGTACACTATAAATCTAGGTTAAACCTTAAACTAGTCAGTATATTATAATTATACGTTTAGGGGCGAATTAATGTTTGCATATGTTAATATACAATTATCGGCTTTTTCATAGGTTGATATCAAGATTTATCAACCGAAAAAAGTTATATTCACCGAGCCGAAGGCGAGGTGAATATAATTTTTTGAGGGTTGATAAATCCTGATATCAACCTATGAAAAAGTCAATAATTGTTATATTACATGAATAGATGTATAGTCAGACATGTTATTACAATTGTATTCTCATTTAATTAGACAATTGAAGTTGGAAATATTGCCATCTATTTTTAGACCATATCAGGTTGATATTGTTTTTCCAAGCATCTACTTCGATCTATTTTTATTATCCTACTACTTATAACCCAAGATAAGTTGATATGACATTTACTCATTACTTTTCGAACCGTGATATGACATTTACTCATTACTTTTCGAACCGTTTTCAGCCAGTCAGAGAAACAATAGAATACAGTCATGTAATAGATATAACTGAAACGGTGTTCGCGGCGCATACATCATGTCTGTGAAATATTTTTATTTATGAGACTCATCTGTACATTGTATTATGTTATTTCTTTCATTACAGGTAAAGATGGAACTTCTAGCCAAGAGAAATGGTTTATACAATAGAACATTAGTATGCACACTTTTACTACTAATGTTTATTACCAAAATTGCAAACAATAAGGAAACCGGAAATTCCAAACTAAAACTGAAACAAGCGGGAACTCTAACCTGTACGGATCTTGTTCTGTGCGTGCAGAAAATATCGATTGCTAGTAAAATCCTGTCATGTTTTCCAAATTGTGTGCTACAAAATTACACAGAATTTGGAAATCATGACAATATTTCATCAGTAATCGAGGTAATAACTATTCAACAGAAACGGGAAAATAAACTCCTCGGATGTTGTTGGGACATTATCAGGGATATATCGATCCTCAGAAGGAAACAAATACGAAGAGAACAATACACAGGCTTAATTTCCTACTGGAATTTAAATGACAAAAATACTACAGCAATATTGAGGAAGGAATATTCAATAATAGATGTAATTTCATACATAATAGTTCTATTTGCAACTTTGTATACATGTACTAATTCAACGTTTTACTATCAAAAGCCTGAACATTTGTCAATATCAAAAGATAAAAGTAAAACTCGATATTCTTATGACTATATATTTCATCTAGGAAACCAGACTGTTTTCGGATTAAAGGTTTATCATCTTTCGCTGAAACAATACTTGAATGAAATAAACAAAGAAAGTGACAAGAATGTCAAACGTATGTATCATGAATGGGCTAGGTACGAATCATTCAAAACCTTCCCAAAAGACTGTGCAGTATCATTTCTGCGCTTAGCACAAGCTGGTTTTTATTACACTGGGAAAGGGGTGAAGACCGCTTGCTTTTCTTGTGGGTTAAAGAATGAAAAGTGGACAGGTAATGAATCGGTGATTGAATTACATAAAAGACTCTCACCAAAATGTAAGTTTATAAATGGAGAGAGAACTGAAAATGTTCCAATTCATGGAATCGAGAAATCGGAACAAAACCAATCTGGCGGTGCATGTGGAGGTCCCGAGGATTTGTCTGCAAACAATATAGTCAGGGAAACGGATCAAAGAGAGCATATAGAACATAGTAGCGAAATAACAAGAACTGGAAATGAAGTGCCACAGGAAACGGAACAAAATTTAGAACCAACAAACACAACTCCTGGTAACAGTTACCCGAACCCTGCGGAAAATGAAAGGCATTCCATACTTCAGAATGGATATTCAGGACAGCATTCGGAATACCGTCCGACAGAAGAGATTCAGCATTTCCCTGGAATAACAAACGAACAACCAAAGCATCCCGATTATGCAACTAGGGGCGTAAGACTCTCATCGTTTTCGCAATGGCAACTGGGTCACGTGATGAAACCGGAAGATTTAGCAGAAGCAGGATTTTTCTTTTGTGGTACGTTATTCTTGTTCCAAATCAGAAAGTCTATTAGATAACTATGGCCTACAGATAAACCTCAATTATCGACATATACATGCCAGGTTCAGCTAAATGAACGTTAAACTAAACTTAATACTATTTAAAAGATACTAGTTCACAATTTTAGAGGTAGGCATAACCAGTTAAAATTTTATAAAAACTGTATATATAAATGTTATTGACATGTGGGAATTTTGCACACCATCTCTCCGTGGCGAGAAAAGCGTCGGAGATGTGTTTGAAATGATATTGCATAAGTTGATTCTACATAATATATTTAGTACCGCTTTTCATTTCGTTATTTTATGTTTGAAATGTATCAAGTTCTTGTTTGATAGGCTTTTTACCCAAATCGCGAACGAGTGACTTAAACATTGCACTTGCAAACATAGTAAGATAAGTAGACACCAGGAAGATTGTATACAAATTAAAATGTAAGTTTATTTATCAGCCGATTTATGAATAACACAACTGTCAGGCATTTTCGAAATCTAAAAGGATATTTCAAAACATGGAGTTATAATAGATTATGATTCTTTTTCAAGTCGCATGTGCTTATCACGAATCCGCTCACGTCTGCCTGATTTTACTCAATAGAATCTGTCTAAAATATTGTAAATTGTTATTATAAAGTATGTGAAAACACGAGATCATGAGTAACAACCCGGAAGTCAATAATTCGAAAAAGCTGTGCGCATAAAAGTTGTACGTAAACAAGCGAATCGGATAGTCATGAATTGATCTGTAACATTGAATTAATGTAGGTTTAAAGTAGCTTAACTATATTGAATGGAGCAAATATGCATGTTTAAGGAAAAAATTAAAATACGCTGATGACAAAAATTTGATATATACTCGCAAATAAATAAAAATAATGAAAAACAAAAGACGTCTACAGAAATATATTTTCCTTTGTCCATCTGTCAGTTTGTTTGTATGTGTATATTGTTAGACATGTAATATTTCAAAATTTATAAAAGTTAGTTAATTGACACACACATGTTATTATATAACACAGGAATGCAAGATTTGGTGAGATGTTTCTTCTGTGGTGGTGGAATGAAAAACTGGGAGTATGGAGACAGTCCCTGGATTGAGCATGCTAGATGGTTCCCGACGTGCGCATATCTAAAACAATGCAAGGGAGAAGACTTTGTAAATTTGTGTCAGATATCAAATATGACTTTTCCGACACAGACCAATTTTGTAAGTATTCTGATGCATTGTGTCAATAAAAAGTGAATTTAACAAAATTTAATAACTGCTTAAGAAAAAACGAAGTAAATACGTTTAGATACTGAAGATGTTTAAGTTGCAAAGAAAATCATATTTTGTTTGGTAATACAAGACAACACATCAGTATGTTAAATAATACGATCTTCACTAAGTGCTTCAAGCAGGCATTGTTCTGCCTGTGATAATTACATATAATGTACATTGTATAAGCTGTAGTTCAGTAACTTCATAGTTTATGTTCTTTTTCAGCAACTGCGAGATTTAGATTCACAACAAGCAAACATTGTTGAAGACCAGTACATTACAGATTTGAACAGTATTGCCGCTAAACGTGTTCTCGACATGGGGTACATGCAGACACAGGTCGAAGATGCAATCAGGAACATAAGGCAACGTATAGGTACATAATTCCTTTTAATTTCTGCAATGTTTACTTTTGCATATTACTTGTCCATATAAAGTTTCCATATGAATTGTGTTTTGTAGACATGGAAACTCCTTACCTTAACCAATACAATACTCTTGCATTTCTGTAGTCCCTCTGATCAAAAAGTATCATCTGGTACTTTTGAATTAGAACATATTGACTTTTTATTTCACCTTTGACGTCTTGTTAAATATCAGGTCCAAATGAAGAACTGAAAGCACAAAACATATTAGAGTATCTTCTGGACAACAGTTATACAAGATCTAATGCATCTGCTACAAGAACGACGACACAAGGACAGCAGAGCAACACCACTCACAACAGAAGTCAATCATCTTCTCCAAACACGCGTCAGTCGGACCAGTCTAATGTCTCCATAGATACAACCGAGAGAACTTCGCCAGAACGATCTCCAGACAAAACACCAAAAGCAACAAAAGATGGTATTTATAAGTTTTTGTCGTGTTGAGCGACCTGTTGAGTTTCCACTTTTTCTATCTTATTATCACAGCAGCATTGTTTGTGCCATGTGGTGGTTGTAAAATGTCTCCCCGTACATTCAGTCAGGGCTGTTATATTTCGATCTTCACGACATTTTGTACTATTTAGTTTCTCAGCGTGGAAATTTCGGTCTGGGTGGTTCCAATATTCCCGCTTTTATAGCTTTGGATATTGGTGGCTGCTTTTCAACTGTTGTCTTTGCAGGCTTCATTACCCCAGATCCCCTTTCTAAATTCCAGTTTGTTTAGTTCTGCCCCTCGTTTTCTCATTTAAGGCAAACCCATTATTTTAATTGGGGACCATACGCCGCTTTTCATGGAATTACATGATAGTGTAATTGAAAGCCTATGAACAAACATGCATATGTCTCTGAACTGCCTTTGTTTTGTTCTTGTAGCATGTGTAAATGTTGAGTTCTACTCAACCCGGAGCTAGAGGGCGTGGACGGTAGCTTCCATTTCCACTACCCTCCATGAACAGGCTCAGTCAAAACGAGCCTGCAACATTTTTGTTTTTGTCGTGTTGAGCAATCTGTGAAGTTTCCACTTTATAATTTTATCTAAATAGCCTACTCAAGAAAAATGATAACATTATCGAGGGTGAGATGTACGATCATAGGAATACCAATCTGCTTTCCACAAATAATCAGATATTTGATAAACAGTCATTTTATAAATAGTATTAGATTGGAATCATCAGAGCCTTTATCAAACACTGTTTCATTAGGTAAACCTTTAAATATTTCAATATGATGTCATACGTTGACAGCCTAAACATTTCATGGTAACTTTAAAAGCTGCATAGAAATAATAGTGGCAAATAGATCCCTTTCAATACAAGCAGTAAATAAGTCGACCAGCTGGTCTTCCAAACAGAAATGTATCTTATTTTTATCAAAGTCCTTAAAGGTATGACATAAATGTCCCGTAGAGTATAGACCGCGAATATGTCCCTTTTCATGTTCTTACATGATGTTATTGTTGCCAAATAGGCAATTCCCAGAGAGTCTTCCTCAGACTATATAATTCTTGTTGCCCCATAATGACAAAAGTACAGCAACCAGTGAGACCTGGACGTAGCTCTCTACTTGTGTTCACTTAAATTTTCCACTGTTCGTATTTGTGATGTGCATATTATATTAGTATCATTTATGACTGAATGATTTACGAGTTATTTTCAAGCTTTAATTATCTTTTCTACATTATTTTATATGTTTATATTTTCATAGTATTTACTATTTAATTTTTTTAGAGAGAAAGACATTGAAGGAAGAAAATCGACATCTGAAGGAACAGATGATGTGCAAAATTTGCATGGATAAAGATGCAAATACTGTGTTTCTTCCATGTGGACATTTGGTGTCGTGTGTTGAATGTGCGCATGCGCTAAGAAAATGCGCCGTTTGTCGCACAGTTATTCAGGGGACAGTAAGAGCATATCCGGCATAATAAGAGTGTAAATATCAACTTCAAAACCTCTAGAAGGATGAGAAATAATGGTTGCAAAACCTTAGCAATTCTGTTGGAACAAATATCAGGTCATGAAAATGAACATTTTTTAATTAAAATGCTTCATGTTATAACAGTAATATTGTGTCTGTGTAGCATTATAAAGTGTGCATTATTTTTATAACTGTACGTTCTACATTCAAAATTGAATAATTTACAACGCACTTCTTCAAATGTTTTCACCTCTTTAGGTTTTAGTGGGAGAAGCAGACCCTACGTGTTACAGTATTATTTCTGACACAAGTGGGTATCAAATTGTGCATCCCCTTTTATCTACTTTAACATCACCAATTAGTATTTTCTATGACATAATTATGGTATGCGTTTTTATATAGTATATATGTTTTAAGACTAGTTCTATATATGTACGCGATGATCGTATGATTCTTCGAGTTTTTAACAGTTATTAGATGGTTTAGTCTAAATATTTCGTTCATAATTTTAATATTGTGTTAGCTTTTTTATTAGAGTTTACAAATTTAATGTATATGATAAGATACTGATAAATATGCGAGTTTTGTTTCTGATTCAATGAAATTGTTTAAGGCACATTTAATTCAACACTCTTGTCTTTCATTGGAATACCATTTTATATTATATTATTTTGTTTACGATTCAGTGCAGTTAAGTTTAGGGCATTGGAATACCTTTGTAGCTTATTTTGTTTACATTTTATTGCAATTAAGTTTAAGGCACATTAAATTCCACACTCTTGTCTTTCAGTGGGATATCTTTCAAAATTATTTTGTTTACCCTTCAGTTTAACGCACTCTTGCCTTTGTTTTGTCTTGTTTCATGTTTTGCCGTTCTAATAATTGGTAATAAATTGTGATTGATTACCATGTTTATTTTCTCATAACAAGAATTTAGCATGCATGGTGATATATAAATAAGTCTATATTAAGATAAGTAACTTTTTTCATTAATTTAAATACTACCTGAAACTCTGACCGTTATTGCAAGTCTGTATTAAGATAAATAAACGTTTTCATTAATCTGTCCGTTATGGTTGATGCTCCTTTGAATTTTAACTCGGTCCATTCACAATCTATCAGAGGTTTCTAATGTCACTTTGTTCAACCATTTACGGAAATAAGATTTCATTTCAGTTGCAGGTCAAACTTGACAAATATTTTGTGACCTGTTCATACCACTCTCTAGGGCGGGATGTTCTAAGGTACTAGGTGACATTCTGTTTTTAAGATTATCTGGAACGCTTGCAGCAAGTTCTCATTCACGATAAAATGTTTAAACCTTGAAAACTTGACATACAATTTCTGGTACTGTATTGTTCTGTTCATAACTCTTATGTTAAAAGTATAAATTTAAACCCAGATCAAGATATCAAAATACATAAATGTATCCTTTTATTCATGTCTATATATTTTGATGAAGAAAGCCGCCATTATTGAAATATATATTCAAGATGATTGTAGGTTGTAGGCGTGACTATCATCACCTGATCGAAGGTCAAAGTCATACAAATGGGTTGAAATCTGTGGTGTCTGATGCACATATAGGTATTTAACCACTTATATAATTGGCAGTATATGTAGCACGTTATTTAGTTTTCATTTCGATTGTTGTATTTAGGGATAATATGTTAAAGCAATAAATGTGATATATGTAACCAGTACCTCATTTCCGCAATCCTGTAGGAAAATTGTTGTGATGGATTTATTTGTTAACTGCATGCCTGTTTTGTATTCAAATAGTTTTTATGTCTCCTAAGTCTTTCGTTAGCTTTTATATTTTTTTAATAGTTGATATTTCAATTCATATGTAGTTTTCATGTCGATTGTTATATTTGTAGATTATGTGTTATAGAACTATGGTTCGAAGCCAGTACGTCGTTCCCACAGTCCTGTAGGAAAATTGTTATTGATAATGTTTTGTAAAATGATTTATTTGTTGACTGCATGCTTGTTTTCAATTACGATAGTTTTTAGCTCACCTGTCAGAAAGTGACAAGGTGAGCTTTTGTGATCGCGTGGCGTCCGTCGTCCGTCGTCCGTCCGTGCGTCCGTCCGTAAACTTTTGCTTGTGACCACTCTAGAGGTCACATTTTTCATGGGATCTTTATGAAAGTTGGTCAGAATGTTCACCTTGATGATATCTAGGTCAAGTTCGAAACTGGGTCACGTGTCTTTAAAAACTAGGTCAGTAAGTCAAATAATAGAAAAACCTTGTGACCTCCCTAAAGGCCATATTTTTTATGGGATCTATATGAAAGTTGGTCAGAATGTTTATCTTGATAATATCTAGATCAAGTTCGAAACTGGGTCACGTGCGGTCAAAAACTAGGTCAGTAGGTCTAAAAATAGAAAAACATTGTGACCTCTCTAGAGGCCATATATTTCATGAGATCTTCATGAAAATTGGTCAGAATGTTCACCTTGATGATTTCTTAGTTAGTTTCGAAAGTGGGTCACGTGCCATCAAAAACTAGGTCAGTAGGTCAAATAATAGAAAAACCTTGTGACCTCTCTAGAGGCCATATTTTTCATGGGATCTGTATGAAAGTTGGTCTGAATGTTCATCTTGATGATATCTAGGTCAAATCCGAAACAGGGTCATGTGCAGTCAAAAACTAGGTCAGTAGGTATAAAAAAAGAAAAACCTTGTGACCTCTCTATAGGCCATATATTTCACAAAATCTTCATGAAAATTGGTCAGAATGTTTATCTTGATGATATCTAGGTCAAATTCGAAAGTGGGTCACGTGCCTTTAAAAACTAGGTCAGTAGGTCTAAACATAGAAAAACCTTGTGACCTCTCTAAAGGCCATATTTTTTATGGTCTGTATGAAAGTTGGTCTGAATGTTCATCTTGATGATATCTAGGTCTAGTTTGAAAGTGGGTCACGTGCCTTCAAAACCTAGGTCAGTAGGTCAAATAATAGAAAAACTTTGTGACCTCTCTAGAGGCCATATTTTTCATGGGATCTGTATGAAAATTGGTCTGAATGTTTACCTTGATGATATATAGGTCAAGTCCGAAACAGGGTCATGTGCGGTCAAAAACTAGGTCAGTAGGTCTAAAAATAGAAAAACCTTGTGACCTCTCTAGAGGCCATATATTTCACTGGATATTCATGAAAATTAGTGAGAATGTTTTCTTTGATAATATCTAGCTCAAGTTCGAAACTGGGTCACGTGCCTTCAAAAACTAGGTCAGTAGGTCTAAAAATAGAAAAACCTTGTGACCTCTCTAGAGGCAATATATTTCACAAGATCTTCATGAAAATTGGTCAGAACGTTCACCCTGATGATATCTAGGTCAAGTTCGAAACTGGGTCACGTGCCGTCAAAAACTAGGTCAGTAGGTCAAATAATAGAAAAACATTGTGACCTCTCTAAAGGCCATATTTTTCATGGAATCTGTATGAAAGTTGGTCTGAATGTTTATCTTGATAATATATAGGTCAAGTTTGAAACTGGGTCAACTGCGATAAAAAACTAGGTCAGTAGGTCTTGAAATAGAAAAACCTTGTGACCTCTCTAGAGGCCATACCCTTGAATGGATCTTCATGAAAATTAGTCAGAATGTTCACCTTGATGATATCTAGGTCAGGTTCGAAACTGGGTCACGTGTCTTATAAAAATAGGTCAGTAGGTCAAATAATGGAAAAACATTGTGACCTCTCTAGAGGCCATACTTTTCATGGGATCTGTATGAATGTTGGTCTGAATGTTTTTCTTGATAATATATAGGTCAAGTTTGAAACTGGGTCAACTGCGATAAAAAACTAGGTCAGTAGGTCTTGAAATAGAAAAACCTTGTGACCTCTCTAGAGGCCATACCCTTGAATGGATCTTCATGAAAATTAGTCAGAATGTTCACCTTGATGATATCTAGGTCAGGTTCGAAACTGGGTCACGTGTCTTATAAAAATAGGTAAGTAGGTCAAATAATAAAAAAACCTTGAGACCTCTCTAGAGGCCATACTTTTCATTGGATCTGTATGAAAGTTAGTCTGAATGTTCATCTTGCTGATATCTAGGTCAAGTTCGAAACTGGGTCAGCTACGATCACAAACTAGGTCAGTAGGTCTAAAATTAGAAAAATTTTTTGACCTCTCTAGAGGCCATATTTTTCAATGGATCTTCATGAAAATTGATCTGAATGTTCACCTTGAAGATATCTAGGTCAGTTTCGAAACTGGGTCACGTGCCGTCAAAAACTAGGCCAGTAGGTATAAAAATAGAAAAACCTTGTGACCTCTCTAGAGGCCATATTTTTCATGAGATTTTCATGAAAATTAGTGAAAATGTTCACCTTGATGATATCTAGGTAAAGTTCAAAACAGGGTTACGTACCTTCGAAAACTAGGTCAATAGGTCAAATAATAGGAAAACCTTGTGACCTCTCTAGAGACCATATTTTTCAATGGATCTTCATGAAAATTGGTCAGAATTTTTATCTTGATAATATGTAGGTCAAGTTCAAAACTGGGTCACATGAGCTCAAAAACTAGGTCACTATGTCAAATAATAGAAAAAACGACATCATACTCAAAACTGGGTCATGTGGGAAGAGGTGAGCGATTTAGGACCATCATGGTCCTCTTGTTTTTTATCTTAACTGGTATTTTTCCTCAGTCTTTCGGCAACTTTATACATCGAATATGTGTTTTAATTATTGTTGTTAAAATTGTTGTTGTTTTAATTTATATTAACTTTTTTTTGAAAGAAAGTGTTCATACTTCGTATATATGTCTGATATTTCACACATTCTTGTAGTGTGTATGATTAAAATAATTGACCAACAATGTTGACACAAATGAATGATATGTCGTTAATATAACATTTATTTATATCACCTAAACACAAAGTGATCGAGGATGAGCTATTGTTTTCTCCGTTTCTCTGTCCAGTCGTCCTCCGCTAGTTTTAATACTGTTATAGAGTGTATGTAGCCAGACAAATTGTCAAGTTAGGTATTGATTAAGCTTGTTTATACATAATAGCTTATGATCCGTAGGTAGTCATCATTATACTTACACAGTATGTATGAAATTATAAAATTTCGGACAATCTAGATACTGGGTAAGGGGAAGTGTGCTTCAAAATACCTGAGATATATGGTCATTGACTAACGTTGCAATTGTAATGATTTTGTGTGTGACTACTAGTTGCAATCTGATTATCTCAACCTTAATGCTACCTCTTGTATGTAAGGCGCAATATCGGACAACGTTCAGACACATTACGGTAAAAGGGCGGTCAACTTTTAAGACATTGTGAGAATACTGTTTAATAAGAAAACATTTCTTTAAAATTGAAAAGCTATGTAGAAATAATGTAAAGAACTTTGGAGGTGTTTGCTGCTCTCGGAAGTTGAATATTTAATAGAATGTGAAATTTGCTTATCAATGCAAGTACTTGACCCTGTATTACCTTTGAAAGAGAGCTGCGGATTCAGTAAAAGTCGTTGGTCTTGACACCACTTGTCAAATCGTCTTAAATACTATCACACGAGGCTTTTGTATGAAGAGAGAACGTGTCTTGGAGTTTCATCGGAATTACGTGAATGCCTTATGTACTCACCATGATGCTGGAACAGACTTCAAAGAGTCTTTCGAGACATCTGGAAAACAGCTCATCTGAACATCTACTAATTATAGAATTTACATGTTTGGACTGATGGAGAATCCATGCTGCATGATACTTAACTGGATACTGCATAATTCATCAATTTGAAAAGGTTATCATCATTTGACTTACTGAGAATCTCAATAAATCATTGTAAGGCTGTGAGTTATACTAGTCTTACGATGATTAGATCACTTGAGGATAACCCTATGACATCTGAAAAAGAAGACATGTATTGCATCTTCACGCATAGACCACATAGTTCTGAAATTCATAAAAGACGAAGATAACTATCTAAAAACTGAATTTATAGAAGGACTTCAACATCCATTAATTGAATAAATGATTCAAACAGAAACATGGAACAAAATATTCTGGTTGTGACGGTATAAACCCATATTACATAGTACAATTTTGATTACAAGTATACAGTATTTTAGTGTCGTTCTGAAAAGGATTCACTTAAGCTGCATAAATGTTAGACGTACTTTTTTTACAATTCTAGGAATTTACTTTTACTAGAAGCAATTTTCCTGAAAGACTTGACAGCTTATTCGGGGAAATTTATTATCTGATAAAATGTGAATATCCTGAAGGAATGAGTGGCAAAATTGACTTGTAAAAAAATTTGATACGTCGGGACAGGGCATCAAATTCGTGCCAAATGAGTATTCATCATTTAATGATCTTGGATAATTTTGCATGTGAAATACTAGTAATTAAGAGTGTCTAGCAGTTTAGAGTTTTCAAATCTTTTCTTCTATATTCAATTACTGTTCTTTTTTTAGCTCGACTATTTAACGTCGGCGTCGGCGTCGGCGTCGGCGTCGGCGTCGGCGTCGGCGTCACACCTTGGTTAAAGGTTTGCATGCAAGTACATATGGTTATCATTTAAAGGCATATTGCTTTGAAACTTATTTTTCCTTTTTCTAGGTCAATTACCAGCCTCACTGAATCAAGTCCCATAACTCTGACATGTATTTTGGCCAAATTATGCCCCCTTTTGGACTTAAAACTTTTGGTTAAAGTTTTACATGCAGGTTACTATCTCCAAAACTAATGCAGATAATGAATTGAAACTTAAAATGTGTCTTCGGGATTATGAAACTAGGTGATAGCATCAAGTCCCATAACTCTGACATGCAAATTATGCCCCTTTTGGAATTAGAAAATCCTGGTTAAAGTTTTGCGTGCAAGTAGATAATGGCTATCATTTAAAAGCATATAGCTGTCAAGTCTCATAATTCTGACATGTATTTTGGGCAAATTATGACCCCTGGTGGACTTAAAAAATTCTGGTTAAAGTTTTCCATGCATGTTACTATCATCAAAACTAATGCAAGTATTGAAATGAAACTTCACATGTGTCTTCGGGGTTATAAAACTAGTTGATAGCACCAAGTTCAATAACTCTGACTTGAACTTTGTCCAAATTATGCCCTCTTTTTGACTTTGAAAATCCTGGTTAAAGTTTTGCATGCAAGTACATATAGCTATTACTTAAAAGGCATATAGATTTGAAATTTCTTTTTCTAGATCAATTGCCAACCTCACTGGGTCAGGTCCCTTAACTCTGACATGCATTAAGAACAAATTATGCCCCCTTTTGGACTTAAAACTTCTGCTTAAAGTTTTGCATGCAAGTTACCATCTGCAAAACAAATGTAGACATTATATTGAAACTTCACTTGTGTCTTCAGGGTTATAAAACTAGTTGATTGCATCAAGTCCCATAACTCTGACTTGTATTTTGGACAAATTATGCCCCCTTTTGGACTTAGAAAACTTCTGGTTAAAGTTTTCGTTGAAACTCTATTGGTATCTTTACATTAGATTAATATTCCTGCTTTTGTGACAAAGATTCGAAAAGTCGAGCACTGGCTGTCTTACGGACAGCTCTTGTTTAAGGAAACAGTTTAGTCGAGGTAAAGGAACGTTAATACAAAATGTCGGTTTATTTCATTGTGGTTTGCGCAGAAATAATACAAAAATATTACTCGTGGAAACAATTTTTATAATTAACTCTAGTTTTGTAGTAAATGATATAACATAAAAAAAGAGAATATTTTTTTAAAGAATAATTAGACAGTGAGGCTAGGATTCGATTAATAATAGACAGAAAGCAGATGACGGTGTCTGTCTTCAAAAGTTTGCGAACACCTTTCTAAATGGCAGTTTCCTCAGACATTGATCTCTTTAACAGAGGTAATTTTATTATTCAATTAATTCCTCGTTTAGACAGATGAAGATGATCTGAGAAAAAAGATTATTTTTATGCCCCCACCCCCGTGTCGGAGACCCGGGAGGCACATAGTGTTTGAACTGCCCCTCCATCAGTCCGTCATCCCAGTTTCCATTCAATTTAAATGAAACTTGGCATACTTCATCAGCATGACGCGGACATGCACACGTTGGAACTTTCCTTCCATGTCCGATAATTATTTCTTGAGTTATTCCACGTTTTTAGCTCGACTGTACGAAGTATGGAAAGCTGTCCTACACGGCCCGGCGTCGGCGTCGGCGTCCTTCCGCGTCCGCACTTTGTTGAAGTTTTGATGCACTTTCTCTTTATCTCTGTAATTACTTGATGGATTTGTTTCAAACTTAAAATAGTTATTCCTCATCATCACCCACATCATATGGCACAAGGACCATAACTCTCACACCTCACTTCATGAATTGCCCCCCCTCCCCTTTTACTCAGAATTTCAGGTTAATGTTTTGATGCACTTTCACTCTCAGTTATTGCTAAATGGATTTGATTCAAACTTAAAATAGTTGTTTAACCTCATCACTCATATCATATGACACAAAGTGCATAACTCTTGCACCAATATTTCATGAATTATCCCCCCTTTTACGTAAAATTTCAGGTTAAAGTTTTGATGCACTTTCACTCTATCTCAGTTATTACTAAATGGATTTGATTCAAACTTAAAACAGTTGTTGCACCTTATCACTCACATCATATGACACAATGTGCATAACTCTGGCACCAACTTTTCCCCCTTTTATTTTGAATTTAAGGTTAATTATGATGCTTTTTCACTATACCTCAGTTACTACACAGCTCGTGTGTACTTTTTGTGGAAGGTATTTTATTATAATTCAGTTGAATTTCTTGAAGGAATACGGCATAAGATATAAGGAAACATTCATAATTGTTTTCTTTCTGTTAATAGCTGCCGACAAGCACTGCAGTCTTCAATATAAGAATTGTTTAGACTGCGTCCCTATTTCTCTCTATTCCGGGGATCCGAACCAACAGCAAATCAATTGGTTTTGGTAGGTCTGTGCGTGCAAGGTGTTCCAAACACACTAGACATATTTATTGCAAAATAAATTGAATATCAAAAACTCATTTGCATTCAAAATGATTTGATAGCATTTTCCTAAGAAAATGCAGTTTACTGTTTTTAGACATTTTTTTCGCTTTTTGCTGTTATTTGCCACAAATTCATTACAATTATACACATGTAAACATTTTTTCTGTATTAGCAATTGTACTTCTATAGTAATTGAAATTATACAATTAGATCTTTGGAATAATCGGTCACAGAAACCGAAAGCAGGCTAGACTTCGATGAATGAAATAAAGGGAGCAGACGACAAATTCAAGAAAAGCCATGAAAAACATTTTGGCTAAGGTAATTTTATTTTTCATGGCGCTCTACGTTTTACAATTTTTAGCTTGACTATTCGAAGAACATGGAGAGCTATGCTACTCACACCGGCGTCGGCGTCAGCATCGGTTAAAGTTTTTATGAAATGGTAATATCTTGTATACTATCAAAGATATTTACTTCAAACTTGGAACTCTTGTTTATTATAATAGTCTCTACCTGTAGGCAGAGTACATAACTCTGTCAAGTATCTTGGCTGAATTATGGCCCTTTTTGGACTTGGAAATTTGTTAAAATTTCATACAAGTCCACGTTTTGTAAACCTACTTGCCATGTGGCTTTGAAACTTTGAACACTTGTTTATTATATTAGTATCTACCTGTAGGCAAGGGTACATAACTCTGTCAATTATTTTGGCTGAATTATGACCCTTTTTGGACTTGGAAATTGGTTCAGTGTTCATACAAGTACATGTTTTGTCAAAACTATTTGACATGTGGCTTTGAAACTTTGAACACTTGTTTACCATCATAGTCTACAAATGTAGTCAAGACTAAGTGACTAGGACAATGACTTTAGCTCATTTATGGCCCCTTTTTGACATAAAAATTAGTTAAATTTGGCATACCATTCCATATTTTGTCTAAAATGTTTGGTCTTTGAATACTTTCTTACCATCATGGTCACACATTGACATATAGTGCTAGACTTATCCAAATCCACAAATACAGTGGTACATGTACATTATCTATTTTTCTCCTTTTGTCTGAAAATCTCTGGTAATATTTTGATCCATACTTCCATCAATTCGAAGAATAGTCGAGCGCACTGTCAACAGACAGCTTACTGACTGCCTCATGGCTTTTTAACACATACTGTAGTCTATACAAGGTATTATATCTTCCGCTATATTTTTCAACTCGTATCCAAGACCTTATATTAGTTTTGCATCGGCTGTAAAAACTATAAATGCAGATTTTAAAGAGATTTCACAGAAATATGATGTTATGCCACAGTCAGGAAGTGACACTGGCATATTTTCATCTTTATATTTTTCTTCATCTTCACAAAAAGCCATTGAAAGAGGCAGAAGCTACCGATTTTACGGAGGTGCAAATTGATTTTTTTTATCATAACGTTGCATATAATCTTTTTACATATTTGAATTTTGTTTAATACAAAGTTACTAAACAAAAGGAAGTTTTATGTGTTTATATATATTGAAAATGCAGGTTGTAAACAATTCTTATCAGAGTATAATTTGAATCCATTCTCCCTGAAACCATCGACTTACATGTGGAAATAGTCCGATAATGGCGGATAACATTTAATTGTACTGGTATGAAACACTAGGTGTATTTATTTGACTGTCATTGAATAGCTGAAACACAGTCGAAGTTACATGTATATCAAACAACATGATTTGAAGGATCACTTGTCAATACTTATTTCTAGCATGCCTCTTGTTCAATTTTGCAGGCAAGGAATGTGGAAATGTAGACTGTGGAATTGCGGTGAACACGTTTCTCACACTAGTCTCAATGTTGCACATCATGGTATAAGACAAATGAAACGAGTGACAAGAAAAGCAGTTACAGTTTTACGACATCAGTGCAGCATAACACACGGTAAGCTCATCAACTTCGCATAACTTTTTAATTCAACAAAACTGTGGTACACCCTGGGACCATCATTATTGGCGTGAACTATGGTATACCTACCAAAAATGGGAAGCTATATTTCCTTCGTGCGTAGCCGGAAGCAAAACTTTAGTTCCGCTGATGTACCGGAAGTAGAATTCCGCTTTAGATGGAGGAGGAAGACACTATGAAGAATAAAGTTCTTTAAGCATAACTATCTCCTTTCAGTCAGTGGAAGTTTTTAGCAGAGTTTGTGAAAATTCTCAGGTATAGCCGCACTGCGCCATG
This sequence comes from Mercenaria mercenaria, assembly GCF_021730395.1. NCBI lineage: Eukaryota > Metazoa > Mollusca > Bivalvia > Venerida > Veneridae > Mercenaria > Mercenaria mercenaria. The sequence continues at coordinate 21,121,255 of NC_069364.1, read as the reverse complement.
CACACTTCCTCTTTTATATACATGTAAGTTACCGAATAAAGTTTCTGGAACTTGATATTTTTAAAATGAATTAAATTAGTTTGTTGATAAATAAGATTATTTACCTGACACATAGAGATAGACAGACAATATACATTTGTTATGCGCAGATTTTTGGCTGTCATAGACTCGAACCACATATGTCGTTTGTTTAGATATATTTGCTATCTATTTTATCATGGAATGTTTAGAAATCACAATAATAACATTCACGTTTATTACGTTCAGGCTAATGTATACTAAGTAACAACATAACAGAAAGGTTTCTGTCTCCAGAATTTCTAAGTTATTGTAAACATAATCATGCCGTGCTTGCTTTCCTGGTGCTTTTATTCGTAAGCATGGAAACATGATATATTCAGAAACATTTTGCAACTTGATTATATTTTAATAATACGAAAACAGTAATCAAGTTGTGCATGTGATTGTGCAAAACAGTTTTGGATAGGAAAAATGAAACTTAAATATATGAAACAGATGCATAATGTATACAATTTGGATTGGAAAAATACAGTATAGTTGTTTCTGGATTGAAATGAGTTTGTTGGTACAGTCGCTCTAAATCTGAATCATGTACTTTTTCTGCATATATTTGTGTTGTAATTCTATTAAAAATAAATATGTTTGTATAATGTCGGAGGAAAGTACTAAGCGATGGCAGTCGTTGACAGTAACAGTTGAGCAAAGAAAGAATGTAGAGACAGCATCCAAAGAAACAAGGTGAACAGAGGGCAGCGCTAAAACAATTAGAGGTGAACAGAAGAAGAGGAAAAATGAAAAAGAACTTATTAGAGAAAAGCAGACAAATCTAACGAATTGAAAGAGAGTTTGATGTTCAATAAACGGTGATAGAATCAAATTTAGTTATAACATAAGAGACAGTGCAGGAAAACGGAAGATTGCAAATGTTCTATTGTTAGCTCACCTGAGCACGAAGTGCTCGTGGTTAGCTTGGAGGATCGTCGGATGACCGTTGTCATCATCCGTTCATCGTACGCAATTGGTTGTTTATTCAAGGTACAAGGGTCCACCGGTCATTTAGAACAAGGGATATTGCTCCTGATTTGACAAAGCTGCCATATTTACACTCTATCACTTTTATTTCTGTACCGATCCTAATTAAATTTACACAGAATTTACATACCTGTAAAATAATTAGTGTCAAAATCATGTGTCTTTGATTGTTCAAAATGCCATATTTCAAAATGTGTACACCTTAGTACCGCTATTTTTTTTGCATAGTCTATTTACATTTTTGCAGAATTTGCGGAACAGGTTTAAAGTTTTATATACATACAGCATTTTGAACAGAGCATAGACGTGCTCAGTAGTGTCCAACCTTGTTTTAGTTTGGACATTCATATAAAAACAGAGGCAAATGGGGAAAAAGAAATACATGTACAGCTCTCCGACAAAAATATTTTCGTGTATTCATGTTTTCGTGTCTACACTGTTTAGTTTGTAACAAAATACCGCTTCAACAAAGATAAGTCATTAACAAGTTGTGTCATAATTGTGTCATCCAGGTTACATTATACCACGTTATACCAATTCAGTTCCTTCTTTATTTCATATAAACAATGAAATCTTGAGATCTCATTTTCAGTATTTAAGAGCATTTCAATGATATGAACACTATACATAGTCATTTAATACAACATGTCTTCGTACCAAAAATGAATAAAAATATTGAGATGTTATGTTACATATTAGTATGACGGAAATAATCTGTTCTGAAAAGCATCACCCTCTGAAAATGCTCCAATGAAATTGCCGTTTAGCATTTACGCGTATGTGGACATTTTGTCAATGAATAAAACTAAAACCTGGAAATTCAGAATGAAAATGGTCTAGATATTATCTCAGTACAACCATGAAGCAATAAAACTAAGCCAAAAATATTTGACACATCCTTATATGACTCATTATACCACATTTCATCAACAGCATGGAACTACATTTTGGACTACTTCACTATTTGGTGTAAACAGTCCTCTATAACAACATGGTCACCCGATCCCGGTGCCAAACGTGAATGCTCAGAAAGTAATCTCTTAGAAATATTTTTCTTTTCAACATCAAATCGTCACTGTGTTTAAAATTAAATCTCGAAAACGAAAGGACGGTATTAGGACCTCTACCTCAAACAATATTTCAAACAGCGTCTGCAATTTTATCTGGCATGCGATAGGAATATTCCGATTTCAATAGGATGTTAAACATACATACTGAAACACATTACAGTAAAGGAAAACACAATTCTATTAAGAAAGGGAACGTTCTAGGATTATTTATATTTGAACTACTTGTGACTGGACGTGCATAGTGTTACATTTGATTTGGTGGTGTGCAACCCAGGTGAATTAGCGCATTTATTTATAAACTTTATACCTTCCAACACAAGAATACAAGAACATATAGTTTTGGAGAGATATAGTTTTTATGCCCCCGGCATCTACTGATGCGGGAGACATATAGTGATTCTTCTGTCCGTCCGTACGTCCGTCCGTACGAGGTTAACCAAATGGGACCGTTTCGTCTAGCATCAATACCCCTAACTAGAATGACTTGATACTAATGCAGATGTAACCTGTGACCATTCCTCATCTTCAAACATCACCTGACCTCAGTTTGACCTTGACCTTGACCTCGTTTTGGACTTAGGATGCTTTGTATGGGCCATTTCTTGGTTAACCAAATGGGACCGTTTCGTCTAGCATCAGTACCCCTTACTAGAATGACTTGATACTAGATGCAGATGTAACCTGTGACCATTCCTCATCTTCAAACATCACCTGACCTCAGTTCGACCTTGACCTTGTTTTGGACTTAGGTTGCTTTGTATCGACAAGGATGCCACCGGGGGCATCAAGCGTTTATTGAACGCAACTTCTTGTTTCCCATTTGCCTGGGGTTTCTTTATGACATTTCAGAGGAAATTTTGTTGACACATTTAACAAGTCTGTAAAATGTTTCAAATGTCGCATGCAAGTACATGTATATTTACACTAAATTGATACTTTCATTTCCTCCTCGAGGGAGAGCAGAAACGCACACAATGGTCACAATAAAGTGTAGTTAAATTAATTAAATTAAGCATTGACATAGACAGTAATAAAGGGGCAACAATTTTGCTGAAACGTAAGCTAGAGTCATAGAACTTTCACTGTATATGTTGCTAAATGAGATACCAGCTCACATACAAAAAGCTTCAACATGTCTACATTTCATATGGACAAAAGGTATTCATCGCATGCCAGGTCATCACAGTTAACTAAGTGTGTGAATTCTAAATCCATTCCCGCTTGCAGGTATCCCGGTACCTCTTACATAAAATAACTTACTAAAATGCAAAGTTGAGGAAGGGACACAACTCTTTTGAAAAAGCAAATAAAAAAAGAAAAGTTATGCGTCTGAAACTGAAATGACTATGTTGGTTTTTTTCATGGTGCGGCTCATCAAGGTAAAGGTCCATGCTTCGAAGAAAAAAGTTCGAACGTCATCAAATCATAGAAAGAAAGCATTGTTTTACATGAAAATTTAACAGCATATAAAACATTTATACTATTTTACAAAACCATTGTTAATTTATTCCTGTATGTATTGAATTTCGGAAAGGGACTGCATGAAGGGGCCACACTTCTGGACAGTTCAGTGCCTTTAAAAACTCACCATTTTGAAAAAGCTGTTACATGTCTTCGTTTTGATGCATTTGCAACATCGTGCGAGTGTTTAAACTTTACATAACTAGGTAAAACATCGTTTTTGACAACTGTTTACATTTATTTCTTTGTCAAAAATATTTACCTATAATTGATACACTAAAACGAAGTGCTACGAAAATACAAACAACTTTAGATTCTTACACTTTTGCATAATTATGTTAAATTTGTTTACTTTGTTTTTAGTATTGTTTCCTGCAGTTTATCAGTAACGACAATGAAACGTCATAGCTTTCCTTTAAAGATATTGATCGCTCATCTTTCACTAAAATATTTTATCTTTAGGTATTCACTTCGGATGTAGGAAACCCTCATCAAATTTACTTCATAAAGTACATAAACTAATTACATATTACACATACATATGTTTTAAGCGTTTAATCTTTTAGCTCGACTATACGAAGTATAAGGAGAGCTATCCTACTCGACCCGGCGTCGGCGTCTTTCTGCGTCCCCGCCTTGGTTAAAGTTTTTTTTACACTTTCTCTTTTTTCTTCTTATCTCTGTAATTACGTGATGGATTTGATTCCTACTTAAAATAGTTATTTCTCATCATCACCCACATCATCTGACATAAGGGCCATAAACTCTAGCACCAATATTTCATGATTTATCCTCCCTTTTCACTTAGGTTTTCAGGTTCCAAGTTTTGATGCACTTTCACTCTATCTCTGTTATTACTGAATGGGTTTAATTTAAACTTAAAATACTTGTTCAACATCATCACCTACATCATATGACAGAAGGTGCATAACTCTTGCACAAATTTTTCATGAATTATTCCCCCTTTTTACTTAGAATTTCAGGTTAAAGTTTTGATGCACTTTTACTCTATCTCTGTTATTACTGAATGGAGTTGATTCCTACTTAAAATAGTTGCTCCACATCATCAGCCACATCATATGACACAAAGTGCATAACTCTGGCACAAATTTTTCATGAATTATTTCCCCTTTTTACTTAAAATTTTAGGTTAAAGTTTTGATGCACTTTCACTCTGTCTCTGTTATTACAGAATGGGTTTGATTCAAACTTAAAATAATTGTTTAACATATCATCACCCGCATCATATGACGCAAGGTGCATAACTCTTGCACCAATTTTTCATGAATTATGGCCCCTTTTACTTAGAATTTAAGGTTAATTTTTATGCATTTTTACTATATCTCAGTTATTACGAAATGTATTTGATTCAAACTTAAAGAAGTTGTTCCACATCATTACCCACATCATATGACACAAGGTGCATAACTCTTGCACCAATATGTTATGAATTATGCCCCCTTTTGTGCTAAGAATTATACTTATTTCACTTTATCTTTACCTCTCCTAATACTTTATATTTTTGACATAGACTCAAGCTTTTATGCAATATCTTCATCCACCATTGGAGTCATTAAACACTCCAGTGACAGCTTCAGTTTCCTCAGATGTGCCCAGTTTCACTATCCAGCATCGAAATAGTCGAGCGCGCTGTCTCCTTTGACAGCTCTTGTTAAACTTTACATAAGGTACTGTTAACACACATTAACTATAAACTTTTGTGATTCTTCACATTTTCAAATATGAAATTTGAGTCTGGTATACCTTTAAAACTAAAGAACAAATGAAAAATGAAAAAAAGTATTCTATGAAGTTTGGTTTTGCTCGTAATAATTTTTTTCGAAGTACTAGAGGCTAATGAAACTTTGTATAAACTTTAACCCCGTGAAGTTTTTAAAACTTGAAACATGAGTTTTCAATATTTACTTTACCTAAGCTTTCGTTACTCCAATGTCTGTTTCAGACGATACAAACGTTAAACAACAAGACTCCCAGGAACAGGAGAAGTCCCTGTGTGAAAAAAGGCACGCTGCAAGACATGTTGGTTCTTAGCATTATATAAACATGGTCTGATCTGATAGTTTGAACCCTATCCGAATAAAGTGAAAACTGGATATTGTTGGTGTTTTTTACTGTATTAATTTTGAAATGTGTATTAAAATTTCGTTGCCTTAAAATGATAGCACAGAAACTTGATAGAGACCTGAAATGACAACCAGAGCGAAAAGTAACTACCTATTAGGGCCAGGAAAGTTTATTTCTTTCTAGTTTTGGAGAGTTTTCATTTAAACAAAAGAGATAACGAACCGAAAGAGGTGAAAGAAAGAAAAATATTCTTTTCATTTCTTTCATTTCTTTGTTCATTTTTCGTCTAGTTTTAAATAAAACCAAAGTGAAATAATAAACCGAAAAAGGTAAAACTAAAGAAATAGTTTCATTACTTTCTTTTCTTTGGGCTTGTTATTTGTCTTTGCTTTTATTATTTTCCTTTGTGTTCTTAAAAAGTTTTTAATTAAACCAAAGTGAAATAATGAACCGAAAGAGATGAAACTAAAGAAAAGGGAATAAACTTTTCGTTACTTTCTTTTCTTTGGGCTCGTTATATGCCTTTGGTTTTTATTATTTTCTTTATTGTTCTTTAAAGGTTAGAGACCACCAATTGTTTTCCCATAGACTTACATTGTAACATTATGGCGTGTACGGCCTTCCGTACATCGAAACATGTATATATAATTACATGTTTTTCAAGAACTATCTTAGTTTTACCAAAATATCGGACGAAAAACATATGAATAGTGATACTTTATTTGAGTAATTTTCTTGTGAATGAGATGACCCCCTGTTTACATCATTGACATGGCGGGAGAAATTCGTTTGATAAAACTTTTTTTCAATACACATAAAATGTAGCAAATTTTGTCAAAATGTATAACAAAATATTGTAAATGCAGTGGAAAAATATCAATTTTGAAAAAATAATCACTTCCTGGGTTTGTTTACATGACTGACCAATCAGAACGCACAGACGTTACCTTATTCCCAGGTATACACTTACCTCATTCCCAGTTAGTTCCCTGTACTTTTTTGAATTGGTGGTCTCTGACCTAAAAGTTTTAAATTAAACCAAAGTGAAATAATGAACCGAAAGAGGTGAAACTAAAGAAAAGGGGAATACCTTTTCATAACTTTGTTTTCTTTGGGCTCGTTATTTGTCTTTGGTTTTATTTATTTCCTTTGGGTTCTTAAAAAGTTTTTAATTAAACCAAAGTGAAATAATGAACCGAAAGAGGTGAAACTAACGAAAAGGGGAATAAACTTTTCGTTATTTTCTGTTCTTTGGGCTCGTTATTTGTCTTTGGTTTTATTTATTTCCTTTGGGTTCTTAAAAAGTTTTTAATTAAACCAAAATGAAATAATGAACCGAAAGAGGTGAAACTAAAGAAAAGGGGAATAAACTTTTCGTTACTTTCTTTTCTTTGGGCTCGTTATTTGCCTTTGGTTTTATTATTTTCCTTTGGGTTTTTAAATTTTCTTTAATTAAACCAAAGTGAAATAATGAACCGAAAGAAGTGAAACTAAAGAAAAAGGGAATAAACTTTTCGTTATTTTATTTTCTTTAGGCTCGTTATTTATCTTTTGTTTTTATTATTTTCCTATGTTTTCTTTAAACTTTTTCATTGAAACCAAGGTGAAATAATGAACCGAAAGAGGTTAAACCAAAGAACAGGGGAATATCCTTTTCATTACTTTTTTTTTCTTCGGGCTCTTTTTTATTTTTATTCTTTTCTTTTGCATGTTTTTAAAATACTTTGGAAACTTCCACAATTTACCAAGAGTTCAGTGTCTCACCTCTTTTCCAACGTGTTCTTTTTGCCTAAATAAAGCATGTGTTTTTTTTTTGCTTCTTTACAAGATCCGGGGTTGAACTCGAGCAGTTTATTATGTATATTAGTTGAAATTATTTGCAATAGTGACTTCATGCATGGTTTTACTTTTTTAGAATTTTATATATAAAGAAAGAAGATTTCCAACATAAAACATATAACAATAAAATTTCACAAAATTGTTCTTTTACTTGTGGAACGAGAGTAATAAGCCTATCTTTGTTTCCGAGCACGAGGAGTTATCGTAAATAATTGAACAAACTGCACAAATCTCAAATTGGTTCATCCAGAACGTTTCATTTACAAACTGCATAAATTTTCAGATCAGGAATAATCTGACTTGCACTAACATATGATAGGCGAAATGGATAGCTTCTCCAAATCAAAATATCAAGTTCCGCGAATTGGAATAGGTATCAAATTGTAAATGATTTTTCTTTGTTGAGATTTTGAGTTAGACTGCACTGTTGCAAAGCATCATTCAAGATATTTTTTCTGCTGTGTGTTGTTAAATATTTTCAAGTAGAACAGTACATTTGTGTAGTGTTTTCGCTGGTAGGAACACAAAAATATAGCGGCAACTGTTGTGATAGTTGCGAAACAGAACCTGGCTAATCTGATGGTAGGAGAATACTTAAGAATATGTATGACAAATACACAAATACAGAGATGTTGATTTTTTATCATATTTACAGTGCGTCTGAATTCGTACGTTGTCCACTTCTGATTCATATACGGAAGTTGTCATTTTTTTAGCTTAGAGCAGTCAATTCTGGTACAACATCCAGTAACATTGAAGGCTATTAGTCAACGGTTTGCCAGTGACATATTGTAAAGTAGGAACATATCATTACAATACATGGCGTCCGGTGGTATGACACCGATCAGCGAGTCCAGCAATAGCTAGTTTTAAAATCCAGATGAGACGACTTTAAATGGTTTTATTACATACCTATATAAATTCTGTTGAAATCGGCTTGTTTTTCACAATTAAATATAAACAGGCAGAAAAAATTCCGTATTGTACTTTTTAAATTTCGAAGTGTACCTTCCGTATTTTACCTGCCGGACTACTTTCATTAATATGCATGACCTGACACAGTTATATAAATAGCGCACATTAAAACTTCACTTAGTTCTATTTTAATATCGATAAACGCTGAAGGTTTCGTTCAATAACAAAACAACAAACAAAAAGGTAGAGGTATATAATAAAAGGGTCATTATAACAGTAGCTAGATCTGTCATTTTGTTATCGGCTCTCGTTGATTTTGCAAGGTCGGATCACAAGAGGCGCGGAAAAACCACCCGAGTCGAATACAGCATCCCAGATGGATCTACTGTTATAATAACCCTTTTGTTTTAGTTTCTGAATCACCCTTATCACTTCGTACTGCCACAGAAAATATAATAACCAACTGCTACAGTAAACATTTATGTCTCACACGCCGTCTTCTTCCTTTTCCGAGTCACTCCTGATATCTTTCAGGTCTCCTTGTCTTACTTTGTTTACGATAACTTCAAAAATGCTGTATGTCCAAATAAGCTGCACGACCATTAAAATGTACAAAAAGATATTGAAAAATACAATTACATATTTTGTGACTGGTATATATTCGCGAGCCTCAAATGTAGTACTATACAGAAGTTTGAATGGGTATATTCCGTCCTTGGTCGTTATCCATAAAATGACAAAAATAGCAAATAAGATTTCCGACAGTCGTTTGTTTTTGCAGTACACCATCATTTTGGTAAGGTCCATCCATGGATCGGAGGCGTCATGCGCTAACATAATCAACGCACCGATCCTCACAAAATTAAGGATCCAGCAAAAATACATCAGTACTATTGTACAGACATGATGAGTAACTGATACCCAAAAATCAGTCCTTTTATGGTCCGTAAGCAAGGTGAATGTTAGTTGCCAATACTTTGATAGTTCGAGGACATAAAAACAATAGATATCTATTGAGATATGGTGACGCGGCCAGTCCTGCCATGCGTACTTTGTATCCGAGAACCAAGGCTTATTCAAAAGTGAAAAGAAACCAGTCAGAAAGCATGACCCACGAATGAGAAAATTCCAGGAAATGTCTGTAAATCTCTGAATATCTGTCTTCATATCTTGTTTAGCTCTTTTCCGAAACCATATTTCGATCTCTCTCGAGGACATATCTGTTTGCTTTGTCAGTTTCTTTAAAACATTTTTGTCATTTTGGTGACCGTTTCTATATGCCGTCTCAAGCACGAAACATTCCTTAACTTTAACACTTCTTTTCCTCGGAACACCCATTAAAAATCCAACCTTTATAAGTATCCCTCTTTGTAAATATCGACGTAGCCAAATCAATACAACTGCAAAAGGAACAGACCAAATTAAATCGTACGCTACTGGTAAATACGTCTCAGATCCACTGTGCTGCTTAAAGGTCTCCCATGTAATCGACTCATTTGAAAACCACAGTTTATCATTCCAAAACATGTCGTTAAGAGACATTATGTTACGTTTTGTTAATGTGAAACAAATACATTTCAAACTTTATGATCATTTTGAAGTCAGTATCAATTGTTTTATCAAAATAAGGTCAGATTATGTCTGATATCAACCATTTACCCAGTGATATCTACCCTATATAACGTACTCGTTAATATACCGTTATATCAAAATAGGTCCTAGCTTTGTCAGTATAACAAAGGCCAAATTTTGTTGTTGTTGTTTTTTCATGAAAGTAAAATGAATAACTTCTGTTATATTTATTGTCAATATTTATATAAACTATTTTTCTCACTTCTGTAAAACACTCTATTTACTGGATAAATTTGACTATTTTAGATATCTGACGTATGTATGACAGTCATTTTTGCGCATACAGTTGCCGCTGAGTTACTTATCATTGAGATACACCCATTGTCTACCATTACCCAAAATCAATATATGATTAGTACATTTGGTTTTTCAAAATTTGCATTTAAATCTACAAACACAGACTAATGTCTCAGATAAGTAAGTTACAAGCTTTTACTCAAACCTCCTTTCTTGTACATTTATAAAGACAAGATTAGGCACAATTTCTTTCCCGTCATTCACGGTAATAGTAAACGTAAAAGGAATGAAATAAAGATGTAATACTCTTATTAGCTACTGCAAATATTTGATATTATTATTTCCCCTTGATTGTTCATTGGAATTCTGTTATATGTATAATCAAAGCACTGAAGTATTGACGGGGCGATTTTATTGTCGGTCTGAGGGAAAGTTTTGGTTCGAACCCCGCTACCAACCGGGCTGTTGATGATTATGGTCTAGTTCTGTTCCTTCCCTAATACGATGATTATGAAAATTGACGGACCAGTAATAGTGTACCTCCTTTTTTGAAGTGTATTCAGTTCCTACCGTAAGCCTACTTTAACTAATTTTTCAGGAGGGCGTAGGTTCAAGCCCCATTAGGACCAAACATTTTTCATTATATTTCTTCTATCTAGTAATATAAACTGTTTTTTCAAGACTTATTATTATTGATTTGTTGTACAAAAGCGGAAATTTTTATTTGATTTGCCATTTTTTTTTGTTTTTGCTGTTTAAAGTGAATTAAACCTCTGATACAGAAGAGTGAAGGTTAAGACATCTTTGAAAATACTGAGTTCCATGCGGTAAAAGTTCTTTATTTTGCATTTATTCTTTAGTTTACATATTGTGGAAGAAATATAGGTAGGTTTTACTTCTGCCATATGGTTATTTTTTAATGCAGAGAGCAAGGCCGTAATTTTTCAGAGTTGGACCTTAATTTCTATCCGATTAAATCCTTTTACTTGAGGCTCCCCAGAAAATTTGCTATCGACAATTTTATTTCGTGTTTTATAATTGTTACGCAATACTTTGATGTTTCTTTTAGCAAAATATTTGGTATAATGAATTCTCTGTGATCGTTTTGCGCAGTGGTAATCACTTTGAATTTTGTCTCTGTTTGAGCTTGAGGAAATAACGTGAGTTAAAACAAAAAATCGCTTACATCTACAAAAACAAACAACAACAACAAACAAACAAACTGCCGTTAAATCAAATATTGTTATAGTTTCTATGTAATAGAAAGAGCATGGAAACTCGAGGGTAAACGATTTGTACGAGGGGGCGTAGCCCCCGAGTATAAATTGTTTACCCGAGAGTTTTAATGTTCTTTCTGTTTTGTATCATAGCCATCCATATATGGTAGTTGTAGGCGTTCCACATTGCCATATACAGCAGTTCAGTAGGCGTTCCACATTGCCATATACAGCAGTTCAGTGAGTACTTAAAATCCTTGCTTTACAAATGTGTAAAGCCCAGGTAAAATAAACCAATGCTAGAGCAGAAAATCAATAAAATACACTTCACTGTCTACTGTTCCAGACACGCTGGCATACTTTTCTATCCAACAGTGCGGTAACTAGCGTGCGGGTATTAAATACCTGCACACTTTTAGTTACCGTACCCTGTACTCAGTGTATACGGATTACCTGCACCAAATTTGTTAAGAAAACACACCGAGCTATGATACAATGTAAATGTAAACATTATTTCTGTAGCAAAATAAAATAGAATCTATTCTTCTTTTCAATATTGAATCGTTATTGTGTTTAAAATTATATCTCGGAAACTAAAGTACCTCAAACAATATTTCAAACATCGTCTGCAATTAAAACCTCCAGATGAATACGATCTAGACTAGGTGAAGGAAAATCCAAATTTGATCCGATTCTTTCGCTTTATCGCGTTTTTCACAAGTTCAGTAAAGATAAATTTGTATATGTCCGTTTAGTGTCTTTTTTTTTCATGCGTATATTGTAGTACTTTAACTTTTGAAAAATGACTTCAGTATATAAACTGTCCTGCAGGTTTTCTGTGCAACCTGAATCAAGCTTTAATAGAGTCATTTTGACCCCACTTTTATATCACAGCTTGCAATTTTACTTTAACAGTGTTATATTTCACATACAAATAACATATCCTAACTCCCAATCTGACTAAAGTACTTGATCTTCTAAACGAAGATCTGAGAACGACCCATTCACATTCGTCTTCTGTATATTTTGGATTTCCAATATTGCTATTTTTATTTTCGCAAATCTATTTTTGTTTGAACCAGTCAGACAACTTGTTCGAATGTCAGAGTAAGAAAAATTTGCAGTTAATCCAGGGCTCGAACCAGGGACCTCTCGTTTACAGAGCAAGTGCCCTACCGACTGAGCTAACCGGCTATCTGACATCTTGCAACACAAAAATTGTTGATATCAAAACCCAAGGCTTTTAAAAGCTTGCAGAATGTTGTAAGGTAGCTTTTGATTCGCTAGCGGAAGGGTTGTCAGAACGAGGCCATCAATAGCTCGTTGTCAGATCATATGCGTAGCGTAATAGGAGATGTACTTTAGTCAGATTGTCCTAACTCCTAACCTAATTTTGGGGTTAAAATGAATTTAAGATTTTGGTTTTTTATTTAGTTTTGTTTTAGAATCTGGACAACAAAAAGAAATGAATGCAAAGAAATTAGATATATTGTTCCTTCGCATAGGTTTGATCGTATTGGCCTAGACGTTTGCATTTCAGACGCTCTTTGAAACAAAATGAAGGAAATATCTGAGTCATCTAGACATGACTTTATATATAACACAATGATGACTAAATGGCGAAACGAAAACAATTTTGAATAGTTTCCTTTAGTTTATAAATTTGCATACCACAATTTTTATGACAATTGAATAGCTGAGCGTTGCTGTCCTGTGACAGCTCTTGATTACGAAGAGGTGATTTGTAATTTGAAATTGTTTATTATTTTTAGAAAAATTATACTGTTAAACACTTTTGTGGGAGAGTATTATATCTGTCATGTTTATGAATTAAAATGATACCTGAGTATTGTTTGTATGTCCGTGAAGAAAGACTGCTGAGAAGAGTATTGAAGCTTTATAGGGTTGTCCGATTTCTTTGTAAAATGCGCATCCCAATTTGCATAAACGTTATTTTTTTGTTACTTTAATCATAGTTTACCCATTTTTTCTCGGCGTCCTGATATTTTGTTGCGAAAATTAAGATTTTAAAGATTCTATTCATAACCTGCCAGATTAGAGTTCTTATAATCATTTTTCCCGTGAGCGTACACACGTTGCCAACTTCTATAAAACATTAATTATTGTATAATGCATTTCTCAAAACTATTCACCTATACTTGAAACAAAGTGCTACGAGATTACACAAACGTTTGCACAGCTGTATAAAATTGATTTACTAAGTAATTTGCTTCCATTGTTGTTTTCTTCATTTTATTATTGGCGTCAATGGAACATCATAACTTCAAATAATTTTCTTTTCTTTAAAGATATCCATTGCCTATTTTTCACTTAAACATTTAATCTTTAGATATTTACTCCTTTTCATTACTTTTTGTTCTTGGGCGCGATATTTGACTTTGGCTTAATTATTTTCCTTTATGTTTTTAAAAAAGTTTTTTTCTCAAACCAAAGAGAAATAATGAACTGTAAGAGGCAAAACTTTCAGTACTTTTTATTCTTTGCGCTTGATATATGTCTTTGGTTTTATTAATTTCCTTTGTGGTCTTTTAAATTTTTTTTTAACCAAAGTAAAATAATGAACCGAAAGAGGTAAAACTAAAGAAAAGGTGAATATCCTTTTCGGTACTTTTTATTCTTTGGGCTCGTTGTTTGTCTTTGGTTTTATTATTTTGCCTTGGTTTAAAAAAGACATTTTTAGAACAAAAAGGGAAATAATGAACCAAAAGAGGTAAAACTGAAGAAAAGGTGAATATTTATCAGTACATTTTATTCTTTTGATTCATTATTTGTCTTTGATTTGATTATTATCCCTTGTGTTCTTAAAAAGTGTTTTTTTTTTTAAACCAAAGAGAAATAATGAACCGAAAGAGGTAAAACTAAAGAAAAAGGGCATATCCTTTTCATTACTTTTTATTCTTTGGGATCGTTATTTATTTTTGATTTTATTATTTTTCTTTGTGTTCTTAAAAATGTTTTTTTTTTAAACCTAAGAAAAATAATGAACCCAAAGACGTCAAACAATAGAAAAGGGTATATTATTTTCATGGCATTTTATTCTTTGGGCTCTTTATTTGTCTTTGGTTATATTATTTTCCTTTGTGTTGTTATTTTTTTTACCCAAAGTAAAAGAAAGAACTGAATGAAGTAAAACTAAAGAACGGGTGAATATCCTTTTAGCACTTTTTTTCTTTGGGCTCGTTATTTGTACATGTATTTGATTTTATTATTTTAATAAGTTCTAAATTAAAGCTGATTTCATAGATTTTTGTTTAAATTTCATTGCGGATGTATTTTTGACAAGTTTTGGCCACAAGATACTAAAAAATAAACTCTTACTAAAAAAGCATATATAATCAAGCCTTCACTGTATTTAGCAGTATAGTTATAGTCTCGTGATAATATAAAATGGTTAATTTGATGGGCAGGTTAAATGTATAATGGCTGTTAATAAGTTGTGGCCACCAGTAATTAAAAATAAACTCTGACTGATAATTTTTGGCCACAAGTTACTAAAAAAAATAAACTCTTACTAAAATACCTCTTTATGTAGTTCCCACAAAAATATCGACCATTTCACTTCCGGGCTTCCGTGAATAACTGAATAATTGACTGCACACATGTATGATGAACACACCGTTCACTTACCTTATTTCACTGTTGAGAAATAGACTTTATATCTAAATCTAATGTCAGTTCAACCATTCTCTCAGTCATATTTAAAAACATTTATGCAATACCTTTAAGTTGTATGTTCTCTATCAAATGATGAAATGGTATATGAACTAAAACTGTTTTTGAATTTCACTTCTAGTATAAAGCATGACTGAGTAAATGATAGGGCTGAATATCGTGTATTTTTTTTTAAAAAATCCTAATGGTATATTGTTTCATTTTACTTTAAACTTTCTACTTTTATTTCCATACATAATGAACAGCTACGAAACAAATTTATTTTGGGTTATAACTTTATCTAAAGCATACAATTTTGGTCTCGGTCATATTTTCTCAGTATTTCCCGCTGCCTTGTAGAAATGTATGTATTATTAATGTGCATGAAACAAAGACTGAGCAAAAAGTATATTACACATGTCATATTTTCAATATTTGTTAATCAAAATTGTATTTATCATTTATGAGAAATGATTTTTTTGAAAAATTACTTTCCTATATGTAGCTACCTATCAAACCTCGCAGAGGGGAAACAACTAGTGTAAGTTAAGAGAAAACAAGATTAACCGGAGTCTTTCCGGGAAATACTTTTTACAGGTGACACTTTAAAAATGAAACAAATCATTGCATAAACTGTTGTAAATGACATTCTTTTTAGCTCACCAAAGCACAAAGTGCTCAGAGTGAACTATTGTGATCGCCCACCGTCCGACGACGTCCTTCCTTTAAAACTTTAAAAATCTCTTTGTCCAAAATCACAGGTCCTAGGGCTTTAATATTTGGTATGTAGCATCATCAAAATTTTGGAAATCCTCTCGTCCAAACCACAGGTCCTAGGGCTTTGATATTTTGTATGTAACATCATCTAATCTACTAAGATTGTTTAAATCACACCCCCCCACGGGTTAAATATGACACCGCCCTGGGGGTCACATGGTTAGAATAGACTTATATAGGGAAAAAACTTTGAAAACTTTCTTGTCCAAAGCCACAGGGCCTAGGGCTTTGATACTTGGCATGTAGCATCATCTTGTGGGCCTCTACCAAGAATATTCAAATTATTCCCCTAGGGACAAATATGTCTCCGCCCTGGGCGTCACATGCTTTATATTGACTTATATAGGGAAAAGCTTTGAGAATCTTCTTGTCCAAAACCACAGGGCCTAGGGCTTTGATATTCTGTATGTAGCATAATCTAATAGTCATTTACAAAGACTATTGAAATTACCCCCACCCCCTCATTTTGGGTTAGATATGGTCCCTTGGTTGTCACATGGTTTATATAGACTTATATAGGGAAAACTTTGAAAAGTTTCTGGTACAAAATCACATGGCCTAGACCTTTGATATTTGGTATGTAGCATTGTGTAGTAGGCCTTTAACAAGATTGTTCAAATATTCCCTTGGGTTAAAACTGGCCTCACCCCGGGAAAAACACAAACACACATACTTATTGCCTATCTGTCTGTATTTATTTAGTAGAAACTTTCACTGTCAAGCAAGCAGCTCTGGTGAGTGATATAGGACCATCATTGCCCTCTTGTTTTTATGACATGGACAGTTCAACCATCATTCAAAAACAGTAATATCTTAATTTAAATTAAGTGACACATTAAGAGTTCTACGATTACGGATGATCAATTACGGACACCCATGTACATATATAACTTTTTGGATGTTCAAAATGATGTGAAAGTTTGTGTTATTCAAGTTCAGGTATTAAAATTCACAACAATACAATGTTAGACTGAATAAATAACTTTTAAGGATTCCATCTAGCCAAATAAATTTCCGTAAGTTCATTGAAATTTAGATTTGATTTTTAGAATACTTGTAATCAAGTCACAACTAAACGGGTGTTTCTGATTAATGGTTATTACTCCTGGTAGTTACTTTAGATATACAGTATCAAAAGTTAAAAACAAGATTTAACTTTTAATTCATCTAAAATATTTCAAACTACTTTGCCCTATTCTTGTTGAAAATATTCTCATTTGACACACTACAGTTAACTGCTTTTCTGATTTTCTGATCCAGATTGCCAAAAACAGACAGAACGTTTAATTTGTATGTTAGTACAACTTAGTTTACCAGTGTAACATAATTTCGCAGCTGAACTACATGTATTCCAAGTTTGGCAAGAGAACTAAAGGTCTAAAAACTGCATCACAGCACAGATTTAGAGTATTTGTTAAGAAATGATATTCACGTCCTATTTTAAAATAATTACATTTAGGTTATTTCAAAAACTTGAATTTGTTTGAAGAATTTATATTCTACATTAATTTCAAGATTCTCAATTTCTTGAAATGAAATGGTTGAAGGTAAATAGGCATAACCATACATTTTCACTTTGTCATTATGATATGTATGAATTTGTTCGGATTACAGATAAATATGCTTAATTAAACATTGTATTTTCCAGTTTTATCCTCTCCATAGTTCAATGTAAGAATGCTTCCTACAGCATGTAGGAAAAGGTCTGGGTTCAAGTCCCAGTGGAGAGTATTTTACTATAAAAAATGTTGCAGACTGGACAAAACATACCTGCTCAGCAAAAAAAGTTACTAAAAAGAAAATGTAAAATTTGTAGTCTAATCCAGATACAACTTAAGCCTGCCACTTAAATATATTTACTGAAACAAAACTTTACTGAAACAAAACAAATTAAAGAATTCGATATACCTGTTTGACTGCAACCATTGTGTTGTGTAGATAGAATTAAGAATTTGTTCACATAGATTATTTCCACAATAGTAGTTACACATTTTCGCTTAAACAACTACTGGTCAGTATCACAACAAATTTGGTTTGTTTGTAGAATCCTTATATCAATACTGATTAGAGATATCAAATTTCACCAAATATATGTCGGTCAAAAGCTATACATAGCTTATGTTTGTAATGCTATACTATTTACCGACAATAAATAAATATTGCATTGAATTGACCAAAAGTTACAATGTACTGTTTTCATTTAATTGGACATACATTGTAGTGTATTAGCAATTATTGTTAAATTACCAGAAAAATATAGCGGTTCTTAAGGTCATGCATAGACATCGTCCATGACAACAGAATCTGTTCTGTTATTTTTTCTTGTTCTTATTTTCATCCCTGTTTGTGGTTTGGTGTAAACGAGTGATTAACACGAAACGATAATTGTTATCGAGAAAAAAATATTCAATATCTATAATATTCAATATTTTATAAAACGAAGTAAGAATAAGATTCGTGCAATCTAGTCATCTAAAATATTCAGTATGAATATCGCCAGTCTGTATATAACATGTACATTCTATAAAGTGATCAAAAGAAAGACAAGTCGAAAGATTTCCTGCGACCAGAAGTTATACAGACTAGAAATTGTTTACGGTAACTTATGGTAGAATAACGTACTTGTATTTTTTAAAATACCATTACGCTTTAATGTAGGAAATATTACTCTATTCAACATGATTTACAAGTAGATCTATGAACTACGTATTTCTTAAGTCTGAAAGGTATTGTTTTGAGCAAAAATAACTATATTTCCCTTTCATGTATAACATAACTTTTAGCTTAAATGGTCACATTCCTTGACTATATTAAAAGACTTTACTAGAGCTTTCACAAATGTAATTCATCACTTATTTGACAACACAGGACCATAATCCAGGAAACTGAAGAGCAATTAATACAAAAACCCTTATGCACAACAAGGTATCAATATTGATCATTGCTGAAAGTTTGAGTAAAATATATAAAATAATGAATGAGGAATTCAAGTCACAACATTTCTCTATATATCATATAGAGTGCCAACTATATTGCAAAAACGGCGTTCCATAAATGCGATAAGCCAATCGCATATCGGTAAAAAGTCACGTGAAATCACCCAGTCCCCATGTGATACACTACTTGTTGCATTCCAATATTCAGGCCGCAGGTAATAAATACTGTTCAACAGATGCGATTGTGACTAAATGTACCGTTCTAGAGTTCTCTACGTAGTCCTATCTGTATACACCGTTTTTCAGGAAATGTTTACAAAAATGAGAATAAACCCTTTAGGTTTCTTGTGATCGATATTATTCTGCAATAAATGTTTATAATATTTACAACAAAGTCATACATTCCATATAACATTTTATTTCTAGAATAATCATGTATATTATGCACAACAAATAATAATGTAATAATGCGTTTCTTTCTCAGTTTCATAACTTGTTGTGTGGTCAAACATACATGCATCTGTCCTAAAGCAAACACTTCCCTTAGTTATCGATACACAACCAGTTTTATACAGGCATCAACATTCTGTAAGGGTAACCCTATATTCGGTTTCCTAACCCATACGTTACAGAATAAACTGGCTTAACTTAATAATAATATTGACATCAGTGCTTATTGTAATAATTGTTCAAATACACGCCAGCAGTACCTTACCCGGCAAGTCTGCTGGAAGTAGTCAAATATTCTCAACGAAATATATGATACTACTGGAGATAATAAAACAGTTCATAAAACCTACAGCAGTATTTATTTTTTTAGTTTGCATTTCTCTAAAAACAGTGTTAGCCACATGAGTGGTTTCTTTTTACTTTGTGAAAATAGTTTTTACTAGTGACGTTGTGTTACAAATTTAATGGTTTGAATACATTAGGGCATGACCCATATAATAGCATACCTCCTTTTGAAGAGTATTCAGTTTCCTACAATGAACTACTTTTCAGGGGACACAGGTTCAAGACCCACACTTTTTTTTTCGCCTTAAATTCCTTAAGTATTTACCCTTTTCAAGACTTTTTATTGATTTTTTTAAAAAATAAAAGTGAAAAATTTTCATTTGAGAAGTGACTTCTTGCTGTTCAAAGTGCATTTACCTCTGAAACAGAAGGGGACAGAGTTAGACATCTTGAGTTACATGCAGTAAACTTTCTCTATGTTGCCTTTACTCTTTGGATTACAGATGGTGGAAGAAATGTAGGTAGGTTTTACTTCTGTCCCAAGATTATTTTTGAATGAAGTGAGCAAAGTTTAAAACAGTTCCACAGGACTAGACCTTAATTTTTCAATGTTGGAGTTAGAATTCTGTCTCATTAAATCCTTTTACTTGATGCCCCCTAGAAAAAAATGATATTCACAGTTTTATTTTGTTTAATAAATTTTTACCAATAGTTCAAAAATGACGTTTCTTTTATCAAAATTAATGGTGTAAAGAATTCTCTGCAAACGTTTTGGACAATGTCCATCACTTTGAAACTTATCCCGCTTGAGCTTGAGTAAACATCATGAATTATACAAAATTTATCAACAAAAACGGCACTGTAAAAGTTGTTTCAATTTTGCATACAAGTCTCTCACTGGATAAAGTATATTGCTGTAACATTGTTTTGAACATTTGAAATATTCACCATTAGGTGGGTCGTACCTTAAAATCAAACATCAGAATAAAAAAAAATCGACAGGACGATAAGGTATCAATATTTTCTGACTGATTCTCTAGAAAGTTTGTGCAAAAAGTGTAAATATAACAAGAACATAGACATAACAAAATAATATAAGTAATAAAGAGAATGACAGATTAACAAGAAAAAAGAAGCAAAAAATGATGGAGAAAAATGGCAGAAATGTAATAACTAAACATTAAAAACTCATAGTGTCTACTTTCCTTTAGATTTCGCAACAATGTTTACCTTATGTAGAACAAAACTATTTCAAAATAGAAACTATAGAGATATTAATAGAAACTATAGAGATATTTCATATTATTCATTGATTAACAGTAACTTGGTTGCGTTCTACGACCATTTCACTGATTTAACTAAATATCATATCATGAGCCTTTAAGTGCTCTGGCCGGTACTATTACAACGTGTTGCTATATTTTACCTTCTTTGGAATGATTATCATGGAGAACGTGGAGAACATTCAATTATATAATAATAGAATTCCTCTCAAGTCGGTGTTAGGGGGGTGGGGGGTGGGGGCATGAAGGTTGTTGCACATTGTATTACCTCTCATGAACAGATTCAGCCAAATGATGTGTTTTTGTATATTTCACATTGTTTTATTTGTATGTGCGTAGTATGTAACAACAATCCTTCCAGATATAAGAGAGTATATATATACATATATATATATATGCCAACAAATTTCAAGTAATTCTGTTGATATTTTTGAAAGCACGACCACATGTTTAAACTATGTACACAACAAAATCTTTTTACAACTACATTGTATCATTGTTCAGCTTGTAAAACAACCATTTATGGTTAAAACGGATTACTGCATATATTACATCCTCTTTGTCATTGATGTTGCTATTTTCTTTTCTATATTTCTTTGACAAGCCGGACACACTTTCAGTTTTCCCGCACATACTCTGCATGTCCGGTTATGTCTGCAAGGCAGGAAAAGAGTATCTATGTAATTTGTGCCACATAACATGCAGAATACAATACTTCTCAGACGACGATTTTCTCTTAAAGATGACTCTGAAATTTTAAACAAAACTTTACCCCATATGAGCTGCTAGCCATATACATTTAAGTTTATTCATAACTTACAATCAAATAAAACATTAGCGATCTCTCTAATTTGGTTTGCCCGTGATAAAAATTCTTCAAAATTTACTTACATAAAAAGCATGAAAATAATCACCATATTCTTGCCTGTCCGAACGCCATTCTCGTTTATCTTTCACCGCACTGACAACCTCGGCGAGTTCGTCAACAGTCGGATGTAAAATTCCTGTATTTAGAAACACACATTTTAATTAAGAAAGATCTATTTTTGAAAATTATCGTAACACTTTTCTTTCTGGTAAATAATACGTTTAGAGTAAATATATATATTTGCATCGGTACATATAGAAAAACTATACCTAAGTTTCTAAGGTGCCAAATAGCTTTCCTGAAAACGGAATCTTCATATCCCATCACTAGAAACGCGCCTCTCAGTTCCTCTATATCTGCTCTAACACTAAGCTGTTCTTCCATAGCAACATTATCCTGATGATCGAAATATAAAAAGATATATTCATATATTTACATGAAACTTAATGGTTGATAAGTTTCTTGTTTCCAGAGTTTTCGAAGTTTTTCTCCTGAACTTTTATAAACCGGTGCTTGCTATTGAGAAGCGACGGCAACGAACCAAAACTGGGCATGGCAAAATGTGGCGTAATGAGGCGTAAGGCTGTATAATGTATGGGGGAATTGGACATAATGTATATATATCTTAGATATTGATATTTAAAATGAAAGGAAAAAGATTATATAGCACTAAATGTTACAATTATAGCCTTAAAATCAGACACAGATATATTCAAAACTGTTTCTGACTGCCCTTTTTATATATTAGGCCCGTTATTACCCTTTTTATGTCAATTTCTTTCTTTCATGCATAAATTAATTTGCATCAATTCGATAAAGAAAACGTCAACGTTTTTCTCACATTTAGACATTTGTTTAGTATGTTATAATTAGATAAATTCTTCCCCTTATTTTTTCAGTACTAATTATATTGTGAAAGAATACAAAGACATTCGAGATCAATTAAAATCAATATCACTTTTATTGTACGTATTCAGTCAAATGCCATTTAGTTACTTATATTTTCAAATGATACCATGATTCCAACTTTTATTAAAAATCGTTATTGCATTTGATCAAATCAAAATTATTTCGCAATCCATGATAATTTATTTATCAAGAGAGGGGACAGTAATATGCTACAACCGTGTATATCACACAAATAACAACACCTTCCTCTTCACACTTGTAAGACATAATGTATATAAGAAGTTTGATATATACATGCGTATTAGTTTTTAAGAAACTATAATCCCTTTTGTGTCATTTTTTTTTAAAAATTAATCTAAAACCTAATATATAAATATATATAGTAGAAATATACGGTAAAAGATAAAAAGGGGAGCTTTTGAATAAATATGAGATATTTAAGCAATCTAGCTCAGATATTTTATGTCAATATGGATTAAAGAAGTCAAATATGTAATCGGTCACTTACACAAAATCTAAATTGCTTTGTTATATCCTTTTAAATAATGTTTTGTTTAAATTCTAAAATAAGTTTTCTGCAGTTAAAAAGATTAAACATGTAAATGTTACAAAACTGCAAGGAAAACTATTACTTTTCAGCTTTAATATGACCCATAATTATGCAGGTACTTTGGAAGATATATGATGAACTTCTTGCAGTTTTGTAATTAGACTTCCTGTTTTTCGTATTACAAATATTAACTTAGAACCGTTTGGAGAAACATGGGAGTAAAAGACTGTGTCTTTGGCACCTATTGCGACATTCAGTTTGTGGACACGTTGATAAACTAACAAGCACTGAATGTTCTAATGTTTTACATACACTGATACATTGACTGCTTTTAAAAGATGCTTATTTGTCTTATAGGAGGTGTAAAGTGTGTTACCTCATTTTCTATATCCAAAGAAGCTGCTTGCGTCTGATCTATGAATCCATCTCCTTTCTGTTCCCTGGCGTAAGGACATAACGGGAACAAACGACAATGTTCTGTCCAAGGATCGTCAGTGATGTACCAACGACGCAGTTTACCACCACAAGCAAAGCAACATACACAATCATCAAAACCTGCATATAACAAACTAAGGATTAAAATCAGTGTCATCTACAGAAAGTGAAAACTGATATGATTTAAAACAATTCCATGTTGTTAAACTAACAATCACTGATTTTAAATTTCAGTATATATGACTGTGTAAGTAAATACTGATACATATTAAAGAGCATATAAATTATTACAATACCTGTAAAGAAAAGACCAGCTTCAGCTAATTGGCTTGGGGTTTGTATAATCTGTACCGGCCACTTTTCAAAGGATAAAACTCTTTCTTCAATACACTGGAAATCTGGATACTTGAATTTGTTCTCTACGCACTGTACTGGTATTTCTGCAACAGTATTTTATCCGATATTGTCAGGTAATTATTGACTACGATTGAATCGATTTATATGAATAAACTGAATGTTTATGTGATAACGGAACATGTTAAGGGATGGAGCTAATTTACATGCGTTCTCCTAGCGTTTATGGTTAATATATGATAACCAATAAGACAGAGTTTCAATCATCGTTTCAACACATTTTGTAATTAATTTGATTGATTTAGTTAAAGATTCATTTCGTTTAAATTGTTCATCTTTAGATCTATACTTACGTTCAGCTTGTACATATCTCTGAGTACCTCCCTACAAAACAGTTTAAAAGAATCATTTAGAATTTTAGTTTCTATTTTTAAACACTTATCAGAACTGTGTTTGATATTTCCATCCACAGTTAAAGAAATTTTAATTATAATGTAAGCCACATGTTTAAATTTGTCAAAAGTGTATATCTGTGTTTTTTTTGTAATTTTGATCGTATAAAAATGATATATATTGTTTTATAAATTCCATCGCAAGATGTCTCTCATGCATATGAGTATTAGTATTTGTGCAAAAGTTATGTACGTCAAATCAAATTCTGTTGTTTATCCTAGAACAGCTAGGTCACTTTATCATCAACTTCAGAAATCACTATTTGTAATAGACTGTTATTATATTAACAATGATGATAATAGTAAAACTGTTATGCGTATGTTCTTGCTCTGCATTCCCATGATGACATATTGGTTAGTCTTAAACAACCTCATTTTAATACTAAAAGTAGTCCGACATGTTTAATCCCAAATCGAAATCAAATCGGCTATTATTATGATTCATTGCATTCTATGCTTCGCAAAGGTCTTCTTATAGATTTAGACAACATCTAAAAATGTTATGAACCAAGTGCCGTAGCAGTCGACTCAGTGCTTGTTAAGGTATGATGGTATTAAATGCCTCCGCTACTATTTTCTATATAAAATTAACAACTTATAACATATTTTTATCAAGATTTCTAGCCTTTCACTTCCTGTGAGACTACCCTTGTCTTGAAGGTCTGTCTTTAGGCAATCAAAATATACGCAGAAAATATGGGGTTGACCATAATGCAGTGAAACCATGGTCACGTGACTGAGACATGTGATGAAAACGCTAATATTGCGTAGGTAGACATCAGGAAATACCTACTTTCACTTTCATTTTACAAGGCAGCTTCGAATCAACTTTTGAAGCATATAACGTAGCTTAAAATCATCTGCGGACATTCATTTTTACAATCTAGCATCAATAAAGCTTATATCTGTCATGAAAATGGCCTTTACTAGGCGGGAAAATTGCACTATATATTGATATGGACTACATTCGAGTGGACCACGGAGGCATATCCGGCTAATTGCCCCCTTCATGCCTTAACAGCGAGAGAGTATGGAGTTCATTCAATGTTTTGTAATAATAAAGCAGTCAAAGACGTGACTAGTTGGCTTTAGGGTTGTTGCACATTTCATTAATACTCACGAAAAGATTCAATTAAAACATGTCTGCCATTATTATGCTTGATTGCTTTTTCCTTCTTAAGCATATTTCATATAACTTTACGCAACATAGAGTATTTTTATGGTTTTACTCAGACAGGAGTGTGGAGACGAAATTTTTGGATTAGCTATTCCAATCAATTCAAGAAATGTAAAACATATTTGCTTGAAATCAATAGAACTAGTGCTAGATTCCCATGTCTGTTGGCAGTGTTGACTGATATTTTGGAACATTTTAGTTCCAACGAACTTTGAATAAATTATCCCTGGAAGTATGCTATGGGCTATTTCTATCGAGGAATTCTAATGGACTCAGCCTGATAAAATAATTTCACGAATGGTAAAAGTTATAATAGAATAGAATATCGATAACATAAAACTTATACAATACCAAAGTGCCGATGTATGACCGGGCAATATCAAACATTCGTATGGTTGAAGAACTGTTTGTTGTCACGAGACGTTCACCCAATCTAAAAATCTGTCCGTTAGAGAAGACGATTGAGCTCCGTTCATCTTGGTCACGGAACGATTCTTGTGTAGGGAAATGGTCACCATTGCACCAACTAGCCATGCTGTGATCACAGGGTAAATATTGCAAATATTAGAAGCTTCTGATTAATGTTTTCCGACATTTTTACACTAAATAAATAATACAAATAATAAAAATAGTTCCATTCGCGTTTATATCTGGTTCAGATGCTAAAGTAATGAAACGGTGTTAGTCGAGAATTTTTCCTGTCTGATTTAGTGGACTGAAAATCGCTCGTTTAACGGGAATGCCTGTATAGACATACATTTTTATCTATTCAGGTTACTTTAGATATTGTCAGACAGACACTTTTTGAGTATAATACACTTATATAATATAATTAATAATGAAAAGAAAAAGATTTTCAATGGATAGTAAATGTAGCTGTCTGTCAAAAAGTCGATTGATGTTATAGCTTTTTAATGCTACTTTTGGAAACGAATGGTATCTCATATTACTTATGCAATTTAATAGCGAGCTCGAAGAGCAGGCCCGAAGGGCCTGCTCGAGAATCGAGCTTTACGGTAACGCAAGTATACTTGCACACTTGGTGATGGATTTGAAAAGTTTCGTCGGAAGTTTTTAAAAAGCGCACCCTAGCGGATTGGTGCCCACAGGAAGTACTTCTTTCCGGAGTGAATACAGAACTTCATTCAATTGCTAAAAAATATTCGTCACTCAACAATAATGAAAGAATGATTTCCAGTTGTTTGAAAAAAATATTGTTTTCATTTAAAAGATCAAGCATCGGCCAGAAAATGGAAAAAATGTCATTAATAGGCAGAAAGAAACGGGAACGCGGTAATGACGTCACCTTGACACCGGCTTCCCATAAATTTTGCAACGTATGATATTCACTGTTACAGGTATGGTGACACTAAATGTAGACTTTTTCAAGTGAATAGGTTCTCCTGAATTCTTGTGACTAGTGAATAGTTTCTTTGTGACAAATAAATGATGCATAATATTTTTAGCTAAATCCGATTTCTTTGAGCTCGCTTTGAGGCTTTGCCTTATTTCATATTAACATGCGTGCATGTTTAATGATAAACAGGCCTTTTCGAACTTTAGACAAATCAGACAGGTTAGATCCGGTCACCAGACACATAGTCGCAATGTGCAGTGTCTTATTTTTCCGCGATATAGCGGAAGTTTCCGAGCACGAAGATAAAAGCGCCCTCTGGTTCCATATTGAGAGATGTACATTATGGTAAGCCCAGACTAATTGAGAAGGCCCGATGTAACTATACGAGTAGCAATATGGATATTGCAGATACAAGTAAAACAATGTAACAATATGAAAATCATTTAGAAACATGGGCATGTAAGAATGCATGATGTATTTTACGATGTCAGTTTGTCCGATAATGGCTTGCATGAATCAAAAGGCAGTATGCAATTTTTGTTCTAATACTGTTCCATAACAATTGATCATCACGGGCAAGACTCAGATCAGTACCTGAAAAGTCGAGGTCAGATTTAGACTGGTAAATGCTTGTACTGTTGTGTTTACTGTTTCCTGATATGTCAACGACAGAGACAATACCAAGTGGAATGAAGTGCTTCATATAATTTATAATTTGTTCAACGCAAACTGTATGGAGGGAGGGGAAGGGCATGCATTCTTTTTAAAAAGTAGTTTCTTGTTGTTGTTATTTTTTTTTTTTTGGTCAGCTAGACCATTACAAGAAACAAACCATTCGTTGTCATGCATTGATTTATCACCACAAACTGGTGCAAAGTTGCATTTTAAATTAGAACTAATCCTCCAGATGAGGATCCTCAAAATATCAATGACTTAATTGTCAGCTAAGTCTTAACACAGGCCATAGCTTTCGCAGAAGCAGAGGTTCAAAAGCCATGATGGTACAGCATTCGTCGCAGAAACGGTGGCGTTTGGGTAAATGTATTTTCGCTGACATCCGTCAGTTTCATAATGATTTTATCTTATTTTTGTCATATTTGACTCGAAACAACAAATGAGACAGGAACCCACATATGTACTCTTCCAGCCACAAGCACTTGTTCATAACAATTATTTGCCATTAATGAAAACACTTCTGTACAGTTTGATGAGAAACTGCTAATTATGTAGAATTTCAATTCAAATGGTTGATTTTTTTGTACAAAACGACTCTTGATACCGTTGGCACCATAGCGTAAGTATGACACCATCAGAAAACAACTATGTACATACATAAAATAACCGACCAAAAATGATTCTAGCGAAATGTGCGGTAAATAAAATTGCAACACATTACGTATGTCCAATTCCTTTAATGTCCGTTCTGGGCTTTAAACTGCCCTTTTCCCGGGATTTAACTTGTTTATTTATGACCATTACATCACTCTGACACCAAATTACTATACTAAATCGACGTTTAGACTACTTATATAAAACGCCGATCCATAGTTTGCACTATATGACCGGTCTATTTCAACACATGCTTACTTGGTTAATATGTTAACAAAATATCATTCTATGTAGAGTAACAGATAAGTTTTCATGGTGAGTTTGATTGTTACCCGGTCATCTTAGTTTAAATCGGATATTGCCTAAATGGGTATTCTAAAATCATTATCGATGGTTTTTGTTTAAATTTGTATCCATGCATTTTTAGTTGGGGCTTATTATTATTTTTTATGCTTTCATCACGGATGAAACTTTAGGACAAACAAATAACATAAAGTATCTTTAAAAAAAGATACACTGCCGCATTAGCCAATGCAGACTTTAAGCTACGAAACGTGCATGCACACTGCACTTTATAAAGCAAAACAAAATGTAGTTTTTAAAGTAAGATTTTCATGTTTTTATGTAGAACATATTTTATAGAACAAATATTATACATCATGATTAAATTTTCATAATCTAGGAAACTTTGACAAAACATAAGACTGCAAAGGAGGGGCCGGAAAGTGGCCGACGAAATTATCAGTTTGAAATCATCAAGGGATACCAAACGACCAAAATGGGGACTAGTTGACTGGGAGACGAGATGCTAGCGGACGGGTTGACTGTTATTCGTTTACGATCAGAAAGTTTGTAGTCGAGCTATGCCGCAGTTTCACTACCGATGGCATTCAGGTTTATGACGTAAGCTGTTTCCACAGGAGTATTGAAACGGATAATACTGCTCAGAGCACCTTCACACCCCTTATGAAAATATTGTCTCCTATTTTTTAATCAGCTGTTTAATGACCTTCACCACAGATATTTACATGAAGTGAATATGTATTCAATACCGGCCTGTGGCTGGAAAAAGAATAAAAGACATTCGATCACTATGTGTATTCAGTTAAACTATCAATATGGGTTTTACATTGTTTTGAACAGCCGCGGATACTTGCTTGCGTTTTGTCTTAAAGGCCTTTTTATTAAAACGATTGCCGGAATGCAAAAAGTTCTGATCTACATTCTTACATATTACAAATAGGCCTAATACATTGTACAACTTTGTATTATATTATTAAAAATACATTCCACATCCTGTTCCGAAACCGTGACCGTCTTACTGGTATGTAAATAGTTAGTAACTGGTATGTCGGGGGAGCGTGGCGAAAAAACGATAATTAGCGCTGCTTAAACGCCGAGAAAAAACATCAATAGACAGTTCAGGACCGAGAACATAATTCCAGCACCCATTTACAATTATATAAACATATTAATGTTAAACAATTCTGCAGTGCTGTATTTCAGGATGACCTCCGTTTCACGTTCAGCCATTTTTCAACCAAAACTGATATGGCCAGATTTTCATATATCAACAAAACACATAGAATTCATTTATCAGTTCCCGGCTAAATCATTTACATGTCATCGTACAAAATTTTACAACTGCGTTAGTCGCAACCGATCATGTGAATGGCACAACTAAACAACCATTTAGAAGTTTCTAAAAATAAAATACAACAACGTACGTGCAGTTTATAGCAAATACTCATAATTTACAAAAGCTTCTCTTACCTAGCATGTGCTTGCTAAATTTGACGTCGTTATTACTACATTTGTACATGTATATTGTTCAATTTGCTTTATTTCACAAATGGAACGTTTTGGTATTTTTATGTTCAAATATCTATGGTGGCTGATTTCTGCCATTTCGCGTTTTCGCCCCGCGACCCCGCCAAGCGAAAACACGAGAATTAACAAGTTAAAATGGCGGGGGCGCGGGGCGAAAACTCGCTATTCAGGGGTCTGGGTCTTACGCATGACACGTCGTCTCATTATGGTGAACATTAAAGTTAAGTTATTTAAAATCCCTTCATGGATGGCAGAGTTATGGATCGGAAACGAAACAGACCCTGTTAACATTTTACCTCTAATATAAGGGTGACATTGACATTGGAGCTAGAAGTCTGGGTCTTGCGCATGACACGTTGGTCTCATTATGCTGAATATTTATGCCAAGTTATTTCAAAATCCCTTCATTTATGGCAGAGTGATGGGCCGGGCACGAAGTGTGACGGACGGAAGGAAGGACGGAAGAACGGAAGGACGCAGCCTATGTCTATGTTCCTCCCATATTTGTCTTCACAAAAGGCGGGGACAATGAAGAGCAAAAGGATTGGGCCCACGTTCTTACAATATTAGCGATCGGCCCTCCACCACAAAGAAAGTCACTACATATTATTATTTATAGTAACATTATTTTTAGCTATTTGTAACATGCATACATAAAAGGCAAAAGAAAAAAGTCACAAAATGCTGCGTTAGAAATGCAGTAATTTGTTCGGTAACTTTAACATATACATATATATATAAGTATTGATAAGGCTTTAGTACGGAATCCTGTTGGGGCCATTTAAAATGTCGCCGTCGCGTTTGCGGGGTCGACACACGACAACGCGAACTGACATAGCGACATTACGAAGTGACACCCGACAATCGCAAACGACGGCGACAATCCCAAACGACAATGTCGCGGTATCCACTTTGAAATGTCGCCTTTCAAAAGCACGATATATCGCGATGTCACTTCGCGTTGTCGAGCGTCGTATCGCATTGTCGCTATGTCACTTCGTATTGTCGCGATGTCACTTCGCGTTGTCGTGTGTCGACCCTGCAAACGCGACGGCGACATTTCAAACGACATGCGATAATCACAAACGACGCTCGACAACGCGAAGTGACATTTTCCAAATATCGTATCGTATGTCGCGTGTCGTGGGTTTGGGTGAGGGTCGACGCGCGACAATTCCAAACGATACACGACACGCGAAGTGACACTCGACAATACGAAGCGATATTTTCATAATGTCGTATCGCATGTCGCCCGTCTACCGGTGAAAGGGTAAAATAAAAAGCTGTATGTCCGTATTTTTCCGTACGTAAAATGTCCATGTTTTCATTAACTTCAAATAATTGTAGAATGTTCCAAACACAAGATAATAACTTTTATTGCATGTCGATTTTTCTCTCGGATAATTTTTTTTTATCAACACATATAAATCCTGATAGGGCATCTCGCCACACATTCATTAATGATTTGGAGATCACGGTTTAAGGTCATTTCGATATATTGTGTGTCGCTCTTTAAAGAAGTTCGTTATACTTCATACATAGATTTTCGGCAATGCCGTTTACTACCCTTTAAGGAGACGTTTCACGTTTGCCAGTCCGCTTCCTGGAATAACCAAGTCTGGTGTCATATGAGAAGTCATGGTCGTGACCCAGCGGAGCTTGAACCAAAGTAAATTTCGAGGGGTTTTCTCAAAAAATTGAAACATTTTGAGCAGCAATAATTTTAACCAATAATTGAGCCGTTTTACATACAAAGTTAAAACAGGAACGTACGTTATAAAAACTCTGATACAATCGAACCCTGCGATATGCAAAATCAGTTTTTCTTTGTATGTGAGTTTGTATTAATAAAAACTAATGGTACGTTATTCGTTGAAGGCACGCTCACAATCATGTTGGTGAATTATGTCCAGTTTTATTTGATTTTAGTTAGAACTGTAAAATGAGCGGGAAACGGCAGTTATTCATGGTGAAGGGCCGGTGGGCGACGGATACCACATGCTCACGGGTCTTCGACACCACTGACGGTGGTAGTTTTGTGCAGGTTCAATAATTAGGAGACGGCCGTCCTAAAAGAAGAGGAGCTTGGACTGGTAGATTTTGCTCAGACTCATTCCCTTTTATTTACGTACATAAAAACTTGGTTCGAAACATCCATTTACAAAAGTTTTACAATATTTAAATGGATAGAAGGCATGTATAAAACAACAGACAAGTTCTACACAATAAAGTCTTATTACGGTGTAGTCGGTTAAGTACAAAAGTAAATTTTTTAAATGCCGTTTTTAAATTTAAGATACAACATATGTACTGCACGAGAAGCAATATATATATGTGGATATACTTACTGGAATAAAAGTCAAATTATAACGATACTGTCTTTCATCCTGTAAGATATGGAACAAAATAAAATACTTGTAGCTGTTACGAAAGAAGCGAACGCATTTTTTGTTTAATATTTAGATCACTCGCCCGCTTAGCTCCACAGGGACAGCACATTTCTACGGCTCGAGGGTACGTGAGTTCGATTCCCTGGCGAGGAGTATGTTCCCAGTGACGATTTCGTAAAATACATTATGTCTGAAATCACTACGTCCTCCACCTCTCATTCATGCGGGGAAGTTTGCAGTTGTTTGGGAAAACAGGTTTGTACTGGTACTGAATCAAGGAACACTGGCGAGTATGTTCCCAGTGACGATTTCATAAAAGACATTGTGTCTGAAATCACTACGTCCTCCACCTCTCATTCATGCGGGGAAGTTTGCAGTTATTGGGGAAAACAGGTTTGTACTTGTACTGAATCAAGGAACACTGGTGTGGTTTACTGTCCGTCGTTACATAACTGAAATACTGTTGAAATGCGGCGTTAAACCAAAATCAAATTAATCTTCCAGAAGATGATTTAATCATTTGTAGCCAGATTATAACATTTTTTTTGTAAAGTGACCATGGCTGGGAGGCAGTATTGTATCTTATATACAGTAATATTCATTGAGAGAGAAGGGAGAAAAATGTCTTACGAGATTTTAGAATGTATCTCCTGAATTTGGTTTTCTCGATAATTGAGAAAGGAGTGCTAATAAATATTAAGTTTTATGTTGGAACCGGAATACATAAGTATTTATTAACTGTTCTGACAACATCGCCCTGATTTTCTAATAGTCAGAGCTTTAATAGATATGAATAATTTAATGGCTCCAAGATTCCTATGAAATATGATTGTAATTCCAAATTTGTGTAAACATTTCATACTGGGTGACAGAACTAGAGGAGGCAAATGTATTGTTTCATAAGAACCGATGATGCGTTATTCGTTGTTGTCTTGAGACAACCCCTAAGTTCTGTCAGTACATAATACATGTACGCATACTAAACATTTACGCCGAAAAGGTCTATTTACATAAGATAAAGTTTATCTTTACACTGTGAGGAAACGGACACCGGATATAGCCCAGAAAAGTGATAAATCAATAAACATTTGATTTTGACGCACGGTATTTTTTTTTATCATTTTGAAGAACTGGACGTATTATGGGAACGGGTGGTTGGGCGGGCAGCGTCCACGGACTTTGTCTTGAGCATATATTCTTCATGCATGGAGAGATTTTGATGAAACTTGGTACAATTGTTCCCCATCAGAAGACCGAGTGTCATGCGCAAGAACCAGGTCCCTAGGTCTAAGGTCAATGTCACACTTAGTGGTCAAAGGTCAAATTCAAGAATGACTTTGTCCGGAGCATATCTTCTTCATGCATGAAGGGATTTTGATGTTACTTGACACAATTGTTCACCATCATGAGACGGAGTGTCTTGCGCAAAAATCAGGTCCTTAGGTCTAAGGTCAAGGTCACACTTAGAGGTCAAAGGATACAAGAATGAAAACTTTGTCCAGAGTATTTCTTCTTCATGCATGGAGGGATTTGTATATAACTTAACAGAAATGTTCACCACCTCGAGCATCATTAGACGAAGTGTCATGCGCAGGTCCCTTTGTTAGAATTACTTCCCTTTGTTGTTACTTTAAATCCTTCTATTGAAACTTTTCCATTACTAGTTGTAGAGAAAAGTTGAGACCACTTTTCTGTAGTACAACATGCATGTTACATCCAATTTTTAGGTGTGTTTTGACCTAAATCTACCTGGTTAGGATTTTTGTGTGGACTTACATGTTTTTATTTCGGGGGTGGGGATTTTTTTTTTAATTTAACTTCTCTTATTTTTTACTATAAATAATTTATATTGTAACTTTTTTATGATTGACCGTAGGGAAAACCGAGACCACTTTTCTGTGGTACAACATAGATGTTACTTTCAAATGTTAGGTGTATTTTAAGGTATCTCTACCTGGTATTTTTGTGGACTTAAAAAAACAAAAGAATTACAATAAACCACAAAATTAAAATTCTATTTGCAAATACAGGTGCTAATGTAAAGAAATTTGATGTGACGGGCGTACATTGTAACATTCTGGTACTCTTGTTTGTGTTCTATGGTGAAGTTTGTAACAAAATTGAAGAGTTTCGAATAGCTTAAACCTATGCAATATACAACTGTGATGGTAATGTGTCTCCTCTCTTATATTATGGCACTGTTTTCGATGAAAGCTGCATGATCGCTATGGTAATAGGATTTCAAACATAAAACAACAAATAGGAAATAAGAATAAAAACTGAATCGAGCGATTTTATTATAATTACATCTTGCAGTATCGTTTAAGATATTATTACGATATCGTTTGTTGTTACGATGGTATTCATGCTTCCTGATGACCTAATTGTGTACTGGGGATTGGCGGAACAAATAAGTAACTGCATAGGGAAAAGCTATTAAGTAGATTGAGGATATCGACTATCATAATGATAACGGCGTTTTACTTCTACGTCTTAGGGTCGGGGTATATATGGTTTCATTTTTGTCCATTTCGAGTGATGAGAGCGAAGGAGCTTTTTTATCTGTATTACTTAAAACAGTTTTACTCTGACCGTTTGGTATGTTCGTCCGTCTTTTCGTCCGCTTATCTGACTTTTCGGCCTTCCAGAGCAATACTTGTAATGGTTGATCAAATTGAATCTGATAGTCTGAGTTACTACCCTTAGTTTCTAATACATTGTGTGCAATTTTATATTCTATGTAAATAGATTTTGTTCACAAAAATAACTATCCTTTTTTTCAAATCAGTTAAGTATGGTTAAAGAATAATGAGTTCGTATAGATCAGTTAACCATAATGTGTGTTTTATGACATGTCAAACGTTGCTAAATTATATATGTATGTTATTATTATTATATATCTGTTATTGTTATTCAATGTCGTGTCATTCATATTCTAAAATGTGCTATTGTTATGTCCTTATTCTTATGGTAAAAGTCATTATTGTTATTCTATGTTTCGTTATTGTTATTGTGTCTTTGATATTGTTATTCAATGTCGTGTCATTCATATTCTAAGTCTTACCATTGTTATTGTACATGTCATTATCCTTATTGTATGTTCGATATTCTTATGGTAAAAGTCATTATTGTTATTCTATATTTCGTTTTTCTTATTGTATCTTTGATATTGTTATTCAACGTCGTGTCATTCAAGTGTTACCATTGTTATGCTATATGTCGTTATTCTTATTGTATGTTCAATATTCTTATTGTAAAAGACGTTATTGTTGTTGTATATACATTATTGTTTTTGTAAGTTGATATTCTTATTGTATGTGCGATTTCCCGCGATATAAATAGCACAGCGAGGCTATACAGTCCTCAGTTTCTTAGAAATTAATTATAATTATTATCATTATTGTATCAAATTTATATTCATGATAAGCACGTTCAACGCTTTACATATAGCAAACGCAGCCACACAGGGCGCGAAATCCATCCTCTACTAGTAGAGACACAGAGCAATCTGACCAGAAGAACAGAGTGAGACAAAGCCTCCAGAACAGATAGAGAGAACTTTTAAGATACAGACTTGTCCGGCTAACTTAGCCTACCTTTTTGCAAATA
The DNA here is from genome assembly GCF_021730395.1 of Mercenaria mercenaria. Taxonomy (NCBI): domain Eukaryota; kingdom Metazoa; phylum Mollusca; class Bivalvia; order Venerida; family Veneridae; genus Mercenaria; species Mercenaria mercenaria. Next base: position 21,085,083 of record NC_069364.1, on the reverse strand, counting down.
GACCTATAGCACCGTTACAAGCAAAACTGTCTTCCCTAGGAAGAACCATTACAGGCCTCTAAGTTAGGTGGGAGACACTCAAGAGAATCTCAGAAATTTCCAGTGCCTCGACCGGGATTCGAACCCCGGACCTCTGGATTGATCCAATTTGGTACACGTGACGCTTTTCTAAGACCGTGCTTTGCAGGGTTTTTGTCCATTTTACATGCTATCCTCAATACAGATTTATCAACTTGGAAACTATCCTCAGTACATAATACGGCTATTCCCAGTACAGTATTGTGAATATTTCTAAGGGCATACCTTAAACAGTTTTAAAGTTAAACTGCCAGTTCTTACAATAAAAATAGTTGAGCTTTTGCTTGTAAACTCGTACGGTTCAGAATTTTTAATCATTCGAAATATTTCTTGAAAATAGCAATATTTGTCGAAATTCTGTGAATTTTGAGGTGATCATCTCGGATTCGAAGTAACAATTTTCATGGTCGGTAAAGCGTAAGCATTCAGCTATTAGTACAAACACTGGTTTCATTTGTGAATACGCGTTAATACAGATCTTACCTCTGGTAAAGAAAAACAACTTCACATTTGTCTGTTTACTTATCACTTTCTGAGCTATATCCGGTGTCCGATTCTCCACGGTGTATTATAGATTAAGTTCATTACCGTTAGATTTCAAATTTTATCATAACAGTGCTTAGCGCAAAACTATTTTATCTTGCTCTTTATTTATATACAGTTACAATAGTTTTGCACTGAGCCCACGTTTTTCTGTACGTGTAAGGGGAGTTGATATCCATAAAAAGTTTAGAATATGTAAAATTATTATGTGGAATATACATTTAAAGGAAAATTATTTTGAATATGCAGCTTACATTTGAGGAAATGTACATAAGATGAATATAACTTTGGTAGCGGATTATATTTCTAAAAAAAAAGTGTTCTAGTGAATTAAAATCATTGCATACATTTATCAGTCTATTGTGTGGAATGTATACAGAAGGGGGAAAAATGGTTTTAAATGTACATTTAAGGATATGTACATTAGATGCATATATTTGGTATCGGATCATATATGTAAAAAAGTGTTCTATTGGATTACGGTCTGTGTGTACTAATACCTTTTATTCAAGGTCATTACTGAATGGAAGGGAGGACAACCACAATAGCAACTGGATGTATAAAAGGAGTAGTTATCTCGCTTTACCTATCATGCAGTTTGATCTCCAAATGCCTTAGGAGTCTATCACTTATTGACTAGATTCTAGTCTACACCATTGTTACTGTTTGCTTGAGTTTGAAACGAAAATGGGTTTCCTTTATCTTAATGGGTTTCAGTCATCTTATCTGTCGGATCCGGTAGCAAATAGTCAATATCTCCAATCCAATTTACAGTGCGCACTTTGTCTTTAGGTCTGATTTTATAGAGAATACTGTAATCGGATGTCCTGAGACTGTCTATTCTATTGTCTTTCCCTACGCATTCTAATTGTTGCACAATAAATTGCCACTTTTTAGTTAAGTCTGTGGAAAAACAGTTGGTATTCTCTAACCTATAAGCAAATTTTATAGGGTATTTAACAAATCTATTGGGTATTTGCGCAAATACGCAGCTTTGTTACTCTGTTAAATAAAATTAAAATTAGCATTTACAGTAATACTCGGAAAAAGTAATATCAGATATATCATGTGATAAACACTTTCTGAAAGGCTTGCAGTTAGTTGTCGAAACTACTGTCAATAGCTTTCCTGTTCTTGTTTCTTTTCCTGCTTTTTATGAATTATTATGCCCCCATAAAAACGAAGGTTAGGAGTGAGCTTGGCGGTCGGTCGGTCGGTCCGTTGGTTTTCATGGTTTCCGGGTGATAAATCATGAAAGGCTTGACCGATTTAAATAATTTTTGGTACACAGGTGTAACATCAGAAATACAGGTCGAATTCGAATTTGGGGTCAGTAGGTCAAAGGTCAAGGTCATAGTGACCCTGAACAGTTAAACGGTTTCCGGATGATAACTTGGGAATGCTTGGGCCCAGGATCATAAATTTTAGTACACAGATATAACATCATGAAATACAGGTCAAGTTCTACTTTGAGTTAAGTAGGTCAAAGGTCAAGGTCACAGTGACTCGGAAGAGTTAAATGGTTTCCGGATGATAACTTGAGAACGCTTGGGCCTAGGATCATAAATTTCGGTACACAGGTGTAACATCATGAAAATACAGGTCAACTTTTACTTTGAAGTCAGTAGGTCAAAGGTCAAGGTCACAGTGACTGGGAACAGTTAAACGGTTTCCAGATGATAACTTGAGAATGCTTGGGCCTAGGATCATGAAAATATATAGGTAGATTGGTAATGACCAGCAAATGACCCCTAACAATTTTGAGGTCAGTAGGTCACAGGTTAAGGTTACAGTGACCCGGAACATTTAAACAGTTTTCGGACAATAACTTCAGAACGTTTGGGACTAGGATCAGGAAACTTAATCAGGAGGTTGGTCATGTCAAGCAGCTGACCCATATTGACTTTGAGTTCCAAAGGTCAAAGGTCATTTAAACCTTGTACGTACAATAACTTGAGAACGCTTGGACCGAGGATCATGAAACTTCATAAAGGAGGTTGATCATGACTAGCAGATGACCTCTATTGATTTTGAGGTCAGTAGATTTGACATTGGCTTAGTTCTGTGACAAGGTCATATTGTGGGGGTATAATTCGTCACTCCTGTGACAACTCTAGTTCAATTTGAAATTGACCTTTTTATTGTAATCTTTTCGATTGTTTAAAATGAAGTTATATCGCATGTTGTGAGAATTTTACAATATTTCGAAACAAAAAGAAAAGAGTACTTCCATCTTTAAAATAATCAAAACTCAATGTCTGTTATGTTTAATAGAGACCTTTTGAGGTGATTGAAGTTCTTGCCTTTTACCTGCCGTATCATGGTTTTCTATATATTTTGTTTTTTGTAAGACATTGGTAACTTTTGTTTCTTCGTTTAGTTTTCAATATTCAAACAAGGAATCTGACCTTTTTGTTGTCAGTTTGAAGTCCTGCGGTGTATTCCAGAAAACAAAAGCATATTGTAGAAGCAAAGATATGTCAGCCGAATTATAAAAATAACTTAAACTCGTGTAACGCAGCAGCTCAGTGCCACTTTCTTATGACATGCTAACTGTTACTTGACTACGTTTTATTCCCTGTATTCATTAGTCAATATGGTAAGATATATAATGTGAAAATCGAATCGGGTCAGAATATCAATTAAACAGTTGATATATCCTATTGACATTTTGCTTATATTTTGGGGCCAAATGAATGTTTAAGTACTCTTTCATGCATTCATATAAACATACAATATGCAGCATCATTTCACATGCAACTATTACGATAAAACATGGTGTATTAGTTACTTTTGATATATAGTATTCAACAGTAAGAAAATGAAGAGCAAATGAATAGAATATTATTACTAAACATCGAGTTTTTCACTCATGTCTTGTGTCAAAGTAATGAAGTGGTCAAACCCATGTCAAAATCCCGGGAAAAGGGCAGTTAAAGACAAATCTATTGGGTATTTGCGCAAATACGCAGCTTTGTTACTCTGTTAAATAAAATTAAAATTAGCATTAGTTATTTCTGCTTTGGCAATCCGGCGATCACGAGAAACTATTTGTTGTTTGATAGTATCATATTTACGCTATAATGCAAACGTAATCAGGTCGTTTGTACCAAAATATCTACAATTTTAATCGAAATTCTATAACAAAAAAAAAAAAAAAAAAAAAAAATAAATAAATAAAAATAAAAGAAAAAACGAAAAAGAACAAAAAAAAAAAAAAAAAAAAAAAAAAAAAAGAAAGAAAAAGGAAAGAAAAAGAAACACAGGCCCTCATCAAATTGTACAGATCTGTTTACATTACTGGCAAGGAATTGCACTGAACAAAAGTTTGTGACTGGAACAGCACATATTTGGGTTCCTGACTCACTTGTTGTTTCCAGCGAAACATGAAAAAAAGGGTAAAACTCATTGGAAAACTTACCGAATATATTCATCCGGTCATATTTATCCACTGTTTCTGCGACGAAGCGTTGGAACCACCGCATCTTCTCAAGCTATGACCAGTGTGGTCTTGGATTTTCGAAAACCTCGTTTTAACGTTTTAACGAAATTATTAAAAGTACTTCATTTACAACAGCAAAATGTACGTAAAGTGTCAAAGAATATTATTTAAACATTTTCATAATGTCCAGTATTTCTACTCTTATAAGAAAGATGCTTCGAACCATTGTTTTCGGATATATGTCTATAAATATATACTGTTACATCACCTTGCCTTAAAAGCTATTAAAAATCATATAATGACTTCTCTAACTTTCATAAGAGCTTATACGAATATGCCGGTTTTTTCCATTTATTTGAACAGTAATCGGGTCTTGATAGACTTGACATCTAGAATCTATCTTATCTGGCAAGTTATCATGTTTAAAGATAAAAAAGGTATATCATACACATAGAGGATAATCAGTCATACCTTGTTCAGTTATGGTGATAAAACAATAAAAATGGTGTCAAAATGGAGCTAAGACATTGGCCTTTGAATAGCAATATTTTTCTGTTAATTAACTAATTTGCATATTCATGAATATTAATGAGAATGTTACAAAATGACAAAATTTTATTAGAAAATAATATTTTTAAAGTTTTAAATCAATTTCAAAGTTCCAAACAATTTTGATCTGTTCTGAAAGTCTCTCAGTGTTTTCTTAAATAGTATTTTGTAACACTGATGGTAACCTTTTTTTACTCCAAAATAGGTATGTTTAGCTAATTTGCATAAAATTAACTATAAATACAACCAACATCTTAGGAAACAAAATACCACTAAAATTTAATAAAATGATATAATTAAATGTTATCAATGAAATAACAATTATGCGAGCTATATTGTTTGGAAATGAAGTTTGAACACCTTTTTAAAGGACGAATCAGTATGTAACATACTTTAAACATGTTACGTTACCATTTCAATAACCTTGTTTTGTTACATAAATTATTTAGAAAATATAGATCAGACAGTTTTGATCTGGTCTTTATGTCTCTCAGTGTTTTGTAGAATAGTATTTTATTACTGTGAAGGTAAATATTTTTTCTACATTAGGTATTTTAGCAAATTTGCGTAAATTAATCTATGCTGAAACAGACATCTCTGAAAACAAGATACAACTAAAACTGAACAACATGATGAACTAAATGAACTGTGATCAAAAAACTTGTGTTATTTGAGCTAAAGCACATGAAAATATAATGTAAATACTTATTTGAAGGAGGAATATGTTTGTAACATACTTTACACATGTAACGTTACCATTCCAGTAATCTTGTTTTATTTTATCATTATTTTCTCAGAAAATAGTAGAGGAACATTTAGTTATCAAGTTATTAAATATTTTTACCAAATAGTACAGCTCCATACTTCCCAAGCAATGCTATTTTTTCCATAACGGCGCTTTAAAATACGTTTCCACTGTATTTTGCTGTATTTAGAAATATGTAGGAAGAAATCTGAACCATTGTTTTCAATATTATGATATCATGGATTTATTAAAACTTTAAAGTATTAATTCTAACATTCTTTCTTCACTTTTGTCAAGAAAGAAATCATCTGAAACATTCATTACACATTCAATGTTCCTTATTCATTTTGAATTAATGCATCTATCAGTTTAATTATACTAATATCTGTTTGTTAAATATGTTGTTCTTTTATTTGATGGTTTCAATATTGTTGTCAATAATTACATTTTACATTGATTATATATTTTTATGTATATATTCTGTATATATTAATAATGTATTCATCCTTGCTAACATCCATACACTGATAATAGGGTTACAATTTGGGGCTGCCTTTCATGGAAAATGTTTTAATGGAATATTTATCTCGTTTTGTGTTATTGTGAAGTGCATCTATACAGTTATTTACGTGAGAAATAAAGCGTTTTGGTTTTTAGTTTCAGAAACACATGCATTGTATTGAGATATTCATGGGCTTATTGATGAAATATTCACTGTTGAAAAGCTGCACTGAACAAAAACTAAAAAACAAAATGAAATGTCAGGTACTTTAAGTAATCTTTAGATTTAAACTTGTACAATTGGAAAAAGCAGTCAAGAATGTGATTGACATTAAGTGTTTGAAAACCAAAATTGTTAGGAAAACAATCACATAATGCTGTTTAAAACTGCTAGAAAGATACTGAGTGCTTTATGAACGGCACTTCAGAGTTGCTGAAAACATTTTGCAATAGACTTTAAGAAGATCCTTTTGAAGCAAGGGTCGCAACCAAGTAAATAAATAGCAAACTCAGTTGGATCATGGCTGTTTATGAGAGGTTATGAAGTGTGAAAAGCAACTTACGCCCCCTAGCACTGGCTTAAGAGGATTCTATTTTAGTAAGTATGGTCCAAAAGGACCAGAAAATCTAACAACACTGAAAGCGAGTACGAGGAGACTTTTTACAACCATCACATGGCACTTAAAGCCTTTTTAAGGGATAGCAAATTGGTTTTTTTCAGATCATCCTTTGGAAGCATAACAACACAATCAAGCAAAATAATACCTGACTTGATTTGATTATGTCTGTTCGTTTGATGTAGTGGTATGTGAAACTGCCCTCTCACCCACTATAGCACTAGCTAAAACATTGTTCTGTTATAGTAAAATTTTATGGATTACTTAAAATTTGAACTTAAAATCAGACGAAATGTCTGAAAAATATGAAACGCACACAATATGAGGCAGCAGTGTTAAAAGAAGTAAATTCTGCACGTCTTGATTGAGATGTTATTTACGATATTTTCACTTTAATGTTACTTAATATAGCATATTTGCTCTCTTGTTGGTTATCTGTTATGAATAATATGTAGCTTTATAGCATATTATTTATAAATTAGAAAGCAAATGACAAAAGAATATCATAGGCTCTCAAAAATCACTTTAGTTTTTATAAATGACATTTGATTACACTTTGATTCTGAAGTAATTTATATCATACTCTCGAGTTTCTTGCTACAGTTTGAACTTTTGACAAAGAGAGGTCATGCCTTTGTCATAACCTTTGGCATGTAACTTAATTGATAATCAAACTGAATTTGTTATGATTGATGCATAGCACTCTTAGTAGTGTTTCTCTTATTGTTCCGGTATATCCAGGGATATTCCACCACATAATACAATTTAGTCCTTGTCTGTACAATTTAAAATATCAAAAAAAATATTTTGTACATTCTGTCATTCTTGTAAATGTTTCAAAATGACTACAACAGTCTTCTTTATTTCGTATCTATAAAGTTTTATATATTTCTTATATCTTGATTTGGTATCACTAAAACAGTTTTGTCCAGCTGGTTTTAGTTTTAAATCTAAAGTTTTTACTTTAAATACCAGCATATTTTCTTTTGTTTATTAATTTTGGTTTAGCACCGCTTTGCAACAGAAATTCAGTCATGTAATGTTGAGCAGTTAACCTAACAAGTGTCCCTGGATTCTGTACCGGAACTACTCAGTTCTCTGCAGGCAAGTGCTAAGTTCTTAGCATTGTACACGTGTAAGTCTACTTCTACTAAGCTGACTTTAGACACTATGTCTTTATTGAATCGTCATGGAAAGCAAAGGCCTCATCCAGATATCTGACTCAGGACCCTATGATTCATCCTACAAAGCTAGAGTTGGTTTTGTATATGTTCTTATAAAGCTACTTTTTCTAAAATTCAAAAAGTACTTTTTTATAAAACTTGACTTTTACTCACAGGAAGACTGAAAATATCAGCTGTATGATCATAATATTGTGGATGCACAGATGGATATTATTGCATGTTTTATTGAAATTCCATCTAAAATTATAGTTACTTGGATGGTGCAATATATATTGTAGGCATTTTCTGAAATAACAGAAGAAAACCTTCTTAAAACTAACAGCTAACAGTTTAAATAAATCAGTTTGCGACAATACGGGCTTCAACTTCTTCTTAAATATCTTTTTAAAAAGCAGTGGTAGTGGTAACGTATTTTAAACTGTGTTACGGAAAAAATATCACACTGTCTGGCAAGTAAAGAAGTATATTGTATTATTATAGTACACAATAAGTAATATTAATTATGTTTGTGGAATATTTTCTGAATAATTGATGCAATACAACAAGGTTGCTGAAATGGTAACGTAACATGTGTAATGCATGTTACATTTTTATTCTTCCTTTAATAAAGTGTTAATTCTATGTCTGCAAACATTAAAGACCACATAAAAATTGTTTTTTCATTGATAACAATTAATTATATCATTTTATTCAGTTTTAGGGGTTTCAGAATTTTATTTGTTGTTTGTGATACTGGTTCATTTTATGCAAATTAGCTGAGCACATCCAGTTTTTAGTAAACAAAAGTGCCAGAAGAGTAACAAAATAATATATTGCAAAACACTGAGAGACTTTAAGACCAGAACAAAGCTGATTGGTACATTTAAATTGATTTGAAACTTAGAAAATGTTATTTTTTAACAAAATTTTGTTATTTTTTAACATACTCATTAATATTCATGAATATGCAAATTAGTTAATTAACATTAAAATGCTGCCATTTAAAGGCCAATGTCCTAGCTCCATGTTGACACCATTTTTTGGTGAAGGTGCATGGTAAACCTTATTGGCCCCCGTACTATCAGTTAACAGCAATGAAACCGTACACACTATTAGCTGATAACAATATAGATAGGTGGCATATTGTAAAGTTTTGGGTGCAATTTCTATCAAGGCTTTATCTCAATAAACGCAGATGATATTGAATTGAAACTTCAAACAAGTCTTTTAACTCATCAGATCTACCAAAATAACCAAGTTAGATATCTCTTGATCGAATCTAATGTAAATTATGGGTCTCATTTATAGACATATTGCTTTGAAACCTAATTTTACATCTTAAGGTCATTATATATAACTTACCACAGATGATCAAGCCCCATTACTCTAATATGCATTTTGACAAAATTATGCGCCTTTTGGATTTAGAAAATGCAGGTTTAAGTTTTACATGCAAGTTAGTATATCAAAACTAATGCAGATGTTTGGTTAAAACTTCACATATTTCTTCGGGTCTGTAAATTAAGGTCATATCAACATATCACAAGCCTCATAACTACTTGAGTCAAACCGCTTTTATGGGTTAAAGTTTTGCATGCAAGTTGTATTTTTTTTAAACTAATGCAGATACTGGGTTGAAACTTCACACATGTCTTCCATGCTGACAAAGGACATAGCATCAACTTCCATAACTCTTACTTGAACTTTGGCCAGGTTATGCCCCCTGTTTAAACTTAGAAAAAGCTGTTTAAATTTTGCATGCAAGTTACTATCTCGGAAACAAATGCAGATACCGGATTGAAACTTCCATACATGTCTCCAGTGTTGTAAAGGAAGGTTAAATTAAGCATCAATTTCCATAACCTTCATTTTGGACAAGTTACGCCCTCTTTCTTGTGCATAGATATTGTTGGGTTTGCATGCAAGTTGCTATCTCCAAAACTAATGGGGGCATTGGGTTGAAATTTCTCACATGCCTTCAGGATTGTAAAGTAAGGTAAAAACATCAAGTCCCATAACATTTGCTTTAATTTTGGCAAAGTTATTTCCTTTTTTGTAGTCAAGTTGCTCTTGCCAAAATTAAGGGCGGTACTTGGTTGAAAACTATTCAGAGTTTTAAAGCCAGATTATAGAATCAAGTCAAATAATCCTTGAATAATTATTTCAATTCTAGAACCGAAAATCATTATACTGACAATTGCCTTCGAATAGTGAGGCGTACTGTCATTGTTCTTTTAAAACCTTTTACTTTCTTCTAAATGAAGAGTAACTTTGAAATGCTCTTTTGCTCTTTCAAAGTTTGATCCGGTTAACAAGAGCTCTCCCCACCCCCCCCCCCCCCCCCCCCCGACCCCCCGTAAATACTGCTGAATAGGACATGGTTGAGAAATCTTCTTACAGCAACATCTATGTCAAGCATATTTCGACGGTTCTCGATCTGATTCTTAAAGCTTGTAAGTTTTCTTTCTAGGTTCACAATGGACACCTTTGAGAATAACATCTACACTTAAAAACACATAATGGGTGTAAGGACAAATAATCCACAAAAGAAGCCACGCATTGATGTTGAAGTTATAAGTAAAAAAATCAACCTCCCTACTTGTCGACAAACCTTCAACATATGGTACTGTTGTCTAGTTATCTCAGTAGTTGATGAACTGTACAGCCAGTCTAAAGGTCACGAGTTTGTTCCGGTTAGCAAAGAAATTCCTTCCATGGCTATTTGCAGTCTACCTAAGTTCATGCGGATGTAGAGTTGTCAGTTCCTTAAGAATGTGCACTTAGGTTGCTAAGCTTGCCAGGGAGAGTGAACATTTGTTACCATTAGTGACTGTCAGTCATATATGGCAATATAAGATTGTAGGAAATGGTGTTGGACCCAATTGAACAACATCTAGAACTGATACTTGGTCTTTTAAAAGTCAAACTAGCATTTAGCACATTTCATGGCTGTACTACGTACACAGTTTGAAAAAAGCATACTATTTGTTATGTGCTATTTGTGAGCATGGTGAATTCAGTTATATCATTTTAAACACAGACATTTTCATTTAAAAAAAAAAAGAAATTCATTAGCATATGGGAGACAGCAGAGTTGAACTTATTCATTTTCGTAACATATTTTTTCAATGGACATGGCTAAGTGATAGATCAACGTCCCTGGCTAAAGGTTGCGGATTCGATCCCCTGTCAAGATATACAAAAGTAGTTGAAAATGGTAAATGTATCAATAACTTTCCCTGGCATTCAGCTAAAATGTGGAAAGTGGATTCTCTCACCGTGACCTGCGTGTCAATGGTTACCGTCCAGAGTGATTATTATGCCCAGTGTCCTATACATGGGTCTTAGCAAACAGTGCAGACTTAGTTGAACACCGCAGAACAGATCATGTGATCAGGGCTTCCACTGTTTCCTTAAATGAGTTTCAGTCACAACAAAGAAAAAAGAAATGAATATACCAAACACCCTTTTTATTTGAAATGGTTCGGGGTAGTAGAGTCATGTTTAGACATAAGAGGATTAATATAAGTTGTAGATTTTGCTTCGGAAATGAATTAAAGGATAAATTAACATAAAATAGAAATTTCTAGTCTAATAAACATTATGGGCTGAACATTTTTTCCAAGTGTTACTTGATCCCAGAATCTGGAAATTCGATTGATCATAATCCAGGCTGATTTTTCACTCTGACAGAAGTCGTACCAGTTCATCCCTAACAACGAGACCAGACTGTCTGTCCTCATTATGGTCATCAAACATATCTATATTAGGTTCTTCACAAAAATCATTTATTTCATTGTCATTGAAAATGCAAGCATTATTTAAGATACACGCAGTGACAATGCAGTCAACTAACAGCACTATACCGCATACATAAAACATATACATATAGACCACTAATTCAACACAATTTCTGATACGAGGGATACTGTCTCGTCTGATCAGCTGTTTATTCTGGAAAATGAAGTCATTATGTGTCAAAAGAAGCAACTTTCTTTATTATTGTTACAGCTCAGAAGCTTTTGAATTGTTAGCGTATAGGTAACGTTCTCCATCATTTTCAGTTACTCGGTAAAGCGTTCGGGCTACAATTGTTACTCGTGTCACTCAGGTGAACTCGGGTGATTTAGTCAGAGTTACACTGGTTTGTATGCCGAATGCGCCCACTAAATAGAAAAATGGCGCGAAAAAAAAATGGTGGTCGCATATGATAATCTTATACCGTACTTTGGGATATTTTCGTCATGGTTAATTTTTCGCCTATTTCGCAACCCATATGAAGTGGCGAAAATATAACGCTCAAAAATATACCTATGTCCAAAATTTGACACCATATAAACGTTATCACTACAATACCTTCTTACTCACTCTTTGTCGTGAGTAAATCAATTATTCACTAATTTCATGTTCCTAACTACAAAAACAACAAACGAAATATAGGATACAGGTCTTAGTATTTGACAGCATTCCAATGTACAAAAAATACGAATATATTTATCTTGCAAATGTCAGATGGTACGATGTTGTGCGATGTGGTGATGATCGACCAGTAGAAGTGGGGTAAATGTGATTATCTTTATCTTTGTACACCACTCAACCTGAAAACATACTATCAACATTTAAGGGAAACATACTTGAAAATCTAAACTGTAAAATGCGTATTCTATTAGGTCCCGAATGAACCAAATGTAATAACTTGAACTCATCTAATCTGGAATAGTTAAACAGCATATAAGATGGCCATTCTGGTCTCTCTCAGCTTCGTTGAACAACCACAAAATAAGAAAAAATGTACAGTGTGTAAAACATAACATTCTTTCAAGGTAAAATCAAAATAAAATGAAAGCTAGCTCAAAAGAGGATAACGGCAATTTACATTTGATAACGAAAGAATAACATTGCATGGGGAAAAACAGCATAAAATATATTGATATAGAATTAAATGCCTACTTGTGAATGCCACTTTTCTAAATGTAGATACCGAGTCTGGCATGAAGAATTCAAATGTTATCATATAATGTTAAATGTATATCTGCCTTTAAAGTTCTAGTAATACATGAATACTCAACAGTAATTATCAAGGAATGTTCATGTCTAAAGACCCTTGAAATATAAGGTACGTAACTGTGAACCCTATTTTCCATCAGAACATAAAGGAGACGTAATGTCTGGCCTGAGGAATCTCTCTAGAACTAAATGATTACTTTTGTTTAAATCACAATCAAAAAGTCAAATTTGCCTTTAATATTCGAATACTGCTACAAGCCATCAGCAATAACTATTAAGAAACTTTAAATGTCTGTAAGGGTGGGTGGGAGGGAATAAATAAATAATCAAAATACTTGTTATGCTGTCAGATATTCAACCTCGAGTGAAGAATATCAGTTAACAATCACTTATATAGTGCACTGAAAACATGAGAAAATCGTGAATTGCAAGCAGAAAACGCGGTAAAATAACTACCGGGAACTGGAGACAAAAATAGTTAGCAGACGATGAAAACGTGAATAATTTAATTTATCTACATTGACTATCGATTGCAAATACCTGACATCGGGTATGAAAGGACAATTGCTTTTGTATTACCTGTATTTTTACAAAAACGTAAACCCGAGAGTTTCTCACCTTGGCCAATTTTCATTAAATCTATTGAATACGTGTAGATGATGAACGGCAGTTAGAATTTCGATACACTTACTGTACATGGTTGTCACAGTGTGAAAACAAGCATGCAGTTTGTGTTGTTGGATAATTTCAGAAAAAATCCCTTGGATGCTCTTCAAAACTGCCGGTAATGTTGTTGGATTTTGATGAAATTTTCGGGCAAATTTTCGCCACCTATGTAAGACGGCGAAAAATACACTTGCCAAAATAAAAACACTACATTTTGGGTTAAACGGGCAAAAATTTGCCGACACGAAAATATCCCAAAGTACGGTAAGATGACATTGGTAAAAATTGAAATCTGGCCAGATGATGGTGGAAATGGGATAGTTTGATTAGAATTTGATAGAAAATGACAAATTTATTGTAAATTTGTTGAAAATTAGGATAAAACCCCAAAATATCACCTTTTCACTGTTTTGTGTGTATTTTTTCTCTCAAAAACTGCATATTTATAGCCTACTGATTGCTAATGTCTGACCATCAGAGGTAAACGTGAACATAATTAACAGTTTAAATGTGTAATCTGTATGCATATCAGAGTAGAAAATGTCAAAACAGGGCAAGACAAGGCTACATTTAGGGTAACTGCTTCAAAATTATGTCGCGACAGCTATTTTTGACAAAATCTGACGCTTTGTCTTGTGGTACTGAAAATGCCATAAAACCTTAGAAACTGTTGATATCAAGCTAAAACCTTGTATTATTTCATGCTTTTAGGTTTCTTTTACATTTCAAATGAAACTGGCACAGTGTCAGAGAAAAAAGTTTTTCTTATAGGCATACAGACACTAAATAGAAAAATGGCGCGAAAAAAAGGTTGGTAGTCGCATAATGGCGGATACAAATAGTCCTCAGTTTTTTTTGCTGTGTAGAGCTATTTTCCCTATTTTCTTTGCATTTTTTTTTTGATAAAATCACATGACAGATCTATGCTTGACATGTAGATAGCATTTTGATCATAAAATAACAACATTACAAAATTGTTCATGGAAACTTAGATCATACACCACCAGTATAATTTGGGGTCTCATTTTTAGCTGATTTTGCAGTTTGTGTGTTTGACTGAAATTATTTTTCTTGCATCAGTCATGACCCCCACTTTTCTTTTGATTTTTATTTAGCACTGACAATATTCTTCAAGAAAATGTAGTTTACAGACATTTAAAATGGGTCCTGATATGTGCGGCGGCCATTGGAAATAGGTCAATTTTATATAGAATTAAGAACAACAACTATTCAGTGTGTTATAACCTAGTGCAAACCCAAGAAAATCTAAGGGGAACAACTCTGAATTGACCAATAAACTGAAGCCAACATAAAACATTGGTCAAAAGTGAAAGAAAAATCAAAAAGGTCCTTTTCCCAACAACTGATCAGGCAGACAAAATATGACCTACATTTGTTTAAATCTCTTTGTATTCAATATACAAAATGCACACTTTTCTCATGGCTTACACTGACAGTTATTTTATAAGTTGTAGTGAGGCCCTGATAGAAGTTTAGTAGTGCACGAAAATAAAGTAAAATAATGCATAAATTCCTTAAAAGAAATTTTACGACATTAAGAAACGTTATAAAGTTTTGGTCTTTTAGCCAAAGTTATTTATTGTTCTCAATGATGATACATTGGTTTACACAAAATTTATATATTAAAATGTAAAATGTATATATCCAACAATGTCAAATTACATAAAAAGTTAAATTGGTATCACGTTTGTGTAACAACGTAGCCAGACCACTTATATTCATCACTTTAGTGAAACATTTTGAAAGTGTTTCTTATACTTTAGTCATTTTGAAGCATTTCTCTTACTGTTCAGGAGTACTTTGCTGCAAATAATGTATCAAATGAAATTACAACATTTTAAGGTAATGGTTGTAATTACAACATTTTAAGGTAGCTGATAGGTAATGACTCTCTACAATGCATTTTAAGCAATTCAACATTCTCTGGATGGAATTATCACGATCATTGCCTTCCATGAAAAACGAATAAATGCTGAAAGCATATAGAGATTACTTTATTTGATGATTTTCGTAACAGGTCAACGACCTTAAACAAACTATATTAAGGTGTTTTATTTATTGTTGTAAACAAAGTAAGCGGGATACTTCAGATATCCACATTAATTTACAACTTAAACTGTTCACACAGCTTGAAAAAAAAATTTGTTGGGGCCTTTCATTTACAATTATATCAACAATTGCGGAGAACAGGTTTGTACTGGTACAGAATCCAGGAACACTGGTTAGGTTAACTGCCCGCCGTTACATGACTGAAATACTGTTGAAAAACGGCGTTAAACCCAAAACAAACAAATATCAACAATTATCACCTGAAATGAGTGCATTCATAAGTGGAAAATATTGATGGTAAAATGGTGTAGGGGTTTGTTTACATTATAAAATGTTTAATTACTTCTTTCAGGTAAATTTTTTTTTTTTTTTTTTGGGTTTAACGTCGCACCGACACAATTTAGGTCATATGGCGACATTCCAGCTTTGATGGTGGAGGAAGACCCCAGGTGCCCCTCCGTGCATTATTTCATCACGAGCGGGCACCTGGGTAGAACCACCGACCTTCCGTAAGCCAGCTGGATGGCTTCCTCACATGAAGAATTCGACGCCCCGAGTGAGGCTCGAACCCACATCGATGAGGGGCAAGTGATTTGAAGTCAGCGACCTTAACCACTCGGCCACGGAGGCCCCTAGGTAAATTTTTGGTATAGTTTTGGTAAGCTTATAATAAAGAGCATGTCATTCTCTTTCACA
Organism: Mercenaria mercenaria; assembly: GCF_021730395.1. NCBI lineage: Eukaryota > Metazoa > Mollusca > Bivalvia > Venerida > Veneridae > Mercenaria > Mercenaria mercenaria. Next base: position 21,069,006 of record NC_069364.1, on the reverse strand, counting down.
AACTTTTTTTGATGAGTTTTCGACTCTTGGCTAGTCTAGTATTTTGACTTTATTAAAAGACAAAAGGAAGTTCAGTATAGGCTCTTTCAAAGTGTTGAAAGTAGACTAAACTTACACTATACTCTATTGAATTTATTTAGCTGTGGAGACTTTTGATATAGACTATAATTGGGCAAATCCTAAAACCATTGAAAAACGGTCAATACAAGAGTTGTCCATTTTGCTTCAGATATTTTGAGAAAGTCATTTTTTAAATATCAAATATTTCTATTTTTACATGGAGAGGAGAAAAACCATAAATATACTTAGTAAACTGGTGCACTTAGCTATCAATTCGCTCTGAAAAAAAATCTGTAAAGATGAATTTGAATTTTTAGGTACCATATCTCTACAATAGAAATGAGTGGCTCAAAGAATATTTTGCAAGGTTTGTGGAATTTCAATTTTGTTTGATTTTAATAAATTAAATTGTTGAATTTTCCTTTAATTTTGAAAAACAGTTACCTCTTATTGATTTGTCAGCCTTCTGCTGCTAAAGTGCAAAGACACTGAACAAGTAAGAGATTTAAAAAAAAAAGTCCATTTAAAAGGAAAACACATAGTTTTTGACTATATTTGTAAAAAAGAAAATACTATTATTTCAATTTTTTTAAATTTCTATTTCCTTTAGTAATTTCGCGTACCGCCAGTTTTCCAAAGAATTTATCAGTATATATATGTGAACATCTTGTACAGTGCTACAATATGCTGTAGATGAACAGTATCTTATGTATTGAAGCTGTACATTTTAAACAGGAATCCTAGAGACTGACCGCCTGTCGGGCATGGACCTGGAACCGGTCACTGTGTTGCGACCCCAGCCAGACAGCAAGCATCTCATATATGATATAAAGAAATGGTGAACTGAATGTTCATAACATTGTTTATGAGACGCATAACAATGTATGACATAATGTTGTATTTTTTTAATGGTACTGGAATTTTGGCATTGACGTACATTGCTTACCAGTGTGCCTAGTACATTTGTCACCGTTATTAATGTATGACATTTTTTCTTTAACCTGACAGGGCATTGGCTGTATTACAGGAGATTACATGGAGATTAGCTTCAGTTAGACAAAATTGTTGTTTTGTTTTTGTTGTAGTAGTTGGTGTATTATTTCATTAATGTATTTTCTTATTTTTCAATTCAGTGCATATTTCGAGTTTTTTGTTGCACACTCAAAACTGCAAAAGAAGTCAGTTGTTTCTAAAGAAAGGCGGATATTGATTCACGATCATTTGCATTGTACCGCCAGTCAACCAGACCAACCTATTAAGTTGTGTGCAGAAGCTTCGATTCCCAGTGTTACACCACAGAATGACTGCAAGCTTTCGGTAAGCGATTTACATGTTCCATTAGCGCACTTCCCTCGGAACGAAGTTTTTTTCCATGTAAACTTTACGTCTGGCTTTACGTTATGTCTTTAACCAGAACTGTAGTGTCTTTTTGTCAGTTTCAGGTGTAATTTGAGCTGTGTCTGGCTCCAGTTAGAGTTCTTGGCCTACCGCACTGGCCTGCTTTCAAGGTGATGTGGATCGGCGGTTTGACGTTCCAGTCATTGTCCAGCTTAGTCAAAGAAATCATTCATTCTGATACGGTCTGTGATGTATTATCTATGATATAATCAAATATTTGTCTTTGCATGTGGGTTCTGATCTTTAAGTCATTAAATTGAATTTTTTCTGCAACTGTAGTGGGCAAATTATACATTTTTACTAGAATTTGCATGTTTATTTGATACATCATTTTACCAAACAAATAATTTTGACAGCTAGTGACATCACAGTTTTTTCCATAAAAATCTAATTTGAACTTTCAGAAGAACAGTAAAATTTGATATGCGCTCTTTTCCGTCAAAATTCCAGTTTCCGAGCCAGTTTATCCGCAAAGTATGTCTAATGTTCGAAATTTCTCCTGTACATAATTTTGTCTGCGATGAGACTGTCTTCAATAACATTTCTCGGAAAACCTTTAGATACAAGATTTTGGCTAAATTAAAAATTTGGTAAGATTTACGTGTCAACCCGGTATTGAAGTACTTCAAGGTCGTTGTCTCCTATAAAGTAGTTCTTTGAAATTTACAGGTCCCCATTTTGAAGCCATACCTATTTTGTCTGGTTACCTTGACATTGTGTAAATCTCGTATCATTTCTGATGTCTTTCACAGTTGTTTTGTCTGTTTTCTGCAGGATCACATTTATGTGTGGAGGGATTAAAAAAGTACTCCGGACCAGATGACCGTGACAGATGCGTATGAAGATTTCAACAGCGAATGTAAACATTGAAATATAGCAAAAAATCATCGTTGATGCCAGTTGTTTTTGAGTGAGAAATAATTTGAAAAGCATTAAACTTCAGGAAAACAGAGCTACCATTGCTGTAATTACGTTATGAAATTCACAGTTCATGTCCAAAAATACCTGTTTTACTATACAGCATGGAAGGAGAAATGATACCGGGCCGACACCTTATCTCTGTCCTTTGAGTTCAATTTTTATCTAACCTAAGGTTTTAAAAAGGAAATGCGGATATTTAACACTTTTTCAGTGTAGTTATCTGTAGAAATCTGCGTAGTTGATAATCTTATTAGCATGCGCGCAAGTTTTCTAAAACATGTATATGCCGTGGGGCTCGTGTTTCCATGGTAACGCATTTTCTCCCATTTTAAGCTCACCAGAGCACAAAGTGCTCAAGGTGACCTATTGTGACCGGTTATTGTCAGGCGTCCGGCGGCATCCGTCGTGCGTCGTCAGTCGTGCGTCGTGCGTCAACATTTGCCTTGTGGACAATCTAGAGGCCACATGTGTGACCCAATCTTTATGAAACTTGGTCAGTATGTTAGTCTTGATGATCTTTAGGTCAAGTTTGAAACTGGGTTTTGTGGGGTTAAAAACTAGGTCAGTGGGTCAGATCAAAGGAAAAGCTTGTGAACACTCTAGAGACCACATTGTGACCCAATCTTTATGAAGCTTGGTCAGAATATTAGTCTTGATGATTTCTAGGTCAAGTTTTAAACTTGGTTTTGTGAGGTTAAAAACTAGGTCAGTAGGTCAGATCAAACGAAAAGCTTGTGAACACTCTAGAGACCACATTCTAAACCAATCTTTATGAAACTTGGTCAGAATGTTTGTCTTTATGATATCTAGGTCGAGTTCGAACATGGGTTATGTGGGGTCAAACACTAGGTCAGTAGGTCAGATCAAAAGAGTGTAATAATTTTGAAATTAACATAACTACTTTGAAAACATTTTAATAAATTGTAATCCTTTAAAACCCGCTCCATTATTCAAACAATAAAAACTTTAAATAGAATCATATCCAGAAATAGAAATTTTTATATGCGTAACCGAGAAAATATTTCACATTTTTCACTATAATACATTTTCTAGGTTTTTTATGAAATGAGCAACAGCTGCATTTTGTTTACAAAAAACTCAGTTAAACATTTCATAAGAAAAGATAATATAACAACATGACAGAAAACGGGTTAGGCTATAATCCATTCAAGAGCTACATTCTGCCAGACATGGCTGTAGACGAATGGTCGTATATGTCTTCACCAGACATTACATTGAAATGTGTAAATTAAAATGTCTCCATCAGAATTGCAAATTGCCGGCTAGTATGCAGTTCGGTTTCTAATTCGAATTGCGAATTGCAAACTAGTCTGCAGTTCGCTGCAAACAGTTCACAATTCAAATAAAAGTATATTGGAGCGTTACATTTATAAATCAGTACATTATAAGTGGTTGCTAAATAGAGGTAATGATCCTGCAATTTCCACTAAGAATTGCACACTGTCGACCGTTGTGCAGTTTACAGATTACAATTCAAATTACAAAGTGGGAACTGGTCTGCAGTTCACGATTCAAAATGTATCAGGAGCGTAACTCTTGTAATTTAGTACTAAGTTTGCGGTTAGTAAATAAAGGTCATGGGTTTGCAGCCCTCCAGCCCCCACACAACCCACCCTGCATCAGAATTCGAAACTGCCCTCTAGTCTGAAATTCGCACTGCGAACTGGAAACTAGTCTGCATTTCGCAATTTGCAGTTCACGATTCAAATTTCAAAATGCAGTCTGATCAGCACTGCACTGTGAACTTGCAATAGGTTTTGAATCGAATTGCAAACTGCAAATTGGCCTGCAGTTCGAAATTGAATTGCGAACTACAAACTGATACGTAGTTCACGATTCAAAAAAGTGCGAACTGCGGACAAGAATGCATTTCAGATTCGAAGCCCATAGCTTTGGAATCTAATTGCAAACTGCAAACTAGTCTGCATTAATTTTCGGGATTCTAATGGTAAACTGCAAACTGGTCTGCTATTCGCGGCTGAAATTTCAAAGTGCAGTCTCATCATCACTGCATTGCGAACTGCGGACTAGAATGCAAATCACAATTTCAAGCCTATAGGTTCGGAATCGAAGTTCAAACTGCAGACCAGACTGCAGTTCGCGATTCGAACGGCAAGCTGCAATCTGCTGTTCACGGTCAAAATTTCAAAGTGCAGTCTGATCAGCGCTACCACGCAAACTTGCACAAGAATGCATTTAACAATTTGAGGGCCATAGCTTTTGAATCGAATTGTAAATGGCAGACTAGTCTGTAGTGCGCATTTCACGATTCAAATGAAAAATCTCAAATTACAGTCTCACCAGCATTACCCAACGAACTGCAAGATAGAATTCATTTCAGAATTCGATGGTCATGGCGAATGGCTTAGTGCAGACTGGTTAGTAGTTCACAATTCGAATTGCACAACTGGTCTGCAGTTCACGATTGAAAATGAAAGTGCAAGGAATGTTACTACAATGATTTAAGTACTAAAGAAGTGGTTGTTAGATAGATGTTATGGGTCTCTACTCCCTCCCCTCTATTAGAATTTCAAACTACCGGCTAGTCAGCTGTTATCATTTTTTCGATTTGAGTCGTGAACTGCGAACTGCGCACTGCAGACCAGTTTTCAGTTCGCAATTCGAATCGTGAACTACGAACTGCAGACTAGTTTGTAGTTTGCAATTCGAATCGGAAACTCAAAGCTGCAGACTAGCCGGCATTTGCAGTTATAATGGAGAGGGGAAGAGTGCGGACCATTAACTTTTATTTAGCAACAATGAATTGGTACTTTAAGTACAAGAGTAACGTTCCAATATACTTCCATTCTGAATCGTGAACTGCAGACCATGCAGCTGGCAGTTCGCAATTGGAATCGTAAACTGCGAACTGCAGATTCAGACTAGTTTGTAGTTCGCAATACGAACCAGAAACTAAGAGTCGCAGACTAGCCGGCACTTTGCAGTTCTAATGAAAAGGGAGGAAATGCAGACCATTAACATCTATTTAGCAACCATTGACCTAGTACTTAAGGTATAAGAGTAACGTTCCAATATACTTCCACTTTTAATCGTGAACTGCTGACCAGTTTGCAGCTCGCAATTCAAATCGTGAACTGCGAACTGCAGACCAGTTTGCAGTTCGCACTTCGAATCGTGAACTGCATACTGTGAACTATAGATTGGAAACTAATAAATGGAGACCTGCCGGAAGTTTGCAGTTCTAACAAAAGTAAACTCTAAACCAGTTTGTAGTAGGCAGTCTAATCTTAAAAAGCGCACTTCGAACTGCACACCAGTTTGCAGTTTGCATTTCAAATTGGAAACAAAGAACTGAAAACCTGCCGGTAGTCTAATAAATGGACAAGAATGCAGACACTTAACCTCTTGGTTAACCTCTTAACCTCTTGCAACAATTGAGGCCAAAAGAAGTGTATAATTTTTTGGAAACAGTATTTCATATCCTCCGTGAAAACCCATTTCTTAAGTGTCAAAGCCGTGCCTATCTATATTTTGTTCACTTATGTTTGTGATAGGGGAGGTAAAATTTAGGGGGTAGGGTAAAGTTTACGTCTACCAATTTTTTCACTGTTTAATTACAGTAACTATCTGATTATCAGTAAATGTATATATGTCAACCAATGTCAGCAAAAAGAAATTCATCAAAAAGGAATGAATGGCAAGCTTGATATTTCAGGTCAAAGGTCAAATTTATGTATAAATCACAAAAATTGGCATATTTGAAATTTATTTTCATTCTTAAAAAAATAGTTTATCATAAGTCACTCAGTTTTACTTATGCAGTGTGTATCTATCAGCCAAAGTCAATCCTGATAATTGAAGGTCAAAGTTCCTTTTCATGCAAAAATGTGAAAAATGTTACCTTTACTTTTTTCTAACGTTTTTAATAGGTATTCAAATTATTAGTCACTGAAATTAATTCGTTTTAATGTTTGTATATCGGGCAAAGTCAGCAGTGCAGATGTAACCCCAAAACTGCCAAGGGTAAATCAAAGGTCAAATAATAATAATAATAAAAATGTAAATAATGATAAAATTACGTATACTAATAATGACAATAAGTATAATATTAAAATTTGTAAATATACCAAGCAGGATGACAGTAGATCATGGGCAAGTCCCCACTGTGTTTTCTCGGGGTCTTTTAGATTAACTTGAATCGACCATGTATGGTTTGGATTTAATAATAATAAGGATTGTTCGCCGTTGTGATATTAAAGTTTGTGGTCTTCAGATAAATACTAGGATGTCATGGACAAAATACTTGGATTTTGATTACAGTTTCTTTCAATAGCTTATACGAGGTCTTTATTGTTGAAAATACACACCGTTTCAATTGCCTTATTTGATTTTAAAAAGATATTTTATAGAAATGCTAACTACGATGAAACAAACACTGGGGACATTACATTTTTCAGTTTTAAAGCCGACATCTACAAATGCTTGTCGATAAATTCATGACTTTCTTTTTGAAATTTTGATCTGTTCACATATATGATATAAAAGTTTTAAAAGTATTTCTTCCGTGTATTTAATCATCAGATGTGCTGTCCATTGATCTATATTTTTTGTTCGTTGGAATTGTGAACAATTGAATGTATCCCACTTGTCTTTTTTATTAAACACGCAACCATATTTCCGAACAGGAACAAACAAAATAAATTAAGGTTTTACAAGAATGCTTGCATATAACTATGATCTTGATTTTCTTACTATTTACGAGCATATACATGACCTTTTTATGTACACTGTTCCATTTAATTGTTAAATGTAATGAGGAAGAAAGCCATTCCTTTTAAGCGGTTGACAAACGGACGTAAAACGCAACTGATGTTTTACATTGCGCATGTCTCAAATTTCTTTTTACGTCATGTTGTGCAATTTCAAACATTATATTTAAATATATGTTATTTTAGCTGCAGTTACAATCAAAGTAAGACTTTATATAGCTAATATTTGTGTTTTTACTGTGTTTAATAATTTTGTCTAATTGAGAAAGTAAGAAAAAAATGCTTAGTCAGTTTCTTTTATCTGAAAGAGAATTATTTTTGTGATGTCATCAAAACTTTCTAACGCGACACAAGAAGTTTAGTATAATAACATCAAAGTCAGCAGTTTAAAATGTCAAGTATTACAATATATTTCGCAAATATTAACCGACAAATATAGGTTTACTTTATTTGTCTTTATTTAATTTAAGCGTTTGTATAGCGAGCGGTAACAAATGAGGTTAAACTTCCGTGTTCGATTTAATTATGTATGATATATTTAGCTTTAAACTTTTTCACGAAATTCTTTTTATAGCCTATGCATGTTTAGATGAGGGTTATATTTTCTGAAATTTCTTTTAAGTCTTAGCTAGCTTCAAGAAGGCGAATTTTCAGCCAACATCATCATTTTATAACATGATTCTCTAATATAACGTACGTACAAGCGAGCAAGGGAAAGCGGGAGAAAGACAGAGATGTGTTTTCGGACAGAGACGTCATTTTAATATTCTTACTAAGCGGTATTATCAACAGAACTCTTTGTAGGTTTCATCGCGCTAATGTTCTACATTTGGTCCGAGAGCTCACGGACTTTTATTGCAACAATTGAGGCCAAAAGAAGTTTATACGTTTTTGGAAACAATATGTCATATCCTCCATGAAAACCCATTTCTTAAGTGTCAAAGCCGTGCCTATCTATATTTTGTTCACTTATGTTGGTGATAGGGGAGGTAAACTCACTTGTACAATTTAGGGGGAAGGGTAAAATTTACGACTACCAGTTTTTTCACTGGTTAATTACAGTAATTATCTGATTGTCAGTAAATGTATATATGTCAACCAATGTCAGCAAAAAGAAATTCATCAAAAAGAAATGAAGGGCAAACTTGATATTTAAGGTCAAAGGTCAAATTTATGTACAAATCACAAAAATTGGCATATTTTAAATTTATTTTTATTCTTAAAAATTAGTTTGTTATCATAAGTCACTCAGTTCTACTTATGTAATGTGTTTATATCAGCCAATGTCAGAAATGCAAATTTTATTATAAAACGTCAAAGTCAATCCTAATAATTGAAGGTCAAAGTTCATTTTCATGCAAACATGTGAAAAATGTTACCTTTACTTTTTTAATCTGTTTAATATGTATTCACATTATTAGTCACTGAAGTTAATTTGTTTTAATGTCTGTATGCCAGGCAAAGTCAGCAGTGCAGATGTAACCCCAAAACTGCTAAGGATAAAGCTTATATCAAAGGTCAAAAATCAAATTTGTGTGAAAAATTGCATGAACAGCTTCCTGTTTGACATAAAAATGCTATTTTTAATCATTATTAGTAACTGCTCATGATTTATTTTAATGTATATATGTCCCACAATGTCAGTAATAAAGATATCGTCTAAAATCAGACAAGTTCAAATGTGATATCAAAAAAGAATGAAAAAAAAGCTCTTTAACTTTTCTTCTTGATAATAATATCTTGTCGGTATTAGTCAACGGTATCAGTTTATTTTAAAGTACAAATGTTAGGCGATGTCTAGTATGCACATATAATTTCAAAACATTCAAGGTCAACCATAATATCAAAGGTCAAAAAAGTGAGTAAAATGTTGCAATAATATCACGTATTTGTAATATTTTTTGTTTAAAAGTATTTGTTTGGTCATTTTAGTAACTGATCGTTGTTCATTTTACTATATATATGTCAGACAATGTCATCGAAGAGAAAATAAGTCAAGGTGAAACCTGGTATTGGAGGTCAGGGGTCACTTTTGTATAAAAAAAATCACAATATGTAGCATACTTACTCATTACTTTGTTCAAAAATAGCTGGTTGTTATAATTCACTGTTAGCATTTACTTTAATGTATACATGTCAAGCAAGGTCAGCAATGTAGGTCTTATCCCTATAAGTCAAAGACAAACTTATTATCAAAGGTCAAAGGTCACATTTGGGTAAGTATTCGAAAAAAAAACCCCAGCAATTTTGCAATGATTTGTTTCTTTATTGTGTAGGTTATTTTTGTCACCGCTAGTAAAACGTATCATTATTTATTTTAAAGTATATATAACAGACAATATCACTGTTGAAATAATAATGAAAAATTAGTCAAGGTCAAACCTGACCTTAAAGGTCAAAGGTCATTTTCATGTAAAAATTCAAAATACAGCATTTTTTAATTTCTTCTTCGTTAAAGATTATCTTGTGATATTGTTCATTGAAAATAATTCTGTCTTATGTTTATTTGTAAGTCAATGTCAGCAATGCAGATCTAATTTCAAAAACAGTGATTGGTAAAGCTTATATCAAAGGTGAAGTTTGCGTGAAAGATCGCAAAAATAGCAATTTTGCAATACTTTTCATTGTTTAAAGGTATTTTGTCATTATTAGTATCTTATGGTTATTCCTTGAAGTTTTATACATGTATATATATTGGTCAATGTCAACAATGAAGATATCATAAGACATGAGTCTAGATCAGCCCTGATGTTTAAAATTCATTTCCGAGTATTAAGGTAGTTCTGCACGTTTGATAAACCGGAAGTGATGGCGTAACGTCATTTATCCGAAAAACGTAGAATAAAGCCTGGATTCGGCGTACGGAAATGAAATTCATTTTATGAATTAATAGCAACCTGTGAGTAAATTTATTAAATTGGCACTGTTACTATATTTCTAATGCGAAAATATGATATTAAAACATATGACACGTTAAAAAATTCAAAATAATGTCTCAAAATTAGCGTGAAATATTCGGTTCACTTTAATCATGGTCAAATATCTCAAAAATAAGCACACGAACCTCTACATTTTATTTCACCACATTATAGGCCATATGTTTATTTACAACTGTGAGAAGTTTCATCAAAATCTACATTGTAGAAAAATTTCTATTCGCGAAAATATTATGAAAGTTGTGATTTTCCCATAGACTCCCATTATGGAAAATTGCGTGAGGTCTATCTCTTTCAAATCAGTCTGGCAAAGAATCAAGCACACGACCCTATCCTTTTTCTTTGCTGAATTTTCTTGGCATATTCTGAATTTTTAAAAAATCGGAATTTAATCAAATTCTACATTGTAGAAACAATTTCGATCCAAACGTGCAGAACTACCTTAAATTCAAAAGATAGCACTGTTATTTTATTTCTTTGTATAAATATATGTTGTTATAACTTGATGTTAATTAATTTTAATGTTAACCTTTACTTACTAACTTCTTTACTGTGTTCCATCTTCTTATAGCCGTTTTATATATTATGATTAGATGTGGCAATGAACTGCACCGTATTCTGCAGATCGCTGGTATCTCTCCACAGCTTGGTCACAAATGGGATGTCTTTCTGGCGTGCTTCTTCCAGATAGGAACAGCTCTGTAGAATATGAAACGGTGTTTGTTCTTCTGATTCGCACTGACATGTCTCTGCAACACCCAGCTTCTTCGTATGTTTTCTCAGGCCACATTCTCCAGTGCGCAGACGGAAGACAGTTAAATGGCTGTGCCTGTTTAGCTTTTGTAGACTGTCTTGCTTTGGCAGGTAGCCTCCATTTATGTTCTTTCAGTCTTAGGCAAAGCTGTTCTTCCACAGAGTCTGAGCTTCTCTGTATGAAGTTGGAGGTCGGGGCTGTATTTGCCTGGTTGCTTCCTTCGCAAGTTTGTGCGCAGCTTCATTTCCAGCCATGCCCACAGGTGCAGGAATCCATCGAAATGCTACATTGTTGTTCTCACACAGGAGATTGATGTTTTTCAACAGCTGTCTGGTTGAGTTGTCTGATAGACCTGCTGCGAGAGCCTAAAGAGCTGACTTGGAGTATGTTAGGAATATAATATTGTCCCCTTTCTCCTCGCTCATACAGTTCGAGTGTCGCCGATGTGAGAGCTTGCATCTGGATCTGTAGTAGAAGCATCTCTTGCCGACTGGATGAGAGAGTATGAGAGAGGAGCTCTCTGAAAATTGATGTAGGCACGACTCCCAGCATTCTGAACTGCCTTTTCCACTGATCCATTGGTATATGCTTGGATCCAAGAGTGTGCTGGACAGCGGTTATTGATCATTTCTAGCGTAAGAGATTGTTGGTAATCCTGGTGTTGCTTTCCCCTTTCTTCTACTCCTGGTCCCTCCAATCTGATCTTGTGAGCACATTTTCTGGGGACCAATTTATTTGGCTCGAGCGGCTCTGCCTTTGTGTCCAGTGCTGCTTTCCCTTTATGCAGCTCTTTGACTATGTAGTTGGGCCTCTGTCTTTTCAGTCTGTTCTTGGTTCAGCTCTCGAGTTTTGAGTGGAGTGGGTGGTATGGTAATCTCTTTACCTTCTCTGCATGAACAAAAGCTTTGTACTCTCGTCTTGTCTCTTATGGCTCAGGGTTGGCTGTCTTTTCCATTTATTTTATTGGAGTTGTTTTCATAGTTCCGGGATTATCCTCAGACCTGAATTTTAACCTTGTCCAGTTTATCTTTACTGGTTTTGGAAGCAGTTACCAATGAGGTTGATGCGTACTCTGCTATGGGACGTACGTTGCCTGTGTAGACTTGCAGAGGGTCTTTGCATTTGCTCCCAAACTTGTTCCAGCCAGTTTTTTTCATAATGTCAAGTGTTTTTGGAGGCCCTCTCCTTTGACCTTTAATGTCAGATTTTGGCTAATTTTTCATTATTATTTCAAGAATGATATCATCTGTTACTTTAAAATGAATAATAATTAGTTACTAGTTTTGAAAAACCCTAAAAAAATTAAAGAAAAATCATTGCAAAAATACTGTTCTTTTGCTAATTTTCACGAAAATTTGACCTTTGACATTTGAGAATAGGTTTGCACAAAATTGGCGCAATTTCGTGACATACGTTGCATTTGTTACAAGAATAACATCAAGTAACATATCGTAACACTAAGTAACATGAATAAAGATCATGTAATATCTTTTACTGCCCCACTTCTGACTGATTTAAGAAATCGACTACAAAAAGACAACTATTCTCAAACAAACGTAACTTAAGTAACACGCGTAACATAAGTAACATCCATGTAACATCCTTGTAACATCCTTGTTACATCTAAATAACACTACTAAAGACGTATTTCGGCCGAATTTAAGAAATGAGGTGTAACATGTGTAACATTTTAACTACAAAATGACGCCTCTTCCGGGACACGCGTAACATAAGTAACATCCATGTAACATCCTTGTTACATCTATATAACACTACTAAAGACGTACTTTGGCCAAATTGAAGAAATGAGGTGTAACATGTGTAACATTTTAACTATTTTACACATTTTACACATTTTACACATGTTACACCTCATTTCTTAAATTTGGCCGAAATACCTCTTTAGTAATGTTATATGCATGTAACAAGGATGTTACAAGGATGTTACATGGATGTTACTTATGTTACGCTTGTCTGAGAAGAGGCGTCTTTTTGTAGACAAAATGTTACACATGTTACACCTCACTTCTTAAATTCGGCCGAAATACGTCTTAAGTAGTGTTATATAGATGTTACAAGAACAGAACAGAACAGACTTTTATTAAGACTTATACATAAGTACATCGTCTAAACACATCTTTAAACATTTTTTAACATGTCACGTGTATATACATGGTAATAGTGTAACATACAAATGAAACATTTAGTAATATGATAGAGGAAATATGGATTGAACATGTACATACTTATGGTAATAATATGAAGCTAGAAGTATATGATATGGTAACAGAGGATGAACATATCAAGCAGAATTATTTAAAATAGCATTACGAATACATAATGCTTCCTTGACATAATTACACAGCTTTATCAATTCAAACTTATTATCAGAGTTTAAAAGTTGATGGTATTTGAACACAGATGGGTGAATATAGTAATAACGCTTAATGTATTTTTGTCTAATAAGAGTATAACATGGGCATATACAAACAAAATGATACTCACCTTCAATATCAAGTTGGTTACAAAATATACAGTAACGTTCATTACGTGGGGTATTGTTTCTTGCATATCTGCCCGTTTGGATCCTTAAAGGATGGGCAGACATACGCAGCTTACAAAAATATATACGATTCTTCTTTGGTAACATGTTCAAATAGTTTTCGTACTGAAATTCGTTTTTAAATATTTTATACATATCAAGAACAGTACTATTGCTTAAGGATGCAAACCATTCCTGTTTAAATGTATCTATAACTCTACATTTAAATACTTGCACAAATACATTAATGTTTACGCTTTGTGCATCGTTAAAGATATCTGCAAATCCATAATCAGTTAAAAGTTTTCTAACATTAGTAACCCAATTACAATATCCTTTATTACTATCTTCAAGTGCTTGCATATACGCAACTTTTAACAATATATTATTTGTTCTTGATAATTTTAACCAGTACTTTATTATCCGTACATATCTATTAATATATAAAGGATATCTACCGAGTTCCCCAAATACAAAAGCTGAGCACGTGTTAATTTTAACTTGTAATAACCGTTTGCAAAATTTCAGATGTATTCGTTCTATTTCTTTTGATTTTGTATAGCCCATACTTCACATGAGTAACATAATATAGAACCTACAAAGGCATCAAATAATTGGCACATAATGTGTGGTTTTAGATCGTAATCTTTACACTTATTTAACAATGTATTTAAAGCTTTAAGTGCTCTACCGACTAAATATTCTTGGTTTAGTGCATAATTACCAGTGTAATTAAACACTGTGCCCAAATAATTAAAATCATAAAGCACAGATAGCTCACCCTCAACGTGTCCCTATTCCTTCACGGCCACACCATCCATGTAGAGCGTATCATACGCAATCCACGCCTTCTTGTCTTGCCTCCGTGCTTCTGTCATCTTTGGAAGTAGCCTCCGTCGTTTTGCAACCACTTCCGGGGGAAACTGTTCAAATACATTATACTTAGTATTTATAAGTTCCTTATACTGCCTACGCACAAGCTCCCTATCCTGAAAATAAGTGAACTTGGCCACAATAGATCTGGTCTTTCCTGGAGTCGGCGCGCTCGGGGAGCGATGGACCCGCTCAAACCGGATACCTTGAGCGGTTTCCTTAGCAACCTTCATCACCGTATGAAGGTGGTCCCGTAGTTTTCTCTCCGTTACCTCGAATGACTCATGTCCCCCGTCTTCCGGTATCCCGGTAAATACAAGATTGTTGCGCATTGATTGCGACTTCAAATAAACAACATCGTCCCTTAAAGAGTCCCTCTCCTTTTCAAGATCCGAAATCCGGATAGCCATCAGCCCCGCCCCGATATCCATCCCGTCCACCTTGTCTTCCACCTTGGCCACACGCTCGTCCACCCGCTTGCCCCTCTCGTTTATCGCTACCCACAGGCTCCTCATATCTTTTTCAAACGTATCCATCCGTTTCTCTAACTTATCAAGTCCATCAAGTTTTTGCTCAACAGCTCCTAATCTATTATTAATGTTTTCAAGAATTTTGACAATGCCAGCGTTAGAAGGCTCTTTATTACTTTCCACCATTTTGTTGGTGTTATGTGGAGTAGGATTATTCCCAGAGTCCTCGAATACACTTATGTCCGCACAAGTACTAGCACTAGCAGTGGCACTAGCACAATCACCCTCTTGTAAATGACTTACACTGTCTTCCCCATATAACACTGTGTTAGTTTTCCCTAAAATCTCACTTACAGAAACGCATACCTCCTGCTCCACAGACGGGCCTCTTTGTTTAGGTATTTTGCTATTGTTCGCTTCGCCATCACTACTATTCCTTTCTTTTCTTTTCTTATTTGTCTTTTTAGTCATATTAATAAGTGCACTAACATAATGCTTATTATTCCGACTTCTTTTTCACTGATAATAACTTATATTAACACTAAAATATCCAAATTATCAATTTTCACTATCAGTTTTTTAAAAGACGACCATTACCGCTTACATCACGTGACAAGGATGTTACAAGGATGTTACATGGATGTTACTTATGTTACGTGTGTCCCAGGAGAGGCGTCATTTCGTAGTTAAAATGTTACACATGTTACACCTCATTTCTTAAATTGGGCCGAAATACGTCTTTAGTAGTGTTACATAGATGTAACAAGGATGTTACATGGATGTTACTTATGTTACGCGTGTTTAAGAAGAGGCCATTTTTTATGGTTAAAATGTTACACGTGTTACACCTCATATTTTAAATTCGGCCGAAATACGTCCTTCATAATGTTATATAGATGTAAGAAGGATGTTACAAGGTTGTTACATAGATGTTACTTATGTTACGTGTGTCTGAGAAGATCCGTCATTTTGCAGCCAAAATGTTACACATGTTACACCTCATATTTTTAATTCGGCCGAAAAACGTCCTTAGTAATGTTATATAGATGTAACGAGGATGTTACAAGGATGTTTCGTGGATGTTACTTATGTTACGTGTGTCTGAGAAGAGGCGTCATTTTGTAATTAAAATGTTACACATGTTACACCTCATTTCTTAAATTTGGCTTAAATATGTCTTAAGTAGTGTTATGTAGATGTAAAAAGGATGTTACAAGGATGCTACATGGATGTTACTTATGTTACGTGTGTCTGAGAAGAGGCGTCTTTCCACAGTTAAAATGTTACGCATGTTACACATTATTTGTCTGAGAAGGGGCGACTGTAGTAAAAATGTTACGTATGCTACTGAACACTACTTAAACGTCTTTACATGTTACTTAATGTTACATCTTGTTACTTGATGTTATTCTTGTAACAAATGCAAAGTGTCTCACCAAATTGGGCCAGTTTTATGCCCTATAGATGAAATATGCTATGTAATGAAAACAGTTCAGATTCAATCTTATCCATTATTACAATCCATTATTACATACTCGATTCTATTCCCCGTTAAGTTACACTGGTACCGGAAACGTCAATATTTTTCCATACGCTGACGCCTGAATTTCATATCGGGTGCGTTGTCAATGTGTGTTGTCGCACTATTTTTTCTATTTAGTTCAGTATTGTCAATCCTATTCAGGCTGTTGAACATATTTATGATATCTACATAATATTTATACTTGTAGATGCGTTTGTAATAAAAAGGTTATTATCTTTGCATCGGGAAATATGCACTCGTTCTTCAGCGGAAGAATATTGCGCTCCCAAAGTCGCGCAATATTTCCACTGAAAAACTCGTGCATAGTTCCCGATACAAAGCTAATAACCTATACATGTAATTACTAAATTTGTAATTTGGTTTTGAACCGCGAGTACGCGATCATATTACACATTATTAGTAGGAGCACCACATGACGTATCAGACAGTGTGTGTGTGTGTGTGTGTGTGTGTGTGTGTGTGTGTGCTGTTATTATTATGGTGTTTCCCATTAACGGAAGTTACTTTACAGTCGAGTTCAAGGGACTCTATCCGCCGGGTGAAAGTTTTTACTGTATTTTGAAGCTGTCGTTTCTTGTCTCTAATTCCCTTGTATAAGATTCAAGTTTTTTTATTTCTTTATTTCTTTCAAGAGTCTTTTTGTCTCGAATGACTAGATCATCTTCTTTTTTCTTAACTTTAAGTTCCCTTTCACGCAAATCTGACAGTTTCGTTGTACATGAACACTGTGAAACATTATAATCATTTGACAAAGAGGGGGGTATCTGATTATCTAAGTCAATGCCATCTGAGTTTGACACTTGTTCTGTCATTGTTTTGAGGATTCAGATTTAGTAAAAAAGAAATCAAAGTTATATTGCTATAATATCGCAGTGGTTCACATTCTGAACAAGTAAACATCAAAGTCAGACCTTGTCCTGTGATTGGTAAGATTTCTAAAATTAAGAGCTTACTACGTTGAAGTTCGTTTAAAGAGCTTTTGCCAAGCATTTTCTTGATTTCAGCTGGAAAAGTACAGACAGTTAGCTCCGGAGGCACACTGTTCCGCGCAGGGTATCAGCTTTTCTGAGTAATTTCCTCTAGAGCCGGGCAGCAATTACAGTCTGGAATAGCCCCTAATTCTCCCTCACGTCATTACGAGTACTTACTATTTTCCGCCTTATTCTTATTTGCATATTATGGCTTATTCAGAGTTAGTGAACTAGTTGCACCTAGGCTGGGCATAGGCAGTCAAACATAGCTTACTGACGTGCTTTGTACAAATTAAGATACACACATAATAAAACTTCTCTTTTTCAAAACTAATCAGCTTGAAAAAATCATTAGCATTAAGTTACCACGGGTAGATCACCAGCTTCTTTAAAACAGTTCATCAAAATATTTTGTGCTCAACTAAATCGCACAGCAAACAACATCCACAGTAAGCAATTATCACGATTCCCCTAATGAATCGTGATTCTTGAAAAAAAAAAAAAACACGGGTACCTATTGCTTTTTTTCTATTTTAACGTGTGGCACATCAATCTATAAATACGCAAACTTATAGAAAAATCTTTCCGCTAGAAATACATCTTTCACAGTATTTGTCAGTAAGGGCAAACTTCCAATGGCCCCTATTTAGTCACAAGATCTCTCTTTTGGGGTGTTCTTTCTAAGTGCATCACCAGAACTGGGTTCCTGTACGGTCACTACAGGTCTCATAGTTTCAAAATAGGGACAGAAACTGATCTCGCGGCTTCAAGACTTCAAGCTGAAACAAATAGGAGAATAGATCGCTGGTCTTCTGATTCATATATAGTCTATGTCAGAACTTAGTACATCTACCCATCGATCGACCCACATTAGATTAAGGTTTAAATAGCCTAAGTATACATATTTGAAAATGTACATTTATGAGATACATCCTTTTTTATAGACGTGTGGATATTGGGCGAGTCAATCCCATACTGGGTTGGGGTAAGAGCCAAAACTACTGGAAAGCCAAATCTCCGTTTGCCAGGTAAGATATTTGCCTGGTATGCGATAAGAAGCCTACGCTGGCAATCGTTCCGCACTAGTATTAAGGCGTTAGTATTATACGCCGCTCCACCAAAGGTCATCGTAATAAATCTGGACCGAAACGATCCGACTTCTCGACCAAAAACATAATTTAGAGAGTAATTAAATACAAAAGAGCAGTTATCCCTGACACAGTTATCTTTTGGGTTGATATATATGTACTGCGTGGGCGCAAGCGGCACGGAGCCCTTGAGTCTTTTAAAACTACTGACATCAAGAAAAGGAGACGACTTAACCGCCGGATCCAATACTTGGTTGATTGTAAGGGTCGTTACGACTTACTATCACACGATATAGATATTGCAATTATAATAATAATAATAATTTTATTTGAGCACTTCATGTCAATACAAATTACAAACCATAATAAATTATCACAGTATTTCACAGATATCACAGGTGTAATATTAAAGTCATCTGTCATATAATATTGATTATGATCTATCACAGGATGTTATTCTTGTTTTGAATATATAGTTACTGAAACAAAAAATGTAAAAGATATCGATATCACCTCTAGATAGTTGTACTACTTGTTCCAGTATTTAAAATTTCAAACAGAAGATAGTGCACTGGATTGCCCGTAAAGCTTCGGCATTTACATGCAAACTCTTATTTCCAACCGGGGTCCATGCTGTCACATTTATATCTTAAGTGACTAATTACTCTTCGTAGAACTGTCACATGATGGTATAAAAGTGATAATGAAATCATACGATAATGACCTTACGTTGTCATATTACATATTATAGAGTGGTAGATACATTCCATTTTAAAACAGTATTCCTTTTTTGAGTACAAAGGTGTTAACACGTCATGATCTTATGCGTGACGTTAAAGTTTGTGTCATAAGCATAATATATAGGTCAAACAAAATCAATGACACCATGATACAAACATATGCAGAAACTAAGAGTCTAATAACTTTCTACACGAATTGACATGATAACACAAATACTAAACACTAATTTCATAAAAATACCATAAAAATGTTAAAACAAAACCAGTTAAAAAAAAATATATATATAAAGATTTCTCATTTCTTTCCATTTCTGTTAATAGATGTTTCTTTAAAAGTTTCTTAAAAGTTGCCTTGGACTTTGCTGATTTTATATCAGCTGATAGCTTATTCCAGTCCTTAATTGCATTGTAATAAAATGAATTTGATGTAAACCCATCGACTTGTGGCATATGAAAATTTAATGTGATCTGCTCCCGTAAGAATGGACATCACTGCATTTTGTAAAGTGTTCATGCATGTAACAGGGAGACTTGTTATGGAAAATCTTATAGCCATGATTCAGTCTCAGTTGTCTACACCTGAATTCAATATTAAAAAAAAAAACAAGATCTTTAAAATCTGCGACGCAAAGAGATGTTCTACAGTGGTAATTGTGAATAAAACGAATTACTTTGTTTTGAGCCACTTGTAGTTTACTCTTTAGCTTTTTAGTAAGATCAGCTGCAGCATTAGGTTGTCATGCTTCGACGATTGTAAGACTCAATAAACTTCAATCAATCACTCTTTATCTTAAATAAATAACCAGTAATATGTATCAACCTTGTTGGTATCAATTAAACAAATAACGCAATGAAGTCACATTTATAATATTTCATATGCGATTCGGTGCACTACTTCACACAATGATACAAATAACGTAATGTGCATGTACTTGTACTAATTGCATATTTGTTCATTGTAGACGTAACGTCACCGATGATACGATACGCCGTCGGCTTAATGCTATTGGTTTCAAGGCTAGACGCCCGAAGAAAGGATTGATTGTCACTGCTAGACATCGGCAGGGGCGTTTAAACTGGGCTACGAGACATCTACGATTTACCCGCAGGCAATGAGGTCAAGTGCTATTTTCGGACGAATCCAAGGTCAACGTCAACCGGCTAGATGGACGTGTACGTGTATAGCGCACGTGGTGAGCGGGTAGCAGATCAGTGTGTACAGAGGTATAACCGGTGGGGTGGTGGAAGCGTGCACATCTGGGCTGGTATGTCCCAATTTTGACGTACTAATCTAGCAGTTCTGAACGGCAACGTCAACGCCCATAGGTACGTAAATGACGTTCTCCAACCGGAAGTGATCCCGTATATGCGACAGAACCTACGCGGTGGCATATACCAGCATGATAATGCAAGGCCTCACACGGCGAACCTAACAACTAACTTCCTAGGAAACAATAATGTTAATCTCCTGGACTGGCCGTCCTTGTCGCCAGACCTGGCACCGATAGAGAACATCTGGGCGGAGTATGCACGTCAACCACCACCGAACAACCTTCAACAGTTACGTCAGGCTCTTATCCAAGAGTGGAACAATATTCCACAGAACGATATCGCGAATGTAATTGGCTCAATGAGACATAGATGTGTTGCTTGTATTCAGGTCAATGGAGGATACACGAGATATTGACAATGTGTGAAAATTGAATTTGTAGGTAATGAACTTTGACATAATGAACTCGGGGTTATTTGTTGATATATTTAATGAAATTTACACAGTATGTAGGTAAGGTACCAATGAAATGAAATAAACTCGTTATTCATCATTTGAATTGTTTATTTTCGAATTATATGTTTTTCCCCAACCGTTGCGTTTATTTTGCGGTTCGGTGTAACTTAAATTTTGCTATTTTATCAAAATGTGATAGAGTAATTTGGTACTGAAATATTGATCGGTTTCAAAGTTATACTAAGTATTCATGCAAAATACAAATTTGAGCAAGCCTGCAAATACCTTGCCATGGCAACAGCCTGTAACACTGGTTATGCAGCAATGGCTGATGTTGACAAGCAACGTGTAAACAAATAGAAATAAAAACATTTGCGTTGAATAATGGACACCTCAAATCTATACATTTTTTCCACATAAATGTATCAACGTTTTAACGAGCGCGTAATCAAAAGAACACGTGCGTTGAATAATGGACACTTCGGATCTATACATTTTTCTGCATCCCATCAGTTTTAGAAATTTTGATCTTTCGACAACAACAAAAATAGGCAAAGTATCTTCACAAAACTTTGTATGCAACCAGAAGACACGAGGGGATGAAACAAAAAAAAATGTATTTGTTATAGAATGCACAAAAGTACGGGTTCTGCAACAATGAGGAGAATCTTTAAGATGCCAGGCAAATGACAATAAGAACTGTTATGTTATATTTCTGCTAGCACAGAAGTAACTGTGACGGTACCAACTATGCAATGACACTCCCCACCCGCGTCCCCACTAAAATTAATCGCGCAAATAACGGTTACCGGAGTAACTGTCTTGATGTAACCGTTATATGCACAACACTTTTCAGTCTGTAATAAAGAATTCATCTGAAATATTTCAGCGCTAGATGCGGACACCAAATCCCAACAGAAAAAAATCTAATATATTTCACTACTTCCGAGTGGTTCCTAAAGTACGGCCGGTGCAAAATGACAAAACATGGTACTGACGACAGCTTTAGTGAACAGTAGACCTATTTGTGACCTAAGTTAAATCAAAAGTTATTCATCCTTACTGCTCGTATTTTTATCAATCAATATTTGAATCTCATACTCTAAATGTTTATAATAATAATCCTTTTTCTTTTCTCAGAAGATTAATTTCTTGGGTTTATCGGGTAAGTTTAGAAAACACATCACCATTGCATCATTGTTTTATTAATTTTGTAAGTAGTTTCCGGGAAGAGGTCAATTAAATTATTAAGTAATATGGGTTGCATTACAGGAAGGACAGCTTGGTCCAATATTACCTACTAGACTTTCAAAGATCAGACTAAAAACATGTGAATCAACCTCAATTATTTTGTTACCAGACTAGCTGTTCCAGCGAGGAATATCTTAAACATTTTCTAACGGGGATAAATAACCAGTTATCTGTTTAACATTCAACAGGAACTTTGAATCAGATTGTACTGCAACAGGATCATAGAGTGTGTATGACTAATTAACTAGTTTCCCAGGTCTCCATGTCGTTAAACACATTCTAGTGAATCTGGAATAGACATGCATCCGGTTACTAATTCGACATTTATTTTCCATTTTCAGGATTTTGTTTGTTTTATCATTCTCGAGATTTAAGTTTAGTTCGTGTGCACTATAACAGGATAGAAAAGTGTTTTGAATAAGTCATAAGTAAGATTTTCAGGCGTACACGCCCTCAATTATTTCCAAGAATCGGGAAGTGTAACCAGTTACTTATTTGATTTTTTTCTTTCTTGAGATTTTGAGTTAGATTGCTCTGTTAAAAGATCATTAAAGAAAATTTGTCTGCTTTTATAATTGAATATGTTTCCAATGCAATGCTTTGTTAGTTACTTTTAAGATTAAGAAGTGCAGTCATTTGTATAGTGTCATAGGAACTCATATGATATAATGATACAGTAGGAGAATAATTAAATACGAGTGAATGTATATGGCGCTACACAAATACAACGACGGTTTGACGGATCATATTTACAGTGTCTGAAGTCGTGCGTTGTCTACCTCAAATACATGTAGGGAAGTTGTCAGTTATTTGCGGAGAACAATTTAGTACTGGTAGAAACTCCAGATAAAATGATGGCTACTAGTCAACGGATTGCCAGTAACCTATATATCGTTACAATTCATGGGGTCCATTGGTATGACACCGATCAGCGAGACCATGAATAACAAGTTTGATAATCGGAGCGAGATGACTTTAAAACAAAGATCCATGTGGGTAATGTACATCCTGAAATTAAATCTAAAACTCTAAACAGTGGAAGCCTTCAAAATTATGTCGTCTTTTGTATCTAAAACGTAAGAATGACTATAATATAATCCCGGAGGAAATATGTGCATGCCCAATAACATGTCTAATACATGTAAATAACAAATACATTTTACATCTAAAGTTGATTAGGGTTTTACATAAATGGTTGTATCAGCTTCTGAATCACCCTTATCGCTTCAGAATGCCACAGAAAATATAATAACCAACTGCTATAGAAATACAAAGTGTGTGCATGTATTCATTCAACATGTATTTTTTATACGCCGTCTTCATCATTTTCCGAGTCACTCCTGACATCGTTTAGGTCTCCGTGTCTCATTTTGTTTATAAAGACTTCTAAAATGCTGTATGTCCAAATAAGCTGCACGATCATTAAAATATACATAAATACATTGAAAATGACAATTACATTATTTGTGACTGGTATATATTCGCGAGCCTCAAATGTAGTACTATACAGAAGTTTGAATGGGTATATTCCGTCCTTGGTCATTATCCATAAAATGACAAAAATAACAAATAAGATTTCCGACAGTCGTTTGTTTTTGCAGTACACCATTATTTTGGTATGCAGTCAATACAGCCATGCGTACTCCGTATCCCAGAACCAAGGCTTATTCTAAAGAGAAAAGAAACCAATAAGAAATGTTGACCCGCGAATGAGATAATTCCAACAAATGTCTGTAAATCTCTGAATATCTGTATTCATATGTTAAAGCTCTTTTCCGAAACAACATTTCATTCTCCCTCAAAGACATATTGGGTCAGTTTCGTTAAAACATTTTGGTCATTATATCGTTTCAAGCACAAAACATCCTTAAGGATTGTGTTTTTCCTATCGTATTTTTTTCATTCTCTGTGAGCTTGAAGAACATTAGTTTATAAGAAAAACAAGAGAAGAAAAGGCACAGGTAACTAAACTCGTTTTAATTTTATAGTGCATTTTCTTCACCCACTGATTGAACATTTCTTAAATTTTGTAAAATTAAAAAAATTATGGTACTTTATAAAACATATATTATCCCACTTAATGTTATAGGTATTTCATGTCTTACAGGTTACTTTGAATACAAAGTGATATCAGTATTATATAAGCATAAATGACAAAAATGCTTCAAAATGGAAAGAAAAAAGTCGAGGTCACCGTGCATCTAAAAGATTTATTGCTAAGTGGATTTAATTGGGCGACACTACCAAGTTGATATGTGGTTCGCGATATGACCCCCTCTATGTGCTCACATCCTCTGCACAATGTTCCAGGGGTTCCCGCTTGTTTTGTAGCCTAGAATGTAATGGTACGTTGCTTGTTTGTACTGTTTATTAAATCAAACTAAGGTGATAACTGTGGATGTGTTTCGGCAACAGTCACTTCCATAGGTCCCTCCTTGATGTTAACTCACAAAAGAAACGTTTAGTCTCATATACCATTTCCGGTATAACAAAATCCAGACTAATACTAGCTGCAGTGCTGATTTTATACTCCTTTGAGGGTATGTTTTGAATGACCCAAACCGAGCCCATACATAATTTATTAATTTATTATTGGAACTGCGATTTTGCCCTAGTTCACCTAAATATTTTGATTTAGCAATTAAGAATCAAGTCGCTTGTTTTCACTAAATTACTTTAGTTTACTTTTATTTATGGCAGTATAAATGTAGAATTCTAGATATCGTGTAATTGCAGGATCGGCTATTTTCTCACGATTTATAGTCTGTGCTTTCTGCTTACTATAATTAAAGTGTCAGTCCTTTAAATATAAAGTGCGTTCAAGTATGTAGTTAGTTCATTTACTAAGATCACATAAACTTATTTATAGAAAATGGAATTTTTTGATAACAATATTTTTAAAAGCCCCAAACGATGTTTGCTATTATAAGAATTGTGCTAAATTGTCAGCAAATAAAAATATTAATCAGCTGATAAGTACTAGTTGCCTGTGAAATAAGAAATATATATTTAATTAAATAAAATAACTGCTCATCGTATACCACTGCGAAATGAACATTTAGAAATAACGAAAAATGATATGGACTGTCGTTTCATTTTCGGCAAATCTGAGAGAAATATAGTT
This sequence comes from Mercenaria mercenaria, assembly GCF_021730395.1. NCBI lineage: Eukaryota > Metazoa > Mollusca > Bivalvia > Venerida > Veneridae > Mercenaria > Mercenaria mercenaria. Next base: position 21,043,858 of record NC_069364.1, on the reverse strand, counting down.
AAGAGATAAAGCCAAACTGACTTCTTAACCAGTAACTAAGTTCAGTAGACAGATATCATAAAAGTGAATTTAATCATAGCAGAGTTAAATGATTAGTATGCAATTTTATTAATTTGTTCTATAGTTTGGCAACCCCTTTCTCTATTTAAGCATACAAGTGCATCGTACAGTATTTTAAATAAGCATAGGGTTGGTAGTAGCAATGGGAATCCTTTTGAACACGACTTTAAATTATTTTTATATTACCAAAATATGATCGAAACTATATAAAAAATTACTTTAAATAAGGACAGGATTTACAAAAAAGTTGTATTAAATATTGTAAAGCGATACAGATAAATATAACAAAAGGCAACAAATGAAATACAACATGAATAATATTACCAATTATCCATTAAATGATTCTCTAAATATTTCTCTCCATTTGTTTCTTTAGGAAATATTGATGCCTTAAATAGAGGACGAAGGGAATCCTTGAAAACCCGAGTTACACATATGACCTAACCACTTCGAAATTCAAGGCTATTTAAACACAAAATAGGCGAGATAGTTCCATAATTACTTATAAGATCAATGTGAACACGACAATAGTATGTTTACTTAATTGTTTTTGTTCTTTTGCCAAAAACGAGTGCAAGAATGTCAAAAATGTGTAAAATCGTTCTCGACACGATTTAATATTGAACATGTTAAACAATCAGTTTGTTAATTCAAACAGGAAGTAAATCGAGTATGATAATTTTATACACAAATTGCTCATATAAATGTTAACTCAATTCCATGTATCACATTTGATATTACTTTTGAAATAGCACCAACTTAAATAAGAAAAACACGCAGCCGTGAGTAAAATCCTATATGTGAAATGTAGGTATTTACAATAATGACGTAGCATGGACAAGACAACACTCAATATAGAAATATATTAGACAAATGACATGCTATAGACTATCATTGATGAAAATGTTGATATCTTAATCCGAATGTCTTACCCTCTCATGCAGTTTATGCAAATGGTATAATTATCAAGTTGACTACCTTAACATCCACTGACAGAACATGATAGTTCGGATATGATTATTAACGTAAGATCACCTTATTATCACATGTATAGAACAGAACTAACTAAAAAGGTAACCAAGTTGTATATTCAATTTGTTGAGAATGCAGCTATTATGATTGTCAATCAAAACCTGTAAATGTTACGATTGGTTAACCTTTAAACCAATGTAGTTCGTATGCATGTCGTTTAAACACGGAAGTAGAATAGAAAGCAAATCAGAATCAATCAAAAGATTGAAGTAGTACAGTTATTGGTCTACGGATCAGTCAAGTCAAGAATGAACGCATTTACAATTTGTTTTATATAACTTTCCTCAATGCTACGGAATGTCATTTAACGAGATAAATATAATATAAAGAGATAAATATTAAGATGGTTTGCATGATCCCGAACAACCCGCTATTTGAATTTTGTCATTAGAGAGTTTGAGATTTCAACCTTCGCCTTCCCCTTCAACGTCTCTTGCGAAGTTAACGTATGAAGTTGAAGTTCGATTAAAATTCTTTGAGATTTCAAACATTAGAATGAACCTTACTTCTGTTAATCCGCCCATTCAATTTATCTGTAATTATGATCGTTTTTTTCGTGCATTTTGATACCAATTGTCCGAAAGGGCAGGAATTTTACACGAGGTTTTAAAAATGAAAAAAATGAAAATTAAATAAAAAAACATTTCAATTAATATAATCATCGCATGGATATTAGAGCGATTACAAAAAAAAAACAACAAAAAAACAAAAAAAAAAAACCAACAAAAAAAAAAAAAAACCAACAAAAAACAAGAAAAAACAAAAATAAAACGATATGGTCCGAGAGCTCACGGACTTTTATTGCAACAATTGAGGCCAAAAGAAGTTTATATTTTTTTGGAAACAGTATTTCACATCCTCCATGAAAACCCATTTCTTAAGTGTCAAAGCCGTGCCTATCTATATTTTGTTCACTTATGTTTGTGATAGGGGAGGTAAAACTCACTTGTAAAAATATTAGGGGGTAGGGTAAAGTTTGCGTCTACAAGTTGCTTCACTGTTTAATTACAGTAACTATCTTATTGTCAGTAAATGTATAAATATCAAACAATGACAGCAATAAGAAATTCATTAAAAAGGACTGAAGGGCAAGCTGGATATTCAAGGTCAAAGGTCAGATTTATGTTAAAATCACAAAAATTGGCACATTTGAAATTTATTTTTATTCTTAAGAAATAGTTTGTTATCATAAGTCACTCATCTTTATTTATGTAATGTGTATATATTAGCCAAAATCAGAAATGCAAGTTTTATTGCAAAAAGTCAAGGTCAACCCTGATAATTGAAGGTCAAAGTTCATTTTCATGCAAAAATGTGAAAACTATTATCTTAATTTTTTTAATCTGTTTAATATGTCTTCACATAATTAGTCACTGAAGTTAATTCGTTTTAATGTTTGTATGTCAGGCAAAGTCACCAGTGCAGATGTAACCCCAAAACTGTCAAGAGTAAAGCTAATATCAAAGGTCAAATGTCAAATTCGTGTGGAAAAAATGCACGAATAGTTTCCTGTTTGTAAAATAGCATATGTTTTCATCATTATAAGTCATTGCTCGTGGTTTATTTTAATGTATATCCGTCTCACAATGTCAATAAAGAAGATATCGTCTAAAGTCAGACAAGTACAAATGTAATACTAAGGGTCAAAGGTCATTTTCAGGTAAGAGAATGAAAAAGAAGCTCTTTTACTTTTCTCTTTGTTGACAATATCCTGTCGATCTAGTCAATGATATCTGTTCATTTTTATGTATAAATGTTAGGCGATGTCTGGTATGCACATATAATTTCAAAACATTCAAGTTCAACCATAATATGAAAGGTCAAAGGTCAAAAAGTGAGTAAAATGTTGCAATAATATCACCTATTTGTAATTATATATGTTTATATGTCAGACGATGTCATGGAAGAGAAAATAAGTCAAGGTCAAACCTGGTATTAAAGGTCAGGGGTCATTTTTGTGTAAAAGATCAAAATGTAGCATATTTACTCATTACTTTGTTCAAAAAAAGCTTTTTGTTATAATTCACTGTTAGAAATTTATTTTAATGTATACATGTCAAGCAATGTCAGCAATGTAGGTTTTGTCCTAATAAGTCGGAGCCAGTCCTTTTTATCAAAGGTCAAAGGTCAAATTTGTGTGAAAATTCAGAAAAACAGCACTTTTTTTATTTTTCTTTATTGTTTTAGGGTATTTTTGTCAACACTAGTAACTGATCATTATTCATTTTAAAGTACGAGGGATGTTCGAAATGAATTGCTTATTTTTATCTGGAGACGTCAAATTTCAAGTTAGCCCAAAAGGGCTCATTTCATGCCCTCGAAGTACTCCCCGTGGCTAGAAATGCAAAGTTTCAGCCGATGTATCCACTTCTTGAAGGCGTCACGGTACGCTGATTTGGGCACAGTAATAAGGTACTGATGAATGGCAGATCCAAGTGCCTGTCGGGACTGGCATTTCCGCCCGGCAAGGAATGATTTCAATTTCGGAAACAAAAAGAAATCACATGGGGCAAGGTCTGGGGAATACGGGGGGTGAGGCAAAACAGTTACTTTTTTGTTTCTTCAAAAACGCCGTAACTATTGCGGAGGTATGAGCGGGGGCATTGTCATGTAGAAGACGGACATGTTTAAAACCAGTGGCAGGGCGTCGTTTCTGATAATACTTTTTCAGTTTCTTCAGTACTACGTCTTTTTAGTACTTTCCGGTGATGCTTTTGCCCTTTTTCACCGGCACTTTTATTGCGACTCCTTCACCACAGAAGAAGATTGCATACAAAACCTTCTTTGCACTCAAAGAACGTTTGCCAATTATTGGGCGTTTGCTGTGTTTAGTGGCCCAGATCTTATTGCTAACCTTTTTGACGGGCTCAAAATAATGGACCTAGGTTTCATCACCTGTGACGACATTGGCAAACTGCTTTTTGTCATATTTTGGAAACATTTGAAGCAGCTTTTTGGCCACTTTAACCCGTTGCCTCTTTTGCTCATCAGTCAACAGATGTGGCACCCATCTAGCAGAAATCTTTCTGACTTTCAAATGCTTCTTCAAAATAAGGTGAACCGTTGATAGTGATATGCCTACCTTTCGTGCAATATCACGAACTGTAAATCTGGCATCTCCTTCAACGATTTCCTTTATTTTGGAAACGATTTCTTTACGAGATGCAGATTTTGGCCTACCTGATTTCGGTGCATTTTTGATGGACTCTACACCAGACTCAAATTTCTTTTTCCACCGCCAAACTGTGTCATAAGACACACAAGAAGGTCCATAAGCAGTAGAAAGTTCAGTCATCAGCTGCTTCAAAGAACAACCAAGTTTTGAGCGAGCTTTGATGTAAGCCTGTATTTCATCTTTCTTGTCGACGCTTCTACCAACCATTTTTACTACAGTGGTCAATGATTGCGTGTATTCAAATGGCAAATTTTATGTCTTAAACTTAGTCTAACATGTACATTTATACACCGTTGTGTAGGTTTTGAATAACCCTATACAGGTAGGTATTGGTTTTTATCGTGCCCCACGTGGATATCGAACTAGAGGACAATAAGCAATTCATATCGAACACTCCTCGTATATATAACAGGTGATAACAATCTTCCTTAATATTATAAAAAAATTAGTCAATCTCAAACCTGACATTAAAGGTCAAAGGAGAGCGCCTTCAAGAAACTTGCCATTATGAAAAAATGGCTTAAACATGTTGGGGAGCAAATGAAAAGATCCTACGGCAAGTTTACACAGGCACCGAACGGCCCTAGCAGGGTAAGCATCCACCTCATGGGTAACTGCTTCCATAACCAGTAAAGATAAACTGCACAACGTTCAAAATTCAGGCCTCAGGATAAGTCTTTGAGTAATGTAAACAACTCCAATAAAGGAAATGAAAAAGACATCCAACCTTGAGCCATTAGAGACAAGACGAGAGTACAAAGCCCTTGGGCAGGCAGAGAAGGCAAAGAGACTACCATCACACCCACTCTATTCAAAACTCGAGAGCAGAACAAAGAACAGACTGAAACGACAGAGTCTCAACCATATCGTCAAATGACTGCAGAAAGGAAAAGCAGAAGCACTGGACACAGGCAGAGCCGATTGTTCCCGGTGAATGGGTTCCTAGACAATGTGCTCCAAAGATCAGATTGGAGGTGCCAGGAGTAGAAGAAAAGGGAAAACAACATCAGGCTAACCAACAGTCTTTTACGCTAGAAATGATCAATGACCGCTATCCAGCATACTCTTGGTTCCAAGCATATACCGATAGATCAGTGGAAAAGCAGTTCAGAATGCTGGGAGTGGTGCCTACATCAAATTCTCTCACACTCTGTCATCCAGTCGGCAAGAGATTCTTCAACTTTAGAGCCGAGACGCAAGCCCCCATTTCGGCCACACCCCAACTGTATGAGCGAGGAGAAAAGGGACAAAATATTGTTTTCCTAACAGACTCTAAGTGAGCTCTTCAGGCTCTCTCAGCAGGTCCATCAGACATCTTAACGAGACAGCTGCTGGAAATGTGGGCATAGCCGAAAATGAAGCTGCGGACGAAATTTGCAAAGGAAGCAACCAATAAATACAGTCCCAAACCTCCAAATTCATACAGAGAATCTCAGATTCTGCTAAAGAATAGATTTGCGTCAGACTAGAAGAACATAAGTGATGGAGGCTACAATAATAATGGTCTGCACAAGCTAATCAGAGAAAGCCAAACAACTATCCTCCGTAAGCGCACTGGACACTGTGGCCTGAGAAAAAACATGAAGAAACGGGGTGTTGCAAAGACACCAAAATGCCAGTGCGTATCAGAGGAACAAATACCATTCCACATCCTGCAGAGCGGTTTCTATCTGGAAGAAGTACGCCAGAAAGTTTGGCCCACAGACATCCCATATGAGACCAAGCTGTGGGGAGATGCCAGCGAGCAGCAGAACGGGTGCAGTTCACTGCCGCATCTAGTGTCAAAGCCATGCCTATCTATATTTTGTTCTGGAAATTTGATGTTGTAACGTAGCGTGGCCATTTAATACAACAAACATAACTTTTAACCAGTTTTATTTGACATAGCAACAGTCTTTGATATTTAAACATAACATTTTTACGTAAATATTATCAAATGATGGTGATCTTATCAATCTAGCATTTCTACCCCATCTCTCTCTCTCTCTCTCTAACTCTAGATAATTATATTTCAGCATATATATCTAATTAAGCAGTCTAGCCGCTATGTAAAATTACGCAATTCGTCTTGCCTTTTCCTTAAACATATTTAACTTTGATCCCGGAAGTAAATGGTATAAACAACCAAGTATACCTGTTTAACCCTTGGGCTACATGTTTTGTGACAGGTTTGATAATTCAGCAAGTTTTCAATATTTTCTTTTTAGATTCAAGTATTACAGTTTATCATCTTTCTCCGTAACATATTAAACAATGATTTATAGAATATACAATAAACTGAACCTTTCAAACCTGTGACATTACAATGTAGGCACCACTCCCAGCATTCTGAACTGCTTTTTCCACTGATCCATCTGTACATATGCTTGGATCCAAGAGTGTGCTGGATAGCGGTCATTGATCATTTCTAGCGTAAGAGATTGTTGGTGAAGCTGGTGTTGTTTTCCCTTTTCTTCTACTCCTGGCACCACCAATTTGATCTTTGGAGCACATTGTCTAGGAACCCATTCATAGGGCACAAGCGGCTCTGCCTCTGCATCTAGTGCAGCTGCTTTTCCTTTCTTCAGTCATTTGACGATATGGTTGAGACTCTGTCGTTTCAGTCTGTTTTTGGTTCTGCTCTCGAGTTTTGAGTGGAGTGGGTGTGATGGTAGTCTCTTTGCCTTCTCTGCCTGCACAAGAGCTTTGTACTCTCGTCTTATCTCTAATGGCTCAAGGTTGGATGTCATTTCCGTTTCTTTTATTGGAGTTGTTTATCCTCAGGCATAAATTTTGAACCTTGTCCAGTTTATCTTTACTGGTTTTGGAAGCAGTTACCCATGAGGTGGATGCGTGCTATGCTATGGGCCGTACGGTGCCTGTGTAGACTTACCGTAGGATCTTTTCATTTGCTCCCCAACTTGTTCAAGCCTTTTTTCATAATGACGTGTTTCTTGAAGACCCTCTCCCTTGACCTTTAATGTCAGGTTTCACTTTGACTAATTCTTCATAATCAAGGAAGAATGATATCATCTGTTATATATACTTTAAAATGAAAAATGAGCAGTTACTAGTGTTGACAAAAATACCTAAAACAATAAAGAAAAATCATTACAAACATGCTGTTTTTGCGAATTTTCACACAAATTTGACCTTTAACCTTTGATAATAGGGTTGGCTTTGACCTTTTAGGGAAAACCTACATAGCTGTCTTTGCTTGAAATGTATGCATGAAAATAAATTGCTAAAAGTGAATTATAACAAGAAGCTATTTTTAAACAAAAATGAGTAAGTATGCTACATTTTGATCTTTTACACAAAAATGACCCCTGACCTTTAATAACAGGTTTGACCTTGACATACTTTCTCTTCCATGACATTGTCTGACATATATACAGTAAAATGAACAACGATCAGTTACTGAAATGACAAATCAAATACTTTTAAACAATAAAAAGTTTTACAAATAGGTGCTATTATTGCAACATTTTACTCACTTTTTGACCTTTGACCTCATATTATGGTTGAACTTGAACATTTTGAAGTTATTTGTGCATACCGAACATTTACATATGAAAATGAACTGAATTCATGGACTAATATTGACAAGATATTGTCAACAAAGAGAAAAGTTAAAGAGCTTTTTTTTCATTCCTTTACTTGAAAATGACCTTCGACCCTTAATATTACATTTGAACTTGTCTGATTTTAGACGATATCTTTATTACTGGCATTGTGAGACGGATATACATTAAAATAAATCACTAGCAGTTACTTATAATGATTAAAACGTATCTGTTATATTTCAAACAGGAAGCTATTCATGCCATTTTTCACACAAATTTGACCTTTGACCCTTGATATAAGCTTTACTCTTGGCTTTTTGGGGGTTACATCTGCACTGGTGACTTTGCCTGACATACAAACATTAAAACGAATTAACTTCATTGACTATTAATATGAAAACATATTAAACTGATTAGAAAAAGTTAAGGCAATAATTTTCACATTTTTGAAAATGAACTTTGACCTTCAATTATCAGGGTTGACCTTGACTTTTTGGAATAAAATTTGCATTTCTGATTTTGGCTGATATAAACGCATTACATAAATAAAGATGAGTGTTATGATAACAAACTATTTTTTAAGAATAAAAATAAATTTCAAATGTGCCAATTTTTGTGATTTTAACATAAATCTGACCTTTGACCTTGAATATCCAGCTTGTCCTTCAGTCATTTTTGATGAATTTCTTATTGCTGTCATTGTTGGACATATATACATTTACTGACAATCAGATAATTACTGTAATTAATCAATGAAAAAACTTGTAGACGTAAACTTTACCCTACCCCCTAATATTTTTCGGCGACGCCGTCTAAATTCGTTTTCGTTACCTATGCCACGTGACTTCAGTTTGCGAATCAAACTACTTGATAACGCATTATAGATAAGTTATCAAAGTGGAAGATTTATGTAACACTCTGCCTGATTGGACGAGAGTGTCAATTTCTTTCACTCGGTTGAATGTGCTACGCTGAGTGAAATGTAGACAAAACGTTTATCCTAAACGACGCTGTTCACAGTTTTAAAGCTAACTTTGGCTCAGTATATTTAGCAAGAATATTGATATATCTCAAAATGATAAGTAGGTTTAATAAATATGATAAAAACCTGTTTAAATACCAGCATATATCAAATTAAAGAAAGAGCTGAATACGGTCTGCGTATCACATGCATAAGGGTGTGATAAGAGTCTTTTATGTAGAGAAGTGCACATTAAAAGATTTTCCTTGTTACAATTGTCGTCTGTATATGAAAATGTTTCTTGCTTTTGTGACTTATTCAGATTGCATATTAAAATGAGTACTTGTTTGCTTTGATATATTTGTTATATATTATTAAACTGATTTATTATACATGAATATTTTTCTTTAGTATGGTATGCAAATATTGAACTCAGTTGAAATCTGTTTTATTATATATATGCTATATAATGACTGAATCTCATCACACTGATACGAAGGTACGCTGCATACAGTTTATCTATGTGATATGACTACGGTCAAACTTTACTTGTATGTTTTGCTTGACCTTCACTTTTTTATAGGTGTGACGTCATTGTCCAAAGATTCATGAATAGCGAATATGCTATTTGTTAAAGCGGGGTCAGTTGGCCTATTTTAGAAATAAATAAAAATAATGAATAAAAAATCCTTTAATTGATTTTTTCTCATGTATTCTTTCTTCTTGTCGTTCGCAATTCTCATGTATTCTAATCAAACTTGATTTGTAGCATCTTTATTAGGCCCGCAGCCAACATTGTTCAGCTGGGACATTTGACCCCTTTTAGGGGCTGCTAGAGCTAAAACTAGAAATGCCTTTATACATCGTCTCATAAACAGCTTGGTGGATCTTTGTCATACTTGGTCTGGAGCATCATTATAAGGTCCTCTTCCAAATTTATTTATATAGGAACTTGGGCCCTACTAGGGACCACTATAGCTAAAAGTAGATATGCCTTTCTTTGCATTAACCACTAAAATGTAATGGATTTTATCAAACTCGATGTGTAACAATATTGTAAGGTCTCCTGCTATTTTGTTACAAATGAGGATAGGGACCAATTTAGCTAAAAATATAAATACGTTTAATGACCTCTTCTCATGAACCGCTTCATGAATCTTTATCAAACTACTGTTGTAATTACTCGTCTAAGGATAAACGAAACAAAATTGCAACCCTACGAAACCTTTGCGAAAAAATTAAAAGAGAACCATTTAAATTGTTAAAGTGCGGTGTTTAGTTTTGCAATTTGAAAAATGTTGGATGAAAGATGAATGTTAGATGAAAAATTCATAAACTTCTTTCCTTATTACAATTCGCCGACTATCATTTTTAAAGATATTTCTTGTTACAAGTGAGTCTTACCTCCCTTATCACAAACATAAGTGAACAAAATATAGATAGGCACGGCTTTGACACTTAAGAAATTGGTTTTCATGGAGGATGTGAAATACTGTTTCCAAAAAAATATAAACTTCTTTTGGCCTCAACTGTTGCAATAAAAGTCCGTGAGCTCTCGGACTAATAAAACAGTGTGAACAATGTAAAAACTCGTTAGTGGTGCTCCAAACATTTAAGTTTTATATAAAATTATGTCAGTATAGTCAGTATACAATGCACGATTGTAAATATTACATGAGAGGGAATAAAAATGATTATTACATACCTAAAATTATTTTCCACTGGGTTTCAATGGACCGCGATCGTGCAATATTTTTCCATATCATGACGTTGAACGCTTTCATATCGGACTAGTCCCAATCCGTGACTCTAGTTACCTCCCATGACGGTTTGTCCATTGCGGATCTCGTTTCTTTAGATTTTTGTTGCTTTTGCGTGTTTGTTTAATTTGTAATTTATGCAACATTTTGTTTACTTTTACATTTTGTTTTATCTGACCTATTGGATACTGGCACGTAGTAATTTATCAGACTGAAATGAAATGAAAGTTATAATTACGTCATGAGTTGGACTAATTAGGACGTGGAATGTTTTCTTAACGTTGTAATGGAAAGAATCGCGTGACGTCCATGGCGTCCACGCGCACGTTGCGACAACAAGTTGACGTCATTTTCGCGGAAAATATTAATGCGCGTCAGTTTGATTTGTTTATTGCGTTTTCGGAGAATTTTTTTCCATATTATTTCCTGTCTTTCGTGACAGAATTTAGATATAAACTAATCATTTGATAATGGATATGTAATAAAAACGTTATCAACTTTGTATGTGGATATATGCATTCGTTCTTTCGCGGACAATATTGTGTTCCTAAATATATTATTTTATAAGTAAAGCATCTGCGGATCCAGGAATTTTGGTTAGAGGGACACCAACATTAAAGAGAGGGTCACCCATTTCGGCGGGGGTGGGGGGTAAGGGGGGTAGGGGTAGGGTAGGGCCACACCGAGTTTCCAGACCGACTTTCTTTGTAAAATGTAAGAATCAAAGGGGGAATTAACCCACAATGTCCCTCTGCCAGGCTCTGGTTCCGTGCATTTAAAGAATGGAATTATCCCATACGGCTAACAGGAAACGTCTCTCATCGTGATATCATAGATCTGAAATTGTCTGATACTTCAGAAGAATTTTCCGTCTTACTAGCACCATTTCATGTTTATAATCAAAACGCAATTGTCGTATTAAGTGTCCGACAGAAACAGAATGATTTTATTTGGATGTGAAAATAAAATGTTCCACCAAATGATAATCGCGCGTTATTATTTATTTTTCAAGTAAAATGACTGTCATGCCATGTGCCTCCATCCAGATTTCAGTCTTTGATGCCGAGTATGTGGACAGAGTAGATGTAAAAAGAATGAAGTTTCGACTTTCGTGATATCACATCTTCGGACGTTCAAAACTTCACTTCATACGACAAAAAGGCCCATCTGGTATAATCGATACCGCCTGGGGACACAAATATGCCGTAGAAGTTAAAGTTTGAACAAAATCTCAAAGTTTCTCAAAATCAGTTGATAACTTCATACTTCCAGGTTCAGTTCAATGTATTTAGTTAAAATCATTAGCCATACAAAACTTCCTTATTCTTATACCTGTTGATAGTGTTGCACATCAAATTTAGTCTAATTATATATATGGATAATCAAATAACTTAATAAGGAGAAATCCTGAAACTAAGCTTTTTATTTCGCTTAGTAATAAAGAGAAGTCTTAGGCTTACGTGATATTACATGGGAAACTTTAGTAGCAACGTGTGATATAAATAAAATACACGCATATCGGTGACGTTTTACCCAAAATATATATGAGAGAAGTTGAAGGGGAAGGCGAAGTTTGAAATCTCAAACTCTCTAATATCTTAAAAATGACTCAAAATGTTTTATGAACTTTTGGTTGAGCTCAAAACAAATATGCACTGTATGTTGTTAATGGCATATCAAAATTTCAACCAAATCAAACTATATCTTTATATAAATTTAGTTATTTTATTTCAACCCATTTTTGGAAACTAAAATATATTGAGTTTACAAACTAGCCAAAAAGTTATAGCGGAAGAAAATGAGAACAAAAACAAATATCGTTGTTGTCGTGGCCCTTTTATTTAAGATACTGGCAAAAAGCAAATTGTTATCTGTTTTATTTAGTATAAAATGCTATTTATATTTTATAAATATTCCCACGAATGGGCGTGCGTACTATGCAAACTCCAACTATATACTGGATTAATTGACTTATATGTGAATTGACAATCTTTATTACTATTTTCTTATAGTCTAGTCCAGATTTCAATAAATGTGAGAGGTACAGGCATTTTGTTAGTATTTGGTCCCATATACTTTTTTAGTATAATTTGGGTATGCTGAATTCAAAAATATATGTTGGCCATCTGACAAATGATTTTTTGTAGGTCAAAATGGCGGAAAACAAAATGGCCGCCAAATTAAGATATTTCTAATATAAATATGTAATAGTATTACAATTATCCAAAAATATGTGGGGTTCTTTATCAAAGTTATGTGTAACATAGTAACAGATTAAATTAACAACACTTTTTTCAAAGATAAATAACTTTTAATCCAAATGTGTGCTCCATTAGGAGAAAAAAACATTTAAAAACCCACTCTAACTTGACTATTTTGCCAAAAAGATGATTATTAAATAATTCACGTTGGTTATAATTGCAAAACTATTGCTGAATACAGTACACTAATTTTATATGTGGAATCAGTTTACAGGACAGAAGCTAAATCTATAAACTGTTTATCATATAATTGTTTCAAAATAATATAGATTGAAATATTTGCTTCATTTCATGTTAATTTACTGTCTCGAGTTCATACAGCTGGTAATGCTTTTAATCGCATATACATTATCTATATCTGTGCATAAGAGCCCAGTCTTTTTACATTCACATCTGAGGGTTTTACATCCAGATGTACACTTGCAAGCAATGAACTCAATACAAGCTTGAGGAATTTGATCACGGGTAATAAAAACTGGCGTAAGTGTGTCATCTGCCACTTTCCATCCTATGTCGGAAGGTGCAGGCAGGTCTGCATTGAGAACAGTTGATTGGTTCCATACCAGGGCTTGATAATGAGCTCTTCTAATGAGAAATTAGGTTGGGGGTATGTGTTCAGGACTTGTAGACCTGCTAAACATAACATTTTGAGCACTGTCAGTACTTACAGCATCTTGGCCATACATTTTGCAAATAAGATATTCACAGTTTTTCATTACTTCGTCACAAAGTTGTCCATATCCAAGACCTTCTATCAGTTTTGCACTGGCTGTAAACACTTTAAATACAGATCTTTAGAGATTCCACAGAAATTTGATGAAAGGCAAGTAGATTTCTACGCAACTCTTATTGAGGATTTAGTTAACACTGTGTTGACTTGAATGTATTTTCGTTTATTTCACTGTTCCAGCCATCATCCATACTGTTGCATTTATTTCCTGCAAGTGGCATAGTAAGAGCAAATACGTCAGTATCTCTGGCAGAAACAACAACAGTGACACAATTTGATCGTTTACTGCAATGAACAGCATGGAGAATGATTCTTGTGTCAGCTTCCTCTCATTTAGCCTTTATTTCATCCAAATTAAGTTCAATGACAGTGTTTTCAACAGTTTCTTCATCCTAAAAGCCGTCACCAACAACCAACGTCTTTTCTGTAGGCGATTGCATGATCAGCTTCTGATAAAAATCTACTACGTCAATTTTATTTGCTGGAAGTGTCAAAAAGTTACACCAGATTTCAAATAATTCATTGATATTTGCAAACCACCCATTCTGGGGCACTGCCCATTACAAATCCACAAGCCTAAAGTAAAGAGCCTGATCAACAGTTATATAACTGAATGTGACTGTCCCAGCCTTTCTGATATATGCATACACTTCCGAACAATAGTGTTTAATGTGTCGATATCTCATTCTCAGTAAGATTCAGCGGAATAACATGACCAGTTTCAGGATCCATTGATTCCAGGTTTTGTTTTTCAGCTAAATATGTGTCTACTATTAGTGTGCCTCTGTAGCTCAATGTGTGTCCTGCACTATGAAATAGGTTAATTAAATGTTTTATCCTAGTCATCTAGTGCTATGTACTTGCAAGTCCTATGTGTTTAAGGGTCCATTTTTTATCATCACTCACTTCATAAACAATATCTTGTGCTACACTTAATAATTTTGTTTGCCTATCAGATTCAGGATCTTTATGGTCAAAGTCTTCATCTAGAAGCTCTTTGCCACCATACGTTGAATTCAGAAACATGAACAAACACTCTGGAACACAATTTACTGAATCATTTTCAGTTACACTCAGTCCAGAATGTCCGAGTTAGTGCTACGTGTACAATTGACAAGAAGTCGTCACTGGAATTATAGTTCTGTATTGTCAGCCGTTCATCAATATTACCAGTAGTATTATAATGGGCATCTCTAAGCATTGACGCAAAACATTCATATGGAACAGGAAGTGTATTCCTTTCAACAGAAGATATATGTAGTGGAGTTACAAACTAAAACTGGTTTCTCAGTTTACGTTGTAGGGCTTCTTTGAAAGATGATATTCTAGAATTAAATGAATGACAAAGAATTATTGAAGAAGTCTCTTCAGTACGTATGCGGTATCTGTTCCAATTGTCTGAAAACTGCAGTATTTGCGATTTCATTGCAGCATACCAACGTTCATGTAAAAGAAAGGTCATGGCAAGATCTGTATTTGAGTTGTCCGACTTGGTTTTGCGAACTCCGTATCTAAAAAAATTTAAACATTTTTATATTTGCCCTCCGTTGACATCAGAGAGTCATAATCGCATTGTGTTGTCATGTTTAGCATCCTTTAAAATACATGTACTATCACTAACTAGTTATGTTAAAGAGTTTTTTGTTTTTTGTTTGTTTTTGTTTTTGTCTTGACAGAACATACACATTTCTTAATTTAGTAAGAGTATAATGATAAGTTTCATGAGGATGCAGCTTAATCTGATGTTTGTTTTATATTAAACTTAGCTTTGACTGAATAGTATGTATTAGTTCTTTGTGGACAAAATTAGAATAACACTTTCTATGGCAACGTATTTTGTCATTTTCATCTATTTTTTCAATTCTACTAATGACTTCATATTTAGAAAAAATCTCTGAACAAATCTTGATTCAGCACACTCTTTTAGAGATGTTATGCCTTGAGGCTGTTTAGTTTCAAGTTTTGTCAGATTTTGCCTCCTAACAAATGATGCACTTTTCCGTGCTATCTTGAAATGGTCTCTTAAGATGCAAAGTCTTGTCCATTCTTACTTTGGAATATTTTAACACCTATTAAACAAAATATTATTTATTACTTATCATTCGCAAGCAATTATAGTATATAAAAAGCTAGCATTAACAGTGTGGGGGGCTGTTGGTTCTTTCAGAAAAAAAATTGCAGAGTTAGGGACTTTGTTTTTTGTTACTTTTACTATATAAAGACACAATTTTGTGCGCCCATCTCTCCTCATCCCCTTGACACAATTTAATTAAACTTCACACAAGTGATCAGTAACAACAGTAGTTGTGCATGGGGCATGTTAGGTTCTTTCAGAAAAAAACTTGCAGAGTTATGGGACTTTGTTTTTTGTTACTATACTATATACATAGACACAATCTTGTGCGCACCATCTCTCCTCATCCCCTTGACACAATTTAATTAAACTTCACACAAGTGATCAGTAACAACAGTAGTTGTGCATGGGGCATGTTAGGTTCTTTCAGAAAAAAACTTGCAGAGTTATGTGACTTTGTTTTTTGTTACTATACTATATACATAGACACAATCTTGTGCGCACCATCTCTCCTCATCCCCTTGACACAATTTAATTAAACTTCACACAAGTGATCAGTAACAACAGTAGTTGTGCATGGGGCATGTTAGGTTCTTTCAGAAAAAAACTTGCAGAGTTATGTGACTTTGTTTTTTGTTACTATACTATATACATAGACACAATCTTGTGCGCACCATCTCTCCTCATCCCCTTGACACAATTTAATTAAACTTCACACAAGTGATCAGTAACAACAGTAGTTGTGCATGGGGCATGTTAGGTTCTTTCAGAAAAAAACTTGCAGAGTTATGGGACTTTGTTTTTTGTTACTATACTATATACATAGACACAATCTTGTGCGCACCATCTCTCCTCATCCACAGGAGGCATATAGTGAATGGAAATTTCTCGTGTTCATTTTGGATTTTATTTCATTGATTGACTTGAGCCATGAAATCCACGAAAATTAGTCATCCGCAAATATTAATAATTCTACAGTATACATTATCAAAAAGATATATTGCTAACTAAATTTATAACAATGAATAAGTCACAAAGACAAAAATCTTTCCTAATCCATATAGATTACATTAGATTACTTATGCTTATAATTAATTCATGATACAACGTAACTTAATCTGGATTAAAATTAGCTTTAACCATACTCGAACATAATTAGATCTTTTAGCCGTATGGACTTATTCTACATATATCCAAGGTCAGCCGCATATTTTATTGGTTTTATCAAAGTTGTGATCAATCGAAGGTATTACCAAAAGGTGTATATTTTATATAGGTTTCTGGATTGTGAAAGGAATTTTTGAATACCATTACGTCTATGTTTGTTCACCGGCTTTCGCTTTATAAAGGAAATGTGAAATACACATAATGTATGTTTACACACGTTTAATTGAGATATTGATTATGGTATCTGAAATTTATCCCTAACAGAAGAAATAGCATTTGAACTGGAAATTATTGGAGGTGTTTTAATATTACAAAAATTTGGATTTTTGACAGGTTGTAAATACATTTTGTCTGTTATATTTTAGATGAAATGATTTTTTCAATGACATTTTTTGCCACTGTAATACTTAATATGAAATTTTTAACTCTACACAAATGGGATATTTTGGTTTGTTTGTTAAATATAATATTATAACAAAAGTTGATACCATGAAGTTAATAAAATTACTGAATGTTGAACTATGCACAAATCAATAATTTCAAATACGAGAAATGAATTATTTGATATATATTGAATCCCTTTAACAAATAACGTTGTTTTATGTTGGATGAAAATAGTACTTGGATTTTATTCATACTAGGATTAATGTTTCGTTGATAACCTAATAATCATGTATATTAAATTTTATTCACATATTATACCAAATATGATATACCGGGTGCATTTTTTTATTGTTAAGAAATAATTTTTAACATGATTTTTTTACTTCTTTTTTTTCTTTTTTTTTTTAAATTACTTTTGTGTTAACATTGCCTACTGTTGTAAAGTGTAAACCTTTGTTTAGATGATATATAACCTTTCTTAAGTAATGTTTAACTTTAACATCATGTTGAAACATGCAGTGAAATTGGAGGGATCTGTTATGATTTTAACTCTAGAATATACAACAAATAGAGTGTTTATCAGTGCACATATCAAACGTCAAAACAACTATAAACATGGTCTGATAACTTGGCGATAAAAATGCAAACACTTTAACGTTCTTGCCGGTTCAACTTCTATTGGAAGATTGTTTAGCCGGTCGATTGATTTTTAAATTATTTAAAAGCTTTTGGATCGAATGGTTTTGAGAAGCCATATATTTTATTCTAAATATTGATTTTTAAATTGATGTTCGATAAAATCTTGAATTTATTATTGATAAAAGATGAAATAAATTTTGATCGATTTTATGAGAAAAAATGCATACTGTGCAGTTTCTTAATACGACAAAATTATTAATATTTGTGGGAGACTTTGTGGTATTGCTGATCCACAAAATTTAATCCCGACAGACAAATAAAGTTTCCATTCATTTAACACTTACCTTGCTAAATTTCTATAATGAACTTGTCCATCTTTCAATTTGGACAGTAACACTTGATTTAATTGTTACAAGGGGAGCTTACCTAAAATATACTGACTAAATAGCGAACAGTGTAGATCTTGATCAGACTGCATGGATGTGCAGGCTGATCATGATCTACATTTGTACACTGGCTGCAAAGGTGGAATAAATTGTGGCCAGCATAATAAAGATTAATTTTCAAAAGTTGGAATTAACAAAGTCATATCCCCGCGAAATCGTATTTTCAAAACCACGAAATTCCATGCCCACAAATTTATATGATTTCACAGTACCGGTATTATATTTTTGACAGGAATTTTTGCAATTCCCTGCAACTGAAAATATTTGGTATTCGGTCGTTATAAGTCTAAAACAAAGGTCTGCATACCGGTAAGTAGAAAAAAGATTGTCCATTATAGTTAGTTCTGTCAGAATTTAATATTTGAAAGTCAGTTTTATGTAGATAATAATGGATATAAGCAGAAAGAAATTGTATACATGTGTAACAGCAAAATGGAGTTACTTTTTGTACGCCCGTCTCTGAAAGAGCAGAGCGTATTATGTGAACACCTGTGGTGGGGGCGGTCCAAAGCATGTCCGCTCTCTAAGTCGAACAGTTTTCATCAGATCTTCACCAAACTTGCTGACAATGTTTGTGAGCATAATATCTTGGCCAAGATCGATAACCAGCCAAATCGCCCCAGGGACTCTGGAATATGGCCCTTGAATTACTCGAGAAACTGCAAATTTAGCCTTGTCCACTCTCCAAGACGAACAGTTTTCATCCGATCTTCACCAAACTTGCTGACAATGTTGGTGGGCATAATATCTTGGCCAGTTTCGATAACCAGCCTAATCAGTGAAATCACCCCAGGCACTTTTGGATTTATGGCCCTTGAATTAGTGCTGTGAAGCTTTGATGATTTTGACTGGCACATATTACAGCCACCATCTTGCAAAGTCAAACATTGAATACTTTAAAATACCCTGTAATGCTTTATTCATTCCAGTTTAATTGATTCTTTGTTTTTGTTTGTAAATAACTTTGGCAAAATTTCATATTTTCTAGTCAAAAGAGTCTTTTGTTAATTTAAACAACAACTTATTTAATATACTTTGTCTGACCACATAGGTACCATTGTTAAAGGAATAATGTCAAACCAGTTTTAAAGGTCTATGCAGAGTTTAGACTGTCCTTGGATACGATAGTGTTTTAGTTGATGTTGCAATTTTAAATTTCTGTTTTATGTAAAAAATGGCTATGAAAAAGGTCATATTTGCTGGACTTTCTTATCGTAAGATAAAATTTTATTAAAATTTTCTCTGGAAAAATCTATGAAATTCAAAGATAATTTGCAATATTTAGCATGATATTTTAGTATGGTATATATTTAGCAGGATATACATGGTATGATAATATATACATGTACATAGTATGATGTATTTAATAAGGCATATTTAGTATAATATATGAAGTTTGATAATGTATGAACTTAAGGTTTAAAATGTTATGAGATTGAAATGTTGTTCGCAACATGATGTATGCAAATAAACGATAGATCAATATTACCTAAATCAGTATGAGGCATCATGTAGATTTCTTAATACCCCAGTCACACATATGGCGCTGATAGCTACCTCTAGCTACGGATAGAAACATAGTAATCCGTATCGATCTGTACCTGAGTCGTTTGGATTGGTACAGGTTGATACGGATTACTACTTTAAGGTACGGCTCAGGTACGGATCGATACTTATTACTACATTTCTATCTGTGGCTAGATGTAGCTATCCGCGCCGTATGTGTGACTAAGGTATAAATCAGCTGTAGAATATTCTGTTAGTTGTTGTTTCCAGTAATTACAAGTATTCACACCAAAGTCAAGGATTGCAGTGACTGTAGTTAATTCTTTTCTAACTGGATTCCAATTTCACAACCTTGTGGTTAGGAGTTGATCTCTCCTAATCCTGTTGTGTTGATATAGAATTTGTAACAGTTGGTTATTTACTGAATAATTAACTGATCTACCAACAATGGAGCTGCATTAACTTAAATGAGCCATGCCATGAGAAAACCAACATAGTGGGTTTGCGACCAGCATGGATCCAGACCAGCCTGTGCATCCGCGCAGTCTGGTCAGGATCCATGCTGTTCGCTTTCAAAGCCTGTTGCGATTAGAGAAACCATTAGCGAACAGCATGGATCCTGACCAGACTGCGCGGATGCGCAGGCTGGTCTGGATCCATGCTGGTCGCTAACGCACTATGCTGGTTTTCTCATGGCGTGGCTCAAATTATGATGATTTATTTCATGGTAGTTGACGCTACAGTGGGCCTTAACAATAATCCTCAGTTTCTGTCTGTTAGTTATTCTCTGTATCTTAAATGGTAGTCTCTTATTGTTAAGGGAAAGCCATTGGCTTTGGTTAAGTTACATTTATGGCAGAAGAAATAGCGTATAAGAATGTTTTGGTGTACTGAAATTGCTGATTGTCATAATGGGTCCGTAACCTTTACAGCTTACAGAGGAGCAGAGTCTACTATGACTTTCTATGTTTTAACAGTATTTAATGAAATATTTTATATATTTCAGATATTCTTGAGGATGAGGGTCAGAGTTCTGGAGTAACTAAGGCAGAGGAATTTATAAAACAGAAGCAGCAGACACACAGCCAGGAACCAGAGAAACCATACTATAATAGGGGTTTTACTTATACACCTGACAGGGCCTCAGGTTATACATATCCTTCAGCCAGGGCCAAAATGGAGGAGGAGTCAGTTGAACAAACTAAAACAGAAGGAAGTATTAACGTTACAAGTAAATACGAAGACCTTTTAAGATCACAGATGAATCAAAATAAAGGTGCTCTGAATGATAATGACTTAGAATCTAGTATGCCACCAAAGTCGGACTTTTCTGATCTTGGTGGCAGACGTACACCTGTTGGCGAGGACGGTGAGAAACAATATCAGGATGGAGATAATGCATCTCCCAAAACATTAGACAGGGGAGACAGTATAGAAAATAAAACAAATAGTCAAAACGTTTCTAAATATAATACCACTATAGATGATTTCTTTGAACAAAGGAGCACTCATTCGAACAGTAGTTCAATTCAGAATGGACTTGATGCCTTGGAACGTAAAACATCGCCAGCAGTTATAGATGATGTACTAGGAAATGGCCATGCCCGAACACCAATTTATTCAACAGAAAGTCCTGTGTATTCCAAGCACAGTTCAGCTCATAGCTCTGCACGTCAGACACCAACGGCAACTACCGAGGCCTTTGAACAAGGTCGACCGGAGTCTGTTGGATCAACACATTCTGCAAACTCAATGAGCAAACGTTTACTTGATGACCTTGTGAGTGATGCATTAGGCCGACCTAGAGTCGATAGGTCTTCACCTGCCTCAGATCAAAGGGAAGGTTCAAGAACTGCATCCACCCCCACCAGACCAGAATCAGTAGGTTCTGCTCATTCTGAGAACTCTTTAAGCAGACGGGCAATTACCGATTTAATTGAAGACAGTTTAAATGTGACAAGAACTCCCCCTCCATCAAGGGAGAGTTCACTTCAAGGGTCAAGGCCTCAGACACCCCCACCTCAAGAACAGATTGGTGATGTATTGAACCCTTCTGATAGGCACTCCCCTATACGACGGGAATTTTTAGCCGGCTCGCCAAGTGTATCAAATCATTCAGCAAAAAGCTCAAGATCAGGCCAGAGTTCAGCTCATAGCTCAGCCCATAGTTCAGCTCATAGCTCACAACGTCAGACTCCCCAAAGGGAGATAATTTCAAATTCTTTACGTGCAAGTCAGGATAAATTGTATTCTTCCCTTGGCTCAGGGAGTAATGCAGGCTCTCGTCCACAGAGTTTAACTAGTGAACAAGAACTTACTCAGTACTATGAAAACTTAGCAGACGGTAAAAATGGAATTAATACAGACGTTTTAGGAAGTACTGGCCCACGAACAGGAAGTGCTGCTAGCCTTCCTGCAATTGGTAGCCAACAGCGTTACACCCCTGATAAACGAAGTATGACACCAGATAACCATATAAGAGTTCCAGTGGTTGGTTCAGTTAATAAATCATCATTGTTGCCAAGTCGCACTCCACCCAGAACCCCACTTTCAAACGCAAGCAGCAGAACAGTAACTCCTATGAATGCTGAGACAGACAGTGAATTGAGACTAAGAGAGGTAACTAATATTTTTCAGTATGATAGAAGTTTTTCAGTGTCATATGTTTTCAGCACTGTACAGGTTGTTTTTCATAGATCTGGGTGCAGATTTCCTTAAAAGCTTGACTATAACAAAAGCATTCAGGGCCTCCTCTGCCATTCGCCAGTTTAGCAAAATGCTACAAATTCAAAGAACTGGCTACAGATTTTTGAAAGTGGTGACAAGAATTTTATCAAAATGTGGCCAAATTTCTGCAATTCAGATTCAGTTTGGCACTTTCTCTCAGGGGAGGCCCATACTGCGTGTTTAGATCTTACACAGTGTGAGGTCTGCTTCTGGAGAAAAGACTTCTACAATATTCTTAGTAGAAGAAATGGTTGCAGAGCCAGTAGGTTTCAAACCCTTGATATTAGTAGCAGCAGATGCCATATCTGCAGCATAACCACTCCCATTTTATCAAAGATCTGTGTCTGAGAAACAGTTTGTTGTCAACTGCATTTTCGTTGTATGTTTAGGTGTCATGAAAAATTTCGTCTTATCAAGAGGTTCATTGAAATTATATGTCGCATAAAAGTAATATTAACCCCCTTGAAATTTGTCGAGTTACTGTAAATACAACTTAGGAATGTTAATCAGTAGACAAATCAATGCAGTCCATGATCTGTAAGTTTTTGCATTCATGTTTGAAGTTAAAGAAATTTTATTTCATCTGTCAGTGCTTAATACTGTTATTTTTAGTTCCTAATTTTCTTTTTAATTTCAAGGAAAAAAGAATTACGAGTCTTTCTTTGAAAGTCACTTCCTTATGACTTCTTCCTATTTGTCCTGTTATAAATGAAGTTTTAAAGATTTTGAATCAATTAATCAAGTCCTGAATTTTTGACTAAATAATTGCAGCAAAATTTTTGTTAAATCTTTTTTGTTTGTATTGGAGCTGATTTTTGAAAATAGAAATTTGTTTTCTTTTCATATTACGTTAGAATACACTGTCTTACCTTGAACAAATTTCAAGAAAACAATTTATCAAACAAATTGTCATTTATCTTTCAGTGTTGAATTTCAATAATAAATGTGTTTCTGTCAAACAGTTTGGACACTTTTTCATTTCTTTTATTAGGTTCTATATCTTTTGTTTCCATAAATCAAAAGATGTCAGAATTTCAGAAACATGCTCTGCTATAAAACCTATACATTAAGGTTTAGCAGTATATCACAAAACAACAGATTTTTTTAGCGAATGAACAGCATCTTGACACACAACTTATCTGTCCAATACTTGTTTTACTGTTCTGTCCCACGGAGTTGGATACTTAAAATATTCTAAATGAGTTGTCCCCCTTTAAATAAGAATGCCATTTGTAAAGAAATAAATGTAAACAATTGTCAAAACGATGTTTTACCTAGTTATGTAAAGTTTAAACACTCGCACGATGTTGCAAATGCATCAAAACGAAGACATATAACAGCTTTTTAAAAATGGTGAGTTTTTAAAGGTGCTGGAATGTCTAGAAGTGTGGCCCCTTCAAGTAGTCCCTTTCCGGAATTCAAGACATATATGAATAAATTGACAATGGTTTTGTACAACAATATACATGTTTTATATGCTGTTATATTTTCATGTAAATCAATGCTTTCTTTCTATGATTTGATGACGTTTGAACTTTTTTTCTCCGAAGCATGGACATCCCTCTTCTGGTATTTATGGTGATATATCAAAAGTTAGCCTTTTTTTTTATTTTTTTTTTCAGTTTATTTACATTGGTTGTTTCATATAAGTAGTTCAGTTTAAAGTATCCCAATACAACATTTTTGGAACAAAATTAAAATTTACTTTTATGCATGTACATGTAACACTAATACATGTAGTATGACAACCTACTTAGAGTGTGGACTACTTTTTAAAACCTTATCTGTGTGCCTATTTAAAACACTTAATGTCACAGCACTGAAGTTTTAAATGATTATAGAGATTCCAATGAAACTTTACACAAATGTTAAGCATAATTAGAAGGTGTTTTGCATGCAAGAGTCAGTTTTGTACCTCTAGTGCTAGGTCACAGGCAAGAGCACTAACACTAACCCTATGTCTGGTAAATTGCTTCAGGGGTATGTGTGATCTGCATGATCTGCATTTCTTACAGTTCCATGTTTTGGTGTTGGTTTTCTTACTGAATTCAGTGATGTGTATCATCTACAACATTTAGAAACATGCCCAACATTTGCTGATTGAATCTTTTTTTGTTTATAAACAATTTCACAATCAGCCGATATACTACATTTGAGCCGTGCCATGAGAAAACCAACATAGTGGGTTTGCGACCATTATGGATTCAGGCCAGCCTGCGCATCCGCGCAGTCTGGTCAGGATCCATGCTGTTTCGCTAACAGTTTCTCTAATTCCAATAGGCTTTGAAAGCGAACAGCATGGATCCTGACCAGACTGCGCGGATGCGCAGGCTGGTCTGGATCCATGCTGGTCGCAAACCCACTATGTTGGTTTTCTCATGGCACGGCTCATTTACCTTCTGTCATTCCAGCAAGTAAAAGACCTAGAGACCACAATTTCAAATTTACGTACACTGTTACTATCCAGAGAAAATGAAGTTACAGAATTGAAAGATCAGTTTTCTGAAGTACGAATAATTAACGAGAAGTTACAAGGTGACCTTGACAGACACCGAGCTAGGTCATCTCCAAGACCCCAGATTGCAGAGGTAAAACTTATATTGTATGGATTGGTAATTAATTTTTCAGATTTTTTCTACAACACATTTTAATAGCAAAAATGTTCCATTTCTTTTCTTCAACAAATAGCATGCAAGAGAAATTTCAGTATTTTCTGTCATACTTATTTGAGAATAAAACAGCACAGTTGCAGAATAGATTCAATGAGCTGTAACATTCTAAAGAACGAACTTGCCTTTACAGGTTGGAAAAAAATGGGACATAGAAAATTTGACATACTGTTTTATGGCCATGTCTGTTTGTCTGTCAGTTAGTTTGTCCTTCCGTACAAACATCTGTCTAAAACGTTTGATAAGCAGTATATTCTGCTTATTGGGTTATATTTGCCTTCAAACACTTTGTCCAGATCATAAAATTAATATCAGTTACATTATAAATTTATCTTATTTTTCTGTATGGAACAGTTGGAGAGAAAAGTTCGAGATGCCTGTGATGAGAGGGACAGCCTTAATGTTGAGATTTTACGCTTGAAGGAGGAACTGAAACAGAAGAATGAGCCAGGTTTAAACAGCTATGATCCAAACAGTTCTGCAGCATTACAGAGGAAAATAGGTTAGTTCATACATTAACCCTTACCCTGCTAAATTTCTGTAATGAACTTGTCCATCTTTCAATTTGGATAGTACCTTTGACTGTTAAAAGGGATCTTGCCAAATAATACTGACTGAATGGCAAACAGTGCAGATCTTTATCAGACTGCATGGTTGTGCAGGCTGATCAAAATCTACACTGGTCGCAAAAGCAGAACCAATTGTGTCCAGCATAAAAAGGGATAAGATTTTTCATTGACTCTAAAATTGGGTAGAAAGCCCTTTAGCTCTGCAAAGGGCCCTTACTTGTCCAGATTCAAGCAAAGTTCATTTCTTTTCTTATCTTTGATTGTAAAAAAGGTCTGAGAGCTTACTTGTTAAAGTAGATTCTTTTTACAAAAACAACTATTTTCCTTCATCTGGTCTTAAATTCATTAGAATTTTTATGCAAGACTTTACATTCGAGCAGCCTTCAGGTTGTTGACCTGTACATGTGCCACAGCTTAGTGTACAGTAAAACTTGTGTAGTATTAAGAAGATTATAAACAAATAGTTGAAATCTTTCTTCTTATTGCGAATGTAGAGGTAGAAACAACGAATGTTGAAACTAGGTTATATAATTTTGTGAACTAGATAACTTTTTTTTGTTTAAATAAATATACCATGGAAGAACATGAAATTGCAAGTTATTAATGATTCATTTCTCTATAATTTAGTTTTCACATGAAATTCTGGATGAGGACTTATTTCTTATTTGTGACCATGTTCTATATTTTTCAGGAGAATTGAACAGTCAGATTCAAGATCTGCATGAGGCACATGAGGCAGCCTCGGAAGAAATACATGCTGCTGAGAGAAAGGTGAAGGAACTGGCAGGAGAGAATGAGACTCTTCGCATCACTCACTCTGAGAGAGTCCGTGAGATTGAGGAGGAAAATAGACATCTTAAATCAGAGGTAGGCGAAATGTTGAAAAATCACACAAATGTCACAGAAAAGTTTATGAAACAATTTTTGCTCAAGTTATGGCTATTTTTTTTTATCCTTATCATGCTAGACATGATTGATTCTGCCTTTGGGACCAGTGTAGATCATGATCTGCTTGTACATCCATGCAGTCTGATCATGATCTGCACTGTTTGCTATTCAGTCGATATTTTTTTGCTAAGCACCCTTTTAATAGTTAATGGTACTGTCCAAATGGGAAGATGGACAAGCTCATTAAAGAAATTTAGCAGGGAGAGGGTAGATTATATACTGAGGAATGGTATTTATTGTCTTTATGTTTTGAACAGCCATATTGCATAATGTTAAGGGAAGTTGATAAAAAGAAACATTGAACTGTTCTGATAAAATGGACTGCAAGAAAATAGCAATAAAAAAAATCATAATAAAATTATATTTCTAACATGCTTTGATTTGATTTCGAGTTAAACAAAGAAGAAAATTAAGTTCTGTATATTCTGCGATAAACAATGGTTCATGCGCGGACGGGTAAGAAAGCATTATGACGTCAATTATGACGTCAAATTGCCGCATGACGTCCAATACAGTACTCCTCGCGTAAATGAAGCCCAGTATAATATTTATTAAAATATATCAATGAGCATGTCAGAATGAAAACAATCAAGGCCTTCTTGTGATTTATCGTCTAATTTACCACGGTTCATCGTTCAGATGCTTCAGTATTTAACCACGAGGGCTAATGCCCTCGTGGTTCAATTCCTACGCATCTGAACTCTGAAATGTGGTAAGTCAGATGATAAACAACTCGAAGGCCTTGATTATTTGTTAAATATCTTGTTTTACCTTAGGTCCAAAGATTGAGGGAAGGCCAAAGTGGTCATAGTGATGCCACAGATTACAGATTGAAAATAGAACTACAGCAAGTGAAGGATGATAATCGCAATCTAAGGGAGAGAAACTATCAGTTACATGATGATAATATCAGAATGAAGGATGAGTTATATGAGCTTAGGAAAACTGTAGAATTTATGGACAAGAAAGTACAGAAGAAAGAAGAGAGAGTGAGACAGTTTGATGCCTATGAAAGAAGTGGTATGTATAGACTCTCATTTAGAAAGAGCTTTGTTGTTCTTAGACCTGGGTCCAAAGTTATAAAAATTAATTTAGATACCAGTCTGAGAAAACAGTCTTCTCATTGGTCTGTTTCAAGATTGTGCTCAAAACTGACCAATCAGATGGTATCTTTTCAGACTGGTCAACAATTTCTATTTTTTATCCTCTAACCTTTCACTGTAATAAATTGATACAGTATAAATAAAATATTACAGGTATTGATATTTTGGATAAATTGATACAGTAATAAAATGTTACAGTTATTAATATTTTGGATAATGCTTTTGTTCAAACTTGTCTTTCATTGTTGCAGATTTTAATTTGATTATAGTGTTATTCTCATCTTTAAGGGTTTTGGTATTAAATTAATAATGCTTCTTAGCCTTTGTATTTCTCTTTACTGTGTAATATTTTCTGTCAATTTAGATGCATAATTTTTGGGTGAAATTTTTGCAGTGTATTCTCAGAAATATTTTTTCAACAGTTATCAAAATCTATTTTTAGCTTCTGAGACAGATAATATGATGAAATCAAGTTACCATAGCGACCTCAGCTACTCTAGACTTTCGGATCCTGTACCGGAGAGACGTATGGACAGAGAACGGGAGAGTTACATGCTCCCAAGGCCAAGTTATGATTCAAAGAGATCGGAACCTCTAAGAGATGATAGGGATTACAAGGAAGAACGATTTACAAAATCAGAATCTAGAAGGTATTTGGCTGTTTTAATAATAACCCATTCAAAACACTGTTAGTTTCCAGGACATTGGGATTTCGGAACATTTTCAAAATAGTTGATTATAGCAGTTATTTATTGTCAAGTACTCAATATCCAGAGATCCTGCAGGAGCTTTTCTTTTGAACTACTCTTTTTAGAGTAATCATGCTTTTAAAAACTTATATTTAAGTGCTGAGGAAATAAATTGTGGTTGTGTGTGTGTGTTGGAGGGGGATGGGGGTAGGGGGGGCAGTGTTAGCCACAATTTATTTATTTATTTTTTCTAACGTCGCACCAACACAATTATAGACCAAATGGAAACTTTCAAGCTTTTATAAATTTTTCAAGTAAATCAGGTGGCAGTAGTTTTTAGAACTCTTACAAAATAGTTCCAGAAGTAAAGGAATCAGTAGATAAAAGAACTCTTTTCATTTTCATATTAGAATCGTTCACTATTTGATATTTTATTGATGTATTGTTTAGGACCATAGTATTAACCTAAACAGTTGGCACTATTAATTTTTCTTGTCTCGGATGTACTGCAGCTTTTTAGTCAAATGATAAATGCTAATATTTAAATTCAAATAAAATTCTTGCCTTCAGATATGAAAGTTTTCGACCAGGACCAGATGGTGGATCTTCTGACAAATTACTGGGTTCGCTCGGGTATTCTCGACCTTTGACCCCAGAAAGACCAAGTGCACTTGGGCCACCTAAGAGAGAAAGTACTTCAGTATCAAAATCACAGGAGAGAGTAGACCTTGCATCACGGACATTTGATAGAGGTGACCTTGACCTTAGCAGAGGACGTAGAGAGAGAAGTAGGACAACCTCAGCAGAGGTTGATCTTCGATCGACATCACTGACAGCATATCATGGTGATTTATCAAAGACAACACCTGCCCTGTCAGGCAGATCTAGGGGTAATATTTCAGATTATATTATCTTTTACAGAGTAATAGATTTACAGACTTTTCATGCAAAAATTTTCTTTACATTTTTGTATCTGTTACTGCTTGACTGTCAGATAGATATTTCATTACCTCTTGATGGACTTGACTTAATAAAAGAAAATTTAGATAAATTTGTTAGCTCACCTGTCACATAGTGACAAGGTGAGCTTTTGTGATCATGCGGTGTCCGTCGTCCGTCGTCCGTGCGTCCGTCCGTGCGTGCGTGCGTCCGTAAACTTTTGCTTGTGACCACTCTAGAGGTCACATTTTTTGTGGGATCTTTATGAAAGTTGGTCAGATTGTTCATCTTGATGATATCTAGGTCAAGTTCGAAACTGGGTCACGTGCCTTCAAAAACTAGGTCAGTAGGTCTAAAAATAGAAAAACCTTGTGACCTCTCTAGAGGCCATATATTTCAAAAGATCTTCATGAAAATTGGTCAGAATGTTCAACTTGATGATATCTAGGTCAAGTTCGAAACTGGGTCACGTGCCGTCAAAAACTAGGTCAGTAGGTCTAAAAATAGAAAAACCTTGTGACCTCTCTAGAGGCCATATATTTCATAAGATCTTCATGAAAATTGGTCAGAATGTTCATCTTGATGATATCTAGGTCAACTTCGAAACTGGGTCACATGCCTTCCAAAACTAGGTCAGTAGGTCAAATAATAGAAAAACCTTGTGACCTCTCTAGAGGCCATATTTTTCATGGGATCTGTATGAAAGTTGGTCTGAATGTTCATCTTGATGATATCTAGGTCAAGTTTGAAACAGGGTCATGTGTGGTCAAAAACTAGGTCAGTAGGTCTAAAAATAGAAAAACCTTGTGACCTCTCTAGAGGCCATAGTTGTGAATGGATCTCCATAAAAATTGGTCAGAGTGTTCATCTTGATGATATCTAGGTCAAGTTCGAAAGTGGGTCACGTGCCTTCAAAAAGTAGGTCAGTAGGTCAAATAATGAAAAAACGTTGTGACCTCTCTAGAGGCCATATTTTTCATGGGATCTGTATGAAAGTTGGTCTGAATGTTTATCTTGATGATATATAGGTCAAGTAAGAAACTGGGTCAACTGCGATCAAAAACTAGATCAGTAGGTCTTAAAATAGAAAAACCTTGTGACCTCTCTAGAGGCCATACCCTTGAATGGATCTTCATGAAAATTGGTCAGAATGTTCACCTTGATGATATCTAGGTCAAGTTTGAAACTGGGTCACGTGCCTTCAATAACTAGGTCAGTAGGTCAAATAATAAAAAAACCTTGTGACCTCTCTAGAGGCCATACTTTTCATGGGATCTGTATGAAAGTTGATCTGAATGTCTATCTTGTTGATATCTAGGTCAGGCTTGGAACTGGGTCAGCTGCGGTTAAAAACTAGGTCAGTAGGTCTAAAATTAGAAAAATCTTTTGACCTCTCTAGAGGCCATATTTTTCAATAGGTCTTGATGAAATTTGATCTGAATGTTCATCTTGATGATATCTAGGTCAGTTTCGAAACTGGGTCACGTGCGGTCAAAAACTAGGCCAGTAGATATAAAAATAGAAAAACCTTGTGACCTCTCTAGAGGCTATATTTTTCACGAGATCTTCATGAAAATTAATGAGAATGTTCACCTTGATGATGTCTAGATAAAGTTCAAAACAGGGTCATGTACCTTCGAAATCTAGGTCAATAGGTCAAATAATAGAAAAACCTTGTGACCTCTCTAGAGACCATATTTTTCAATAGATCTTCATGAAAATTGGTCAGAATTTTTATCTTGATAATATCTAGGTCAAGTTCAAAACTGGATCACATGAGCTCAAAAACTAGGTCCCTATGTCAAATAATAGAAAAAACGACGTCATACTCAAAACTGGGTCGTGTGGGAACAGGTGAGCGATTCAGGACCATCATGGTCCTCTTGTTTTTGTCATGTTACCTAGCAACACAATATCCACGTATGGCTCAAGTTATGTTATTTATGTATTTATTTCTTATTATTTTCTTCAAGAGAAATCAGGCAGTTCAAATAAACTTTAAGATCACAGTCACCTACACTTTGTACTTAAATATTTGTAGCCATATATCAAGAAATATCTGACATACGATCGAAGTCAAAATCCCACTCGGAAGGTGCGGACAACATAAATTATTGTGAGTCAGGTGAAAATGAAAGTAATCCCAAAACTGAAAATACAAATAACCCATGTAACCGTAGTAACCAAGCTCACACATCCCAAGTTTTCATGAACAGATTCGTTCCACAAAATCCTATTCCGGAAGTGGAGGAAGCTGATACTGGTACATTTGATTGGTTTTAGTGTGGTGGATTTACTTGATTCATGTTTCAGTGTTATACATGTTTGTTCAGCTTGCAGTAGGTCTATTTGTCAATGTTGATGTCAAAGTTTTGATTGTAACACGTTTGATGTTTTCTGCTCAATAATTGTATCTAGTAAAATGCAGTGATTTTTCTAGCAACTTTTTGTGCTAAAATTATTACTCATACCCATATCTCTTAATATCGTCTTTTGCCAGTTACTTTTTTATCAAAGACACATTTCTTTTATAGTGTGTATCTTACTTTTTTCCCACTCATTATACTATATAAATTGGCTTGTATTGCAAGTTCAAAACAGTTATCATTTGGCTTCAATTTACCATGAATACATCATGTTCATTGTTGTTTGGAGAAATTTAGGCTACATGTACATACACAGCTTTACTTGATGATAAATTGATAATATCTTTTGACATAGCTTTCCATTTCTTCTAAAAAGAAAAGGCTTTTTGATGCCTTTTTATACGCCCGAAGGGACGTATTATGTTATGACGCTGGTGTCCGTCTGTCCGTCCATCTGTCTGTCCGTCTGTCTGTCCATCTGTCCGTTAGCAATTTCGTGTCCGCTCTGTAACTCTTGAACCCCTTGAAGGATTTCAAGGAAACTTTACACAAATGTTCACCACACCGAGACGATGTGCAGACCGCATGTTTTGGATGTCTCACTTCAAGGTCAAGGTCACACTTAGGAGTCAAAGGTCATATCAGTTTGTTTCATGTCCGCTCTGTAACTCTTGAACTGCTGGAAGGATTTCAAAGAAACTTGGCAGAAATGTTCACCACATTGTAACGATGTGCAGAGCGCATGTTCCGGGTGACTCGCTTCAAGGTCAAGGTCACACTTAAGGGTCAAAGGTCATATATGACTTTGCTTTGTGTATATTGCTCTGCATTGCAGTGGTCTTGTTAGCTCGACTATTCGAAGAATAGTCTAGCTATTCTACTCACCCTGGCGTCGGCGTCGGCGTCACACCTTGGTTAAGTTTTTGCATGCAAGTACATACAGCTATCATTTAAAGGCATATAGCTTTGAAACTTATTTATTCTTTTTCTAGGTCAATTACCAACCTCACTGGGTCAAGTTCCATAACTCTAACATGTATTTTGAGCAAATTATGCCCCCTTTTGGACTTAGAAAATTCTGGTTAAAGTTTTACATGCAAGTTACTATCTCCAAAACTAATGCAGATATTGAATTGAAACTTCACATGTGTCTTCGGGGTTATAAAACTAGTTGATAGAATCAAGTCCCATAACTCTGACATGTATTTTGGGCAAATTATGCCCCCTTTTGGACTTAGAAAATCCTGGTTAAAGTTTTGCGTGCAAGTACATACAGCTATTACCAAAAGGCATATAGCTTTGAAACTTATTTATTCTTTTTCTAGGTCAGTTACCAACCTCACTGGGTCAAGTTCCATAACTCTTAACATGTATTTTGAGCAAATTATGCCCCCTTTTGGACTTAGAAATTCCTGGTTAAAGTTTTACATGCAAGTTACTATCTCCAAAACTAATGCAGATATTAAATTGAAACTTCACATGTGTCTTCTGGGTTATAAAACTAGTTGATAGAATCAAGTCCCATAACTCTGACATGTATTTTGGGCAAATTATGCCCCCTTTTGGACTTAGAAAATCCTGGTTAAAGTTTTACATGCAAGTTACTATCTCCAAAACTAATGCAGATATTGAATTGAAACTTCACATGTGTCTTCGGGGTTATAAAACTAGTTGATAGCACCAAGTCCCATAACTCTGACCTTCATTTTGGCCAAATTATGCCCCCTTTTGTACTTAGAAAATTGTGGTTAAAGTTTTGCGTGCAAGTACATACAGCTATTACTAAAAGGCATATAGATTTGAAACTTATTTTTTCTTTTTCTAGATCAATTACCTACCTCACTGGGTCAAGTCCCATAACTCTGACATGTATTTTGGCCAAATTATGCCCCCTTTTGGACTTAGAAAATTCTGGTTAAAGTTTTGCGTGCAAGTACATACAGCTATTACTGAAAGGCATATTGATTTGAAACTTATTTTTTCTTTTTCTAGATCAATTACCTACCTCACTGGGCCAAGTCCCATAACTCTGACATGTATTTTGAGCAAATTATGCCCCCTTTTGGACTTAGAAAATCCTGGTTAAAGTTTTGCGTGCAAGTACATACAGCTATTACCAAAAGGCATATAGCTTTGAAACTTATTTATTCTTTTTCTAGGTCAGTTACCAACCTCACTGGGTCAAGTTCCATAACTCTTAACATGTATTTTGAGCAAATTATGCCCCCTTTTGGACTTAGAAATTCCTGGTTAAAGTTTTACATGCAAGTTACTATCTCCAAAACTAATGCAGATATTAAATTGAAACTTCACATGTGTCTTCTGGGTTATAAAACTAGTTGATAGAATCAAGTCCCATAACTCTGACATGTATTTTGGGCAAATTATGCCCCCTTTTGGACTTAGAAAATCCTGGTTAAAGTTTTGCGTGCAAGTACATACAGCTATTACCAAAAGGCATATAGCTTTGAAACTTATTTATTCTTTTTCTAGGTCAGTTACCAACCTCACTGGGTCAAGTTCCATAACTCTTAACATGTATTTTGAGCAAATTATGCCCCCTTTTGGACTTAGAAAATTCTGGTTAAAGTTTTACATGCAAGTTACTATCTCCAAAACTAATGCAGATATGGAATTGAAACTTAACATGTTTCTTCGGGATTATTAAACTAGTTGATAGCATCAAGTCCAATAACTCTGATATGCATTTTGGTCAAATTATGTCCCGTTTCGAACTTAAAACTCTTTTGATATTTAACATTTTGGGTAATAATTTCCTGCTTCTGTGACAATATTTCGAATAGTCGAGCTTGGCTGTCTTACGGACAGCTCTTGTTTTTATTTGGCAGATCTCTTTTTTGTACTTACAATAATTTTTTTTTTTGAATTACTTCCCTTTTATGTTACTATAAATAGCTTATTTTGAAACTTTTTTATTATTGGCCGTAGGGAAAAACCGAGACCACTTTTCTGTGGTACAACATGGATGGTACCTCCAATTTTAAGGTGTATTTTTACATACCTATACCTGATAAGGATTTTTTTGTAGACTTTGATTTTTTTTTTTTGTGGACTTAGATTTGTTTTTTGAAGTTTTCCTTTTGTTGTTCCAGTCCTTTGGGGCTACAACAGTCAAGTTCTTAAAATTTTGCTCAAATCCTATGATGTAAGCCTTCGGGCGTATATTGCCCCGCATGGCGGCGCTCTTGTTTGATAACTAGAGAGGCTATCCCATATAGCTACAGATACAGCTATTCATTTGCAATTTAAATAACAGCTGTGTAATGTTCTGCCAGCCTAACTTGTTGATCAAAGACGTCTTGTTTTGTCGGCTGAACTGTTCTTACTAAAACTTAAAATGGTTTTAATTACTTTAAAGGAGAAAAAGATTCCTAACAGTAAGTTGATTTTATATGTAATTCATCAGTAAGCATTTCATAAACTTAAGCGGAATGAATTTTTAAAATTTGACTACCATTGAAAAGGAGGTGGCAAGAAATTTAAGAAAATGACCAACAACAGAGGCAGTCACCCACTGCTGAATACATGTATTTTTTTAGCAAATATCTTTTTAAATTGATTAATTTCAAGGAGATGTGAAACATGACCGTGTCTTTCATTCTGTTTGAAACAAGAGCTGTCATTATTACTGACAAATGCCTCCAAAGACTCCCCAAGAATGCTACAGTTGTCTGTGCAAAATATGCCAAAATAGTTTTGGTATAAATCATTTTGTGACCTTGACCTTGACCTTGACCTGAGAGACATAAGCATGACACTTCTCAATATGGTTAAACATTTGTGTCAATTTTTTTTTAAAAATCCCTTTGATAAATGGCAAAGCTATGGACCAGACAAGAAAAAGACTATGTTAATCTTTGACTTCTAAGTGTGACCTTTACCTTGGAGCTAGGGGTCTATGTCTTGTGCATGACAGGTCATCTCATTATAGGGAACATTTTTGCCAAGTAATATTCAAATCCCTTCATCAATGGCAGATTTATGGACTAGACAAGAAACAGACTATGTTAACCTTTAACCTCTAAGTGTGACCTTGACCTTAGAGCTTATGCTTGACACATCGTCTCATTATGAGGAACATTTAAGCCAAGTAATTTCAAAATCCCTAGATGGATTGCAGAATTATGAAAGGGATACCAGTTAACATTTGACTTCTATGCGTGACCTTGATCTTTGAGCTAGTGGCCTGGGTCTTGCACATGACACATTGTCTCATTATTGTTAACATTTATGTTATGTTATTTTAAAATCTCTTCATGGATGGCAGAAATCCCTTCATGGATGGCAGAGTTTTGGACCAGACACTAAACATACCCTGTTAGTCTTTGACCTTTGAATGTGACCTTGACCTTGGAGTTAGGGGTCAAGGTCTTGCCTTTGACACATCGTCTTATTATGGTGAACATATATGCCAAGTTATTTCAAAATCCCTTTATGGATGGCAGAGTTACAGCCTGGACAAGAAAATACATGGACACATGCATGCACGGACGAACGGACGGAGGAACAGTGCAATTTTAATATGCCTTTCTTCAAGGGGAATAAAAAAACAGGAACTATTTTACAGAATAAAGAAATACAGTTTAAATCAATATCTAAAAACAAGTTAAATATGAAATTTAGTTCTATGTTGCCATTGAAACAAAATGGCTGCCATTGTGATCAAATAATGGAACGTCTGTAACTTTTTCATATTTTTGCCAATTTTGAAAATTATTTCATTTACTTAAATAATTTAAGAAGACCTATCAGACAGACTAAACACAAGAGCAATGTTTCTTTTCACTTTCAATTTTAATAAGAATAATTTTAAATGCAACACGTATGGTTAGTCTTTTGCATTTTGCCCAAGGTGTCTGACAGTTTAACCATTGAATTCAGAATGGTGTTTCTTAACATTTGTGTGTGCATGTATGCATGTGTAATGCACAGTTATATATCATGTGTAACACATATCTGCTTAATTCATTAATTTGATAAAACCGTGTAATTTTCATGTCC
Source organism: Mercenaria mercenaria (assembly GCF_021730395.1). Classification (NCBI taxonomy): domain Eukaryota; kingdom Metazoa; phylum Mollusca; class Bivalvia; order Venerida; family Veneridae; genus Mercenaria; species Mercenaria mercenaria. Next base: position 21,007,086 of record NC_069364.1, on the reverse strand, counting down.
ACTGTTTTAAAATATTAAAATATTAGTATTCTGATACAGTGCTTTACTAGCTATATGTAATATAGATGATTTGATAGATGCAAAATCCTGCTAGAAATAAACTGAATCCAAATTTTAAATCTCCAAACAGACTATTGAGTAAATGATGCTGCTTGCAGAATTATATAAATTATTATATAATAAGTGTATGAAATTTGCTGCATGAACTGATAACGTTTGGTGAGGATATATCAAGTTATGACTGATGCCAAAATAAGCTTTATTGACAGATCGATTTTTGTGTCACTCATATTGTTTCTTAGTTTATTGTGATACAAATTCTTTTAAAAAATGAATTTAAATAAAAAAGATTCACACAACCCCTCAAAAAAGGCAAAATACTTTCCACTGTCTGACAATTAAGCGGTGCATTTACGGTACTGTGAGAGTAAAAATATAGTCAAATTGAGATATGCACAGATCAAAAATAAATATGAACAAAAGAATTACGGTACCCTTAAAATTTCAAATAATTTGTAAAGTTTGAAGTAAAAATGATATTTAACTTCACTTCATATTTCAGATACTAGAAGGTTGCAGTTAGCAGAGAAAATAGATCCTTCATATGCTAGACGAGAAGCAAAAGTGACCCACCAGAGGGAGGCATTGGAAAAACAGATGGAATGTATGTATTCATGTTAGCTGGAATGTTTTCAGTTCTGCAACAATTTCAAGAAAACTTGGTTTCAAAATAAACCAAGCCATTACTGTCCTTAAACCAGAATTTTAGTTCTGACTAAGAGTCAGTTGTTCACATTGCAGTAGAATCTAGATATTTCGAACTCAGTTATGAAATTTTGTTCCGAAATTTTAACTCTTGAAAAAAATTTCTAGTCCTGTAAGCATGTATTCTTAATTTTGATATTTTCACTCCTTTTAAGTCAAAAGTTTGCATTATGTGACTATAGTTTAGTCAAAGTCAGGTTGCATTCTGTAATTCTACAAAAATCCTGGCTTGGTGAGCAAACACAGGACCCCTGGATAGCTGGTATTAATTTGAATTTGGGAATATAATATTAATTCATTAGTTTTGATACCTTTGTAATTTCATCCTGTAACTTGTTTCTATCTATAGATCTAAAGTGCTATTAGGTGCTTTGACATATGAAACGTGCTCAGTGTACTTGTATATACACTTTATATACAGACTTACTAATATGACCATTTAGTCAGAAACACAAAAATGTGCTTACAGTGTCTATATCACAGAACAATGATTGATAAAAATAGTTAACACTAAGTTAACTTAATTACTTACAAATTTAAAGGTGGAAGCTTGAATTTTGACCCGCAAAGTTTTTCAAATTCATCGAAACATATACCTTTATTTAAACACCTTTATACAGTCAAGTTATTGTATTTAAACTTCCATTGATCAGCTACTGTTTCATTCCAATCAATAACTGCAGATCTTTTGCTAGTATATGATATTGATTGAGTTATATACACTAGACAGGTTACTTAAAAGCATTTGCAATAATCTTTGAACTTTTAACATAATTGAAGTGTGTATCTGCTTATCTCGGGACATTTTCAAAATTTGTCATCTCCTTTAAGTTTTGTAGGTGCTTGTATATGCTCTTTTATCTTTGTTTTGTCTGATGGATTTGAAATATGTATATTGATTAAGTAAAGGCAAATATGGAATTGCTTGGAGTTACACATACAGGAAATTAATATACAGTTTGGTTGTTCTGTTGCAAATTCTAAGCTTCAGAGAAATTTTGCTTTAAATCATTTCTATAACCTTTGCTTGGAGACTTTCTGGAACTCTGCTTCTGAAGTTCTTAATGGATTCAAATTCATTAATTTAGTGTCTGTACAGATTAATTTTAATTGTACGAATGATTTAAATTATAATAAAGTTGAACTTGTTCTTGCTTCTGGATGTGTTACAGACAACAATTCCTTACCATAGGATTATTTCTGATCTATAATATACAGAAAATGCCTTAAATAAATGCAACCACAAATAATGTTCATTTTCATATAAGTTAATGCTAGTTTGTATGTATGTACTTTATTCCTGTTATTTTTCAGTATTGGAGAAGCAAGCAGAAAAACAAGCTCTATTATCGTCATTACCAATTGTCACAAAGTCTGGCTATTGCGATGACGGTAACATGAGTGACACGCCCACCGACATCCTCGTAAATATACAACCAGTAGAGAAGATTCCAGCCGCGTCATGGAGTAAGGGACGTCAAAGACGGGGGTCAGTTGGATCGGATGCATCAGATTCATCATTTAGTGACATTGATGAACAGATCACAGCTTCTGTTAGAAAGAGATCAAAATCAGCAGACGGAAGAGGTAAAGCAATTACTTTTTTTAAAACAACCCAAAATACAATGACATGTACACAGATTTATTTTTATTCATTTGCTATATTAATTGTCTTTTGAAATGTTTTAGTACCAAAAAAGGTTTCTGGCAATTTTTGTGTTGTAAGATATTGTCATCAACCATAATTTGTTTAATTGAATTCCTTTTTTATACGCCCGTTTGAAAAACGGGACGTATTATGGGAACGCCCCTGGCGGGCGGGCGGGCGGGCGGGTTGGCGGGCGGGCGGGCGGCGTCCACAGACCTTGTCCGGAGCATATCTTCTACATGCATGAAGGGATTTTGATGAAACTTGGCACAGTTGTTCACCATCATGAGACGGAGTGTCATGCGCAAGAACCAGGTCCCTAGGTCTAAGGTCAAGGTCACACTTGGAGGTCAAAGGTCAAATTCAAGAATGACTTTGTCCGGAGCATATCTTCTTCATGCATAGAGGGATTTTGATGAAAGTTGGCACAATTGTTCATCATCATGAGAAGGAGTGTCATGCGCAAGAACCAGGTCCCTAGGTCTAAGGTCAAGGTCACACTTAGAGGTCAAAGGATACAAGAATGAAAACTTTGTCCGGAGCATTTCTTCTTCATGCATAGAGGGATTTTGATATAACTTGGCACAAATGTTCACCACCATGAGGCGGAGTGTCATGCGCAAGAACCAGGTCTCTAGGTCTAAGGTCAAGGTCACACTTAGAGGTCAAAGGATACAAGAATGAAAACCTTGTCCGGAGCATTTCTTCTTCATGCATAGAGGGATTTTGATATAACTTGGCACAAATGTTCACCACCACAAGACGTAGTGTCATGCGCAAGAACCAGGTCCCTAGGTCTAAGGTCAAGGTACACTTTAGAGGCCAAAGGTCAGATAAAAGAATGACTTTGTCCGAAGCATTTCTTCTTCATGCATGGAGGGATTTTGATGTAAACTTGACACAATTATACACCATCATGAGACGAAGTGTCATGCGCAGTTCCCTTCTTTAGAATTACTTCCCTTTGTTGTTACTATAAATAGCTTATATTGTAACTTTTTCATTACTAGTCGTAGGGAAAAATCGAGACCACTTTTCTGTAGTACAACATGCATGCTACATCCAATTTTGAGGTGTATTTTGACCAGTCTCTACCTGGTAAAGATTATTTTGTGGACTTACAATTTTTTTTTGATTTTTTTTTTTTTTTTTTTTTTTTTTAAGATTAACTTCCCTTAGTTGTTACTATAAATAACTTATATTGTAACTTTTTTATAATTGACCGTAGGGAAAAACCAAGACCACTTTTCTGTGGTACAACATAGATGTTACTTTCCAATTTTAGGTGTATTTTAAGGTATCTCTACCTGTAAGGAGTTTTTTGTGGACTTAGAAAAACAAAACACTTAGTTATTACTAAACAACCACAAAATTAAAATTCCATTTGCAAATACAGGTGCTAGAGTAAAGAAATTTGCTGTGACGGGCGTATATTGTGACATTCTTGCACTCTTGTTTTTCTTTAAGTTTATTCTTTCAAAGTGTAATTGAAAAGAATTTTCACTTACTGTCAAATGCTAGTCTGTCGAGATATTCTACAGATGATTTAACTTTTAGCCAGCTGGCAGCAAGTGATTCTGCCCTTGTGACCAGTGCAGACCAAGATTAGCCTGCACATCCATGCAGACTGACCTTGGTCTGCACAGGCAGTCATTTTTCAGTGAATACTTCTTTGAATAATAAATGGTACTATCCAGTTATATGATTATAACCAGTCCATTGTAGAAATTTAGTAATGTAAAGGTTTAAAGGAATGTAGTGAAACATAGTGTGTGATTTACTGTTTTGATATCGGATTTTCACCTTAATCTTGTTTATTTAATGAAAAAAAGGCTATAATGTTGGATGAAAGGCCAGATAAGCTTTACAAGTTAGTTTTTAGTAGGGTGTATCAGAATGTAATAAATCTTGTGTGTATTTAATATCTGTTTGGTTGTTTATTTTAAATGATATTTGTTCCTGTTGTACAACTTGGAGTTTTGGTCGTAAAATTGTTTCAAAAATGGAAAAGAGTTTGTATAGAACAAAATTATTTGACATTTCAGAAATGCTGAGGAGGATGGGTCCAACAGGCAGCTCGAGCAAAGAAAACGTTACATTGACAAGAACGTTGTCACCAGCGCCCTCTGCTGGTCTACGTTCTGTAACACTTCGACCAATAGCAACGCAGCATAACAAATCAGCATTATCTCTATCTAGCAGGTAAGCTTCCATCTGTAAAATTTTGATATAGAATATTTAAGTATTAAAAACTTATTTAAAACTTGACAGAATGATTTTCGCTACATATTTTGATATGCATAGTATTTGTATCAGTCTTTAAACATGGATGCCAGGGGAAGTTGTCACTTGTTCCCTGTATGTATATATTGGAAGCTTTAAAAATGCTCTTGTCAGAACCCCAACTGCACCTCATACACACACATTAGTAGAAACTTTTAAAATGTCTGTCAGAAAACATTGGCACTGTTTCAGCAAACATTTCCCTTGCATAACTATCTTCCAAAACTTTTCATGCAAGCAGTGTAACTCAGATGAGCGATCTAAGGCCATCATGGTCCTCTCGTTTAAATTTGTTACACCTAAGCCTGAAATTATTCAACAGATCTGAAATTGCATAGTAAGAATGTATTTATTCATAGTGTATAAATTTAGAATGGTTACAATACAATCAAAATATTTCAATTTGCTTTCAGTTTAAACTCTCTAACCCAAGGATTACGACCATTTGCACCACGCAGTGCCCAAGATTTACAGATTAATGATGTTATCAAGTTCTCCAGACAAGGAGGTAAACTTAGTCAAGGAACAATTAAATTTATTGGACATCTGCCAGGGCGCGGAGACATCTACCTCGGAGTGGAGCTTGATAAAGAAGGTATGAAATAGGTTTTCTGTATATATTTCTAATTTCAAATGCATTACCATTCGAACTATTTTGGTATCAATTCTTTGATGGCTTTATTTTTTGTGGTGTGTGACTCTGGTTGCAAATGATGTGACCAGTGGTTCCAGGGACACTGAATTAACTAGAATTTTTGTCTATATCGCCTTTATTTCACTTTGACATTTTTGCTCCCAGAGAACGTTGTTTTGGAACCTGTTGTAACCCGGCTTCAGGGTTATAAACCTTGGCTCAGAATGCAGACTTTTGATTGGTCAATTTCAAAGTTGCACTCAGTTACAACCAATCAGATTTTTGAGATTTGAGACCTCTCAAAAATCACTTTAATTACGTTACACCCTGGGATATTTTTTTCAACATGGGTAAAAGGTCAGTGTGATTTCTTCACAAATAATAAAGACAGTACATGCACAGGTTTATTCAGATTATTAAGGATGAATTAGAATTTTAGGATTTCAAGTCCTAGGCCTGTATGCATCAAAGATCTTTGTCAGAAATTACTACAGTGCAAAATGTGATGTATGCTGTATGTTAAACAGCTGTCACAAATTGTGTCAAAATTTATTGAAATGTAGACAGCACAACCTCATATGACACCTGTACTGGTTTCTACTACAGATTGGAAACTGGTTCAAATAAGCTTTCATCATGATTGATTTAAGATATACCGGTATAACTGTAAACTTAAATATCTGGGTATAGAACATTTTGGTTACTCCCAATGTCTTTTGATAGGTTTCCAGAAAGCAGTAAGTTAAAGGTAAAGAATGAAAAAAACTTTATTTAATTATCATATTATCTATTTTTATTTCATGTAGATGGAAAACATGATGGTGTGTTTGAAGGCATCCGATACTTCAAATGGTAAGTTTAGACAAACTTTTTCATGTGTATAAAAAAATCCTGTTTTATTTCAATGCACTCTGAAATCCCAGTAATGCTAAGTTTTCATAATGCAATTTGTATCCATTAGCTATTTGAATAATGAGTAAAGCTTATATATGAAAGGAGAAAACTTAAAAATTAATTGCTTAGATTTGTAGAAATAGAAAATTCAAACAGTGCTCTACTTTACTAAATATATGTATGTGTATTTCTTTCACAGTAAACCAAGCAAAGGTGTGTTTGTTGCTTACAACAAGGTAGTAATGGCATGGACTTCATACTGAGAATGTAACAATATGGCATGGACTTACAAAAATATTCCACAGAATTTCATACTGAGAATACAAGAATATGCCATGGAATTTCAGTTTCATACTGAGAATACAAAAATATGCCATGGAATTTCATACTGAGAATACAAAAATATGCCATGAACTTCATACAGAGAATACAAAAATATGACATGGACTTAGTACCGAGATTATGAGAATACAGGGATATGTCATTGACTTCATACTGGGAAAAAAATCATACTGAGAATATAGTAATATGGAATGGATTTAAGAATATTGTGTGGACTTTATACTGAGACCATAGTATAATGGCATGGACTTCTTACTAAGAAATCAAAAATATGGCATGGACTTCATACTGAACCAAGCTCAATATTTCATATCGTCTGAACAGCCAACAGAGACTAGACAAAATCATGTACTTAATTAAAGCGAGGAATAACTCTGCAGGTCCTGTCATGGCATCATGTCATTTCATTGTAAAGTTCTAAATGTTATTACAAGGTTCATACATGAAAAATTTTATATATGTATACCAGTTTACTTAAACATGGCAATTAATTAGATTTTAAGTGCTTATGTAATATTAATGCATTAAAGTATTATATTAATAATTTATTTCAACTACTTTCCATATCTGTGATAGATTATAGAAGTCTTTTTATTGTTTACTGTTTATATTCTACTTATAAATTTACATTGAATAGTCTCAATCTTTCAGTTTAGTTTGATAAATGTTTGTTTTTATACATCTGCAGTTCATAGTTAATATAATAAAAAGACATATTAGAAGTATAGGTATGGTAAAACAAGGACTTTATTTATTTAATGTAATTTGTTTGCCTTAAGACTTCAGTTTTGTATTTTTACAAAGTTTATTGGAATACTTTGTGACACAAGAATACCTTAGAAGTTTCATTGAGATATGCCATGAAAAAAGGGGGTAGGGGATGGATTTTAGAACTAGTTTTTCATACTTTAAATAAAATATTTTAACTGTGAACATCATTGATGATTTTTCTCTATGCCACTAATGCGGTATGTCATGTTAAAGGTAATATTTTGTTGGAATGAGCTTTTAGTTGTTAAACTAGTATTTGAGAGGTGTTTTTATAGATCTAATTTTGCAGTTTTAGTTTGACATCCTAACATTATGGAGGACGTTTCTGTCTCATACTTTTGCCATAGATCTAGATTTTTTATTTATGTCTTTTAATAAGTAAAAATATTTTAACTTCTGTGTTACTTTTTATCCGTCCAAGTAGACTGTTTTACAATGCTACATTGACTGAAACCTGTCTTGCATTCATTTTGCATGAAGCAACACATGTTTTTTTAATTAAATATATTTATTTGTCTACAAAATGAAAACATATTTACAGTAAGCTGTAATTTTTTTCATCCATTATTATTGCAAAGGTTTATATGAAATGTTTTACATATTTTTAAATTAGATGTTAATGATTCTCAGAGATGCATTTTCAATTTGTTTTGTTCAAATATTAAAGTCAATAGTTTTCTGTTATTTTTTCCTGTTTGGTTACCACTATATATGTGGTGATTACTTCATTATTATCTAATTATGTTTTTCATACTGAAACAAACTATTTTCATTTGCATATGAAGTTTTCAGTATAATAAGTCTGCCAGGTACTGTACATAACGGTACTGTCGGTACAGTTAAACTTTGTTCGCTCAGACTCGGATAATTTGAACACAGCCCTTTGCTCAAACTAGTCATCAGGTCCCGGCAAAATCAAAATTGTCCGATGGTTCAAACAACTGATAACTCTAATAATGTTTGCCGGTCCTGTCGAAATGGAGGGAACAATGTTTGCTGTCTTGTCGAAATGGAGGGAACAATGTTTGCCGGTCCTGTCGAAATGGAAGAACCAGTGTTTGCCGGTCCTGTCGAAATGGAGGGAACAATGTTTGCCGGTCCTGTTGAAATGAAGGGAACAATATTTGCTGGTCCTGTCGAAATGGAGGGAACAATGTTTGCCGGTCCTGTTGAAATGAAGGGAACAATATTTGCTGGTCCTGTCGAAATAGGGGGAACAATGTTTGCCTGTCCTGTCGGAATAGGGGGAACAAAGTTTGACTGTAATATTATTACCCGGTAGCAAATATTCACCTACAGTGTGATATGTGAGTTAATCTCTTTTGTGAATACCTTGGACCAGTATGATTACAAGAATAAGCAACTGAGTGAATTCTTAAGAACACAAAGAAGTCTGTAGTCTGTTAGATCTCAAAACAATGCAATTATTACTCGATCTATAATACTTTGTTGTAAATCATTGTTACAAAGAATCGTTTGATTTATGTTAAATCATATAGAGGACATTTTGTATTAGTTATTTATACAGTGAACCGTGATTAACAAAAAAGAAAAAAAAACATCCATAACAACAGCAACAATAATTTCTAAAAGGAAAAATATGAAATAACTGTTTTTGAGGAAAGAGCAAATGTTGGGGAAACCTGAATCAAATTCCCTAGCTACATTCCAGTTTTTTTTGTAATACATATAATATTTTGTACACTATTGAGACAAAGTGCAAGTAATAGTATATTTATACACTTGAGATGTGACTGTGATACCCAGGCACAACTTTGGTCCAGCTTGTTTTGTTTTAATTCTGTGCATGAACCAAGCTGAACTTTATCTTTTTGATGAATTAAACTATAGATTATTTTAAAGTGTTTACATCATTATTTACATGTTTATATGTTGGAAGATGAACATTTTCACTCTATTTTTGATACTTATACATATTAAATGTGTATTTCATTCTATGGATATATTTACTGCTTTTTATGTGTAATGATTTTGGGAAGAAAGAAACTTTTGAGCCGCGTTATCAGAAAACCAACATAGTGGCTTTGCGACCAGCATGGATCCAGACCAACCTGTGCATCCTCACAGTCTGGTCAGGATCCATACTGTTCGCTTTCAAAGCCTATTGCAATTAGAGAAACTGTTAACGAACAGCATGGATCCTGACTAGACTGCGGGGATGTGTCTGGATCCATGCTGGTTGAAAAGCCACTATGTTGGTTTCCTCATGGGCCGGCTCATTTAAAGAACAAGTTTTTAGCATCTGAATATCCTATTTATTTATTAGTGTATTTAGAGTTATATGGCAGTAAATATGCTCGTATAGTTGCCTTTCTAGTTTAAATGTATAGAGTATTGATTAATAAATCTCACATGAAATAACTGATTTTGTTTTACTTATAATGATTAATTATAACACTTGGAATTATTTCATGAAATTATGTCACTAAGTTTATCCATTCTCGCTATCTACAAGCAAATAATAGAAATTATTTTCTTCTGCAAATAATTTACTTTATTTTGCAAGAAAAAGCTGTCAACACCGTTGCTATGCAGTTACGTCACGATCACTAGGCAATTGGTGATCCTCGGATATTATCGTCCGTTACGCATGGTTTCTAGCCACCATGCTATCATTAAGCCGGGTATCAGTTCTACCAACGGTATATAAGCACCGAAAGTCCGTGCAAATTTCTCTTTCTCGATTCAACACCGAAGATAAACTACGCTGCTAAAAGCTAAATTTCACAGCTGTAAACTCTAGTACTACGTTTGTCATGCCACGTGGTCGAGGCGTACGGAGGAGGAATATTGCTGCTGCTGGGCCAAGGCAGCAAGGTGCTGCGGGTAGGAATCGTAATGCTAGGCGGGCACACAACGTAAATAATGCCGATGTCAATCCTGTCAACGATGATGTAGTTGCCGGTCAAAGATTGGTTGATTCACATTGCCAGACGGACTCTCCACCCTCTCCAAATCCGGTGGTAACTGCACGGGGACAGAAGCGCACGAGCGAGGACCTCGATGGTGCAAGCAACAGCTTATTACACCCAGATGCGGGTAGGTCTATTATTGATTTTGAAACTATTATTAGGGATTCGGGTGTTCTTCCTCCGGACAATTCACATCAGACTTCAGGTCCCGATAATTTAAGTCTCGGTGTTGAAAATACTGCTCAGGGTATTAATGTCCCATTTTTCCCCAGTCTGTTTTCCAGCCTACTTCAGGCGGCTTGTTTACGCCGCCGGATATGCGTTTAGCGGGGGATGATCGGGCCGCCCATGTTCCGACGTCAATTAAACAACAAATTTGCAAGGGTGAATACACTAATTTAGCTCTCTTATTGAAAGGTGCTGTAGAATTGGCCGAATTTTCCAACAGCAGTGTTCTCAGATTAGTAGATTCCGACGGCCATATTGAGGCTTCCAAAAAAGTTTGTAAGGATAAAATCGGTTCTATCGAGAGATAGACCGATGCCTTCATAATTTATGCATCTATTTATTTGTCCACACATTCTGATAAAGTTTACGAACTTTTGCATTACATGTTTACCATCAGAGAATGTGCAGCGCGTCAAGGGGGATTTGCTTGGCGGACCTATGATGAACAGTTCCGCCTCCGACAAGCACTAGTGCCTTCCCCTTGGTCAGTTATTAATAACGATCTATGGTGGCGCTGCGTCCAGGTGCGGGACAGTTCTAGGCCGACAACCCCTTTCAGCTATAAATGCAATGACTTTAACCAGTCCAAGTGTAAATGGCCAAACTGTAGGTTCGCACACCTCTGTAAAATATGCGGCGGCACGCATCCGGCTGTAATCTGCTCCAAAAATCAACCATATACTACGCCAAATGTTAGATTCCCGACGAATCAGTCATTTCGCGCCCGTCCATATTATCGCCCCTTCAGAGGTCAAGGTCGGGGACAGGCATAAAAATAGAAATATTTCACAAGAACCATGCAATCTCGATGTATTTTCACTTGCATTCTCACCAATTGATGTTTCAGTCCTGGAAAAATATTTACAATTTTATGATCAAAGCGAGGCGGCCTTTCTTCTGGCTGGTTTTAAAAATGGATTCCCAATACAGTATAGTGGTCCCCGCGAAGCTAGGGATTCTCCTAACTTAAAATCTACAAAGTTGAATCCTAATATTATTCAGAAACAAATAAACACGGAAGTTGAAGCCGGCCGGGTAGCGGGCCCCTTTAAAGATCCACCTTTCTCTAATTTAATTATGTCTCCTATTGGCCTTGTGCCTAAAAAAACTACAGGTGAATTTAGGATGATACATCACCTCTCTTACCCTCCTGGCGAGTCGGTCAATGACTACATTGACCCAAATGAATGTTCAGTTCAATATACGAGTTTTGACGAAGCCGTCAAATTAGTTCAAGACCTAGGAAGGCATTGCAAATTATTTAAGGTAGATATTAAGAGTGCCTTTCGTCTAATACCGATTACTCCGTCAGACTTTGAGTTATTGGGTTTTAGGTTTAATGATAAGTTTTATTTTGATAAGGCACTTCCTTTTGGAGCTTCAATAAGTTGCATCACTTTCGAAAGATTTGCAAGGTTTTTAGAATTTCTGGTTAAATCAAAACTAAATACAGCAAAATTAATTCATTATCTTGATGACTTTCTAGGTGGCGCCAAAAGCAAGGAATCTTGCGCCGTAGCATTAAACTGTTTTCAGTCAACAATGTCTGAATTAAAGGTCCCGTTAGCCACAGACAAAACCGTAGGTCCGGTTGAAGTTTTGGTATTTTTGGGGTTAGAATTGGACTCGAACGAAATGGTTGTTAGAATTCCTGTGTCAAAATTGCAAGAAGTTGTCAGAAAAATTCAAGATCTACTGTTGAAACCTAAAACAACGTTGAAAGCTATGCAATCCCTTATTGGCTCCTTGAATTTTTGCTGCCGTGCTGTCGTAGCCGGCAGGCCGTTTATTCGTCGCTTGATCAATGCTACTTGTGGTCTCACAAAGCCCTTCCATAGAATACGGATCAGTAAAGAAATCCGCCTTGACCTACAAATGTGGTTAAATTTCGTTCAAAATTATAACGGGATTTCAGTGTTTCACGACCGCTTTTGGGTCACAAATGAGGACGTTCAGTTGTTTACGGATAGCGCTGGGGGCCAAGACAGGGGTTTTGGAATATATTTCCACGGCCAATGGTGTAATGCTAAGTGGCCGGAATCATGGCACACATCGGGAATAACATCTGATATTACGGTTTTAGAATTATTTCCCATTCTTGTAGCATTATTTATTTGGGGCAGTGACTTAAAAAACAAAAAAATCAGGTTTAATTGTGACAATATTTCGGTAGTTCATATTTTGAACAAATTGTCATCAAAATCCGATCGTATCATGTGTTTAGTTAGATTTCTCACATTGAGGTGTTTGCAGTTAAACATCATTGTTAAGGCAAATCATATTCAAGGTCGTTCAAATATTGTTTGCGACGCATTATCTCGGTTTCAGTGGGACAGATTCAGGCAGGTCGCTCCAGAGGCAGACCCAGCCCCTCGTCAGATACCTTCCTTTCTTTGGAATATCTTCAATTTAGAGCCGGGCAGTTATTACAGTCTGGAACAGCACCGAATTCCCTTTCAACCTACAACGTAGCGCTAAACGTATTTAGGCAATTCAGACAAATTTACAAATTAGGTGATTTTTGGCCAGCCCCAATCAAGCACATAGTTGTTTTTATTTCTCATTGTTTTGAGAAAGGACTTTCACCGAAAAGCATTTCAACCTATATTTCTGGTTTAAATTACTATCACAAACTGCATGGTTATCACGTCATCACTGGTAATTTTGTTATAAAGAAAATACTTGAGGGTTGCCATAGGAAACGTATTTCTAGGGACAAAAGAGCACCGTTAACTTGGAATGTATTAGTTGCAGTGTGCTCGGTTTTACCACAGGTCGCAATTAATCACTATGAGTCAGTTCTATTTTTGGCATTATTTTTAATGGCCTATTTTGGTTTATTCAGAGTAAGCGAGTTAGTCGCCCCTAGACCTGGCGTGGGTGGCCAAATTCAGTTAAGTGATGTGTCAATTTCAAGAAATGATACACACATGTTAGTCAAATTATACCGCTTCAAAACTAACCAGCGCTGCAATCACGTTTCTATTAAACTTCCAAGTGTTAAGCATCAATTTCATCACATTCGTTTTTTACTTACCATATTCTACGAATAGGATATCATTTCCGCGTAATAGGGTATAACTCGCTAAAAATTAATAAGCGTCTCTTGACACCGATCACATGACCGGTGTTATAGTAAACAGACGCTTGATCCTCAGTTAAAAATTTTGCGAGCTAGGGATAACATCGCTGATAAATCCGTTTACATCGGAATTATTTTGTATTGATATGACTGAAGCGGCATTGATTATGAGGAAGGAGGGTTTAGTTGACAATCCTACTACGGAGGATGATCGTTCTTCCTCGAAATCTACAAAAAATTCATCGTCTAAGGGACGGACTATAAAGCAAGATGTCGCAGATTTTTCACTTCGACTTTCTCAACAAGAGGAGAAATTCGCGAGCATGGAGTCGAAAATGGATAATGTGCTAGCTATTCTTTCAACAAGGAACTTTAATTCTGACCAAAACGATTCGTTCGGCGATCGTAGGTCTTCCACTGGTGTTAATTCTCGGCAGACTTCGGGTCCTGGCCATTTGAGAATTGAAACTGAAACTCATCCTTCACCACAACAGGGTGAAGATGATGAACTTTCTTACAGTCCTACGCGGGAGAATTATCGGGAAAACTGTGACACTTTGTCTATTTGTGTTGGCAAAGATGAAAGTAGAAGTTTTCTTGACACTTCAGTTTGTTCTGAAACTACGAATGTGAACGATGACAGTGATCGTTTTTTAAAATATCTTTCAGTGAAAAAAGATAACATGACTAGTTCCTTAGGGGAAAATCAGGAGTCTCAATCTATTATGAAGGACAATGAGTCTTTGAATGTGAACAATTTAGGCGACAAATTTGGTGCCGATGCTGTGACTTCTCACACTAATAAATCTTCAGTTGGACTTGTACTGGAAAAAAATCAGATTGATACTTTGAATGAATCTTGGCGGTCTGCGCATCCAAGTAATCTATCTTCTTACCGTGATGTCTACAGGAAAAGTTTTCCTATTGCTGCAGACTTTGAAAATTATTTGAAAGTTCCACAGATTGACATGACAGTAGAAGAACTACTTCAGACTAGACACAATGATGAGAACTTTGCTTTTGGCAAGCACCCATCTTTATATTCAAAACAAATGAAAGGTTTTGAGAAGTATGCCTACAGTGGTCAGTTAGCCTCGCGTATGGGAATTATTACTGTTTGCTACATCCAACAAGCCTTGGGGACTTTGTTGGACACGTTACAACAGAAAGATGTAAATATTGATGCTGCAATACAAACTGTTAGGGACACATTTGCTATTTCAGCAAAATCTTTGGATCAGATCGCCAGAGCTGGGGCGTTTCATCATCTGATTCGCAGAAACGCAACTTTGATAGATACTGGCTTATACGGTTACAAAGGCTACTCACATGCAGTTATGTCACTTCCTTTAAGAGCCGATGGCGTTTTCGGCACAGATTTTGACAAAAAGATTGAAGAAAAGAGTAAATTGAGGAAGAATTTGAATGATTTCCTTCCTGAAGGTTTGAAACGTTCTGCATCAGGCGGACATAAACGCAGAGCTACCACAAATATCCCAATGACATCAGATCCTAAGAAACCTAGGACAGGGTTTGTAGATTACCGTGGTAGAAACAGCACACAGTCGTTCCTGCCGTACAACTCCAGTGGTGGCTTCAACAAACCGAAGAGCGGCTTCAGGTCAGCTACAAAATCTAAGGCGGTAAGTTCTTTTCGCAACTCTAAAAAACCTTTATGACTCAGAATCAGAAATAGTGGCAAAGTTTCCTCAGATACCAGTGGGAGGTCGTCTCAAATATTTCATTCAAAATTGGAAGAAAATAACAGACGACAAATGGATTCTAGACACAATTCAGAACGGTCTGAAACTAGAGTTTCTTTCAGTTCCCCCTTGGTCCGGGATAAAAGAAACAAGGTCAAATCCGAAAAGTCTCACAGTCTTAGAAGAAGAGGTTCAGACTCTCCTTTCAAAAGATGCCATAGAAATTGTACCTCCAAATCTTGCACACGAAGGTTTTTACAGTACGCTTTTCATAGTAACCAAGAAAAATGGAGGGTTAAGACCGGTTATAAATCTCAAACCTCTCAATGCATATCTGAGGAAACACCACTTCAAAATGGACACATTAACAAAAGTGCTAAATCTAGTCCAACCGGGAGATTGGGCATTTTCTCTAGATCTTTCGGACGCTTACATGCATATTCCGATTCACAAAAATTTTCGCAAATATCTGAGATTTTGCATCAAGGGCATAATATACCAGTTCAAATGCCTATGTTTCGGCCCAACATGTGCACCTCGGGTGTTCACAAAAGTTGTAACTGTAGTGACAGCTTATCTCAGAATGCAGAACATAAGACTAGCATCGTATCTAGACGATTGGCTGTGTCTGAATGCCCAAAAACAATTACTTCTCAGAAATCGAGAGACAGTTCTCAATCTCCTGTTCGAACTAGGTTTTATTGTGAATCTAAAAAAATCTCAACTTGTTCCAACTCAGACTTTTCATTACATAGGAGCTTTGTTCAAACTGCACCTGTATGTAGTGTTTCCATCCCCAGAACGTTTAGACAAGATTCTTTTGGGAATTCAAGTTCTGAAATCGGGTCATGCCACAGCCCAAAATTTCCTACATTTACTAGGACTGATGGCATCCTGTATTGGCCTCACTCCAAATCCACGTCTGTTTATGAGACCCATTCAACTACATCTCCTTCATTTTTGGAGACCTCATACTATGGATCTGGATACTGTAATTCCATGTACTCCACATCTATTAAGCCATCTGAATTGGTGGTCACAGGAAGCCAATATCAATATGGGTCAATCCCTACAGAAATGGTCTACATCAGTGGTCATGACAACAGATGCGTCAAAAACGGGATTTGGGGGTCACCTAATCAATCTGACCTTTCAAGGGGTTTGGTCACAGACAGAGAAACAAGCCCACATAAATGTTCTGGAGATGGAAGCAGTGATCCGAACAATGAAACATTTTTTGCCGTTACTCTCGAATCAGAATGTGTTGATCAGATGCGACAATTCATCAGTCTGCCAATATATCAACAAACAAGGGGGCACAAAATCAGTGACTCTTTGTTACAAGACTTGGGAACTGTGGCATCTGGCCATGAAACACAATATTCAGTTGAGAGCAGCCCATATTGCGGGCGTCAAGAACATACTAGCGGACCAACTTTCGCGCAAAGTAATCAGAGCATCAGAATGGACTCTGAACAACAAAATTCTGAACAAACTTTTTGCAATTTTCGGAACACCGATGATAGATCTGTTTGCTTCTGGAGAGAATCACAAATTGCCAATCTTCTGTTCCTGGCTCCAACATCCACAGGCATACGCCATAGATGCTCTGTCTGTACCTTGGAACAGGATGATTGCATATGCATATCCTCCAATTTGTCTGATACCGAGGATATTGCAGCATATGAAACAGTTTCAATGTCAGGTACTGTTAATAGCACCACAATGGCCTCGCAGACATTGGTACACAGACTTGTTACAAATGCTAATAGCAATTCCGAGACGATTACCAGTACAATCAGATCTACTTCATCAACCAAAAACACAAATATACCATCCCAATCCGCAGATATTCAGTCTGACGGCTTGGCTGCTCTCAACAGACATTTTGAAAATTCAGGCTTTTCAGAAAAGGCAAGAAATTTACTCATGGCGTCCTGGAGAAAAGGGACACAAGCTGACTATATTAGCAAATTCAACAGGTTCAATCGCTGGTGTCGTCAACGGCAGAAAGATCCCTATACTGCCTCTATAGTTGACTGCGCAGATTTTCTAGTCTTCTTATATGACAAAGGTTTGCAGTACCGCACTATTTCAGGCTATAGGTCTATGATGTCTGCAGTAGTAAGACCGATTAATGGTACTCCAGTGGGCCAAGACCCAGATTTGATTAGAATTTTGAAAGGTGCTTTCATTTTGAGACCACCAAGTAACAGACTGGTTCCAGAGTGGGACTTACTTAGAGTTTTAAAAATGTTAGAAAAAGCTCCTTTTGAACCTTTAAGGTCAGCTAGTCTGAAATGTCTCACTTTGAAAGTTGTTTTTCTTGTAGCAATCACGACGTTCCGACGATGCGCCGACATTCAAGCGTTAAGATTAGGCGAAGGTTGGGTGAATGTCCAGAACAAAGGGGTCACATTCTTGCGGCCAGGGTTATCCAAGCAGGACCGACCAGGACATTTTGGCAGTAAGATTTTTGTACCTGCATTTAAGGACAAGAAATCATTGGACCCCAAACGTGCTTTGTATTTGTATTTAAAGGCAACTGAGAAATACAGGACTGTTGAAGGTAAAGATGTTACAAAGTTATTTCTGAGCTATGTGAAGCCACACAAACCTGTATCTACTAAACCTATAGCACGCTGGATAACTGATATAGTTAAAATGGCTTACTCAGACAAAAACTTCAGAGTAAAAGGACACTCAACAAGGGCAATTGGACCTTCTTGGGCGCTATTCAATGGAGCCTCCATGTCTGCTATCTTAGATGCAGCTGATTGGGCCAAGGAAAATACATTCACAAAATTCTATTTACGCAACGTTGATCTCTGTGTTCTGGACCAAAAAACTGTGTAAATAGTATCGGTAAAACAAAGACAGAAAATAATTTTGCGAGTTGCAATTTGGAAACTCTTGATTTTTGATAAATTATTAAATACAAGAAAGATATTCTTGGGGTATATATATAGCATGTGTAGTGTGTCACAGGGTGATATACATGTGATTACTTAAGTGTTAATTAAACACAGTTGTATATAATATTGGAGGATATTTAATGGACAGTTAGTTCAGAAAGAACAGGAGTCCAGAGCTATAAATATGTGGGTTGTATTGTGGTTTGACTTTAAATGAATGGATAAGATTGGAAATCTATTAGAAATGTTTCTCAATACACACAGCAAAGATTACCCGCCATCCAAAGAAGAAGCTTTGGAATCTATCCTATTCGTAGAATATGGTAAGTAAAAAACGAATGTGATGAAATTGAAAAATTTGAACTTTTCAAGTTGAAATTTTATAAATGAGTTTTTTACTTACCATACATATAACCCACCCATCCTCCCCTCAGTATCTTTGCATTTTAGCAAAATTTTAACTGAGGATCAAGCGTCTGTTTACTATAACACCGGTCATGTGATCGGTGTCAAGAGACGCTTATTAATTTTTAGCGAGTTATACCCTATTACGCGGAAATGATATCCTATTCGTAGAATATGGTAAGTAAAAAACTCATTTATAAAATTTCAACTTGAAAAGTTCAAATTTTTCAATTTTGTCCAGTAAAAGCTTTAACAAACTATTTGTGCCTTAGACCAAATGTCCAAGGACCCCTATTTTGCCACGTGAATGGCATACCTGTCTCAAGGTCACAGTTTTGCGGAGTTCTTGCTAAGTGCATGGCTAGAACTCAATATTCAGGACACTATAGGTCGCATAGCTTTCGAATAGGTAGAGCAACTGATTTAGCGCAGGCGGGTCTTTCGGCTGAAGTAATAAAGTCATTAGGTCGCTGGTCCTCAAAGTCTTATAGAACTTATATTCGTAATTAGCTTTCTTTTCAATATTTAGTGCCTACTTTTGCTGACGTCAGCAATTAGCCAAGAGTTTATAACTTATTTTTTCTACATGTACTTCTTTATATAGACGCTTGGATACTGGGTGATTCCATCCCTTATTGGGCCGGGATAAGAGCTGAAGCTACTGGAAAACCCAACCTTCGCTTGCCAGGTAAGACAATTGCCTGGTGGGCCGTCAGGGGTCTGCATTGGTTCTCTTTTCGCCGCACTATTGAGGCTGCAGTCCTGCTCTCATCCCCACCCAAAGCCATTATTATTCATTTAGGGGGAAATGACTTGACCTCTCTTTCAATTTTTCAAATTAAAAACCTAATCAACAGAGAGGTTAAATACCTAAGAACAGCTTTTCCTGCAGCAACAATTATTTGGATCGATATACTGCAAAGACGGGTGTGGGATGGCGCAGTCAATCCGTGGCGTACCATAGAGAACAAGCGTACAAGGGTTAATCGCTGGGGCAGATATTTGGTCCGCTCATCTGGCAAACATGATATTGTATCTCCTGACATTGATTCGGCAACTAACTTTTGGAGACAAGATGGCGTCCATTTAAATAATGTCGGTTTAGAGTTTTATCTAGACTATATTAGAGATGTACTGGATAAAAACTTAAAGCAATAGTGCTTATACTTCAAGCGCTTTGGATAAAAGCTTGTTACTACTGCTATAGAAGTCTGCTCAGCTGGAAATGTGAGACTATATTTCATGAAGAAAAATTTAGTTTACACAATGTTCTTTAAGAATTTTTGGGGTATAAATTTCTAGAAATTTATTGTGGCGTAAAAATTTTGTCGGTCGAGGGTTGACACGCGAGCCAGCAAAATTCACTGCTTATACACAAAATTATTTTATTATTTGATATTGTATGGTATCTGTCTGTCGAATTTTCTCCTAAATCGATGTTGGGGCCTTGGCCTCATTCCCGTCGGTTTGGGGGCCTATTCGACTGACGTATTTATAGTAATAATACACATCGTTATTTGAATCGCGGTTAGATAAATTTTGATTGTAAGCCTGCAATTCTGTTTGCGTTTCTAGGTTTTGCCCAAGTGATCTGGCAATCCTAGCTTGCTTAGTTTACTGTTGCGCTTGCCATATTTGCCTAGTTTGCGTAGTTTATTGTTGCACTTGCCAAGTTTTTTACTTGATTGGTTTCAAGTAAATTTGCGTCTTTGCCCGTGGATTCCAATGATAGCTTGCCTTATTCGCAACAGGTTTTGCCATTTGCTTATTTTGCTATTCATGTCGGACAGTTGCTTCGGCACTCCCTGTCATAATATTGCAGTCTCGTTACTCGTTTTTATGGACAAAAATTTGCCTCGATCCGCACTTCGTTTTTACTCATTCAGGCTCGCTGGTTCTTCTCGACCGACTGTGTTTGGACAGTTGCTCCGGCACTCCCTGTCCAAACATTAAGTGGCCTTAAACCTCCAAACTTACCATAATAATGTTATTATACGTTACTTGTTACCCCTTGTGATAAATGTCATATGATATAATGTTTTACATGATTCTTATTGAATAATAATGATAAATCGTGAAGTATTTTGTTTTATTTACTTTCGAATGATAAAATAATAGAAATTATTTTCTTCTGCAAATAATTTACTTTATTTTGCAAGAAAAAGCTGTCAACACCGTTGCTATGCAGTTACGTCACGATCACTAGGCAATTGGTGATCCTCGGATATTATCGTCCGTTACGCATGGTTTCTAGCCACCATGCTATCATTAAGCCGGGTATCAGTTCTACCAACGGTATATAAGCACCGAAAGTCCGTGCAAATTTCTCTTTCTCG
The DNA here is from genome assembly GCF_021730395.1 of Mercenaria mercenaria. NCBI lineage: Eukaryota > Metazoa > Mollusca > Bivalvia > Venerida > Veneridae > Mercenaria > Mercenaria mercenaria. The sequence goes on along the minus strand of NC_069364.1, from coordinate 20,986,147 downwards.
ATTCAACACCGAAGATAAACTACGCTGCTAAAAGCTAAATTTCCCATCCCACCCACCCAAAATTGTTTATAAATCGTTGTTTGGCTACGATTTTTCATTTAGACATCATATTAATACATAAGTTGTATAATGATTCTTTCTTTGCTCTGCTCTGCTGTGTTTTAATGTATTTTTCAGAGTCTTCTTGCTAATATGCGGCAACGGCAACATCGTTTACCAGACAAGGGGTATCAAGTGAACGATCTGTCACTCGTGAAGTTGTAGACATTCAGACATTCTCAATTTCTCATCACTGTCAGAAACTAAGTGATAAGTGTATAATACTACATAATAAACGTTTATAGTGCTTTGCACATTAGTGAACTTTATATTGTGTTTGTTGAATCGTTATTAGAATTGTTATGAGAAAGGACACTCAGGACAGTATTTGTGGGAAGTTGTTTGCTATAACTTATACAGTCTGTAGATATGTATATCAACGGATGTGAACACTTTTTGTTATTGCATTCTTTGTGATGAACGTTTGCATAAGGATTTTATAACTGATGTGTAATAACTGTTCATAATAGTCTTTGAGAAACTGAATATAAAAGATGATTATCAATTCTTTTCAGTAAATTACTCTGTTGTCATATAACACTGTCACTTATCGTAAAAATTTTGTCGGTCGAGGGTTGCAAAATTCACTGCTTATACACAAAATTATTTTATTATTTGATATTGTATGGTATCTGTCTGTCGAATTTTCTCCTAAATCGATGTTGGGGCCTTGGCCTCATTCCCGTCGGTTTGGGGGCCTATTCGACTGACGTATTTATAGTAATAATACACATCGTTATTTGAATCGCGGTTAGATAAATTTTGATTGTAAGCCTGCAATTCTGTTTGCGTTTCTAGGTTTTGCCCAAGTGATCTGGCAATCCTAGCTTGCTTAGTTTACTGTTGCGCTTGCCATATTTGCCTAGTTTGCGTAGTTTATTGTTGCACTTGCCAAGTTTTTTACTTGATTGGTTTCAAGTAAATTTGCGTCTTTGCCCGTGGATTCCAATGATAGCTTGCCTTATTCGCAACAGGTTTTGCCATTTGCTTATTTTGCTTTTCATGTCGGACAGTTGCTTCGGCACTCCCTGTCATAATATTGCAGTCTCGTTACTCGTTTTTATGGACAAAAATTTGCCTCGATCCGCACTTCGTTTTTACTCATTCAGGCTCGCTGGTTCTTCTCGACCGACTGTGTTTGGACAGTTGCTCCGGCACTCCCTGTCCAAACATTAAGTGGCCTTAAACCTCCAAACTTACCATAATAATGTTATTATACGTTACTTGTTACCCCTTGTGATAAATGTCATATGATATAATGTTTTACATGATTCTTATTGAATAATAATGATAAATCGTGAAGTATTTTGTTTTATTTACTTTCGAATGATAAAATAAAAACAAGTTGAAAAAGAACCTGCAAACTATATTTTGTTATAAAATCAAATTCACTTAATAATGAATTAAATAGAGTTCCTGCCAAGTGTCACTGATATGAATTTCCAAACCAGACTTAAGCTTGTTACCACGTCGTAGACTTTAAAGAAATGTAAACTAAATAATGTTACTTGTTGTTTTTAACTCGACTATTTGAAGAAAAAGGAAGGCTGTTGCGCTTAATCCGATGTCGACGTCCTTGTTGGTTGAAGATTTTTATGAAGTCTACAATCTTTGTCATTAATTAATCAAATTACTTAGTTGAAACTTGCTGCAGTGCTCATTGTGACAATGTACGTTAGTGTGACAAGTTGCATAACTATACCTGCAATATTTCTAGAATTATGCCCCCTTTTAACTTGGAGATTTTGGTTAAAGTTTTTATAAAGTCCTATATATACATAAGATATTCAATTGAAACTTGCTGTTCTTGCTCAAAGAGACAATGTATAGTAGTATTCAAGATGTATAACTTTATCTCAGTATTTCTATAGTTATGCCTCTATTTATTATAGAAATTTTGGTTAAAAAGAGTACAATACCGTGTTTTTAACTGTTTCAGATACTTTGTTAAAACTTCAAACTCATTTTTCAGGTAATAATAGGTTACGGCATCAATTCCCATAACTCTTATTACATGATTTTTAACAAAATGACACCCCTTCATGGACTTAGAAAATTAAGGTTGAAGTTTTGCATGAATATTGTTCCCTCCAAAGTCAATGCAGATATTGAATTGGAACTTTATACATGTTATTGAGGTGGATAAAACATGGTGAAAGATGCATGTCCCTTAACTCTGTATTTTGGTAAAGGTTTTCCACCCTTTGGACTTTGAAAATGCAGGTTAAAGTATTGCATTGAAATGATTATGGCTCCCCCACCCCCACCCCCTACACACACTGGGGAAGACATATTGTTTTTGCCCTGTCTGTCCACCAGGCAGTCCGTCCGTCAGTCACTTTTCATTTCCGATCAATAACTGGAGAACCATTTGACTTAGAACCTTCAACTTCATAGGATGGTAGGGCTTATGGAGTAGACTATCCCTATTATATTTGGGGTCACTCCATCAATGGTCAAGGTCACAGAAACCTGAACATGGAAAACCATTTCCAATCAATAACTTGAGAACCATTTGACCTAGAATGTTGAAACTTCATAGAGTGAGTGTGGATGACCCCTATTGATTTTGTGGTCACTTGAGCAAAGGTCAAGGTCACAGGGACCTGAACATGGAAAACACTTTCCGATCAATAACTTGAGAACCACTTGGCCCAGAATGTTGAAACTTCATAGGATGATTGGACATGCAGAGTAAGATGACCCCTATTGATATTGTGGTCACTCAATCAAAGGTCAAGGTCACAGCGACCAGAACATGGAAATCCGTTTCCAATCCATAACTTGAGAACCACTAGGCCCAGAACGTTGAAACTTCTTGGGGTAATTGGACGTGCCGAGTAGATGATCCCTATTGCAGCCAATCATCAATGTCTCTTGGACTTTTGCTCATGTCCCCTATTGACTTCTTGCCTATTACTAATATGCATTAGGGGAGACATTCGCTTTTCTACAAAAGCATCTTCTAGTTTTCTCCAGACTAAAGCATATACTTGGTTGAAACTTCACACAGACGTTGGGTGCAATTGAAAAAGATCACAACATCAAGTCCCAAAACTCTCTCATGAATTTGGGTAATAGACCTTTTCTTACACATAGAAAATATGTTTATCTATCAGGATTTCGCATAGTCGAACATACAGACATGAGACAGCTCTTGTTTAAAATGCATGGCTCGGGACGTTACATGAATATGTTGTAAATGCAAATGGAAAGATTAAACACTTCCAGTCTATCGGTGGATGTAAGTTATATATGGTATACTCCGTGAATAACAGAACAGATAAAAAGTGTTTGTATATATATGTCCTGCAGCACTTCATTTTCCTAGATTGGAAAACTATAAATATCTTTACACACATGACATCTTGATCTTGTACATTTTGTTATAAGGTAGCAAAAAAAATGAGAAAAAAACCCCAACAACATGGAAATGGAACAAAATCAAGCTTTAAAAACCCCATGTGTCATATGAACGTTTAAAATCCCAGCTCAAAAGACGGAAAAAGATAAAAGTTAAGGGTCTACAGACCACCAGAGTCATGAATCGCAAAGTTGGCCCACTTACACGTCAAATATTTAGGACATCTTATTGTCCGCTTTAAAAAGATATTTATGCACGGACAGATATTCAAATACCTTGGTACAAACATTCATCATAGAACGACGATGTTATCCATATGAAATATCCACACACCTAGCGGAAAGGTCAAGCTCATATTTGTCTAAATTTTAGATACTTTAGATCAGTGTCAATATGTATTTAGCTATGCAAGAATAGATACACAAGCATTCATCGTAACAAGAAAATGTGTCATATGCAAGATGCAGACCTGTAGCTAGAAGACCAAGATCACACTTAAAAGTGTCAAAGAGTTTTATGTTATTGTTTTTACCTCGACTATACAAAGTATATGGAGAGCTACTCTACTCAACCCAGCGTCGGTGTTGGCATTGGTAAAAGTTTTGTTGCACTTTCTCTTTGTTTTTGTTCTTACTTGATGGATTTGCTTCATACTTAGTTATTCCTCATCATCACCGACATCATAGGATACAAGGACCATAACATTGCAGCAGTAATTTATGAATTACTTCCCCTTTTTACTAAAGTTTTGATGCATTTTCACTCTATCTCTGTTATTACGAAATGAATTTGATCCAAACGTAAAACATTTGTTTCTTATCATCATAGCCATCATTTCACATTAGGGTCTTTATTTTTGCACTAATATCTCATCAACTATGTCCCATTCATGCACTGTCTCTTGATTTCTGTTATTACTGAATGGATTTTATTTAAACTTAAGATAATTATTCTTCATCATCACCTACATCAAATAACGCAAAGGCCATAACTCTGGCACCAATATCTTATGAATTATGCTCTCTTTTTACTTTGAATTTCAGGTTGAAATTTGATGCACTTTCATTCTATCTTTGTAATTTCTAAATGGATTTGATTGAATCGTAAAATAGCCCTTCCTCATCATCACCACATTATTTGACACAAGGACACAACTAATATTTCATGTCCCCTTTTTACTTAGAAATTCATGTTAAAGTTTTGATGTACTTTTTCACTATATTTTGTGTTATTACTAAATGGATTTGATTCAAAATTAAGATACTTGTCCGCGAGGCTCATCATCACCCACATAACTCTGGCACCAATATTTCATGAGTTATGCCACCTGTTTACTTAGAATTTCAGGTCAGTTTTGATGCAGTTTCACTATATATATCTGTTATTTTTGAATTGATTTGATTCAAACTTAAAATAGTTTTTCCACAATATCATTCTCATCAAGATTTAATATATATGTCACAATGTCCATTTCATGAATGGCAGTGCCCAGAGGTCTGGCTACAGCGTCTTTGTGCTAGATTTGCATAAGAACTGCGTGTTCAAAATGACGTTTAATAGGAACTTACTTGCAAGTTACTGCTGGTCCAAGAGACGGGGAGGGATAACTGTGTGCAAAGACGGTTCAGTTCTTGTTTAAGGAGCGAGAATAGCAGCGTGCATATATTTGAAACAATCATGAAGGACGAAGTAAAGAGTCCAACGTGTACTTTCATCATTCTGTATCTGTACAATTTTGACACATGAACTGTTGTGGCTTCGTCTTATACTGGCATAATGCCTAACTGAATGAGAATTTTTAGAGCAACTACATCTTTGAAGGAAAGTGAATAAGATATTATGTTACTTATTTGTACAGTTAAATTTTTGAAATTATTTTGTTTTCGTTAGTGGTAAGCATGATTAATTCTAACCACGAATAAATTAGTCCTAAAAACCGCGCATTGGTTACAACATAGGTCACAAAAATTAGTGTCGATTAAAGAGATCATATTTATTTCGTTTGTCTCTTTTTTGTGCTTTGTACATTAAATCACATTGCCCTATTTCTTTAAAAAAAATATGATACGTTGTTATTCACTCATTTAGATATCATCATTAATAGAATAATAACGTAACGTGACGGCGTTACTTAACAGCTAGAACTGCGGCGTATGTTTTCCAAGTCAAATTTACAGCAGTCAGTGTGTTCTAAGTCATTCGTCCAACATTGAACAGGTCTTATACGGAGAAGGTGGCGGTTACATTAGATGTCAGACCTAAATACACGGATGGGGTTAACCAGGGCGGTCAACCTAGGTGACTTTCTGGTATCGTACATACGGGAAAATACCACGATTCAGGTAACAATTTTGCTTAAATCGTCTTTATGGATTTTGATAAGACACAAAGGGTCGAAGACAGGAAAACAAGCGTTTTCCTCGGCACATTTAGCGTCTGTCATATTCTCAATACTTTCTTCAAACACTTCGCCCAAATCCCAGTGTGCACGTTACCTACATGTCAAAGGGTGAGCAAAATGTGCAACCAGACCGGGACTCGAACCCCGGGCCTCGGAATACCGTTCCGATGTTCTACCGACTGAGCTACCCGGCCGCCTACACACTTTCTCCCCGTTTTAATTTTCAGTTTCTATGCCGTGACATATTTCCCCACCATTTTTGAAATTTGTCCTCGAATTTCAGCGGGTACTTTATATATAAGCAAATAAAGGCGTCGTAGTCTAACCAGTGTAATGCCGTCACGGTCCCATGTCGGGCGCCAAATGTCACAGGGTGAGAAAAATGTGCAAACAGACTCGAACCCGGGACCTTGGAATACCGTTCCGATGTTCTACCGACTGAACTACCCGGCCGTCTACACACTTTCTCCCCGTTTTAATAGTCAAGTTCTATACCGTAACATACACATTTGGTACGCGAAAAACTTCTACTTGGATCTAGATAGGATGATGTTCGGAACCTAACATAGGCCGATAATCGAAAATAGTGTTGTTCAAAATAATATCTTACCTAATAACTATATGAAGTACAGTCATATTTTTATCAATAAATATTTCTATTAAATCATTATTACAACATTATAATGGATAAGATTTCATAATTTAATCAAACAGAAATAATTTTGCGAGCATATTAATCTTTGAGTGCTCTCTTTTTTATGGACGACAAAGATTATCGATTTGAATCGTCTACGAATTTAGCTACGTGACATGCGCATTGAATCCGACAATTTAGGAAGTAATTTAGCGATGTTGTTTCGGTTCAGTTTCACAATATTTTGAAGAAAACCATACAGTGATAAACTTTACATAGAAGCGTATATGTACAGGATCACGAGATAATTATATACATGTACTATGTGGACTGAAATTATACATCAGTAAAAGCCTCGAGACTTATTTTGTGGAGTCAAGTTAGGTCATAAATTAGTACTAACGAATATCTAAAATGGAAGTATCAGGAAAGAAAGGTACAACATCATCTAAAGGATCTTCAGAAGGTCCTTCATATACATGTCAGCCGTGCTCATCTGAGGGCGAAGATACAGAGGCTGATGGTTTCTGTCAAAATTGCCAGGAGTATCTGTGCAGAACGTGTATAAGATATCACCGGAAAACTACGTTAACGAAGCATCACGACATTCTGGATAAAGGGAGCATGCCAGAGAATGTTGTTCCACTGAAAGTGAAACAACTGTGCACAGTAACATGCGGGAAACATACCTTAGAGGCTATAAAGTTCTTCTGCAAGGATCATGACACGGTTGGGTGCGGTAATTGCATGGTTATTGACCACAAGGCGTGTCATGTTGACTTTATCCCAGATATAGCGGATGATTTTGCCAATGGAAAGGAGTATAAAGATCTTCTTATCAAACTAGAAAAGCTTCAGATCAATATCATCGCTATGAAAGAAGCGATGGAAAATGGAAAACAGGCTACTGTTGAAATGTATACAGTAGCTGTCCAAGAAATTAAGAAATTTCGAAAGGAGATAGAGGTATCTCTGGACCATATGGAACGAATGATGTTGAAAGAATGCGACCGGCTGAAGAAAGAAAATGAATTGGTAACAAGGAAAAGGGAAGATGACATTGGACAGTTTTCATCTGAACTAGACAAAATCCAGGACCGTCTAACAATACAATCAAAGCAAACAGCAGATCTGTTTGTACAAACAAAGCAAGCTAGATTACATATGAATCAACTTGAGCAAGACATGAAGCGCGAAACAAACTATACATTAAATCAGTACGAATTTCAGCGTAACAGAGAGTTGGGCGCCGTCATTTCAGGAAGCAGTCTCCTTGGAAAATTCATTTCTCAAACGTATAAGTTACAGTTACAAAAAGGTAGGAACATCGTTGATTTTGAACCAGTGCGCGCAGGTGACATTTTTGTCAAATCGAATTCAGACAACAGTGACATATGGATTTCAAGCATGATTGCTATATCACCAGACATGCTTTTATGCGTAGATTCTAATAACAATTCGGTTAAGGTAGTCGATACAGAAAATCGTTGCATTTGCTCGCAAATATACTTGACAGGTAGTCCATGGGACATCACTGCTATCACCAGCAATCAATTTGCAGTTACCTTGCCTGGTATTAATAGGATACAGTTTCTTTCTCGTAAACACAAGGAACTGTCTATCAGTCACGAAATTAAAGTCAGTGGAAAATGTCGGGGAATAGCTTACCACCAAAACACACTGGCAGTGTCGTATGTCGAACCTGCAAAACTTCAGATCCTGAATGTGGACGGAAAAGTTCTACGTACGCTTATGCCATATCCAAAAAGCGATTGTAAATTACGTTGGCCAGGGTGTATAGATGTAGGTGCCGATGGGATTTGTTTGTTCGTGTCAGACCATGGCGACAGCTGCCTATTGACGCTTGATTGCAACTTACTTGCAACCAACAGGGGCATGAATTTACGCAGTCCAAGGGGTGTAACAGTATGCAAGGATGGTTCAGTTCTTGTTTGTGGCGAAGATGACAAAGCTTTGCATTTATTATCACCAGAATGCAAGCAAATTAAAACTCTGCTAACCAAGAAGGATGGAATAAAGTGGCCACAATCAGTGTGTTATAATGAAACAACTTCAACTCTTTATCTGAGCAATATTGATTTTGTTTCCGCTTGTGATAGGGATAATATTATTCTGGTATACTGCCAATCATGAGTTTGTCGGCTCAAATTTATATATTCATCTTTGCCTTCTTTGCATTATTCTGTGTTTGATCAGTTGTTGTGACTGTATCATTATGGTTGCTTATTACGGTTGTGGTCGTTATTCTTAAGGACATTGTCACAGTATTCGTAGCGGTCTAACCATTTATAGTAACTTATCAGTCGGACAAAATAGTATCTTCTTGTATTGTTGTTATGTACTATATACATTAACTTTTTATCGCACTGAATAGAAATATTTTCAAATTGTTTATATTGTTTCTATTTTATTTGTTTCATGTCTGCAGTACTTTGAGTGTTTTATGATCTTTTTGTGAAAACATTTAATTTCGTGCAAATTGAATTTCGTGTTTTTTCCCCAAAACGGTTATTTCATTGGATATGAATTCGTAGATTTCAACTTTTGAAGATAAAATGACTGGGAATTTTACTTGTTCGTTAGGATTATATTTCTTGTATTAATCCAACAACTAAATCCGTGAAAGTTAATTCCTTACGAACATTAATGTTTTCACATTATCTATTTTATTTTACAAATTATAAATGGCGTGAAGTTTAACCTTTTATAGTTGATTAACTAGAAGCTCCTAAAATGGCGATTTTATTTCATTATACTAATGAGTCATATATTAGAACTTATTGATTAAAGATTGGTCTGCAAGTTGGACCACCAATTAATTGGTTGGATGTGGTTTGCTCCGTCGTGTTATGGTCTCTTTAATATGCATGTTTGGACTAAGTTCGCCAAAGCGTATGAAAAGTATTGTTCTTAACTAGGGAAATATTCTAATCTGGCCAATAAAGAAAGTATTCACACAGTTAAGACATGAAATATAATTTCGGAAAAAATACAGTCCTGCTTGTTGTCTTTGATACCCTAAAATTTGATTCAAATCTAACGCACCGCAGGAGAAAAAAAAGGTAATACATTTGTATTGTTTTGCTTATGTTAATTGGCCTGACACGCACACTCCATAACTTAAGAAAAGAAACGACAATAAACAATCAAGCTTCAAAGGTTAATGGTCAGTAAATGATATTTATTGTTTATGAGGTCAGTAGGTCGAAGCTCAAGGTCACAGAGAGGTTAAGACTGAAACAGGTCAATAAGAAGGGAAATGTAAGGCTTATAGTAGTCAAACTTCATAGGATGGATACCTGTCATGATATGACACATTTGGATCAGTAGTTTAAAGTGTAAGATCTTAATAACATAAATACTGAATATGACTACCATCAATCACTAGATAATGTTTTGGCATAGGCTGTCGAACATTAAGAACGGCTGATTGTGATCATTATCTATGTTCTATAGATAATCCTTCTTGTTAACGGGGTGTGGATGTCAATGTCACATTGACCTTGAATATTAAAGTTTACATTATAAATCCTTGTTTATTTCATATATCCGTCGGAAAAAGCAAATCGGAAAAACATAATACACAAAACAAGTAGCAAAAACAAGAAGCAAATAGCAAACTGGAATTCCATACTAGGTTAATTGATCGTAGCTGCATGGCTAGTATACTGTTAAAGCTTTAAGCCAATTGAACAAGCAGACACATTTTACCATAGTAAATTATTTCATTTTTAAAACCATGGGCCTCAACCACGAGTTCCATCCATTGGGTTTTGAATGCAAACATCAAGAAATTTGCTTTTTGTTTACACAATGAAGGAAAACCACTACTGATACTATAATCCTACCCTTTTCAGCAATTCCTTTCCTACCTTTATTTTCTATTATTAATGAAAGACGAATGCAAATTTAAAAGTTTACAGGATTATGAACAAGGCAACCTGCCCATAATTTTTCTTTTGGATTTAATGTCGCACCGACACATGATAGGTCATATGGCGACTTTCCAGCTTTAATGGTTAGGAAGACCCCAGGTGCCCATCCGTGCATTATTTCATCACGAGCGGGCACCTGGGTAGAACCACCGACCTTCCCTAAGCCAGCTGAATGGCTTCCTCACATGAAGAATTCAACGCCTCGAGTGAGGCTCGAACCCACATCGATGAGGGGCAAGTGATTTGAAGTCAGCGACCTTAACCACTCGGCCACGAAGGCCCATAATATAACAGTATGAACATTGAACATGTTAACAATTCATAAACATCTGCATATCAAGAATATATCATAGATAAGACAGTATTTCTTCACCTTAATTATTGAATGAATGATTTCTAATCTTGTCACCGCGAACAATAAAAGTTACTACATGTTCATTAATGTCTCATTTTACATGATAACTACATTGCAAGTTTGTGACAAACTGGAGAGAGCAGATATTTTTTTCTGGTACAAAATTCTTTCTTTCTGACATGATATAGAATTTTACGCGCACCAAGCAAATGAATTTCACCAACTTTACCTTCTTTGCACAATTTACATATTATGTTCATTTGTCTACAAAACTGAAACTACGTTTATAGTTAGCTATAGATATTTCATTCGTTATTTTTGCAGAGTATAATATTTATCGCTAATAGCTGCGCAATGTTAAAAACACTAAATTATATGAAATATGAAACACTGTAATACATGGAGTTATACATACATTATATGTTAATGATGATCAGAGATGCATTATCGTTATTCACTGTTTAGAGATAGACCCTAACATTTTCATTGATAGAAATACATTAAATAAAGTCTAGAAATTGATTTCCAAGTCCTTGAAATTAACAAAAATGATTTCACAAATGTGCAATGTATGATAGTTTTGCTAATATCAATAACAGAAATTTTAATATTTAATTCAAAGTTGTGATCCACAAAGAATGTCAACTCTTGCCTTGGGCTAGTACTTTAAAGCAGAGATATTTATTAGTTTACTTCCCTTGCAATTACACAATAGAGTAGAAAACGAAAACGGTTTAAAACACAATAATATACATTTTTGCACAACAAAATCCTTTAGGATTTATTAATATGTGTTTGATTTAACCCTGAACCACTGGTTCCTATGATTTTGTCAACTTACTTATGGTAAAAAATAACTTTTAACAAGCCGATAATAAAATGAAATACCGGTAAGTATTTTATAGTGCAGATAATACAGTTTTGCTTGTATCGAAATGTTACAATAGAAGCACTTTTGTAATACAGAACACCTTGTAGGATTAATAAAGGTGCAATTATATTGATCTCTTTTTCCTATGCCTACACTGTTGTGATAGCTCTTTGGTATTGTCATGTAATTTTTTGATACTGAAACAGCCAATTTTTATTTGAATATGAAGTATTCAGTGTAATAAATTTACCAGATACAGTACAAATATAGTACAAAGGCTACAGTTTAACTTCGTTCGCTTAAACTGGGATAATTTAAATACGGCCCTTAGCTCCAAGTTATCAGCAGGTCGCGGTACAATGCAAATTGTTCTAAGGCTCTCCAACAAATTTTGCCGGTCTCATCGAATTCGAGCGAATAAAGTTTGATTGTTACTTTAGCAAATGTTTTCTTTAAGCAAATATTCACATACTGTGTGAAGTGTGAGTTAATTTTTCTTGCGAAAGCCAAGGACCATCAGCTTTAAAAGAATAAAGAACTATGTGGATTCTTAATAGTACAAAGAGTCTGGAGTCTGGCAGATCTCAAAACAACGCAATTATTACCCAACCTTCAATTTATATTCTATATATATATATAAAATATAATCTAGTTTCATATTCTTACCTTGCTTAATTGCTATAAATAATCATTACAATGAGTCCTTTGATTTATGTTAAATCATATAACGGACATTTTACCTATTATGTTAATGACATAATCATTGATATAGCGAGTCTTGTTTAACAAAAAATCAAATGAGCCAAACTCCATAGCTTCATTCCAATTAAATTAGTCATACGTCAAAAGGCTTTACTTCGTGTCCACTCCATATCTGAAGCATCAAATATTTACCTCATCAAGAAGACGTGCAGAGCGCACATACACAGACCGCACAACCCAAGTCACTAGGTCATACTTAAATTCGTGACCGCTCCATGTTGTTTAAACCACTTGGACGATTTTCATAAAACTGGCATCAAATATTAACGTCTTCAAATTGAAGCGTAGAGTGCACAACCCAGGTCAAGTTCACACACGGAGATCAAAGAAAACTCAAACCTGTGTCTGCTTCATATCTTCTTAACTACTGGAAGGATTTTCTTAAAACTAGCATCAATGCTTATGTTCATCAAGACGGCGTGCAAAGTGCAAAAGCTCGGTCACCAGGTTCAAGGTTAAGGTCATACTTCGAGGTTAAAGATCTAATATCTCAAATTTTCGTCTGTTCCATATCTTCTAAACCACAGAGTGCTTAATTGATTACCTTATCAAGACGATATACAGAATGCAGAACACAGGTCACTAGCTTCAAGGTCAAGGTCAACTTTGAAGGTCAATAGTCATGATCACGATATTTTACTTTACCTGTATCAAAGTGACGTCTTGGGGTATGTCACTTATATTAATAGCTCCAGTTAAGTTTTGCTGTAACAGGCATCTTCAGCTGCCAGATCAGACAAAAATACTACCATTGTTAATACTATTTTTTCATTTATTCAAAATACACATACATTTGTATTTGTATAACGTTGATATTATTTATGCTTTAATCCACAGTTAGTATCGTATACTGTGCATTTCTCAGGTGTGAACATATAAATCCGTCTGTTCTTTGACTGGAGCATAATATCATCATTAAGGTTGAACACTTCAGTTCCATTAAATTTGTATATTTTCCTGTTCCAGTCAGTCATATTTCGTTATCATAAGTTATTCGGTACAATATCTTTTCGGAACTTCTCGATTTTTTTCCACAGCTCCAGCACTTGTTTGTCTATCCCTTTTATTTCCTGTCATTTAAAATGGATGAGGGACTTTTAGAGTTACACTAATCCATGTGTGTATGCGTTAGTGTCCATGCGTGTGTTTGTGATGGCACAAAATCGTGTCAGACTGATAACCTTTTTTTGTATATTGTCGGATTTTGAAATAGCTTGACAGAAATAAGAAGACAACGCGTCGTGTGCAAAACCTAGATCTCTAGCTCTAAGGTCAAGATCATACTTAGGGGTCAAAGATTTAAGGTAATCTTTCTTGAAATATCCACTTTATAACTTTTTTTATGTAAGCATGTATTTTCCAATAAATTTCCACACACATGTACCATAACAAGACGCCATATTGTGCATAAACATACCCCTAACTTAAAGGCTAGTACAACACTTCATGATTTTCTTGTGTCCTGTCTGTAAGGTTTGTATGAATAGATGAAAATTGAAGTAACTTTATTTGCACAAACTTCCAAAATAACTAGACTAGATGTGTTACATGCAAGCTGAAAGGTCAAGAGCACAATTTGAGGTCGAAGGTCTTTATGACATTTTTCTTTTCTGATATCAAACTTATATACATAGGATATTTAGATAACTTGATGCACATTTTCACGATAGCAAGACAATGTAGTATTTACCAATTTAAATGTAAAATAAATATTCTAGGGATGGCAACGAATATTCGAATATTCGTTCATGACACGAATATTCGAATACTGTTTCACTATTCGAATATTAGGAAAAAATATCAGATCATAAGAAATAAATAGAAACCAAATGAAAGAACTAGTATGTTCGTCTATCTAATTTACCAAAATTCGCTTTCTTATACGCGCGAAAATGGCTTCTGTCGCTGTCAGACGTGTCACTTTGTATATTAGCGTGCCGAGATTGTACATCGCTATGGTGATGACATCGTACCCTGAAGTAAATACCGCTAATTGCCTACCTTTAGAAATTTAATTGGTCCCCAACTGATGTAAATCTGTTACAAATCGCATTGTTTTCGGTAGGTGCGAACCGCATGTAATTAAATATTGTAGCGTAGCCGCTCCTTAAGTCCTCTGGATAAATAACTTAAGACACTGTTTTTGTACCTAACTAATTTATTTTCCGTAACCAATAGTATAACTTCTAACTGACAGAGCTAACAAAATTCCATCTAGCACAAGTAAAGCCTTTAAGCATTTCATAACTCTCTGTCTTCGTCTTCGTCCCTTCTCAGGCTGTGAACAGCGCAAGGCCTTAGCCCTGGCCGGCCTCCGAACCACCACGTGGTTGCTGTGTGAGCGGGCGTCTCCTTTCAGCTTAGTCCAACAATACACATTTTGTCTCCATATTTATACAGATCGGTCAAATACATCATTTACATAAGCAAAATTAATGAATTCTGGTATAAACCGAAAGTAATAAACAATAAAAATATTTCTCGTAAAATACAGATAAATTGTCACTCAAGTTACACACAATGTCCATCATTTGACTGCAAAATAACACTTATATTACCTGACCAATAACTTTAGATGCATTTTATGTGCACTTCGTGAGAAAAACAACATGTTTTTCTATAGTGGCGCATTTACTAATTAACCTAGATCTTAACCTGTTTAGTCTCGCCTTTTTGGAAGAAAAGTGTTTCTTAACTTATGAAAAGATATAAGGAGAGTGTGTTTTCTTTCAACAAAAAGAAATTATATCAATTTCTTTACATCTCCCATAGAAACAAAGACTTTAAGTTCATTTTAAATGAAGTTAAATTCTTAGACAGTTTAATTGCTAAATAATGTTACCTAATGTGCTGTTCTTAGTCACATCCTTTAGTTAAAAGGAATATTTATTGACCTATGTAAATAGGAAGTGTTTTTATAAAAGAAACTGTACTAATTTCCTTACACCTCCCCTAAAACAAAGATTTTAAGTTAATTTTTTTATACTCGAAAATGAAAAATCTTAAAATCTTAACTGATAAAATCGCCAAACGATTTGAATTAATAAATCAAAAAGGAAAAAAACAAATAAGTTGCTCGAATTGGCAAGACAAGTGACGTTGATTGACACTTACGTTACCCATAGATTTTAATTATTTGACCTAAAAGTGTCTTACCTGTCGTATTGTCATTACTAGTTATATATGCTTATGTTTGTTAACTCAACATAAATATAGCTTCAAAACCCTACACATTGATTAAATCACAATACTTACGCAACACATACGATACTTAAACAAAATGATCAACAACAGGTAAAACAGGTAAAACAAAAAACACTATTTCATAGTATCGGATGTTCAACTGATCTGATATTGTAAATATAATAGTGTTATACATTGTCCTATTAATCACTGTAATTCTATCCAACAGAATAAAATGAAATTTACTGTCCTAATCACTTCCGTAAACTCTCTGCAAATCTTTCATAGTATCGGATGTTCAACTGATCTGATATTGTAAATATAATAGTGTTATACATTGTCCTATTAATCACTGTAATTCTATCCAAGAAAATAAAATGAAATTTACTGTCCTAATCACTTCTGTATACTCTCTGCAAAACGTTGATGTATCACACTTCCATTTTTTTTTTTAAAGAATTTACGTTTAGTTTAGCCTATGTCTTCCGTGTGTGGCATTTACCTGTTAACCTCAGATAACTATTCGGGAAAGTACAATACCTAGATATCAGATATTTCTACCATTTTCGATGAAAATATTTCCTTAAAATAATTCCTTAAATTTAAACTATGTCCGTTTGTTCATTACAATCCTAAGTCTCTTATTTCTGATAGTTTAAAGATAGAATTTCTTTTTCCGTAACGTACCTATATTATTTAATGACTAACAGTAATGATTGTACATATACTCCCCCTTCTTTTAATTATTATCGTATTGTGCAGCACCTTAACATAACCTTATTTCAGTTTCATAAAGGAGGTATCAGTGAGACGGAAGTCTGGCTGTCAGCAAAATTACCAGATTCCTTTCCCCATATTGAGGAATGGGTACGTTTGGGCGTTTTACTTTCCCAACGACCAGCGCTTTTAAGCGGCTTAACATTGCTCACTGACTTATCTTATCAACGCTTATCGCTTTCCATGCGATTAATAGCATATTCCGTATGCTCCCGAGACGTTACGTACGTCAAAAATGGTACTTTCAACCATATGATCTGTAAAGCGTTCCACTACGCTTGTATGATTTACCATAAACACAGTACAAATGACTACATTAAAACAACTTTATACATTTAGCCTTACTCCATGATCAAAAGAAATATACCCATTACCCATGATAACTACACATATACATACATAATAAAGATTACATGTTTCTAAGAGTAGGCTGTTTCAAATAGTTAGCTTGCTGCACAATAACTTTGTATTTTATTACAATAAACATTTCTGTCTGTCTGCTGAATAATGTGCCACACTCCCACGCAATATATGACACATTAGTTAGAAAACGACTTTATGTTATTTACTCCCCTGCGAAAATGTACATCATTCATTCATATTTTTATCGAGAAATATTGAATCTGCATACATGTCAAAACTGTTTTGTTAATTACCCCGACATAGTTGACGGATAACGTAATCGATATTATGATATCTATGCATTGACGCAAATACTCCATGAAATTGTTTATAATTTATTATTACTTGTATATCTTTCTCTTTTGGTATCAACTTTCTCGCCGAATACTTATTTTATTCATACTGGATTTAAGTTACTTCGATATAAATACTTTGTCAAACTACCTTAATGACTTACAAAAATTTTAAATTTTTTATCAAAAAGTTTCAAAATATAACCTTAATATACCAACAATATTTCTAATTTTCTTCTCTTTGAACTTGCATTTTCTAAATAAATCTATCTGTTCCCGAATAGCCACATTGGTTTATCAGATAGTATTTAAACAGCCACTAACCTTTTTAGATTTATATATTTTGCTGTTTCTCTTCAATTGAAACTTGAAAATTCCTTTTGAAATTCGCCCAGAAAAAATACCTCTTTTTGATAACAGTTTAATAGCTTTTGGTTCTCGACGTTCCTTATGTAGGTATTGTTCCATTTCTCATCTTTGAATATGTATTCATCCATCTTTTGATCCCGATATTTTAGCAGTTTTACCATCCCAGCCAAATGTGATTGTTGCGTTATTTCTTCTTCAACATGTTGCCTGTGTTGCTTGAAAGGTAAGCAAGAGCTGACAATGCATACCCTTTGTCCCAGTGATCGGAGTAACCGTTTTGATGTCGTGCATTTAGTTGTGTGTCCAAACAATTTCCCAAGATATATTTGATCCATTGTAATATTATATCATTTACTCGTAATCTAAATAACACTTGTAGTGTTTTACTTTTTGTTGTGTTTCCACGACGACTTCCAAAATATGTTTGGTCCATTTTACTGCTTTCGTATTGCTGGTGATCAAAGTAGCCTCTTGTAGTGTAGTACTTCTTGTTGTGTTTCCGCGACAATGTTTCCGTGCTTGTTCGATCCTTGGTCGTACGGCGCCAAATCAACAGTGTAGCGTAGCCGCTCCTTAAGTCCTCTGAATAAATAACTTAAAACACTGTTTTTCGTTTCTATGTAGTTTATTTTCCGTCACCATTAGTATAACTTCTAACTGACAGAGCTAACAAAATTCCATCTAGCACAAGTAAGCCTTAAAGCATTTCACAACTCTCTGTCTCCGTCTTCGTTCCTTCTCAGGCTGTGAACAGCGCAAGGCCTTAGCCCTGGCCGGCCTCCGAGCCACCACGTGGTTGCTGTGTGAGCGGGCGTCCCCTTTCAGCTTAGTCCAACAATACACATTTTGTCTCCATATTTATACAGATCGGTCAAATACATCATTTACATAAGCAAAATTAATGAATTCTGGTATAAACCGAAAGTAATAAACAATAAAAATATTTCTCGTAAAATACAGATAAATTGTCACTCAAGTTACACACAATGTCCATCATTTGACTGCAAAATAACACTTATATTACCTGACCAATAACTTTAGATGCATTTTATGTGCACTTCGTGAGAAAAACAACATGTTTTTCTATAGTGGCGCATTTACTAATTAACCTAGATCTTAACCTGTTTAGTCTCGCCTTTTTGGAAGAAAAGTGTTTCTTAACTTATGAAAAGATATAAGGAGAGTGTGTTTTCTTTCAACAAAAAGAAATTATATCAATTTCTTTACAATATCATCAGAAAGCACCTGAACTAATGACTCGGATTTCAATCAAAGTCGATTTAAGATGTATTTAAGTAAAGAAAAATGCCGAAAAGTGTTGAAAAAAAGTCATATGTGAAGAATATTATTTTCGTGTAAAATGGATCATCCTCTTGATAAGAAATGCATTTCGTATGGAAAAAAAATAGTAGAATCTACTCAATATTCAGACAAAGAGTAAATTTAAGGAGGTAGGTTACCTTCATATTTGTATGTGCGCATGTCCAACCGGAAGCTAACGTGACGATTTACGACGACGTTTACGACAAACTAAATGTGTTTGTATATTCATTCTTCTGAAAACAAATCATAGACCTGTCTTCGATCTGACGCGTTATGGTTTAATAATGCAGAAATAATGAATAAATTGCCGCAGAAATGCTTCAAAACAATGTTGCCTTAAAATGACGTCATTGACGTCATGACGTTACGTGTCAGTTACCGCGCAAAATTAATAGCTTTTATCTTGAAAGTACGTGATTCCGTGCATTTTCTTTATTCAAACTATTTTTAAATAACCATTACTTGCTGAAATATTTTTTATGAGTCTTTTGCTCTGAATAATAATCAACATTTTGCTTCTTTTATGTAGTTATACTGAAATGTTATGCGGAATGTAAGAAAATGGATGATGGTAACCAATGTTATTTGGAATATAGTTGGGTGAGAGGTTACTTGTTACGGCCACTTTCAAATAAAAAATCTAGCAGTTTGATTTGTAATACCTATTTTTCAGGTTCCATTGATAATTTGTTACTTATATACTAAAACTAAGATCTAAAATTGTTCAAATTTCAGTAGAAAATTGTGGTTTCTTGAATAGAATTGATGTTACCATGGAAACGAAGCCCGTGACCTATGTATCTAAATGTAAAATTCAAAAGCGTTGACACTAGTCTATTTAAGAAACACAGCTTCGGCTTTTTATTTTCATTTCAACAATATCCATGAGAATAATAGTAGCATGCTGAACGATTTTTCCATGAAAAATGCCAGACGAGGGGTACTGCTGTAAGTATTCAAAGCTTAGAAATTTGTTTGAATAAATGCAGATAACACGAAAATATAACTTACGTTAGAAGTAATATGTTTTAAAGCTACATCAACTAGAAAGATACTCTTATTCAATATTATTTTATAAGAAATTACGACAAAAAGCAAGATATAAGCCATTTTAAACATCTCTGTTGCCATGGTTACTTTAAACTTTAAGAAAAATAGGGTACCATGTATAGTGCTTGGTATTTTGCTAATAATATTACCCAAATATTCCATGTTGGTCATTAACAGAATGGCACTGAAGCCGTCGAAAACCCTTATTTTTATACATAGTTGTTTAAAAATGAGAGAAAATGCGTTACCATGGAAACACGAGCCCCGCGACATATACATTTTAAGCTTTTATTAGAAAGCTAACGCGCATACTAGTAAAATTATAGATTATGCTGACTTCTACGGATATCAATGAAATTAAAATACACTGAAAAGTGTTAAATATCCGTATTTTCCTTCTTCTTTCAATATGAAATACCTTTGGAGGGTCATGTTCTTCAAACCGGGATAAAAATTGAACTTGAAGGGACAGAGACAAACGAAACTGAGATTTTAGCAGTTAAAACTTTATATTACATGAAATACAAAAAGATGCTGCGGTTCAACTAATTTGAATTTACCCAAGTAACAAGGTAACCTACCTCCTTAAGCAAAATATATTTTTTATTAGACTCTCCCACCCCCACAGTCTTAATTTTAAACCTCGTTTATTTAAAAATTTTGTTCATGCTATAACGTGAATCTACTGCCAAAATGCAAGAAATGCCGCCTGTCTGTTAATATTATTGTACGCGATCATCCGATAGGAAGTCGGCTACATGTAATATGTGTGGAAAGAACCTTACTGACGGGAGGGCTACATCCATGTAAAAGTAAGTAAAACCTTTACAAATTATACGTAAATGAAGGCAAATATCTTATAGTCAAAAAGATGAACAAGCGATGAGAACGATTAGTCAATCTTAATTCGCCAATGAGAATTACTTCCGGTGTAAACGAAAGTAGAATTAATACAAATCGCTGCTAAGGGTACGACAAGATTTTGTAATGTAATGGCCAGTTAAGCGTTACTTTATTATTATGACATGTTCATACTTAAATTATTAGTTCATTTTAAAGAGAAGAAAGAAAGGAAATTGTAATGTAATGGCCGTTCAGGACATAGTTATAAAGTAATATAGAAACAGTTCAGTATTCTAAAATATTGCCTCTCCGAAATATTGTTCTCTCTGTTTCATACACATGTATAATTGTATATTGCTATCCTAAGGTTAACAAAGTACAGTTCTTCTCTGTACCAGGCATACAGGTAGCCAACTGGACGCTGGCATATTTCCATTATACATTGCAGATTCATGCAGATTCAGCAGTCCGCAGAATGTCGTATCACCATATTTGTAATAACGCTCGGACATGATAGCTAATTACCAACAATGCTCTTGGGTATATTTCCTATATAACTCTGATTAACGGGAGAAAACGGGAGAACGGCACGGGGAACCGAACAGATTAGACTCTTTTAGTTATTTGGGCTAAAACACCTTGGGTTAGCTATCATTGTCAGTGCGTCTCACTTTTCCTTAAGAACCTGGGTTGAACTTTAAATAAAAACTGTTGACTTTCAAAGTGTTGTTTAACTATTCATTGTCACCGGAGTT
Organism: Mercenaria mercenaria; assembly: GCF_021730395.1. Classification (NCBI taxonomy): domain Eukaryota; kingdom Metazoa; phylum Mollusca; class Bivalvia; order Venerida; family Veneridae; genus Mercenaria; species Mercenaria mercenaria. The sequence continues at coordinate 20,964,710 of NC_069364.1, read as the reverse complement.
TATTACGTGACAATTTAGCTTACCAAAAGGTTCCTTCTAGCGCATATAAAATATTCTTTTTAAGGGATATTGTTTTAGCATAATGTTACAAATGTTTAATAATGCAATGAGAAAAATATGTTCTGTCAGTTTTGGTGCAAATTTAACTATTTAAGAACTAATCTAAGTATTAACAGTTTTATCATAATCCAAAGTTGTTTTTTTTTTAATATAAGCAAGAGCAGTACATATTATGCTATTTGGAAGCATTTGCCTTGCAGTCTGTAATGTTTTTCATCACGCGACTACACCATGCACACTTAACACAAAGAAATTTCATAGTTCTACATGCATTTACGCTTCGAAAAAACAAATCATGAATGGTAAAAAAAGTACGCAAAAGAAAGCACTTGCAAATCTGAAACGTTAGAAGCTTAAAAAAAATCACGTGACCAGGGACAATTTCATTACGTATTTTTTTTTTGGCGGGAGTCTATTTTAGATGATGCATATTCATTTCATTAATCTCGATACTTTACTATGATATATTCAATTGAGGAGTAACATGATTTACACTTGATTATTGTGTCTTGTTGTTCTGTTATTTTACGTAGTTGTATTGCACTAAAGACTGAAATAAAGATTGATTATGCGAAAACACATATTGGGCTAGAGGCTATTTGTAATGAATATGCATAAGTCCAAGATGGCGGCGACCTATGGGAAATCAGATTCCTTCGACTATACCCTTGTATCCATTACATGCTCAGTCAAGTGTGACATGTTCACCATAAGTGTTCCTTCCCTTGAGAAGGAACAATAAATTCATAAGATTTTGAGTTGATTTGCTGATCATTTGATGACCGAATATTCGAATATTCGTTCGGAAGGTTGACCGAATATTCGAATACCAAAATCGCTATTCGTTGCCATCCCTAAAATATTTTAATATTCTGATATTCTGTATCTGGTTCAGTTATCAAAGTGTCATTGCGGACTCGCACTTCTATGTCCTAACGTTACATATCAAGGGTATCCGTGTCATATGGACACATTTTCTAGTCTGCTGATACTCTTACAGATTCGACATTTCTGTGAGAACAAGGACCAAGATCAAATAGGGGTATCGACGTTTCAAGATTGCAGCCTACCAAACCAAAACCATACATCACTATATCTATGGATGTCCAATTAAAATTCTTAAGTACATCGATCAACCCCAAGTTACATGGTCTATGTTGAGACAGGTTGTATGCCAATAACTACAGATATTGAAGAAATGATAAGATACGGTCAATAATATATCAACGGGAAAAATATCACTCAACAAATAAACTGTCCTCTATTGTATAATTTATACAAATATGTATATTGTCTATAGAAATTATGAGCAGGAATCATTTATGAAAAAATGTCCTGGGATATATGCAGTCAAATCAGTTCTAACTAAAGATGATTTAAACAATTTATGGGATGCAAACTGTAATTGATAGGAAATGGCTTAAAAGAGGTTACGACCCAACTGTTTTGAGACATACCGCATGTTTAGTGTTCAACCCGTTTACAGTTGGACACTACGCTTCCCTCTTTGATTGCGTCTGACGGAAGAGGGGGAGGACTCTATGATGAGCAGTTTTTAAATCCTACCAGGACTGAACTGTTTTGATATTTGTCTTCTGGCCTGTTTCGTCGGGCCCTTAAGGGTGTTTCTCTTGTTGCTCTGTGTTCTGAAAAGGCATTGAGTACATATGTTTTTAGTTCTTAAGGTTTGCTTTTTATATATTTATACACGAGCATTTTTGTGTTTTACATGCCATGCCTTTTTGTTTCCATTACGTGTGTTAGAGATTCACCTGGAGGGGACTACTTTTATTTACACTGTCCCATGTCTTTGGAACATGGTGGGGGTAAGAGTGAGGTTGGGTGCGCACCATAAACCGGTTTAAGCTCCCCAGTGGTGTTTTTGCCACTGACCGTTCCAAGGCGGTGCCCCACTGTGTTCCTTTGTTTGTTCGTTTTGTCCTTGTGTGTTGACTTTGTGTGCGCGCGTGTGTGTATGCTTATTGTTCGTCTTGTCCTTATGTGTTGGCTTTGAGTGTGTGTGTGTGTGTTGTTCGTTTTGTCCTGATGTGTAAGCTTTGAGTGTGTGTGTGTGTGTGTGTGTGTGTGTGTGTGGTGCACGCGTTTGCGTGCTGGGGGGTTCGTTTTGAGGAGGCTGCGCTTTTGGTGCGTGGCATTCCCTGTTTGATATTTTTCTTTGTTTTTAAAATGACTTAAATATTTATCCATAAATGATTGACACTCTCTTATTGAAAACTCCAGCAATAACATTTTCATAAAATATTGAAAACATTCTTTTGCCTTAAAAAAGTAGTTAAGCAGCACCCTTAAGTCAATATTGCGCTTTATGATAAAATTCCGTTCGCGAAATCATAATTGTTAGAATACGAGTTATGTGACCCAGGGAAGTGCCTACGTCTTTAGTATCTTGAACAATGGTTTGGGTCCAATCGCTAAGGTGACTATGTCTTAGACTAGCTGACAAACGATGTAGAATGTCCTTTGTTAAAACGTAGAGCTGGTGAGACCAAATATCTCATATATAGAATTTTCCTCTGGCTACCTTGTCGAAATGATTTCTATTATGAGCTAGACAATTTCAGGGATCCGGCAAATCACTAAATGTTTCAAACTAACAATCTTCAATTAAAAAGGATTAGCTCAAACTCATATAGGCTGGAGACTCTATACTTGGCTGGTCTTTTTGTTGAAGTTCCCGTCAGACAATGTCTTTGAATCAACAACATACGAGTCCTATCGCATAGATGCTCGGCCTCTGTCCTCTCAAACTCTATATGATTGCCCTGACTCCTGAATGCTCAGCGCTTATATGCTATCACATGTAGCATTTAACTACTATATAGGTATATCCCCGATATATGCCTTAGCTATACTTCGCCAATAATGCTGAACCGTCTATAAGCTGGAACTCTCCTACTGTATCAGTAGATTACCAAACTCTGGGTCTCTGTCTCAGCTTCCCGATGCTCAGCCTACATCTGCTATCGTCTGTAGCATTCGACTACCCTTAAGGTAAAACTCCTATGCGCTGGCCCTATAGCTCGAAACCTTGTTGAAATTCTGCAACTCTTCTTTAGTCTATGAAGTTCCAAATTCCCTTTTTAAATAATTTATCCGCTCTGACAGGGTAATTGCAATTGTCTCCTTATCAAGGTACTGTCATCCATCTACCTATTTATACCTCAGCAGACGTGCTATTTTTAGAACTTGTTTCTGATTGGTTCAAATTTATACATAGCGTTTTGGCCTAACTAAACTAAAGGAACCAGCGTGGGAGCCATCTGGTCTAGTCGCGTAATGGCGGCCAGGTATTTGAACACTAATTTTTCACTTGGCATGGCAACAGAGGTCTAAATTGAGGCTAGTTTTTGTTTAAATTTCATTGTGGATGTATTGTTGACATTTTGGTAGGAAAAAATGGGAGAGCAGGTTGTATTTGGTGAAGTCAAGCTCAATTTTAGTATGAGTAGTACTTCCAGGTCACAGCAGTGTGATTTTGATGTCAGTTTACAGTAAGTAAATGTGACCAGAGAAATCTCTCTTAGAAGATACATGGCCCCTACTTTTCTCTTCATTTTATATCAGTTTTATCATAACTCTTTAAAATGAGGTAAGGATTTGTTCTCTGAAATGGGTCTAGCTATGTTTGGTAGCTCTTTGAAAAAGGTCAGTTTTATATAGAATATATAGGGAAAACTATTTAAGCTATTGTGACCTTTTACAACGAGTACTTGCTGTATCAAATATCTGGTTCCCTTTAACTTTTGTATATGACATAATGTGTGATGCTGGGGTCAAGCTATCCACATAATGAACCCAAATCAGCCCCAAATGACCCAAATTCTATTATTAACAGCAATTCAAAAATAATTATAGAAATGCTAGCATGGAAAGGGAGTCAAGCACTATCTGTGCGTAATGTGTTACGTTATCAATATATCAAACATATAAATTATTTTGATAATAATTACATGTCGAAACTGGAAATTGGACAAGGATGCCAATGTAAAACCTGTGAAAATAAGTTGGGGGACTAATATCGTTATGTTTTTGAATGTAACCTTTATATGAAATAGTCGGAAAAAGGCATTGAACCATACTACTCAAAACATCCAAATGTATATAAATTAGAGCAAGTTTTGAATAGTTACCAATAGCAGAAAGGAATATTTGAATTTGTGAAAGTTTGTTGAGATAATATTGTTACAATTATATTCTAGCAGATATAGTAAAAATAATAAGCCTATAAATGATGTCTATTCTTCTTAACGAATAATAAATTCCAGAATTACACTTATACACATTTATTGGTTTTGTTGACTAGAAATGATAATATTGTATTTTGTCATGTTAAAATGGTACTGACAATGTACCTAATATATGACCTCCTTGATTCATATAAACATGAACTGAGTAAAGTAAAGGATTTCGACTTTGACCTTGATAAATTATTGAAATTTACACACAATACATACAACGTTAAGACAGTTAGACAAATAGAAACAAACAAAAAGCGTAACTCAATCGCCCATGCAGGGAATTTTTAATACAAATGTTACCCGCAATCAGACAACGTGTCATGCGCACATCTCAGAGCCCTAGCTTGAAGGTCAAGGTCATATTTGGAGGTCAAACATCAGGACTGTTTTTTCTGTCCGGTCAATAACATTCTCATTGTTGAAGTTTTATTTAAGTTACTTTTCACAGATGTATCCCATTATAAGTGTTTTTTCATGTCCATTCCACATCTATGTTATCATTGAAGGGATTCTAATATTACATGGCATAAATGTATCCCATAATAAGTTGGCGTGCCATGCGCAATACCAAGACCCCTAGTCAAAAAGTTAAGGTCAAATTCAGAGGCTAATGGTAGTTTTTTCTGTCCGGCCCATAAATCATCATCCATTAAAGTATTCAAATATTACTTGACACAACGTTTTCCATAATAAGACGATATGTCATACGCAACACCAAGATCTCTAGCTCAAAGGTCAAGGTCACACTTGAAGGTGTACGATGTGTTCGCATAGGGATTATGATTTCCTCTCATAAAACTTTATTCACAAACTTAACATAATTATTGTTAATTAAAGAAGAAAAGAAACTCTTAACAGGTCCACATCGTACAATTTCTAAGCTGCTAAAGAAAAATAAGATTTGCGAAAAGTAACGATTGGGGTTTGTAAAAGTTCTTCTGATTTAAAACAGTTTGTCGTTATATCGTTGTTATAACGCTGTGTATTGTGCTCAAGTCTAAATAAATCATATGTTCTGTTCTGTTCTGTTCTGTTCTGTTAATCATATTGTATGGTTAACGTTGTTTATAAAGTAGAAACATCATATATACAAGTTGAAGGCACATTGTCAGAATTTTTCATTGACCAAAGTTTTCCTAACTTTCCATGTACTTAATCAAAGCTACAAGCAGTGTACGCGAAGACCATAACGGACTCGAATGCTGTGAATACAGAACATTTAATGAAGTATATTGTTATTATACCAGATCTATAAAGCCCCCTTTCATGATAAACACGTTCAAAGGCGCTTTACATATAGCAAACTCAGCCGCACAGGGCGCGGAATTCATCCTGTACTAGTACAGACACAGAGCGATCTGACTAGAGGGACATAGTGAGATAAAACCCCCAGAACATACAGACAGAAAAGAGAGAGATACAGGCTTTTCCGGCTAACTTAGCCTAGCTCTTTGCGAACAGACAGTCTGGTTCTTTAACGTGCCCGGTGTATAGCACCTATACATGCAAAGCCGTCTTTCCGACTTCTTAGTCCAGTGGGAGACATTTAAGAACATTTCAGAAATTTCTAGTTCCTTGACCGGGATTCGAAACCCGGACCTCTTGATTGACAGTCTAGCGTGTTACCACTAGATCACCGGCCCACCTATAATTATCATCGACTATGTCAGAGGCTAAGAGCTAAGACCGGTACGATAAAACTATAATAATATTGAGTCGACATGAGGGAAATATTTTCACAGCCGCAACATGTAACAAAAAACATTTTGTTGTAAAACAACGAAGTATCTAAAACTCGTTTTTCTACGGAAGATGGCATATTCCTCTTCATTAAACAAGAGGGTCATTATGAACCCTGGATCTCTCAACTGAGTAAAACATAGACACGTGTAAGAGATCAGGTAAGAAAGTCAAATAAGCATTGGACTTTTTTCCCAGTTGTGTGAACATGTTTCAAATGTCAAACTGGTGCTAAAATATTAAGAAAGTAGGTCTGTATGTCAAATTTATGGTCAGTGAAAGTCAGTTTTAAGATCGATGTGCAAAACTGTATATGTCATATAAATTTCAAGGCAGTAATCTTGAAAAACAAGAAAGTAAGTCTGTAGGTCAAGGTCACATTCAAGTGACCTATCATCGCTTGGGGTCATCAGGTAATTATAATTAAACAGTCTAGGAAATATGATCAGATAAGTATTTTTGCTGTATGACAAGAAGGTCATGATGACCCTGGATCGCTCACCTGAGTAATATGAGCCGCATGTTTTCAAATGGCAAACTAATGCTAAAATATTAAAACAGTCAGTAGGTCAAATTCATGTTAAATGAAACTCAGTTTTAAGATCGGTGTGCGAAACTGTACATGTCATCCAAATTTCAAGGCTGTATCTTAAAAAACAAGAAACTAGATCAGTAGGTCAAGGTCACAGTCAAGTGATCCCTAATCGCTTGGGGTCATCAGGTTATTATAATTAAAGTGGCTAGGAAATATGATTTGATAATTTTTGAAGTATTTTTTCCTATATAACAAGTAACTCCAAGGGTGGGCCTCTTTTCGCCCAAGTGGCATAATTTGAACTATCTTGTTATAGATACACTAGGCAATGCTACATACCAAATATCAAAAGCCTAGGCATTGAACTTTCAGACATGAAAGTCTGTTTTTCCTATATAAGTCTATGTTAAATTTGGTACACCCAGGACACGGCCTCTTTTCACCCCAGAGACATAATTTGACCACATTTCGTAGAGGAACGCTAGGAAAGGCAATATACCAAATATCAAAATCCTATGCCTTGCAGTTTTAGGCAAGAACATTTTTAAAGTTGTTTCCTATATAAGTCTATGTAAAACTTGAGACTCTCCGGGGCAAGGTTCTTTTCACTGCAGAGGCATAATCTGAATAATTTTGGTAGAGGACTACAAGGCAATGCAACATACCAAATATCAAAAGCATAGGCCATGGAGTTTCAGTCAAGAAGATTTTAAAAGTTTTTTTTTCTATATAAGTCTTTGTAAAACTTTAAACCCCCGGGGCAGGGCCTCTTTCCATCCCCGGGGCATGTATCAATAATTTTGGTAGAGGACCACAAGTCAATACTGCATACAAAATATCAAAGGCCGAGGTCTTGTGGTTTTAGACAAGAAGATTTTATAAGTATTTTCCTAAATAAGTCTATGTAAAATTTGTGCCCCCATGGCGGAACCTGTTTTCACCCAGGGGCACAATTTGAACAATCTTGATAGAAGACTATTAGATGATGTCACATACCAAATATCAAGGCTCTACATCTTGAGGATTTGGACAAGAATATTTTTTTCTTCTGGTTGCCATGGCAACAAGAGTTCTGTATGGAATTCAATTCTTTGAACAAGTTTGAAAAGAGGGCACCCAATTATCATTCTTGTAAAGTTTGGTGTAATTCTGCTAAGTGATTTTGTAGGAGAAGATTTTTTTAGAAAATGTTGACAGACGCACGACGCATGACATTGAGCGGTCACAAAAACTCACCATGAGCCTTTGGCCCAGGTGAGCTAACAAACTAAGTGACCCCGAGACAGGGCTTATACGAGACCCTGTCATGATCTCTTTGTAAAGGACCACTAGACAATGCCACATATAAAATACCTAAGCTTCGTGCTCTGCGATTTCAAGCAAGACCATTTTTATGTATTGTTTTTGGGTTTTTTTTCTAGAGAACTCCATATAAATAACAAGGGACCGCGGGGCTGGACCAATATTGACCCTAGGATCATAACTTGGATAATCTTGGTAATAGTCCAGTAGACAATGCCCCATAACAAATATCTAAACTCAGGTTTCGCAGAAGAAGATATTTACAATATAGTCATATTGGGAAAATAAACCCTTCCCGCTGGCGGCCATGCTTTTTTTTAACGAAATAGAATGGCTAAAGCAATTTCGGAAGAAAGTTACCTAGAGATCATTTTTACAAAATATTTTTGAAGTCCTGCACACAGTCTCTGAGGAGAAGATTTTAAAAGTTTTTCCTTTCGGTTGCCATGGCATCTACCGTTCTGAATGGATTTTATTTTTTGGGCAATTATGAAGGCGCCCCCTCCCCACAAGAATCATTCCCGTGAAGTTTGGTGTGAATCTGCCCCGTAGTTTGGAGGAGGAAGATTTTTATAGAAATTGTTGATGAACGCATGACGTATGATTGACGGCGCACGACGCACGATAGACATCAAGCGGTCACAAAAGCTTAACCTTGAGCCTTTGGCACAGGTGAGTTAAAAGTCCCCATCTTATCGGGAATGAAAGCAACCTGCATGCTTTGTGATCAATAACCCCGCTATTTCCGCATTTGGCTATGACAGCATAATTTTATTATGTCTATAAATCTGATATAACTTATAGAGGATATTACATGAATGTCTTTTCATATTGAATTTATCAAACGAGTTGAATAAAATAATAAAATGCGAGGCTCTGCAACGAGTTTGATAAATTCAATATGGAAAGTCACAAATATAATATTCTCTTTATCACATGTTAGCCTTTCTTGTCGAAAATAAAAAAAAGTCGACTTTCTTTTACTATATAAACAAGACAATTTGACCGACGTTGCCTATAGTATAAATGACGTCGACGTCAAAGCTTTATTACACTAGTGTATTATCATTTTTATTCAATGGCTATATTACACTCCCGCGACGTCAAACATGTGATAAAATAATATATTTCTATTGTAAGCAGTTGTTCTAGTGTTTGTGCTTCAATAGCTTACGGCATATTTTCATTATTAGTGACGTGATGTTTGTGTGGCTTTAGGTTTTATGCACAGATGCACCTGACCCTATCGGACACTCCGATAACCATGTCCTACAAGTAAGTGTGCGGTTTTCACAGACGCACCTAAATCTAACGGATCACCGGTTAAGCATGGCCGACAAGTAAGCGTAATGTATTCACAGAAGCATCCAAACCAATCAGTTCCCCGGAGAAGCAAGACATACAAGATGCACTTATCTGATAAGCAGAACCAACAAGTAAGCGTAATGTATTCATAGATGCACCTAAACTTATTGGATTCTCGAATAAGCTTGGCCAGCAAGTAAGTATAATGTATTTACAGATGCAACTAAATCTAATATTGATTCCTCGGATATGTATGACCAAGAAGTAAGCGTAATGCATTTACATATGCACCAAAACTTATACATTTCTCGGATAAACCCCACAAATATGTATAATGTATTCATCTATGCACCTAAACCTATCGAGTTACCGAATAAGCATAACCAACAAGTAAGAGTAATGTATTCACAGATGCACCTAAACCTATCATTCTCTCGGATAAAACCTATCATTCTCTCGGATAAGCAGGACCAACAATAATCCTAATGCATTCACAGATGTACCTTAACCTAGAGATTCCTCGTTTAAACATGACAAACAAGTATCTATTTATCTATTTTGTTGGATTTAACGTCGCACCGACAGAATTATAGGTGATATGGCGACTTCCAGCTTTGATGGCGGAGGAAGACCCCAGGTTCCCTTCCGTGCATTATTTCATCACGAGCGGGCACCTGAGTAGATCCACCGACCTTCCGTAAGCCAGCTGGATGACTTCCTCACATGAAGAATTCAACGCCCCGAGTGAGGCTCAAAACCACATTGGTGAGGGGCAAGTGATTTTAAGTCAGTAACCTTAACCACTCGGCTCGGCCACGGAGACCCCTGACCAACAAGTAAGTATAATTGAGACGTAGACTGGCTCCCGTCACTATGTTTGTTCTGTCGTATTTCTCATGTATAAAGGTGCTTCATTAACAGTGACAGTAAGGGTTGTTTCTGTAATGACATTTTTATTGCCCCTGGCTCTAAACATTGGTTTAGCCATAAAATAAAATGTACTATTTTAGAGGCTTAAAATTTACTTATAAAAGGCTTGCAGTAATTAAAAAAATAACCATGCAGCCAGGGAGTCAGGCTAACCGAAACACTGTCAGGACTTTTCAAAACAGATTTGTCGTATATCACTTTCGTTGCATATACACATATATACAGAAAGGTATCTGATATTACATTTAGAATAACGAGTATACAACTATATAAGATTTTATTTTCAGTGAAGACCAATGTAATAATAGCACATACGTTTAAGGTAATAAACAAAACAAAAATATGTGTATCTACAAACAATGATATTTAATATTACCAAATACAAGAAATATATTGATTAAAACGTTGCAAATAACCATTAGCAGACAATGCTTTATTATCATGATTATGAACATTAGAACATGAGGTTTCTGAATTATCTTAAAAACGCCGAATCAAAAAAGCCCGATTCGGGAATTGAGCCCGGGTCGCCGGGGCAGTAAGAGTTTTCCAGTAAGTATTGTCTTTACCAATACACCACAGAGGTATGCACACTTAATGGTCGTTAAATACAAAGCAATTTTCCTTCGGTACCCAGTTACAAGCGCTTTTTAATGCATTTTGAATAGATAAAAACTATTACAAACATAATTCTGATGTGTTTTCATACCGTATAATCAGCCAGTAAGTAAGTTTCAAAGCCTTCTTAGGAAATATAACAATGCTTTTCTGATATCTGTATTGTAAAAACATTTCTTTGTTTTGTTGGCGTACTGTCTGAGGGTAAGTCCCTTTAAAAGAAAAATACATTGTTATTATAATAACACTGATGATGATGATGATGATGATGATTATGGTAAGTTTATTGTTTTTAAAATTATGTATTTATTGTTAATTACGTGTTTAAGTTTCTGTGCAACAATATCCTTCAATATTTCCAGATACAAGCTGCACTTTAATACTAGCAGGTCCTGTCACAAATGTGTTCTTATCATAAACCCTTTTGGTACTGTCCACATCATCACCTAAATATCTTCCAACATTTGTATAAAATTAAGACTTTTGTATAGACAATGCTTGTAGTATTATGCAATAAATATTACAATTTGTAACACAAAAAAACAAAAAAAAAAAAACAAAAAAAAAAACACGGCAAAATAGTAAGCATGGGGTTTTGTTGGCAGAGAGGGAAAATAGTATCACAAAAAAAAAAAAAATACAAACATTAAAAATTAAAAATCGAAAATTTATAAACATACTGTAATTATCAGGTATATGTATCTTCACCATGTAAATACTCGTGCTTAAGTTTTTCCGCTTCTTCGTTCCACTTTTTGTACAAAAATACATTGCTGGTTTGGTCAATGAAACCCCAGCTACCATCAGCGCTTGCTAATTTTAGAAATAAAAGATATGTGTCCTCGAAGAAAGGTAAGTTATCAATTTCTTTGACGTATCTGAAAGATGGCAGAAAACGTATATATGGGGCTATATTTCTAGGTTTGTCCATGTAAAATCTTGTACTGAAGAATGATGTATTTGCAATCATAATGCCATTTTCTTCCACCAGTTTTAATTTTAGATATTCAATTAGAAATCGAAATTGGTTTCTCAAATAACCCCAATTTTCAATTTTATGGTAATCACAGAAATGAGGGTGACTTAGGAGTCCTGTTGGGTTCGTTTGAATATCTTCTATCGAATTTTTCAAATTATCGACTGTTTTGTCAAATCCTTTAAGATAATAAAGAGGTTTTATAAACACATTTATCACGTTAATCATATGGTCGTCCGTTTGTCTGACGAGATCTAAATACCGTGGGCCCGACATCAATCCTTTCAGCCTTTTTCGACCTTTAGATGTACACATTTCTCTTGATACTAACAATTTGTAATTTGAAAAGATAAAGGATAGATCTTCTGCCAACTTATATCTCTCACCAATAATTTTGGAAAATTTTGAAAAACACACGAATGCCTTTAAAATTGCATATATATTTCTTGGCATATGTTTCTTATAATACCGAAATATACAAAAAATGTCCTTATTCCCATAATTTTTTAAAAGGAATCTGCTCAAAAAGTGGACATAAAATCCTTCTCGTCAGACTTCTTTGGATATATTTTCTTAAATGACATAGAAGTAAAAAGGTCACTTACACGTCCCTGGTGTAAACTATTTGCTAAATACATTGGAGTAATAGAATGGAAATTGCGACAGTTCAAAACATCTGAACCCCAAAAGTGCGAAATATTAGAAAGTGTAAGAGACATATCATGCATTGCAAATATATGAACCAGAGATAACTTCTGTGCATTATGTCCTGAACAAAATACATTCTTTTTTGTAGACGTGTGTCCCTTATTTATAATTATTGAAACGATCGTGTCCATATCGAAATACGATCTTGGTATAGTTTGAAAAGATACAAATTTATAATTTTTGAAAAACTCAAGCAAGAGATTTGTGACTGCACCGTAACCCAATCTAGTAGCTTGCGATATGTCTTCACGAATATGATTTTTATCAATAAGTTTCACAAAAGTAGATCCATCCATGTTTTGTTTCCCTAGGATAAAATACGTTTCGGTTTTAGATCTGTAAGATGGGTTTATTGCAAATAGAATTAGATCTGTAATAGATCGTTTACTTTTAACGCCAAGTTTGATTAAGTGTTGGAACAGCCTTTGAGAACCTCCTTGAATAGCCCTTTCAAGAACATTATAACCATCATCGTCATAGCATGAGCTCAATAAATCACGATTCTCCGGAAAAAAATTGAGAATGATTTTATCAATAATACCCGAATAATATTCGCCCAGTAATTTAAGACCTGCAGAAGACACTTGGCCAAATCTAAGAGCTAATGTATGTGAATGACAACTAGTAATCATTTTTGTGCAGTTGATGTTACACATAATTTTGTTTGCTAGTAAATGTTGCAAATCTAACAGTTTCAGAAAAAGTATGTCAAATGTTAAAATGTAAGTAGAGTCGACCCTAAAAACTTGTTCAATAAATTTATCATCTCGAAGTATGTTTTTGTTGACAAGTCTAAAATACATAGAGACCAGCGGAATGTGTTTTTCTGTATGAGTTCTAATAATAATAACTTACGCCCATTTTCAGAAAGTAAACTTTTCTTCTCAATAAAGTCTAAAGATATCAAAATAGTGTAATCTCTATTAGTTAGAAAACATTTGCTCGTTTCCATGGTTGTGTTGGAGGAGAAGTTAAACAAGAAACTGGTTGTCTTTTCAAGATTTGATACGGCTAGACGCAATGGTGTGTAGGTATCTAAATCTTTATCTCTCATAAGTTGAATAGCTGCTTTAGAATATTTCAGAAAAATATCAGATGCCACCTGATGGTGTCCATGTAATAAGGATATATGAAGAATGTTTCGGTTTCTTTCATATTTTTTCATAATATCATCTTGATTTTTTAAAAAGATTTGTATTATCTTTGAAATGTTCGATTCAGTATCTAAGTTATTCACAGCAAATGAAATTCCCTTTGATCTATTGAGCGCCACGAAAACCACAGATTTTTTTAGGTAATATGAATCGATGTTAACAGTACCTCCTACTAGGAAACTTACAGATGCATAAGAGCTACATTTTGCAGCTGTTTCAAGTAGTGATGTACCATCGGTGCATTTATAATCCTTCGATCTGTTCTTTGGTATGTCTAACAGGTGTTTTAAGACCTCCATACTTCCATGACAAGCTGCTGTGTGTACAGGAAAACAACCTTCACTGTCACGAATGTCCCATTTAGGTGTAATATTCTGCATCTGAAGTTGATCTACAACCCAAACACTATTACATTTTGCTATAATATGCATGACAGAAGACGCGTTTGGACAGGAATATGATTTCAAAATAGTCCGTTCCTTCTCGTGTAACTGAGGAATGTCAGATAAACTGGGAGGTCTAACACACTTAACACCACTTCTGAATAGATTTTTACTTATAAATATGTTAACAATATCTGTATGGTTATATTGTATTGCAGATATCAGAGGTGTCCTACCACCTCGATCTGCACACTTGAAACTGTATATGGTGGGAAAATGTAATAATGCTTTGACGACTTCAACATATCCTTTCCGTACTGCGACATGCAGAGCTGTTTCGCAGGCTATGAAGTGCCAGTCATCAGAAAGAATATAAATGTTTTGATACCGACGTTGAAAATTTGAAACGATCATTTGACCTTGTATTCTTATCATGCCTTTAGGGATCCAGTGAAGGTTGGGTCCGCAGAGTTTACAATCATCTTTGATTTTTATTTTTAATAGATACTCTACTAAACCTGTGTGACCTCCTTCAGCCGCGTAGTACAGGCAGACGTTGTCTAACCACTGACTGCATTCATATATGTATTTCACAATCTTGATATGCCCTAACTTACATGCCAAATGGACTGGTAATAAATTCATTCCATTTTTAGTTTCTATTGGATAATTGAATCTTTTATAATCTTTTAAAATAAATTTAACTATATTATATTGTCCATTTTGAGCTGCAATGTCTAATATACCATAACCCCAGTGAAACTTTTCGAACGACATTTGAGCTGCAAGATTAAGATGTATAACATATTCAAATGATTTTGTTCGGAATGTTATATTAGCTCCGGCCTTAGTTAATGTCTTCAGAATTTCTAAGTTTCCAAACGAAGCTGCGAGGAAGGCTGGCGTCACATTGTATTTATCTAGCCGATCAATTTCAGGAAAATGCTTAAGTAAACATTTAGCAGCGACCGCGCTGTCAGATTTTCGTGCAAGGCGATGCAATGGATAATCATTTTTGTTGTTATCCATTTTAATAACGTCTTTTGTTTTCAAGGAATAGAAGTTGTCTAGCACGTTGACCTTCATGTTCGTGTTTGCATAGGCTGCATGTGACACTAACGTAACTACATCTATCTTCTCTCGCTTTTCTCTCAGTAGTTTCAACAAGTAAAGTGCATTTAGATAGTGACCTACCGAAAGATTTATTTTGAAATCGATATTTTCCTTATCAAGTAACCACTCTTGCAGCGAAACATGCATTATGTGTACTTTGTTATCAATAGATTTCAGAAAATGAGCCAAGTGTCTCATAGCCGCTTCAAAATCTTCAGGATTTATATCCGTCGTGTCTGAAACAATGTTCCACAACTGTGTTTCAATTATTGGTTGAAATGAAGAACAAATTATCTCTAAAATATCCTTAGCATGTTTGTATTTGATATCAAAATATCTTTTGAACTGGTGTTCATAGAATATGTTTAATGACTGAATTTGTCCTAAAGATGCGTCCGAATTAAGAATGCTCAATACTAGAAGGAAGCTTGAAGGTTCAAAATTAAAATCATATACGTTGTTATTAAACCCCTTAGTACTGATGAAAGTCTTGATATCGTTAACATTTCTTTTATCGCCCGAATCCAAGTTCAAAATATCCATTCTAGATTTCAGCTGCCGGCAATACCAAACAGTTCGACACGTCAATATAAACTTAAACCATTTTGGAAATAGATGAAGTTTGTATTTCAGTAGTGATGCAATGCCATTGATTCCATTAATTCTATCATCTTCGTGTTGTTCGCATTCATCCAATGCATCGATAATGATAAGTTTAGGCTTTCCACTTTGGGCAGGTAGACTTCGTAGAGGATTTATCAAACATTCATCAAAACAACCATAAGGGTCCTTTTCACATGTTTCAGCATCAAAGTTATCTGTGCATGATGTATATTGGTACTTTAAAAGTTCTGAAAACATCGGAATAGACTGAGCTATCATTGATGTTAATCTTCTAATAAAAACAAATTGCCGTTTTGTTATAATTGAATCAAACCTGCAGATGTGGTAGGCAATCAGCCGCTTTCTCAAGTTGTAACTGTCATCAGAGGGAGTCGCACACACAATTTTAGCCACCACAGCTGTTTTGCCGTAACCCATATCAGCCATAAGTATTACCCCTTGCTTTGTGCTATTATCTTGAAGACGCTCTTCCAAACTTTCAAATAACCATTGACGACCAACGAATGACCGATGATGAGACAGGTAACTAAGCATTCGGACATACTTGTGTGAAAATGATGAATGTGGTTCTTCAGACAGACAACCTTTAAAGAAGAATTGTTAAATCATTCGAATGTTATCACTGAAGATATTAAGTATTATCTATCTGTCTATTATCTGCTGTACTTAAATTGCTATAAATAGGTAAACTATTCCTAAAGTAAACTCTTCTTTGATTATTAAGCATAAAAAGAGAAAAAATACCTTCTTCTGTGTAATCAGTTGACATGTTTATCCGGAACGGAACTTCGTTTACCCCAGAGAAGTTGCTTGAATCAAACATAATATATATATACATTGCTGCTGGAATCATAAATAAAGCTAATATTAGCAGTATCATCTGCTTTTTTCTTTCTGCTTTATTTGTTCTCTGAATTTCTTCCCTTGCCTTGTTTTTCTTCTGCTTTTCGTCTAGCACTCTTCCTAAAGTGGACTGAATTTCATTTAATGCCTTTTCCACATTTGTTTCCATACCAAACTTTTCAAGATCCTGCAGTGTTTTTAGCAGGTCATTAAAAGTTGGTATGGCAGCTTGAATGTCTGGATGATTTAGAACGTTGAATACTATGATGAATTTATTTTGCATTTCATTTTCTGCAATTTTCAGTGTAGAGCTATATTTATGTACAAACTCATTTCTCAGTTTTCTTAGAGGGTCAATACCATTTACCATTCGGCCACTGACCTCTGTGCATCTTTTCCACACATTGATAACTGTTGACAAGTCTTTGAAATTGACGTCTTTCATATTCCAGTCTCCCGGCATAAACACTTCCCTGACGTCGTCGGGCGCCAAAGGCCATTTCCAGCTTTTCATCTTATTCCATTTTAGCCTTTCCCTAGGATTTTTCAGGTACTTCATTAGTTCTCGTTTCCATGCAGTGCAGGTTTGGCACCACCTAGGAGGAAAAAATACCGCATGCTTTTGCGCTTGTTTAAGTTATAATGTATCATTATCCATTACAATGTAATATGAAACGTCTAATATATAAATCTGGTATAACATATATTGTAAACCTAGAAATGTTTTCGCGCTTTTTAAATTAGCGCCTTTCGCGGGTAGTATGTTTCCGTGAAATTAGATAGCCGCGAAAAACTCTAATCTAACAAAAATGCGAAAGATTCTAGCTTCAGCTTAAATAGATCGCTATAAAATGGTTCTGTACTTACACATACCTGGATATTAATAGCTCAAATTCTAGTACCATAATTGTATAAAATGAGTGCACAAATCCACATTAACTCAATTGATTGACAAGTTATTTCTCTATGATGTAACAGCATTTTCAATATCGATCTGTCAGGCAAACAGGGGATAAAAACACAAAAAATATACATCTATCTGATGACATATAATGCAATTTGTAGTCGGCAGCCAATGCGATATACACATGTTGTAAGTAAAATATTGTGTCTATTTCTGCTGTTGTTTAATCTCCTAACAAACGATACTGCTTTACAAGGAAATACATGATAGTGTAATAACAGCAATTTACTGTCCATTATCGGTTGTGTGAATAACCGTTGATATGGATGAAAAGGATCGGGGTACATTTATAATGAAAGGGTACAAAATACTGAACGTTTTCGAGAATACTATAAATGCAAGTATGCAACTATTACCTTAGCATACTAATACGTTCACTTGCGACTTCACTTTCGCGGGATTCGCGATGGATATGATTCCGCGAATATTTGTATCCGCGAAAATGTCCACGTTCTGAAAAACGCGGAACATAGTATCCGCGAACATTTCTAGGTTTACAGTATATGAAACACTAAAAACGTCAGCGAAAAGAAAAGATAGATAATTCAATTACTTATTTTTGGCTTCACGTTCTACACAAATATTGGCATTAAACAAGCTAACAATGAAAGTCAGTTTTATCATAAATAAACGTAAACATTTAAAGAAATGAAAACACCTCTCACGCCCCCTAGCACCGGCTTAAGCGGAACTCTATTACACATCTATTGAATGGACTCTATGATCCCAAAGGACCAGAAAATATAAAAACACTAAATTCAAGTACAGGAAGACATTTTACAGGTGCCTTACGGCATTAAAAGATTGCTGCTGTGATAGTTAGTAAAGTCTGGAAACTAAAGAAATACATCTGGCACTAGTAGTATTAAATATGGGGTTTTTGGCGTTTTAACCCCACTTAACCTTTTGACCACTTCTAAAAAACCGACCAATGCCGGACAATTTAAAATCCACAGGTTTTAAACCCAACAATTAACCCAACCCTAAACTTATAAATACTAACTCGCGAAGCTGAAACCTTCGAGGTCTTTGACCCAGTCAGACCTACAGTCTTCGGTTGCACTCGATACACTTGTACCCTCAAAATCTAACGACACCGGTGTCATTTTCTTTAACAAGTTTATCAATCAATATCGTTTGTGAGCTCAATGTAAAGCGGCACCGGTGTCGTTCTATTGGTATTTACTTTCATTCATAAAACCGATATGTTTACATTTGTAGTACAATTCGTTTAAACTTCCTTGTGATCGATTTACGTTTTACAGCTGATTTAATATAAGTGTCATAGGTAAATCAAGTGCATTTTTTAAAAATGGTTATGTGGGAAACCACAAATTCAACCAATCAAAAGCCTGCCATTTTTCTGCCAACTTGGCAGACACTGCCACATTCCTGCCACTTGGCAGAACTTTGGCAAAACTTTGGCAGATTATATTATATTATATTTATTAATAAAATGTAAAGGTGGGTCTACGACCCCCGGAGGCAAAACCTCTGGTCTTTGATCTTATCTTCAATTAGTAAGTACATTATTAGGGTACACACAGTAATTAAAACTTTAATTAAGCTTTTAATTAAGCTTTTAATTAAGCTTTTAATCCAAAAGTCTGTTTCTATCATAGGATACAGGTTCATCCGATATGTAGAATCTGATGTAACTATCCCTCAAAAGCATAAATGTTAATTCTGTAGATGCTGAATCGTTATAAGGATGAATATCAAACATTGTCCCTTGTTTTAGATAAATTTTAATTTTTTTCTTATACATAGATATTAACCGATCAGTGTCAAAGTCCTCAGCTGCCTCAGCTGTTATATTTACATTATCAAATATATCAAAAAATAAAACATCATCCTGAGGCCTATAATTCCGCCACCTAAATATAAAATGTGATATTGGGCTTTTAGTCGGTTTATCCGGTTCATCTAAAGAGCTCGCACCCTTTAATAAAAATTTAATATCTATTATATAATTTCCCGGGTTTTTTTCTGACTATAAACACACCACTCAAAAGCATATCTAGTACATCTATTTTATATTTTTGGTCTATGAGTATAAAATCTTCATAATCTACGATAATCCAGGTCTTATTTCAAATATATTTAAATAGTTCAGATCGGCCATATTTTTATATGTTGAATATATCCAGGCACCACGACGGTCAAAATACTTTTTTCATTTGTATGTAATCAAAAGTATGATTATAATAGTATTCAAAGAGAAACACTTCACGTTTTACTTCCTCTACCCTTTTTTCTATTTTCCTGTCTTTCTTTTTAAGTTTAAGAATTATTTCAGCTAAATCATCAAGTCGTTTTGTTGTAGCAACTTCAGAAGCAGATAAATTGTCAACAACGCCTTTTGTTCTAGCTAATTGTGTTTCTTGTTTTAAAAAAACATTTTTTACTTTTGTAATTTCTTCAGCATTAGTGGTAATTTCTTCGACATTAGCGGTTATTGCTTTAGTATTAGCAGTAATTACTTGGGTATTAGCAGCGATTGATTCTCCTTGTTTATCTGATATTTTAACTACAGAGTCCAAATCATTTATTATTTTTTTAATTTGATCATTAATTATCTTAATTGCTTCAGTATTAGCAGTAATTAACTCTCCTTGTTTAACTGATTTTTCAACTACAAAGTCCAGTTCATTTTTATGTTCTTCAACTTTAGCATTAAATTCATTAATATCTTCTTGTAATTTTTTTGTAATATTACTTAATTCTGCATACTTTAAATTATGACGGTTGTCAACAATACTAATCCAATTTCGAATTTGTTTTTTAAAGTCATCTATTTTAGAATTAAGCTCTTTTTTAAAGTTATCTAATGCTGTATCATGATCATCACCTCTTTGTGAAGCTGCCTTTTCCAATTCAGCTTTATATTCTGCAAATTTATTTGAAAATGTATCGAGTAAATTTTGATTCCCTTTTGCCATTTCAGTATTTAGTTTATTTATTTCTGTTCTGATTTCTAACTGATACATATTTTGTAACTTTTTTTCAGCTTCAATAATCTTGTCTTTTAGTTCTTCATGTTTAATCATACTATCTTTTAATTCTTGAACTTGAGTGTATAACTTTTCAAAATTGCTTCTAAATACTTTTTTTATATTGTCATCTGTCAAATCAGATTTCTCTTCAAGTTCTTTAATAGAATCAGTCATAGCTTTCATTTCTTCTTCAATTTTACCTTGTAATTGATTAATTATAATGAATTCTTTTAAAATCTTTTGTTAATTCTTCAATATTCTTTACTTCTGCTTCTAGTGTTTGTTTTATACTTTTGGACATCTTCAAGATTATAGTCATCTATTACACTTTGAATTTTTTTTATACACAAACCGTCTTGAAACTGCATCGTTGGGTTTATCTGGATTTCCTAGGTTGATTATTTCATTACCTCCCATATCTAATGCTCTATTCATTGTGTTATCAAGTTCCTTATTTCTATGAAGATACGATTCCGTTTCCTTTTTAAGCTTTTTGAATTGCTTTTTAGTAGCATAATCACTTAAATCAATATCAAATTTAACTTTACTTATACTGTCAGGTTCACTTATTTGTTTTACATCATTAAAAACTCCCATTATATAATTATTATATATTACCAGTAAAGTTTTTTTTAAAAACTTCCTTGGTTTGTCAATATATAAGAAATCATACTTCTGTTTTGTTGCATTAGCAAAACAATCACGATCTATATTTTGTTCATAACAAATCCTATCATTTTCCATTTTACCTGGACTTTCAAACAAAATATAATGTGAACAGTTAATTCGAATATCTTTTGGTGTTTTATAGTAAGACTGACTTAAATAAATAACACAACAGTTTTTGTGTCGTCCTTGAATAAAGTATTTTGTTATTTCATTTTGAACTTTTTTATCTTCACATACAAAATCATCAAATATTACTACTTTTTGTTTT
The DNA here is from genome assembly GCF_021730395.1 of Mercenaria mercenaria. NCBI lineage: Eukaryota > Metazoa > Mollusca > Bivalvia > Venerida > Veneridae > Mercenaria > Mercenaria mercenaria. The sequence continues at coordinate 20,943,263 of NC_069364.1, read as the reverse complement.
TCTGATTCAAGATTCTCACAAGGTTCAATTTGGTTGGGATCAGCTGAATATTCAAGTATTTCATTTGGATCTAATTTAATCTTTTTTGCAATTTGACTTAATTGGTTAATTAAATCTTGAAATTTAGATTGTTCTAGGTTTTTAGCATATAAGTATAATTTATCATAATATATAAGAGGTTTTCGAAGTATATGCATTAATGTATTTGTTTTTCCAGATCCAGAAGATCCACATATTAACATTCTAAAACATGAATCTGGCATAAAAGGATAACGTTGTTTAAAGTTATTGGATTTATCACTTTTTGTATCATAATTTGGAATTTCCATTTATATAATATTACATTATTTTACATTATTTTACATTATCTTACATTATTTTACAATATCTTAAATTATCTTACATTATTATATAAATGCAATCAAAACTTAATGAAATAAGAATAAGAAAAAAATTAGTCGGACAAAAGATGAGAGATCTTAGAGAAGAAATAATGAGAGAAAAAATAAGAAAAGCTACAAATCGAGATATGTACACTGAAATTTATAAGCCAATTACTGAAAAAATAGAAAGTCAAAAAGAACAATTATCAAGTCAGTTAAAAGCATTACCTGGAATAAAACAACAATTAGCGTTATTAGGTGATGAAATGAAAGACATACAAACATACCAGGGTTTACCACAGCTATTCCAAGAACCACCACCATTATTACCATCAAAACCGGCTCCCTATACACCAATATATTGGGGAGATGAACCAGCTGGATGGGTTCCTCAAGATGAACTTAAAAGATTAGAAGATTATGGAAGAGAAAAGATGGGAATAACTGAAACAACTGATGATACAACTGATGAATCAGAAGAATTTCCTGAAATTGTTGGAACAAGACCGAAAGCAAAGGAAATACCTACAGTAGATTTAGATGCTTTGCTGGATAGTAATGTTATAGAAGAATATGGATATTCCAAACCGTCTGAATTGTTTGACTTTTTAAATGTAGATGTACTTCATCCTAATAAAATAAATAAAGACGTACTTAAAGCTACAATAGATGATGTTACTGAAAATATTAGAAAATTAAATGGTCCAATAACTAGCAAATCAAGATCGAAAGATCCAAATAAACAAGAAAAAGCAAAAGAATTAAAACATGATCAAGATGAACTCATAAAGTACAAAGACCGGTTAAATAATATTCTTGGTATGGCTTCTACATATGGACAAGGAATAAAACATCATAACCCATATAAAGCTTCACCAAATGGACAATATGGTAATTTAATTATTAACTTAAATAAACTTATGGTCAAACAAATTAATTGCTAAGGATAGAATAACAGGAAAAGAAGTCATTAACACTAAAGTTGATGATGAATTTAATTGATTTAATTAATAAAAGATATAACAAAATAAAAAACATTAAATTTCATTCAAGAAAAATATTCAAAGAATTAACAGAAAATCAGGATTACCTATCAATAAAAGATCTATGAAATTTAAAAAAGTAATTAGAGGACAAGGTTATGACGTTTGTCCATGTAATCCAAAAGAATTGGTTAATGACTTGGAGTTAATTTGTGGTTCAATTTATGCTGGAAATAATAATGAAAAACTAAAAAATGAAGGTATTAGAATAATTGATGAACAAATTAAAAATGAAAACATTGTTACCAGAACAACATGAAATGTTATATAAAAATTATTTTTCTTGAATTTAAATTTTAATTAAAGTTTTAAAACTTTAGTTTTTAATTATATATAAATGGAACAAAAAATAGTATTAAGTTCTGAAACAGTTAAAAATGATAACAAAAATACTCTAAGTGATTTTACAATCAGATTTAGTCGTTCTTTAGTTTTAGATAAAAATAAAACTTACGTTGTTGGTTTGGATAGTATTAACACTATGACCTACTCTTGGCATAATATTAGTGATGAATATGACAATAAAAGAATTCGTTACAATAATGGTAAAGAATGGAAAGATATTATATTTACAAATGGTTCTTACAGTTACACAGATATTAATAATTATATTAGGGAAACATTAATAAGTAATGATGATTTTGAATTTAATAAATCAGAAATTGCTCCAATAAGTTTGGAATTTGATTTAAGTAGTTTTAAGATTTTGATTTCAATAACAGATAATTTTGAATTGGATTTGGAAGTATCAAATTTTCATACATTGCTTGGATTTGAGAAAAAAAATTTGGAAAATACTGAATGGGGAACTAAAACACCAAATATAACTAACTCTGTGGATACAATTTATATTCATTGTGATCTTATTGATAATTCACTTGTTGATGGTAATTTCAGTGATATTATCTATGCTTTAAGTACTGCAGATTTAACAAGAGCTTATCCATTTACAAAAGAACCACAAAGAGTTGGATATTCTGAAATTAATAAATATATTATAAATTCAATTAGAATATATATTACAGATGTATTTGGTAGAATAATTAATTTTAATGAGGTTGAAACAAGTTTTACACTAATTTTAAAAGAAATTAATTAAAACTTTTATTAAAACTTTTATTAAAACTTTTATTAAAATTTAGTTTTATATAATGTACAAGAAAGTTTATGACAAAAATAAAGGAATATTTATTTATGTTGATGCTCACACGGGAAAAGAAATCATACACGGAACAGGTATCTTTGACACTTTAACAAAATTGCTTTCAAGTTCAGCCACATCTTCAGTTAGCACAGCTGGAAAAAAAGCTTTGGAAACAGCAGGAAAAGCTGCGTTAGAAAGTGGAACAAAAAAGGTTGGAACAGAAGTTGGAAATTTAGCTGCAGCTAAAATTGTTGAAAAATTTAAAAAGAAACCTGCTCCGGCAGTTGGTAATTTAATTGCCAAGGAATTACAAGAAAAGAATAACAGTAAAAATAATAAGGAGGAGGAGGATATTCATATGAGAATAAATAGAATATTGTCAGGATCTGGAACTTCAGCTCAACAAAAACGTATTAACAGATTAATTTATAAAAAATAAAGTTTTAACTTTAATAAAAAATAAAATAAAAAATAAAATAAAAACTAAAATAAAAAATAAAATAATATATAATATATACATGTTTAGAACAAAAGAATATTGCGAAAGATACGAACTAACTCCTATTCAATTAGATACAGCTTTAATATCTGTCTTGGGAAATAATGTTAAGCAACAAAAAAAAACGGATATCACTTTACAATTAATGATAGAAGCTCATATTTTGATTGGTTTAATGGTTATTTTGAAGTAAGTTTTAAAGTAAATAAGCTTGCTAATGGTAATAATTACGGTGATGAAGATCAAATTGCTCTAATTAATAATGCAGCTTCATTAATTGATCAGTTAGTGGTTAAACAAAATGGAAAAATTGTATATGATTGTAATAATTTATACAAAGTAATAAATGTAAAGAGTTTGGTTGAACTATCTGAAGATTATGCAAAATCAACTGGAACAAATGAGTTTATTTATTTAGATATAAATGATACTGCTGAGAGCAGGAATGATCAAGCTAAATATAATTCGGGGTTTGCCTCAAGAAAAACATTAATCGAAGGTGGTAATGAGGTAAATGCTAAAATTCCATTAAATAATTATTCATTTTTTCAGGGTTTAGAAACTAATATTTTACCTCCAAGTCAAATTCAAATAACACTGCAGCTGACAGATGATGAATGAATTAATTTTTAGAGCTATGCTGCTGATGCTGGTAGAGTAATTGTAACAAAATTAATTCTATGGGTTCCACGTTTGTTTTTAATGAATTTGGGTTTGATCTAATTACTACTGAAAGATTTAAAAAAGCAAGATGGTCATACCTTCGGGAAATGATAACACAATCAACTGATACACGACAGACGAACATAACTTTTAGAATAACAGCTGGTGTAGCAAAACCACAACATGTATTTGTTTATTTACAACGACCTGACAAAAGTAATGCACAAAGACAGAATCCACATTTATTAGATACATTTAAAGTTGATGCAGCAGATGATAATGTTTGTACTTTGAGCTCTTGTCGTCTTGAAGTTGGTAATGGTGTTTTTTATCCAGAAACAGAATACACAAGTATATCAAGAATATATGACGATGTAATTAATTATTATTATAAACAAAATAATAAGACTACTGGAAGTCTCTTAAATCGATCAAATTTTCAAAGTTTGTTTGGATTTGTTCATTTTAACTTGGAATATAAAAAGGAAGTAACTACAGATGACCCTAAGCATATTACATTAACAGCTAAATTAAATGTTCGGCCGGCAGCACATGTCCGTGTTTATGCAATTGTATTGTATGAGGAAACAGTTGAAATAAATACTATTGGAAATGAACTTGTTGTTTAAATAAAATAAATATAAATTATATATAATGAGTATTAAAAACACTGGGGTTGTAAACAACCACACATCAAATTATATTGAATATAAAATTAACCTTACAGATGGACAAAAAAAATTTAGCACAAGCTTAATAATAAAATTCCACATACTTTTAGATTAAAACATGAACAATTACGTGGAAACTTCCCTTTACTTTTAACAAAAAACACAAAATTAATCAAATTAAAAAGCTGTTGCAAATAAGAAGGGATTAGAAATTACAATTTCGAAAAAACAAATGTCCAGTCAAGGTCAAAATGGTGGATTTTTAGGAGCTTTAGCTGGTTTGTTTTGAAAAACAATTCTTCCAATGGCAGCAAAAATAGCTCCAAAAATATTAGCCCCTCTAGGCATTGGTGCCCTTTCTGGACTGGCCAGTACTGGTGTCAGTAAGTTACTTGGGAATGGTATGATTTCAGTAGCTAATGATAAGAGAAATATGATATCACCATATCTTACACCTAATCAAAGAAAGCAACTAGTAGGATCTGGAGTGATTAAATTAACACAAAAACAAAACAAGACGGTGGGTTTTTAGGTATGTTGGCTGCTAGTCTAGGAATACCTTTGATTACATCTTTGTTAAGTGGAAAAGGACTACAGATTGATTCTCAACGGAGACCTTACAGACGAATTCCTATAGTAAAAAAAAAAATAAAATTTATAAACAAACCAATATCTAACTTTGAAATAGAACAATGGGTAAAACAATTAAAAATTAAAAACTTTAGGGGTGTGTTTAGTAGAAATAATTTATTAAAATTAAAAGTAAAGGACGAGTGTGGAATTATAAATTTGGATGACTCTGTTGGTCCTGGAACACATTGGGTTTGTTACTTTAATACTTTGTATTTCGATCCATTTGGACTTCCTCCGCCGAAAGAAGTAATTAATTATATACCAAATGTAAAATACAACAATGTTCAATATCAAGACAAAACAAGTATGCTTTGTGGATATTATTGTTTATTTTTCATTAAAATGTTACAAGATAAAGTACCGTTGTATGATTTATTGTATAAAATACTAAAAATTAATAATGTAAAACAAAATGAACAAACTATTATAAATTATTTTAATAAAAAAGGACATGTAAATTAACTGGAATAATTAATATAATGGGAATATTCAATAATATAAATGAAAAAGTAAATAAAATAGAAAGGCAATTAATAAGAAAACCTCCATTGTTTTTAACAAGTTATACCCAAGATACTGATGGTGGATTATTTCAATGGAAAACTGTAAATGCTAGTCCTGGTTTAGTTCAAAAAGGTAATAATGTAAGAATCGTGCATGATTCCATCTTAATTATTCTTGTTGATGCAATTAAATTAGATAAGGGAGAAGCTAAATTACAATTAAAAAATAAAGAAAACGTAATTCTTCAAAGTTATAATGTAAAAAATAACAGAAAAAATGAATCTATTTCTATTAATTATGCAAATGAATTTAAAATAAAAAGATGTTATTTATATTAATTCTTTAAACGTTATGAATATTCAGTTAACAATTTATGGTTCTATTATTTTAAGTTTTAATTTAAGTTTTAATTTAAGAGTTAAATTTAAGAGTTAATTTAAGAATAAGCTAATGTATCAATACCATTTATCAAGAATATATCTTTATCGTCATAACATGATAAAGATGTTTTATTTATAACATAACTGGAAAGATTGTGTTTATCAGAACGAATAACTTTAAAGGTGTGATTACTTTGGGTTGAATTAAACAAAGTATCTTTGTTAATTTTTATGAACTATTGCTTTCTTAACAACAAGTTTTTTAATTCCTTTACATTTTTTAATGTTAACTTCATTTTCTAATAAATATGAATACATTTTACTTCTTAATCCGACAAATTCAACAATGGGAATGCCGGCAGCTTCATCTTTAAATTTTCCAATTACTTTTTTATTATTATCAAAATAAAATTTTGAATTACTAATCGTAATCACTATTATCAAATAAATCTTTGTCCTTATAAAAATCCTCATATGCATCTTTGGTTTTTATTTCATAACATAAAAGAATCAGTGTCAGTAAACAATAATTTACAATTACCCTCGTACTTTTCCTTAATATAATTATAATGAAAATCATACATTAAATATTTTGATAAATCTAGAATGCACATTCCAACATAACAAGGTCTGTTTAATACAAACTTCTTTTATTCTATGAATACCAAAAAGGTTAGAGTTAAACATCGTTGAACTAACAAATGAAGGTTTGGCTATGTATTTTAATAAAATATTTTCATCATGTGTTAATTTAATATTAACCCTCTTGCGTAAATTCTCCATCGTCTTACCGAATACAGAATTGTTCATTAACTTAAAAAAGTCCTTTTCAAATGAATTTTTTGCTTTAGATCTTTTTTGAGTATTAAAATCAATATACTTTTTTAACCAAGGACTTTCGTCAAAAGTTAATATTTTATGTATTTTTTTGTTACTTTTAACCCTAATTGTGTATATAGTTCAAGATTTTTATAATGAACTACATAATTTTGTTTTTTCATTAAAGTTGGAACCAACTTCTTTACATTACTTTTTCCTATTTCAAATTCTGTTTTAATATTTTTACTATAATCAGAAAGCCATTGATCTGGTATTTTAATTTTTTCAGGAGCTAAAGGATAATCGTTGTGGGTTTTAGTAATTCTTTTGGATATTCAAGATCACATTCAACTATAAAGTTAGTTTTACCTTTTGCAATTAATTTCTTAAATTGTTTTTCGGATATAAATTTAAAGTTTCCAGAGGGCAAAGGTTGACACATAGCCCAACCGTAAAGGTTATTGGCGTCAAGGTACATAATGTATTTGCTTTCTTCTTTTGAATTATAATCCTTCATATATTTATTGTTTGCTTTACTGTATCTGTTTGAAATAAACTTATTCCTCCTCTCAGTCCCTTTTCAATAAAAAGATACATTTTCAATATCAGTTATTAAATCTAACTTAATTCCAGTCATTTTTAACATTGCATCCCAAGCTAAACCAGGACTACTAAAATAATGACAAGGATCTAATTTGTAGTACTCTAAACATAGTTTTCTAAAATTTTCAAATACATCAGCTAAAAGTAATACGTCAGTTTTTAAATATAGATCATGATATTCTCCCATTGTTTTTATTTTAAATTTTTTCCAGATATTTTTAGCATGTTCGTATTCATTATCAGATATGTGTGTTTCATTTAAAATTGAATAAAACTCTTCTTTAGAAGGTAATTCTGTTTCTTTGAATTTTTTAAATGAATCCATATAATCATATGGATAAACACCTTTTGTCTTTAATAAATTAATGCTTTCACAATTAAATTCTTGAGATAAGTATTTAAATTCTGGAATATTTTTTACTAAGTTATCCAATGATTGAGACATAAATTGGAATGAATCAATAAAGACCAAGTCAGAAATCATAAATGCCATATATCTTTCCATATTGTTAGGAATAACATTAATTTCTTTTTAAATTTCCCTATTTGTTGCATAATAAAATGACCGTCATAACCTCTTAAATTATGAAAAAAACAGGAATTTTGTGTGTTAGTTTAAAATAAATATTACATTCTGAGTGAGCACTTCCTCTAAATTTTCCTGTATATATGACAGTGATCTCTTACTTTGATTGAATCTTCTATATATTCTTTTTTACAGATATGACAAAACTTTTGTTTTTTAAATTCACTTTCATCTTTTTTAGACATTCTTTGTTCTTTGTTAAAATGTTCTTTAATATTTCTTTACAATATTCCTCTTCCTCAAGCATTTTTTCAATAAACTTATAAACTGCATTAGACCTCTATAAATCTGGGTTGGTTTAGTATATTTTCGTCATAACAACAAACAACTTTATAGCCGTAACCACAATCTATATGATTTTGATATGGTTCAGTAAATGAAGATTCAGTTGATGGTAAAGCAGTTAAAACTTTTTTAGTTATTGATTCAAAATCAGCATAAATTACAAAAGGTACTGCTAAACCTTTATGATAATTTTTAAATTGTACTTTACTTCCCTCTTTTGGCATTTTTACACCTTGAACACCGTTTATATTTAAACAGTTTTCAATATGTTCTTTTAATATTCTTTCATTTGTAAAATGTTGTAAACAACTTTTACAGAAATATTTTTTTTCTTTATGTTTGGTTTTGTTAAACATTAATCTATTAAAGTCTTTTATCCAAACATAATGTTGGACTACAGTTCTTGAGGGCGGTTTCTTGGAACCCTCGGGGGCTTTAGCCCACTTACAGTCATCATCAGTTATTTTATCATTTATTTTATCATTAGTAATTAGCAACATGTCACAGTGTTCTTCGTATTGATACTTTGATATGTACAATGGATAAATACTATTTTCTTCATATCCAAATATATTAAATGATATTTCATTTAAAACTTCTATTTTAGGTATTTGATTTAATGTAACAGGAAATTTAATTCCAGTATAATCAAGATCGTTTATATGTTTTTTATATTTTGAAATTTTTTGAGGGTCTTTTTCAACAGGAAATTTGTAAGCCAAATGACACCATCTAAAACTTTCATTATCATCATTCTTTATATTTATTAATCCTTTCATTGGATGTTGTAATGGTTTTGGTAATTCTAAATAACTTGAAGCAGCCAATGGACTATACTTATATCTATTTATATAATGAGCATCAACTGACTCTATTCTCCAGCCACTTCCTTCAGAAATCCAATTACCAATTCTATTTATTATTTCATCAAAAGCTTGATGTAAAGTTTTTTATTTCGTTTTGTTAATAATTTCTAAAAGCCTTTGATTGAAAATAAGCTGATTTATATATTGTATCATTTTATCCATTTTTGCAAAAGTTATTTTAAAACAACGTTTATTTTTATACCTTTTAAAGTTTTAAGTTCAGATTTAAGTATTTCATAAGAGTCGTTTATAGTTAAATATAATTGATTCTTTGGATCTTGTCTATATGTAATTTAATTTCAAATTTCTTATAATATTGTTTTGTAGATCTCTCGATTTCCATCTATATATTATATTTAGAAAAAAAATCTTCAAGCAAAAAAGGATTAAAAAAATAATTAAAAAAATAATTAAAAAAATAATAAAATAAATAAAGTTTAAATTATCTTTAAGAAGAATTAAAAATATTAAACTTATATCTTTTTCCATTAACTTTTGATATTCCACATTTTACTCGGTTTGTCCCTTCACAACACATTTTTATTAACCCAGCATTAATACCAAATTCTTTAGATGCTTTGTAAGTGCTTCTATATATTTTTTCTTCATTAGTATCACAGTCGGTTACAATAACTTTTTATAGGATTGTTTCGATAATTATTTGGTCTGGACAATCACATAATCTTTCAGCATTTTCTTCTTCAGTTAATAGACAACCACAGTCCCATTCAAATAAATTATTTTTAAAAGATAAGGATCTATAACATTTTGTAATTTATCAATGACATGATTTTTATATTCATCGCTAACTATTTGATCAAGTTTTGATTTAATAACATTTTCTTCTTTTAAGAACTTTCTTATATGAATTTTTGTCTGGATTCATTATTTCTCCTAAAGTGCTAGATAATTTTGACATAATCATTCTATCTACCTTTCTATTAACCATCTATAAAATAATATACTTATAGAAAAAAATCTTTAAAAACGCACCCAATGAAATTATATTGATTTGAGAAATTTGTTTATAAATTATCTATATCTTTTGAATAAGATTTTAAAGTCATTTTTTCTAAATTGTTATCAACTGTTAAAATTTTAATACCTTCTTGAAACATTCTGTTTAACCATTCTTCGTGTAATTTGTGTAGTTTTTCTAAATAATCTAAACCGACTTTGTTTTCTTCCGTTTTGTTTCTTTTTTGAAGTCTTTTAAAACATATTTCTGGGTCGGTTTTAACATAAACAAATCCATCAATTGGGTTTTTTTTCCCTATGGTTTTTTTAATATGATCAGTTAAGAAAAGATTGTATACTGCCCACTCGGGGTCATTTATAACACCATTGTCGTGATGTTGTTTTGTAAAAACGTTACTGTTAGTTAAATAACAACGTTCAAGAACAGAAACACCATCAAACTGTTTAGCAGAAGATAACATTTTTATATGGCTGTTTAAAGTTGTTAGCTGAAAAGGAAATAAATATTTGGAAGGTTCTTGAGCAGCAAGTTCAAAAAGGTTATATGAATTATAATCAGAGTCAGAGGCTTTGTCTCCGAAGGGCGTAGCCCTGTCCATAACATTTTGCCATTCGTGAATTGGTTCTGGAATTATATTAAAATTAGGATTATATTCTTTAATAATATCTAAAAACGTACTTTTTCCTGATGCAATATTACCTTCAACTGATATAATTTTTCTCATTTATATAAAATACTTATAGAAAAAATCTTTAATTAAAGTTAATATAACTCTTCTTCTTTTTAGCTTTTATATCCGTTAAGTTTAAATTCCTTCATATGCATTTCAAGAGGTGTTGAATAATTTTTTTCTTTCTGCATTTCTAATAGTATTGTAAAAATATCCTGAATAACTTTATTTGGATCTTCTTTATTTACTTTTCCAATCCGTGCTTTTGTTATAAGTTGTTTTATTTTGTGATGATGTGTTTTTAAAATAAATTTCTTGTCGTCAAGTTTTAGTCTGTTAGTAAATATGGTAATTACTGATGGAACAGCACCAGCAACTGCTACAAATACAGGAATAGCTGGAACAAGTGCTAATGCAGCTGAGCAACCAAAAATACCTGCTGTAATATATAATCCAGTACTTACTCTTCCGCAAAACTTATAACTTTTTCTGTAAGCAGCAGCTAGTTTAGTTAAGTGAATGATTAACTGATCTATTGTTTCTATTCCATTATTATTAGAAATTAGATTTTTATGACTCATTATATAATTAAACTTTTTATTTCTAAATTAAATTCCTTTCAATTCACTAAATGGTACCCAACTATTAAATTTTTCACTATAACCTTTCCATTTTACTAAAGCTTGTTTTTTCTTATAGTCTCGTCTAATAACTTTTTCTATTCTAAAAACTTCTTGTGTAGTAGGTAAAAGTTCTTGTTCATAAAATGAACCTTGAACTATTTCATTATTTAAATCTTTAATAGAGTATGTTCTGGGATTTGTATTATTAATTTTATAAATTATAAATATTTCCTCTGTCCAGTTTGGTGTATATCCTTTTTCAAAATGTCTTTTAAGTTTGCTTAAGCGAACTCGATCACCAATTTTAAATTTTGCTTTGCTCTTTGGTATCTTTAAATCACCATATAAATTAAAGTAAACAGTACCTTTATTTAAGTTTTTACTAGCTTCGATTGGTGTCATTTTATACTAGAATGTTTTGTTTTGTTATATTTATCAACCATATCCTGCAAATTATCTAAATAAGTATAAGTATTATTTGCTGTAAAATATTTCCACATTATTCTTTTTAAACTTCTATTAAATCTTTCTATTACTACAGCCTTTCCTTCATTAAATGTATGATACATATTAATTTTATTTTTATTCAAAAATGATTCAAACTTTTTATTATAAAATTCTTTTCCTTCATCCACCCATAAATTTTGTGGGAAACCTTGCAGTCTTCGGGACTTTTGTCCCTGAATTCTATCTTTTAAAATTATTTTTTCAAATGCTTTAGTAACAGATTCTCCAGTTTTATTCTTTAATGGAATAACCCAAGCATATTTACTAAATATATCAATAACGGTTAACAAGTATTTTACTCCTTTATTATATTTTGAAAAAGCTTGCATGTCAACTAAATCAGCGACCAGTATCATCAATATCATTAACTATCACTCTTCGTTTTGAAATTTTCGTTTGGGGTTTTTTGTTGGTATGTTTAGATGTAAACGGGTTTGAAAAATTATCGTGCTGCCATGCCAAAATTTGGAAGTGGGAACTGGTACTTACTGGTCTGTTTCTCGTATTGTTCAGCTGTTTCCGTCCTTTTAAAGATCTTTTCAACACGTTTAATGCCCTACGGCCCCTGTAAAACTACGAAACCAAATGGGTCTGTAAGCTCAATTATCTAAAGGAAGAAACAGATGTGGTGTAGATGCGAGATTTTTTAATTACGTACAGGCGGCGAATTACGCGTTGGAAAACAGCAGATCCTACAGTAGTTACTAGTATTATAGAAGTGAAACTCCCGGCAAATTAATTGCAGACATAAGTTGCAAACTTCTATGTTAAAATGGCTTCTTACCAACGATATTTGTTTTCAGAAAGCAAGTAATAAATTAGATATTATATCTACGAATTACACATTGGATGGTGAATATATATACACCTAGGGCCAAAAGTTCTGCACGGGTTTTAGAAGTGTAATAACTTTTTCAAATTTTGACCAATTGTCATAAAACCGGTTTTATTTTAATTCCCACACAAATCTACAAATTATTGTTCTAAAAATTCAAGTAAGTGACAATGTCTCGGTTGAGTGGTCATGGTGAGCACGAATTTCACGTGCAATGTACAACGTGTAGATTCACAATGTAATTTTGAGTTTTTATGCTTATCTTGCTTTGACTAAACCTGACACGTCATTCGCCAGTGCATATCTTTAATTTATCTTGACGTTAACGTCACAATGAAACTCTCAAATGAGGAACGTATGCGCGCTATAGGCCAGTTGCAAGGTGGGATCACTGCGGCGCAAGTTGCAAGAAACTTTGGAGTTCACGAACATACCATTCGTCGTCTTAGACAACGATACGGCGTTACTGGGAGAGTAAACGACCGTCGACGTACAGGACGTCCACGTGAAACTACACGTCAGCAGGACAGGTGGATAGTTTTAACTCATCTACGAAGACGTTTTGAAGTTCCTATTCATACTGCTAGGATCACGCCAGGCAGGACCCGTCGTCATGTGAGCGCGCGTACGATTCGACGTCGTCTTCGGGAAGTTGGAGCACGTGCAAGACGTCTTTATTGTGGCGCCCGTTTGACACCTAGGCACCGCCGGAATCGTAATGACTTTGCCAGACGTCATCAAATATGGCCATTACAACGTTGGCGTCACATCCTCTTTACCGACGAGTGCAAATTTCAGATTGATTTCAACGACCGACGTCAGCACGTTTACTGACGTCGTAATGAGAGGTTCGCCGACGCCTGTGTCATGGAACGAGATTGTTTCGGTGACCCAAGTACAATGGTATGGGCTGGATTTACGTACCATGGGAAAACACGTTTGGTTTTCTTGGATAACGTTAACCCCGGAGCTAGTCGACGTGGCCTAACAGCTCAGCGTTTCGTCGAAGAAGTTTTACGTCCTGTTGTCGTCCCATACATGCGGCGGAATCCTGGACTCGTTCTACAACAAGATAATGCACCTTCCCATTCAGCGAGGTTGACAAGAAATTTCCTGGGTCAAAATAACATCGACTTTATTGATCCATGGCCTGTCATGAGCCCGGACTTGAACCCAATAGAGCACGTCTGGGCGGACCTGAAGCTTAAACTCCGTGGCAACAATTTTCATAATGCAGCGGAATTAAGGAATTTTCTCCAGCGTGAATGGACTGCTCTTGCAGACACTTGTTTCTTCAATGAGAAGAAGATGTACAGCCGTATGCAATGCAGGCGGTGGACATACCCGTTATTAGCGGGAATTAAGTTCAGATGTACTTGAAATTGAAGTGATAAACTGATTTTGGTGGTAGTGTTTACAAAAGCTGCATAAAATGTTTTTTAACGGATAAATTTTGTTCAAATTTGGGATTATTGTGTGAAAATGAATTCATTTGGGTATCAAATTAAAATACAGGTAAAACGGATACGTTAATTTATTTTATTTTACTTTTTATGCACCGTGCAGAACTTATGGTCTTAAGGGTATATAAGTTGTAAGTAGACATATCATACTGACGAGCTGTTTATACTGTACATGATTACACTAGTTGATGGAATGTGTACTGTACACGACTGCACATGTTCCTTATAAACATGTTACACATGTACGCTTTACCAATCTACAAGCGAACTTACTTGCTTTGTTTCGCAAAATATAGCAAAATGAAAAATTGTAATAGTGAGTACATGCGAGTATAAACAGTTCTAATAACGTTGAAGGTAAGTGTCATAGACAATCATGATACAACAGAGAATACGAGGGTGCTGCAAAACGTTTTGTCTCTAATGGACTTCCGTAGTTTTATTACAGGTATTTTTGTAAAGCTTCATTGCACTTGAATGGTGTATCCAATAGCTAACGATATCCTTTTATTTCGTGCAAATTGCTTTTCAAATGGCTGAGTTATTTCAAATTCAAATACATGCAGTCATATACACTGACCAAATTACTTTTGACATTGTAAAATGGATGGAAAGACTGATGGCCGGTTGCAGGACAGATCGTCCGATAACTCGCGGATCAACACTGAGCGGCGGGTTGAGTTATCTACCTATAATCTCTAGATTATCCCGGAGTCATATGGGTTGCGCATGAAAAATTCAAGTCTTACTCAGTTGAGTAAAGGATGACCAGCGAATCATGTTTATTTAATTAAGCATTCACATGTATAGTGTGTGTATGTGTATACACGGTGTAGCATTATAAAATTGATATAGTAATTATAATACAAACTTTATTTCCTGAAGGTTACATACATACATGTACAAATACAAATATTATACAACCTATTTTCAGTATGGCCTTCAATTAAATTTCATATACATTCACCTATCTACACAATCAGGCAGTCAATTTATTATTATACATTTAAACAAAAATACAAATAAAGAAATACTTAAATTTTCTTCGACAAACAGGTCCCAAAATGTAGGTCTTTAAATAAATACGATATACACAAATTATAAGTATAACAATGTTTTAAAACTGTTCCTTTGTTTGTTCGTTTTGTCCTTATGTGTTGATTTTGTGTGCGCGCGTGTGTGTGTTGTTCGTTTTGTCCTTATGTGTTGGCTTTGAGTGTGTGTGGCGTGTGTTTGTGTGTTGTTCGTTTTGTCCTTATGTGTTGGTTGAGTGTGTGTGTGTATGTGGTGCACGCGTTTGCGTGCTGGGGGGTTCGTTTTGAGGAGGCTGCGCTTTTAGTGCGTGGCATTCCCTGTTTGATACTTTTCTTTGTTTTTTATCATGCGTCACAAAGAAAAAATCACAATTAAGATGTGCAAAAAAGGAAAGTCTGACCAATAAAATAATATACATGTTCCAGATAAGATAATACACTTATAATTATTATTGTTAACCGAATTATTCAACATTCACACTCATTTAGAAACAAGTAAACCACGCCATGAGAAAATCATCATAGTAGCTTTGCGACGAGCATGGATCCAGACCAGCCTGCGCATCAACGCAGTCTGGTCACGCGAACGGTTAGGCTCTGAAAGCGAACAACATGGATCCTAACCAGACTGCGCTGATGGTCTGGATCTATGTTGGCCGCAAAGCCAATATGTTGGTTTTCGCATGGCGCCGCTCAAATAACATTAATTCAACAAAATTCTTGTTGATACAAGTAACTGAAGATGCCTAGGCAAAAGCGCGTTTTATTTTCTCCTTATAAGAAAGAAGTTTTTATAGAGCAGAGAATAATAAAATCATAGACAGCAAATGTAACAATGCGAAAATATTGTTTCAGAAGGAGGGGGCTTTGACGGAGATAGTAACATCATAATGTATCATGCAACCCATGCCGTTTTCATTAAATCTGTTTACTTGAAGCACCCTAGAAATAAATGATTTTTACAGTTTTATTTTGTGCTTTATAACTGTTTAACAATAGTTTGATGTTTCTTTTATCAAAATTAATGCTCTAATGAATTCTCTGCAGACGTTTTAGATAGTGGCCATCACACTGAATTTTGTTTCTTTTTTGAGCGCGAGGAAATACCATACATTATACAAAATTTACTAAAACGGCACGGTTAAAGTTGTTTAAAATTTGCAACACAGTGTAAAACATGGTCAACTTAAGAATATACCAAGCAAATGCCATTTCCAAAACATAACTATTAGGGGTCCAATACCTTAATTTGAGACCTGTTTGTCGAAGAAAATTTAAGTAATTCTGATATGTGTATTTTTGTTTAATGTATAATTATAAATTGACTGTATGATTGTGTAGATGTGTGAATATATGTGAAATTTAATTGAAAGCCATACTGGAAATAAGCTGTATAATAGTTGTATTTTTACACTAAGTATGTAACCTGCGGAAAATAGTTAGTATCATTATTACTATTAATTCTATAATGCTACACCGTGTATACACATACACCCTATATACAGGTGAATGCTTTGATAAACACGCCGATCATCCATCACTCCATTGAGTAAGACTTGAAATTTTCATGCGCAACCCATTTGACTCCGGGATAATCTGGAGATTATAGGTAGATAACCCAACCCGCCGCTCAGCGTTGATCCGCGAGTTATCAGACGATCTGTCCTGCAACCGGCCAGTAGCTATATTAAATTGCACATTAGGCTTCATATAGATCAAAGCAAATATCTGATGATCTGAGTGGTATATAAGGACCTCACGCCATTTCAATGCGCACATGTTTTAGGTGGGTTAAAGCTTTTAAAGCTTGGAAATAATCTGTCGCAGATGATACCCGTTCTGGAGGCCTAAAACCTCTGTTACCGAGGCAAACATCGCTGCTGTAAAAGCTGTGATCGAATAGAATGTGCGTTTGTCGGTGAAAGGTATAGCCAGTTGCACTGGCATATCAAACACTGAAAAAAGCGTTTGACCTGAGAAAGGTTTGCGCTAGGTGGGTACCTCATTTGCTCATTGGGGAGCAAAAGAAACAACGCCTCAAATGTGCCCGAGAACGTTTGAAAACATACAAAGGCTGTAATAGTTTTGCTTACAGGTAACGAAACGTGGGTGCACATGTTTGAGCCACAGAGAAGGGCTGATAATAAGCAATGGAAGCGAAAAGATCAAAAACGCCCATGTATTGCCAAGAGAAATTTAAGTTCGAATAGAGATATTGTACGCAGTTTCTTCATTTCTAGTGGGCCAGTCGTTCAAGTGCCTTGTCCATCAAGAACTTAAGTACTGTAGAAAGTGAAAGAGTTTTACAATAAGAAACGTCCAAGCAATTTACAGGCAGGAGTCCATCTTACACACGACAACACCCCCTCTCATAAATGTGAGGTTGTTAAGTCTTTGTTTGGCTTCTGAAAAGGCTGAAGTTGCAAACCATACGCCTTATTCACCTGACCTAAGTCCTTCCGACTTTTGTTTTTATTTCCAACCGATACCAAACTGATTTTCGCGATTTGGTAAAAAGGTTACAAAAATGTGTTTCGGTAAAATTGGAATACTTTGAAGGTTTGTAATAAAAATTAGTTTGATAAAACGTAGTACTTGAGAAATCCGAACCCAATGACAGAACGTCTTGTAGGACCCTCGAACTACAAGAAGGGTCTTCCTCCACCATTAAAGCTGGAAAGTCGCCATATGACCTATCATGTGTCGGTGCGACGTTAAATCCAAAAAAAAAAAAAAAAAACTACAAGAAAGAAACGAAAACAGTATTTAATCGGTTCTGTGTAATATTATTGTACATGTTTATATACAAGAACAAATCGGATAAAGTGCAGTAAAAGTTGAACAAAGTACACCTTTGAGTTATCCCATTGCTTCAAATAACCACAAATAAAGGTAGAATTGCATAAGACATACAGTGATTAAGAGTTAAAAGATGGTATAAATCTTAAGGAGTCATTGTGAAAAATAACACAAGCAAATGTCCACATGACTTAGACACACTCCGTATTGCTTTCATGTTAAGAATGATACGGAAGACAAAAAAAAAAGGAAAGAAAATAAAACTTGATAAAGCCGTTGTTATTATAGATTTTGCATGCTTTTAGGATATAACGCAAAAGTCGCATGCAGACAAAATAGATTACTCTAGAACAACAAAGCAAAAAATAAGCAAGATTAATGCCTGTAGTATTGCGCGTTTAATATGTATACATTCCCTATACCTTCGGCTGCTACAGCTGCTTCGAATATGGTTTAATATCAGTGATAAAAGCAATTATTCAGACAGAATGTTAATAGGCTTGCCCTACAATAATTTAAAAAATTGAATAAATCTAGGCTGTCTTGTATTAAGTACACGTGCCTTACAGCAAGAAACATCACAATATTTCACATAGTATTTCAGAAAAGTATTGTTGGAAGATAATTGCCAATTTGTTTGGTCTACAAAGAGTGAGGGCACAGGTCATTTCATCTGTTTAGACACCTACCGATAACAAGAACAGGCGTCCAACAGGAAAATGGAAGAGAGGTAGACTCTCGTACATTACTCCACTTGAGTTGCCTCTTAATAATAAAATATTAATATACATGTACACTTGGAACAAATGCGAACAAATGCGAAGTGCCTTTTGGGATGTTGATTTCCTGATGGACTCCTTTCATCTTTTTTGTAACATTATACAACACACTTTTACCAGTTTTACTAATGTTAATGCAGTCTTCAGGTAGACTGAATCCAGTACAAAATACATGCAAAATGTTTGTTTACGCAGTGCATTCGCGTATTCACTTGTTTTTAGTCCTGTCAAAATGCAAATGAATTAGTGAAAGGATTCGTACATCCTGCACACGTGCTTAAAGCTGTTTCAATATAATCGAAAATGGCGCGGGCGATCTCTTAGATCTAATCCAATGACTGGATCTTGAAGAAAATATGCAGATCTAGTGTATTTGATCATGAAAATATAGAAATATTTATCTTTTTTTTTCAACCATAACATGTTTTCATCCGTTTATATTAAATCCAAGTAACCAGAAAAAAGATTGTAGTGATACTTGCTATACACTTCAAAACGCCGTCTCAGTCTTCCCGACAAAAGTAAATTATAATTAATTTTTGGAGATCAGCCGATTATGTAGTGTATTGTGGAAACACGGAATAAGGTTCTATTATATTTTACCAAAAACTAATTTAGATCGTGTGGTTGTCAACAAGAACAGGCGAGGATAAGAAAAAAACAAGGACTCAAAAATCCAGATAATGTCATATTTTGACAGGCAGAAAGGCCTTAAGGTTTGTAGACATCTGCGTGAATACTTTAAGCATGTTGCATAAATAAACATGATTAATTCTATTTGCTATAGCTTTTAGCAAACACGCATATGTTGCCGGAGCTCAATATGTATAAAAGCTGAATCTTTCCGGATCTCTTAATCGTTTTCTGACAGAAGCTTCAATCTTGTCTGGTAAGCGTTTTTAAATATTTTATACAATAACTTTAAACTTATTAAGATCATTTACCGATTCTGCAATAACCTGTGACATAACAATTTATTTTCCTATATACTAAAACGTCATGTTTAGATTTGTGCTTTCTTGCTCCTCAGTTTCTCATTCGTATTTTCAAAATGTTCATGAAGTTTATTATTTTTCTGTGTTTAATACATTTTGATATCAGATTGGTGTGGTGTATATCGTTTGACAATAAAATAATCATTTCAATTTATGTTGAAACAATTTTAACTAGAATATAGTTGTAACACATCTGTTTGAGAAAACATTAAATTCTAAAGTGAAACAATATGTTTATGTCATTTCTGATTGAATTTGTGCATTCACGTTTAAAGCGGACTCTTGATAGAGAGGCAGTGAGTTCGCTTGACCCTCTCCGTGTTTGCTAGGGAAAAGGAAGTTAAGGAAGCTAGCCTGCAAATTTGCATCTTTTGTTTTCTTTTAATCCTAACCGTGCTTGATTTCTTTAATGAACTTGTCTATCTTTCAATTTGGACAGTACCATTTACTGTTAAAAGGGGCGCATACAAAAAAAAGAGATAGTGACTAGAATGGTGATCATGATCTGCACTGGTCACAAACTTTAAGGCAGAAGCAATCGTTTCCAACATGATAAAAGTTAATATTGCTGCTTTGTCGAGCATAATTGCTGGGGTACATTATCTTTTCTAGCTTTCATTCCATTGCAGATAAAATGAAAGCTGTATTTCTGATGTGCCTTTTGTTGCTGTCGGTAGGAGGTAATAATATTTTAACTGTAGTTAATACTATAAAGAAATGATTACTGTTACCTACTTAATCGTTAGATTGTACATGTTACTTCATCATACCTTTAATAATGTCTCTCTAAATATTAAGTTTGTAAGCTTGTAAAGGCATAAACAGTATTTGTCCATTGGTTGTGATCAGGTCAAATATAACCTTACACATTAGTGTTTTATGAGAGTTGCATAATTACCTTGTTATCGCAGGGTTCATGAGAGTTGTATCCCCTGTTTCTGTAATTTACAACACGGTGTCGAGAGGATTTGCAGAAACAAGTTAGTATGGAACACAATCAAAATGTCAAAAATAAATAACGTTTCACAGCAGAATACAGATTCTTGCATACAAGTCGGGGATTTCCGGTAATTTTCCCGGTTCTGGAAAACTCATTTTTAAACCCCAGGACGTTTGATGACTCTCGAGCTGAATATGACGTATAACGAACTACATGTACATATATGTATAAGGCTTACGTAGTTATTTATATATCATTTTTACATCAAACGGGATGGAATTTTAATACTTTGGTAGAACATTCCTGTATGTATTCGATTAAAAAACGTAAATGTATAAAAAAATATTGACGTTAAACTGCAAGTGATCAAACTAAACCGGAATTAAACATGTCATTTCTTTTCGAAACGTCATGACGTCTTTCCAGCTTAAGGACTTTGATTTCCCACTCTTTGTTTCTATACACTGTTGTAAGTTAATTGTACAGAGAAGAAAGTCATTTTTTTGTTTTGATTTTTACTCTAATTTCTTGAACATTTTATCCAAGAAAAAGATTCTATCAGCGGCTGTAGGTTCAGATGAGAAAATCCAGCTCTCGCCTGTTTACATGGAAAATCAGCGCGGCCTCGCTATCGCCTATATCAGTTACGCTCGAAACCTGATATCTACATCTGCATCTACATTACCGCTAAAAGAATCTTTAGTTAAAACAGATGATTATTTTGATGAACTTAACCGGAATTTAAGGACGCTCGCTACAGTTTCGTTTTGTTTTGTTTTTCTCAATAATAGATTTTGATGAAAATATTAATGTTTTGTATTAAAATATCATGTTACGATGTATTGAAAAATGAAATAAAAATACTAGGTCACCAGCTTTGTTTCAATTCAATTTAATTTGCCCCTAGAAATGGTGCTATTTCTAACACTTTTCAGAATTTCTATAATCCTAAAATATATTTCAGTGAAGTACAATAATCAGCATAAATTTGATATCTAAGCATTTTTATAAAGGAAAACAATATATCTATTTGAAACATGCTCAGAGGAACCAAAAGAAAATGATTTTGTAAAGAAAGGAATACTTGTTCAGCAGAACAACTGAACTACTTATATAATAGGGTAAACTACTGACTGAGTATCTAATAATACAATTCATAATGTAGAGATGGTACCTAACCAAATAAATCAAAGGGGGACAACTCTGAATTGATCAATAAACTGAAGCCAACATTAAACATTGATCAAAAGTGAAAGAAAAATCAGATAGGTCCTTTTTCAAACAACTTACCAGGCAGACAAAATATGACCTATAGTGCATATTATCTGACCTGGCGAAGATATTTTTAGTGCAGGCTGAACCATTAAAATCAGTAGGTAACTTGGTGCATCGGTTTGATTCGTAAAAAATCGATACTTTCCGTATCGGCTTTTCTAGCTGATAATACAAATATAACCCGCTGACTTACAAATGCAGTCATAGTGTAATGGTTTACACAGCGGATTTTTATTGTAAGAGATGTGGAAAGTGATTCGTGTGGGTTCGATCCCCGATGACTCCTAGTTATATATTTTTAATATTATTCCACTTTATCTTCAATTTCTTTTATATGCTTTTTATATTTTAGGTCTTGTTTTTTTCCTTTAATTTTGTATATAATGATTTTTTTTTGATTTTTTCTTTATATCAACAATTCAATTTTACAATGACAATGACAGTAGAACCATTAAAATCTAATCTTCTCCCTCGCTAGCACTCTCGGTTTCGTCACTATCACTGTCCTCAGCTAAGTCAATGACCAGATTGTCCATCGCAACATCAACAACAATATCTGTCTCCCTATAAGATATTTCTGTTTTTTGAGCATGGACACAGGCTCTCCTCCAGCGATCAGCCCCTATCTCTTCAAATGCCGAATTTGCTATTTGAACAAGGTCAGCAGACCTATATGTAAGGTTTCTGGATGCGATGATGCTCTTCACCTGACTCCATATCAGTTCAATAGGGTTAAGGTCCGGATGATACGGCGGCAATCTTAGAACTTCATGCCCATATCCTCTGACAATGGCATCAATGACATATGCTGGCTCGGGTTTATTCATTTTAGCTAGTGCCAGGAGCTGGGGTCTAAGCAAGGCTGGATCATACTGTATATTGTGCTCCGTCAACCATTTCTGAAATAGAGAAAATAGGTTTGATAAAAAATGGTTATTCTTCTATGTATTGCTGATCTGATACAATGTAATATAATGAATTAATAAATGGAGTTGTGTTTTTTAGTATAAAATGCCTGTATATCTGCTTTCCGAGTGGAAGAATTAGGACATTTGCTGGACTGAACGGAGTGATAAGATGCATTGTCCATAACAATCGCACTCTTCTTTTTAATATTTGGTAACAATTTTTCTTGCATCCATTTACAAAAATTTTCCCCATTCATTTCATGATGATAGTCTCCAGAAGAGCTAGACGCTTTATAGATAAGAAGCGCCCCTGGAACAAAACCCTCATTTGAACCACCGTGCACAATAATCAGTCTTTGCCCCTTGCTCACAGGTGTTGTAACACCATCCATGCCGGGTGCCTGCCAGCAATACTTAGCTGTATGACTTGTGTCTACCCAAGTCTCATCAATGTAAACGAAGTCATAGCCAGCTTCTTCAAGTTGTTTCTTCTTCGCGTAATACTTCAGCCGTAACTCCACCACACTTTGCTTTTCCACTAACACCTTTCTCTGACTGTTCGTTCTCTTCCATCTAAATCCAAGTTCCCTGATAATCTTTCTTAACAAACTTTTACTGCCGATAAAGTCAATGTCTTCCTTCAAAGCTTCGTGCAAGTTCGTTAAAGTTGGAAGTTCGTGCCTAACTGTGTAAAATTCATAAATCTTATTGCGTATGGCACATCTGTCAAAATCATCGACCGTCTTCAGTTCCTTAGGGGATGTCCGCTTCGGCGATGTCAGGGAGCCCGAGTCTTTAAATTCTTTACGGATCCTGCTGATAGTTCTGCTACTAATACCTGTTGCCTCCGCTGTCCTTTGTAAGAACGAGTATTGCGGTATGTTAGATGGTTCTTTCGCTTCTTTCACGAAGTAGTTAGCAACGTTGTTAACTATCTCTTTCGATGTTGAAGTCAAAGCTTTAGGTTTTGTGTTCGACATTTTATGCTGGTCAACTGACAGCGACACTGGAAAGCTTAGATCAGTGTGTATTCATTTATATAAAATAAAGAAAAGTTTTCAATTTCCTCGTGAATATCGTGCAATTTTCGATAGTTTAAATACCAACCCTTAAACTATTTGAAGGACATTATGAAATACAAGATAATTAATCTAAGCCGTTGCAGATATTGAAGAAAACAGGTTGTTTTGGTTAAAGAAAAAAAATTCGATATATATCAAGATATATATTTTAATGAAATATATAAAAAAATATAGTAATCCTATCGCGGGATCGAACTTGCGTCCTTTTCAATTCGAGGTAATTGCCATAACCAATACACCAGTCGGTCGGTCATGACATCAATACTCATATTTTGCATTAACACATCTATTCCCTTTTACGGAGAATTCGACGGAATGAAACGAAATCTAACGATGTAGCCGATTACCCTAAACTCAACGATAGAATGGCCCATTTATGACCTTTCTATAAATATCTTCGCCAGGTCAGAAAATATGCACTATACATTTGTTTAAATCCCTTTGTATTCAATATACAATATGCACGCTTTTCTCATGACTACACTGACAGTTATTTTGTAAGTTGTAGTGAGGCCCTGATAGAAAGTTTAGTAATGCATGAAGATTATATAGTATATGCATACATTCCTTTGAAGAAAATAAACGACATTAAGAAACGTTATTAAGTTTTGATCTTTTAGCCAAAGTTGTTTATTTATTGTTCGCAATGGTGATACATTGATTTACACAACATTTATATATCAAAATGTAAAATGTATATATCCAACAATGGGAAAAAAACAAAAAAAAGTTAAATTGATAACACAAAAATTCATTGTCGTCAAATATAATTACAATGTTTTAAGGTAGTGGTTGTAATTACTACATGTTAAGGTAGCTGACAGGTAATGACTCTATGTAATGTATTTTAAGCAATTCTCAATTTAAACATTCTCTGGAGGGAACAAGCACGATCATTTGCTTTCCTTGAAAAACGGATAAATGCTGAATTATGGAGATTACTCTATTTGATGATTTTCGTTACAGGTCAACTACCCTAAACAAACTAAAAGGTGTTTTATTTATTGTTGAAAACAAAGTAATCAGATAATTTCAGATATCAACATTAATTTAAAACTTATACTGTTTACATAACTTGAAAAATGTTTTTTGTTGGGGCCTCTCATTTACAAATATATCAACAATTATCACCTGAATTGAGTGCATTCATGAGTGGAAAATATTGATGGTAAAATGGTGTAGGGGTTTGTTTACAATATAAAATCTTTAATAGCTTCTTTAAGGTACATTTTTGGTATGGTTTTGGTAAGCTTATAATAAAGAGCATGTCATTCTCTTTCACTCAGAATTTTTTCAAGCGTTTTAGACTCTTGGCTAGTCTTGGAATTTGACTTTATTAAAAGACAAAAGGAAGTTCAGTATAGGCTCTTTCAAAATGTTGAAAGCAGAGTAAACTTACCTTATACTCTATTGAATTTATTTAGCTGTGGGAGCTTTTGATATAGACTATAATTGGGGAAGTCCTAAAATCTTTGAAACATGGTCAATACAAGAGTTGTCCATTTTGCTTCATATATTTTGAGAAAGTCATTTTTTAGATATCAAATATTTCTATTTTTGACATGGAGAAGAGGAAAACCATAAATATATTTAGAAAACTGGTGCACTTAGCTATCATTTCACTATGAAAAAAACCTATAAAGATGAATTTGAATTTTTTAGGTACCATCTCTACATAATGTGACTCCTTATGTATGCTGTGCTATATGGTATGCATGTTTACTCGACTTATCAGCTCAGTCAGAAATTAAAAATAAAATGAAAATGTGAGAATCAATTTCTTGTCATGTTCAGTTGTCAAAACTATTTACACTCTTCCTGTAGGATCTTGGGGAAAAGGGTTGAATATTGACCTGCGATTTATTCAATATACATGTAGGCCTAATATGATAAGTCACTAGATCTACGATATATGTATAAAATTTGATAAACTATGTTTACTTTCAAACCCTATTGCAATTAGAGAAACAGCGAACAGCATAGATCCAGACCAGACAGCGCGGATGCGCAAGCTGTTATTGGATCCATGCTGGCCGTAAACGTACTACGTTTGGTTTCTCACGGCGTAGCTCATATGGCTGTTTTTGCTGGACTTTTATTTATTTTATTTATTTTTTTAAATCTGTACAACACGCTGGTTCAAGTAACATTTGTACAATAACATAACAATGATGGGGCAAACTTCAAGTGACTGATATGTGAATAACATCTGTAACGCTCAACAATGATTCTGTACTCCGTTCAATTATTTTATTATTACAGTTGTAAGCACGCAAAAGTGTAAGTGTTCAAGAGAATTTAACCCAGTTTGTGGAGACGATGGCAAGACATACTCGACCAACTGTACACGTGAATGCAAGTAAGTGTAACGCCTAATAATAGAGAGTTTGAGATTTCAACCTTCGCCTTCCCCTTCAACGTCTCTCATATATATATTGGGTAAAACGTCACCGATATGCGTGTATTTTATTTAAATCAGACGTTGCTATTAAAGTTTTCCTTGTAATATCAAGTAAGCCTAAGACTTCCCTTTATTACTATGTGAAATAAAAAGCTTTGTTTCAGGATTTCTGCTTATGAAGTTATTCGATGATTATCCATGTATAATTTGACTAATTTGATTCGAAACACTATCAATAAGTATAAGAATGATGAAGTTTTGTATGGCTAATAATTTTAACTAAATACATTGAATTGAACCTGGAAGTATGAAGTTATCAACTGATTTTGAGAAGCATTGAGATTTTGTTCAAACTTTAACTTCTACGACATATTTGTGTCCACAGGCGGTATTGATTATACTAGATGGGCCTTTTTGTCGTATGAAATGAAGTTTTGAACGTCCGAAGATGTGATATCACGAAAGTCAAAACTTCAGTCTTTTTTCATCTACTCTGTCCCCATACTCGGCATCAAAGACGACTGAAATCTGGATGGAGGCACGTGGCAGGACAGTCATTGTATTAGAAAAATAAATAATTACGCGCGATTATCATTTTGTGGATAATTTTATTTTCAGTTCCAGATAAAAACAAATCCGTTTCTGTCTGACACTTTATACGATAGTTGCGTTTTAATTATAAACATAAATTTGGACGGAAAATTCTTCTGAAGTATCAGACAATTTCAGATCTATGATATCATGATGCGAGAAGTTTCCTGTTAGCCGTATGTGATAACTCCATTCTTTACATGCACGGACCCAGAGCCTGGCAGAGGGGCATTGTGGGTCAATCACCCCTTTGATTCTTACATTTTACATGTATATGCCAACATGTTATTTTGTGCGACAATTTCCGTCTCCACCTAACACTTCTTGACTGTTTCGCTAGACAAATGGTGACTTGGCACGATTATATGTCTGAGAGTTTGGCATTATACAGTGTCATGCAGAGTGTCAAGATGCCAACACGTATGATATGACGAGAGTGTCTTACAATGTGTTTCAATGCACTTGTAACATATACTCATAACTTGTGTATATTGACTCATGTTATCAACATATCTTATAAAAGGTTAAACATTCATCAGGTACATTTATTATGAGTGTCTACATGTAAAACGCGTCTTTTAAGGAAATCGATGTACAAAGTACCAATTCAAAGTGAAAAAAAAAGCCTTTAAGAAAAGCTATGAATTACTAGTCAACAGCATGACGGATGAATCTGTCCTTTATATTTTATGGTCATGCCTTTTGTGTTTGCTTTATCGCATATATTTAACTTAATTTCAAAGTATTTCGACAAAAGCATGTTTCATGTATTTGTTTGAAAAATATTAACTGCATCATCTTTCAAGAACACCATCAACAATAAAATACATTGATATGATTATCATTTTTATTTCGTCTAATGTATGATTTACAATCTACATTGTATACTGACATCATTTTATATAAAATCTAAATGTTTGGAGCAACAACAACGAGTTTTTACATTGTTCACATTGTTTCGCTTTTTATCGTAATCGCACTAATATCCATGCGATAATAAGTTGAAATGTTTTTATTAAATTTTCATTTTTAAAAACCTCTTGTAAAAGCCGTTCCCTTTTGGAAAATTGATGTCAAAATGCACGAAAAAAAAAAGATCATAATTACGGATAAATTGAATAGGCGGATTAAACGAAGTAAGGTTCATTCTAAAATTTGAATACTCAAGAAATTTTAATCGAGCGTTAACTTCGCAAGAGACGTTGAAGGGGAAGGCGAAGGTTGAAATCTCAAACTCTCCATTCACTTAATCTGTACTCATATATAGATTCATGTGACAATCACTTTTGACTTTTGCCTGAATGAATATTTGTTACAGTAACTATGTTTAGCGTCAATTCAGGTTCGTTTTATATAAAAAACATTCATAATTCCCTAATGGAACTTTAGAAAATATATATTTCAAAAACAGCATACAGTTTGATATCTTTCGTTTATAACAATGATTCATACATTGTCAAGCATATTAGTTTTCTTATTTCATTAACTGAAGTTCTAGTAAGTATTGGTTCATTCAGGATAAAAGCAAGGAAGAATATCCAACAGGGAAAGCCACGTTCCAAAAACGCAGCCTCCCCAAAGGCACATACAAACAACACAAACGCACGCACGCACGCACCCACGCACACATAATAAAAACACACAACGGTCAATGGTGCACCTAACCTCACACTTACCCCCACCATGTTCAAAAGTCACAAGACAGTGTAAATAAAAGTTATCCCAACCAGGTGAAACCATAACATACGTAAAGGCAACAGAAGGCATGTAAATGTAAAACACAAAAATGCACTTGTATATTTATATAAAAATGCAATCCTTAAAAAGCTTAAACGCATGAACTCAATGCCTTTGCAGAAGACAGACCAATAAGGGAAACACCCTTAAGGGCCCGAAGAAACAGGCCAGAAGACGGAAATCATAATAGCTCAGTCCTGTTTGGATTTTTCTACTAATCATAGAGTCCTCCACAATCATGTTTTGTAGTCTTCACTTTTTAAAAAAAGATCATTCTATAAGAATAAAACTAGTTCCAAATTCCAAAAATTAACGCAGTCCGCTTTACCTGTTCATTATTTACAGAGGTGCTGGTTTTGCAAAGAACGGCAAATGTGACAGTGACAGTTGAATCCATGCAAGGTTAGTGTTACCCTATGCAGATACGTAGCTGTACACCGATTATACATTGTAACTTGTTATGTTTAAACAAACATGAGAAGCTATATATATTTGAGTTTCATCAAAAAAGCTGATTTTACATTTATATAGTATAATATTTATCAGTTTTTCTTTTAAACGGATTCACCCGAATCGTTAAAGTTCTCAATTATTCTGCATAACAAGACCGGAAAAGGTCATATAAGGTAAAAAACGTCCAGTCATAACCAAAAATACCAGATTTTAGGAAACTTTATTGAACGGAAATTGCCTATGGCAGTTATTGGTCCATAACTTTAAATATATCATATCGTTCGTGCAATGAATTGTTGCATTCTTTTTCTTTCAGAGATGAGACTCAAAACAAAGATATGAAATATTTGTAACAGATAACAAAAATACAAGCATTAGAAAATATCATTGCAGTTGTTCTTACTTAATCACTTTTATTCATGTTGATTATTATGTAGAGGAATTATGTAGAGGACCTTAAAGTTTGATGATTAAGCAGACAGATATATACATGAAATAATGATATTACAGTACCTACAAAGTGTCAAGGTACTTGCGATACTGTTTCTTTCAAATATAGAGTAGTATTACAAAAAAATAATTTTATATATGTGATTAAAAAGAGAATTATCGTATAATATTAGGTATAATTTTAACTCTAGCTTAGATTAAATCGCTTTTTGTACCTATTCATTTTTGCAATACATTAAGAGAATCAGATGACACTTTGCAAAGTTTACATAACTCAACAGCTCTAAAGGAATGAAATGTATTCTTGTAAAAACAGAAGAAAAAGCAATAAGTGTGTTCTAACGTTCAAAAGTATACCGTAGGTTTTCCCATGTACATCTACATCGTCAGATTTTATATTTATGTCGCCAGTACAATTTGAAATGAATATACATACATTTATCTACAAAGGGCGTCTGTGTATGGTAAATTAATTGGTAAATTATCATCCAAATCTATCTTAACAATTACCCTTCTATTTTGTATAATGAACTAGTCCATCTTTAAGTCTGGACAGTACCATTAACTGTTGAAAGGGGTGTTCACCAAAACGAAACTGACCGAACAGCGAACAGTGTAGATTATAATCAGATGCACGGACGTGCAGGCTGATCATGATCTACACTGGTCGCAAGGGCAAAATCAATCTGTCCAGCATGATAAGGGTTAAAAAGGAGATTGTGTGGAGGTAGGAGTTGTTTTAAAAAAAATTATGTTTGTTTTTATACTTGTAAATTAAAATATAAATACCAAACCCTATGATTCTTTCACCGATTGTAGATACAGATGGAAAAATCTGACACGAGTGTAATTTTTATGTGGAAAGGGCATAAAACAACAAAAAATAATTGAAATACAAATACATCTTTAAGTTATCTAGTTTTATGATAAGAAAAAGATCGGTGCGACGTGCATCATTCGGAGGTGAATTGGGGATCTAATTGATTATGGCATTATCTAAAAAGATATACATTAGACCGTGTTTCAGATGTGAAAGCCGCATACACAACAACTGTAATGTTAGAACATATATTTTGACCGTATTGTATATAATGACATGTAAATTTACATATACATGTATTTAAATATACCGAAATAGACCGAAATGTACCAAATCCAAAGCACAACTTAGGCAAATAGGCCACATAAGGCAGTACATCACGGCTGATGCTACTAAGTCTCTTTTAAACTCATTGGTTACATCGAAAGTAACTCGCTGCTGTATGGAACTTCCAAAGACACACTGCAAAAACTTCAATGTTTACAAAACACAACGGCCTGCAACATAACCAAGACTCCGTTATACAATCAAATCACACTAGTCTTGAAGGACTACATTGGCTTTCAATTCAGCACCGAATTGAGTTCAAAATCTTGACACTTACATATAAAAACAAAGACAAATATCAAACAGGGAATGCCACGTACCAAAATCGCAGCCTCCCCAAAACGAAACCTACAGCACGCAGACGTGCACACCACAAACACACACACACATACACATACACGTGCATACACACAAAGCCAACACACAAGGACAAAACGAACAAACAAAGGAACACACACACACATACACGCGCACACACACAAAGCCTACACAAGAGGACAAAACGAACAAACAAAGGAACACAGTGGGGCACCGCCTTGGAACGGTCAGTGGCAAAAACACCCATGGGGAACCCTGCACAATGAATCTCCCAAGTAGATTGTCGAAAAGCTTGACGTATACAAGCCTCGTAGAGACTTAAGATCGGAAAATGGCCCTGTATCCGGTGTCCCGAGGGGTCGAACAGTAAAGTATGGTGACAGAAGTTTCAAGCATGCAGCTCAAAAGCTTTGGAATGCCCTCCCAGCATGCATCAGAGATTCAAGCACACTGTTCGCATTAAAAATTCTCTGAAAACACATCTCTTTCAGACAAGTTATAAATAATAATAAACTCTGAAGTGTTATTGAAAATGGCTTTAAGCCAAAAAAAAAAAAAAAAAAAATCATGACAGGTTTGTTCCGTGTTGAGAAAGGGATTGCTCTCCTTTAACAGAAAATGTAATGTGATTTAACGTTGACCAAAATGTAAGGATGATCTTAATTTATTTGCTATTTCTTTTAATCTTTTAGCACTTTTGAACGCACATATTTTATGTGTATAACTGTTGGGCTCTTTATACTGTACATGATTACACATGTTGACGGAATGTGTACTGTACACGACTGCACATGTGTCTTATAAACATGTTACACATGTACGCTATACCAATGTACAAACGAACGTACTTGCCTTGTTTAGTAAAATATAGCAAAATGAAAAAAAAATATTATCAACTCAGGTTTGTACATGCGAATTGCCTCAGTAATAGCTAAAGGAACTGGTAAATGCGAATTAAGATGTAGTCGTTCGGCCGTGTTCATTATTGATTTATACAAAGGACATCTATCAAAATAATAGATTGACGTTAATATTTCACCTAGGTAGTCTCTGGCCGATTTACGTATATCCGGTAGTATATCATTAATGATTTTACGTTCCCCTAGACTAGGATGACAGTTAGGATATCGTGAGACGGCATGGTATTTAATATGAGAGTCATAAACACATTTCATTTTATGAATGAATAATTCTCTGAAAATACTCATCTCTGTTGTCGCGTGATTAGCTTGGCACGCTACATGGTCATTCAGCCTTGTAATTTCTGTTTTTGTAGTCCAGGTGGTACATTCAGCTTCACTGGTTTCCTATCAATATTAACCCCCTCCGTCTCCTTCTCATCTTCGTCATCATTATCGTCATCAGTGTCAGACAAATCTCCATCGCCACACAATTGATTCTTTACAACGTTTGCATTACGTGTCTTCATCCATCAGTTTTCTCTTTTTAGTGGCTGGACTTTCTGTCTCAAATACATTTTCACATGTTGCGTTTTCAAAGCGTTTCATAAAGATGGTATGGGATGAAGGATATATTCTTCTAGCCAAGGTTGCCACTTGTTGTCTATCTAGGGGCCTCCTTGGCCGAGTGGTTAAGGTCGCTGACTTCAAATCACTTGCCCCTCAACGATGTGGGTTCGAGCCTCACTCGGGGCGTTGAATTCTTCATGTGAGGAAGCCATCCAGCAGCTGGCTTACGGTAGGTCGATGGTTCTACCCAGGTGCCCGCTCGTGATGAAATAATGCACGGAGGGGCACCTGGGGTCTTCCTCCACCATTAAAGCTGGAAAGTCGCCATATGACCTATCATGTGTCGGCGCGACGTTAAATCCAACAACTGCTACTACTATAGGATCGTTAAACAACACTAGATACTGTGTATTCAAGGCGATATCTCTGTAAGCTTTACCTTGCGGGAACAAATGTTTGGTGAGATATACGATAGATATGTTTCTGTGGTGACTGCCCTTCATAAAGAGATCAGCAATTCTTTGATCGCATTTAGCTTCAGTCATCAAGTCGTCAAAGACCAGCAGGTTCCTTTGATTAACATTTATGTATTGGGAATCATTCAAGTAGTCTGGAATACCGTGTAAAAATTCGACCCGGGGTTTTTACGCTGAAGTTCATCATGCAAAGGTTGCCATTGTCCAAAACACCTTATGATACGCTGAGGCTGAGGTCTAACGTGATTTAATAATAGCAGTTTTCTTGTCCATTCAGTTTTTCCACTACCACTTGGTCCTGAAACGACCATAGAAAATGGATGTTGAAACGTCGCCTCTCCAGAGATGTCCCATGTTTGTAATGGTGGTGAAAAACTGCCAGTGACTTCGTCATTTCCGTGGACATAACGTTGATGTCTCCGCATGTTGTCAATCCTAGAGAATGACTGATGGTAAACAGGACACTGATGCATTTGTGAAACAGATGTAAGTTATATATCTTTTATCAAAAAGACACTGCTTTATTCTTTTCTGTTAGCCATGTTACGCTTTCTTGGGGCAAAGGAGAAGGAAGAGGATCAGGAGTTGAGGAGGAGAGGAGGTGTGGAGGAGGAGGAGGAAGAGTGCAGGAGGAGGAGTGGAGGAGGAGGTAGTGGAGGAGGAGGAGTGGAGGAGGAGGAGGAGATTGTGGATGAGGAGAAGGTGGAGGAGAAGGTAGAGCAGGAGAAGGAAAAGACGGGAGTAGAAGGAGGAGGTGTTGTTGGTATATACAGTAGCTCGTAACACCTTCTGTCGTAGTTTAATTGACTTTTGACTTATACGACTTATATATGACTTATATATAACTTGTGATCTTTGAGTGATGGGGCCTCCGTGGCCGAGTGGTTAAGGTCGCTGACTTCAAATCACTTGCCCCTCATCGATGTGGGTTCGAGCCTCACTCGGGGCGTTGAATTCTTCATGTGAGGAAGCCATCCAGCTGACTTAAGGAAGGTCGGTGGTTCTACATAGTTGCCCGCTCGTGATGAAATAATGCACGGAGGGGCACCTGGGGTCTTCCTCCACTATTAAAGCTGGAAAGTCGCCATATGACCTATCATGTGTCGGTGCGACGTTAAATCCAACAACAACAAATCTTTGAGTGACCAATGAGAACGCGTCATGTCGCTAGCCAATCAGAGCATTGGTATAAGCTATACTGACTAATTAGAACGTTGCTTTGGCTCTATTTATTTTATTTCTCCCTGTAAAATTCATTCACTGCCATTTTGGATATCAAAGTGTAAGGATCAGGTAAGCTTACATTGACGAATTTCTCGCATGACTGATTTGACTTCCGGTTAAATTTATTGTCTTATAGTACTTATCGAGACCTTTGGTTAAATACCCTACATGCCTAGCTTTATTTCAATTATGGAGGAACCGCCTCGGTAGCCTGGTGGTAGAGCGTCCGCTTCGAGTGCGGGAGGTCGTGGGTTCGATCCCCGGCCGCGTCATACAAAAGATGTAAAAAATGGTTCTAGTAGCTTCCTCGCTTGGCGCTCAGCAATAAGAGGATAGTGCTAGGACTGGTCAGTCCGGTGTCAGTATAATGTGGCTGGGTGGGGTATCATGCCACGTGTCTACGGCGTGATATACCAGTGAGGCAGGACTACAAAGTTGGGCATTGTGCTCACTGCTACAAGTAGACACCGTCGTTTATATGACTGAAAAATTGTTGAAAAAGACGTTAAACCCGAAGACACACACAGTTATGAAGGAGTAAGCCGGCATTTAACGTTTGAGTGATTTTGGCTCATTATTCGGTCCCTCTTGGAAATACAATTATCAAAATAAACATTTTCCGAATTTTCTTGACGAGACCTTTCCAACGATACCTCACTTGACCAGGTTCGAATCTAGGAACGCGCAGAAAATACGTATTTTACGCATGATTGAATTGACTTCCGGTTTGAGCATACCAACGTATAGTACTCGTCGAGACCTTTGGTTAGATATCCGACATGACTAGGTTATCTTAAATAATAAAGGCGTGAAGCCGGATGTTTTCTGATGAATGATTCCGGTTTTAACCTCAATATCTGGAAACGGATAGAGATAGACCCATAATAGTACATATTTTTCGAACATACTCGAAACGTCTTTCTAACGGTACCAGTCTCGAGCCTTTACGATGACTTTGAAATTTAATGACTTCATTTCCGGTTGGCACCTAGGTTACGGAAAAAAAAAAAAAAAATAGAGGCCTTTAAAAAATGTCTGATACCCAAAATGTAAAAATGGACCCTAAAACGTCTTATTGTTGATGATTTTTTAGCAGCCTTCTCAAAAAGTACCTTACCGGTTTTAAAACTCTAGATACATGTAGTCATTGAAAATATTGGCAACTATTTTAGAAAACTATCAAAATCTTCTTTAACATCATAATATTTATGGTATGAAAGAGGCACTAACACCCGAGTTCCAAGTCGGGAAATTTAATGTGTTTTCCCCATACTTGCTCACGCTTGAATTCCAAGTCAAGAAACTTAATGAGTTTTCCACATGGATTCAGAGAGGCAGAAAGTGCACTATCACGCTTCAGCGTTATTCCGGAAAAGATAATGAGTTTTCCACATGGACTCAGAGAGGCAGAAAGTGCACTATCACGATTCAGCGCTATTCCGAAAAAGATAATGAGTTTTCCACATGGACTCAGAGATGCAGGAAGTGCCCTATCAAGCGTGAGTTCCACATGGAGAATTGAATGACTTTTTCATCCGGTACAAATTTACCCATGAATACCAAAGCTCATCCATCAAAGACTTGTTTGATTAATGATAATCGCTATGAGTATACAGTACCTAATAGTAGTTGCACCGACGTCGAAAGTTCATTCTAAAATTAGACTATGAGTTCATTTGAATGACCTCTTGTTAAAACAGATACATTGTCATTCATTTAGTGGACGCCGAGGGGTACACATCGTCGACAAAAAAGTAATCTTCAGTAAATCTTGCTTCTTTAATTATATACTTATCTTATGCCTAATGCTTTAGTTTTAATGTGATAAATATTTCGATTTAGAACGTAATGTTCTGTGCTTTTTATGCCCCCGAAGGGAGGCATATTAGTTTTCAACTGTCCGTCCGTTCTTTCGTTCGTTCGTTAGTTAGTTCGTTCGTCACAACGTTAACTTTTTGCATGAAGGCACTTTACTCGCGAACCACTGCACCCAGGACCTTCAAACTTCACATGCTGACAGTACTTATTGAGTTATCACCCCTACTGACTTTGGGGTCACCAGGTCAAAGGTCAAGGTCACAGAAGCCAACGTTAACTTTTTGCATGAAGGTCTTATACTTATGAACCACTGCACCAAGGACCTTCAAACATCACGTGCTGATAGTACTTATTGAGTACACCACCCTTACTGACTTTGGGGTCACCAGGTCAAAGGTCAAGGTCACAGGGGCCAACGTTAACTTTTTGCATGAAGGCACTTTACTCGCGAACCACTGCACCCAGGACCTTCAAACTTTAAATGCTTATAGTACCTATTGAGTACACCACTCCTACTGACTTTGGGGTTACCAGGTCAAAGGTCAAGGTCACAAGGGCCAACGTTAACTTTTTGCCTGAAGGCATTTTACTCGCGAACCACTGCACCTAGGACCTTCAAGCCTTCACATGCTGATAGTACTTATTGGGTATATCACCCCTACTGACTTTGGGGTCACCGGGTCAAAGGTCAAGGTCACAGGGGCCAACGTTAACTTTTTGCATGAAGGTCTTATACTTATGAACCACTTCACCCAGGACCTTCAAACTTCACGTGCTGATAGTACTTATTGAGTACACTACCCCTACTGACTTTGGGGTCACCAGGTCAAAGGTCAAGGTCACAGGGGCCAACGTTAACTTTTTGCATGAAGACACTTTATTCGCGAACCACTGCACCCAGGACCTTCAAATTTCACATGCTTATAGTACCTATTGAGTACACTACCCCTACTGACTTTGGGGTTACCAGGTCAAAGGTCAAGGTCACAAGGGCCAACGTTATCTTTTTGCCTGAAGGCACTTTACTCGCGAACCACTGCACCCAGGACCTTCAAACTTCACAGGCTGATATTTATATTTATTATATATTTTGTTTTCATGTTATCTCTCCGTCTAGGGCTGAGCACCTGACCCCCAATGTGCACGATCATGCCCTAGATAGGTATACGAGTCAGCTCCGTATACTTCTGGGAGACATTTTCTATTCATAGAACATTTAGTCCTTTTCAGTATGACAGTCTTAAAATAGATTTATAATGATCGTTTCTATTTATAACATTGTGAAGTCATTCTTAAAATAGAAAAATGATGTCATTCTTAAAATAGAATTCAAAATTGCCGCCGCGCATAATGTCATTCTCACGCATACGCAGTCGTGACGTTAAAGAGGTCCCTATACTACTCGTATTATTATATCACTCGAGATACGCCCTCGTGATATAATTCCTTCGCATCTGAACTCCAAACAGTGATTTATTCAGCGACAAAAAATTAAATGAGATGTATTATTTCTTGAATAACACACAACTTTCAGCCTTCTTTTAGAGACTTACTCTAAGCCTTCTTTACGCAAGGGAAACATTCTAACTATAATAGTGAAATTGTTGAGTGAACACCGTTTCTTAATCATAATCCTGCCCATGTTGTATCAGTGAAAAGGAAAAGTAACCTATCTATGATAAATGCCATGTATGATTACACAGTTATGCATCTAACAGTCTTGAAATTTATTTCTTCGATTTTCTCATATTTCTAGATATTTTCCCCATACTTTGACGGATATGTATGGATAGTTGAGATTGTTCTCTTTCCAGCAGTAGCCTTTTCAACATATTTCACCTTGTGAAATTTTGTGGGTTTTGACTTTTTAAAAAAATTGTCTGTTTGTTGACAACTTTCACCACAGAAAATGTCCTACTTTCCCCAGGGCAATCAATTATTTGATCTTTACATAGTTTTGTATTCAGGTTGCTAATCCATGTGGCAAGTATGCATGTTTTTTTCATGATTAGAGGTAAAAGTGGGTAGTTTGCATGAGGTACTAGGTCAATTGTCACCTAAGCCTATCATAAAGTGCTTGCGGAGTTGTCTTTTTCCAAATATTGCACCCGGGATGATTTTTTCAGCTCAAATAACTCCTTTTCAGGAAATGATATTTTTATATTTTTTTCAGTCCTTGTATTCTGATGCAGTTAACTTCACATACATATAATATAGATAGCTCCTACTTGAAGTTTGTATTTTCAGTTACAATGCCGACTTCTTTGATGAAAAGAAAAATGTGTCGTGTTAGAATTTGATTTTTACTATCATTATTGAATCTATTATGCAAGAAAAAGATCACTGGCTGTATGTGAAGGTGGGAATATACGGCTCTCGGGTAACTGTTTACGTGGTAAATCAGCAAACATCGCTAACGCCTAAAACATCTGAACCTATTCAAGCACTACTGCAAAATCTTAAAATAGATATTTTTTAGTGAACTGTGAGCATTTGACATGAAACGTATGCCGTCCTTCCCTTTCACAGACGTTAATTGGTCCCTTGCACTGTTATACGATGCCGTAAGAAAATATAAGTGAAAATAAACGGAACTTTATTATTATTACTTATTCAATAACATAAAAGGTAGTCTTACAAGATATAGTTTTCTCAATATTGATCAGTGTTTCGTCAATATGTTAGAGATTACTAACCTACTCAAAATTCAAAAAATCATAGTGTTGTTGAGTAACAACTTTTTTCCACGTGTATACATGAAAAAAAGTAACCATATTATGTTCAATCAGAAACATATTTCACTTGAAATTTATACTTCGATTTTCTCATATTTTAATCTTCATCTTGAGGTTGTGGATGTTGATTTTTTTAGCATTATTTTTCAACGTTAACCTGTAAAATTTGTGTTATGAAGTTGTTAAAACATTAACATGATGTCATGTCAGTAACATCAGCGAATAAATTTTTTCCCGTCAATCAATTATTTGATTTACATTCAATTTTGTATTATTCTAACATTAAGATCATGTTTGTTGCTTAGAGAAAAGTTTAGACATCGAACAGGTCAATTGTACCAACACAAAAGTGCTTGCGGAGTTGTCTTTTTCCAATATTGCACCGGGATGAATTTTTTCAGCTCAATAACTCCTTTCAGGAAATGATATTTTTATATTTTTTTCAGTCCTTGTATTCTGATGCAGTTTAACTTCACATACATATAATAATTAATAGCTCCTACTTGAAGTTTGTATTTCAGTTACAATGCCGACTTCTTTGATAAAAAAAGGAAAATGTGTCGTGTTAGAATTTGATTTTTACTATCATTATTGAATCATTATGCAAGAAAAGATCACTGGCTGTATGTGAAGGTGGGAATATACGGCTCTCGGGTAACTGTTTACGTGGTAAATCAGCAAAACATCGCTAACGCCTAAAACACATCTGCACCTACAACCACTGCAAAAATCTTAAAATAGATGATTTTTTAGATGAACTTAGCCGGAATTTGACATAAAACGTCATGCCGTCCTTCCTGTTCACAGACGTTGATGTCCCTTGCACTGGTTTAATACGATGCTGTAAGAAAAGATATTAAATGAAAATAAACGGAACTTTATTATTATTACTTATTCAATAACATAAAAGGTAGTCTTTACAGAGTATAGTTTTCATCAATATTGATCAGTGTTTCGTCAATATGTATACAAATTAACACACTACATCAAAATATAAAAACAGGCGGATCATAGTTTGTTTGATCTAACTGTTTCACGGTGTATACACAAAAATAATGAACGGGCAGTGTGATTATGTTCAATCACGAAACATTTTCCTTTGTATATAAATTGTATGGACGGCTGCGTTCTTCTCATATGGCTTATCTTGTTGGACTGTTGTCCCTTTTTTAAATAAATATTTCATTCAACGTTAACCTGTACAACAATATGTTACAAGTAAAGTTTGTAAAATAACATTACTATGACTGGTCCAATGTCAAGTAACTAGTATGCGAATAAATTTTGTCGCGCTCAACAATAGTTCTGTATTCCGTTCAATTCTTTTATTATAACAGTAATAAGCACAGAAGGGTGTGCGTGTACAAGAGAATGGGACCAAGTTTTTGGAGACGATGGCGACACACGGGAACAACTGTACCCATACCAGCAAGTAAGTGTAACGCCGTAATAATCACTAAATCTGTACTCAAATGAAGATTGGTATGAAATTCACATTTGGCTTTTGCTTTAAGGGACATTTGTTACTATGTTTAGCGCCGATTCAGATTCGTTTTATATAAAAACATTCATTATTCCCTAATGGAGTTTTAGAAAAGATACCTGACACAAAACAGCATACAGTTCGATGTCTTTTCTTTTATAACAATGATTCATTTGCGTTCAGGATAAAATCAAGTTGTTTAGTTCGTTTTTATTTTGTTAAAATAAAAACTAATTCCGAATTCTATAAATTACACACTTTACCATATCACTTATATCCAATAGTAATACTAATCTCATAGTAATGTCCACGCTGTCAACGCGCGAATTCACATTTGTATTTGCAAACTTATCAATAAACTGAGTCAATGACCGGTACATGTACAAAGAAACCACTGACCAGTCAAAATTCATAGTTCTACCTTATCCCCCAGTCGATTCATAATAATGATACCGTCAATGGCATACAAAGAGCTAGATCATGCTTTTTTCGTGATCTTATTCTCCCAACAAGTATCATTAATTACAAACCTTAAACATCTTATGCTTTTTTTTCACTTTCAACGATCTGTATTTATGATATTCTAAGTTTGTAAATTATATTTTTGTAAATGATATATAATTATGCCTGTCCTCATCTAAACCCACATCCTATTTGAAAAAAGAGTCATGTTATAACACGTATGTATAATAGTCGCAACTTAACCGCGATGGTTGTATGACCTTATACCACAGTCACACATACGGCACAAATAGCTACGTCTAGCTACGGATAGAAACGTAGTAACCCGTATCGATCCGTACCTGAGCCGTACGGACTGGTACGAACTGATACGGCTTACTACTTTAAGGTACGTCTCAGGTACGTGTCAATACGGATAGATACG
The DNA here is from genome assembly GCF_021730395.1 of Mercenaria mercenaria. Classification (NCBI taxonomy): domain Eukaryota; kingdom Metazoa; phylum Mollusca; class Bivalvia; order Venerida; family Veneridae; genus Mercenaria; species Mercenaria mercenaria. The sequence goes on along the minus strand of NC_069364.1, from coordinate 20,902,107 downwards.
GATTACTACGTTTTTATCCGAGGCTAGACGTAGCTTTCCGCGCCGTATGTGTGACTGGGGTATTAGGCTGATTATTCATATAGATTATTTCATTGTAGAAATAAGGGTTGCTTAGGGTGGCCTTGTATATTTATATAGAACGAGTTTTCAATTTTCAATAACAGGTTGTGCCTCGTTATGTATTATAATACAAAGGGTAACCATCGGGGTCAAGTTGCGTCCACTATAATCTGACATTAATAAAAGTAGTAGTAGTTGTTGTTGTTGTTACACGTTAATTATTTACAGTGGTGCTGGTTTTGTAAATAATGGCAAATGTGACAGTTGAATCGGTGCATGGTAAGTGTAATCCTATGCAGATACGTAGGTGTACACAGATTATACATTGAAACTTTAAACAAACATGAGCTACTACTATCATGTATGATAAGGGGTGTTTTGGGCCCCCATTCCAATTTTGTTTAAACATGTATCAGTAACTTGGCAAATCTTAATATCTCAAATACTCCATTAAATTCATAAAATAATAATTTATCTATACGTGTCTGTGTGTTTGTAAATATTTGCTTGATTAGGGGGTATACGTAAAGAAAATAAAAAAAATGGAGATTTTATTTACCTAAATTAAAAAATTTCACGATAAATAATTATTACCATAGTGTACACATTTTTATAAAATTAGAAAACTGCCGTTTGAAATAGTGCAGGAATTAAGGGAGATAACTCTTTCTTACTCAAATCAGCCATTTGTAATGGAAAACTTGGTTTTCTTTGATTTGTTTCCGAAATTGAAACATGTAGAGTGGTTTGAACCGTTTTATATTAATTTTCTTCTATTTTCAATTACCACTTGAATTATCCAAACTATAATAAATTAAATGACTCGTTATCATGGTAACGGAATGACCATGAATATAATTTTACATAACGAGTCTGAGTTCAATTTCTTTGCCCTTTCCATCGTAATATTCTTTAGTTACCTGTACATGTAGTTTTCTCTGTCAGTGTTTCATCTGAGGAGACTTCTGTCTGTCTATCTGTCTGTCTGTCACTCAACCTGTCTGTACAATAATTCCAAAAGTAAAGTGTATTTATGATGTAACCTTATATATATATATATATATATATATATATATATATATATATATATATATATATATATATATATATATATATATATCTGTGTGTGTGTGTGTGTGCGTGCGTGCGTGTGTGTGTGTGTTGAATATTTATATTCTTTTGTTTTTGTTTTCCTTTGATGTTTGATTGGTAACAACGCGTCAAATGTAAGACAAATGTGATGAAGAGGGATCCTTTAATGATTTTGAAAGTGCAATTGTCAGCTACGAAATACAAGTTTTATAAACACTTTAAAATTATATCTGTATTTTCCATGGTGCACTGGAGAGTTTCTTTCATTTATTTGCTGAGCATGCGCAATTACTACCGGGAGTGGTTTCAACCAATCACGACGATTTTATGCTCAAACAGTATCTAAGTAAAGTACTTGCTAAAAATGAATAAAGACGATATTGCATGCCTGTGATTAATATAGATTTATTCCTGTAATCGGATGTATCAGGAAATTATAATATTCCTTATTATTCGGCGCCGATATCAAAAACGACGCGGTCAAGCTTTACATGGTCGATTTTGACTTGTTCACGATGATTTATCGCGAACCGTCGTTGATTGGCTGAAATCATTTATCTGTAGTGTAACAAAACTAAAAATATCGGCGAAATATGCCAGAGGTTCATCTAGCCGGTCACGCGTAGTAAACGCGCAATCCAGTTCCCGCTGGGAATACGTTTAAAATGGGTTGTGCGATGTCCGGTGCTGGTGTTGCGCGTAAAAAAGACGAAATTGAGGTATGTGAAGTTACGATTTTGCTTAGTATAAGACAAGAATAATTTTTCTCGAAAAAAGGAAAATGGTATTCGACAAAAATATGATGATAATCATATATGTACAATATCTGGTTTGTAATTTATGATTCGGCTCCATTATCACAAAAAACTCTGGCGACACGAAGCGTGAAAAAAGCATGAAATCAACAAAAATGGCAGTTTCTGACCTCATATGCCTAATCTGAGGACATCTGATGCTTTTATGATAGTTCAACTGTTATGAAGTAACGGATATCAAAATGATTTGCTTCAAATCCTGCTTACGGGGACATAATTGACAAAAAAATCATCGGGAATGGGGTTGCGCACCGGGAATAGAGTTGCTCGTATGCATCATATAATGTACACGCGCAACTCCATTCCCAAGGCGTAACCCCATTCCCGATTTTTTGCCAATCTTTCTGCAAAAAGCAATATTCAAGTGCATGTAATATTCATGACTGTTTTACACAAGTTTGATCATTAGAAGCGGCACATTTCCAGAAAGAAGGTACAAGAGTTAGAAAAGTTGCATTTTTAATGATTCCATGCTTTTTTGTCAGATCGAGCCAGCGGAGTTTTCGTGATAACAGAGCTGATTCTTAAATTAATAATTTGGTATTTCAAACATTTGGTCTTCATTCATTTTTTGGTCGAACAGCATTTTGCTTTTTTCGAAAACACTCGTAAATGTGTCATTATTTACAAAAACAAAAACCCATCTACCTCGGTTTTGTATATATTGATGCGCGATACCAGCACCGGAACTCGCGCAATTCATTTTAAGTGTATTCCCAGTGGAAATTGGATTGCGCGTTTACCACCCGTGCGGTTCTAGTGAGGGGTGTTGGTGGTGGTTTTTGCGTGAGATATTTCACACTTCATTACCTCTCATGAACAGATTCAACTGAACCAAGTCTGCTATTTTTCATTGAAATAAATCAGAGGTTCGTCACAGTCCCAAATCGAACCTTAGATTTTTTTCTTTCTTTTACTTGGTGAGCATGCGCAATTACTACCGGGAGTGGTTTCAGCCAATCACACCGAATTTATGATCAAACAGTATCTAATTAAAGTATTGCTAGATATGAATAAATAATAACCTTTTACCTGTAATGTAACAAAACTAAAATTTCGGCGAAATATAGCAGAGGTTCAACTAGGGAACCATAGTAAACCTCTGGTATGCGAAAACGGCTATTATTACATAATCTTTTATTAGCTCCGTTAAGTTTCAGTGTTACCTAAAACGTCAATATTTTTCCATATTGACTTTCAAATTTCATATCGGGTGTGTCATACAATTCAGCTCCAGTGAGAGGTTTCGCATATTTCGTTACTTCTAATGAAAATACACTATGAATATAATTTGTGTGATCTTCTAATTGTTATTCTCATTTATAAGTTGGTAAAAAGTTCTTAATTTGATATAGTTTGGGATAAAACTATTCTTCACTCAATGATTAATGCCTCCTCCCTCTTAAAAAATATTTAGTCTTGATAACAGACTCCTGACAACCTGACAATTAACTTCAGGTTTTCTAGGGATGGCAAAAAATACATAAAACCTGATTCAAACCTACTATACATAATATAGGTAAACTGATTTCTCTATGTCATATCTGCTCTACTGCTCTATCAAGAAATAGAAGTACATGTATAATCGTTTGAAGCATTGAGAATAGCAAACGCAGTCAGAGGTCACCTACAATAAAATATGTAGTTGAAAGATACAGTAGAGAATCAGGGTACCGACGCCAATATACATTCTAATGATATGAAAAACGATAAAGAATTTGGGAGAAGAGTTAGGCGAATTTTTTATTCCTAATCTGGAAAATTTAAAATATTTTGTTTTGATGTGATCTGTGGTCATAGTACAAATAAGAGTTCTAATGACAGCGTACTCGACTTTTTGAAGCCCATTCACTCGATACTATCTTACATCAACAAAAGATTCAGCAAAATTTTCTCATTTTCAAAAGAAGCATAGTTTTGCAAACTGTATGTCGGAGATATTCAGTAAAAGTTCCTGAGAAATCTGCTTAGAAGCAAATGTATCACAAACAATGCTAAGCATGAAAGGGGCGTACTTTTTCCAAAATGTCAGCAAATGTTATTTTATCTGCCATTTGTCAAAAATGCATATCTTATCAAATTAATTGCTAGAGTTACGTTACTTGCCCTGCGTGGAGGTTGACAACACCTATCACAGAGAAACCTACTTAGAAAGGAGCGTTAACGAAAAGGGGCATAATTATAACAAAATCAAAGTTACGTAGATCACATCTCCATGCTAAAGACATACACGATACTTACAAGCATATGGCCAAGTAGGTTTGGACAAAACTGCTTACAAGAAAAATTATTAAGATTAAGAGAAACGTAATTGTGACAAAATAAAACCTATAGTTATGTGACTATCCCTATGAGGTCACCTTATAATGCCGAAGATATGTGTAGATTTGAAAGCATTTTGTGTTGATTGTTTTAGAAACCTAACTACATGCAAACTTTTAACAAAAATTTCCATGTTAAAAACGAGCATAATTTTCGGATTATGATTACAGCATTTCTTGTCATGCGGGGTGAAGATATGCTGCCGAAGACATGTTTGATACTTTTGAGAGCATTTGAGGAAGTAGTTTTAAAACACCTGTTTACACGCAAACGTTTTGTAACACTGACGCCAACGCGGACGTCGAAAAAGCTCTCGTATTTGAAAAAAAGATCAAATAAACTAGCTTATAACAAACACCTATCTAAGAGTTCAAAACGAAACAAAACGTCGTATAATGCGGTGAAGTAAAACGTATTATTAATGTCGTTGTCGTTTCTTTTAGGCCTGCTTCGTAAATATCATCATCACATCTATTCAAGTTGGCTAAATATAACAAATCTAACTGTAATAACATCTTTATTTTTTAAACTTCCTCTAGTTTTTAAGCGGTAGAACGAATTCACACTTTGGGTAGTTATACTTTATTTTCATCTTTTTATACTAACACGCAATACTGTTTATACATGCAAACATTATTTGGTTTTTTACATAGACGCTGTGCATTACATGCTGATTGGGTTCAAACACGAGTTCCCTTTAAGCGGAAGTTTATTATCCATACACATGGAAAGGAGTTTAATCGGGAATTTGTAGACATAGACAACACTTTATTTCATCTCAGATCATATTACATGATGTATGAGCGAACAGTTGCTCTAAATACAATACGTAACATGGTGTTATTAATTTCAGTTCTGAAATAGGAAGTAGAATTACATTTTTACTGAATGGACTGTTTTGGGAGTAAGGGCAGTAGTTATAGAACTACCGATTCTGGGCCAATTTGACCCCACTTGACCCCCCGCCCTCTTCTAAAAATATCTAATGCCGACTAATTCAAATTTAAAAAATCCAAAGCCAGCCAGTCTTAAAATACTCAGTGCATTTATACCCTGAAAATCTTTGATGGACCTAAGGTTGAAGGGTCAATCTGACCCCCCTTGACCCCCCCCCCCCCCCCCCCCTCCTCTTCTAAAAAATCCAATACCGGAAAATTCAAAAAAAGATCTGGTTTTATGAACGTAAATGAGTTGAAACAAGTTTAAATCCATCGAAAAAACTTTTATATAAAATATTTTTCATTTAAAACACTGAGAAACAATTTTCAATAGTAGTGTCCTTATCGGTAAAACACAACGCATTAGATATTTGTTACGTTTATTCATTCATAAAACATAGTAAATATTGATCAGGTCGGCATGACGCTGCATGTATTTTTAAAAACCAACCAATGAAAACGCATTTGATTTTCACTTCCGCAACTAGAACATTCGCTTGATATCTGGATGGATATACATGACCGTGTACGTAAATAAACAAATAAGTTTGTATTGTTGGATATACAACGGAAACAAGTGGAATTAAACATCTAAAATGTAAGTTTAACTTGTTTTAGATGTGTCTAACTATTTACCCACCGCTTGAATATTTTAATATTGGTGTAAACAGTTTATTTATACATTGCACAATACAGTCCGTTTACCAGGTCATGCGTGTTTTCTACTTTTTGATTATGTTTTGTTTTGTTTTTTAGAGATGAATTTCACTTTTACTAGCTTATGTTAATACGGTTTTTTTTTATTTCAGGGATAATACCACTACAACCGAACTTTTGGGAGATTTAATAAATTTATCTACCCATCTTGGGGAGAACTACAAACAAGACGAAACGTGTGTAAAATGGATTGAATTATTTCATACAAAATATTATCCCAAACTAACAGATGCAGTTAAACCCAAACCAAAGCGGCATACAAAAAGCGATTTGGCGGAAAAAAATAAAAGAAGAAATTACGAAATCATTTGGACAAGGAGAAATTCCAAAAATTTTAATGTGGATACTTCAAATATTGATAAATGTGTCGAAACTATTCAAAATTTACAAAAAATATATAGAAACAAACGGAATATTGTTTATTGTACACATCAGATTGGATTTATTATTAAAAATTTAAAATTAATTTGGCCAAGGGATTGTAATCTGGGACTTTATCTTCATCTCAGATGTGTACCTTACACAGATTCCTACTGTCGAAACCTGATTTTAGTTTATGAATTAATTGAGAAACATAAAAATTTATTGAAGTGTGCTTTAAACAATGGAACTTTAATCAAAAATAGGAAACTATGTACAGAGTTGGATTGGTAACAAAATCAGCTTTTAACAGTAGGAATCTATGTTAGGATTCCATGTATAATGTTCACATTTATTTATAGTAACATTTACACTGTAAACGCACGTCGCTTCCGTATACCATGTTCAATTTTATTTTTAACATTAGTGGAATTTCCATGTATAATGTTCACATTTATTTATAGTAACGTTTACACTGTAAACGCACGTCACTTCCGTTCAAGTTTATTTTTAACATTAGTGGAATTTCTATATATCAATACTTTTATTTATAGTAACGTTTACACTGTAAACGCACGTCACTTCCGTTCAAGTTTATTTTTAACATTAGTGGAATTTCTATATATCAATACTTCACAACAGCGGGTGTTAAGTGCTGTGGCGGCCGTAAAAAGTCGCCCCGACTTCATCTTCGGGATCATTGTTTTCACTTCATTTAGATTTGAAGATTGAATACTGCTTAAGCCGGTGCTAGAGGGCGTGGACAGTGTTGCTTTTTCCATTACTGCCATTGAACAGACTCAATCAAACCGAGTCTGCAATTTTCACTACTTGCCTTGTTCTCGGTGCTTCCGAGGGATCTACTTTCCAGATTTTATTTTATTTATAGTAACGTTTACACTGTAAACGCACGTCACTTCCGTATATAAGAATATTGTGTTTTGATATATTTTAACTCTTTTTATTAAAATAATTTATAATTGTTTGTTCATTTACTCTTTGATTGTTAACTTTTAGTATTTTATACAATAAATCATAAATGTTTGTACCATCTTTAACATTTTAATGAATAATAAACAATAATAACCACAGAGTGTACTTGTTTTGTCTTGATATTGTATATTATTGTATTTTACATTTGCTATATAACTAAATACTTCTTTCGGCGGAGAAAGTCCAAATGGGTCAAGTTTATGTAACAAACCCGATGTGTTCCAGGACCAACAGAGTCGTCCAAATTTATAATTCCACACTCGTCCTTTGCTTTTGTTTTTGGTAAATTATTTCTACTAAATACACCCCTAAAGTTTTTAAGTTTTAATTGTTTAACCCATTGTTCAATTTCAAAGTTAGAAATTGGTTTGTTTATAAATTTTATTTTTTTTTACTATAGGAATTCGTCTGTACGACCTCCGTTGAGAATCAATCTGTTTGCCCTGGCCATGTCGGTTGCTTGCAACCCACGCGGACTGTGGTCCTCCCTTACCACTTAACAAAGATGTTATCAAAGGTATCCCTAGACTAGCAGCCAGCATACCCAGGAACCCACCATTTTGTCTCTGTTTTTGTGTTAATTTAATCACTCCAGATCCTACTAGTTGCTTTCTTTGATTAGGTGTAAGATATGGTGATATTATATTTCTCTTATCAGTAGCTACCGAAATCATACCATTTCCAAGTATTTTACTAACACCAGTACTAGCAAGACCAGAAAAGGCTCCAACCCCTAACGGCCCTAATATTTTTGGAGCTATTTTTGCAGTTACTGGAAGTACTGTCCGGCCTAACAAACCAGCCAAAGCTCCTAAAAATCCACCATTTTGACCTTGACTGGACATTTGTTTTTTTTGAAATTGTAATTTCTAATCCCTTATTATTTCTAATAGACTTTTCAATTTGATTAATTTGTGTTTTTGTTAAAAGTAAAGGGAAGTTTCCACGTAATTGTTCATGTTTTAATCTAAAAGTATGTGGAATTTGATTATTATAAGCTTGTGCTAAATTTTTCTTTTGTCCATCTGTAAGGCTTACTTTATATTCAATATAATTTGTTACCATTATATATCAAATTTATAAAATCTAGTTTTATATTTAAAATTTATTTTATTTAAGCAATAACAAGTTCATTTCCAATAGTATTTATTTCAACTGTTTCTTCATACAATACAACTGCGTAAACATGTATATTAGCTGCTGGTGGAATATTTAATTTAGCTGTTAATGTAATATGCTTAGGATCTTCTGTTATTACTTCCTTTTTATATTCCAAGTTAAAATGAACAAATTCTAATAAATTAGATTTGATCTATTTAGCAGACTTCCAGTAGTCTTATTATTTTGTTTATAATAATAATTAATTACATCATCATATATTCTTGGTATACTTGTGTATTCTGTTTCTGGATAAAAAACACCATTACCAACCTCAAGACGACAGGAGCTCAAACTGCAATTATAATTATTAGTATTTACCTTAAATGTATCTAATAAATGTGGGTTATGTTCTTGTGAATTACTTTTGTCAGGCCGTTGTAAATAAACAAATACATGTTGTGGTTTTGTTATACCAGCTGTTATTCTAAAGGATATATTATTTTGTAGTGTATCAGTCGATTGTGTCACCATTTCCCGGAGGTACGACCATCTTGCTTTTGAAACTTGAAACTTGAAACTTGAGAATTTTCTTAAACGCCTATTTCAACACACAAAGCATCTTCAATGGCGTTGTACACTCATGCATTAAAAACAGTAAAAACAATTCATCAGTATTAACACAAAGTCTTGATTTGCTTCAATGTAATTGCTGTAGTATGAATTTTAGAACAATGAATAGTAGTCTTTGAAGAAGTGAGTTTTCAACTGCTTTTTGAAGATTTTAACTGATTCACTTTGTCTGAGATTTAATAGCAGTTCGTTCCAAAGTTTTGGTCCAACCGTACTGAAGCTTCTGTCACTGAATGTTTTTTCTTGTTATAAGGGACAACGTAGCATCCTACTGATGATTCTGACGAACGTAGGGTGCGTTTTGAAATTTTAGACAAAAGTTCTATTAGATATTGAGGAGCATTACCAACAAAGCAGTTGTACATATAAGTAAGGATCTTAAAATTTATTCTTGCCTTCACAGGTAGCCAGTGTAAGTTATAATGCCTGTTTTGAACTATCACACATCTTACGGTTGAGAACAAGTTTGGCGCAAATATTCTGAATACGTTGTAATTTACCTACTTCACAATTAGCAACACCATAAAGAATAACATTACAGTAATCCAAGTGAGAAATTACTAACGACAAAACCAATATTTCAGTGGCTTCTTTGGTTAGGTATTTACGGATACTTTCGATCTTGAAATAATTCAACATTGCAGTTTTACATTTCCTTTTTATATGCTCATTGAAATTAAGTGTGTGATCTAGAAAAGCGCCTAAGTATCTAATACAACTCTGCACTTTGATTTTATCACTGCATATTTCAATGTCTGTGGTGGAACACTTATTCAACTGTTGGCGACTACCAAACATTATAAATTCTGTTTTAGATGTGTTTATTTTTAGTTTGTTACTGTTCATCCAATCATTAATAACAGTAGCACAATTTTGAAGGTCTTGAATTGCAGTATTTTCTGCGATGATTGTTGGCTGAAAACGAACGTTCGCAGTATGGTCATATGCAAATCCAAACACGGAAATAGATGGAGGTGCAATGTCAAAGAGCGTCCCGGCATAGGTCAAATAGAGCCAGGGGCCCAAACAACTTCCTTGCGGAACACTACATGTTAGATCACGCTGAGATGATGATGTTTTATCAACCCTCACACTACAGCTACGAGTTCGTAGGTACGAATCCACCCATTCCAGTGCTGAACCACAAACACCATATTGATTTTTCAGTACGTCGACTAGGATGTCATGATCAACGGTATCAAATGCCGCACTAAGGTCTATAGCTATTAAAGCTGTTACCTCCTGATGTTCCATCCCATCGAGCAAATCGTTCACAAGTCGGAGCAAAGCAGACTCACACGAGTGAAACTGTCTATAAGCAGACTGGTTCTTTGGGAGGAGGTTATGCTTATTGACATGATGATTTAGTCTATAAAGTGCTGCTTTTTCAATTAATTTTGATAAGAATGACAAGTTGCTGACAGGGCGATAATTGGCAAATTTCAGTTCAAGGCCAGACTTTTTCAAAAGTTGTCTGACAGTCGCCTGTTTCCATTTTATCGGAAACACTCCTTGTGTCAAGGAAAGATTCACAAGCCTAGTGATAGAAGGCATTCATTAGTATCACAATCGGTTGCAGTAACTCTTTTAGGGTTGTTTCGGTGATTATTCGGTTTACGACAATCACATAACATTTCGGTATTTTCTTCTTCTAACATTAAACAACCACAGTCCCATTCAAATAAATTATTTTTGAAAAGATAAGGATCTATAACATTTTGTAATTTATCAATAACGCGATTGTTATATTCATCGCTAACTATTTGATCAAGTTTTGATTTAATAACATTTCTTCTTTTAAGAACTTTTTTATATGAATTTTTGTCTGGATTCATTATTTCTCCTAAAGTGCTAGATTATTTTGGCATAATCATTCTATCTACCTTTCTATTAACCATCTATATATAATATACTTATAGAAAAAAATCTTTAAAAACGCACCTAAAGAACATTTAAAAAATAGGTAATATTATCTATATCTTTTGAATAAGATTTTAAAGTTATTTTTTCTAAATTGTTATCAACTGTTAAAATTTTAATACCTTCTTGAGACATTCTGTTTAACCATTCTTCGTGTAATTTGTGTAGTTTTTCTAAATAATCTAAACCAACTCTATTTTCTTCCGTTCTGTTTCTTTTTTGAAGTCTTTTAAGGCATACTTCTGGGTCAGTTTTAAGATAAACAAATCCATCAATTGGGTTTTTTCCGTATGTTTTTATAATATGATCAGTTAAGAAAAGATTGTATACTGCCCACTCGGGGTCATTTTAAATATCGTTGTCGTGATGTTGATTTGTAAAAACGTTACTGTTAGTTAAATAACAACGTTCAAGGACAGAAACACCATTAAACTGTTTAGCAGAAGAATTTTTATACGACTGTTTAAAGTTGTTAGCTGAAATGGAAATAAATATTTGGAAGGTTCTTGAGCAGCAAGTTCAAAAAGATTATATGAATTTCCGCTTGGGTCTATAACATTTTGCCATTCATGAATTGGTTCTGGAATTATATTAAAATTAAGATTATATTCGTTAATAATATCTAAAAACGTACTTTTTCCTGATGCAATATTACATTCAACTGATATAACTTTTCTCATTTATATAAAATGCTTACAGAAAAAATCTTAAATACAACTCTTCTTCTTTTTTACTTTTATATCCGTTAAGTTTAAATTCCTTCATATGCATTTCAAGAGGCATTGAATAGTTTTTTTTTCTTTCTGCATTTCTAATAGTATTATAAAAATATCCTGAATAACTTTTTTCTCTTCTTCTTTATTTACTTTTCCAATTCGTGCTTTTGTTATTAGTTGTTTTATTTTGTGATGATGTGCTTTTAAAATAAATTTCTTGTCGTCAAGTTTTAGTCAGTTAGTAAATATGGTAATTACTGATGGGTCAGCGCCAGCAACTGCTACAAATACAGGAATAGCTGGAACAAGTGCTAATGCAGCTGAGCAACCAAAGATACCTGCTGTAATATATAACCCAGTACTTACTCTCCCACAAAATTTATACCTTTTTCTGTAAGCAGCAGCTAGTTTAGTTAAGTGAATAATTAATTGATCTATTGTTTCTATTCCATTATTAGAAAATAGATTTTTATTACTCATTTATATAATATATTTTTTAAATTAATTTTTTTCCAGTTCACTAAATGGTACCCAACTATTAAATTTTTCACTATAACCTTTCCATTTTACTAAAGCTTGTTTTTTCTTATAGTCTCGTCTAATAACTTTTTCTATTCTAAAAACCTCTTGTGTAGTAGGTAAACGTTCTTGTTCATAAAATGAACCCTGAATTATTTCATCATTTAAATCTTTTATAGTGTATGTTCTGGGATTTGTATTATTAATTTTATAAATTATAAAAATTTCCTCTGTCTAGTTTGGTGTATATCCTTTTTCAAAATGTCTTTTAAGTTTGCTTAAGCGAACTCGATAACCAATTTTGAATTTTGCTTTACTCTTTGGTATCTTTAAATTACCATATAAATTAAAGTAAACAGTACCTTTATTTAAGTTTTTACTAGCTTCGGTTGGTGTCATTTTTATACTAGAGTGTTTTGTTTTGTTATATTTATCAACCATATCCTGTAAATTATCTAAATAAGTATAAGTATTATTTGCTGTAAAATATTTCCACATTATTTTTTTTAAACTTCTATTAAATCTTTCTATTACTGCAGCTTTTCCTTCATTAAATGTATGGTACATGTTAATCTTATTTTTATTCAAAAATGATTCAAACTTTTTATTATAAAATTCTTTTCCTTCATCTACTCATAAATTTGTTGGTGTTCTACCTTTTGGCCGAGCATGAAGCTCATCAGGAGATGAAGCTCCAAAAAATTATTGTTTCAAATGCTTCAGTTATTAATTCTCCAGTTTTATTCTTTAATGGAATAACCCAAGCATATTTACTGAATATATCAATAACGGTTAACAAGTACTTTACTCCTTTATTATATTTTGAAAAAGCTTGCATATCAACCAAATCAGCAGACCAGGTATCATCAATGTCATGGACAATCACTCTTCGTTTCCTAAATTTTCTTTTAATTGGTTTGTGTTATTCTTCTGCTAATTCACCACTCCAGCGGTAGCTTGGTGCGGTGATTCCGGGGGTATACTCTACCCCCTTTTTCCGTTTTTTGACTTCCGTTTTTGTCCTAGTGAGCTTCAAGCTCCCGGGGACTTATGTCCCAGACCAAGTTTAGATTTCGTTTTAATTATAGGTTTCACAACTAAATGTTTTGCAATCTTTTCCCCAAATGTTTTTGATTTAGTGTTACTTAAATTGGAAAGCATTTGCTTATCACATGTACCCTTTTTTACACCGCTGTCATAGCAAAAGTCATGGGTCTTACATACTGCGTCCAGTTCGTTGACAGGAGGTCCATTATCTAAAGGATTTCCTGGCCCACAATAGTTATATCCTGGAAGTGTTAAACCTTTTTTAGGTAATAAAGGTAACATTGCTTTATGGATATCTAAATTACCCCCTGTACTTTTAACAAACTTTGATTTCATTATTCCACAAGATGAACAGGTAGCCATTATCATTCTTTTCCCGTTTTTTGCTGTAACATAATGAGGATTTATATTATCAGTAAATCTTCTTTCTTTCAAACAATATATTTTATTCTGTATACTCATCTATATCATATGTATTTAAAACTTTTTTCGATGGGTTTAAACTTGTAGGGGTTTTTAATTGCGTAGATAGACGACGTTTCAACCCACTTTTTATTATTATGATCTTTTTGGAGCATTTCGGCAGCGGGAAAGGGAAACTATAACTTTTGAAACAGACTATATTTAACTAAGGTATTTTGTTTACTAATATGGAATACACATGTCACGTGACAATGTGTATTGACTCGGTCACTGGGTCAAAGTTATTAAATGTGTGAATGACTACACATGGGCGTGTTTATCGGTACGTTCTCGCAACTGATTGGTTCGCTTGGTAAAAGTATGTAAAAGTATGTGCACTGACAGTGGAAAGGTGACCTGGTATTTGTTTTGTTAGAGGTAAGGATTATAATAATATTCAATCATTGTGGATTAACAATACAGACGGAAGTATCATTGGATGTCAAAAGATGCATTAGTATGTTGATTAGAAACATTATTATGTTCATTATTTTAAATACTTTGTAACAAACGCACAAAGCACATGGGCGACAATGCTGTGTTGGATTTCAGCTGTCATTGAGAAGCTAAGTGGGCACATCTTCAAAGAGCTACTGCAGACATGTGCTTGAAAATAGCATTTCAGTCGGCAAGTGCTTTGTCTGAATTAAATTACTTAATTACAGTTAACAGTTGTAGGATAGGTGCGAAATAACGCGGTACTGTCAAAAGTTCCGGGAGCACGCACCCCAGGCCGCGGCTAGGGATACCCAGCACGACATGAGTCTCCATGGTCACATGCTTTGAGGTACCATCATAAAAGGAAACAATCAGATGTTTGCATCAAACATCAAGCATTACGCATTCAGACAAATAGTGCATATACATGGGCCTATAAGACAAAGCTTTTATACAATACATGAGTACTTCTTCGGGATCATGTCTTGAACTTTTAAAGAGTATTTTAATAAATTTACATACATTTCTTAACTGTTTAATGGAGGAGTTGTTTAAAAGTTCACTGAATTTGTACACATTCGTATTTTCATAATAATAACGTTTCAAATAGGTTTGTTCTATCTGCATGAAAATAGGTACATTTAAGTAGCAAGTGATATTCATCAGCTGTCACCGAGCTATCACAGCACGGGCATTCCATGTTAATACATGCTTACATTCTAGGATACATTGTGCGCCCCAAAACCCTAATTAAAGGGAATTCCTATTATTTTCTATGCGCATCTTTCTGCGCAGCCGACACTTTCTATGGAAAACTGAAATGAAGTAAACTTTTGTTGAAACATGTGACAGACAACCTTAAATATGAGGAATCTTGAATGAAACAACATTTTGATAAGTTTTATCGGTAATCAAATGTTGATACTGATTTATGTTTTATTGATAAGTATCATGCCTGCCAGATATCTTGCCGTTTTTGTGGTTGTGTTTTCACATCGCATTTTAGTACAAAGACAGTGTTGTTCATATAATGTAAGACAATTGACTTAGTACTGATAAGACAATATCACCTTTCAGATTATTTAGTATTCAATAATAGAAAGAATTAAGAATTTTTGAAACTTTTTTTTTAACTTCTAGCAGATATTCATGTAATCAATTTGGTCAGGTTCGCGCTATTTTCCTCCGAACAGGTGTTGTATTCAAGTGGTCTTAACATAAAATGTAGCCAGGTTACCCATAAATTTTTAGCCGCTCACAATACAATTATTCATACACAAGAAAAATAGGAAAAAATTCTATGAAACATTTTTTTTCATTTTTCAAAATTTAAAAAATATTCTTCACTTTGGGTGTTTTTTATTTAAACAAGTACACAAGAGTGAAAAGGAAACAAGATTTATTTTTCATTTGTACACATTATTGTAAGGATATAGTATTACAAATATGACTGTGATATCTAATAATTATATAATAAAATCTGTAAATAGAATCAAACTTATTTTGCTGTCTTGATGTATATTTTGGTTGGTATTTATAAAAAAGCAGAAAAATTATGAAAATGTTGAAAAATCACTGGCAGTTTCAGCAGCAGTGGGTGTGTTCAAAACAATCTTTCACAAAAACAAGCCAGGTGGCCCATTGTTTTTATTTGTTTATTGTTTTCAGCACAAAATATCCTGTCATATAATTATGTGAATATGAAAAAAATTCTATGAAAGGAAAACAACTATAGGAATTCTTTTTAAGAGTGACACCAAACCATTTTACGGGGAAAGACATAAAATAGATTGTTTTCGAGAAGTTGAGAATGTCGTGACGTTCGTTATGAAAGAATGCAGCCTTTTTATTATTTTCCTGTTTGTTAAGATTTGCAAACTGATGACAAACGAACATCTACACATGTAATTGTCTGAGAGATGCGAAATTGCGTGAAAAAATATGTTTAAGAGGCGACTGTTTCTGATGAAAAATAATGATAAAATCCTTTTCTTGTTTTCTGATTTTCAAACAAAACATAGGAAAATAATTTTTACCTTCAGCAAACTTCAACAATTTTATCTTCAATTTAAAACAAAGCAACACATTCCTCTCTACATTTAATGTCATCTAGTTTAGTTTAATGTTTTGTTTGCCTGTCACTAACGTAACGTTTATTTGTGATGATCATATGATGGATTGTCAAAACTTAACATTCCTTTACCCAACGATATCTTTTGTAATTGTCTTCTCTTTTATTTCAACAAGTTAAACAGTTTTTGGGTAATGCAGATGCAGAGAAATGATATTTTGCCCTCCGAATTGCATGCAAAACATAGACCGTTAGGGGACGATAAATGTTAAGATTATTTTGTACCCACTGTAACTTAATTAAATTAATTTTGTACTTTGTTGTTTTTGCAGTTTGATCAATATTTTCCGTAAGAAAAAATTTGCATGATTACTTTTGAATATATTAAGACAATACCTTTCACAACATACAGCAATAATTTCATAACCTTAAGGTCTGTAACATGAACCTTTTAGTTGAAAAAAAATCATAACTTGCTGCAAACAAATTATAATAGCATATTTTCCATTGTAAATCAATTCAGGACACGCGAAGTTTTGAAATTTTGAGTTTGGTTTTATTTGCTGATGGAGTAATTAGGAAATGATATCCAGTGTATATATCTCTTTTCTGGGTCTTCCAAAATTAAGTCAAAACTAACGCAAATCTTATTATGTCATTGCTTGATCAAACAGTATATCACAATAAGATCAACTTATGCTCTACCCACTTCAGCTTAACAGTACACTTTATATCATAGACTCAATCAAACCGAGTGTGATAATGGCAGGGCTCCCTTGAAAAATCACCAGTGCCCATTGAAAATTAAAGGAGTGCTGCTGGAATTATCTGGAATTATGGATCCGTTTTAGGAAGTTTATGTTCTTTAAGAGCTATTAAAATTTTAAGAATGTATGATAATTCATGATTTCTGAATGAATGTCTTAGAATGCATTAAGAAAAAATCTTGACATGCGAAAACTCTACAAATATGCTATATACGAACTAAAGAAAGCTACAGTTATTTTTAGAAGGAAGAATGTGTCCAACTTTAAGATAAAATACTGCTGTGGTAGACGTCTGGTATGGGGGAATAAAAATCATAGTTTGTTTAAAACCCAAAAGACTAGCCATCTTTAACAGTTAGTGATGAGAATTTTACCCAGGAAAATCACTGTTTGCCGAAATTCTAGAAAAATCCTGTTTTATTTACTGAATTGCTAAGTTAACAGTCTATGACATTTTATGGTTAATCGTTTAGCACTACTGGTATTGCATATAGACTAGGAATGGTAGTAGGAGCCTTTTTGATGTTTATTGATAATTCATAGCCAATATTAAGCTTGTGGATGAAATATATGTGAACGGGGAGAAGAGCATTATATGCTTTTCACAGTTCAATATGCCTGTATATTTTGTTCCCAAAACCTTTTTAAAAAATAAGTTTTATCTATGTACAGAAAGTACATTGGAACCTGACATCACTAAAAAACACTTGTTAAATTTCAAATGAATGACTTTATTTTTACAATGCTTTCAAAACTCATAAAAAAATAAACAAACAAAAACACTGAAATAAAAAAGAAATTTAAAAAAAATGGCTTCCGGTGAGGATCGAACTCCAGACATTTGGTTTTCAATGCGAATCGGTAACCACTGCACTAATGTGGAAGTATGATGTCATCATCACAAATATAACTACACATAAAATTTCAGTTATGGCAGCGTGACGAAAATCGTTTCCCATTCAAAATATTGTATTATATATTTTAAGCTCACAAAGTGACAAGGTGAGCTTTTGTGATCGCGTGGCGTCCGTCGTCCGTGCGTGCGTCAGTCCGTACGTCCGTTAACTTTTGCTTTTGACCACTCTAGAGGTCACAGTTTTCATGGACTCTTTATGAAAATTGGTCAGAATGTTAACTTGATGATATCTAGGTCAAGTTCGAAACGTGGTCACGTGCGGTCAAAAACTAGGTCAGTAGGTCTAAAAATAGAAAATCCTTGTGACCTCTCTAGAGGCCATATATTTCATAAGATCTTCATAAAAATTGATCTGAATGTTCATCTTCATGATATCTAGGTCAAGTTCGAAACTGGGTCATGTGCGGTCAAAAACTAGGTCAGTAGGTCTAAAAATAGAAAAACCTTGTGACCTCTCTAAAGGCCATACTTGTGAATGGATCTTCAAAAAAATTTGCCAGAATGTTCATTTTGATGATATCTAGGTTAAGTTAGAAAATGGGTCACGTGCCGTCAAAAAAGGTCAGTAGTTCAAATAATGAAAAAACATTGCGAGCCCGCCCGCTTAGCTCAGTAGGTAAGAGCGTTGGTCTACGGATCGCAGGGTCGGGAGTTCGATCCTCGGGCGGGGCGTATGTTCTCCGTGACTATTTGATAAACGACATTGTGTCTGGAAAAACCTTGTGACCTCTCTAGAGGCCATACATTTAAATGGATCTTCATGAAAATTGGTCAGAATGTTCACCTTGATAATATCTAAGTCAAGTTTGAAACTGTGTCACGTGCCGTTAAAAACTAGGTCAGTAGGTCAAATAATAAGAAAATCCTTTTTAGAGGCCATACTTTTCATGGGATCTGTATGAAAGTTGGTCTTAATGTTCATCTTGATGATATCTAGGTCATGTTTGAAACTGGGTCAACTGCGGTCAAAAAATAGGTCAATAGGTCTAAAATTAGAAAAATATTTTGACCTCTCTAGAGCCCATATTTTGCAATGGATCTTCATGAAAATTGGTCTGAATGTTCACCTTGATGATATCTAGGTCAGTTTGTAAACTGGGTCACGTGCGCTTAAAAACTAGGCCAGTAGTTTTAAAAATAGAAAAACCTTGTGACCTCTCTAGAGGCCATATTCTTCATGAGATCTTCATGAAAATTAGTGAGAATGTTCACCTTGATGATGTCTAGGTCAAGTTTAAAACAGGGTCATGTACCTTCGAAAACTAGGTAAATAGGTCAAATAATAGAAAAACCTTGTGACCTCTCTAGAGGCCATATTTTTCAATGGATCTTCATGAAAATTGGTCAGAATTTTTAGATCAGTATTTAAAGTTCAAGGTCACAATGACCCAGAACAGTTAAACGGTTTCCTGACGCTTGGGCCTAGGATCATGAAAGTTGATAGTGAGGTTGATCATGACCAGCTAATAACCCCTGTTGATTTTGAGGTCAATAGGTCAAAGTCAAGGTCACACTCACCCAGAGCAGTAGAACGTTTGTGTAGAGTGACCAAATAATTTCTTAAGTGGAGTTCTATTGTAAAGGTATTAAAAATGGACTCCGAGATCCAAAAGGATCAGAAAATATATCAACACTATTCCAAGTAAGGGGTGACTTTTTATAGCCACCACACGGCACTTAAAAATTGCTGTTGTGACAGTTAATAAAATCTGTAAGAAGATCCCTTGGAAACTTGCAACCTAGTAGAGTAATAGCAGAGCTACCGCCACCGCAAAGCAGCGCCGACTGCGTCGCATTACTGTTAAACGTGTGAAAAAGAAAATGAATAAAACTGTGTATAGAATTACTATCGAGTTGAAATTTCGTGGTACTGTTTAGGAATCGGGGTTGTTCACACAATGCTCATAGTAATTAATCAGTAAGATGTCAGTAGACGCTTGCTATTTACGGTTGACAAGCTTTGAACGTTGAATAAAAATATAAATGAGCGTCTGATATTATGAATTTAGTGCTAAAATCATTTTCTACGAAGAAAAAAAAAAGAGGACCATGATGGTCTTGAATCGCTCACCTGTTCCCACATGACCCAGTTTAGAGTATAACGTCGTTTTTTCTATTATTTGACATAGTGACCTAGTTTTTTTAGCTCAGTTTTGAACTCGACCTAGATATCATCTGCTTGCTACGACAAATCTAACTATTAACTTTCATGATCCTAGTCCCAAGCGTACTTGAGTTATCATCCAGAAACGGATTTGTCCACATAGAAACTTTTCTTTGTTAAATAATGAACAAAAATTTGTATGGTTAATGTTCTCTGAAGGTCCCGGCATTTTGATATTTTCTAGATATTTACATGATATATATATAATAAAAGAACTCTCTTGCTAGCTAACTAATCAGATCATGTAGCACCAACAATGAATGTGGAATTTATTTCAATCTCAGCAATTGTTTCTTGTCTTTATTTTTTCATTTTCATAAGCGTATGTTAATTATGTCTTAAGAATACGAATGAAGCTTTATTTGCCTTTAATGTCCTTATTTTTTTTTTTGTCAATTATGTTCTCCCTGTATGTTTGTGATTATACATGTCATTATATATGGCCCTTGATTGGCTTAATAAAATATTCTATTCTATTCTATTCTATTCTATTCTATTCTGATTAGCTGATTGACCTACTGCCCATCACTCGCTTATCCACCAATTGAAAATTAGAGCCGATTCGTGGATGCGCGGACTGGTCTGGATCCATGCTGGTCGCAAACGCACTATGTTGGTTTTCTCATGGTGCGGCTCAAATATCATCAAAGGACGTCTGCCTATTGTACATTAGCCGGTAGATTATCATCCAAATCTTTCTTAACCATTACCCTGCTAATTTTTTATAATGAACTTGTCCATCTTTCAATTTGGACTGTACCATTAACTGTTAAAAGGGGTGTTCACCAAAAAGATACTAATTGAACAGCGATCAGTGCAGATCATTATCAGACTGCAGGGATGTGCAGGCTGATCATAATCTACACTTGTTGCAAGGGAAAAGTCGATCTGTTCACCATTATAAGGGTTAAAAAGGAGATAGTGTTGAGGAAGGAATTTTTGTTTGTTTGTTTTTATAGTACTGTAACAAATAAACCCTAAGATTTTTTTCACCGGTTGTAGATGCAGATGGAAAAATCTGACACGGGGGTAATTTTTATATGGAAACAGGGCCATAAAACAACAAAAATTGATTGAAATACAAATATTTTTAAAAAAATATTTAGTTTTATTAAGAGAAAAAGGTCTGTACGGCGTGCAAAATTCGGTGGCTAGCAAGGCTGAATTGGGCACTTAACTGATTATGGCATTATCTAAAAAGATCTACATTAGACTTTGTTTTGGATCTTAAAGCCGCATACACAACAACTGTAGTATTAATACATATATTTTGATCGTATTCTATATAGCGACATGTACATATATTTAGCTATACATGTATATGAAATCCAAAACACAACTTCGGCAAATAGGCCACATTAGGCAGTACATCATAGCTGATGCTACTAAAATAGAGAAAAGTGGAAACTTCACAGATCGCCCAACACGACAGAAACGAAATTCTTTCAGGCTCGGTTTGATTGAGCCTGTTCATGGACGGTAGTGGAAATGCATGCTACCGTCCACGCCCTCTAGCCCCGGGTTGAGCAGAACTCAACATTTAAACATGCTAAAGGTACAGTAAGCAATTCAGAGACATCCGCAGATGTATTCAAACGGCGGTGAACATGGAAACTTCAATGATACACGTGTTGAGGCGTGTAATTCCATGAAGAGTGGCCATGCCATGAATATACTACCACTTTAGATTTCATACAGTTTGCCGGGTTTTAGTGATGAATATAGCCAGTCTATCCCTCTGATCCATGACATTCCGTGCAAAGCATGGTTGCAAATTCATTCCGTGCAAAACATGTTTGTAAATTATCTAAATACATGTACAGTGCTGACCAGCGTACAAATTAAACCAACTATCAGTCAAATCGAGTCTGCAATATTTACTATTTGTTTTGTCCTCGTTGCTTCTGAGTGATCTATTTATCAGATTTTGTTTTAGAGCCTAATATATTATGTTGTTATTAAGTGATTGAGTATTTATCTATTTCAAGAATTTAAAAAAAAAGCATTTGATAATTTTGACTGGGAATTCACGGCATGGTTTGTCCCCAGATAAAGTAAAGGGTTTGCCCTAAACGAGAAAACAATGGGCAGAACTAAACAAACTGGAATTTAGAAACGGGATCTGAGGTTATGGAGCCTGCGTATCACAGGAACTGTCAAAAGACAAAATTAAAAGCAGGCACTATATCTAAGGGGCGATTATACAATACCCAAGGCTATGAAAGCGGGAGTATTGGAACCACCCAGGCCGAAATGGTTATGTTGAGAAACAAAGTCTCTAAGTCTCTTTTAAACTCATTGGTTACATCGAAAGTAACTCGCTGCTGTTTGGAACTTCCAAAGACACACTGCAAAAACTTCAATGCTTACAAAACACAGCAGCCCGCAACATAACCAAGACTCCGCGATACAATCACATCACACCAGTCTTGAAGGAGTGCATTGGCTTCCGGTTCAGCACCAAATTGAGTTCAAAATCTTGACACTTACATATAAAACCATGCACAATGAATCTCCCAAGTAAAACAAACAAACTAAAGTAACAAAATCATGACATGTTTTTCTCGTGTTGAGAAAGGTATTGCTCTCCTTCAACAGTGTATGTAATGTGATTTAACATTCAGCAAAATTTAAGTATGATCTTGTTTTAATTACTGTTTCTTTTAATCTTTTACCAATGTATTTACATGTGTGCGTTCAAACGTTTTTTACAAAGACATTAAAGAACACGCACACGCACACGCACACGCACACGCACACACACACACCCCCCCACACACAAACACACACACACACACACACACACACACATATATATATATATATATATATATATATATATATATATATATATATATATATATATATATATATATATATATATATATATATATATATATATATATATATATATATATATATATATATATATGAGTGCTATATAAATGTGGTATAGTAATAAATAATAATAATGATAATTTGCGCAATGACTCATACAACTGTATCCGTTTATTTTTGCGGCTGATTACTTAAGGCCCGATACTCAATTTTCAGTATGCGATGTTTAAGTCAAACTGTTTATAAAGTTCGACAAAACAAGGTCCATTCTTTCTGAAATACACAACTACATCTACATCCATTTGCTTATATGCTACGTTACCAGGTATGTCTTAGAAGTACAATTTATCACACATTTAGCGAAGATACCAAATTCGACTGTATTTATAAATTTAGACATTAATAGTAGAGCTACCGACGCCGCAAAGCGGCGCCGACAGCGTCGCATTACGGTTAGACGTATGAACAAGAATACGAAAAGAGAAATCTAACTGCGTATACTATCGAGTTGAAAATCCGTGGTACTTTTTGAAATCGGTGTTGTTCGGATTTTTTCATGTGCTCTATGCACATAGTAATTAATCAGTAAAGACGTCAGTAGACGCTTACTGTTTACGGTTGATAAAAGCGTCTCGCTTACTGCTTTGAATATTGAATAAAAATGTAAATGCGCATTTGATAATAAAAAATTAGTGCTAAATACATTTTGTACGAAGAAAAAAGAAATAAAATACAATATTTTCATTTTGAAACGACTTTCGTCACGCTGCCATTACCGAACTTTATTATATATATATATATGTTTGTCATGATGACGTCATAACTCCACAGTGGTGTAGTGGTTAGCGAGTTCGCGTTGAAAACCAGAGTTCGTGAGTTCGAACCTTACCTGGACCAAGTGTTTAGTTTTGATGTCAGGTTCCAATGTAGTGCCTGTGCAGTGGTCATTAGACATAACTTTAAAAACAAAAACAGCTTTAGGATCAAAATATACCGGCACTGAACTGTGAAAAGCAAATAATGCTCTTCTCCCCGTTCGCATATATTTCATCCGTTAGCTTTAAAATCACTAACCAGAGTTTATCAAAAAAAAAAAAAAAAAGACAAAAAAAAAACAACAAAAAAAAACTAAAACTACTGGCGATGAATTATTAATAAACATCAAAAAGGTTCTTACCACCATCCCTATTTTATAGTGCTAAAATGATTAACCATAAAAGGCCATAGAAATGTTAACTTAGAAGTTCGGTAAATAAACAAGGTTTTTCGAGAATTTCGGCAAACACTGTTTTTCTCAGGTAAAATTCTGATCATTAACTTTTAAAAATTGCTAGTCTTTTGGGTTTAAAACAAGCTTTGTACAGTCATGTAAATGACTCTAATTTTCCCATACCAGGCGTCTATTATTATAGCAGTATTTTTGACTGAAAGTTGGACACAATCATTCTTCCTTTCAGAAAGAACCAACATTTGACAATAATGACATTTAAAAGAATTACAATAGTCACTTCCAGGAGTACGTAAATTCTAATTTCTATTAACTTGGGAACTGAAACATTTTAAAACTTTTTACATTAAGTCCTCATTGCCAAACATTCACACGCAAAGAGAGAATTCCTTCGCTATTGGCCTAATGAGATTCTGTTAGGTTTGAAGCTTTTCAATTTGAAGGGGTTATCATTTGTGACTGGTTTCCAATATGATAATGATTTATGTAAAATTGTTGATGCAGTAGACTCTACGTTTTAATAAGAATAACAGAAATTATTCAAATACGTTTTCTTCTTTATCTTGGTGCAAATTTTAATCTATATCGAACTTTCTTTTAATTATATACAGAATATCTTTCGAGTAGTATTTTACATGTCAAGAATTAAATTTGATGCAGTCTTAAAGATGCATTCAGAAATCATGGATTATCATTAATTCTTATAATTTTAATAGATGTAATAGAACATAAACTTCCTAAACGAATCCATAATTCCAGACAATTCCAACACCACTCCTTTAATCTTAAAGGGGCACTGTGATTTTTCAAGGGAGCTCTGCCTTTTAGGTAGCACCTAATTTCATATTAACAAAAAGTTCTATGATGAATTATCCGCTGACAGCATTCTGTATTACTATTAAATTTACAAGTTCCTTATTCATGATAGGTTAAACAGAGTTCAAATTAGAGTTGAGGTATGTTTTTTTTTTCCAAATGAAATAGAGTTCTTTAATGCATATTTTGGTGTTATTTCATTATTACGGTATTCGATATTTCATGGTGTACAAGTGCGATATCCATAAAGCGGGTGTGGTAATTTGGAATATTCCTTAGTTATAATTCGTTCAGTCTGTTCCGTTCTTTTGTTGAGATAAAATGTGTCGTATGAATAGTGCTATAGACAAATAGAAGTTTGTTAACATACAAAAAGTAAAAGCAGTTATTTCCTGTTTCACCCAAAACCTTAAGCCATGCAGTCATTGAATAAAACAGTAAAATTAAAGCTACCAAACCAGCAACTCCCCCAGCCCTTTTAGGCTTTGATTTGAAAGTTCTTCAATATCTTGCCGTAAAATGCAGCAGGGCAGAATTAAATACCTTTATTATATCGATATATAATAAATGGGTGCTTGATTAACTTTTGGGTCCTGGACTGTCTATAATTGTCGTTCGTTTTTATGCGTTATGATGATCCATATCACTCACTGCATATCACTCACTGTATAGAGCTATACTGCTTTGTCGATCTACTTGTAAATTGAGTATGAATTTTAAATTATTTCCTTGAATAAGGATGAAAATTGTAGCCGCACTTTGTTTTTTTATAATATATTTCTCGATTCAAATTATGTTACTTAATGTGAATTTCATAACGTTATGCTGCAAGAAGTAAAATAAAATGGAACTTTATGTCGTGTGCGCCTTTAACGTCACAACACGTCTGACGTCATATTCGTGTACGCGCGTCTGTTTTCCGCGCTAAGATTAAAGTGTGTTGCAAAATGCATATCTCAACATATTTAAGCATAAAATAAAACTGAAATTTGTTTGTTTTTTCGTGAATATGGAATATATCTCACTGAGAAGTGAGAAAATTTCAAATATTTCCACGAGCGCTGATAAAACACAGTATTTCATATGGTTCCTTTTAAGTATGTAAGACTGGCAAGACGAAAAGATGGTATTGAAATGGCTGTCGTGTTGTCTGGAATATTTCAGAAAAGTGAATTCACATAAATAATATGAAAGATTATATGCTAATACACATAATATAAGCCTTACTAGTTATTCTAAATGTATAACCCAAACCTAAAGAAAACCTCACAAAAAGAAAGAATTATTTAGAAACAGAAATTCCTAGCTGCTAGGATTTTAAAAAATCCCGCCTGACAAACATGGAGGTCATTATATCATCTGCAATGTATAAGTGGCAGGGGCCAGTTTCGCATTTGGCCCGGGTACGTTTTTTAAATAAAATAGACATATGCACTTTACAGGCATATATATTCAACTGGTTATTTATGATGTTTATAGAACTAAGGATTCCTGCGTACGAGTGATTATTGTGTAAAATATATATGTGCATGTATCGATTTTCCTAGCTCCATGTAGACGACCGGGTCTAAAACTTTACCTGAGGTAACGGAAGTCAGACGAATTGGAAACAGTCATCCATCCATCCAACTTCAGCTCAAATTTGCGGAAAAAGTAAACGGTCATCAGACACTTTTCTTCCCACCATTATTTTTGTCTGGCCACATGCTTTAAAAATATGCATGTGTTTTAGGTCAGTCATTTGCAGATAATACGGTACAGGTCGCGCAAGGTGTGCATTTTGGGCCATTTTTGTGTAAAAATTTAGTGTCCTGAAACCTGCGTTTTATTCGTTTTTATCACAGAAGCAACAGAATCGGCAGACTGAAAATGTCACAAAATGAAGTGCTATGTCTATGCAAGAGATCTGCTCAATAATTGCCTTGAATTTGTCGAAATTGGATTTTTTATGATTTTTTTCGCACTGGTATCAGCGCAGAGTTGTGGAGTTTTCAAATTTACTGTCCCTTACCCCCTTAGTACCCCGTTTAATTCATTTACCACTTGTTGTATTTCGTTTTGGGAAATTTCTGGGGCCACACTTACACCGAACTTTAACCGTTTGTACCTCCAGAATCAAACATATGATTTGCGAACACAGTCATATATCTGATTCCTTGGAAAGTTCGAGCTGACGGAACCCTTTGTAAATGTTAACCTTTGAAAACTCCGTAGAGACATTTAGTTCCATAAAGATGTCATCCGTTGTGGGCACGGCATGTCTTTCATGCTTCAATGCTAGATTAGCTTTTCTCATATCTACACAAATTCTGACCTCATTCAGAGACTTGGGTTTCGGAGCAACGACAAAGTTTGAGACGCAGGGTGTCGCACCTGTGTGTTTTTCAAAAAGGTCGAGTTGAGCTCTTGTGCAACTTTATCACGTACGTGAATCGGAATCCGTCTAACCGACTGGGCAGTACTTTCGTCTATATGAAATTCGATTTGTTTATCCTTTAATTTACCAAACCCATTATACATTGGTTTGTATTTCGAATATAAATCTGAATACTTCTCATTTTTACTCAGTAGTATCTGTATGACTTATACGACTTCAAGCTCAACGGCGGCTTCATAGCTTATTAAAATTTCCGATGCCCCGTTAATGACGTGAAAGGCCGTTATTACGAATTCAAAGACATAATTCTATGACCATACAAGTTTGACCCAAGGCTAAAATTCTTGTCCGCTATTTTGAAGACAGTTGATAACGAGGTAAAAAATAAATAGCGTTTTCATCAAATATAACCCCTTAATAAGTGTCTTATAAAGTCCAACATGTTTAGTAAGTCCTATAACAAAGTTTTAATACCTCAGCTTGTAGGATATCCTTATATAGTGGGAAAAAGTCATAGAAAGTTTAGATGTCCTGGCAGGTAAGTGTCTTTAAAGATTTCCAAATATCTAATTCATTATCAACAATTTAAAGTTGTAATCTAGAAATGTTTAAAATTCATTTCAATTTTATGGTCCTAGTATGTTATGTCGAACATGCGCTTAATTTCCGTTTTTTAACTTGTAGACTGTCTAATCTAGTCATATGAGCCATTAAGTGATACTCTCTTAAAAGTCTGATAAACTTGAATGTTTTAATCTAACATCTATATGTCATCCATTTAAAATAGAAAAAGTGGAAATTCCTCCACAGGTCGCTCAACACGACAAAAACCGAAAATGTTGCAGGCTCGGTTTGATTAAGCCAGTTCATGGACGTTTGTGGAAATGCATGCTACCGTCCACGCCCTCTAGCCCCGGGTTGAGCAGAACTTGACATTTACACATGCTACAAGTACAAAAATAATTTAGAGACATCCGCAGATGTGTTCATACGGCGGTACACATGGAACCTTCACTGACACACTTGCATGTAATTCCATAAAAAGCGGGGTATGGTATGTTTGTTTGGTGAAGTTGAATGAAACATAAATAAAGTTTGAGTAGATATATAGTAACAACATTTAAAATACAAAGACATCATTTTGTAATAGTTTGCATTAGAGACACATCGACAAACTTTGGGTCATATGCCGACCTTTCCAGCTTTCAGCGGTTGTGGAAGAACCAACGTGCTCCTCAGTGCATTCTTTTCAGTTTAAAATTCCGTTAGCCAGCTGGACGGCTTCCATATATAAGAAGTCTGTCCCAAACATCCTTGTGGGACAATGTAATTGAAAGTCATCTACCTTAACTACTCGACTTCAAAGGCCCCGGAAAGATGTGTAATTTTATCTGGCAATGTTATAAATGACAGTGTTACACAATTTAAATTTCAGAATAAATTGCGAGCACAAGACCCAGAGCTGAACTGTCAACGCCAGCTCGAAAACATATGCGTAACTTAAACATATAGAAAATTCCAAATAGTTCGACCTATACTAGATTTTTTTTAAATATTATTTTAAACAAATTACTTCTCACATACATCAGCTATGTAAATTTACTTAAATATCAGAACAACTTTACCAAAATACTTGATACTTGTGCTTACCCAAGGTACTTCAACAGAAATGGACATCGGCCCTAGTGCCTCACATGTTCTGTAAAAGGATTATCATCTTAAAAAAGTCTTTAAGCCCAATACCACACTTGAAACATCAAACCAAGGCCTCTTGATTTACAACATAACAAAAACATTAGTTTTACTTATCGCTTAACTATTTCCGGTCGCAGTCAATCTTTTCAGATGAATTTCGTATTGTTTTTTTTTGTACTGCCCATCATTAATATTGTTTTAACTTGACGTTTTACTTTTGAAGAAAAAATCCGGTTTAACTTGGCTTATTTTTGGTCGGGTTTCCTGTGCCTCCATCTTGAATGTGTCCTAAGTCTCTCGTTAAAATTTGAATTAGCAGGATGCCTTGCATGACTGCATTACCTGTCAAATGCTGCTGGTCGTATTGGTGTCTGATTCGAACACCGTACTTACTAACCAAAGGCAGACATGAGACACCATTTGAAAACTTCCATCGTTCTCTTGCTCACCTGATACTTTCCAAGGATATTCGTCTCTAATATAATACCTGTTCCCGTTTCGTCTCTGATATAATACCTGTTCCCGTTCCGTCTCTGATATAATACCTGTTCCGTTCCGTCTCTGATATAATACCTGTTCCCGTTCCGTCCCTGATATAATACCTGTTCCCGTGCCGTCTCTGATATAATACCTGTTCCCGTTTTGTGAAAACAACGTTCTGTAGAACTTCATCATACCTTTGATAAGTTTGTAAGTGAAATAATTATCCTCTTAGAGCTTTTTACATTTATGCCGATGTCTTCTGTAAGTACAAATGTACGAATATTTCTATCGCAAATATCGTTTTCATAATGTATTCCATTTACAAATTTCACCGCATATAATTATTCTGCCCCTATTGCCTGTAAATTTAATGAATTTTTATACGGATGTTTTATGTGACGGCACGTGCGTCCGTCTGTCCGTCCCTCATAATTCGTACACGGAGCATATCTTTATATTCATGGAAGGTATTGACTTAAACTTTGCATATATGTAGATGGTGACGATACAAACTGCAGAACAATTAAACGGGCTTTGTAGATCAAATAACAAGGTCATAAACTGAGATAAAAGGTAAAAACTTACCATTATATTTCGTGTCCGGAGCATATACAACTAAATACCCGTGTAAGATATTTACTTCAACGCAGGTAGGTGGAGATAATAGGACAATATCCAGAGCACTTGACCTGGCTTTGTAAGTCAAAGGTCTAGGTCACAAAATTAGCTCAAAAATCAAACTTGTTCGTTTTCTTTCGTGTCCGGAGCATGACTTATTAAACATTCAAGGTATTGACTTTAATCTTGGGGTAGGGTAGGTTGCGATGAAACAATGTGCCTAATGCATAAGGCAAGGTGGTACTTCAAAGATCAAGGTCATCAATCCTTTCCAATGTATTTCATGTCTAGAATATATTTTGAAAACTATTAAATGTATTAAATTGAAACTTGGAATATAGGCAGATGTCGATGCAGACTGAAACAATCTAGATTGCAGCCCGTCCGCTTAGCTCAGTAGGTAAGAGCGTTGGTCTACGGACCGCGGGGTCGCGAGTTCGATCCTCGGGCGGGGCCTTTGTTCTCCGTGACTATTTGATAAACGACATTGTGTCTGAAATCATTAGTCCTCCACCTCTGATAATTCATGTGGGGAAGTTGGCAGTTACTTGCGGAGAACAGGTTTGTACTGGTACAGAATCCAGGAACATTGGTTAGGTTAACTGCCCGCCGTTACATGACTGAAATACTGTTGAAAAACGGCGTTAAACCCAAAACAAACAAACAAACAATCTAGACTGCACCCCCCCCCCTCCCCACTCAAAAAAATAAATAAATAAATGTTGTTCATTTACATCCACGCCCTAATTCAACATTGAAGCTGTGGCATGCTTCTCCAACTCCCGCCTCCCCCTCCACACACACCAATTTTTGTTTAATATGGCTTCTTTATCTTGTTGCCTTTTAGTATTCTGTAACCCACCTCACTCAATCTCGTCTCAACCTCAACTTCCCGCATTTCTTTTTTTTTATGTAGTGTCTTGCTCTTATGTAAACTGTCTCCTGTCACCAGCACCGCGCACACATACACCATTCTCCCTCTCCCCTTCCACCCCCTTACATTTCAAACCTTTCAAAACACTTTTAATAATCTTTTACTTTAAATTTTGCTTCGATCCTTCTCTGGTATAATCTTTCGGGTGTCTGTTACCCCGCTTGGCGGGGCTCTTCTTCAGATTCTCACGAATTAAACCGTCAAAATGAACAGATACCACTTCTGCCGACTTGCTTACTTCCTGAATCTCATTAGAGACGCGATGTTTCCATAAATTCTGGTGACGCCCAAGCATTACCTTGGGTTGTCAAAAACACGTCAAAAGTACGACTACTGCCATAACTGCCGTATGTACGTCTGTCAATGAAAACTTTTCATTGTATTCTAGTCTAAGCAATATACCAGTTCTGCACGTAATGTTTATTTTTTTTTACCCAGTGGCATCGTTTAAGTATTTTGTGTTTATATTTTAGACCTGTTTTGTTACACAACCATAAATTTGCAACATACTTAACATGGTGAAATATTTTTGAGATTAATCAACCCGTTTTTAATTACACATCTTGAATCCTCCAGTTTCGACATATAGGCATGGCATAAGAAGTTATATATCCAAACTGTGATTTGTCGTTAAACAAAGACATTGTTGAGGTTAAGATGGGATGAACAAGGACTTATTCAAGAGTAAATCACTGCTTGGGGTATGTTATTTCAATTCTAACAAGATATTAAGAAGTTTCATAAAATTTACATCTTTGACGACATCCACTAACTATCTGACCGACTTGCGTGTTTTTCTCTTCTAACGCACCGCTATGACGTAAGTGGATATTTAAGAAATAATATATCTCATGCAGTGATTTGTCGTTGAATAAATCATTGTCTAGAGTTCAGATGCGAAAACTGGCTAGATTTCATCATGGGTTCGAGAGTTATGGCTCCTTTAAGGGCCAAAATTTGCTATTTTTGGCTTGTGAACGCGATATAGACGTTTTGAAATTGATTTTAACTAAACTTGCAAACAATTTGTACTGGCGTAATAACGTGGTTCCTTTCGAAAACTGACCAGATCCCATCATGGGTTCTAGAGTTATGGCCCTTTAAAGGGCCAAAATGTGTTATTTTGGCTTTTGCAGCCATATAGAGACTTCATTTATAGTTTGATCTGAGACAAACTTGCAAAATATTTTTAACAACAATATCTCTTGGATTCCATGATGAATCTGTCAGATCCGTTCATAGGTTCCTGAGTTACGGTCCCTTATTGACCCCTGAAAAAGCCAAAATGTGTTCATTTTTACCGTGTGAAAACGAAATAAGTGACATTTTATATTTGATTTTAACCAAACTTACACACAAGTTAAGTCACAATAAGATCTTCCTTCCAGAAACCGGCTTGATTCAATCACAAGTTCTGGTTACTGCCCCTGAAAGTGGCAAAATTTTCTATTTTGGCCCTTTCAGCCATATAGAGGTTTAATTTATGCTTTGAGTTGATACAAACTTGCTCAGAATATTTATCTTGATGATTCCTAGGCCAAGTTCAAAACTGGGTTATATTGGGTCAAAAACTAGGTCACCCGGTCAGAGCAAAGGAAAAGCTTGTGAGGTCCTTGACGAATGTTTAGTTCTAGCGTTCAAATAAAATGGCGAAATATTGTTTTGTAGGGAATTACAGTATGTAGACACGGCAAACACTACTTAAGTAGATACACTGTTTTAGTAGTATACTCAGCATACACTGTTACCGTAGATACATGGTATGCACGGTATACACTGTAGACTGAGGTACCTTTTCCTAGTATACCTTTTTTGTGGTAGATACATGGTATGCATTACATACCTTTTTGTAGTATAAGCAGGTTATGCATAGCATACCTTTTTGTGGTAGATACAAGGTATGCATTGCATACCTTTTGTTGTCTAAGCAGGGTATGCATAGCATACCTTTCTGTGGTAGATACAAGGTATGCATTGCATACCTTTTGTTGTCTAAGCAGGGTATGCATAGCATACCTTTTTGTGGTAGATACATGGTATGCATTGCATACCTTTTCGTAGTGTAAGCAGGGTATGCATAGCATACCTTTTTGTGGTAGATACATGGTATGCGTTGCATACCTTTTAGTAGTGTAAGCAGGGTATGCATAGTATACCTTTTTGTGGTAGATACATGGTTTAATAAAAGGTTAGGCCTCTGCAACACCTTACTTCAGCAATATGACTATTTAAATCAGATTATGGTTATTATCCGGTAACCTTACTTCCAGTCCGTCCCGTTGCTCTGGACCACATCATTTAACAAGGACGAGTGAAAAATCCATAAGTAATTCGTTTTAAGGAGACACATGTTCCAGCTGCGAAAATGTGTCCACAGTGAAGGGTTTACACATGTGAGGTTGGACAATTTTTCTCAAATTAATAATAATTCTCAATCTATAAAATAGCTCGTTTTAAGAAGTTTCATAAAATTTACATCTTTGACGACATCCACTAACTATCTGACCGATTTGCATGTTTTTCTCTTCTAACGCACCGCTATGACGTAAGTGGATATTTAAGAAAAAATATATCTCATCCAGTGATTTGTCGTTGAATAAATCATTGTTTGGAGTTCAGATGCGAAGGAATTATATCACGAGGGCGCAGCCCGAGTGATATAGTAATACGCATCTGAACGACAATGTTTTATTCAAGAGCAAATCACTAAATGAGATATATTATTTCGATTCTAACACGTTACAAAGGATTTTTAAGTACATCTTTGAGGACATTCATTTAATATTTGCCCGTTTTCAATCGGTTTCTTTTCCACCGCGCCGCTATGCCGTTTGACGCTATGACGTAATAATTGTGACGTCAGAACAGTGATTTGTATTATAATAATTCACTGTTTTCAGCCTTCTTTGTTTAAAAGGAAAATGAACTGGATCAGTTTTAAGTAGGTAAGCCGGGGTTGCATGAATCGTTAATCAAAAAGTATCGTTTCCTTTATATTGGAATAAATTACCTAATAATCATATTTCCAGTTTTCCTGGCGTTTTCCAGCGTCTCCTTCGGCGTTGTAATTCATCTGTGTCGTCAGACGCTCGAGTTTTGAAGGGAGACAATCCATTCCGTGATGCATAGCAACGCCGACACGAGTTACACCGCCTTTCAATAGTTTCAGCGACGAATTTTCAATTCTTTCTAAAAATTGGTGTTTAGGGAGCCCTCCCCCACAGAAAATCATTTCTTATTAAAATCTGTCACATTTATTCGTACATCTGACATTTAAATATTTTGTGGGGGAGGGCTCCTTAACACGAATTTCGAAGACGAAAGTCCGATTTTTGATATAAAATTAATGAAAATGCTGATCCTCGGGGTGGTTAGGTCATGATTTTTGTTACTTCAAATGATTTTTTTCAGCTGTTTGTAGCATTTTTAATTAGACTTGATCTCAATGTAATAAAAACAAGTAAATTTATATACTGTCAATGACTTTTGAAATTTCAGAAAATTGGGGGCCAATTTCCTATGTAAATCCTACGTAGGATTTGGGCCGATTTTGGCCCCCACCTAAATGATGATGAAATATGTCATATTTTTTAGTAGAATGTGTATATTTACTGAAAATAATAGTAAGAATCTGCAGAGGCCATTATTTAATGAAAATTCTATGCTTCATTGTATGCTATTGTTCATGAATAGCACCAATCTTACATGGGGGTATACTAAATAAATCGGCCTAAATAGAATTTAAAAAAAGTTCTATGACTTATGCATTTCATAAATATGTATACATGCATAACATATAATATATAAATGCATAAACCAATGGCACTATTGCCATAGAAACGACCCTTAATAAGGGAGATAACTCTGAAAGCCTTAAAAACTCAAAATGATTTAGAAATAGCATCATTTTGTTGACCTCGTGTATCAACGAATAAAAAAATGAAAAAAGACTATTTCTCTAAACAGAGCAGCTCATGCACTATATTTATATCATTTGAGAAATATATAATCCATTTCGTTGCCATGGCAACGTAGTGAAAAAATGATATTTTTTTCCCTTTTGCACATCTTTACAAATATTATGATATTTTTTTTACTTTAAAAATCTATTCGAAGCTGTAAATGATTGCCTAAATGTTTCTGTAATAGAATGATTGTATATTCCTGTGTCGTTACCATGGTAACACAGTGAAAAAGTGAGAATTTTGTTTGTGTTGTATTTTTTTGGCCAAACTGATTCCATTTTCTGATGTTTAAAGACTTATTATTGATCAAACGATAACACAGATATTCCATTAAAATAATTTTATATACCTCTTATTGTTACCATGGTAACCTAATGAGAAAGTGATAATTTCTGCTTTTTTTTTGCATATTTGGCACATTTCTTTATCATTTTCATTTGTTTAAAGACTAATCAATGTTACAAAAGATAGCACAGTTATTCCTCTATAAACAATTGTACATTCTCCTATGGTTGCCATGGTAACATAATGGACAAGTGACAATTTCTGCTTTTTTGGCATGTTTGGCACATTTCTGTATCATTTTCAAATGTTTAAAGACTAATCAATGTTACAAAGAATAGCACAGTTATTCCTCTATAAACAATTGTACATTCTCCTATGGTTGCCATGGTTACATGATGAAAAAGTGATAATTTCTGCTTTTTTGCATGTTTGGCACATTTTACGTATCATTTTCAAATGTTTAAAGACTAATCAATGTTACAAAGGATAGCACAGTTATTCCTCTATAAACAATTGTACATTCTCCTATGGTTGCCATGGTAACATGATGAAAAAGTGATAAATTCTGTTTTTTTTGCATATTTTGGCACATTTCTGAATCATTTTCAGATGTTTAAGAGTAATCGATGTTTCAAAGTATGGCACAGATACTCCTGTAAAAACAGTTGTACATTTTCCTATGGTTGCCATGGTAACATGATGAAAAATTGAGAATATGTTTTTTTGTATATTTTGGTCATATAAATATTAGTCACATTTAATAACAAGTCGCATTTTCAGTGAATCCAGTATTTGCCTTGACTTACTCAAAAATGCAAAATGCTGTAGTGTCTGCTACATCACATTAGCAATTCTTATGTAATGTTCTCAAAAGTTAGTCAGCATGTTTATGAACATACCATCTCAGATAGCTGTAGCTACTCTTGAGGTATTGCCCTGATTTACTAAACATTGCGAAATATTTTTATTATATGTATCAGCACAGCTACCAAATCAATATTTTTTTTTTGAAACAGTGGTCATCTACTTTGCATGTCCAATTATCATTATGATGTTTCAACCCTCTGGTCCTGGTGGTTCTTAAGTTATTGATCGGAAACAGTTTTCCATGTTCAGACACCTGTGACCTTGACTTTTGATTAAGTGACCCTAAAAACAGTTGGAGATAGATCTAATCTACTTTGTAGGCCCAATCCCCCAATGAAGTTTGAACGTTCTAGTCAAATAGTTGATCGAAAACTGGCCCTGTGACCATGACCTTTGATCAAGTGACCCCATATGATCAAACTTAGTTGATGACAAGTTTTTCTGTGTATTGGCTCCAAATTGTGTCGTGTGCTCGTGCTGACAGGGACATGACAAAACTGCAGTGGTACAGTTGATAATTAGTTGTAGAGAAGCGGTATATAAACGGAGAAATTGTATCTTACCTGTCCGATGTAACAATTCTATGTATTTCATCTAACAAATAAGAAAGGAGACTAAATGAATGTTTTTAATTTTATTTCAGATCTATTTTAATTGTATAGTAGCCACATACAATTTTTCAAACTCTTTAATGAACATTAACATTGGAACCATGTCCATACATAATAATAGTAATAAAAACAATCAACTGTAAAAATCGCGCAAATTGGTAGTGTAAACTACAGAAAAAAACACAAGTGACTAGATTGCTATATATAATAAATGCTCATGGGCAACATTTCGAGCCCCGCCAGCTGTCAGAAGGACTGTGTTGCACACGACACCCTGTCCATTGAGGCAGACATTTATGCTAAATCAAAAAGTTGTAAACTGTTTTAAGTCATATATAGTAACAAGAAAGGGAAGTAAATCTTTAAAAAAGTCTAAGTCCACAAAAAATCCTTACCTGTAGAGATAGGTCATAATACATCTCAAATTGGAATTAACATGTATGTTGTACTACAGGAAAGTGGTCTTGATTTTTTCTACGAAGTTACAATATAAGCTATTTAAAGAAACAAAAAAAAAGGAAGTAATTCTAAGTTCTTGTGAATGGCACTCCATCTCATGATGATGAACAAATGTGCCAAGTTACATCAAAAACCCCTCTATGCATGAAAAAGAAATGCTTCAGACAACAGTCAATCTTGTATCTGACCTTGACCTGTATGTGTGATCTTGGCCTTAAACATAGGGACCTGGTTCTTAGGAATGACACTCCGTCTCATTATGGATTCAAGCCAAGTTACCTAAAATGCCACCATGCATTAAGAAGAAATGATCCAGACAAACTAATTCCTCAGTCTGACCTTTGACCTCCAACTTTGACTTTGACCTTTGAGACAGAAACATGGGGTTTGTGCATGACACTCCTTCTAATTGTGGTTAAATTCGTGCCAAATTATAAACAAGATTGGTCCATGTATGTCAAAGTTATGGTTCAGACAAAATCTGATGGACGGACGGACAGACACACGCACATACACCGAACCACCAAAAGTGACGACTAGTCAATCTCATTGCAAGCGGGCTCGACAATAATGGAAGTTTGTAATTTCAAACAAGAAGCTGCATTCAATAAACGCTTGATGCCCCCGGTGGCATCCTTGTCAATACAAAGCAACCTAAGTCCAAAACGAGTCAAGTTCAAGGTCAAACTGAGGTCAGGTGATGTTTGAAGATGAGGAATGGTCACAGGTTACATCTGCATTAGTATCAAGTCATTCTAGTAAGGGGTATTGATGCTAGACGAAACAGTCCCATTTGGTTAACCAAGAGATGGCCCATATAAAGCAACCTAAGTCCAAAATGAGGTCAAGGTCAAACTGAGGTCAGGTGATGTCTGAAGATGAGGAATGTCACAGGTTACATCTGCATTAGTATCAAGTCAATCTAGTAAGGGGTACTGATGCTAGACGAAACAGTCCCATTTGGTTAACCAAGAGATGACTCATATAAAGCAACCCAAGTCCAAAATGAGGTCAAGGTCAAGGTCAGGTGATGTCTGAAAATGAGGAATGGTCACTGGTTACATCTGCATTAGTATCAAGTCATTCTAGTAAGACGTATTGATGCTAACGAAACGGTCTCATTTGGTTAACCTCGTACAGACGGACAGGACAATCACTATATGCCTCCCACATCAGTAGATGCCGGGGGCATAAGATATACACAGCAATAAGTTTCTATAATGACAGATTTGTGTCTAACATTATCAAAAAGAGCTGTCACTATTTGTGACAAATGCCTTCAAAGCAGCCAAAAGAAGGCTACAGTTGTCTGTCCAAGAAAAATTAACTCAATAAGGGAACATTTGTGCAAAGTAATTTTAAAATTCCTTGCTAAATGGCAGATCTGGACAAGAAACAGACCCTGTTAACCATTGACTTCCACGTGTGACCTTGACCTTGGAGGTAGGGAACATTATGCCAAGTTATTACAAAACTCCGTTATGGATGTCAGAGTTACAGCACAGTCAAGAATCTTCGGATGCACCAACACACGGACATTGCGATTTCAATATGCCCACCACTGAGTGGCATTAAAACAGCATTTTATATCACTGTAAAAGTTAATTCAACAACATATTTTATGTCAATTGAACAGCTTTGAGCAATCACAGCACATTATAGCATAAAAATATCACAGCAAAGGTAACAATAAAATACAAAAATATTTCACCTAATATAATGAAAATACCTCACCTAAATTGTTACACATCAATAAAGAAGACAATCACTATATAACAATTTTAATTTTAATAGATGATTCTACCCAGGTGCCCGCTCGTGATGAAATAATGCACGGAGGGGCACCTGGGGTCTTCCTCCACCATCAAAGCTGGAAAGTCGCCGTATGACCTAAAATGTGTCCGTGCGACGTTAAAACCAATCCAAAAAAAAAAAAAATAGATGATATCAAGTGTCGGCGATCCTTAGCATTAGGCCATTAGACTAGTTATTATCTTTCACAATTAGTAAGTGCTGCCTTAGATAAACAGCTCATATGTTAAAACCAATCAGAACCATTATATATCAAATATTCTTGACTAATAAACAAAGTGGCGGAGAAATTATGTAGTAATTAATTAATTAAATAATTAAAGACGCACATGGAGATTCGAACGTGATGATTATCTACAATTATTGCTTAAAATGCGCAGGAAAGGATCAAACGATAGTATGTTCAGTACAGCCGCAACATTTAATGATTCTCTTTGTTTTACCCTTTTTATCCCCCCGCCAAAGGCGAAGGGGATATTAGAAATGCTCTCCGTCTGTGCGTCCGTCCGTCCGTCCGCAACGATCTTTGTCCGGAGAATAACTCCAAAAGTTCTGGAGGGATTTTCTTCAAACTTCATACACTGATAGATCACATTGGGAGGAAGTGCAGTGTGCAAGAACAATAACTCTACCTTGCCTATTGTTTGAGTTTTTCCCCTTTATCTTATTTTCTTAAAACAATTTGTCCGGAGCATAACTCCAAAAGTACTAGAGGGATGTTCTTCAAACTACATACACTGATAGAACACATTAGGAGGAAGTGCAGTGTGTAGAAACAATAACTCTACCTTGCCTATTGTTTGAGTTATTCCCCTTTATCTTATTTCTTAAAAAAAGTTGTCCGGAGCATAACTCCAAAAGTACTGGGGTGATTTTCTTCAAATTTCATACACTGATAGAACACATTGGGAGGAAGTGCAGTGTGCAAGAACAATAACTCTAACTTGCCTATTTTTTGAGTTATTCCCCTTTATCATATTTTCTTAAAAAAATTAGCCGGAGCAAATCTTTTTCATGCATGGAGGGATTTTGATATATCTTGGCACAAATGTTCACCATCACGAGGCGGAGTGCCATGCGCAATAACCAGGTCCCTAGGTCTAAGGTCAAGGTCACACTTAGATGTCAAATGATACAAGAATGAAAACCTTGTCCGGAGCATTTCTTCTTCATGCATAGAGGGATTTTGATATAACTTGGCACAAATGTTCACCGCCACGAGACAGAGTGTCATGCGCAAGATCCAGGTCCGTAGGACTAAGGTCAAGGCCAGACATAGAGGCCAAAGGTCAGATACAAGAATGACTTTGTCCGAAGCATTTCTTCTTCATGCATGGAGGGATTTTGATGTAACTTGGCACAATTATACACCATCATGAGACGAAGGGTCATGCGCAGTTCCCTTCTTTAGATTTACTTCCCTTTGTTGTTACTTTAAATAGCTTTTATTGTAACTTTTGCATTACTAGTCGTAGGGAAAAATCGAGACCTCTTTTCTGTAGTACAACATGCATGCTACATCCAATTTTGAGGTGTATTTTGACCAATCTCTACCTGGTAAAGATTTTTGTGTGGACTTACAATTTTTTTTTAAGATAAACTTCCCCTAGTTGTTACTATAAATAACTTATATTGTAACATTTTTATAATTGACTGTTCAGCGACCCTAACTCAGTGCCAACATGGCTGACAGAAAAACCATGTATGTAGTTAATTTCCTTGTCTTTTTTCGTGTTTTTGTGTGAGTATGCAATGTTAGCGTAAAACTTTTGATAGTCATAATATCCTGTATTGATAACATGTTTTGTGTACTAAATATTTCAATCGAAATGTCACATTATGTGGCTGGAAATCATTAAAATGTACTCAAAAAAGTCTTCAAAATGAATATGTTTTATGTTTCTAACTGTTTTAAAGTACCAGAAATTGCAGCAAGACCTTACTTATTAAATGTATTAGTTCCGTAAATATCTCTTTGACAATGTTTAACAGAAGCAGAGTTTGAAATCGATTTTTATAGCTTAAAAATTGTATTGATTATGAGGTGGGTTTAAATTTGTGGATAATTCCTAACTGGTATAGGAAACAGTGCTGGATAAATACGAACTTAGAATGGATAAACACCTAACCAAACGGAAACTGCTGTTCGTCTGTGCTTTTTTATGGACTGCTGATGCTCGAAGTTCTTTGATGTGGGATTCCTATGTCCAGCTTATCCGACTCGTGATTTTTTGCCGGCGGACAAGTGCATTTTTCATTCTGTGTGTCCGCGGACAAGCATACTTTTTCAGGTTTAAAATGAGAAAACATAAAATATAATTTAGATTGTGTGTTGCTTCAGGGGTATGGAGGTGATAAAGATAATGGGTTCTTTGACTAGGTCTCGCGCACACTGTAACTCGGTGACTATGATAAAATATCAGAGAAGATTTAGATACAAGAAGATTTATTTAACGTCGGAAAAGTATAAACATATAACACTAGCTTAAAGCTATTTTCCGACAAACACATGTAAATAAGCTCAACATAAGTAAAACAGCTGTAATAAAATGCAAATATGTTAAAGCATATTAAAGCAAATAAAGCATCTGGCTCTAAGTAGATAAGAAACCAATCACAAATTATCACATACATGTTACAGCGCATTAAAACAAAATAGCACATATGTACTAGCAAATAAAACGAAAAAGTAGTTTACCACATACAGATTTAGCACATTTAAAGCAACATAAAAAAATTAGCTGACACTACACAAAAATAAGAAGAGTCACATTTTACAACATGCATTTAAAAAAAAAACATAAAAGAAGAAACCATATACATGCTAAAGGGAACATAAGAACTACTTAAAGTAGCTGAAGAAAAATATTTGCATCATCAGCATATAGCATTCTGTAACTAAAACTATAAAAAGGAAAATAAGGGTTACACACAGAGAACTGAAAGGACATTTAAAGACATCAGAAACGTAAACATAATTTGACCCAGTAGTCAGCCAAATTAAAATCAAAAGCACACAGAGATCGCAAGTATGACTAAAACAAGTCGGAACGTTTTAAGAGTCTTTCTCTGAATTCATCTGGCTTTGCACCATTGCGTGGGCAGTGTTTCGGGCATGACCTCAAAAGATCCCGAACACTGCTTACGCGATTTCAGACTTTTATAAACGTTAAAAGACAAATATTTCAACAGCTTATATTTTACCACAGTTACTGTGATATGCTTTTCTTTTCATTGTCCTAAAAAAGGAACTCGATCTCCAGTCTATTTGCGCTTTCATGAAGGTTTAATATTACAAATCAGAGCAAGTGAAATTTGACTATGGACAAGTGGATTTTAAGTGTCCGTGGACAAGTGAAAAATGTAAGGATACCCACACCCCTGTCCCGTCAGTCCATGCATCACTCCCCCACCCCACCCCACCCACACACACACACACACACACACACACACACACACACACACACACACACTTTTCTTCCCTATTTACCGTCTGAAAAATATCATATTTAATAATTAATCATAAATCTAACCCCATTTAAACATTATCAAAACTATTCCATTAGCACCTCTATAAAAATCTCTTACACTTTACGATATACAAGATTTGAAATAAACACAATTCTTCCGAAACTCTCTCTGTGTGTGTGTGTGTGTGTGTGTGTGTGTGTGCGTGTGCATGTGCGTGTGCGTGTGCGTGTGCGTGTGAGAGAGAGAGAGAGGGGGGGGGGGGGAGGGAGAGAGGGTTGGGGACTACAGAACTTCGAACATCGGTGGTATTAAATAATTTCTTATGTAAATATAATAATTTTGACTTTTATACTGAGTTATTTTTAGGGTTTATTCCAAACATTGCTATTTGCATAATATTAAAATTATGAAAAAATATTTGACTGTAGTGGGCATACATATAACATCTTAAAATTAATGACAAAGTTTGAAGACAATACCGCTTATAAAGTAACGTTTACAATAATCAGACCATGTACATGTCAACTCATTCATTTCTATAGAATACTAGTCAGTTAGGTGTTTATCCGTCACACAATTTCATGTAAGTTAGGTTTTTATCCATTCCTCATGTAAACTGAGTTCGGTTTTTATCAAATCAAAGTTAGGTTTTTATCCCTTTTCTCGCTGTCAGTACATTTGAACATGTATTGTGTCAACATGTAGTGGGTTAACAACATAGTGTAAAGGGGCCTATAAAGCAGTATATCTTTGCTTTCGAACAACAAAATAGTCGAGGCATCAAAAGCATAGTATTTTTAAAGATTTTTTGTTAAAGTTTTCATTGAAAAAGTTGCCTTGTTCGTCGTTTTTCCACCTGAATACACAAAGGCTGATATATTTAACATGATACATTTTGAAATAAATATACACTTGATCAATGGAGATAGATATAACAACAGAAACATTCCTTTATACATCGTAATTACACAGAAAACAAAGTTGTATCGGCTTTACATCCGCCATGTTGGCACTGAGTTAGGGTCGCTGAACAGAGTTAAGATTATCCGGGTACATGGCGTGTTATTGTTAATTTTGTTTTGTTTTAAGAATGAATAACGGTATCTCAAATATGTACCGAGTACGTTTTAAATTGTCGGCCGATATAGTATGAGCTCGTAAATACGGCGAAATATACACGTTAAACACAAATAAAACATAATAAATTACAAGAAATGTAATTCATTTAACTAATATCATGGTTCTTTATAATTCCCCCACACCTTCAATTTGCTAACCCACCTTTGCAAACAGCTGGATCCCCCGTATCTCCAGGAGTCCCCCCATTCCCTCAGGCGGGAGTAGTGAACGAGCATGCCTTGATGACAAAAAAATATTGAAACCAAATTATCAAAACTTAACAAAATTGAAGCAGATGTTATATCAGTATGTCGAAAAAAAAATGAGCGTAGTTGAAACACGCGTAGGTTCTTTGGAACAACAGTTAAAGGCGTCCGATAAAAAACTGTCTGAAATTGAGGAAAGCCGAAATTTTGACAGTAAGGTGTGTGACGATCTTAATCAGAGACACAGTCAGGCTATGGAGAACAGCTAGGAACCCGCTCAGAAACAGTTAAAATGTTTGCTCTGGGACGTCCAGGATATTAGCAATAAGTTAAATGACAGTGACTTTCTTAATGTTATAACGGACTACGATATTATTATTGCTACAGAAACATGGAACTCCAGACATCTTAACATTGACTTAAATAATTTTGAAATTTTTTCGTGTCATTTTTCAAAATATAACAAGCGTGCTAAACGTACTAGTGATGGTATAATTATTTATTATAACAAAAAACATTATGGTCATATTGGGCTTGCTTTACTAAATAATAATGGTATTGTATGGTTTAAATTAAAGAAGTCTTATATTGGGTGTTTAAATGACATTTACTTTTGTAGCTGCTACATACCAGCAGAAGACTCAGACGTATATAAAC
Source organism: Mercenaria mercenaria (assembly GCF_021730395.1). NCBI lineage: Eukaryota > Metazoa > Mollusca > Bivalvia > Venerida > Veneridae > Mercenaria > Mercenaria mercenaria. The sequence continues at coordinate 20,857,618 of NC_069364.1, read as the reverse complement.
AACGTAACTCTCCTTTATTCGATATTGACTTTTTTTATTTATTGTCTGATGATATAAGAAAATATAGTCAATTAGGTAACATAGTACTAACGGGCGATTTTAATGCTGGAACACGTCAAAGGTCAGACTTAGTTGAAAATATAAATTTGAACCGTTTTAGGTTTACCTGATGATGAAGAGCATCCTGTGAATGTATCGTTGCGTTCATCATGTGACAACCATGTAAATACGTTTGGTAACAAAGTATTGACCTTATGTAAAGAAAGTAGTTTATATATTGCAAATGGGCGTTTAGAACCAGGACAATTTACTTGCTATAATATGATACGTAATAAAACAGCTACTATTGTTGTAGATTGTATAATAGCAGACATCAATGTACTTTTTATTATTGATTATATGCATGTAAGTGATTTAACTTATATCATATTATAGATCCAGACCAGCCTGCGCATGTCTGGTCAGGATCCATGCTGTTCGCTAACAGTTTCTCTAATTGTAATAGGCTTTGAAAGCAGACAGCATGGATCCTGACTAGACAGACTGTACGGATGCGCATGCTGGTCTGGATCCACGCTGGTCGCAAAAGCACTATGTTGGTTTTCTCACGGCACGGCTCATTTATCTTCTACCTTTCACAAGTAAGCAATATTTCTTCCAGTAATCAACACTTTCAGTGACTTCTTTTGAATAGCACATACAGTCGTTGTACATATAGTCCACATAAAATCCTCAGTACCAGGTAGAGATAGGTCTAAATGTTTCACCGATCTCCCGAGTTCTTTACTAGCTCGTAGCGATTTTCGAAGTCGGGAGCAGCTCACACGAGTTCCGTACGAGAACAGCATGGGCCCTGAAGAAGCTCGTAAGGGCATCGCACGGATCTGGAAAACTGCGAGGTTTGCTGATGCTCGCACGACTGTCGTAGGGGACTCGCATAGTCAATGTACGATGTCTGTACGATATTAAAGGATACCATTTGGAGAACGTGCGATGTCCGCACATGCTTGTAGGGCGTTACGATCAGCTGAGTGGATACCAAAGGACATTTTTTTCAGATGTCGCAAAACTAGTTTATTCGTGTCGCAAGGACACCGAGAAGACACCGTGCGAGCGCCGTACGAGCCAACTGACATCACACGATGTACTGACGGACTTCTTGACAGTTCCATACGACTTGTCTGTGATGTCCGTACGGATATCCTACGATAGTAAAAACAAATTTGTGTCGCCGAACTGATTTATTCTTGTCGCAAGAACACCGTGCGGACACCGTACAAGCGCCGTGCGAGCTCCTTACGAGTTCGTAATTATAAGCACCGAACGAGGTACGGGCGGGCTCCCTGCGATGTCTAACGATTGCTTCCTCTAAAGATCTTACGGGGCCCGTTGGTACTGTGACCAAACGCTAGCATTGTACGGAGATCATAAGGATTCTAAAATTGTTGGGCTCGGACGAAGTTTTAAAACTGTACGGACATCGTACGTTTTTGTGACCACGGCATAAGCTGAAAATTATTTTAAATATCGCAGACTGCAACGGGTCAAGCCAATTTATTTTCCCAGTGATAGGGAGCATGAGGGAAACTGCACATTTCACTGTCTCTCGTGAACAAACTCATTTAAACCGTGTCTCCTGTTATTTTATGTGGCTGCACTGTCACCAAAAATCTACTGTAAAATTCAATATCCTCCAAAAACTGCTAAATTATTAACATTCGTAGGGAACTAATTTTCGTAAATTTCGTAACTGAGTCAGGCCACGTATTTAACTGTAATCTAAACCAGACGAACAGATACTTTTCCTATTCATTTTATGTTCAGAAGTTAAAATCCACGAACTCATATCACCGTTAGATATTCGTTTTAAACCATAGAATGGCTTTTACAGTAGCCCATTTGAGCTGCGTCACGAGAAAACCAACATAGTGGCTTAGCGACCAGCATAGATCCAGACCAGCCAGCGGTTCGCTTTCAAAGCCTATTGCAATAAGAGAAAACGTTAGCGAACAGCATGGACCCTGACCAGACTGGTCGCACAGCCACTATGTTGGTTTTCTCAAGGCGCGGCTCATTTAATAATAGAAAATGAACCGCCTTTTTTGTCCCCACAACCAATGAAGGCATACCAATCGTACTAAATGAGAAAAGTTCATTGTTTTACGTGCGGCAAAAAGACAGCTCAAACTAAATTCTTCACTATATATATATATGTTATGAATGGTATTGCGACAATATGCATAATTTATTTTACGGAATTCCTTGATTAAAGCTAGGTATGTAATTAGTTATATCTTACATAAGGAGCTGCATATCCGCATATGTTTTTACTCTTGCCCGTCTACAAGCATTCTCGATTTAGTCCACAGGAACTCTCAATACAAACTGAAAACGCTTTCCTTACACTTGAAAATGCCATAATTTTCAATTTCATCTGTCAAAGAGGTTCTATTTTTCTTCTTACTTCTTCTTCTCGTTCACACTGTTCGTCATAGCGATATTGCATGGTGCTGTGGTTCGTTAAGAGAGTGCCTATGGCCCAGCATTTTTATTTTTTTTTTCAAAATATGCTCTACTTTTTTTTGAATAATATTTATTATAATTTTTCAAGGAACGTGGATTTTTCGTCAACGAAGTTGCCTTGTTTACTGATGACCGGCTGCTGCTTAGCGCTATTTATTACGATGAGTGCAAGGTATACATGGACATGATCTTCGATTGACTTTTACAAGACAGAACATGAAAAGTTCTTGACAAGAGAGAGATTTCTGTGATCAAATATTTTCTACATAATATTTTTGTGCATTTATTTGATACTATGTTCCGTTACAATAATGTTAAAATTCATCTGATTTCCTATGAAAAAATGTATAATGACTGTAATGATAATTTCAATAGTTTGTTGTTCATTAGCAAATGAGCCGCGCCATGAGAGAACCAACATCCGCGCAGTCTGGTCAGGATCCATGCTGTTCGCTTTCAAAGTATATTGCAATTAGAGAAACTGTTAGCAAACAGCATGGGTCCTGACCAGACTGTGCGGATGCGCAGGCTGGTCTGGATCCATACTGGTCGCAAAGTCACTATGTTGGTTTTCACATGACACGGCTCAAATATTTGTCATAAAATATTTTGCTCCAAAAAAGCATCACCTTGAAATGTTCAACACATACACATACCGATACTCTATTCCCATTGTGTTAATTATGTGGGCTGTTGTGCAGAATGAATCTGAATTGTAAATTCATCTTTAGGCGTTCAGTGTATTGTAAACATATTCTACATAAGTCTGCATGGCATCACTCGTTAGAGTCCTTGATATGTAAAATCTTCATCCTTTTTTATATCTCTTATCTCTGACTCTATCTGGGATACGCTACAGTATATGGGAAACCAGAAAAAGAGTTTGTTTTCTTATTGAATAAATGAGCCCTTTGATATACATCTGAGGACAGACCTTGTCAGTCTAATTTTACATTTCTTATAATACAGAAGTCGCTAATTTGGGTGTCTTTTCCGTATTACTAAGATCTATTTCTTTTGTTATTGTTGTTGATTTGATCGCTGTACCACAGAAATATTTTAACGAAAACCATCTTAAATAAACTGATATTGTAGCCATGGAAATATTGGAGGAAGCGAATGGATTGAAAACGTCACATCAGTAGACATAACGCATTGATTGTCGGGATATGATAATATAATTATGCAGATCAAGACACGGAGGTAGTTGTTTCCTCACATATCAGCTTCCAAAAAAGAAATCCCTAGAGAAATTTTATATACATATGCAAGTGCATTCATTATATCAGCTATCTCTCTTGCTTCATTTTTCAAGTTCACAATATTCGTTCATATGGAAATTGACTTAAAGCAGCATGCCTCCAGATCGTTCGACAACAAAAAAATATTTTATTTAGATATCTTGAAATAAATGCTATATTTCTTAAGAAGGCTTTAAAACCTAATTACTGACAAACTTTATGTTACGGAAACACATGAGAATTTGCTGTTTTTATTACTTTTTTTACGATGAAAATTGAAAAGCGTTTGTCAAGCTTTTGCTCCAGGTAAACTGTCTCGATTATAAATATCTATATTTAGTAGTCAATTATTCACTATTTCAGCTATAGCGCTATTGGTTACGACGACGGAAAAATGTCATTATTGCCGCGGCGGTCCGGGGTTCGATTCCCGGCCCGGGCATATTTTTTTCTTGATTTGGAACTTTTAAAATATTTTAGAAACAAAAATTCATATTCTTATGTTCATAATATGACCAAACTTCAATTTGAAAGAAGATTTTTTAGCCAAATCTGGAGGCATGCTGCTTTAACATACACTCGCAGACTAAACATTTGTGTTAGCAAAGACAGGATTTATTTTGTTTGTCGTGACGTGCGAAAAGCGAAACGATTTCTAAACCATTGCAACAACAGTTTTTAAAGGTATATTGGATCCAAATTTCAAATTTGAAAACATGAACAATTACTTCATATAGTGTGTGTAAACATAAAATAAACACATTAATTTGTATAAACAGAACTATGCATAAGGTTTCAAACAGTACACACTGTGTACATGTATAGATAAACACAGTATAAATGTGTATGCTAATACTAACAAACAAGCTATTTTTAACTATCAACTGTTATTGCATGACATTTGATTATGAATTCAGCTCTATATGCAAACTTAATTTACATATTTAGTAAAGTTAAATACATTTTATACATTTAAAGTAATTATCTAAGATAAAATATTTACGTGAAAGCCTAAAGAAGAAACTACACGAAAGACGTCCATTGGATATCTTTAAGTGTCATTTGGACTTTTTGTAGACAACATCGTTTATATGACTGAAAAAAAGCAAATACAAAACGGCACACAATTCATATTTGTTTATAAATGGTATTTCTAAATTTAAGAGAAACAAGATCAGCTGGCATTTTCTCGTCATACTTCAATTCGCCCACTTAGCTCAATAGAGAGAGCGTTGATCTACAGATCACAGAGCTGCGAGTTCGATCCCCGGGCGGAGCGTATGCTCTCCGTGACAATTTGATAAAAGACATTGTGTCTGAAATCATTTGTCCTCCACCTCTGATAATTCATGTGGAGAAGTCGGCAGTTACTTGTGGAGAACAGGTTTGTACTGGTACAGAATCCAGAAACACTGGTTAGGTTAACTGCCCACCGTTACATGACTGAATTACTGTTGAAAAACGGCGTTAAACCCAAAACACACACACTCCTAGTGGTTTTAGAGTTCATCGGTTGAAATTCAGGCTTTTCAACATGAAATGAGGTAGTTGCATTTGTTAAATACCTAGATACAGCTAAAAAATGAAAGAAGGGAAAGTAACTAATTTGGAAAATGAACAAAGTATTTATTTGTACAGCCGTTGTCATTTTGCGACGGCAAAAATTTTCCTATAGATCATTTGAGAGTTATCGTTCTTTCATTATATAGCCATTATAGTACTAAAAATCGAATTATACATTTGCTTAAGGGGACGCATACTTTGAAATTAGAAAAAAGTGGGTGGGGTATGATAAAATTTACATGCAAAAAAGTACAAGGTTTTGGTACATGAAATGGATACTGTTTCAACTGTTATAAGTACACAAAGGATTGCTCACTAAAATAAAAATGAGAAAAACTGAAACAAGAAAGTTATTGTTGAATTACATAAGACTTATTGTGCACATTCAAAGTCAACAATTAATACTTTTTTGTGCGAAAATAAAAGTGCTTCACCTTGTCCAAATATTTATCAATCTCCTACAGATTCTAATTTAAAGAAAAGAAAAGTGAAATAAATTCAATGTCTTGCTTTTCATTTTGCATATGTAAGCTAAAACACATTATTTAGTTTGTTTACAAAGTAGTGCATAAGAAAAGATACGGTGGTCAAGGAATGCCACATTCCAAAACTAAAAGAGTGTATTCCCCTTAATACATTAAACATTTATCGTTACAGAAGTCGAGTGGCTTACAATAAGGGCCTAGAAATGTTGCCATTATTAATTTTCAACTTGGTATTCATGAAATACAATGCACTTAAATATCAAAACACATTCAACAAACTTTTGAAAATGTTTTGTCTTAAAAATCCCTAAAATAAGGTATGAAATTTGGTTGAGTGGTCCAATCAATGTGTATATGTGCAAAAGTAACATTCTAATCTTGTTCACAAAACTTACTAATACACAACAGGAATGTCAATGATCAAAACTGGACGAATATACAGTTATCCTCACTTTAATGTCATTTATAATTTGTCCTTGAATTCTCCACCATACTTTTCATAACTCTGGTTTATAAGTGACTTTATTGATTCAGTTTGTGTTTTGTTATTGTTGTCAAAATGTATAACGGAAGTGCCTCACAACTGAAGCGGAAACCAGTTTGATGTGCAAAGTAGTCCACTGTAAGTAATATTTTTTGATAAATGTCCACAGAAATTAATAATTTTCTAATATTAAAGACGAATATCTGAATAGGATTCAATATTTGATAAGAAATTATAATCATCGACATGTTTTTTTAAAAAAATATACACGTGCTAAAACCTAAGTTGTCTCCCGTTGTTTATTAGAGTTACCTTTCGTCCGGCGCAGTAATACTTTTTGCAATGAATCGCCGAGAATTCATGGGAAAATTAAAAACCATGTAAATAAACTAAAATTAACCACCTTTTCAAGATGAATTTCAAGTGATCAACATTATGCATTTAACCCGCCTGACCTGTGTAGCATCTTAGATATCTGTTCTAAAGTATTCATTGTGTAGAATGTCATGTTATGCCCTTGCAATGCTTATCCCACTCTGATATTTTGTTTACATTTTTTATCAATGAGAAATATGGCGTCCATCCCGAGCTGAAATGACGTGGCGTTAAATTTTTACATGTTTAAGCAAACCTGGTGTGTTAGAAAGAAAATTTCATCCCTTCAACATTATTTGTAACACTGTTATTGTAAAAAAACTGTTTTTTCCTTATACAAAAGCTTAATATTTTGTGTTGAATGTACTTTCACAAAGACCTCTGTTTTCCTATTACATTCATAGTACCACATCCTTATCCACAAAGTACTCAATATTACAGGTGTCCATCAGTATTATATCAGTTTAGGAATATGTTTTTTATCTTCCCACCATCAATTTCTTGAATATGCACCCCTTCCTCATTTCTATATGAACTGTGAATGTAGCAATATGCGTCCCAGGTAATATCAGTTACCTTTGAATTAAAAGACAAGCTGGTATTTTCTGATGCTGCAGAGCAATGTTGTGTGTGTGTGTGTGTGTGTGTGTATGCGTGCGTATGTGCGTGCGTGTGTGTGTGCGCGTGCGTGCGTTAGAAATGCACACATGTCTATAATGTATGAATAAATAAATGTTTATCAGTTTTTTTTCTCAGTTATTGTGCTATTTTTTTAACCTGTCAAATGTGCATACATTACACACTCGATATTATAATATTCGGCCCAACTTTGGTGCTATCCGTATGTTTTACGGAAAGAAATGTTGGTTAAGTGTCCAAAATTTCATTATTAGTATTGAAAGTGAAACACGTACTCATCGTTCGTTTCTGTGGCCCAGTGGTAACAGCATATGCTGGAAATCGCTGGTTCGAGCCCATTAGAGAGAACATTTTTATTTTTCATTTTTAATTGTTTATATGATTTATATGACTCCGATGACAGCAGTACCGACACCGCTAGCAAAACTGAATAATGAAATTAGCTAGTTGTTATTTATATGTATGAAATTTATAATGTAGTGAAATGAACTGAAAATAAAGATAACATAAACATATATTTAAAATGAGAAATTAAAAAAAAAGAAGAGATAAAAACATAGAAAAAGATACTTGTGAAAATACAACCCAGATAGCAGACAGGCGTTGGCCCAACGTTGGGCCAACTGCAGACTCTTCGTTGGCCTTAACGAATATATCCTAGTTCTGTCTAATTGTTTTCTTTTTTCACTGAAGTTGCAGCTTTCTGTCTTTTCTTTTTTTCCTGTGCACTATAGTGCTAGGCGCTCCATTATTAATCTCTTGAACAGCACTCTGAAAAAAAACAACACGAAAATCATAATGTTGCTTAAACCATCTACGTCAAATTGATAACAATTACTATACAGATGCACATAAACCTCTGGACATAAACTTGTGTAAAATGTATGAAATTTTTTTTGTCTGTATTTAACCGAGGAATATATGTTAAAATGAACGAGAATACGAGTTATTTTATTAACAGAATTAAATACTCAACACTAGTGCCGTCCGCCAGTTTTAGATAAAAGTATTCAACATATGTTCAAGTCACATGGATACTATATGCATACAGGCTATAAAGAGAAATTCTCTATAAGATTCCACAACTTATTAATGGAACGCCGTTTTCGCAATATAGCTGGCGAGCTATATGATATATAGAGAAATGCTTGTGATCTGAATTCCTCATTCCCTATTTCATATAATTTATTCCAACTTTCAGCAATGATCAATATTGATACTTAGTTGTGCATAAGAGATTTTTAAATGCTCTTTAATTTCCTGGATTATGGTTCTGTGTTGTTTTACTCTATATGTCAACGACGTCCAGGTGAAAGCATGAATCACATTTGTGACAGCTCTAGTAAAGTGGTTCAATAGTCAAGGAATGTGACCAGTTGAGATAAAAGCTATGTTATACATAAAAGGGAAATATAGTTATTTTGCTCAAAACAATGACTTTCAGAATTAAGAAATACCAAAGAGCTATTAAAATAAATTTAGATTAGATTAAAAATAGATTATCTCCTGTTGCGATTCTGTGTATTTCATACTTATTTGGAAATGTATATTTCATAGATCTACTTGTAAAACACGTAGAATGGAGTAATATTTCCTACATTAAAGCGTAATGGTACGATAAAAAAAACAAGCTCTATTTTCACCCATACATTACTTTTTAGACTGTGGTCACACAAACATCAATAACAATTTCTGGTCTGTTTAACTTCTGGCCGCAGGAAATATTTCGACTTGTAGTTTCCTTTACACCTTTACATCACATGTCTATGCAGCTAGAAATCTCGCCTAGAGAGTAAAATTAACCACATTTTCTGGGATTTCTTACATAACTCGGGTTAACGAGAGTTCATGTTCTGGAATATTCAACAGGTTTATTGTAAACATTTAATGATTGTACAAAATTAAATATTTGTTATAGGAGTTTTTTCTTCAATATTTTTTTAACAAATTAGATTCTTCAGGTAGTAGATTTGAAATAGTTCAAAATGTCATTACGGCTGAAGATAAGTATTAAGTTTAATTAGTCCAAACTATGATTACGAATTGGTGCAGAACAGTATTTAATTAAATACTGTATGTTACACCTACACAACGCGTTTACCTGTAGGGACTTGTGGTAAAACAGTGACCTGTAAAATATATAATAATAATTATTATTATTATAGTATTACTTCTAATGGGCCAACGTTGGGTCAACGATGTTTTCTCTGTGTAAGTCTTTCCCTGAAAATCAGTATTGGGCCAATGCAGAGATATCTCTGACTGAAATTTAAAGTTGTTTCAACGTTGGCCAAACAGCTGTATTTACAATACTTATTAATCATTGTTGGGTCAACAGTGGCCCAACAACGATTATCCTTTGACTGTTTTCCGTCGTTGGCCCAATGACTTCATGTTTACAGGGAATGAAGGGAGCATTGCATAAAAATGTACATGTACCAAGTGTTTCTTGAAATTTGTGAAAAAAAGAAAAGAAAGAAAAAACAGACTCTGAACGGTTTCGATCTTAAGATCTCCAGGTTTCAAGCTATTGACGATGACCACCCAGCTATCGTGACTTGCGTACATTCGTATGCACGCTTTAAATATAATCCATTTTAATTCCTGGTTAGTTTCCGTATACTATACGGAATGTACCGAAAATCAACCGAAGATTAAAATATTCTGTGCACCGCCCATGTAATCAATATGCATTTGACAGTTCAATAAAATAGTACAATATCAAAATATAAGAACCCTGATACTAATAAATTTTGATAATGTGGCAGTTGACCTCAATACAACCGACACTGTTTATTTTCCAATACAGGTAAATCCAATAATTGCTTTACAATAGATATGTGACGGATTATCTTTGAACACCCCTGGATTTATTGGACTCAACTGCCACATTATCAAAGCTTATTAGTAGGTACGAACACACAGTAACTTGGGCAGAAAAATTTACCGAGCCTAGTGCCTCGATTGCCTCAGTAGTCTCTACGGCAATGCAGACAAGGTGAAATACAACAAATCAAGGACCATTACACAGCTTAAAATCAATGAGTCGGAACATGCCGACCGTATGCATAATGAGGCTTGACACTGATCACTCCTGTCAACGCCATAAAATTAAATCAAATTTTGCAGTTCTCATAAAAGAAAACCCTGTTCAGATTGGAGTGATAAAAAGATTATAAATCTTCAAATCGTTGCCATGTCGATCAAAACAGAGGCCTCTAACTACAAACTTCTTAACAAGTTGTACTCATTGTCAAGAAAACTGAAGATTTTTCTATCTTCTCGATGTTGTGCGCGCAGGTTTTAGCACATTTCATTGTGCCAAATCAGGGTATATTTTTTATACGGCAAGTTAAAATCAAATGAAACGTGCCATGAGAAAACCAACATAGTGGGTTTGCGACCAGTATGGATCCAGACCAGCCTGCGCATCCGCGCGGTCTAGTCAGATCCACGCTGGTCGCAAACCCACTATGCTGGTTTTCTCATGGCACGACTCATTAACTAAAATCTAAATAAATTTTGTTATATTAATATTATTGTCCGTAAGTATTGACCTGGCACTCATGAATATTCCGTATGTTTCCGTAAATTAATCTTCGGTGTCCGAACCTAAATAACGATATAATTGAAAAGCCAATTATAGGCAACCATGTTTCATGTGCTGATATAGTCGTGCGGACAAAGCGTTTGCCACTAACCTCAGGGTTGTGTGTTCGAGTCCTCTATCTGACCAATTTTTAAAAAAATTTATCTGTGAAATTAACAGACGGAAAAATTGTCACACATCATGATTTATCAATGAAATACTCTACTATTGATTAACATTCTTCTACGTACATAAAACCGTTCTACAAAATATCGTTTAAAACCTTCAGGACCGGCCAAGTATTCATTCATTCAACGGACAATTCAAAGAACTGTTGTTAACGACACAAAATGAAATGTTTCATTAAATAATGTAAAATAGATACAAATACAAAAACACGGAATTATATGAAAAAAATGGTTAGAAATGAATTCGAACCCCTGTACATGCCCTGGTAATGCTGTTCTAAGTCGAAGAGCTTACCACTACACCATTTGCCGTTTGTTATCTATGTCGATTATTTTGAAAACTATAGATGTTTTCAGGACACAAATATTGCGTAAAATAACGAAAACGCCCGAAAATATTGACAAAGATTAATGAGTCCCAGGTCAATACTTACGGACAATAGTATCAAATAAATTGTAACATATATTGTCTTGTTCTTTCTTCTAATTATTTGTTTTTATCATACATACACGTTACAGACGTTCTTCAAATCCGAAACCTATCTGAACTATGTTAAACAAAGAAGCATGTAGGTAAGTCAGTTATCATTCTCGGAATAGGTCTGCATTGTGTTTATAGACCTGTGAGGAGATTTGAAAACCTTGCTCGCTACGCTCGCTCGGTTCACAAATCCCTCACAGGTCTATAAACACAATGCAGACCTATTCCTCGAACAGTGACTATTACTTATAGGCCACATGACGCATTTCCGCTTTGATGGTTATTTTGTAAGTGGCGAAATTTTAAAAATATGAAATTTTATCAAAGGTCATAGAAGTAGGGGACTATACAGGGAAGATAGTAAGAGATGAAAGGAGCTAAGTCCTCGGCCTTTTCGTACTTGCAATTATTTTGTAAGAATGTAATTTTGTAAGTGGCGAAATTTGAAAAATATGAAATTTTATCTTAGATCATAGAAGAACGGGAACATACGGGGAAGATCGGCGATAGTAAGAGATGAAAGGAGCTAAGTCCCAGGCATTTTAATTCGTACTTTGAACTCTTTTGTAAGAATGTAATTTTGTAAGTGGCGAAATTTGAAAAATATGACATTTTATCTTTGATGATAGAAGTAGGGGAACATACGGGGAAGATCGGTGATTTAAAGTGATGAAATGATGAAATGGGCTTTTTTATTTTTATAAATTGTATGATAATGTAATTATGTAAGAGGTGAAATTTGAAAAATATGAAATTTTATCATAGATCATGTAACAAGGAAGATTTAGGAGATAGTAAGAGACATACGGAGCTTTGTCCCTGGCCATTATTTACTTAGAATAATTTTGTAAGAATGCAAGTTTGTAAGAGGCGAAATTCGAAAAATACAAAATTTTGACACAGATCATAGAAAAAAGGGAACATACGGGGAAGATAGGAGATTGTAAGCGATGGAAGGAGCTTAATCCTCCGCCTATTCGTACTTAGAATTATTTTGTGAAAACATATTTGTTTTATGAGGGGAAATTTGAATAAAAAACAATGAAATTCTAAAAGCGGAATATACAGGGAAGATAGAGCCGGAGTGGGCACTAGGCCCCGCTCTTTTTAAGTCAAAGTTGGCAATGGTCACTAATCCCCGCTCTTTTCATGTCAACGTTATTAATATGTTTTGCAAGTGTGATTACTTTGAAAAATATCGAATTAATTCAATGCCATGAAGCTATAAAAATACTACAACTCGGGCACACATTGAAAGAGATTGTAAGTAATTCTTACAACACGTAGGAAATGGGCCAAATATGTGATTTGAATTCAGCGGCGTTAACCACTCGGCCATGGTGGCCTCTTTTATCAAAGTGATAAAACTTTCAAGTTATACTCTACATCTTTGTATTCTTTAAATGCAACAACTGAAATAATTACGCTGTTGTGCCAGTTCAAACTTTTGCATTTAAGTTGTTGTTGTATTCAAAGAACGCCAAGATGTAGAATATTACAAAAGTGATACATCACGTTTTTGTGCTTTCCGAAATTATTTGGTATGATTTCTTAAAACCAACTGCAGTAGTTACAAGCTATTTAATACATTCACAGTCATCAACGAACCTTTCCTTACGCCCAGTTCGAAAGAGACTTAACATGGGGAGTAAGAGCCGTGCATGTTCTCCTGTGGCGCAAGAATAGATATTCGACATTTAGAGAGCATTTCAAAACTAAAAAAAGGTTGTCATACAATAATTGAAATGTTTACGATAAGGACAAAATAAATAGGAATAAAATAGAAAAAACTTCTAAAGCCTATACTGTATGAAAACTCCACTATAGTTGAGCCGCGCCATGGGGAAACCAACATAGTGGGTTTGCGACCAGCATGGATGCAGACCAGCCTGCGCATCCGCGCAGTCTGGTCAGGATCCATGCTGTTCGCTTTCAAAGCCTAATGCAATTAGAGAAACTGTTAGCGAACAGCATGGATCCTGGCCAGACTGCGTTGTTGCGAAGGCTGGTCTGGATCTATGCTGGTTGCAAACCCACTATGTTGGTTTTCACATGGCGCGGCTCAGTTACAGATAGTATTTCATTCTAATGTGTGTGTTGGGAAACCTTCTGTGAACATTTCCTGTTTTGTTTGTTTTTGTTTTTTTTTTCACCCTTCTGCTGGCGCTATACAATGCTGAAGTTTACTTTCGTTTTCTTTGTCCGTCTGATATTTTACTGACAGTTGACGTAGGTATGACCTCTGCTGTACGTGGTCACATAGGACTTGCCGAAAGCTTCCAACAATATACTACTAATTTAAAAGTGGAGCAAACAGCCTGATGTAGATAGTGGCTTTGTTCACACACTGAACGGTTATTCCGGATTTTTTTTCGGAAGACTGTTCATTCAATTTGCCATTTAAAAGTTCTCTTCTACTAAATTTATCCCATTTTGTGTGGATTTTCTACTTATAAGATAGTGAATACTGTTTGAAACGCATGCTAAATATCTCTGATTTGTACTTAAATAACGTACCAGTGTGAAAATTCTGTTCTTATTTTCACGAAAAGGGAAATAATTTAGAAGATTACACAGTCTGGCTTAATATGTGTCAGTAACTGCTTGTAATTACCAACATTTAAGTTGATTTTTATTTTGACAAAGAAATACTGATGATGTTGGGTGGGATAAAACATTTTGGGATATAACGATCATAATGTATAAAACGCAGAATTCTGTATGAACAAAAAGGGTCATACACGCTTGCATTCAGCAATTTTATGTCGTGTTTTATGCTATCTACAACGATGTTGACAGTCAAACAGTTATTATATGATTTTTTCTCTTTCATGAGATTTGAAGTATCGTAAATTGTGTAATTATAAGCCTTTAAACCATCCTCACACATAGGCGAAAAGCCCCCGGCGTCAACTTGCGTGTACTTGCGAATAGGACTTGGGCTAAATTCGCCCAATTAGTATATGTATGTTAAACAACGTTGCTGTTGTTCGTATGGATGCGTTTGTCAGCTTTTGCGTCCGTTGCGATTAGTTTTATTCGTCGGATAATTTTGGACATGTTAAAAAATTTGCGGAGATTGAAAGTTTCGTCCATCATTCGTTAAAATTTGTTTCAATACATTAACCAATCGGAAAGTCTTGGCATAGCGTTCGTCAACTGGCGTTAGAGGTCGCAAGTTATCAGGTCGTGATCAACTAATTTGCATATCAATTCGATCGAGGACGATCCTATGACGAATCTTTGCGAAAGTTTGCGAACTTGTACAAATCAATAGCGAAAAAACTACGTATTGTAGCTAATAGAATCCGAATTTCATGACGAATGAAAGCGACTTAGGCGTGTATGATCAGCTCGTTGTTGAACTCAGAAGAGAAGATCATTGAACCTTTAAGAAATTGCTCTGCATGCCAACTGAAATATATAATGAAATATTCGAGAGGGTCCGTCATCGCCTCTGGAAACAACACACGTGCTAGAGGGAGCCTTTCTATCCAGACCTCAAGTTAGCTTCCACTCAACGTCACCTGGTTTCTGGCAACTACTCAGACATGCAGTACTCCTGGCGGGTCGCTGAGAATACCCTTTTTGTAGTGGTAAGAGAAGTCTGTCATGCTATGTGTGAGGAATATGTTGATGGGGTTATGACAGCCTCCTCCACACCTGAAGAATGGAAAACAATTTGCTGATGGTTTCCTCAAGAGGTGAACCTTTCCTAATTGTGTTGCTGCCATTGATGGCAAGCACATAGCCATCAGAAAGCCTGACAGCTCTGGTTCTTTATATTAAACAATACAATATTATATTAGAACCTCCCTAATCCGAATTCCTCTATTCCGAAAATCTCTCTAAACTGAACTTATTATATGGTTCCGATTTTTTTCTTATTCATTTACTATTATAAAATACCTTGTAATCCTAAACCTCTCTATTCGGAAAACCGAACAAACTCTTGAGTTGTATTATCTAATTACATTATGATCTACCCTTCTAATCCGAACTTTGGTCAATGTTGTTGATGTAAATCTTGCTCACTTTTGGCATTTTGAGACCATTAACAATTTTAACTATTAATCTTTATAAAGGTGTCAACAACAATAGGTCCTCAACACTGGTAATCACAAGTCATGTCAGATTTTTAGCTCACCTGTCACGTAGTGCCAAGGTGAGCTTTTGTGATCGCCCTTCCTCCGTCCGTCCGTCGTCCGTTGAGCTCACATTGGCATACTTAGGTGGCTATAGGAACAATAGGTAACTGTACTTTTTCTTTGATGTCGTTCATTCCGTAAGGCTTTTATGTGCTATTTTTCTCTTACGTGGCTAAAAGAACAACAGAGAGAACAAAAGAGTAGCCACATAAGTATCCATATGTAGGAACGGTCGTCCGTCCTTCGTCCGTTCACAATTTCTTGTGAACACGATAGAGACCACAGTTTTCATTCAATTTTAATCAAACTTACACACAACTTGTACTGGCATAATATCTCGGTTCCTTTCAGAAACTGGCCAGATCCCATCATGGGTTCAAGAGTTATGGCCCCTTAAAAGGCCAAAATATACTTTTTTTGACTTGTGAACACGATAGAGACCACATTTTGCAATCAACTTTAATCAAACTTGCACATAAGTTGTATTGGCATAATATCTCAGTTCCTTTCGAAAACTGGCCAGATCTCTCTATGGATTCCAGAGTTATGATCCCTTATAGGTCCAAAATTTGCTATTTTGGCTTTTGCAGCCATATAGAGACTTCATTTATGGTTTGATTTGTTACAAACATGCAAAATATCTTCAACAACAATAAATCTTGAATTCCATGATGAATCTGTCAGATCCGGAGTTATTTTATATCTGAGTACCTCGCCTGATTTTAATAAAAATGGATTTATATCAGTTAGTACTTATAGGACTCATTTGAAATTTCATTATTGTTCTCATTAGTTGGACTGAGACAATCAGGGTAGATAACTATGGACTGATTTTATGTCAAATTACCTCCCTTTATTCAAAATTTAATGGATATATCTCTGTAACTGATAAAAATACTGATCTGAAATTTCATTTATGTCAACAGATGGACTTGGACAATCGGTGAAGATACATATTGACTGAATTTATGACAAATTACCTCCCTTTGTTTTTGTGTAAATGAATATATCTTAGCAGTTTCTAATGAGATTGGTTTGAAATGTTATTTATGTCTTCCGAGGTAAGAAATTGTCATGTTAGATAACTCTTCATTGAAAGTTTATCAATTTGAATACTTTCCTAATATATTGTTGTAAAGGCTTGTACTCTGTATCTTCTACATACAATTACCAATGCATGATTACCTCCCCTGATTTTAATAAGAATGGATTTATCTCAGTAAGTATTTATAGGGCTCATTTGAAATTTCATTATTGCCATTCATTGGACTGAGACAATCAGAGTAGCAAACTATGGACTGATTTTATGTCAAAGTACCTCCCTTTGTTTCAAATTAAAATGGGTGTATCGCAGTAACCAAAGAAGATAATGATTTGAAATGTCATATATGCCATCAAATGGACTTGAACAAACAGGGTAGATAACTTTTGACTGAATTTATGACAAATTTCCTCCCTTTATTTTGTGTTAAATTAATATACCTCAGCAGCATCTAATGGGAATTTTATCTAAGTCTTCCAGGGTAAGGAATATTCATGTTAGTACAAAAATGCAGCATTTGAGCCTAGGACCCTCAAACTTGGTATGGAGATTGGCCCTGACTAGTACATGACCCATAGGTCAAAAGGGACTGTTACAAGAAAACATTTATCCTTAAGATATTTAATGTGTGTGCCTATGTGATCTATGTCAAAACTTGAACTTATCATTCAGAGCAGTGATTCTCAGCTAAGAGATATAGGGCCGTCATGGCCCTCTTGTTAGTTTGTATACTTGATGCATGCAATAAGTACATGTATGAAAGTTGCCTGTACATGTAGTTTGCTTGAACAACAGAAACTTGTAAGAATGCATATACATGTATGTGCAATAAGTATCGACAATGTAATAGATACATATTACTAGTAACTTGTTTGACTTGTCCTGTACCTTCATCACATATTTTTTGCACAATTGTTCATTTAAAACAAACAGAGATGAATAAACACATAATGTATAACAAGCAGAATGATTTTCGCTCCAAAATAGAAACCTTTCTAATCCGAAAACACCTCTAATCTGAACTTTTTTCTGGTCCAAGCATGTTCGGATTCGACAGGTTCCACTGTCCACTGTAATTATAAGGGTTTCTTCAGCATCATGTTACTCGCCATTGTACATGTATAGCGTCTAGTAACGGTCGGATGCGGAAATACCCTTTCGGAAAGCTTAGGGCGGCTTCGTAAGCATGCGCACATATTCACAAAGGTGCGCTTAGGTTCGCATGTTTGCGCTCCTAATCGCTAACGGAAAGAACAAAGATTGTTTGCGCGACCCAACGCATTCTAGCGAGTAACAGTAACCAAACTTCACACTTCATACATCATTCGCAACAAACAGTTCTCCTACGTTTAACTTTTATTACATTTCAAACAATGTAAAAATTTTTCAAACAGTTTCGGTCGAAATTCACCAGGCTGCGTTTTATGGATTCATCTATGTATGAGGAGGCTTAAAATATTCGTTTGGTATATATCAATGTTAGTCAAAATGATTTCACTTAGTAAGCTCGGAAGGTTAAGTACAAAAACTATAAAACGGGGATGTTTATATGGTGTTAGTGGTACGTACTGTTTAGTTTTCCAGCTTGAACATTTCTGTTTTGGCTGTTCCGATACTATCCCTCTCATAAAGTTGGTTACTGTTTACTCAACCCTACTTTTAATAATGACATTCGATAGAACATTCAGCCTCCATAATGCCAGATTCCCTATTTAAATTCTACTTTGTTTAGCTCTGCCCAGTGTTTTCTAGGGCTAGTCCATTATTTTAAAGCCCTGCTCCGCGGCTATTCAAATACTTTTGTGTGTATGTAACCCATGATAATAGGTAACAGTTAAGGGCCACGTGCCACACTAAGCACGCAACACCACAGGTACTTCATATAGAGCTTTATATAACATTAGACCACGATAATCCGTAAATAGCCAATCGCAAAGCAGACTTGTACCCGTCTATATTTCATATACAACAGTAGCGTTGTATATATATCGGGGGAAACTTGGGCAAAAAAAAAACGCGTGAATTTCGTGCCAATTTACCATCTAACAATACAGGCTAACGCCGGAGTTAAATGACCTTGCAATATTCTCACCAGTTATCAATGGGATAAAAAAATAAGACTGACTTGGAGGTAAATTCAGTTGAAAACGTCTAAATATTAATATTGTAAAAATGACCCCATGTTATTAGATATCAATAAAAATGAATTACAATAAACTACATATTTGTAGTGTAGAACGAACTGGGTAAAAACGTAATTTACACATTCACTGAAACGTTTCCAACAGTTGTAACTTTTTATGTTCACTTGTTATAAAAAAGACATGTCAGCACGATCCTTACATTTGCAATCAACTGGATCCAGTTGTTCGAAACTTTAACAGGCGATTTAGTTAACGGTCGATTGACTTTATCAGTAGATTTCGACAGTTTAGAAAACTTAGAAAATCAAATGCACTTGTTAAGGAATATAAACACTAAACCATCTTTACAGTAAAATTAAAACATCATACTAGTGTTTCCACCCCACCAAGACTAGTATCATAAATAGAAATTTAACAGGCGGTTAGTTTAACAGCTTACTGCAGTGGTCGTGGATTCGAGCATCATTGGGGTCACGACCATGACTTTTCATATGACCCCAGTACTAGTTTTCATAGGAAACAGACTCGAGAGTGGTTACAATAAGCTTAAACAGTTAAAGCTTTCATCAAAATCGAGCTAAAACAAATTAGTATAAACTAAACTAAACTAAGTTTCGAACAACTTGGCCCAGTTAGAAAGTAAAACAACTACATCATTCTTACAAGAAGGGCGCGATATAGTAAAAGGTATTCGTAGTCCTACGAGCATCTACGCACTAACTATATCCTGATAAACAAAGTAAACAAATAAAAAAAGAACTAACTAACTAAATAAATAAATAACCCGGCTATCTTCTTGAATCAACGAATCAACGTATCTGTCATCGTGTTTCGCCAACATGCAAACTCCTCACAAAAACTAATTGTTCAGCATGTAGTCCAATTTTGAGTATTTTTGAGAAATCCATATTTAACTGTTTAGCATTAATTTTGTGACTGCAAATGACTCAAGTGTTAATGAACGTTAAATCTTAGTAAATCCAGTATTTGAGTAAAACTGAATTTATACAAATAACCTGCATTCTTTCATATGCCCTACTGACAATTAAGCGCTAACGGTACAAAGATGATATTACTCTTATAAAAACACGTTAATCCTAATTTCTATAGAACGCGTTGGAGAGTTTTCAATAATTGCAGTTTTTATGTCACGTGGTCTAAGTCGGATAGACAACTCGTGCCGTTGTCTATCCTATACTAAAGTCTATTTTGACAGGCGTCACTGTTCATAGTCAGGATTTTCATGCTTTTTCAGTGACAATTCAAGGTTAAAAGGTAGGACGGGAGCAGGGCTTTAACTGGGGACAATGCGCCGCTTGTCATGTATTTGCACTCTAGCATATCATTATAGGCATGTATAGTACTTGTAACGTGTGCAAATCTCCAGATCTACACAACTCTAGCTATAAGCATACCGCAGGTTTTGAAGGTGTAATGTTTGTTGGATGGAGGTTAAATTAGCTGAGTAAGAAACCATACTTAAAATGCGTACTTTGAAGCAAAAACAGTATCCAGAGACACAATAAGTGTAAAGTTAGAAGAAGAAAGAGAACAAATTTAGGAGGAAAGCGGTGCAATAATGCGGACAGGTGAGTGTACATGGAGATATTAAGGTAGTGCTGCACGTTTGATAACCGGAAGTGATGGCGTAACTTCATTTATCTGGAAAACGTAGAATAAAGCCTGGATTCGACGTACATAAGTGAAAACTGAAACTGAAACTGGTTTATTTGATTAAACGCCTAATTTTACACATAGTATATTCACTGGCGTTGTACATTAAATTAAAAAAGAAAAATCATAATAAACTATATACATAATGGAATCAAACAATGAAACACGACATATTTGACAACATTACCGTACAGTAACATAGCGTATAAAGCATACGTCGATCACACTACATAGTAGAGTATACTCAGCGTCTCTACCATATTCAGTCCACCAACAGAGAAATAATCAGAACCATGATTCAAAGCTTTTAAAAAACAGTGTTTTGAGATTTTTCTTAAAAGTGTCTACCGAATCAGAATTTCTCACTTCTACTGGTAGTTTGTTCCATAGTTTCGGCCCTACAGTTTGAAAACTTCTGTCGCCAAATGTTTTACGTTTGTTAAATGGTACCTCGTAACAACATGTAACAGAGTCTGAAGACCTTAAACTACGTTTTGGTGCTTGCTCCGATAATAATTCAGTCAAGCAAGCTGGAGCTTGGCCGATTGAACAATTAAACATGACAGTTAAAATCTTAAATTCAATTCTAGCTTTGATAGGAAGCCAATGTAATCGTAACAAAGCTTGTTTTGAACTGTCGTACTTGCTGAGTCTTAAAACGAGTTTGGCACACATGTTTTGTATCCTTTGCATTTTCTGAATTTCACAGTGAGGAATACCATACAATATTGCATTGCAATAATCTATATGTGAAATGACCAGTGATAATACCAGAATTCCAGTAGCCTCTTTAGTAAGGTATTTTCTAATATTTTTGATTCTAAGATAATTAACTATTGCGGTCTGACATTTTCTCTTGACATGATCCTTAAACCTAAGATTTTCATCTAAGAATGCCCCTAGGTACCTTATACAATGAACTGATTTAATTTTGTCACCAGCAATGTCAATTTCTGCTATTGAACATTTGTCAAGTTGCTGTCTACTACCGAATAAGATGAATTCGGTTTTTGACGTATTCAACTTAAGTTTGTTTTGTTTCATCCAGTTATCAATGGTGAATGCACAGTTTTCAAGTTCTTGAATAGCCTGTTTCTCATTTTCAACTGAAAACTCATTTTATGAATTAATTGCAGCATGTGAGTAAAAGACTTCGGACACTATCATTTGCTTCAAGCCTACATTTTGAATGCAAAATTCTCATTTAGTATTTAAACAATATCCAAATCGTTCCGAATCGCATAGTAACAAATGTGTTAGTTAACATATTGCAGCAGAAACTGGTTAATATCTGTTCTTACCAAGTTGATATATTTTGTACATTTTTTTGAATAAATAAAATGTTTCACTTCCGTGAAAATTTGATGTTTTCACTTTTTAAAAATTACGGAAGTTTCAAATATATGAATTCCAATTGAAAAAAGGTGGCAAAATCTGTTTATTTAAGGAAAAAAAAATATTTTAAGATTAAAGCCCTACTAATCAATAAACAAGAGGGCCATGATGGCCCTGTATCGCTCACCTGAGTACCATTGCTTTAAATGATATGATCAAGTTTTGACATAGAGCACATAGGCATACACATTACATATCATCAGTATAAACATTTTCTTGTTACAGTTCCTTTGACCTAGCCAGGGCCAATTTCCATACCAAGTTTGAGGGTCATAGGCTCAAATTCTGCATTTTTATTACTAACATGAATATTCCTTACCCTGGAAGACTTAAATAACATTTAAAACCAATCTCGCTAGATGCTGCTGAGATACAATCGTTTACATAAAATAAATGGAGGTAATTTGTCATAAATTCAATCAAAAGTTATCTACCCTGATTGCCCGAGTCCATCTGATGGCACAAATGACATTTCAAATCACCCATTTTAATTTGAAACAAAGTGAGGTAATTTGACATAATATCAGTTCATAGCTATTTACCCTGATTGCCTCACTCAAACTACAGACAATAATGAAATTTCAAATGAGTTCTATAAATGTTTACCGAGATAAATCCATTTTAATTAAAATCACGGGTGGTAATCATGCATTGGTATTTGCATGTACAAGATACAGAGTACAAGCCTATACAACAATAGATTAGTAAAGTATTCATATCAATAAATGTTCAATCAAGAGTTATCTAATATGACTATTTCTTACCATGGAAAACGTAAATAACGTTTCAAACCAATCTCATTAGAAGCTGCTAAGGTGTATTCATTTACATAAAATTAAAGGGAGGTAATTTGTCATAAATTCAGCCAATATGTATCTTCACTGAAAGCCCAAGTCCATGTGTTAACATAAATGAAATTACAGATCAGTATCTTTATAAGTTACGGAGATATACCCATTTTAATTTGAAATGAAGGGAGATAATATGGCATAACATCAGTCCATAGTTATCTACCCTGATTGTCTCAGCCCAACTAATGACAATAATCAATTTTCATATAAGTCCTATAAGTACTTACTGGTATAAATCGATTTTGATTACAATCAGGGGAGGCAATCAGATATAACCTAACTCTGGAACCTACAATTGGATCTGACAGATTCGTCATGGAATCCAAGATTTATTATTGTTGAAGATAGTTTGGAAGTTTGTATCAAATCAAACCATAAATGAAGTCTCTATATGGCTGCAAAAGCCAAAATAACAAATTTTGGACCTTTAAGGGGCTATAACTCTGGAACCCATGATGGAATCTGGCCAGTTCAACAAAAGAACCGAAATCTTGTGGTGATACAAGTTTGGTTAAAATCAAATCATAAATGAAGCTGCTATTGTGCAGACTTTCAGGGGCCATAACTCTGGGACCCACTATTGGATCTGGCCGGTTCAAGAAAGGAACCGAGATTTTATGTGACACAAGTTTAGTGCAAGTTTGATTAAATTTGAATCATAAATTAAACTGCTATTGTGCAGACAAGGTCAAAATAGCCAATTCTGGCCCTTTCAGGGGCCATAAATCTGGAACCCATAATTAAATCTAGCCAGTTTAAGAAAGGAACCAAGATCTTATGGTGATACAAGTTGTTTGTTTGTTTGTTTGTTTTGGGTTTAACGCCGTTTTTCAACAGTATTTCAGTCGATACAAGTTGTGTGCAAGCTGCTATTGTACAGACATGGTCAAAATAGCTAATTTTGGTCCTTTCAGGGACCATAGCTCTGGAACCAATAATGGGATCTGGTCAGTTCAAGAAAGGAACCGAGGTCTTATGGTGATACAAGTTGTGTGCAAGTTTGGTTAAAATAAAACCATAAATGAAACCACTATCGCGCAGACAAGAAATTGTTGATGGACAGACGAACAGACGCACAGAAGACGGACGACAGACGAAACGTGATCTCAAGAGCTCACCTTGTCACTATGTGACAGATGAGCTATAAAGGAGAACGATATTTTTGCAAACAACCTGTACTTAATTTGAATTTACTTTACTTGATTATCTATAAACTGTTCATATTGTAAAGTTATTTATGCATATAGTGGACGCATCTTGACGCCGATGGTTGACTTTTGTATTATAATAAATAATGAGGCACAACCTATTAATGAAAAGGAGTGTACGTAAAACACGAGCTGTCCGAGAAAATTTGAATATAAATTTGTGAAATTATGCCCCCTTCAAAGAAGGAGGGGTATATTGTTTTGCAGATGTCGGTCGGTCGGTCGGTCGGAATGTAGACCAATCCGTTTCCGGATGATAACTCAAGAACGCTTGGGCCTAGGATCATGAAAGTTGATAAGGAGGTTGGTCATCACCAGCAGATGACCCCTATTGATTTTGAGGTCTGTATGTCAAAGGTCAAGGTCACAGTGACCCTGAATTGTAAAACAGTTTCCGGATGATAACTCAAGAACACTTGGGCCTAGGATCATGAAAGTTGATAGGAGATTGGTAATGACCAGCAAATGACCCCTATTGATTTTGAGGTCAGTATGTTAAAGGTCAAGGTCACAGTGACCCTGAGCAGTAAAACGGTTTCTGGATGATAACTCAAGAATGCTTGGGCCTAGGGTCACGAAAGTTGATAGGGAGGTTGGTCATGACCAGCATATGACCCCTATTGATTTTAAGGTCAGTATGTCAAAGGTCAAGGTCACAGTGACCAGGAATAGTAAAATGGTTCCCAGGCAATAACTCAAGTCCGCTTGGGCCTAGTATCAGGAAAATTAATAGTTAGGTTGGCCATGACCAGCAAATGACTCC
The DNA here is from genome assembly GCF_021730395.1 of Mercenaria mercenaria. Classification (NCBI taxonomy): domain Eukaryota; kingdom Metazoa; phylum Mollusca; class Bivalvia; order Venerida; family Veneridae; genus Mercenaria; species Mercenaria mercenaria. Next base: position 20,832,825 of record NC_069364.1, on the reverse strand, counting down.
TATTGATTTTGAGGTCATTAGGTCAAAGGTCAAAGTCACACTGGCCAGGAACAGTTAAACGGTTTCTGATCTTCTTGTCCAAAACCATAGGGCCTAGAGCTTTGATATTTGGTATGTAGCATAATCTAGTGATCCTCTACCAAGATTGTTCAGATTATTTCCCTGGGGTCAAATATGGCCCCACCCCGGGGGTCACATGGTTTATATAGACTTATATAGGAAAAAACTTTGAAAAACCTCTTGTCCAAAACCACAGGGCCTAGGGCTTTGATATTTTGTATATGACATCATCTAGTGGTCTTCTACTAAGATTATTCAAATTATTCCCCTAGGGTCAAATATGGCTCCGCCCTGGGGGTCACAGTCATGGTTTACATAGACTTATATAGGGAAAAACTTTGAAAATCTTCTTGTCCAAACCACAAAGACTATGGCTTTGATATTTAGTAATGTAGCATCATGTAGTGGTTCTCTACCAAGTTTGTTCAAATTATCCCTCTAGGATTAAATATGGCCCCGCCCCAGGGGTCATATGGTTCATATAGACTTATATAGGGAAAAACTTAGAATCTTCATGTCCATAACTTACATCATTCAAATTTGGACCACATGTACAGTTTTGAGTGACAAGATGAACCTTGACATGAGCTGACCTTGATCTTGACTTAGTGACCTACTTTCACATTTCTGTAGCTACAGCCTTCAAATTTGGACCACGTGCATAGGTTTGTGTACCGAAAAAAACTTTGACCTTGTTATTGACCTAGTGACCTACTTTCACACTTTTGAAGGTACAGGCTTCAAATTTGGACCACATGCACAGTTTCTTGTTCCAAAATAAAATTTGACCTTGATTTTGACCTAATGACCTACTTTCACATTTCTGAAGGTACAGGCTTCAAATTTGGACCACTTGCATAGTTTTGTGTTCCGAAATAAAATTTGACCTTGATTTTGACCTAGTGACCTACTTTCACATTTCTCAAGCTACAGCCTTCAAATTTGAACCACATGCATAGTTTTGTGTACCGAAATGAACTTTGATCTTGAGATTGACCAACTGACTTACTTTCACATTTCTGAAGCTACAGGCTTCAAATTTGGACCGCATGCATAGTGTTGTGTTCTGAATTGAAATTTGACATTGATTTTACCTATTACCTACTTTCACATTTCTCAAGCTACAGCCTCCATATTTGAAGCACATGCATAGTTCTGTCTACCGAAATGAACTTTGACCTTGAAATTGATCTAGTGACCTGCTTTCACATTTCTCAAGCCACAGCTTTCAAATTTGGACCACATACACATTGTTTTGTACCGAAATGAAATTTGACCTTGATTTTGACCTTGAGCTAGTCTCGAAAGTTGGAACATTTAAAAATGGCTCAGTGGATGGCACCAAGATCACTCTGTAATCTCTTGTTAGGTTAATAGGTTAAAGGTCAAGGTCAGAATGGTAGAACTTTTGTTTACAGTGAGCATATAATTTCTGTTCCTTGTGCAATTACTAAATGCATCAAGGGGGGCATTTCGTGTTCGACGAGCTCTTGTTTAAATATAAATTTGTGTGCATATATATTAGTGTATTGGAAAGTTTTAACTGATCAAATGTAAGTATACATACTTTCATACTGCACTGTTACAAACTAATTCCAAATAAATATACACGACTATCCTAAGCACCCCTTATTTCTGCAATGAAATAATCGATGTGAATAATCAGCCTAAGGTCAACCATCGCGGTCAAGTTGCGGCTACTATACCATGTATGAATAGGAATGCTACAGTTATACATGTATAAATGACCGGTCAGTTTTATTAAAGTGGGCACTTGGTTATTCAAGTACATGTACATGTCTGTATAACTCATTTATTAGTGATGGCAGATATTTGTGTGCTGTATACATTGAATACTAAGAAAAGGCAGTCATCTTAACAAAGTCGTAGGGTTCTCGCTGGGGATAAGGACCAATGGCACAGACAATATTTGGTTATAACATAATAATAATAAAATGTATCCAAAATGAGAGTTCTTTGTACGGCTTGACTAATGAAACTGTAGCGGAAAAAATTAACTCAGAAGAATGAGTCTGACTGTGACCCCGCTAAAGATTGTGTTGTACAAATCAATGCTGAAGTTGTTGGCAAAACGTAATCGGAATATGTCATTTGTAATGATAAAGTGGAAGTAGGCCGCTGCATAAAAATTCCGCCTGAAGCTCGACTAGACCTTTGAGTCTAGCCGTATATGTGTATGTCATCTGCATGGAAAGTGACTTTACACATCACTTTCATGGCATCACACTGAATGTGAAACCGGCACTTATATGACCTGCCAAGAAGGTACTGTTCTTGACTTTTGAATTACAGTCATATCAATGCAAAGCGTTATGTCTGTTGGATCGACTATAGTCAGGATCAGATTGCACATATTGCATCTTTCTTGTGGTATTTAGGCCTAGTCCGCCACAAAGAACATTTCAAAAAGGAAGAACATGAAGTAACAATTTATCTATTTTGTTGTATTTAACGTCGAGCCGACACAATTATAGGTCATATGGTGACATTCTAGCTTTGATGGTGGAGGAAGACCCCCAATGCCCCTCCGAGCATTATTTCATTAAGAGCGGGCACCACCGGCCTTTCGTAAGCCAGCTGGATGGATTTCTCACCTAAAGAATTCAACGCCTCAAACCCACCTCGTTGAGGGTCCAGACGGCGGATTAATTAGTAGGACTAGACAGTACGTATATAGGGGCCGTCTTATCAATATCGTAACTTTACAAGAAACTTGCGAGGTCCATTTCTCGTAAGTTCCGATTTACGAGAATATTTATGATTCTCGCAAACCGTCTTATCAACGTCCTCGTAAGTCCGCATATCGCAATCCTCGTAACTTTCTCGTATCTTTCTCGTAACTGGTTAAACACAGTGACGCAGTCTACATTTTTTTAACGTCGTGTAAATAAAACGGGCACCTGCTTAGTTACAAAACAATTGACCGGCATAATTTAAACATAAACAAATAGACAGGTTGGTAGTTCAGGTGTTGGCAGAAATAAGTTAAGAACCTACTGTACCTTTAAAAGTCAGTTCTGTGTAGAACCTTACTGTCGTATGATATAACCACCATTACATCGATCAGCTTTTAGCAAATTCAGATGTTGGGTGGCACCAATTAGGATTGAAACTGGCAGATTGAAAGTTTAATGCTGCATGAGCGTACATGTCCTGTTTGTAAAGAAACTGAAACAGAATCACATGTTATATTAAAATGTGCTTTGTATGATGATATCTCAAAATTAGCTCAATTTTTTTTTAACTTTTCCTGTCAATCAGTTCAATCATGATCAGATCATGGTGATATTAGTCTTTTAACGAGAGGTTGGTATTAATCAGTTTATAACATATCTGATCTGTTATAATATTTGATTTTTTAAATCCATTTTTACTAGATACACATTTGTGGTGTTTTGATTTTCAGTTTCTTAAGATCATTGTCCTTTTTAAGGCAGTTTTTAGGCCATCAAAAGCCAAGATTAATGCTAGCTTCTCGGTTTTTAGCTCGATGTTTCGAAGGAATTGTAAACCTATTGCCCTAGAGTTATTGAAACTCTTGATTGGAAATTTAAAGTACTTATTAACTATGTAAAATAGAGAAAAGTGGAAACTTCACAGGTCACTCAACGCGACAAAAACGAAAATGTTGTTGTTGTTTGATTGAGCCTGTTCATGGACGGTAGTGGAAATGCATGCTACCGTCCACGCCCTCTAGCACCGGGTTGAGCAGAACTCAACATTTACACATGCTAAAAGTACAAAAGGCAATTTAAAGACATTCGCAGATATAAGTCTTCTTCAGGAGAGACAATATCCGTAACTGTGATTTGTAGTATGACATTATTATATACCTCTTTTTTAACTTAGAATTTTTGGTTAAACTTTTTGTTTTGATCAAATCAAATATCTCTGTTACCATCAAAGGTTTTGGATTGAAACTTAATATAGTTATTAAATGTCTGAGTTTACACCAAGAGACATAACCCCCATGGCTATGATTTGAGTTTTGACAGAGTTTTGCCCCTTTTTAACTTGAAATTATTTGGTTAAAGTTTTTGATAAGGTCAAATATCTGGGTTACTTATGCATCTTTTGATTTGAAACTTAAACTAGTCATATACTATTCAAGTCTATACCAGGAATAACAATCCACATAACTGTGTTTTGAATTTTGACAGAGTCAAGCCACTTTTTTAAACTTACATTTTTGTTTTGGTTATACTTTCTGATGAAGCCAAAATATCTCTGTTACTGTCATAGCTATTGACTTGAAAATTAAAATAGTTGATTACAGTAATGTTTTACTCCAGGATAAACAATGCCCTAAACTCTGATTTGAATTTTGTCAGAGTTAGGTCTCTCTTTAGGGTTATTTTGGTAAAAGTTCTATAAGTTATTTGCTGGGAAAGCTCTAATTCAGGGTCAAGTACTGAGAAAGGTTGAGCACGTTGTCTTGCGAACAGCTCTTGTTAAAGGTGCATCTACTATTTTAATGTATGTATAACTGTGTGTTATGTGTAAATTGAAACTGTAAACTTTATGTGATAGGCTCTTATAGTTCAAATTTAAATTTTTAAACTGTAATATTGTACATGAATGAGACGTAAATAAAGAAAGAAATGCCAACGTATTTCCTACTGCTATACATAAGATAGAGAGTGCGTATTCGTTGAGCAAGTTATTATCAAAGACTGCCTCTGATCATTATATTAAATAATCGGACGAAATCTGCTTCCATAAAAGTACCTATACCGAAAATATCTCTGTGAACATATAGCACCAACAGTATTCGACACTGTAAATTTCTAATATATTCTATTATTAACATCTTATTGTTAAGTGTTCTATATTTGGAATAAGAAGAACATTTTAGAAAACAATTAGAAAATATTTGTTAGAAGAATTGGTATTGTGTCAAATTAGATTGACATTATGACTTATTGTCTACTGACGTCATATATCTGAATTTGGAGCCAATCTTAAAATAGCTTGTACTTGAATATTTACAGTATTATTGTTATACAAGTGTATACGGTTATAATTATTATATTACTGGATTTTCTGTATTAGAGCATCAGAATGTCTTTAACATACCCCCTATTTGCAACATTTAGAATCTTCTTTAAATAGAAAGCATCACGTATAACTATTTAATGCAGAAATCAAAAGTTCGTATGTAATCTTAGCAAAAAGCCGGTTAACTTGTTTTCAAGCAAAGACGCCATACCAACAAGATGAAATTATTCAAGTATAATTCTACAATACACAATATTACACATAATTTTTTTAACAAAAAAGGGGGATGGGAATTTGCTCAAAGAAATAAATGCTAAATGTCTCTTTTTGTAGACAAAACGTATATAGTTGGGATATGATACATTTATATGGAGATCAAGAGCCGGGGGTGCTTTTATTCATATATTAAAGACTGCTAAGTAAACCCAAAATCCGTCACTTTTATTTTTTATCTGAGATACAAATGTACACTCCTTATATTATATAAATTGTCCTGTATCTGAGATATTTCAGTTTCTTAAAAGAGTTCACAGCATAATATTGCAATGGCATATTCATCACAGATATCCTGTACGAAAGTAAAATAATTCACAGAATAAATCTTTATTTTCTTGACGTGGATGCATTAATATTGAGATCTCTTTTGCATTTTACAGCTGCTTGTGGGGTTTGATATCATTTGACCAAGTTTTTTTTCTGAAAACCGGCTTACAAACAAATCTTAGTAACGCTACATCGACGCTGATGATTTTATACCGAACTTTGCCGAGTGACTATTGCCATCGACGAAAAGAGTCCGAAGGTTCAATCATCTATCTAGTCTTGCATGTGAATACTACGCACATATAGATTATATAGCAGATGCTATGGCGTCTGTGAGTGAGTTTTGTAATTAAATGCTGTCATTTAAATTTTCTTTATGTTAATAAGCTAATATATATATAACTAGAATTTCAAAAATATACTGACTTGCATTCCAGGTATTTGTTGGTAAAACCTATGATTATACATAATAAAAAGTCTTTCCAGATTCAAAATGGTTAAATATTTGCAGGTATATAGTAGATAGATTCATGATTTTTAAGAAAACATGTATGATAATAGTTAGCAATGCAGAATGAAAAAACAAAAACAAAAAACAAAAGAAAACAACATGTTTTTTGGATTTAACGTTGCACCAACAAATGATAGGTCATATGGCGACTTTCCAGCTTTAATAGTGGGGGAAGACCCCAGGTGCCCCTCCGTGCATTATTTCATCACGGGTAGAACCACCGACCTTCCGTAAGCCAGCTGGATGGCTTCCTCACATGAAGAATTCAACGCCCCGAATGAGGTTCGAACCCACATCGATGAGGGGCAAGTGATTTGAAGTCAGCGACCTTAACCACTCGGCCCCCCCCCTCCCCCTCCATCCCCCCCCCCCATTTATTACGCAAATACTATCAAATGTTATTTAAAATTTGATAAAAACAAATAATGGTTATCATAATGATGTAATTTTTATTTTATTTTAGTTTTTATAGCAAAGCAACGATCTTCTTGAATGCTTCTTCTTCTATGTAACCACGACAAGTATTGTATTGAATTCCTTTGATCCTGTCAAGGAAACACATCTTATCCAGACTGCTTTATAGTCGTAGATCTGGGGCCGTATTCATAAAGCATCTTAAGTATAAGTTTTGACTTAAGTTGAAAATTTTACTTAAGTTTGTGGTGATTTCAGCTTAAGTCTAAGTAAAAACTTAAGTCCTAATCATAAATTTAAGATACGTAAGAAATGGCTTAAGTCATAAAACAAAATGGCGTCGTGAGTACGATTAAAGTGTTGTTTTTCAAATAAAAGCACTTTAAACATAACTGTGCATGTTGTATCTGTCTGAAATTAATGTTGTTTTTTTTAATGTTTTCGTCCACAGTAAAAGCCAAGAATTACTTATTCAGTTGTTTTATATACTTAAGTAAAATAAATTTCTTACCTACGTAATACTTAAGTAAATAATCAATTTCTTATACTTAGGATGCTTTATGAATACGGCCCCTGGGCTTATCCAAATACATACGTTGTAAATGAGCCGCTTGCAAGAGGCTAGTGTATACGGTTGTATTAATGAGCTGTTTTAATGCGCTAACGGCTTCAGTCCACTAAAAGAAAACAGCTGCAGGTAACATGGATATAAGAGATGCCACAACTTTGTTTGGTACAGGCTAGGCAATATCTTAAAAACACTTTTCTAGAGGTTCTCGTACACAAGAAGAACCCAAAGATTTTGCCGGTTTTTGAGATTCACATTGAAAGCTGAGTACTACTAATACGCTTTTTAATTCAAGACCAATAGAAACTTTGACGTAATTTCTCCGGATTCTTTTCAGCACAAAGGTGGCCAGCTGCTAAAATATCGTGCATATAGTGTATATTTTCTGCATATCACAGTTTTGGGATGTTTCACATCGTCATGCCAAGTTCTGAGCGAACTTCAGTTTCTATAGACATACTGTCTGTCTTTCTCCGGAGTGATTTTACTGAAGGAATATATGAGCTTAAATCTGGCCATCTAGGTCTACTAGAAGAAATTTCTAAAGCCCGAACGGAATGGAGCTCCGGATAATATTTTTTGTTGGTCAGAGATCTCATTTGGACTGCGGACGAAAACAGATAACAAATTTTAGTAAATATGAAGTCTCCGCTACAAACTCTGTTTGTCATATAATACTCGTTCGGGTGTCAGTAGTGGACCTTCAACATTTTGTTGATTAATAGCTTAAATAAGTTTAGAATTGCAACAGGCAGACATATGAATATCCCTCGAGATGCAAGGATCTGTAAGTGTTGTGTACAAAATATTCATATCAATGTTGTAGATGCTGAATTTCATGTACTTTTCCAATGTCAAAAATTTGATGCAATTCCTAATCAATATCTATACAACTGGTACACATTGGGTACTAGAGTAAACGGATTTCATGAATTGTTAAAAACTAATAGTTCTGAAAAAAATTAAGATAATAGCAGTATTTGTTCAACATTTATTGAATACATTGATTACTGTAAATACGGAAGTGAATGTTAAAGGGAGAATACTCACTTACTTTGTTTAATATGCATTACCTAAAAGAGTTGTCTTTCTTTGAAATGATGGGTAAACAACTACACAATCTGACTAAAGTACTTGATCTTCTAAACGAAGATCTGAGAACGACCCATTCACATTCGTCTTCTGTATATTTTGAATTTCCAAGATTGCTATTTTTATTTTCGCAAATCTATTTTTGTTTGAACCAATCGGACAACTTGTTCGAATGTCAGAGTAAGAAAATTTTGCAGTTAATCCAGGACTCGAACCCGGGACCTCTCGCTTACAGAGCAAGTGCGCTAACGACTGAGCTAACCGGCTATCTGCCATTTTTTACATAAAAATTGTTAATATCAAATACCAAGGCTTTTTAAAGCTTGCAGAATGTTGTAAGTTAACTTTTGATTGGCTAGCGGAAGGGTTGTCAGAACGAGGCCATCAATAGCTCGTTGTCAGATCCTATGCGTAGCGTAATAGGAGATGTACTTTAGTCAGATTGACAACTACATGTCTTTACTTGTATGCATATGTATTGTGGGCCGGTGGCCTTTTATTACAAAATAAAATTGTTGAGTTGTTGTTGAGTTAAACATAACTGTGTAATAGAATATATATCACAAATACATGTAAACTGCTAGTATATAGTTTGTATTCATTTTTTTTTACATTATTGATAAATGATATATCTTTTACGCCCTTGAATGATTAAGTGCAGTAACACACTAAATTACTTTATTTACGATCAAACGTAAATAAACTACTTATCCCATCATCAAAATAAATCTAAATTGTTAACACATTTTCCAGATTTAACAGCAACACATCATGCATGTACTTAAATATATTTTTATACTAAACGAAAAACTGCACATATCTATACTGTAAAGCAAAAAAAGCAAAAACCGTCTTTATAATTAAATCCTGTTAAACTCATCTTCAATCATTTTTTTAGTTCCTACACGGAAAACATACCAGGAATTTCCAAATTTTAAAATAATAAATGAAAAATTTGCCATCTTTGGGGTTTTTTATTTTTGGATTAAAATCTGAAAAGACCCCGTTTGATATTACTGATTTTTCCTAGAAATTTTTTTTTACAGAAAAACCCCAAAATAATACATTTGTCTTTTTCTCTCTGTTTGCATTATTTCTACTTTTAAATTTTACAAATGAAAGAATTTTTAAATTTTGGAAGAATTTCATATATCTGGGGTGCCCCTTTAAAAAATTTTTAAAGCTCGTGCAAAGTTTTTAGGACATTGATTAGATTTTAAATCATGGGCATTTAGCTGGTTTCACTCTCTTTTTATGTTGCTAAAAACCTGGTCATTGCAATAATCTTTCATTTATTCAGTTACTCAGAAAGCTGCTTTTGATTGTTTTAATAATGTGTCGAAGTCATTAAATGTTATTTTTTGGAGCAAAATATCTGTTATATAATTGAAAGCGAAAAGCGACTTTTCAATATAACTATATTAGAAAAGTCCATTTTCAGTATTTACTTGTTCAAGTAGTGTAGTGGGGTCCCACTATTATGTAAAGTTTATGCAAAAGATCCTTTTTTTTTTTTTTTAAAAAAAATTTTTAAACCAAAGGGATGCGTTTTTACATGTACTTTTGGTTTAGCAATCTTTTTTCCAAATTTTTTGACACCACAGAGCTTGTAAAATGAATTAATTCCCAAATATTAATATGCATACCGTAAAATTAAATTGCCCTCTTTTTAGTTTGAACTGTATCTTTTTTTTGAGTCAAGGCCTATACTTTTTGGGGTTTTTTTGTACACCTTTCGTGAAAATTAAAAAAAACGGGAATTTTATTTTAAAGGGAACGGATATAAAGAGGTGAATTTAAGCAGAAACCTTACTTGAATTGTTCCCAGGATTTTCCGGGGTTTTGTTTCCAAAAATAAAGTTACAACCCCCTTTAATTGAGTTTTTAACAAATGTTGTGATTTTTTTTTAAAAACCAATGTGGGGTTTTTAAAAGGGAAATACTTTGGTCTAGAAATACTTTAATCCTTTGCAAGACATGTTTCTCTGTCTTTTTCTCTCTACTTGCCGTGTCGGAGTGTCAGTGCAATTAACTCCTTATTTTTTTAACCCAAAAAACATAAACCTATTGGGCAGCAACACAATTTCCTGTTTCCCAGTATTTTTTTTGCATATTTACCAAGTAAAAAAGAAATATAATCCCTTTTTATGGCGTTTTTCTAAAAAATCTCTATAAACCTTTTTTAAAAAATGTTCTTGATTTTTTAAAGATATTTAAAACCGAATTTTGGGATCTTTTTCCAAAAGACAACTTTTTAAAAAGAAAAGATTTTCTTTGTTTTAGTGAGCAACCTTTTGTACTTGTATCCCTTATATACCGCTTTAGGGATATAACTCTGGGACCCAGTGTTTACCCAGCTTGTAACATGTTTTCAGGTTTATTCTTGTTGGTTTCCCCCTTTAAAAAAATAACCCCGCGGGTTTGCATGCGACCTGGGCTGTCTTCCCAAAATAATTTTCCTTTGGGGCCCAGTTTTCTTCCTCCGGGCATTAAAGGTGAGAACCCCCACATTACCTAGGTTAAAGGTTAAAAAAAACCAAAGTTTAGACCATCTAAAAAATGATTTGATCTTTTGCAATTCTTTTTTACTTAAATCACCCAACCAAATCTAAAGAGTTTTGACGGGTCCCCATTTTAATTCTTAAAATCCAAAAAAACAAAACAAAAAACCTTCCGTTTTTCTGCTGATTTTTTTGGGTAACTTTTGAATTTTGAACCCCCTTGAAACTGTCTTTTCTGGGAAAATTTTTTAAACCCATTTGTGTTGTTTTTTTGTTTTTTGGAAAACACTTTTTTCCACTTTGGCCAAAAAATGTGAATGGCTTCATTAGCTTCTCAAGCGTAAAAGCAGCTATAATGTAAAACTACTATTTTGCTTTCAAAAAAACCACGGAGTGTTGATTGTGGGAAAAATATTGCTTATTGTGAAATTTTTTAAAATACTTTTTTATTAAAATTTATAAAATTAAAAATTAAATTTTTAATTTAAAAAAAAATCACCCAGGAAGATTGATACACATGTATTAAATATTAAGTCATAAAAATTTTTATTTTTATGGTTTAAATAATAAAAACGTTTCGATTTTTTAAATTGGATTTTTCCCCCCTTTTAAAAATAAAATTTGTGTAAAATTTTTCTTTTTCATTTTAATTTTATATACGACTTCATTTTATTTAAAAATCATGTCTTTTATGAGAAATGGTTACCAGTAAAAAGTTTTGTAATGCTGGGGATGAATCTAAAGCTTAAACCAAAATTGCTAAAATTATTTCAATGAAAATGTGCTAAAGAAGTAAAAATGTCCCTTCATGAAATTTTAGAAAAAAAAATTTTTTTATCATTGTTTTTTTTAATATCTAAATTATTGAAATATTTCACCTATGTTTAAAATTCAAATAGCATTTCAAAGTGGAAAGTTAATAAAAACATGATCCTTTTGTTTTGTGAAAAAGAGAAATTTCATTTTTAATTAAAATTTTACTCACATTATTGGTCCCCCTTTTTATTTGGTTTTGGCTCCAGTGATAACGCTTAAAAATTGCCCCTGAAATTTGAATGACTAAGCGTGTTTTGGGTTTACTGTAAATTTCTTTTAAATTTTCAGGGAAAAGAATTTCGTGGTCTTTGGGGGAAAATTTTTTTGGGGGGTTGAAAAATTAAAAGAAAAAATAGTGAAATTTTTTTTTTGGGGTTTTTGGAATTGATTTCATGGATTGACAACATCTTTAAAACCAAAAAATAAGTCCCCCACGAAATTAATGATTTTACTTTTCTAATCAGGGATAATTGCATAATAAAGTTTTTACGGGGCTATTTAAAGAATAGGTAAGTAGGGACTATGATTTTGGGCATCTGTGCCCACACAGCTTCCTTTTTGTTTAATTTTTTTTGTATGTACTGTACTCAGTAAATACTAGGGAAAAAGGATTGAAATTTTACCCTTACCCCTCCCCTTTTTCGTATTTATATTCTTCTTTTGCGGGCCCGTCAATGTTGGAGTTCTGTCCAACGCAGCTTTTTTTTATGAAGTTACCGTAAGATGTAATAAATCATTAATCTTGGCCTGAATATAAAATGAGTAATGCTTACGTCATGTACATGGTATACCTAAATATAGGACACGTGACCACTCAGCTTTTCAAATAACCATTGTTACTGTCGTGTCACAGAACTTAAAAACCCTTTTTTTTTTTTTTCTAGGATCCCAAACTGGCAAAGGGTTTTTAAACCCAAGGACAAAGGTTTTGATTTTGCCATTTTATTTACTTGAAGTGCTATTTTAAAGCGTATTTTTTTATGTAAAAAAATTTTTGGGATAAGAGTTTTTCTTTAAAGGGACTTTCTTTTTAACAGGGGAAATATCCAGGAAATAAGGTTAGGGTGGTTTAAAACTTTAAATGATTGAAACAAGTTGAAAAACTTTGTAAAAAAACTTTCTGTTGAACGAAAAAGGAAGCACAATATTTTGCAAGACTGGTTGAAATTTTAAAAAGCAAGTGCTGTGTTTTTAACCATACGGGTTTTTTATTTTTTTGAAGTTCTGTTTAAAGTTTGGATTTATAAACACTTTTGGATTATTTTTTACTTAAAAAAATTACTCCCTTACAACATTTTGCTATAAGTTGATATATTTCAGTTTCTTCTGTCTCATCCTTTTTGTTGACATAGTTTTCGAGTTTACACATCATAAAAACCATTCTTCATGAATCGGGGTTTCAACCCAAGATCACGGGTCTAATAAGGGTTTAAATTTTTCCATCATAACCGAGAATGTCCCTTATCAGCTGATTTTCGGGTTCCATTATTAAAACTAATAGAGACAAAACGTTTTTGCGGTCTAAATGAAAATTTTGGACACAAAAGTATAGACCACAATCCTTTGACATAATTTACAAATTTTCAAATTCACCAAGATATTCCTTTGTTTTTGTAGAAATTGCGTTTATTTAATTGTTAACATATTTAGGCCTTAGCTTTATAAATCTTGAACCTTACACAAATGTGTTTTCCCCTAGGTCTAGGGAAAAATTTGAAAAATTCAAAATTTACTAATAACAAAATTATAGACCCTTTATTAACAAATTCCCATTTCACATTGTTGGCACACCATAACCAATTTTCTTAAAAGGGGAAGGCAATGCTCCACAACAGTTTAAACAACATTTTGTCTGAAATCATTGTCCTTTACCTCTGTTTCTGTGGGAATTGGCAGTTACTTGCAAGAACACATTTTACTGGACGAACCAGAACACTGGGTTAGGTTAACTGCCCCGTTCTTAACTGAAAAACTGTTGAAAACTGCGTTAAAAAAAAAAACAAAAGCTTTCTTGAGATTATGCTAAACTTACTCAAAATGTATGTGAATAAATTACATACAAGAAGTTTTGACAGTGCTAAAACACAGAAGTTATTGCCCTTTTCTTAGGCAAAATTGCCTTATTAACTTCAAAAACAATCTAGAAATAAAAATCATGGGCCCCTTTTAAATAAATTTTTGTAAAAAACGTCCAGTGGAAATTCCCGAACTGAGTTTCCCAAAATGCTATAAATGTATTGGTTATTTTTTTTACCCCCCCCACAACAAGTTGTAAGGGGGGGGGGGATCGGTTTTTAGGGTTTCTGTCTTCCCGTCCGCCCGTAGACACAAAATTGTGCCACCCTCTCCCTCATCCCTTACACAATTTTAAAGAAAATTTACACAAGTGATCAAACACAGAATTTTTGCATGGGGGATTTAGGTTTTTTTTTTGAAAAAAAAAAAGCAGATTACGGGGACTTTTTTTTTTTGTTACTATACTATATAAAAAGACACAAACTTTGGGGCCCATCTCTCCCCCATCCCCTTACCAGTTTAAGAAAATTCACAAAAGGGGTCAGTAAAACAGTAATTGCATGGCAGTTATTCTTTCAAAGACAAAAATTGCAAATTAGGGGGTTTTTTTTCTTCACATACATTACATACGTCCTGCAACACTTTGGCGCGCCTGACTTCCAACCCTTGCACACAATTTAATAAACTCACACTTGATCAGTACCAAACCGTTGTGCTGGTTGCATGTTACTTTCTTTTGATAAATTTCTGCTAGTTTTTAAACTTTTTTTTTGGGTTTAAAAATGATACATAAAGTCTAATCATGCCCCCATAATTATCAATTTGTGTGCGTCAGATTGCAATTCCTGTTCGTGCATGCGGGGGGTACATTCCTACCCCTTTGTGATAGCTCTAGTGTTTTTAAACGATGTTGCCCCCACTACAGACCTGGAGCGTCTTCTGCCATGTCACAAGATCATTATCAAAAACTGTGACAAAAAACCAAAATTTTGCTTTCCACATGCATTTACTGTATAATATGTAATAAAAATACTACTAAAAATTGGGTTTGGATTACCATGGTTACAATTTTACATTAAAGATACTCCTCTTTTTTGCTTGGATCTGGGAAAATCGGATCTGTAATTTAAAACAGGGGCCCTGCGTTTTAGTGACAATTTTTTTTCTATTAATAATACTAAAAATTTAAGTTTTTTAAAAAAAAAACGTAAATAAATTTTTTGCTACTTGGTCTTTCTGAATGTGTGAAATTTAAAAAAGGTGTATGTTTAATATTTTGACTATAAAAATGCTTAAAAATGAAAAACAGATATTTTAAAACATGGTGCATTTGACAAGGTGTTTTATCACATGTTATTATTTTTTTCAAAACTTAAAAATTGTTTACAAGTGTTTTTTTATATTATTCTGTTTTTATTACGTTAAAAATAATACTGTTTAAAATGTAGAATACGAAAAATACTTTTTTTTTTTGTTATGTTTTCTTAAAGAGTTATGTTGAAATAAGGGTTAAATTTTTAGAAGCATAAATTTTGTACAAGAAAAGAAAAATTTTTTAAAGGTAGCCATTTTTTTCTTGATTTCGGGAAAAGGTAGAGCTATTGCACAAACCATTGTCGTGTCAGCGCCCCAGTTTGGGTTTTTTCCACTTAACATTTTTTGTAACCCCCCGCAACAAAATTTTAAGGGGGGGAACGGTTTTGGTGTCTGCTTCTTCTGTCTGTCCCTCTGTCTTCTTCCTCTGTCCGTAGCCGCAATCTTTTGCGCACCATCCTCCTTAACCCCTGCAGAATTTAATGAAAACCCCACATGATCAGTACCACCTATTGGCATTTGGGGGATTTTAGGTTCTTTTTGAAAAAAAATTTGCGAGTTATGGGACTTTTTTTTTTTGTTACTAAACTATATACTAGACCAAATCTTGTGGCACCCCTTCTCCCTCATCCCCTTGAACAATTTTAATAAACTTCACACAAGTTCATCCAACAGATTGTGCAGGGGCTGTTAGGTTCTTTTGAAAAAAAAATTTTTCAGAGATGGACTTTGTTTTTTTTTTTTGTTTTCATAAAAATATTAAATATAGACAAATCTGTGCAACCCTCTCTCCTTCCCCCTTTGGGACAGTTTAATGAAACTTCCACGTGTCAGTAACAACATTTGTGCTGGGGCAGTAGGTTTTTTTCCCGCAACAAAAATTGCAGATTATGGACTTTTGTTTCTTGTTTAACAAATATGTACATACTCTCATAAGCAAAACTTGTTGTGCCCAATTACCAAAACCCTTTCACACTTTAATGAAACTTCCACAGGTCAGTACCAAAAAATAAATTTTGCGGGGCATTTTACATTCTTTTAGATAAATTTCTGCAATTTTGGGGCTTTGTTTTTTTGTTACTATACTGTAAACAAAACGTTATATAAAAATACATAAAATTATCAATCTTTGTGCGTCAAAACAATTCGTGTCAGTGCAGCGGGGGGGTTTCTTTTATCACCTTTAGTGTACCAGTTTGGTTTTAATTTTTTGTTTGTAAGCTGGGTTCTCCTACCCTAAAGGGAATGGGTAGAAAATTCACACACTTTTCCACTTTGGGATGCATTGTACCTTTTTTTAACCTGTTTTGGGATTTTTTTCAAAATTATGGCCCCCTTTTTATGCCCTCTTCGAAAAGGAGGGGTATATTATTTCCCGGTCGGTTGTATACCATCGTTTCCGGGGTGATAACTGAAAGTCGGGCCTAGATCTGAAATTAAAGGGGGTTGGTCCCGACCAGCAGATGACCCCTATTGATTTTGAGGCAAAATCAAGGTCACGTGACCCCCGAACAGTTAAACCGTTTTTTTTTTTGGCCCTTTAGAATGCTTGGATCTAGGGTCACAAACTTAAAAAAGGGGGGTTGATCATACCAGCAGATGCCGAAGATTTTGAGATCAGTAGGGTTTAAAAGGGCAAGGGCACAGTGACCTGAATCATTAAAAAAACCCTTTTCCCGGGTGGCAACTTTGGGGCCCGGATCTTCAAACTTGACAGGAGGTTCCCCCATGAAAACTCAAGAAACTTGGGGCAGGACATGAAAATTGATAGGAAGGTTTTTTTTGACCCAGATGACCCCTTTTATTCGAATTAGCAGGTCAAAGGTCTGCAAAATTGCCAAATAATTTTCGGTTCCCTTTTTCAGTTTATTTTTACAACTTTTGTTTACTTTGGGGAGTTAAAATTTCTTTAAAGGGTAAGTTGTTTTTTTGGCATTGCTGACCTCGACAGCTCTTGTTTATTTCTTGTATTGAAAAAAATCAAAAAAAAATATTTATTACTGATTAGACTTTTATGGCAGCAGGGAAACAATAATATTCTCAAACCCCCCTAATTCGTTTTTTCGAGTTTTTTGTTAACAAAAACACTTGTCTCGGAATGAATTTTTGACGATTTAGGGGTACCAAAAACTTTACATAAAAGCTTGTTTCATGTGTAAAGTCTGAACCAGTCGTCAAGAAAAAATATTTAACCCAGCCCATTCCGGGTTTTTTTCTTGTATCACGTTTTATTGTTTTCTTGATTTAGCCTTTCATTTTAAAAAAAAATTCAAAACAAAACCCAAAACATGTAAAAGGGGGTTTTTCACATGAAAAATTAGCAGCAGTAAAAAAGTTAAAAACGTACAAAACAATGTCATTTTCTTATTATACCTTGAATTACAGAAAAGGGCTGCTAAATGGCACTTTCGGACAGTCAACGCCTTTAAAACCAACCCCTTTTTAAAAACTTTTTTTATTTTGAGCATTTACAAAACGGCAGGTTGAAATTTTTCCCAAAAAGGGAAAAGGCGTGGTTTTCACAGTGTTTTTTTTTATTTTTACAATGACATTTTTTTAAAGGGGGGGGAAACCCGTAAAGTAACCTCATCAGGACAGTACGGCACCCCTGTAAGGCCGTAGATTTTGGAAAAAAATTGTTCGTTTATCAAATATTCCATTTTGATGAATACCTGAAACCTTAATTAAAAGAAAAAACACCTGGGAACAAATTTTCTAGCTTATTCACCAACTTTATGGGCATCATAAAAGATGAATACAAGTATTATGTAAAATCGACTTCAAAAACTTTAAATAAGTATTCATCTGTTTTCTCCACCTGCCCAATTCTTTTTTTAAGGAAAAAAATCAAGTTTCTGATAAA
Organism: Mercenaria mercenaria; assembly: GCF_021730395.1. Lineage (NCBI taxonomy): Eukaryota > Metazoa > Mollusca > Bivalvia > Venerida > Veneridae > Mercenaria > Mercenaria mercenaria. Next base: position 20,815,108 of record NC_069364.1, on the reverse strand, counting down.
ATTGTTTTATTTTAGATTTTTTTTTCAAACAATTGTTGTAAAAAACTTTTTTCTATGGATAAAGTGTCAAAGGGGGGGCTATGTTTCAAAATTTTTATAGCTCTTAAAAATTCTTTTGATCAAAATTTTTTAAAAATTAGGAGTTTGCTGGGGCCCTTTCTTTTCAAAAACAAAAAAACAAAAATTTTCCCAAAATAAACATTTTAAAATGGAAAAAACCCATGTCTTTAGGGTTTAGTATAAGCCCTCTTTTAAAAAAGGATCCAGATACTGGCCTTTTTTAAATTTGTCTTTTGTTTTGTTTCTAAAAGCCCACTTTGATATTTTTTTCAACACGTTTATTTCCACAACAGGGGACACTGTAGGTTTTTTCAATTTTTTGTCCTTTAAAACCCTTTTGCCCCTAGCGGGGGATTTTTTTGCCTTTGCGACCAGTGCAGACCAAGATCACCCCACACCGTGCACTTCATGGTCTCACGTTCGCTATTTAGTCATAAATTTTCATGAAAACCCCTTTTAATAAAAAAGGGATTGTCCAATTGAAAATGACCTCCATTTTTAGAATTTTTGGAGGCTAAAAGGGTTTATTTTCAAACATTTTGGGTTTTATACAAATTTGAGAAAAAAAAAACATTCTCAAAATACCTAATAGGGACGTAATAGCAAAACCTTCATGCATCAACAGATAGAAGACGTATCCCAAATTTTACAAGTGTTCCCATTCACACAAACAAGATCAGATAAAACTGATATAGATTTAGCTGCATTGATTTGTTTAACTGGAGTGTATTAGTCAAGTTTTCTTAACAAATTTATTGTTAACTATCTTTATTATTTGTGTCAACAAACATTTATCAAAATGGTCTTAAGTTTAATTTCATTTTCAAACCCCCTTTTTCCCCGATTTTAAAAATAAGCCCCTATGCATGTGTGTGGAGCCCGTTATTTGTTTCAAATTATCTTTAAAGCACGAAGTTTGTAATACCAAAACTTTAACATTTTAAGTACATTAATGATTAAGCTATTGGAACACGTGATCGTTTTTATTACACGTTCGAAGTATATTTGAAATTTTGTTCACTTTTACAAAATTTCACCTTATCTTCGGGTTTTTCTTTTTGCCCGGGGAAGTCAAATTGTATTTTCAATTTTTTTTCCTGTCCTAAAGTTAACAGTGTAAATTACATGTTCGATTAAATTTATAAAATTGTGAGCGAGGTTGGCTAAACATGTACCTCATTGCTAAATTAAATATTTTAGCTCTTTGATCTTAACCAAATTTTTTTGCATTCAGATGGCAGGTTTTTAAAAAGAAAATTAAAGTTTTTGTTTTGATTTTTAAGCTTTTTTTTTTTCAAAAAAAGAAAAACGAATTTTACAAACTTTACTCTTTTCAACCGAGCAAAAATTTTTAAATGACTTTTTCCTCTTTTTTAAATTTTGGAAGTACCATAACTGTTAAAAGGGGGCCGATACCAAAAAAAATAGTGATGGCGAACAGTGATCAAAAAAAACTGCATGGAGGCTGGTTGACATGATTTGCCCTGGTCGCAAAGGGAAATCAATCGTCCGCAGATAAGGTTAAGTTAGAACGATACCCAACCTATTAAAGGTTTTATTTGTCCCATGTAGTACTCTTTAAAATCCTGTAGCTTTAAAAAAAAAATAATTTGAAAACTTTTAAAATATTAAACTTCTGGAAGGGACTTGAAACAAATCGTCCATTTAATCTCGTATTAATTTAAATGTAAATACAATAATTGGATTTATATTAACGGCTTACACAATAGATTAAAAACATGTACAGACGAAATTGATACATTTTAAATAAAACTCAAAATACAAAAGCCACTTCTGTAAAAGAAAAAAAAACGTAACTAAATACACTATTTTTGAAACCAAACTAGATGTCTTTTTCATTATAGTTACCCGTTACGTTTTGTGCATTGTAAGTTGACTCTCGTAATTACACCCCTGGTTAATCGACTAACGTTGGCGTATGCTCAGACATGCTGAAGAGTTAGAAAAAAAAAAAATAGAATGAAAACTGACCTTAAGAGGCCAGTCTCAAATCTCCAGTGTCTGACTGGTTTTTTGACTTGTTTCTGACTTAAGCAGTCCGACACTAGTTTCTTGTTTTAAAATGGAACCAGCTAATTATATGCGGATGCGCAAGCGTGCATAAAATGTGATTGAACGCTAAATTCGCAAATATTCTGAAAACTTTTATTGAACAGGATGAAACAGACAGGTCACTTACTTTTCATATAAATTAAAATGACATTAAAATAATCTATAGTAAACATGGAGTTATTCCAAAATACAGTTTTATCTATATTTGCTCAAGTTCTTATAGATAAAAGGTGTGCTTCATTCCTCTTCAAATATGATAAACCGAGGTTCTCCACTGCTTGTATTTGTTGTGTACTTATAAATGCCGACAAAATGATGTGGAAACGTCTTTTTTGGGCCATGTTACTCTTGAATTATACATGAGATACTCGGCTTTATTTATGTTATGATAACAGTAGACAGTCTTGTGAAAGAGCGTAGATCAGCTATCCTGGGAAAGTTAGAAAAAAATATCACAGTACACTATGTAAAATTAAATTTGTATGATAATCGAGAACATAAAAACTGACCTACACCATATATCCTTGCTTACGTTGTTAATGCTTATAGACCCACCACAACCTAGCGACCTACTTTTTTCCTCCCACATGAACTTCGTGAAAAGCATTCTGATAATACTAGGATAATACAGCTATACTACAAGATGACAAGTGGACAGTTTAGACTTTCCCCGAATTAATGTTTCGCATTTCATCTGCAAACTTTTCAGTCAATTCTTTTCAAACAAAGGAAAATAACTATCTTATCCCGTAGAAACAAAGTGTATTACAAACTCAGATACTGTACATATAATGCTACCTCCACTGAATAAAATATTTTGACTTTAAACACATTGTCTTGGTCTAATCTATGTCACTGTAAATTTGTAATTAGATACTTCTTTGTCATGCAAGTCATGTATAATTACATGAACGTGCCATCATGGAAATACAAAAGTTAATACAGTTATGCTGTAGCTCGTCTTTAACACATGATATGAAACCAGTCTGATTTTTTGTTTTTGATTTTCCTTTTAGTTACTAAAGTGTAAACTCATAGCAATATTACTAATGTATGTCTGACTAAGTCGACAGTGTTCGCTGCTTTAGAACATTTGTACAAGAACATACCATGGCATTGATCTTTAGAAAATTGTCAATTTATCAAATTTTTTTTTAAATATAATCTTTAGTTTGTCATTTTGTTATATCCTGGGTAGACAACCTTTGTCTGGCGTCAATAAATAACTGATCACTCACACGATCTCGGGATAGAAGAATCAATTGACATGCTCTTAGGTAAACATAAAAGTTTCATTTAAAATTCCTGTATTAAAGTTTTCCATTTAAAGCGTTATAATGAAAACAAGGTAGAAGACGTGTGAAAATATGCGTGATTTAGTAGGGTGCACCGTTGTATATGCCTGGAATAAATAGTATGTTGGAGAGATATGAGTGTAGTTCGTGACTTTTTAACATTGATAATACATGTACCTCTTCATGTTCGAATATAAATTGATAATAAACCGCAGTAAAATATACATGTATATATCCACCCCAACCCACCTCAAAATAAGCGCCGAAAGAAGACAAACGGTGCAAATAGCATGTCATATGCAAACCCTAATGGTATTTGTAAACTGCACACTATAGGCTTACATGCGCGCAACTATTTATCCTTGTAAACTGTATTGCGGACTCTACTTCAAGCTTTAGTGCATTTACACTTGCATTTGGGCACTGGTGTAAGTATATTGTGCTTTACACACTTGCACAAGCACCGGTGCATATACAATACTTTTATGTGCTTGCACAGGCACTGGTGTGTGTACGTTGTGCTTAATATACTTGCACAAGATCTGTTGTACGTACATTGCGCTTAATATACTTGCTTGCACAAGCTCTGTTGTATGTATATTGCACTTGATGTACTTAATATACTTGCACAAGTTCTGTTGTATGCACATTGCGCTTAACATACTTGCACACGCACTGGTGCATGAACATTGCGCTTTATATACTTACACAAACTCTGTTGTATGTACATTGCATTTTATGTACTTGTACAAGCACTGGTGTATGTACATTTTACTTAAAATATGTACTTGCACAAGCTATGATGTATGTACATTGCGCTTAATATACTTGCACAAGCTTTGTTGTATGTACATTGTGCTTAATATACTTGCACACTGGTGTATGTTCAAGGGGCTTTTTTCAGTTGCACCCGTACTGGACTTTATCAACATGTGCAAACACTGGGCACCGTCACCTTTAAGCGATTCCTTTTAAAGTACGCTCTATCCACTCGCTAATACTGAACAATCTTTACACGCGCAAGCACTGGTCTTTGCGGACTGCAAGTTCTATAAATTTGCTCAAGCAATGGATCTTATAAGCTAATCTCTATCCACTTGCGCAAGTCTTAATGTTTGAAAAGACATACACACTGTAATTTGATGTTAAGCATTGAAAAATGTCAATGTCGTTTAAAGCAAAATAAACATTTTTACGATTATTGCTCGTCAGCAATTTAAGTACAATAGTATTGTTTACCCTCGACAATTAGGAGAAATTCAGAGTGAATTCCCAATTTTGAAAAGGTATGTAAATAATAGATTCCTACAATTAGAGAAATGTGCCCGTATCAAGATCGATTTTCAGATTTTATCCTTGTTTATTTTATCTGACATTGTCGCGCAACCAAGTGCTTTCTGTGACGGATTATAGATTTTAGATAATATATATTTGAAACAAGAGTATTAAAACCTTAAGAGAAATTTAGGGCTTAAACTAAACGGTGTGTCTTTAGCTATAAATATATACAGATTGATATACATGTGTTGAAATAAAAACCGGAAGCATTCGAAAGTGTTAAAAATAGAGGAATATTTATGAGGGTACCCGTTTATGTTGAGAAGTCATGATTCCAGTGCTATCATGCATGCAACTTGCAGCCAGTATAACCGGTAAGTTTACATGCGCAAACAATATGTTTTAATCATCTAATAGAATAAGACTGTTCATCGTGGAATATTTGCGATTTTTATATAATTGCTTGAGAAAAAATAGATTTAAAGCTAGTGTGTACGTGGTGATAAGAGCGTCACACAGTGTATGCCTCCCCTGGAATATAGCTCCTTGGGAAGCCGTTTTTAGACGTATGCGTCTATACGAAAATGTCTGCATATTCACAGATTGAATGTTTAAGTGATACGATTGTCTATGGTAAAGTCTCATTTAAGCATGACGCTCAAAAAAATGTTAAAAAGTCTAGTCTACCTATAGGTCTAGCGTTCGTCCGGCGAGCAAGTCAAGGGTTCAGGCCAGCGAGTAGCTGTTGTTGCATGCGCTGCTGTGATGGCGGCCTTCTTGAACGGTAATAAGCAAAACGGTTAAATGCATAAGAGTGGTGATAGAAGAGAGATAATTTTAGTATAGTATCAAAATAGGCTAGTAGGATGACTATGTCGGGATTTTTAGGCTAGTAGGATGACTATGTCGGGATTTTAAGTATAAGATGAGGTGCTGAATAAGTACTTTGTAGAATATTAAAATATGTTTCATTCTGAATCCCCATCTTGTCTTGCTACAATCCCACCAGCGGCTGAATCCCCATCGTCTCATCTTGTCTTGCTACAGTCCTACCAGAGGCTGAAACCCATCCTCTCATCTTGTCTTGCTACCATCCCACCAGCGGCTGAATCCGATAGTCTCATCTTGTCTTGCTACCTACCATTCCATCAGCGACAGTCTGCCATGCTTCATATTTAAAGGCGCCTCTCTACATCTGAAGTGAAGGTCTACTATGCCAAGTTTTCAACTAGGGAAATTAATTGGCAAATGAAGGTACGCAGCAGTACTGCTCTTTGGTCCTATCGAGTATGGTAAGTGAACCTATCTCCGTCGTCCATACCGGCGTATGATGGTCACAATTGACAAACATGAAAAATAAAGTTGTACAAACGACCTTGCCGGACAAGGTACTATATAAGAATGCACTCATCGCGGCGCTATATGTGTCATATTGGACTCGCTGGACTCGAACCTTGAAACAATTTCATAAAATATTTCATATTATTTTTACGTGTCCTGCTTTACAAAAAATCGGCTAGACTCGAACCTAATATATGTCGGGCGAACGTTTGTTGTCTGGCATACATGCAGCTCCAGTATTCATTATGAAGTATATAAAACACATACTGTATAGTGCTGGAAACTACATTTGTATATAAAACACATTTCTTTCAGACCAATTGAATACGAGTGAGGATTTTGATGTTTGAAATGTCTTACAAATGAATAAATATTCCTTTTAAAGTCGTAAAGCAAGTGCTCGCTTAGAAATCGATCTAAAAGGCATTTGTTATAAATTCCGTAACATCTTTCTATTCATCCCTGTTAAAGAATCAACGATACCGTATACAAGTTTATCGACAGGCAGTCTTTGACAAAAAAGAAACATGTGTTCTATCCTTGATATTATGCCAGAAGTACACAGGTAATACTATTCTTAGTTGCTCGCCGCAGAGCTCTGCGGGTTCGAGCTCCATCGTGTTTGAGTTATTTCACGTTTCGGAACCATTTCAATCACATGCTTTATGCACACCCATACCCACGTGGATTTACACAAAGAAAAGACAAAAAAGCAAACACTGACATGCTTCTTGATAGTGATCACGTATAATCATATTTCACCAACCATTCAAGAGTAGTAGAAATATTCAATTAATTTCTTTCATGAATATATCATTTGCTATTTTTATTAATGCATAAGCTATAATTGCATTTTGTCAATATTCAGGCCCGCCTGGATTTGGTTTTATGTGAATGAAAGGGATTGATTTACCGCAAATCGTTACAAATGGTGTAATGTTGTGCTATAAGGTGTCAAACATAGCCATGCTGTATTGTTCCGTTCTGCTGATTGCTTCAATCAGGTCGAAGTGAGACATGTATAGCCATTTTTGTACAAATTAGTGCCGCTTCAGTTACATTTTATTGTAAGTTTTATTATCAGGATCTGTTAGATTTCTTGTCATATCTGATCCTTTAACTGGTGTTTGCGGTCCTATTTACCAGCTCCAAAGAGTTTTTTCCCAATTTGTTGACATTTCCCACAATATTTTACATATTCCAATCTACATGATTATGTAAACCCTATCCATTTAAAACACAAGACAATGTGTTTTAAATCATTCCGACGCGATTTCCCCCTGTTTTAGTCATTGCGGCTTGAGTTTCCCCTTCTAACGGGCCCTGTCACCATTCCCCAAAAAACTGCATTAATAAAGAAAGAAACATGTCTCCGTACGATAGACTGAAACTGCTCCGGAACTTTAGAAAATTAACTGTAATTTGAATTCTGCATCATAATCTATGGTCACAGCAGAAAAACCATAATAAATGATGATAAAAATGAGCATTTTGGCTCCCACGACGTCTACCCATGGTGTCCTCTAGAGCCCCCCCCCCCCACCCCCACCCCCACGCCCCGATAGGTGTAAATGCAGCCTCCAATACTTAATGAAAGATCGAACTTAATTATTGGTCCACCATTGATGGGGGTTCTGCCGGCCTATTCTGTCATTTTAGTTTTGGATCTGACACACTAACTGGATTTAGAACTGACAATTATATGTGTTTTTGAAGTAATGGCGCTTGATGAATCGGAAGAGTGTCAAGGTTGAGTTTTACTTATATCTTTTTTTTTCTTATCGGGAACGGGGGTTGGGTAGGGATTAACTTATAAAATAGAAGTTGCCTATTTGTACGTGCAGATACCTTAATACACGAGCCCTAAAATAAGCATCATAACGTGAAACAATTCCAGATAGCGCTTATCGGCAAAAAGTGGGATAAATGTGTATTTGTTTGTTTGTTTGTGTAAATTTTTCAAAACGAAATCTGTAGAATATCATATTCCACAATCTGTCCACGACAAGATCATCAATAGTGAAATAAAAAAAAAAACTTTTTAAAAAAATATGGGCGATCTTGCTTAGGTTCAGGGAGTCCTGCAAAATGCTTCGATGTAGGTCTAAACAAGTGTATACATAAAACAAGACGTAACAAAAAATAAAAGCAATGTGGTGATTGACGGTTACATAAATACTATTGTATATCCTTAACCTTTGGATGGCATTCCGTGCCAATAATGTAAAATTTGTATAATACGGTTTACCCTTGGGTGAAAATTTAATTAATTTTTAAATACTTTCCTTTTCAATAGAACGACTATATAATTAGAAGTCTGAACAGAACTAGTTTGTCAAACTGGCATACAATAATAAATTCTAATAATACTTTTACACAATGAACGTCTTTGACATTGTTATCTGACAACACAGCGAATTGCCTTAAATCTTGTATTTATTTGTTTAAGTTGAACAAGAAATCTTTTTATTCAAGTAGGAAAGATTTCAATAAATGTTTCAAGTGCTTGTTTGTTACACAATATAAAGGACTTAGATGGCTAAAACAGGTAAATATATTTGTAATTTTGATATTTTTATGAAAGAAAATTTTGCTTATTAAAAAGCTTCGATTAATTTTTTTTCAGTATAAAGTTTTCATAAAATAAACCCTATTTTTAAACATAACATATTTTTATTCATACACGCGTTGGCATAAATTCACTTTGAAAAGTATTTTAGTAAGATATACATGTAGACGCAAACATGTAAATCTGAAATGCGTTTAATCGGTCTGTATTCTAGGCAGAACTGATTCTAACATAGGCTGCAAAAATATACTTCTGTAGTTTGCAATAGTATCAGACTGTTGACATATCGAGATGTATTCTTGAATAAAAATGAATTAAATAACTTTCGTTTCTGTGACCAACGACTACTTTTGTCTTTTTGCCTAGTTCACATACGGTCTATAGAGGTCAAATTAACCAACAAAGAACAGTATACCAAAATAACATTCTACCGCCATCGTTTCTCCCAAGAATTTTAGCACTTGATCTTTAGAGAAGTAAACCAAAGAGCAAGACAAGTCCTATGTGGCTTTTAAAAGCGGCATTGTCATTGCTCGAACCTGCAATCCATACTTTCAGCGTTTTCATCATAGACAGAAAGCCGCTCAAAGATGGACTGACTTTCGATTCAATCCATATCAACATGACTGGCACCAGGTGTTTGATCAATGTCTTGCGACGTTGCTTTAATAACAGACAGAACTCAAACAAATCACAATCAATATTGACGCACTTGTTATACTAATATGGATATTAGTTTAATATCTGTTTCTCACGTATGTAACAATAGCCCAATCTCTCTCAATAGCCAATTCAAATGACCATAATACCGGGTGTTTTAATATAGAAATAAGGTATATCGATCTAAAGACTAAAGAGAAGTTTTAATGTTTGTTTTCAACGGTGCATGTGCAATGCTTTATTGATTTTTAAAATTTAATTAAAAAGAAGAAAGGAGTTATTTATTACCTTAATGAATTGTATCAAAGATGAGGAAATCATTTATTTCCAGACTCTGTGTGCAGCATGATTAGAATCTGATATTTGTAGTCAGTCGACAGTTGCGCTGTTACTTAAAATAGTTCCATCAAGTGGTGCAAAGTTGCAGATAATGGATTTATGAATACCGTGGCACCGATGTTTCATAATGTTAAAGTTCCGTTTTCATGTGATAAACAATGATGTTTCAAGGTTGGACTTTGCCTTAAATATCGAAAAATTTGAAGCAATTTCTGGATGTCTTTTCGCTCATTTTGGTATTTATCATAAAACACGCGATTAAAAACAACTAACACATTCATTTTTTTTGTCTTTTGCCGGCGAAACTCTACTCGTAAACTTTGACACAGTATTACTTTAAGCAATCGTCGTTTAAATTTTTACCATAGGTCCATTTATATGAGGACTCATGTGAAACCATACCCCGTTTGTCCGGAATTATAACTTAATGCATATAAAAGCAAAGAAAACGCTGACATAATTAGTACAAATTAGGCCTGATTCAGTTTTTCTATATTCAGAATAATCTCATTTTCTTTGACATAATTTGACCGCAAGTTTTGGTACATCTGGATACATTCCAGAATTATCGTCTGCCGAGACAGTGCTGTTTGTACCGTGTCAGAACATCTTGATATCACTGGATCATGGAAAGATATATGAACATATGAAGTATCTGATGATTACATTTAAAGGACTTAATTGAAATGTTGCGTGGTTAGCACTTCAGTTTTAATCTATTCCGTTTAAATGCTGGTACATTTTTTTTCTGTAGTTTCTTTGTTAGCCTGATTGATGTCTTTTGAGATTTCACTATCGCATTTGTTAAGAACGTTAATGATAGAAGATAGTTGTTCCAAAGTATTTTACAAAATTTATTTTAAGGCCCTTGTTTTTAAGAGAGGGTAATTCAAAAATCACTTAAATTTATAATAATTTTGATTCTGAAGGAAATGATTACCTGTTTTTACCAGTTAAACAACTTCATCGTGATATGAACGCTGTTAAATAGACCAAAAGATGAGCAAGTCTCATTTTATCACAAATAAGCGTGTGATAAATACCAATATTCTGTCTTTTACTTTAAGGGACCGGAAGCGGCGAGGAGAAGTCCTGTCCTGGTGAGGCACAAACAAAGGACTTAACTGAGGCAAAGGGCACTGGAGATTCGAGTGGATCAAACATTCCTGACCTTACTGTGCAAACAGATGCTCAAAATAACAATCAAGAGAAGGTAGCTGAAGAAATATTTGTGACTAACGACAGTGAGGGCAATTTAAATTTAGCAAGTCAAGCAACCGAGGATAATTCATTAGATGCTGATGCTGAAGCAGATAACGTCGAAGATACTTGTGATACTGTTATTGAAACAGAAGACAGTACAAGCAAAGAGAAGTTAGAGCTAGTTACTCAGATTGAAAATACTGAAGAGTGTCATGATTCTGAGGGAGACCAACAAAATGTGACAGAAGAAAATGATTCTGTTCTTACAGACGCATCTAAAGAGGCAGACAACATTAAAGATAATATAATAACAGAAGAAGTTATAAAACCTGAGAAAACACACGTAAGCACATTCCTGTCTAAAACATATTTTGATGAGGGTTCTATCTTAAAGTTTGGTAGTGTAGATTTCGCGGATGACGCTCATATTCAGCTGGAGATACTACACGAGAAAACCAAAGGAAAGTCTTGGGAGGACGAGTTAAAAGAAACTGCTGAAGCACAGGAAACAGATCTGACAGAAGAAGAGGGCATTATAGAAGGTGATCACTTGAAAGAAACGTCAGTTAATCAAGTCGAAGTTACTTCTTTTCACCCAACGATCGAGAACGATGTGTCACTCGAAACAGTAGACACCGACACGAAATCAGATGAACACGCAGAAGATAAACTGAATCAAGATTGTTTACCAGAAGAAAGTTTGCAAAGTAACATTAGAGTTGATGAGGAAAGTACAGAAGTAGCAGTTGAAAATAAGTTCATAAAGGAAACAAGTGTTCAAGAATATTCTGAAAATTTCACTGGTGTTAGTAAAATTGAACACAACGATCTTGACACATGTGAGCTAACTGATACTACTGCATTTAAAGAAACTAAAGATATTTTAGACGGTTTTGAGGAGAATATCGATAAATTAGAAGGTATTAAAGAATCTACCGATGAACTAAAAAGTATTAAAGAATCTACCGATAAACCAGACGGCATTAAAGAATCTGCCGATAAACCAGACGATATTAAAGAATCTACCGATAAACCAGACGATATTAAAGAAACTGTTGATGAAACTAACGTGTCAGTAACCGAAGAAAGTAACTGTGAATCAAAGAATCATACAGATAACAGCGAATACGATGCTGACACCAGTGATTCTGAGACTGAAGAAATTGAGCGTACAAATAAAGTGAAAGCAGCACTGCTGTCGTGCCTTAAAGGCAAACGTGAGACATTTGAAAGAGGAGATATAGATAATACCAATAGTGAAAGTGAGGCAACAGAACACTTACATTCTGTAAGACAAGAAGCACTTGACACTTTTACCAAAATAGAAAATGGGAAGACCCCAGACATTGAAACGAATTTAAAAGACAAACCGGAAATATCAGTAGAAGAAATAGTCGAACTGGAATCTGTGAAACAAAGTAATAATACTCTAAGCATGCCAGAGACTCGCGACAATATAGATGGGTGTGTTTCACCCTCCATGATGTTTGCGTCGTGTAGGTACAGATGGGAGAGAACAATTCTAACTCAGGCTCCCAGTGTAGTATTTGTAACGCTTAATAATAAGGTAAGAGCAGTGGACTTAAATATTGTATATCTTCTTAATGTTTACTTTTTAGCACAAAACAAAATGAAAGAGTGCATGATCAACTAGAGGTGATATGTTGGAAAGGTTAACACAGTTTAAGTACAAATCAATTAGTGTTCCATCATTCATAAAACATATGAGCCGCGCCATGGGAAAACCAACATAGTGGGTATGCGACCAGCATGGATCCAGACCAGCCTGCGCATCCGCGCAGTCTGGTCAGGATCCATGCTGTTCGCTAACAGTTTCTCCAATTCCAATAGGCTTTAAAAGCGAACAGCATGGAGCCTGACCAGACTGCGCGGATGGTCTGGATCCATGCTGGTCGCATACCCATTATGTTGGTTTTCTCATGGCACGGCTCATATTCATTTTTGTTTTGGTAATGCACATATAAACTAGATCTGTTGTAAGACTGCAACGCTCGACTATTCAACAGCCTTGTCAATTGAATGAATATGATAATTTTGTAAAAAAGGAAAATAGAGTTATGGGACATGTGCAGTGTAAGTCAGTCTATCATAGTGAATAAGTAAATCCATTCCCACATGTGGTTACTAAGTCTTGATGCTGACGCGGACGCCGACGCACGGGTGAGTCCGTGCATTTTATAATTATATTCCTTGCTTATATTGTTTTTCTGTACAACAAGTACTATAACCAAATTCGAAATAAAGAAAACTTTGAAATCTTCTCCATGTACACTTTTTAATCAAAATATGAGCCGCGCCATGAGAAAACCAACATAGTGCATTTGCGACTAGCATGGATTCAGACCGGACTGCGCTTCCGAGCAGTGAGAAAACCAACATAGTGCATTTGCGACTAGCATGGATTCAGACCGGACTGCGCTTCCGAGCAGTCTGGTCAGGACCCATGCTGATCGCTTTCAAAACCTATTGCATTTAGAGAAACTGTTCGCGAACAGCATGGATCTTGACCAGACTGCGCGGATGCGCAAGCTGGTCTGGATCCATGCTGGTGGCAAAGCCACTATGTTGGTTTTCTCATGGCGCGGCTCAGTTAGTATACAGGGACCAGGAAACTTACATCGTTCTCTTTCAGGAGATCGAACCCATTAAATTAGAGTGGTCGGAATCATCACGATGTTTTTACTCCGAGGAGATCAAAGTGCCAGTGGGCGTGTACATAGGTAACCTGGTTATCGACGGTACCTTTTACCCAGTGGAGGATGTGGTAGTGAAACATTACACTTTCGAGGTTGACCTCTATCTCAAAGACGGTGAGAAAATACAAGTTGATTTTTTGTAGATAACTTATCATTCACTGTCCAGGGTTTAGTATCGGTTTGAGATGGTGAAATATCGACAAAGTAGGTAAAATCGATATAGGCAGTTTAGTTACCGTGGTAATGGGCTGAATGAGAGTTATACACTGGTCATTCCGTTGAACTAGATTTTAGATTTTACTTTAGGTTGGTGACAAGAACTACGGCTTTACTTGTATAATTCTACAATAGTTTTAGTATCGCTTAAGGTTCATGTAAAGTGTTTGAGACTGCCCCTCGAGTGAATGTTTGTTTCATGTTTTGAGACCTCATAGGCCTTTGTTTTTCATACATTGTATACCAAACTGTTCAGAAAGAATAGACGTGTCATTCAAGAGAGGTTGTTTTGTTTGGTACAATAATATTTCTCTTATATGACATGTACTTTGCTTGTCAACATTCTGTTTTGTAAAAAATATCAAACTTCTTTTTCAAAAATATTTTGACATTAGATCTTTACTTATTGTGTGACTAACATATTTCTCCAGGTACTCCCAGTGTTAAAATTGCTACAATACATCTACATTTCAAAAAGTTGCCAAAATTGCAAAACGAAAGTGAAAGTAGAGCTGTCAAAATGCCAAAATATTCCTATATTTCAGAAAATATGTAAGTTAACTATATTTCAATACTAGGAGTACCTAGATAAATATGTTACAGACACAAACAAAACGTATTTAAAGAAAAAATACTTTTGAAAAAAAAGTTTGATATTTTCTACAAAATAGAACCGTGACGGTCGAAGTACCTGTAATTTTAGACAAAATACTTATTCTCAAAGAAGCTTACCTTTGTATAATGTATTCCCTACTTCCTCTAAACAATTCAGTGTATTTATATTAGATAGAAACGGTCTTCGAAGAATAAATTTCCAAAATCAAAATTCACTTGAGGGGTGGTCTTTAAACACTTTACATGAACCTTAAGTTGTAAATTAATACATTTTATTACATGTAGGATAGAGCTAGTTAAGAGCCATGCAATGTATATTCAGCAAGACTAATTAGTGCCATTCTCGTCCATCAGAGGTTCCACACAGTCCCGAGACGTATCATGGTCTGGTATGCGAAAATGGCAAGTGCATGCACAGTCATATTATACTGATGACGGTTTCCTGATAGTTGTCTTATGTTAAAGTATTTTATCGTTACTGTTTTATGTAATAAATTTTAACCGAGTCAACTGCTTATCATTGTAGGCCTTTAATTGCTTTTCAAAAATGTAATAAAAGTGATAAAATGCAAAACTTATCCAGCAAGAGTTTAAAAGCATTAACTCTGCATTGACAGTCTGGTTTACCTTGCTTAAAATTTCCACAATAGGTATATATTTTGTAACTGTTATATCATCATTGATAAAGGTCTATAAAATTTTAGTTATTTTAGTAGGGCTACTCAGTATTTCAAAGATTACGTCCATATGATAATGCGAGAGATAATGCCTCTAGTTCCCCACCCCTTTCCCCCCGACGGTCCGTCCACTGAGTCACAATGCTGAAGCAGGGACATAGATATATATATATATATATACATTATTGCTGGTTAAAGCAGCGAGTTATGTCAGACTTAAATGAATTGAAAGTGAAAAATACGTCACGAGTTGGATTAGATTGGTAGCTGTAAACTTTCAAGGAAGTGTGTGCCTTTTTTTCTGAAAACATTTCAGCAAAAAAAGTAGATCTATTTTTATTTATTTCCTGAAAATGTTTTAGAGCAATTTTTCGCGTTAATGCTTGACGTGGCAAAAGTTACCACAATGTATAACAAAGCATTTATTTAAGGGATCCGGACATTTGCCCCCCAGGACATTTGCCCCCCAATGAAAAAGTGGACTGCTGGACATTTGCCCCCCAGTTGAAATGATAGATAGGACATTTGCCCCCCAGTGCTTATTTCTGAAACGGACATTTGCCCCCCAATATTTTTATCCCCCAGTGACTTTTTAGGAACTCCGTACAAGACATTCATCATATTTTAGGGTACAATATCTTTGTTTTATACAATTTTGTAGTAGATAATAGCCAGATTAACAAGTTTGAGTGTTAAAAACATTGCACTAATTAAGAATTTATAACGCTGTTATGAGCACTTTTATTACTCAATAATAGGCTATTATTTACCTTAACACCTAAAAGTAATTAACATATTTATCAAATTATTATTAATAAAACAGTTTTTTTTTACTGAAAATTGCCTTTTAGAGTAATTTTGATAACAAAACAACAAAAAATACAGTTATATATACTAGCATATTGGACAAAAATATTGGGGGGCAAATGTCCATTCCAAAAATAAGCCATGGGGGGCAAATGTCCTATCTGCCATTTCAACTGGGGGGCAAACGTCCAGCAGTTCAGTTTTTTATTGGGGGGCAAATGTCCTGGGGGGCAAATGTCCTACAATCGTTTTGGCATTATCCCGTTATAGTCCCCTTTTGCATGATATAGGTAGACCTAATATTTTTCCAGTTTCAATTAAAGACTGATTCTGGTATGCCTGGTATGTGGCCTATGGAGATGATAAGGTCTGCGTATTGGCGATAAGGGCCAATACACAAGGCTGGACCATTGATAGACTTGCTTCTGTTTATCATAATAAGCTACTGTATAGCTACTGTGCAGTAAATAAATTGCAGGAGATATTTCTCACCTTTATAGCAAATCAGTTCTCACCTTTATAACGAGTTTAGAAAGTTTGATTGAATTAGGGCTAAATAAACAAAGTGATAAGATACAACAGTGTTTTTATCATATTTTTAATAAAGTAAGTTTTTTAACAATTAAATCTCATTATTGCTGTTTTTTATTATCAAAAATATAAAAAAAATGCATCCAGGCACATAGCTTTTAGAATAAATTATTCTGTGTTTTGAACAATGATATATCTTTATTGCTGGATTTTATTATACATAAAAGAAAGTTAACATTATTTAGACAACAAAAGAGGAATTAAGCAGTTTTAGTATATAACATCCTTCTGTTTATATACCTTCTTTATGGATTAAAAATGCAACTGAACGTTTCTTTAATTTCTAATAAAATCCAGCAATTATCTTTTTTTTTTTTCGTTTTTATTTTGTTACTTTTGATAAAAAGAGCATAATCATTGAATAAACAAACATGTAATTTCTCTTATTAAGTTTTGAATAATTATTTTATAGTGAGAATTGCTTTGCTATAAGAGTTATAATTTAATTGGCCAGGACATTACTCAACATGACTGAGCAATCAAAATTAGTATCTTATCAATTAAAATAATTTTGTGTACATTCTGAAAAAAGACTAAAAAAACAACAACAGCATTTCAATTAATAAAATGCAAAACACAGGAAATAACCAACTTACCTGTAGGCAATAAAATTTATGATTCTCTGACAATAATTAGGCTACATGTCAAGTCTACAGGGGTTTTATGGACCCTTATCAGACTGGACCAGACAGGATCTTGTATATTGGGGATTAAAAAGTCTGGTATTTTTTTTTTTTGGGGGGGGGGGGGGGCACTTATATGGGAGATTTTCTTTGCCGCGAGCGAACTATTCGTGACCGGATGTCATTTATGAGTAATTATTACAATAACACCGGAAAAAGGAGCGAACTTTTGTTGATTTTTTTTCTTCAGTTTTTTTTTGCATGTAAAGGTAAAGTTACTTGTCTTTAATTTTGTTTGTATGTCAGAAGGTTAGTCTGATATATGTAGGAAGTGCAATTAGTGGAAATCAACATAGATTGAACCGGAAAACTAATACCTAGTTCGTAGTTAAGCTTTTTGTTTACATTGAAACGGTGATGTACAAGAAATATCCCGATAAATATATCCTATGAGCAGTTACCTTCTAAAGGAGTTTTATACTGGCCCTTGTGATTTTAACCAAAGAGCTTTAAAACTTCTTTGTTTGAACACATAATCTGACTGAACTGTGACATCAAAATACATTTAACATGTTTAAATAATAGAGATATGTGTAATTTGATAGAGTGTCCCCAATCCATACAGAATCCATTTATTGATTTCAGTTTATCTTAACTGATGCTAGGTTATAAATTATAGATCTAGTATTGAAAACAAGGTAAAATGTATAAATAATTGATAGTAATTGACTTCAGTTCAATCGCCAGCATTTATGATGGACACATTCACAATTAATTCTCCATTGTAATCATTTGTACTGAACTGAGGCAAAGTAATTATTTTAACAATCAAATATACTGTCAGTATTTTCCTTTCAATAGCCTCTTACATTCATGTCTTCTGTAACTATAAACACAATGTTGTTATATAGAAATAATGATCTATGTTGACATTTTGAAGAGTCTGACATGATATACTGCTGCCAGATGTCTTCTATTCACTTCTAACATTTTTTTTTTTGAATTGTAAACTTAATGTAAATTTATTTAAAAAAAGAAAATGAAAGTGATGTGAACACTAAGTTAAATATGTAGTGCTTTTAAACAGACAATGACAAATATAAACGGACCAGTGGAATATTTTTAAGTAAACTGCTTTAATTATTTTATTGCATAATAGAATGTAGGAGATGAACTCTTTTAGTTAATTCTGCTGTCCAGTCCTTTTCCAGCTTCCTGCTATCTGTTACTGGATACCATGTTGACCGCGCAAGAGCTTTGTAGTCCATGTTATCTGTTGATCGTAATGTGACGCTAAATAAAACTTACTTAACCTTTTACTTTTACTAACATGTATTTTTGTTAACTGTTTTCAAGTGATGTACATATTGAAAAAGGTATGTTCAAACTACTGGAATCTACAGTAAACACAAGTATGAGTCTGTGTATAATAATTTCCTGGGATGTAGAAAGGAAGTGAAAGATCACTTATTAGCTCATCTGATTTTTTGAAAAAAAAATGATGAGTTATTGTCATCACTTGAGCGGTTGTCGGCGTCGGTGTCGGCGTCTGCGTCGGCGTCTGCGTCGGCGTTGCCTGGTTAAGTTTTATGTTTAGGTCAGCTTTTCTCCTAAACTATCAAAGCTATTGCTTTGAAACTTGGAATACTTGTTCACCATCATAAGCTGACCCTGTATAGCAAGAAACATAACTCCATCTTGCTTTTTGCAAGATTTATGGCCCCTTTTGTACTTAGAAAATATCAGATTTCTTGGTTAAGTTTTATGTTTAGGTCAGCTTTTCTCCTAAACTATCAAAGCTATTGCTTTGAAACTTGGAATGCTTGTTTACCATCATAAGCAGACCCTGTACATCAAGAAACATAACTCCATCTTGCTTTTTGCAAGAATTATTGCCCCTTTTGGACTTAGAAAATCAGTTTTCTTGGTTAAGTTTTATGTTTAGGTCAGCTTTAATCCTAAACTATCAAAGCTATTGCTTTAAAACTTGCAACACTTGTTCACCATCATAAGCTGACCCTGTACAGCAAGAAACGTAACTCCATCCTGCTTTTTGCAAGATTTATGGCCCCTTTTGGACTTAGAAAATATCAGATTTCTTGGTTAAGTTTTATGTTTAGGTGAACTTTTTCTCTTAAACTATCAAAGCTATTGCTTTGAAACTTGCAACACTTGTTCACCATCGTAAGCTGACCCTGTACAGCAAGCAACATAACTCCATCCTGCTTTTTGCAATAATTATTGCCCCTTTTGGCCCCTTTGAAATCATTTTCTTGGTTGAGTATTATGTTTAAGTATACTTTTCTCATAAACTATCAAAGCTATTGCTTTAAAACTTGCAACAGTTTTTCACCATCATAAGTGGACACTGTACATCAAGAAACATAACTCTATCCTGCTTTTTGCAAGAATGATGACCCTTTTTATACTTAGAAAATCATGGGTAGGACAATAGTTCTATTATACAAAAAAAATCAGATGAGCGTCAGCACCCGCACGGCGGTGCTCTTGTTTTTTTACTTCTTTCAGTATAAAAACCAAAGTTACCAGCTTTTTTTGTTGAAATATTATATCATTACTGAAATGGAACACCAGAAAATTAATAACCATTTTGAATGGTGCTGATGATTATTCTATTTTTACTGTAACATGCATCTTTCTCTGTTCATTTTCTCAGAATCTATAATTACCTAAATTGTTCAAATATTAACACTGGCTACCTGATTGTAAAAGATTACCGTGTTTAATTATGAAGATATTTTTAGCCAATGTGTATTTATGAGCTTCAGGTTTTCAAAGGGTTTTAATTGACTGTTGCAGATTCTAAACAGATTTTATTATCTTGCAATAGAAATTAAGCAATTTCTGTGAGTGGATATTGAGTGCCTGTCACCATTGTTCAATATGGCGCGCAATATAGCTCGTAAAAATTGATTGATTTTAGGTTGTTACACTTGTTTCTAAGGAAAAGTTGAAACAAATAATAAAATGAGCAAGACAGTTTCTTGGTTCATGAATTTAATTGTAGCCAGTAATTACTGGGTAATACTTGAAAACTGAAGCTATTCTTGAATGGAAATATATTTATGTGAAAGGAATATCTTTCTTAACATTTATACAATAGGGGATTTTTTTACACTTGTTTAATTTGCCTGAAACTTGAGAAAATGATATCTTTCATTAAGGAAGTTGTGCAGAATCTAATATTGATTAGAATTCTTCTTAGTTTAAGAAACTATTATTTCCTTGAAATATAGGAAACAGAATTCATATTTTTTGCAATGAGAGTTCATTGTCAACTGACGGGTTAAAATCTTTACCAAAAAATTGATGGTGAACTAAACAAAATTCAAAAATGAATTTTACTCCTCTTGAAGTTGGAAAGAAGTTTAATTTTGCCGAGGTAGTTGAGAAACTTTGTGTTGGAATAAGAGAGAAGAAGAAACAATCACTTCCAGCCATAAATAGGCCTAAAGTGCAAGATCGCAGCGTAAATGAAGACGGGCGTGCTAGGACCCCACAAAGGATATATAAAACTAGGGATAAATGGATAAGGTTGACTACGCAGTTACCGCAGGCAGTTTTCACATGTATGCAAGGTATACAGAAGTGGTACAGAAAAGTTCATTTCTATAGAATGTTTCAAATTTAGGAGATTGTCTACAAAAATTCATTTAAAATTTAGTTCAGATTATACGTTTTTATTTTAGCTCAGTTGTGAAGCAAGCTTAAAGCTCACTTCAGTGGTTGTAAAGTACTGTAAAATCATTTACTTCTGTGGGCATGAAATTTCATGGATTTGTCCAGAATAGATTTTGGGGGGGGGAGCATTTGAACCTGTGGATTTCAATTTTTGAAGATAGCACAAGTGAAAATTTTATTGTACCCCCCGACAACAAAGTTGTAAGGGGGGGGTATACTGGTTTCAGGTTGTCTGTCTGTCTGTCCGTCCGTAGACACAATCTTGTGCGCACCATCTCTCCTCATCCCCTTGACACAATTTAATAAAACTTCACACAATTGATCAGTAACAACAGTAGTTGTGCATGGGGCATGTTAGGTTCTTTCAGAAAAAAAACTTGCAGAGTAATGGGACTTTGTTTTTTGTTACTATACTATATATATAGACACAATCTTGTGCGCACCATCTCTCCTCATCCACTTGACACAATCTCTCCTCATCCCCTTGACACAATTTAATGAAACTTTACACAAGTGATCAGTAACAACAGTAGTTGTGCATGGGTCATGTTAGGTTCTTTCAGAAAAAAACTTGCAGAGTTATGGGACTTTGTTTTTTGTTACTATACTATATACATAGGCACAATCTTGTGCACACCATCTCTCCTCATCCACAGGAGGCATATAGTGAATGGAAATTTCTCGTGTTCATTTTGGATTTTATTTCATTGATTGACTTGAGCCATGAAATCCACGAAAATTAGTTATCCGCAAATATTAATAATTCTACAGTATACATTATCAAAAAGATATATTGCTACCTAAATTTATAACAATGAATAAGTCACAAAGACAAAAATCTTTCCTAATCCATATAGATTACATTAGATTACTTATGCTTGTAATTAATTCATGATACAGCGTAACTTAATCTGGATTAAAATTAGCTTTAACCATACTCGTTCATAATTAGATCTTTTAGCTGTATGGACTTATTCTACATATATCCAAGGTCAGCCGCACATTTTATTGGTTTTATCAAAGTTGTGATCAATCGAAGGTATTACCGAAAGGTGTATATTTTATATAGGTTTCTGGATTGTGAAAGGAATTTTTGAATACCATTACGTCTGTGTTTGTTCACCGGCTTTCGCTTTATAAAGGAAATGTGAAATACACATAATGTATGTTTACACACGTTTAATTGAGATATTGATTATGGTATCTGAAATTTATCCCTAACAGAAGAAATAGCATTTGAACTGGAAATTATTGGAGGTGTTTTAATATTACAAAAATTTGGATTTTTGACAGGTTGTAAATACATTTTTTCTGTTACTTTTTTAACGTAATATATTTTTCAATAACATTTTTTGCCATTACAATACTTAAGCTGAAATTTTGAACTCTACACAAATCAGGTATAATTGTTTTGTTTGTTAAATATAATGTCATGAAGTTAAAAATTTACTGATAATTGTATTTTGCACAAATCAATAATTTCTAATACAAGAAATGACAGAACTTAATATGTATTGAATTTCTCTATTACAAATGGTGTTTCTGTAAGTTGGGATAAAATAATTTGCTCATAAAATATTCCTTGATTTTTATCCATACTTGCATTTGTAATGTTTTGTTCATAACCTAATAATCATGTATTTAATTTTATTCATGTATACTGAATATGATGTACCAATACATTTTCGTATTGTTAATAAATCATTTTTAACATTATTATTTTACTTCTTTTTGAAAAAAAAGAAAATTATTTGCTTTTTTGTTAACATTACCTACTGTTGTAAAGTGTAAACCTTTGTTTAGGTGATATATAACCTTTCTTTTAAAAGTAATGTTTTAACTTTAACATCATGTTGAAACACGCAGTGAAATTGGAGGGATTGTTTATGATTTTAACTCTAGAATACAACCAAATAGAGTGTTTATCAGTGCACATTTTCAAACGTCAAAACAATTTATAAAAAAATGGTCTATAATTGGCGTTTAAAAATGAAAACACTTTAACGTTCTTGCCGGTTCAACTTCTTTTGGGGAAGTTTTGTTTAGCCGGTCGATTGATTTTTAAATTATTTAAAAGCTTTTGGATCGAATGGTTTTGAGAAGCCATATATTTTATTCTAAATATTGATTTTTAAATTGTTGTTCGATAAAATCTTGAATTTATTATTGATAAAAGATGAATATTTGATCGATTTTATGAGAAAAAAATGCATACTGTGCAGTTTCTTATACGACAAATTATTAATATTTGGGGGAGACTTTGTGGTATGGCTAATCCACAAAATTTAATCCCGACAAACAAATGAAATTTCCGTTCATTTAATTTCAAAAGTTCAAAATTTATAAATTCATATCCCACGAAATCTTTATTTTCAAAACCCCGAAATTCTATGCCCACGAAATTAAATGATTTCGCAGTATATTTTTGACAGGAATTTTTGTGACTGAAAATATTTGGTATTCGGTCAATATAAGTCTAAAACAAAGGTCTGCATAAGTAGAAAAAAGATTGTCCATTATGGTTTAGTTTCTGTCAGAATTTAATATTTGAAAGTTAGTTTTACATAGATAAAAATGGATATAAGCAGAAAGAAGTTGTATACATGTGTAACAGCAAAATGAAGTTAGTTTTTGTACGCTTGTCTATGAAAGAGCAGGGCGTATCTTGTGAACACCCATGGCAGTGGGCTGCGTCCAAAGCATGTCCGCTCTCTAAGTCAAAAAGTTTTCATCAGATCTTCACCAAACTTGCTGACAATGTTTGTGGACGTAATATCTCTGCCAAGTTCGAACACCAACCAAATTGCCCCAGAGACTCTTGGATTATGGCCCTTGAATTACTCGAGAGACTGTGAATTTAGCCTTGTCCTCTCCAAGCTGAACAGTTTTCTTCCAGTCTTCACCAAATTTGCTGACAATGTTTGTGGGCTTAATATCTCGGTCAAGTTCGATAACCAGCCAGATCGCCCTTGGAAACTCTTGGATTATGGCTCTTGAATTAGGCCAAATTCAATGAAGGACATTTTTAGCTCGACTATTTGAAGAATAGGGGAGCTATCCTACTCGCCCTGGCGTCGCCGTGAGCGTCACAAAAATGTTAAATTTTGTGTACCACCCCAAAATTTTCAAAGTCCATTGAGATATTGCTTTCATTGTTTGCATACTGTTTACCATCATGACCCCAGTCTGTAAAAAGGAGGAGGCAACTCTATCAAGCATTTGGGACTGAATTATGGCCCTTTTTGACTTAGAATAAATGTAAAGTTTGCGTACCACCCCAAATATTTTCGAAGTCCATTGAGGTATTGCTTTCTTATTTTGCCTACTTGTTTACCATCATGACCCCAGTCTGTGAAAAGGAGGAGGCAACTCTATCAAGCATTTTGACTGAATTATGGCCCCTTTTCGACTTAGAATATGCTTATTGTAATGTTAAAGATTTACTCATTGCTTATGTTATACTATCAAGCACTGAGAATAGTCGAGCGCGCTGTCCGCTGACAGCTCTTGTTTGTGACAGTCTGGTACTCTTGTTGTTGCTGTGAAGCTTTGATGATTTTGACTGGCACATATTACAGCCACCATCTTGCAAAGTCAAACATTGAATACTTTAAAATACCCAATAATACTTTATTCATTGCAGTTATTGATACTTTGTTTTTGTTTGTAAATAACTTTGGCAAAATTTCATATTTTCTAGTCAAAAGAGTCTTTTGTTAATTGAAACAGCAACTTATTTGAGATATTATGCCTGACCACATAGGTACCATTGTTAAAAGAATAATGTCAAACCTGTTTTAAAGGTCTTAGCAGAGTTTAGACTGTCCTTGGATACGATACTTTTGTGTTTTAGCTGATTTTGTGATTTTAAATTTCTTTTTCTTTATGTAAAAAATGGCAATGAAAAAGGTCATATTTGCTGGACTTTCTTATCGTAAGATAAAATTTTATTAAAATTTTCTCTGGAAAAATCTATGGAATTCAAAGATAATTTTCAATATTTAGCATGATATTTTAGTATGGTATAATTATATTTAGCAAGATATACATAGTATGATAATATATACTTGACTTAGTATGATGTATTTAATAAGGCATATTTAGTATGATATATGAAGTTGATATGAACTTGAAGGTTTTAAATGTTACGAGATTGAAATGTCGTTCACAGTGTGAAGTATGCAAATAAACGATAGATCAATATTACCTAAATCAGTAGATTTCTTAAATCAGCTGTAGAATATTCTGTCAGTGGTTGTTTATCTAATATGTAGTAATATCATTCTGTTAGACGTTGTTTATCTAGTATGTAGAAACATCATTCTGTTAGTTGTTGTTTATCTAATATGTAGAAACAGCATTCTGTTAGTTGTTGTTTATCTAATATGTAGAAACAGCATTCTGTTAGTTGTTGTTTCCAGTAATTACAAGTATTGATACCAAAATCAAGCATTGCAGAGACTGTAGTTAATTCCTTTCTAACCGGATTCCAATTTCACAACCTTGTGGTGAACTCTCCTAATCCTATTCTGTTGATCTAGAATTTGAAACAGTTGGTTATTTACTGAATTATTAACTGATCTACCAACAATGGAGCTGCATTAACTTAAATGAGCCGCGCCATGAGAAAACCAACATAGTGGCTTTGCGACCAGCATGGATCCAGACCAGCCTGCGCAGCCACTCAGTCCGGTCAGGATCCATGCTGTTCACTTTCAAAGCCTGTTGCAATAAGAGAAACCATTAGCGAACAGCATGGATCCTGACCAGACTGCGTGGATGCGCAGGCTGGTCTGGATCCATGCTGGTCGCAAACGCACTCTGCTGGTTTTCTCATGGTGTGGCTCAAATTATGATGATTTTTTTCATGGTAGTTGACCCTACAGTGGGCCTTAACAATTATCCTCAGTTTCTGTCTGTTAGTTATTCTCTGTATGTGAAATGGCAGTCTCTTCTTGTTAAGGGAAAGCCATTGTCTTTGGTTAAGTTACTTTTATGGCAGGAGAAATAGCGTATAAGAATGTTTTGATGTACTGAAATTGCCGATTGTCATAATGGGTCCGTAACCTTTACAGTTAACAGAGGAGCGAAGTCTACTATGACTTTCTATGTTTTAACAGTATTTAATGAAATATTTTATATATTTCAGATATTCTTGAGGTGAGGGTCAAAGTTCGGGAAAGAAACGAAGGCAGAGGAATTTTTTAAAAACAGAAGCAGCAGACACACAGCCAGGAACCAGAGAAACCATACTATAATAGGGGTTTTACTTATACACCTGACAGGGCCTCAGGTTATACATATCCTTCAGCCAGGGCCAAAATGGAGGAGGAGTCAGTTGAACAAACTAAAACAGAAGGAAGTTTAACGTTACAAGTAAATACGAAGACCTTTAAGATCCAGATGAATCAAAAAAAGGTGCTCTGAATGTAATGACTTAGAATCTCTATGCCACCAAAGTCGGATTTTTTCTGATTCTTGGTGGCAGACGTAAAACCTGTTGGCGAGGACGGTGAGAAACAATATCAGGATGGGATAATGCATTTCCCAAACTTAGACAGGGGAGACAGTATAGAAAATAAACAAATAGTCAAACGTTTCTAAATATAATACCCTATAGATGATTTCTTTGAAAAAAGGAGCACTCATTCGAACAGTAGTTCTTTCAGAATGGACTTGATGCCTTGGAACGTAAAACATCCCCAGCAGTTATAGATGATGTACTGGGAAAAATGGCCATGCCCGAACACCAATTTATTCAACAGAAAGTCCCGTGTATTCAAAGCACAGTTCGCTCATAGCTCTGCACGTCAGACACCAACGGCAACTACCGAGGCCTTTGAACAAGGTGACCGGGGGTCTTTTGGGATCAACACATTCTGCAAACTCAATGAGCAAACTTTTACTTATGACCTTGTGAGTGATGCATTAGGCCGACCTAGAGTCGATAGGTCTCACCTGCCTCAGATAAAAGGGGAAGGTTCAAAACTGCATCCCCCCCCACCAGACCAGAATCAGTAGGTTCTGCTCATTCTGAGAACTCTTTAAGGCAGACGGGCAATTACCGATTTAATTTGAAGACAGTTTAAAGTGACAAGAACTCCTCTCCTTTAAAAGGGAGAGATTCACTTCAAGGGTCAAGGCCTCAGACACCCCCCTCAAGACAGATTGGTGATGTATTGAACCCTTCTGATAGGCACCCCCCTATACGACGGGAAATTTTTTTGCCGGCTCGCCAAGTGTATCAAATCATTCAGCAAAAAAAGTCAAGATCGGGCCCAGAGTTAGCTATAGCTCCCCCATAGCTCAGCTCATAGTCAGCCTAGTTCAGCTCATAGTTCACAACGTCAGATCCCCAAAGGGAGTTATTTCAAATTCTTTACGTGCAAGTCAGGATAAATTGTATTCTTCCCTTGGCTCAGGGAGTAATGCAGGCTCTCGTCCACAGAGTTTAACTAGTGAACAAGAACTTATCGTACTATGAAATTTAGCAACGGTAAAAAGGGAAATTTAAATACAGACGTTTGGGAAAGTACTGGCCCACGAACGGGAAGTGTGTAGCCTTCCTGCGATTGGTAGCCAACACCCGTTACACCCCTGATAAACGAAGTATGACACCAGATAACCATATAAGAGTTCCAGTGGTTGGTTCAGTTAATAAATCTCATTGTTGCCAAGTCGCACTCCACCCAGAACCCCACTTTCAAACGCAAGCAGAAAGAACAGTAACTCTATGAATGCTGAGACAGACATGAATTGAGACAAAGGAGGTAACAAATATTTTTCAGTATGATAAAAGTTTTTCAGTTTCATATGTTTTCAGCACTGTACAGGTTGTTTTTCATAGATCTAGGTGCAGATTTCCTTAAAATGTAGACTCAGTTTGACACTTTCTCTCAGGGGAGGCCCGTACTGCGTGTTTAAATCTTACTCAGTGTGAGGTCTGCTTCTGGAGAAGAGACTTCTACAATATTCTTGGTAGAAGAAATGGTTACAGAGCCGGTAGGTTTCAAACCCTTGATATTAGTAGCAGCAGATGCCATATCTGCGCATAACCACTCCCATTTTATCAAAGTCTGTGTCTGAGAACTTTGTTGTCAACTGCATTTTGGTTGCATGTTTAGGTGTCATGAAAAATTTCGTCTTATTCAAGGGGTTCATTGAAATTATATGTCGCAAAAAAGTAATATTAACCCCCTTAAAATTTTGTGGGAGTTACTGAAAATACAACTTAGGAATGTTAATCAGTAGACAAATCAATGCAGTCCATGATCTGTAAGTTTTTGCATTCATGTTTGAAGTTAAAGAAATTTTATTTCATCTGTCAGTGCTTAATACTGTTATCTTTAGTTCCTAATTTTCTTTTTAATTTCAAGGAAAAAAGAATTACGAGTCTTCCTTTGAAAGTCACTTCCTTATATGACTAAAGTCACTTCTTTTTTATTATCCCCGACGAGTCGGAGGGATATAGTTTTGGCGTCGTCCGTCCGCCCTTCCGTCCGTCTTTCGTCCGTCCGTCCGTCCTTCCGTCTTTCCGCCCTTTCCGTCGGACCCATATCTAGGAATGGTTGGGAATATTTTTTTAAAACTTCATTACATGTTCACCCCCAATGATTCTTGCGGCCCGTCAAGTTTCAGTCAGATTGCCCAAGTAAACACCAGAGTTATGGCCCCTTAGAAGTTTCTAGTGTTAACTATTTAGGGTACTATAATATGGCATTTCTGCATCAAACTTTGATATATTTGACCTAGACTATGAAACTTAAACAGAATTTAGATCACCATAATGGGGTGTGTACACCAATTTCATTTGGATTTATTTGTAAATTAAGAGTTATTGCCCTTTAATTGTATAAAAATCCAATATTTCTACAAAACAAACTTACCATTGGTACAATTTCATTAAATTTCTTTCTCTTTTCCATGAACATTTATTGTAAACATGTAAAGTTGTGTACCCCACCTGGTCACCCCTTACCTTGATCACACACCTCCCCCCTTATCCCCTGCCCCCCCCCCCCCCCCCCCCCCAAAAAAAAAAAAAAAATTCATTCCTTTTTTTAGATTTTTTGTTCAACAAACTTCATATACATGTTCACCACTATGAGGTTATGGGGCCCATCAGTTTTCAGACAGTTTGCCCAAGTAAACCAGAGTTTGGCCTTAGAAGTTTCAGTGTTACTATATAGGGTACTATAAAATCTATAGATATGCCAATTTCTGCATCATAACTTTTGACATTGACCTAGAACTATGAAACTTTAACAGAAATTAGGGGCACTATAATGTGGTTGTGCACAGACAATTTTGTAAGGATTTCTTTTTGTAACTTCAGACTTATTGCCCTTTAATTGTCTAAAAATCCACATATTTGTACATTACAAACTTACCATTTGGCAGAATTTTATTAAATTTCTTTCATTCTTTTCTGTGAACATTTATTATAAACATGTGAAGTTGCGCACCCACACCTGGTCACCCACTTGCCTTGGTCACACCCCTCCCCCTCCCCCAAAAAATATTTTTTTTTTTTTCATTTTTTATTTTAGATTTTTTTCAAACCTTCTAAGTTGTACCATTCCCCCACCTCACTTCCCCCTCCAGTCATGCCCACCACTGATCATGCATCCTCTGCCCCCCCCCCCCCCCCCCCACACACACACACTCCAACTTCACCCTTTTACCTTTTTTTTTTTTTTAATTTTTAATTTTCAATCAATATTTATATCAACATGTGAAATTTTGTTTCCTCTCCCATTCCCTCCACCCCCCACCCCTAAAAAAAAATATATAATATATCTATAATAGATATATATATTTCCCCTTCCTTTTTTTTTTTTTTTTAAAAGTTCAAACCTTCAACATGTTTTTAAATTGTGACTGCACAACCTTGCCCTCAGCCGTTTCAAGATATCTTACCTGTGTTCTCTTAAGGACATCTGATCTTTTAAGTTCAAATGTACATGTAAACAGCAACACCTGGTGCCAAACCACTCAAGACAATATTCCTTCCAGTTAAACTTTAAGCTCACATTTCAATTAACTGCATTTAATTTTAAAAGCTAAGCTTATTACAGTAAGCAATCCCATTCAAAATAAATTCTTAAGTCAGGATCAAAGTATCCTAACATTTATATGTACTCTTTAATTAAACATTTGTTTTCTGTTAAATTGATTTTGACTAATGAAATTATTTGCTTCTTATTAACATCCTTAACTTTTTGCCGGATATATCTTTTTGCCATTCCTCACCACAAACCCTTTCGGCGGGGGATACCAATTCATCGAATTTGCTTGTTTGTCCTGTTATAAATGAAGTTCTAAAGATATTGTCAAATTTGAATAAAATGTCAAATATGAAAAATTGAATCAATTAATCAAGTCCCGAATTTTTGACTAAATAATTGCAGCAAAATTTTTGTTAAATCTTTTTTGTTTGTATTAGAGCTAATAGAATTTTGTTTTCTTTTCATATAATGTTAGAAAGCAGTGTCTTACCTTGAACAAATTTCAAGAAAACAATTTATCAAACAAAGTGTCATTTATCTTTCAGTGTTGAATTTCAATAATAAATGTGTTTCTGTCAAACAGTTTGGATACTTTTTCATTTCTTTTATTATGTTCTATGTCTTTCGTTTCCATAAACAAAAGGTGTCAGAATTTCAGAAACATGCTCAGTGCTATAAAATCTATACATCAAAATTAGACATTCCTCTTCTGGTATTTATGTTGATATATCAAAAGTTAGCCATTTTTTTCTTCATTTTTTTTTCCAGTTTATTTACATTGGTTGTTTCACATAAGTAGTTCAATTCAAAGTATCCCAATACAACATTTTTTAACAAAATTAAAATTTACTTGCATGTAACACTAATACATGTAGTATGACAATCTACTTAATGAGCGCGGAGTACCTTTTAGACCTTCTGATCTTTGTGCCGGTTTGAAACATTTCATGTCACAGCAATAAAGTTTTAAATGATTATAGAGATTCCAATGAAACTTTACACAAATGTTAAGCATAATTAGAAGGTGTCTTGCATGCAAGAGTCAGACTTGTACCTCCATTGCTAGGTCACAGGCAAGGGCACTAACACTAACCCTATGTCTGGTAAATTGCTTCAAGGGTATGTGTGTTCTGCATTTCTTACAGTTCCATCTTTTGGTGTTGGGTTTTCTTACTGAATTCAGTGATGTGTATCATCTACAACATTTAGAAACATGCCCAACATTTGCTAATTAAGCTTATTGAATCTTTTTTTGTTTATAAACAATTTCACAATCAGCCGATATACTACATTAACCTTCTTTCATTCCAGCAAGTAAAAGACCTAGAGACCACAATTTCATTTACGTCACTGTTACTATCCAGAGAAATGAGTTACAGATTGAAAGATCAGTTTTCTGAGTACGAATAAATTTAAAGAGAAGTTACAAGGTGACCTTGACAGACACCGAGCTAGGTCGTCACCAGGACCCCAGATTGCAGAGGTAAAACTGTGTTATATTGTATGGATTGGTAATCAGTTTTTCAGATTTTTTTCTACAACACATTTTAATAGCAATAATGTTCCATTTCTGTTCTTGAACAAATAGCATGCAAGAGAAATTTCGGTATTTTTCAGAGTTTCTATCATACTTATTTGGGAATTAAACAGCACAGCTGCAGAATAGGTTCTACGAGCTGTAACATTATAAAAAACGAACTTGCCTTTACAGGTTGGAAAAAAATGGGACATAGAAAATTTGACATACTGTTTTATGGCCATGTCTGTTTGTCTGTCAGTTAGTTTGTCCTTCCGTACAAACATCTGTCTAAAACGTTTGATAAGCAGTATATTCTGCTTATTGGGCTACATTTGCCTTCAAACACTTTGTCCAGATCATAAATTTAACATCACTTACATTATAAATTTGTCTTATTTGTCTTAACAGTTGGAGAGAAAAGTTCGAGATGCCTGTGATGAGAGGGACAGCCTAAATGTTGAGATTTTACGCTTGAAGGAGGAAATGAAAACAGAAAAATGAGCCAGGTTTTTTAAAAAGCTATGATCCCAAAAAGTTCTGCAGCAAATTTCAGAGGAAAATAGGTTGTTCATACATTAAAACCCCCACCCTGCTAAATTTCTGTAATGAACTTGTCCATCTTTCAATTCGGACAGTACCATTAACTGCTAAAAGGGATCTTGCCAAAAAAAATACCGACTGAATGGCGAACAGTGCAGATCTTTATCAGACTGCATGGTTGTGCAGACTATTCAAAATCTACACTGGTCGTAAAAGCAGAACCAATCGTGTTCAGCATAAAAAGGGTTAAGAGTTTTCATTGACTCTAAAATTGGGTAGCAAGCCCTTGAGCTCTGCAAAGGGCCCTTACTTGTCCAGATTCAAGCAAAGTTCATTTCTTTTCTTATCTTTGATTGTAAAAAAGGTCTGAGAGCTTACTTGTTAAAGTAGATTCTTTTCACAAAAACAACTATTTTCCTTCATGTGGTCTTAAATTCATTAGAATTTTTAAGCAAGACTTTATATTCGTGCAGCCTTCAGGTTGTTGACCTGTACATGTGCCACAGCTTAGTGTACAGTAAAACTTGTGTAGTATTAAGAAGATTATAAAGAAATAGTAACTGTTGAAATCTTTCTTCTTATTGCAAATGTAGAGATAGAAACAACGAATGTTGAAACTAGGTTATATAATTTTGTGAACTGGATAACTTTTTTTTTGTTTAAATAAATATGCCATGGAAAAACATGAAATTGCAAATTATTAAAGATTCATTTCTTATAATTTTGTTTCTACATGAAATTCTGGTGAGGACTTTTTCTTATTTAGGACCATGTTCTATATTTTTTCAGGAGAATTGAACGTCGATTCAAGATCTGCATGGGCACATGAGGCAGCCTCGGAGAAATACCTGCTGCCGAGAGGGGAAGGTGAAGGACTGGCAGGAGAGAAATGAGACTCTTGCATCACTTACTCTGAGAGAGTCCGGGAGTTGTGGGGGAAAATAGACATCTTAAATCAAGGTTGGCGAAATGTTGAAAAATCACACAAATGTCAGAGAAAAATTTATGAAACAATTTTGCTCAAGTTATGGCTATTTTTTTAATCCTTATTATGCTGGACATGATTGATTCTGCCTTTGGGACCAGTGTTGATCATGACCTGCCTGAACATCCATGCAGTCAGATCATGATCTGCACTGTTTGCTATTCATTCGGTATCTTCTTGGTAAGCACCCTTTTAATAGTTAATGGTACTGTCCAAATGGGAAGATGGACAAGCTCATTATAGAAATTTAGCAGGGTAAGGGTAAATTACATACTGAGGAATTGTATTTATAGTCTTTGCGTTTTGAACAGCCATATTGTATAATGTCAAGGGAAGTTGATAAAAAGAAACATTGAACAGTTCAGATAAAATGGACTGCAAGAAAATAGCAATCAGAAAAAATTCTTAATATATATATCTTGTTTTAGGTCCAGAGATTGCGGGAAGGCCAAAGTGGTCATAGTGACGCCACAGATTACAGACTGAAAATAGAACTACAGCAAGTAAAGGACGATAATCGCAATCTAAGGGAGAGAAACTATCAGTTACATGATGATAATATCAGAATGAAGGAAGAGTTACATGAGCTTAGGAAAACTATAGAATTTATGGACAAGAAAGTACAGAAGAAAGATGAGAGAGTGAGACAGTTTGATGCCTATGAAAGAAGTGGTATGTATAGATTCTCATTCAGAAAGAGCTTTCTTGTTCTTAGACCTGGGTTCAAGGTTATAAAAAGTAATTTAGAGACCAGTCTGAGAAAACGATCTTCTCATTGGTCTATTTCAAGATTGTGCTCAAAAACTGACCAATCAGATGGTCTACAATTTCTATTTTATATCCTTTTATCTTGCATTAGTACTAGCTGTAATAAATTGATACAGTAATAAAATATTACAGGTATTAATATTTTTGATAAATTGATACAGTAATAAAATATTACAGGTATTAATATTTTTGATAAATTGATACAGTAATAAAATATTACAGTTATTGATATTTTGGATAATGCTTTTGTTCAAACTTGTCTTTCATCGTTGCAGATTTTAATTGATTATAGTGTTATTTTTCATCTTTAAGGGTTTTGGTATTAAATTAATAATGCTTCTTAGCCTTTGTATTTCTCTTTACTGTGTAATTTTTCTGTTTAATTTTTGATGCATAATTTTTTTGGGTTTAAATTTTAAAATCTATTTTTTGCTACTGAGACAGATAATTGATGAAATCAAGTTACCATAGCGACCTCAGCTACTCTAGACTTTCGGATCATGTACCGGAGAGACGTATTGACAGAGAACGTGAGAGTTACACGCTCCCAAGACCAAGTTATGATTTAAAGAGAACGGAACCACTAAGAGATGATAGGGATTACAAGGAAGAACGATTTACAAAATCAGAATCTAGAAGGTATTTGGCTGTTTTAATGATAACCCATAATGTTTGATAGGCTGCTAGTTTGCATTCAAAATACTGTTAGTTTCCAGGACATTGGCCCAATGGGATTTCGGAACATTTTCAAAATAGTTGATTATAGCAGTTATTTATTGTCAAGTACTCAATATCCAGAAATCCTGCAGGAGCTTTTCTTTTGAACTGCTCTTTTTAGAGTAATCATGCTTTTAAAAACTTATATTTAAGTGCTGAGGAAATAAATTGTGGTTGTGTGTGTGTGTTTGGGGTGGGGGTGGGGCGGGGGTGAGGGGGGCAGTGTTAGCCACAATTTATTTATTTTTTTTGTTGGATCTAACGTCACACCAACACAATTATAGATCATATGGAAACTTTCAAGCTTTTATAAATTTTTCAAGTAAAGCAGTGGCAGTAGTTTTTAGAACTCTTACAAAATAGTTCCAGAAGTAAAGGAATCAGTAGGGTAAAAGAACTTTTTTCATTTTCATACAGAATCGTCACTATTGATATTTTATTGATGTATTGTTTAGGACCTAGTATTAACCTAACAGTTGGCACTATTAATTTTTCTTGTCTCGGATGTACTGCAGCTTTTTAGTCAAATGATAAATGCTAATATTTAAATTCAAATAAATTCTTGCCTTCAGATATGAAAGTTTCCGACCAGGACCAGATGGTGGATCTCTGACAAATTACTGGGTTCGCTCGGGTATTCTCAACCCTTTTACCCAGAAAACCCAAATGCACTTGGGCCACCTAAGAGAGAATTCACTTCAGTATCAAAATCACAGGGAGAGTAACCTGCATCAAGGACATTTGATAGAGGTGACCTTGACCTTAGCAGAGGACGTAGAGAGAGAGTAGGACAACTCAGCAGAGGTGATCTTTGATCGACATCACGGCAGCATATCATGGTGATTTATCAAGCAACACCTGCCCTGTTCAGGGATCTAGGGGTAATATTTCAGATATATTATCTTTTTCAGAGTAATAGTTTACAGACTTTTCATGCTAAAATTTTCTTTACATTTTTGTTTCTGTTACTGCTTGACTGTCAGATTGATATTTCATTACCTCTTGATGGACTTGACTTAATAAAAGAAAATTTAGATTAATTTGTTTTTGTCATGTTACCTAGCAACACAATATCCACGTATGGCTCAAGTTATATGTTATTTATGTATTTATTTCTTATTATTTTCTTCAAGAGAAATCAGGCAGTTCAAATAAACTTTAAGATCACAGTCACCTACACTTTATACTTAAATATTTGTAGCCATATATCAAGAAATATCAGACATACGATCGAAGTCAAATCCCACTCGGAAGGTGCGGACAACATAAATTATTGTGAGTCCCGGTGAATAAAGAAAGTAATCCCAAAACTGGGAAAAAACAAATAACCCATGTAACCGTAGTAACCAAGCTCACACATCCCAAGTTTTCATGAACCGATTCGTTTCCCCAAAATCCTATTCCGGAAGTGGAGGAAGCTGATACTGGTACATTTGATTGGTTTTAGTGTGGTGGATTTATTGATTCATGTTTCAGTGTTATACATGTTTGTTCAGCTTGCAATAGGTTCTATTTGTCAATGTTGATGTCAAAGTTTTGATTGTAAACGTTTGATGTTTTTTTGCTCAATAATTGTATCTAGTAAAAAGCAGTGATTTTTCTAGCACTTTTTGTGCTAAAATTATTACTCATACCCATATCTCTTAAAATCGTCTTTTTCCAGTTACTTTTTTTTTCAAAGACCATTTCTTTTATAGTGTGTATCTTATTTTTTTCCACTCATTATACTATATAAATTGGCTTGTATTGCAAGTTGAAAATGTTCAAACAGTTATCATTTGGCTTCAATTTACCATGAATATATCATGTTCATTGTTGTTTGGAGAAATTTAGGCTACATGTACATACACCGCTTTACTTGATGATAAATTGATTATGTCTTTTGACATAGCTTTCCATTTCTTCTAAAAAGAAAAGGCTTTTTGATGCCTTTTTTGATAACTAAAGAGACTATACCATATAGCTACAGATAAAGCTATTCATTTACAATTTAAATAACAGCTGTGTAATGTTCTGCCAGCCTAACTTGTTGATCAAAGACGTCTTGTTTTGTCGGCTGAACTTTTCTTACTAAAACTTAAAATGGTTTTAATTACTTTAAAGGAGAAAAAGATTCCTAACAGTAAGTTGATTTTATATGTAATTCATCAGTAAGTATTTCATAAACTTAAGCTGAATGAATTTTTAAAATTTGACTATCATTGAAAAGGAGGTGGCAAGAAATTTAAGAAAATGACCAACAACAGAGGCAGTCACCCACTGCTGAATACATGTATTTTTTTAGCAAATATCTTTTTAAATTGATTAATTTCAAGGAGATGTGAAACATGACCGTGTCTTTCATTCTATTTGAAACAAGAGCTGTCATTATTACTGACAAATGCCCCCAAAGACCCCCAAGAATGCTACAGTTGTCTGTGCAAAACATGCCAAAATAGTTTTGGTATAAATCATTTTGTGACCTTGACCTTTACCTGAGAGACATAAGCATGACACTCCTCAATATGGTTAAACATTTGTGTCATTTTTTTTAAAATCCCTTGATAAATGGTAGAGCTATGAACCAGACAAGAAAAAGATTATGTTAATCTTTGACTTCTAAATGTGACCTTTACCTTGGAGCTAGGGGTCTATGTCTTGTGCATGACAGGTCATCTCATTATAGGGAACATTTTTGCCAAGTAATATTAAAATCCCTTCATCAATGGCAGATTTATGGACTAGACAAGAAACAGACTATGTTAACCTTTAACCTCTAAGTGTGACCTTGACCTTAGAGCTTGTGCTTGACACATCGTCTCATTATGAGGAACATTTAAGCCAAGTAATTTCAAAATCCCTAGATGGATTGCAGAATTATGAAAGGGATGCCAGTTAACATTTGACTTCTATGCGTGACCTTGACCTTTGAGCTAGTGGCCTGGGTCTTGCACATGACACATTGTCTCATTATTGTTAACATTTATGTTATGTTATTTTAAAATCTCTTCATGGATGGCAGAAATCCCTTCATGGATGGCAGAGTTTTGGACCAGACACTAAACATACCCTGTTAGTCTTTGACCTTTGAATGTGACCTTGACCTTGGAGTTAGGGGTCAAGGTCTTGCCCTTGACACATCGTCTTATTATGGTGAACATATCGTCATGTCAGTGCAATAACTCAATAAGTGTATATATCTTATATAAGCACTTATTGAGTTATTGCGCTGACATGACGATATATGCCAAGTTATTTCAAAATCCCTTTATGGATGGCAGAGTTACAGCCTGGACAAGAAAATACATGGACACATGCATGCACAGACGAAATACGGACGGAGGAACAGTGCAATTTTAATATGCCCTTCTTCAAGGGGAATAAAAAACAGGAACTATTTTACAGAATAAAGAAATACAGTTTAAATCAATATCTAAAAACAAGTTAAATATGAAATTTAGTTCTATGTTGCCATTGAAACAAAGTGGCTGCCATTGTGATCAAATAATGGAACGTCTGTAACTTTTTCATATTTTTGCCAAATTTGAAAATTATTTCATTTACTTAAATAATTTAAGAAGACCTATCAGATAGACTAAACACAAGAACAATGTTTCTTTTCACTTTCAATTTTAATAAGAATAATTTTAAATACAACACGTATGGTTAGTCTTTTGCATTTTGCCAAGGTGTCTGACAGTTTAACCATTGAATTCAGAATGGTGTTTCTTAACATTTGTGTGTGCATGTATGCATGTGTAATGCACAGTTATATATCATGTGTAACACATATCTGCTTAATTCATTAATTTGATAAAACTGTGTAATTTTCATGTCCACTGTTTTAAAATATTATAATATTAGTATTCTGATACAGTGCTTTACTAGCTATAATTGCATTATAGATTATCTGACAGATGCAAAATCCTGCTAGAAATAAACTGAATCCAAATTTTAAATCTC
This sequence comes from Mercenaria mercenaria, assembly GCF_021730395.1. Lineage (NCBI taxonomy): Eukaryota > Metazoa > Mollusca > Bivalvia > Venerida > Veneridae > Mercenaria > Mercenaria mercenaria. The sequence continues at coordinate 20,776,863 of NC_069364.1, read as the reverse complement.
CAAGCAGACTGTTGAGTAAATGATGCTGCTTGTAGAATGATATAAATTAAGTGTATGAAATTTGCTGCATGAACTGATAGCGTTTGGTGAGGATATATCAAGTTATGACTGATGCCAAAACAAGCTTTGATTGACAGATCGATTTTTGTGTCACTCATATTATGTATTAGTTAATTGTCATACAGTTTCTTTTAAAAGTTACATTATTTTAGGGAGGTAATGAATATAAATCAAAAAGTTTCACCTAACCACTCAAAAAAGGCAAAATATATTTCACTGTCTGGCATAAGTGGTGCAATTACGGTACTGTGAGAGTAAAAATATAGTCAAATTCAGATATGCACAGATCAAAAATAAATATGTACCAAAGAATTACGGTACCCTTAAAATTTCAAATAATTTGTAAAGTTTGAAGTAAAAATGATATTTAACTTCACTTCATATTTCAGATACAAGAAGGTTGCAGTTAGCAGAGAAAATAGATCCTTCATACGCTAGACGAGAAGCAAAAGTGACACACCAGAGAGAGGCACTGGAAAAACAGATGGAATGTATGTATTCATGTCAGCTGGAATTGTTTTAGCTCTGTAACAATTAGGGAACAACTTGGTTTCAAGAAAATTGAACCAGGACTGTCTTTAAACTGGAATTTTTATGGCATAGCAAATTCCTTAATCTTACAAAAGAAACTATATGTGCCAAACTCACTTATTTCAAAATTTGTGTCAATATTTTGACTGCCTTGAAAGAATTTTTCATGCCCTGTCAGAATGTTGTCTTTATTTTAATATTTTCACTCCCTTTGAATTCAACTTAGTGCGACTATGGTTTAGTGGAAGTCAGTTTGCATTCCAATATTATACAAAACCCTTGCTTAGTGTGCAAACACAGACTTCTGGATACCTAAAATTAACTTTAATTTGGAAATATGTAATTCATTAATTTTAATACCTTTGTAAATTCACTCTATAAATTGTTTCCATTTATAGATTTTAGATGCTTTGACATATATACATGTGTTCAATGTACATGTATGTGCTCAATGTACATGTATATGCATTTTACATACAGACTTAACAAATATTACCATTCAGTCAGAAACACAAAAAATTGCTTACATTATCATTATCACAGAACAATGATTGATAAAAATAGTAACCACTAATGTAACTTAATTACCTGACAAATCATAGGTGGAAGTTTGACAACATTTTGACCCGCAAAGTTTTTCAAATTCATCGAACCATATACCTTTATTTAAACACCTTTATACAGTCAAGTTATTGTATTTAAACTTCCATTGATCAACTACTGTTTCATTCCAATCAATAACTGCAGATCTTTTGCTAGTATATGATATTGATCAAGTTATATACACTAGACAGTTTACTTAAAAGCATTTGCAATAATCTTAGAACTTTTAACATAATTGAAGTGAATACTTGCTTATCTCGGGACATTTTCAAAATTTGCTATCTCCTTTAAGTTTTGTAGGTGCTTGTATACGCTCTTTTATCTTTGTTTTGTCTTCTGGATTTGAAATATGTAAATTGATTAAGCAAAAGCAAATATAGAACTGCTCGGAGTTAACACATACAGGAAATTAATATACAGTTTGGTTGTTCTGTTGCAAATTCTAAGCTTCAGAGAAATTTTGCTTTAAATCATTTCTATAACCTTTGCTTGGAGACTTTCTAGAACTCTCTACTGCTAAAGTTCTAAATGGATTCTAATTCATTAATTTTGTGTCTGTTCAAATTAATTTTAATTGTATGAATGATTTAAATTATAATAAAGTTAAACTTGGTCTTGCTCCTGGATGTGTAACAGACAGCAATTCCTTACCGTAGGGTTATTTCTGATCTATAATTATAGTACAGAAAATGCCTTAAATAAATGCAGCCACAAATATAGTTCATTTTCATATAAGTTTTTGCTAGTTTGTATGTATGTACTTTATTTCTATAATTTTTCAGTATTGGAGAAGCAAGCAGAAAAACAAGCTCTATTATCGTCATTACCAATCGTCACAAAGTCTGGCTATTGCGATGACGGTAACATGAGTGACACGCCCACCGACATCCTCGTAAATATACAACCGGTAGACAAGATTCAAGCCACGTCATGGAGTAAGGGACGTCAAAGACGGGGGTCAGTTGGATCGGATGCATCAGATTCATCATTTAGTGACATTGATGAACAGATCACAGCTTCTGTTAGAAAAAGATCAAAATCAGCAGACGGAAGAGGTAAAGCAATTACATTTTTTAAAACAACCCAAAATACAATGACATGTACACAGATTTATTTTTATTCATTTGCTATATTAATTGTCTTTTGAAATGTTTTAGTACCAAAAAAGGTTTCTGGCAATTTTTGTGTTGTAAGAAATTGTCATCAACCATAATTTGTTTAATGAATTCCTTTTTTTTTCTTAAAGTTTATTCTTTCAAAGTGTAATTGAAAAAAATCTTCACTTACTGTCAAATGCTAGTCTGTTGAGATGTTCTACAGATGATTTAACTTTTAGCGAGCTGGCAGCAAGTGATTCTTCCCTTGTGACCAGTGTAGACCAAGATTAGCCTACACATCCATGCAAGCTGACCTTGGTTTGCACAGGCAGTCATTTTTCAGTGAATAGCTCTTTGAATAATAAATGGTACTGTCCAGTTATATGATTATAACCAGTCCATTGTAGAAATTTAGTAATGTAAAGGTTTAAAGGAATGTAGTGAAATATAGTGTGTGATTTACTGTTTTGATATCGGATTTTCACCTTAATCTTGTTTATTTAATGAAAAAAAAGGCTACAATGTCGGATGAAAGGCCAGATAAGCTTTACAAGTTAGTTTTTAGTAGGGTGTATCTGAATGTTATAACTCTTGTGTGTATTTAATATCTGTTTGGTTATTTATTTTAAATGATATTTGTTCCTGTTGTACAACTTGGAGTTTTGGTCATAAAATTGTTTCAAAAATGGAAAAGAGTTTGTATAGAACAAAATTATTTGACATTTCAGAAATGCTGAGAAGGATGGGTCCAACAGGCAGCTCGAGTAAAGAAAATGTTACATTGACAAGAACGTTGTCACCAGCGCCCTCTGCTGGTCTGCGTTCTGTAACACTTCGACCAATAGCCACGCAGCATAACAAATCAGCATTATCTCTATCTAGCAGGTAAGCTTCCATCTGTAAAATTTTGATATAGAATATTAAGTATTAAAAGGTTATTTAAAACTTGATAGAATGATTTTCGCTATATATTTTGATATGCATAGTATTTGTATCAGTCTTTAAACATGGATGCCAGGGGAATTTGTCACTTGTTCCCTTTATGTATATATTGGAAGCTTAAAATTTTTTTTGGCAGAACCCCAACCCCACCTTAAACACACACATACACATTATCTGCCCACCATATTTATTTAGTAGAAACTTTTAAAATATCTTTGTCAGAAAACACCAGCACTGTTTCAGCAAACATTTCCCATGCATAACTATCTTCCAAAACTTTTCATGCAAGGAGCGTAACTCAGATGAGTGATCTAGGGCCATCATGGTTCGCGTTTAAATTTGTTACACTTAAGCCTGAAATTATTCAACAGATCTGAAATTGCATAGGAAGAATGTATTTATTCATAGTATATAAATTTAGAATACAATCAAAATATTTCAATTTGCTTTCAGTTTGAACTCTCTAACCCAAGGATTACGACCATTTGCACCACACAGTGCCCAAGATTTACAGATTAATGATGTTATCAAGTTCTCCAGACAAGGAGGTAAACTTAGTCAAGGAACAATTAAATTTATTGGACATCTCCCAGGGCGTGGAGACATCTACCTCGGGGTGGAGCTTGATAAAGAAGGTATGAAATAGGTTTTCTGTATATATATTTCTAATTTCAAATGCATTACCATTAGAACTGTTTTGGTATCAATTCTTTGATGACTTAATTTTTTGTGATGTGTGACTCTGGTTGCAAATGATGTGACCAGTGGTTCCAGGGACAATGAATTAACTAGTATTTTGTCTCTATCGCCTTTATTTCACTTTGACAATTTTGCTCCCAGAGAATGTTGTTTTGGAACCTGTTGTAACCTGGCTTCAAGGTTATAAACCTTGGCTCAGAATGCAGACTTTGATTGGTCGATTTCAAAGTTGCACTCAGTTACAACCAATCAGATTTTTGAGATTTGAGACCTCTCAAAAATCACTTTAATTATGTTACACCCTGGGATATTTTTTTTTCGACATGGGTAAAAGGTCAGTGTGATTTCTTCACAAATAATAAAGACAGTACATGCACAGGTTTATTCAGATTATTAAGGATGAATTAGAATTGTAGGATTTCAAGTCCTAGGCCTGTATGCATCACAGATCTTTGTCAGAAATTACTACAGTGCAAAATATGATGTATGCTGTATGTTAAACAGCTGTCATGAATTGTGTCAAAATTTATTGAAATGTAGACAGCACAACCACATATGACACCTGTACTACAGATTGGAAAATGATTCAAATAAGCTTTCATCATGAATGATTTAAGATATACTGGTATAACTGTAAACTAAAATATCTGGGTATAGAACATTTTGGTTACTCCCACTGTCTTTTGATAGGTTTCCAGAAAGCTGTAAGGTAAATGTAAAGAATGAAAAGAACTTTTATTTAAGTTATCTATTTTTATTTCATGTAGATGGAAAACATGATGGTGTGTTTGAAGGAATTCGATACTTCAAATGGTAAGTTTAGACAAACTTCTTCATCTGAAAAAAAAATCCTGTTTTATTTTTAATGCACTTTGAAATACCAATAATGCTAAGTTTCCATAATGCAATTTGTATCCATTAGCTATTTGAATAATGAGTAAAGCTTATATATGGAAGGAGAAAACCTAAAAAATAATTGCTTAGAATTGTAGAAATAGAAAATTCAAACAGTGCTCTACTTTACTAAATATATGTATATGTATTTTTTTTTACAGTAAACCAAGCAAAGGTGTGTTTGTTGCTTACAACAAAGTAGTAATGGCATGGACTTCATACTGAGAATATAACAATATGGCATGGACTTACAAAAATATTCCATAGAATTTCATACTGAGAATACAAGAATATGGCATGGAATTTTAATTTCATACTGAGAATACAAAAATATGGTATGGACTTACAAAAATATTCCACAGAATTTCATACTGAGAATACAAGAATATGGTATGGACTTACAAAAATATTCCACAGAATTTCATACTGAGAATACAAAAATATGGTATGGACTTACAAAAATATTCCACAGAATTTCATACTGAGAATACAAGAATATGCCATGGAATTTCAATTTCATACTGAGAATACAAAAATATGCCATGGAATTTCATACTGAGAATACAAAAATATGGTATGGACTTACAAAAATATTCCACAGAATTTCATACTGAGAATACAAGAATATGCCATGGAATTTCAATTTCATACTGAGAATACAAAAATATGCCATAGAATTTCATACTGAGAATACAAAAATATGCCATGGAATTTCATACTGAGAATACAAAAATATGCCATGAACTTCATACAGAGAATACAAAACTATGCCATGGACTTAGTACCGAGATTATGACAATACAGTGATATGTCATTGACTTCATACTGAGAAAAAAATCATACTGAGAATATGGATTTAAGAATTTTGTGTGGACTTGATTCTGAGACCATAGTATAATGGCATGGACTTCTTACTAAGAAATCAAAAATATGGCATGGACTTCATACTGAACCAAGCTCAATATTTCATATCGTCTGAACAGCCAACAGAGACTAGACAAAATCATGTACTTAATTAAAGCGAGGAATAACTCTGTAGGTCCTGTCATGGCATCATGTCATTTCATTGTAAAGTTCTAAATGTTATTACAAGGTTCGTACATGAAAAGTTTTATATATGTATACCAGTTTACTTCAACATGGCAATTAATTAGATTTTAAGTGCTTATGTAATATTAATGCATTAAAGTATTATATTAATAATTTATTTCAACCACTTTCCATATCTGTGATAGATTATAGAAGTCTATTTATTGTTGTTTACTGTTTATATTCTACTTATAAATTTACATTGAATAGTCTCAATCTTTCAGTTTAGTTTGATAAATGTTGTTTTTTATACATCTGCAGTTTATAGTTATAAATTAACTTATAATAAAAAAGACATTTTAGAAGTATAGGTATGGTAAAACATTAAGGACTTTATTATTTTTTTAAATGTAATTTGTTTGTGTTAAGACTTCAATTTTTCATTTTTACAAGTTTCATTGGTATACTTTGTGACACAATTTCATTGCGATATGCCATGAAAAAAGGGGTAGGGCATGGATTTTAGAACTACTTGCTCATACTTTAAATAAGGTATTTTATTTGTGAACTTCATTCATGATTTTTCTCCATGCCACTAATGCGGTATGTCATGTTTTGTTGAAATGAGCTTTTAGTTGTTAAACTAGTATTTGAGAGGTGTTTTTATAGATCTAATTTTTGCAGTTTTAGTTTGACATCCTAACATTATGGAGGGCCATTCTGTCTCGTACTTTTGCCATAGATCTAGATTTTTTGTTTATGTCTTTTAATAAGTAAAAATATTTTAACTTCTGTGTTACTTTTTATCCGTCCAAGTAGATTGTTTTACAATGCTACATTGACTGAAAGGTGTCTTGCATTCATTTTGCATGAAGCAACACTTGTTTTTTTTTAATTAAATATATTTATTTGTCTACAAAATGAAAACATATTTACAGTAAGCTGTAATTTTTTTTTCATCCATTATTATTGCAAAGGTTTATATGAAATGTTTTACATATTTTAGATGTTAATGATTCTCAGAGATGCATTTTCAATTTGTTTTGTTGAAATATTAAAGTCAATAGTTTTCTGTTATATTTTCCTGTTTGGTTACCACTATACTGTGGTAATTACTTTATTATTATCTAATTATGTTTTAGCTCACCTGAGCATGAAGTGCTCAAAGGTGAGCTTTAGTGATCGCCCTGTGTCCGTCGTCCGTCGTCGTCTGTCGTCCGTCCGTCTGTCGTCAACAATTTGACTGTTAACACTCTAGAGGTCACATTTTTGGCCCAATCTTAATGAAACTTGGTCAGAATGTTACCCTCAATAAAATCTTGGACGAGTTCGATATTGGGTCATCTGGGATCAAAAACTAGGTCACCAGGTCAAATCAAAGGAAAAGCTTGTTAACACTCTAGAGGTCACAATTTTGGCCCAATCTTAATGAAACTTGGTCAGAATGTTACCCTGAATAAAATCTTGGACGAGTTTGATATTGGGTCATCTGGGGTAAAAAACTAGGTCACCAGGTCAAATCAAAGGAAAAGCTTGTTAACACTCTAGAGGTCACATTTTTGGCCCAATCTTAATGAAACTTGGTCAGAATGTTACCCTTAATAAAATGTTGGACATTTTCGATATTGGGTAATCTGGGGTCAAAAATTAGGTCACCAGGTCAAATCAAAGGAAAAGCCTGTTAACACTCGAGAGGTCACAATTTTGGTCCAATCTTAATGAAACTTGATCTGAGTATTATCCTCAATAAAGTATTGGACAAGTTCGATATTGGGTCATCTGGGGTCAAAAACTAGGTCACCAGGTCAAATCAAAGGAAAAGCTTGTTAGCACTGTAGAGGCCGCATTTATGATGTATCTTCATGAAACTTGGTCAGAATGTTAATATTGATGATCTTAAGGTTCAGTTTGAATCTGGGTCATGTAGGATCAAAAACTAGGTCACCAGGTCAAATCAAAGGAAAAGTTAGTTTACACTGTAGAGGCCACATTTATGACCATATCTTAATGAAACTTGGTCAAAATGTTAATCTTGATGATCTATAGCTCAAGTTCAAATCTGGGTTAAGTGGGGTCAAAAACTAGGTCACCAGGTCAAATCAAAGGAAAAGCTTGTTAACACTCTAGAGGCCATATTTGTGACTGTATGTTCATGAAACTTAGTCAGAATGTTAAACTTGATGATCTTTAGGTCAAGTTCAAATCTGGGTCATGTCGGGTCAAAAACTAGGTCACCAGGTCAAATCAAAGGAAAAGCTAGTTAACATTTTAGAGGCCACATTTATGACCATATCTTAATGAAACTTGGTCAGAATGTTAATCTTGATGATCTTTAGCTCAGGTTAAAATCTGGGTCAGGTGGGGTCAAAAACTAGGTCACTAGGTCATATCAAAGGAAAAGCTTGTTAACACTGTAGAGGCCACATTTATGACTCTATCTTCATGAAACTTAGTCAGAATGTTAAACTTGATGATCTTTAGGTCAAGTTCGAATCTGGGTCATGTTGGATCAAAAACTAGGTCAGGGGGTCAAATCAAAGGAATAGCTAGTTAACACTTTAGAGGCCACATTTATGACCATATCTTAATGAAACTTGGTCAGAATGTTAATCTTGATGATCTTTAGGTCAATAGGTCAGGTGAGCGATACAGGGCCTTCATGGCCCTCTTGTTCCATTCATACTGAAACAACCAATTTTCATTTGCATATGAAGTTTTCAGTAAGTCTGCCAGGTACTGTATATATGCTACAGTCAAACTTCGTTCTTTCAGACTCGGATAATTCGAACACAGCCCTTTGCTCAAACTAGTCATCAGGTCCCGGCAAAATCGAAATTGTCCGATGGTTCAAACAACTCATAACTCTAATAATGTTTGTCGAAATGGAGGGAACAATGTTTGCTGTCTTGTCGAAATGGAGGGAACAATGTTTGCCGGTCCTGTCAAAATGGAAGAACCAGTGTTTGCCGGTCCTGTCGAAATGGAGGGAACAATGTTTGCCAGTCCTGTTGAAATGAAGGGAACAATATTTGCTGGTCCTGTCGAAATGGAGGGAACAATGTTTGACTGTAATATTATAAGCAAATATTCACGTACAGTGTGATATGTGAGTTAATCTCTTTTGTGAATACCTTGGACCAATATGATTACAATAATAAGCAACTGAGTGAATTCTTAAGAACACAAAGAAGTCTGTAGTCTGTTAGATCTCAAAACAAAGCAATTATTACTGGATCTATAATACTTTGTTGTAAATCATTGTTACAAACAGTCATTTGATTTATGTTAAATCATATAGAGGACATTTTGTATAAGTAAGGCACTTATAGTAAATAACTGTTTTTGAGGAAAGAGCAAATGTTGGGGAAACCTGAATCAAATTCCCTAGCTTCATTCCAGTTGTTTTTGTAATTCATATAATATTTTGTACATTATTTAGACAAAGTGCAAGTAATAGTATATTCATACACTTGAGATGTGACTGTGATACCCAGATAGCTTACAATAAATGGTTGCTATTTATGGAGGCATAACTTTGGTCCAGCTTGTTTTGTTTTAATTCTGAACCAAGCTGATTTTTATCTTTTTGATGAATTAAACTATAGACTATTTTAAAGTGTTTACATCATCATTATTTACATGTTTATTTATATGTTGGAAGATACACATCTTCACTCTATTTTTGATACTTATACATGTTGAATGTGTATTTCATTCTATAGACATATTTACTGCATTTTATGTGTAATGATTTTGGGAAGAATGAAACTTTTGAGTCAAGTTATAAGAAAACCAACATAGTGGCTTTGCGACCAGCATGGATCCAGACCAGCCTGCACATCTGCACAGTCTGGTCAGGATCCATACTGTTCGCTTTCAAAGTCTATTGCAATTAGAGAAACCATTAGCGAACAGCATGGATCCTGACTGGACTGCGCAGATGTGTCTGGATCCATGCTGGTTAAAAAGCCACTATGTTGGTTTTCTCATGGCCCGGCTCATTTAAAGAACAAGTTTTTAGCATCTGAATATCCTATTTATTTATTAGTGTATTTAGAGTTATATGGCAGTAAATATGCTCGTATAGTTGCCTTTCTAGTTTAAATGTATAGAGTATTGATTAATAAATGTCACATGAAATAACTGATTTTGTTTTACTTATAATGATAATTTGTAACACTTGGAATTATTTCATGAAATTATGACACTAAGTTTATTCATCTACAACCAATTAAAAACAAGTTAAAAAAGAACCTGCAAACTACATTTTGTTATAAAATCAAATTCACTTAATAATCAATTAAATAGAGTCCCTACCCAGTGTCACTGATATAAATTTCCAAACCAGACTTAAGCTTGTTACCACGTTGTAGACTAAATAATGTTATTTGTTGTTTTTAACTTGACTATTTGGAGAAAAAGGAAGGCTGTTGCGCTTAATCCAACGTCGACGTCCTTGTTGGTTGAAGATTTTTATGGAAGTCTACAATCTTTGTCATTAATTAATCAAGTTACTTAGTTGAAACTTGCTGTAGTTGCTCATTGTGACAATGTACGTTAGTGTGATAAGTTGCATAACTATACCTGGAATATTTCTAGAATTGTGCCCCCTTTTAACTTGGAAATTTTGGTTAAAGTTTTTATAAAGTCCTATATATGCATAAAATATTCAATTGAAACTTGCTGTTCTTGCTCAAAGTGACAATGTATAGTAGTATTCAAGATGTATAAGTATATCTCAGTATTTCTGTAGTTATGCCAGAAAGTTTGGTTAAAAAGAGTAAAATACCGTGTTTTTAACTGTTTCAGATACTTTGTTAAAACTTCAAACTAATTTTTCAGGTAATAATAGGTTACGGCATCAATTCCCATAACTCTTATTACATGATTTTTAACAAAATGACACCCCTTCATGGACTTAGAAAATCAAGGTTTTGCATAAATATTGTTCCCTCCAAAGTCAATGCAGATATTGAATTGGAACTTTATACATGTTATTGAGGTGGATAAAACATGATGAAAGATGCATGTCCCTTAACTTTGTATTGTATTTTGGTAAAGGTATGCCACCCTTTGGACTTTGAAAATGCAGGTTAAAGTTTTGCATTGAAATTATTTTGGCTGTCCCCCCCCCCCCCCCCCACAGGGGAAGACATGGTTTTTGCCCTGTCTGTCCGTCAGGCAGTCTGTCCGTCCGTCACTTTTCATTTCCGATCAATAACTGGAGAACCATTTGACTTAGAACCTTTAAACTTCATAGGGTGGTAGGGCTTATGGAGTAGACTATCCCTATTATATTTGGGGTCACTCCATCAATGGTCAAGGTCACAGAAACCTGAACATAGAAAACCATTTCCTGTCAATAACTTGAGAACCATTTGACCTTGAACTTCATAGAGTGAGAGTGGATGACCCCTATTGATTTTGTGGTCACTTGAGCAAAGGTCAAGGTCACAGGGACCTGAAACATGGAAAACTCTTTCCGATCAATAACTTGAGAACCACTTGGTCCAGAATGTTGAAACTTCATAGGATGACTGGACATGCAAAGTAAGATAATATTGATATTGTGGTCACTCGATCAAAGGTCAAGGTCACAGGGGCCAGAACATGGAAATCCGTTTCCAATCCATAACTTGATAACCACTAAGCCCAGAACGTTGAAACTTCTTTGGATAATTGGACATTGCAGCCAACCATCGATGTCTCTTGGACTTTTTCTCATGTCCCCTATTGACTTCTTGCCTATTACTAATATGCATTGGGGAGACATGCGCTTTTTACAAAAGCATCTTCTAGTTTTCTCCAAACTAAAGCATATTTTGGTTGAAACTTCACACAGACGTTGGATGCAATTGAACAAGATCACAATATCAAGTCACAAAACTCTCTCATGAACTTGGGTAATAGACCATTTCTTACAGATAGAAAATATGTTTATCTATCAAGCTTTCGCATAGTCGAACATACTGTCATGAGACAGCTCTTGATTAAAATGCATGCCTCGGGACGTTACATAAATAGTTGTAAATGCAAATGGAAAGATTTAACACCTCCAGTCTATCGGTGGGTGTAAGTTATATATGATATACTCCGTGAATATCAGTATAGATAAAAAGTGTCTGTTTATATATGTCCTGCAACACTTCATTTTCCTAGATTGGAAAACTATAAGTATCTTTACACACTTGACATCTTGATCTTGTACATTTTGTTATAAGGTAGCCAAAAAAAGATTGGAAAAAAATCACCCTGAAAATGAAACAAAATCAAGCTTTAAAAACCCTTGTGTCATATGAACGATCCAAATCCCAGCTCAAAAGACAGGGAAAAAGACAAAAGTTAAGGGCGCACAGACCACCAGAGTCATGAATCGCAAAGTTGGCCCACTTACAGGTCAAATATTAAGGTCATCTTATTGTCCGCTTTAAAAAGATATTTAAACACGGACAGATATTCAAATACTTTGGTACAAACATTCATCCTAGAAAGACGATGTTATCCACATGAAATATCCACACGTATTTTGCTATGCAAGAATAGATACACAAGCATTTATCATAAGAAAATATGTCATATGCAAGATGCAGACCTGTAGCTAGATCACACTTAAAAGTGTCAAAGAGTTTTATGTTATTGTTTTTACCTCGACTATACAAAGTATATGGAGAGCTACTCTACTCAACCCAGCGTCGGTGTTGGCATTGGTTAAAGTTTTGTTGCACTTTCTCTTTGTTTTTGTTCTTACTTGATGGATTTGCTTCATACTTAGTTATTCCTCATCGTCACCGACATCATATGACACAAGGACCATAACATTTCCAGCAGTAATTTATGGATTACTTCCCCTTTTGACTAAAGTTTTGATGCACTTTCACTCTGTCTCTGTTATTACGAAATGAATTTGATCCAAACGTAAAACAGTTGTTTCTTATCATCATTCTATCTTTGTAATTTCTACATGGATTTGATTGAATCGTGGGGCCTCCGTGGCCGAGTGGTTAATGTCGCTGACTTCAAATCACTTGCCCCTCATCGATGTCGGTTCGAGCCTCACTCGGGGCGTTGAATTCTTCATGTGAGGAAGCCATCCAGCTGGCTTACGGAAGGTCGGTGGTTCTACCCAGGTGCCCGCTCGTCGTGATGAAATAATGCACGGATGGGCACCTGGGGTCTTCCTCCACCATTAAAGCTGGAAAGTCGCCATATGACCTATCATGTGTCGGTGCGACGTTAAATCCAAAAAAAAAAATAAAAAAAAAATTGATTGAATCGTAAAATAGACCTTCCTCATCATCACAACATTATTTGACACAAGGACACAACTAATATTTCATATCCCCCTTTTACTTAGAAATTCATGTTAAAGTTTTGATGTACTTTTTCACTATATTTCTGTTATTACTAAATGGATTTGATTCAAAATTAAGATACTTGTCCGCGAGGCTCATCATCACCCACATAACTCTGACACCAATATTTCATGAGTTATGCCACCTGTTTACTTAGAATTTCTGGTCAGTTTTGATGCAGTTTCACTATATATATCTGTTATTTTTGAAATGATTTGATTCAAACTTAAAATAGTTTTTCCACAATATCATTCTCATCAAGATTTAATATATATGTCACAATGTCCATTTCATGAATGGCAGTGGTTATAGAGGTCTGGCTACGGCGTCTTTGTGTTAGATTTGCATAAGAACTGCGTGTTCAAAATGACGTTTGACAGGAACTTACTTGCAAGTTACTGCTGGTCCAAGAGACGGGGAGGGATAACTGTGTGCAAAGACGGTTCAGTTCTTGTTTAAGGAGTGACAATAGCAGCGTGCATATATTTGAAACAATCATGAAGGACGAAGTAAAGAGTCCAACGTGTACTTCCATCATTTTGTATCTGTACAATTTTGACACATGAACTGTTGTGGCTTCGTCTTATACTGGTATAATGCCTAACTGAATGAGTTTTTTGAGAGCAACCACATCTTTGAAGGAAAGTGAATAAGATATTATGTTACTTATTTGTACAGTTAATTTCATTTTTTTAAATTATTTTGTTTTCGTTAGTGGTAAGCATGATTGATACTAACCACGAATAAATTAGTCCTAGAAACCGGGCAGTGGTTACAATACAGGTCACAAAAATTAGTGTCGATTAAAGAGATCATAATTTATGTATTTCGTTTGTCTCTTGTTTGTGCTTTGTACGTTGAATCACATTGCCTTATTTCTTAAAAAAATATGATACGTTGTTATTCACTCATTTAGATATCATCATTAATAGGTATTAGGCCCCTAATAGTAATGTTTAAAAAATGGCATTTGCTGGGTATATTCTTACAGTTGACCGTGCTTCGCACTTAATTGCAAATTTTTAAAAACTTTTACCGTGCCGTTTTTTTATAAATTTTGTGTAATTTATGGTATTTCCTCAAGCTCAAGTAGAGACAATTTTCAAAGTGGTGGCCTTTATCCAAAACGTTTGCAGAGAATTCATTATACCATTATTTTTTATGAAAGAAACATCAAACTATTGGTAAACAATTATAAAACTTAAAATAAAAACTGTCAGTATCATTATTTCTAGGGTGCCTCGAGTAAACGGATTTAATGAGACAGAATTCTAACTCCAACATTAAAAAATTAAGGTCGAATCCTGCGGGTCTGTTTTGAATTTTGCTCACTTCATTCAAAACTAACCATGGGGCAGAAGTAAAACCTACCTACATTTCTTCCACAATATGTAATCTAAAGAATGAAGGCAAAACAGAGAACTTTTACCGCATGTAACTCAGTATTTTTAAAGATGTCTAACTCTACCCCTTCTGTTTCAGAGGTAAATTCACTTTGAACAGCAAGAAATCGCTTATCAGATGAATTTTTTCCACTTTTGTACAATAAATCAATAGCAAGTCTTGAAAGAAGTAAAAACTTAAAAGAAAAAAAGGAAAATATGGGGAAAAAAAGTTGGTCCCAGTGGGGCTTGAACCTACGCCCCCCTGAAAATTGCTGTCAAAGTAGGTTTATGGTAGAAATTGAATACTCTTCAAAAAGGAGGTACTCTATTATGGGACAGCTAGAACGCGTATGTTCTCCAAGTCAAATTTACACCAGACAGTGTCACCGAGTCTCAACGTAAGCGTTGACCGGTGGTATAATTACGTGCGAGCAGGTCGCTTTTTGCGGTTGTTTTCACCAGTCAAGGTAATATTTTCCTTCGTAGTTTTTTCATTTTTAAAGCTTTGTTATTAAGAATTGGCCGAGGATGACCTACAATGGACGCGCTTTGATGGTGATGTATTGAATTTTTCATGTCATTTGTATTTTTTTCTAACATTCAGGAAATATTCACTAAAAAACACGTATTTGGATACCATATCGTAGTTTTCTCGCTTTAAATGGATAAATTACTGTTAAAATGCCCTGTGATTTAGTTATACATGTACGATATACCCACTTTAACAGATCGGTCACCGTTATATGCAGTTTCAAAAATCACATAGCCCGGCAAAACCCGGCCGTCGGCGAAGGTGCTGTCTTACGTCCGAGTCGGCGGTACACAAAAATAAAAATGCATACGTACGAGCTGGTGGAATTTATGAAAACTGATATTTTCAAGACTTTTTTAGGATCCGACAGTGTACAAAATGCATTTTTATTGATATATAGACTACCATTTCATGTTTCTTCGTTGTGCACGGTCATTTAACGCATCATTGTGCACAGTCTTAGCGCATTTAGCAGGATTTTGTGACTAAATAGTAATGTGTCCTTCGCGATCGCCAGACTAGTATTTGCCCATGTGTCTACGCTTACAGTACAGTTAAACCACAGTTGGCCCTATTAAAAGCTAAGTACATCTAGATACGCAACGTTTTTTCCCTCGTTTTTCTTTCGCACTTTCCTTTTACATGTATATATATGTTGAAAAATGTTGCGTTTCTGGATTTGCTTAGTATATTAATAGGTGTAACTATTGCTAGTAACGTTTGGAGAAAAGTAATTGAAGTATAGTGGAAGCAACTTGACCCCGGTGGTTGACCTTTGTGTTATAATACATAATAAGACGCAACCTATTATTGAAAAGGAGTGTACGTAAAACACGAGCTGCACGAGAAATGGAAATATAAATTAATGTATTGGAAAGTTTTAACGATCAAATGTAAGTACCGGTATATACTTTGATAAAGCACTGTATACAAACTAATTCCATATAAATATACACGGCTACCCAAAGCACCCCTTAATAATCGATATGAATAATCAGCCTAAGTTCAACAATCGCGGTCAAGTTGCGACTACTGTACTATATACAACCCAAAATTAAATGAATACACTGAATTCCTAAATGGAGAAATGTGTGCAGTTTAATTATGCACATATATGCAGTCTAATTTACAGACTCTGTGAACCATCCTGACTAATATTTGATTGTGCAATTTAAATTTCAGTTACTGTTTCATGCGGTGCTCATAGAATTATGGTACTTATCGATTTAAAGAAATTACTTAATTTAAATGACTTTGTTTCGACCAAAACCATTCAATGAAGATAGTTAATAGTTAACTATCAAGCACTGACATTAGTCGAGTGGCAGCTTTTGTTCCCAGTTATACTCACTTGTTTTATATAATATATATAAAAGTATACTTTTAGATGTTTTGCGATTCAATGGCATGAAAAAATCTCAAATTTCTTATTAACCAAACGCTTGATTTTGGTGAAATTGGATACAGGTTCATAATTAGGTCATACAAACACTGAAAGTAAATCAATTTTCTTTTTCTATAATTAAGAAAATTTATTTCTTTGTTCTACATAGATTTTACCCAATAGCTATCGAATAAAAGCTATTGAGTAACATCAAACATTCCATTGATCATTTACTGTTATGTATAAGGCAATACCTACCTTTATTGCACGGGAAATTGCCACCAACATTCTGTACATTAGAAGTACATCCTTAGAATAAAAAATACTAACATACGAACATCTAGGGCCTACTTTATATCTGGAAAATTCTATACTCAGATCAATTTTCTAGAAGGGCTCTGGTCTGCCAGATTCAAGTGGGAGGTATCCGTGCTGGTACGAACGTCCAATGGGACAATTTAAAAAAAAAAAAAAAAAAAAAAAAAAAAAAAAAAAAACAACCTATACTCATCCTAGAGATCGCTCTACTGCTACCTCCACACTCTTATGTAGATCTTGTTTCAGTCAAAATGTGCATGTTTACCTCTTGTCGCAATCACACCCTCCATGTCAACTAATATTGATGACACAGCAGCGTTCACTTTCATGTTTAGGCCTACATTTTCATCCATGGTAGATGATTGAAATAAAAATATCAAATGTATCTATCAGTTTAATTCAGAATTTAAAATATCTCTATCTGGCTTTAAAACGATCGCGTCATTGATGACGCATCATAGTGTGACAGTGTCATAATTTATACCTAAAGGTATACGATTTAGTTATTGTGCACAGCTACTGTCCCCCGCCATAGGCCCCATCTAATGGTATCCTTAAGGTATAGCATTATATAGTTACTATATAAATACTATACCATAAGGATCCGTTAGATGGGGCCTGTTTCCCCCGCCACCCTTTAATTCATTATCATTTAGTACAGGCTTCGAGTATGAAACCGACATTATGTTAAAATGACTGTGCACAACGAAGAAACATGAAATGGTAGTCTATATATCGATAAAAATGCATTTTGTCCACTGTCGGATCCTGAAAAGTCTTGAAAATATCGTTTTGCATAAATTCCACCAGCTCGTACGTATGCATTTTTATTTTGGTGTACCGCCGACTCGGACGTAAGACAGCACCTTCCCCGACGACCGGGTTTTGCCGGGCTATGTGATTTTTGAAACTGCATATAACGGTGACCGATCTGTTAAAGTGGGTATATCGTACATGTATAACTAAATCACAGGACATTTTAACAGTAATTTATCCATTTAAAGCGAGAAAACTACGATATGGTATCCAAATACGTGTTTTTTAGTGAATATTTCCTGAATGTTAGAAAAAAATACAAATGACATGAAAAATTCAATACATCACCATCAAAGCGCGTCCATTGTAGGTCATCCTCGGCCAATTCTTAATAACAAAGCTTTAAAAATGAAAAAACTACGAAGGAAAATATTACCTTGACTGGTGAAAACAACCGCAAAAAGCGACCTGCTCGCACGTAATTATACCACCGGTCAACGCTTACGTTGAGACTCGGTGAGTGTGTTCTAAGTCATTCGTCCAACAGGTCTTATACGGAGAAGCTGGCGGTTACATTAGAGGTCAGACCTAGAAACACGGATGAGGTTTACCAGGGTGGGTAACGTAGGTGTCTTTTTGGTATCGTACACAAGGGAAAAATATCACGATTCAGGTAACAATTTTGCTTACATCGTCTTTGTTACTTTATGGATTTTGATAAGACACAAAGGGTCGAAGACAGGAAAACAAGCGTTTTCCTCGGCACGAAGCGTCTATCACATTCTCAATACTTTCTTCAAACACTTCGCCCAAATCCCAGTGTGCACGTTACCTACATGTCAAAGAGTGAGCAAAATGTGCAGTCAGTGACCGGGACTCGAACCCGGGGCCTCGGAATACCGTTCTGATTTTTACCGATTGAGCTACCCGGCCGCCTACACACTTTCTCCCCGTTTTAATTTTCAGTTTCTATACCGTGACATATTTCCCCACCATTTTTGAAATTTGTCCTCGAATTTCAGCTGGAACTTTATATATAAGCAATTACAGGCGTCGTAGACTAACCAGTGTAATGCCGTCACTTTCTCCCCGTTTTAATAGTCAAGTTCTATACCGTAACATACACATTTGGTACGCGAAAAACTTCTACTTGGATCTAGATAGGATTATGTTCGGCATAGGCCGATAATCGAAAATAGTGTTGTTCAAAATAATATCTTACCTAATAACTATATGAAGTACAGTCATATTTTTATCAATAAATATCATAAAAAGTACTACTTTCTATTAAATCATTACTAGAACATAAAAATTATAATGGATAAGATTTCTTTAATTAAATCAAACAGAAATAATTTCGCGAGCATATTAATCTTTGAGTGCTCTCTTTTTTATGGACGACAAAGATTATCGATTTGAATCGTCTGCGAATTTAGCTACGTGACATGCGCATTGAATCCGACAATTTAAGAAGTAATTTAGCGATGTTGTTTCGGTTTAGTTTCACAATATTTTGAAGAAAACCAGACAGTGATAAACTTTACATAGAAGCGTATATGTACAGGATCACGAGATAAATATATACAAGCACTATGTGGACTGAAATGATATATCTGTAAAAGCCTCGAGACTTATTTTGTGGAGTCTAGTTAGGTCATAAATTAGTACTAACGAATATCTGAAATGGAAGTATCAGGAAAGAAACAGTTTATGCCGAAAAGTACAACATCATCAATAGGATCTTCAGAAGGTCCTTCATATACATGTCAGCCGTGCTCATCTGAGGGCGAAGATACAGAGGCCGATGGTTTCTGTCAAAATTGCCAGGAGTATCTGTGCAGAACATGTATAAGATATCACCGTAAAACAACGTTAACCAAGCATCACGACATTCTGGATAAAAAGAACATGCCAGAAAATGTTGTTCCACAGAAAGTGAAACAACTATGCACAGTAACATGCGAGAAACATACATTAGAGACTATAAAGTTCTTCTGCAAGGATCATGACACGGTCGGGTGCGGTAATTGCATGGTTATTGACCACAAGGCGTGCCATGTTGACTTTATTCCAGATATAGCAGAGGATTTTGCC
Source organism: Mercenaria mercenaria (assembly GCF_021730395.1). Classification (NCBI taxonomy): domain Eukaryota; kingdom Metazoa; phylum Mollusca; class Bivalvia; order Venerida; family Veneridae; genus Mercenaria; species Mercenaria mercenaria. Next base: position 20,757,187 of record NC_069364.1, on the reverse strand, counting down.
AATGGGAAGGAGTATAAAGATCTTCTTATCAAACTAGAAAAGCTTCAGATCAAAATCACCGCTATGAAAGAAACGATGGAAAATGGAAAACAGGCTACTGTTGAAATGTATACAGTAGCTGTCAAAGAAATTAAGAAATTTCGAAAGGAGATAGAGGTATCTCTAGACCACATGGAACAAATTATGTTAAAAGAATGCGACCGGCTGAAGAGAGAAAATGAATTGGTAACGAGGAAAAGGGAAAATTACATTGGACTGTTTACATCTGAACAAGACAAAATCCAGGACCGTCTAACAATACAATCAAAGCAAACAGCAGATTTATTTGTACAAACAAAGCAAGCTAGATCACGTATGAATCAACTTGAGCAAGACATGAAGCGCGAAACAAACTGTACATTAAATCAGTACGAATTTCAGCGTAACAGAGAGTTGGACGCCGTCATTTCAAGAAGCAGTCACCTTGGAAAATTCATTTCCCAAACGTATAAGTTACAGTTACCAAAAGGTAGGAACATTGTTGATTTTGAACCAGTGCGCGCAGGTGAAATTTATGTCAAATCGAATTCGGACAATCATGACATATGGATTTCAAGCATGATTGCTATATCACCAGTCATACTTTTATGCGTAGATTCTAATAACAATTCGGTTAAAGTGGTTGACACAGAAAATCGTTGTCTTTGCTCGCAAATATACTTGACATCTGGTCCATGGGACATCACTGCTATCTCCAGCGATCAATTTGCAGTTACCTTGCCTCATATTAAGAGGATACAGTTTCTTTCTCTCAAACACAAGGAACTGTCTACGAGTCACGCAATTAAAGTCAATGGAAAATGTCGGGGAATAGCTTACCACCAAAATACACTGGCAGTGTCGTATGTCCCACCTGCAAAACTTCAGATCCTGAATGTGGACGGAAAAGTTCTACGTACGCTTATGCCATATCCCAAAAGCGATTGTAAATTACGTTGGCCAGGGTGTATAGATGTAGGTGCCGATGGGATTTGTTTGTTCGTGTCAGACCATAGCGACAACTGCGTATTGAAAATGACGCTTGATTGCAACTTACTTTCAACCTACAGAGACATGAATTTACTCGGTCCAAGGGGTGTAACAGTATGCAAGGATGGTTCAGTTCTTGTTTGTGGCCAAGAGGACAACGCTTTGCATTTATCATCACCAGAATGCAAACCCATTAAAACTCTGCTAACCAAGAAGGATGGAATAAAGCGTCCACAATCAGTGTGTTATAATGATACAACTTCAACTCTTTATCTGAGCAATATTGATAACCACATATTTTCCGCTTGTGATACGGATAATGTTATTCTGGTATACTGCCAAGCATGAGTTTGTCGGCTCAAATTTATGTATTCATCTTTGCCTTTGCATTATTCTGTGTTTGATCAGTTGTTGTGATTGTATCATTATGGTTGCTTATTACGGTTGTGATAGTTATTCTTAAGGACATTGTCACAATATTCGTTTATGGTAGCGGTCTAACAATTTATAGTAGTATATCAGTCGGACAAAATAGTATCTTCTTGGATTGTTGTTATGTACTATATACATTAACTTTTTTTCGCACTGAATAGAAATTTTTTCAAATTGTTTATATTTTTTCTATTTTATTTGTTTCATGTCTTCAGTACTTTGAGTAAGTTATGATCTTTCTGTGAAATCATTTAATATCGTGCACATTAAATTCGTGTGTTTTTTTCCAAAACGGTTATTTCATTGGATATGAATTCGTAGATTTCAACTTTTGAAGATAAAATGACTTGGAATTTTACTTGTTCGTTAGGATTATATTTCTTGGATTTATCCAACCAATAAATCTATGGAAATTAGTTCCACACGAATATTAATGATTTCACAGTATCTATTCATTTCACAAAACATAAATCCCTATTGTAGTTGCTTCGCTAGAACCTCCTTAAATGGAGATTTATTTCACTCTAGTAATGAGTCACATATTAGAACTTATTGATTAAAGATAGGCTTGCAAGGTGGACTACCAATTAATTAACTGGTCGATTGAATGTGGTTGGCTCCGCCATATTATTGTCCCTTTAATATGCATGTTTGGACTTAGTCCGCCAAAGCGCGCGCGTGAAAATCATTATTCTTAACTAGGGAAATATTCTAATTTGGCTACATAAAAAAAGTAATGATATACTTTAGACATGAAATATAATTTTGAAAAACAGTTCCTTTCCACTTGTTGTCTTTAAAGGCCTGAAAATTGATTTTAATCTAACGCATCGCAGGAGAAGAAACGTTATATTGCTTTGCTTATGTTAATTGGCCTAACATACACTCGATAACGTAAGAATATTTCGACAAACAACAATTAAGATTCAAAGGTAAATTGTCAGTAAATGATACTTATTGTTAATGAGGTCACTAGGTCAAACCTCAAGGTCACAAAGAGGATAAGGAAAATAAGAAGGGAAAGGCTAGGCTTATAGTAATCAAACTTCATAGGATGGATACCTGTCATGATATGACCCATTGGGATCAGTAGGTTAAAGGGTAAGATCTTAATAACATAAATACTGAATATGACTACCATCAATCACTAGATAATGTTTTGGCATAGACTGTCGAATTTATAGAACGGTTGATTTTGATCATAAGATGTCAAGTAATCATTATCTATGTTCTATAGATAATCCTTTTTGTTAACGGGGTGTGGATGTCAATGTCACATTGACCTTGAATATTAAAGTTTACATTATAAATCCTTGTTTATTTCAGATATATCCGTCGGGAAAAGCAAATAGCAAAAGCATAATACACAAAACACAAGTAGCAAAACCAAGAAGCAAATAGCAAGCTGGAAGTCCATACTAGGTTAACTGATTGTAGTTGCATGGCTGATACATAGCTGATATATTGCTTTAAGCCAGTGAACATTGAACACGTTAACAATTCATATATATCTGCATATCAAGAATATATCATAGATAAGACAGTATTTCTTCACCTTAATTATTGAATGAATGATTTCTAATCGTGTAACCGCGAACAATAAAAGTTACTACATTTTCATTAATGTCTGATTTTACATGAAAACTACATTGCAAGTTTGTGACAAACTGGAAAGCGCCGATATTTACTTTCAAAGATTTTACCCGTTTCAGATACTTCGTTCAAACTTTACACTCATTTTTCAGGTAATAACAAGGTTACGGCATCAATTCCTATAACTCTTATTACATGATCTTTAACAAAATGACCCCACCTTCTTTGGCTTTAAAAATCTAGGTTGACACTTTTTGCATGTTATTGTTTCCTCCAAAGTCAATGCAGATATTGAATTGGAACTTCATACAATGTCACGTTATTGAAGTGGATAAAACGTGAAGGATCAATGTATTATATTTTGGCAAAGGTATGCCACCCTTTGGAGTCAATTTGGAAAATGCAGAATAAAGTTTTGCATTGAAATTATGTTTTCTCCAAAACTAATGCATATTTTTGGTTACAACTTTACACAGACGTTGGGTGCAATTGACCAAGTTCTTAGCATCAAGTCCCAAAACCCATATATGAATTTGGACAATACATCTGTTCTTAGATAAAAAATCCATTTTACTGCCAATTTGTTTTCAAATAGTCGAGCCTATTACAGCCCATGAAGCAGCCACAGTTGACATGTTTAAGACCATCGTCACTGTGCCTGTTGTTGTCTCAGCCATAGTTAATTAAACAACAATTGTTCATCCTACTGTACAAATATTTTATTCTAAATTTGTATAAGAAAAAAGAACAAAAACAAAAAATGACTTTTAGCTCCTGTACTATAAATTTTCGTATGTACAAACACTATATTTTAGTTATTTTAAATTCACCAGCGCCTACACATAATCTTCATTATTATGAGGGAGTGTAGTATTAAGAAGAAGAAGAAGAAGCATGTGGTCATGAGACAGCTCTTGTTGAGTGATCAAATTCCGTAACAAAAAACTGCATGGCTACAGGACATTATATGTATGTTGTAAGTCCAGACGGAAAGATTAAGAAATACCTCCAGTAAATCAGTCTATGAATTTACGTAATAGCTACCTAAAGTTAATTGCTATCAATATACAGTCTGGCTAAAAAGCATCAGTCTATATATAAATGCCCTTTGGTTGGAAAACTACGAATACCCGTACACACATGAAATCTTGATCTTGTGCATGTTGTTATAAGGTAGCAAAAAAGTTTAAAAAGATCCCAAAAATGAAACAAAATCAAGCTATAACAAAACCTAATATGTGTCACATGCATAAGAACTTCGTGTTCAAAGTTATATATGGCCCAAGGGGAATAACTGTGTACAAAGACGGTCCAGTTCTTGTTTGTAGAAGCACTCTGTATCTGAACAATTTTGACACATGGATTCGTCTTCAGTTATTCTGCTTTAATGCCTAAAATGAGATTTTCAGAGCAATCGCGTTTGAAAACTTCCTGTTGCCTGATTGATACTAATGAATTAGTCATAAAAAACATTCTCGGACACGGTGCAAAGGTTACAATATAGGTCACAAAAATTAATGTTACTTAAAGACAGCATATTATTTTACTACCCGACATTATACACAAGAAACAACTGCAATATACACAGTTAACTACATGTTTATTTGTACATTTTAGATATGATGACACTCACATAGGCTATATTGATTATAGGTGCATATGATACTGCAAGCACAAATCTCATATGTAATTCACACTTATATATAAAAGTTATTATAAATATTTTGGCGAAGTTTGGTCACTCCATTGTTTGTAGTAACCCTGTCGACCGGGAGGAAACCAGACGCGCCCGTAAAGCACCACATCATTACTCCACGGTTGGCTGTGGAAGCAACAATCAGCACCACACGAGCGCAAGGGATACCACAGTACATCAAAGTAAATTAAACACTCCCCATAACTCGACAGTTGGCTGTCAAAGTAATGAGGAATATTTAGCGGTCCAACGGAGCAAGGCAACGTACTGTGATTCTAAGCAAACCGAGCAAGGCTACAGTACACAACAATATTTAGCGGACCAACGGAGCAAGGTAACGTACTGTAAATCTAAACAAGGCAAATACTATAATGAGCAAGGCTACAGTACACCACAGTAAATTAAACATTCCCCATAACTCGACAGTTGGTTGCCGAAGTAATGAAGGAATATTTAGCGGACCAACGGAGCAAGGCAACGTACTGTAATTCTAAGCAAGGCAACTATACTATAATGAGCATGGTTACGACATAAGCAAGGCTATGACACATTTAAGCAAGGCTTGTCAGATATTGCCAATGTCAATGCCAATATTAATTTCCACAAGTGTTGCACTGTGTCTTATCAAATACACATCTAGCTTTTTCTAAGATTGACGAGCTTACATTGATTAAGATGCAGAGATATAAGAACGTGCTGCTTGGTGGTGTGTTGGGTGTCGGTGGAGAGTTTGTGATAGCGGGAGAACTTATGTTTTAGTTACCTAATTTTTGGCTCCAAAATCTTTAAAAAACCGATAATAATTGAGTAATTCAAGGGCTTTAACTCAAGAGTGCCTGAGTCGATTTTACTGGTTATGGTTATCGAACATGTCCGAGATATTATGCCCACAAACATTGTCTTTAAGTTTGGTGAAGATCCGGATGAAAACTGTTTGACTTAGACAGCGGACATGCTTTTGGACACCGACCGCCCGCCCGCCACTCGACACGGGTGTTCACATAATACGCCCCGCTCTTTCAGAGACGGGCGTATAAAAAGATAAGACCTAGAAAATAAATAATTTCAACAAAATTCTCGAGAAACCTTACATATTCGCATCATACTAATCGATTGTGGGCACCTCGGTAGAACTATTGATCTTCTGCAAGCCAGCTGGATCTCTTCAAACCAGGACTCAAACTAACAGACACTCGTAAAGTAAATGAAGTCAACCATCTTAAGCATCTTCTTGTTTTCAGGTATTATATCTAGGACATAAGAAAATGTCTGTTCAATCACGGTCCTGGTTTTCTAATCTTTGTACGTGAAATTTTGTAGTCACAGGTAATGAACGGACAGCAAATATATAGTTCTCAAATATTTGATTATATTATGCCAAAAAGCTAGATTACATACGCAAACTGACTTATGGAGATTTGTTTATGTCTTGTCGTGTAAGTGTTCCCGCCAGAACACCAAAACGACTGCAAGTGAATCACTTTTGTCGCATTGGTGCTCCCGCCAGAACAACAAAACGACTGCAAGTGAATCACTTTTGTCGCATTGGTGCTCCCGCCAGAACAACAAAACGACTGCATGTGAATCACTTTTGTCGTGTTGGTGCCCCCCTCCCTCTGCCAGAAAAACAAAACGACTGCACGTGAATCACTTTTGTCGCGTTGGTGCCCCCCCCCCCCCCCCCCCCCCCCCCCCCCCCCGCCAGATCAAGTAAACGACTGCACGTGAATCACTTTTGTCGCGTTGGTGCCGCCACTAGGACAACAGAACAACTGCACGACTTTTGTTGCGTTGGTGCCCCCTCCGCCACTATATTCAACACATGTAGAACGACGACACGACAATTTTGTTCTATTGTATTGGCGATTTATTGTGCAATGTCCACGTAATGTAGGGTGGGCGGTGGGAGGGGCACCGCACGACACCTGGAGACAAGACAAAGTAGCATTTTGTCGTACTGTTATGCAGGCGGGGCGTTACGCTACAACATGGGGATATTTTTTGTCGTTATTTCGTCTTCCAGTTCAGATGCGCAGGATGGCAGCCTAAATACCACCTTTTAACAATAGAAAATAACTATGTCGATCTACTTCTTCATTAATTTGCCCCACTTCTGCCGTGTTTTTATGCTAGAGGGGAGCGCAAACACAACACGACATGATAGATACAAGCCACCATACTTTGAGTACATAAAAGCCACAGAACTTACTACGAAAATGAAAACTATGAAATACTTACCACTTGATTTTCTACAGTGTCCATTTTAAAACTGAAAATAAAAAAACGATTTTCCGTATTAGATACTTATTTTTGTAATAATTATGTGATTACTATGTCGTACTATTTGGTCAAACGTATACGGACATGAATGCTAGTAATTTTCAATTATACAATTGCACCACCTGTTGCTGTAAAATTGTACTTGCGGGTACATTTTCATACCTACTTGCATAAACCTTAACAGATCAATAGAATATACCTGCAGGCATAACACTATACTAGCAGTGAGTTGCGGGTACATGTATACAATTACAGCTTCAAGTACAAATATATACATGCAGGTACAAATTCTGTCATCATGTACATTTATGATCTTACCTACAGGTACTGCAGGTGCATTTTCCCACCTGCATGCATAAAATCCTACTTGCAGACAGTTTTAATACTGCTTGTTGTATCCGTCTATCTTTGATCAAAATGGCACTCTTCTAACCATAGGTGCCTGAAATTCTATACAGGATACCCGAAGTTTATAAATAAAAATCATACCATGTATATATTATGACTTTTGTTAAGATTATACGGTGTGCGGAAATAACTCTTCTCTGTGTAATTTTGTTACAACTACGAGAAGAGCAAACAAAAAGGCCTGTTAAAGCACCCACATGAATTTGCAGAACAATCTGTTTGCCTTCTGTGAACGCCCAAAAACATGTCCTGTATAAAGGTTTTACATAATTGTTATATCATACTCTTACTTCCAAAACAAAATACTATCAGATTTTTTCCTTATTAATTTTCTATTGTTCTTTATTCATCCAAGAAATAATAATAATACGTTGATAGAGGTACCGGAACCTTTTCAAGAATGGCAAACTACAATGTCTATAATCGACGTGAACAAGTGCATCGTGAAATATTTAGACATTTAGTCTGTTAAAAAACTATTGGGTGAAGTGTTTGGAAAAAGTTTCAAGACAAACGCTTTGTAACGAGAAAAACAGTTAGGCCTTCTTTCCTGTTTTCAACGCTTTTTTATTAAATCTGTTATAATAAGGAAATATCTGCAAACTGGTACCTGAATCTAGCGATTTCCCCGTTTGTACGTTACCGAAACGTGGTTTGGCCAGCCTGTTACAGATCAACGAGTAAAAAATATCGTGTGTTACCTGTTGCTTATAGCTTTATAATTTTATAGTTCTTTTAAGGTTGACAACACTTTGGGAAATTTACATGTATACGAAAACAAATACGGACAGACTGGTTGAAAGAGACTATTTAGAATGTCGATAAAGTATTTAAAAAGTATTTGTAAGTATTCCAGTTAAATTACAAGTTTTATGGATTTAATATCTCCTTTTACATCTGTCTAGCCTAGACTGGATTCATTATTAGTCCTGTTCCTCGATCATAAACAGTCCTATGCCCCGGAAAATTTATTATTCAATATTTTTCTGCAAACGTGGCATTTAAAAACTGCTCAAATGTCTAGAAATTATTGCCAGTACAAATTTGCAATACATCATATTCTTCGAAGAATGTACAGGGTTCATTAGAAACAAACTTTTTCACAGGCTGGTCAGCTTTTTGATACATTGTACCGGTACAATGCGATTTTGTTTTTCTCTTTAAATAAAAACTTATCGATGTTTCTTGAATATGGCACTCAGTTCATATAAACATATCACTGTGACATTCCGTCATGCATTTACATTGAGCATACAACACACAATTATTGCTATAAACAATTATTTAGTGCATACCTGTCAAAAATATTGTGGGGAAAATCACTAAAAGTCCCTCTCTTGATCATAGTAAGTCGGGGGACGCCGATTTGATCAAAAACAGTCCAAATAGCTTAACCACCGTGATAATGGCAAATTTCAGTTTATCAAAAAATGTATGGGACAAATGCTGTCAGTTTTGATAGGTTTCACCCCCACCAGTTTGAAAACGTCAATCTGTGACTTTGTATTATCTAGCACTGTACTACATATAAAAACGTTTAAACTGAAGATAAACAGGTGTGTGCAGGTAGTACTCGCAAACGGACAATTAAATGAAAAAAAAAAACCTTAATAGACGTGAAATTCTATGACGTTTGTTATCAGAAACATATATTTCATAGTCTTCTTATGTTGAAGTTTGAGTCAAATTGTCAAAATCTTTTTCCTCTGAGCGAGACTACAATTTTGATATAGGGGTCTCAATCCTGAAAGCGACATGCCACCTTGGTATAGTACATGTATGTGCCAAGTTACATAAAAATCCATGAATGTTTAAAGAGGTTATAGATAAAACATGAAATACCTAGACCCTATCTTTGACTTGTAAAGTTTCACCTTTGAGCTATGGAGTCTGAATCCTGCATCCTTTTCTTGTAAATGTTTTTGATATACATAAACGAATAAAAAAGATAGAGCCTGGATATATAATAACTGAAGATATTTGACCTCTATGAGTATTCTTGTCATTTCTATCTTGCATGCGACACATCCTGTTAGGCTGTTTTCAGTCACGCATATTTCTGTCGTGTGTGAATTTCTCTTATCTGGATTTTAAATATATTAAATTGCAACCATTTTTAAGCGATAAAGACACCAATGTGTCTTTGAGAAGAAGACAAGTTTTTAATTAACTCTTCCCACGACTCCGCGATAAAAACCAGCAAATCAGCGGATTACGGTGTCACTAGTGCGATCCTCAGGCGAGGTGTACGTTCTCCATGACGATTCGGTTGTGTCTGAAATCATTCGTCTTCCATCTCTGATTCAAGCGGCGAAGTTAGCAGTGATTTGCGGTGCACATGTTTGTACTTGTACAGAATCAAGGAAAACATGTAAGGATTTCTGTCCGCCATTTAAATTCCAACTTTGGATGTCCACGGTTATACTAGAAACATGACAATTATCATGAAATGTCAGTAACCATGTGGATCGGCACATTCCGTGTCAAGAACTATTTTGTTCGATTATCTGAGAGGCAAGAGAAGTGTATTAAGGCTAAAAACTTGAGGGAAAGTTATATTGGCAGGCTGTTAACATGAAGCTGTTTGAAAGAACTGATTCTCAGAGTCAGATTTGCATAAGAAATACGTGTTCAAAATGACGTTTGATGGGAACTTACTTGCAACTCACAAAGACAATAACTCAAGTGGTCCAAGGGGAATAACTGTGTATACAGACTGTTCAGTTCTTTTGTTTTTTGCAGAATACAGACAAAATCAAAACGTTGCTAAAACGAAAGACGGAGTAAAAAGTCCACAGACATTATGTTATAAGAATACAACTTCCACTCTGTATCTGAGGAAATGTGATACATGGAATTCTTCTGTGGATGCATCTAACTTTGTTCCGGTAAACTGCAAAACGTGAAGTTTGTTAGCTCGATCAGGTGTTTGGAAAAATGTGATTTTGTTTTCTTTCCATGTTAATAGTGTAAGTAAATATTTAGAGCTAATTACGATTGATACTTTTACCATGAATAAATTAGTCACGAAAAACAATCTCTTACGTTGTGCGGTGGTATATCTATCACAAACATTGTTTAGGTTAAAGTGATCTTGTTAAGTACAAACATATTTATTTCACATCCAAAATAAGTTTTGAAAAAGGCTTTTTCTTTTGTTTTTATTTAGATATTTGAATCACATGCCTGATTTGATCGCCAAATTCTTCTATCTGTTCTAATTGAAGAAATTTTACCCTGCTATATACACAAACTAGCATTATTCTAATGATATATTTTTATTCTCTATTAGTGAAGTAATACTTGCTCATTATCTGTATTGACAAATAACCTGACAATACTTCAAGAAGATATAATGTTGTTTTAACATTATTTTCGACTATCGGTTTACATAAGCCTATCTTGATTTATTGTGGTTCTTTCATTTAGCTATAATAAATAACAGAATAATATATTAATCAATAGAAATGAAAACCAAATATTACTTCACAAATAAACACTGAAAATGCATCATTAGAACAACAATCTAATTTGTGTATATAGCGGGGTAAGATTTCTTTCATTAAGGGGACGCATACTTTGAAATTAGAAAAAAGTGGGTGGGGTATTATAAAATTTACCTGCAAAAAAGTTCAAGGTTTTGGTAAATGAAATGAATACTGTTTCAACTGTTATAAGTACACAAAGGATTGCTCACTAAAATAAAAATGAGAAAAACTGAAACAAGAAAGTTATTGTTGAATTACATAAGACTTCTTGTGTACATTCAAAGTCAACAATTAAGACTTTTTGGTGCGAAAATAATAGTGTTTCGCTTTGTCCAAACATTTATCAATGTCCTACAGATTCTAATTTAAAGAAAGAATGTGAAATAAGTTCACTGTCTTGCTTTTCATTTGGCATATGTGAGCTAAAACACAATATTTAGTTTGTTTACAAAGTAGTGCATAAGAAAAGATACGGTGGTCAAGGAATGCCACATTCCAAAACTAAAAGAGTATATTCCCCTTAATACATTAAACATTTATCGTTACAGAAGTCTAGTGGCTTACAATAAAGGCCTAGAAATGTTGCCATTATTAATTTTTAACTTGGTATTCATGAACTACAATGCACTTAAATATCAAAACACATTCAACAAACTTTTGAAAATGTATCTTCTTAAAAATCCCTAAAATAAGGTATGAAATTTGGTTGAGAGGTCCAATCAATGTGTATATGTGCAAAAGCAACATTCTAATCTTGTTCACAAAAGTTACTAATACACAGCAGGAATGTCAATGATCAAAACTGGACGAATATACAGTTATCCTCACTTTAATGTCATTTATAATTTGTCCTTGATTTCTCCACCATACTTTTCATAACTCTGTTTGCACGAGTTGCACGAGAATGCTGTCATTCACGTAAAAAAAACGGGGTCAAATAAGTTGTAAATGCAATATCACCTAAACGTAATTAATGGATTATGCAGTTCAAGACAAACTTTATCTCATAACGTAACGAACATGTATAATGTTGTAACAACAACTTTACTTACACTGATTTAAAGTAGCAGTCGGTTTATAAGTGACGTTATTGATTCATTTTGTGTTTTGTTATTGTTGTCAAAAAGTGTAACGGAAGTGCCTCACAACTGAAGCGGAAACCAGTTTGATGCGCAAAGTAGTCCACTGTAAGTAATATTTTTTGACAAATGTCCACAGAAATTAATAATTTTCTAATATTAAAGACGAATATCTGAATAGGATTCATTATTTGATAAGAAATTATAATCATCGACATGTTTTTTTAAAAATCGTACACGTGCTGACACCTAAGTTGTCTCCCGTTGTTTATTAGAGTTACCTTTCGTCCGGCGCAGTAATACATTTGCAGTGAATCGCCGAGAAGTCGTGGGAAAATTAAAAACCATGTAAACAAACTAAAATTAACCACCTTTTCAAGATGAATTTCAAGTGATCGACATTATGCATTTAACCAGCCTGACCTGTGTAGCATCTTAGATATCTGTTCTAAGGTATTCATTGTGTAGAATGTCATGTTATGCCCTTGCAATGCTAATCCCACTCTGATTTTTTTGTTTACATTTTTTATGAATGAGAAATATGGCGTCCATCCCGAGATGAACTCACGTGGCGTTAAATTTTTACATGTTTAAGCAAACCTGGTGTGTTAGAAAGAAAATCTCATCCCTTCAACATTATTTGGAACACTGTTATTGTGAAAAACCTGTTTTTTCCTTATACAAAAGCGTAATATTTTGTGTTGAATGTACTTTCACAAAGACCTCTGTTTTCCTATTACATTCATAGTACCACATCCTTATCCACAAAATACTGAATATTACAGGTGTCCATCAGTATTATATCAGTTTAGGAATATGTTTTTTTATTTTCCCACCATTGATTTCTTGAATATGCACCCCTTCCGCATTGCTGTATGAACTGTGAATGTAGCAATATGCGTCCCCTTAAATCAGCTTGAATAGTTTGGGGATTAAATCAATCTTCGAGTACTATCTTTCTTTATTGGCAAGAAAGATTGTTGATTTGAATCGTCAACGTATTAAGCTATTTGACATGCGCATTGAAACCGCTGATTTAGGAAGTAATGTAGCGATATTGTTTCGGTTTAGTGTAACAATATTTTGAAGGAAATTCATTTAGGGATAAACTTTACATAGAAAAGTGTACACTGTATAAATAAATTCATGATTTAAAGATACACATGTACCATGTGGACTAAAATTATACATGTGTAAGAGTGTACCTGACATTTACTATGTGGGATCAAGTTAAGTCAAATTTAGTACTAACAAAATACAAAGTGTGGAAGTAGCATAATATATATAAAATGGAAGTATCAGGAAAGAAACAGTTTATGCCGCAAAGTAGAACATCATCAAAAGGAGCTTCAGAATGTTCTATATATACATGTCAGCCGTGTTCATCTGAGGGAGAAGATCTACAAGCCGATGGATTCTGTCAAAATTGCCAGGAGTATTTGTGCAGAACGTGTATTAGATATCACCGTTAAACTACATTAACCGAGCATCACGACATTCTGGATAAAGAAAACATGCCAGAAAATGTTGTTCCACAGAAAGTAAAACAACTCTGCACAGTAACTTGTGAGAAACATACGTTAGAGGCTATAAAGTTCTTCTGCAATGATCATGACACTGTTGGGTGCGGTAATTGCATGGTTATTGAACACAAGGCGTGCCATGTTGACTTTATCCCAGAAATAGCAGAGGATTTTGCCAATGGAAAGGAGTATAAAGATCTTCTTATCAAACTAGAAAAGCTTCAGATCAATATTATCGCTATGAAAGAAGCGATGGAAAATGGAAAACAAGCTACTGTTGAAATGTATACAGTAGCTGTCCAAGAAATTAAGAAATATCGAAAGGATATAGAGGTATCTCTGGACCATATGGAACGAATGATGTTGAAAGAATGCGACCGGCTGAAGAGAGAAAATGAATTGGTAACAAGGAAAAGGGAAGATGACATTGGACAGTTTACATCTGAACTAAACAAAATCCAGGACCGTCTAACAATACAATCAAAGCAAACAGCAGATCTATTTGTACAAACAAAGCAAGCTAGATTACGTATGAATCAACTTGAGCAAGACATGAAGCGCGAAACAAACTATACATTAAATCAGTACGAATTTCAGCGTGACAGAGAGTTGGGCGCCGTCATTTCAGGAAGCAGTCGCCTTGGAAAATTCATTTCTCAAACGTATTAGTTAACAAAAGGTAGGAACATTGTTGATTTCGAACCAGTGCGCGCAGGTGAAATTTATGTCAAATCGAATTCGGACAATAGTGACATATGGATTTCAAACATGGCTGCTATATCCCCAGACATACTTTTATGCGTAGATAGCAATAACAAGTCGGTTAAGGTAGTTGACACAGAAAAGCGTTCGCTTTACTCGCAAATATACTTGACATCTGGTCCATGGGACATCACTGCTATCTCCAGCGATCAATTTGCAGTTACATTACCTAATATTCAGAAGCTACAGTTTCTTTCTCTCAAAGACAAGGAACTGTCTATCAGTCACGAAATTAAAGTCAGTGGACATTGCCGTGGAAGAGCTTACCACCAAAACACACTGGTGGTGTCGTATGTCGAAACTGCAAAACTTCAGATCCTGAATCTGGACGGAAATGTTCTACGCACACTTATGCCATATCCCAAAAGCGATTGTAAATTACTTCGGCCAGGGTGTATAGATGTAGCTGTCGACGGGAATTGTTTCTTCGTGTCAGACTTTGGTGAGAACTGCGTATTAAAAATGAAGTTGGATTGCAACTTACTTTCAACCTACAGAGGCAAGAATTTACAGTTCTTGTTTGTAATGGACATAACACCGTGCATTTATCAACACCAGAATGCAAGCACATTAAAACTCTACTAACCGAGAAGGATGGAATAAAGTGTCCACAATCAGTGTATTATAATGATACAACTTCCACTCTTTATCTGAGTAACACTGATAAATTCTACTCACATGACACGGCTAATGCTATTCTGGTATACTGCCAAAAATTTGCATGAGTGTCTGGGCATATTTAATTTTTCTTCTTTATTTTATATTCGTTCCATATACTTGTTAATAATAATGGTTTCTTTAGTGCTATGTATGGTTGACGGTTAATGGTAGCGGTCTAACTATATATAGCAGCATATCAGTCGGACAAAATAGTATCTTCTTTTTATATTGTTGTGTACTATATTTCAATTGTGTATGACTCTCAATATAAATATTTTAAGAAAGTTTTTTTTTTATCATTTGTGTTTAATGTCTTCGAGTATGTTAATCATCTTACTTAGAAATCATTTAGTTTGTAGCATTGAATTTCGTGTTTTGTCCAATACGGCTTTTTTTATGGGAATATGAATTCATGGATTTCTAGCTATGTCTAAAGATAAAATGACTGGGAATGTGTATGTTCCTTGAGATTAAATTCTGCAGACTAATCCCACTACCAAATCCATGAACAAGAGGGCCGTGATGGCACTATATTGCTCACCTGAGTAGAGTTGCTTGTTTGAACAAATTTCTTTGCTTTAACTTTTAAAACAACAACAACAAAAATAGGAGAGTGGGTCAAGATAAAGATTATGCAAGATTACTTTTGAAATCTTTAAAAGTTATTACAGGTGGTCCAAATCTTTTTGTTGTATTTTAAACACAAGAAAAAAAGGCAGTAGGTCACATTGATGGTCACTGAAAGTCCGTCTAAAGTTCGGCATGTAAAACTGTACATGTCATCCAGTTTTCAAGGTTGTATCTTAGAAAACAAGAAAGTAGATCAGTAGGTCACACTGATGGTCACTGAAAGACAGTTTAAAGATTGGTACGCAAAACTGTACATGTCATCCAAATTTCAAGGCTGTATCTTAAAAACAAGAAAGTAGGTCAGTAGGTCACATTCCTGGTCACTGAAAGTCAGTATTGAGATCATTGTTCAAAACTGTACATGACATCCAAATGTCAAGGCTGTATCTTACAAAACAAGAAAGTAGGTCAGTAGGTCACATTCATGGTCACTGAAAGTCCATTTTAAGATTGGCATGCAATACTGTACATGTCATCAAAATTTCAAAGCTGTATCTTTAAAAACAAGAAAGTAGAGCCAAAAATAGCACATTTTCGCCCTTTAAAGAGCCATAACTCTGGAACCCATGACGGTATCTGGCCAGTTTTCGATAGGAACCGAGATATTATGCCAATACAAGTTGTGTGCAAGTTTTATTAAAGTTAATTGCAAAATGTGGTCTCTATCGTGTTCACAAGCCAAAAGTAGCAAATTGTTGGCCTTTAAAGGGGTCATAACTCTGGAATCTATGTTTGGATCTGGCCAGTTTTCAAAAGTAACCGAGATATTATGCCATTACAAGTTGTATGCAAGTTTGATAAAAGTTGATTCCAAAATGTGGTCTCTTTTGTGTTCACAAGTCAAAAATAGCAAATTTTGGCCCATTCAAGGGCCATTACTCTGGAATCCATGATTGGATCAGACTAGTTTTCGAAATGAACCGAGATATTATGCCAATACAAGTTGTGGGCCAGTTTAATTAAAGTTGATTGCAAAATGTAGTCTTTATCGTGTTTTCACAAGCCAAAAATAGCAAATTTTGGTCCTTTAAGGGGCCATTACTCTGGAACCCGTGATGGTATCTGACCAGTTTTCGAAAGGAACTGAGATATTATGCCAATACAAGTGGTGTGCAAGTTTGAATAAAATTTATTTAAAAATGTGGTCTCTATCATGTTCACAAGAAATTGTGGACGGATGGAGACTGGACGACGGACTAAGGGCGAACACAAAAGCTACATGACATGTCAGCTAAAATAGTCCTATAGGAATATTAACGATTGCACAGTATCTATTCATTTAGCAATTGAAAGAATCATAATCATAATGTACGAAAGATTAACCTTCTCCTTATTTACTGTAGTTCCCTTACTTAAATCTCTTTAAAATGGCGATTCATTTCACTGCAGTTAATGAACGCAAATTTAGAACACAAGGCTGCATGTTGAACCATCAATTAACTGAACCATTGGATGTGATGTGGTTTGCTCAAACATCTTATGGTCTTGTTGATATGCATGTTAATACTTAGTCCGGTAACACATACGAAAGTCATTGCTTTTAACTAGAGAAAATTTCTAATTTTGGCCACATAAAAAAGTAATCTCACACTTTAGACTAGAAATATGCTTTCGAAAATATTTCCTTTCCAATTGTTGTCTTAAATTTGCCGCCCTCAGATTTTTTTATGCCCCCCCCCCCTCCCTCAATACACTTTCGAAGAAGGAGTATATTGTTTTGCTTGTGTTGGTCGGTCTGTCACTCAATACCCTAAAAACACTTTGGCCTACAGCAATCAAACTTCTAAAGATAATAGTCAATAGATGATCCTTATTGTTTATTGGATCAGCATAGCTGTCAAGGCTCCACAAAGGCCACGAGTGTGATAGGGGTTCAAAGAGAAGTTTGTCCCTCGTGGGGGTCTGGAGGGCAATGATCCCTAAAAGCCGGAAACGCCCTCACATGGAAAATTTAGATTTTTAGCTCACCTGAGCACGAAGTGCTCAAAGGTGAGCTTTTGTGATCGCCCTGTATCCGTCGTCGTCCGTCCGTCCGTCGTCAGTCGTCCTTCCGTCGTCGTCAACAATTTGACTGTTAACACTTTAGAGGTCACAATTTTGGCCCAATGTTAATAAATCTTGGTCAGAATGTTACCCTCAATAAAATCTTGGATGTGTTCGATATTGGGTCATCTGGGGTCAAAAACTAGGTCACCAGGTCAAATAAAAGGAAAATCTTGTTAATATTCTAGAGGTCACAATTTTGGCCCAATCTTTATGAAACTTAGTCAGCATGTTACCCTCAATAAAATCATGGATGAGTTTGATATTGGGTTAACTGAGGTCAAAAACTAAGTTACCAGGTCAAATCAAGAGGTCACAATTTAGGCCTAATCTTAATGAAACTTGGTCAGAATGTTACCCTCAATAAAATCATGGACGAGTTTGATATTGGGTAATCAGGGGTCAAAAACTAGGTCACCAGGTCAAATTTAAGGAAAAGCTTTTTAACACTCTAGAGGTCACAATTTTGATTTAATCTTAATGAAACTTGGTAAAAATGTAACCCTCAATAAAATCTTAGACGAATTTGATATTGGATCTTCAGGGGTCAAAAACTAAGTCACCAGGTCAAATAAAAGGAAAATCTTGTTAACACTCTAGAGGTCACAATTTTGGCCCAATCTTAATGAAACTTGGTCAGCATGTTACCCTTAGTAAATCTTAGACGAGTTTGATATTGGGTCATCTTGGATCAAAAACTAGGTTACCAGGTCAAATCAAAGGAAAAGCTTGTTAACACTCTAGAGGTCACAATTTTGGCCTAATCTTAAAGAAACTTTGTCAGAATGTTACCCTTAATAAAATCTAGTAAGAGTTTGATATTGGGTCTTCAGGGGTCAAAAACTAGGTCACCATGTCAAATCAAAGGAAAAGTTTGTTAACATTCTAGAGGTCATAATTTTGGTGTAATCTTAATGAAACATGGTCAGAATGTTACCCTCAATAAAATCTTGGACGAGTTCGATATTGGGTCATCTGGGGTCAAAAACTAGGTCACCATGTCAAATCAAAGGAAAAGCTTAAGAACACTGTAGAAGCAGCATTTATGACTGTATCTTCATGAAACTTGGTCAGAATGTTAATCTTGATGATCTCAAGGTGAAGTTTGAATCTGTTTCTTTAAGGTCAAAAACTAGGTCACCAGGTCAAATCAAAGGAAAAGCTTGTTAACACTCTAGAGGCCACATTTATGACTGTATCTTCATGTAACTTAGTCAGAATGTTAATCTTGATGATCTTTAGGTCAAGTTTGAATCTGGGTCATGTGGGGTCAAAAACTAGGTCACCATGTCGAATCAAAGGAAAAACTTGTTAACACTTTAGAGGCCACATTTCTGACCAAATCTTAATGAAACTTGGTCAGAATGTTAATCTTGATGATCTTTAGGTCAGTAGATAAGGTGAGCGATAAAGGGCCTTCATGGCCCTCTTGTTAACACAAAATAGATCTGGTTTTGAATAGTCTCCCTCCATGTTTACTTTTTGTGAGTCGTTTATTCATGCGGTAGAAATAACACGTTGCACCGGTGAATGTAAAAGCTGTATTGTACGGTATGAAAACACCGTGTCAACGTCGCCTTGCATGTTTGATTCAATAATTTGCTACGAAAAAACAATTGATTGCTTTATTTTTTTAAAATGCGTGTGACCTTGAATAGTAGGCGTGTGAGCGTGATCTAGGGCCAAAATACGTGTGCGTGTGTCTTGACAGGTATGGATCAGTAGGTCAAAAGTCAAGGTCACAGAGAACTTTAGACTGAAACAGTTTCTGATTGATAAAAGGGGAACGGTCAGGTTTATAGTAGTCGAACTTCATAGGATCATTACTTGTGGTCACTCACTATATTCATATATATACTGTCACAACAAACACAGTATTATTATACTGTTCTAACATGCAAGATATTATTATACTATATACTTTCACACAGAACATCATTATACTATATAGGATATAATATAATAATAATTATACTATCATAACGCGAGGAATTATATTATACTGTCATGATATTATACTATAAATTCACACTGGGTATTATTAAGCAATCGTTTCATTTCACTCCTATCTCCTTCGTAGTGTACAAGTATCAGTCTTATCAGGGTAAACAAAACGTTACACATCGACTTAGATACATCAGCTGATAAAAGTCAAAGTGAGTTTCAAATTCTGATAAATCACAAGGTAATTATTTTTCATCTATCTTTTCTTTATATATGTTAAATGTTAACCTGTATTTGATATTCCGTGATATTTTGAAACTTGTAGATGTTCTTACAGACCTATATTAAGGGTTTAAACCAACAGCTTTTAGTGCTTAATGTTTTCCAAATTCATTGTGTATTAAGCTCGAGTAATTTGATTGGTAATTTTAAGATAAATTCAGACAAACAAATCATTTAATTCATTACAGAATTATGTATTGCAGAAATTATGTATATGTGAGCGGAATAAATTGATGATCTAAACTATTTGCCCAGTACTGTGTAATTTATTATAATTGTGTAATTTATTATAATTATACTAGTACATGAGAAATAAAAAAAGAACTGGTGTCCTTCAATTAACTCTTCCTTGATATATTTGTTTGTTTGTTTGTTTTGGGTTTAACGCCGTTTTTCAACAGTATTTCAGTCATGTAACGGCGGGCAGTTAACCTATCCAGTGTTCCTGGATTCTGTACCAGTACAAACCTGTTCTCCGCAAGTAACTGCCAACTTCCCCACATGAATCAGAGGTGGAGGACTAATGATTTCAGACACAATGTCGTTTATCAAATAGTCACGGAGAACATACGCCCCGCCCGAGGATCGAACTCACGACCCCACGATCCGTAGACCGACGCTCTACCTACTCTACCTACTGAGCTAAGCGGGCGGGCTTCCTTGATATATAATGACTTTCACAGAGTATGCTACCTTATGCTTTACCAAACAGAATCTATGTACTTAGCTGACGTTTCAAAACATAAACTGTTTTTTTTATATATAATATAGGATGGTATTTCTTAACTTTTAATCCCTTTTGGCGGCCGAAATACTTACAACTGTGACAGCATATACCAATGTTTGGTAAAATAGATAGAAGGGCTTTTACAGCATAAAATGACTTTTGACATAATATTGAACGTGTATATATTTTGAACTTGTAGCTTTAAGTCATTGCTGATGGGGGAAAGCTAAGGACCCTATCAGCATATACTGAATTTTCATTTCAGTTCATTAAATGTATGCATACTTAGCTAAAACATCTGATCAGATTTCACAACATATTTGATACAGAACAGAATGTGTATACTCAGCAATAAATTTTTGACGGTGCTCGGGTTGTCACAACAAAGACTGATTTTGATATAATATACAGGATGGGTGTACTAAGCTTCAAATCCTTACTGGTGGTCGGAGTATTGGTAGCCTTCACGGCATACTACGCACGTCCTGTCTTCCCTGCCACGGCCAGTAATCATGGTCTGAAAACATTTGTTGGATTGAGCTTCAAGATTATACACATTGTGGTAATTATTGCCATTCTTTGCATGAAATATAATGAGAGAGTATGAGCGTTGTAGTTTCACAACCGTTACAGTAAAAGATGACAATCGGTAAGAGCACAAATAAAAACGTTGATTATGTTAAGCTTTCTAGCGAGTTCATATTCGTTTCCAATGGTGCAATATATGAGCCATGCCATGAGAAAACCAACATAGTGGGTTTGCGACCAGCATGGATCCGGACCAGCCTGCGCATCCGCGCAGTCTGGTCAGGATCCATGCTGTTCGCTTTTAAAGCCTACTGCAATTAAAGAAACCGTTAGCGAACAGCATGGATCCTGACCAGAATGCGCGGATGCGCAGGCTGGTCTGGATCCATGCTGGTCGCAAAGCCACTATGTTGGTTTTCCCATGGCGCGGCTCATATTGTTTAAATGTCGAGACTCTATCTTAACCCTTAATCTGCTGAATTTCTGTAATGAACTTGTCCATCTTCAAATTTGGACAGTACCATTGACTTTTAAAAGTGGTTGCATACTAAAATTGTACCGGCTGAATTGCGAACAGTGGAGATTATGATCAGAGTGCACGGATGTGCAGTCTGATCATGATCTACGCTGGTTGCAAAAGCAAAATTAATCATGTCTAGCATGGTAATGGTAAACAATGTATCAATGTTACCTAAACGCTTCCATCTTCTTATTCAAAATACATAAACTATTATTATTCCATTCATATATAAGCACGTTACAATGTTCGCAGCAATACATAAATAAACTGGAAGTTTTAAGTAAAAGCCATGTTTACACTCATTGAGTTAATGGACAGACGGCATAAGGGGCTACTTATTGTTATACTTTATAAGGGAACTGTGCTGGTATCGACGTTGCGTGTTATCCTGGTAATCGTTTTGACGTTTTTAAAGTGCGAGGCTTTGCCGACCATTTTATTACTTTACCAATGAGAGAAAGTAATTCAATATGAGAAGACACAAAAATACTATGTTTTAATTATGTGATAACTTTTTCTGCTGAGATATCGCAATATCTTCTTTCTTTACCTTTTATAGACAAAGACAGTTCGACAAACATATATACTTAAAACGGCGACAATGTCTCAATGATTCAATGACATTATGGAATGGCTTTATTTCACTTCCGCGACGTCAAATATGTGAAAAACACTATGTTATAAATGCACTTTTTATGTAATTAGGAGTTGTCATTTTTCAAACGACAATACATGTATTTATATTTGTATTAAATTTCGAGTTTCACAAATTTATTACACATCAAATATAGAACTAACGCTTTATCCGTGCTTTATATTTGTTTAAGAGTTATGCTGGTGGATTTCTCGGATTTTCGCCTATCAACATCACTAGAGCAATGCTGGGTGTTTCAGCCGTGTTCGATAAACCATCTGACACAGTAGAGGTGACGCAAAATTTATCAAAAGTTATTTTCAAGCCCAATTTGTGCTTTGTGCTTTATTATAACCATATGGTAAATCGCTATTATAGCATGGGACTTTACAGTTCCATGACCGTTCATGTGTGATGTATGTGCCATTATGTTAATATTAAGCGAAAACAGTTTCAGAACGGTAAAATACAATAAGGTCAGAACTGCCTTCAGTCGTTGTTGCATCCGAATATTTTCTGTACTATGTAAAAATAGGAACATTTTCATCTCAGAGCACAGCATATCTGCTAGGACAATTGTTCATATAGAAGTTAATGTTCATGGATTTTGGCAATTTTCGCTCAGGCCCGTGTCCAGGATTTTTTTTTTGCTGGGGTGATCCAACCTGGGTTGGGTTCGGGAGGGGTATCCCCTCCGGATGTCGAAATTGTTTTAATATGGCACATGAAAAGATGCATGTTCCTGCTACTTGAAACACCTTAAGGATGCATGAGTGTATTATATATTTATACCCTTTACATGTAGGATGCTAAATATGTTATCAAGATTTCTTACAATTGATATTTATTTAATTGTCAGTCATTCACAACGACTATGGACGGAATAGAAGTTACCATTTTTAGACCCATTGCCAAGTCGGAAGCATTACGTCCTGGGATACTACATTACCATGGTGGCGGATGGGTTCATCTTTCTCCAAGTAACTTCAACTTTGTAAAGTATAATTTGTATAATATGCGTATATTACATCGCATTCTTTCTTCTACGATGGAAGCTCTTCGTTATCTATTATATTAATACCGAAAAATAATGAAGAAAACTGTCTAAGAAAATTAATTATTTTGACTTTTTAGAGCTTATACTAATATTTATTACAGTGTTGCAACGTCCTTCTGGTATAGTGAAGAATGAGTTATTTTCAAGCCGTATATATTGTGTTGTAGTTTAGAACATCGCGTTTGTGCATATAATTCAGCTGTAAGTTTCCCATGTTGAAATGTTTATGCTGAAGATTTTTCTGTTTTTACGGACTGTCCGTATTTCCGAAGACCTAATCTTGCTCCGTTCTTTATTAATTAGTATGTTAGCAAAACCGGCCAAACGATAACCATACTTGTCTTTAACATTTTCAGAATTGTACGCTCCATTTTGTAAGGCAGTGGTTGACCAAACTCAAAGTGTTCTAGTCTCGGTAAAGTAAGTGAGTTACACGCAACATATATTAAACTATATATTATAGCATTTCTGCGTATTAGTTGTTGACGTTTTCGCAACACCCGTTTCTTGTGTTCTTACATTCTTTGCTAGATATTGAGCTTGTTATGATGTGAACTTAAAGTGTCATCCATTGAAAGATTACTGTATATAGTTACATTTAAAATATTTTCATGAAAATAATTGTTGTTTGTATTTATAGATCTAATAATAACATGTTTTGTACGTACGCCATTTATATATATATAAAGTATAATATATTTGTGTGCAATATTAACACATAGAGCGTTTGGAAGATTTAGATGTTCCTGGATTTATATAGTTACAGGCTTGCACCTGAACATCTTTATCCAACACCACTAGAAGACTGTCTCAAAGCTTCCAGATATTTCCTCAGAAATGCAAAGGAATATGGAGTTGACGAAAACCGCGTAGGTGTCAAAGGTACATACACTTTGATCATAGTAACTTTGAATAAGAGATTGCTCGTTTATATAATCTAGTATGGCTACGAAACGATATACTGAAGAAACAATGTGAAGTGCCAAGGAGTAACACAGAAATAGTTCGGTGTAACCATTTATTTGTACTTGTCGTTTACATTACGACCATTCAGTAGTCCAGACCGGCCATATCTAAAGACCGTATGTTAACATTCACGTGAGAATAAAAGTTACTAAAGAAATTGATATTCATTAGGGTGACATTGGAGGTTTTCTTTCTAATATCCTTAATTGTATTGTATCTTTTTTTCTCTCGCTTTTCTGTAATATAAATGTCTTTTTTTTTTTGTTGCTGTTTTTTTGCAATACCATACTATATTTTCTTTTTTCTTTTTCAATTCCTGATTTGATTGTTCACATATATCACAGTATTTCTAAATAACAAATAGTCTGCTTTGTCAGGGGAGGGCCCCCGATAATGTTGTTATAACTTCTGACCCAACCCTTTTGTATATTTACATTGATGTATTTATGTATGCTTCTTGTATGTGTGTGTATTAAATATGTATATATATACAATAATATATGATTAAACTAAAACCTAACAAGGCAGTTTCGCTGACATTTGTAAAATTACAAAAAGTATAGACAAATTCCTTCAGTACACTTCTTTAACGTTTACTGCAATTATAGCACAGGAAGTAGATAATATTACTGTATATTCTCTATACTACACAACCAAGTGTTTGTTTAAAATTAGCAATTGAAATCACTTTCTAAATTTCAAGAAAAGAATTATATATATTAAGGCATATCCCTTTAAAGTTGAATATCAAACATTCTACTACAAATGGTTATCAATTGTCAGCCTTTTTCACAGATGCTATTGTTTCGTTTGTGTATCTAGGTGACAGCGCAGGAGGGAATCTAGCAATGGCTGCAGCACTTAAACTGTCCAAAGAAAAAGACCTACCAAGTTTGAAATTGATGTCGTTGGACTATCCCGCGTTACAGTTCTTCGATTTTAACCTACCGTGCTATCAAAAATATGAGCACGGACCAGGATTTCTTACTAAACGTTTGATCATAACCTATGCTCTTCTGCATGCGTTTGGGCATATAGAATATTATGACCTACTATATGAAGACCATCATGTAACGGAAGAGCTAAAGAAGTCTAAATATGCTCAGTATGTTAGTAAGGATCTGCTTCCACTTCATATACAAAGTGATGCTAGAAATTCAAGTATGGAGGAGACAAAAGGAGACAGAAATCGTATGCAGGTTCCTGATGAGCTAACAAAAATACTTACTGATCCATATTTTGCTCCTTTAATGGCTTCTGATGAAGACTTAGAACTCCTTCCTCCGGCGTACATATTTAATGCGGAATTTGACGTATTGAGGGATGATGGATTCTTACTTGCGGCAAGACTTGAACGGTTAGGCAAAACTGTTAAGATGACACATTTAGTTAATGAAGAGCATGGATATCTTAATTTTGTATCGATAGATCCTTCAGTAATGGACGAAATAAGAAATTTTGCTATGTTTTTTAATGATACATTAAAAATAAACACCTAATTGCACATGTGTTTTGGATGAAAAAAAAAATCAGCGTTTAGACTTTACTCAATGTGTGCACTTTTGACGTTTTTTTCAACTGATTATATGAAAGTGTATACTAGCCGCTATATCATTTTAAAAATAGTTCCTCCGTATAAACTGCATAAGCATGTTAGACGTCTGCCAAATTCTCAGTTAGAAATGTCAACTGCACTTTTTGGATGATTTGTACTCTTCCCCTGGGAAAAGCTGAAATTTTTTTTTATGTCAGAGTCTAAGAGTTTTATGTGTACCGTAGCACATCACAAGTCGCGCATATCGGTGCTTCGAACCAATCGCATTAAAACTATGGTCTATTCGCAAAGAGCTATGGCAATTACACTCGGATCCACTATAAATGAATCTGTTTCTTAAGCGTAATTTTCTTCATCAGATTATTGTTAAAACTGTTCTCCGCTCCTAACATAACTGAATAGAGGCTAAATGACTATATTTGTGCATAGCTTTGTGATACGAACACACCAAAGTCACTTATATCAGGTATAAAGGAATCAGTTCGGCAAAACATGTTTCTTTATGACATGACAAGTTCCGTATTACCATGTCCCATTTATTCTTTTTATTCTTCCAATCGAAATGAATCTTCATATACACCATCAGCATGAAGTGGACATTTGCATTTTATCGAGACTTCTATGTCCGGTTATTTATTCTGGAGTTATTGCCAATGTGAGGGAGACTTTAAGTTTGTCCTTTTTCAGTATGAAGACATGTTAGGTTTTTAAACTTGGTGTTGTCGCGTACTGATTAACTCCCCTTCCTGTTATTTTCTTCTTGACCTTCTTGGTTAGAGACCACCAATTGTTTTCCCATAGACTTACATTGTAACATTATGGCGTGTACGGCCTTCCATACATCGAAACATGTATATCTAATTTCAAGTTTTTAAAGATGTATCTTAGTTCTACCAAAATATCGGAAGAAACACATATGAATAGTGATACTTTATTTAAGTAATTTTCGTGTGAATGAGATGACCCCCTGTTTACATCATTGACATGGCGGGAGAAATTCGTTTGATAAAACTTTTTTTCAATACACATAAAATGGTGCAAATTTTGTCAGAATGTATAATAAAATACTGTAAATGCAGTGAAAAAATATCAATTTTGAAAAAATAACCACTTCCTCGGTTTGTTTACATGACTGACCAATCAGAACGCACAGATGTTACCTTATTCCCAGGTATAAATTTACCTCATTCCCAGTAAGTTCCCTGTACTTTTTTGGATTGGTGGTCTCTGACCTCTTCAGAGAAGACGGCAACAAATCTAAAGATGTTGAGGAGTACAAGAAACAACACAAAAAAATATGAAAAACAAATGAAATTAAAACAACGTGAAATTATATTGAATCATGGCACTGGCTTCCAGACCGTTCGACAACAAAAAAATAATAGGATTTTTTTAGCTCACCAGGGCACAAAGTGCTCAAGGTGAGCTATTGTGAATGATCGGCGTCCGTCGGCGTGCGTCGTGCGTCAACATTTGCCTTGTGAACACTCTAGAGGTCACATTTGTGACCCAATCTTTATGAAATTTGGTCAGAAAGTTAGTCTTGATGATCTCTAGGTCAAGTTTGAAACTGGGTCATGTGGGGTTAAAAACTAGGTCAGTAGGTTAGATCAAAGAAAATGCTTGTGAACACTCTAGACACCACATTTTTGACCCAATCTTTATAAGACTTGGTTAGAATGTTAGTCTTGATGATCTCTAGGTCAGATTTGAAACTGGGTTATGTGGGATCAAAACTAGGTCAGTAGGTCATATCAAAGGAAAATCTTGTGAACACTAGAGACCATATTTTTGACCCAGTCTTTATGAAACATGGTCAGAATGTTAGTCTTGATTATCTCTAGGTTAAGTTTGAAACTGGGTCATGTGGAGTCAAAAAAACTAGGTCAGTAGGTCAGGTCAAAGGAAAAGCTTGTGAACACTCTAGAGACAACATTTTTTACCTAATCTTTATGAAACTTGGTCAGAATGTGAGTCTTGATCATTTCTAGGTCAGGTTTGAAACTAGGTTATGTAGGATCAAAAACTAGGTCAGTAGATCAGATCAAAGAAAATGCTTGTGAACACTCTAGAGATCACATTTGTGACCCAATCTTTATGACACTTGGTCAGAATGTTAGTCTTGATGATCTCTAGGTCAAGTTCGAAACTGGGAAATGTAGGGTCAAAAACTAAGTCACTAGGTCAGATCAAAGGAAAAGCTTGTGAACACTCTAGAGACCACATTTTAATCCTATCTTTATGAAACTTAATCAGAATGTTAGTCTTGATGATTTCTAGGTCAAGTTCGAAACTGGGTCATGTGGAATCAAAAAATAGGTCAGTAAATCAGATCAAAGGAATAGCTTGTGAACACTCTAGAGACCACATTTGTGTACTAATCTTTTTGAAACTTGTTCAGAATCTTAGTCTTGATTATCTTTAAGTCAAGTTTGAATCTTGGTTATGTTGGTATGATAACCCACCCAGTCACATTATACTGACACCGGGCTGACTAGTTCTAGCACTATCCTCTTAATGCTGAGTGCCAAGCGAGGGAGCTTCTAGTACCATTTTTACGTCTTTGGTATGACGCGGCCGGATATTGAACCCACGACCTCCCGCACTCAAAGCGGACGCTCTACCACTAGCCTACCGAGGCGGTAGGCCACAGTTGTAACTCAATCTTAATGAAACTGGGTCGAATGCTTGTCTTAATAATTTCTAGGTCAAGTTCGAATCTGGGTCATGTGGAGTCAAAAACTAGTCCCCCGGGTCAAAAAAAGGAAAAGCTTGTGAAATCTCAGGGCCACAGCTGAAAACCAAATCTAATAAAATTTAATAAATTGTTTGTGACAATCTTTAGGTCTTTTTTAAAACTCTTGGCCCATGGGGGGTTCAAATAAACTAGGTCAGGGGTCAATTAACTCTTGTGAGCGATAATAGGGCCAGGGCCCTTTTTGTTTTTTGCTAGATATTGGAAATTTTTGTTTAATTTCGAAGAATGTTTTTAAAACTTAATTCTGACAAATTTTATAAAAAACATATGAGAAATAGTTGTTTTTACAAATTTTTAACGATAAAAAATCGAAAGCGTTTTTTTAAGGTTTACTCGGGGTAAATGCCTTTTTTTTAAAACGCGAAAGTAAAACAAAATTTTTCCAAAAGCGTTTTTGGGTAGCGACATAGCGCCCAGCGAAACCTTATTTTTTATTGCCGCGGGGGCCCGGGGGTTTCCCGGTAAAAAAAAAAAGTATTTTTGGGGGTCATTTGCCTTCAATTTTACAAAAGAAAATTAAAACACACATTTCTGTCGGGATCTAACTATGTGATGTCCCTTTTTTTTTTATCTGGAAAAGTAATGATCCCAAAAAAACGTTCAGCAATTTTGCTTAAATGAGCATGCATATTTTTAACATTTCGCTAAAAAAGATGTTTTAAGAAGTTAATCATTTTTCATACTGTAAAATTTAATAGTTTTATGCTTGTCATTTTAAAAGAGAATTTATAGGGTTTTTCATTTTTTTTTGGGTTTAACCATCTGTTTGTGTTAAATTAAAAAACCCAAACAAAAATTAAAAATATAAAGTTGACTGCAACTTTCTGGTATTTCCTTCCCTTTTTTTTTTCCTGCTCAAATTAAAAACTGGCAGAAATTAAGTAATCGAAAACAAATTTTACCTTTAAAACAATGAAATACCAAGGAAAAGAAAATTTTAAAACCCCCCAATTCTTTGATCGAAAAATGAAAAATTTTAAAGTTCCCAGATACATTTACAAAAGTGGAAGCATTATAAAGTGAAGGGAACCCTTTGGGGCAAAAAACCCCCTTCCCGAGGGTTTTTTAAGTTTTTTTGGGTTTTTTTGGGTTTCCCAAAAATTGCCATTTGGGCTAACCAGCCATTGCTAGTTGACTTTTTTTAATCCCCCCACCATGTTTGGTGGGGGGGGGTTTGGGGGGGTGCGGGTATACGAATGGTCTCCGTCCGCCCCTTCCGTCCGAAACAATCGTTTTCCCCGCTCTTTAAATTATTAAAACCCCTTGAAGTATTTTCAGGGAAAATTTGGGGACAATTAATCCCCTATAAAAACGATGGGGCAGACCCTAAAGGTCAGCAGTGTCAGCTCAAGATAAAGGGTCAAACCAAGTTAAAGGGTTTTAACCTTTTCCGTTCTGTGCCCATTTTTGTATCTCCTTCCCCCCTTGGGAAAGATTTTAATATATTTGGGCTGTGTTTTTCCCCCTTATCAAACAAAATGTGCAAAATTTAAAAATTTCCCAATCCCACTCAAGGTAAAGGGTCACAACTAAAAAAATTTAATTTCCTTTTTTTTTTTCCCTTCCTCTTAAAGGGAAATTTTCTTCAATTTAGACCAGGTGTTCACCTTTTTTGGGGAGGGTTCGCAAAACCCAGGGGGCCCCACCATTCATGTTAAAGGGTTTAAAAGGTCATTTAAAAATATTTGATTTTCAATACTATCAACCTTTTCACTCCCCATAGAAGGGGTTTGGGGGATAAAAACTTCTTTCAGATTGCTTCAATGAAAAGGGGGAAAGGGAGATATCGAATTCCAGCCCGCAGATAATTTTTACCTAAAAAACCAAATTATATTTTGTGTTTTGTTTGAACAAAAAAAATTTGCAAATAAATATGGGGAAAATTAAAGATATTTACATGAAATGGGGGGAAAGCCTGAAAAAACGAAACCCAGAACTCTCTTGAAAAATTTTTGTAAGGGTTTTCCCAAATTTTGAAAACTTTTTTCCCCCTTTTTAATTTTTCGACTCTGAAGGGTATTCAAGAAATTTAAGTGAGGATAAAAAGCTTTAAGAACAAAATTTCATTTTAAAGTTTTTGAATTATATTCCTTATTGTCCCCCCCCCCAATTTAAATTTTTTAAAACTAATGTTGAACAATATTTTTTCCCATTTGCGCTAAAACCCATAACATTCTTGAATCATACCCCCGTGGGATGTAATTTTAATGATTTTTCTTTTTTGTTGAATAAAAAATAACAAAAACCCCTTTTTACAAAATTTCATAAATAAAAAAAAAGAGAAATTTACGGGTTTCCCAAGACTCTAGCTTGAATAGTTTAAAATTTTATTACTCTCCTCCCCCTGTCTCGTAAAAATCATTTAAACTTTTTTTTAAGGCCTTTATGAAAACTTTTTTTCCCTAGGGGGTTGGGGGAATTTACCGCAGGGGCCGGGTTTGCCCCCCGGGGCAATATCCCGTCAAGCCTTAAATTTGTTCATTACCAAAATGTTTAATCCTTTTGTTCTTTTTTAAATCATGTTATCATTACATGTTTTAGAACTAAAAAGAAACCGGAAACAAAAACAATGACAAATAATTGTGTCGACAGTTCGATTAGAACTCGCGTTATTTGGATAACAAGGCGGACGTTGCATCGAAAAAAAGCTATTTATAGACTGCAAAATCAGATAAAACATGTTTTTCCCAATTAAAGGGGGGCCCTTTCAAGAATAAAAAAAAATTTTAAAGGTCTTATAGCTTTAAATGCTATTTTTAGAGAAGGGGTATAAGACTTTAAAAAATAAAAAAAACTTTTTTTTATGAAATTTGAAAAAATTTTTGGTACAGGCTTGAGGGTTTACCCGAATTTTTAAAAACTTGTTTAAGGACGCATCGACTTTTTAAAAACCGTTTTTTGGCGGGTTTAAAGGGACAGGGAAAACCACGAAAAGCGGTGCCCGTGTTTTTTTCCGTGGTTTGGGGAAATCCCGAAAAAAAAGCGCCTCTGTCTGGAACGTGCCCCAGGGCAAAATTTCAGCTGCGTTAGGGCTAATTTGGTTAATTGGGGCCTTAGAGACTTTGGAAGTGCAAACTTAGGGGGGTGCAAATTTGGGGTTATATAGTGGTAAAAACCTTTTATTTGTTCGAATGAGCAGTTTTTCACGAGAAATGTGTATAACAGAAACGGAAGAAACAACACAACTTATAAATGTTTTTAAATTTTTATTAAAATGAAAAACATCGCAATAGGGTTAGCCCCTTCCCCAAAATTTTAAACTTTTTTAACCCTTTCCCTTGCGGGAACCCAATTTATTTTTTAAAGGGTCTGCAAATTTATAAACACAAATGAAAGCATAATCCCACGATCCCAAGTTTACCACCTGTATTGCATCGAATTTTCATGTCAAAACCTTGGCCATGTCCAAAAACAAAAAAATTTGCAGACTTATGCAGAAGGTCACTGAAAAATTTACAAATAGGATATATAGAATGGGCATATAAGAATGAAAAATTGCATTTTCAAATGTAAAAATGTTAAATGCCACTGTTAAAATAAGGGCTTACATGAGTACGAAAGCAACATACTTTTTTGCCTAAATATTGTTCCATAAAGGTGAACCTTGCCCTTTTGGAAAACTTTTAAAGGGAAAAGGGGAAAAATTTTTAAAGAACTACAAGCTGACCCAATTTGGTCGGCCCATTAGGTTTAAAAGGGAATATTTTTTTAAAAGGACGAACAGGTTGCAAGAAGAAAGGTTACATATTTTTTGCTGAAATGCTATATTAAATTGGACTATATGGGGTTTGGAAAAAATTTGAACATGACGTTACTGTCAATTCGATTTTGAAAAAATTAATACCAGCGTTTAACGGATCAAAAACTACCTGGGCCTTTCTTCCCTTTGTTTTTCCTGCCCAAACTGTTTTATATATAATTTCCATTTCCCAAATATTTTTTGTTTGTCCTTAAAAAAACTTTCAAAATCCCTGTGTTGAAAGAAGCAACAAATTCTTGAAAAACCCTTTTTGAAGTTTTGAGACTTTTTCCCTATTTTTTTTTGTTTTTTTCACGGGTAAAAAGGTTTTTTCCAAACCAAAAAATCCCACAAATTATGAGCTTTTAAAAAATATACCTACTACCACCCCCACATAAAGATATTTATTACAAAAAGGGAAAAGGGGTTTTTTGAAATAAACCCAACCCGGTTTTTTTAAATAAATTTGGGGTAAAATAGAAACCTTAATTAAAAAAATGGGGCTTTTTTTTTTTAAACTACACTTTGGGGCTGTTGGTTAAAGGGTTCAAAAATTTTGCCCCCGGGAAAGGAACGTAAAAAAAAACCCGGGGAAAAAGGGTTATTTAAAGGAACGAAAAAATTAAAAATTAAAATTACAAAAGTGGGTTTACTTTGGGGAAAAAAACCCATTTTCTTTTTTCCCACATTTTTAAAAACCCCCTACTTTTCAATTATGTATCAAAAGCCAAGTGAAATTTTTTAATTTGGGGGAAAGGGAAAAGGATCAAAAGGTTACTAAAAAACCCGGGGGCTGTGGGGGTAAAAGGGCCAGGCCTAAAAAAAAATTTTAACCCCGGGTTGGAAACCTACAGGAGAGCTTTTTTCCCTTAATTTTAGGGGAAAAAACAAAAAAAGGGGAAAAAGAAAACCCCTTGGGGGGAAAACCCCATCCTTCAATATTTTTTTTTTTATTTTTATTTTTTTATTTTTAATTTTAATTTTTAATTTTTTTTTTTTTTTTTTTGGTTTTTTTTCAAATTTTTTTTTTAAAAAGGAAAGAAAAAAATTTTTTTTTATACTTAAATTTAACCCAATATTGTTTAAAAAGGAATTTTTTAACATTATTTAATCTTTTTTATTTTTTTTTTTATTTTTTTTTTAAAGAAAAAAAAAACCCTTTTTTTACTTTTTTTTTAAAACTTTTTTTTTTTTTAAAGTTTTTTAAAAATTTTTTTTTTTTTTAAAAATAATTTTTTTTAAACTTTTTTTTTTTTAAAAAATTTATTTTTTTTTTTTTCCCATTTTTTTTAAAAAAAAAACAAACTTTAATTTTTTTTTTGGCAAATTTTTTAAACCATTTTTTTTTCCTTTCCCAAAAAAATTTTTTTCTTTTTTTTAAATTTTTTCGAAATTTTTTTTTAACCTTTTTTTTAATTTTTTTTAAATTTTTTTTAATTTTTTTTTCCCGGAATTTTTAAAAATTTTTTAAAAAAACCCCCTTTTAATTTTTTTAAATTTTTTTTAAAAAAATTTTTTTTTCAATTTTTTATAGAATTTAAATTTTAACACAAAAAATTTTTTTTGAAAAATTTTAAACTTTTTTTAAATTTTTATCCCAAAAACATGTTTGACACAGTCTTACACAATTCACCACCCTTTTGAAAATTAAATCAACATTTTTCCCTTGGGGCAATCCCTTTGTCAGTTCCATACAGTGATTTTTATAAATTCAAAATTGTTATTGTTGGCGTTAGCGCGGAAAAATTTTCAAAGGGGGCCCACGTCTAGAAAGTAGTACATTTTTTCTTCTCTAATTTTTTTCTCTATTTTCTTTCTGTTTCTGTCGTTCTTTTTTTTTCTCTTTTTTCCCCGATACTTTATTGTTACTCTTTTTTGTTTTTACCAAAATTTTTTTTTTTGGCTGTGTTAAAAAATGTGAAAATTCGACTGTATGTAAACAAGGGAAAAACTTTTTAAAGAAATGGTTAAAAAAAACTGCTTTCCATTTTCTGCGGAAGAAAAAAAAAGAATAATCAAAAATTTTCATAGTTTTAATTGATTAACTGGGAGTGAAAAACATGGGGGAAAAGGACCATGATCATGCTAAAAACGGGAGGGAAAGATATAGGGAATTTTCCGGGGAGAAACATGTTCCTATTTTCTGAAATGAACGATAATTTTATGGAAATACCCAATTAAATTTTTTGTGAAAAATGTATTTTTTCAATAAAACCCATTGTTGATGGGGCCCCAAAAAACCTCGCACCCATGAAAAAATTTTTTTGGGGAAGCAGGGAATAGCTTCCTCCCCCGGGCCCCCAAAACCCCCTTTCTGTCTTCAAAATGCATTGTCCCATAATTTCAAAAAAATTTTTATTTGAAACTTCCTTATTACTTTTTGAAAAAACCTTTTCCCAGCAGTTCCTTTTAAACAAATAAAAAAAAATATTTTGGACTTTTTTGGGGAATTTAAAAACCCATTCGTCCAAAACTTGAAAAGTTTGGTCGGGGAGTCTTTCTACCGATTCCCAAAGGGGGCCTTTTTTTATAAGGGGTTTTTTCCAATGAAAACAAGTGTTTTAAAAAAAATTTGAAAATTTTTAATTGAAAGTGAGACATTTATGTTTAAAAAAGTCTTGTTTTTTTTTTTGGTTGTGTCTTTTGGCAAAAGGAAAAAGTGGTTTTATATAAGATCATAGTTTGGGGTCCACGGGGTTTTTCAAAATTTTTTACGTGGGGTTTAAAAAGGTACTATGTTGTCTTACTTTCTGTGTTTGAAATTTCAAAAGGCAACATTTTTAAACGAAAAAATATTTGTTTTGTTTTTTAACACACGCCTTTCTTTTATTTCGTATCCTTAGAAAGGGTAAACGAAAATCTTGATAATGATATAAAATTAATGACCGACTTTTCAACAAAATTAATTTTGCCAATTTTTGATTTTTGTCATCAAATTTTTTGGGGGGAAAAAAATAAATTGAGTTTTATCATCACCTGATCGGCGTGGGCCCGGTTCCCAAAGGTTAAGTTTTATTTTTGGTCATTTTCCCCTTAAAAAACTAAAAAAAAGGTTTTGCTTTGAAATTTGAAAAAATTTTCCCCATCAATGCGCCCCCTTTTGCAAGAAACAAACTTTACCCTGTTTTTTTTTGCAAAACTTAGGCCCCTTTTTGGAAATTTAAAAAATATAAATGTTTTGGGTTAAATTTTTTAATTTTTTGGTCGCTTTTCCCCAAAAACCCCCCCCAAAAAACTTTTGCTTTAAAATTTTTGAAAAACAGTTTTCCCATCAAAATTGACCCGGTACTTTAAATTTAAACAAAAACTCTGCCTTGCTTTTTGAAAAATTTTTTTTCTATTATACAAAAAACAGAAAAAAAATTTTGGGTTCCCCGAGGCTTTTTCCATGGAAGTTAATCCCTTTAGAATATTTTTAAATACAAAATGAGATAAGCCCGCACGTTTTCCCTCGCCCGGAGAGCGTGGGTTTACGGATCCCCGGGTCGTGACGGGGGCGTGTTTTCCGTGGGGCGATTTCAATTTGAAGAAAAGACATTGTTCAAAATTTTTTCTCCTCCACCTCTGTCATGTAGGCAAGTTGGCAGTTATTTGCGGGAAAAACAGGGTTTTTCAGTCATTAATTTTCCCGGGAAAACTGGTTAGGTTAACTGAAATACTGGGTTTAAATTTTGGGGTAAAACCCATAACAAAAAAGAAAAGTTTTTTAGGCAGGGGCAAATTAAAGTTTTCCCGTTTTCTTGCTATGTGGGTTGGTTCAAGTGACAAAGTTTTAAGGGTCAAAAGAAACAGATCCCCGGTGGAATTTTTTTTTTAGCTCGGGCTATTCGAAAAATGTCCCCCCTATTCTACTCACCCTGGCGTCGGGGTTTGGGGTCGGGGGTCACACCTTGGTTAAGTTTTGGGATGCAAGTACATACAGCTATCATTTTTTTGATAAAAGCTTTTAAACTTTTTTTTATTCTTTTTCTGGTCCCAAAAAAACCCCCCTAAATGGGTTTAAGTTCCCTAACCTAACATGGACTTAGAAAAACCCGGTTTAAAAATTTTGCGTGGGGAAATACTTTCAGCTTTTAAAACCCCAAAAACTATAGCTTTGAAACTTATTTTTCTTTTTTTTAGGTCATTTACCAAAAATCACGGGTCAAGTTCCATAACCTTTTTAATGTATTTTTTAGCAAATTATGCCCCCCTTTTGGGGCCTTTGAAAAATTTTTGGTTTAAAATTTTTCAGCAAGTTACTACTCCAAAACTAATGCAGATAGGGAAATTTAAAATTAACTTTTTTTCCTTTGGGGGGTTTTTAAAAAAAATTGGGTGCAAACAATACCAAAAACTCTATATGCATTTTGGGCAAAAATTAAAGGGCCCCTTTTTGGGAAATTAAAAACCCCTTTTTATATTTAACATTTTGGGTTTAAAAATTTTTGCTTCTGTTTACAAAATTTCGAATTTGTCGAGCTTGGGTGTCTTACGGGCAGTTTTGTTCAAATAAAGGAATATTTAAAAAAATTTAATTTTACCCCTTTTTTATTTTGGGTTTTTAAGGCAAAAAGGTTTTTTTATTTGCCTTTTTCTTTCAAAAGTCTTCCTGTATTTTTTTACCCAAACAACAGTGGTTTCTATGGAAAAAATACATCTACATTTTGATTGCTATAAAAGAAGGGCCGATTTGTAATATTGTTCCTGGAATTTCCTTTATTGATTTTGATCATTTTTTCTAATAAAAGTGATTTGCCCCTGAAAACGTGTTTTATGAAAAAAGTTGTTTTGGCAAGTGAGTCATTCAAGTTTAACAAAATCATGTTTTTTATCCCCCCACGAAAGTAGGGGGAAAATAGTTTTGGCGTTTTCCCGTCCCTCTTTCCGTCCGTAAAGGAGCCATATCTGGAAATAGTTGGGAAAATTTATATAAAATCCTTTTACCTGTTTTTACCACTAAGAGTTTTTTCGGCCCCCCAAGTGTCAGTCAGATTTTTTATTGAAATTTTTTAAAAAGACTTTAAAATCACCATAAAATTTTGGGTTTTGTACACACGATTTCGTTCCCGATTTAAATTTTTTTTAAAAAAAGTTATTGCCCCTTTTTTAGTAAAATTCCCCATATTTGTTTCAACAAAACTTACTATTTGGTAGAATTTCCTTAAATTTCTTTCATTCTTTCCTTTAAAAAATTTTTTGTAAACATTTTGAAGTTGTGTACCCCCACCTGGTTTCCCCCCCTTAAACCCTTTATCACAACCCCTCCCCCTCCCCCCCCCCCCCCCCCCAAAAAAAAACCCAAAAAAAAATCCTTTTTTTAGATTTTTTTACAAACGTCATTTTCTGTTCACCACTAAGGTTTTAAAAGGGGGCCCAAACAAATACAATCAATTTCCCCAAAATACACCAGAGTTATGGCCCTTTGAATTGTAGTGTTATGTTTTGTGTACTATAAATTTTTGGCAATTTTTGCATCAAATTTTTATATAATTTTAAACCAAACCCTGAAACCCCGAAAAAAAAATTTTGAACTATAAGTATTTTTTCCCCCACAAATTTTTACCCTTCTTTTAATTCCCCCGAATTATCCCTTTAATTTCTTAAAAATTTCCCCATAATTTTCCCCTTTAAAAAACCCCACTTTTTCAAAAATTTCCAAAAAATTTTTTTCCTTCCCCCCTAAACAATTTTAAATTAACCCCCTTGTGGGAAAGTTTTTTCCACCCAACCCTGGGACCCCACTTGCCCTTTGGCAACCCCCCCCCCGTCCCCCAAAACCCCCTTTTTCCCCCACACACCCCAAAAACCCTTTTTGCACCAAATATTTTGAGAATAGGGGGGGATAATTTTTCATTTTCCCCCCCGGCGCGGCGGTCTTGGTTAAAGTCCTTTCGGAAAACCCTTTTTTTTTTTCTGTCAATTTTGTTTTTCTATTGCTTATATCTTACTGTAACTTTTACCCTAAACCTTGTTCCCGTATACAAAGAAAGAACAGGGGGGGCCCAATTTTACCCAAGGGCAAGGTCACCAAGGCTTATAAATTAGGTTTTTGTAAAGTTTAAATTTTTTCGGGAAATTTTTTTTTTCTGTCATAACTTTTTTACTTTTGCTTATATCTTGCGGGAAGTTTCATAAACATTATCCCCGATTTCAAACCTTGTATATGCAGGGCTGGGGCCCTTATACTCAAAGGGCAAAGGGCACAAAAAATTTTACTTGGAAAAAGCCCGCCCTTTGCCAAATAGGTAAGAGCGGGTTGGGGCCACTGATCGCGGGGGGGCGTTTGGGGCGAAACCTCGGGCGGGGGGGTATGTTCTCCGTACTATTTGGGTAAACGACATTGTGTTGGAAAAACTTTTGTCCTCCCCTCTGTTTTATGTGGGGGGAAATTTTTCGTTACTTTCGGGGGAAAGGGTGTACTGGGGACAGACCCCCGGGAAAACTGGGGTTTTTCTAACTGCCCCGCCCCTCATTTATGAAATACTGTTGGAAAACGGGGGTTAAACCCCAAAAAAAATATTTTTGGGAAATTTTTTTCAAAGTTTTTTTTTTTCGAAAGCTTTATTAATAGACAAATTTTTTTGGTACCTAAAAGATAATGATTTAAAAATTAAAAAAAATTTTTTTTTTTAAACATAAAATGCATGTGTGGGTTTCAACCCCTTAACTCTGATTGTAAATTTTTTTAGAATTATTCCCCTTTTGTACTTAAACTTTTTTTTCAAACTTTGATTTTTTTTGATGTAACTTTTAAAGCAATTTTAAAAATAAAATTAAAAGTATCCCATATCACCATCAAACTGGGATGTTTTGATAACAACCCCCTAACTTGATTTTTTTATTTTTTTACCAAATTAAAAGCCCCCTTTTTTTCTTAAATTTTTTTTAACAAACTTCGATTTCTGGAATACTTTGGTTTCTATAAAAAGATAAAGACTTGAAACTCAAAATATTTCCCCTTTTTAAACATCATCTGCATTTTTTTGTAATAATCCTAATTACTCCTTTAAATTTGTGTATTTTTGGGGATTATCCCCCTTTGGGGTTTTCTCCCTTTTTTAGAAGAGGTTCTTATTCAGACAAATATTCATTTTGTCAAATCCCCAAAAGGTTGGGGCGCGCTTTTCTTACAGACAGCTATGTTTTTTCATGCCTTATTTAGAGTTTTTTTTAAAATTTTTCCAAAGAATATTTATCAACATGCCCAAATTGTACCCCACCCCCACCTCGCATTTTAATTAACTCATTTAATTTTAAAAGCTAACTTGGGTTTTTGAAACATCCCCTTTTAAAAAAAATTCTTTTGTCAGGAAACAAAAATTTCATACATTTATGTAAATTGATTTTTACTAACGGGAAAATTTTTATTAACATCCTGAACTTTTTGCCCGATATATTTTGTTTTTGCCTTTTCCCCACCACAAACCCTTCCGGCGGGGGGGTTTCCCATTCATTGAAAATTGGGTTGTTTTTTTTTGCATTTTAGTTGTGTTTTAGTGGCAAAAATCAAAACACAACTACAATCATGGACAAAGGTTTTTGGTTTGATTTTGGGGCACAAACGGTTGCATATTTTCCTATTTTTTTTTGTCAGAAATTTTTTGGGGGGCAACACTAGGGAAAGCCTTTTTGTGCCCCCCTGCGGGGGTGGGGGCATATAATTTGGTCCTTTCCCCCTCCCCTCGTCCGTCCCTCCCGTCCCCAAGTTCGTGCCCCGCCTATTTTAAAAAAGGGTTTTGATATAAATTGATGAAACCTTGATGATATTAACTTGCGCACCTCCCAAATTTTTATGCCCCCCGCATCTATTGATGCGTGAGTCATAAAGTGATTGTCCTGTCCCCTCCGACAGTTCGTTTTGTCCGTTCGTTCGTCCGTCCTCCCTAGGGGGGGTTTAAACCAAAAGGGGCCGTTTTGCTACATCAATACCCCTTACTAGAATGACTTGATACTAATGCAAAATGTAACCCGTGACCATTCCCCACTTCAGACATCACCCGACCCGAGTTTTTACCCTTTACCTTGAAAATTGACCCCGTGTTAAACTTTGGGTTGCTTTGTATCGACAAAAGGGTGCCAACGGGGGCCCTCGGGGCGTTTAGGGGCGCAGCTTCTTGTTCATCTGGCCCCCGAAAACCTATTTTTAGAGTTATGACCCCCGAAAAAGTTAAAAATGCACATTTTTTACCTTTTTGACACTCCTAGCCCCAAAAAATATTTGTATGATTTTAGGAAAACCCTTTCATGAGTCTTTAAAAGTCTTTTTTAGAATGGGTTTTCCGTCCGGGCCGTCCTTCCGCCCCCTTTCCTCCGTCCGCCCCCTGTCCGTAACTTTTTTCGTGTCCGCTCCCTAATTCTTAAAAACCCTTAAAGAAATTTTATGAAACTTGGGCAATGATCCCCCTCATCAAAACGATTTTGCAGAAACCCATGAGCTTTGCCTTTCGGCTCAAGGGCAAGGCCCACAAATGAAGGCAAAGGTTTGAGCCTTCCACTTTTTTGTCCGCTCTAAAATCTCCTTAAACCCCCCTTTAAAGAATTTTATAAAAATTGGGGGCAATGATCACCTCATCAAGGGCGGGTGTGCGAAAACCCCTGAGTCAGCCAAAGCCGGTTTAAGGTCAAAGGGCACAACTTAGGGGGAAACATTTGAGCCCCTTTTATTTTTTTATCCGCTCTATATCTCCTAAACCCCTTGAAAGGAAAATTTTATAAACCTGGTTCAATTGATTACTTCCCTCAAAGCAATTGGGAGAAAATTTTGAGTCAGGGCCCTGCCGGCTTAAGGTCAAGGGCCAAATGAAGGTTTAAAGGTTTTAGCCTTCCCTTTTTGGTTTTGCTCGGTATTCCTAAATTTCCCCTTTTAAGGGGTTTTATATGAACCCAGGGTTTTAAATGATCCCCCTCAGGCAATGGGGGGCAGAACTCATGAGTCAGCCATGCCCGGCCCCAAGGGGCAAGGTCACAACCCCAAGGGCAAAATGTTTAAACCTTTCCCTTTCGGTCCGTCTCTATTTTCCCAAACCCCTTGAAGGACTTTTATAAAACTTTGGGCAAATGATCCCCCCATTAAAAATTGTGCAGAAATGATGAAATCAGCCATTTCGGGGTCCAAAGGGCAAGGTCACAACTTAGGGGGGAAAGGTTTGGCTTTTCCCTTTTTTGTTAAAAAAACCCTGTATCTCCCCAAACCCCCGAAAAGGGTTTTTATCCCAAAAATTTAGGCAGCCCTGTCAGCTCAAGGTTCCCAAAGGGCACAACTCAAGGTCCCAAAATTTTTAGCTCTGTAAACTCTTAAACCCCTTGAAGGAATTTTTATTTAAACTTGGGGCAAATGATCACTTCATCAAGAACGTTGCGCAGAAAATTTTTGAGTAAACCCTTTTCGTTCAAAGGGCCAGGTTTAAGCCCAAAGGTCAAGGGGGTTTTCCCTTTCTCTATCCGTTAGCATGGTTTGGGGGAATTTAAACTTTTCTTTCAGACTTCCTTGTTTTTTTGGTCTCCCCCCAATTTTTAGAGTTATGGCCCCTGAAATAGGGGAAAATGCCCAATTTTTACCTGTGACGTGGCCCAAACTCAAAAAGTTTTTTAATTTAATTTATTAAACCTTGTATTAGTCTTTGTCAAAGATAAGAACCTGCGCACCTTCTTTTTTTGTCTACTCCACCCCCATTTTTAGAGTTAAAGATCCTGAAAAAAGTCAAAAATGCACCCTTTTTCCTTTTGACGAAACCCAACCAAAAAGTATTTAATATAAATGGTTGAAAACTTTCATAATCTTTAAACATGAAATAAAATTTTCCACCTTCAATTTTTGGGCCCAAATTTTACCTCCTATTTTTTTAAAATTATAACCCCGAAATTGTAAAAAAAATGACATTTTTACCTAATTATGGGCCTAGCTCAAAAAAATATTTTAAAGTAAATTCAGGGAAAACCCTTTTAGAGTCCCTTTTCATGATGGGGCCTTTTACATTTGGCTTCTTCTTGAGAACTTTGTGCTTTTTTAAAAGATTATGGGCCCCTTTAAATAGTCAAAATAGTTGATTTTTTTTGTGATGCACAAGTCAAAAAAAATATGGCCTAGAAAATGAATCCTTTTTATAAAAAAATTTGTTGAGGTAAAAACCCCCATTAACACTGCAAACATTTGAATTATTGCCCCTTATTTGTGACAGATGTACCAATGGGGCACACCCTGTGTCCTACAGACACATCTAGTTGTATCTAAACACTCAAAAGGGTTACCATGGAAATGTACGCCTACATCTAAGTAGTGGTATCAATGGATGACACCG
Organism: Mercenaria mercenaria; assembly: GCF_021730395.1. NCBI lineage: Eukaryota > Metazoa > Mollusca > Bivalvia > Venerida > Veneridae > Mercenaria > Mercenaria mercenaria. Next base: position 20,714,595 of record NC_069364.1, on the reverse strand, counting down.
TCCAGATGTACAGTTAATACAGCAGATGTTGGGGCATCTAAGGTGTAGTATTTACTTTTCTGTTCTTTAGCCACACTGTGATATGCTTGTTTCTGTTTATACACGTACATTTCTGTATCTATACACTCAATAGGGCTACCATGGAAACGAACCTCTACATCTAGGCAGTGGTGCAAATGGAAAACAGACATTCAGATCTACAAAGTTGTACGGCAGATTCTGGAGTATAAAACGTAAGTATATTTACTTTCCTTTCTTGTTGCCACACTATAGATTTATTTATTTCTGTTCATACACATGCATTTTTGCATCTATACACGCAACAGGGTTACCATGGAAACATACATCTATGCAATGGTACAGATGGATGACCGACGTCTAGATCTGCAAAGTTATACAGCATATCTTGGAGAATACATGGTATGAAGTTTACTTTTTAATCTCCCGCCACAAGTGGTGGGGGGTTATAGGAATGGTCTCCGTCCGTCCTTCCGTCCGTCTGTTCGTAACACTTTCGTGTCCGCTCCGTATCTCCTAAACCCCTTGAAGGATTTTCATGAAACTTGGGTCAAATGATTACTTCATCAAGACGATGTGCAGAACCCATGAGACAGCCTTGTCGGCTCAAGGTCAAGGTCACAACTCAAGATCAAAGGTTTGAGCCTGCCAGTTTGTGTCCGCTCTATATCTCCTAAACCCCTTGAAGGAATTTTATAAAACTTGGGTCAAATGATTACCTCATCAAAACGATGTGCAGAAATTATGAGTCAACCATGCCAGCTCAAGGTCAAGGTCACAACTAAGGGTCGAAGGTTTGAGCCTTCCATTTTGTGTCCGCTCTGTATCTCCTAAACCTCTTGAAGGATTTTCATCAAACTTGGGTCAAATGATCACCTCATCAAGGCGATGTACAGAAATTAAGAGTCAGTCATGTCAGGTCAAGGTCACAACTGAAGGTTGATCACCTCATCAAGAACTCATGCGTCAGCCATGTCAGCTCAAGGTTAAGGTCACAACTGAAGGTCAAAGGTTTGAGCTCTGTATCTCCTATACCCCTTGAAGGATTTTCATGAAACTTGGGTCAAATGATCACCTCATCAAGACGTTGTGCAGAATTCACGAGTCTGCCATGTCAGTTCAAGGTCAAGATTACAGCTAAAATCAAAGGTTTACTCTTTCACTATCCATAGCAGTTGCGGGGGATTTAGCTGTCTTTCAGACTGCCTTGTAAATTATTGTAACACTATAATACATTTGTTTCTGTCTTTACACATGTCTTTCTGTATCTTATGCATTCAACAGGGTTACCACGGAAGCGTATCTATACCTAAAGTCATTGATATAAACGGAATGCAGACGTTCAGATACACAAAGTTTTACAGCAGATGAAGCATGTAAGGTGTGCATGTTTACTTTTTCTTCATTTTGGCAACATTGTTATGTTTGTTTCTGTTTTTACACATGCCTGTCTGTATCTTATACACACAACAGGTTTAGCACGGAAACGCATGTCCACATCAATGCAATGGTATAAATGGATGACCGACGTTCAGATGTACTAAGTTATACAGCAAAGTTTGACACATAAAGGGTTTGTATATTTACTTTTCTTTGATGCGTAATTTGTGTAAAGGTAATACTAAGATTATATATGTTTGTTTCTGTTCTTACACATGCATATTTCTATCTATACACTCAACAGGGTTACCATGGAAACGTACCTCTTCATCTAGGCAATGGTATAAACTGATGACCGGCGTTCAAGTCCCTGGCAAAGAGAGAAATTTAGCTGTCGATCAAGCGCTACAGGCTTAGCTTTAAATCTAAGCCTTGCTAAGACCTGAAAATAAATGTCAGGCAAAACTGAAACAAAAACAAAATAACTGGATGCACTTAGAGAGCACCTAATCTATCTTGTATATTTTCGCTTCGTAATACTGTATGTTTAGTGTTTGCTGTTTTGTCAGGGATCTGTTTGCAGTGGCTACTTGGTTGTTTTTGTGGTGGTGTTTGTTGTGGTGTTTGTTGTCTTTGTTGTGGTGTTTGTTGTGGTGTTTTTGTGTATATGGAGGTGTCTGTGGTGGTTTTCAATGTGGTCTTCTCGTTTTATTCTTGATGGTTGTATTGTTTTGTTGAAAACGGGCATTTGGTGCGCTTTGTTTGTTGTATTGGGCTGTTCGTCATGGTGTTTTTCTTTTCTGCCATTACCAATGTATTATTACTCGCTTTGTATACTGTAGAAAATTATTAGAATAAGTTCAATATTACATTGTGTTATAACTTTACTTGTCCAGCAAATTTTAGGTACCCGGAAACACATATGAAGATATATGCGGACGGATAGGCATCATGTGCAGACGAAAGCTTGGACTGGGAAGCGTGCGCCGTTGTTTTATTTCTGCTTTTTATTCCTTTTGTTTTGCATTGCTTTTTTCCACTAGACTATTGGGGCACGTGAAGAAAGACGCAGACGGATATTGAAGATGCATACCAGACAAAATTTGGGTTACTGTTTATCACGAACAGGTGCGTATGTTACTTTTTATGTTATTCTATTTTGTATGCATATCTTCGCAGAATTTTCAAGTTGAATACAAGCCGGTGTAAAGATGTTGCATTGTAGATGATGACACAATGGTCTAGTGGATGGTGAAGATAGCGCGGCTGATGTTGACTGTACAGATACGCGTTAAGATGTCATGCTGTAGATGTGACAATGGTTTTGTGGACGACGCAGCTTGGTTCTTCTTCTTGGACGCACTGAGGTATATAATTTGTCTGTAGGCCTACAATTAGTGTTTTTCTTTTGCTAGCTTTATATTAGTTGTGTAGTTTTCAGCCAAATTACACACATTCATTTTCATTTCAATATATTCTCTATAAATTGGATATTTTCTGGTTATTATGTCGGTCTACATTGTTTTAATTTACATAGTTTTAATTCATTTTTTTTTAAATTTTAAACACGATTATTGTTAATTGTATGATGATTGTCTACCAGTATTCAGTCAGCAGAGTATAACTTTCAAATTTACGGAAGCAGAGTCAATTTTTCCAACTTGGAGTAATTCAGTAGCATGGCAATGTGGACACAGATCCTGATTTTGGTAAAAGAAGTACTCGAAATATCCGACGAAAAGCAATTTCTTGGATTATACACGTAAGGATTTACTATATCTTTTACGCATTTTGGAAACAAGTCTGTTTAGGGAATGACAGAATTAAATGTGGTTACATTACATTAACTGGTAGATGTATAAATTCGAAGATTTTCATGATTAGTGTAATTTTAAGTTCACACAACTTTATGTGACTCACTGAAGTGATGTGGTTTACATCAGGCAAAGGTTTGCGACACTATTAGCTCGAGACGGGGTTCGAATTCGTGATCACCGCTATGTGAATTTCAGACGCGGTTTTACAAATTGTAACATATTTATATGAACTTTAAATTTTATTCAGTAAAGAGTAAACAGGATAAAAGAAAGTAACTGTTGAAAAAGTGCCCAGCTTTCCATACGTGGCTTTGATGTAATTAAGTATTGGTGAGAAACCCAAGAAAAAAACAATGTGGCTATTTACTTTATTGTATCAATAGGAAGAAAATGTTAGTTAATGGAACAATAGCAGCAGTAGAACTACCTTGCTGGTACCCTAACGAAGCCGGTCATCAGATGTGCATTGAAACCCTATCGAACCCTTGTGTTACCATGGTAATCAGCCGTTATCAACAAGGTAAGCTACTGAATTACTCAAGAATTATAATTTATGCGGCGCGAGTTGTAGTCAAAGTGTATATAAATGGGTGACAGATACACTTTTTGTTACTGACCTAACCACGCGGTTGTTGGAGAGCTAATACATGTATATACTGGTTTGAAACCCAGGATTAGAGAACTGAATTCCGTCGATTTATTTGAAACAACGTAAATGCGACAAGCACACCGAAAGCTACTGTTGGTATAAACAACTGGTTTTGTGACAAGAACTTTGATTTTTCCTGAGCATGTTGAGAGATTTATAAAGTAACGTAATATTGAGTGGTATTTATTTTAATTTACAAACTAATAATTTCGGTATCTGCAGTTAAGAATAATATCCACGTGATATAAGAAGATTCATAGCATGGCAATTAGTGTTGCTTCTAGCAGACGACACATGTTCTTTATATTAGACGACTCAAATAGCGAAAGACTTAAGACTAGAGTAACCTTTAAAATGATATACATTGAAACTTATTTGTCATCGTTATATACAGTGATATTGGATTGTTTAACGTAAAATCAAAGGCGATTTAAATCTATAAGCCGTTTGTAGCGGAAATAACAAAAAAACAACAACAACAAAAAAACAACTGAAGAGCGTTTACTTTGTGTGCAACTTTTTGGCAATTTATGAACTGCTTCTTGAGGTTATTAGTGTCATTTACTGTCATTTTATATAGTGCAATAAAAGTTGTAAATGTAAGATATTAATTTTCATCACTTTTCGATAGGCATGGTAGTGCATGGATATAGTGGAATTCAAGCCTTGGTGGACCTTTCTTCTGTATTTGTCCAGTCTTGTTGATGGTAGACAGCTGTTCCACACCTCGTACACAACAGAGAAACCCCCTCGGACGAAGAATTCGTTCAGGTAAAGAGAAATATTAGATCATGTGTATGCTCTGTTAGAACTGCGCTGTCTGCAGCTGTTTAAAAATAGTTTCAAAAACATTGTATTGTGGCAAATAATTCTTCTCGCAAATACATATTGTTTATGTTTGCCACATATATTCGTGAACTACATGTCCTTACACAAATGGCAAACGTGGTTATCATGGTTGAACATTTGACCTGTTGTCTGGAGTCGCCGATTCGAATCTTGAGAGAGAAAATTGACTTCGGTCTCATATGCTGATGAGATGCGAGTACTGGTTAGGATCAGTTTTATCTACGGCGTCAAAGACCCGCGAGACATACATAGTGTTTAAACTTTCCGTTCGTCATTCCATATGTCTGTTCGTCCGTCAGTAAGTCTGTCAGTCATATTTCTTCTGTGCTCAACTCTACAGTTTCTCTTCAATAAAAATGAAACTTTGTGTACATCACCAACGTGACGTGGACTTTTACATTTTGTCGGATTTTAATGTCCGATTCTTTGGAAAAATTGCCATTTTCGACTTTGAAACATTACAACTATATAAGAACATAGTATAGTCATTTTTAGCTCGACTATTCGAAGAATAGTCTTGCTATTCTACTCGCCCTGGCGTCGGCGTCACAGCTTGGTTAAGTTTTTGCATGCAAGTAAATACAGCTATCATTTAAGGGCACATAGCTTTGAAACTTATTTTTTCTTTATCTAGGTCAATTACCAACCTCACTTGGTCAAGTTTCATAACTCTGACATGTATTTTGAGCAAATTATGCCCCCTTTTGGACTTAGAAAATTCTGGTTAAAGTTTTACATGCAAGTTACTTTCTCCAGAACTGATGCAGATATTGAATTGAAACTTCACATGTGTCTTCGGGGTTATAGAACTAGTTGATAGCAGCAAGTCCCATAACTCTGACCTTCATTTTGGCCAAATTATGCCCCCTTTTGGACTTAGAAAATCCTGGTTAAAAGTTTGCATCCAAGTACATACAACTGTTACTAAAAGGCATATAGATTTGAAACTTTGTTTTCTTTTTCTAGGTCAATTACCAATTTCACTGGGTCAAGTCCAATAACTCTGACATTTATTTTTGGCAAATTATGTCCCCTTTTGGACTTAGACAATTCTGGTTAAAGTTTTGCGTGCAAGTACATACAGCTATTACTAAGTCATATAGATTTGAAACTTATTTTTACTTTTTCTAGATCAATTACCCACCTCACTGGGTCAAGTCCCATAACTCTGACATGCATTTTGAGGAAATTTTGCCCTCTTTTGGACTTAGAAAATTCTGGTTAAAGTTTTACATACAAGTTACTTTCTCCAAAATTAACGCAGATACTGATTTGAAACTTCACATGTGTCTTGGAGGTTATAAAACTAGTTGATAGCAGCATGTCCCATAACTCTGACCTTCATTTTAGCCAAATTATGCTTTCTTTTGGACTTAGAAAATTTTGGTTAAAGTTTTGCGTGCAAGTACATACAGCTATTACTAAAAGGCATATAGGTTTGAAACTTTTTTTTTTCTTTTTCTAGATCAATTACCAACCTCACTGGGTCAAGTCCCATAACTCTGACATGCATTTTGAGGAAATTTTGCCCTCTTTTGGACTTAGAAAATTCTGGTTAAAGTTTTATATGCAAGTTACTTTCTCCAGAACTGATGCAGATATTGAATTGAAACTTCACATGTGTCTTCAGGGTTATAGAACTAGTTGATAGCAGCAAGTCCCATAACTCTGACCTTCATTTTGGCCAAATTAAGCCCCCTTTTGAACTTAGAAAATTCTGGTTAAAGTTTTGCGTGCAAGTACATACAGCTATTACTAAGTCATATAGATTTGAAACTTATTTTTACTTTTTCTAGATCAATTACCCACCTCACTGGGTCAAGTCCCATAACTCTGACATGCATTTTGAGGAAATTTTGCCCTCTTTTGGACTTAGAAAATTCTGGTTAAAGTTTTACATGCAAGTTACTTTCTTCAAAATTAACGCAGATACTGATTTGAAACTTCACATGTGTCTACGAGGTTATAAAACTAGTTGATAGCAGCATGTCCCATAACTCTGACCTTCATTTTAGCCAAATTATGCTTTCTTTTGGACTTAGAAAATTTTGGTTAAAGTTTTGCATGCAAGCACATACAGCTATTACTAAAAGGCATATAGGTTTGAAACTTTTTTTCTTTTTCTAGATCAATTACCAACCTCACTGGAACAAGTCCCATAACTCTGGTGTGTATTTTGACAAATTATGCCCCCTTTGACATGGCCAAATTTTGGTTAAAGTTTTACATGCAAGTTACTATCTCCAAAACTAATACAAATATTGAATTGAAACTGCCCCAATTTTGCCTTTGGGGTTTTAAAACTATTGATAGCACCCAAATCCCATAACTCTGATATGCATTTTTGGGCAAATCTCCAACACTAATACAGATATTGAATTGAAACTTCACGTGTCTTCGGTGTTATAAAACCAGTTGATAGCACCAAGTCCCATAACTCCAACCTTCAATTTGGCCAAATTATGCCACCTTTTGGACTTAGAAAATCCTGGTTAAAAGTTTGCATCCAAGTACATACAACTGTTACTAAAAGGCATATAGATTTGAAACTTTGTTTTCTTTTTCTAGGTCAATTACCAATTTCACTGGGTCAAGTCCAATAACTCTGACATTTATTTTTGGCAAATTATGTTCCCTTTTGGACTTAGACAATTCTGGTTAAAGTTTTGCGTGCAAGTACATACAACTGTTACTAAAAGGCATATAGATTTGAAACTTTGTTTTCTTTTTCTAGGTCAATTACCAATTTCACTGGGTCAAGTCCAATAACTCTGACATTTATTTTTGGCAAATTATGCCCCCTTTTGGACTTAGACAATTCTGTTGAAAGTTTTACATGCAAGTTACTATCTCCAAAACTAATACAAATATTGAATTGAAACTGCACATGTGCCTTCGGGTTATAAAACTAGTTGATAGCACCAAGTCCCATAACTCTGATATGCATTTTGGTCAAATTATGTCCCCTTTTGAACTTTAATCTCTTTTGATATTCAACATTTTGGGTAATATTTTCCTGTTTCTGGGACAATATTTCGAATAGTCGAGCTTGGCTGTCTATTACGGATAGCTCTTGTTTTTATTCCCTCGGCATCTACTGATGCGGGAGGCATATAGTGATCGTCCTGTCCGTCCGTGCGTCCGTTCGTCCGTCCATACGAGGTTAACCAAATGGGACCGTTTCGTCTAGCATCAATACCCCTTACTAGAATAACTTGATACTAATGCAGATGTAACCTGTGACCATTCCTCATCTTCAGACATCACCTGACCTCAGTTTGACCCTGACCTTGACCTCATTTTGGACTTAGGTTGCTTTATATGGGCCATCTCTTGGTTAACCAAATGGGACCGTTTCGTCTAGCATCAATACCCCTTACTGGAATGACTTTATACTAATGCAGACATAACCTGTGTCCATTCCTCATCTTCAGACATCACCTGACCTAAGTTTGACCTTGACCTCATTTTGGACTTAGGTTGCTTTATATTGGCCATCTCTTGGTTAACCAAATGGGACCGTTTCGTCTAGCTTCAATACCCCTTACTGGAATGACTTTATACTAATGCAGACATGACCTGTGACCATTCCTCATCTTCAGACATCACCTGATCTCAGTTTGACCTTGACCTCATTTTGGACTTAGGTTGATTTATATTGGCCATCTCTTGGTTAACCAAATGGGACCATTTCGTCTAGCATCAATACCCCTTACTAGAATGACTTGATACTAATGCAGATGTAACCTCTGACCATTCCTCATCTTCAGACATCACCTGACCTTAGTTTGACCTTGAACTTGACCTCATTTTGGACTTAAGTTGCTTTGTATTGACAAGGATGCCACCGGGTGCATCAAGCGTTTATTGAACGCAGCTTCTTGTTTTTTCTGGAGTTAGGCTCTTTTTACGGACTTTGAAAATATCATAACTACAGCATAATATTCTGTACTCAACTCCTCAAATCCAGGTGGAATATTTAGTAAACATCGTCAACTTCAAGAACACAAGGCCAATTTTTTTTCTGGAGTTGCCTAACTCGAATGTTTCTGGAGATTTGTCCCTTCTTTAATTTAGTATTATTCCATCGAACATTTTAGACGGCACGTGTTATAGCGATGATGTTGACATCGTTCAACAATTACAGACAACAATGATTTAACCTTTTAAAATGTACACAAATCCATTGTTCATTTTGTTTGCATGATTTTAAAGGCGCTTGTGAAATCCTGCATTTGTATTATTATACATAGTTTTCCACTCTCTAGAGATAACTAGCATGGTTATGCTCGAGACATGCTTGTTTTCCAATTTTATGCTAATGATTTAAACGGTAGTATATCTTTATGCTCATTTAAATATCCAGAAACAGTCATTTTCAACCATCAATTTCAAATTGAAATTATAGATGTTTTAGTGTCCAAAATGGCTGAAATTTAAAAGGGAAAATATCCCATTAAAATCGGTTTTTACGATAAATTCAAAACAAATCTTTTGAAACTTTAAAACATTAATAGTATCGCCCTCAATGACATAGTCGTATAACATGCATATAATATATTATATATAAAGAGAAAATAAGGAAAGCGTTGTTACAGAAAGGCTAAAACATTAAAGATAAAACGCACAAAGTTAGACATCAAGACTAATAAAACTAGGAGGCCTTTCCAAAAGAAAGCATTTCAATTTGTATAAACAAGTTATATAACCATAAATTCCTCGATAATTGTCCAAGTCATTATGTCTAAATATTGACCACAAACCTACAGCAAACCTTGAGGAGAAAGAATTCAATGACCTCGAGCTACTCTGCATATTTTCATTGATTTTGATAACATTACTGGCTCTTGTAGCACCAGGACAATAAAGTATGATTTATTTCAGATCTAAAAGGCAAGAAGACAGTTTTTGCCATTATTGAAAGACATAGGAAAAAAGGCAATGACAGAAAACAAATATCACCATACCGTCTTGTCTTGAATGTTTCCAACATCTGACAGCCCGATGTAAGCCAGGTAATACCTTTTAGAATTATTGGTTGATATTTGACTCTGTCTGTAAGCAGTTATGCCTCCAATATGTAGTGGAGAGACATATTGTTTTAGTGCTGTCCGTCCGTGTGTATGTCCGTCGGTCTGTCACAAAGTTTATCCACGCAACTCTTTCGACACCACTGAATTTCGCAAGAGCGATCATTGCGTGGCCTAATTGTGCATATCATCGGCAGTTTTTGGTTCGATGATTTCTTGTGGAATCATGACCCTTGATTCGCCAACTGTTTTGATGTTTTACCACTTAATAATAATAGACATAATATGATGTTAGGATATAAATCTGCACAATTCCTTAACTAACAAGCTGAACATCAAGACAAAACATTTCTATATAAAGTTACCTACAGAATGTTAGACAAACAAGAACACCAAGACGGGCTTTTGTTGTTTGCGGTCAAAATCAAGGACATCCTAACTGTTTCTGTTTCAGTCATTTGCAACAGGGCTGTTAATTGGTTTACAGATTTTTGTTAAGGCCCAATTTTTTCTCGAACATTACTTGAATCTATGCACACTTGGTAACATCATAAGATGTATAACTGTGTTCAGAACAATAACTCCAGCATACACTTTGTCAGAATTATGACGCCTTATGTACTTAGAAAATAGGAATTTCTTGGTCAGTTTTTAGCTCGACTATTCGAAGAATAGTCTAGCTATTCTACTCATCCTGGGTCGGAGCCCGCCCACTTAGCTCAGTAGGTAGAGCGTCGGTTTACGGAATGCGGGGTCGTGAGTTCGATCCTCGTGCGGGGCGTACGTTCTCAGTGACTATTTGATAAACGACATTGTGTCTGAAATCACTAGTCCTCCACCTCAGATTCATGTGGGGAAGTTTGCAGTTACTTGCGGAGAACAGGTTTGTACTGGTACAGAATCCAGGAACACTAGTTAGGTTAACTGCCCGCCGTTATATGACTAAAATACTGTTGAAAAACGGCGTTAAACCCAAAACAAACAAACAAACAAACAAACAAACATCCTGGCGTCGGCGTCGGCGACACACCTTGGTTAAAGTTTTGCATGCAAATACAGCTATCATTTAAAGGTACATAGCTTTGAAACTTAAATTTTTCTTTTTCTAGGTCAATTTCCATACTCAGGTTCTATAACTCTGGCATACATTTTGAGCAAATTATGCCCCATTTGGACTTAGAAAGTCCTGGTTAAAGTTAAGATTTATATGTAAGTTACTATCTCCAAAACTAATGCAGAAATTGAACTGAAACTTCACGTGTCATCGGGGTTGTAAAACTAGCTGATTGCATTAAGGCCGATAACTCTGACCTGCATTTTGGCCAAATTATAACCCCTTTTGGACTTAGAAAATCCTGGTTAAAGTTTTGCGTGCAAGTGCATACAGCTATTACTTAAAGGCATATATATTTGAAACTTATTTTTTAATCTTATAGATCAATTACCAACCTTACTTGGTCAAGTCCCATAACTCTGACATGTATTTCGGGCAAATTATGTCCTCTTATGAACATAAAACTTCTTGTTACAGTTTTGCATGCAAGTTACCCGAGCTCCAAAACTAATGGAGATACTGAATTGAAACTCTATAGATATTTTTACATTTAAGGTAGCATTTCCTGCTTCTGGAACAATAATTCGAATAATCTTACATTGGCTGTCTTACGGACAGCTCTTGTTGTTTAGGTTTGCTTATCTTGTATACTATCAGAGCTTTATGCCATTGTTTTTTTATCATAAGATTAGTACGTAAGGCAACAATGCATTTTGTCAGAATCATGGCCATTTTTCACTTAGAAAATTGACATTCTTGAATACTTTAAAATTTCTTACTTTATTCCGTCGTTAATAGGCAAGTAAAAAGGCTCAAGAACCATATTTTTCTTGCATACTGCATGTAGTTAAACACTTACAGACGCGATCAATAGATCAGTATGCGGTGGTCTTAATTCATTTTAGCTCGTCTGATTAAAAAATATATGTACCACTTAGTCGTCAGCTTTATAAAGTTCTTTTAGCTGCTCAGGTGAGGTTTTGTCATCACTCGATGTCCGGCGTCCGGCGTCTGTCTGACTGACAACATTTAGCTTGTGTATGCGACAGAAGCTGTATTTTTCAACTGATCTTCATGAAATTTTGTCAGAATGATAACCTTGATAAAATCTAGGCCGTTTAAAAATGGGATATCTGAATTCCAAAACTAGGTCACTAGGTCAAATCAAAGAAAAACCTTGTGTATTTGATAGAGGCTGTATTTTCAAATTGATCTTCACGAAATTTGGTCAGAATGATTGCCTTGATAAAATCTAGGTCGAGTTCAAATATGGGTTATCTAGGCTAAAAAACTAGGTCATTAGGTCAAATCAAAGAAAAACCTTGTGTATGCGATAGACGATGTATTTTTCAATTGATCATCATGAATTTTGGTGGGAATCAGCCAGGCGGTGCTCTTGTTAATCCTACGTTAGTATTAAAGTAGGCCTGGAAACTCTTACTTGCGTTTTATCAGAATTATGACTGTTTTTGTACATCGAAAATTGAAAGTTTTGGTTAAGGTTCACATTTTTATTTTTAAGTGATATAGCTTTGCAACTTTGTACACTTTTTAGCCGCACTTTTCTTTTGTCAGAATTATAGTCCTTATTGTACTAAGAAGACTGGGATTTCTTGGTTAAAGGTTTTGTTAAAATCCACTTCTTGAATTCTGCAAAAGCTATAGCTTGAAAATATGTTCAGTTTTTAGCTCAACTTTTCGAAGAAAATGTAGAGCTATTGCACTCGCCCCAGCGTCGTGTCGGCGTCGGCGTTGGTTAAAGTTTTTGATAAATTCAAATATCTCTGTTACTATCAAAGCCATTGACTTGAAACTTAAAATAGTTATTTACTATCAAAGTCTGAGAAACAATCCCAATAACTCTGATTTGAATTTTGACAGAATTATGCCCCTTTTTAACTTAGAATTTTTGGTTAAAGTTTTTGATTAAGTCAAATATCTCTGTTACTATCAAAGCTATTGACTTAAAACTTAAAATAGTTATCTACTATCAGAATCTTACACCAGGAGAAACAATCCCCATAACTCTGATTTGAATTTTGACAGAATTATGCCCCTTTTTAACTTAGAATTTTTGGTTAAAGTTTTTGATAAAGTCAAATATCTCTGTTACTATCAAAGCTATTGACTTGAAACTTAAAATACTTATTGACTATCAAAGTATACACCAGGAGAAACAGTCCCCATAGCACTGAATTGAATATTGACAGAATTATGCCCCTTTTTAACTTAGAAATATTGTTAAAATTTTTGATAAAGTCAAATATCTCTGTTTCTATTAAAGCTTTTGACTTGAAACTCATAATAGTTATTTACTATCAAAGTCTACACCAGGAGATACAATTCCTATAACTCTTGTTTGAACTTTGACAGAATTATGCCCCTTTGTAACTTAAAATTTTTAGTTAAAGTTTTTTTTATAAAGTCAAATATCTCTGTTACTATCAAAGCTTTTGACTTGAAACTTAAAATGCTTATTTACCATCAAAGTCTACACCAGAAGAAACAATCCCCATTACTCTGATTGAATTTTGACAGAATTATGCCCCTTTTAACTTAGATTTTTTTGTTAAATTTTTAGATAGTCAATTATCTCTGTTATTATCAAAGCTTTTGACTTGAAACTCAAAATAGTTATTTACTATCAAAGTCTACACCAGGAGACACAATTCTCATAACTATAATTTGAATAAGAACAGAGTTATGCCCCTTTTTAACTTGGATTTTTTTTTTACTGGCAAAGGACAGCTCTTGTTAATTTGACATTACATCTTGAAGTATTTCGTATATTAATTATTTGTTTTCATATTCAGATTTACAAGTAAGAAGTATCTGCAGAAGAAAGAACCAATTATGGTAGATCCACGACAGTCCTGGCACAAGCAAACATGGCATCACCACAGCCCTGACACAAGCCTTGTTGAGATTAGATATAAACTTACATGTATATAATTATACCTTCATGTACAAAGTACACGGGATTATATTGGAGTCACACATGTCAGCGGGTCCGTTCGTCCGATCTGTCCATCATGCCCGCTGGGAAGATTAAAATAATGGCTTCATTTATTAGCCTCAACAACAATGTTCGTTGTACACAACCCGAGTTACTAGGCCCAATGCCACTATTACTCTTGGAGGACAAAGTTCAAATAACTTTAATTTAGTGTCCGCTCCATATTGTATTAACTGCAACGAATATTTAGGTCAAGCATTCGTTATTGTACTCGCCTTCAGGGTCTCTGTCACCATTGCATTCAGGTTAATATTTTATATGATTCTCAAAGTCACTATATTTTCTTAACTACTGCCCATATTAGCATCAAAATTCACATAAGTGTTGATTGTGGTAAAACGCAGACATTTATTTGTTAGGGGTCAAGCATCCAAAAGGTCATATTTTGTAATTGTGCTGGTTAAATCTTAGATTGTTTCTTATATCATCTCATTCACCCGCCCCTACTCCCTACCCTACCCCAAAAGGAAAAAAAGTCTTATTGTTTTATCACTCATGCTTACTTATATCCTATAACAATAAATATTGGTCAGCATTTCCGAATAGTCACGCGGGCTTTCCTTACAACAGTTCTTGATATGAATACAGGATTAGTAAATAGATTTAAGCACTCACAACCTAGTTCATTCGGTCAAAGGTCAAGTTCTGACTTAAAAGACCGCACCATATTGTCTAATCTAATAAAGTAAGCACTAACTGTCAATTCCATCTAGCCACTAGGTTAAAGGTCAGTGTGACACATATGAGGTCAAAGGTCAAATAGCTTTGTGTCTGCTACATATCTTGTAACCCCATATTCCATACACTCATAAAACTAGCAATAAATATCAAGAAGACCTGTTAGAAACCCAGATTATTAGATCCATGGACAAGGTTATACTTGAATGTCAAAATGATGACCAAAATTGACTTACCCTGCATCAAAGCAGCGTCTGGGGGTAACAATAGCACTAGTTTATCATTTTAGCGGACTAAATTTGTAATTGTATCAACCATTTGACAACCATTTGACAAATATTTCCTAAATTTTAGGATAAATATTTAAAACAAATATCAGGAAATTGTTTGTTTTTTGATACAGTCGGACTATTTTTTAGACACAACGGATATTTAGCTTGATTTGTTGACAGTCATGATTTCATGCAAGTTATTTTTCTAAATGATATTTTTATTACAAATACAAAATGTAGCACATTTGACATTAATGTAAAAAATCAGGGACAGCGAATTTTGTAAGAAAAAATATAGTAGGTTAAATATTTCAAAAATTTTTGCTCTTTTGAACAGTTGCGTTTTAACTGGTCAGGGATTGTTTCAAAAATAAATATGCGTAGTTTAGTTGATGTATAAAAAGCTACTTTTCGCAACTTGTATATTTTGGAGTGGGGGCTAAATTCCAAACCCTCATATATTTTAAAACATATAGAGGACATTCCTTTGTTTTAGTGTAAGCTCGAAACAGAAACATTCTAGTGTTCACACGTGAAAATTTTTAAAAGGTAATCACGCGGATTTTATTCTAATGCATATTATTATTATTTTTATTTTATATTTTCTGCCAACGTAATGCCATACGCTATATGCAACGTAACTCTACATTTTATGGCAATACTTATGTTGGAAAAAAGTGACATAGTAACATTTCAATCTACATGTAATGTTTTAGTTAAAAAGATATCCGATTCTACGTTATTTTATATTCTTGCGTTAAATTGTTGTTAAAACAAGTAAAAATTGTATTTGGATTTCTCACCTTTTAAGAGCGGCTTTATCAGGGTATAATGCATCGTCATTTTCTTGAAATCTTCTCAAAATATGGTATATAATTCCATATGCTAGTAACTGCAGAATGTACCGATAAGACCTTAATTCTTTTATTCAAATCCGCATTCTAGTCCTTTGTCTGGGTCATCTAAATGCTGCTTTTAAAAGTCATTTTGGCCTCATTTTTATACACTGATTTTTACACACTTGTTTGGCATAACTTTTAACCAACACCTAACTCTGAGCACTAACCTTAACCATTCGGGGCTGAAGTGACTGTTAAAGCAACTTTGTCTTTTATGGGAACAAGACTAGCATATCTTTATAAATGATGGGTAAAAATTGTTGGCAAACTTTCAGGTTTTTAGTCTACGCTTTTAATGAAGTACTGTAATATAACGTTAGATTATAACATGATAAATTCATTGTTTTAAACAGAGAGAAATCCAAATATGATGTTTACTAGAACGGAACTACACTTGAACGCGAAAGGATATGAATTGTAAGGACGTGAAATATGCTTAAAAGCAACAAAGTTGTAGCAAACACGAATATACACGAGAAAGTCATTGAAATATAAAACATTCTTATACATATCTTAGACCTATTGGAACTCATTTTCCAACATAAGCATTGTGACGTCATAAAATATATCGTTACGTTACCCCTGACGCATGTCTTACCTGGCAGAATAAGAAAAGATAATATGAAAAATAATTAGTTTAACTCAACAAGACATAAAGCAATTCAACATTTATGTGTACAATTTTGTTAAAATTGTTAGAAGTAAAAAATTAGATATGAATGTTTCATAATAAATTATTTCACTTGGGAACGCCAGATTTATGTTCACTCGGTGCTGAAATAAACGAATGTCTTCTATATCTTTTACAATAGCAAATGGGTAAAACTTAAGGTGACAGAAATAACTAAAACGATCCCTTTCCATTTTTAAATGACAACATTTCATTTTTGGTGAAAATATTGTCTGTTATACTGATTTATTAATGATATACATTTTGTACCTTGTATTATAGTAACGTAGATACTTTAAAATATAATTCCAAGCTTACCATATTTGTATCCCCCGACAACAAAGTTGTAAGGGGTGGGGTATACTGGTTTCAGGTTGTCTGTCTGTCTGTCCGTAGACGCAATCTTGTGCGCACCATCTCTCCTTATCCTCTTGACAGAATTTAATGAAACTTCACACAAGTGATCAGTACCAACAGTAGTTGTGCACGGGGTATGTTAGCTTCTTTTAGAAAAAAAAATTGCAGAGTTATGGGACTTTGTTTTTTTGTTACTATACTATATACATAGACACAATCTTGTGCGCACCATCTCTCCTCATCCCCTTGACACATTTTAATGAAACTTCACACAAGTGATCAGTACCAACAGTAGTTGTGCATGGGGCATGTTAGGTTCTTTTAGAAAAAAATTTTTTAAGAGTTATGGGACTTTGTTTTTTTGTTACTATACTATATACATAGACACAGTTTTGTGCGCACCATCTCTCCTCATCCCCATGACACAATTTAATGAAACTTCACACAAGTGATCAGTAACAACAGTAGTTGTGCATGGGGCATGTTAGGTTCTTTCAGAAAAAAATTGCAGAGTTATGGGACTTTGTTTTTTGTTACTGTACTATATAGATGGACACAATCTTGTGCGCACCATCTCTTATCATCCGCTTGACACAATTTAATGAAACTTCACAGAAGTGATCAGTAACAACAGTAGTTGTGCATGGGGCATGTTAGGTTCTTTCATCGACAAAAATTGCAGTTATGGGACTTTGTTTCTTATTAACATACTATGTACATAGTCTGCATATGCAGTCTTGTGCGTGCCTGATCTACCGAACCCTTGCACACATTTTAATGAAACTTCACACAAGTGATCAGTACCAACCCTAGTTGTGCATGGTGCTTGTTACATTCTTTTAGATAAATATTCTGCATAGTTATGGGACTTTGTTTTTGTTACTATACTGTATACATACAGTCTATATACATACAGTCCACATAATTATGCAATCTGTGTACTGTGTCAGTGCATGCGGGGGATACATTCATCACCTTTAGTGATAGCTCTAGTTTCTAAAGGAATTGAATTCAATGAATCTGTATTCTGTATATATCGTTTTAAATTGTAAAATGATAGTATTTTTAGAAGTATTTTTATTGTTTTAACACTGTAGTTATACTTTTTTTAAATGTTATTTGTGATTATGTTTTACATTTTATTTCTGCTTGAAAAAAAATAAAATGCCATACAGTTGTGTTGATTATTTTAGTTTAAGAAATAAAAGGTCATACAATTGCATTGGTTATTGATGTTTCGGAAATCAAAAATGATTTTCCTTTAATATCTCTTAAGTACTTAGCGTCACACCGTACGCGAAATGCAGGTGTGTTCAATTGGTCATGCTTTATCCAGAGATTATCCTTATTGATATGCATTTTGTCAACCGCCAATTATATTTCACCTTGACGCCATTTGCAAAATAAACGAGGTTATTCCAACACGTACTTTTTCCTTCAGTTTATCTCCCCTGAACACCATCTGCAAAATAAGTGTTCATTTGTCAACATTTTCCCCATCTATAGGTATTGCCCCTTCCCTCTTTTGCCGTCATTTGAATTACGGAGGGGAGGTCACTCTTAAACACCTTTTATCACAGCCAGTTATAACCACTTCCTCTGACGCAATTTGCAATATGAAGGGGAGGTTACTCTTACACACTCCTTTCTCAATCAAGTTACAGCCCCTTTCCCCGTTGACGCCCTTTGAAATACAGAGGGGAGGTCACTTTTACAGACTTTTCCCACATTGTTATTGCACCTTCCGTTTTGACGTCATTTGCAAAACGAAGGTAAGGTCACTCTTGCACACCTTTTTGTACATCAAGTTGTTGCCCCTTTTCCCTTTGACACCATTTGCAATACGAAGGGGAGGTCACACGCTCCTTTTCCCATCCAGTTATCCCCATACACCTTTGACGCCATTTGCAATACGAAGAGGTCACTCTAACGCACCATTTCCCTATCAAGTTACTGCCCCTTCTCTGACGCCATTTGCAAAACGAAGGGGAGGTCACACACCTTTTTCCTATTAGTTATTCCCCCTTTGACGTCTTTGTAATACGATGGGAGGTCACTCAAAAGCTTTTTTTCCCCCTTTCCGGTTTAATGGGGCCCCTTTTTCCTTCCGTTTGCCCTTTTTGACGCCATTTGCAATACGAAGGGGAGGTCACACGCTCCTTTTCCCATCCAGTTATTGCCCCATACACCTTTGACGCCATTTGCAATACGAAGAGGTCACTCTAACGCACCATTTCCCTATTAAGTTACTGCCCCTTCTCCCTTTGACGCCATTTGCAAAACGAAGGGGAGGTCACACACCTTTTTCCTATCTAGTTATTGCCCCTTTGACGCCATTTGTAATACGAAGGGGAGGTCACTCTAATAAAGTTTTTCCCTTTCCGGTTATCGCCTCTTCACCCTTTGACGCCATTTGCAATACGAAGAGGTCACTCTTGCACTTCTTTTCCATATCCAGTTATTGCTCCTTCTCCCTTTGACGCCATTTGCAATACGAAGGGAGGTCACTCTTGCACACCTTTTCCTTATCCAGTTATTGCCCCTTCTCCCTATGACGCCATTTGCAATACGAAGGAGACGTCACTCTAACGCACCATTAACCTATCAAGTTACTGCCCCTTTTCCCTTTGACGCCATTTGCAATACGAATGGGAGGTCACTCTAACAAAGCTTTTCCCTATCCGGTTATAGTCCCTTCTCCCTTTGACGCCATTTGCTCTTTAATCTCTTAAATAAAACTCAAACTCCTTTCCTATCCCGTCAACTGCAAATGGCGTCGAGGCGGCAAGGGGAGGTAACCTTGGAAGGACAAAAACGGTCGGTTAGAGTGACCTCCCCTGAAAATTGCGTCGGTTAGAGTGACCTCCCCTGATAATTGCAAATGGCGTCGAGGCGGCAAGGGGAGGTAACCCTGGAAGGACAAAAAAAAGGTGGTTAGAGTGACCTCCCCTGAAAATTGCAAATGGCGTCGAGGCGGCAAGGGGAGGTAAACCTTTGGAGGACAAAAAAAAGGGTCGTTAGAGTGACCTCCCTGAAAATTGCAAATGGCGTCGAGGCGGCAAGGGGAGGAAACCCTTTGGAAGGACAAAAAAAAAGGCCCGTTAGAGTGACCTCCCTGAAATTTGAAAATGGGTCGAGGCGCAAGGGGGGTAACCTTGGAAGGACAAAAAAAAGGTCGGTTAGAGTGACCCCCCCTGAAAATTGCAAAGGGGCGTCGAGGCGGCAAGGGGAGGTAACCTTGGAAGGACAAAAAAAGTAGGTTAGAGTGACCTACCCTGAAAATTGCAAATGGCGTCGAGGCGGCAAGGGGAGGTAACCTTGGAAGGACAAAAAAAGGGTCGGTTAGAGTGACCTCCCCTGAAAATTGCAAATGGCGTCGAGGCGGCAAGGGGAGGTAACCTTGGAAGGAAAAAAAAAAAAGGTCGATTAGAGTGACCTCCCCTGAAAATTGCAAAGGGCCCCGTCGGGGGCGGCAAGGGGAGGAAAACTTGGAAGGACAAAAAAAAAGGTCGTTAGAGTGACCTCCCCTGAAAATTGCAATGGCGTCGAGGCGGCAAGGGGAGGTAACCTTGGAAGGAAAAAAAAAAAAAAGGTCGGTTAGAGTGACCCCCTTGAAAATTGAAAATGGCGCGAGGCGGCAAGGGGAGGAAACCCTTGGAAGGAAAAAAAAAAAAGGGTCGGTTGAGTGACCTCCCCTGAAATTGCAAATGGCGTCGAGGCGGAAAGGGGGAAAGGAAACCTTTGGGAAGGACAAAAAAAAAGGTCGTTAGATTGCCCTCCCTGAAAATTGCAAATGGCGTCGAGGCGGCAAGGGGAGGTAACCTTGGAAGGACAAAAAAAAGGGCGGGTAGAGTGACCTCCCCTGAAAATTGCAAATGGCGTCAAAGCGGCAAGGGAGGTAACCTTGGAAGGACAAAAAAAAAAGGTGGGTAGAGTGACCTCCCTGAAATTGCAAATGGCGTCGAGGGGAAGGGGAGGTAACCTTGGAAGGGAAAAAAAAAAAAAAGGTGGGTTAGAGTGACCTCCCCTGGAAAATGCAAAGGGCGTCGAGGCGGCAAGGGGGGGTTTCCCGGGGAAAGGGACAAAAAAAGGTCGGTTAGAGTGACCTCCCCTGAAAATTGCAAATGGCGTCGAGGCGGCAAGGGGAGGAAACCCTTGGAAGGACAAAAAAAAGGTGGGTTTAGAGTGACCTCCCTGAAAATTGCAAATGGCGTCGAGGGGGAAGGGGAGGTAACCTTGGAAGGAAAAAAAAAGGAAAAAGGTCGGTTAGGTGACCTCCCTGAAAATTGCAAATGGCGTCGAGGCGGAAAAGGGGGGGTTTAACCTTGGAAGGACAAAAAAAAGGTCGGTTAGAGTGACCTCCCTTGAAAATTGCAATTGGCGTCCAAGGCGGCAAGGGGAGGTAACCTTGGAAGGAAAAGAAAAGGGTCGAAAGAGGATTCCTTGAAAATTCAAAGGGGGTGAAGACGCAAGGGATTTAACCTTGGAGGAAAAAAAAGCGTCCCTCTGGGAAGGTTGAT
Source organism: Mercenaria mercenaria (assembly GCF_021730395.1). NCBI lineage: Eukaryota > Metazoa > Mollusca > Bivalvia > Venerida > Veneridae > Mercenaria > Mercenaria mercenaria. The sequence continues at coordinate 20,693,386 of NC_069364.1, read as the reverse complement.
AAGAGGGGGACCTCTCGATAAATGGGGGTATCTTTGGACAGGAATAAGGTCGGTTAGGGTGACCTCCCATTTTAGAAATGGCGTCTAGAAGGAGGTGAGTAAGTTTTAAATTGAAAAGAAAAAAGAGTTGGTAAAGGTGACCTGCTGCATTTTCCCAAATGACGTCAGGGTTTGGTGGTGGAAAGAAACAAGTGATTTGGGGGTGACCTCCCCTTCCTTCTGCAAATGGCGTTAAGGGGAGAGGAGGTAACTTTGGAAGGAAAAAAATCGTGTCGGTTAGGCTGACCTTCACTGCATAGTGAAAATGGCACCAAGGAGGGGAAGGGAGGTAACTTGGGTGGAAATATATAGATTATATGATTTTTTCTTCTTCTTTCTTTTTCTTCAAATAAAATAATCAACAAAACTGTAATGCCTTTTATTCAATTTTCAAGCAGCAATAAATAGCAAAATTAGTCTTATATAACCATGGTCCTTTTAAGATGCAAATGAAATGTTAATGTTCTGGATATATGAAAGATGACTATGTTCGAACTGAATATGATCTATAAAAATCTCTAGTCCTGTCAGTCCTAAAAGTGACCTGGCATTGAATTGTATCGTAAATGTTAAATGGCATTCTGTTAAGGTACATGTATATGTTGTTATTGAAGAATCTGAATGATGCCCAGCTGGCATCATTAAACGTTTTGAGAAATTTAAGATGACGTCCAACATGGCCGCCAAAATCAGATAAAATATATCAGTGGTGCAAGAAATAAGTTACAAATTGCTCTTTGCAGATTGATTGTACTGTAAATGTTTCAAACATATCTATATACATTTATTTATTAATTTAGTTAATCTAAGATGGTATTTAGGACGACTGGAATTCAAAATGGAGGTTAAAATGGCCGCCACAATTGCCTTTTTTGGCGTATTGTATTAACAAATCAAGTATGGTTATCAAATTTGTTGATATTAGTGTTGCATTATATAAGAACTATTTAAATAAAATAACAATTTTAATCATTTAGCAGATCATAAATGGCTTCCAAAATAGCCGTCAAACTTTAAAGAAGTTGGAAACAATGCTGAATATTGGTATTATTTCATTGGTCTGTTATTATATAAGAAAAAATTCATCTATGACCGCCCGCCATGGGTGTTCGCATAGTACGCCCCGCGCTTTCAGAGACGGGCGTATAAAAAGGTCATTTACAGCTAATGTTTGATCTCTTGTAAAGTTTAAATGAATTTATCTCATTCAATCGCGCAGTTTAATTACGTCACAATGCCTATGTTTATAAGTTTACAGATACAGATGTTTCTCTTTGGTGTGTATTTTAGTGTTTTTGCAAGCATTTATACAGCTCTGTCTTTCAATAAAATTATGATTATTTACTAGATGTTTATAGCGCTCTTTTCATCTATAAAATAAACGTTCAAAAGCGCTGAAATTATCCACTTCTTACTAATTTATATCCTTTTGTGTTCAGGTGCAGTTCCTTACCAATAGACACCATGTTTGGATTTCTCTGTGTTTGAAGCAATGACCTTGCCAGGTGATATTTACAATTACATTTGTATATTACAGTTACCCATTTTAAGGACTAAAAGCACATATTTTTCTTAACATTTAATCAACGCATCTTTTTACCCCTCATCATATACTAGTCTTAAATTTCAAACTTTGTACTTATAAAAGACAAACTTGCTTTAAAAAGTCATTTCAGTCTCAAGCGTTAACGTCAGTGTTCGAGTTAGATGTCAGTTAAGAGTTATAAATACCAGTCAGTGTAAAATGCAGTGTACAAGAAATGGGGGTAGAATGACTTTAAAAGGCTATAGATTTAGACATCTCCGACAAAGGACAGTTAGTCTACGGCCATTTGTAATCCCGCTCGAAAGTAGTTGAGAAATATAGCCACATACATAAAATTATTCCTTGGTCTAAGACAAAAACAATATGTATGTATCTTTTCTAGGGACCGCGACTGGATCCGGAAATGACGTCATCAATATGGCGACCGATTACGAAAATAATACTGCTGAATAATGTCTGGAAAAAAAGAGTACTATTGCTTATAATATCAGATATCATGTCAATAAACAAGCCAATAGGACATTTCAAATATTCATATTTACACTTTCTCAGAAAAAAGTATATTTAATTTATTTTAACTGTTTAATTTGTACCCCACCCACTTAATTTACAATGCATTTTTACACGTCGCTTCTACCTCTTGATATTAATTATTTTCGACTATTCTTATGGTGTTGAATTTGAAATAAGATTATTTCCAAAAGTTACAAGAAATATAACATACAATAAGGAAATATATGTTACCAATATCTGCTTTTAATAAGTACCTAGAAGGAAAGGAATTTGACGAAAATGCAGTACAAATCAATGTCGGCAAAAGTAGTTGTCTATGCTGTTATTATAAGATTATGTGCATATTACATGCATTGTTTGCAATTTCATTTTGATTAGATTTAAGCACGATCAAGACGATTATGCCAGTAGAAGTTTAACATACTTTTTTTAACTTAATGCAAGGGTTTAATTCATGATAGGCTTTTTAATTTCTCAGAATTACTGGTTAAATATATTCATTCAAACTTGACATCAACACTGAAAGTGTTTTACTTAATTCGTCTTCAGCTCCGCGATAACAAAGGTATCTACAAAAGGTATTATTTATTACCCCTGCATTTAAAACGTTCTGAGTTTAATATGGGTTTCCGTAATTACGTTCAGCTAATTGCGGAAGGAGGGGCATCAGGGGCAGGGGATAATCATTTCATTTTCTTTCCTTCATCATTCTTTCTCTGTAACTGAAAATATTTCTCAACAGATCCGATTTGTTATATACTCTGATTCATGTTAATGCAACGCATCTTTAAACCGTAACACTGCAACAATGCATTTATAGGTTAGAACATGATAAATACATTAATAAAGTAAAGCCTATAGACAGAAAGCTCAAAACGTAAAATAAAGGAACGTAGTACGGCAACGCCTTGGAACGGTCAGTTGCCGAACAAAGCTGGTGTGCTTAAAACAGTAGTTTGGGAACAAGGCTCACACTCTATATCCTATGTTATAGAACAGTATACATAAAATTAAGCCTTCGACTGCTGAATGTCTTATTCACGCAAGGGAAACTAAAGGCACGCTATTATGTGAAACACAAAAATGATCGGGTAAATATCTATATGAAAATCCTCTGGTCGTTTAGTATTATGGAGTTCATTAAATGTCATCATAATAGAATTCCGCTTAAGCTGGTGCTAAAGGGCGTGAGGGTATTTCACCTTTCTAACCTCTCATAAACAAACATAGTCAAACTAAGTCTTCTAGTATTTTGATTAGTCGAGTTCTATACTTTCAAGGGATCTTCTTAAAACTTTTAACAAACCATTTGCGCATGTTCTCCATGCCGTTGCAGAAAGCAGAACAACAGCAGAACATTATTAAGGATCCGAAGAAACAGGAAAGCAGAAATATATCAAAGCAGCTCAGTACCAGTGACCTTTAAGAACTACCTATCATGGCGTCGTCCACCTCTTTCGTTAGACACGATCAAAGAGGAAAGTGTAGCATCCAGCTGACAAAGGACTGAACACCAAATATGCAATATATCTCCAAATAAGAGGGTCAGAACCGCATATGATAAAACATTTCATCATTTTACCAAATACATTTGGGAAAATTTCCATTGAATTTGATAAATAACTACTATTTTGATACACTTAGTAGCAGAAGATTTTTTAAATTGCTATTAAACTTAAAAAAACACACACACAAGTCTGAATTATGACAGTGACATTTAGTAAAATATTCTCGCAGTTGATAAATAATAGCAGTATTTCTGCAAAAGGACATATTGATAACGTTCTTTGAATTCTTGAAAGTTGCTCTTGCAAATATATGACGGTTATATAAAGGTAAAGGAAAAGGTATTTAGTAAACGGCGCATATAACCGACAGACAACATGACCTACAGCTATTGTGACAAACCACGTATCTTGTAACAGATACTTGCCTGGACTCATATACATGTATTGCAAAAGATTGTATGGGGAACATCCCCATACCCCATCTAAATAGAGAGAAAAACTTGTGGAAATACACTTGAAAGTGTAAATCAATTTTAAATATGGAGAAATGTCAATCCCAAACGATGCAGTATTATAATCTTTGAATTGTTAGTTTCATTTAATAACTACACCTCCCTGGCATAAAAAATGTCAACTATTCGAGCAACAACTGATTGTCCGTGTTTGAAAACACCATCAAGAATGCGTGAATTATTGTTGATATAGTAACCACACCTGACTGTGTATAACGTTTTCTAAATCATACGACAAGCTAGGCAGAAGTAGTTCTCATGGATCACGTATTATTCTCGAAAAACCGGACATCAATGTCGTTCAGTAAGGAGAGGGTTTGACAAACTGCCTCCCAGGTTCACATGGACATTTTTTTAGCAATGTTACAAGCGAAAAAGGCTTAACTGAAATTAAATGCACAAAAAATGCGTTTAATTAAAGCAGTTCCTTTGTCATTAATTAGATTATTTAGTAAATAGGTATAAAGAGTAAAGGAATCATATGAAACGACGGAAGAGCACACACTGTAATTGTTGGATTCTAATTTTTCTGGGAACGTTTTTCCAGAGTTTGCATATACTTTGTTGCAATATCTTTTCACGTGGGGTAAAATATCAGTTCGACATGAAGTTATACGATTAAATAAATTAGTAGTGGTACATGTATATTAAGAGGTTAAATTATCTATGAAACGAGTCAATGTGATTGTACATGCAATTAAGGAATCCAACATTATCTTGCTGATCCTATATGCGAACTTTGAAAATACAAACTTCAGGGATGTGATTAGTGTCCAAATCCTGTTCATTGGAAATACTCAAGGCGTAGGTTCTAGTATTATAAATTTCCTTATGTAAAACGGAAATATACTGTAGGCGTTAAACGACGATGACATCATAGGCCACCTAGTATGCTGGACTAAAACATTCATAGAGAAATCTTCTGATGATTCCTTTCGTAGATGTCTTTAACTCAGGTTTACGGGGAAGTATGTATTAATTGATTGGATTTATCAATTTTAATAGGAGAAACTGCACTATACAATAGTTTACGTTTTTAAGCTGTTAATGCATTAGAAACAGCATTCTTAAAATTGCACCATGTAACAGATTTTTTTTGTATTGATTTTGAGTTCTGACCACAGTGTCAGGACATTAAGCTGATCTGACAAACTCATACAGATAACAAGGGTATATACATACATATAATTATGCTATTTGACTATGGAAGTGATAGATTATCAGACTATTTCTATTCATAATCGACCATACCACGCCATTAAACAGAAATTTGCTCACTTAATATCAATATTTAGTTGTTTTCGTCATTTTCTGATATTTTTGGATATTTTTTCATTTTAAGCATAATGAATTCCATCTTTTTTCATAAAAGTGTTTTATCTTCTAGAATAAACATTACCTTCACTACATATATCATTTTTACAATCATAACATAGTTTTCAAAGACGTTGTCACTTAATATTCAGCAGCCTTAGTTTCTTTTTTTCTCTTTAGCCGCCATATTTATGACGTCATAACTTTTTCCAGTCGCGTGTCTGGAAAGAGATACATGGAAATTTACGATAACTCACTTCAATCTACAATGTGGTATAAGTCTCTATATTTCTCAATATTTTTCTCACGGCGGCCCATATTCTCACAAATGGACATGTACTAAGTGATATTAACTTTAATCAAATGAAATTTGATTTTTATCTGTACAGTTTTAGTTAGTAGAGTATGGAATTATATTTAATACTTTCAGAGGATTATTAAAATATAACAATACATTATATCCTGATAATCTTATTGTTTCAACAACGAGAAATCAAAATATGGCGTTCATTGGCATGAAACTACACCTTAATACTCAAAAATATGAATTACATAAAGGGGCCTCCGTGGCCGAGTAGTTAATGTTGCTGACTTCAAATCACTTGCCTCTCATCGATGTGGGTTCGAGCCTCACTCGGGGCGTTGAATTCTTCATGTGAGGAAGCAATCCAGCTGGCTTACGGAAGGTCGGTGGTTCTACCCAGGTGCCCTCTCGTGATGAAATAATGCACGGAAGGGCACCTGGGGTCTTCCTCCACCATTAAAGCTGGAAAGTCGCCATATGACCTTTTATGTGTCGGTGCGACGTTAAATCCAAAAAAAAAAAAAAAAAAAAAAAAAGAATTACATAAACCGAAAATATGCTTCAATAAATATACCGCTTTAATTATAGCATTAGAAAATACATCTACTTTATTAAAATGTTACAGAAATATTTAACTTTTTTCAACATATTCATTTTGACGCCATGACAAACGTGGCGTTGCTCATAACATGCGAAGTTGCGTGGCGACGTTACGTTGGAAAAGTATTAACATTTTGGAAAAAAAGTATAAGAATGCATGGAATTTAATTTATATGTATATCGAATTATTTTCAGGCGATTTTATCTGCATACAGAACGATCTTGTATTTCGATCTTGCACTGAAACTAATGTCCTCTTTGTCTTATGTTGAGCTATAGGAAATGGGCATTACTTGTATGTCATATTTGAATTTATTTAAACCGAGTAATGAGATTCAGCTATTATTGATCCTGCAAAAATAACCGATCTAGAAATATTTGCTTTGTCTAAACAAAAGTATGTATCGGTGTTCTGAAAAAAAATCCTCATTTTTACTCCAGTTATTTATCCTAGAATTGAGCAAAATACATTTATGTTATTACACATTCTCAATTATATATTTGTAAGCTATCCATCATGCTTGTGCCAGCGTTGCCATGTTTGCTTGCTTATGCCAGTGCTGTTGTAGTGCCATGTCTGTGCTGGTTCCAGGCTGTCGTGGATTTACAATACTTAATTCTTCCTTCTTCATTCTGCAGATAGTTCTCACTTGTATGTTTGATCATCCTGAAAATGGAGACAAATGTTCTATGTAACAAAATATTTCAAGACAAAGATCAAGTCAAATCAAACTACATATTCCGTTTTTTTCCCAAATTTTCAGTAAAAAAAAAATCAGCTAAAGCTGGGAATGGAAATATTTGACAGCAGGAAGCACATTAAAAACAGAAATTATATCAAGAGCTGTCTGTGGACAGCTCGCTCGACTATTCGAAGAATTGATAGAAGTATAGGGTCAAAATATTACCAGAGATTTTAAGACAAAAAAAAAAGAATAGGTAAGACAAACTATGTACCAGCATTAATGGATTTGGATAAGTCTTGTGCTCAAAGCCATATATCAAACAGTCAGAAATATGGAATAGTATGCAAAGCTTAACTAATTTCTATGTCAAAAAGGGCTTTAACTGAGCTATAGTCCTTGTCCTAGTTATGTAGTCTTGCCTACATATGTAGTCTATGATGATAGAAATGTGGTCGAAGTTTCAAAGCAATATGGCAAACAAGTTAGGCAAACTATGGACCGGTTTGAAAAACTTAACTGATTTCCAAGTGCAAAAAGAGCCAAACTTTAGACAAAATATATAACATAGCTATGTACTCTTGCCTTCTAGTGGATATCATGATGATAAGCAAGTGTGCATAGTTTCAAAGCCACATGTCAAATAGTGTTGACAAAAAACGTACTTGTACGAAAGCTGAACCAATTTCCGAGTTCAAAAAGGGCCATAATTCAGCCAAAATAATTGACAGAGTTAGGTACTCTTGCCTACAGATGGAAATCATGTTGATTAGCAATGGTTCAAAGTTTCAAAGCCACATGTTTAATAGTTTTGGACAAAACATGAACTTTTTCAAAAATTGTACAAATTTCCAAGTCCAAAAAGGGCCATACTTCTGCCAAAATAGTTGACAGAGTTATGCCAAAATCCTTGGTACAGTTATGTACTCTTGCCCAATACTGGACATGGGGAGTGTACAAAATTGTTATAAGTTTTAAAGCTTTATCTCAAAAGACTTTTTCAAAATGTAAACTGGTACAAAAAATTATTGAAGGTGCGACGCCGACGCCAACGCTGTGGAGAGTAGAAAAGCTCTACTTATTCTTTGAATAGTAGAGCTAAAATGAGAGCAAAACACTCTGACAACAGGTGGTGTGTTTCAATAGTCCTGTACATACATACGTAATAACAGCTGAAGCCTTTGTCACCCTTGTTACAATATGTAGATGGAATTAAATTTTAAAAATCTGCAATAATATACAATACGCTTGTTGGAAACAAATAATAATATATGTAAACGACATCTAAAGTGCATAGATTCTTTAATTCAATTTCAATGTGATTCAAAGTGGATTATTTTTCAAAATTAAACTCAATTAAAAAGAGCGCCCCTGCTTGTCCGTTTGTGCTTTTATCATTTGTGCTTGCCAACTTAATGTTTTCTTTTTTAAACTAAAGTTTCATTTGAATTAATAAAATGGAAACTGGCTGTGCAGTTGTGTACACAAGGTACATATTTAGATGTAATATGGCTAAGAGCAAAAAGGGACATAACTCTATTAACGAACATAAAAATATAATATGCTCATGTCCACTTCATGTTGATAATGTATACCATGTTTCATTTGCTTGAATGGAAACTATATGAGAGTTGAATACAGAGGGAAGTGTGACAGACGCACGGACGGACGGACAGGTCAAACACTGGCGCCTCGGTGGATATTTTTCATATATCTCGCGGTGAACATTTTTCATATCACCCTCTCAGGAATGAAACATTTATAAACTAGAGCTATCACTAAATGTGATGAATGTACCCCCAACCCGCATGCACTAACACAGTACTTTGCAATTTGACACACACAAGATAGCATAATTATGTGGACTGTATGTATATAGACTGTATATATACAGCATAGTAACAAAAAAACAAAGTCCCATAACTATGCAGAATATTTATCTAAAAGAACGTAACATGCACCATGCACAACTAGGGTTGGTACTGATCACTTTTGTGAAGTTTCATTAAATTGTGTGCAAGGGTTCAGAAGATTAGGCGCGCACAAGATTGCATATGCAGACCGTATGTACATAGTATGTTAACAAGAAACAAAGTCCCATAACTCTGCAAGTTTTGTTGTTGGAAGAACCTAACATGCCCCATGCACAACTACTGTTGTTACTGATTACCTGTGTGAAGTTTCATTAAATTGTGTCAAGGGGATCAGGAGAGATGGTGCGCACAAGACTGTGTCTATGTATAAGTATTCAAGAAAAGTGAATTGAAAAAAATGAAATATTATCTAAGCTAAAAACCCGATGATTCGTACGAAATGCAACTTCGGATAGATATATTGAAGTTCTTGACCTTCCTACTAATCTCATGACAATAAACAAGTATACAGAGAGTCAAAGCCATAGCTCTAATAGAATTCAAGAAAAATGGATCTAAACAAAAAGAAATTCAAATTTTCTATGTACATTTAGGGCCATAATTCATATAAAATGCATATCAGTCTTTGTATCTAATGATGATTAACAAGAACGTGAAGTTTCAAAGCTATTGTTCTCACAGCATCAAGTAAAGTCGACCTAAACAAAAAATTTAACCATGGCAAGAAATCAAAATTTTCAAAGTACAAACAGGGCCAAAATTCTGACAAAATGCAGGTTAGAGCAATGTTCCTGGGTCTACTTACTCATCTAATGCTGATAAACAAGTGTGCAAAATGTTAAAGCAGTTTATCTTATAGCTTTTGGGAAAAAATGGCCTAAACAAAAATTTTAACCAAGAAAATCAAGTTTTCTAAGTATGAAATGGGCCATAATTCTGACAAAATGCAAATCAGAGTTATGGTTCTTGTCCTACATAGTCAACTAATAATGACAAACAAGTGTGCAAATTTTCATAGCAGTAGCCCTTATAGCTTTTGAGAAAAGGTGGACCTTAACAAAGACTTAAACCAATGCTGACGCCGACACCGACGCCGACGATCAAGTGACGACAATACTTCGTAGATATTTTTCAAGAATCAGACTAGTTTAAAATATTCCTTTTCATGTTACGGTATGTGTTTGAGTTGGGTGTTTGAAGGATTCCAATTAATCGTATTAAAAATATATAATCAAATGTTTCAAATAAATATAAGAAATACCTGGAAAGTGGTGAGGTACAAAGGGATGCGTGTTTGCGTGCATGCGTGTCTTTTAAGTTAAATAGTCGAGCAAAAAAGTGGCATAATTCAGTACTTATCAGTGCTAGATCAATGCCCCTCGTCATGTAAAATAAGTTGTGGAACAACTAATTCAAGTTTAGACCACATTTTTTCAGTAACATGAGCTGTCGGACAACAGCAATGCTCGACTATTTAATAATGGTGTCACTGAAGAAATAAATTGAATGAATGTCGAAAAGGGACATGCAAAGAAGAGTTATGGAACTGTCAGGTCATTACATTAAATAAGATTGTGACCTAGTGGGTACTGATATACTAGCTTACATGCAAGAATCTAACCAAAAATTGCTAAGTCAAAAAAAGGGTATAATTTTTAAAAAGAGCTGTCTGAGGACAGCAACGTTCGGCTATTCAACAGCTCTGTCAAGTGAATGAATATTAAAGTCCAAAAAGGGCATAATTTTGTAAAATTGCAACACAGGGTTAAGGAACCTGTACAATCCAAATCAGATTATGACTATGGACAATTCAATCCATTCCCATTAATGGGCAATGAGATACCAGCTTACATACAAATCTTAAACGAAAAAATGTTGAAAATTTGGTGATTCCACCCGCTTTGACAACTAAGAAATGGATTTTCTGAAAATTCAAATTTTTAGCTATCCAATGAAATAAAAAGTTTTCTTGGGCTCAAAAAAGTAAATAAAAGTGCCCTATCTCTTGGACTATAAGGACGAAGTCCTTCTTGCCTTTTTTCATAGCCTGAAATACATCATACGTTTTAGGAGATTTTTATAAAACATTCAGGATGCCATTTTAAGTCCGCATAAAAGTTACATTTCCGTGTAAGACAACTGTAAAGTTTAAAAAAAATAAATATTTCAAAACAATGTCACGAGCCAGAAATTTTATACTTGGAAAAATACATTTTTGCCATAAAATGAATATTTTAAAACACCTCTAAAAATGAAAAAAAAAAAAAAAAGATCCATCTACCAACCAAATTTTTGTTAGAATGATGTATAACTTTGAATAACATCTGAATCTTTTATAATAAATAATAAAATCTGCGAACAGATTCTTTGGAAGCACAGAACATAACCAAGCAACATAATAACAAACTCGGTTTGATTGAGTCTGTTTATAAGGCGACACCCCTGTAGGACCACATTCGTAGCAGATCGCATTTGTAACAGATTTCGTAAGTATGCGATCGCATTCGTATCAGGTAAAATGTGTTACGAATGTGTTTGTCCAACATGGGGGTTGACAATAGAAGCACATATGTATCATGTTGAGTTTTATACTGTAAATGTTCAATAAGTTGGTTGTCATCGCAACATCATTAAACGACTGCCATAAGCACCATCACAAGTTAGCGTCGTCTTCCTCGACGTCAATAACGTCATAAAATTATTTGAGCCGCATCATGAAAAAATGGGCCTTCGGGAACTTTCGAGGCTTTGCAACCAGTGTGGGCCCAGATCAGCCTGTGCATCCGCGCAGTCTTATCATAGCCCACACCGTTCGCTGTTATTTCAAAGAAGGTTTATTCTGCCTGAATATGAAGTTTTCATAAATGCACAGGTCGGCCTTAATATAGAGTTTCCGGAAATTCACGAACATGTTCGAATGCCAATTTTCCCGTGATTTTGCTCAAATTCTATTATCATTTCTGCATCCACTGCCACTACCACTATAATATGATTACAACTTCAGCCTCTTCTACTGTTACCTCGACTAGCTGAAAGGTAGACCCACATGCTCAGGTCACTGGTTCGAATCCGGTGGCGACATACATTTGTATCTATCTTTCGTTATCCAGAGCTGTCTCAAGCTGGGTAACAAACAGGAAGTTGCTATGTCCTGGGACAAATTATATACAACTTGTCATGGGCGGAGTCGTTAGCCTTAAGTCTAGGAGGGCCCGACCTTGTGGTTGCTGCGAATTTATGTCTATGAGATTTTAAGAAAATACACCTTGGTTTTTAATTGCCCTAACCCCACTGAGCTCGCTTGTAAGGAAATAGACCTTCGTTTATTATAATCCCGCCGTGAAATAGCGGAAATTGTGCGTTCGTGCAGTTATATATAGGTTCTTGTCCTTGGTATAACTTGCCCATGTATTGTTTGATTTTTAAATTATTTGGTACAAATGATCAGCATGGATAGAAGGTTTGTTGCGATCATGATCCATGTTGCTATATCCAAGATCAAGGTCACAGCTTTGAACTTAGATTTGTTTTGTTATTTTGCTGTTATATATACGTTTGTGTCTGGATCATAACTCGCTTTAGTCAGATTTCAAATACTTTGGTACAAATAACCACCATTTCTTGACAATCTGTAGTGATCATATTACACATATTACTGCAAACGACTCAAATTTTGGCACCCTGTAGAATGGTTCTGATGAATATTATGTTTGTTTGTTGGATTCAGAGCGCCTGTTTTCAACAGTATTTAGGTAATACAGTTTAGGGCAGTTAATCTTACCATTGATCCTACAACGGACCAGTTCAAGATGATGATGATGAATTTGATGATTTTGATGATGATGATAATGATGATAAAAATGTCAAAAATATTAAAATCAGTACAACAGAATCTTTATGCTAGTAACAGACAACTTCCCAGCTGGAAACAGCACCGATAGGCGAAAATCGCAACAGATACGAGTAGTTATCACCAGATCTCGAACGTGCGTCCCTCGACACCCTAGTCGATGATTAGTTCCTCCCATTAATATTAGTTGATATTATACCCTGGCTCATATTCGAGTTTACACTCATACAATCGTTTACGGGTCTGGTAAAACGCACCGATACACGTCTTAACAAGTCTTAATACAATGGTTAGTTCCTCCCATTAATATTAGTTGATATTATACCATGGCTCATATTCGAGTTTACACTCATACAATCGTTTACGGGTCTGGTAAAACGCACCGATACAAGTCTTAACTGGGTGGATGAGAGACACAATAGCTCTGGAAATTCCGGCTCTGACTGGGAATTCAACAGGCTCCGCCGGTTTCGTAATCTGCAAAACTATCCACTGCATCACCCTCACCGATGGAGTTACTTTTGCCGCTCCTATAGAGATAAAAAAAATAAGAATATTTCCATACGAATGTAGACACCAGGCCAGGCAAGAAAACTCTCTTAGTAAATATAATCCAATAAAGTTCACGTCAGGGTTTTGAATAGGACATATTTCATTTGATGTATCCATTGTCGTCAGTATAAGTTTTTTTTTTTTAATTTTTGATGTTCAAAGCAATGCGAATTGACAAAGATAAACAAAACAAAAACGAAAAACCTATCACAGTCAAGCTAGTCACTATTTAAAAGTATACATAAATGTACATATACCCGGTGTTCTACGGAAACAAGCTTTTACAAGACTTTCTATGTTAGTTGAGACTGCCTTGATCTTGTTTTTAGTGCATTTTATTTGTTGTTGAAGCGATACAACCAGCGATTTGCCGATTATAAAAGTTGAACAGGGATTGCATGTGGTGTGCATCTTCCCCTTTAATCATACATATTCATTTATTCATGCATTCAGTAAAAATTTAATCTTACAAACCAAAACCGATATGGGAAATTTATAAGTGACATGTACATGTAGTACCATGCTACTATGAACAGACCAGTCATGATAACGGTATTCTTTCCAAGTTTAATTGCCAGATAACAAACCAGTACCAAGATATTAACCTGACCGGAAATATCCCTCTAATCAACGAGAGGGTAGTCATGGCCCACGATCGCTAACATGAGTAAAACTACACTGAACATGTTATTAAATCTGCGTTTTTGCCATTTCAGGGGCCATAACTCTAAGACAAATAGCGTGATGTGGCTGCTCTTCGAGGAAAAAAAGCAAGATATTAATGATATATAATTTCAATGCAAGTTTGGTCAAAATCAAATAATAAATGTGATCTATGTCATGTTTACAATGCTAAAGTCAGCAAATTTTGTCATTTTAGGGGCCATAACTCCAGGACAAATGGTGCTATATAGCTGGTTCTCGCAAGGAACCGAGATGGTATAGATGTATAATGAAATAATAAATATGGTCTCTATTGTGTTCACAAGACTAAAATAAGAAAATTTTGCCATTTCAGCCATTTCTCCGAGACAAATGGCGCGATATGGCTGTTTTTAAAGGAAGTGAGATTCTTTATAAGTTATAAATCAAATAATAAATGTAGTCTCCATTGTGTTGACAAGGATAAAATCAGCATGTTTTTTTTTTAGCCAATTCAAGGGCCGTAACTCCAAGTAAAATGGTGCAATAAGGTTGTTTTTGAAAGGAACCGAGATCTTATAGATATATAAGTTGTGTGCAAGTTTAGTAAAAATAAACAAAAATATGGTCTCTATCTCGTTCACAAGGCTAAAATCAGTAATTATTGCCATCTCTGGGGCCATAACTTCAAGGCGAATAACGTGATATGGCTGGTTTTTGAAAGGAACCGAGATATCATAGATATATACACGTTCTGTGCAAGTTTTGTCAAAATCAAATAATAAATGTTGTCTCTATCGTATTCACATGAAAAATGTGAACGGACGGACGGTCGGACGACGGACGACGTACAAAGAATGATCACAATAGCTTACTTTGTTACTTCGTACAATCAAGCTAAAACATGTTACAAATGTGTTTCAGATGTAAAAATGCACTTTTTTGTTCATTTTTCCGATTGAAAATGACATGTGACAAATGTGATCAGATGTCACATCAAAAATCGGCATCGATCACATTTGTCTCAAAAATTGTTACAAATGTGCTTGATTTCTGTTACATATGCGATCTCATTTGTAATACATGTTACAAATGCGATCTGATACGAATGTGGTCCTACACACCCCTAACGCCCCCTAGCGGCATTATGCGAAATCCGGAAAGCCGCAATCCGCGAAAAAGCAAATACATTTTTACGGATTTTTTTATCAAACAGTATAGACATGATGAAAACAATTTCACATTTTTGTAATTAGAAATGCAGGATTTCACACGAACCATCGTCAATGAAATAAACGCACAATAGATCTGTGCAAAGGTAGTCGTCTATACTCGTCGAAAGAAAGAATAATATTGAATGAGAACTGAAAAGAGCGCCCGACTATTCAAAGAATTGATGTAAGTATGGGTTCAAAATATTAAGTCATTTCTATGTCCAAAAGGGGCCATAACTGAACCAAAGTCCGTGTCCTAGTTATGTAGTCTTTCATACACATGGAGATTATGATGGTAAACAAGTGGTCAATGTTTCAAAACCATATGTCATGCAGTTTAGATAAAATTTGGACTAGTACGAAAAACTCAACTGACTTCCAAGTCCAAACTGACAAAAGACGCTTAACGGCAGACGGAGACTATGACCATGGACAAGTGTTCAATTTTCGAAAGCTAAATGTCAAACAGTTTATACAAAATATGAACTGGTACCAAAAACTTAACCAAGAATTTTAATAATAAAATCCTTGATGGAGTTATGTCCTCTTGTCTAAAACTGGACAAGTTGATGGTTCTCAAGTGTTGAAAGTTTCAAAGTTATATATCAAAAGGTTTTGTCAAAATGTGGACTTGTACAAAAACTGACCCAATTTCCAAGTCCAACAAGATCTGTCCGTAAGACAGCGCGCTTGATTTTTCTCAGTGCTTGAATCTGAATTAGAGCTTTGCCAGTAAAAACTTTATAAATCTTTAACCAAAAAATTTTAAGTTAAAAAGGGACATTACTCTGTCAACGTTCAAATCAGAATTGTGAGTATTGTTTCTCCTAGTGTAGACTTTGATAGTGATTAATTAAGTTTCAAGTCAAATGCTTTGAATGTAACAGAGATATTTGACTTTATAAATAACTTTAACCAAAACATTATAAATTAAAAAGGGGCATAACTCTGTCAAAATTCAGATCAGAGTTATGGGGATTGTTTCTTCTGGTGTATTTTGAAAGTAAATAAGTATTTTATGTTTCAGGTCAATAGCTATGATAGTAACAGATATATTTGACTTTATCAAAAACTTTAACCAACGCCGACGCCGACGCTGGGGCGAGTTACATAGCTGTACTTTTTCTTCGAAAAGTCAAGCTAAAAGGGCCTTAATTCATCCAAAATACTTGACAGAGTTATGTACTCTTGTCTAAAATAGAGACTGTTATAATAAACAAGTGATAAAAGTTTTAAAACCCAATGTCAAAAATGTGTACAGAAAATATGAACTGGTAAGAAAAACTCAACCAAGATATGTAAGTTAAAAGTGACCATACTTGAGACAAATCTTTGATGGAGTTATATACCCTTGCCTTAAACTGGGCATGGTGGTGGTACACAAGTTTTGTAAGTTTAAAAAGTTTTGTAAAATACGTACTGATACGAAAAACTTAAAGGTCCACTACTAAAACCCGAACGAGTATTAAATGAAAATCAGAGTTTGTAGCTGAGACTTCATATTTACTGCAAATATGACCCACTGCATCGGATCTGACCAAATAGTTGTGAATAAAGAATAACCAACAAATAAACAAAAATCTTTTGCCTATTTCAAACCGAAAATATGGTTTCCGACTGCTTACGACACCCTTCGCACATCTTCAGATTTTTTCGGAAGAATGCTCCGAAACGAGGCTATAATTTATAAATAGATCCAACGATAACGTGATGTTTACAAACAAAACAGGGAATTCAGCATTTTTTTACTCACAAAAACTAATGAAAATCATTCTTATAATACAGGTAATATACAGCTATACTGCAAGTTTTCGGGTGGACAATTTAGGCTCTTCCTGAATAGATGTGTTTTCACAACTTGATCTGCAAATTTATTTAGTCAATTTCTTTTTAGAATAGTTTTAAGAATATAGATGAATAGCTGTCTTACACTATAGAAACAAAATGTGATTGGAATTTACTTACATACACTGATTTATGTACACATTGCTTCATTAATTAAAAAATGCATTAAACACATTGTCTTGGCCTAACATATGTCCTTGTTAATTTAAAACTAAAAGCTTTTATATCTCATATTTTTCATGCAAATCATGTAACTATCATGGAAATAAAAACAAGGTAGTCTGAAAGACAGCTTAAACCCCCGCCACTGTTGTGGATAGTGAAAGGGTAAACCTTTGACCTTGAGCTGTGACCTTGACCTTGAACCGACATGGCTGACTTGTAAATTCTGCAAATCGTCTTGATAAGGTAATAATTTGACCCAAGTTTCATGAAAATCCTTCAAGGTGTTTAGGAGCCACATAGCTAAAACCTTTGACATTGAATTGTGACCTTGACCTTGTTTATTAATGATGATCAAGTACAAATATCCGACATGTACACTGTCAATAAGTTTTTTAATGATTTAATGTAGTGAGCTTGTTTTTGATTTTCGGTTACTCGTTATTTTTTTTCAATAGTTAGGAAGTCAGTACTCAATGCTCATCTATTTAACACTAAAAAATAAATAAATGGTACACAACCTTTTGCAAAACCAGTCAAACACGACAGAGCAGTTCCGTTGCCTCAAGAGAAATACCTTATATTTTAAATGATATGCCAAAACATAAAATTTATACATTATTTATAACGGGATTCTCTGATAGTAAATCAACTTTTTGAATACAGGGAGTACTGGTGCACGTATTTTAAACCAACAAGCAGTAGGTACAGGCCAATTTAGAGAAATACAGTGCAACAAAGTGGCTTTGGTATTTAGTTATTTTCTGTCGTACTTTGCTTCGGATTTGGTTAGAATTGTTTTTATTTTTATGAAAAATTCGATAACGGAACCGGTTCTTTTAGAAACAGTATATACCGGTATTTTTATACAGTACCGATGCCGGGTACCGGTGTCCAGCCCGACTTATTACTCATGTATTCACACCCACATTTTAGCTGTTACTTTGGAAGATACTCCATAGTGTTGACCTGTCAGACAAGAAATCTCTTTTAGATCCCACATGGCCCCTACTTTTATTGGTGTTTCTTGGTTTATATGTCATTTAAGATTATATGGCTAATACTTCGTTTTAAAATGGACCCGGCTATGTTTACAGCTCTCAAAGGGTTGCTAATTTTATACAGAACATATAGCAAATTTATTTACTTCTGTACAGCCTGGGCCTTGTAAAGCTGGATATTTGGAAAAGTGACCCATTTTGAAAATTTAAATTTTGCTTGTACTTGGAATAAAATTTCACAAATGTTAGTTTCATTTCATTGATTTAATTTTTTTAATTTTTATATGCCAGGCTACTAATAAACTTTGATAATGTGGCAGTTGACCTCAATACAATCGATACTGTTTATTTTCCAATACAGGTAAATCCAATATTTGCTTTACAATAGATCTATGACGGATTATCTTTGAACACCCCTGGACTTATTGGACTCAACTGCCACATTATCAAAGTTTATTAGTATTAATATTGATTTTATATAAATATTATATATCGGGTATATAAATACATAATTTTTTTCCAGAAAATATGTGAAATTCAATTTTGATTTGGTTTATAACGGCCCTGAGACTTTTTCGTTTAGTGTCTAGAACCTCAGATTAATTTCTGGAGTTAAAACTGGAGGGATGTTTTTGAAATATACCAGCTTGTTTGCGCGTGATATACCATGGAAAATGGTATGGGGTCAAATTTCTGGTTCTTTTTCTTCAAAAGTAGCAAAACAGTTTCAATGGAAATTTTTACACAACGTTATATTTACAGAGCATAAACTCAGTCTTATG
The DNA here is from genome assembly GCF_021730395.1 of Mercenaria mercenaria. Classification (NCBI taxonomy): domain Eukaryota; kingdom Metazoa; phylum Mollusca; class Bivalvia; order Venerida; family Veneridae; genus Mercenaria; species Mercenaria mercenaria. The sequence continues at coordinate 20,674,445 of NC_069364.1, read as the reverse complement.
AAATTATCAAACGGAATTTGTAATATATGCAAAGAACACAGAGAAACTTTAGTGCACCTGGTGTGGGAATGTCATTTTGCCAAAAATATTTGGACACTTTTAAATAAGAACTTGAACGACCTGTTTAGATATGTCAACATCTGTGATTCTGCTTTTAAATTTGCTGTTTGTTTCGGATATTATGATGACAGGCAAGTAAACAAATTGATTAATACGATTATATATGAAACAAAATGGGAAATTTGGAAATATAGAAATAATTGTAAATTCAATAACAACTATCAGTCAATAAGAAGCTTTTATAAACATCTAGTTAGAAAAATTAAAGAACAAATAAAATGGCACAATACTGATAATGAAAAAGTACAGTTATTGAAATCTATTGAGTTCATGTCAGATACATATATAGGCGTATAAATTTTCGCAATGTTGTGTATGAAAAAATATTAAAAATTTTGTAAGCTTGACAATAGAAACTTCGTCAAATTTTACTTGTCTTTTCGTTTTTCGAACAAGTTCTATTTTATTGGCGATGTAAATATTGTGTTCAATATAATATTATCATTAAATTTATTATTCATATGTTTGTATGAATTGGTTGTTTAATGACTTCTTTTCTGGTTATTGTTTTGTAAATGTTTATATTTTACAAAAATAAATGGGGTTATCCCTATTGGGAGCCCGAAAAAAAAAAAAAATACCAGGAAAAAGTTTGTATAAATAGAAGGGATATAAGTATAGGTATCACTGTGAATAGCTATGGTCAGAGTTCTCTCCCCTTGATGTTGAAAGTCCGGACTAGAAAGGAAATGCCACTGAACATCCTAGGTATACTAAACGTAGAATGGTCATGAACAGGAAAATGTATTTAACCATTCTTGCCTAAAACGCACATTTCGGTAAATGGGTGCTATGCATATTGAATAAGTATAATTTATCTTCTATCGTGTCTAAATATTTCATATCATACAGACTTTTCATACTGTGCTTAAAAATGGAATGAAAAAAACTTGAGGTCAACGTGCATCTTGGAGATATTGTTTGAAAAAATACTTTTGAAAACTGGTGAGTTTTGATATTTTTTCTTTAAAAAATACCTCCTAGATAGTATAAAGTGCTATGTTGAAAACTTTTATATCTATCATCATAGATTTCAATCAGAAAAACATCAGGATCAAACCCTTTTACTTAAATGAGCCGCGACATGAGAAAACCAATTACACTAATAGTGCGTTTGCGACCAGCACGGATCCAGACCGGGCTGCGCATCCGCGCAGTCTGGTCAGTATCCATGCTGTTCGTTAGCGGTTTCTCTAGTTGCAATAGGCTTTGAAAGCGATCAGCATGGATCTTGACCAGACTGCGCGGATGCGGATATCTGAAATTACCGGCCCCTACCCCAGAGTGCGTCTTACATCAGATTAAGGCAAATGCCGCCAAAAATAAGGCTGATTTTATTTTCACAAATGATAGAATCTGTTTGGCTAAATGGTAAATTATTAGTCATATTTTGATGATTTAGCATTTCTTTTCGGCATTTGTTTTATTCAGAGAAACATTTTTCGAAATGGCGGATAACCTGGAAAGAAAGAGAAAAAAAAATACCGCTCGTACATCCTTAAAAAATAGAAGCAACCAAGTGTGTATGCCATCGTCAAAACTCAGAAATCATATTAAACATTTTACTTATTCAATTCACACGGGAAACATCGCAAAGAATGATGTTAACAAGTAAATAATTTGCTGGTTGGAATTTTCATTCTTTCTTTAATTATTTTTAATATGTTTTGTTGAACATATTTCTGATATTACAGTTCGACCAAGTTGCTCTGCCAATAGAATTGCTCCATTTCGTTCAAATCTGGCTATTCAATTTCACATGCAGTTGTCACAAAAATTATGTATTAAATTTACGATTTTAATAGACTCCATCCAATAACACTGTGGCGAACTGTAAGACGGTTATAAATCGAAATACAACAGTTTTAAGATAATAATTTCACGCTCGCACGAAATTGATATCTTAAAACTGTTGTATTCAACTTATAACATTTACAGTCATGTTCTACAACAATGATGTTCAGATATGACCTATATTTTTTAAATCAACCTGACAATTAAATATACAATACAGACATTAAGTTGCGCCCCTGTTGTTTGAGATTTTTTTTCGCCATAAGCAAACAAAAAGTTTTTTTTTCATTAAAATTTCGCCCTTCTGAAGCATAGTTTGTGGTATTTGTTTTTGAATTTTTGACTTAATAACGAATCGTTTCAAACTATTGGAAATCGTTCAAGTTTTGGCATGAACAAATTAAGTTTGAATAATCTTTTCAATAAACTTTTGTATAAACGTACACTGAAAATAAGTATTGGATCTCAGGCTATTGAATGTGTTATATATATCAATAGGTGGAAAAATTTAAGGTTTAATGTTTACGATATAGTGTAACATGCTATAATAGTTGAGTTTGATATGGACTTTACTCTAATTAAGCAAGAAAAAGGTAAGAATTTATGTCATTTTATAATTTCGTTTCACATTGTTCAGACATTTTAAGGGGACATTTTCTGGATAAATCTCAGTTTTAGTAAAAACTAAACAAAAATAGACACACACATACGAAGTAAAAAACCCAACAAATTGCAAGGTATTACAAAAAGCAGTAAATCAAATTAATATGATTGCAGTTGATACCTTATGAATAAGATATTATTATATAAAGTAAAGCTGATTTTAGAGAACTTTTAAGATATCTTACGAATTACAAATCCCTTGCGTAATTAAAGCTTTAGAAAAAATTCATTTTTTAAATGCCTGACATACTACATTTTTGTTGCGTGACTGACGCTTTAGAAAGCTTTTCTTGATGTCTCCTTTCAACGTTTTTATTGCGTGACTAACGCTTTAGAAAAGTGTTCTGGATGTCTGACATACTACATTTTTATTGCGTGACTAACGCTTTTATAGATGTCTGACATATCACATTTTTATTTCGTGCCTAACGCTTTAGAGAAATCTTTCTGGATGTCTGACATACAACATTTTTATTGTGTGACTAAAGCGTTAGAAAACGTTTTCGGAAGTCTGACATACTACCTTTTTATTGCGTGACTAACGAGTTAGAAGACTTTTCTGGATGTCTGCCGTACTGTGTTTTTATTGCGTGACTAACGGGTTAAAAGACTTTTCTGGATGTCTGACATACTATATTTTTATTGCGTGACTAACGCTTTAGAAAGCTTTTCTGGATGTCTGACATACTACATTTTTATTGCGTGACTTACGCTTAAGAGAACTTTGGATATCATAAGAATTACACTTTACTTGCGTGACTAACGCTTTAGAGAGTTTTTTCTGGATATCTAACAGACTACAAGAGTGGTTTTATAAATAAATAATGCCTCACTTTATGTTTATTTTATGCTTTTATGAGTCTAACTAATGAAAACATTAAAAAGAACATACGTAAATCTAGAGGCGAGCCCTTTTAAGCGACATTTCAAACATAAGATATCTATGTCAAAATATTGACACACGTCAATATTTGTACAAAATGCAAATCTGTAAAGCTAATGTAAACACAAGATATCAATTTGATTAGATAAAAACATAGATTTTGGATTTTTTTTTACAAATGGTCCGCCTATCATCTATTTCCATGGGCCAAACTCGTCTCTTGGGATATTTAGATTATCGCATGTTTGTTCATTCTGATAGACTAGCTTATTTTGCACCTATTGATCTATACACTACATCGTGTATATATGTTCCTATTCAATATATGAACTAAAGCGGTCATTGCTAGGCCAGTTTAAATGTAATTAATTACTTCATGAATAATTATCAGCGAATTTACATCTTGTATGTCGTTCTCTATACTCTGACTGTAACTTTATAATAACAGTGTTTGTTATAGTGTACCTTTCATTGTGCATTCTTTAAAATCATGCTGTAAACCAGGAACATAAATGTTCCTTCGCACAACAGGTCATGTTAACTTATAAATACAAATATTTTCACAAGGGTTCATGACCTAAACTTAAATCATTTCTCTTCTTTATTCTGACCGATCTTTCTTGACTCTGAATGTATGTTTTGAGAAGTAAATGGACAAAATTATACAAAGTTTGAATAGCACCAGTTATCCTGTGAACAAACCTAGACTATAAATATATAAGCGGAAGACAGTAATGTTGAATAACATTTGAGCCGCGCCATGGGAAAACCAACATAGTGTCTTTGCGACCAGCATGGATCCAGACCAGCCTGCGCATCCGCGCAGTCTGGTCAGGATTCATGCTGTTCGCTTTCAAAGTCTATTGGAATTAGAGAAGCTGTTAGCGAACAGCATGGATCCTGACCAGACTGCGCGGATGCGCAGGCTGGTCTGGATCCATGCTGGTCGCAAAGCCACTATGTTGGTTTTCTCATGACACGGCTCATTTTATAGTCACTGACATGGCTCAAGATAAAAGGTTATGTTAAAATGATATCAGGCATTGAAAAATGATAAAATAAACTAATTTTGTTTGAATAGATAGTGACAGATAAATCCCTTCCATGGTTTATCAAATTCCTATAGTGTGCGGAGTTTTGTTTAGATAAAAATGGTTCGTAACCCATAGACACAAACCCTAATCAATATTTCACGATAAAATGGATCTCCGTTCGGAATAATCCGCCCTCACTGTGCAATAAGGGAGAGCGCAGATCTACAGATCGCGCGGTCGTGAGTTCGATCTTTAGGTGAAAAGTATATACTCTTTGACAATTGTTAAAAGACTTTGTGTCCGAAATAATTAGTTCTCCACCTCTGATACATGTGGAGAAGTTGGCAGTTGCTTGCGGAGAACAGGTTAGTACTCGTAAAGAAGCTCGAAAAACAGAAAACTGAAATACTGTTGAAAAACCTGCACTTAACATCCCCCTGCCCCCAAAAATAAATAGGTTGAAAAAAAGATACGACAATAAAAAAAACAATAACAAAAAAAAAAAAAAAAAAAAAAAAAAAACTATCGTCCGCACAAAAAAAGCCCTCTTTATTTCATACTGTGGTAATAGACTGAAGTCATATTATCTGTAGGGAACTGTTTAAGAGGGAGATGTTTGATAAAATATTCATAGAAACTTGTTTTATCTGCTTTCGACCCGTTGAGAAAATTACAAAATCAATATAGATAAAGCTCAATAGTTAAGGGTATTATCCGTTAACTTAAGGTTGTATAGAATAATGTTTTAAATACATGTTGTTTTTAGCGTTCGATCTTTTTTGTTTACGCTAAAAGTCCAATTGTAGAAGAATGATTTTTATGTATTTTGTGACATAACGATATATACTTGACTCATTTCAGGAAAACAAGGAGTGTCATAACATGTGGATATAAATGTCATAAAAAAGGGAAAGGTAATGTATCATCGGATTTTCAAGTGCAGCTGTATTGTTTTACAGTGTATTGTTTACCATTAAAATATATTGCTTTTTAAAACATTTCATTTAATAGATAATTAATTAATCTTTACAATGCATGTATTAGTTTACTGTACCAGTTAAGAATAAAAATAATGTGCGTGTAGTGTCGATTCGTTTGTGTCACACAACGTGTTCAATTGATCCAATGAATCTCTCTGACTTTGAACAAAAAACCTACTTCCTATGAATTGACTATTTTCTAGCAAAGTGAATAGGACGATGTAAGCATAGAACTGAAAAAAAAAATTAAGTAAAGCAAACTCGTTTTGAAAGAGTCTGCTCACAAGAAACAATAAAATATGCTATACATCCACTATCTAACCACAGTAACTTCTTATATAGAACACAAGTAATACTGTAACAATGAATGGAATCTCATAATCCTACAGTTCAAGAAATTATGAACAATACTGAATCTAGGACTACATTCATTATTTTTCAAAGGTAATTTTTCGCTCCGTGTGATTTCTTTATACAATTGAGCCGCGACATGAGAAAACCAACATAGTGGCTTTGCGACCAGCATGGATCCCGACCAGTCTGCGCATCCGCACAGTCTGGTCAGGATTCATACTGTTCGCTTTCAAAGACTATTGCAGTTAGAGAAACTGTTAGCGAACAGTATAGATCCTGTCCAGACTGCGCGGATGCGTAGGCTGGTCTGGATCCATGCTGGTCGCAAAGCCACTATGTTGGTTTTCTCATGGCGCGGCTCATATGATTAATTTTCTTATGCCACAGTAAGGAGTAGCATTTACTTTATCGGTATAATTATCCCACCAACAGGAAGATGCTATTTACCTTTGCTCTGCTATATTTCTAAACTGGACCGGTCTATCATTCAATTTGGGCAGTACCATTTATCACTGAGGGGGTCTTCACTGAAAATTTATTGCACTGGCCGCAAAGGCAGAATCACTTGCCACCAGCAGGCTTAAGGTTAAGGATGTTATTTATTTTTGCGAAATGTGTACAATTTGATTTCATTATATGGCTTCTTATGTAAACTACCAGTCCATGATGTGTGCTGTTGACCGGTATATAGTTCAAGTCTAAATTTTGCTAGGCTGAAATGAAAACTTGAAGAGAAAAAGGAAAATATGTTTCTGAAATCATAAAATAAAACACTTCGGCAAGCTTGTACTGCTTTATATCATTGCAATTTAAACTTACGTACTAGAACGCGATTATTCTGAACAAGTGTAAATTACCGTACGAACATTATCATCTCACTCCTAACTCATTCATGATTTTGCAAGCAACATAAGCTTTGCATCAGTATACTCGACTGTAATAAATGAACTAAATTTGATTTCAGGCGGGCCAAGTTACAGATCTACCAAACGGCGAGGGAGAGACATGGAGGTGGTCCAAGTTCCCGCCATTTATAACAAAAATCGAGAGGCAACTCATTTCATTGTCAGGGATTTTCCAAGTGACAAACTCGGACTGTCTCCTGAATTCTGCGAGAATGGAATCTACAAAGGCATCTGTGAAATGAGCCTGTCACATACTTTAAATCGGATTAAACATGGCTGTAATCCTAACATTATATGTGCCAAGAGCGGGAACACTTTACTGCATGTAATATTGGCAGAAGCCAGTCCAATGACAGAAACAAAATATGTACCGTTTGTTTACCAATTGTCTTTCGCTAATGTGAATTTTGACGTCATCAATAAGGGAGGACTAAGTCCTTTAAGGATGTCAATCAAAATGCATTTATTAGAACTTATGATAGCGCTTATAAAATGTGGCGCCACCTGTGACATTGAAACTGATCTCGATTTGATTACTTCCTGTTCCGGTCCAGTTGAATATGAATTCCGAGCGGCGTACCGAAAATTCGCTCCGGGGTATTGGACTCCAGTCGAAGAAGACAACGCATTTAAAGTGAACGTTCTTGTCAAATCTTGGTGTAGAATTAACATCCAGAAAAACGGCAAATCTTTGATAGAATTTGCCAAAGAAAAAGGGGCTCAAGAAAAAATTGTGAAAATGCTAATTGAAAATGAAGTGACCATGGAATTCGCACATGCAACAATAGCAGGTGACGCTGAACGAATGCACACTTTGCTACAACATTATACGATTGACCTAGATTCAAAGGATTACTCACATCGGGAGAATTTTTTCGAGCCATATTGTCCATTAACACTTTATGGTGCGGCCTTAAAGTACGGCCATAAACATGTACTTCATCTACTGAAATATTCAGGAGATATTACAGTGAAACGTTTGCACGGTGTACCCAACTCAGTACCCGTTCACTCCCAGTCTACTGTGTGCATTATTTTATGACCAGTAAAGTTCGGTTTGAATCTATCTGTGATACATCCAAAGAGATTATATACTTTTGCCATTTGTGTTGAGTATTCTTTTCGCTAGTCACTTTTTGAATATTGATTTATAAGGATGCATTATCAAAGAAATACGTTTCATTTTTTTTTTAAAAATATCTCTGCAAGTTACAGTTTTATCATATACCTGTATAAGTTCTGTCAAATCTACAGTTTGCATTTCAAAAGTAAATATTGACAGGCAGAAAGAAATTCTGTATTGTACCTTTTGTATTGTATGTAGCCAGACTGCTTTCAGTTAATATGCATGACCTGACACAGCTGTTTAAATGGCGCACACAAAAACTTCACATATTTCTAAAGGAATAGCCATATTTCATATTTTGTAACTGGATGATAATATTTAAATGAAATTTGATCACTTTAAAGACATTCAAAATTAAAAACGTTTCACCTTGAGATTTTTCAAATTTTATCATTTTAATTTTTGGGAGATAATCGGTACTGAAGTTGACATTGATGCTTATGGGAAATATATATTAATGTCTTTGATTATAAGAATCAGAACTTGAATTTTAAGAAAAGTTTGCGGTAGAAAGCTGCATTATATGATTCTGATACAAATATCAAAAAGAAATTTAAAATTGTCCGTAGGGAAAAGGAGAAAATCATATTTTTTTTATAGTTTTCAGGGGAGATAACACATGAAAACATAAAATTATCAGGGAGGTAATCTAAAGGAAATTTTTGAGAACTTTTGTCACTATATAACTTGTCAATATGCATCTTATTTCTATCGTTTGACATTTTCAAAGCTTATATTATCTAGTTGTATGTACGCTTTTGGTGAAATTGAGGCCTATTACGGGTAGTCTACCTTAACATCGATACACATTTTAGATTTCGTTCGATAACAAAACCGTGAAAAGGTGTAGGTACATGATAAAAAGGTTATTACAACAGCAGCTAGATCTGATATTTTGTATTCGGCTTTCGTGGAATTTGCGAGGTCGGATCATTCCCGGCGCATGCGCATCTCGTATCATTCAAACTGGCAAAGTTTTTCAGAGCCGAATACAACATCCGGGATCAAGTTACTATTATAATAACTCTATTATACTGATACTGTATGGAAACTGATAAAACCATCAATTTCGTTTTGAAAAGCACTACACGTGTACCTTTAAATATCTTTTGAAATATCAGGTTAATGTATTTAGGATTTGAATCTAAGCTATGTTGACTTATTTACTGCATTAATTGACATCTTTAATGTTAAATTCTGGCAGAATCAAAGAAATATCTTTGGGGAGGAAGAAGTGATATCACGTACACGAATATTGATATTTTTTCCTTTCCAAAACAATTATTTTTCACTTATACTTTCATCAACCTTTGATGTTATCCCGTAAAATGCTTGAAAAGGCAGCCAATGTTGCAGAAAATATACTATGGCGTGTTTTACATACTGGAGCATACTGTCATGATACGAGTTATATGACCTGGGGAAGTTCCTACGCATTGAGTACCTTGAATAAATGAAATGGGTACAATCGCTTAGGTGACTATATCTTATACTAGCTAGCAAACGGTATAGAATGTCCTTCGTTAAAACGAAGAGCTGGTGAGACCAAATATCTCATATATAGAATTTTCCTCTGGCTACTTTGCCTAAATGATTTGTGTACCAATGATTTGTAAATGATTTCTATTATATATGTAAGATAGTTTCAAGGATCAGGCAAATCACTAAATGTTTCAAACTATCAATCTTCAGTTACTATTAATTAGCTCAAACTCCTATAGGCTGGAGACTCTATAGTTGACTGGTCTTTCTGTTGAAGTTCCCGTCAGACAATGTCTTTGAATCAACAACATACGAGTCCTATCGCATAGATGCTCGGCCTCTTAACAGAAGTTACAACTCTATATGATTGCCCTGACTCCTGGATGCTCAGCGCCTATATGCTATCACATGTAGCATTCAACTACCATATCCTTTCCGCAGCCTTAATGTACTAAAACGTATTAGCGTCTGATGGCCCTTTCACGCTTCCGTAGAAACAACATTTATTACACGAAACTTGTTTTGAAAATATTTCTGAAATGTCTAGGTCTGCAGCTTTCAAATACGGTTATATCTTACATCTGAGGCATATACTGACACTCTCAGACAACATCAAAAATGACATTTTGAGCGATTTGATGACGTTCCAAAAATATCAATGTACCCCTGGTCCGTTACGGACCCCTGTGGGATTTCTGTTTATCCAGAGCTCAAATATTTTTTCATAGATTAAAAGCTGACATGCTGTACTAAAGCCCAGGTGATTTCAATTCGTAATAAAGTGCTGAAAATTGGCTCCCCAAGTCCACGCGCATACATTTAGACGGGGTGACCCCTGCGCGTGACCCCTGACTATCTACGAATCAAAATGCGGCTTTCGTTTTCAAGTTTAGCATTTCTACTTTCATTTTATTTACTTCCGGAAATAGCTGAAGGTCGAGTGACGTCATTTTCTGTGTTGTCAAAAACATACATATGCCTGGCGAGATTGCATAAATATGTGCTGGCCGTCCTAAGCTTATAGATATATCCCCGATGCCTTGGCTGTACTTCGCCAATAACGCTGGAACTCTCCTACACTGTCTCAGTAGATTACCAAACTCTGGGTCTCTGTCTCAGCTTTTCGATGCTCAGCCTATATTTGCTATGGTATATAGCATTCAATTACCATAAAGGTAAAACTCCTATGCGCTGGCCGGTAAGCAGGAAACCTTGTTGAAATTCTGCAACTCTTCTTTAGTCTATGAACTTCAAACATCTTATTTTTTTAATAATTTATCCGCCCTGACAGGGTAGTTACAATAACCTCCTTCTCAAGATACTGGAATAAATTATACGTTTAATTCCCGATCGCTGGATACCGAATGCCTTCTCTGTCATCCATCTACCTATTTATAACCCAGCGGACGTGCTATTTTTAGAACTTGTTTCTGATTGGTTCAAATTTAAACATAGCGTTTTACAACGAGTACTTGCTCTATCAAATATCTGGTTCCCTTTAACTTTTGTATATGACATAATGTGTGATGCTGGGATCCAGCTATCCACATAATGAACCCAAATTATCCATAAACGACCTAAATCTTTTAATTAACAGTAATTCAATGGTAATTATAGCAATGGCAACATGAAAAGGGAGTCAAGCACTATCTGTGCTTATGTGTTACGTTATCAATACATCAAATATACAAATTATTCTGACACATACAAGCCCCAGGAAGGTGCTATGTTACGATACCATTATACCTCAGTCAGAATTCATTCACTTAGTATTTACACTGTTCTAATTTACATCTTGAGGTGCTACCCAAGTTTCAAGACAATAGCACTTTTACTTTCAACGTGTTACTTCGTCGTAATATCCGACTCATCCAATCATTTCCTGCTATGTTTGATTTTATACGCATATGAGCCGCGCCATGAGAAAACCAACATAGTGGCTTTGCGACCAGCATGGATCCAGACCGGCCTTCGCATCCTCGCATTCTGGTCAGGATCCATGCTATGTGTCGCTAACGGTTTATTTAACTGCAACAGGCTTTGAAAGCGAACAGTATGGATTCTGGATCCATGCTGGTCGCAAAGCCACTATGTTGGTTTTCTCATGGCGCGGCTCATATCGTTTTGGTGTAGATACTGTTAACAGTCCAATAAAGCTGCTTTTTTTTTGCATTTCACTATACTTACATCTATAATTGCTTTTATTTTGTTAATTTTTTTTCGTATGGGTTTGTCTTTACAATAAATAAAGGAAATAGAATTTAAATTATATATAACAATAAGGTCATTCTGTATTTAAGTGAGCACTTTTCAAATCATTAGATCAATACATCTTGATGTAGTATACAGAGAAACATTTTTCTTCAAAAGTGACATTAAAAGCGGCTGTATGAATATTGAAACATCATTTAAATATATCAAAATATTTCCACAAGGGAGGCAACTGCAACGAAACCGAACGCAAAGCTGGACATTTCTGTATTGTTACCCGAAGAGGCGACTATTGGTAAAGAGTGTCCTGAAATAAAAGCAAGATATTTCATTATGCATGAGCTATTCGTTTAGCAGGAAAAATTGCTTAGATGTGTCATTTTTCAAGATTATGTATTTCTTTGAAATTAAAACCTCCACCAGTTCACCTTTAACCGGTTTGTCTGGTTTTCGTATCAGAACAAAGCAGTGCCACGATTACACATTCAGTTTAAATGTTTTACACAGATACTAAAAAGTTCAGTAAAACCCAAACTTCTGTGAGGCATATGCCTCGAGTGAACTCCGGTATACCGATGTTTTGAGAGGAAACTGGTTGGACATTGGACATATCATGTACAATTCACAAGGAAAGACCCAAATCACAGGAGTTATCAAGTATAAAAAGTAAAATAAAAATTACCCGGGATTTGAAATGTGGAATTACATGCTCTCACAGTATAATAGTTATATTTCTTGTAGAAGTCGGCACTTGAAGGGCATGTCTTCATGATGAAATCCAGGTTACACTGGAAGCCATTTAAGGTAACACTGAAATTTATATGTTGTGTAGAAAAGACCCCAGAGCTTAAAATTATCCACAACAACCGGTGCAACGTTTGTTGCGGGTGTTTTGCGGCTATCTCCCTATATATTTTCAACATTTTCATTAACTTAAGAAAACCTATGACCTTGGACCTTCGCGGGTGAGTGGTTGAGACCGCCAACTTCGAAATGACTTCACTTTCCTCTCATCGTTGTGGGTATGAATCCTGCTTTACGGTGTTTCATGATGTCAACAGCTTTTACCTTTTAGTTTACACAGAAATTCGTACAAAGGCTGCATTGTCGAAAATGTAAAATGTCACAGGGTGAGAAAAATGTGCAGTCAGCCCGGGGCTCGAGCCCGGGAACCCCCGCTTACAGGGCGAGTGCTCTACTGACTGAGCTAACCGGCTGCCTGACACATCTTCTCCCCTAACATGACCAAGTCCGTACCGTGACATACACCCTCACAAATTGGAAATCCGTCCTCGAATTTCGGAGGGACATAATATTGCAAGCGTCGTAAGACTGACCAAGCAAGCTTGCCATGGTTCCATGTTTGGCGCCAAATGTCACAGGGTGAGAAAAAGGTGCAGTCAGTCCAGGACTCGAACCCCGGACCCCCCGCTTACAGGGCGAGGACTCTACCGACTGAGCTAACCGGCTGCCTGATACATCATCTCTCCTAACATGACCAAGTCCGTACCGTGACAAATATTTGTATATCCAATATGGAAATATACGCGGCAAAATAGCGAATTACTGACAGGAAGTAAAATAGGTCTTGGATATATGGACACTTCTTTGAATACACGATAAGGCCCCGTTATCAAACATTTTAGACTCAATAGATTCAAATGCAGAATAACATAAAAGAATGAGGCTATATTAAAGAATATATATACTGTTAGAATAATCTATAAAATTATTTGTATTTTCAAATTTGAATAACAGCTAGTCAACCACTTACCTACAAAGGTTCGGCTCCGGCATGTTTGTCTTCGCCATACAGTTCGTAAATTCTTGGTTATTTGAAGTCGTGAAGTTATTCATACATTGTCGCAAACTTTCATACTCTTGAAAAAAGAAAAGATGGCGGACCCGTCATGACAATCGGTAATTTCCGTCAGAATACGTATTCTCCGTATGTGACTTCGGCACTCTCCGGTTGTAACGGAAACCCATTTTATATGAAGTACATTTATAGCCGATGGATGCCGAATTAACAGACGAGAACATATATATACGAAGTTGCACGGAAACTGGCGAATCCATTACAATCTAAGAGAGATGTAAATAATAAGTAAGCAAAATCTTAAGTTAAATATAAAAAGTGATTGTAATGAGAAAGCTTGTTTCAGAAATGTTAAAGGTTTTCAAATCTAAAAATACAAATAATTATAACTGTTACAACGGTTTGTATGAACAAACATGAACAAGTTTTATTTAGTAACAGTGCTATGCCTTAGGTTTATTTTTTATTTTTTTTGGTTGGATTTAACGTCGCACCGACACATGATAGGTCATATGGCGACTTTCCAGCTGTAATGGTGGAGGAAGACCCCAGGTGCCCCTCCGTGCATTATTTCATCACGAGCGGGCACCTGGGTAGAACCACCGACCTTCCGTAAGTCAGCTGGATGGCTTCCTCACAGGAAGAATTCAACGCCCCGAGTGAGGCTCGAACCCACATTGATGAGGGGCAAGTGATTTGAAGTCAGCGACCTTAACCACTCGGCCACGGAGGCTCCTGCCTTAGGTTTAAGGCTGAACACAGTATAAATATGTACTGCCTGCAAATCATCACCCTGTCTGACTTATGGGTCCGGGTTTTGCATAGCATTAGCCGTAAAATTGAGGAAATAGGCACAATTTCTCTATGGGTATACAGTAACTGACGCTAGTCCAACATCCTTAGCTAAGTGTGACATTGACCTTTCAGCCAAGGATATGACGGGTTGTCGCGACATCCGTCTCACTGAAGCAATCATACGCTTTTTTTTCCAAGGAGAGACAAAGTTATTATCTGGACAAAAAATACAAGGACAGGGGGGTGGAGGGTGGACTGACCGACGGACGCATGCGCACAAGCACGCACACTTACATATGCACACACATACGCACGCACTCGCAATCATTGCCAGTTATCTATCTCGATTTAATGAAAAAAGTTCTAATTTGTAATCTTAAAGTTACGATGTCACTGATGAACTCACTAATGAGTTAAAGGTTGCGGGTAGGGATGAGGGGAAGCGGGGTCTGGTGCCAGGCAAGAGTGAACAATTTCCTCTAATAAAACTTTATTAGAGACTAAAAGGTATAAATGTTTATATTTTACTGCCATTTATCTCTAAATTTATTCTATCATGTCATTCCAAAGACGAAAAGACGACGTTAAATATGTAAGATATGATCAAACGTTCATACCCAAGCCTTGAACGTCGGCGTCGTAGACAAAGCCTGTAAATGAAAACATATAAAACATATAAAAACAACAAAAAAACCATAAAAGTCCGTTAGATACATGTATGTACATACATCTATTCATAATAAATGCATTATCTTTAAATAATTGGATCTATTTGTGAACATGTGATATAATGTAAATGAGATTTTGCATCGCTGGGCTATATTTGACATCTTCATTATCAGTATTTGTTTGTAAATGCTACAAACTTTTCAAATTAATGTTCTTCTAGTCAAAAAGCGTGGAGGAAAAAGTATTTATTGTTTTTAATTTGGTATGTCGGATCTAGGGTTCTTTTAAAGTTCAAGTTCTACGTTGTACTCTTCATAATCATTTTGAATTATATTGTGGATGTGCATGTTTTGTGACATTTGATAAATTTGAGATCAATTTCACGTGTTGCTGGGTTAAAAGAATAAGAAGTCTTCAATGCTAGAAATTCTGTTCTGACTAAACCCACAAGGTGTCTTGAAACACACTGACGGGCTGGGCGAGGCAATCCTTCATCGGCTTGATTAAAATTTACTATAATGATACCAATGAGAAATACAGTGTCTGTTTCATTGAAAAAAAAACAAACAAATATTCACTAAGAGAATATAGATAATAGACATATTAGATCCATTTCTTTTATATTCAAGTTAAAGAGACATACCGTATATCTAGCAGAAGATCTTTTTACATAATTCAAGAGGAACATTATATCGAACTAGTCCGTTTTGGGCGAATAATCGCTTTGAACATATGACGTCTGTCTTTGATAAATCGTTGTCCATTCGAAATTATACAACAACTTTATAAATAGTAATATGTGAATTTCACTTATTGCTGCTGGAATGTTTAGCTGAAATTTTTCAAGTTGGTATTGTCATATGACTAAATACAGATGCATGTAATCAAGAAAGAAGGTAAAATACCGGTAGCGTGTTTTTCACAGCAAATTCGCTTGCTGCGTTATATTCTCTAGTACATTGCTTGGTGATGTTTGGAGGTTTCTTTGATTCAATGATTACACATGGTTTCTGAAGGTATCTAACTGCACTCAATTAAAGCTAGGTATGCCTCTTTAACATTTGTTGATTCTTTACTCTAAAAAATCTATAAATACTTTGTTAGTGTGTCATTCTTTCTCTTTCGATATTCTAAAGTTATACATCATTAGAAAGCTTGCGATCTGAGCCGTTCAAAGATTAAAATTTGATATATTTTCTTTTATCTTCAAGTCTTGTGCATTGAGACGATTGCTAAACCTGACCAGGAACTTTTACATCTAGAGACAAGCGGTCGGTATACTCGTAAATAATCAATAAAAGTAGTGCGGAAATATAATGGCGGAAAAATCTGCTATAGTAAAAAACCGTCATTATTTAAGAATTTAATGGTATTCTTTTGCGGTTCATCGATGTATGAACCGTCAGGAAGTTTACACCGAAGGTGTTTATGTAAAAATTAGGTGTAAATTTCCTGACAGTTCATACATCGATGAACCGCAGAAAATTACCATTCAATTCTTGTAATTACAACTATAAAAACTTCGTCCATTTGTTTCCTATTTCAACAAAAAATGCAACCTTTTTTTTTTTTTACTGAAATGCAAGCTTTAAGAGTACCTGTGTTACGCGCATTAATTTCGTCGTCATGGACGCTTGCGAACGACTCCTTTGCATATTAATTTATGACGTACCGTTTGGGTCAAAAGTCTGAAATCGCTCGAGCGATACCATATTACACGGTTAGCGTGTAAATTTACACGCTCACCGTGTAAATTTACACGCTTACCGTGTATTTCAATCGGTAGATCTATAAAAGTACACGCTCACCGTGTATTTTTACGCGTTTACCGGGTAAAATATACGCTTAGCGTACAAATTTATACGCTTAGCGCGTATCGCTCGCTTGAGTTACACTTTTAAATAGATTAGCCAATCAAAATACATGTTACAAAGGAAGATATTTATAAAGTTTATGATTGAATTATTACTTTTAAGGAAACATACATAATATTTTCATTATATTACGAAATGTTTTGCCACTGTAAAGATGATTTCAGTCAAGTAATTTATTCTATTGTATATATGCTTTGATTAAAGACATGTATATTTTTTTATTATATCTTACCTGAAAAGCCTGCTTTATTCTTATTTTCGTCAGAAAAGAACAAGCATTTCAAGTCTAATTCCACACATCATACACATATAAAACTTGTACTTTACATTTTAAAATGTCATTTGTTACCATATATCTATTTTTTCTACAACTTCTAATAATATATATATAAATAATAATAGTATTTATTTTTCTCCGACTTTAATGACATGTAATAATTGGGGAGGGGTGGGGGAATCGAGCGGCTCCATGTCACTGAAGTTGCTGTTTTAAGTGATCTACCGGAAATCATTACGTAACTTTTATGCAAAATGACATGATAAAACATATGTCACCTAGGTTATCAGAACAGGAAATCCTTTCGAGGTTCCCTAATTAGAGCGGATCATAAAATTTACTGAAGCATATAAGATGGCTTTGATATGATACAATTTAATGCCTTCGGTCATCAATGCCACTATATATGAACGAACACGGATTAATATATCACGTGGCGGAGCTGTCTTGTGAAACGAAAATAAAAATTTCACAGGATATCTAGTATTCTAAAATCTGTAAGAATATATTTGGAAATTTAATGGACATTTATTTTTAAAACGATGAACGTGTAGTAACAAAAAAATGTAAATTCGTTAGATATGAATCAAGGACTTTAACTACTACTGATGGGAAATACTTGATATCTGGAACAACTGATACGTATTAGACCTTCCTGCTAATATAAATCTATAATTTTCTATTTTTTAATTTACACGCTGGATCATTTTCATATTGAAACTGTATCGTGCGCAAAGTCATTATCCGTAATTTAATAGAATAATTATGATAAAGCTGAATTCCGCAAAAAATAGAACAAGATTTCAAGTCTAGAACACTCTTCCCTGCTGCTACACGCACACCCCCCCCCCCCCCCCCTTCCCCCCTACCGTCCACTCTCTCTCTTTCTCTCTCTCTTCCCCCCCCCTCTCTCTCTCTCTCTCTCTTAAATCTGACCGCTACCATTTCATATTTTGAAATAGAAACTTTCAATTCGAAGAATCAATAGAAATGATAACAATTTTAAGATGATTACTATTTTTGAATACGGAATGAATTCATCCTCACTTTAGTATAAGTGGATACAATATGAAAGGCTGGACTTAATTGAATATTTCATTTTAAACTTTTTGATTATATTACAAGTATCATGCAAGCTTATTGCGGCAGGTTGTAAGTTCTACGAGGTCGAGCAAGGAAATAAGACAAATACTTTGGTTTAAATAATTGATCTTTAAATGTTCCATGTATAATTATTTTCCGTTTAGGTAATACAAATTTTACCCATTTCGGCTATGAAATAATATTCTCCATTTCGTTGTATTTATTATCCATTTCAGTAATAAGTTTGTTAGTTACATGTACTTGTGGCCCGACCTATTTGTTTATTTTCTTGGCTGTACATGTACATTTTTGATGTTTGTTAGTATAAATGTAAACAGTAATAAGCAATAAAATATGATTTAACTCGAAAAAAAAAAACTAAACGCATAATATACATTTTCTAGGCTTCGCGTGGCCGGTCGCCGGCTACCAAGAACTAAGTATATTATCCATTTCGTGAATGAAGTTATTCTCTATTTCGTTTTAGTTATAAATTATTATTCATTTCAGTAATAACTTTGTTAGTTACAGGTACGCATGATAAATAAATAACCGGGACTTCGCGTAGCCAGTCGTTGGCTACCCAGAAATAAATATTATCCATTTCGCCAATGAAATAATTCTCCATTTCGCTGTAGTTATAAATTATTATCCATTTCAGTGTAAGTTTGTTAGTTACAGGTACGCATCATCGCACAGCCGGTCGTTGGCTACCCGGAAATAAATATTATCAATTTCTTCAATGAAATTATTCTCCATTTGTTTTTAGTTGTGAATTATTTCCCATTTAATAATATACACTCGTTTAAGAAACTACTGCTGTCTGCATTTTTTTCATATGGATACAGAAGACGACATACTACTGGTCCGCGGTGAATTCGAATGCAGTCATTTTTGCAGTTCTAAACTAAATTTTGATTGGTCTATTCGCTCGAATTCTAAATTAGGAATCGGGTCAACGAAAATACACGTTGAGCGTGTAAATTTACACGCTTACCGTGTATTATGGTACCGCTCGAGCGATTTCAGACTTTTGACCCAAATGGTACGTCATATTAATTAGATCTAACGAATACGTTATGGCTTCATTGAGAAATGACAGTTGGTCACGTTTGCTAAAGCAGCCAACCAGAAACGCGCAAATCTATGAATTGAGTAATAGTTGATATTATTGATTTCTTGCACTCTCCAGAATATGTATATGATAGGTTTCACTGCTTTGTGGTTTCAAATTTAAAAACAAAAGAGAATTAAACAAAGAATATGTTAGCAAAGCCGCTCAGCAAATATATAAAAAGTGAAGTTTGACTACAGAAGAAATGTTCTTGGGAAAAAAGAATTGGAGTAATGTTGTGCACATGAATGTGATATTGCCTTGTTTAGATTCCTAGAAGGGGGTGAGCTGATGGTTGTCTACATGGAATATATTACATTTTGTATTATAGATTTTAATCGGAGAGGCGTGCAAACGGCCTTGTTCAAAGCTTTGCCAATTTAGAACTATCATAATGTGTGGAACATGGCTTGTGTAGTTGTTTTACATTTCAATTTCGCTAGTAAAGAACTTTCCAAGTGACAATATTCTAACTGGGGATAGATACAGTTGGTGCTGATAGTTTGTCTTCTCATTCCCCGTAATGAAAGCGAACAGAGCTGTTACTCATTTATCTATTAATAAGACCAGTTAAGATCTTTAGAAAATGTCATTCCAAGGTATTTAGCAGTGTCAGTGCTATTAGTGCCATCTAGAATGTACGAGAAAACATGAGTTACCCGTAATAACTCACACTTATTTGGAACATTCCTGTTTCCATGGTTCAACAGCATACAGATCACATTGTATTATATTGGAGTCTGATGATGACATGAGCAGCACAGCTGCAATAATATCTTCTTCAAAAGGTCTGATTTTGCTTTTCTTTATTGAATCAGAAAGGTCGTTTATGCAAACAAGAGACAACACGAGCATAACTACACATAAGGATCCAGCCTGGGAGTCATCTGGCATGTTTGCATAAGGGCTAACCGGTGATAACACTTACCCGAGTTGGTAACAAAGGTTTAAATTAAGGCTTGTTTTCGTTTGAGTTTCATTGTGGATGTATTTTTGACATTTTAGTAGAAAAGAACAATGAGGGAGAAGCTTGCATCTAATGGAGTAAAGCTCAGTTTTAGTTTAATTAGTAACGCAAGGTCACAGCACTGTAATTTTGATTTGTCTTTTGCAGTAAGCAAATGTGAACAGAAAATATAAGACCTACAGGTATTTTTCTATTCTTTCTATGTCACCTTTAGGACATTTTTTAAAATGAGGTAAAGATTTTTACTTTGAAATTGGTCTAGCAATGTGTGACAGTTCTGTGAACGTTGTCTATTTTATATAGAATCTATAGGGAACAGTATATAGTTATATATATATGGGTAATAATATGTAGTTGTGTTAGGCCTAGTCACCTTAATGCTAATTTAATGCTTTTGTTTATCCATATTACTTGTTTACATTGTTATGTCGGCCATGCTTTTTTCCGAGTAGTAATTTTAGATGTCAGATTGATGTCTGAATAAGATTAACGAGGGTATAGTTTTGAAAAAAGCTCTTCGTGAATATTCCAAATCGCAGTGCTCCCTTAATTACTTACAAATAAAACAATGGCCTCGCAATACCCTACTTTCATTTAAACTGAGATCATATACATTGGGCATTTAAAGATAAAGTTTCATATTTTAAACAACTCAAACATAGACATAGACATAGGAGTGATGCGAAAATATTGTATCAATGTCTAAATTTACATAGAATTACACTGATAACGCTTAGACATAATATGTTCAATTAATCTTTGCAAACAATTACACTTACCGCTGATTCCAGCGAAACTGCAGAATGCTAAAACGAATGACAATCTCATTATGCTAGTTCCTTCTTTCAAACTGTTGAACAAGTTTTCACTAACAGCAATATATAGATATGATACTAAACTACACTGTCGTCCAAAAAAAAAAAACGCAATGTAAAATTATTCCTATTAGTCAAACTTGAGCGGCGAAAGCGTGCAGAAATGCAGTTAGACGATCTAAAATAAGATCCTTCTAGAGCACAGAAAGCAATCCAGTAAAATAGAACAGTAGGAGACAGGTTAATTGAGTATTTTCCCACCTTCTCTCAACAGTTTAATAAATAGGACACTGTTCTACACAGAACATTGAATTGATTCAACTGTCTTAGTATGGAAAACATTTTAAAACCGTCATGTGCACTGCTGCTGTTGTGATGGCTGATAAAATTTATGTGAGAATCTTTCGGAAGAATTAAACGCAACCAAACAGCATAGCAACAGGTTTCACCTCTCAGGCTTCTTGGTTACCTTAAGCATGCAGTTGAATATAGACAACACGGTCACGCGTATCTTGTCACTGCAGTATGTAACTGTATTGTACTTCCGGTACAGTTAATTGCTGATAACTAAACATCTTAACAAAGAGACACCTGTTACCTATTTTATTAGTACCTTCCGTATTCCGTATAGACAGATAGATGGGAACCCGTGCGGTACTATGATGTAGCAGACAAAGGGGAACGGAGCGAAACTGCAGTACATTGCATAATACATTTAATGCTAGTTGTCAATGATGGATGCTATTTTATTGATTATTTTCCAAATGTTTTATTTTAAAACTGCAAGACAGTGTATGGAGAGCGGTGTACATACGGTCGTTTACATGTAGGTCAAATATTTACGATTAATGTTCACAAGGCAGTCTTATCTGTGTCTGCTTGCCTTAACTTGGTCTAAAATTAAACAGCTGTGATGAATAGTATTCAAATTATCTATCTAAGTTAACTCAGCTGGACTAATAGCAGTTATATAGTTAGGTCCTTCTGGATTATAGCGTCTTTTCAACGATAATGGAAAACAAAGTTCCATTTAAACAGGACTTGCTGACTTCTGTGAGGCAGAAATATCTTTACCCAGAGAAGGGTGTTGCCTTTAACCCCGCAGTGGTACCGTTTGTTAGCTATGCCCAATTTAAAATCGAGTTTGCCGGACATGGTAGAATGGTGTTGCAAGGCCTTAAAGCGTTAGCAGTAGCTAGCTTTCGGTTGATAGCCAATACTGTTGTTTATGTTGTTGATGTCCCATTATCGAGCTGGAACTGATATGCTCAAACAGATGTAAGTGGGGTAGGCCTGTAGTTTGCATGATTGCTGTAGCAGTCTTTGAACTTAAGGGTAAACACTTTCTTCACTCCAGTTTAAAGGTACATACCATTCAGCTGTGATGCCTTGTCTATTAGTGTTAATGTAGGTGTTGATTTGTTGGCATAGTCCTTAACCTTAGGATATCTTTAAGTCTCTGTCCTAGCATAAAATGCTGTTATTGTCACTTTTCGAGGGAGATTTAACAGGAGAGAAAACCCATGTTAACAGTGGCGGAGAGTAAACATATACGGCCCAGAAACGGATGATTCAAAAGTAAATGACGTCCACGTGAAAATACGACGCAAACATTTTCGCTCATTCCATGGAAATTTGAGAGAAATAAGGTATTTATCATTTCGTTTTCTATAATAGGTTTGCGCATGTTCATTTCGTGTTATAACATCATCCCTCGGAATAAGTTGGTACCCTCGCCCTAACGGGCTCGGACACTAACCTATTCCTCGGGATTCTGCAAACGTGATATCACAAAATACATGCGTTATCCCTACAATGTTACCTAGGTCAGCAGATTTGTGCAGATTTGTGAACCACAGCGTCGAACAACAGTTTTTTCAACCCCTGTACCGTGACACTAAGGTGATGCTTGTTAGGGATTGAGTATATTCCATAAGCAGAAAGAAGGAGGCTGTTCTATACTAAATTGCTTCCTTAGCGACATCGTACCAAGCAAGATCAGGTCGTAAACAAGTTTATTTGCTTTTGCATTCGCTAGAAACAGATATATACAACTGGGGTGTTTCTGACAAAAAAGAAATATTTTGTCTTTTCTCCGACTTATTTTACCTCGAATATTTTTGAATTGGTCGATAATTTGAATATTAAATAGCATCCAGCAGACATGTCATTTAATATCTGAACATTTTTACCCCTTTCACGAGGAGCAAAAGCATTGTTTTATCATCAAGTTTGTGCATTTTCGATCATTTGCTTTTTCCTAATACATGTTTAATTCTAAAGTAAAACAGGGTCAGCTAGCATTACATCTTGACTGTACCCGACCGGACACACAAAGGTAAATATTTCTTATATCTGTCCCATACAAATGCACTAGCCACGGATGGAAATATTTAAAACTTGGAATGACAACTCAGAACATAATTAGGAAGTACGAATTTAACGTTTGTGCAGTAGACAATCAAAGCGTAATGTTACATCGACTTGACATACGTTTTCTACTGTCACGGTGGTTAGTTAGCTGTTTTCATGTCCGTGTGTCTCAAAATGTAATCTATATTACATAGACATTAGCATTAATGTATTTTGGTTCTGATACTGCATTTTTAGGGATTTTCACCCGAGGACCTTGCAATACTAGTAGTAGGCTAAAATACACGAGTGGTTAAGGTCGCTGACTTCAAATCACTTGCCCCTCGTCGATGTGGGTTCGAGCCTCTCTCGGGGCGTTGAATTCTTCATGCGAGGAAGCCATCCAGCTGGCTTACGGAAGGTCGGTGGTTCTACCCAGGTGCCCGCTCGTGATGAAATAATGCACGGAGGGGCACATGGGGGCTTCCTCCACCATTAATGCTGGAAAGTCGCCATATGACCTATCATGTTTCGGTGCGACGTTAAATCCAAAAAAAGAAGAAAAAAGAAAAGAAAAGAAAACGCACTTTAAGGAGATGTCACGGCTGAGATAGTTTAGCATTATTACAATACACAGTCGGTATTGAAATTGTGTTTCCAATACATGTGCTCATTAGATAAATCCTCAATATCTATGTGAAAATAAGGGATGTGTTTTGTATGATTGCAACACTGTGAGTTGCTCTAATTACTGACAAATGACTGAAAAAATAGGAATTCGTACGAGAGATGGATAGACAAAACGACAGTGAGGTAACAATATATTCTTTTATTGTTTTAATGTACGAGTTGTAAGCTACAGTAAAGAATACCCATTTTATGAAAATCAAACTGGAAGTTAGAAATAACAGAAAAAAAATAATTAGGTCATGAGTCATCATATACCTGTCAAAATTTGTCATTAGTTTTCACAAGCTGTCAAAATTACTTTTATCTCTCTATTTTGCAAATGCATTGTTTTTGAAAGTATCTTGGACGGATATTGTAGTGTGTAACTTACTTTACATTCCACATTAATATTTGTGCTTGAAATTGCTTTTTTGAGCTCACCGACGTCACATATGAATGTCTATTGTTTTAGTTTACTGTCTGTTATAAAGGTATCAAATCTCAATATTAAGATATAAGAATTGTTCCTTTCTGGTAGACAATGGAAACTATTTGGTTGAATCATGATATAACAGTTTTTGGAAAGAACTGAATATTCTTTGGTTTTTTGTTATTCACCGGAAATTCAAAAAGTGACATCACCTTAAGGAACTCTTTCTGGTACATGTCAACGATAAAAATGCGTTGATATTTAGTTGTTTCGCTTAGCTACGCGATTGTTCTTTATGCATGTATTTTGCTTTTATTTGTTCGCTGTTTATAAACAACGGATGCATTGACATAGCTGTAGCAGCATGACAGAGGGTGCTTTGGTAGGAAACGAATTAATTCTAGCATAGAAAAACAAACAAAAATAAATATACTGTCCCAAACATAATTTATCTTGATAAAATTATGATAATAACGACGATACTTACCGAGCAATTTCTAGATCTTGCCTCGTATTCAGTCCTTTGCATCAATACCTTGCCGACGCCTTTCCCTCGAGCGCTTTCATCTACAGATATATGATCCAAATAGCACTTCGTATTTTTATCGACATCAGTAGCTCCCATGATACAGCATCGATATCTTAATGGTTTGAAAAAAAAATCGAGATTTCTTTTTATTCTCATGCAAAACGCGGAAAGTTCTATGTAGTCATATAAAAAGCTGTTTGTTTAGCTGCCATACGAAACGGGTCGAAAGCAGATATGAATCAAATGCTAGGATAATTAAATAGTAACCCTTAATTTTTAAAAATAAAGAATAAGAATAAAATTTAATACTAAAACATAATTCCTTTTTATAAAAGCAAGGTCATTTTGCGAAGAGACCTACCTCCATGCGTGCCAGCAACCTAACTCTGATACATGGTCATCTTTTCTGCAAAAATAGTACTCATATTTTTTTCTAAATATATAGCAAAAATATCTCCTTTGGGGGTTCCCTAGTACCAGCATACGTGTGAAGATGTGTCAAGTGAAAACAATTTCAACTTCACATTTTTTTCTGCTTTTTACGTTTATAACATATTCATAGCGTACCATCTGGGTAATTTACTTAAACAAAAGAACATATCCAAATGATGGTAATTATTTTCCTGTATATACAAATGTATACCTGCATGTACAAAAACGTACATGTTCGTACACATCAGAATGCACTTGAAGTTAATTGTTCTTTGGTTTCTTTCTTTGCTTCAAAAAGGTCTTCTCACATATTATATTAACAACCACAGTAGCAGTCTTTGAGTGCTTTGTGATCGCTGTAAAGAGTCTCCCCGTACTCAGTGTGTTAATATTTTCTAGTCCTTTTGGATCATGAATTGCATTCAAATTTACTTAACAGAATTCCGCTCAAGCTGGTGCTAGGGGTGTTGCACACTTTATAACCTCTAATGAACAGACACAATTAATCCGAGTCTGCTATTATGTTGCTTGAATCATTCTATGATTCCAAAAGATATTTTTTTACAAATTCTATCATGACTAGGCTCCCTTTTGTCCATCAAGATTGAAAACAAACTGGTTCTTAACCTTCAAACAGATTTGAAACTTGCCTATATTGATTCAGACTGTCGAACTGTCCTAATATCTCTAAAATTGAAATAAGAAACTAGCGTACATTTCTAAAGATGCTACTTTAAACACGCCTGGACAACATTTTGATAGAATATAAAACAAACTTACTCTATTTCCTTGTCATCTTTGAATTTTAGTTGAAGTAGCCCAACAGGTCGCCCTTCTAGTTCTGCTACAAAAGTACGATTGTAGAACGCCTGATCTTGACCTCTATGATTCGCTGCTAGATTCTTTATTGCAATTGGCAGTCTGTTGTATGTATATATAGAACATAATGGAATCATCAAGTACTTCAAATTGTGACCATCGGGTTTTGTTGGTTCGTTTTTGTTGACAGAACAAAACTACTAGGAAAGCGTTAATAGGATATTTGAGCCGTGCCATGAGAAAACCAACATAGTGGGTTTGCGACCAGCGTGGGTCCAGACCAGCCTGCACATCCGCGCAGTGTGGTCAGGATCCATGCTGTTCGCTTTCAAAGCCTATTGGAATTAGAAAAACTGTTAGCGAACAGCATGGATCCTGACCAGACTGCGCGGATGCGCAGGCTGGTCTGGATCCATGCTGGTCGCAAACCCACTATGTTGGTTTTCTCATGGCACAGTTCATTTGTTCTGTCAGTGCCTTTCTCGATAAGACTGCTAAAGCCAAGATACTACGATATGAATAAATACAGAAAGATGTTAACTTTTCCCGTTCTAGTTTCTATGTGGAGGTGGAGGTGGGTCCAACATCTTTTTGGCAGCAGGAGAATAAGTTATAATTAATGTAGACCTGCCGCTAAATAGAAAGTGTGGGGTTGTATGACAATTAACAATAATTCTCCTGCGTTCAAAGGTACCCCTGTGGTATTTTAATTGTTGTTGTGTTTTACGTCGCATCGACACAACTATAGTGAAATGGCAACTTTCCAGCTTTGGTGGTGGAGGAAGACACCAGATCCCTCTCTGTACATTATTTCATCACCGGTAGAACAACCAACCTTTTGTAAGCCGGCTTGATGGCTGTCAACGCTCCGAGTGGGTGAGGCTCGAACCCACTTCGGTGAGGGGCTAGTGATTTAAAGTCAGCGGCTGTACTCACTCGGTACCGGAGCCGGCGCCCCCTCCCCCAGTGGTATGCAAAAGTGGTGCGGTGACCCTGTAAATCATAATATAGATGGCCGGTCAACTTGATGTTCTGGGTGTGGAGGGCACACTGGACACAGCTGGTGCACAGAAGTCATAAAATGACAGGAAACGCGAGATGCAAGTGCAATAAACGAGTCATAAATCAAATGAGGTAAGCTTCCATTCTATGATTGGAGAAAAGTGCCATGCATAGGCGCACCGTATCCGGATAAATTTGTAATATGCATCATACCGTTTATACATTCACAGAAGCTATGCTTTGTGGAACTCTTTGGAGAGTACTCGATACCCTTTACACACCTGTATGGTTAATCGTGCGGTAATTAAGCTGAGTAAACTAGTCTTTTTAAAATAATAATTGTTTCAGGTAGAACTGCAATAATCTGTGTAGACCTTCTGTTTAACCCTTAGCCTGTTGATGGCAAGTGATTCTGCCTTTGCGACCAGTGTAGACCAAGATCAGCCTGCACACCCCTACAGTCTGATCATGGTCTGCACTGTTCGCCATTCTGTCAGTAACGTTTTGGTGAGCACCCCCTTTAACAGTTAATGTCCAAATTAAAAGATGGACAACTTCATTATCGAAATTTGGCAAGGTAAGGGTTAATGTTAGACCAAAATAATGATCCGAAAGGTATCCGAGGGCGGTAGTGTAATTTTTTCAATCTTTAGAATATCTTTAATAATGTCAATTTTATGACCAAAATTTATTTTTCCCATTGTGAAATCGGGCAAAATCACAATTTCGAAAACAACTTTTAACAATGTTACAATCCTTTTGCATGAAAATGGTTTAGTTAGCCTGGTTACCAACTACATAACCTTTGTTATTTATTTTCAGTCATTTCTCTTATATTCTGACCGGTCTTTTATGTTTTGAGAAGAAAAGGGACATACTTATACAAAATTTGACTAGCCTCACAGACAAGGCTTTAGTATCAGTGTATCTGCAGTATTATTTAAATACGTCACTGTATAGTTTTTGTTACCCTATCGATCATTTTAGTTCATATATTGAAATTACTAGTATAACAGAATGTTTTCATAGTTTAAAATCAGCCTTGCCCTATTCTTCAGCAGCGTTGTTGGTAATTTGATAATAATTAACAAAAGTTAAATAATGATTACACATACAAATCATATTATATGACTATAAAATACCACATTTAAAAGCCATAAGTCTATCAGGGTAAAGGAAGTCATGTTTTCTTAGAAATCGACCTAAGCTGTAGAAATATATTTTCAATGTTCAAATCGGATATCGGATTCTAGATTATCCAGCCCCGTAGCACACTGCCCTCTCACAGAGTAAAAAATGGTCAGCCCCTGAACAAGCAATGTCATTACTGGCAAAAACTAACGTGCCATATACTTTTTGAGCTATGAGCATCACAAACAAAAAATCAACTATTTTGGGTATTTCAAGGGGCATAACTCTGTAATAAGCACAAAGATTCTCAAAAAGACGGACCAAAAACAAGTAAAATTTCTTAGAGATAAGCATGGATGTTGTCAAAATATATCGTTTCCACATAAACGTTGCAGAACCATGCGATTAGAAACACTCAAAAGCATTTTCTACTATTAGCTAGAGGTCAGATGTAAAATCGTCTAGAAGAAATCGGGAATAAAGGTGGGCAGTCGATTTGAGGTATGATCTAGCCACTGACTTTTGTCAGTCCGACACTCAACAAAAGTAGAATTACCATCAAACGAAAAATTACATACTTTCTCTCTGTAATATTATACACATATTTCCCTTTGAAAGCCTCAATTTTCAATCTTCCAGCGAATTCTGCATCTTGCTGCGAATCTTTCAAATTTCGAATTGTGACCCCATTTACTGGAACAGAACCAGGTGGCGCTTCAGTACTGCTTTGCGGTTGTTGTATGATAGGAGTAACCGAACTTTGTGCGCCCAATGACATGACAACTTACTGAAATGAAAAGAATTCACCATTAGCCTAAATAATTTGATATCTTTCTGTAGGACATAAATATAAGTTATGGATATTCATTTCTTAATGATTTTCCATGTCTGATTAAGAAATCAATGCGCAAATGTTAATCTACATATCAATAAACAATTAAATGTGCTAACTTATGATAAATAAATCCCTATTTCATTATGATCATGTAATACTTAATAAATAAAAATAAACAAGAGTTTGAAATCAAGTCATGCCCTATAATATGTACTGTAAAATCACTTTTCACATACATTTATAAACTCTGTTAGGCTAAGTTTCAATGAAATAAAACCTGAAACGTCAGTATTTTTCCATATTGACGTTCAGATTTCAAATCGGGTGTGTGACGTCATTTGTGACGTCAGCTTCATTATTTTGTCGCATTTAAAAATTCTTGGTAATTCTGCACGTTTGATAAACCGGAAGTGATGGCATAACGTCTTTATCTGGATAACGTAGAATAAATAAAATCTGGAAATTAGATATAAAGCCTGAATTAGGCGTCCGAAAGAAATTAAGAAATTAAGATCTTTTCATGAATTAATGGCAACTAGTGAGTAACCAAAAACAAGCACACGGACCCCTAAATTTTATTTCACCATACTATAGGTCATAGGTTTATTTAAGTTTATGAGAAGTTTTATTAAAAAGTACATTATAGAAAAAATTCCATTCGTGAATATGTTATGAAAATTGTGACTTTCCCATAGACTCCCATCATGAAAACTTGCGCGAGGTCCAAATTTTTCAAAATAGTCCAGCAAAAATCAAGCACACGACCCTATCTTTTTTATTTGCTGAATTTTCTAATTATATGCTAAGATTTGAAAAATCAGGGTTTAATCAAATTCTATATTGTAGAAAAAAAAAATTATCCGAACGTCCAGAACTACCTTATCGACGATATTTTTAATTATACCCAGGCTAACAGATTTAAAAAGCTAGCGCGAATCATGGTTTTGCCAATCAATCCTATTCTGTCGATTATTTTGCATGAACACCGAAAAAATTTAATTTCTTAATTGAAAACAAAATATCTAATTTACAATATGCCAGTATAAGCAACAAAGTTTCATATTATTTGAGCCGTGCCATGAGAAAACCAACATAATGGGTGTGCGACCAGCATGGATCCAGACCAGCCCGCGCATCCGCGCAGGCTGGTCAGGATCCATGCTGTTCGCTAACAGTTTCTCCAATTCCAATAGGCTTTAAAAGTGAACTGCATGGATCCTGACCAGACTGCGCGGATGCGCAGGCTGGTCTGGATCCATGCTGGTCGCAAACCCATTATGTTGATTTTCCCATGGCACGGCTCATTTTATTTTACCTATATTTTTTATAAGAGTATTCATATAGATCTAACATTATTACGTTAGAATTGTTTTTTTTAATACTTACAAACATTCTAGTATAAAATCTGTCAGATATCGAACCCACACCTACAAACTTACCTGTATACTATAACGGCAATTCCCGCGCAAGTCGTGTTAAAACGTGTCTATAGTACTGCAACCTATTATATGGTGTTTTGAAAATCGAAATGTATACCAAAAAAAATAGCATATTATAAGATTATTTAATACAACGTTTCAGATGAAAACACTAATTCCTCGTTGGCAGACGAGCGATAACGCGCTCCGGTCACGAGTTCGATTCCCAGACCTGGATAATATTTTTAAAAACTGTATGTCAATAAGGATCAACGAAGACAACTAAAGTTAGTACATAGTTCCCAGCTTTTTCACTTACTGAAACATGTCACTTCGCTCTCTATCACAGCAGTATTGCGTGTCTTGTTATATTTTATCTTAGGTATGTAATAGAAAATAAAAATAAATACTTTACTACAAAATGATTATATGATGATAACCATCCACTCATCCCTTGAGCCAACATGTACTTCCTATGAATCTTATTGAATGTTTTTTAAAACCACTGTTCACCAGATCTTTCGTCAACAAAAATATTTTCACAGATCAGAAAATTACTGCAATATTTCTTATGAAGGCTTTGAAACTTAGCTCATACTTGACATATTATATGTTATGGAAACGGATGGGAATTAGTTGTTTTTACTATTTTTCCCCATGCAATATTGAAAAGCGTTGTGACGGGGTACCAGAGGTAATTTTTCATTATCATAAAACTTTAACGGTTATTAAGTACGATCCCCCGTGAAGCCAGGTAGGAAAGATTTTATTGACAAGGCGACTCGGACACTTTTTTTGTTGATTTCACGTTATTTAAGATACTTTAGAAGCAAAAGCTCAATGACTCATGTTATAATATGACTAAACTTCAATTTTAAAGAAAGATCAGTTTTAGTCAAATTCTGGAGTCCAGTCCCTTTAACATAATATTAAAACGCGTACTTACACTGCTTTGTAAATCAGACAAGTGTTACCTTTATAATATTTTACAATAGGCTGCTCATTACAGAACATCGCTGACCTCGAAACTGAACTTAACAAGGAGTAGGGCAGGCGACACCAAAATTATATAAATTATATACTATACCGATAAAAACAAACAGCTGAATACTATTTTAAAATATTTTTAAAACTATAATGATAAAATGATTACCTAGTAATCTGGTGTTAATCCATAATACCGTGTCGTTAAAAATCATTCTAATACACAGTCTTATTTATCGATCATACTACATAATGAAGGTCATTATATGGCACACAACCGTTGGAAAGGGTGGCGGTTGTAATTTACAGTCACACACAACAGGATATATATTATAGATCAATCACCAAGTGGATAAACTTTCGTTTGGCCGTGGTGACATTATATCTTACATTTACTGAACAGATCATGCACTACAAAGTTAACATTTTTATGTACTTAACGTCTAAAACTATATTTAAACCTTCAAAATAAGGAATGTATCGATCCGATGGATCGCTGTAAATTAACCTCTTATGATATAAAAGACTTATCTTGGCCAAGTTCGATAATAAACATCTTCTCAGTTAACCCAGGGTTTTGTACATTGAATAACTCAGAATTAAGGGGACGCATACTTTGTCTTTGAAATTAGAAAAAAGTGGGTGGGGTATGATAAAATTTACCTGCAAAAAAGTACAAAGTTTTGGTACATGAAATGGATACTGTTTCAACTGTTATAAGTACACAAAGGATTGCTCACTAAAATAAAAATGAGAAAAACTGAAACAAGAAAGTTATTGTTGAATTACATACGACTTATTGTGTACATTCAAAGTCAACAATTAATTTTTTTTGTGCAAAAATAATAGTGCTTTACCTTGTCCAAACATTTATCAATATCCTACGGATTCTAATTTAAAGAAACAAAAGTAAAATAAGTTCTCTGTCTTTCTTTTCATTTTGCATATGTAAGCTAAAACACAGTATTTAGTTTGTTTACAAAGTAGTGCATAAGGAAAGATATGGTGGTCAAGGAATGCCACATTCCAAAACTAAAAGAGTATATTCCCCTTAATACATTAAACATTTATCGTTACATAAGTCGAGTGGTTTACAATAAGGGCCTAGAAATGGTTCCATTATTAACTTTCAACTTGGTATTCATGAACTACAATGCACTTAAATATCAAGACATATTTAACAAACTTCTGAAAATGTATTGTCTTAAAAATCCCTAAAATAAGGTATGAAATTTGGTTGAGAGTTCCAATCAATGTGTATATGTGCAAAAGTAACATTCTAAACTTATTCACAAAACTTACTTATACACAGCAGGAATATCAATGATCAAAACTGGACGAATATACAGTTATCCTCACTTTAATGTCATTTATAATTTGTCCTTTAATTCTCCACCATACTTTTCATAACTCTGTTTGCACGAGTTGCACGAGACTGCTGTCATTCACGTAAAAAAACGGGGTCACACAAGTTGTAAATGCAATATCATCTAAACGTAATTAATGGATTATGCAGTTCAAGAAAAACTTTATCTCATAATGTAATGAACAAGTATAATGTTGTAACAACAACTATACTTACACTGATCTAAGTAGCAGTCGGTTTATAAGTGACTTTATTGATTCATTTTGTGTTTTGTTATTGTTGTCAAAAAGTATAACGGAAGTGCCTCACAACTGAAGCGGAAACCAGTGTGGTGCGCAAAGTAGTCCACTGTAAGTAATATGTTTTGATAAATGTCCACAGAAATTAATAATTTTCTAATATTAAAGACGAATATCTGAATAGGATTCAATATTTGATAAGAAATTATAATCATCGACATGTTTTTTTTTTAAAAAATCATACACGTGCTGACACCTAAGTTGTCTGCCGTTGTTTATTAGAGTTACCTTTCGTCCGGCGCAGTAATACTTTTTGCAGTGAATCGCCGAGAAGTCGTGGGAAAATTAAAAACCATGTAAATAAACTAAAATTAACCACCTTTTCAAGATGAATTTCAAGTGATCGACATTATGCATTTAACGCGCCTGACCTGTGTAACATCTTAGATATCTGTTCTAAGGTATTCATTGTGTAGAATGTCATGTTATGACCTTGCAATGCTAATCCCACTCTGATTTATTTGTTTACATTTTTTATCAATGAGAAATATGGCGTCCATCCCGAGCTGAAATGACGTGGCGTTAAATTTTTACATGTTTAAGCAAACCTGGTGTGTTAGAAATAAAATTTCATCCCTTCAACATTATTTGTAACACTGTTATTGTAAAAAACCTGTTTTTTCCTTATACAAAAGCTTAATATTTTGTGTTGAATGTACTTTCATAAAGACCTCTGTTTTCCTATTACATTCATAGTACCACGTCCTTATCCACAAAGTACTGAATATTACAGGTGTCCATCAGTATTATATCAGTTTAGCCCATGCTCGACTATTCGAATTATTGTCCCAGAAGCAGGAAAATGTTACCCTAAATGTTAAAATATCTATAGAGTTTCAATCCAGTACCTGCATTAGTTTTGGAGATAGTAACTTGCATGCAAAACTTTAACCAGAAATTCTATGTTCAAAAGGGAACATAATTTGACCAGAATTTGACCAGAATGCATGTCAGAGTTAGTAACTGATCTAGAAAAATAAAAAAATACGTTTCAAATCTATGCCTTTAAATGATAGCTGTATGTACTTGCACGCAAAACTTTAACCAGGATTTTCTAAGTCCAAAAGTGGTATTATTTGGCCAAAATGCAGGTTAGTGTTATGGGACTTGATGCTATCAGCTAGTTTTATAACCCCGAAGACGCATGTGAAGTTTCAATTCAATTTCTGCGTTAGTTTTGGAGATAGTAACTTGCAGGTAAAACTTTACCCAGGATTTTCTTAGTCCAAAAGGGGCATAATTTGCTCAAAATACATGTCAGAGTTATGGAACTTGACCCAGTGAGGTTGGTAATTGACCTAGGAAAAGAAAAAAATAAGTTTCAAAACATATGCCTTTAAATGATAGCTGTATGTACAGGCATGCAAAACTTTAACCACGGTGTGACGCCCACGGCGACGCCGACGCCAGGGTGAGTAGAATAGCTAGACTATTCTTCGAATAGTCGAGCTAAATATAATATTCAAGTATCATTACACCAGGCTCTTGACTCAGTCTTACATTGTCATAACTGGATTTCTGCCGAAGATTCATTGAAGACTATAAAGGAAAACAAAAAAATAACATATTTTTGTCATGTAATCTATATTTTCCTTTTCAGTTGACAATACTCTTTGAAATGACAAAAAATATTATATGTTTCCATGCATCAATATTTGATATATTTTATTAATATTGTTGCATAAAATGACATCATTTTGGAAACTTCTTTTTACGTCTTTTTTGGTTGACGTCTTAATGACGTCTCTTGAAAATATTTTTTTCGTGTATTACAGTTATGTCTTTATGACAATAAAAAAGTAAACATAATAATTCAAGCAGCGTGTTTTACTTTATTTCTTTCTGTGAAATTGCGACATTATCTTTGCTGTTAATGCAGTAAATACTAATACATTGGGTACAGACAGTGTACAAATGTATTACGCCGTATCTAACTTAAGAACAGAAACAACGGCGTTACGAAAACTCTTTAAGAAGTATTTTACTTGAAAACATCAAATGTTACGTCATGAAAAGTCTGTTACGTTGTTATGTTTGCATGTCCATAGAAACAACTGTATACCTTTCTGCACGAAAACGATTTATTCCCATATTAAAGGAATGCCAGGACTATTCAATTCAAATCGGCCCAAATCGGCCCTTGGCACTCAACGTAGTAAACAACATTGGCCTAAAATCGGCACTTGGCACAGAAGTGGTTAAGGAGGTAGGTTACCTTCATATTTGTATGTGCGCATGTTCAACCGGAAGCTAACGTGACGATTTACGACGACGTTTACGACAAACTAAATGTGTTTGTATATTCATTCTTCTGAAAACAAATCATGAACCCGTCTTCGATCTGATGCTTTATGGCTTAATAATGTAGAAATAATGAATACATTGCCGCAAAAACGCTTCAAAACAATGTTGCTTTAAAATGACGTCATTGACGTCATGACGTTACGTGTCAGTTACCGCGCAAAATTAATAGCTTTTATCTCGAAAGTACGTAATTCTGTGCATTTATTTTATTTCAACTATTTTCAAATAACCATTATTTGCTGAAATATTTTTATGAGTCTATTGCTCTGAATAATAATCAATATTTTGCTCCTTTTGTGTAGTTATATTGAAATGTTATGAGGAATGTAAGAAAATGGACGATGGTAACCAATGTTATTTGGAATAAAGTTGGGTGAAAGGTTACTTGTTACGGTCATTTTCAAATAAAAAATCTAGCAGTTTGATTTGTAATACCTATTTTTCAGGTTCCGTTGAAAATTTGTTACTTATATACTTAAATTAAGATCTAAAATTGTTCAAATTTCAGTAGAAAATTGTGGTTTCTTGAATTAAATTGATGTTATAATGGAAACGAAGCCCGTGACCTATATATCTAAATGTGAAATTCAATAGCGTTGACACTGGTCTATTTAAGAAACACAGCTTCGGCTTTTTATTTTCATTTCAACAATATCCATGAGAATAATAACAGCATGCTGAACGATTTTTCCATGAAAAATGCCAGACGAGGGGTACTGCTGTAAGTATTCTAAGCTGTGAAATTTGTTTGAATAAATGCAAATAACACGAAAATATAACTTACGTTAGAAATAATGTTTTAAAGCTAAATTAACTAGAAAGATAATCTTATTCAATGTTTTTTTTATAAGAAATCAGTACAAAAAGCAAGATATAAGCTATTTTAAACATCTCTGTTGCCATGGTTACTTTTAACTTTGAGAAAAATAGGGTACCATGTAAAGTGCTTGGTATTTTGCTGATAATATTACCCAAATATTCCATGTTGGTCATTAACAGAATGGCACTGAAGCCGTCGAAAACCCGTATTTTTATACAAAGTTGTTTAAAAATAAGAGAAAATGCGTTACCATGGAAACACGAGCCCCGCGACATATACATTTTAAGCTTATATTAGAAAGCTAACGTGTATACTAGTAAAATTATCAATTATACAGACTTTTACGGATATCAATGAAACTAAAATACACTGAAAAGTGTTAAATATCCGTATTTTCCTTCTTCTTTCAATATGAAATACCTTTGGAGGGTCATGTTCTTCAAACCTTGATAAAAACTGAACTTGAAGAGACAGAGACAAACGAAATTGAGATTGTAGCAGTTAAAACTTCATATTACACGAAATACAAAAAAATGCTGCGGTTCAACTAATCTGAATTTACTCTTGTAACAAGGTAACCTACCTCCTTAACAAACGATAAAAAGATGAACTATTATCAACATATGTTACATTCTGCAACAATGACAAAAAAATTATAACAAATTGAATCTCAAGGTACATTTGAATATCTAACTTTGATAGAAATAACAAACAATAACAAATACAAAATATAATATACATTACAAAACACATACTATTATACGGACGAGCTGCTCATGTCAAATAACATCAGTTTTTCATACGCGATAACACAGTTGATTAAAGTAACACTGATTGAGTAATGGTACAAAGCTGTATAACAAATACATAGAAGAAAACTTAAGTAAAGAAGATTCGCTTGGGAGAAACAAAATTCCTTTAATATCAATTAGAATGAGTATGATGATACTGATGATGATAATGAGGACGTTTAAAACTATGTGTCGATATCACTATATGCTCTTGCGCAAAACGCTGCATCTTTATAGAAGAGTTTTCTGCATCTCGTGCATTTCCTGCAAGAAAAAAAACAACAATAATTTTACTGAATGTCGTAACGGTACAGACGAATAAATAGTCAGAGTACCATAAAATTCTAGACACGCAATACTGCTGTGATAGATTGGTAACATACCTATATCTTACCTTTGCTAGATAATATGAATTAGTGGAACCATTAGCATTCAGCAATGTACAGTCTTATATTGCGACCAAGAACAGTAACAACTAGTTTAAAGTATTACAAAAAAACGGTAAAATCCTTAAACCTATCATTTTTAAGATAAAAGCCCGGGTTCACATATTTACATCGGATTTCAAAAACGAAAGGCGCATTTTCAGAAGACCTAGACATTATTGTTAAATACAGAATCCTCATTTCCAAATTAGAACTTAAACATGCCGATATACAGCAAAAACATGTCCCAAGCAGGATATAAATATGTTTGCAAAAGAAATACAGCATAGACTCGTTCACAGAGGACCTATATCTGATTGCAAAAAATCTGCAAACACCTTATCCAAGGAAGAGACCTAGACACGACTGCAAAATACAGTGCACATCTTACTTAAGAAAGAGAATTAGACACAAATGCATAAATATAGGGTACACCTTACCCATGGAAGAGATGAAGACACAAATGCATAAATATAGGGAACACCTCACCCATGAAAGAAATCTAGACACAAATGCATAAATACAGGGCAGACCTTATCCAAGGAAGAGATCTAGACACAGATGCATAAATACATGGCACACCTTACTAATGGAAGAGATTTAGACACAAATGCATAAATACATGGCACACCTTACCAATGGAAGAGTTCTAGACACAAATGCATAAATATAGGCACATCTTACGAATGGAAGAGATCTAGAAAGGAATGCATAAATACAGGGTACACCTTACCCAAGGAAAAGATCTAGATACAAATGCCTAAATGTAAGGCACACCTTTCCCACGGAAAAGATCTAGAAATGAGTGCATAAATATAGGGTACACCTTACCCGTGGAAGAGATCTAGACACAAATGCATAAATGTAAGGCACATCTTCCCCGAGGAAGAAATCTAGAAAGGAATGCATAAATACATGGCACACCTTACCCGTTGAAGAGATCTAGACACAAATGCATAAATATATGGCACACCCTTCCCAAGGAAGAGATCTAGAAAGGAGTGCATAAATATAGGTTACACCATACCCGTTGAAGAGATCTAGACATACACGCATAATAATAATAGGGCACACCTTACCCAAGGAAGAGATCTAGAAAGGAGTGCATAAATTCAGGGTACACCTTACCCGTTGAAGAGATAGAGACACAAATGCATAAATGCCTGGCACACCTTTCCCAAGGAAGAGATCTAGAAAGAAGTGCATAAATAAAGGGGACACTTTACCCGTTGAAGAGATCTAGACACAAATGCATAAATGCCAGGCACACCTTTCCCAAGGAATAGATCTAGAAAGAAGTGCATAAATACAGGGAACACCTTACCCGTTGAAGAGATCTAGACACAAATGCATAAATGCCAGGCACACCTTTCCCAAGGAAGAGATCTAGGAAGAAGTGCATAAATACAGGGAACACCTTACCCGTTGAAGAGATCTGGACACAAATGCATAAATGCCAGGCACACCTTTCCCAAGGAAGAGATCTAGAAAGAAGTGCATAAATACAGGGTACACCTTACCCGTTGAAGAGATAGAGACACAAATGCATAAATGCCTGGCACACCTTTCCCAAGGAAGAGATCTAGAAAGAAGTGCATAAATAAAGGGGACACTTTACCCGTTGAAGAGATCTAGACACAAATGCATAAATGCCAGGCACACCTTTCCCAAGGAATAGATCTAGAAAGAAGTGTATAAATACAGGGAACACCTTACCCGTTGAAGAGATCTAGACACAAATGCATAAATGCCAGGCACACCTTTCCCAAGGAAGAGATCTAGGAAGAAGTGCATAAATACAGGGAACACCTTACCCGTTGAAGAGATCTGGACACAAATGCATAAATGCCAGGCACACCTTTCCCAAGGAAGAGATCTAGAAAGAAGTGCATAAATACAGGGTACACCTTACCCGTTGAAGAGATCTGGACACAAATGCATAAATGCATGACACACCTTACCCAAGGAAGAGATCTAGAAAGGAGTGCATAAATACTGGGTACACCTTACCCGTGGAAGAGATCTAGACACAAATGCATAAATACCAGGCACACCTTTCACAAGGAAGAGATCTAGAAAGGAGTGCATAAATACAGGGTACACCTTACCCGTTGAAGAGATCTAGACACACACGCATAAATGTAATAGGGCACATCTTTCCCAAGGAAGAGATCTAGAAAGAAGTGCATAAATACAGGGAACACCTTACCCATTGAAGAGATCTGGACACAAATGCATAAATGCATGGCACACCTTACCCATGGAAGAGATCTAGACACAAATGCATAAATGTAATAGGGCACACCTTTCCCAAGGAAGAGATCTAGAAAGAAGTGCATAAATACAGGGTACACCTTACCCGCTGAAGAGATCTAGACACACACGCATAAATGTAATAGGGCACATCTTTCCCAAGGAAGAGATCTAGAAAGAAGTGCATAAATACAGGGAACACCTTACCCATTGAAGAGATCTGGACACAAATGCATAAATGCATGGCACACCTTACCCAAGGAAGAGATCTAGACACAAATGCATAAATGTAAGGCACACCTTACCGAAGGAAGAGATCTAGAAAGGAATGCATAAATACAGGGTAAATCTTGCCCGTTGAAGAGATCTGGACACAAATGCATAAATGCATGGCACACCTTACCCATGGAAGAGATCTAGACACAAATGCATAAATGTAAGGCACACCTAACCGAAGGAAGAGATCTAGAAAGGAATGCATAAATACAGGGTACATCTTGCCCGTTGAAGAGATCTGGACACAAATGCATAAATGCACGGCACACCTTACCCATGGAAGAGATCTAGACACAAATACATAAATGTAAGGCACACCTTACCGAAGGAAGATATCTAGAAAGGAATGCATAAATACAGGGAACACCTTATCCGTTGAAGAGATCTAGACACAAATGTATAAATGTAAGGCACACCTTTCCCAAAGAAGAGATCTAGAAAGAAGTGCATAAATACAGGGAACACCTTATCCGTTGAAGAGATCTAGACACCAATGCATAAATGTATGGCACACCTTACCCAGGGAAGAGATCTAGACACAAATGCATAAATGCATGGCACACCTTACCCATGGAAGAGATCTAGACACAAATGCATAAATGTAAGGCACACCTAACCGAAGGAAGAGATCTAGAAAGGAATGCATAAATACAGGGTACATCTTGCCCGTTGAAGAGATCTGGACACAAATGCATAAATGCACGGCACACCTTACCCATGGAAGAGATCTAGACACAAATACATAAATGTAAGGCACACCTTACCGAAGGAAGATATCTAGAAAGGAATGCATAAATACAGGGAACACCTTATCCGTTGAAGAGATCTAGACACAAATGTATAAGTGTAAGGCACACCTTTCCCAAAGAAGAGATCTAGAAAGAAGTGCATAAATACAGGGAACACCTTATCCGTTGAAGAGATCTAGACACCAATGCATAAATGTATGGCACACCTTACCCATGGAAGAGATCTAGACACAAATGCATAAATGCATGGCACACCTTACCCGTGGAAGGGATCTAGACACAAATGCATAAATGTAAGGCACACCTAACCGAAGGAAGATATCTAGAAAGGAATGCATAAATACAGGGAACACCTTATCCGTTGAAGAGATCTGGACACAAATGCATAAATGTAAGGCACACCTTTCCCAAAGAAGAGATCTAGAAAGAAGTGCATAAATACAGGGAACACCTTATCCGTTGAAGAGATCTAGACACAAATGCATAAATGCATGGCACACCTTACCCATGGAAGAGATCTAGAAAGGAGTGCATAAATACAGGGTACATCTTGCCCGTTGAAGAGATCTGGACACAAATGCATAAATGCATGGCACACCTTACCCATGGAAGAGATCTAGACACAAATGCATAAATGCATGGCACACCTTACCCAAGGAAGAGATCTAGAAAGGAGTGCATAAATACAGGGTACATCTTACCCGTGGAAGAGATCTAGACACAAATGCATAAATGTAAGGCACACCTTTCCCAAAGAAGAGATCTAGAAAGAAGTGCATAAATACAGGGAACACCTTATCCGTTGAAGAGATCTAGACACCAATGCATAAATGTATGGCACACCTTACCCAAGGAAGAGATCTAGACACAAGCGCATAAATGTAAGGCACACCTTTCCCAAGGAAGAGATCTAGAAAGAAGTGCATAAATACAGGGAACACCTTACCCGTTGAAGAGATCTAGACACAAATGCATAAATTTAAGGCACACTTTTCCCAAGGAAGAGATCTAGAAAGGAGTGCATAAATACAGGGTACACCTTACCCGTGGCAGAGGTCTAGACACAAATGCATAAATGTAAGGCACACCTTTCCCAAGGAAGAGATCTAGAAAGGAGTGCATAAATACATGGTACACCTTACCCACGGAAGAGATCTAGACACAAATGCATAAATGAAAGGCACACCTTTCCCAAGGAAGAGATCTAGAAAGGAGTGCATAAATACAGGGTACACCTTACCCGTGGAAGAGATCTAGACACAAATGCATAAATGCCAGGCACACCTTTCCCAAGGAAGAGATCTAGAAAGGAGTGCATAAATACAGGGTACACCTTTCCCAAGGAAGAGATCTAGAAAGGAATGCATAAATACAGGGCATTACTTATCCAACAAGAAAGACACCCAAGGAAGAGATCTAGAAAGGAATGCATAAATACAGGGCATTACTTATCCAACAAGAAAGACATTTATGCATGAATGTATATGACACATCTTGCCCAAGGACGAGATCTAGACACAACTGCATAAATATAGGGCACACCTTACCAATAACCATGAAATAGATCTAGACATGAATACATAAATATAGAATATAGGACACACCTTAACAAAAAAGAGATACTGGGCATGAACGCATAGATATAGAGCACACTTTACCTATGGAAGACATTTAAACACGAATGCATAAATATAGCCTACAGGGCAAACCTTACAAATGGAAGACATATAAACATGAATGCAACCCAAGATAGGGATCTAGACATGAGTGCATAAATACAGGATATAGGGCACATCCTTCCAAAGGTACTGATGTAGACACGAATTTTGTTTGTTTTGGGTTTAACGCCGTTTTTCAACAGTATTTGTATTTGTATTATATAATGCCATGTAACGGCGGGCAATGAACCTAACCAGTGTTCCTGGATTCTGTACCAGTACAAACCTGTTCTCCGCAAGTAACTGCTATCTCCCCCACACGAATTATCAGAGGTGCAGGATGAATGATTTCAAATCGTCACGGAGAACATACGGCCCAGGGATCGATCTCGCAACCCCGCGATCCACAGACCAACGGTCTCCCGATTGAGCTAAGCGGGAGGGCTGATCTAGACATGAATGCATAAATATAAGATATAGGGCACATCCTATCAAAGGTAGTGATCTAGACATGAATGCATAAATACAGGATATAGGGCACATCCAACCAAAGGAAGAGATCTTGACATGAATGCATAAATACAAAGCACATCTTACCAGACATAAATGC
The DNA here is from genome assembly GCF_021730395.1 of Mercenaria mercenaria. NCBI lineage: Eukaryota > Metazoa > Mollusca > Bivalvia > Venerida > Veneridae > Mercenaria > Mercenaria mercenaria. The sequence continues at coordinate 20,631,328 of NC_069364.1, read as the reverse complement.
ATAACTATAAGGTACCCTATAACTAAGAGATCTCCTAGTAGATATTATCGGAAAACTACAGCATACAACTTTCCCAAAAAGCATATAAAGAAGATTGCAAAAATGCTGTGCACAACTATCCCACTATGGACCTACTGAGGATCTAAACATAATTTAAGAAGTACAGTGCACACCTTTACCAAATGAGAGACTAGACATTATTGTAAAATGCAGCACTCATTTTTTCCAAAAGAAGAACTAAACAAGAGGACAAAAATACAAAGCACATCTTACCTCAGAAAAAAATATATGCATGATTATAAAAGTATAGTGCACATTTAACCATAGGAGGACCTAAACATTATTACGAAATTACAGTGCACATCTTAGCCTTGCCATGGGAAAACCAATATAGTGGCTTTGCGACCAGCATGGATCCAGACCAGCCTGCGCATCTAATTGCTATAGGCTTTGAAAGCGAACAGCATGGATCGCAAAGCAACTATATTGGTTTTCTCATGGCGCGGCTAAATTCTTACCCCTGGAGGACCTATGCAGCATCCGAGGCATCCACAACCAGTACTGGTATCAGTCACACGATATCCTTCCCGTTCGTAGAGATTCCGTGCTCTGTTAGTAGTCAAAACGTAAAGATATATTATCTGTAAGAAAACAATACATTAATCAATAAATGTTTTGTAATCAAAACAAGAAAGGTCATTGTAAGCGACATATGTCCCAAATCAGGCACTAACACAAAAGTCAGATAAAATGAGGGCGGTAAATTTGAACAGGAAAAAAATATTGGTCTTAAAATCTTGGGAGTCTGGTTTCTTTGGTAATTTCACAATATTCAAAGCTCAAAACTGTACCTGGAAGATATTACAACTCCCACCCTCTCGATATTTTTTAAATCTCTTTCATATTTTAATATATTTTATAAGCAATCTACTGAAATTTCCACAAAATATTCAATTTGATAGACTGAGTACATTTGTAAAAAAATCATCAAACATATACTAATGTTTTGTTTTGCTTTTCCGTAAATGTGCAGCTGACCTTTATAAAGACATACGAAAATGGGAGAATCGATTTGTTTTTGATATGTGATCCAATTTCAAGTAAATCTAAATGTGTGTCTTACAGAAGCAATTTGATGTTCGCCATGATTTTCCTACTTTATAATATAAACCCGTTCAAGATAGCAGCGCTTTTTCCGATTTTCTTGAAATTTCCATATGACATTTATAACATAATGTCCTAAACATGTAAAATTTTTTTACAAAAATAGCATTTTTAATATGAATGAAATTGCAATTTTTTTATCGACAGAGGGCGCTACAAGTTTCATTTTTTGTGTACCTGTGAACCTTTGCTTCTTAGAAGACCTATATTGTTCTGGAGCTTTTGCACTTCAGCAAAGTAATTAGTGATATAACTGAACCTCAGTATGTTCTTGTTAGTTCAATACAGAGTATTTACTAGAAGATCAATGAATGACTCTTAACCTACTTACAGAACAATTTCTTGCTCTAGCCTCGTATTCAGCCCTCTGCATCAATACCTTGCCGACGCCTTTCCCTCGGGCACTTTCATCTACACATATGTGATCCAAATAACACTTGTAATTTTTATCAACTTCAAAAGATGTCGCCAATCCTAAGCATCCATACCTAAATAGTTTGAAATACATAATGCAATATGAAGTATTAAGCATGGCTATTATTTAAACGAAACTGAGCACTACAAGCATGCACTTTCTAAACGTAAATGGCATATATAACCTCAACTTTGTTTTCATATCATATAGCAAATATAAAATAAAACAATTGGACATTCTCTATGGAACGACTTATCTCGCTAAAGACATATTAAACACTCCTTTTTACGAGTACTAGAACTATGGCTTTATGTAGAAACATACCTAATGGCGTGCCAACAACCCAGCTCCGATATATGATCATCTTTGCTGCAAAAAAGTCACATCGTAGTATAGACATGTATTAAAAAATTATATCAGAAACATATGCTTCATATTTTATAATATGAGCTGCGCCATGAGAAAACCAACATAGTGGCTTTGAGACCAGCATGGATCCAGACCAGTCTGCGCATCCGCGCAGTCTGGTCGGGATCCATATGTTCGCTAACGGTTTCTCTAATTGTAATAGGCTTTAAAAGTGAACAGCATGGATCCTGACCAGACTGCGCGGATGCACAGGCTGGTCTGTATCCATGCTGGTCGCAAACCCACTATGTTGATTTTCCCATGACGTGGCTCAATTATAATATGTCTGGAGGTCTCTGTTTTATTTTAGCGTTGCTGCAATAATTCTGTACGTTTCGATATTTTTCTGATAGTAAGAATAACAAGATACGCATGACCCCTATGTTGGCCCCCAAAGATCAATATGACCTTTTTCCAGTGACCAACTGACCGCCAGAACAACTGTGGTTTTCTACTGACCACAGGCAATAATCCTAAGATGTTTGACGCTTGTAGGCCAAAGCATTCTTCAGTTATTAATAGGAAATCCATGGTCGACTGACCGGAAGACAGACAGGCTTTGATACAAACACAAGCGTTTTTTAGTTATAGATGGAAACCAATTTCCAGGTCATCACCATGACCTAGACTATGATCTCTGAAAAAGCGATCGCAAAATCGATACTGGTTATCTATCAATCAAGTTGACGGTTCGTATGCAGAAGCGCTCCTCAAGTATCGCCCTCAGTCTCAAGGTTATTGTGTCACTGACCTATGACTACTGGCCACTTTAAGAAAAGCTGTGATTTGCCGATCACGGGCAATCATCCTATGACGTTCAGCGCCTTCAGACCAAAATATTCTTCAGTTATTGATCTGAAACTGTTCTTAGTCTCAAGGTCACTGTGGCATTTACAACTGACCTATTTAATCCTCTGAACAATATGACCAAAGTTAATAATCTGATGAAGATTTACACCTGAGGTCAAAGCATTTTTCAGTTATCAATATTTGAAACCATTTTTTCAGTCTCAAGGTCGCTGTGACCTTGTCCTTTTACCTACTGACCCCAAACACAACCAATAAGTGTTTTTTTTTAAAATTTCGATTGAAAATTGAGACTGACGTGCAGACAGACAGCCGACTACTATATATCAGACCGTTTAGGGCCTTAACCTTATCTACATGGTAAAGGCCAATAATATTTTTTTCTATGGGAGACCGGAAGTGCATAAACCATAATTAAGACGTTCTAGTGTTGAAAAGCTGATTATTCATAATTGTTAAAAATCTAGACACAGAAATATAAAACGAACTTACTCAATTTCCGTATCACCTTTAAATTTAATTTGAAGAAACCCAACAGGTCGTCCTTCTAGTTCGGCTACAAAAGCACGATTGTAGAATGCCTGACCTTGACCTCTATGGTACGCTGTCATGTTCTTTACTGCAATTGGCAGTCTGTTGTATAAATTTGACATAATTTATAAAGTGTTTGTGACGTAGCACATAGACTGGTATAAAACCCAAAATCCTTAAAGTGAGAAACAAATTTTAAAAAGTTGAGAAGTTGATTACTAAATGCTTCAGATTACCAACAATCATTTTAAAAATGTAAATTTGATGAAAGTTTTGTTGATGTAAATAACTGAAGTTCTGATACTTATTTTATACTTGTGTTCGTAAAATATAAAAATTATTGCCTAAGGCAAGTTTCTACAAGAATAAATGTTTACGTTTGCTTACGTACTTATATAATTGAATGGAAAAAGGAAAAAAAATCGGCTTGTATTTCACAATTAGATATGAATAGACAGAAAAAAATTCCGCATTGTACTTTTAAAATTCCGTATTGTACATTCCGTATTGTATGCTACCGGAATACTTTCATTAATATACATAAACTGACACAGTTCCATAAACATAGCACATAAAACTTCACTTAATTCCGTTCTAATATCGATAAACTAAACATTGAAGATTTCATTCCATAACAAAGCAACAAAGAAAAAGGTAGAGCTATATGATAAAAAGGGTCATTTTAAAAGTAGCTAGATCTGAGATTTTGTATTAGTCTCTCGTGGATTTTACAAAGTCAGATCACACTCGGCGAGCGTGCGCGCCTCGTGAGATCCGATCTGGCAAAAGCTCTTCTCAAGCCGAATACAGCATCCCAGATCGAGCTACTGTTATAATTACTCTGTTATATCATTCTGTATGTAATACATGACAGGTTGAATTAGTAACGAAACTGACAAAAACATGTGAAAAATAGGAGCACATAATTAGACGGTCATTAACCTATATAAAGGAAACTGTTTGGCATTATTTCATCACGGGCGGGCACCTAGGTAGAACCACCAAGCCAGCTGGACGGCTTCCTCACATGAAGAATTATACAACTCAAGTAAAGCTCGATCTCACATCCGCGAGGGGCAAGTGATTTGAATTTAGTGACTTTAACTACTCAGACACGAAGGCCCCACAAACTGGTGCTTTAAACGAGTCTAGGGCATGCCAAACTCACACTTCATCTACTTTCAACTAAAATCTAAGTAAAAAGGGACATAAATCTCGAAATACTACAGAAAAAGTTACGAATCTTGTCACACTGATGTATATTGTCACTATGAGCAAGCACAACAATTTCAGTTGCATATAAGTAATGAAGAATACATTTGACTGTATACAGAAAAAATCTTGAATTAACACAAAGAGGACGGGGCGAGTACAATCATGGCAATAGCCCTATCAAATTACTAATTTAAAATACATCGTACTTCCTCTCTGTTACACAATGAGCAAATTTTCCCCTGAACGCCTCTACAGTCAATCTGCCGGCGAATTCCGCATCCCAATCTGTGTCTGTCAAATTACGTACAGTGACCCCATTTACTTGGACAGAACCAGGTGGCACTCCAATTCTGCTTTCCGGTTGTGCTGTGACATAATTAAACGGGTTCTGTGCGTCGTATGACATGCTGGCAGATTAAAGAACATCAAACATCACTGAAAAAATAAATATTTAAATAAGTAAACACGGTATTGAAGTTTGAATTACTTTATTTAAGGACAGGGCGTGAACAGTCTTGGAAGTATAAATCTATTCTGATTGTAAGAGAATCGGCGCTGGAGATCGAAAGCTCCTGCATTCAAGCGTTTTTACTTATTCTGATTAAGATATATAACTGATATTTGATTAAAGAACAGAACAGAACAGAACAGAACAGAACAGACTTTTATTAAGACTTATACATAAGTGCATCGTCGTTTTTAACAGTCACGTATATATACATGGTAATAGAATTACATATCAAACGCCTATCTCTGAACAATGACATTCATGTATACCCAATGTCGGTGTACATTTAATTAAACAGGCCTTAAAAATATAAATGATGAAAAATGATGTAAAAGCCATCGCAATTTTAACAATAATCAAAATACAGTGTCTTAAGATTTTGTTTGAATGTATCAAGTGATTTACTCTTGCGTAAATCTAACAGCAGTCCATTCTACAGTTTTGGACAAATAATACAGAAACATTTAATGTTTTTGCACAATATAACGACGTTCAGAATTTTCTGACGATCTCAAACCTTGTCTACTAGGAAATTACTCTGTTAAATACATAGGTGCTCTGCCAATGTGGCAGCTATACACTAAAGAAAGGATCTTAAACTCAATCCTTGCTTTCGCCGGAAACCAAAGTAGGTCATACAAAGCTTGTTTGGAACTGTCAAATTCTCTCCTATTAATCAAAAAGTTTTGCACGTGCATGTTTTGAATACGTTATATCTTATGCACCTCATCGTAAGCTACAACATACAGTATGACACTGCAGTGATCCAGATGTCAAGTTATTATAATCCGTATCGATCCGTACCTGAGCCGTACCTTAAAGTAGTAATCCGTATCAATATGTACCAATCCGGTACGGATCGACACGGATTACTACGTTTGTATCCGTGCCCAGACGTAGCTATCCGCGCCGTATGTGTGACTAGGGTATAAGCTACGACATACAGTATGACACTGCAGTAATCCAGATGTCGAGTTACTACAGACAAAACTAAAATTTCAGCGGCGGCTTTGGTTTGATATTTTCGAATGTTCCTCATTCGTTGGTAATTCAGCATGGCTGTACGATATTGGCGCTTTAAATGATCTTAAAAAATCAAGGTTTCATCGAAAAATGCAACAAGATTTCTTTCCAAGATATCTTTTTGATATCATCACCAACAATGTAAATCGAATTAGCTTAAAATTTGTTCGGATGAGGTTTGCTACCAAACATAGTAAATTTAATTTTTGAAGTAGTTTATTTTCGGTTTGTTTCTATTCATTTGCTATATGATCATCAGCAAATCCGTAAGTTGATATGGATTTGGAAATGACATCAGTTCCAGCATATGTCAGATACAGCCACGGACTAAGTAAACTGCCTTGGTGCACACTAAATTCAAACTGGTGGTCTCATGAATATTCATTCTTGATATTTGCATTATTTTGCTGATTTTCAAACCTAGCCGAGATATCATGCCAACAAACATTGTCACCAAGTTTGATGAAGATCGGATAAAAACTCGGTTTGACTTAGAGGGCGGACAAGGCTAAATTTGCATATTTTCGAGTAATTTAAGGGCCATAACTCAAAAGTGTCTAAGGGAATTTTGCTGGTTATCGAACTTGGCCGAGATATTATGCCAATAATTGTCCCCAAGTTTGAGGAAGATCGGATGAAAACTGTGACTTAGGAGCGAGCATGCCTTTGGACGCCACACGCCCACCCGCCCGCCATGGGTGTTCACATAATACGCACCGCTTTTTCAGACAAGGGCGTATAAAAAAGTAGGTCAGTAGGCCACATTTTATATGACCCAGATTCAAACTGGACCTAAAGATCATCAAGGTTTTTTGACTAAGTTTTATTACGGTATGGTCATAAATGTGGCCTCTAGAGTGTTAAATAGCTTTTCCTTTGATTTGACCTGGTGACCTAGTTTTTGACCCCACCCGACTCGTATTTAAAACTGACCTAAATATCATTAAGATGGACATTCTGATCAAGTTTCATTCAGATATGGTCAGGAATGTGGCCTCTTAAGTGTTAATGAGCCTTTCCTTTGATTTGACCTGGTGATCTAGAGTTTAATCCCACTTGATCAAATATTAAACTTGATCTAAAGATTATCAAGATTAACATTCTAACCAAGTTTCATGAAGATACAGTCATAAGTGTGGCCTCCGGAGTGACCTCTAAAACAATAGGGGTCGTCTACTCGATAATATACAACCCTATGAAGTTTTGAGGTTCTAGGTCAAATGATTCTCGAGCTATTAATCGCAAATGAAGTGTGATGGACAGACGGACGAAAGGACGGACGGACAGACGGACAGGGCAAAAACAATATGTCTGGTCGCAAACCCACTATGTTGGTTTTCTCATGGCGCGGCTCATTTAAAACAAGCTTCTTCTGGGTTTTTTTTTGTACATGTACAACGGTTAAATGTTATATCTTACGAATAAATGAACCATAAAAATCACAATAAGTTTGTTCAGATAAATGGTAAGTTTGCACATGGAAGGTCATCGGACACTATGCTAGGGATTTTGCACAAATTTCAATGCCATTTCTTGACTTCAATAGCTGATAATTTTACATAAAGGCTTCATCTACTCGTAAATTAGCCAAATTCCTATTAAACTGTCACAAAAATACTTTTATTTCATATTCGTTTTCCTGAAATTCGAACAGTTTACGACGAAGGGTAATATTTTTTGAAAAATTTAAATTGTGTATTATACAATGTTTTAAAACAAACGTTTACCATGCAGATTATCAGTTTTATAACATTTTTGAAACTAAATGAAAAATAAATAAATAAATAAATAAATAAAAATTGGAACAAATATTTTGATCAGACAACTGTACTCCAGTTTTTTCCACTCGAGTGTTCATGATAACTGATGCGTTGACTGTCTGTTTCTATGTACATCTATTGCTTAATACTGTATTTATTGTACAATTTATTTGACCTGTCAAAATTTGTTCCCGGCCTTCATTATATTTTGTTCACGCCTATATAAGATTAACATGAAAGCCAGAAACATGTTTTGACAGGTCAATAAAATAATACATTACACATGTGCAATATGTGGAGGGTTATGCATGCAGTGGGTAGCTGATCTTTTCAACAGTAGCGGAGGGGTGTAGGAGACTGCTTAAGCCACTGTGTGTTCAGGGGTGCCTGTGTTTTAGCAATTTATGACACGGGTTCAGTTAGGTCAGCGATGTTTTTGTACTTTTTTATGCCCCCGGCATCTACTGATGCGGGAGGCATATAGTGATCGTCCTGTCCGTCCGTCCGTCCGTTCGTTCGTCCGTCCGTACGAGGTTAACCAAATGGGACCGTTTCGTCTAGCATCAATACCCCTTACTAGAATGACTTGATACTAATGCAGATGTAACCTGTGACCATTCCTCATCTTCAGACATCACCTGACCTCAGTTTGACCTTTACCTTGTCCTCATTTTGGACTTAGGTTGCTTTATATTGGCCATCTCTTGGTTAACCAAATGGGACCGTTTCGTCTAGCATCATTACCGCTTACAAGAATAAATTGATACTAATACAGATGTAACCTGTGACCATTCCTCATTTTCAAACATCACCAGACCTCAGTTTGACCTTGACCTTGACCTCATTTTGGACTCAGGTTGCTTTATATGGGCCATCTCTTGGTTAACCAAATGGGACCGTTTCGTCTAGCATCAGTACCGCTTACAAGAATGAACTGATACTAATACAGATGTAACCTGTGACCATTCCTCATCTTCAAACATCCCCTTGTTTGACCATGACCTCGTTTTGGACTTAGGTTGCTTTGTATCGACAAGGATTCCACCGGGGGCATCAAGCGTTTATTGAACGCAGCTCCTTGTTAATATTAGGTATTAATATTTTCAGTACATTTCATAAAATAAACGAACGTGTTTATACATAGTAGACATAGTACTGAAGATCGATCAACTACCAAATAATAATCCTACCTTGCATTTACATAAACACCTGAATGTCAAAAATTACAAGACAGATACAGTAACTGTATTGTAAAAAAACTTAGTGATAAGTAATTTCATTTAAGGTTCATGTAAAGTCTTTTGAATTCAAACCTCGGGTGAATTTTTTTTATTTTTTTTTTACGCCACATATGCCTTGGTCTATCATAAAGAATACATCAAAGTGTTCATAATAAGTACAAAAAACTTTTAAGACAGTTATTCCCTATTGTTCAACACATTTTGTCTCATATCACATGTGCTTTGACAGTTCATGTTCTATTTTGTAGAAGATATCAAACTTCTTTTTTTTCAAAAGTATTTTGTCATTACTTTTATTATCATATTGTGCATCTAACATATTTGTCCAGGTACTGCGGGAGTTGAAAGTGTTACAAGACATGTACATTTCAAAAATGCAAACATTGCAAAATGAAAGTGAAAGTAGAGCTGTCAAATTGACGAAACACTGCAGTATTTCAACAAATATAAAAACTATTTTTCATTTCCCAGAGGACCTAGATATGTATACAAGACACACAACAAATTTAAAACAAATCTTAGAGAAAAATATGTTTGAAAAGGACTCTACTTCTTCTGAACAACTCTGTATATATATATATTTTATGAATATTACGGGTCTGTAGAGTATAATTTCCAAGATGATGAAAATTTACCCAAGGGGTGGTTTAAATGTCAGCTTAACTAGTGGATCTGAATTTATTTTATGAGTGACAGTCTTAAAACATTATGTTATATCATACAATATGCATATATTTAACTTTTTTTTTTTTTGCATTCACATAAGTTTTTCATGCGATAGTCTTATTATAATTGGGGATTAAATATTTATCAATGGCTAGATAGGTAGGAGTATCTACAAGAGCGGGTACATGGATATTAAACAGTAAAAAGAAGTTTCAGAAAATCATCAATAACATGCTTGAAAATTAATGATCAGATCAGAGCATTTTATTTGGTCTTAAATTTTATATAGAAGCAATTAATGTTAATTTCTTGTTTTTCATAATTTAAAATTTTAGGTATTATCTCTATACTTAGTGAACGATAGGCTAAATCGAAATTTTCTAGGTTTAAAAGTAGAAAAACAAAACAATGGTTACCTCTGACTTTTTACTAATCCATGAACATATAGTCTTGCTTGTAACATAAAGGTTAATAAATAGTACACGATCGATGAATAAAATAACCACGCTATAGTTACTGATCCATAAATTTACACGATACAATGTAAATACTCGTTCACGACAGGTTTAGTCATTTACATGAGCGGATCCAGCCGATTTTCTCAGAGGGGGATCCGACCGAACCATAACAATATTAGCTAAAATATTTCAGCGGACCATAATGATATTAGCAAAAACATTTTCAGCTTAGAGATGTTTATATGCTGTTATGGATCTATTAATGGACGCGACCATCAGAGAATAAAAACATCGTCTGTTAAGTTATGCGTCTTCTTTTTTCAACAATTTTTCAGTCATATAAACGACGGTGCTCATGTGTAGCAGTGAGCACATTGCCCTGGTATCCGTAACTATAATAATATAAACAAACCCGTGTCTTTATGCACTAAATAATTTGATGTGACTTTTTGTGGATGTTGGTTGTTAGCCGTTTACAATTACAGGTTTTGTTGAAAAAGTTGAAATAGAAAAGTAGCCGACCAGCTAGGGGTTGGGGAAGGCTCTTCCGCCCCAGAAAAATTTGAAATTCGGCGCATTATTTCCAGCATTCTGGGGCATTTTATGAGCATGAAAGAATACTTTTATTCCACTGCAATTTCTTATACAATATACCCCTTATTTTCACTTTTTGATGAGCTCATCTGTTAAATTTTGGAAAAATAATAAAATTATTCTTTGTTTCTTTGAGATAATTAAGACAGATATGAATTACGTCGGGGTCTTATGTAGCAGCAGTCACATACATTTTGAATGTGGTCATAATGTTGCCTATTCGAAAAACCATTTTCATTTCTTCTCTTTTTTTCCTTTATTAGGATTTCCCAGGGTGGGGGTCCGGACAACCGGACTGAGACCGGGCCCTCAGTCCGGATCAGTGCATGACTATTAATATAGTTTCATTTTGACGCTTGAGAGTTAAAATTACGGACTTGTTTGTCGATACCACCTCCTCTTTGGTCTAATGGTTAAGCGTTGGCCTGTCATTCAGGTGGATGTGGTTTAGTACTCGTAAGATGTTTATTTTTTCTCATTTAAAAAGGTTAATTTTTTCTGTATTCATTAAGTGACCTTATTGGTAGTTTGTTATTATATTTTTTCCGTACCATTGTCATGTACACGTAAATTGTATTGGAATGCAAATACCATTCTTAAGACCCAAACAAATATTTTTATTAGCATTATCCCACTTAAAATATATCAAATCATACAGTTTCGTGATAATAATAGATTGTTCCATTATCGAAAGTACAGAAGTACCGCTGACCTCGAAACTGAACCCGTTTGGTAATGTTTACAAAACGGTTTATGTGAAATAATAATTGATTTAAGCAACACAAAAATGTTTCACCTCAATGCCGTAATAGTGCAGGTAAGTGTAAGTTTTGCAGACTTTAAATTTTGCGGATGCTGGTGTTAGACCGTCCTGTGGTGTACTATACAAATGTAACACCTATAGTAAATGTAGGAAGGACCAGTGATGATTTTACACTTCACAAATTATGAAGTGAATTTACGACTTCACACTTCGCGACATTTTTCATTAGATTGAAACACTTGAACTTCACGATTTCAAATTCACATTTCAAAACTTCACAATTTTATAAAACGTGAAAGTGTGAAGTATGAAATCATGAATTTCACGATCTTACACTTCGCGACTTCACAATTTCTAAAATTTCATAAAAAGTGAAATCGTGTGAAAAAATGAACTTCACAATTTCAAATGTCACGATTTTTAAATTTCTTATTGAATTTGAAAACGTGAAGAATTAAATCACGAATTTCAAGATATATCACTTGATAGCTTTGAAAACTATCGTTTATTTATTGCTAAGCTGGAAATCAGCTTCGCAGACTGCAACAGGTCGAGTCATTTCATTTTTCCCGGTGCTAGGGAGCGTGAGGGATACTGCACATTTCACTGTCTCTCGTGAACAAACTCCTTTAAACAGTGTCTCCTCTAATTTCGTTTGGCTGCACTGTTTTTCCCCAAAAACTTTATCATCAAGATCTACTGTAATATATAACACTGTATAATTCAATATCTCCTAAAACTGCTAAATTATTAACATTCGTACGGAACTAAATTTCGTAGCTGAGTCAGGCCACGTATTTAACTGTAATCTAACCCCTACGAACAGATACTTTTCCTATTCATTTTATGTTCAGAAGTTAAAATCCACGAATTCATATCATCGTGAAATATTCGTAAGAAATTGCTTGTCTCGGCTAAAACAAGTGATTCTCCACAGAAGTCAGCTTAATGATAGAATATGAACCGCATTTTGTATCCCCACAACCAATGAAGAAAGATATACCAGTCACACTAAATGAGAAATAGTGCAATAAATACTAAGAATTCCGGCATTATGAGCCGTATTTATTTTAAAAAAAATATGTACAAGCTCTGCGTGCCTTCATGTTTCAAAGGACGAATGCGAACATTATATTTCTCGATGCGAAACTATTACAATTAAACACCTTTTATCAAATTGCTTATATTTTTTATAGTTTGTTTAAAGATAGACCTGTGTATTCAAATCACTTATATTCTACAATGTTAAGTTTAATTTAACCACGATTTTTCAAAACATAAATGTACCCTATGAACATTCGGCCAGTAAAAGAATAATCAAATAATGTGTTTACTAGGAACATGCAAATATTATGTTATTTTATAGTTAATATCCAATACAAGTGAGTTGTTGTAACTTTACAAGTTGTCAAGTTTCGCAATTAGCATATCAAACATGAAAAAGAAATTATGGAAGGCAGTATCGCAAACTAAACTTTTAACTAATGTTAATGTCAATGTTAATCAGCGTATCATCATTAGCAGAGACAATCATCACAAATGAATTCGACCTCTAGTCCACTCAGAAGGATGACCTAACATTTTGTGGCATCTTGGGCACGCGTCGAACTCCTTAGTAAAATCTGCTGAATCAGAATCCATGCAAGAAACTTCGTCTTCAGCGTCAGAATCGGATGTGTCTTAACCTTTATGCTTTCTTGACTTTACAGGTCGTTTTTGTTTTCTGTTACTTTCTGTTACTTTCTTTCTTTCTTTCTTCTTTTTCTTTCTTTTTTCTTTCTGCATCAAGTATTTTCTGGCGTTTTTTCTCTTCTCTTTCATTTTTACTGTTTTCTTTTGCGATTGTCTCAGCTATCGTCTTCTCATCTCTTTCACGGACTAGTCTAAATGCATCAGAACCTGGAAGCGCTTTAGGGAACTTTTCTCTCAAATTGATTTGCGTAGACTTTTGGATCTTCGGTTCCGGAACTCTCAAGTTGTTAAAAGCCGGGGAAACATAGTCATAGTCATTAATTACTGATCAATAACGTTGTCTATTTTCAAACTAAGACCTCCACTAAACACTGAATACCCATCGTAAGTCAGTAGTATAAATACTTTGTCATCAGCCGATTGCCCTACTTCTTCATACGCACCTACGCAATCAATCTCAACGGGTACATCCTAAATGGGAATAGATGTTTGTGTGTCAATGAAGGTTGAATACGTGTTTTCATCAGAAAGATCTATGGAACAGTAGGATTGCCTGCTAGACACAGTCAGCTCAGCTGGACCTCCGACCTATCAATTTCTTCCGGGGTAAGAAGAAAAAGTCCTGATCGTCGGAAACCGTTCATAGCATTGTCCATGGTAGTAACATTGTCCCAAATTTTCTTGAACTGTGCAGGGAATTCCTTCATACCAAGCACCTGTCCAATGTGTTCCATTTGCCACTCCTTGACGGCACGTTTCCAAGAAGACTTTAGCGGAGAAAATAGACCGCTGTCGCAGGCCTGAAGTAGATGGGTAGAATTTGGTGACAAACAGTAAAGTACTATCTGGTTTGCATTACAGTATTCTGCTGCTTTGAGACTCACGTGAGTCGAATAGCAATCCACTATTAACATGATGGGGAAACAGATACTCATTTTCTTGGCAAAGGAAACAAGATACTTGAAAAATGCTAAGAAGGCTCCGGTGTCCACCCGACCGCTCTTTGCTACCGAAAAAGGCACTTGGGAAACCTCCAGTCCCTATATTCCTCAGACGTTCTCCCGGGAAAAGAATCACCGGGGGAACATAATGCCCCAAAGCTTTGAAATATCCCATAACGGTTATCTGAGTTTTTAGTGTTAGTGGTCATCTGGTACACGTTACGAGATCCTGTAAGAGCCAAAACACGATCATGTTTAACTTGCAAAGGAAAACCAGATTCATCTGCATTACAAATGCATCGAGGATAGTGTATCATTGCCTAAAAATCAGATACTTCCTTCTCCAGAAATGCGAACAACGTATTGTACCACGCCTCAATCATTTCTATACTGACACACGCACGCTCATGTCCCAGGTGCAAGATTACTGAAAGATGCCATTGGGCGCCGTTTCTTGAAATAGTTCATCCATTGCCTTCCAGGCAAGTTATTTTTAAATGGTGTGGGACGGTCATCAATGTCAATAATATTATTACTTTCTGTCCTCATTTCAAAAATCGTCAGGGGATAGCCTACCTTGAACTTGAGTTTTGAATAGTTGACTAAAGTCAATTCCTCGGCATTGGTTAGTGTAGGACGTTTGTCTGGTTTTGTGGCAGCTTCGGGATACGTACCGATACTTTGTCCTCTAGTGTGGCTCGAGGCAACTCCATATAATCTTGCTGCTGCTTTCTTCGCCATACCACTTCTTACAGCTTCAATGGCACTGGCCATGTGCCGATAGTCATACTGTAACCTTCGCTTTCTTGAAGCTGTTGATAATGGTGTTGAGTTTATCTGTAACAAAAATAAACACGGATTTTACCATTAGCAGACTCATGTTGTCTCAAGGAGGTATGAAAAAGATATTGAACGAGACTGCCCATAATAGATATCGCACTAACATTTTGTAATCATTTAACGGCACCCCATGAAAGTTTAAAATTTTAGTTTATTCGTTAAATGCCCCAAAACACAATTGCATAGCTTCTAAGCTGCTTTTAGGTCTAACTTATTTAAAATTAAGTAAATATATTGCGATTTTATATAGATGTAGTCAACTTCTCACCTTAATCAACTCAATAAAAATCGGTCTTGAAAATGTGCGGCTGACTTTTTGCAAACCATTAGCGGAAAGGACAACTTCCGATGACAGCAGATATGACATCGTTATTGAAAGGTTGTGTAAAACCCGTAAAAAACAGAAAAAAATGATAAGGAAAACGTTGTAGCGAAGTGCTGATAATTCAGCAGTGCCGAAAGAACATTGACGTGCTGTATACTAGTACTATCAGAATGTTTTTCACGAAGTTCATGCGGGAGGACAAAAGTAGGTCACTTTGTTGTGTTGAGTCCTTAAACATTACGAACGCAAGCAAGGATGCTATATGGTCATTGAATTAGGTAAAATAGTTCAGTTTTTATGTTCTTAATTATCATACTAATCTAATTTTACATATAGTGTACTGTGCTGCTTTTTCCTAACTTTCCCAGGTAAGCTTATCTACGCCCTTTCAAAAGCTATTTTCTGTTATCATAACATAAATAAAGTTGTCAATGAGTATCTCATGTATAATTTAAGAGTATCATGGCCCCAAAGGGACCTGTCGATCTCATCCTGTTCAATTAAAGTTTTCCGAATATTTGCGATTTATGACTACAGTTTTCAACAACATTTTATGCACTTTGAAAAGTATGGGCTTGCATATCTGCATATAATTACACATGTAGCTGGTTCCAAGTTAAAACAGGAAACCAGTCTCTGACTGCTTAAGTCAGAAATAAGTCAAATAATCAGACACTGAACGCTGTCTTTTCCTTTTTTCCCAACTCTTATGATTACTCAGGGGTGTAATTACGATAGCGTATTTAGTCACGTTTTTGTTTTTCTTTTACATAAGTGGCTTTTGCATTCTGAATTTTATTTGAGATGTATCAGTTTCACCTGTTCATGTTTGTAATATTTTGTGTAAGCCGTTAATATAAATCCACATTTACATTTAAATCAATACCAGATTAAATTAAATAAGCTACAGGGTTTAAAGACATATACATGCGGACAAATGGACATTTTTTTTTTAGGATTTGGGCATCGTCCTTCCTCGGTTAGATAGAAATACTTGTTTAACATACACAAACGCAGTTTCATACACATTGTTTAAAAACGTTTTCTTGTTTGAAGAGTTTCGTTTTCCTCCCTTTTTCAAAAAAGAAAAAAAATAAAATAAAAAGAAAAACAAAAAACTAAATTACAAAACAGAACATTTGAAATGAGTCTTTTAAAACCCTTACCATCTGACTGAACCGAATTTGGTTGAGATCAAGGAGCTAAACTTTAATTAGCAATTCAGGTACATGATAAGCCATACCTCGTTCTACAATTTATAAACTTAATCCGAACATGTAATTAATACTGTTAACCTAAGTACAGAAAAACCTATCGAAATATAATTTGACTTACCCTGGCAATGAAATGAATATATCCGAAGAATGAGGTGATATACTTGACTAAGTAAACAAAAATTTTAAATAACACTTCAAATGTGCAATAAAATAATAAAAACGATCACGTGTTCCAATAGCTTAATCATTAATGTACTTAAAATGTTAGAGTTTTGGTATTACAAACTTCGAGCTATAATTAGATCAATCCTATTGTACAAATAGCTTTCTTGCCTACCAGACGGGGATTTCCGGTCCTATTTTTACCGGTTCTGGAAAAATCCATCTTACGACCCGGGGTGTATGATGACTCTCGTGCTTTAAATAACGTATTACGAACTACATATTTGTAGAAGATTTATGTAGTTATTTATATTTTATTTCAAAAACGGAATGAAAATTCAATACCTTGACAGTTCCTCTTTGTTTATGATAGAGTATTTCTCGATTCAAAACACGTTATTTTGTCAAAAATTCATAACGTTACGCTGCAACTGATAAAACAAGATCGGAACTCAACTTTGATATTTGTCTTTGAAACGTCATAACGTCTCTCCTGTATACAGACGTTGCTTTCCCGCACTTTGTTCTAATACCCTGCAATAAGAAATAGTTCTAAAAAGAAAGCTGTTCGACTGATTTTATTTTTATTATTATTTCTTGATATCGGTATGCAAGAAAAAGATTCTGTCACTAGTTATAGGTGCAGATGGGAATATCCAGCTCTCGGGTAACTGTTTAGGAATTTACTCGGCTGGAGCCTCGTTACCGCGTAAACAGTTATCCTCGAGGCCGGAAATTCCCATCGGTACCTACAACCAGTGAAAGAATCTTATAGGCTCCACACATGCATAGGCAGGCTTATCCTTTTAGAAGCCGGTGATAAATGGGGACGGGGGTTGTAAATGATTGCTATTGTTATTTTGCGGAACGGAATGGAACGGAACGGAACGAGGTTTTGGGCAACCTATGTGGTATAACTTTAATGTTACAAAATATGGTTGGAAAATTACGAAATTATTACTAATGAATGAAAACTATTACACTGAATTACAAGGGCCTCCGTGGCCGAGTGGTTAAGGTCGCTGACTTCAAATCACTTGCCCCTCATCGATGTGGGTTCGAGCCTCACTCGGGGCGTTGAATTCTTCATGTGTGGAAGCCATCCAGCTGGCTTACGGAAGGTCGGTGGTTCTACCCAGGTGCCTGCTCGTGATGAAATAATGCACGGAGGGGCACCTGGGGTCTTCCTCCACCACTAAAGCTGAAAATGACCTATCATGTGTCGGTAAATCCAACAAAGAAAAAACAACACTGAATTACATAATAGCAAAAATTCATCAATTAGATTATTTTAGTAGTCTAATTAAAAAATGTATTTGCCTGGTTCCGTTCCGTTAGATACCATTACTTATATGGGTATTGGTACTTTGCGGAACTGAACAACTTAACAGATTTTATAAAATTTTTAACAGTGACATGTTTTAAAATCATATTTTCACTTTAGAAATATAGCAACAGTGTCATTGTAATAAATTTACCCACAAGTTTGGAATAATTCATAAAATGATTTCCATTCCGTACGCCAAATCCAGGCTATATTCGGTGTCACCCCGGTATTGAAGTACTTCCGGGTCGTTGTATCCTAGGAAGTAGTTCTTTGAAATTTTGAAGTTCCCAATTTAAAAGCCATCCCTACTTTGACATGTTATATTTTTAATGTATTTACTGACACTGTGTACATTTTGTGCCATTTCTGATGTCTTTAACAATTGTTTTGTCTGTGTTTTTCAGGACTATATTCTTGTGCGGATGGATTAAAAATCTACTCCAGACTGGTAGACATGACAGATATGTGTTGGAAATATAAACATGGACTTAAAACTTTGATGTGTAGCAAAAAAGTTCATCGTTGATGATAGTGATTTTCTAAGCTATATTGACTGGAACAGGGTCATTCTTCAGAAATACAGAGCTGTCAATGCTGCAATTTTGTTGTGAAAGTTACAATCCATGTCAGAAGTTGCTTGTTTTACTATACAGCAAAGAAGAAGAAATTGTACTGGGTCGACACCATTCTTCGTTTTCCGGATAAATGACGTTACGCTATCACTTCCGGTTTATTTGTAGACATAAACCAACCGTTGATTAAAACCAAACTAATAGAAACATTAAGTAAAGCATTTATTAAATAACATCATAACAAATACCTACTGTCAGCATATACTTTCTTTGAAATATTTGCTTGTTTCACTACAAATAAAAATACTATTCGTGATTTACCTGTTTATTTCTCCGTATTTACGCACTTATATCATGATATTTCTCGACATTTTGTTATGTTATTGGCGTGTTTAAATGACTTGTTTATAAATTCTTAAAATATGTTTTAATGAATTTTTGTAGTTTGTTATATATTGAAATACATTTTAATAGATGATTCTACCCAGGTGCCCGCTCGTGATGAAATAATGCACGGAGGGGCACCTGGGGTCTTCCTCCACCATCAAAGCTGGAAAGTCGCCGTATGACCTAAGATGTGTCGGTGCGACGTTAAAACCAATCCAAAAAACGAAAAAAAAAAATAGATGATGTCAAGTGTCGGCGATCCTTAGCATTAGGCCATTAGACTAGTTATTATCTTTCACAATTAGTAAGTGCCGCCTTCGATAAACAGCGCATATGTTAAAACCAATCAGAACCATTACATATCAAATATTCTTGACTAATAAACAAAGTGGCGGAGAAATTATGTAGTAATTAATTAATTAAATAATTAAAGACGCACATGGAGATTCGAACGTGATGATCATCTACAATTATTGCTTAAAATGCGCAGGAAAGGATCAAACGATAGTATGTTCAGTACAGCCGCAACATTTAATGATTCTCTTTGTTTTACCCTTTTTATCCCCCCGCCAAAGGCGAAGGGGATATTAGAAATGCTCTCCGTCTGTGCTTCCGTCCGTCCGTCCGCAACGATCTTTGTCCAGAGAATAACTCCAAAAGTTCTGGAGGGATTTTTTTCAAACTTCATACACTGATAGATCACATTGGGAGGAAGTGCAGTGTGCAAGAACAATAACTCTACCTTGCCTATTGTTTGAGTTATTCCCCTTTATCTTATTTTCTTAAAACAATTTGTCCGGAGCATAACTCCAAAAGTACTAGAGGGATTTTCTTCAAACTACATACACTGATAGAATACATTGGGAGGAAGTGCAGTGTGTAGAAACAATAACTCTACCTTGCCTATTGTTTGAGTTATTCCCCTTTATCTTATTTTCTTAAAAAAAATTGTCCGGAGCATAACTCCAAAAGTACTGGGGGGATTTTCTTCAAATTTCATACACTGATAGAACACATTGGGAGGAAGCGCAGTGTGCAGGAACAATAACTCTAACTTGCCTATTTTTTGAGTTCTTCCCCTTTATCATATTTTCTTAAAAAATTAGCCGGAGCGTATCTTTTTCATGCATGGAGGGATTTTGATATATCTTGGCACAAATGTTCACCATCACGAGGCGGAGTGTCATGCGCAATAACCAGGTCCCTAGGTCTATTTTTTTTTTTTTTTTTTTTTTTTTTTTGAGGCCCCAATGGGTGACCCCGTTTATTCTCCCCGTCACATGGTTAGACATGGGTCGGGGAACCATCCCATGCTAACCTTACAAATACATACATACAAATGAGTTAAGTGTAGGATATAAGAAAAACTTAGGAAAAAAAGATTCCGTAATGACAATGTTCAGGGGAGATAACTATACAATTATGTTTATGGTCTGAGGCCTCAACACATAGTACAAGATAAACAGATACTACAAATATATAAGTATATATAAATAGCCATATTCACGTACAGAAACGCAATTCATTATAATGATATTTATAAAAATTATATCTATTTACAATTATTGACCAATTAGCTTTTGTATAAGTGACCAGTGAGCTTTAATTTTCCCAGCTTTATCTGTTTCGCTATTAATTGAAGAGGCAAACTTTAAACTATTTCTTAACCCTTGCAGCGATGGAATTGTTTCTTTTCTTTTACACAAAAATATATATCTTTTTATTTCCAGACTCAAAATGTTAAAAGTTTCTTTTTGGTTTTTAGTATATCCTAAAATAAAAGACTTATTATCTACGTAAAATTTTACATCAAAGCGTTTAATTATATTCGTTATATCTCCAAGTAATGATTGTATATAAGTACACTCCCACAACAAATGAAGCAAAGTTTCTTTTTCTAGTTTGCAAAAAGAACATAATTCTGTTGTGGATATCTTCATTTTATACAACAGAACATTTGTTCCTAAAATTCGATGAACAATTCTTGTTTGCAGCCATTGTAAGTAGGAATCATTACTAATTTTAAAAACCCAGCCATGAATTTCTTCCCATTCTGAATTATGAATTTCAAAAATATTCATCCATTTATCATGACAAGTAGGAATGTCTCTGTTTCTAACAAGAATATTGTATATATGATTTGTTCCTTTCTTAGAGGATAAGATAGGTTTTAAATACAGTGGTATAATAGGAAATTCACATTCAATATTTGTATCGCTTTCATTTGATTTTACCGTTTTCATTAGTTTATTTAAGATATTTCGAATTGCTGCAAATACAAGGAAATTGATATTTGTACCAGTTTTTCTTTCCAATTCTATTCGATCAATTATACTGCCATCTGT
This sequence comes from Mercenaria mercenaria, assembly GCF_021730395.1. Taxonomy (NCBI): domain Eukaryota; kingdom Metazoa; phylum Mollusca; class Bivalvia; order Venerida; family Veneridae; genus Mercenaria; species Mercenaria mercenaria. The sequence continues at coordinate 20,609,967 of NC_069364.1, read as the reverse complement.
ATTCATTATATCTTTCACGAACCTTATTCCTCTTTGATAAAGATATTTCATGAAAACAGGTTTCTTATCGATTTGAATCAAATGGTTATAAAACAGTGGCGAATCTAGAATTTTATTCATTGTGTCAGTTGGAAAAACATCAATGAAATGCGAGTACGAGCACAGAACATCTTTCCAGAAAGGGTTTTTAATTTGTTTTACTAATATATCAACGTGATCTTTTCCAAAATTAAACAATTTTTCAAAATGTACAATATTATTTGTTAGACTATAACATTTATTTGATTGAATTGTCAATATTCTACGTAACCACGTAAATTTTAAACTTTTCATATGAGATACAATATCAACCATTTTAAGACCACCCTCGGCATAACTTTTAACTTAAACTGAACTTTTTATTTTTGGTGGGCCTTGCCAAAGAAATTCATAGAATAAGTTCTGAATTTGCTGCAACATCTGTGCTGAAGGATTTGGTAAGGATGTAAAAAGATGCGTTAATAACGGTAAAAGAAGGGATTTTATTACTGTTATTTTACCTATTGGAGTAAGTTGTCGTTTCTTCCAGTATGAAATGCTGCTCTTTATTTTGTCAATTTTCTCTTTGAAATTAATTTCAATCATTTTTTCTAAGTCTATATGAAATGTAAGTCCAAGAAGTTTAAACGCATGTGTATTCCAATTCAATTTCCATTTTGTTTTAATTGATCTTGTAGTATACTTGAGAGATCCTATCCAAACAACATGTGTTTTTTCAAAATTAACTTTTAACCCTGAATATTTTGCGAATTCATTCAAAATGTTTAAAGTAGAGTTTAATGATTTATCTGTTCCATCAAGGAGTATAGAGGTATCATCAGCAAACTGACTTATTTTATATTCAACGCCATCTATAACAATACCTTTTATGTCTTTATTATTTCGAATTTTATGTGCTAAGATCTCTGCGCATAATATAAAGATGTAGGGGCTTATGGGGTCTCCTTGACGACAACCACGTTCAATCCTAAAGAAATCAGACAGAAAACCATTTAACTGCACGGAAGTTTGCGTATCTGTATAAAACAATGAAATCCATTTTCTGAACATAGGACCAAACTTAAAGTAATCAAGAGTGTTATTAATAAAATCAAACGATAAGGTATCAAACGCCTTCTCAAAATCAATCATCATTAAAAGACCTGGTATATTATTATTTTCAGTAAAATGCATAATGTCATATATTAGACGTGTATTTTCGCCTATAAACCTTCCTTTAATAAATCCCGTTTGATCTGTATTTCTAAGAATATCTAGTACCGATTTTAACCGTTTTGCTAAAGATCCTGAAGCTAGCTAATTTATAAACAGTGTTTAGTAAAGTTATAGGTCTCCAGTTTTTTAAGTACTGTTTAGGTTTATCTCCTTTAGGTATACAAATAATAATGCCTTGTTTTTGTGTAGTTGACAATTCACCTTTCATAAATGCATAGTTAATAGCTCTTACAACAAAATGTCCAACTTGCTTCCAAAAAACTTTAAAGAAGTTTGAAGTAAACCCATCTGACCCCGGACTTTTATCATTCTTCATATCTTTTAAAGTTTCACAAACCTCGGTATAAGAGAGAAAACCTTCTAAACTATTTGCTTGTGCATCGTTTAATTTAGGTATATTTACACCGGTTAGATTGTCATCTAGATTTGTCGCAGTTATATTATCATTCTTAGCATATAACTTTTCATAAAAGGTTCGAGCTTCTTTCAAAATTTCTTGTTGATTGTATATAAAAGTTTTGTCATCTTTTTTCAAAAAAGGTATAGTTTTAGAGGTATAATGGTTTTTTTTCTAAATTACAAAAATATTTTGACGGTTTCTCTCCGTCATCTATCCATTTAGCTCTAGAACGAATAAAATATCCTTGCATTTTTTCTTGTCTTAAAGTTTGTAATTCTGTTTGAAAAGTTGACAGGAGCACTTTACTATTTTCACAAAGATTTTCTTCAAGTTCTTTTATTTTGGAAATTAAATAATGTTCCCTTGTTTTACGACCCTTACTTTTGTAACTTGAATATGAAATAGTCTGTCCTCTTATCTCCATTAAAAGAATTTCCAAAAAAAGCTGATCATGTATTGTAAATTGCAAACAGTCGTTACTTATTTCGCCAATATTAGATAAATTGTAAACTGGTAAACAGTACTGTAATTTAACTTCCTCTATTTTTTTATTTATACACTCAAGATAATTAATATCATATAGTAGTGAATTATTAAACTTCCAAAGACCTTTGCCGTGTGTAACTTCCTCAAAATTTAAAGACAAAATAATTACTGAGTGATCAGACCTATAGCTTATGTCAATAGTACAATTTCTAACATGTGGTAGAAAATCTTCTGTAACAAGAAAAAAATCTAGTCTCGCCTGTTGCAGAGGATTAGTTCTTCTCCATCAAAATTTACGTATAACACCATTCAATTCTCTAAAGGGATCATATAAATGTCTCTCGTTTACAGCTCTTAATAAAACTTCTCTAGCTTTTTTATTATTATCTAGGGATCTATAATTGTAATAATCTAGGTCAGTGTTTAAAACAAGATTAAAATCGCCACACCATATGTATGTATCATTTCCAATATTATCAATACTCTGAAAAATGTGTTCATAAAAAGATGGTTTATCAACATTCGGTCCATATATGTTTATTAAGGTGAAACGTTTTGAATCAATACTTAAGTCTAGTATAACATAATTACCTTCAACATCATACAATGTATTATAAATATTGAAATCTATATTTCGTTTAAACAAAATGCCCACACCTCTAGAATTTGTTTCGCCAAAGCTAAAGAAACATTCTCCATTCCATTCTGTATACAAAGTTTTATTCATATCAGCTGTAAAGTGCAAATCTTGTAAACAATATATATCAGCCCCCCTCTCTTTCAGAAAACAAAACATATCAGCTCTTTTTCTACTGTCACGTAAGCCTCTACAATTGTACGAAATTATTTTTATGTTAGCCATTGTCATAAATAACACTTAAAAATTGTTTTACAGAACCAAAGTATACATTGCATTAAAGGTCCAGTTCTCTGTACATAAATATGACATTCATTGTAAAACGAAGGAAACAAGAAAAAAAATACAACAGAAAAAAAAGTGAAAGTATTTTATTTGTAAGAACCATTTACGGCATTGGAATGCGGAAACGGAATTTTAGCGTTTTACATTGATGTTTATATGCTGCATTATGAAACTCATATTTTAACATATATAACCATCATAACAATTTATTTCCCAATTAAAAATCTCCATGAAAAAATTGCATTTATATAACTAAGAACCAATTAAATACCATACAATTGTGAAAATATGCGCTGTACTTAATTTACAAGGTATTTACACCCATCACCAAATGCATTCTATTAATGCATATATGTACAATATATATTAAATACTAATACATTACTCCAAACATAATTGTTTTAATGATTAAAGTACAAAAAACTTCAAAACCTGATTATTTCATTTCTGAGCATTTTGTTACGGGTTTCTCTCCACGCACTGATGTAAACAGGTACTGGACATTTGACCCGTTAGGGAAAAAAAAACCCTGACTGGGTCATCCATGAAAAACACGTGCTAGCACGCTTTGGTAGGACACGTGTGTGTATTTGTTTACTGTGAATTTAATGTAAATAATCTAAAGCAATTCGGATAAAACTTATTACACTCAGATCACTGGATAATTAAAACGGATACTTTACTTCCGAACATCTATTGGAATAAATGACACACGTAAGTTATAAACAAAGAAGTACAAATTAGAACAAAGATGTAACAATAACATTGGTGTCATATGCATATCCTGTGAATTTTTTTCGGAAATCATATTTTTACCCGATTTTAAAGTCGCAGTCAAAAACTTTGAGCCGTTACTCAAATCGGACATTAATAACTCGGATCAACCTATGACAAAAATCTCGTAAACTGTAAGATTTTTAATCTCGATTTCGGCAAAAGCGTTTATCACAAACATTTTTAATACTATATGGTAATAATGAACTTCATAATTGACAAACATGGTTTTTCTTCTCTATCAAAATCATTTTATCGTTTATACCACGTACAAGGCCATAACAGTATTGGATTGTAAAAAAAAAAAGACTCAGAATCTCCTTTAAAGTTTGTTCGGCGCAAGTTCTACGCACATACTGTATAAAATATTGTAATTACTTCATGTGTAACTCATGATTTATGTGGGAGTTATGAAGTAGACAGATTTACTACGACTTTGCGTACAGACATTGATACAATTATAGTTTTGTGTATTGGGGGGAGGGGAAGTTGGGAATTAGCACAAAAAGTAAACAAAAGCTAAAAATGCTACCAAATATTTGAGAATATTTTGAATATTTGAAATATTAGCATAATTATAAAGGGAAAATTGACCATTATCGCGTAATGTTTTTACTTCACGTGCAACTCATGATTTATGTGAGAGTTAAGAAGTATACATATTTACTACGATTATGTATACATTCATTGATAAATAGTTTTGTGTATTGGAGGGGGAGGAGTTGGGAATTTACACAAGAAGAAAAACAAAAGTTAGGAATGATACCAAGTAGTTCAAGTATTTGAGAATATTTGAAATATTAGCATGGTTTTAAAGGGAAAATTGGGCTATTATCACCGTAATGTGTTTACTTCACATCATGCTTTATGTGAGAGTTAAAAAAAAAAGAAAAGAAAAAAAGACAGATTTACTACGACTTAGCGTACATTCATTGATACCATAGTATTACCGTGTAAACCATGTGTATTGTAGGGGGAAGAGTGGGGAATTTACAAAAGAAGTAAACAAATAAAGTATTTGAGAAAATTTGAAATAGAGAATCTAATAGCCTGATTATTCAATTTGAAAACTTTTGAATATACATGTATTTATCACTGTATTTCTTTATAAAGTATTTACTATGGTATTAATTATATAGGCTTACACTAATTATACATATAGCTAGTCTCTGTCATACATGTACATACATGTACACTTTCTATACATCTCTTCTCTCCCATGGATCTGTCTTTAATTTTCTAACTTCTAGGAACACATTAATTCCTATTTCTACTATTCTAGTCTTGAGTTTCTCCTCATGCCTAATCTTATATGCTACTCTAGCTAGGTTTGACCTGATCTTCTTCATTTCAGATGGTAAGTCTGTAAGAATTCTCTTTCTTTCATCCCTTAAAACTGGACTTAAAAACTTAGAATAAACAAGGTTTCTATCTTCATAGGACACAAATCTTATTATGACTGGCTTTGGTCCATCAGCATCTGAGGGCACTCTATGACAGTTGCTAAATAGCATCATGTCTACTCTTTTTTTCTTTAATTGAAGTTTATCTTTGAAGAATGTCTTCATTACCTCTTGGAGATTTTCATTTTCTTGTTCTTGAAATCCATAAAAAGGAGATTATACTTTCTTTCATGTTTTTCAAGTAACAGCATCTGTTTCTTCATCTCATCCAGCTCCAACTTGACTTTGCCAATTTTTGAGTTCTGATTTTCTGCCATCTCATCCAACTTTTCATCTTGAAATGATACACAGTTTTCTATCTCATTTACCTTAGATTTAATTTCTGCCATATCTCCTTTTGTGGAAGCTAAATCTCCCCTTATGAGACTGATCTCCTTCTTTACCTCATCAAATACACTGGTGAATTTATTTTCAATTTTGTTTAATCTTTTTTCCGCATTCTCTTCAAATGAATGAAATAAGCCTTTTATTTCATCTCTAAACTTATCATAGTTTATGTCAGTTTGCCCGGGGATACTTTTATCTTTATCTTTTTCTCTCCCAGTTTTCAGCTTTTGTTTTTCATCCAAGGCAATATTTACGGATTCTCTCCTTGCTGCGCCTCTTTGCGCCATCTTGATATTTTCAATTTCACCTTTAGCTTTTATGTCCAAAACAGTTAATTTATTACGCTTATTACCTTTTGTATTGAAAATTGTATTGAATATTGTACCCTAGGTCTAAGGTCAAGGTCACACTTAGAGGTCAAATGATACAAGAATGAAAACCTTGTCCGGAGCATTTCTTCTTCATGCATAGAGGGATTTTGATATAACTTGGCACAAATGTTCACCACCACGAGGCAGAGTGTCATGCGCAAGATCCAGGTCCGTTGGACTAAGGTCAAGGCCAGACATAGAGACCAAAGGTCAGATACAAGAATGACTTTTTCCGAAGCATTTCTTCTTCATGCATGGAGGGATTATGATGTAACTTGGCACAATTATACACCATCATGAGACGAAGTGTCATGCGCAGTTCCCTTCTTTAGATTTACTTCCCTTTGTTGTTACTTTAGATAGCTTTTATTGTAACTTTTTCATTACTAGTCGTAGGGAAAATCGAGACCTCTTTTCTGTAGTACAGCATGCATGCTACATCCAATTTTGAGGTGTATTTTGACCAATCTCTACCTGGATTTTTGTGTGGACTTACAATTTTTTTTAAGATTAACTTCCCTTAGTTGTTACTATAAATAACTTATATTGTAACATTTTTATAATTGACCATAGGGAAAAAACAAGACCACTTTTCTGTGGTACAACACGGATGTTACTTTCCAATTTTAGGTGTATTTTAAGATATCTCTACCTGGTAAGGAACTTTTTTTGTTGACTTAGTAAAACAAAAGACTTAAAATGATTACTAAACAACCATAAAATTAAAATTCCATTTGCAAATACAGCTGCTAGAGTAAAGAAATTTGCTGTGACGGATGTATATTGTGACATTCTGGCACTCTTGTTCCCTGTTAGCTTTCCATTCCTTCTTTTTACAGTAGCCGTATAGAAAACATCATAGCTATACTGTTCATGAAAATTAATAAAATTTAGCAGTAAACCACCTCACCACTGACTTATTTTTTCTTCCACATCTTTAAAACCCCTGATGTGAACCACAACTAAACGGTTCTTCAAAGCTTTCCCAAAAATTAATACTTTCAGACACTAACTTGCCAGGAACTTTAGCCTTCAATTATAATATGCCCGGCGGGGGGATTGGCCATGTCTAACATGGCTCTTGTTATTGTTAATTTTGTTTTGTTTTAAGAATGAATAACGGTATCTCAAATATGTATCGAGTACGTTTTAAATTGTCGGCCGATATAGTATGAGCTCGTAAATACGGCGAAATATACAGGTTAAACACAAATAAAAAATAATAAATTACAAGAAATGTAATTCATTTAACTAATATCATGGTTCTTTATAATTCCCCCACACCTTCAATTTGCTAACCCACCTTTGCAAACAGTTGGATCCCCCGTATCCCCAGGAGTCCCCCCCCCCCCATTCCCACAGGCGGGAGTAGTGAACGAGCATGCCTTGATGACAAAAAATATTGAAACCAAATTATCAAAACTTAACAAAATTGAAGCAGATGTTATATCAGTATGTCGAAAAAAAATGAGCGTAGTTGAAACACGCGTAGGTTCTTTGGAACAACAGTTAAAGGAGTCCGATAAAAAACTGTCTGAAATTGAGGAAAGCCGAAATTTTGACAGTAAGGTGTGTGACGATCTTAATCAGAGACACAGTCAGGCTATGGAGAACAGCTAGGAACCCGCTCAGAAACAGTTAAAATGTTTGCTCTGGGACGTCCAGGGTATTAGCAATAAGTTAAATGACAGTGACTTTCTTAATGTTATAACGGACTACGATATTATTATTGCTACAGAAACATGGAACTCCAGACATCTTAACATTGACTTAAATAATTTTGAAAATTTTTCGTGTCATTTTCCAAAATATAACAAGCGTGCTAAACGTAATAGTGATGGTATAATTATTTATTATAACAAAAAACATTATGGTCATATTGGGCTTGCTTTACTAAATAATAATGGTATTGTATGGTTTAAATTAAAGAAGTCTTATATTGGGTGTTTAAATGACATTTACTTTTGTAGCTGCTACATACCAGCAGAAGACTCAAACGTATATAAACAACGCAACTCTCCTTTATTCGATACTGACTTTTTTGATTTATTGTCTGATGATATAAGAAAATAAAGTCAATTAGGTGACATAGTACTAAAGGCCGATTTTAATGCTGGAACACGTCAAAGGTCAGACTTAGTTGAAAATATAAATTTGAACCGTTTTAGATTTACCTGATGATGAAGAGCATCCTGTGAATGTATCGTTGCGTTCATCATGTGACAACCATGCAAATACGTTTGGTAACAAAGTATTGACCTTATGTAAAGAAAGTAGTTTATATATTGCAAATGGGCGTTTAGAACCAGGACAATTTACTTGCTATAATATGATACGTAATACAACATCTGCTATTGTTGTAGATTGTATAATAGCAGACATCAATGTACTTTTTATTATTGATTATATGCATGTAAGTGATTTAACTTATATCATATTATAGATCCAGACCAGCCTGCGCATGTCTGGTCAGGATCCATGCTGTTCGCTAACAGTTTCTCTAATTGTAATAGGCTTTGAAAGCAGACAGCATGGATCCTAACTAGACAGACTGTACGGATGCGCATGCTGGTCTGGATCCACGCTGGCCGCAAAAGCACTATGTTGGTTTTCTCATGGCACGGCTCATTTATCTTCTACCTTTCACAAGTAAGCAATATTTCTTCCAGTAATCAACACTTTCAGTGACTTCTTTTGAATAGCACAAACAGTCGTTTTACATATAGTCCACATAAAATCCTCAGTACCAGGTAGAGATAGGTCTAAATGTTTCACCGATCTCCCGAGTTCTTTACTAGCTCGTAGGGATTTTCGAAGTCGGGAGCAGCTCACACGAGTCCCGTACGGGAACAGCATGGGCCCTGGAGAAGCTCGTAAGGGCATCGCACGGATTTGGAAAACTGCGAGGCTTGTTGATGCTCGCACGACTGTCGTAGGGGACTCGCATAGTCAATGTACGATGTCTGTACGATATTAAGGATACCATTTGGAGAGCGTGCGATGTCCGCACATGCTTGTAGGGCGTTACGATCAGCTGCTGAGTGGATACCAAAGGACATTTTTTTCAGACGTCGCAAAACTAGTTTATTCTTGTCGCAAGGACACCGAGAAGACACCGTGCGAGCGCCGTACGAGCCAACTGACATCGCACGATGTACTGACGGACTTCTTGACACTTCCATACGACTTGTCTGCGCTGTCCGTAGGGATATCCTACGATAGTAAAAACAAATTTATGTCGCCGAACTGATTTATTCTTGTCGCAAGAACACCGTGAGGACACCGTACAAGTGCCGTGCGAGCTCCTTACGAGTTCGTAAGCACCGAACGGGGTGCGGCCGGGCTCCCTGCGATGTCCAACGATTGCTTCCTCTAAAGATCTTACGGTGTCCGTTGGTACTATGACCAGACGCTAGCATTGTACGGAGATCATAAGGATTCTAAAATTGATGGACTCGACGAAGTTTTAAAACTGTACGGACATCGTACGTTTTTGTGACCACGGCATAAGCTGAAAATTAGTTTAAATATCGCAGACTGCAACGGGGTCAAGCCAATTTATTTTCTCGGTGATAGGGAGCGTGAGGGAAACTGCACATTTCACTGTCCCTCGTGAACAAACTCATTTAAACCGTGTCTCTTGTTATTTCATGTGGCTGCACTGTCACCAAAAATCTACTGTAAAATTCAATATCCTCCAAAACTGCTAAATTATTAACATTCGTAGGGAACTAATTTTCGTAAATTTCGTAGCTGAGTCAAGCCACGTACTTAACTGTAATCTAAACCAGACGAACAGATACTTTTCCTATTCATTTTATGTTCAGAAGTTAAAATCCACGAACTCATATGTTAGATATTTGTTTTAAACCATAAAATGGCTTTTACAGTAGTCCATTTGAGCTGCGCCACGAAAAAACCAACACAGTGGCTTAGCGACCAGCATAGAACCAGACCAGCCTGCGAGTCCGTGCACTCTGGTCAGGATCCATGCTGTTCGGTTTCAAAGCCTATTGCAATAAGAGAAAACGTTAGCGAACAGCATGGACCCTGACCAGACTGGTCGCAAAGCCACTATGTTGGTTTTCACATGGCGCGGCTCATTTAATAATAGAAAATGAACCGCATTTTTTTGTCCCCACAACCAATGAAGGCATACCAATCGTATTAAATGAGAAAAGTGCATTGTTTTACGTGCGGCAAAAAGACTGCTCAAACTAAATTCTTCACTATATGTATATGTTATGAATGGTATTGCGACAATACGAATAATTTATTTTACGGAATTCCTTGATTAAAGCTAGGTATGTAATTAGTTATATCTTACATAAGGAGCCGCATATCCGCATATGTTTTTACTCTTGTCCGTCTACAAGCATTCTCGATTTAGTCCACATGAACTCTCAATACAAACTAAAAACGCTTTCCTTACACTTGAAAATGCCATAATTTCAATTTCATCTGTCAAAGAGGTTCTATTTTTCTTCTTACTTCTTCTTCTCGTTCGCACTATTAGTCATAGCGATATTGCATGGTGCTGTGGTTCGTTAAGAGAGTGCCTATGGCCCAGCATTTTTATTTTTTTTTTTTTTTTCAAAATATGCTCTACTTTTTTTGAATGATATTTATTATAATTTTTCAAGGAACGTGGATTTTTCGTCAATGAAGTTGCCTTGTTTACTGATGTCCGGCTGCTGCTTAGCGCTATTTATTACGATGAGTGCAAGATATACATGGAAATGATCTTCGGTTGACTTTTACAGGACAGAACATGAAAAGTTCTTGAAAAGAGAGAGATTTCTGTGATCAAATATTTTCTACATAATATTTTTGTGCATTTATTTGATACTATGTTCCGTTACAATAATGTTAAAATTCATCTGATTTCCTATGAAAAAATGTATAATGACTGTAATGATAATTTCAATAGTTTGTTTGTTGTTCATTAGCAAATGAGCCGCGCCATGAGAAAACCAACATCCACGCAGTCTGGTCAGGATCCATGCTGTTCGCTTTCAAAGTCTATTGCAATTAGAGAAACTGTTAGCAAACAGCATGGGTCCTGACCAGACTGTGCGGATGCGCAGGCTGGTCTGGATCCATACTGGTCGCAAAGCCACTATGTTGGTTTTCACATGGCACGGCTCAAATATTTGTCATAAAATATTTTGCTCCAAAAAAGCATCACCTTGACATGTTCAACACATACACATACCGATACTCTATTCCCATTGTGTTAATTATGTGGGCTGTTGTGCAGAATGAATCTGAATTGTAAATTCATCTTTAGGCGTTCAGTGTATTGTAAACATATTCTACAAAAGTCTGCATGGCATCACTCGTTAGAGTCCTTGATATGTAAAATCTTCATCCTTTTTTATATCTCTTATCTCTGACTCTACCTGGGATACGCTACAGTATATGGGAAACCAGAAAAAGAGTTTGTTTTCTTATTGAATAAATGAGCCCTTTGATATACATCTGAGGACAGACCTTGTCAGTCTAATTTTACATTTCTTATAATACAGAAGTCGCTAATTTGGGTGTCTTTTCCGTATTACTAAGATCTATTTCTTTTGTTATTGTTGTTGATTTGATCGATGTACCACAGAAGTATTTAAACGAAAACCATCTCAAATAAACTGATATTGTAGCCATGGAAATATTGGAGGAAGCGAATGGATTGAAAACGTCACATCAGTAGACATAACACATTGATTGTGGGGATATGATAACATAATTATGCAGATCAAGACACGGAAGTAGTTGTTTCCTCACATATCAACTTCCAAAATCCCTAGAGAAATTTTATATACATATACAATTGCATTCCCTATATCAGCTATTTCTCTTGCCTCATTTTTTCATGATATTCGTTCATATGGAAATTTACTTAACATATACTCGCAGACTAAACATTTGTGTTAGCAAAGACAGGATTTATTTCGTTTGTCGTGACGTGCGTAAAGCGAAACGATTTCTTAACCATCGCAACAACAGTCTTTAAAGGTACATAAGATCCAAATTTCAAATTTGAAAACATAAACAATTACTTCGTATAGTGTTTGTAAACATAAAATAAACACATTAACTATCAACTGTTATTGCATGACATTTGATTATGAATTTAGCTCTATATGCAAACTTAATTTATATATTTAGTAAAGTTAAATACATTTTATACATCTGAAGTAATTATCTAAGATAAAATATTTACGTGAAAGCCTAAAGATGAAATTTTACACGAAAGACGTCCATTGGATATCTTTAAGTGTCATTTGGACTTTTTGTAGACAACATCGTTTATATGACTGAAAAAAAAAAAGCAAAAACAAAACGGCACACAATTCATATATGTTTATAAATGGTATTTCTAAATTTAAGAGAAACAAGATCAGCTAGCATTTTCTCGTCATACTTCAATTCGCCCGCTTAGCTCAGTAGAGAGAGCGTTGATCTACAGATCACAGGGCTGCGAGTTCGATCCCCGGGCGGAGCGTATGTTTTCCGTGACGATTTGATAAAAGACATTGTGTCTGAAATCATTCGTCCTCCACCTCTGATAATTCATGTGGAGAAGTCGGCAGTTACTTGTGGAGAACAGGTTTGTACTGGTACAGAATCCAGAAACACCGGTTAGGTTAACTGCCCACCGTTACATGACTGAATTACTGTTGAAAAACGGCGTTAAACCCAAAACACACACGCTCCTGGTGCTTTTAGAGTTCATTGGTTGAAATTCAGGCTTTTCAACATGAAATGAGGTAGTTGCGTTTGTTAAATACCTAGATACAGCTAAAAAATGAAAGAAGGGAAAAGTAACTAATTTGGAAAATGAACAAAGTATTTATTTGTACAGCCGTTGTCATTTTGCGACGGCAAACATTTTCCTATAGATCATTTGAGAGTTATCGTTCTTTCATTATATAGCCATTATAAGATCGACGAAGGCAACTGTTCTATACACTCTCTGTGAGGGGTGTGTGTTTGTGTGTGTGTGTGTGTGGGGGGGTGGGGGGGAGAGGGTCTTTGATAGCGTTAGAAATGCACACATGTCTATAATGTATGAATAAATAAATGTTTATCATACATGACACAGTGTGTGCATTCGATATTATAATATTCGGCCCAAATTCGGTGCTATCCGTACGTTTTACGGAAAGAAATATTTTGGTTAAGTGTCCAAAATTTCATTATTAGTATTGAAAGTGAACAAATCAAGGACCATTACACAGCTTAAAATCAATGAGTCGGAACATGCCGACCGTATGCGTAATGAGGCTTGACACTGATCACTCCTGTCAACGCCATAAAATTAAATCAAATTTGCAGTTCTCAAAAAAGAAAACCCATTTTAAATATATGTTTATGTTATCTTTATTTACACACTAAACGGTTATTCCGGATTTTTTTTTCGGAAGATTGTTCATTCAATTTGCCAATTAAGAGTTCTCTCCTACTAAATTTATCCCATTTTGTGTAGATTTTCTACTTATGAGATACTTGTGAAAATACAATGAAGGGAGCATTGCATAAAAATGTACATGTACAAAGTGTTTCTTGAATACTGTTTGAAACGCATGCTAAATATCTCTGATCATCAGTGATTTGTACTTAAATAACGTACCAGTGTGAAAATCCTGTTCTTATTTTCACGAAAAGGGAAATAATTTAAAAGATTACACAGTCTGGCTAAATCTGTGTCAGTAACTGCTTGTAATTACCAATATTTAAGTTGATTTTTATTTTGACAAAGAAATACTTATGATGTTGGGTGGGACAAAACATTCTGGGATATAACGATCATAATATATAAAACGCAGAATTCTGTATGAACAAAAAGAGTCATACACGCTTGCATTCAGTAATTTATGTCGTTGTCTATGCTATCTACAACGATGTTGACAGTCAAACAGTTATTATATGATCTTTTCTCTCTCATGAGATTTGAAGTATCGTAAATTGTGTAATTATAAGCCTTTAAACCATCCTCACACATAGGCGAAAAGCCCCCGGCGTCAACTTGCGTGTACTTGTGAATAGGACTTGGGCTAAATTCGCCCAATTAGTATATGTATGTTAAACAACGTTGGTGTTGTTCGTATGGATGCGTTTGTGAGCTTTTGCGTCCGTTGCGATTAGTTTTATTCGTCGGATAATTTTGGACATGTTAAAAAATTTGCGGAGATTGAAAGTTTCGTCCATCATTCGTTAAAATTTGTTTCAATACATTAACCAATCGGAAAGTCTTGGCATAGCGTTCGTCAACTGGCGTTTAACTTGGTCGCAAGTTATCAGGTCGTGATCAACTAATTTGCATATCAATCGATCGAGGACGATCCTATGACGAATCTTTGCGAAAGTTTGCGAACTTGTACAAATCAATAGCGAAAAACTACGTATTGTAGCTAATAGAATCCGAATTTCGTGACGAATGAAAGCGACTTTGGCGTCTATGATCAGCTCGTTGTTGAACTCAGAAGAGAAGATCCTTGAACCTTTAAGAAATTGCTCTGCATGCCAACTGAAATATATAATGAAATATTCGAGAGGGTCCGTCATCGCCTCTGGAAACAACACACGTGCTAGAGGGAGCCTTTCTATCCAGGCCTCAAGTTAGCTTCCACTCAACGTCACCTGGTTTCTGGCAACTACTCAGACATGCAGTACTCCTGGCGGGTCGCTGAGAATACCCTCTTTGTAGTGGTAAGAGAAGTCTGTCATGCTATGTGTGAGGAATATGTTGATGGGGTTATGACAGCCTCCTCCACACCTGAAGAATGGAAAACAACTTGCTGATGGTTTCCTCAAGAGGTGAACCTTTCCTAATTGTGTTGCCGCCATTGATGGCAAGCACATAGCCATCAGAAAGCCTGTCAGCTCTGGTTCTTTATATTATACAATACAATATTATATTGGAACCTCCCTAATCCGAACTCCTCTATTCCGAAAATCTCTCTAAACTGAACTTATTATTTGGTCCCGATTTTTTTCTTATATTATTTACTATTATAAAATACCTTGTAATCTAAACCTCTCTATTCGGAAAACCGAACAAACTTTTGAGTTGTATTATCTAATTACATTATGATCTACCCTTCTAATCCGAACTTTGGTCAATGTTGCTGATGTAAATCTTGCTCACTTTTGGCATTTTGAGACCATTAACAATTTTAACTATTAATCTTTATAAAGGTGTCAACAACAATAGGTCCTCAACACTGGTAATCACAAGTCATGTCAGATTTTTAGCTCACCTGTCACGTAGTGACAAGGTGAGCTTTTGTGATCGCCCTTCCTCCGTCCGTCCGTCGTCCGTCGAGCTCACATTGGCATACTTAGGTGGCTATAGGAACAATAGGTAACTGTACTTTTTCTTTGATGTCATTCATTCCGTAAGGCTTTTATGTGCTATTTTTCTCTTACGTGGCTAAAAGAACAACAGAGAGAACAAAAGAGTAGCCACATAAGTATCCATATGTAGGAACGGTCGTCCGTCCTTCGTCCGTTCACAATTTCTTGTGAACACGATAGAGACCACAGTTTGCATTCAATTTTAATCAAACTTACACACAACTTGTACTGGCATAATATCTCGGTTCCTTTCAGAAACTGGCCAGATCCCATCATGGGTTCCAGAGTTATGGCCCCTTAAAAGGCCAAAATATACTTTTTTTGACTTGTGAACACGATAGAGACCACATTTTGCAATCAACTTTAATCAAACTTGCACATAAGCTGTATTGGCATAATATCTCAGTTCCTTTCGAAAACTGGCCGCCTGATCTCTTTATGGATTCCAGAGTTATGATCCCTTATAGGTCCAAAATTTGCTATTTTGGCTTTTGCAGCCATATAGAGACTTCATTTATGGTTTGATTTATTACAAACTTGCAAAATATCTTCTACAACAATAAATCTTGAATTCCATGATGAATCTGTCAGATCCGGAGTTATTTTATACCTGAGTACCTCGCCTGATTTTAATAAAAATGGATTTATATCAGTTAGTACTTATAGGACTCATTTGAAATTTCATTATTGTTCTCATTAGTTGGACTGAGACAATCAGAGTAGATAACTATGGACAGATTTTATGTCAAATTACCTCCCTTTATTCAAAATATAATGGATATATCTCTGTAACTGATAAAAATACCGATCTGAAATTTCATTTATGTCAACAGATGGACTTGGACAATCGGTGAAGATACATATTGACTGAATTTATGACAAATTACCTCCCTTTGTTTTTGTGTAAATGAATATATCTTAGCAGTTTCTAATGAGATTGGTTTGAAATGTTATTTATGTCTTCCGAGGTAAGAAATTGCCATGTTAGATAACTCTTCATTGAAAGTTTATCAATATGAATACTTTCCTAATATATTGTTGTAAATGCTTGTACTCTGTATCTTCTACATACAATTACCAATGCATGATTACCTCCCCTGATTTTAATAAGAATGGATTTATCTCAGTAAGTATTTATAGGGTTCATTTGAAATTTCATTATTGCTATTCATTGGACTGAGACAATCAGAGTAGCAAACTATGGACTGATTTTATGTCAAAGTACCTCCCTTTGTTTCAAATTAAAATGGGTATATCGCAGTAACCAAAGAAGATAATGATTTGAAATGTCATTTATGCCATCAAATGGACTTGAACAAACAGGGCAGATAACTTTTGACTGAATTTATGACAAATTTCCTCCCTTTATTTTGTGTTAAATTAATATACCTCAGCAGCATCTAATGGGAATTTTATCTAAGTCTTTCAGGATAAGGAATAGTCATGTTAGTACAAAAATGCAGCAATTGAGCCTAGGACCCTAGGTATGGAGATTGGTATGGAGGTTGGCCCTGACTAGTACATGACCCATAGGTCAAAAGGGACTGTTACAAGAAAACATTTATCCTTAAGATATTCAATGTGTGTGCCTATGTGATCTATACTGACGAGATAAAGAAACGCCTCATTGAAATTTGGCGTTATTTTTTTCCTAACGCTTTTAATTGTTGTGAAATGTAGTAAATCTACATGTAGTCTGACCGACAAACACAGTGAACAAAAACTCGCGCGATTTCATTCAGCCATTTGTTCACTTCATGTACCTGGTCATGATTTCCTCGTGCAGTCCGTGCATGTAAACCATGTGGTTTGATTGAACGATTTTTGCACATGTACATGTGTAATACGACACACAACCATATTTTCAGCTATTCTCTGAAAAAAACATTAGTTTTCGTAATGCCGAGGCTGAATTCTGAAGAGAGGGCTCAGGTTTTGGCTATGCTTGAATGTGGGCGAACGCAGGAACAAGTTGCTAGACGTTTTAACGTCTCTCGTTCGACAATTGTGCGTCTTATTCGACGTGTTAGAGACACGGGAACGTCTATCGATAGACCACGTTCAGGTAGACCGCGTGTAACGTCAATACGACAGGATAATTATATACGTCAACGTCATTTACGTGACAGATTTGTGACGGCGCAATCTACGTCACGTATAGTTGTAGGTAACCGTGGACGTCCAATTAGTCGACATACAGTGAGAAATCGACTCAGAGAACGCGGAATTACCTGTCGTAGGCCTTACCGCGATCTAATTCTAACGTTACGCCACCGTCACCAACGTCTTATTTGGGCCCGCAACCATCGCGGCCAGCGTTGGCAGAACGTAGTGTTCAGTGACGAGTCGCGTTTCAACTTGTGGAACGCCGACAGACGTATCCGTGTCTATAGACGACGCCATGAACGCTACGCAAACAATTGCGTTTTGGAGAACAATCGTTACGGTGGAGGTGGAGTAATGGTGTGGGCAGCAATCAACCATAGGTTTAAGTCCCAACTCGTCGTTTGCCAAGGTAATCTCACAGCCAGGCGTTACATCGACCAGATATTACGTCATGTAGTTGTCCCTTTATTCCGTCAACGTCAAGGATTAGTCTATCAGCACGACAACGCGCGACCTCACGTTGCACGCGTCACCAAAGACTTTCTACAGGCTAGAAACATTAATATTTTACCTTGGCCGGCGTGTTCACCGGACTGCAATCCGATTGAACACGCGTGGGATTATCTCGGACGGCGGTTACGCCAACGTCAACCCCAGCCAGCAAACGTCCGGGAACTGGTAGCAGCGCTGCACCAGGAGTGGGCCAGAATCCCACGGTATCTGTTACGCAACTGGTGCGGCTCTATGAGGCGTCGCCTTGCTGCTGTGGTTGCTAGCAGAGGTGGCCACACGCGCTACTGATTTTTCTTATGCAATTTCTCCGACCGGGCTATTAAAATTCAAGATTTAAGCTTAATGCGACAATGAAATGATTTCGTATTGACCATAAATTCTTGTAAAACATCTAATTTGCGAATGGAATTGTTCTTTTCTAATTTTGAATCACGGTTAACGAAAAATTGTATACCGAGTTTGAATGAAGCGTTTCTTTATCTCGTCAGTGTATGTCAAAACTTGAACTTATCATTAAGAGCAGTGATTCTCAGCTAAGAGATATAAGGCAATCATTGCCCTCTTGTTAGTTTGTATACTTGATGCATGCAATAAGTACATGTATGAAAGTTGCCTGTACATGTAGTTTGCTTGAACAACAGAAACTTGTAAGAATGCATATACATGTATGTGCAATAAGTACTGACAATGTAATAGATCCATATTACTAGTAATTTGTTTGACTTGTCCTGTACCTTCATCACATATATTTTGCACAATTGTTCATTTAAAACAAACAGAGATGAATAAACACATAATGTATAACAAGCAGAATGATTTTCGCTCCAAAATAGAAACCTTTCTAATCCGAAAACACCTCTAATCTGAACTTTTTTCTGGTCCAAGCATGTTCGGATTGGACAGGTTCCACTGTCCACTGTTTTATGGATTCATCTATGTATGAGGAGGCTTAAAATATTCGTTTGGTATATATCAATGTTAGTCAAAATGATTTCACTTTGTCAGCTCGGAAGGTAAAGTACAAAATTCTATAAAATGGGGATGTTTATATGGTGTTAGTGGTACGTACTGTTTAGTTTTCCAGCTTGAACATTTCGGTTTTGGTTGTTCCGATACTATCCCTCTCATAAAGTTGGTTACTGTTTACTCAACCCTACTTTTAATAATGACATTCGATAGAACATTCAGCCTCCATAATGCCAGATTCCCTATTTAAATTCTACTTTGTTTAGCTCTGCCCAGTGTTTTCTAGGGCTAGTCCTTAATTTTAAAACCCTGCTCCGCGGCTATTCAAATACTTTTGTGTGTATGTAACCCATGATTACAATAGGTAACAGTTAACAGCCACGTGCCACACTAAGTACGCAACACCACAGGTATAGTGCATATTTTCTGATCTGGCGGAGATATTTATAGAAAGGTCATAAATGGGCCATTCTATCATTGAGTTTAGGGTAATCGGTTATATCATTAGATTTCGTTTTATTACGTCGGATAAATCCGATAAGCACCAAGTTACCTATTGACTTTAATGGTAAAGCCTTATGGTCCGTGGGCCAAGGCCAAAAAAATTGAAAGTCGTAACCCAGAAATTAGGCAAAGGTTGAGCTATACCATGATGTTATACTATCATTCAGGAAACTTTTAAGGGTGGATGTCGGTCTGAGCGACATGTCAGTAAAATTTAATGACGATTTTAAAAACGTTGGTGTCTAATAAATACGATTTATCATTGCATAGGGATATCGCCGATTTGGATGGTAAAAGAGACATTTATGCGACATTTCTTATAACAAATATTATCTTTTAATGTCTGAAATAATCAATAATTTACTTTTGTTGTCAAAGAATGCTACGATATGTATTATATACTGAATAAAATGTAAAAAGTAGGGGTTGATGTACCCCACCCACCACATTAGTACATATATTTATGCGGGAAATCTTTAGAACTTTTAATCCTTTATAAAGGAACAGAATCCTAATGTTTACAGTAATGAAAACGAAATGAATGAATAATTAACTAAAATTTCAGACACATTTACACTTTAATATCAGTTGGCTAAACCTATGGTTTATGTTTTATTTCTGGGCGAATTGCATACTGACAGACCTATTCTTTGCCAGTGCAGTAAAAATGATGAAAGTATTGCAAAAACTAAAACGACCGCAAACGTTTTATGGAAGTTCCCTATGGAGAACATCAAAATGGAAGCAGATCCAGCAATATAAGTCTTTATTCAAGATGACAGCTATTTCAAATTTATCCAAAATTATTGTACATATGAGTTAATGCAACAAAAGTTTTTATATTTTGATGACTTTAGTTCTCGTCTAGCTTAGGTCTTCTTAGTAGTCATTTTGTACGTAGTTATTAAATCACCCAAAATTTATGTTTGTTAAACTACCAACAAATTAGGTTATTTAGTTACGCAGACTATACAAATTTAGACGGCCACCACTTTCCAAATTTCCAAATAACTGCTTTAAATTTGACCACACATGCACATATGAAAGAGGCGTAGCTCTTTAAAAGTCAAAACTATAACACGAATCACTTGATATTGATTGAAACATGTTACAGAGGATTTTACTGCTCACAAAATGACCACCTGAAATCGGCTACATGTACAAATATTGATGAGTTACTACTGTTTAGATATTCAGTATTATAAAACAAACCAAATAAGTTTCCAAGGATTGAAGTTTGGTTATCCAGATCAATCTAATAAAGATACTGTCCTGTCATTTTCAAACTGGTCGCCAAAAGTAAGTTTGCAAACATACATATGGATAAGATTTAAGTAATCATTGCTGTAATAGAAGTTCAAATAATTTCAATTGAAAACTACGTTACCAATATGAACTACTTCTATTGTTTTAATCAAGATGGCGCCATTTTCAAAATGCGTACCATAAAAGACATAACAGTAATATGATTTAAATACTGCTTTTATTTCTTTTAAATCTAAACATGTTACTCTCAATTTTCATTCAAAGGATTTTGAATGTAGTTAAAATGTAATATTAATTTGTATCAGAATGGCTGCCTGATAGATGTTACATATACAGTGTATCCTAGTGGAATAATGAGAAATGGAGAATGGAACATATCATGAAATTGTCACTTTCTTCTGAGGTAGTGAAAAAGATCATTGTACAAACACTTATGTCTTTTTAAACATTTTAAAGGATTTATAATGTTCAACTGAAAACTACGTTACCAATATGAACTACTTCTATTGTTTTAATCAAGATGGCGCCATTTTCAAAATGCGTACCATAAAAGACATAATAGTAATATGATTTAAATACTGCTTTTATTTCTTTTAAAACTAAACATGTTACTCTCAATTTTCATTCAAACGATTTTGAATGTAGCTAAAATGTAATATTAATTTGTATCATAATGGCTGCCTGATAGATGTTACATATACAGTGTATCCTAGAAATGAGCATATACAGTTCTAAACCTATCTAAGCAATTTAAGATGCATATATATTGATGTACCTTTAGGTTGTGCTTGAAAGTTTTATCTGTTTTGTTTGAAATAGAAATAGTCAGATATATCATACATCATTCAACAAAATCCTTTCAATGCGTATTCCTCTGAAATAGTGCCAAACTGTTATGAATATATCTGTAGTCATGCATTTGCTTGACATAATGAACAGGTAGTACAGAGCTTCGCAGCTATAAATTGAGCAAGTCCTGGAATCAAAAAGTCGTGTATCGTATCTGTTTTTTTTCATTTGGTTGTATGAGCAATAATTATTGGTATTGTTGTAATTAATATTTAAAGTAAAGTATGTTTCAATCCCTCTTAGGATGTAGCTTAATGATTTTACTACGGAATAAAGCACTTAACTAAAAAGAGTTTTTACAGATATATCATGAAGATATCAAATTACCACTGGCGTTTTCCAAGCAAATAGTACAGACTCTGTAAGTATGTACATATGCATTTATACGTGTATGATGAACTTATTCTGATACTGATACCGAAAAGTGACTTCCACGCAACCTCTCATATCAAAATTAAGAGTATATTTCGGTCATATGGTGTACATAGGTGTTATAATGTGTCCTCTTGTGTAGTTCTGAAACATACGTTACCGAAATTAGATTAAGGTAGTTACTAGACTTAATGGTTGAAACACAGTTACATACCAAGGTAATCTAAATGTTACAGTTGAAATACACCAATTTTTGAACGAACTAGTTTCTTTGTATTTGTTAAGAGTTTTGAAAATAGAATATTAAATTTTAGTAAGAACGCAGAACTGACAATAATGATACCACAATCAGGATATGAACAAGGAGTCTTATCTATGTTTCCGTTAAGGGAATGTAATATGAATTCGTAGTTCAGTAATTCCGTCCAACATTTTAAGTGATATTTGAAAATCATCATGGTCAGAAACTGAACTATTTTAAAAAGCATGTTTTACAAAAAGTGTTGTACTGTATATGTATGATGCTCCATAAGTTCAAAATGTGCCGTGTTTATTTACTTCAGGAATTATATCAGCAACTTTGAACACATAATGCATATAAACCGATAATTTCAGTGATGAATACAATCTTACCTTCCGTGAATATCAAAACAACGCATTAAAATATAAAATCCTCTGTCTTGAAACCGCCTAAGTCCATCGAAACCCCAAAACTATAATAGCTTTAATGTTACTTAATGTAGCTTAAATATTACTTAATGTTCTGTGTAATCTTGGTAACGTATGTTTCATAATATATTATTCATTTCATCTTTGTAATGCTGTAAAAACTGACTGAGTTGGTGCTTTGCGATGCCAGTAAGCATGATTTAGGAATTAGCCTAGAATAATTATATACGAAATATAAAATTGAATAAGTGACCTTTAAAACCTAGGTAGGAGAGGTGGTCTAGTGGATAAGGTGCCGGCCGCTCAATCCAGTGGTTCTGGTTTCGAGCCTCACTAGGATCACGACCATGACCTCTCATATGGCACCAGTATTGGTTTCTCCAGGAAGCGGACTCAAAGAGTGGTTTCAAAAGGCTTGAAGCTTTCATTACAATCGAGCTATAACAAATAAGTATAAACTAAAACCTAGGTAACGTACATTTGATTCTTAGATACCCTCACGTTCTGTATTTATTTTGAATGAAAGACAAAAATATTCAGACTGCGTACAAACTGTAACCAAGTCTATTGTTAATTATCAATATGCTATCTTTTGAAGCAGAATCCATAAAATGCTATTAAATCTATGCTATCTTTACAGTGATGCTGAAAGAGGCACCGTTGTTTTACTGTAGTTTGTCGACATCCTATAATTGAGAATAGTTACAGGGTTAAGTCCAACAAAATTATAACGGTCATGTGTGCATAGTTTATTTTAATTAAAAGCATACAAATGCAATTGCTGGAGTATTTTCAATGTTGCTAATTCTTCAAGGTGGAAAATTTGAGTGGCGGCTGTTACGTATGTTACATTTTAAAGTATCTTTATCAATAAAGGTTAAAATTATACATGTAAGCTTACTTTGACATCTAAAATAGAAGAAAATTATTGGTACCCAAAACCTTTCTGAATGAAACACAAATAGGCTTGATTTATTGAGAAACAGCATGTGATTTATATGTATTACATTTGCATGCACGTTGTCTTTAACCTAAAGTGATTGCAATATTTCATATTTTCTCATGAAAATATATAAAATTGTGAATCTTAACACAATTATTTGATGACGTCTTATTAAAAAATATAGTAATTTTGATAATTTTATGAGTTATTTAAAATGGCAAAAATGTAGCTCGGGTGGGTGGGGTATTTTCACCCCTAAATTTTGGTAGAAATCGTCAAAATTTGGAAAACTTTGTTACAGTGAAGCTTTAATTGATTTAGAACAGTTACATAAGCAAAACTCTAATATCTGAAAGTCAGTATTGAAACAATCTGTTAAGAATTCGTGTGTAGCCAACAATACTTTCAAAGAGAGAGAATTCCGCATTTTTCATAAACAAGGTTTACTAAAATGTGTATAATTTTTATTTGACATACGGTAGAAAGCGACATCCGGTCTTAAACAATCAAGGAATGAATGTATTAATGGCTGAAGTGGATGAAACTTTGCCTAATTTCTGGGTTACGAAATCGAAAAACTAGAGGACTTTCAGAAACTGGCCCACAGACCATTACTAAAAATATCTTCGCCAGGTCAGAAAATACGCACTATACTTCGTATAGAGCTTTATATAAAATATAGTCTATTTTGACAGGCGTCACTGTTCATAGTCAGGATTTTCATGCTTTTTCAGTGACAATTCAAGGTTAAAAGGTAGGACGGGAGCAGGGCTTTAACTGGGGACAATGCGCCGCTTGTCATGTATTTGCACTCTAGCATATCATTATAGGCATGTATAGTACTTGTAACGTGTGCAAATCACCAGATCTACACAACTCTAGCTATAAGCATACCGCAGGTTTTGAAGGTGTAATGTTTGTTGGATGGAGGTTAAATTAGCTGAGTAAGAAACCATACTTGAAATGCGTACTTTGAAGCAAATATAACTGTGTGTTATGTGTAAATTGAAACTGTAAATTTTATGTGATAGGCTCTTATAGGTCAAATTGAAATTTTTAAACTGTAATATTGTACATGAATGAGACGTAAATAAAGAAAGAAATGCCAACGTATTTCCTACTGCTATACATAACATAGAGAGTGCGTATTCGTTGAGCAAGTTATTATCAAAGATTGCCTCTGCTCATTATATTAAATAATCGGACGAAATCTGCTTCTATAAAAGTACATATACCAAAAATACCGTAAATTTCTAATATATTCTATTATTAACATCTTATTGTTAAGTGTTCTATATTTGGAATAAGAAGAACATTTTAGAAAACAATTAGAAAATATTTGTAAGAAGAATTGGTATTGTGTCAAATTAGATTGACATTATGACTTATTGTCTACTGACGTCATATATCTGAATTTGGAGCCAATCTTAAAATAGCTTGTACTTGAATATTTACAGTATTATTGTTATACAAGTGTATACGGTTATAATTATTATATTACTGGATTTTCTGTATTAGAGCATCAGAATGTCTTTAACATACCCCCTATTTGCAACATTTAGAATCTTCTTTAAATAGAAAGCATTACGTATAACTATTTAATGCAGAAATCAAAAGTTCGTATGTAATCTTAGCAAAAAGCCGGTTAACTTGTTTTCAAGCAAAGACGCCATACCAACAAGATGAAATTATTCAAGTATAATTCTACAATACACAATATTACACATAATTTTTTTAACAAAAAAAGGGGGATGGGAATTTGCTCAAAGAAATAAATGCTAAATGTCTCTTTTTGTAGACAAAACGTATATAGTTGGGATATGATACATTTATATGGAGATCAAGAGCCGGGGGTGCTTTCATTCATATATTAAAGACTGCTAAGTAAACCCAAAATCCGTCACTTTTATTTTTTATCTGAGATACAAATGTACACTCCTTATATTAGATAAATTGTCCTGTATCAGTGATATTTCAGTTTCTTAAAAGAGTTCACAGCATAATATTGCAATGGCATATTCATCACAGATATCCTGTACGAAAGTAAAATAATTCACAGAATAAATCTTTATTTTCTTGACGTGGTTGTATTTTTGCATTTTACAGCTGCTTGTGGGGTTTGATATCATTTGACCAAGTTGTTGCTGAAAACTGGCCTACAAACAAATCTTAGTAACGCTACATCGACGCTGATGATTTTATACCGAACTTTGCCGAGTGACTATTGCCATCGACGAAAAGAGTCTGAAGGTTCAATCATCTATCTAGTCTTACATGTAAATACTACGCACATATAGATTATATAGCAGATGATATGGCGTTTGTGAGTGAGTTTCGTAATTAAATGCTGTCATTTAAATTTTTTTATGTTAATAAGCTAATATATATTATATAACTAGAATTTCAAAAATATACTGACTTGCATTCCAGGTATCTATTGGTAAAACCTATGATTATACATTCCAGATTCAAAAGGGTTAAATATTTGCAGGTATATAGTAGATAGATTCATGATTTTTAAGAAAACATGTATGATAATAGTTAGCAATGCAGAATGAAAAAGCAGCTGTTATCTTTGCCTATATGTTAACAGTAAGATTCACAATCTGTACGTGAACATTAATGTCACATATTTTATTTTATTTATTTTGTTTGGATTTAACGTTGCACCGACTCAATGATAGGTCATATGGCGACTTTCCAGCTTTAATGGTGGAGGAAGACCCCAGGTGCCCCTCCGTGCATTATTTCATCACGAGCGAGCACCTGGGCAGAACCACCGACTTTCCGTAAGCCAGCTGGATGGCTTCCTCACATGAAGAATTCAACGCCCCGAATGAGGTTCGAACCCACATCGATGAGGGGCAAGTGATTTGAAGTCAGCGACCTTAACCACTCGGCCACGGAGCACCCCCCCCACCCCCCAGTAATTACGCAAATACTATCAAATGTTATTTAAAATTTGATAAAAACAAATAATGATAATGATGTCATTTTTATTTTATTTTAGTTTTTATAGCAAAGCAACGATCTTCTTTAATGCTTGTTCTTCTATGTAACCACGACAAGTATTGTATTGAATTCCTTTGATCCTGTCAAGGAAACACATCTTATCCAGACTGCTTTATAGTCGTAGATCTGGGCTTATCCAAATACATACGTTGTGAATGAGCCGCTTGCAAGAGGCTAGTGTATACGGTTGTATTAATGAGTTGTTTTAATGCGCTAACGGCTTCAGTCCACTAAAGAAAACAGCTGCAGGTAACATGGATATAAGAGATGCCACAACTTTGTTTGGTACAGGCCCGGCAATATCTTTAAAACACTTTTCTAGAGGTTCTCGTACACAAGAAGAACCCAAAGATTTTGCCGGTTTTTGAGATTCACATTGAAACCTGAGTACTACTAATACGCTTTTTAATTCAAGACCAATAGAAACTTTGACGTAATTTTTCCGGATTCTTTTCAGCACAAAGGTGACCAGCTGCTAAAATATCGTGCATATAGTGTATATTTTCTGCATATCACAGTTTTGGGATGTTTCACATCGTCATGCCAAGTTCTGAGCGAACTCCAGTTTCTATAGACATACAGTCTGTCTTTCTCCAGAGTGATTTTGCTGAAGGAATATATGAGCTTAAATCTGGCCATCTAGGTCTACTAGAAGAAAATTCTAAAGCCCGAACGGAATGGAGCTCCGGATAATATTTTTGCTGGTCAGAGATCTCATTTGGACTGCGGACGAAAACATAGTAAATATGAAGTCTCCGCTACAAACTCTGATTGTCATATAATACTCGTTCGGGTGTCAGTAGTGGACCTTCAACATTTTGTTGATTAATAGCTTTTCATATACTACCGAAATAGATAAACAATTCGTAGACTTAACGTATTGATTTGTGGAATATAATATAACTTATATGCAGATCAAGCACATGGACTTATTTTGTTATATTTTAGATGCTAAAAGAAATCCATCATGTTTTCTGCAGATACAAATGTGCAAATGAGATATCTTGTCGTTCGAATTGGCATTTATATTTATTTATAAAGAGCAATAAATTGGCATAATGATATAAACAGCTCAAGTCGCTGTGAGCACTATAAACATTTCAAAACATTACTTAATACTGAACGATACCTGCATATTGATATACCTTTAAAATTGCATTCGCGAAATTTAGATGTTCATACCATCAGTTTAGAATTGCAACAGGCAGACATATGAATATCCCTCGAGATGCAAGGATCTGTAAGTATTGTGTAGAAAATATTCATATCAATGTTGTAGATGCTGAATTTCATGTATTTTCCAATGTCAAAAATTTGATGCAATATCTATACAACTGGTACACATTGGGTACTAGAGTAAACGGATTTTATGAATTGTTAAAAACTAATAGTTCTGAAAAAAAATTAAGATAATAGCAGTATTTGTCCAACATTTAAATTGAATATACTTAGGAATGTTAAAGGGAGAATACTCACTGTGTCCAATATGCATTACCTAAAAGAGTTGTCTTTCTGTGAATTGCTGGGTACACAGCTACATGTTTTTACTTGTATGCATATGTATTGCGGGCCGTTGGCCTTTTCTTACAAAATAAAAGTGTTGAGTTGTTGTTGAGTTAAACATAACAGTGTAATAGAATATTTATCAGAAATATATGTAAACTGCTAGTATATAGTTTATATCCATTATTTTACTATATTGATAAATGAAATATCTTTTACGCCCTTGAATGATTAAGTGCAGTAACACACTAAATTACTTTAATTACGATCAAACGAAAATAAACTACTTATCCCATCATCAAAATAAATCTAAATTGTTAACACATTTTCCAGCTTTAACAGCAACACATCATGCATATACTTTAATACTTTTTTATACTAAACGAAAAACTGCACATATCTATACTGTAAAGCAAAAAAAGCAAAACCGTCTTTATAATTAAATCCTGTTAAACTCATCTTCAATCATTTTCTTTAGTTCCTACACGGAAAACATACATATTAGAATATACTTTCCCAGTCAGTGTGCTGCGAGGCGGCTACTCAACCCTAACTCCGTCGTGGGATGGGGAAGCAGATACAAACAAGGGGAGCGGTGGTCTAGTGGATAAGGTGTCGGCCGCTCAATCCAGGGGTCGTGGGTTCGAGCCCCACTGGGGTCACGACCATGACTTCTCATATGACACCAGTACTGGTTTTTCCAGGAAGCGGACTCGAGAGTGGTTACAATAAGCTTGAAGCTTTCATCACAATCGAGCTAAAATAAATTAGTATAAACTAAGATAGAAACTAAGTATCACGATCAGCTACCATCTTCTGGTGGCCTGACATCCCATCCCACAATTTATTGCCGAAAATTATTATCTTCAGTGAAGCTAAATGTAGTCCATAAAAGTCCAATTGCTCACCAAAACATGTACAATAATCTAATGTATGTCTTCCAAACATCGTTTCATCAAATTAATGAGTACATATGAATTCATTTGAAATTTTACGATGCATTTATATATTAATAAGACTAAGATAAGTATCTGTTTTGCGCTTTTGGTAAAATACTGTCTTCTATCTTACAAGAAAATGTAACTTTATATTTAATAAGATCTTTAAAGAGAATTCCTATAGTTTTTTTCCTTTCATAGATTTTTTTTTCAAATTCACATATTTGATAGGAAAATTTGTGCTGAAAACATTGAACAAATAAAAACAATGGGTCACCAGGCTTATTTTTGTGAAAAATTATTTTGAATACACCCACTTTTGCTGAAACTTTCAGCGATTTTTCAACATTTTCATAATTTTCTGCTTTTTTTATAAATACCAAGCAAAATATACATCAAGACAGCACGATAAGTTTCATTCTTTATACAGACGTTATTATATACCTAATTGGTATCATAGTCATATTTGTAATACTATATCCTTACAATAATGGGTACAAATGAAAAAAATATTATTTCATATTCACTTTTGTGAACTTTTTATCAATGAAAAATATCCCTAGTGAAGAATGTTTTTTTTAAATTTTGAAAAACAAAACTGTTTTATAGAATTTTTTCCTGTTTTTCTTGTGTGTAAGTAATTGTATTGTGAGCATATAAATGGTTAAAATGTATGGGTCACCAGGCTAAATTTTATGTTAAGACCGCTTGAATACAACACCTGTTCGGATGAAAAATGGCGCGAACCTGACCAAATTGATTACATGTATATCTGCTAGAAGTTTAGACACTGTCTTGATACTAAAATGCGATGCGAAAACACAACCACAAAATGGCAAGATACCTGTCAGGCATGATACTTGTCAATACAACATAAAACAGTATCAACATTTGATTACTGATAAAACTTATCAAAACTGTTATTTCATTCAAGATTTCTCATATTTAAGATTGTCTATCACATGTTTCAACAAATGTTGACTTCACTTCAGTTTTCCATAGAAAATGTCGGCTGCGCAGAAAGATGCGCATAAAATACTATAGGAATTCTTCCCTTTAAACGAGGCACGAGTATCGTTCGTAGTACTTCACTCCATTATAGAACAGTGCCGTTCTCTATATGCACCAATCTAAAATGCATATCTAGGCGACACTGTATCCAGAAGAACTCCTCAGTTCTTTAAATAATCTGTAAAATATAATCTTAATTGTATTATTATCAACACCGTTTTGAAAACTGTCAACGAGCTGAGTACTGATGATACTAAAATCAACTCATATAATTAAGCAGATCAAGAGAGTTAAGCAAACATATCATTTATATAAATTCTAATATGCTTGTCTCTGTTAAAATACTCTTACGCTAGAATGACGTCACTTTAACGTGCTGTGACGTCATAGTTTTTGTTGCGGCCAAGAAAGAGCGCCTCTATATCTTATCTACTGTTTCAGATTGAGGGCATATTAGAATCGAAATAACTTATAGCACAAGCGTGTTCTAACAATATTTATGCACTCGGGTGGTAATACGTCGTGAAATTATTACGCCCGACGTATAACCACCCATCGTGCATAAATAGTGTTAAAGCACTCTTTTGCTATAAATTATTTCTTAAATACATGGGGGAATTTTATGCCGTGCTATGTACTGTTAATGTCCGAAATAACGTTTAAACCTCGACATAATACTGTTTTTTATGATGTGGCTGTCACATTTTTATGGCCATAAATATATGATTTATGTTTAGTTCCTCATTTCTTTCATTGATAATATTTTCTCTCAAATATTTGAATATTTGTCAGGGGTTTGATGATTACTTGATATACAAAGTCATCTGAAGTTATCATTTTCTATAAATATGCTTGCTAAATTGCAGCTCTTGAAAATAAGTATATTTTTAACTGAGTCGAAAGTGTTTTCATTTTTTTCTAACATATGTGCATTTTGTTTATTTTAATTTATAATTGATTTTTAAGACTTAGTTTCACGTTGAATGGTTTTAATAAAGGCTTCAATGGTTAAACCCTAAGCCTGCTGGCAGCAAGTGATTTTTCCTTTGCGACCAGTTCAGACCATGATCAGCCTGCACATCCGTGCAGTCTGATCATGGTCTGCACTGTTCGCTATTCAGTCACTAAATTTTCAGTGGGCACCCCTTAGAATTATAAATGGTATTGCTTAAAATGAATGATGGACCAGCTCATTATAGAAATTTAGCAGGCTAAACCGTACACTGGGAATAGTTATATCGTTTCAAAAAGTTTTAAAATAGCGTTGCTTAAACCTACGGTTTTCTAGAATTAGAATTAACTACCCACGAATTATCCGATTTTCCGTAGAAATTGTTTTTAGTACCTAGGCAATCAGTCTGACTAATTCTATGTTAAGCCCAGTCGTCACGTTAATAAAAATACCCGTATGAGGTATACCCCTTAGAAATAGAAAGCAACCAAGCAAAATAATTTATAAATCGATTTTATTGTCTGTGAATTAGTCGTTATGAAATAGGTAACACTACTAACGCCCCCTAGCAGCGGCTTAATCGGAAATTTATTTAAATAAAAACATTGATTAGAATAAAGGTAATGTAAAAATTGATCACGTTTATGTACATAAAAGGTGTAAATAGATACAACAGATAAATGAAAATACTTGTTATATGCGATGAATATAACATTTCAATTATCCTGTTTGATTTATTATAGATTGTAGTGGTCAGACACTGCTATTAATTTTTCCATAGGCTTACATTGTAAGAAATGACTCTGTAGGACCTCCTCAAAACTTTTGTTGACACATGAGGTGCCATTTACCCTGTCAAATAGCCTTCCGGACACACAAAAAAACATTTTTACATGGGAATGCGGGATCCATTTTTTTATTTCCATTCAAAGACAACCACCTTCGACTGTGCATGGAATTTAGTGGTGAATTCCAACAAGTACTTACTTCACTAAATTGCTTATTTCAAAGTTAAATATATAGCCAGGCAGCTATAAAATACTTCAAAATGCACAGAAAACATTACATTTACAGATTTTAAGGATGTTTTTATGATTCAAAGCAACACATTTTTAACCAATCAGCTGAAGTCTCATTGAATGCTACACATTTTTCAACCAATCCGAAGCCGGCAAATAATAACAACATTTGACCTAGTAGAACTTCCGCTTAAGCCGGTGTTGGGGAGCGTGAGAGGTGCAGCACATTTCATTATCTCTCATGAACAGACTCAATCAAACCGAGTCTCCTATTATTTTGCTTGGTTTGCGTTGTTCCATTCTTCCAAATGAATTATATAAATTTATAAATACAATGATAATGCTGCTGTTCGACTGCTTCAGTTTTAACACTGTTTCAACAGAAACATTTACACTGGCATTAATGTAAATATAACCTATAGCGTGTTATTTAATAGTGATGGTGTTTTATTGGAGAAGTAGTCGTAGGAAGGGCTCGAATCGAATACATTCTGGACAGCCAAAGTAAACTATTTCGTCTAGTAATGTTGCAGCCGACTCCAAGTCACATAAAATTCCAGAAAATCTTAACGTAGATCTATCTCCTTCAAGTTCAAATGTGACT
The DNA here is from genome assembly GCF_021730395.1 of Mercenaria mercenaria. Taxonomy (NCBI): domain Eukaryota; kingdom Metazoa; phylum Mollusca; class Bivalvia; order Venerida; family Veneridae; genus Mercenaria; species Mercenaria mercenaria. Next base: position 20,577,389 of record NC_069364.1, on the reverse strand, counting down.
TGCTAAAAATGTTGTTATACTTTTTGTGCCCAATCCCGCATTTCACGTAGTTAGACCAGAGTTATGGCCCTTGACAGTCAAAATATACATAAAGGGTCTAAACATTTGTGTCATGTACCTCAAAAGTATATGCGCCAAGAGTCATCAAACTAAACAAGAATTAAATTCAGCATCCGAAGTTGTGCACCAGTGCTTTTATTTGAGGTTTCACTCAGTAAAAACAGATTTATGTCCCTTGATGTGGTCAAATATGTACGTAAATGGCATGTGAAAGCTTGTGTAGCACGTATCTCAAAAAAGTATTTGACCTAGAGGCATGCAACCTTAAAGGAGCATTATTCCGCATGTGAGTAAGAAAAATAGTTATGAAACCGATTATAACATTGTGCAGTTTGTTGTGTAAGAAAAAAAAATGTTCATAATATTTATGTGGGTGTGGTAATGAAAACATACTTTTGTGGTTGGAGTGAATATTTTTTATTTTTTCTTGGAAACAAGCACGGGTTGATATTATCTTTTTGGTTTAGAATTTTTGTCTTAGTTCTAGCTTACATAATATAGAATTTTGTTCTGTCCGTTAGATTTTTTATATCATCAAGAAATACTTCGTGTTTTTCTCAGTTTCAGATACTTTCAACATCTGTCAAGAGTAATTTTTCTGAGTTAATATATCTATATGTTGAGATTTTATGCATAGTTATAGTGGTTTCATTAATTGTAATGCATAAACAGTAACATCAGAGAGAAATTTTAAGTAAATAGTTGTTTGCAGTAGTTTTATTATGACATGTATGTATTGTTTCTTCAGACAAAAATACCGATTTGATGTTCTTAATAAACTTTGAATATTGAAAAAAGAAGCACGGGTACCTATCATTTTTATTTTAATTTTAACTTGCCATACAACAATCTATAAATATACAAAGTTATAGAAAATTCTGTCCACTAGAAATAATTGTGAAAAATATCTTTCGATACCCAGGAGGAGATAATTCCTCGCATAACCGGGCGTCGTGAGAAGAAAAAAGTATCTGACCGCCAATGTTTACATTGTGATTTACAACATAACGGTATCCCAAGGACACAAATTAAGGTTTTAGATTGACTGCGCATTTTTCTAATATAAATATGTGTCAGTTACAATATTCAAAGCAGCTGTTCATATGTTATAGTTTTCTAAATACTAAGTAGTAATGCATATGTGAAATATTCGTACATTTTACAAAATAAAAACGCTTCTTATTACGGCAAGTGATGTGGTCTGGAAGATATCAGCTTCCACAAATTATATCATAACATTTCATGAATTCAGACAGTACTTACCGTTCCTGTACCTAAACAGTAGTCTTAATTGTATATATAGAACTAATTATTACGTATAATAAAAACAGATCTACATTTGGAGCTAAGAGATTCGGAAAGGAGAATCAATGAAAACTTAATTAATGAAGCATAATGGTTTATTTTGGACATACGTCATCCTGTTCTTAAATTAGGAGTCAGTAATAAAACGTTTTGGTTTGTGCATGGCTTCAACTAGTATAAATATATTTTATTGTTATCTGTAATTACACCATTTTGTTGATGTCATTCTTCTGTATTTACCGAATGTTTTTCTCCAAGAATCCACAGATGATTTAAGAACCGACAACTGATCTTTAAAGGTTTACATATAAAACACAGGGATTTAACTCGCGACCCCCGGGCACTGAACTCGCGACCAGCCGATTCAAAGTCTTATATTAGTGATTGATCTTTTGCGCTAATAGGGAGGTTATCAAAATGCGTTACAAAATATATAGTTTGAATTTAGATTATATGCTATATGAGAGACGAAACTCGAAAAATTTGTTAGTATTAAAATTAACATTTGAAATATTGATGAAGTACTAAAGTGACCCGTAAGTGTACTTGATTGATAATCAATGTAACTTTAGGTTTTACTGTATTAGCAAATAAGAAATGGTACGAGTTTAAACTGATCTTACTCTGTGATTTCTTATTTATCTATTTGCAACTTTGCAAATATTTCCTACTTTTCTCTGATGTTTCTTAAAATTAATTTCAGAGTTTTTTTTTTCTATTTAATATTTTCTTCATTACGCCTACTATCAGAAGTTGTTTTAAACAGAAAGACAGTGGCATATTTCACACGTTCGGGTACAATTAATGCGTATTTGTATGTGAAACTTCTGTCTTAGACAAGTCTATATTATAATAATGAATCACATTATGGGGATTTATCATAACTGAACAATATGAAACAAGTACAAAATGCATGAAAAGCATTTACAATGACATGTTTTGAGAACAAATATACTAGGAAAAAGTAAATCGAATATACGGTTCAAATCCATAACCTTAATTTAGTCGATATTAGGGGACAACCACCCTGTGAACTAAGCTAATAGGCTCATCAAAATATCAAACTTTATAATATATAGATGTAGCATCATATTTGCACATTTTAGCATAAATTATGCAGAAGTAATGGATAATAATTAGTACTTTAGTAAGACAAAATCTATTTCGCAGGCAAAGCCTTCATACCAAAAATACAAAACTGAACATTTTATTAATTAAATTCTTGCACACGATTTTGTATAAACAATAAAGTTTTGCTAAATGGATTCAAAATTTCGATTCAATTTCCTAGACATAACGTTTTAAAAGCATTTAAGGCTGCTCAACTACATGATAACCTTGTAAAAAAATAAGCAATGGATATACTTATATGCAATAAAATAATAGTCCAACTTCCCAATCGCACTTTGGAGAAAAATATAAAATCATGCGTAAACTAAAGCCTTTAAGCGTTAATAGATAGCTTCCTTTTTACATCAGAAGCCACGACAAGACGCTTTCAAAATTACAAGACACGAACAATTTATTTTGTTTATTTATGCTGTCGTGTTCAATAAAAAAGTTTAATTTGATTTAACTTAAATCATTGAATAGTGTTTATATTGTTTTTAATCATACGTGAATATTGAAAGATAGGTGCTGTTTTATAAATTATTTTGCCTCACATTAAGCTGACGTATTAAAGAATGCACGTGCCATTTTTTAAATCATATTTGATCGAATAATGTTAAATGATATCTATATTTCAAACTAACTGTAATATATTCAGAACTTTACATAATGAACATTTCAAAACAGTAATGGATGTGTCGCTGTCAATTTGTTTTAATGAGGAACCAAAATGTTCGCGCTCTCTCCGTCCCCGTCCGGGTGTTTGAAAATTATTATTTCAAATTTACAAAATAATATCAATTTATAGCGTTACAAAAATCACAACAGCCATGACTCAAATTGTCTATTTTTAGAAATGCATATCTTTTTCAACTGGTACTTTATATCATAGGGATTCCTGAAGTCCCTTATTTTAGATTGATAGTTTGCATACATCATTTTCCGAAAGGTGGTAAGAACTTCGAAGACTGGGTTGCAATATCGCGTATTTAGCTACTTACACCACACAAAGCAGCCAAAAAATAACGTGAAAGGATTATGCCATGCCATACCTTATGTTTCACAGTACACTTCCGAATTCAAAATATTTTTAAAAACATTTAGGGCTCACAACTGAGTTCTTGAAAGGTTCTAAAACTTAGTAATTGCAAGTCAGATTTAATCTATCTGTTATTTAACGATTGCTTTCAACGGAAAGACGTCTGCTGATTTGATATTAATTGGATGTTTTAATTTATTAGTTTTCTCTAAGGAAACATTCATATATTTTACCTGAAAACTTGCCGAGCTTCTATATTCTTTGACGTTTTTCAATGTTATGTATGTATAAGTAGCTAAATAAAACCATACATGTAAAAAGTATAATGATAAGTGTTGTAGTCAGGTTCAACTCCACTACTCATGTCTTGTTATTCATTACTCGTTTCAGATAAAGAGCCATAGATACCAATAAATCTGAATAGATATGCACTATTTAGAAATTCTAACACGATCCGCAGCAGTTGCTATATAAACATATAGCGGAATCGCCTATACATGAATCTACGATAAAATATGGTTGGCTGTTACATTTCACCCCCCTATGATTGTGAGAGATTCTACTTCAGTTCCATTACATGTATACGGATTATTTCAGGGCAAAACGATTGAAAACAGCATTTCAAAAACATAAATATGATAAAAAGTCATACTGACCTATGTGTAGGACCGTAAAACACGTTTTGATCTCTACGAGCGAATTCAATTAGCTTAATTATGATTTAGCGGTGACGTCATAAATGTATGACATAAAGTATGACGTCATAATGATGTGACGTCATATAAAGTTAAGTTTGTAACTCGTAACACAGGGTCAACCCGCCTAATTTGATGATTCTCCTCATAATTATTTTGCGAGCTGTTAGATTACTAATTCATAAGTACTTCTCAAAATTCTGATAAAAAAGAAACAAATATCTATACGTTCCATTGGCTATGCAACATATTCTGACCATAGGGGGTAAATTGTAACAGCATATGATCCGAATGACGTATTACGCTGAAAATGTAGTACTGTAAAATGCGAATTATTTGCGTTGTTAGAATCGAAATAATAGATATGTTCCAATAATTTTATCAATTAATAAAACATGGGCAGTCGTTTGGATGCGAATAATTAAATCACTCGTGCTACGCACTCGTGATTTAATTATTACGCATCTAAACTCCTGCCCATATTTTATGAACTGATAAAATATAGGAACAGATTTATTATTTCTTAAGTAGCAGAACACGACCTATGTATAAATATACCATTTATTGAAGGCTGAACCTGCTGAATGATATCAACGAAATATTTTAAGTGTTTTATAGACAATTTAATTTTGTGTTACGTATCAACAACTTTTGTGATTTGAATTTAGTAGTTTTGTTAGATTGTAATATGTTCCCTTTGGTACATATACATCAGTTTGATACTGCAAAAAGATTATTATCGTGTGTATTGATCTGCAATCATAGTGTTTCAATAGCAACAGACGCCATTTTAACTTCATTAAAGACATTTTATACACACACTAGTATTGCAGGCGTCTAAATTAAAAACGAAAATTGCAACGTAATGTTTTTTAAAGAATGATTACTTTTAGTTGGGAAGTTTAAAGCTTTGAACTCAGTTTGTACGGAATTTATGTTTTTTAGACTGATTTCTATAATCTCTATTTAGTGTAAACGCGAAATCACTGAAAGCCGTAAAATGTTTATTATATTCCAAATGAAATAAAAGAAAGTGGCTAAGAAGCACCCAAGCAGTAACAGTACACTATGAGCATGTTTGGTAAGGTAGTGTAATTCTGCCATCAGATAGCTAGGCAGCTATCACAATAAGTTTCTAACTTTCCAGGAAATGTGTGCATTTTTGTTCAGAAAAATTACAGTATGATATAATATTTTGTAGATTTGTTTCCTAAAATAAATAAGCACAACATTTCGCTTAAATGCCCCAAACTGCCATGAGATAGCTATCGCAACAATATTCTTAACATTCCAGCAAATTTGTTCAGATTTCTGAAAACATTATAGGAAAATCATATTTCTTGGAACTTTATGGACTATTGCGATAAGCCTTTTAGAAAAGTTTGAAATATCAAGATACTTTTTGGAGGTACCATCATAGCTATTTTAGCTTATAAATGAAAGCTTTTGGGCACTAAAAACTCAAAAGTATTAACATAATACTGTAAATTATCGCAAAAATAATATTTCTAGAAACATTTCGACTTTTGGGATATTTGTTTTAGAAAGCTTTCAAAGCTTTAAATTTATCAAGATGATATTTTTAGCTATCGCTATAGCTACCTAGCTATCTCGTTTCAGAAATATGTCACCATAGTATGGAAAAGGAATTATGATATCTTTCTAGATGTTCTGTTTAGGGTTAATCCTTTAATATTCAAATAGTGTATTCTGTATGACACACTTAGTGCTCCTGCCATTTATGATTGTATTTCATTTGAGATATTTGCAATATTTACATTTTACGTTATATAATAACGATGATTTTAAAAGAATTAATCTATATTTTGAATTATCTTCAAAGTAACCTACAAATGTCACTTGTAACAAAGATTAACAAATTTGAAATTATAGACAATAATTCAGTCTTTATAAACAAAACAAAATCAGATGAAATGTAAAAGGTCGCTAATATAAGACGTTTGTTGCACCAAAATGTAACTGTTAAAACGAATATTTAGTTATTCTAATTTTACTTGTGTTCGTTGTGTTGTGTGGGACACAGGTTTGTTTCTATCGAAATTTGGTAACGTATGATATAGACAGCCGCAGATTAATGCGTATGCGCATTCTGTTAAATCAAATGTCATTTGACACCAAACCCCTTGCATTATAATTACGGTAATTAACTAATAAACCAAATACATTAAAATCTTAAAGGTTTTAATACTCGTATAATTGCATTTTGTTTTCAAACGATGAACTATCTGTATATTCATTTTCGTGTCGTAATTTCGCTCTTATTTATTCCTATTTATTTTCAAATACAATAAGCTATTTAATACACTGTTTACACAATTGTTCTTGTCAGATTTTATACTGGTTATAGATAAATCATGTATGTCCATTTTAAAGAAACATATCATTGACTTTTAGGTAAAATTTGTTACTTAAGAAAAAACACAATTTGACTTTAGTGCATTCAACCAAATCAAAGCATCTGCACGTGATTCAACCTTTTTCAGGCACATATTCTGATAAATTGGAACAAAATTTCATTTCCAGTCAACCTCATATTTTGCAGTTACCTCTTGCGTGCAACAAAAAAGGCAAACCCTCGTCTAACGGTTTATTATCTTACATATTGCAGTTGGATACAGAATGAGAAGTAGATATAGTACTTGACGTGAGGCATCCACACGTCATGCTACTTGGCGTGAGGCACCCATACGTCATGCTACTTGGCGTGAGGCATCCACACGTCATGCACATCAAAAATATATTTACACAAAATCAATATATTAAAAGCAATATCTGTCCAAATTATTTGAAACTGGAAGTTAAATAGAAAAAAAAACCACTTAATTTCAGCTGTTGGACTTAAACCCTTAATCTGAGTTTGTTTTCCCACTCTATATTCACTATATCCTGTAGAACACAGGTTTTGCAAAATCACTGAATGACCTTCATGTATGATTTGATATTCCAAAAACATCTTTGCTGTCTTTAAAAGAAGAATGTACTGATGGTTTAGCTTTTTAAAAAATTGTAGTGACATAATATACTGGTGACTCGGTTTTGTTTTAACATTTATATATTTTAGACTTAAAACATTTTTCACTGTTTGCATTGTTCTTCGTGCTTCCGAGAGATCTGCTTTCCAGATTATATTTACTTCACAACAGCGGGTGTAAAGTGCTGTGTGGCGGCCGTAAAAAGTCACCCGACTTCATATCAGTGTTGATATATTTTATGGTTCTTCGAGATCATTGATTTCAAATCATTTAGATTTTGAAAATTGAATACTGCTTAAGCCGGTGCTAGGGGGCGTGGGCAGTGTTGCATCATGTCCAGAAATGAGACAGTGTTTTGAAGAGTATTGTCCCTTGATTATTATGCCAAGTTGTTTAAATTTGATTGTTTCCCTTTATACCATTTGAACGCGAGTATCTCTTATCTTGATAATCTTGACTTTACACTATATTGTAACGACATGGAATGAGCGGCGTTTATACCTTGCCCGAGGCTACTTGCTGTAACATGACATTGTAATTTCTTCAAATTGGTGATTTTGAATGATAATCGGGTTTTTGTTTCAAAATTGAGAGTCGGGAAGGTTATTCCCATTACTCGCGTAACTTTTAGATATGTATTTAATCTTTTGATTATATCTTTTAAGGGCAAAACTATGTGCGAATCATAAATTTAAAGTTGATGAATTAAAAAAAAAAATTTATTTAAATATTTTTATTCAGACATGTAATTTAAAATAACACTTTTTATTTAATTTGACAAAAACGGAATTATATCGACGTACTTGTCTATTATCTGAAATACATAACATTGTAATTTCATTGAATGATAATCTGGTATTTGTTTCAAACTTGTCGGGAAGCATGTTATTCCCGTTACTCAGAGTATCAGAGTATTTTTTAAATACGTATTTAATTTTTTATTTATAGGGCAAAATATGTGTATTTCGGGTCTCCTTGAAAAAAAAGTCTTTTCAATTTTGTAAGTTTTAAATACTATGGATCCGTGGTATAAATGTATTTTACTTTACAATATATAATGTGAATTTGGATTTTGAACGGTACTATAAATTATCAAAATTAATAACTTTATATCAATAATTTAGATTTTAACTTAAAAGTGTTTAGACAAGAGCCGTAATAATTGCCCCTAGCCGCGGGGCATGTCAGACAATCAGACACTAATCCAATTAGTTACCATAATATACAGAAATATGTCAACGCGTTATTTGACGATGCTTGACTGGGGTTTATCATGTACAGATATGCAATAATTACAATAATTGCAGCCGAATAATATGTTTTCATATTTGCCAATTACTTTTAAGTGAAGTATTTGGAAAAAAAGAGGGAACTCGAAAAAAAAAGAGTAAACTGCAATATTCAATGTATGTTTTAATGTGAATATTTCTTTCATTGTCCATGTGTTGTATTTACATGTACTCAAGTTTAACTATGAACATGTAATTCTATACGTTAATCAACTTTATATTATGTTATGTTTCAATGCAGTAAATAATTCTAGTAGTGAAAATTAGTATTAAATGAATTAAAAAATGAAATATTTCTTATGTAAACATGTAATTTAAAATATTTTTTATATTTAATCTGACAAAGTAATGACATTAAACACGTCTTCAGACACTTGTACCAGTTTATCCGATGTCATCAGTACACGTGTACTAAGACGGACAAAAATTTCAAAAATAGTAAATTCAGTGATATTCAAACGTTTAGGGAAGCAAGAAGACATAAAAATAACTTATAAATAAACTCATTGAAAGAAAGATTAACTTTTCTAGTTTACTTCAATAACTTAATAAATGTTGTGAGATGAGTATAAATATGAGAATATATCTTTTAAACAGACCATGTAAAGCTTAAAATCTGTCATTTCCTACAGAAATCAATGGGACTCGGATTCAGAATTAGTTACTTATTTCAAACGCTTAGGGAAGCAAGAAGATCATAATTAATTTTATTAAAAATTATATTGAAAGAAACTGTAAATTTTGCAGATTACTTCAATAACTTAATAAATATTGTCAGATAATGCTTTTGATGTCATTTGACGTGTTAAAGATTTTCCCCTTCTATATTTCAATAGGCGTAAATTGACCGATAATGGCTAATCGATACACTCGATAAGCTGTATTCAAGGGAGACAATTTCGCCAATAAGCCAGCAAATTGGCTTAGATTTCTGGGTATGTTTCCATTACTGCTCATGAACAGACTCAATCAAACCATGTCTGCAATTTTCACTGTTTGCCTTGTTCACGATGCTTCCGAGGGATCTACTTTCCAGATTTTATTAATTATACATTTACCTTATATCACATATTTTCAAATAATAATAATGCATAAACTGAGACACTCGAACAGCATAAAAATCAAATTGGTACGTTTCTTTGAAGAAACGGTACAATTGACAATTGTGTTCATTTTTACCTTCACGTTATTATTGAATTTTATCATATACTGCGTTTCCAGTAAAAACAAATTTTATTCGCTATATATTCAAGTAATTATTCGTATATTAATATCATGCCGTCGTCTATAGTAACTACACTGTAGCATTCAAATATTACCTTATTGCATTGTTCAACATCTATCTTATACTATAAGCCTTTTATCTAGAAGTTGCATGCGGTATCTAAATAATGCCAGTGGCAGGCAGACAGATATTTACATAAAGTTATTCCTAGACGTAACGCTTGTGTTAGTTAATGAAGCACAATAACGAACAGGCTACCCCAGGCTAGACTTAATTGAACGGTTGTCGAACTTCAACTTTGATATATCTTAACAATCATTTCAGAGTATATTTTGCTATGATCCTGAGACAGTCACGATATTTCTGTTAACAGACACAGCTTTAATTCACCCTGGATTTTACTCACACATTGAACAAAAAAGCTTTAAAAGTTTACCGATTGCTTATGGCTTATTGACTTTGATCTCCGCGCAAAAAAATCTAATACAGCTGTTCAAGCAATACTGAATAAAAACAATGGTCATCGGTCAGGAAATGATCTAAATAAGAAAATAAGTGCTTGCATTCGTTCAGAAATCGACGTTTGCATTGTTTCGGCATTGACGCCACACTAAATTATACGCATGAATTTAATAAATGATAATCAAGGGGTACCTAGATGTGTGAACAGTTTGGCTAAAGCACTGAAATTGCTTGATTTTGTAATTATTCCAAAATAAACGGTAGAAAAGAAGAAAACATATTATATCTGTTTGATAAAATATTTCGCTTGTCCCTAAACGTCGTGGTTTGGAAACCTCGCTTAGAGTATAAAATTCTTTTAACTGAGAAATCCAATTAGCTATCTTAAAGACCGGTGTAGCGTGTGATATTCACGCGACACCGGTACTGGAAAATAAGTCCGGAGGGGCTCCATGAGCTTTTTTTCCCCAAGTCGCTATATGACCTGAAGTTGTGACGGTGTATTGGCAATCCAACAACAACAAAAATAACAAAACCAGCTTTTGTACTAGCGTTCAATCCTTTTTAAAGATTATTTCATCAACTATCATATCGGAAGAATATAGGTACCGTGCAGAGTCTGTAAAAGTTATCCAGTACTGAGACTCAGAGATGTTATTAATTCTTGCCCTTTTAGGATCATGGAGTACATTCAAAGTCTGCGTTTGCTGTAGTCCGTTAAAACCGGGTAAAGGAGCGCAAAGAGTGTTGCACGTTTCAATACCTTATACCCCAGTCACACATACTGCGCAGATAGCTACGTCTAGCTACGGACAGAAACGAGTAATCCGTATCGATCCGTACCTGAACCTTACGGATTGGTACGAACTGATACGGATTACTTATTTTAGGTACGGATCAATACGGATTACTACGTTTCTATCCGTGGTTAGACGTAGCTATCCGCGCTGTATGTGTGACTGGGGTATTACATGGATAGACTCAGAAACCGAGTCTGCTATTACTGTACTTAGTTGTGTACTATGTTTCTAAAGGATTATCATGTGGATTATATTTTCCAGTAATACATTTATTGGTATTTCAGAGTACTAAGTATTTCTTATTCGGTAAAAGCAGTTTTCCGGTACAAGTTTATATATACTTTTATAATCTTACAAAAATCTGTCAAGCTATAACAAGTCCATTGATTATGACCCTTTTAAAACGAATGGATATATTTGTAACATATAAAAATTAAAATAAAAACTATATCGCTATTATTCATCCCTTTTCAGACTCGTGTACAGTACTTAATTGAACAGGTCTGTTTGACAGACACGTAAAATAAGATAATCACAAAAAGTTATCAGTCTGATTTATAAAAATCCAAAAGAGAAAAGACAGATTTTTATCAACCTCATCATTGATATAATTGTTGGGAATGAAATAAAAAATCGTTTCCTTTGAAGGTTTGTCTTTGTGCAAGGAAAAAATCTGTTTTGCGGACGAATTCATAACTGCTTATGATTCATGCTATTTTATGAAATTAACTGTTCTTGACAATTCTTCACTGTTTCGCTGTAAAACAATGATTAACTGTGCAGAGAATTGACAAAATTTTACAAAAACACACATAAACACGGTACCGTCTTTTAAGATTGCAAAAATTACATGATACATTTACAAATACTCAGTGTTGTTATTCATAATTTTAACATGTCCAAAACATTGCGGAATTATACTAATTTCACTTGGATAGTGATTAAATTTTACTCAGACTTTATCGTAGACTCCCTGTGTAAAATCTTAAACTCTTACCTAAAACAAAGGTAGTAAATCGATATAATATTTCAATGAACGTTCAAAGTTTTGTTGTCTGTAGCATCATCTGGGGCATTAAGAGTGAAAAATCTTAACTAGTTTTCTAAAATAGTGTGATATTTATTTGTAAAGTCACTATATGTTCATTGTAAATATACTTTAAAATACTCGAGTGGAAACTGGCAGGTACTCGAAAATGCATCTCTCTGATTGGTCAGTTAGAACCCTTAATGTACTGTGATGTCATGATAAAGTTATGAATTACCTTTTAGTCGCTTGTGAGCATGGTGTCACTTCAGCATTCTTTATTACAATATAAAACACGAGAAGGCTTATATAGTTGGTGTTGCACTTTCCATTACCTGTCATGAACGGATTTGATCCTACCGAGTTTGCTATGTGCTCTATGCTTCAAATGATCCCTTTATAGGTGTACTTATCTGTAACAACATCAGTCTATATCTCCTCTGCACGCAATGTCCTAGCTTTTGTGATATTCATACGTCAATTGAAGGCACTACTTTTATGTTATGTTGGCTGTAAATTTAAAGATCAAAACATCTCTTCATACACTAACAAGATAACAACTTCGTTGTCAACAGAACTTTAAAATAGCTATTAAATGAAGAGACATAATTATATAATTGACTAACCAGTGATGCAAAACAAGGCGTAGACACAATCTCTTGTAGAAAGCCTCACAATCATGATCGTTATCACTGAATGCCAGACTGATAAAAAGTATGTATTGATTATTTTGCATTTCATGACTTATCTCTGTTATCAGCTCGTTTGGATGTAGTACATTAACACTTATGATCTTTTACAACTGTCTTTATTTGCTTTTGTTCTGCTTGGATGCATTGCGTCGGATTTTATGTATTTGATTTAACAAACATTAGCCATGTGGCTGCCTTGAATCCTGTTTCATTTATTTTGACGTAGCGTTGTTATTTTTATATGTATTCCTTTAAGATTTTTGAGTAAAAGCATTGTTATTTAACATGTTTGATAACAAACCTCCGTTTAGTCCTTAGCTGGAAGAAGTGGCGGTTGCTAATATATACCATACCTATGATTAGAAGACCGACCATTGCTCTCTCTCTCTCTCTCTCTCTGTTTTTAGAAACGTGGTTTTCCCAGTTGAATATTCATCACTGCCTTTTTTTCACATTCCATTCAACACCCGCACCCCTCTTTGTGTCTGTATATATTGTTGTTGCCTTTTTAAGCAACCCGTCTACTATTGTTTTTTGTCACAGTTTCCTTTTGTTGCAGTCCTACGTTGCAATTCATGGCTGTATGGCGCTGTGTCTGGAGTGCTCTGTCCTTCCGGGAAATCTACCTTTACCTTTTATCTTTTTGGTTAAACTAAGTTTGCTACTAATTTGCTTGCTTGCTGTATATTTCCTTCTAAAGGATAATCTTATAACTTTGATTTATATTGGTATTGCTTTTTAATCAAGTAATTACCAATTTAATAATCGAGTTTTCATTAATCTTGTTGATTAAGATTTTTGAAAGCTATCAAACTGAATCAGCTTTGGTTATCATGGTAACATATTATCCTTTTTACGAAAAAAGACCATTTTTGAGAGCCACATTTTACCAAAATGTAACAATTTTCGCTTTTCGACATTTTCATAGTTTTAAAAAACAACTATTTTATAACAGTCCCCTTTTAGAAATTTACAAAATCAATAAAATCTGGTTTTGCTGTATATTTTTAACATTTTATCGAAGAAAAAATGGACGCACTTGAACATACTACTTGCATGCGTTCAGCAGGTCAATGACGCAGGAGGATGTTTAGTGGGTCATTCATATTTGAGTTTTTTAGAAAACGTTTAAAAGTTGACAAAAATAAGTTTTCTGCAAACTCATTTATGCCTTGATTACAGAGTATAACCTGAAATAATATTACAATGCCATATATAGAAGTACATGTATAGTAAAATATGTGTTTTCCGTGCCCTATTAGCGAAATGATAAAAAATGAATGATACTGCGAAATGACAATGCCTGAAGTGTTATTTTAAAAAAAGATCTCGAAAGTACCAAATTGATGTGCGATATTATTTTATGAAGCAAATTTCACATGACTTCACAATAATACCGTCTCAGGTACAGAAGAGCATGAGTGTCGGGTGGGTGTTACTTTTGATATACTTACTCGAAACTAAGTCTACGTTTTAAATTTGACACAGTCGACTTGGTCATTTCACCATTTCTTGATACAAAAATAAACGAATAACTTTGTTGGTGTCGCAATTGTTTGGCAAATAATACATGAAATTTCCGTGACACCTTTACGACATTGTTCAAGAAGCCTTTTCAGTTTTCACATTAAGGAGATGAGGGTGTTGCATATTTCGCATGAACCGGCGCATTACACTGGAGTCTCTTAAAGTTTACTAGGTTGTATAGTATGCTTCCAAAAGATACTTTATGAATGTTAACAGCAAGTCACTAGAGTTCTTCTTCACTTTCGGATCAAAGTTTGCTTAAAATCTCCATTTTAATACTACAAAAGACACTTCAAGTTAGTACATTCGACAAATGAAAAAGATAGGAGCCGTGTATTTGATATTTTGCTACACAGATTTGAAAAATTTCCATATTGGGAGAACATTTTCACATATGGATGTTTTGGACAATGCAGATTGTAATGAACTTTCACACATTTATAAATAGATACATTGCCTTTAAATGTACAGGTTCCTGTGCTCACTTTTGCCCATTATCTAAGAAATGCGCATGTTTTAAGCGAATTTGAAGGCACATTCGGAATTATTTCTTTTTTTGAAAATTTTATCTTGAAAAAAAATGTTGATGTTTCTTCTAAATGAACACCTATGATGACATAAGCATGGAAGATGATTTTCCATTCAGCATGCCATTTCCATGTTGACTTTCGGTTTATCGAACGTGTAGAACTACTTTAAGTGCCGCGTGGCGTCCGTCAAGATATGGCCATACTTTTTTTTTTGCTCCACTGCCTCAGTGAATCTATTCAATGTTTAGCCTATTCTGGTGTAAGGGTAATGTTGGTTCTTACACAGTTAATCATCTCGGCAGTCAGCTAATGAAATTGCTTGGATGTACTCTATGCTTACAAAAGATCTGATATAACTTATTCACCAGGACCCATTGTTATACCGCGTATCTATTTATCAATATATGTAACTCTGCATTCTGCTTGGTCAAATGTTTAAACAAGCTTCCGCATGAAATATATGGAAAAATGCAAATCTAAATTAGGCACGAAACGACATTACATATCATCATTTATCTGAATCTCCTAAGGTTTGGAATTCGTGATATAGTTTTTTTTACTACTTTTCTTTCTTTAATCAAACGAAGTGCCTGATATAATAACAATTTGCCTTTGTGATGTACAGTGTACACATTTTGGTTGGTTTCACAGTGAATGTGTTTATACGGGAAAAATTTATGGAAACTTCAGAAAATATCCAATGCTTTATTTCGTTAAAAATTTGATTTAAATAAACGCGAGGGACATTAAGAAGTCAATAAAAAAGGCATCAGTGGGCAAATGAATGGAGCCACCGACATTTCGAAAGAAGGCTGGACGGCTTCCTTACATAAAAGAATTCCACACCTAAGTAAGGTGTCAATACTACAGCGATAAGGGACACGTGATTCAAAATAAGCAAACGTAACCTCTCTGCTAACAGGCAACTTAATCTATGTGTCTTATATCGTTTGATGGTATGGAATGACATCCCATATTACATTAAGTTGTAATGTATTGGCCTATTATTTTATTATTGTAGGCCTGTTACTTTATTATTATGACATGTTCATACTTAAATTATTATTTTATTTTAAAGAGAAGAAAGAAAGGAAATTGTAATGTAATGGCCAGTTAAGCGTTACTTTATTATTATGACATGTTCATACTTAAATTATTAGTTTATTTTAAAGAGAAGAAAGAAAGGAAATTGTAATGTAATGGCCGTTCAGGACATAGTTATAAAGTAATATAGAAACAGTTCAGTATTCTAAAATATTGCCTCTCCGAAATATTGTTCTCTCTGTTTCATATACATGTATAATTGTATATTGCTACCCTAAGGTTAACAAAGTACAGTTCTTCTCTGTACTAGGCATACAGGTAGCCAACTGGACGCTGACATATTTCCATTATACATTGCAGATTCATGCAGATTCAGCAGTCCGCAGAATGTCGTATCACCATATTTGTAATAACGCTCGGACATGACAGCTAATTACCAACAATGCTCTTGGATATATTTCCTATATAACTCTGATTAGCGGGGGAAAGCTCAGAAACGGCACGGGGAACCGAATAGATTAGACTCTTTTAGTTATTTGGGCTAAAACACCTTGGGTTAGCTATCATTGTCAGTGCGTCTCACATTTCCTTAAGAACTTGAGTTGAACTTTAAATAAAAACTGTTGACTTTCAAAGTGTTGTTTACTATTCCTTTGTCACCGGAGTTTATTACGTGACAAAGTCAAAGGAAATGCGATCGCCATTATATGTAAAACTTCTCAGGTGACCGTGGACTATAATTATAACGTTGCTTTGATAAATTGTTCAGAATTCTCTCTATACTCCTAAATCGTTCACCTGAAATTCATGCCGGGTTTTAGCTGTGTCGTTAACTAATTTACCGAATTAATAACAGCAATGTTAATGGAAAAAATTAGATACTGAAAGGTCTGTAACTTCTAAATATGATGTGGGTGATAGACTAATTTCTAAGTTATCATTTACGGGTTTCACCTCCATTCGTTTTGCAATAGGTGCAAACAATCAAAATGCGTATACTCGTTACAAATATTTCTTGAGAAAGACTATGTGCTCGAATTTACTTACGATAGGACTTACCGGAAATACCGTTGAAAATATATCAAATCGCACACAATAATGAATTGTAGCAACGGATAATAAGTAACATTTTTTAATATGAACGTTCATTTGGTTGTTTGATTGTTTGGGGTTTAACGCCGTATTTTCAACAGTATTTCAGTTATGTTATGACGGGAAGTTAACCTGACCGGTGTTCTGGATTCTGTACCAGTACAAACTGTTCTCCGCAAGTAACTTCCAACTTCCCTGCATGGATCAGAGGTGGAAGACAAATTATTTCAGACACAAGTTTTTACCGAATTGTCATGGAGAACATGTACTTTTCCCGAGGCTGTGTAGTTTTTGTTTTGCGTTCTTTCTTAACTATATATTTTACAAAACATTTAAATAACGTGACACAATTGCGTTCTTTATCTGTGCCGATATGTTAGCTTATATCAAAATGATGCAAGGCCCATATCTCAAGATAGCAAAAAATTCTTAAAGCGGTCTTAAGAAATATAGTATTCAATTCCAGATATTTGAAAAAAAGTTGTCGCACGATCTGGAGGCCAGTCCCTTTAAAAGTCAGTTCGTCTTAACAACATGCAAGTTTCAAATAATGTTATCTTGGTTTTAGTCAATATTTCCAGAATTGTTTCGTCAATATAATAGCAGGATGAGGTCTTGTGCCTGTGCTCTATTATCTGTTATATAATGCAAATATCATTCCACGAAAACCATATCAAATGTAATGAATTTAGAAAAGGGAATTCATGGACGATACCTAATTAAAGGCACATCTGATATTTTCCGCTGAAGATATTCCGTGTTTGCTTTCAGAATAATTGTTTTAAACTAGACCACACCTAAAGACTAAGATAAGAAATGATTGCGAATGATATTGATCAAATGGTGAGGGTAAAATAACCAAACTTTTCTGAGAAATTGGACATTTTAGCTCAAAACTTGAACTTGTTCTTTTTGTAAACGGATTGTTTTTATCTTTTTGCTTTTATTATAATGTTCTTAAGCGTTAGTATTGGCATCCATTTTGTTAGCGACTAGTATTGTATGATGACTAAATTGCATTTAAACAAAATGAAAATATCAAGGTACATGTCAGTTTTGCTAATTTTGCCCTATTTAACCTAAAATTGGTTATTTAAATTCGTGTATAAAATTTTGACCCACCAAATATGTATAATCCAACAGACCCACTTCGGTTCCTAACACATTAGGCTAGTTTTATAGAAGTAGTCCCCCTAGACTATTGGCGAAGTGGTAAAACATAGTAAAACATAAAGACCCATTTTTCCACTTCGTGGCCAGATAACAGACATTGGACCCAACTTTTGAATTTCCAAATTAAATAAGATCCTATAATTAACCAAGTTTAAAACTACACACACATATGGGCGGAAAATACGCCGTCACTGTTTGAGTTATGCTACCCTTAATAAATGTTTTTAAAAGTCGAAAGCGCTCGGGTTTATTATCTTTTGACACTGAATAAATATTTTCTCATACTCTATAACATTATTTTATGTCCTTGGATCCTCCTGGGATCCAGTATGTTTGAAACGCATTTTTCCTTTATTTCCTATTGTATTTATACAGTGATAACCGGCAGAAGGGAATCATAATTTAAGGTTCAGCTTGATTGCAAACTTTGTTAATCAAACCATGATCTTTTTTACATTTTTCAAGAAGAGACACAGTAATTATTATATGATAATGCATGCATATTCGTCAAGCATACTTATTATTAATAAATGCCTCTTGTCATTTCGACAAGATACGTAGTCTGAAAAAAATCAGCTTCCTAAAGATGCGTATTGTGGCGAAAGCAAAGAATGCGTATTGTACTTACGTCTAAGATATCGTTGTTAAAATATGACATGAGCATGTTTTGTTCGCTGTTTAAGTCTAAAGTTCTCTAAATCATATTCTAGTACTTTTAACATGTGTAAATGTTGAGTTCTGGTCAACCCGGGGCTAGAGGGCGTGGGCGGCGTCTTGCATTTCCACTACCGTTCATGAACAGGCCCAGTCAAACCGAGCCTGCAACATTTTCGTTTATGTCGTGTTAGGCGACCTGTAGTTTTGCACTTTTTTATTTTACTACTTTAAGCGTTTGAAGTAAAAATGTCTTTTTAAGAGTTAAAAGAGATATTTGAGAACAATATCACAATGTTCTAAACGTAGAACTGGTTAAAATTCAATTATGTTGAAAACACTTTTGTGTTAATGCAAGTTTTTTTTATCAGTATCCATTTTCTGGATTTATTGCTTTTGCATAATGCGGAATGCTATATTTCTATTGTACGATATAAACCAACGTGAAATAGTTAAATCTGATATACATTTAGAGAAGGATGCAAATCTAAATAACGTAAATCACTGGTGATGATTCAGCTAGAATTCCTAACAGTGATGATAGGTTGCAATAGAACAAGTTTTGCCATTGACTGTTTGTTCTTGTACAAGAAAAACGCTTTGTTGACAAAACCCTTTATAAAATCAAATGTTTTGTGAATAGATTATTGCCTATACCAAAGTGTAGTGTTTGGTGAATAAATTGTTGCCATTACTATCAACTGCTGAATTAGATATATTCCTACGTCATTTGACTTATGACCAACGTTTCTACAAAACAACTATTGACTTCATTTACCTTCCCACTTCAGAGTCAGACACAATGATAATGCAACGCTGAAAATTGAACAAAAATACAGCAAATGACAATAAAGAGACAGCATTAATAGTCGTTATTGAAAGTATCATCTTATATAAAGTACAGGTTTTAATTATTATAACTGAACTTTGTGAATACTATTCCGAACACATTATATAATATTCAATATTCATGCTTATTTTCTCAACAACACGAACATACACGAAGCTACAGTAGCAGTAGCATATGCTTTTTATATCGGCTTTATCAATTACATATTCAAGAGAAAAAACGATTTCATATATGAGCCGTGCCATGAGAAAACCAACATAGTGGGTATGCGACCAGCAAGGATCCAGACCAGCCTGCGCATCCGCGCAGTCTGGTCAGGATCCATGCTGTTCGCTAACGGTTTCTCTAATTGTAATAGGCTTTGAAAGCGAGCAGCATGGATCCTGACCAGACTGCGCGGATGCGCAGGCTGGTCTGGATCCTTGCTGGTCGCATACCCACTATGTTGGTTTTCTCATGGCACGGCTCAAATATATTTGAGAAAACTATTATCCTCAGTTTATCTAAAAACAAAAACAATAAAAAAATCGCCAATAATTATATTATTGTTCGTATAATGGGGCAAGTGTTGTATACTAAACCCTGTGCAAACATTATTATAAATATCTGCGAACATCTGTCTGCATTTATAATTCCGCGTTGTGCATCTGGGCGAAAATGTACTTAACCCAGGTGCTATAGTTTACATGTTTTATACATAAAAGCACACCAACCAATCTGATGTGCTAAACTTGTCTCGTTGGCGCAGTAGGTTAGAGTGAACGCCGAATAAAATGTATACGGTGTAGGTGTTTGAAAGGTAAGACATTTTTTATAACTACATTGTATAATGTCCAGCTTTTTTCACCGGAGAAGAACATTGGATCAACTGTATTGAGCATGTTTAAAAGATAGTGCAGATGTACTGGTCGACTGACACTGCGCGTGATGCGATTCCGGAACCAGTGGTTATTAACTTTGATGATTCAACGGACGATTCAGAAACCGACACTGCCAGCGAAACCGAGGATGAACCTTTTTTGTAAATTGTACCGATATTTTTATAAAATGAAATTAATTTTGAGAGAAAAAATATAAAAGAAAATGAAGGGGAAAAATGAAGAATAAATAATTCACAATATTCAAACAGTAAATATTAAATTCAAGGCAATAAAATATGATACGTACTAGCTGAATTATAATTAATAATACAATAAAAGACAGAAACAGAAATCTTGGACCAAACAGTCGCTATCAGTAACATATAGATTTTGAAATTAATTTCATGTGGTGGAAGCACATGTATTTTGATTATTCTATTATCATTTTACCAGATTTATACAGCGTCCGCATTCAAAGACTCTTTACATAGCATATATGTATATCTTTTTGATAAGCAAATGTTGAGGAAAGGTTATCATCGCGTGTATTGGTTTGTAACTATAGTGTTTCCAAGGCGACAGGCGTAATGTTTGATGTAGAGGTAATTTAAGATACATTGTAAACGTCTAACATACAATGTCTATAGAGATAATTTAAAGCAGAATCATCAAGTCAAGTTCAAAGCTATACGCTTAGAAGGAAATTTTCTACGGTTTATATTTCAAAATAAATCCGTGTTCGTTTTGTTATCAGTTTCATACAGATATTACATATTTTCAACATTAAAGTCAAACTTGCATACAGTTGTATGCAATATCATAAACATTTTTAACTACAAACATATCCTTTTTACATGGAGTTATTCCTAAAGGTAGTGCTAGTTTCTGAGACACAAACTGGAACAATATACCCCAGGCTGGACTGAAGTTAACGCTTGTCGAACTTTTAAACTGTTATTTGTTTTGCTTAACAATTAATTTATCTAGAGTATAAGTAGTATGTTTTGATTTCCCGTGAGAGTGTCAATGTTTATGTAAAAGGTCAACTCCCAGTGTTCACATACTCATCATATAGTAAAATGATACCATTGTTTTGTTTTCATTGATGTTTGATGTGATCACTAATTTTAAGCTTTGCTTTTTTTTTGTTTTGAAAAGACTGAATCCTTTTAGCATTGAAATTTCTAGTTTTTAAACAAATATATTGACAGTTTCATTATGCAGTATGACATAAAATGTTTTTTACATTATCCTATTTTACAATTATTGAATCTTGAGCAGTTGGTTTTGATCTGATATTCATCAAAGAAAAGTAATTTTGACCGGGGCGATAGTGGATATCAAGTTCACTCTTTTTCTGGTGAATATCACATCATATCGAAAAGCCCAAGAGTTAACAATTAATTTAAATTAATCAAACTTCTAAGTGTTGGAACTAATAGTCATGTGTTTGTTTGTATGCAAAGTGTGTACAGTACGAAGAAATGTAACGTTATGCTTATGGGCCATTCCATTTGACGTTGCTTCGTTTATTTTTTAGCTCGACTATACGAAGTATATGAAGAGCTATCTTACTCGCCCTGGCGTCGGAGTCCTTCCACGTCCACACCTTGGTTAAAGTTGTGATACATTTTCTTTTTTTTTCTCTTTTCTCTCTATCTCTTTAATTACTTGATAGATTTGCTCCAAACCTAAAATAGTTATTCCTACTCATCACCCACATCATCATCTGGCACAAGGGTCATAGGTTTGATTGAGTCTGTACATGAGCAGTAATGGAAAATGCAACACTGCCCACGCCCCCTAGCACCGGCTTAAGCAGTATTCAATCTTCAAATCTAAATGAGTTGAAATCAATGATCCCGAAGGATCAGAAAATATAACAACACTGAGATGAAGTCAGACATTTCACGGCCGCCACACAGCGCTTAACACCCGCTGTTATGATGTAAATAAACTCTGAAAAGTCATGTCTATCGTTTACTTGGTGAGAATGTGTAATCCGACTTGCAGCTGAACTTCGGACAAAACTTCACTTAGCAGCAAATTAAAACCATTCATTTATGTTCAGCAAAAAGAGATGATGGTTACAAAACAAAACAATGTTAGCCTTTTTTAGCTTTTATTTTATATATTTTTATATTTTTATTTTTTTTTGGATTTAAAAGACCTATTTGTGTAATTTGGTGGGGCGTATTAATTTTTAAAGTTCTATGCAAGGCAATCTCAGATCTACTGGTGGTAAATTTTGAATGTTATTTAAAGAATGATTTTAGATTAGAAGGTAGGATTTATAGAACATTAGGTTACTGTCTTATAAAATGTATATTTATAAAGTTCGTCTACAAAAAAAAAAGTTTCGACAGAGCCTCGCCTGTTATATTGTCTCAGACTCACTTAATAAATTTAAGTTTATAAAACAGTAACCTAATATTCTCTATATACTTTATATTAATGATCTTAATATGATACTTGTTTTGATATAATTCCGATTCCATATCACAATATTTATGCTGTTTCATTTAAATATCACTATATTTAGTAAATATTTGCTTACAAAACAACTATTAAAAACGATTATTATGAGATGATTGGAGTGTGACAGTGTTATCCGAATGATTGGGAGAATTCAAAAGATCAGTAGTCAATGACAAAAAGAGTTTTCCTCTATAATGTAAGCAATGAATTATCTTTAAACATACGCGACGTTGTCTCCAAGGACAAAAAGTTGAAATGGCGACGTTGTTAAGAGGACAGAAATCATTAATTAGTGGTGTAAGGACTTTAGGAACTGAAAATATGTTCGTGCATTATGGAGTTCCATGGGTGTTAGAGGTGGTATTCAAAATTTATACCTTTATATTCTTAAACAGTCTCAGTCAAAGCGAGTTTGCTCTTATCGTGTTTTGTTGCGTGTTCTGCTTCCAAAGGATCTTTTACGATTTTTATTAACTTGTAACAATAGTAGTTATAAAGTGTAATATGGCGACTGTAAACTGTTGATGTCATTTCTCAGTCTTTTAAATCATGATATAGTCTAGTATGGCAGAGGTCTGCTCAAGTCGTTGCTAAGCTGCGTGGGCGTTATCAGCACTTCATAATCTTTCAATAACATGAGACCGTGTCTGATAATATGACGCATGACAGAGTTCAATGCTTTCAAATGATCTTTCTATGTTTATTATTAACTATATATCATAACGGATAGCAATCTTTTAGTGTCTTGTGGCGGCTTTAATGGCGACCCTTACCTCTACAGAAATGTTTATTTGGTCTTTAGAGATCATGGAATACTGTTTTACATGTACTAATAATATTGTTTACGTATAGTAAGAGTTCCGCTCGAGGTTTGGTATACTTTACATTGCCTCTCATAAACAGGTGCAATGATATTTAGACCACCGTTGCTATACTATGTGCTTCCAAATGATCGTTTTATTGAGTTTATTTGCTTTTGGTCTGCATCTGGATAATATACACTTATTCTATTTAAGAATTTGAGATACCTCTGTTTGAATTAAAACAGTTTGTAGGTACAGGTGAAAATGTTCAAAATGGAATATGATCCTTGCCAGATCATCTCTTAAGCAATAATTCAAAAACATTACGTATCAATTTAAGTATTTCATTTTTTAAACGATCGAATAGATTTGTAACACACATTTGTAATACAGTTAAAGTAAATATTACATCTGAAACTGAATTTTTATTGGTCTTCATTTCCTCAGTCTCTGACCAAATGTGTTTTAGCTCAGGACATTTATTTCACTATTTATTATGATATTACATTTCATTAATGGTGAATACATTGCTTTTCCGTACGGTCTGGAGGTCAGTTCTGTTAAACATGTACCAAAATACCATTTGTACAAGCTTCATTCTGATAGAAAACGTAAAATGAGCCGTGCCATGGGAAAACCAACATATTGGCTTTGCGACCAGCATGAATCCAGACCAGCCTGCGCATCCGCGCAGTCTGGTCAGGATCCATGCTGTTTGCTAACTGTTTCTCTGATTCCAATAGGCTTTGAAAAGCGAACAGCATGGATCCTGACCAGACTGCGCGGATGCGCAGACCGGTCTGGATCCGTGCTGGTCACGAAGCGACTATGTTGGTTTACTCACGGCACGGCTCAAATATTGACGAAGAGGGAGTTGATGTTCACACACGTTCGTGACATTCTGCTTGCATTGAATGGTTTTGATATTTGATAGACACATAAAAGAATATGAACACAAAACATTTTCTAGCTGGTTCATCAAAATATGAAATTCCCACAAGATTTTTTCAACATCTCGATTGTTCAGGAATGGAATGAATCTGTGTTTGACTTTGAAGATTTGCTTTGTGCATAGAAAATGTTTTGTGTTTGATTTCATTATTGTCCATACCATTGTGCGTTGGAGAAAACACATTGCCGCTTAAATTTAAATAGAATTGGTCTTCCCTTTATACCCTGCCCAAAATATATTCGAGCGGAGAAAAATACAGCATCTGTCCTATAGGGATTTAGATAAATACATTTTTACTCAGTATTTCTGATATGTCTATTTGTAAGCATATTCAAGGAACTAACATGACCATTTCACTTTGAATTCTAATTTCCCTAGAGCATTCGTCACATTTCTTTTGATACCCATCTATTTTTACCTTATAACTATTTAGTTGACATTTACCCGTTTTGAGGGGGTGTCAGTTTCTTTGCCTTAAAAATGGTGTATATAACACAATAATCTTTTGTCAGTGATTAAATCCTCGTAGTTGTTTCCTTAAGGAATCAGAAGAAACACATTTTAATTTTACCGTCACTTGATTGTTCATGATAGTAATTTACAATGTCTTATTTTGTATCCCTATAAATATATTTCAGCTACATCTCCTAGATACATTATCAGCAAGATAGAGAGTTCTCACTAAAGTTAGACGTCATTTTAGATCAAGATATGGAATCGAAACGTGCATTTTTCATATTTAGATACAACATTTACCTTACTGTGCATATAATTTGAAAACTGTATACATCATATCAGCAGTTCCGTGACTGCAGCAAGTATGTACGTGTATGAAAAGCTTGGCAATATCATCGTGACGTTGCAATTTCCTTTGCGATTTCAAAATATGAAAATATCTTATATTCAATATATTATTAAGTGAAAATTGTTGTTTCAGTGAATATGCAAATAATATTTCGCCTCATTCCATCAGCCTTTTAAAAAATGACATTTTGATTACATCTTTTAAAGGAGCATTTTCTAATCATTAATAATATAGGTATACAAACGGCCACATTCCGGACATAAATAGCGTCGGATATAGACAATAATAGCAAATGTAGCTCTAGTACGGAAGAGGCAGATGTGATAACTGATGCTAGTTATGAAGATACAATAAAATAAATTGAGCAATTTGTTTAATATTTTAAATATAAAGATGCTCAACAAGACATGAATGTTACGAATTACACTGATACTGAAACATATACCCAGAACATTGGAATTAAAACAAGTAACAAGAACATATTTACAATTCATTTTTTACGAAGTCAATGTATTGCCCTCGTCATGTGTTTACAGTATTTTCGAACAAATAGGGTCAGTTTTTTAAGATTGCATTAAACTAATTCAGCTCCTTCTTTATTTCATATAAACAATCCAATCTTGAGACCTCATTTTCAGTACTTTAGAGCTTTTCAATGATATGAAAACCATATGTGGTCATTTAGTATAACATGTCTTCTTATCAAAGACATGTTAAGTTACATATAAGAAAAATAATGTCTGAAAACCTCAATATACCAAACATGAAAACTAAGCCAAAAATGTAACTGTCACATCCTCATATGACTATATTTCATCAACAGCACCGAACAACATTTTGGACTACTTAACATGTAACACTATATAGTCACTTCTCGTTTGGTATTATGAGTCTTCAAGAACCTTTACAGTAACAAAAATAATATGTGTATACCTAGCACAGTTGAAACAGATGCTGGCAATGACACATATATTGATTCAGATTAAGGCCGTACATGAAAGTACAGACATAGATAAGATAGTGGTTCCAAAAACAGCAGGTACTAGCAGAACTGGAAAAAGATTGAAAGACGAAGATTCTCGACAAAAAGAGATTATAAATCGTAGATATCACGCTGGAGAGGAGAAGTATTAAGTTTAAGAGGAAAACATGTACAAAAGGAAGTAAGCAGGATTCACAAACACTGTTAAGGTCATAGTATATACAAGAGTATATGCATATATAACAGTGATGAAAATGTGCAATTACAATCCGAGTTTTGGTCACCGATACTATCAGAAATATATATTTTAATATGCAAATACAATAGAAATAGTTACGACGAAAAGTTATACAGAACGTTCAAGAAGAAAATTTACGTTTCTATATTTTTTATAAGAGTGAAATGTTTCGTAACTGTAAAATCTTTTACTTTGAGAACATTATATTTAAAATAGTCGAGTAAGAAGCTATTACAACAACAGCATTATGAGACAAGTTCTACGACTGGTCAGTACGGTGTCAGTATATTTTCACATGTCTGTTGTGTGATATTTAAGTAAGAAAGATGGATTGTGTGCCAACTGCTAGAATATGAAAAAGACGCTAAACCTGAACACATACGCACGCTACCACGCATGCACATACACACACTAATTTCAAGTGAATATATTTAAACCATATCAGCCTCTGTTATTAAAATACATGAGGCAATGCTACGCTAGAACTTATTTCAAGTATTGATGTACAATGTAGTATATATGATATTTCTTTTTATATTTAAATGTCACTCTGTGATATTTGTTGACAAAAATCTCAACATTCGCCAACATTGTAGGGGTCACTGCCACAGCGGGCCTCTGCACTAGGCTTGTTCCTCACGCTTGTCTTGTCCTCCCGAAACAGTGAAACCCAGCTATAAAAGATTGAATGGTTTTGCATGCTTCAGGAAGACTTTTCTGCAACCTATGCAAACTGTGGTAAAATTTTCACCCTCTGAAAACAGGAATTTTATTACAGATCTCTGTTTCTCCAGTTTACAGTCCATGGTAGCCCTATCGCCACTCTTTTTTTGAATACTCAAAACTTCGTGTATAAACACCTCTTACTAAGAATAAACTAACCGATATATAGGCAATACAATGTAGTTTTCGCTGATTTGTAAGTAGCTACAGGTAGAAAGACAAAAGCATAAAAAGTCCGAATATTTTCCGACGGGCCCTCGTATAAGGTGTCGGTATTTTTATCAGTATCATTGAATGTCAGAAGAAGAAGATAATCATAAATTGAATTACCTGCTATTGACATGGAACAAACTCAGAAAGCGATTTGATATTTTGTATGAATTTTGATTTTCTAAGGAAATTTTTTTTATTAGCTCATTTCGAAGTATTGAAGTTGCACCAATTTTATCCTGCAGATGTACAGAACAGCTTATTACTAGGTGTATTGATTTGTAACCATGGCGTCTCCAAGGCAACGGGTGACATGATTAACTTCATTAAAGAATAAACATTAAACACACATCGCAGACATCTAAAGAGAAGAGTCATATTCAATTTAAAACTTGAAAAACGATGAAAAAAATTTTGGAAGCAAGAATGTTCAACGAAGTGTTGATAAGCTAATATTTACATTCGCTCTATTCTTTTCCATTGAAAATTATGACGTTCATTTCGTAAGAACACCAAAAGGCAACGCGCGAAAGTTACGTCAACGCTACTTAGTGATAACAGCCGCGATTAATGGATCTGCCAATCCTATTATGTCGTTCATTTCGCATGAACACTGAAACAAATATTTCATATGTTAAATGTTTGTCAAGGAATATTAGTCTGAAAAAATATGCTTATACGACACAAATATCTGTTACGGCTGAAGTTTATTAAGAAATTTTGTAGAATTTCCAAATACTGGATTGACAGAATTTATATTTACTAGCAATGATACCTAAAAGTAACATACTTTTAGATAGATAGCTAGATTTATTTCTGCATAAAATGTATACAAAACATGGTAAAATAGATATCAAAACATATATGTAAAAGAACATAAATGAATTGAATATAATGCCATATTGCCATGCCAACCACATTATACACAAAGGATAACACAAAAAAGGGACAAAGATGTCTCTTATTTCCATTGTGGTCCTTATAATAATAATTACAGTTTGACAAAGGAAGACATTGTTATCACAGTTAATTTTATCATGAAAGACTTGTGGAAAAACAATTACAATATCGTATGTCATAAAAAGTATCACAATTAGGCAAATACACTTAATAAAACTATTGCCGATAATTACTGAACTTAATTGTAGTCTAAAATGAAATCACAATTGGATAAAAATACTAACATGAAATAATTGCAATAATGTTAAAATGCATATATCATTGTGCAAAAAGGTGCTTTTTGATATTGACTTCAAACTTATTATAGGACTGAATATCCCTTATATGCTGTGGTAAATTATTCCATAAGGAACAACCTTTGTACGCAAAAGATCGTATGCCAAAACTTTTAACCTTTGGAATAGAGTATCTGCTACTATCAGCAAAATTGAAATTAGTGTTTAATTGTTTTTCTGTAGTTGTAACTCGGAATCTAGTATTGTAATTATGACAGAACTGGCCAAAACAAAATTTTCTTCCATATAGTAAGGAGCTGCATGGGAAGAAATTTTAAAAACATGACAAAGTGTCTTAAAGTCAACTCTTTTGGCAACCGATAGCCATCCTAAAGAGGAAAAATGTCCTTTGTCAATATGAGACCTACAGTCTAAATCTAAAACAAATCGTATGAGTTTATTTTGTGATATTTGCAACTTGTTTCTGAGCTCTTGGGTAATTGAATAAAACCATACTGAAGAGGCATAATCAAAATGACACTGAATAAGAGAATTTACTAATAGCTTTTTAGTGTGCAAGTTGAGATAATCTTTTTTCTGTACAAAAATTTTAGTCTTGAATTAACTTTCTGTATAACTGACATGACCATAGACTCAAAAGTTAAACTTTGATCAATTGTAGCACCCAAGTATTTCACTGAGCCTTTCGACTGAATCGCATGTCCATTGCAAGTGACATTTAGATTAGGTTGCGATTTTAACCTCCCCCCTAGATCCAAATAATAAAGCTTCAGTTTTGCCCAAGTGTAGTGAAAGTTTGTTACAAGTGAGCCACTCACTAACTGTTTCAAGTTCTGAACTGAGTTTGGTTTCAATTTCCTCTTTATTTTTTCCAGAAACTAAAATTGCAGAGTCATCAGCATATAATAACAATTTATGTTTGACTACAGCTGACATGTCATTCACGTAAATTAAAAACAAAAGAGGGCCAAGGATGGAGCCTTGAGGCACTCCACAAGATATGTTAGCGTAAGGTGAATGCGTCCCTGTCACATCTACAATTTGGCGCCTGTCGGACAAATATGAAGAAAACCAATTAACAGAAGATTCTGCAAGTCCAAGAGCTTCTAGTTTTGTTAAAAGGAATGGATTAACAGTATCAAAGGCTTTTTGTAGGTCGATTAGCACCATGCCAACAAAATGAGATTTATCCATCTGAAATCGTATAAAATCGGTCAAATGTAAGAGACAAGTCTCTGTAGAGAACTTGCGTCTGAAACCAGATTTATAATCATACAACAAATTCTTGCTTGTCAGGTAACCTTCAACTTGGTCGTAAATAACTCTCTCGAAGACCTTTGATAAAATACATAGAATAGAAACAGGGTGATAATTGCCAACATCAGTTTTATCATTCTTTTTGTAAAGTGGAACTACACGTGCTAATTTCAAATCATCAGGGACAACACCTTGAATGATTGATAAGTTAATAATATGTGACAACGGATGTGCAATAATTTCACAGGAATCCTTCACAAATCTTGAGGGAATACCATCAAGTCCAGTGGCCTTTTTTGTACCAAGAGATTTAATATATTTTAAAACAGTACTTTCAGATACAATACCAAAACGGAAACTATGTGGTTTCACTCCCTTTGATGAGTAGAAATTAAAAACAAAATTCCTACCAAATTTATCAATGACCTTTGATAATTTTGCAACAAGCTTACTAGCAATAGAAGTATAAAAGGAATTAAAACGTTCAGCAATCATCGATTTGTCAAAACTCAGTTCATTATCAATAGACAAGCCAATGTTACTAGATGGTTTACCTAGTTTGGACGGTAGACCCAACTTTTTAAGATGGTTCCATAAGGATTTTGAGTCATATTTATTGTCCTCAAGAGCATTTTTAAAATAATCTTTTTTGGCCTTTGATATACAAGACTGAGCTTTGTTTCTCAGAGTTCTAAAGTTATGTAAATTTTCTTCAGATTTTTCTCTTTTATATCTGTAAAAAGCAGTATCTCGATCTTTAATGCTCTGAAGAACTTCAGCATCAATCCATTGTTCAGTACGTTGTTTCATACGGACATTTATCAAAGGAGCAAAAGTATCAAGAGCTTCTAAAAAAAGTGCTTTAAAATTATTCCAAGCTGTATTTACATTATCACAGAGCAGGACTTTATTCCAGTCAGAACCTAGAAGATGTTGCTGAAAAGCTTCCTTATTGTAGTTTTTAAGAGTTCTCAATTCAACAGTATTATGTTTCCCAATGTGGTCATGAGTAACTTTCCTAGTACAATATATAATTTGATGATCACTAAAACAACAATCAACAAAACCACTTTGTGATATTTTCTGAGGATCTGATACAAGGACAAGATCAATGACTGACGAGGAATCTGAAGAAATTCTGGTAAAATCTTTAATCAGTTGTGTAAGACTAAACAAGCTACACATAGATTTAAAGGGTTTTAAAAACTTGCAGTTACTCTTTGTGGAAACATTAGTATTAAAATCACCTAAAAGTATGGATTCATGAATGTTAAAAGTAGAACAAGATGTAAACACTGTTTCTAAAACATCATAAAAGTTTGACTGTTTGGGTGGTCGGTAAAGTACACCACATAATATGGGCTTCGTCTTTGGAAGAAGAATGTCTATAAATGCTGCCTCCAAATCAACGTGGTTCAGATCTTCACGGATATTAAAAGCAATGTCTGTTCGAATATAGATGCAGACTCCTCCCCCATGACGATGTCTGTCCTTAGGATGAATAGAATAGTTTTCTATGGCTATTTCTGAATCCAAAATGCTGTTGTCAAGCCA
Source organism: Mercenaria mercenaria (assembly GCF_021730395.1). NCBI lineage: Eukaryota > Metazoa > Mollusca > Bivalvia > Venerida > Veneridae > Mercenaria > Mercenaria mercenaria. Next base: position 20,545,764 of record NC_069364.1, on the reverse strand, counting down.
AGTTTCAGAAACACATAAACAGGCACAATTAGACTCTTTAACTATCAGTCGAAGTTCATCAATTTTTGGCAAAATACTTATAACATTGAGATGAAGAAAATGAAGGCCTCTTTTTTTCAATTGTGAAAAATCCAGGGTGGATGGGCCTGGACATGGGTGAACATCTCCACATAGTAATAAAGTTGATGTGATCCACTTATATTGGCAACAGTTTGAAAATGAGTTTTTTCTGTAATTTCCCCTCGATAATTTGTATGAAGGAGCAATGAATTGTTCATAAAACACATGTTGACCATAGGATATTGGAGAACGAAGAAAGTCGTCATCAATGTAGAACGAAATTGCATTGTGTCCAAATACATATTCATCCGGATATAAGTGCAGTTTAGAACTGTCATCACTGTGTCTGCTTATGATAAAAACACATGAAATACGACTGTTAAAAGTAACCTTGTGTGAATCATTCTTCGAAGAACTGGCAAGTAGTTGCTGGCTATATGTATATCTATTAAAAAATGTAAAATTTGAGTTGTTTACAAATGTCTTCCTAGGTCAAACACCACTATACTTTTAGTGATACTTTAAAGATAACGAACATTATATACATCTAAGCAAAATGAGCATCCGTTTACAGTATTTTATGAAGGAAGGAAGTACCCACGTATTTGGACACAGTAATATGCTGAGAGATTAATTCTATTTTCCCGTATGATAAAGGTTCTCTTAAGCTTGTGTTTTGGGCTTGGCGGTGTCGTGAATTTCATTCCGTTGTAAATTTCATTGACTCCGTATTTTTTATACCGGAGCACTAATTTAACAATATAATCCCATAATATTTCGAAATAAACTTTAGAGTAGGACTATTTTCTAAGATCGGTGAGAAACGTTTTATCTAAACTGAATTATATTCGCAGTGGTAATACAATATAAAGCTTTTTGTCATTCTTTTTAAGAGTAAAATAAATAAAAACGTTATGCATAGAGCACAGTCCAAAATGTTTCTTTTTGGTCCACCTAAAGCAAGGAACTCAGTTTCAGGCACAGGGTTGGATGTGTCAAATTGTCGTTATATTACGTTAAGTTTTCTATATCTAAATATTACAACAATATTATGTATATATTATAACGACTGATATTACAATTCGTCTTCCGAACGAACTGTTCACAACAAAATGATATTACATACTGTTGGTCAATACATTACTTCAATTGTAAAAGATGATAATGTTTGATATAAAAAATGCTACTACTCGGTGCTATGATATGAGGCGTTAAGGCGTTCATATCAGTAAATTCCATATGAAATCTTGAAGGCAGACGGACTGAAAAATCAACGAATACCATGTGATAAATGACAATACGATTAAAAACCCGATGCTGCTTCAATAGTTCAGACATTATAGAATAAAGGTACTAATCTCATATTGGATACTAAGGGCTTAAATAGGAATATTTATTTTATTCGTCACCAGAAGGAAACTAAAGAGTTTTGACTAGTCTCAGTGCTGAATTAAAATTTAGTATACTATCAAAAAATATATAATAATTTCTTTCATAGTGCTTCACGTTTGTAGTATTAATTGATTTTAAGATATCCGTTCCACAAATAGGCAAGTTGTATATAGCAGTGCTATTAGTGCTATTAAAATATATCAAATGTTGATGCCTGGTAAGCTCATATAATTGTGGTATCATTTTAATGAATATTATCTACTTAAAATAAAATATCAATTAAATGAAAAATATGATAAAGATTTTTTTTTATACTTTATAGATACAAGAAATTCCAAAATAACGGGGACACCAGGCATCGAAATGTTATCTTTTTGTAGATGAGATACCTTAAGATTTGGTTTTGATGTTGCTTTTTTAAACGGCAGTGGTGGCGATTTATTTCGAAATATTTAGGCGTGTATTAATAAATAAACGTAACCATACATGGTTTTGTTTTAAAGTATCATTCGTTGGAGGGCTTTATAAAGGTTTCTCTGTCTTTTAGAGGTTGTCGTATTTTTCTAAGCGTTTGCATATTTATGTTGTGAAGTAAGCACTTCCCGCTTGTCTTTTTGTTTGCTTTGACATTTCTGAAATTGTGTTTGATACGATTTTCAGATCGTCTTGCCCTAAAATGAGTTAGAATAAGATCACTGCAGGTAGAAATGCTTTTGAAATTACAAACCAAACAATACCTATCTTGCTTAGATACCACATAGCGGAGTTGAACAGAACATGAATAACATACTTAGGCTTTTTCTGAAACAAAATTTTCTGCTAGCTCCTAAATAGAAACTTGACAAATAGAATTGATCTTGTGTCTCATTTTCAGGGGGAAAGTAGGAATCACGACCACAAATGTATTGGCAGTAAGAAGTATCTGCCAAGTCAGACTTTGACTATCATCGGCTCAAAAAGGTAATTGTCTTTCAACCAGACCCATATCAATCATTTTGTCAATGTAAGAATTTAGGAACCAGACTGTCTACATTAAGCTAAAGAAATTACTTAAGTTGCTGTTAATTTAATATGGCTTTATTTATGTGGGTACAGTTGTTTTAAGGTGTATATAGCTTTTTGTTTAGGTAGGTTCTGACTGATAGTGTCATATGATACGTCTTTATGACTTTTATGCGGCTAATGTTATAATTGACCCTTTCGATGTTGTGTGAGAACAATTTAAAACTAAAAAAATGTCAACAACAACATCAACAGAGCCTCATTTTAGTTAAGCTGGTATGTGAAAAATGCACAATTCTCTCTTTTTAAAACAATTATCGATTACAAATGAAATTTTACTATACCGTCTCGATACTGGTTTTACCAAAATGTAGCGGTTAAACTATCCAACTACCGACCTACGTTTCTGCCAGTTTTTATTACATCTTACTAATAAGATATGAAATTGCTTGTACAGTATTGAATTTAAAGGCGCTCCTTTTCTTCCACTCGTTTCGTTTGTAAAACTTTTAATCAGAAGTATAATAAAGTTTAAAATAAGCTGAAGTAATAATTATATGATATAATTACCATTTGAATATTTGCATATTTACACGCAAGGCTGAACTTGTACCACTGTAAGAATCTGTTAAAATAATATAAATGTTATTTCCCTTTTCCTCATCTTTTCTACAAATCCATTTTGATTTTACATATCTTAGACTGTGCTTGCTTAATGTCTGCATCGAGCAATTTACAGTATATATTTTACCTTAAATAATTAAAATAAAATAGAAATACTCAAATATATGCAGAAGAATTTCTAAAATGATGTCATTCAAACGATCTGGCTTACACAAAGTGAAATCAAATATGGCTTCCCGACCCCACATCACACACCTTCACCACAGCCCAGAAGTTTATATGGTCGTCACATTATATAAAAGTCAAAATTAAGTTTCTATAATAAGGGCAAATTGAATAAGTGATTCTTTGGTGGAAGAAGAATGAAGCTCTAGGAAAAGAAACATACTTACATATATTTGATGTAAAATTAGGGATTTTTATTACATTGATTATTATGAGATGCTCTTGAGACACAAGATCTTTCTCATTATCATGATTATAATGAAACAATTCATTATATAAACATACGATGGAAATATTTAACAAATTTCAAGAACAAAATTGAAACATAAGCCGAGTGATATATCCGGGACATTTGTTTAATATATTGTACCTTTTATGATTTTTGATATTGTAAAATGTAAAATAGTAATACATAATTCGTTACGAAATATTACAGTCTTCATTTTTTCAAAGCAGCACGAAAACAGTGAATTGTGAAACAGTTAGGTTTGCAGTTACACTGACACAAAATTATGTTTATGGCTTTTGGTTTTGGGGCAGGTTTTTCAAAGGTCAGGGTCACTGGGTCAGGCTTTGTTATAGTGCTACAAGTTAACATGTCGACTCACAAGTATGATATTTCTAGGTATTGGTATTCTCATACCACTAACTCTATCTCCCTTTCCGGCTCATCTGCCTACTTCTTACCAACCTCTTAATTATAACCCTCTCTCTTCGACAACTAATTTAAATCTGATACTGATTCTTACAACAGTCCCCTGTTACCAATAACATGTATTTTGATAAAAAAGTTTAGTAAAGACAAAATGTATAGCCTTGGTGAATATATTAGTAACTATTGTCTTTTGAAATTACTGAAATAATTGATCGCTTAAGATGCAGAATTTCATACAAAATGTCTATCATTAACTTCCGTTTCCTTTGGTCAATCAGTCATAACAATGATTTCTAACAAAACAATCGGACCCGATTTATTTTAATACGCACTTTGTACGGTGATATTTATTTATTTATTTATTTTGTTAGGTTTGACGTCGCACCGACACAATATAGGTCATATAGTGACTTTCCATCTTTGACGGAGGATGAAGACCCCAGGTGCCCCTCCGTTCGTTATTTGATCACGAGCGGGCCCCTACTGGATGGCTTCCTCACATGAAGAATTCAGCGCCCCATGTGATGCTCGAACCCACATCGATGAAGGAAAGTAATTTAAAGTCAGTGAACTTAACCACTCGGAGGTGTTTATTTCCAGTATTTCTTTTAACACTTTTGTCAGACTTATTTTCAATTTAAAGCATCTTTAAGATGTAATCATCAGCACTGAATATTTTAGTTTGTTGCGTTCTCAGTTACATTTATTATTGAGAATGAAAATTTCTGATCAAATAAAAGTGGTTTGCATGTACATTCAAGAATAAGGCTTTTCGTATTTAGTTAATGTTTAGGAATATATAATCAAAACACTGAAATATTAGATAAACAAACCACATCTTTTAAATTACCTTATCATTACATATTCTGCTGTACTGTCCCTTATGATGGATATTTGGAATATTGTGAAAAAGTTGTCCCCTCCCCCCACTCTCCCTAAAATGAACATTTGTAAAGAAATAAAAATTGACGATTACTTGAAACGACATTCTCCCTGGTTCTTTGTAATTTCAGCACTGGGACTTTATTGCAAAGGCATCAAAAACGAAATGTCCGAAAGTGCCTTTATTCCGCCCTTTCCCGGAATTCAATGAATCAGTATACTGACCTACATGTTTTATATGCTAGTCAATTTTGATTTGAAACACCCTTTCTTTAAATCAGGCTTAGCGTCAACATTCACAATTATTAGATTCGAAAATAACATTTGTTTCTGTTCAGCAATTCTACATTTTCCGTGAACGCCAACTCAAACGGAAACAACACAATAGCAGCTTATAGGTCAACAGCCAATGCTTTCAATATATGCTTTTAATATATTTCTTAGTACAATATCAACTGATAAAGCGTACATGGAATAATTGGCAAGTATGTAATGCATAAATGAATGTAGCAATCTTCTGTTGTGAAAAACTTTGGTGATTACATTCAGTGTGCCTGAACATCACAAGCAATAGGTAAGTATTGATTCTGTAATGATAACTACTTACGATGCGTTAAAGAATAGATAGGGATTATTCCAAGTGAACGCTTTGCTATGGAACTGATAGTGAATCAAATTACTGATTGATTTTTTCTACAATCATTTTGTCATGTTGTAATCTGAACGTTTGTGGTCATCTTTTGTTCAGACTTTTATCGTGACAAATATTGTTTTATAGTACTAATATTTAATTCATATCCATGTACATGTCTAATAATTACGACGACGTATATATTTATAATGGTGGCTAATTATGGAAGAGTAACACGTTTGTCAAGCAGTCGGAAGAATGATCTGCGACGTCCGTATCAATTATTTCATATTTAATCTGATATTTACTAAACTATATGTTGTTTGACGGTTATTTCATTGTCTACTATTTTATCATCTAAGGGTAAGGATTCATAAATTTAATTCCAGGTATTCCATACTTATCTGTTAAAAGATAAGTATCAAAATATATTTTGCGTTGTACATGTGAATACATTTTTAGTATTAATTTACCAGTTGAGTGGTCAGATAATTAGGCGTTGCTCGTCCACACATTTTATGTGACGTTTGTGTGAAAGAAGATCAAACAGATAAAAAGCTATAAATGACTATGCTATATTCTGACTTTTCTGCAAATATGGGAGAGGTGTAAACTGTTTGCGTGATTTCAAATGTTTTAACAATTTAATATGTCTTTAATAATACATTGTTCTGGAGGTAAGCTCTATTTCAAAAATGTATTAGAATCTTGTAATACATGTACATCTCAAAAGAATTTACTGGTTTTAGCTTCTAAACAATCGTCAAAGTTAATTGTGTGCATTTGTTTCTGAAAAGAAGCAGTGGTATTGTACAATTGATTTGACCTGTCAAAACTTGTTCCCGGCTTTCATTATATTCTGTTCACGCTTATATAAGATTAACATGAAAGCCAGAGACATGTTTTGACAGGTCAGTTTAACAGTACAACAAATTGATGCAATCGTTTAATCCCAAACTAGGGACTCTTGAATAAGCACGTCATAGATGTAATAAGAATTCAGTTTAGGTTTGTACTGGGTGCTAAAGCGGAATAACACATTCATTTCCTTCCCATAAACAGACTTAACCAATCCGTCTCTGCTTGCTGTTACTTTGCTTGGTTGAGTACTTTGCTTCCAAAGGATGTTCTTATTATTATGAATAATTCTGAGCACGGATTAGCCAAGTGTAGAATAAATAGCGGATAAAATTACTTTGTAGGTCTCTAAACATGATGCAGTTATCAATCTTATCTTATTATAGAGACACATTTCGGATGAACCGCGTCTGTAAAGTTGATATACATTGATTAAATGCATACATGTATTTTGTGGCGACATTTATATAAGTTTATACGGGGGCCTTTGGGCCGAGTGGTTAAGGTCGCTGACTTCAAATCACTTGCCCCTCATCGATGTGGGTTCGAGCCTCACTCGGGGCGTTGAATTCTTCATGGAGGAAGCCATGCAGCTGGCTTACGGAAGGTCGGTGGTTCTACCCAGGTGCCCGCTCGTGATGAAATAATGCACGGAGGGGCACCTGGGGTCTTCCTCCACCATTTAAAGCTGGAAAGTCGCCATATGACCTATCATGTGTCGGTGCGACGTTAAATCCAACAAAAAAAAAAAAAAAAAAAAAAAAAAAAAATAAGTTTATACATATGTTAAACAACGGTAGCTTAATGTACAATGTACTTGCACCGGATTCGGTACATTGACTGTTTGGACACTATTAATATTTTCACTTAAATCAGCATGCCTCCATATTTGGCTAAAAATAATTTTTCTTTCAAATTGAAGTTTGATCATATTATTAACATTAGAATATGAATTTTTGGATACTAAAAAAGTTTAAAAGTTCCAAATCAAGAAAAAAAGATGACCGCTTCGGAATCGACCGCCACGGCAATAAAGACATTTTTCCGTCGTCGTAACCAATAGCGTTATAGCTGAAGAAATGAATAATGACTTCAAAATATAGACATTTATAATCCAGACAGTTTACCTGGAGTAAAACCGTGACAAAGGCTTTTCAATTTTCGTCGAAAAAAGCAGTAAACACAGCAAATTCTCATGTGTTTCCGTAGAATAAAGTTTGTCAGTAATTAAGTTTTAAAGCCTTCTTAAATAATAAAGTATTTATTTCAAGATATCTAAATTTGTTGTTGTTGTCAAACGATCTGAAGGCATGCCGCTTTAAGACATGATAGGTACAAATGTAATTGAATAATTGTTACCGTTTGTTAGGAATCATGGGGTAGTGCTGTTTATTGGAAGTAGGTTTCTCATAACCAAATATGGTCAGTTGGGGTAATACTATAACAAATACTTTTATAAAATTTCCTGCAAGCAACAGGTAGATACTATTCAAAGTTTAGTCTTCCTTATTTTTTAATACGCTATATAGTGTTATATGAAATTGTTAGAAGAAATGGCTCATTTAATTTAGATCATACTTCATATGTCCTAAAATAATCCACAGTTTCACGAGCTTGAGCAATTTTTCGTTATATATTGTAACCAGAAACGTATGGTAAGTGTATATTTTGAATAAATTAGAAGGCCTAGGACCACAGTTATTTTTTCTTTATGTTCATACAGACACTGGTCAGTATTGCAATTTTACCTGTATTCCAAATCCCTCAAAACTATCTGCACTCAATAGAAATATTCAAGAAAAACAAAATAACCAAATAAATATGAAGTGCCAGGCTCTTTTTTCCACCATCTTGAACCAAATCACATTCGTATGAAGAATACTCTTTAATTGACTGAAAACAAGTAAATTAGCCCTGTCAGAAAGTCCTGTTATGCACATTCTGACATTTTTATTCCCAGACTGTCAAATTGTGCACGTACCTTCTTTTTTACTATCTCTACTATTCAATTATGCCATTTATTGCATGTCTTTCACTCAAAACTTCATCAATATTCACCATCAAACAGAGGAATTATATTCCGCGTAATCACGTTCTTATTTTGGTTAACCAAGAGCAAATTATTGTGCTCTTGTGCCATTAGGCGCACATGAAATAATTGGCTAACGTGTGTTATATGATATAAAAGCAACAGCTTTCTTATATGAACAGTACTGAATATCTCAGGCAATAGGTAATTATTAAACCTGTAATGAGAATAACTTGTGGCGTATTCAAGTGTGGAAAATCGTTCTTTAGATAAACGCTTTGCAATAAAACAGATAACGAAAGCACTTGTATTTTCTTTGATATTTTGCCAATTGTCAGTTTATTTTAAAACTTGTATCTACTAATTTGGAAATGGTGTAAGATAATAGATGCATATTATGCTTCAAAGAATATTCAAATAGATTTAATGCGTACCATCTAATGCGCAAAAGTCATTTTATGGTTAGAAATATGATACACATGCTAATTGAAGTTTTTTTTAATAGTATTGCTTCCAGCAGTCTGGAGAATGCCCAAATCAGTAACAGTATCGTTACTTACTTTGAGATGCTAACAAAAGGTAATACTAAGCTTCTGATTTCTAAATGTAAGGACCTCCGTAGCCGAGTGGTTAAGGTCGTTGAATTCAAATCACTTGCCCTTCATTGATGTGAATTCAAGCCTCACTCGGGGCGTTGGATTCTTCATGTGAGGAAGCCATCCAGCTGGCTTACGGAAGGTCGGTGGTTCTACCCAGGTGCCCGCTCGTGATGAAATAATGCACGGAGGGGCACCTGGGGTCTTCCTCCACCATTTAAAGCTGGAAAGATGACAGATGACCTATCATGTGTCGGTGCGACGTTAAATCTAACCAAAAAATAAAATAAGACCCAACGTTTGCGCTTGAAAAAATGGTCACTTACATTGTACTACATTACGTTTCTATGGAATACATGTATATGTTTTTATCTAATTTAAATGTTAATGAGTATAAATAAAAGTGCTATTCATACGATTTAAAACAGTATGCACAGTATACATAAATAGCTAACCACAGATTAAATATGTGCAACCACTAACAACTAGAAGTGTTTCGAACAGTCAATTGTAACTGCATGACTTTCAATTTGACATTCAATTTGAATGTAGCTGTACACACACAATTATTTCATAATTTAGTAACGGCAAGTACACTGGATTAGGATTTTCTTCATTTAAAATATAAACCTAAACGAGTGACATTGAACATCTTTAAAGGAGGGGTGGGCGGGAAAGAGGGGGCATTGGTTGCGCTGTGAAGTAGAAAGGAAACGAGTTATCATGCCCATGTTATAATTAATCCTCAGTTATAAAGATCAATATATAAAACACAATATAGACATTTAATTTACGTTTTTGTTGTCAATTAATTACGTTTAGCACAATACAATTTTATATGCATATACCTCTTTTCAAAGAATTATAAGAAAAACCCTCGAATAAACGCGATGCTACCACATGCGTAGACAAAACACTAATTTGTGCTCTATCAAAACATTCAGAAAATATACAATAGTTTTGTTTTTAAAAATATCTAAACCTTTAACTACCTACAAAATTAAGTGCTTAATTTTTTATATTTTCTTTTTACAATTTCTCTGTATTTTCCGTTCGTAACGCATATATTATTATGCATCAATATGATAGTTCTCAAATAAATGTAAGCTTATCCTTATATTAAGTATTGATTGGTTTCTATGGCGTATCCTAGGAAACGGGGGCGATATTTAGATACATTAAACATATAATTTGAACGTCTGTTGGGGGACAATCACTTACATTCAAAGAAACATAAAGAAAACTATTACTTTTTGTTTGGCTACAAGAAAGGTTTGACCATGTTTTCTTCATTAATTCAACTATATATTTACAAATGACTTCACGCTCTATATATGTGAGAGTTCTGACATTTGCACCCCTTTTTGCATTGTAATTTACCCTCTCCCCTTTACTTTCAGTTAGTTTTCGTGGCTTCCCTCTAATTTGGCTGCCGGAATCCTAAGACGATACAGGATTGTTTTCTTCTGCTTATAGGGGTGCGTTTGTGTGCTTGCGAGTCTCAAGCGGTGCCCTACTGTTTTCTTGTATCTTATTTATTTGTTTTTCTGTTAGTTAGTTGGGTGTGGTAGTGTGTTTATCTTTGGTACATGAGTGTCTGCGCTATTGTGGTTTACGTTGTATTGTAACTGTGATTAAGGAACGTAGCATTCTCTTTGTATATTCATCGCTGTTCTACTTTCTCATTCAACATCCTCCCCCACCCCATCCCATTTTAGCCCTTACTACTTCCCCCCACCCCCCTCTATCTATATTTGGCATAAATTTATATGTACTTGTTAGAGTTTTGAAGCAACCCGTCTGTAATATTTTTCCATTACATCTTTTTTTTTTGCCAAATGCGTTGCTCTGAAGCTGTGTTTTCGATGCTGTATGCTTCCGAAAAATCTACATTTAACCGTTTCTCTATAAGCGTACACTTGTTTTTGCATACCTCTTAAACGAATTCACAAATGGAGGACGCACTAATGTTTTAAAAAACGCCTTAAGAGTTTATACGTAAATTTAAAAAGTAATTGCTTATAGTTTCCAACCTAAAGTTTTTGTCATTTACTTCATCCTTTAAAGTGAGCCGATGATATTGAACAAGACGGTCGTAACACATTTCCTTATCTCTCACGAACATGATTAATCAAACCGAGTGTTACTGGTTTGCTTGGTAGTGGTCTGGTATCTAAAATGTTGTGGCAAACGTAATGGGTGTTTTTAACTTCTAAGTTGTTTTCTTGAAATAAACGAGATAAATTGAATAAAAAAGTCTGCATGCATTTGAGCTAAGTACCAAAACAATCTATAAATAATTCTGAAATGACATTAAAACACACTGCAAAAGACAATAGGTTAGGGTAGATTTCTTGGAAGCACAGAGCACCAAAAGCACAGCTCGAGTGTCACGCATTTACATAGTAGGCCCACAACAAAAAGAAGCTGTAATGGAAAATATTTCAGACGGGTTGCTTCAAACATCCAACAAGTACATCTTAATTTATGCTAAATATTGATGGAGGGGAAGGAAATGGCAAGGGATGCAATGGGTTCGGGGATGGGGGGAGGGCAGGAATCTGAAGGGGAAAGTTGAACAAGGACAAACACACAAGGGAACGCCATGCTCTTTAAAAACATTCGCACCACAACGCAAACCACAACAGCGCAGACATCCATGCACCAAAGACAAACACACAACTACGATCAACTAAATAACATAGAAAAACGAACAAGCACCACATAAGAAAACAGTAAGGCACCGTTTTAGACTCACATACAAACGCAACCACACAAGAAGGAAAAAACAATCAAGTACCGTATTGGGATTCGGCTGCCAAACAAAGGGGAGCCACGAAAACTTACTAAAAGTAAAGGAGGAGGGGACGCAAAAAGTAGCGTAAATGCAAGGGAAAGGAGAGGGCAATAGGGGAAGTGGGGCGGAGAAAAAACGCTTACAATAAACAAGAAAACATACGCAACAGACAATACAAGACAGACAAAACAACCAGTTGAAAATAGGGGCACCGCTTTGGAACGGTCAGTAACCTAAATAAAGGAAACTGGGGTTTAAACGCGTTTGGGGCATGTCAACCTCACACTTAACCTATTCCCAACAAGTCAGACAAGACAATACTAGTAATTGTAAACAAAAAACAAGACTATATATGTAACACAAAATACGAGTCGGACTATTAATAAAATGGCAACAACAAAGAATATACACGCACTATAAAATACAAAAGACAATAAGCAAGTTGAAAACAGGGGCACCGCCTTGGAACGGTCAGTAGCCTGTATAAAGAAAACTGGGGGTTAGAACGCGTTTAGGGCATGCCAACCTCGCACTTACCCTATTTTCAACAAGTTTAACAACACAATGTAAATAAAATCCCCGCTGAGAAAGGCTCTAACATTAGTGCAAAAGTAACAGATAAATTAAGCAAAACATATACTTAAGGTAAATTTAACGTACAATTACACCAATTTACTCAACAACTTGTCTGAAGTCAGAGCAACAAGAGCCTAACTTTTAAGGGCATGACTAAGAAAACTGTAAGACAAAAATCAACTCCCTCCGTCCGTTGTATGTAGGATTTAGGAGAAAAGCATCATGGGGTCCTACACTTTATTAGTCATCGCACCATCAAATAGGAAAGCGTAACAATTAACTGTAGAGGGGTCAATCACTAAACATGCAGTGTGCCTCACGATTTTCGCATCGTATCCTCTTTTGATAAACTTTTTAACAATTTTACAAAAAATTGATTAAAATAAGGGGTATGTTTAATTTTTTCGAATGCAAGTAACGTTTTCATTATCATGTTATTGCCATATGGCTTAACTGGAGAAGAAGTTGTCTTAGCAATCAGTTCTATTCAACCGAATCGACTTCTATGTACTTACACCGGAAAAACCACTTGTTGAAACATTTATACATATACAGTATATATTTAGAAATAAAAAATGTATAAATGTTTTGAAATTGAGATGACAGTAATGCTCCTTTAAAAGCTTTCTATAGCCCAGGGAAGGATTAAAGTTAATGCTGAAATATAACGCGATTCGTTATCAGCTCAGATTTCTGCAACGTTAAATGACAAAGCAGTTCTCTGAAACTATAAACACTAGATGATTCACCAAAGTACGTTTGGGGCAAATACTGGTTAAAAGAAGTAAAGTCACAAGTTGTACATGTCATTGTTTTTCCATTTTTTTTAACAATATTTGAAAAAGTTGTGTTAAATATATGCAGAATGTTAAACTTGAACACATGTGACAAAAAGAAAAAAATAACAAAAATTCGTAAATTTTAAAATAAAAATTTGTAACACGGACATTGTCGCATCACCGATTTCCTATCTTGCCATTGTCTTGATTTCAGTTGTTATTGTAACAATTACAGATAAATATACATTTAATCAAGTAAACCACTGTGGAATTAATTACAATGTCATCTATAATAATTGCTAGCATATGGTACAAACTTTTGATACCCACAATCAATTATTAATTTCCGTTTTCTGGCGGCGAACGGACATTAGAAAATCCGTAGAAGTTAATTTATAAAAGCTGTAAAAATTATCTATTTCGAGGTATGTCTGTATAATTTAAAAGTTGTCGAAGATTCTTAAAAAGGGTAAGGTAACTACAAATCAGATGTAATACAAAATGAATAACATGAGCTGATTACCCTATGTATTGATTTTGGACAACATTGCGATCATATCTAGCATTCAGTTCTGCTGTTTCGTTTCATGCAATGGTTTGAAATTTGTAGAAATTGATTATCTAATCGGGTAAATATTATTTTTATCTTTAAGTTACTGTCCACTTCATTTAACAGCATGACTATTACTGTAGTTAATAAAAAATTGTTCTGTTTTAGAAATCCGGATTCAGGAATATCTTACCCTAATGATCAGCAATTGTTTCTCATCAATTAATGTTTACTGGAAATGAAAAGAAAAAAAAATAAAGAAAGAAAAACAAAGAAATTCGAGGACAATGAACTAAAGATTACTTTTTTCAGTTCACGCCTTCCCAAACAATTGAATGGTAAATACGAAAGTAAAATGACAGGAAGACATGTGACATGTATCAATGTGTTGTAACGTTCTCTTGTGAGAAGCGTTAGCAATAATGATCAGTATCTCTGAATGTCAAAAGCAGTAGGTAATTATTGATTCTATTAATATTAAATAATAATTTATAATGATTAAGTGTTGACTTGACGGATTGTTTCAAGACAAGACTTGCTATGAAATTGGCAGCGAATCTAATTCTCAAGGGATAGTTTTTGTAATCATTTTATAATGAACACTTTTTTAATTTTGTTTACTTCCAGAGCATACGCTAAAAGATTTATTCAACACTATATACTGCATGACGGTAATCTGTATATTGATGTTTGATGATAGTTTACCAAATCATTATAGAATTTTGATTAGAATGTATAAAACGTCTTATTTGCTCACAGCAATCGGATGAAATGTATGCATTGCATAGCGCCTCGGTCAATATTCATATATCTCGCGGTAAACATTTTTCATATCACCCTCTCAGAAATGCAATATTTATGTAATAACACGACGTTTGAGTGTCATGTCTTTTCTACATTTTGATTATGAGACTTAAAGTATTGTTTCATTTTTCATTACGTATGCAATATTGTATAACAAATCTAAATATTACTATCTCTCTCATTTTTATGCAATTAATCCATATCAAAATTCATTCAACTTAATAAATTAAAACGTGTTATAGTCAGTAAGGTAGGTACTACTCATTAAAATCTTTGAATGGTACATTATCTAAACATGCTGACAGAAAATAAGAGATATTACGAGAAATCCTCAATTCTCTGAAAAGAATCATCTCTTAATAAAACAAAATGTAAGTCCATATTAGCACATTTTTCTAAAACAAAACGAGTTATGGAGTCGAAAGAATGAACGGCCTGCAACTGAAACGTAAATATACTATTAGAGATAACGCTTTTGTGGACATTTTTATTAACTCAAAATCTCCTTGAAAATATAAATATAATTATGGGCTTCTTCTATAACAAACTTTGCTACACGCAGACAAAAAAAAAAATAATATAGCGAATATAATTTAGAAAAAAGAGTAAAACTTCAAAGTGTGTTTTTATGAAAGTTACTTTATAGGGATTTACAAACTTTCGTATGGTATTGGTTAAGGATTGGTTGTGATTGTCTTATGTAAATCCAACGTACCACTTTGTGGCTGAAAGTATGTCATTCCAATATATTTGATACTTCAAATCACTTCCCATTCACCGACGTGGGTTCGAGCCCCAGTCGGGGCGTTGCATTCCTTATATTAGGAAGTCATCCAGCTAGCTTACGGTGGGTTAGTGGTTCTACCCGGGCGCCCGCCCAAATCAAATCAAAAATTTATTTATTGTCGGAGATATTTTAACAAGTTAATTTTTATTAAGCTATGTTTAGCTTTTTACTGACACCTGATGAAATAATGCCACTATCAAAGCTGGAAACTCACCATATGACATATAATGTGTCGGAGCGACTTTAAACCTAACGAAAACAAGGCAAACCTCTTTGAATTATAAAAAAATGTGTTGCCGTTTCCATTGCAATATGTTTTGATATGCATCATTATTGTTATGCAGAGATAAGCTTATCACTAGGCGTATTGATTTGTTACTATGGCGTATCCAAGGAAACATTGCCATGATTTACTTATTTAAAAAAGATAAATTTTACCCATACCTTGAAAGTAGAAGCATTGATTAGTTCCAGAAACCAACATAGAACGATTTTAAGTCTTATCATTTAATTTAATTCTGTTATCATATATATCTGTCATACATTACATTATGTATATTCGTATATTCGTAAACGTCTTAACGGTTTAAAGGATTTGTATATGAGAATACTCTACTCTTTTGTCTACAAGGAATCGGCAAATCGATTCTGTTAAGTAATACAGTCTACATCACAGCAGCTTATACGTAAAGGAAGAAGTAATTGCTTTTAGTTTCTAATCTTGTAAGGTCAATTTGAGCAATAACGTAAAAGTATATTTCATAAAAGCTAAAAGAATGCTTGATATAAATTTCTTCTTAAAGTAGATATTTAACTTTAGAAAAATGGTTAATATGAATATGCATATATTTAAATTATATCAATTTAGATGTATGAAAACTATTTCATACTGTATCAGTGAAAGTGTAATAAGGATATGATTTCAAGGTCTTAACATGTATTATAAATCAATACAGTATTCACTGAATTTGCCATACAGTCGAGCCCTGTCCACATTTTCTATTTCATTTACATTTATAAAAATGAAGTACATATATCTACGTATGACAGAAACAGACATCATGTCATAAATTTAACCCGCATAAAGGCATATAGACAGACTTGAAAGACATGTCATGAGGAACATCAGTGTAATGTATTTTCAAATCAACCATGGGTTTTGGTCAAAAGAAGTGGTTTGAAATATTTTACCTTGAAGTATGACCTTAACCTTTGACAGAAAGTCACGAGTCTGTCGTAAGTAAATGGGTTAAACATGGAAGTCAGATAGGTTTTGCATATAGGTGAGGTTCTGGAAAAAAATTCCACATTGGGCAATATAGATAGCCTATATGGATTCAATATAGGCTAGTTGGTATGATTAATGGTCTAGAGAGGTTTGCAAGTATCTTTTGTAATATGTTTATTTGTGTTCAACATGCACTTATAGAAACAACAAAAATAAACCAATGATTTTTTTCTGTTATATAATCTTCTAAATAATAGAAGCTTGTTTATCTACAAAAATCCTTGTTAGAACTAACTAGCAGAAAGTATTCATCATTTATGTTTTAAATATTCAGAATTTTGATTGTCGTCATAACATGTATTTTCCATCTCCAACAGAATTGGTGAGCTCAAAATAAAATAACAGCGAATGCATTAAAATTCTGCATTTTAAATTTAATTTTCTATTTACAAAAGTAACAACTTGGTAAATACGTGCCCAGAATAATTCAAGTTTATAGAATTCCCTTCTAAAATTATTCAATTACAAAAGACATATCTTAAAGGCGTACGCTAGAATTCCCTGTATATGAGATGGGCTAAAATTTTCCCAATAACAGAATTTCTTTAAACTTTGGATATTGAGGGACAATCATCTAAGAAACAAAATAATGCAATAAAAATCATAGGTCACCGGATTCGAAAAAGAGTTATCTGCCCTTGAAAACGTCATTTTTAGGGGAAATGCCGTTTTCAAGGGCAGATAACTCTTTTTCGATACCGGTGACCTATGATTTTTATTGCATTTTTTTGTTTCTTAGATGATTGTCCTTCAATATGCAAAGTTTGAAGAAATTCTGTTATTGGGAACATTTTCGCACCAAATTCTAGCATACGTCCTTAAGAAATGTAAACTATTGAAACAGACATTTATCTTTGTACAATTGAAATATCAAGTTTGAAACAAATACAGAAAGAAATGCGCTTTAAGAGAATAGTGTGTTTGATAGATAGTAGATCACGCGCGGGATTAAACGAAATAAAATAGTATGTAGTGATTAAATTTAAACAAGTAATAACCTATCACAGGCAGTGGCGGTATGTATATGTAAGTTACCGTTTGATACTGGTGGCAAACCAATTGTTTAGAAAATGGACGTTTCTTATCAAATGATACTTCAATACTACATTTTAGAGATAAACCACAAGAGGCTTTTACTTTATTTGTATGTAAACGTTTGTTGATTTAAAAATTCTGTTCCAGAATTGTCTTTCCGCCATGTTTCCATTAACGAAAAGCCCATCCGTTTCAACACAACGAGTTAACAACCAGCGTGGCCAATGCATGCATTGATAGCATTTTAAATGAAGTAATTGGCAAACATCTGATACATCACATGATGTGTTAGAACTCTCTTGTGAAAGCGATAACGATTATGATCATTATCTCTAAATGTCACAAGCGATAGGTAATTATTGATTGTATAATGAGAACTACTTACAGTATCAGGATGTTTCCAGAGAAGCTTGGCATTGAAAAGGAGTCGATATTTCACTGAATACAATTGTCATGGTTGTTCTAGATACAGTGTGTCAATGCCAAAGATTTTGAGTCAGATATTAATTTGCTATGGTGCATTCTGTGCCTCAAAATGTGTTCATTATTATCACATAGATTTAATCTTTACTATTTACTGCCTGTAAATCAGTTCGTAATAATCAAAAACGTATCAACACCTGTGGCATTTGATATACTATACATAACATCTCTTCTAACTCCATTCTGGGTCTCTACCAAATTCTGACAGATTTGAATGAAATTTGTACATAGAGGTTAATGTTTATCTTATTATAACACAACATCGGTAATAGTCTGAAGTAAACTCATTTTCATTGGAATGGCTTGCTAACATCAATGCCCGTTAGCCGTGGGTTGAACATAACTCACGAACGCACTTGTCCCGGATATCAAACCGTAGTAGTTGTGACGTTCTTTACATTTTTTTTTTCATTCGGCTTCATCGTGCAGATGAATAAATGGGAGCATTTCTATTTGCAAAAATTAAGCATACCTATTCCACTTTGAAATTCATTGATAACGTTATCGGCGTTATGTTTACAGATTAAGTTAATTGATCGCATATCATTTCACTGTACAATAATTTTCAATCTTATCAATACCGTGATTCGCAAGCTGTGTTCTAAAGTATCTGAAGCATTTTACTTCCAGCAATAGAAGAATCAATTATCCCGCCAGGTGAATCCCTTACACAGGTATCAGTAACTATTAGAACACCTTGTAAAATACACAATCATATGCTCTTAACACTTAAAAAAGAAATTCTAAATGAGTAGAGAACCTGCTTAAAGTTTAAATCGATCATTTTAGGTACCATTAAAGTATGGTATGAACTCATTTCAACTCCGAGTTTTTTTATTTATTGAAGCATATATTAGTTAATGATCACATTGTTTATTATGAATTGTAATTTACTGTACAATCCTGTTTTGTATACGACAGAGTGGCAGTGCTTAACTGAAGAGACAAACCAAATGCTATTAAATTAGCATATAAAAGCGCTTTTACTTATAACAAGCATACTTTTAGTTCCCAGTCTTTCCTTCACTTAAAAAAGAAATTCTAAATGAGTTAAGTAAATTGTATGCATTCCTTCATGCAACTGATGTGACAAATAAAGAGAATATCATTTCTTACTGATAGGAATTCATATGAGCTAAATATACGAATAATCTGAAAAAGATGAATTGAAAGAATTACTTCTCCATATAATAAATACATTGTTCAAATAATCTCCCGTCCATATTGACGGATTTTAATTTACGAAACCTTTATTCCTTCAAAATTTATTAATGCAACCCTTTTTTTTCGTTTAATTCCTATGTCAATGTAATATATGATCCCATATTAGTCACGTCATTTTGATTAAACTTACTTAAAAACCCAAAACTTCCTTGCTTATAATTTATTGCAAGACTCTTGTGTCACTAATGATATATTGATTTTTTGTTATATTATCATTTTTATACATTGCTGATTACTGACATTAGAGTATGTAAAATAAATCAAGCATGCAGGATCGACTTGAGTTTAAGGGACATCATTTTCATACATTGCTGATTACTGACATTAGACTATGTAAAATAAATCAAACATGCAGGATCGACTTGAGTTTAAGGGACAGAATAATTTAGAAACCTTCGCCACAGTCTTACCGCTTGCCTTGTATCATGTGGGAAAGTGATTCAGGTTAAGGATTTCAGAAGTTTGGAATTATAGTAGCCAGTCGCTTGTTATTTTGTAATGCGGAAATAAGCAAACCGTACATGGTTCAAATAAATATGAATAAATATGAATAAATTTAAAACTCGAGCCAGTATTTCCGCTATGTCTTAGTTTCAGTTAAACCATCATGGACGAAGCACTACACAAGCAGGAAATACTGCAATTGTATATCAGGAAAAACACCGTCACAAGTTAAAATTAGGCAGCCAGTCCACTATCTACCTAAAAATAGAATTAAATTTTTACTAAAATATGCTGATGTATATAATAAGATTATCACAACAGTAGCTCGATCTGGGATGCTGTATTCGGCTCGAGTGGGTTTTCTGCCAGATCGGATACCACGAGGCTCGCAAGCACCGAGTGTGATCCGGCCTCGCAAAATTCACAATAGCCGAATACAAAATCCCAGACCGAGCTACTGTTGTAATGACCCTTAACTTATATACCTCTACCCTTTTGGTTGTTGTTTTGTTATTGAACGAAATCTTCTATGTTTATCGATATCAAAATGGAACTAAGTAAGGTTTTATGTGCGCTATTTATAGAACTGTGTCAGGTCATGCATATTAATTAAAGTAGTCCGACAGCATTCAATACGAAAGGTACAATACGGAATTTAAAAGGTATAATACCGATTTTTTTCTGTCTGTTCGTGTCTAATTGTGAAATTCAAGCCGATGTTTTACATCCTATTTAACATGATGTTGTGATATATTGTATGTGCTCTCAGAAAAATGTTGGTGGCTTACAAATATTTTTATCATGACACAATTGAGCTTTTTATCACCTTGAATAAGCGCCAGAAGCTCCCAAAATATATGGGATAAATACATGTCTCTGAGATGTATATTGACATTATTTTCAGATTGAGTATCTTATTTTGAATAGTGTGTTTATCAAAACTGTCCATGTTATTTCACGTATAGAAGTACGACATAGATAACAGCTGATACCGTGTTTTCTGTGATGTATTTCATTTCTGTTGTAGTTACTGTTATAGATATTTTCTTGGTTTGATTAAAATTCTTGCCTAATGATGTTCTAGTAATCCAACAAATTGGCAATTAAAAACTGAACCTTTTTTATTATTGATTTCACTGTAACAGTAATTGTTAGTCGGAAACAGGCTTTTTGTCAAACGGTTACGGATAGTTTCCTCTAAATTATTATAAAACGATTAAACGTACTGTTACATACAACATTAAAAAATTTCCAGCAGTATATTAATAATTCTATCATGGAATAATTTCTACAAGAAGCATCAATATAACTAGCAGCTAGTTACTAAATTTACATCACTTTCTCTCAAATATAAAAGTCTGATCACGTATCGTAAATGATCTTGTTGAATATACAGGTAGACAAATTAGTCTTATCGATTTTTCAAATTTTTCCGTAGGTGCTGATGTTTAATTGACAATTAAGAAAATATCTATAGATACAATAGATGTGACGTATACAGGTACAACATATTAAGTGTTGCCAAACAGATGGAAATAAGAGCGAAAATCTGAATGGTATTAGATTTGTGTTAAAATCAAGAAATAAAAAAGATGTTGGCACAGACACGTTATACTATCTACATACTGAAGATACACTACTTCACAAAATATGTCCGGTTCTTATTTGGGGTTGAAGGATTGTGCATAGCGTTTATTTCTCTCGCTCTTCGAATGTATAGTAAATCTAGTAGGATCTATAATAAATATTTCAGACTGAGTTAGTTTCATACATGTAGTTGTCTTTCTGTAAATATCTTGATATTATATTAGTTCAGGTAGCTCTGGTTATAAAACAGCTGAAGATAATACAATTCAGGTACTTCCTGAAATGAGCGATGACTAGAGAATTAACATCCAAGTTAAAACTAACGCAATACATTAGTCATTTCTATGGTGACAGTGAAAAGGTACAAGAGCTGTAATTGTTTAACAATACAACATTTCAGCAGAAAAACAATGAGTTAACGTAATGCAAACTGTGAAGTTGTTAATTGCTCTTTCTTTCATGGACAAAAGAAATAAACGTATTTATTATGCAATTTTATGGCAACGGAAAACTTTAATGTTTCAATCATTATAGTTGATATATTTTAATAGGAGTGTTTTATAGAACTTGCTTATTTGTGGACATGATGCCTTCAGGTGTGAACATTATACATTCATTAAGTATATAAGTTTATCTACAATATATTGTACCCTTAACATGTATAAAACATTTGCGTTAAGGATTGTCAATATACTGCATAAAAGTTAAATTGCTATTCACCATTATCAAGATGCCAGAAAAAAAATGTAGCAATAAAACTGTCAACAACCGTCAGATAACAGTCTGTATGCATATTCCACTATGCCTGATAAGGGCTTGTTTGGATGTAATCGACTATGGAAACGTTAACAATTATATATTGTTTGTATAATTGTACCTGAAATCAATTGTCTACATGTTTTTGTTTGTAAACTAAAGCTGGCTTTACTTATCTTACTGTTATAAGTTTTACTAGAAAAAAGGACACTGACCTGCCAACATTGATACACAAATGGTATGTTCATCCTTATGAGTATAATTCTATAAAATAATGACGGATATTTTTCAGATAGTGTCTCAATTTTAGAAACACCGGTAGACGTGACACGAGTTTTATTTTCAGGACAACAAGGAAGAAGTAAGACATTCAATAATGATTAACTGACAGTATAGAGTATCTGGAACGATTGAGTGAGTTTCTGTTCACCATGACTATATCGATTCAAATGGGAACTTTGATAAAGGACCCTTACATTAATTTTAGCGTAAAATGTTTGACTGACCATTTTTTGTAAATGTAAACTGGAAAGTAGATCCCTCGGAAGCACCGAGAACAATGCAAAGAGTGAAAATTGCAGACTCGGTTTGATTGAGTCTGTTCATGAGCAGTAATGGAAAATGCAACACTGCCCACGCCCCATAGCACCGGCTTGAGCAGTATTCAATTTTCAAATCTAAATGAATTGAAACCAATGATCCCGAAGGACCAGAAAGTATAACAACACTGAGTTGTAACACGAGTTTTCATTGATTTCTCCTCTAACGTAGTAAAACACACTTCGTGTTATACGTTAGTTTGAAGATACCAAAGAGTGTTTACAGTAATATTTTTCTTGATTGCTTTTAGATAGTGCAATACAATTTTGAAATTATATCAAATGGAAGTTTTCAGCCATTTTGGACACCAAAACTTAAAATATTCCTTTATGGCTTTATCTATGTTGATTGTTAGTTATAAAGGTTTCAGAACATCTAAGTGAGAATTATAGGATCGTATGTAGTATATTGCTTTTTCTATTACAAACTGTTAAACAACAACTTCCATAGAATTTAGCGAAAATAAACGAGCTGAAGTTGTCAAGCATTTTCAGTTAAGGTAGTTCTGCACGTTTGGATCGATTTTTTTTCTACATTGTAGAAATTGATTAAACTCTGGTTTTTCAATACTTCAGAATATACCTGGAAAATTCAGCAAGT